>NC_090827.1:9302500-11802500 GCF_028021215.1 Eschrichtius robustus
ATGTGGGTGGAGAAAAACACATAAAAATTATGATTTGTCTGATTTTAAATTCACGATAATGAATCTTAATGCTGGGACTCTGAATGGACTCTAGCAACTCACACTCAGAGCCCATAGCTTCAGAGAACCTAGTAGCAGAAGGGGAAGTGGCACACATGACTCCGGCCTCCCAACTGCACTAGCGCCCATGGCCACAGGTAACTGGGCAGCAGCGGCAATGGGGCCTGGGACACTGTTCCTCCACTGGTTGAGGTACTCATGACCCCAGCCCTTGTGCCCATCATCCGCAGTGGTAGAGCCTGTGAACCTTACAACGCCAGACATGGTAGGGATGTCTGCTTGACCCCAGCTCCCCTCCCAATGTCTCCCTCCCCCCACTGTGGAGCCTGTGTCTCACGGGATCCTGGATGCAAGGAAAGAGCCCACCATCCCAGTGATAAGAGCAGTTCTGGCAGAAACAAGGCAATAACCACCCCAGAGGAATACGAAGTGACAACAAAGGCATGGAGCCACACCTCTTACAGAGACAGCTGAGGATGGAAAGTGCTAAATCTCAAATATGACCACAGGGAGCTCAAGTGAAAGAAACCATAAACTTGTATGATACCACCATCTACTGGAAAACAAACGAAAGGACCCTAACAGCTAACCTGTCATTTAACTTCAAATGCACCGAAAGAGGAATACTTCATCGAGCAACATGAAGAACCACAGTAACACTGCACCATGAAAAGAAAATGACAATTTTCCAGAAACCAAGCTTAAAGTCATGAATATTGTGATCTGATAGAGAATTTGAAATAGCTGTCTCGAAGAAACTCAATAAGGTACAAGAAAACTCAGAAAGGCAGTTTAATGAGCTCAGGAATAAAATTAATGAAGAGAACGAATACTTTACCAAAGAAACTGAACCTCTAAAAGAGAACCAAACAAATTCTGGAGCTGAAGAACACAATAAACGAGATGAAGAATGTATTAGAAAGCATTGGAAATTGAGCAGATCATATGGAAGAGGGAATTAGTGAGCTTAAAGATAGAAATCTGGAAATCATACAAGCAGCAGAAGAAAGAGAAATATGATATAAAAATATTAGGAAATTCTTTGAGAGATATACAACTCTTTTGGAAAAGGCAACATTAGGATAATGGGCACCCCAGAAGGAGAAAAGAGAGAGAAGGGAGCAGAGAAATTATTTAAAGACATAATAGGTGAGGACTTCCCAAACATGGTAAAGGAACTGGACATACAAATCTATGAAGCTAAGAAAATACCTAATTACCACAATGCAAAAGACCTTCTTCAAGACACATTATATTAAAACTGTCAAAAGTCAATGATTAAAAAAAAAAAAGAATTCTAAGGACAACCAGGGAAAAAAGGATGCTAACCTACAAAGGAACCCCTATTATGCTATCAGCAGATCTCTCAGCAGAAAACCTACAGGCCAGGAAGGAGTGCAACGCCATTCTCAGATACTGAAAGATAAAAGCTGTCAGTCAAGAACACTCCACCCAGCACTTACCTTCCCTATATTAAGAAGACATAATTTCCCAGACAAACAAATTTGATGGAGTTCATCATCAGTAGACTGCCTTACAAGAAATGTTGAAAGGAGCTTTTCTACCAGAAACAAAATGGCAGAAATACACAAAATTTTAAGCAAGGTGGTAAACAGAACCAGAAAATTGTAACTCTTTATCAGAAAAGGTTTTTAAACACTTAATTATGGTAAAAGGGTTAAAGGGAGAAAAAAAGAAAGCAGAAAAATAACTAGCTATCTCAGTATGGTGACAAACACAACATAAAAAGCTAAAATTTGAAATAAAAAAAAAACATAAAGGTAAATGAAAACAAAATGCTATCAGCAGAAAAAGCACTACTTTATCTATGAGACTTTTTATACAAACCTCAGGGTAACCACAAAACATAAACATAGAGCAGAGACACGAAACATAGAAAGAGAAAACTCAAGAAAAATATCATAGAAAACCACCCAACTAAAATGGCAGACAGAAACACAAGAAAAAAGAAACAATGGAGATATAGAGCAAACAGAAAATAAAAGATTAAATGGCAGTACTAACGCCTCATCTACCAATAATCACCCTAAATGTAAATAGATTGAATTCACCGATCAAAAGACACAGAATGGCTGGATAGATTTTTAAAAAAGACCCAAGTATATGTTGCCTCCAGGAGACACCTCAGGTCTAAAGACAAACACAGGCTAAAAGTGAGGGGATGGAAGATGATAGTTCAAGCCAATAGAAAGCAGGTATAAACATACTCACATCAGACAAAATAGACTTCAGGCCCAAAAGGTAATAAAAGACCAAAATGGACAGTATAAAGGAAACAATTCATCAAGAAGTCATAATAGTGATCAATATATATGTACCTAACACAGGCGCACCAAAATAGATTAAAAAATTATTAACAGACCTAAAGGGAGAAATTGATCGCAACAAAATAATGTAGGAGACGTTAACACCCCACTTACATCAATGGATAGATTATCCAAACAGAAAGTCAACAAGGAAACAGCAGCCTTAAATGAAAATTTAGACCAGATGGATTTGATAGACTTGTACAGAACACTCCATCGAAATGCAGCAGAATGCACACTCTTCTCAAGTGCTCATGGAATGTTCTCAAAAATAGACCACATGTTGGGACACAAAATAAGTCTCAATAAACTCAAGAAGATCAAAATCACAGCAAACATCTTTTCTGATCACAATGGAATGAAACTAGAAATAAACTACAAGAAGAAATCTGGAAAAATCGCAAGTATGTGGAGACTGAACAACATGCTACTGAACAATTATTGGGTCAACAACGAACTCAAGGAGAAATCAAAAATTACTTGAAGACAAATGAAAATGAAACTATGACAGACCAAAATCTATGGGATACAGCAAAAGCGGTGGTAAGCGGGAAGTTTATAGGAATACAGGCCTACCTCAAGAAACAAGAAAAATCTCAAACCACCTACCGTTACACGTAAAGAAACCAGAAAAAGAAGAGCAAATGAAGCCCAAAGTAGTAGAAGGAAGGAAATAATAAAAATCGGAGCAGAAATAAATGAAATAGAGACCAAAAAGATAACAGAAAAGATCAATGAAACTAAGAACTGATTCTCTGAAAAAAACAAACAAAATTGACAAACCATTATCTAGACTCACTAAGAAAAAGAGAGAGAAGGTTCTGGTAGATAAAATCAAAAGTGAAAGAGGAGAAATGACAACAGATACCATAGAAATGCAGAGGGTTATAAGAGAATATTATGAACAGCTATACCCCAACATATTGGACAACCCAGAAGAAATGGGACAAATTCTTAGAATCATACAAACTTCCAAGACTGAATCAGGAAGAAACAGAAAATCTGAATAGACTGATCACTAGTACAGAGATTGAAGCAGTAATCAAAACCTCCCCAAAACAAAAGTCCAGGACCAGGTGGCTTCACAGGCGAATTCTATCAAACATTCAAAGAAGATTTAATACCTATCTTTCTCAAAATAGTCCCAAAAATTGAAGAGAAGGGAACACTTCCTAACTTATGAGGCCATCGCCCTGATACCAAAACCAGACAAAGACAGCACAAAAAAAGAAAATTAAAGGCTAATATCCCTGATGAACACAGATGCAAAAATCCTCAACAAAATATTAGCAAACCAAATTCAACAATATATCAAACAGATCATACACCACGAGCAAGTGGGATTTATTCCAGGGACTCAAGGATGGTTCGACATTTGCAAATCAATGAATGTGATACACCACATTAACAAAATGAAGGATAAAACCCATATGATCATCTCAATAGATGCAGAAAAAGGTTTTGACAAGATTCAATACCCATTTATGATAAAAACTCTCAGTAAAATTGGTATAGTAGGGACATACCTCAACATAATGAAGGCCATACAGGACAAACCCACAGCTAGCATCATATTCAATGGTGAAAAACTGAAAGCTATCCCTCTAATATCAGAAACAAGAAAAGGATTCCCACTCTCACTGCTCCTATTCAACATAGTATTGGAAGTCACAGCTAGGGCAATTAGGCAAGAAAAAGAAATAAAAGGCATTCAATTTGGAAAGGAAGAAGTAAAACTGTCATTGCTTGCAGATGACATAATTTTATATAGAGAGAATCCTAAAAATATATGTGGAATATAAAAACTAATAAACAAACAAAAACAAGATAAATGAACAAACCAAACCAAACCAAACCAACACATAGATACAGAGAACAGAGTAGTGGTTACCAGAGGGGAAAGGGTAGGGGGTGGAGGGTGAAATGGTTAAAGGGAATCAACTGTATACTGATGGACAGAAAATGAATTTTTGGTGGTGAGCACATTGTAGGGTATATAGAAGTAAAAATATAATGTATACATGAAACTTTTATAATGTTATAAATCAATGTTAACTGAATTCAAAAAAAGAAAAGAAAAAAGAAAACTGAAGCAGTTAAAAGAGACTTCTAGATTTCCTCCACCATATTTGCCAAATCTTTCAAATTGGAAGGCGATGTATGCAATATTTGTGCAACCCATTCATTTGATAACTTGTAAAGCTACCATTTTTGAGTAGGGCCAGGTACAAGAAAGCCCTCCAGGCTTCAAGAGAAGCTGCCCTGACACTTGGGCTCAAGACCTAGCAGGCTAAATGGTATTAGAAGTGTCTGTTGCAGAGAGAGATTCTATATACAGCTTTGACACAAGCTCAAGTAGGATTATCACTGCACAGACCTCTAGGGGTTTGGTAAGGCCAGAGCCTTCTCTGATGACAAATATTCTCTGCCTGAAAAGCAGCTCCTGGCTTGCTACTAGCCCTTGTGTTTGAGACTAAACACATGACCACATGACACCAAGTGACCATGCAACCTGAATTTCCCATCATGAACCATAAAACTGGATGTACACAGAAACATTTTTATTGTAATAAGGAACCAGTATAAAGGAGACCGGGCCCCAGCAGGTCCAGAAGGCACAATTAATATGTATGACCAGTTGGCTCCAACTTCCAAGGTACCTTTTCCTATCACTTCTCTACATTTTCCTCAACCTATACAAGTGTCCTCTTGGGGAATTCCCAGTGAACATTTCACAGAAGGAATAAAGCACAAGTCGAGTCCTCAGATAGATCTGCAAATGATGCTACACTGACTAAAGTGGATGTCCACTGTACTATAACCCACTCAGGCATGACCACAGAGGACCATGCTGAATGAAGCCCTCCAAGTGGACAGAACTTTGAGGGATATATCTGGTTATTTATTTCATGGCCTGGGGTACAAAGATCTATAATGATTCATGGGCAGGGGCTACTGGATTGGCCAGCTGGTTGGGGACTTAGAAAGACCTAATTGAAAACTTGGTGACAAGACGGACCACGTATGGGCCTTTTGGAGTAGACACAAAGTGTGTGAGAATATTTGTATGTCGTGTATATACCCAGTAGAGGGTATCCATGATGGTGGGAGCTGTCAAAAAATCAGATGATCAAGAGGATCCATTTTGTGAATGTCAGGAAGCCCCCTTCTCCAGGCATCCCAGGGCTTGCTCAATGGGTCCATATACAAAGTAGCCATGGCAGCATAGAAGAAAGTGTACGCTAATAACATGGTGTTTGCTTCCCTAAGTGGCTATAACTACTGCTGTAACTGTGTCCAATCTGCCAACAGCCAAAGCCAGTACTAAATCACTGATATGGCACCACTGTCCAGGGTGACAGGTGGCTATCTAGTAGCAGCTGATTAGGGTGGACTCCTTCCACCCTAAAGGGAACAGCTCCTTACGCTCTCAGGGACGGCTACATCTTCTGGGTAGACGTCTACTTTCCCCGCCTGCAGAGCCTTCTGCCAACACTACCATCATGAAGTTACAGCATGTCTCATCCATTGTCATGGTATACCACACAATACTGTCTTTGACCATGGGAAGATGTGTGGTCAGAGAGGTTTGGAAATAGGTTTATGCTCTAAAAATCCGCTACATACCCCATCATGCAGAAGTAGCTGGCTTGATAGAACAGTGAACTGGCATGTTGAAGGCTCGATTATAGTGCCAGCTGGGACACCAGGCAAGGTTGGGATGCTGACCTACAGCATGGGGTACATGCCTTAAACCGGCAGCCAATAGAGCACAGAGCCAGAATGTGAGGCTGTGGGGAACAGAGAGAGGAATAATTCCTCCATCCACACCGGCTGCCTAGGTGCTTCTCTAACATGCTAGACATAAGCCTGCCTCCCTTTCCTTGACCTGAATGCTTTCCTCTGCTCTATTTAAAATTGTAAAACCTCCCTTTGCCTTCTTGACCACCCCTTCCTTTACTATGTGTTTCTCTCTAGCACTTCTCACCCTCTAACATACTATACTATATAGATTTAGTTACTGTGTATTATCTGTCTTCTCCCACTAGAAGGTGAGCTTTACAAGAGCCGGGTTCTATTTCATTCACTGTTCTATCCCCCATGCCTAAGACTGTGCCTGACATATAGTAGGTGCTCAATACATGTTTCTAGACCGACTTACATGAATATCATTAAAGTTCTTGGAGAAGAGTAAACAAATGTCTCTAGTCTATTATCTTTATCTACATAAGAGACTGGTTGGCAGGTTTTTTTCTGTGAAAGGCTAGATAGTAAATATTTTAGGCTGTGGGCCATGCCCTTGCTGTTGCAACCTCTCCACTCTGGCATTGCAGCATGAAAGCAGTCATAGATGGCAGGTATATGATGGGTAATGCATGGAGATGAAAGAGGGGAATTACTGAAGTCCTGGGAATTGGGAGGGTGAGAAGGAAGTTCATATGCAGAGTCAGTAAAGGGAAATACTTTACACAAATACGTTTGATTGATTTCTTCTTCACTCCTCTCACTCCACCACCACAGCTAATACAACTGAAGTTAAATTTTCGGTTTGACTTTTAACTTTTGACTATTTTACATTTAAAACTCCCATGGACAATGTAAGTTGATGTAGCCACTATGGAAAACAGTATGGAGGTTCCTCAAAAAACTGAAAATAGAGTTACCATATGATCCAGCAATCCCACTCCTGGGCATACATCCAGACAAAACTATAATTCAAAAAGATGCATGCACTCCTATGTTCACAGCAGCACTATTCACAATAGCCAAGACATGGAAACAGCCTAAATGTCCATCGACAGATGAATGGATAAAGAAGATGTGGCACATATATACAATGGAATACTACTCAGCCATAAAAAAGAATGAAACAATGCCATTTGCAGCTACACGGATGGACCTAGAGATTATCATACTAAGTGAAGTTAAGTTAGAAAGAGAAAGAAAAATACCATATGATATCACTTATATGTGGAATCTAAAATATGACACAAATGAACTTACCTACGAAACAGAAACAGACTCACAGACACAGACGACAGACTTGTCATTGCCAAGGGGGGTAGAGGTTGGGGAGGGATGGAGTGGGAGTTTGGGGTTAGTAGATACAAACTATTATATGTAGAATGGATAAACAAGGTTCTACTGTATAGCACAGGGAGCTATATTCAATATCCTGGGATAAACCATAATGGAAAAAAATATAGAAAAGAATGTGTGTGTATATATATGTATGTATAACTGAATCATTTTGCTGTACAGCAGAAATTAATGCAACATTGTACATCAACTTCAATATACTTCAATTAAAAAAAAAAAACCTCCCACAGAGTACATTTATTAACACAACCTCCAGTTAGAGCCCTTTTTTCTCACTAAGCTATTTTTATTAGTTTATTCAACAGTTGGGGAGTGAAAAAAGTGTTCTCTACCGTTCTAGGTTCTTCTAGCTGGTCTAGGAATTAAATTGGCATGAGACAGATTAACAGGAAAAAAACAAAATTTAATTATGTACATACAGGACCTCTAAAAGAACATGAGGCCCAAGGACAAGTTAGGCAATTGAGGCTTATACGCCATCTGAGATAAGGAAAAGGGGGTAGGGACTTCAAAGGGGAGGAAGGCAATTCACATGGAGATGGAAAAGCAAATGTTTGGTAACCAAACGTTTGCTATTCTGTGCACAGACAATGAGACGCAGAGAAAACTTTGGTCTCCAGGCCCTGCCAACTTCCCCCTACCACACCTAGCCCCTATTCTTTATAGATATCTTGGGTGGTAGTGCTCTTCCTGAACCAGGCCCTTTATCTAAATTCTTTTAGGCAGTTATGGGGGAGGTAAAAAGAAAGACGTCCTGAGCCTTTTATTTCTTAAAAACAATCAGCCCAAAATAATTCTCAAGCCGCGGAGACACATTTCAGGGTAGGAGGTTTTGTTCCCCTAAACCACAAATATTTATTGAGCATCTACTATGTGCCAAGAACTAAGCATTAGGATACACCTTGTAATAACAAAGACCCCATCCTCAGGAAGCTTACGTTCTAATGAAGCCAGATGATAAATATGTATATAACTGTATTAATAAGGTCATTTCGGATAGTGATACGTCCTACAAGGACGTCACATAAAGTAATGGGAGGTTTCCTTGAGGAGATACCACTTTAGCTGAAAATTGAAAAATAAGTAAGAACCAGCCATGCAAAGACTTGAGGGTAGGAGGGTTTTTTCCTTTTATTGAGGTAAAATATCTATAACACAAAATGTACCATTTTTAAGGGTAGGGTTTTGTGACATTAAGTACATTCACATTGTTGTGCAACCATCACCACCAATCCATCTCCAGGACTTTTTTTCATTTTCCCAAACTGAAACTCTGTCCGTGTTAGGCAGTAACTGCTCACTTCACTCTCCTACTGGTGGCAGCCATCATTCTACTTGCTGTTTCTATGAATGTGACCACTACAGGTACCGCATGTAAGTGAAATCACACAATATTTGTCTTTTTAAAATAAAGTTATTTATTTATTTATTTTCGTCCGTGTTGGGTCTTCGTTGCTGCGTGCACCCTGCGTGCGGGCTTTCTCTGGTTGCGGCGAGCGGGGGCTACTCTTCGTTGCGGTGCGCGGGCTTCTCACTGCGGTGGCTTCTCTTGTTGCAGAGCACGGGCTCTAGGCGCACAGGCTTCAGTAGTCGTGGCATGCGAGCTCAGTATTTGTGGCTCGCGGGCTCTAGAGTACAGGCTCAGTAGTTGTGTTGCATGGGCTTAGTAGCCCCGCGGCATGTGGGATCTTCCCGGACCAGGGCTCGAACCCATGTCCCCTGCACTGGCAGGTGGATTCCTAACCACTGCGCCATCAGGGAAGTCCCACAATATCTGTCCTTTGATAACTGGTATATTTCACTTAGCACAATGTCATCATGATTCATCTATGCTGTAGAATGTGCCAAAATTTTTAAGGCAGAAGTACTATTCCACTGTATGCATATACCACATTTTGTGGTATTCATCTGTCAATGGATGCTTGGTTTGCTTCCACCTTTTGACTACTGTGAATAATGCTACTATGAATACGGGTGTACAACTATCTGTTTGAGTGCCCTCTTTCAATTCTTTTGGTATATACCCAGAAGTGCAATTGCTGGATCATATGGGAACTCTGTTTAATTTGCGATGCCAAACTGTTTTCCATAGCAGCTACACCATGTTACAGTCCTACTAGCAAAGCACAAAGGTTCCAGTTTCTCCACATCTATGCCAATACTTGTTGTTTTCCTTTTTTTTTTTTTTTTTAAATTAGGGCCATCCTAGTGGGTATGAAGTGATATCGCGTGGTTTTGACTTACATTTCTCTAATGATTAGTGGTGTTGAACATCTTTTCATGTGCTTATTGGCCATCTGTATATCTTCTTTGGAGAAATGTCTATTTGAGTCCTTTACCCTTTTTTAATTGGGTTGTTGGGCTTTTATTGCTATTGAGCTGTAAGAGTTCTTTATATCCTAGATATTAACCCCTCATCAGATATACGATTAGCAAATATTTTCTGCCATTCTGTGGGTTGTCTTTTTACTCTCTTAATAATGTCTTTTGATGAATAAAACTTTAAAACTTTGATGAAGTCCAATTTATCTAGTTTTTTGTTTGTTGCCTGTGCTTTTGGTGTCATATTCAAGAAATCACTGCCAATCCAATGTCATGAGCTCTTCCCCTATGTCCTCATCTAAGAATTTTACACTTTTAGCTCTTAACGTTTGGGTCTTTGATCCATTTTAACTTAATTTTTGTATATGGTATAAGATAAGGGTCTAACTTAATTCTTTTGCATGTGGATATCCAGTTTTCCCAGCACCGTTTGTTGAAAAGGCTGTCTTTTCCCCACTGAATGGTCTTAGCACCTCTGCAGAAAATCATTTGACCCTATATGAGTTTATTTCTGGGCTCTCTTTTCTGTTCCATTGGTCTGTATGTCTTTATGCCAATACCACAGTTTCAATTACTGTAGCTTTGCTGAGGGCAGAGGTTTTTTTGTTTGTTTTTTGGGGGCTGCACCACACGGCTTACGGGATCCTAGTTCCCTGACCAGGGACTGAACCGGTGCCCCGGGAATTGAGAGCGCTAAGTCCTAATCACTGGACTGCCAGGGAATTCCCGAGGGTAGTTTTAAATCAGAGGTCACAGCAATTCCAAAGGACTAGAGCAGGGAATTGGCAAACTTTTTTCTGTAAAAGGACAGACAGTAAACATTTTGGGTTTCACAGGCCATGTGGTCTCTGTCACAGTTACTCTACCCTGCTACTGTAGCACTAAAGTAGCCATAGACAATACATAATCAAATGGGTGTGGCTGTGTTCTAATAAAACTTTATAAAAATAAGTGGTAAGAGATTCTCAAAATCGTTAACCATCAGGGAAATGCAAAGCAAAACCACAATGAGCTATCACCTCACACCTGTCACAAGTAACAATAGTTGGTGAGGATGTGGAGAAAAGGGAACCCTCCTTCACTGTTGGTGGGAATGTAAATTGGTGCAGTCACTGTGGAAAACAGTATGGAGAGCTCTCAAACAACTAAAAATAGAACTATCAGGGCTTCCCTGGTGGCGCAGTGGTTAAGAATCCGCCTGCCAATGCAGGGGACACGGGTTCGAGCCCTGGTCTGGGAAGATCCCACATGCCGCGGAGCAACTGGGCCCGCGAGCCACAACTACTGAGCCTGCGCGTCTGGAGCCTGTGCTCCGCAACAAGAGAGGCCGCGACAGTGAGAGGCCCGCGCACCGCGAGGAAGAGTGGCCCCCACTTGCCGCAACTAGAGAAAGCCCTCGCACAGAGACGAAGACCCAACACAGCCAAAAATAAATATAAAATAAATTAAAAAATTAAAGAAACATTAAAAAAAAATAGAACTATCATATGACCCAGCAATTCCACTGATGGGTATATATCCAAAAAAACCCAAAAACCCTAATCCAAAACGATACACGCACCCCAGTGTTCATAGAAGCATTATGTACAATTGCCAATGTATAGAAGCAACCTAAGTGTCCATCAACAGATGGATGGAAAAAGAAGATGTGGTGTATATATGTACAATGGAATAGTATTCAGTCATTAAAAAGAATGAAATTTTGCCATTTGCATCAACATGGATGGACTTGGAGGTCATTTTGCTAAGTGAAATAAGTCAGACAGAAAAAGACAAATACTGTATCATTTATATGTGGAATCTAAACAATACAACAAACTAGTGAATATAACAAAAAAGAAGTAGACTAACAGGTATAGAGAACAAACTAGTGGTTACCAGTGGGGAGAGGGAAGGGGGGCAATATAGGAGGAGGGGGATTACAAAAAGGGGGATTATTATGGGATATATGAAATCATCTGTGTGAAACTTTCGAAAACTGTGAAGCACTACAGAATTTAAAGAATATTTCATTCAATAAAAAAAATAGGTGGCAAGACAAATTTGCCCCAAGGGCAGTAGTTTGATACCCTCTGGACTGGCAGTCACCGTTGGGCATTTTCAAAGGCCTTAAGGAAGGCCAGCGTGATAAGAACAAAGATGAGAGAGAAGGGAGATGAGGTTGGAGAGATATACAGGGGCCAGATCACATAGACGCTTGTTGACCACAAGGAAGATTTGATTTATTCTCCCTCATCCATTCACCTACCGAACATCCATCAAAGACCTACTAGGAGTTAGGGGCTGGGACTACATAGAAGTTAGGCTCAGTCCTCAGCCTCCTGGAGCTTCGATGGAGAGAAGAGGCATAAGCGAAGGAGTTTTAACACAGTATCACATTTCCTTTCTGAGTCATGGCATCACCTGAACCATGGGATTCCTGCTCTGAGCTTTACTCTACCGCCTTCGTTTGAGCCTTTATTAATTCTCTCCATGATGGTTGCAACAGTCTATTTAAACAGCTCTCTGCCTGTAGTCTAACCTTTTCCCAAACTGGCCTCCACACTGCAGCAGGAGACATTTCTAAAATGCAATTCTGATGGCACTCCCCAGCTTCAAACTACATTGATGGCTTTCATCACTGTCAGAGTTAAGTTCAAGCTTTTAAGATGATATGTAAAGCCTTGCGTGATCGGGCCCTTGCCAACTTCTCATCATCATCTGCTCTCCATCCCCTCGGTGGGAAGTGCTAGCTGACAGCTCAGGACATCTACTTATACACACGTAAGAACATGTTTAACTCATGATTAAGTCCTGGGGTAACATCTACATCGAAGAACAGCATTTGATACCTGCTCACGCAATATCTTCTTGCTGTCGGTGTTTCTACTATAAAGTATAATTATGAATTGAGCAAGACTTAGAAATAATAAGAGCAAACACATACAGAGATAGTCTGTGCCTGGCACTGTTAAGTCATGTAATCCTCACAACCACCATATGAGGTAGGTGGTATCATTGTGTCCATTTCACAGATTAGGAAACTGAGGCACAGAATGGTTAAGTCCCCCAGGATCGCACAGCTTCTAAGTGTGATGCCATCAATATTCAAACCCAGGAATTCTGACTCTATAATCTCTGTTGTGAAGCACACAAAGCCTCCTCACTAAACCACAAATATGTTATTTAAAAATACTGACCGAAGCTATGCCTGTAGTCTAAAAGCATGGTCTCCGGATGGTAGCATTAAAATCACCTGGGAGCTATTAGACATGCGAATTCTCAGGCCTGGGCCCTGACCTACTGAATCAGATCTCTGAAGTTAGGGCCCAGGAATCTGAGTTTTAGCAAGCTCCCCAGGTGATTTTCAATCACAATAAAGTTTGAGAAGCCCTGCTCTAAAATGCTTATTCCTAGGGAGTAGAGGTGCTAAGGGATGCAAAGGTTATGACAAACGTAGATAATTTTGACAGAAGAAGTAGAAACAGGATTCTTTTTAATGCACAAAGGTTTCAAATTTTGACATGAAAAGCAAACAAATCCTAGCAGAGAGCAATAACGGTTGTCATAGGTTTTGAGAGGATGCTTGACAGGATGAAGGAAAGTACAGGATAAACCTGAACTTACAGCAAACGGGCAAGTTTAAATCCAACACACCTACTAACCAGCCGTGTGACTTTTCAGAAATTGCTTAACTGGAGCCTCAGTTTCTTCACTGACAGGTAAAAATAATAATCCCCTTGACGTGTACCCCATGACGGTTGTGAAAAATCAAGCAGGGTAAGATATGTGACAATGCCTTGTATGGAAGGATAGCGTGCTGATCAAGCTGCATTTTCTGCTGTATCTGTTTACAAAAGAATAAACGCATTTTCCCTTCTACTCAGGAAATGGATAGGATTTTGAGTCACCTGCAGTGACTGAAGAGATCCCTACTTTCTTTAGTGAAGGTTGCAGGAGATACACAGGCAGAATGAGGGGTTGCTCTGGGCTTGGAAAGACAAGGAAGTGGCCTCACCTGAGAGAATGGGGCCAAAGTGCTGACAGATGGTGGTTAGGACTATGATTATATGTCTCTAAACTCATCTGTAGCTTTACAATTTCTCCCCCCATAAAAGTTCATGAAAACTTAGCTTAGGCTGATACTCAGCCCTGCGCACTTCTTACTGCCTGTCAGTGGTCTGCTGTGGTGTGGGCTGTTTACAGCAGCTTCTGTTCTGATTAGTCAGTGTTTGTGCCACGTAAGTTGTTAAATTTTTAAGTAACACCCCCATTATGCTCCATAATGGAAAGGAATGTTATTTGCCGTTTATTTCAAACAAAAGCAACTCCCCTCGGTCTGGGATGGTTTAATGGATTCATACTGAGCCTCACCAGGCCTGTTCATGCCACTGACCTTTGATTCCACTGACTGTCCTTGACTCAATGACAAATAGTTCCAGCATGTTCATTAAAACAATGCAATTTTTAATTTACCTATTCTGTCTCAAGCACATTTTTCTAGCTGAGGAAGACGCAAGCTACTCCTCTAGAAAAACTCCCATGCGTGTGAGGGAAAGAATTCTATTATCAGGCTGGGGTTTCTTGTGTTCACTTTGCACACCTGACTTCCCTGGCCACAACTTGCCTTTCTTTCCCTTTTCTTCTCCCGTTGTTTGTTCCTCCCCTCAAGGAGGCACAGAATAGGTACCCTCCCTGTTATTCATTTTTCACCCTCTTGGCTTGTGGCTTTCGGATTAAAAGCAACTTTCTGATAAATATGTATCATTTAGGACAGGGAGCTGCTCAATTTAAAGAGGAACACTCACACGAGAAGAGAAAACACATCAATCATATTCCGTACTCCAGCTGACTTTAAACCGCGTCACAGATTCGCACGCTGTACAATCCTCACCTCCGAATGGGAGGAGGATTACACCAGTTATTTTTCTAGATGTGTGATTTTCAACTGAAGCTGAAACGTTCAAATGACCACTAGCTACCCCAGTTAAGGCATGATGTGGATACTTATTCCCCAAAATTGCAAAAATATTTCTGGCTCTGCTCAAAGTGGCCCATGCGATCTAAGGAGCAGACCAACATCCTCTCTCGCTTGGGGTGACATGGCTTACCGCATCTAGGAACTATTTAACACAACCACCCAAACTCTGAGCCTGTCCATCAAAGCAGGTACAACCTGGGCACAGTGGTGTCTGACTTTCCTCCCAGGCGCTCTACATAAATCATGTGCTCAGCCAAATACCTTCATTCTGCCGGCAACTCCCAACCCCTTTCCCCCAAAAGCAATAAACCGAGAGGGTGTCAGCCGTGGTTACTCGTGTTTCATGAACCAGCAGGTCACCTGGGAACCTGGGAACTGAGGTCACCTGGGAACTTGTCAGATATGCAGAATCTCAGGCCCACTGAATTCTGCTGCTTTTTAACAAGATCTCCAGGTGATTCATACACACATTCAAGTAGGAGAAGTACTGGTTTCATTGACACACTTGTTAAAAGCACGTGCCAAAAAAGAATCAAGATTCTCCACTCAGTATGAACATGTGAAAAAAACAAAAACAAACAACTCACCTCAGTTATGATCTGTGATGTTGGAAGGAAAGCACCTTGGTAGGGAGGCAGAGGTGATACTGAGAAGATTTCGACTCTTGTTGGCTTTCCCACAGAGACTTCAACCAAGATCCACGTCTATTAAAGTCCAGAAGCTTCCCTTCCTGCCAGCTCTCAAGGTGCAAGAGAAAGTATCAGAGAGGGAACTTACCAGCCCCTGGCTACGTCTTGCAACTACCAGAAAGACTGAGGCTTTCCAAATAAGCTAGCCGTGGGATACTGTCCGGTTCTCCAATCTCCTTGAGTTCCTTTTTTCTCCACTGTTAGGTGGTTATTAACCGCATTTCCTTCTCGATCACTGGGATTCAAACTGACAACCTAAAGCCTCTAACCAGCCTGGGATCCTTTTCCGACGTTCCTGGCAAGGGGATAGGAAAAGGAAGAAATTCACGTGTCAGAGAGATATTTTTCTCTCTTTTTCTTTATGCAAGAGAATCCTGAGGACAGTATCTCCGACACTAATGGCAACTTCAGCAAGGATAAAAACCGATTCTAGCAAATAGTTTTGCTCTGTGTAAACTTCCTGTCTTTTGCTAGACGTGACGTAACGGGTCTCCTTTCATAAGCTCTGTCTTCTAGCAAAAGAATACAAGCAGGAAGATAACACAGATTTGGAAAGGAAGTGAAAGAAACCAAAACACAGACAGCATTAGGTTTCAGTGCAAAAGCCCACTAGAGATTTGAAGAGAGGAGCTATATTTGGAACACGCTATCCTTCTAATGCTCTTTTCTAAACCAGAAGTATAACAGGAAGTTAAGGTTGTATTAATAGGCATTTCATATTCTGAAAACATGAAGGAAGGATGTCAAGTGACAAAATATGACACATACTAAGAGCTTCTGGCTCTTTACCGCCCGTGACCAGTTTTTTAATCCAAGGTTTCTCAACATAAAATGGTGGTAACAATAATGCTTTCCTTAGAGAGCTGGCATAACAATATCATGAGATACGTGAAATGCCGATTACTGAACTTGCCTTGCTGGAAGTCCTCTTTATAGTCAAGTCAAGTCACTATCCTGATTTTCCTCTCTACTGTGCATACCTAAGCACAGCTCAGGCAGTCAATAAATATTTATTGAAATGAAATGCAAGTTTAAAAAATTTTGATGTTGTTAAGAAATTCCATCTATTTCTTTTCTTTCTTAAATTTATTTATTTATATTTACAATTGTTTTTGGCTGCATTGGGTCATCGTTGCTGTGTGCAGGCTTTCTCTAGTTGCGGCGAGCGGGGGCTACTCTTCGTTGTGGTGCGCGGGCTTCTCATTGCGGTGGCTTCTCTTGTTGCGGAGCACGGGCTCTAGGGCATGTAGGCTTCTGTAGCTGTGGTGCATGGGCTTAGTTGCTCCGCGGCATGTGGGATCTTCCCGGAACAGGGCTTGAACCCGTGTCCCCTGCATTGGCAGGTGGATTCTTAACCACTGTGCCACCAGGGAAGTCCCATCTATTTCTTTTCATCATTTTTATTGTGGTAAAATACATATAACATAAAATTTTAGTCATTTTTAAGTGTTTGATTCAGTGGCATTAATTACATTCACAATGTTATGTAACCATCACCATTATCCATTTCCAAAACTTTTTCATCACCCCAAACAGAAACTCTGATCATTAAGAAATAACTCCTCCAGGGTTTTTTTAAATGTGAGGATCACTTTTTAATTTGGGGGATCCCTCCTCCCTCACGGTAGTAGTTGCACTTTACCCCTCAGAGAAAATATAATTCAGACACCAAGAATAACATAGATAGCTTATTTATTATTTATTTATTTTAACATCTTTATTCGAGTATAATTGCTTTACAATGTGTTAGTTTCTGCTGTATAACAAAGTGAATCAGCTATACATATACATATATCCCCATACCCCCTCCCTCTTGCGTCTCCCTCCCACCCTCCCTATCCCACCCCTCTAGGTGGTCACAAAGCACCGAGCTGATCTCCCTGTGCTATGCGGCTGCTTCCCACTAGCTTAGATAGCTCTTTTAAATAAATTTGCATTTTAATCATACAACACAACAAATCTTCACACATTTGAAATACGTGTGAGATTATTCTTTATTCCAGCTAGGGAAAAGGTTTAGAACAAACCTTGGAATAAAATTTCTGCCATATGTGGATATATCTGAAATTCTTTTAACTGTGTTCTCCCTTTTAAATAAGGCTAATTATTTCCTTTTGAAGGGAGAAGAGAGGAAACAGCATTTATTGACACCAACTGGGTACCAGCGAGGATTCAACTTTCATCCCGTTCTTTATCATAAACATAAATAAGTGTGAAATTATTTATATGATATTACTGTGATTCTGTGTGATAATTTTCTAGTTATTGCACAGTTGACCCTTTTGCTGTGATGTAAGCATGGACAAAGCAGAGGTACCTGTATCCTGCCTGGTATTTAATTGAGCAAGGCATGTGTGTATTACACTAGTAGTGCAATTGTCTGTATACAGGCAAGGCCTGGGGGGAAAACAGACTAGTGCAAAATGATAAACTTAAAAGAAATGCCAACATATCCATAGAGACGGCAGAAATTTTATCCCAAGATTTATTCTAAACCAAATAAAACTTACTTGGCAAATACAATTTTAGGGATAATTAAAAAAATACGTTAAAACTAAATAACCATGATTCTAGGGATCAGTTCGACGCTGTGAGAATTTAAGGCACAGTCCTGTCCTCCAGGGGCTGGCATCAAGGTTGGGTAGACGAGACTTACACACACGAGCCAACAACAGGGCTGGCTGAATGGCATATTGGTGCAGGCTGTAGGTAGCTGGAAAAAAGAGTGCCCAGCGTAGAAGACGCAGATTTCGGACGCTGGATCCTTCCTTCCTACTGATATAGACCCACGGTCGACTTGGGTAAGCTGACTGAGTCAACTCTTAGCAAAGCTCAGACTTACTGGGCTCAAACTCTCATGATTCCCATTTATTCCAAACAATAAACATTAGATAAGTCCTTGCTTAAGAAGTAACTGAGGCCTTTCTTCCATGGAGGTAAATCTAAGTGTTTCCAATGTAGGAAACACATATTGCTTTTCTGAAAGAAGGTAACACAAACTTTAATTTTCAAATTCCTCCCATGTTCCATGTTTCATGTAACATGTAATTTTATGTTATTAAATGTAATATTAAGACAACAGTAATTCAATATGGGAAGGAAGGGAGGAAGGGAGCAAAGGAGAGAAATTAGAACCTAAATATTTACCTATAAAGGCATGGTTAAACGAAATGTAGCATATGCATACAATGGAATATTATACAATAAAGAATGAGATAGAAATTTATGTACTGTCTTGACAAAGAAAGATCTCCAAGACATATTAATTATAAAAAGCAAGTTGCTAATTAACACAGGGCATATAAGTTCACTTATGTTAAAATGCACCCATGTAGACAGACACACACACACATGCCCTCACAAAACAAAACTATGTATTTCTATATGTACCCATCTATGTATGTAATCACAAAGAAAAACCTTTGGAAAGATATGACCCAAAATGGCAGCAATGTCTGGGAAGTATGGGATTAGGAGGTGGGGATACTTTTTTGAAAGTATACATCTCTGTTGTTTAAAGACTTCCCACCATGTATTCATCTATTTTCCTATTTCTCTTAGAGTAAAAGCCAAAGACCTTTACAATCTGTATCTTCTACCCCTAACCTACTCCTCTCATCTCATGTTCCCCTTTACCGATTGCAATGTAGTGAGACATATCTCCCTGTTATACCTCAAATATACATACACGGACCCACCTCATGGCCGTTGCCCTAGCTGCTCCTTTTCCCTAGAAAGTTCTTCCCCTATTTATCTATTTGGCTCATTCTTTCACTTCCTTCAAGCTTTTCCTCAAATGGTAACTTCTCACGAGGCCTACCTGACCTCCCAACTTAAAATTGCAGTTCCCCTCTTGCACTGTTGGTGGGAATGTAAACTGATACAGCCACTATGGAGAACAGTATGGAGGTTCCTTAAAAAACTAAAAATAGAACTACCATATGACCCAGCAATCCCACTACTGGGCATATACCCTGAGAAAACCGCAATTCAAAAAGACACATGCACCCCAACGTTCACTGCATCTCTATTTACAATAGCCAGGACATGGAAGCAACCTAAGTGTCCATCGACAGATGAATGGATAAAGAAGATGTGGTACATATATACAATGGAATATTACTCAGCCATAAAAAGAAACAAAATTGAGTTATTTGTAGTGAGGTGGATGGAGTTAGAGTCTGTCATACAGAGTGAAGTAAGTCAGAAAGACAAAAACAAATACCGTATGCTAACACATATATATGGAATCTAAAAAAAAAAAAAAAGGTTCTGAAGAACCTAGGGGCAGGATGGGAATAAAGACGCAGACCTACTAGAGAATGGACTTGAGGACACGGGGAAGGGGAAGGGGAAGCTGGGACGAAGTGAGAGAGTAGCATGGACATATATACACTACCAAATGTAAAACAGATAGCTAGAGGGAAGCAGCCGCATAGCACAGGGAGATCAGCTCAGTGCTTTGTGACCACCTAGAGGGGTGGGATAGGGAGGGTGGGAGGGAGGGAGACGCAAGAGGGAAGAGATATGGGAATATATGTATATGTATAGCTGATTCACTTTGTTATAAAGCAGAAACTGATACACCATTGTAAAGTAATTATACTCCAATAAAGATGTTTTAAAAATAAATAAAGTCAACTATGAGAATTCAAAAAAAAAAATTGCAGTTCCTCCTACTAGCATTCTTGATCTACCATATCTTATTTTTGTTAATAGCAATTATCACCTTCTAACATATTATGTAATTTCCTTACTTATTATGTTTGTTTTTCTCCTTCCACTAGAATTAAGCTCTATGTGGACATGAATTTTCATTTGCTTTGTTCATTGATATAGCCTTAGTCCCCAGAATTGTGCCTGGTATACCAGTAGGTACTTGATAAAATATATTAATCAATTCACAAATCTTCACAAGAATATATTCATGTACTTTTAAAATCAAAGATATCCACAATCTCACAAACAGAAAGTCAGAATAAAATGTTTAACGACCCCCCAGGTTCTGTGGAACAAGATTTGAAAACCTCTGGTTTAAAGCTCTTAAATAAGATAAAACTTATGGGAAGGAAGCTCTTTAAATGGAAGCCCTTCTACTGACTTAGGCACACTATCTAACAGTGCATATTATCTTACCCTGGAACACCTATTTTTCAAACAACTAGGAATAAACCAACCACTCCTAGGAACTTCTGTGAAATCCCCAGCTATTTCTTTACAAAGGCAAAGAACCAGTGAAGATCCCTTATTTCTTATAAAGGAAGCACTGTGCAAAAGTGAAGAGTTGTAGCAAAAATCATGTCTAATTCTTGGAGGCCTCCTTTATCTTTCAAAAATATGCATGTCCCTAAGGATGTAGATGGACTTGAATTCCTGATCTTGTTTGAGCAGATACTGAACTCTTTGGAATAGGGAAAGTGAGAAAGGTTTCAAACAGCCAGCTTCATCCTCTAATTCAAAGAACAGTAAAGTCCTTTAGCTAGAGAAGACTTTTATCAGAATCCGTAGTATGGCGTAGGAGGAAGCCAATCCAAATTATGAGGGTGGGGAGGTTGGGAAGTGGTCCCCAGGCAAATATTTTGCCAGTCCTGTTTTTCCCCTGGCTTTAACCATTCCTCAGTGCTCGGAGAGGCAGTAACAGAGAGCAGTCCTTAGCTAAGCCATTTGAAAATGATGGAAGGGCCTTTGATATTATCCCAAACTTGTTTTGTTTTGTTTCCCAGCCTATGTTGGCTCATGATGGAGTCTTCAGAATCCACTAGAATGCATTCATGTAAATTTATGATAATCTATTCCTATGTTCCAGGGTATGGAAAAGTTGCTCCAAATTTTCTTTAAGATTTAGAAGCAAACTCAAGACTTAGGAATTGTTTACAAAGAGTCAAAAATCCTGTGTTGCATACTTTTATTATCAAGACTCTCAATGGTTATGTACAAGTCCCTCAGCACTCATAGTCTGGGTTTCTCACTTTGCCAATTATCAACTACTCAGAGTTAAGGACCACGTCTTAGGCTTTTGTAGTCCTATAGTCCGGTGCTGTTCACACGGTAATCATTTAACCGAGGTTTATAATCATCATTATGAACCAAATGACAACATAAGCTGAGGCTATGAACATTACTTAAAATAAAATCACACTTGTGGCAGAACTCTCAAACACCAAACCTGCTTCCACGGTGCTTCTGAATTTTAAAAGCCAAAAGCTACAACGGAAAAGCAGTAATCGTGACACACTCTCCTTGTAAACTCTTCAAACTTGTTGTGTACTGAACTGGCGACACAAGAAGCTCTGGGAGAGGGAAGCTCAAATCAAAGCAACCACTTTTTACTGGGCAGACCAACCTCACCTCTCTGTATTTCCCCGCAAGTTTGTGCAGCTGTTAATAAACGTTTAGAGTTCAAGCAATCTAGGTACAATAGTTCATGACTGGTACCTTGATCAGCTCTACAGAGAAGAGAGACTCTCTGGAGGGCAGCACTGCCTCGTTTTGATACCGACCAGGGTTCTTGGCCTTCCGCAAGCGATAGAAATTGACTAGAGGCTAGAGGAGCAATTCGGGCGAGGCTTTATTGGGGCCCCTGCAGCAGCGCGGGGCAGCGAGAACGAGCAACAGTTTCCCTCGCTTGCTTGCTCCCTGACGGGGGACGAGCTGGCTCCTTAAACGGGGTGAGGGTAGTGCTGTGACCAGGGGTCCGGCCAGAGGGGTGGCTTAGGTGTTCTGCCCGCCCCTCTGCTGGTGCCAGGTGCCCGGGGCATGCTCAGTACCCTGTTTTTGCTCCCGGCACCCTGTTTTTGCTCCCAACTCTTCAGAAGTGGCAGCTGGGGGTTTTTTTGGTCTCTTTGTATCTTTTGGGTCCAGAATTTGCCCCAACTGCGCATGCGCGCAGTTATTTTTAGTCCCATAGAGTTTCTTTGTATTTTGTTGCTGGATGAGAGGTGTGTCCAGGTGCGAGAATGTAACACTGCAACTAAGCGTCCCGGGCCCCAGCCTGTCTCCGTTTTACTTTTTTTCACAAGACTGAAGATCTAGACAACAAATGCAGCAAATTTTGTATGTTTCCATAATTATGCATTTGTATGTTTGTATATATCTTATGTAGCAGAGAACGCAAGGGAAGTGTCCTAAAGGAAGGAGATACTTAAAAAAGAATAAAAAATCAGAAACATCAACGTGCCCCACAAGAGGAGAATGTGACAAACTGTGGTATATGATACCATAATCATAAAAATTAACAAGTATATGGTCTATATTGATCATGGCATATGAAGTATTTGAGGAGAAAAAACTTTTGCTGTACCCTCTTAGGTTGAGTTCCTAGGGACCTCTGAATTAAACTGACAAAAGACAACAGGAGAAAAAAGCCTTATTCATATGGAAGCAGCTAGTAGCTAGCTAACTGGTTAAAGACAGAGGCTTATCTACCTAACTTACTAGGGGAAAGAGGGAGATGGAGAAAAATCTATGGAAAGAACAAGTAGGTTTCCATAGGAAAGCCATAGGATTTTTTTTCCATAGGAAAGCCATAGGATTTTTTTTCCATAGGAAATCCATAGGATTTTTAGGAGAATAAACTGGAGATAAGAAAGCCTGTGATAATATTTATGAATATGCAAGTGGGCTTTTCCATCTCCTTCATGGCCACGAAACTCCCAGAGAGGAGATTTACGGCCTATTTACTTTTGATCTCTCTCCTAGGAGTAAGCTCATGCTGAAGAGGGAATTTATGACAGCCTCATTTCTCAGAAGTTTCTGCTCTTAGATAAGGGAAATGCTGAGAAGGCTTCTTTCTGCATCTGTTGATTCTTTTTTTTTAAATTTATTTATTTTATTTAATATCTGTGTTGGGTCTTCGTTTCTGTGCGAGGGCTTTCTCTAGTTGCGGCAAGTGGGGGCCACTCTTCATCGCGGTGCGCGGGCCTCTCACTGTCGCGGCCTCTCTTGTTGCGGAGCACAGGCTCCAGACGCACAGGCTCAGTAGTTGTGGCTCACGGGCCTGGTTGCTCCGCAGCATGTGGGATCTTCCCGGACCAGGGCTCGAACCCGTGTCCCCTGCATTGGCAGGCAGATTCTCAACCACTGCGCCACCAGGGAAGGCCTGCATCTGTTGACTCTTAATTGCCTTCAGCTCAAATTAATCCTCATGCCGAAGGGGCATATTGGGGGTAGGGGGGCATATCCTGATCCCCTTCGGTATAAAGTTATATTAGGTGACGAAAATCAGAACTAAATTAACATGAATGTTTTCACTGATTTTTTAAATATAAAAAAAAGTATGCCTAAATATGGCAGAGATCAGAAATTAGTTTGGGAAAAAGAATATAGGGTTTTAATAGTCATTATTAAGTTTCTTATTCTGTTAAGTTTATTAAAGTTCATAGCCATCAGTCATTTTTTAGGTGAGTGAGGGAGAAGTATGAGAATATTAAGAAAAAATTCAGTCAGGCAGGGAGAGAGATAGTAAAAAAAAAAAAGTAGAAAGGTAGTGAGAGGGGAAAGAAGGCACAGAAGGGGAGGGAAAAAACAAAAACCCGCAGAGAAACATTTACTGAAAAGCAAAATGACACCTAGAGAGATAGGAATTAGTGGCAGAAAAAGAGATATGCTACTTCGAAGGTTCTGTATTAACTATTCATGTCTCTCAACAACCTTAAGTGGTATAATCATCCCCATTTTACAGATGATGAAAATGAGTCATTTGTTAAATAACTGGTTCAAGTAACTTGCTCAGTTATGCAGGTAAGGAGGGCAGAATTCAGGCAACTCCAGACTGGACCATTTGGCCCTGACGCCTCTTATGCAGACATGCCAACATTTCAGAAGGTAAGTTTCCATCATCCTCTGAAATAGCGACGACTGATTCAGCAACTTAACACAGATCTTTCAGACATCTGAAACATTTTTTTGCCTTTGCTTTGATAAAGTTTTTTTTCGAAGTA
The DNA here is from genome assembly GCF_028021215.1 of Eschrichtius robustus. Classification (NCBI taxonomy): domain Eukaryota; kingdom Metazoa; phylum Chordata; class Mammalia; order Artiodactyla; family Eschrichtiidae; genus Eschrichtius; species Eschrichtius robustus. Next base: position 9,326,898 of record NC_090827.1, read on the forward strand.
AATATTTATTTTCCCCAGAAATACTAAAGCTTTCCACCTTTAGAGAAACGACAGTGCTCTTCCTTCTCATCTACACCCCTATGGTAGAGCACATTTATTCATTCCTTCCTTCATTCAGCAAGCTGAGTGCCCACTGTAGCAGGATGGTGACAGGTGCTGTGTGTGTGTACGACTGAGTAAAACCGCCTGGGCCCTGTCCTCAAAAACTGCATAGTGACCTATGGGGTACAGCTTGGAACAGTTCCTCGTGTGACACCTAACAAACTGTGTGATCTTGAAAGCAAGAGCTTTTACTATTAGAAAACCTGATGCTACTATTCTCTGACTTTCCAAATTGACACTTTGGGGTCGGGATTCTCTTTCATGAATTTGGCTTTAGACTTCGGCAGTAGACAAGCTTCTCACTTTTCTCTGATCCGTAAGAGTATGTTTACCTTCACGGAAATATCACAGCGTAAAGATGTTCTGGCAGGACCTACAAAGACCCTTAGGCTTGGATCTTCTTACACTGTCATTGTTTCTTACTTCAGGTACCACCGTCATGCTTCCTCAGCTCTGCCAGCCTAACTCGCTAGAACCGACTGAACAAGATCTTAAAACAGTGGCGCTGGACTCACCTGCCCACTTGGTTGTAATTGAAGAAATCTGAGGGTTTCGTTTCTCGATTCATCACTTTGGAAGGGCATACTCTTCGGTGCTAAGATAAAGATCAGGAATGAGACAATAACTTCTCTATTCTAAGTATGTCATTCATGCATTCCAAACCTTACTGAATGCCTGCTGTGCTGTTAGGATTATCTAGAAAAGAGACCTGGTCCCTGCCCTCGAAGAATTCACAGTCTCAAGGTGAAGACAGGGAAGAAAAGAGTTCTGATATAGGGTAGTAAGTGTTAGGATAGAAATAAGTATTGGATGTCATAGGAATAAATGAAAGGGAGACTTCAACTGGAGGAGTGGCAGAATAAACATCCCATGGGAAATGACATTTGAAGTTCGCCTGGGAAAGAAGTGGGGAGATGTGTTACAGGGAGAGAGAAAAACATACACAGGCCGGGATAAAGCTTAAGAAGGAAGGTCAGAAGTAGAAAAAATTACAAGGGAGCCGGGGCAGGGAACGGACCAGGAAGGAAGGGTCTTTTATGCAATGCCAAAGACTTTTACTTTATCTGGGAGGTGAGATTGAAAAAACGCAAACATGACTGTGTGATGATCACCATGTGGAGAATGGACAAGGGGTGACCCTGAAGGCAGAGAAATCAGTTGGGAAGCCACAGTATCAGCTGGATCTAAGGAAATGGCGGTGAGGATGGAGCGGAGGAGAAAATTACAGACGTGAAGGAGGAAAATTACAGATGTGAAGGTCTGAGTGAGAGGCACTGCCATTCATCAAGATGGGCAGACTAGAAGGGCTGGTTTGGGTGGGAATTCCATTTTGGATATGTTGAATTGAGGCGCCTATAGGACCTCTGAGCAGACATTTCCAGACCATGTCTGGACATTTTTTTTTTTTTTTTAATAAATTTGTTTATTTATTTATTTTTGGCTGTGTTGGGTCTTCGTTTCTGTGCGAGGGCTTTCTCTAGTTGCGGCGAGCGGGGGCCACTCTTCATCGCGGTGCGAGGGCCTCTCACTATCGCGGCCTCTCTTGTTGCGGAGCACAGGCTCCAGACGCGCAGGCTCAGTAGTTGTGGCTCACGGGCCCAGCTGCTCCGCGGCATGTGGGATCTTCCCAGACCAGGGCTCGAACCCGTGTCCCCTGCATTGGCAGGCAGATTCTCAACCACTGCGCCACCAGGGAAGCCCTGTCTGGACATTTGAGTGTGGAACTCAGGAGAGAAATCTGGGCTGGGAAAATAGTCGGAAGTTATCAGTATGCACGTGATGGGTGAAGTCATGAGAACGCATTGGCTCACACAAGGAGAGTACACCACAAGAAGAGGGTGGGTTTTTTTTTTTTTGTCCTTGATGAAGCAGTAAAAATTACTGATTTGATTAAATTGTGACCCCCAGAGTATATGTTTTTCAATATTCGGTGTGAAGAAACGGCAATTATTCATAAAGCACTTCTGCTGCCCAGCTATGATAGTTGTTGGTAGGAAAAGCACCTGTGTGAAGGGGGCAGGTGGTTACTGTTTCAGTCGCAAACTGAATTAGTTTTCCCGTCCACACAGGTTTAATGGGTTTAAAAAGGTAGACCTGGGGAACGCCAACAATCAAAGGGAGAGAGACAATCAAAGCAGCTGCTGGATATTTAGACAAAACCAGGAAAAGTCGTGACAGGAAAGCCTTAAGAGAGGAGACTGATTCAATGAGAGGGAAGTAGCCAGGAATGTTGAATGTGGAAGAGATGTCAAATAAGATAAAAACTAAAATGAATCACTATGTTCATCCAGTAAGAGGTCATTGTGGACCTCTGAGACAGATGTTTCATTGGTGTGGTAAAGTCGAAGGCAGGATGAAATAAATGAGAGATGTGGAAGTAGCAGCCTCAAATGTAGTCAGGAATGTGGTCTAAGAGTTTGGTTACCTTTTGCCTTGGTCTTGGTCTTAGTCTTGATGTGCTTTTACTATGTCCTCTCCTTCTTCCCCTGACACATTTTCCAATTATTCTACTCCTCCTGGTTTCCAATGAACAGCTGCAGCGTTCTCAGGTCCCTTCTGGAATTTTTTTCCACCTAATTATTAATACATAAGTACTTATTAACCTTACCTGACTTTGGTGGTGGAAAATAATTAACTTTGGGATGAAACAGGGCTGGGTTTGAATTCCTAGCCAGCACCCTCAGGTAGCTGCTTTTTGTGTTTTGTTATCTGTAGGAGTTTGGGCCTGTACAGAAATCCTCTCAAACTAGCCATGGGATGGAATTGAGACTCTCCTGGGATGAAGGCAGCTCTTCCCTCCACTCGTCCGTCCCCCTCTGGGGAAGTATGTGCTCTCTGCAAAGTCAAAAGTGTGCACATTATCTAGAAATGGCCCTGCCAGTTGGCACGATCTCTCAAACCTAGCTCCTCCCATTATACAGCCAGAGAGCCGGTCCATCCCTTAGTACAGACTTTTGAAGGAATCTCACTGGTTGTTGACTAGAGCTAAGGATTGGCTCTATTCAGGATCCTGCCGTCCAAACAGCAAGAAGTGTCAGTTGGGACACACACGGCCACCCAGGCCGAACATTTAAGCAAGAGCTACGAATAGGGCAGTGCCCGGGAATGAGGGTTTGGGCTGGGCAGAAACGCCAACGGAACCTCAGACCCATCCCTCGGTCTCTTCAGTTTTAGCTGCAAAGCGGAGTTAGTGCCTAGCAAACGCTGTGTTGTGCTGCCCAGAACCTACCCCCCGGACTGAGGAACTACAGCAGCCCCCCGGCTGCGGGGACACCGCCAGGGGCCAGCTCTCACCGGCTCTCCGCTCCAGGCGCTTCCCCGGGCAGAAGAGCGCCTCCTCGCCGACGGTCACGTCCTCTTCCCGAACGGCCGGCCTCCCATCGCCGGTGAACGTTCGGGGCCCGCGGCCAGTTCCGCCGGACCCGCCGGGGGCGCACGGAGGAAGGAAGAGCCGGGACGAGGCGGGGCCGGCGGGCGGCGCGGCGGGCGGTTCGCGCAGCTTCGGGGTTCGCGGCAGATTCGCTGTCAGGCCGGCGCAGCCGCCGCGGGGGGGAAAAGCAAGGGACGAAGGAAGGAACGGGAGGAGGAAGTGAGCGACAAAGCGGGACGGAAAGGGCAGCGAGCTGTTCGGACCCGCTTTCAGGCGCCGCAGGTCCGGGTCTCCGCCAGGCCCTCCCGAGGCGCAGCCGCCAGACCAGTGGAGCCGGGGCGCAGGGAGGCAGGGGCGCGGGGCGAGGATGCCGGGCGGGGGATGCAGGGACTCGGCGCAGCACCCCCTCCCGCTCCCGAGAGCGAGGAGAGCGCCGCCTACCGCGGTTTCTCATCTCTGCCTGTGGAGTCAGGGCGCCAAGCTGCTCGGGCTTTACCTGGTTCGCTGGGCAGAAACCAGGGATCCCGGGCAGCAGCCCTAGTCGCCGCCTGGGGCCACGCACCACAGTGCATCTTGTTCGGTAAGTGTCCGCGCACTGGTGAAAGGCCTTGGGTGTGCAATGAATGTGCTCCCTTCTTTTGCTGCATTTGCTCTTACAGAGTATTTTCTTACTGGTTATGGGTGCACGGCCTGTACAGCTGCACAGGATCCAGCTGTTAGAGGGGCCCCCTACTTGGTTTAGTGCTCTGCAGTTGCTGTCTTGAATAAGGACCTGGCATTGTCATTTGGCACGAAATATGTAACCGGTCCTGCCTTTGGCCGCCTGCCTCTTAAGACATGACGTTAAGTCTCCTGGCCCTTGAAAGAACCTACCCTTGACAATGTGAACAAAGGCTCAGTGACTTCACTGGTTAGATCTCTCTTGGCTCCATACATCTTGGCTTCACCTGTCCAGGTGAACACTGATATCCTTCTGGTATAACTCACTTTCCTCGCTTGTCGGTCTCCTGACAAAAAGTTCTAGGGATATTATCAACCACTAGCCCCAAGCCCTGCTAGACCCACCCTAGTGTCATTTAGACATATGCAGTAGGTTCTCAAAAAATGCTTACCGTTGGTAAACTGACTTATTGGACTTCCATAAGTGACCATCTAAACCCTGTACTGTTTAAAGCATTATTCTGTTCATTCTTCACTTGCTCCCCAGTTATACTCTTTGCTGGGACGTCATTTAGTTCTCTACCCTAGTTTTAGGTGACAAATGCTCAGTTACTGCCTCTATTACGTTCATTCATCCACTGAGTTAGTTTCTGGATCGTGTCCATGTGACTCTTTTTCATGTCCACCAGACAGCCTTCTGCAGATGGATGTTAATAGCTGTTGGATAGCAGTGAATTGGTTTTGCTTTTGCTAGTGTATAAAGGAGGTATGGTAAGAGAAGAAACAGACTTTGAAGTCAGAGGGGTCTGGATTGGACCTTGCTATTATTAGCTACTTAAAGGCTTTATTTCTTCATCTATAAAAAATGATAATTAGAAAGACTTCCCTGTATGGTTGTTAAGATTAAATGAGATAATATATGCAAAAGAGCACAGCACATCAAAGACCCTTAATATTCATATCCCTTCCTCCACCTTTTAAAAGAAACAAAATTACAGTCATCCACGCAGCACTGCTCTTTAGGTTTTGTTCTGAACAAGATTCTGAACCATATTTATACTAACTTATACGTTACAAGGCATAACTGATCATTGTCTTAAGGAAACACCAAAAGAGGTTAAATATTCCTTCACGATTAAATACTATGTTTGGCTTATTATTTAAGATATCTAATGCCCATTTCCCCACTAACATAAAATTAATAAAAATGTAATTCAATGCATTGACTCACTGATTTAGCAAACATTTTATCCTCACTGATGAACGTGTAAAAAGTGCTAGGTCAGGAGTCTGAACAAAATGAAATAGATCTCTGCCACCATGGAGTTTACCAAGTTACCTTCAGGGGATACTCTAGAAGAGATCCTTGTGCCGAAAGATTGCAACTATGACATTTTATTCAATCATTGGCAGGACATTAAAAATTGCTTACGTTAAATGCATATTGCTGAGTTCCCACTGAACACTTGTTTCTAATTTTTAATACATGGAAATGCTGCAGTAAAATATACCACAGGCAATATATTGTAGAAATCGCAACCATTTTCTTCTTATGTACCAACAAATATTTTGGAAGAGGGAAATGAGAGATAAATCTTGTTTTCAATCAAATCGAAAAGATCTGAATAGATAAGTGTGTATATAATGTTTTCAAAGATTCTTCACATTAATTTTGCAAACAGCCAGGATTTGGCTGCTAAAAAATTTCCAAACATTCATTGACTCCTTTACATCAGTGTTCACAGGGTCACATAATAAATATTGGAAAGTCTGGATGCCAAATAAACACAGTTTGATTTTAAAGTGTTTAATGCATGTACTTTATTTAAATGTTGCTTTGAACACTGAGATATGATTTTAGTATGCTTACAGTTACTCTAATACATACTTTTAAAACAATGGTCAAAGCAGCAATTACATCAGCCCACTCCAGAAGTGCTATACACCCAATTAGTACTTTGGTAAATTATAAAACAAATGTACACAAGAGCACTTTAGCAGAAACTAATTTGGGAGACAGCAAACTGCTAAATTCTGTACAGGAATCCAGTGGAAGAAGAGTCATTCTTGGAGATGGAACAACACCATGACTTCACAGCCTAGAATGCGCAATATGACCATCAGTGGACCATTTCAACCATCTAACAACCAAGGGGAGCTGCCAGAGAGTCAAGCGGTCTCATTCCAGATGCCAAAAGCAACAGACAGGTCATCACACAGTTTGGCTTCTAAAGACATGACTTTTTATTTCTGCTGAAGTCATCCAGATAAGTGAATATAATAAATGCAGTAAAACGTAACCCAACCAGAATTTTATGTCACTTTGCACAGACGCGGGTATGTGAACTGAAGTGCTAAAGGAAAATACAAATACACGTTTGTGTTTAAGGGTTCAATGCTAAACTTTAACCATCCCTTCCCCCACTGCACCTTGAAGCATTTTCTTATTATAATATTACTGTGAAATTAAATCCTTGTCCATTCTTAGAAAGAAAACTAAATGTCCTGTCTGATACTGAAGAGTTAGTATAGGCCTACTCATTCTCTGCCAAGATTGGTTTAAAAAAAAATTAAATTCCACTTAGAAAAAATAATTTCTATTTAAATTACATGCTAACAATTCTTCAAAGTAAGCAATTCCCATCATACAGTACAGAAATTCAAAACTGATCCTGCCAAAACTTTATTTTTTCAGAAAAAGTGCATAAAACTTTGACGCACTTAACACAAGGGTCTGTAACAAACAGTTGATGGAAAGCAGGACTGCATTTACACTTGAATATATAAGGTACTTAAGAATTTATACTTGTGAAAAATCACAATGATTTTAAGACGATTTTGCCAAATCAATGATGGCAAATAAAGTTAGGCAACGCATTTTAGAAAGATGATTTATATACTACATATAAATGAAAGGCAAACATAAATACAGTTGATTTAAGTTTAATTACATTAATATAATCTACACCATACCTATACCCACATGGTAATAGCCACATGGCAAATTCACAGTTATAACTAAAAAACAATTTAGAACAGTCCTTTTGTTCCACTACTATTTGCATAATTCCCAGTAATAGACTTAGAAGCCTAATACGTGTATGCTTATCTTTTATGGATTATAATAATCTATAAGTTATACCTCAACATTGTGGCTTGAAAAACAGACACTAGTGTGTTTTTATGATTTAGTCAAAGCTGACTAGTTTCAGGTTTTAAAAACTTTCAGGTTGAGCAGAGCAAAATCCACTCCAGACCAAGGCCTGCATGTCCTACAAATTCTTCTTTGTCACAGATGGCAATCCACCCAATGCGTCAGTGACTCTTAAACCTCTGAAGTCAACAACATCACTCCCACGCTTGTTTTTTTAAAGTAAAAGAGAGGAATAGCAATGTGAAGAATTCAAAACAAAAATACAACCTACATTTTTAGAAGGCCATCTTGTGCTTTAGAGTTTCTGTTTGCTTGTTAGTTTGGAAACTCTCCATACTCCTAAATGTAGCTTCCATGTTTATGTCCCAAGACCCTATTCAGAAAGAGAGAGAAAGTTTTCCAGGTTTCTTAGCCTATCTTTGGTTCCTCACTTCCCAGGCAATGAATAGGAGACCATATCCTTTCTTGTAATGTTTTTCTTTCTTTTACCAGACTTCCTTGAAAAAAAAAAAAACCTTGAAATACTTCCATACCACTTTTTTCCAAAGGATAATTCCTGATTAATACAGGCAGGAAAACTCAAGATTTATTTTCTTCCATTCCCAAACAGGTGAGATGTGAATATTGATGTTGTGCCCTCTTCCTTCTAATAAGCCTTGAGTAAAACTTAAAGAACAGTCAACCTGAAAACTAAGAGTTGAAGGTACATCAACTTTATCGTTTTGGTTTTTCTTTTGTTTCCACAGAACTCCATGTCGTTCTTAACACTTCAGTATTTTTCTCACATCCTATTATTTTATATGCAAATTACAATATAGCAATGTAGCTTCAAATGCTGTTCTGTTCCTAGGTTTTTCCACATAAGTTACCCACCACAAAATATCTCCTACAGCCATTTTTAATCTCTTTCCTTATCTCCCAGTAACCATTGGTTCTCCACTCTGAAACTTCCCTCAGTTTGTCAAGAGTTCTTAGAGATAAACATATCAATAATTGAAAGCTAACTGGTGAAGGAGCTATGCAGGATTGTTCCCTTTCACTGTCCATTAGTCTAAAATATACATATGTACATACACCTACACATACAACAAATTTACACTGTCCGCAGAAATAAACTGCAGATGTAATTCCATACACACACTTAGAGATTCACATTTTAACAGCAAACTTACACACAGATATAAGGAAATATAGTTTTATACTCCTAAATTACATAGCAAGCTGGAATAGATAAGGCTTTTTTTTTTATAAGATTTATTCTTTCTTAGGAGTCTTAGAAAAAGGAGACATAAACCTCAAGCTATGTCTGTAGCAGTTATCAGTCAATGTGGGATTATTTTTACTGACAAATTATCCGACTTGCTTACTCTATACAAAAAGTGATATAAACATACTGTATACAAAACACAAAACAGAGAACTCGAGATAACAAATGGAAACGTTATACAAAATACTTGATACTGTCAGTACGTAACTCTGTATAGCTTTGACCAAAGAACTCTTAGCCTGGACATTCTTTTCTGATATGAAGGAAGGGTCATAGCTATATAGCATTCTTACCTACAGAAAAACAGGAATGAATTGACTGGGGGCAGGAGAGACCTGGTGACACAGTTGAAATACGTAAGTGCACTGTTGTACATATGTATACAGCTTAGCAGTGTCATGTTAGCTGAATTAATTTCTTTTGCATTGTTACATTCACCAGTAGGTGATCCAGAGTACAAAATACAGTAACAGAGAACTCAGTTTTCATACTTACTGCTTGGTACAGTTATTAAAAATAAACACTTGCAGATAACCATTGAGTAGCTGTCAAAATACTGACTAGTTTTGAAGAACTTGAAGGCCAAGAACCTGGTCAAATGAATAAAGATCAGAAATGATCAAAAGAAATTCATATAGAAATTTAACACTCAGCAAGTGTATCAAAACCATTTTTCATTTGCTCACTCAGAGACTCATTCACAATAGCTGAATTACACGTATTTATACTGAGTTATGTACAGTTAGTTGAACATAAATATGACAGGTACTTATGAAAAACTACTATGTAGATGGTTACTAAGTTTATAGTGATTTGTGTACTGATCTAGTGAGTCCTAGGGTCACCTTGGTACAGTCGACTTTTTAAAATCTTATCAGTTTCTTGACACAATCAGTGAAAAACTGCACAGAAACTCCGAGTCCCAGCAAGTGATCAGGCCCATCGTCCACTGGAGGCAAAGCTTCTGCTGAATGAGAAGTTGATTTCAGAGGTCTTGTATTTTCCCCAAGCACCAAAAGGCACTACTACTGCAGTAGTGTTATCTTCAGTACCATACTGTATTGCCTGCAAGTTACGGCAGGAAGGAAGAGATGAACAATGGAAATCAGAGTCTGTACAAAAAGGAATCAGCCTTTCTCTGGAAGGCCAAACTGGTTTAAAACATAGTGACTAACGCAATTATTTCACAGTGGTTTGTATCAATTGCATATAGGATAACTGATGTCCCAAACAACTGTATTAACTATATGCCACTGTAGCAGTTTTGGCAATAAATACACCAGTGGACTAAGGTACAAGATATGTAGCTCCTGAAGAAGAAAACACATGTAAAGCATTTAGCATAGGCACTAATGCAGGGCTAAGGATTCAGTGTTAGCTCTTACCTAGCAATTCTACTCCTAGGAATTTAGCTTAAAGAAATGATAACCTAAGGAAATGGATGTGTATAAAGATAGAAAACTGTAAGAAAGTTTATTACAGTCTACACAAAACAGAAAATTGGCATAAACTAAACTTCCTACAGTGGAATTATAAATCAATTTTAGGAACTAATGCAAATAGCAAATTATATAGTCAGCATTAATAAGTGCTTGGGATTACAGCAAATGTACTTCAAAAGACCTCAGAGCCTGGGACTTCCTGGGTTCGATCCCTGGTCCGGGAAGATCCCACATGCTGCGGAGCAACTAAGCCATGTGCCACAACTATTGAGCCTGCGCTCTAGAGCCCGCGAGCCACAACTGCTGAGCCTGCATGCCACAACTACTGAAGCCCGCGCACCTAGAGCCCGTGCTCCTCAAGAGAAGCCACCGCAATGAGAAGCCCGCGCACCACCACGAAGAGTAGTTCCTGCTCGCCGCAACTAGAGAAAGCCCACGCACAACAACGAAGACACAACGCAGCCAAAAATAAATAAATAAATTTATTTATTAAAAAAAAAGAAAATACCTCAGAGCCTGAGGTCAAAACTCTGAAGAAAAAGATTGATAAGAAATATGTGATATAGGGGCTTCCCTGGTGGCGCAGTGGTTGAGAATCTGCCTGCCAGTGCAGGGAACATGGGTTCGAGCCCTGGTCCAGGAAGATCCCACATGCCGCGGAGCAACTAAGCCCATGTGCCACAACTACTGAGCCTGCTCTCTAGAGCCCGCGAGCCACAACTACTGATCCCGCGAGCCGCAACTACTGATCCTGTGAGCCACAACTACTGAAGCCCGCGCACCTAGAGCCCATGCTCTGCAACAAAGAGAAGCCACCGCAGTGAGAAGCCCGTGCACCACAGCAAAGAGTAGCCCCTGCTCGCCACAACTGGAGAAAGCCTGCATGCAGCAATGAAGACCCAATGCAGCCAAAAATAAATAAATAAAATAAATAAAGTAAAAAAAAAAAAAAAAAAAAAGAGCTATCTATCCAAACAGAGTATTAACACATGGAAATTTTACATTTTTTTTTTTACTGGATATTATCCAGCTTCCGAATTTTAGCTCTGACTGGCACACCAACATACCACTCATCCATACACCTTTTTGTATTTGTTTGTTTTTACACACCCATTTTTCAAAACCAGAAATTGACTATGCTATAGTGATTCTATATTGGATATTCATGTGGAGCAGTCTAGTTTAAAATGGTCTAGTGGTTGGATTCAGGAGCTCGGCTGTCTGGGTTTGAAGACCAGTTCTGCAACGTGACAATCTTGCCACCTTGAGTAAGTTACTTAATGTCTCGGCCTGTGTGCCTCTGCTCTCTTCCTCTGTGAAGAAGGGATAATTCTAGCTCCAGCCTCAGAGGGTTATCATGATGATTAATTACATGAGTTAAATACATATGAATAGAAGAGTGCCTGACACACAGTGACATTAGTATTTGCTAATGTTATAATTTACCAATGCTGTTACTATCATTTCAAAATGTGTACAAAGCCAAAAAATAAACGTAGCTCATTTCCTTGGCATATTAATTTTACTTAACTACTTGGAAGAACTGTAAAAAAATTTTTAATTGGAAATATTATGGAGTCAAGTGTAAAATTCAATGTAATACTAAATCTAAAACACAAGATTTCAAAGAAATCTCCAGTCAGTGGTGGCCCCTCCAGGCTGCACCGAAACCTGCACCTGGCTTTGTCCTCTCCTCCCCGCCCTGGGACTTCTCTAGCAGAAGCTCTGCTGTGTCACCTGTTCAGTAACTGCATGGGCTGCTTCATTGGGATCATGGCATTGATTGACGAAGTCACAAATCTCTTGACTGTTTACCATGAAGTTAATTCCATCTGTAGTGAGGACCAGGAAGCTGTCATCAGCATGATGTAGCTGCAATCAGAACCAAATGCATAGGATTATAAACTAGACTCAGCGTTAGAAGAATCTTCATAATTCAACAATTTTATCTGTTTTCTGAGTGGTCATCCGTGTTTCAGAGCTTGTAGGCAAACAGAGTGAAAATGGAAGGCCTGCATTTAGGGCAAAAATAGCAACATTTAGCATCAGTCAGGGAGGACAAACCTAACATTTACTTAGTAACACCAAGGAGGAAGAAGCCAGATAGCTAAATGCTGACAGGCAGCTTGATGTAATGGCTGAGAGCACTGTCTCTGGAGCCAGGCTTCCTGGGTGTGAAACCCACCTTTTTCAACTGGGCAAACATAGGTAGGTTGAAGTGTATATGCTCCAGATTTGTTTTCTCTGTAAAATGGGGTAGGAGTAGCTATTTTGAACAGAGCCTGGCACATAGTAAACTGGTATGTAAGTATTTGTTAGACGAAATGAATATAAGTGGGATATCTATAAGACATAAAATTGTTCAATAAATTAACAATCATTTGCTGCCATTACTGGGAGCCTACACTGTAATGTGCCAGGTACTAGAGCAGGCAGGGGGGTTGGCACAGGTGAAGTGTCAGCTCACCGCTGGGTGTATGCTGGGGGAAGTGTAGCGTAATGGGGGCAATGATTAGTAGCAAGCAGAAGATGTCACAGGAAGAGAGGTGGGACAATTATTTAGCTTGGTGGAAAAAGGAAGTCAGGCTCAGCTTCCAAGGGAGGGTGATGCTGAATGACGAGGTGCAGGTGAGGAAGGGCAGTACCGTGATGCTTCCGGGCACATTCCACAGCAGGGTGAGACAAAGCCAACACTTCATCATACGTTAGGCCAGCAAAGTACTATCTTATTTTACCTGAAAAGTTTATCTATCCTTCCATTAATAACTTCTTTTTAAAAGCCATTCTGGGGACTTCCCTGGCGGTCCAGTGGTTAAGAATCCGCCTTCCAATGCAGGGGATGCGGGTTCAATCCCTGGTCGGGGAACTGAGATCCCGCATGCCGCGGGGCAACTAAGCCCGTGCGCCGCAACTACTGAGACCATGCTCTCTGGAGCCCGAGCGCCACAACGAGAGAGGAGCCCACGCACCGCGAGGAAGAGCCTACGTGCCGCAAGGAAAAGATCCCAAGCGCCACAAGTAAGACCCGACGCAGCCCCGAAACAATAAATAAATAAATAAATAGATTTTTCTCAAAAACTAAGAATAAAAGTCACTCTGGCTTCAGTTAAGGCTTCCAAGAAAGCCTGCGGCTGGAGACAATCCTGCATTCATTCCTCGCCTGTGTATCAAGGGTTTGCGAGTCCTTTCTTACCTTAATCCTCTTTGTTTCCGGTTCTGCTATCACACCGCTGGTTTTAAGATCCAGATCTCCAAGACTCCTGGTCATCGCGAGCCTGCCGTTCACGTGAGGCTGTCCCAAACTATTCCAAGCTACAAAACCGCCGCATTTCTTAATCCTGGTCAAAAAAAGTTAAAAGACTATGCTGTGATACCCAGAAAACCAAGGCTCCGTTAAACTTAAGCATAAAATCAGTTTAAAATGCAAGGTTTTATTTCTATCTTGAACTATATGAATACCATCCTTATAGAAAGATTGACCAGTGGAGGTGGTACCTTTCTTTTTCATCTTTTCTTTCTGGAGTGTGGTCGATTGTCAGCTTCATGGGTTTTCCTTTTCTGCACAAAATAGCTCGGCTATCCCCAACACTGGCTACAACCAGTTCAATACCATCTCGCAAAAGGGCTACTGTTGCAGTAGTCCCAGAGGTCAGAAGGGTCGCTGCAAACATGATGAAAAAGAGTACAGGTCAGTGACAGTCAAATGACTGCGTATGGAATTTTTATTACAAGATAAAGCACAGGCATGTTAAACTAATGCTGAAATGTATCATTCTAATTTAACTAGAGCTATGCAAATAAGATGCAAATGAACTACGTACGTAAGAGCATGCAGAGAAAGAGGTATTTTATTCAGTAACAAGGCTCCATGCAAACAGAAAAAGTTGCTAACCTAATTTGGTAAAAAATGCCTCACTGTCTCCAAATGGCTTCTATTTCTATACAGTAGGGTTCACTTGAACGGATCATTATTACACCTTTGTGTGCACGTCAGGTGTTGGGATTAAGGGTATTACATTTTAATTAGATTGGCTGATATGGCAGGATGATTTGGGTCTACAGAGCCCATTCAGGCAAGCCAACTTTTCTAAGATCTATACACTCAGCTTTTTTCTTCCATTTCGTACCCCTATCGTGTGAAATTATTATCAGTTAACAGGCTAAATAAGCAAGATATGCCAAGTGCACCATGGGCTCTTCAAGTACTATATTTTATATTCTTTCCTTCTACGCCTGTTTTAATTTTACAAATCTTCACCAAAAAAAAAAAAAAAAATCCTAAAATGGTCAAAGGTCCACATTCTTTTCTTCTTTGTCCTCCCCAGACATGAAACAAAGGTACAGCCGTCATTACATTAGGAGTAAATCTGGAGGGCAGGGAACGAAATTCATTCTAGTTTCCCATAAACTTGGTATAGTTCACACTTGTAGTTCCAGCGGGATCTAAAACAATCAGTCTGTCCCCAAATGCAGGACAGTACTGCCAAGTGCCAGTCCTGTGGTCAAGCCCTGGGCCCAGAGCACTCCAAGAATATTAATTTCCTCTGACCAATAACAAAATTACATGTTGCTTGGCTGGAGGTCACCGCTATTTCCTCCATCCAATCCAAAGTGCATTTTTGCATCTTTCTTTGGTGTATTCTAACAGTGTCTGCCCTAAGTTCTTTACCACTTGTTAAAGTTTTTGAGGGTGCATTGAGCCTTGTCAAAGCGAGAATACTGTGAAATTATGGGCTAAAAAGGAAAGGGAATTGAAAAAATCAAAAAAGATAGCATTTAAAGCAGGTATTATCTTCAGTAACATGGTTAATTCTTTAAAGCATCTAAGTAAAATATTCAGGTGATCATCTAAAGATGATTTTGACTTCAAAGGCAGATTTAGGAAAAATGAAGTGCTGTTGACTGACTGAGGCTCAGTCTTTCCCATTTTTTTTTTAAAGACAATTTTAAAAACAGCTGTAATGCATTTTGGAAAGATATATATGCATGTATTTTCCAATCAGTATATTAAAATGCCTGCTTTAATCAGAAGAGGAAAATGGAAAAAAACATGAATAAACCCTGCTTAATCTTCTATATCCGTGCCGAATTTGCTTTATGGAAAACGAGCATTTATAGGTTGCGCTATCTTCCCATTTATCTCTTTTGATTTTGGAACTGCTGTGCCAAAGTAGTATCATCTTGGCAAAACTAAAATACATTACATGTCGTTGTTGTACAACACAAACGTTTTAGTGTATCAGTGATGTTGATACTACAAATGTCAACTTGTGAGTGTCCCAGAACATTATACAAGGGAAGCTTTACAGTTTCACCTCTGTAATCTTTTCAAATGATTAGAAGAGCCAGGCGAGAAAACACAGGCGTTTACTCAGATGCTACCTGTCCAGGGAGTTTAGTATTCTCCTTTGTTTAAACTGTCAGGAGCAGCTTTTTTCTTTTTTTTTTTTTTCTTTTTTTGGCCGCGCTACACAGCAGCATGTGGGATCTTAGTTCCCTGACCAGGGATCGAACTGGTGTTCCCTGTGGTGCAAGCTCGGAGTCTTAACCACCAGGGAAGTCCCAGGAGCAGCTTTTTCTTAAAAGTGGTTTTTCATTGGCTACAACAAGAGTTAAAACTTCATAAACGAAAACTTCAAGTTTAGCTGCTTAGGATTATAATTTATGGCTCTGCCATATGGAAATTTAAAAGAGCTTGAGTTTTTAACCAACACAACTTCACAGTTCCAAAATCCCAGGATGTATGGGAAAGTTTTCAAAACTGTTGATTCTGGTTTGCTAAGCATCTAAGAATATAAATATTAAATCAGCATTTATTTGCATTTAACATGGAAGTAAAAATTCTCAGTTTTTTCCCTAACAACAAAACTATAAAACTAAGACATCTTTCAATAAGTTCTTAACACTCACTGGACATTTTCTACTGCAAGTCATCTCAACTAATGGGACAAACAGGATGTGGGAACCTTCCAGTAGTCCAGGCTAGGAACCGCTGGACTCCTTCACCTGGGACAAAATTAAGCAGATCTCTCTTTCCACTGAAGCCCAGCATATAGTGTCCACGGGCTCCAGGTCTAGAGCTGCTGACCGGGCACAGTTCTCTGCCACAAATAACACGCACAGAGGCAAAGAGGAAATTCACCCAGGAATTGCGCTCAAACATTACAAACCTGCAACACAGGGGAGGGTAGAGAAAGAGCTGCAAAATAAGGGGAAGGGTTTTATTTTGGTGAAACTTTCACTAGCAAATTATATAATATTCCGGGAGATGCCAAATCAATGATTCCAAAACTCAGTTTGCCCAAGTTGATGGTATTTTGTAGTTGAGTCTGTTTTTCATCACAGAGCAACAGTTTTGTGGCTTCCCAAGGTAGGAAAACCTATATACAAATGTATGTGTACCAAGACACATATTGTGGTGACACAGACACACATCTACATACTCATGCACACACACACAGTCAGTCAGTCAGTCTTGAAGAGTAAATCAGTACCTTTACTGAGTTGAAAAAAAATGCACTGTAAATTTGTTTGGTATCAATATCAGAACTGTCTCAGTTCCAAAAGGGAAAATTCATGGGAATTCATGGGTAGAGCACTGAATAGTTCGTATCTGACAAGCATACCAGAGAGGATGTAAACTACAGTATACCACCAAATTACTGGGATTTAAATATAAATCAAGAAGGAATCAAAGCACCTCCTATACCAGATATAAGGAGTGACTTATTTGTTAATGGTGCTAAATGCAGGGATTTTAGTATCTAGAAGGCATTTTTTGAGTAGATGATTAGTTTAAATTAATTGTTTAAATAAAGGCTAGCAAGGCTCTTGAGCTCTAATGAATGTTTACAATTTTATGTAATTCATAAAATGGGAGTTTCTGCAGCTCTCTCTTTCCTCCAGTGTTGCAGGTCAATATATCAAAAGAAAAATGATCAAGATTTTGAATGGCAACATAAAGAGTAAAGCTGTACTTTTCAAAGAATAACCCCCCCTAGTAATTATTCAACTGTGTAAAAAATAATATGTATAAACCAATACAGTTTCAATGTTTATCAAAAATGGGCATTCTAGACATGTATGAATCATAAACACTAAATCAGTAACAAGTTGAAGCAGTAACAGCACAATAAGAATATCTCTTCAATGCTGTCCCTATTTTTTTGCTTTTGGCTGCCTCCAACGTAAGAAGGGAAATCAAAAACATTGCATTTCTCATACTGGTTATTTTTTAGTTTAATTCTTCCATAAAGAGATCAAGTAACATGAAGAGCATGGAAGTTTCCAATGAGACTCACAATGCTGCCACCAACGTCTCCCACTCTGAACGTCAGAGCAAGTCTTCTCTTTTTGATCCATTTGTCTCTTGGGGAGCTTTGTTGCTTTCAAATCTTAAGCAATCTAGAAACACTTCGAAGAGTTTATCGGATATATAGGATATCATCTAAGTTTTCTACCATCTGGTTTAAGTGACAATTTGTTCATTAAACAATAGACTAATGGGACATCATTTGAACTTACTGGCTGGTTTCATTAATTGTAAAAATACACATGACTGGAATAAAATGAATACAAAATATTCAAAGATGATGATGAAATTAGCTATTTGTAAATAAGGGTAAATTGAAAATGCATCTACAACAAATCAATAAAAATAGCCAGCAATTTCTTAAGGGCTGTTTCTTGATAAGTGGCATTCTGATTTTATTCTCCTCAAACTACCCCCATTTTAAACTGAAATAGTAAATATTTTAAATGCTAACGAGATAATTTGAAGTATTTTATGCAGATATTGGATGAAAGTCTTAAAAAGAAGAGAGTGTTTTATTTTCACTTCATTATTTTCACTTTCTTTTGAGAAAGCTAATAGTATGACGTGGGGCACTCTTCCCTACCTGAAATTCCAGCATTAGTGATTCATTCCTATGGTTTAACCAATCTCTTTTCAGCTTTCCTTACTCAAAACTCAAATCCCCCCTAGAAGTGATAACTCATTAAAATATATACATTATATTAATAATTCGGTTAAATCAGCTATAGGATAATCAAGGAATAAGTTATAATAACTTTGGTAAGAAAGAGTAGGCAGTGGAGATCAGTTTAGTCCAAATAATTATTGAGTACCTTCCAGACTCTCTACAGGGTGCTGAACCCTAGAGATTCAAAAATAAATAAGCCATGGCCCCTACCCTCAAGCTGATCACAGAAAGGGTTCAAGGAGGGAAAATGGAGCTGATGCTAAAAGAAAAGGTGAAAGAAATTGGAGAGGGCAAACCGCACTTACTTCACAATTTTATTTAACTAGCATCGGTCCTACTCACAGCTATGCCAAAAAGAATATCATTCGCTCTTATAATACTGATACTGCTTCAGTTCTTACTAAAAACTACAAAATGTTTTTTAATTTAAATAATAACTTTGAAATCTGAAGTGGTACACGTCTTTTTTTTTTTTTAATCCACATATTGAAAGGTTAAACAACGTACAGCATCCCATCTTTAGTGGCTTTAATATATTTGATAAAATAGCCCCCAAATATCAAAAGGCAATTTTTGCCACCTTTGAAAGCCTTGGCAACTGATTAAGAATAAATTTAAAGTTGTTCTCAAAATACTTACTTAAAAAAAAACCACACAGACTAATTGATCTATAAGAATGCATCCAAAGTAAGACTTAAGAACAACAATGTCATAACAGACCCTTTCTTTTTCTTTTAGTAGTACATGAAGCATCATTCTGTCATGCTCCATTATACTTGCAAGCAAATGGCCATTAAATGAAAAATAAATTTTAGAATATCTTATGAAAGGTCTGAGATCATTAACTCAAAGTATGTGACAGAGGAACTAAGTTAAATAAATACATTTTCATTTCATTATTAGAAATGAAGTACATTTTTATGGTGAATTTCTTTGCACAACTGAATCGATGTGAGAAAGGTATCTTTAGAAAGGTTCTTTTAAGGTAGGCAAGTTAAGTCAATTCTCTCCCTAAGTTCGAAATTCCCTTTAACTGTAATTTATTATTTAATGAATGAAAGGAGTACTCTCACATTTTATACCAAATCTATCACTGTTTTAAGCATCTTCGTCAAGTAGATCCTTTACAAAAGGGCTGACTGCACCCGTGAAGGGTTAATGGTTTTTGACTGTTGGCCACATTCCCATGGTAAACTTGAACATTCCTTTCTGAAAACCTTGCCCAGTGAGCTCTACCTATTTACACAACAGCTGGGGCACACCACCTGCACTACGGCCGATAAACTTCGTGGTGTGATACACAGCCGACCTGCTTATGGATGAGATAAGAGCATACCAATATTCAGCGTTATAAAAATACAACTATAAGAAAGTGTTTTGATGTCTTCTTCACTTTCGTATGTTTTACCCACGGGGAACCAGTACAGCATCTCTTCACTTTTGTATGTTTTACCCACAAGGAACAAGTACAGAATCTTATGCTAAAATCTACCGTCTCTCAACCCTTATTTTCACAAGGTGAGGGGCCAGCTGGAAGGCGGAAAAAAAGTCCAAAGGAACGAAGCAGAGAAAATGGGCCTGAATAATCTACAAACGAGAAAATAAATCCCTGAACTGAACAAAGAGAGTGGACCCTAATGCTTTTTGGAGAAGTATGATGGTGATAAGGTTCTCGACAAAGAGGAGGAAGAACTTCTTAAAATGGCAAATAGACCCATCCTAGAGTCATCGTCTCCAATACTCATCATTAAATACGCCCATGAGAGAGGCCACGGTGGGTGCCAGGAATATCTCAGCCCTAACTCTGCAATTGACCTTTCACCTCTCTCTGAGTTTCACTTCCTTATCTGCGAAATGGCGAGAATCTGCAGCCCTACGCACTCCAACTGAAAATTATAAAAATAATATTGCTGTGGTACACTTTGACCTCCTTTAAACAAAAGGATGAACAAAACACAGATTAATGTTACTGCATGATTCATTTTCAAATCGGTTATGAGGTCTATATGCATACATTTAAATGGTTGCTGCAGAAGTTTTCAAGATTAACTTTCTGAGCAATAAACTGGGGGGCCAGCTAACCAAAAAACATCAGCTACATTTTCCTGAAATGGTTTTGATAAATTTAGTCAAAATCAGAAACATTTTACTTTCAAAATGTAAGGTCATACGGTACACAAATTCTAAAATTCAGCTGACATGGCCTTGTGTTTAACAAATACAAAAAATGTCAACTAGTTACCACAGGAAAGCTGCAAGATCAAGCTTTTTTTTAAGAAATGGAAGAAAAAAATATCTTCCTTCTAATTTTACAGAGTAGTGAATATTAGCCATTGTCCTTTTCTATTGAGGACCAATTAGCAATTTTCTTCTGGTGTGGACATTTATTCTCTGGCTAGATGAGATTACCCTATAGTGAATTTCAGTACTTGCTCATCAGATTCCTCTAAAAAATAAACCCTCTCACAGTATGGACCTCTTGCCCGTAAAACAAGCAATCAAACAGATTAAAAAATGTTTTTTAATCTTTTTAAAATTGAAATTCAATATCAGAACCATTTTGGAGCTCCAATTTCTAAAACAATCTCCAATATATTTCATTTAAAAGTGGATTTAGTTTGGATTCCAAATAACATTTGAAGTGATTCTTCATTTAAAAAATCATTTTCAACATAAGCATCCTTACAAATAAACTTACATTAAAATTCCCACCCCTAAAGGGCTTAAAGTGTTTCCTTTTTCCCTGAAATGCCCCAGGACAGTAAGGAAAGAGATTGCTTTACTTACCATCAGCAGACAGGTGGGCGTGCCTTGCAAAGGCTTTATCTATTTCTAGAAAAGCCAAGGTCAACACAGTTTCCAAGTTCTCCTCCTTAGGAAGCAAATCCCTTCGTGGAGAGGAAAAAAGAGCCCCAAACAATCATTTGACAATAGGTTTCTAGGCTTCCTCTTGGTCCCTCCAGCTAGCAGTCATTCCATACAATGGATCTCCGTGGCTTGCCTTTCAGAGGCTTAAGATCCACATGTTAACGAATCAAATTGAGAAAGAATCAGGCACAGAGATAAGCCTTTAAAAACAATAAAATAAAAGCCCAAGTCTCCATCCTTAAAAAATTAATCCTCACTATCACAACCCTGAGAAGTCAAGAGTTCCTTTATATTAAATTTAAGCCACTGAGTTCCTTTGTGGAATAAGGCAAAATATATATAAATCAACTGATGAACGGTATGAATAACTATGCTTGGGAAGAAGAGTCACACGGTCATGACTGTCACATGTTCTCCCCCTCTTTTAATTCTAGCAGTAGTGCGACCCTCAAAAATACATTAATAATAATTGCGGTAAATAAACTCTTTAAAGAGCTCCAAAGCACCCTCATTCAAAGCATTTTCCCCATTCTAATGCCAATCATCTAAAGCTATTTTCAACAAGTATTCCAAGCTACTCACACCACTTGAAAGAATAATTACCACTTACTGAAGCACTATGTGCCCTGCACTGATAGGAGTAAATGCTACTCATAGATTCTCAGAGGACATGAGATCATGTACTTTGTTATGTTAATTCACTTGAAATGATCACAAGTCAAGTGCTGCAGATTCTGGTCAGTGCTCTCACCAAGGGAATTGTTAAAACATACATATTTCTGAAGTGGTAATAATCATCTGTGATAACTGGCATGCTTGAGCAACTGCTTATTCATAAAACAATAGTGTGAAAGCACTCAAATAACTACCCTAACAGTGAATGTTGGGACTTACCTGGTGGCACAGTGGTTAAGAATCTGCCTGCCAACGCAGGGGACAGGGGTTCAAGCCCCGGTCCGGGAAGATCCCACATGCCGCGGAGCAACTAAGCCCGTGTGCCACAACTACTGAGCCCGCACGCCACAACTACTGAAGCCCGTGCGCCTGGAGCCCATGCTCCGCAACAAGAGAAGCCCGCGCACCGCAACAAAGAGTAACCCCCGCTCGCCGCAACTAGAGAAAGCCTGCACACAGCAACGAAGACCCAACGCAGCCATACATACCTACGTACATACATAAAACAGACAAACAAACAAACAAAAAACAGTGAATGTCTCAGCCAAAAGGTGAAAGTTTAAACAGGAAGCATAAGGCACACTGCAAAGAGTGAACGTCATTGTATCATTTGTACGTACAGGATGCATTTCTCCATGTGGGTGTGACAGAAATCGGCCGCCGCAGGTCCGCCATGGCCATCATACACTGCAAAGTACAGGACTTCGTCTGTCAGCTGAGCAAAGCCAAAGCGGTCTTCGTTCTCTTTTCGTTTGCCAATCTGCGAGGCGCAGCCCACGTTCGCCAAGCTGACTTTGGGAATCGGCTTGCCGTACTTAATGCTGGGCGGCAGCAGAATCGGCTCATCGATGCGGTTGTCCCAGATGCCAAAATTATCCCACGTGGCTGGTCGTCCGCTACCATCAGGGTCAAACCGAGAGCACCTGGTCTCCGAAGTGGAGCTGTGGCACGTGGGCGTCACCCACCTGTCGTCCTGCAGCAGGCGGGCGCTGAGCAGCGCTCTCCTCCGCACCTGGTTCCCACCACTTCTAACCAAAGTAAGTAAGGCAGCTGTTGACATAACTCCAGAAGACTCAGGAATGAGGGAAAGGTCAATGGAACAGCAGTGGGCTGCCTTCCAGAAAAACGATGCAACTGAGTGGAAAGAAACAGAGAGAGAGAGAGAGAGAGAGAGAGACTCCATCAGTAATTTCAAATATAACTGATACATCAATAGATAGTACCAAGAATGAAGTCTGTAAAGAAGGTGGCACTTAACAGCCTACTTCTAAGAATAGTGGATCAAAAAAGAATTGATTTACCTACCCCATTCACAGGGTTTAAATTCTGTAAAACTTTGACAGCGTGCACAGCTCACAAAGAACAAGTGCTTCTCCAACTTCAACCTACAATCACTTGGGGATCTTGCTAAAATGTAAATTCTGATTCCGTCTGTCAGGTGAGGCCTGAGATGCCGTATTTCAAACCAGCTCCCTGGTCCCGCACACAAGTTGCTGGTCGGGCAGGCCCACACTTTTGAGTAGCGAGAATATAGAAAACAGGTGTAACTAAATAGTCTTCCCTTCATCAACTCCATTGCTCTGAAGAAAAGGTGGGGAAAAATATTAACAATAACAAAGTCTCTTGCGAGAGTTAGAAATTTTAAAAAAAACTGGTTAATAGAATATTTATGATAGTTTTGTACTCAAGAGAGTGCCCAAGTTTTGGCAAAGATACCATCTAGGATCTCAGTTCAGTTTAAGATTTCTCAACTTACTAAACTTTATTATTCTGGTTAATGTAAGTTGGCTCGTGCAAACACGTGCCAGAGGCACAAGGTGTGTGCCTCTCATGTGTGTGATCTCAGGAACTGGGGGGAACTGCGCGTACGACAAGCAGCCCTGATTTATGAGCCACTGATCTATGCATTTACATTAACAGCTGCAGCTCGTCCGAAAGCCTCCCCTTGGGCGTTTGCAGCGGAAATTCCTACACCCCTGCAGGAAGGGCTGTGTTTCTGGCAGTCTGCCATACAAATAAGGTTCTAAGCAGAAATTCGTCTCCACAGTGTTTCGTTCCGTAACTTTATGAATTAAAAACCAACTGTAAAAAATAGCACAATGTGACGATTTGATAATGCCGGCGGAGGGTATACAGGTGTTATATTATTCTCAACTGCACGTTAGAATTGTTTCACAATAAAAAAAAGAATTTGAAAAAAAATGTATCTCCCCAAAAGGCACACATGAACACACACAAAAAGCCCAGCTTGAATCCATCTACAAGAAAATGCATTACAGATTTGAAACAATCATTTTCAAATAAGTTTTTGGACATCAGTCTAGCTGTGTGTAGGAAGGACCATTACTCCTTTCAGTAAGTAAAGCAGCAGAAGGAACGGAATGAGGTTCCAAAGCACGCCCTTGGATACCTAAGCAATGCAAGTCATCTGAGCCCTGCCTTCTCAGATTTTAGAAGGAAAACGGCCTCCCAATCTATTAATGGGTCGCAAAAGACTTAGGAGGCCGTCCCCTCTTGGCCTTTTAGCTAATAGCATGTACTAAAGCCTGAAACTCACTTCTTTTATGACAGCGCTGGGGTCGGGGGAGACGTAGCACCTCCGGTTATCAGAGGGAAACCACATCCCATTACCAAAAAAAGAGGTGTTTACTCCTTTGCTTCTGTTTGAAGGTTGTATGTTATTCAAAACCAAAAACTGTGTCAAATAAAGGTAAACTTGTGGAGAACTTTCAAAGTATAATACAATCTAGCAAGTAAGAGAACTAAGTACTAATTCTTGATGGAGATAATTCACACAGCAGCTTTTATGTTATAGAAAAAATAAAACTTTAAATATGTTTATTAGAAAACATTCACGTTTGAAGAGCGCACCAGAAATTAGCAAAGTACTATTCTTTTGGCTTCAGTCCAAAGCATGTACACCATACTCAGCCTTGTGCCACTCTGTAGTGACACACCTACTTTAAGCAAGAGTTCTAGAATTCCAAACTAGTAAATATTAAGTTTTCTGCAGCTCTTCTAGGATACTCTTGTCTTTTTTTTTTTCCCTCTCTCTCTTCCAAAAGTAAAATAAATAAAATGAACGGAGCTGCACTCATATCAGGGAACATATATCCACTGGAAACATTATTTAAGAATGAAAGCATGCAGCTTGAGCAGTTTCTTGAAGCCTGCATAAAGTAAAATCAGTCTTCAACCTGGCCTCCTTCCTCATTCCTTATTTATACAATCATCTCAGATAGTAAGCAGAATAGTCACAGGAAAATATTTACTTTAAGGCATACTATTGGCTATTGGGGTAGATGAAATGTAACCCAGATATATTGCCAGCTTACAAAACAAGGTCGGCGTCACTTATGCAAGCAGGCGAGTGTCTAAAGAAGTGGTTCAGTCTCCTTCGCCTTACGCAATATAACTAAATCATTACTAATCTGAGGGAACAACTCAAAGAGGACCTGTGTTCCCAAGCTAAAGAACAGCTTTGAATTAAACCTGCACATCAAGAAGTTTCCTTCAGAGCTTCAAACTACAAATCAGCCGTCATAGCCCACCCCCCACCCCCATGCCCTGGAAATGACGAGGCGCTGACTAGCAAGTAGAATTTATACTGTGGGGAAAAAACAAAAGCCTTTTAAAAAAAAGTGTTCTTTATAACAAAAATGGTAGAGAACAAACACCTAAGAAATATTTTTATTATATGTCAGTTCAGCAATTAAAAATGGGCATGGGTTTATCATTCTGCAAACCAAAAATAGTTATTCAGGAACCCTTTATGTCAATCTCTCAATCGGAAATCAAGGCTAGCTTATTTTCATTTGAACATTTACATTCAGTCTTTGAAAGTCAAAGTAATCCAGAAGAGTCAAAGGGCAGAAGTAATTCTGCTTGAAAGACATTTGAAGACACAAAAATGTCAGAGGAAAAGTTAAATGAACCAAGAGCCCAAGAACACATTATGCCGCACATTATATTCTACTAGCAAAAATAAAATTTAAAAACTAGGCTAAGCAAGAAAATAAAGACAAATAACTTGATTGGAATCCTAGCTACATAGCAGGTTATTTATATAAGCAGCCTAGCTATACTAATAGTCATATAACGTAAGGAGAAAAAATGGACAGTCTTCCACCTAGGCCAAACTGTTTTCCAAATTCTTTTTTACACCCCAATCAAAACGAAAATGTATGGCTCATGATTTACTTTAATCACATGAATTTTTTAAAACGTGTGAGTGTGAGCCTGCATATATTCTACATACTGACAATAAATAAACGCTGAAAATACTTTCCATTTTCATCATTTAAACATTCATTTGTGTGACCAGGCCTCCATCTTCCTCCTCCTCAATGCTTTGGTTAATCTGATACTTTAAAGTCCTGACACAGAACTCTGACAATTGAACAAAGTTGACCCCTGATTGAACAACGCTGACTAGCAGGGGGGATTCTCAGCAAAGAGGGTTAAATGAAATAAGTTGTGAGTCCACAAGAGTAGACATAGAGATTCCACAGTAGAGCGCTGGTGAAAAGCCACGTCCTGGGAGTAGGAAATCTCAGGTGAAAAGCATCAGAAAGGGGAAAAAAAAAAAAAAAAGCATTTGGTTTGTAGTAAACTTCTGAAGTATACACTTTGTTTAAAAATAAAAGGGGGGGGGGGGAGTGATGAAGAAAAGCCACATATACAACTACAAGATTGCTATGCCTATTTTACATTTTCATCTTATTCCAATTTTATTATCCCGCAATGATTTAAACACCTTGGAGCTGTCCAAATGTACTTTTGGAAAACGGAGGCGCTCACAGCCTCTGGCAGCAGCGTGCTCTTGGGATTTGAGTTAAACTGCTCCTGACTGTTGAAAGCAGGTAAAAAGTCCAGTTTCTTGCTGTCATGTTAAGCACATGCCAAAATTACTCAGGAGTTCTAAGGATCAGTACTACTGAAACTTGCTTAGATTTATCCCTCTAGCAAAAATATTTAACGAAGTATTCACATTTGCCCATTATAAAGTGGCACTCAGGTATCTCTATATCAGTAACTTACACAATGGAAACACAGGCAATTTTAATATTCTTAAAATAATTCTTTAACCACTCCAGAAAAAAAAAATTCATCCCAATCAATTCAAATATTATGGAAACCTCCAGAATGTATTTCAGGAAATTTGGACTCCAATATCCTCTTTACCAGTACCCTGCTAGGAGGAAGGAAAGAAAATCTACTAGTCTACATGAGGGAGGAAACAAAAACAACAGAAACCTCCAAGGACTCCTCTTAGGTTTGATGTGAACATATGTATTTGGATGTGTGAATAGAGAAAAGAACATGGGAGCGACGAAAAGTATTCATCATTCTAATTCCATAAATATCTTGTAAAACATTTCAGTTAATGTGGATACAGACCATATTGCAAACGTTCATTTAAGAAGAATTTTCCAGAACAACTGAGTATAAGGTGTGTATTTTATCCTTTTTCATTTCCTCTAGAGCACCTAATACAACGGTGAGATCTACACATTAAATTTTCAGTAAATTTAAAAAATAAAGAAGAAGAATTTTCCTTTACGTTCTATCACCAGCACCTCTCCCCCTCTCCCTCTTCTCTAAGATTCCAGTCAAGGGGAGTAGGTGCCTGTGTTGGTGAACAACAGAAACCGACTAAGGCTGCAAGCAAAAAAAATCCTGAAAAATTATAACTGAGACTTTTTTTCCCCTAGACTACGACACTATCGCTGTCTTTCAAGACCATCATAATCTGTCACCTTAGCTGCCCAATTCTGAAAGCGCCGACCACCTCCTTCTTTCCTCCGCACTGGCGGAGTGCGCAAGGACCGGAGAGGCTCCCAGTCTGAAGCTCTGAAAGGCCGGTGGAGCTTTAGAGACTCCAAATTCCCTGGCTGTTGCCACCCGGAGTCTCGCCTTTGTCATCTCCTGGGAAATCTCTCTAATCTACAGACAGCGGCTGCGAAAGAAGACGTCAGCAGCCTCAAGGCCTTGAGATTATAGTGCACTCTTGGCAAAGCAAGACCCACGTCCTCAGATCGACCCCAGCCAGGGCTCTGCATCCTTCTCTCCTCCGATCCCCTGAAAAGCTCACCCTTGGACAGTTCGGGATCCTGGGCTTGGCTCGCTGGCCGGGACAGCTGAGCGACCCAGGGCGATACACCGCAGCGAGCGCAGCCTCCCGCCGGCGCGGCGCGCGGCACTGCGGCCGGCTGGGTTCCCTCGCGCACCTTCCGCCGCCCGGTCCCCGCCTCCCAACCACAGTCTCCGCGGACAGATTCCGGCCGCCGCCACGTCTCCCTCGGCCCGGCCGCAGCTGCAGCGGCGACAAGACGCTGACCCCCGCAGCATCCTCGCGTCCGGGGATTGGGGCTAGGCGACTCGGGGCCTCGCTAAAGGCAAGCGAGGGCGGGCGGCCCCGGGCGGCCCCTGCTTCCCGTCCATCGACCCTTCCATGGTTCCCTCCCCGCTTCCAGCCCGGCCCACCACCCTCGCTCGGCAGGAGCCTCCAGCTCGCAGTCAAGTTCAGGCCGAGCGCGCAGGCTCCGCAGGAAATGCCGGCAGCCGGTGGCTCAGCCGAGGTGGGCCCCGCCCGGACATGCTGCTCCAGACCCCGAAAAGAAAGCAAGCTGCGCACAGAGAACCCAGGCACCGACCGCCGGGCTCGGACTGAAGGGGCTGGGGAACTGAACAGATATTTCCGCTCCCCTTCCCTCCCTGGGGAACCCTCCTCCGTTTACCCTCCATTCCGCGGACCGGGAGCAGTGGGCTGTGCCCCCGTCCGTAAGTATCATAAACGGTTAAATAAATGAAGTACACTCTCCAGGCTCTTACCTCGTGATGGCAATGCCCCTGGAAAAATTTTAATTAGCTAAAGGAGGGCGGGAGAGGGGTTTTCTGCAAATAAGGCTGCCTTCCCCGATGTTTCCAGTCTCTGGAGCAAGCAGTTAGCACAGCCACTGGCTCATCTGCTGGAAATTCTCGAGAATTTTTCTCGGGCAGCTGCCAGATGGAGAGGGGAGAAGTCTGTTCCCGCTGACTGATGGCAGCTCCGACCAATCCGCGCTCAGCAACGAGGCGCGCCCGCCTCCCGGGCTCTCGGTCGCAGCCAATCACAGGTTCTGACGGGACCGCGCCTCCCCGCAAGGGCAGTTGGACTTGGCTGACTTTCGGCAGCGCACCACAGAGCGACGTCGACTTGGGCCAGTGGTGGCTCGCGGGGATGTCGGCCCTTCCGAAGGCCGTGGCGCTCTGGCCAATGAGGGAGCGCCTCGGCGATGGGTGAGGTCGAGAAATTTGGTACCTCGCCAGGGGCTTGAGGAGAGGAGGTGTGTCACTTGGGGCAGTGGAGCGGTAGTGACAACTAGGAAAGCCAGAACGGAATGCCAACACTTTGCCTGGGCGGAGGTAATGAAAGGCATCTGGTTTCATTGCTATTCTTTGAAAGACTCACAGTGCACCGTTCTTCGTGACTGAACAGGCATCTCGTGATCCCTTGAGAATGTGTGGGGGCTTTTGCACTTTTTTTAAAAAAGTTATTTATTTATTTATTTATTTATTTTTGGGGGGTTGGGCTGCACCGCGTGGCATGCGAGCTCTTAGTTCCCCCACCAGGGATGGAACCCCTGCCCCCTGCAGTGGAAGCGCGGAGTCCTAATCAGTGGACGGCCAGGGGACTCCCCTTGAGAATGTTGATTCATTTATTCCACAAGTACTTCTGTGTGTTTAGGGAGGACCTTTTGTGTGCCAGGCACTGGAGATAAATCTTGACACAAATAGACATGATAGATGCCTTCATAAAGCTGCCAGTCTAAAGAGGAGGAAGGGGGAGAAGACAGAGGTAAACAAGCAGATAACATAACAAATCATGTCAAGGAAGGAAATAAACAGATGTGGATACAGAGGAAGTTGAGGTTAGCTAGAGAGGGTTGTTCTATAAGAACTTTATAACGTTTAAACAAAGAGTGAGAAGATCAGTCAGCCATGGAACCTGGAAAGTGATGATTGTTCCGGGCAGAGGGGACAGCAGAGCAAATGTCCTGAGGTGGGACAGCTTGACATTTTGGAAGAACAGAAAGGCCAGTGTGGGTCTAGTTTAGAGGGAGGGAGAGAGCAGCATGACAGAAGGAAATGAGGTAGACAGAGGCCAGAGGATGTAGCCAAGACTTGGAATTTGCTTTACATTTTAAATATAAGGAGACTCTACTGAGGCATTTTAAGCAAAGGAGAAAAAGGATCTGGTTTAGACTTTAAACTGCTTTGGTTAATGTGTAGGTGAACAGGTTATTGGGAGACTGGTTAGGAGACTAAATCAGAGGAGCTCCAAGGTGTGAGATGACCTGTTTTAAACTATGGTGATATCACTGGAGGTAGAGAAAAGCAGAGATTTTAAAGATAAATTATTAGCTTGTTTTGACATATTAGGTATCCCAGTCCCCGGACAACTGTTCTGAAACCAGGGCTTCCTGGAATTTTTTGTTCTTTAATCATTTTATTGAAGCCATATATATATATATATACATATATATATATATATATATGTATATATATATATATACACACACACACACACACACGCACGCATACACATGCATATCTGAACCATCAGACAAGGCAATCTTACTTACAGAAAGCCCCTCTCCCACCCTGTTATGTGTGTGTGTGTGTGTGTGTGTGTGTGTGTGTGTCTCTCTCTATATATATATATAAGTGCATATATCCCAAATGTATACAGCTCAGTGAATTTTCACAGTCTGAACACACCTGTGTATCCACCACCCAGATCAAGAAACAGAACATTATAAACACCCAGGGACTCCATCCTACTGCCTTCCGGTCATTGCCTATCATGACTTTCAACAACATAGATTAGTTTTGCCTGTCTTTGGACTTGATACATATAGAATCACGAAGTATACACTCTTTTGTGTTTGGCTCTTTATTCAACTTTATACTTATGAGATTCTTCCATACTGTTGCATATAGTTGTAGATCATTCATGTTATTTCATTCTGTAAATGTACCTTTGAATTCATCCTTCTGATGCACATTAGGGTAGTTTTCAGTTTGGAGCTATTACAGATAGTGCTACTATAAACATTCTAGTACGTATCTTTTGGCCTTTTGATGGAGCGATTTGGTGGCTGAGTTTTAAATACAATTAAGTTATTTTTGAATCTGTTCATCAGTAATATAGTACCATGTATTGCAGTATCTCAAACATACAGACACCAGATCATGAAGGGCTTTGCTCTCACAAATGTGAAAACTTTTGGCCACAAGAACTGTTGACATGAGAAATTTTAAGTTTGGAAGTCTAAAACACTTGTAATTATGTATGGCATTTTGACCTTCTTTTTAAGCAGTTGCAAACTGCATGTCCAGGATTTGAGAACATCATGACTTTGCTACATCCTTTTATTATAATAGACTGTAATTCACAGGCATATGAGAAACAAGGTCAGTTAGGCTGTCCTGAAGAATATGCGTATGTTTGGTGCTAATACAGTCCTTGGACTTATATTTGAAAACCATACCATTCCACATCCTACCACAGTTGATTAGGAATAAAGCCAGCAGTTTACTTCTTTAGAATTATTTATTTCTGCTTTTTGCATCTCTGAAGCATGGCTAAATGTAGTACAAATGTACATATACTCAACATGCGGGATCACTGCATAATGTCCAAAAGAATCAAATGGATGCAACACTCTATACTTCATTAAGTTGAGCTCCTTTTTATTTCACTTTATATTTTAAAGACTTGAACTATTTGATAGTAGTCACTATCGGGAAATTATCCTCAAGATGGGTCACAAGGCTGTGGGTGGATAGGTCACAGGGGGCCTTATAAAATATAAAGTGAGGACGTAAACCATTTGAGATTTAGGCTAATGAACCACTGAACTGGAACCGTTACAACTTGAATTGAGGCGTATTACACATGTTACGAGTTGGAGCAAAAACTGATTGGAATTGGTCAGCACCAAACCGGAAGTGGTTAGGAGTGCAGCTAGAGGCAAGATTTTATAGAGAAGATGTGAAAGCCAAGCAAGAAAATGATTTGATTGGCTACAGGTTAAACAGTTACCTTATTTGGGGAAGTCTCTTTGGCTTTGTGGTTGGTTGTCCTTAGGTTTTCATTTCTTAACCTTAGGGCACTACAGATTTAGGTTTTGGTTTGCTTACTTAGGCTACTAAGGCGTTAAAGCCACCTCAGTCTAAGGGCCTCCTTGTTTAATTAATTTAACACTACCCATTTTCCTGATTAGTTGCTAATGCTCCTGGGAGCCAAATACTGTGTAATAATGAATTGATAATTTTATTAATATTCACTAATGAATAACCAATTTTTTTTCTTGTTAAAACATTAGAGATGGTATTTTTGTATAGTCAATGAAGGGTACCAGAATATGCGACCCCCAAAATACACTTCTTTGGATTATTTTGAGCTAAAGGCAACTGAGGACCAGGAGATGCAGAAAAAGCTCTTCACCTCCCCCTGCCTAAAAGTAGAGTATAAATTTCCCCTTTAGTAAAGGAAATTTACATTTATAAAGGAAATTTCCATCTTTCATGGTGGCTCCAGGAAGTACCAGGAAGAGTGCTACTCCCAGAGATAACTGTTATCGCCTGAGAGACTCCTTTCTACATAACAAGACAACCCTTATTTAATACACATTTCCTCCCCTTGCATTCCTGTAACTTGCCTTCCCTACTCCCAAGCCCCTTTTCCTTTGTTTAGCCTAAAATAGTATATAAACCTCAATCATCTGGTCTCCTAGAGTCTCATTTCTTTATGAAATTTCCATCCATACTTATAGGATTAAAACTGTTTTTTCTCTTATTTATTTGTCTTTTGTCAATTTGATTTCCAGGGTCCCAGCCAGAGAACCTAAGATGGTAAAAGGAAACATTTTTTCTTTTCCTCCATTAGAATCAGCAGTTCTCCAGGTAAGACTCTGGACGCTACTTCTGGCCTCATGCCTAAAGTGTGAGATATTAAGGTGTATTTTTCCACAGTTTAGGTCGTTTTCTATCTAGAATTGCTAGCCCAGATGTCCCTTCTGTGTGTCACCAGAATAATTGCCAAAACCCTGACACAAACAATTTTTACATCTTGTCTTTGAACCCTATTAAAACTTGTAGCAGTGATTTTATCTTAGAATGTAATTGTTGCTTTTTTCCCACAGATATGGAATAAATGAGCTTCATCCAGTACCAGTGTTATAGGGATCTGAATTATCTTTCCATTTCCACCTGTGACTTTTCTGTTTGGCCCTATCCAAGTATTTAATCTCATTATGCATCATTCTCATATAGGGCTGTTATGAGGAAAATCGTATTTTATAAATGTAGGAAAGGTTATAAACAAAATTGCATTTTGTTACTTAAATTGCAAAAACTCAAAATCAAGGGAATGGAATATGATAGTCATGAGCTGCATTTGCCAAGTATTTCCTGCTCTCCACCTCCCCTTCGTGGGTGGTGCTGTGGGAAGGTAGGGAGCCTGTGACTAGTTTAGGTCAGTGAATTGTGCGTGGAGGTGACAGCGTTTCTGAGTTGGAGCATTTAATGATCCTCTGCAAGACCCTTCAAGGCTTATTTCCCTCTGCCATTACAACTAACAAAGTTACAGATCACTGCTTCTCCTTCCGTCCGGTTCCTGAGTAACTAACTGTGAAGAACAGAATCCTGCTGCCAGCCCATCGTGGCCAGATAGCTGAGCAAGAAACAAACCTTTGTGGTTTTGAGCCACTGATATTGTTTGCTGCTACATCTTGAGCTAACTTAACCTAGCCTATCCTGACTCATACAGGTAGTAGCTCCAACTTAAAATCATTTGGTTGAGGTTTTCTTGGGGCAGTTTTATTCAAAAAGAAATTTTCATTCATTTTTTTTCAATAACTTTTCATGAAGTTTCTACTGGGTTTATAGCAATGAATGAAAAATATAAATGTCTCTGTTCTCATGAAAATTGGGAGGGGGCAGAGGAGATAGTAGGCATTTATCTAGGTATGGTGAATGCTATAACTGGAAAAGTATGGCTTTCTCTAAGTATTATTCTTGGAGTGTTGTGGCTCCTCTTCCCCTTTCTGTCTCTGTCTTTCTCTTAAGTCAGGGATTATTCAGTTGCTGAATATTATACAAGCCTACCTAGAAAGAATGAGAAAGAAAAAACAAGTTTCTAACTCTTGAGAAGTATCTTGGACTCAGAGAAAATGTACCTTGCCTGAGCCTGGAATGCCAACATTGCTTTTGACCAATGGGCGGCCTCAGACAAGTAGCTAGCTTTGCTGTGCCCCTCTTTTATCAGTTGTAAAATAGCACTAAATATAACCTGCCTTGGCTGGCTTTCATAACTGCTACAAGAATTAAATTAAGCAGAGAATTAAGTGTCCCATAAAAAAAAAGTGTTATTATTCTTTGAAGATTTTACTTGAAGCAAACTGGAGGAGCCAATAAATGGCCAGTTTAAAAAAAAAAAAAAGTTCGGTCCACCTATAAAGCAACCATATAAACAAATCAAAATTAAAATTGTACCCTTCCAGCCATGGGAAATGATACAGAATGACACGGTCAGAGTTGTACCTTCAAGAATCTAAACTCAGTGTTTATTGCCAAGTCATATCTGCTAATGTACTCCTATTAGGATATGGCTGGAACAAGCCAAAAATTCCCTGTAATCTTCATAAGGAATATTCAGTACTTTTCTTGTCAGTAGAATGAAGGGAATGTATGAATAAGGAGTTTTATACAAGTGGGTAAACAACAGAAAAATGCATGCAGCGTTAATAGAAACTGCCATTGTCTTTGAGATCTGTAATTTCAGAAGTATGTACACTTATAACTTGTTGGAAATACCTGATTTTCTCAACTCATTCCTAAGTCTCGTTTAGATTAGAGTTCAGTATCCCAAAGTAACATTGTAAGAGATGATGAAAGGCACATTTGTCACTGGTTGTCAGGCAACCCAAAGCATGCGTTATTGGCATGTACAAACACACCTCCTTATTAGGTATACAGAGTGGGTGTAGGTGCTGAACTGCTTTTCTATTGGTCAGTTTCCCTTCCAATGACAGAAGAGAAAGTATTTTTCCCCCAGTTAATTAGCATACTCTGGGGCAGTACCGGACTGTGTTTCTTACCCTGGTAGTGTTAAATATAGACTTGAAAACCAGCCTTCAGCATTTACCATTTAAAAGTTACTTTGGCTTTGGGTGTTCCAGATTTTAAATACAAAAATACTCCAGAAAAAGTTGTGAAAATTCAAATAAACTAATAGCACATCATGATTCTGCTATGAGAAGTTAG
Source organism: Eschrichtius robustus (assembly GCF_028021215.1). Taxonomy (NCBI): domain Eukaryota; kingdom Metazoa; phylum Chordata; class Mammalia; order Artiodactyla; family Eschrichtiidae; genus Eschrichtius; species Eschrichtius robustus. The sequence continues at coordinate 9,361,732 of NC_090827.1, forward strand.
CAAGAGGGAGACTGGTTTTCTTGAAGATACCTTCCCATAAAATAAGAATCGACAGTCATCTTCCCAGAATGAAATCAGGAAAGATATCCCCAGGTCGCAAAGGTCAACAGAAATGGCGTTCCCTACCGCCACCCCACCTTTGCATAGACCACAGGGAAGAGGCAGAAAGCTGGGATTCGGGAAGAGGGCAGAGTTACAGCAAAGGGAAAAAAGGGAAGGGGACCAAGAGAGGGACATCAGCCTGCCCACATGAGGAACTGTCATATGGCCTGAAATGTGACCCAATGAAAATAGTGTAGAAATAGATGCTTAGTGCTCTTTGAACTGTATGTAACTGGTTAATGCAAGGTTATATAATATTTTCTACATGTTCTCTCATTCTGTGGCTTCTCCCTCCTCCTAACCCACTGGTACTATTTTTCATCTTACAGCACTATTTCATGAAGCTTCAGAAGCTCCCCATTTCCAATAGTGTTTAAAAAAAAAATTCTAAGCTTCTAAGGCTGGTATTCACAATGTTCCATGAGCTCTTCCTGCCCTTCAGCAACCTTCTGATCCGCTACTTCCCTAAACGGACACTCATTCCGCCCAAGCTCGTCATTTCCTAAACCTGCCGTGAGGGTTCTGACCCCCTACCTCCCTTGCCTCTGCTCAAGGCAAACCTTAATGTTCTCCTCTTAGTTTTCTTAAATCTTCAGAAACGGAAGGATTACAGTGAACGTTTGCCATGTGATTACTGATTGCTTGTACTCTTAGAGAAGAACCAGAATAGAGTATCACTTTGTGCTGCAAACAAAAATAATAATTGCTAACTATTGGGGTTCTCCAGAGAAACAAGCAATAGGGTGTGTATGTATGTGTGTGTGTGTGTGGGGGGGGTGGGGGTGGGTGAGAGAGAGAGACTGAGATTTAAGGAATTGGCTCATGGGATGTGGGAGCCGGCAAGTCCAAATCTGAAGAGAGAGAACAGACCCTGCATATATTTGGAGGGAAAGTATTTGAGGCAAAGGAGAGGGCACGCACAGAGGCCTGCAGCAGAGTCGCAGGCTGGAGACCCAGGGAAGAGATGACGTCGAACTCACGTCCCAAGGCAGTCTAGGGGCAGATTTCCTTCTTCCTTGGGGGATGACAGTCTTTCTCTTAAGGCCTTTAACTGACTGGATGAGGCCCGGCCACATTATGGAGGTAAAATCTGCTTTACTCAACCTACTGATTTAAATGTTAATTCCATCTAAAAATACCTTCACAGAGACATCTAGATTTATGTTTGACTAAACATCTGGGTACCTTGGCCTAGTCAAATTGACACATAAACCTAACCATCACACTAACCCATACAAATGCTTATTCTGTCCAGGCACTGTTCTAAATTCTTTACGTGTATTAACTCATTTACCTCTAACAACCCAATGAGATAAGGTTATTATTATCTTCCCCATTTTACAGTTGAGGCACACAGATAGATTAAGTAATTTGCCTGAGGTCATATAACTTATAAATGATGCCTTGCCAGGACTTGAAGTTTTGCAGTCTGGCCCCAGAGTCTATGTTCTTAACTGCTGGTCTCTTCACCTCTCAAGAAAAAAAAGTGAAAGCTGAACTCACTGATACCTTATATGTTCTTCCTGCTGCCTGCATAAATATCTTTGCCTGCCATTAACATCTGTTGGAAATCAGCTTTTTACAGAAACCTTATGTATGTCCACACAGTAGCTCTTTGATGTAGGTAGTGTTATCCCTGTTTTACAGAGGAGGAAAATTTGAGGCACAGAGAAGTTAATGATTTGCCCCAGGCCACGAAGTAGTGAGTGGAAAGCAGGCATTAGCCTAGGACCCTCAGTCTCCAAAGCACATGCCCTGACCAAAATGTCTCCCTGTATGTTAAAGATGTTCCTACTCATCCCTGTTTTGAAGACTTTAAATTACTTTAACCAAAGTTGACTTTGCAAATTAACAAAAATTGGCTTTCTGTTTTGATGTGTTCCACAAGTGAAAAACACTGTACACATAAGCCTAAATTTCTGACTAATTCATGCACCAGAAAAGAACATAGATTGTAACTAAAGAACATAGATTGAATGGAAAGAAAAAAAGAAAGAGCATTTCCTGTTTTACCAGGTAGGGACTAGCTAGTATCATCTACTGGGGGCCTGCTGCGTTTAGAGAAAGAGCAAGGGACAAACACATCCCTCTGAAGCACTGAAGTGGGAGAAAAGGACCAGTTAGAGTAGAATACAGATTGAACCTGAGCAGTGACTTCGCCTGAGCCTAGCCTGCTGGCAAGAAGTTCAGTGGGCAGGAAAACACACAACAGACATGGCCCGTTTTGCAGTGTTGTCTTGCTGCGCTGGAATTAGGTGAATCTACTGTCTGTTTATAAGGGACTGATGTAGAAAGTTTTATTCCAGAAGGAGTTTTGGTTTCCCAGGGGGGCCCGTGAGAAGGCAGAGCATACTATTTACTGTTGATAAGGATCATAATGGAGTAATGTTTGCCACCAGGGATCTTTCACCTCTGTCTTCTTAACTCACTGACGAAATTTGTAGCCTGGGAGGGGAAAGGCCCCCAGAAGTTTTTCAGCCTCTCCAGAAGTCAGTATATGACCAAAGAATTTTAGAGCTGGGAGGTATCTTTGAACTATTTTCCTCCTCTTCCTCTCCCCTTTATTTTTCAGAAAATTAAATGCAAACTCTGAGAGGTGAAGAGATTTGCCCAACACCACAGAGCTGGTAACTACAGGCTAGAATTATAGGCCAGATTTTTAGTGTCCCAGGCAAGTACTAATCCAGCCTCTTCACACTGTGTGTGATCAGAGTCATTCTTGACTTTAGACAACCTAGTTAATGTTAGGAATTTTTATTGTTCCCTGTCCTTGCCTAGAACACCCTAACTGGTCCTGAGCTTGCTTGCCTCTGACACTGTTTCCTGCTTATAAAATGTCTTTCTTCTTTCTCCTCTCCTCTATTAAAACTCTTTTGTTTGCTTAATAAATGGCTGTTCATTCATTCAAATAATATTTATTTAATACATCCTCCTATGTACTAGAAACTATTCTAGGAGCTGGGGATATAGCAGTGAACTAAACACACAAAATTTCTGTCCTTGTGGAACCTACACTCTAGAGAAAGGAACAGAAAACCAAACAGATAAATATATTCTTTGATATCTGTAACAATGAATGGTCTGTAGAAAAATAAATGATGAATAATGGGATAGAGAAGGGAATATGTGCTATTTGAGGTGTGGAAGTGAGGGAAAGCCTGGCATTGGGGGGCAGGAACCATAATGAAGGAAGGGAGGGAACAGACCCTGCATATATTTGGAGGAAAAATATTCCAGATAGAGGAAAGGGCACGCACAAAGGTGCTGCAGCAGAGCGGCTAGGAAGCCTGCAGGACGGGAACATAGTTAATGAGTGAAATTAAGCAGAAATGAGGTCAGAGAGAAACCAGAGTCTGTAAGACGTTGGAGACCGAGATAAGATAAGATAGGGAAAGGAAAGGACAGAAAAGAAAAGGAATTTGGACTTGATTCTCATTGTTGAGAAGACTTGGGGAGAGAGAGTAGGTGAGGGTTGTGAACTGATTTGTGATGAAAAGGATCACTCATGTTGCTATGCAGGGAATAAACCCTGGGAGAGGCAAAAGTAGCAACTAGGAGACTAGGTAGAAAGTTGTTGGAGGAGAATGGAGAGGTTCACCTTGAGGATGTTAACTTTGTGACGTCCTGTAAACCTACAATAAAGCTTTTGCGTAGCACTTAGATATATTCATCTGTGGTTCTGAAATCACACAACCCAGATAGGACTTCAACCCGCGGACCTGGACTCGAGCCCAGTCAAAATTCAGATTGGGGCTTGAACCCACGGTCTTTTAATTGAGATCACACAGCTGATCTCAGGACTTAAGGAAGCTCATGTTCTTTATGTCTCATTGCCGAAAGAATTCAGTGAGAGGCAAAGTGATAGGTAAGAAGTGGATTTATTTAGAGAGATACACATTCCATAGACAGAATGCGGTCCATTTCAAAAGGTGAGAACGGCCTTGGGAGAAACACACTACAGAGACAGAAGTGAGCCATGTCAGAAGGCTCAGAGGCCCCAAAATATGGGGTGGTTAGTTGTTGTTTTTTTCACACACACACACACTGTATTTTATTTTTACAAGAGATAAATAGACTGACACCAAGCATTGTACATGGATGACCACAACAAAAGCAACAATGATTGCAATTACCAAACATGAAACACACTCATACTATGTCATAATATTGACATTCAGTCCAGTAATCCTCCACTGTAACAGCTCCTTTACTTTGCAGTGAAAATTGATTTGTATATTCTTTGCCTCTGAGTCCTTGTGGGATTTTTTTTTTTTTAATTCAGACAGAAAGTCACAAAAATTATACTCATCCTCATCAGTTCACTCAGTCCCATGTAATTAATTTTTTTTTTCATCTTGATCTTTTGTTAGCACTTTTATGAGTTCATCAGTTTTTCATTAGAGTTCTGAAAATGCTTATTCATTCAGTTCAGCAGTACAGTCAGTTACCAGAAACCTGTACTTGTCAGAGTCTTTTCCATGAATTTCTTGAAGATGAAAGCCTTTTATAGGAACATATTTGCAAAAGCATCAGAGTACACCCAGAACTGTCTGTAAATGACAAAAGACTTAAAAATGACCACTGTTAAAGATTTGATGAAAGTTGGTGGTTAGTTTTTATGGGCTGGATAATTGCATAGTCTAATGACTGGGAGGATTATTCCAACTATTTTGGACAAGGGTTAGAGATTTCCAGGAATTGGGCCACCGCCCACTTTTTGACCTTTTATGGTTGGCCTCAGAACTGTCGTGGTGCTGGTGGTGTGCCATTTAGCATATGCTAATGTATTACAGTGAGCGTATAATGAGGCTTAAGGTCCACTGGAAGTCAAATCTTCTGCCATCTTGGACCTAGTTGGTTCTAACCAGTGTTTGTCATGTCCTATGGCTATGTCATTCTTTTAAAGGTCGTACCCTGACCCCTTGCCTCCTGTTTCAGTTCCAGGGAGAAGTCAAGGTGAAAGGCATACATTCAGGAGTCATCAGTGTGCAGATAGAATTTAAAACCATGAGGATGAGATCGCCTAGGGAGTGAGATGGATGGAGAAGAGAGGAGGCTGGAGGTCAAAGCGCTGGGATTTTGCAGAATTTAGAAGTTGGCAAAAGGAAGAGGTCCAGGCAAAGGTGACTGAGAAGGAATAGTGATGAGGTAGGAGGAAAACCAATAAAAAGTGAGAGAAAGGCAATAAAGAAAATTTCAAGGAGAGTGTAAGCAGCTGTTTGATGATTAGGCTTGAGCATGTAAAGGTCACCGAAGACCCAGACAAGATCAGTGTCAGTGCAGTGAGGGCACATAAACGTGATTGGCATGAGTTCAAGAGAGAATGAGAAGTAAGGGAGCCAGCAATCTAAAAGTACTTGAGGAGTTTTATTTTAAGGTGGGGCATAGGAATGAGGCAGTAACAGAGGGGTATTTTTTTAAGATGGAAAATATTATAGCATGTATGCATGCTGATGAGAATAATTTGAAGGGAATGAAAGACTGACTTGCAAGAAAAGGAGCAAATTAGTCATCTAGGATGGAGGAGGAGTTGGAGGACCCAGGTGAGCTGGCAGGGTAGCTGGACAGATCTAAGGACCCACTTGAGGTTGGGTTCATGATTTGGTGTGAGACGAGTTAGTGTGTGTTAATGTCTTTCTCCAGCCATATTCAGCTACTTGGGTGCAGAGGCAGATTAGGTGAAGAGTTAGATTTGAACAGGTTAAGCTTTAGCTACATGGATATAACAAAGCAGGGAGGTGAGAAACTATAACAATGGACCATGGAATCCCAACTGGATAAACAGAGAAGAGAGGGCATGAGTGGTGCCATGGAAATTAAAAAGCCGGCAGGGTCAATCACTTGGAGATACTGGCCATGGTACAAACCCAGGACAATGTCTTTTTTTTCCCCGAAATACTCTAAAATGTGAATGACTGGTGAGTAACATATAAAGATAACCTTCCATGCATTTAATGAGAAAATAGATACTTCTTAACACAAAGAAATTAATTTCTAATGGGCAAATTCTAGGGGCATTTGACAGAATAATGGGAGAATATTGAAGGAAAGAGCCTCAATAATACAAGTTAAGGACTTCCCCGTTTGACCTAAGTGTAAGGCTGACAGTGGTGCATGGGGTCCAGAATACGTGGTGACCCGTTGCTTTCTCTGTATCAAAAGTGAGTTATTCATCAACCAGAAGTCTAACGAGATGAAGTAGAGATCCACTTGATCTTGAAAGATCAAGACGTGTTATATACATAATACAGGACTGGAATTTATATTAGAGACTTCTTTATTCCAGAAGAAGGAACATGAGGGGAAGGCGGACTGTCTTAATAATTGACTTCAGTCACCATTTAGCAGCAACAGTGAGTTCTGTGGAGATATAGAGATAGATAGATAGATAGATAGATAGATATTCTCTGTCTTCAAGGAATTTATAAATCCTAGGTGTATAGGTACTGGACGTGAGTGAACATGAATAATTATAGGATATATATAAGAAATACCAAAAATGTTCATGAAAATGCTGACAATAGGAATGGATAGATCAGTACTGAAAAATCAATAGATTTACTAGTATAGTCATTACTGAGAAACTAATACAGTTGCTCCCAGGAAATAAAATCCATTCTGTATTGTGGCAGAGACAGCTAGATGCCCAATTCAATATACATTCTACCCTTCCTCCTTAGTAACAGACCCCTGATTTTTATCTGGGCACTACTGCTGGCAAAAAGAAAAGATTATTTCCCAGCCTCCCTTATAATTAGTGTGGCCTTGCTATGGCATGCCATTCGTACCATGAGATGTAATTAGAAACACATGGACTTCCAGAAAGTCACAATGCAAAGGAAGGAGGCATGCCCTTCTGTCATTCTCCTTTCCCGGACTGTGGATATGATGGCTGGAACTTAAGAATCATCTTGGATCATAATATGACATGGTAGAGATGGCAGAGCAGTAAGATAGGAGGTCAGATCTTTGGTGAACTGATCTACGGAGCAACCATAACAACCATTTCTGTTAAGAGCTGCCAAACCTGATCATAACAAACACACACATTTATCACTGTAGATACCACAGTCTCAGGTGTAGTATTTTACACATACTGGTCACTCAGTAAATATTTGATGAATAAATACAATTATTTGTGATGGGGGTTTTGCTTCTCAAAGTGCTGTTTTAGTGGAAAGTCTAATGATGTTTCCCCAAATATAGCAGTTTTTTCTTCTATTGCCTTTAACTAGAGGAGCCTCTGAAAGTGACATACACACATACATACATACATATATATATATATATATATACAGTTTACACAGTTAGAAGCAAATATAAGACAGGATATAAATTTTATTCACAAATATTTGCAAAATATTCGCTCTTAAAAATTGCCCTACGTATTAGTTATTGCTATGCGACAAATCACCCAAATACTCATTGGCTTAAAACAATAATCATTTATTATGTTCTGGCTTCTGCGGCCTGGCTGGGGTTCAGCCGACCTAGGTTTGGCTCAGCTGGGCAGCTCTGCTTCTCACTGCAGGACTACAGACTGGCTGGATCAGCTCTGCTCAGAGTGTCTCTCATTCTTGGGCAGGTGGGCTACCCCAGGCACTTCTTCTCATGATGATGGCAGAAGCGCAAGAAAAGGAAACACTCAAGGATTTTTTTAGGCCTAGACTTGAACTGGCTCATAGTCACTGTTGTCTACACGCCATTGGCCAAAGCAAGTCACATGCTCTCGTAGACTCAATATGGCCATACACTATTTTCGCCTCCTCCCATCAAGAGGTCGTTTATTTCCCAGACATATCCTTTACTTCTTGAAGATGGGCTTGTGACTTGCTTTGACCAGTAGAGTGTGATAGAAGTGAAGTTTTGTGACTCAGTGAGCCCTAGCCTAAAATGGCCTTGTATTTCCACCCTCACCCTCTTGGGATGCTTTCGCCACCACATGAGGATGAGGAAACCCAACTCAGTTGAGCCTCTTCATGGATGAAAGCCCACGTGGAGAGAGGCCCGGCCATCCCAGCTGTCCTAGCTCAGCCCCCAAGCTGCCTATTTAGCTGAATGTAACTTCACGAATGAGCCCAGGTCAGAACAGCAAAAGAACCCCCTGTCCAAACCGTAGAATTGTGACATAGCTATTTTAAGCCACTAAGTTTGGGAATGGTTTGGTATGCGACAATCGATAAATAACACATATATCTAAGACCAAAGTCAAGCGACAGGGGAGTATACTCTGCATCCAGTAAGTGTGTGGGTACAGGGAGGGGTAAAGAATTGAGACCAACAAATCAGTCCACTCTGGTGTATAATATCTGACATTTAATTATTTTAAATATATTTTGACCTTTAGTTGGTAGTGGCTTCTGACATTTTAAATCTGGTTTCTTGTTCCCCAACCCATTCTATCTTCATGATAGTTTATCTCCAATTCTTCCCTTCCTTTACTCACATGCTATTGCCCAATCATGAGATGGAGTCTATTTCTGCACAGCCTTGAATCTGGGCTGGCCTGGAACTGCTTTGACCAATGAAATACAGAGAAGAAACACTGTCTCAACTCCTAGCCTTTTAGAGGCCTGGCAGCTTCCGTGTCCTGCCACCTTGTAAGAAGTACAACTGCCCAGGCAACTCTGCTGAGAGAAAGCAAGTTTTTGACGTTTGTTGCAGACAGATGATCACTTACACATATGTTTTGTAAGGTCTATTTTGCAGTTTCAATTTTTTAAGTTGACAGACACCACATTTTGTTTATTCCCTCATCAGGTGATAGACATTTAGGTTGTTTCCACTTTGGGGGAATTATGAATAATGCTGCTGTGAACATTCACGTGCAGGTTTTTGTGTGGACACGTTTTCATTATTCTGCATATGAGTGAAGTTGCTAGGCCATATGGTAGCTATACACCTTTGAATCTCTTTTCCTAAAGGAATACATTTTTAAAAAATCTGAATCTGTGACAGAATTTAGAGGGCCAGACATCCTTGGAAAATACAAGTGAACTTTTTAAAATACAGCATGTTGAAGAGGAATTACAAATATAGTATATAACATGGTTAAAAAGCTCAAGCTGATCATGTACAGCATAAAATAAAACAGAAAGGAAGCCAGGAATATAAAGTGTGTGTGTTAATATAAATGATGTCGTATACTTATTCCTGGCTCCCTATCTGAGCCCATCTTCCCCTCTCCCCAGGGCAGCTCTGTTCTGCCACCCTGGCCTCCCCAGGAGACAGCTCAAGGGACCACTCTCTCACCTCGTCAGCTGTCTGATCACTCAGCAGTGTATTAGAGGGGTCTTCCTTGATCACCTACCTAAAATACCTGTCCCTCACCGTCTATCCCCTTGCCAAGCCCCACATTCAGAGCGTTTATCAGCACCTCAGATGTTCACTCGTTCATTCATTTGTGTCTGTCACTCCCCAGACTGTGAGCGCTGTGAGAAGTGGATATTCATTTAAATTGTAATATCCCCCGCATCCAAACAGAGCCCGTCGCTCAAAGTATATTTATTAAATGAATGGGTGAATGAATGAACGAATAAATCCTTCCATTCCTTGCAAAGCCTTTTTTTCTTTTAAAAAAAATTTTATTGAAATATAGTTGATTTACAATGTTGTGTTAGTTTCAGATGTACAACAAAGTGATTCAATTATACATATATATGTATATATGTGTATATATATATATTCTTTTCTTTACATCATCTTCCATTATAGCTTATTACAAGATATTGAGTAGAGTTCCCTGTGCTATACAGTAGGTCCTTGTTGGTTATCTATTTTATGTATAGTAATGTGTACATTTTAATCCCAAACTCCTAATTTATCCCTCCCCTGACCTTTCCCCTTTGGTAACCACAAGTTTGTTTTCGAAGTCTGTGAGTCTATTTCTGTTTCATAAGTAAGTTCATTTGTATCATTTTTTTAGATTCCACATACAAGCGATATCATATGATATTTGTTTGACTTACTTCACTTAGTACACTTAGTATGATAATCTCTGGGTCCATCCATGTTGTTACAAATGGCATTATTTCATTCTTTTTTTATAGCTGAGCAGTATTCCATTGTATATATGTACCATATCTTCTTTATCCATTCATCTGTCGATGGACACTTAGGTTGCTTCCATGTCCTGGCTATTGTAAATAGTGCTGCAATGAACATTGTGGTACATGACTCTTTTTGAATTATGGTTTTCTCAGGGTATATGCCCAGTAGTGGGATTGCAGGGTCATATAGTAGTTCTATTTTTAGTTTTTTAAGGAACCTCCATACTGTTCTCCACAGTGGCTGTATCAATTTACATTCCCACCAACAGTGCAAGAGGGTTCCCTTTTCTCCACACCCTCTCCAGCATTTGTTATTTGTAGACTTTTTGATGATGGCCATTCTGACTGGTGTGAGGTGATACCTCATTGTAGTTTTGATTTGCATTTCTCTAATAATTAACAATGTTAAGCATCTTTTCATGTGCCTTTTGGCCATCTGTATGTCTACCTTGCAAAGCCTTTGCTGCATCGAGGACTGTCCTGTGGGAAACTGCGTCAAGCAAATACCATGTGAAGTTGGCCACTATCAGAAAATTCCAAGGGACATTATTAGTCAGTTCACATCTGAGTCGTGGAAGCAGGAAAGAAAACAGAACATAAAATTAACCTAAATACTTCTGTTCTCACTTCATGACATGGTTTCTGCTGCTTTCCTCTTCAGCAGTTTTGGCCTTTTATACCTTTCAGTGTTTGCTGTTGTTTACTTCACACCTGTGTGGTACAGAACAGTAGGGCTGATGAAAAGAACCTCAGATCGGCAGAAGCCTTCATTACTGGTGCAGATAGAGCTCAGCCTGATTATCTCCACAAGAGTCCTTTTAAAAGTCCTAAATCCCGGAGGGCAAGTGTCCACCCGGCTTTCCCCTCCATATTTTCTTCATCTGACCACTGGTGTCGTTGATCTGATTTTAAAGTCCTTCCTTTCATCTCTCTTCATTTCTTTCACATTTGTCCCTGCTTTTTCCATCTTCTGCTCCTATTTAAACTCAAAGACTAGTGTAGACAGCTGTACCAGGAGAGGCCTGTATTTTTGTGTCGCTTAATATTTTCTGCCACATCTTTTAGTTACTTCCTTATCTCAGTTCAGTTATATTGAACAAATGTTTGTGGAGTAGCTACTGTGCAGGACGCTTGCTAAGCCTTGGAGACACCGAAATTATCAAACAATTCCTGCTTCTAGTATTTCGCAGTTTTAACAGTCTCCAGTCCGTTCATTTGTGTTAGGATTGTAAGCTTCTTGAAGTTTCTCCGTGGGCTTAGAATAGCTCACACATAGGTAGTGTTTATTAGTGCGGGAAATGAATTAAACTGAATTGATAACCAACCTGGAATTTGATTTCTTTCTTTCACTCCTCTTCAATCCAATCTATGTCTACCTGTGATACAAAAAGAAACACATATTAGGTCTTTGTCCCCAGTTCCTGACACAGAGCTCCTAAATCCCTTAGAATTTCCTGAGTGAGAGGAACGTCTTCTGTTCTAATGAGGTGACTCTTGCTGGGCCCCTAGATAGCTTCACGATGGGGGCTGGTTGCCAAAAAGACCAAGACTTGATTAGAAGTTTACAACTTTCAGTCCTACTTCCAACCTCCAGGGAGGGGAGAGGGGCTGGAGATTGAGCTCATCACCAATGGCCATGATTTAATCAGCCATACCTGCATAATGAAACCTCCACAGACACCCCTAACCGGTGAAGTTCCGGGAGCTTCTGGGTTGGTGAACATGTGGAGGTGCCGGGAGGGTGGCACGATCCAGAGAGGGCGCAAAAGCTCTGCACTCCATCCCCCGCTGCCTTGCTCTATGCATCTCTTCTGTTTGGCTATTCCTGAGTTGTATCCTTATAATAAATCAATAGCAGTAACTAAACTACTTTCCTGGGTTCCAGGAGCCATTCTAGCAAATTACCAGACCTGGGAGGGTGGGTCATGGGGACTTTGATGTATAGCTGGTGGGTTAGGAGTACAGGTGACAACCTGAAGTGAGACTGCGCTTACGCCAGGTAATTATTAGTATCAGAAATGAATTGAATTATGGGACACCTATTTGGTGTCCAGAGAGTTGGAGAATTGGTTGGTGTGGGGGAAAAAAAGCCCTCACATTTGGTGTCAGAAGTATTGTGAGAACAAACTCTTGGGTATATATACCTAGGAACTGCTGGATCTTTTGCATTCAGAATATATAAAGAACTCTTGCAACTCAGTAATAAGAAGACAACCCAGTTTAAAAGTGGGCAAAAGATCTGAATGTATATTTCTCCAAAGAAGATATACAAATAGTCCACAAGCACATGAAAAGATGCCCAACATCATTAGTCATTAGGGAAATGCAAATCAAAGCCACAATAAAACGCTACTTCCCACCCGTGAGGATGGTTATAATAAAAAAGATAGGCAATAACAAGTATAGACAAGGATGTGGAGAACTTTGAACCTTGATACATTGCTGGTGAGAATATAAAATTGTGCAGCTACTGTGGAAAGCAATATGGCAATTGCTAGAATTGCCACACGTGGAGTTACCGTTTGACCCAGCAGTTCCTAGTATATACCCAAGAGAAATTGACACAGACACACACACACACAAAAAGACACAACCACACAAAAATATGTGCAGGCATGTACGTAGCAGCATTTTTCGTAATAGCCAAAAAGCGGGGGTAACCCAAGTGTCCATCAGCTAATGAGTAGATAAAGAAAATGTGGTACATCCATACAATGGGGTATTATTTAGCAATAAAAAGAAATGAAGTACAGATACATGCTACGACACAGATGAACCTCGAAAACGTTATGCTAAGTGAAAGAAGCCAGGCTCAAAATACCACATATTGTGTGATTCCATTTATATGAAATGTCCAGAATAGGCAAATCTGTATAGACAAGTAGCTTCATGGTTGCCAAAAGCTGAGGGCTGTGAGAGTTTGGGGGAGCAATGGAGAATGAATGCTAATGGGTACAGGGTTTCTTTGGGGTGATAAAAGTGTTCTAAAAGTGACGGTGGTGATGGTTGCACAACTCTGTGAATATACGAAAAACCACTGAATTGTGCACTTTAAGTGGGCGAATTATATGGTATGTGAATTATATCTCAATCGGGCTGTTTAAAAACTGGTATCGGCCTTCCCCGGGAACAGCACAAGGTATGCACCTGAAATGGCAGGTTCAGTCTGACCCTTCTCAGTTCACGGACTTTACCATGGGTTAGTCACTTAATATAAACAAGAATCACTAGTAGTCAGAGAAATGCAAGCCAAAACATTCACAAGGATATCACTTCACACCTTTCAGGCTGACAAAAAATCAGAAATGTGGGTCCTGTCAAGGGTTGGAAGAGATGTGGGAAAAGAGGAACATACCCTCCTCCCCTGCTGGGGCGCATCTAACCTAGTGCAGCCATTCTGGAGAAATAATCTGTCATAATTTAGTCTAGTGAAGAAGACACGTATTCTGTGGCCCAGCAATTCTGCTCCTGGTATATATTCCAAAGAAATTTTCACACGGGTCTATGTGGGGACATGTGTGAAGATGTTCCTGGCATCACAGCCCAGGGTGAAAGGGGTTGGAGTCTATCTGGGTGCTCATTCCTGGGTGAGTAGACAGGTTAAATGTGATGCACACGCTGGAGTCTAAGGGCTCTGTGAGTAGCATCAGGTTAGATGTGGGCAAAGCTGCATGGACTCTTAAATCTATAGTGCTGAGTGGAAAAATATTAATACTGGATGGAGATAGTTAATACTGTTTCCATACATTAAAAATGTGCACACAGGGAATTCCCTGGCGGTCCAGTGGTTAGGACTCTGCACTTTCACTGCCGAGGGCCCGGGGTTCAATCCCTGGTTGGGGAACTAAGATCCCGCAAGCTGCAGGGCGCGGCCAAAAAGTTTTTTAAAAATGTGCACACGTAAAACAATGTATTTTGCAATAATACATTCAAATTAAAAGATAGCCCACTCAGATAAATTGGAAATTATCCCTATGCCTGTTGGATCCTCCTCCTATGAGTCATAAAATGTCAGAAGTAGGAATTCCCTGGCGGTCCAGTGGTTAGGTCTCCGTGCTTCCACTGCAGGGGGCACGGCCAATCTCTGGTCGGGGAACTAAGATCCCACATGCCACACAGCCTGACCAAAAAAAAAAGGTCAGAATTTATAGAGCTAGTAAAGATGAAAAAATATCCATCAGTAAGCCTGTAGGAGGGATTTCTGCCTTGGATAGGAGACTGTATCAGGTGGCCTAGAGCTAGATAAGCCAAAACAATTCTATCAATAAGATAACAGAGGTTGCAAGATTATGGCTGAATCCTGAGACAACCTAATTTCTTGACTATTTTAAGGGTCAGTAGCCAGGGATGGTTTCTCCAAAACAGGATTTAAACCTTGGCTCTCTGAAACGGAAAATGGTTGGTTTTACTCTAAACTGAGGTTGAACCATTGATTCCACAATGGCTCTTGGTATGTCCCTCAGCTTTTCCACTAGCCCAGCTATGTACACGGTTTCCTTAAACTTTCCTTAAAACAAATGTACCCACAACTCCAGTTTTTGCATCATTCTGCCAGTGGCTCCTGGCATTCCCTCAGACCATCCTGCCTAATGTTAAAATGGACTAAGCCAGGGTCCATGCCAAAAAGACTTGGTTTTCTCTCCTGGCATCATTATTTACAGCTGATTGTTCTTAGTTAAGTCATTTAACTTCTCAGAGCTTCTGTTTTTCTACATAAAAAAGAGATAATAATAAAATATGTTAGCTATCCTAAGTATTTTCTATGCAATTACAAATATACATATTGAAGCTCAAATTATATCCTATTTATTATGCATAGTCTTCTGTTAATTTTGTTTTTACTTTATATATATATACACACACACACACACACACACGCATATATATAATGAATGGCTGTCCATGTCAATATAGATAAACAGTTAATGGCTGTCATGCATGTGGTAGGGCAGGGGGTAAAAGGGAAATCTCTGTACCTTCCACTCAATTTTGTGGTGCACCAAACTCTGCTCTTAATAATAACCTATTTTTTTAAAAAACTTAAAGTTGATTCAACAAAATGATTGAGGAATTTAAAATGCATGTTAATAGAATTTCATGGTTAATAATCGTTATTGAATCTAGGATTGTACTATGTTAGATTATATTTGCAAAGTAATATTTTCGTATTTAAATAGTGTACTCAGTGAGAGAAATGATCTCAATATGAACATTTAATACATAATTTTAGATAATAGCTGTCCATAGCAATATATACTTTAAAAAAGTAGACTTTACTTTGTAGAGCAGTTTCAGGTTCTCAGCACTGAGTAGGAGGCAAGAGAGTTCTCACACATCCCTGCCCCCCTCAACCATGCGCAGCCCCTCCACTATCAACATTCCCCCACCAGAGTGTTACATTTGTTACAATCGATTTGTCACAATCGACTGGACACATCGCTGTCACTCAAAGTCCATGGTTTGCATTACGGTTCACTCTTGGTGGTGTACATTCTGTGGGTTTTGACAAATATATACTTTTTAACAGCCACATGGAGTACCATGGTATGATCTGCCATGAATAGTTTAAACAATTATTTGAAAATGAAGTTCATTTGAAAATTTTTTCTACTATATACAATACAGATGATGCAATGTGTGTTAAAATCCTTGCTATTTTAACTTATCAATCAATATAAGATTGATGCATAGAAAAATCAACAGAGGACATGAATAGTTATTTTATAAAAGAAGAAATATAAATGGACAGTACGAAATGAGAAGTTGCTCAATCGCATTAACAATCAAAGAAATGAGATTTAGAAAAAGACATCCTTTTCGAGAGACATAGATTGGTGGAGATGAAAAAGATTGATAATATCGGGACTGGCCCTGCTGTTAACTGGGGGTGGATGGGTAAATCTTTGCACCCTTCTTCTTTTTTTTTTTTTTTGAATATTTATTTTATATCTGGTCACCTTCATGAGTTTTTCTTTTATTTATTTATTTATATGTATTTATTTAGCTGTGTCAGATCTTAGTTGCGGCACGCAGGATCTTCATTGCGGCACGCGGACCTCTCTCTAGTTGCGGTACTCGGGCTCCTGAGTGCGTGGGCTCAGGAGTTGTGGCGCGCAGGCTCAGTTGCCCCGTGGCATGTAGGATCTTAGTTCCCCGACTAAGGATCAAACCCACATCCCCTGCATTGGAAGGCAGATTCTTAACCACTGGACCACCAGGGAAGTCCCCTTTGCACCCTTCTAAGAGGGCAAGTTAGCAATATGTAACAACAGTTACAATGCAGAGATCTTTCGGATTATTTTTAACCTTTCAAAACCTGTGGTAATAGTGTTATTGTTATAGTTCTTATCTTCTAAAGACAAACATTGAAATTTTTTTTAAAATAAATTTATTTTTTTTATTTTTGGCTGCGTTGGGTCTTTGCTGTGCACAGGCTTTCTCTAGTTGCGGCGAGCGGGGGCTACTCTTTGTTGTGGTGCACGGGCTTCTCATTGCGGTGGCTTCTTGTTGCGGAGCACGGGCTCTAGGGTACACGGGCTTGAGTAGTTGCAGCACACGGGCTCAGTAGTTGTGGCTTGCGGGCTCTAGAGCACAGGCTCAGTAGTTGTGGCGCAAGGGCTTGGTTGCTCTGCGGCATGTGGGATCTTCCTGGACCAAGGCTCGAACCCATGTCCCCTGAAGTGGCAGGTGGATTCTTAACCACTGCACCACCAGGGAAGTCCCAAACATTGAAATATTATGAATGAAATTTTATAATATGGATTGCTTCAAAATAGTCTGGTGAGGGCTGGGGAAAAGTGGGCAGAGGTATAGATGAAGCAGATGAATTCTCATGTGTTGAAGCTGGGTATGTGATAAATATATACTTGGTCTTTGTCCTTGGTTCCTGGTGCACAGTTTCTAAACCCCTTGAGTGACAGGAGCACCTTTTGTTCTAATGAAGCCACTCTTGGTGGATTCAGGATGGGGGCTGATCACCGTAAAGACCAAGGCGTCATTAGAGGGTTGGAACTTTCAGGCCCACCCCCTTACCTCATTCTGTCCTTCAGTGGTTCACAGAAGAGACAGACTCTGGTCAGAACATAAGATGGTGATAGTAAAAGGGAAGCAGGCAAGTCGATGTTGGAACCTACAGAAGAAAAGAAAGGTAGTTAAAAGCCTATGACGGAGAGTAATACTGGGAGTCACACAATCAGAGTTCCAGGCCTCACAGCACCTCATCCTCACACCCAAGGCCACCTGCTTCCTGCTCCTTCTTTTCCTGCAACCACAGCCTGCTGCAGGCCCACGCACAAAGTGGCCAGCATCGCTGGGGAAGTTCCCCATACCGCTGTCCAGCAGTAGAGACCTTGAGGTCTGAGAAAGGTCTCTGGGGTAGGGATTGGTGCGTGGGCTGGAGGGGATGTAAGTGTGGAGGTGGGAGGGATGTGGCCATGGTTCTCAATTTTTTTTTTTTTGGCCGTTCCGCGTGGCCTGTGGGATCTTAGTTCCCAGACATGGGATCGAACCCGTGCCCCCTGTAGTGGAAGCGTGGAGTCCTAACCACTGGACAGCCAGGGAACTCCCTGTTTCTCCATTTTGAATAGATGAATGTATTTCACATGAAAACATTCCTGCCCTTGGCAGCAGGCTGTCTTGGTGCCGTTGCAGGATAGAAAGATTTGTGGGCTGACCAGAGACCTAACCACCATAACTTCTAACATTATGTTAAAAGAAAATGCATTCTGAGTTATAAACAACCAACTGACAAAGGCTTTCTTAGAACATAACTATTCATTCATTCAACAACTATTTGTCAAGAGCCTACTAGTTTCTTTTTTGTTTGTTTGTTTTTTATTGAAGTAGAGTTGATTTACAATGGGGTGTTAGTTTCTGGTGAACAGCAAAGTGATTCAGTTATATATATGTATACATATTCTTTTTCATATTCTTTTGCAGTATGGTTTATTACAGGATATTGAATACAATTGCCGGTGCTATACAATAGGACCTTGTTGTTGATCCATTCTATATATAATGGTTTGCATCTGCTAATCCCAAACTCCCAATCCAACCCTCCCCCACCCCTCCCCCTTGGCAACCACAAGTCTGTTCTCTATGTCTCTGAGTCTGTTTCTGTTTTGTAGATAAGCTCATTTGTGTCATATTTTAGATTCCACATATAAGTGATATCATATGGTATTTATCGTTCTCTTTTTGACTTACTTCGCTTAGTATGATAATCTCCAGGTCCATCCATGTTGCTGCAAATGGCATTATTTTATTCCTTTCTATGAGCCTGCTAGTTTCAAGCACTACTTCTAGGTGCTAGTAACAGAGCAGTGAAGAATACAGAATAAAATCCTTTCTATTAAGAAACATTATTTAAACCTTGGAAATAAAGCAAAAACATGAGTGTACTTTCAATGTCATGGGAGGGCATTGTTTATCAGGCACACCCAAGGAATATTTCATAATCTAGGGGGAATATACCTTGTTCAAATCACTGTTTACTTTTTTAAAGTTAATTATTTATTTATTTTTGGCTGCGTTGCGTCTTTGTTGCTGCACACGGGCTTTCTCTAGTTGCGGCGAGCGGGGGCTACTCTTCATTGCGGCGCGGGCTTCTCATCGCGGTGGCTTGTCTTGTTGCCGAGCACGGGCTCTAGGAGCCTGGGCTTCAGTAGTTGTGGCTTGCGGGCTTAGTTGCTCTGCGGCCCCGGACCAGGGCTCAAACCCGTGTCCCCTGCATTGGCAGGGGGATTCTTAACCACTGCACCACCAGGGAAGTCCACTGTTTACTGTTGATTAAAGGGCCCAATCATAGTGAAGTTACAAGTTTTTTCCCATAAAGATGCAAATAATTTTTGTCCATTACAAAAGATAACTCCAAAGGCTACAATTAATTGCCTTGAAGAACATTAACCGGTTCTATATCTAGTGTAGCAATCTTATTCTAACATTCTTTCATTAAGTAGGAACCAGTCTTACCGTCTTGCTGGCTCCCTATTAATTAGTTGAATAAAATCTTTGACATGTGTTCATTATATATTTTTATGAGAATGGTATTTTTAACTTTTCGAAACTTATACTTTGACAGTCTCCTCATAGAGTTTATAATCTGGTTGTACCTTCTCCCTTTGCTTTCTTTTTCTAGTTTGGGGTTCAAACTAGTGGACTGAGATAGAATAATTCTTCCCATTTATTTTTCTCCTTCTCTTGGCCTTTTTGGATAGTAAATGAAGGAGACCAGAATACATCACCACAAAATAAACCTCTTTGACCTAAAAATTATTTTGAGCTTAAGGCAGTTGAGAGGCAATGAACTCAGGAAAGGCTCTCCCTAGTTGCTCCCTTTTCTGCCTATAGGCAAGATATAAATTCTCCTTTTCCTGGAGATAAATTCTATGAGCCCAGAGGCAGCGGCAGAGGAATCCACAAACAAACCTTACTTCATTAGTTTCCTCCCATATATTTACCTTCACACAGTTTGCTGCACTTGGAAGCCTGAAACTATTTTCCTTTGTCCTGTGACTTTCCTACAAATGTACTGTTCTTTGTTGAGTATGTTATATAAAAGCCAGACTTCTAAGCCATCACTTTGAGTTACTCTTCATTTTAAGTTTTTCCCCACATGATGTGTACTGCACACATTAATAAACTGTTTTTCCCTTATTAATCCGTCTTTTTGCTAAAGAGCCCCAGCTGAAAACCTAAGAACCTAAGATGGGGAGAGATGAAGTTTTGCCCCTCCTCCCCACACATAAAGAAACAAATCACCTGCAATGGACTGAATGTTTATATCCACCTCCCACCCCAACTCATATATTGAAACCCTAATAACAATGTGATAGTTTTTGGAGGTAGGGCCTTTGGGATGTAATTAGGTCATAAGGGTGGAGCCCTCATGATGAAGACTCTTCTTATATAAGAAGAGGCCAGAGAGCTGGCTCTCCTTCTGCCGTATGAAGATATGATGAGAGGACAACAGTCTGTAACCCAGAAGAGGGTTCTCACCAGAACCTAACCATGCCGGCCTGATCTCAGACTTCCAGCCTCTAGAACTGTGAGAAATAAATTTCTGTTGTCAAACCATCCAGTCTATGGTGATTTGGTATAGTAGTGTAAACTAAGACAATACCCTTACTTTTTTTTTTTAATTGAAAGTTATTATTTTTTGTTTTAATTTATTTTTGGCTGCATTGGGTCTTTGTTGTTGCACACAGGCTTTCTGTAGTTGCGGCGAGTGGGGGCTACTCTTGGTTGCGGTGCGCGGGCTTCTCACTGCAGTGGCTTCTCTTGTTGTGGAGCACAGGCTCTAGGCGCGTGGGCTTCAGTAGTTGTGGCACGTGGGCTCAGTAGTTGTGGCTCGCGGGCTCTAGAGCGTAAGCTCAGTAGTTGTGGCGCACGGGCTTAGTTGCTCCGCGGCATGTGGGATCTTCCCGGACCAGGGCTCGAACCCATGTCCCCTGCCTTGGCAGGCGGATTCTTAACCAGTGTGCCACCAGGGAAGTCCCAATACCCTTACATTTTGACTTTGTTCCTGCAATGCGGGTGACAAGTGATGGTTGAAGTCATGATCACATAGCCTGGTTGCAGGCAGGCATGCAAGTACTTAGAGTTTGATTTTTATAGATCAAGCTGAGGATCAGAAAATGTGGCTGCAGCAGGTCATGATTTCATGGGCTGCAGAAGAAAACACAGGCTTTCCTGGCTCTTAATGTCTTGTCGTTAAATCATTCCCTGTATGCGGTATCCCTTTCCCCCTTACTGTCTTTTTTTTTTTTTTTTGGCCGCACCTAGGGGCATGAGGGATCTTAGTTCCTCGACCAGGGATTGAACCCATGGCCCCTGCAGTGGAAGCTCCGGGTCTTAACCACTAGACCGCCAGGGAAGCCCTCCCCATCACTGTCTTTTAAAAAAACACTCTGACTGAGGTGGACAGAGTCAAAGTTCTCATGAGGGTTAAAGGAAAGATTCGGGGACTCCAAGTACACCTTATCATCTAGCCCAGTGGTGGAGAACTGAGGTGACTTAGCAGTATCTTTGTACTTTGTGCCAAATGCATTCCCATTTGCCCTTTTTGGTTTGTTTGTTTTTTCATTCCTTTCTCTTTTGTTCTTTTTTTATTATTTTGATATTTGTTCAAAAATCTTTATTGCGTTCCTGTTCTATATGAAGCATTGTAGCAGATGTTAGGAATTAAATAAGTCAGGACATAGTCCCTCTCTCTCACAGAGTTTACAATGATTTTCTCTCCATAAACGACAAAAAAACAACAACAGCAGCTAATGCACATAGAGTGCTTACTGTATGGCAGGCACTCTTCTAAGCACTTTACGTTTATTAATGAATTTAATCATCACACAACCATGAAGGTTTATTGTTGCCATTTTGTAGATGAGGAAACTGAGGCACAAGGAATAAGAAATTTACCCAAAGTCACAAGGCTATTGGTGGATCCTGTATACTACTTGCTACCTTTTTTTTTTTTTTTTAACTGTATTTACTCTCCTACCAATGTAGATGTCACCTGGGGTGTTATCCTGATCCACTCATTTATTCATTCATCCACTCATCACACTGCTATTAAACATCTTTGATGTGCCAGGCATGTGGGCACGGTTCTGGCCAGCAAGGAATGAGTCACCGTCTCTGTCACTGAGAAAGACAGGACCATAAACACACAATTCCAGCACAGCCGGTTAAGTGCAAAGGCAGGGCTATGTACCAAGTGAAATGGAAGCAGAGAGGAAGAAATGACGAGTTTTGCCTAGGGTTGCTGAGAAAGAATATACACAGAAGGGAAATTTTTTATTAGTGTCTTGAAGGTAAATAGCAACTTATTAGTTAAAGAATAATAAGAAGATCAATCCATAGAAAAGAGAGAACACATGGAAAAGCCTGGAGTCATGCTAGTGCAAAATGTTTACTGACAATGATGACGTAGGTGGGTGGAAAATAGCAGGACTTAAGGATCAGAGGTTGAGTTGAAAACAGTGACTGTTGACATGCTCAAACGGGTTTAAGCTGGGGAGTGATGCGTACAGATCTGTATTCTAGAGAATCTCTAGCACCATTTTGAAGGACATCAAGCCTAGAAGGTCCTGAGAAAAGGAAGAACAAGTTGGTAGCTATTGCAGCCATCTAAGCAAGAGTCAGTGAATCAATTAAGGCATTGGAGAGGAGAGGATGGAGACATTTTAAAAGATGGAGCGGGACTTCCTTGGTTGTCCAGTGGTTAAGACTTCACCTTCCAATGCAGGGGGTGTGGGTTCGATCCGATCCCTGGTCGGGGAGCTAACGTCCCACATGCCTCACAGCCAAAAAACCAAAACATAAAACAGAAGCAATATTGTAACAAATTCAATAAAGACTTTAAAAATAAATACATAAATCAAAGATGGAGCAACCGCACTTGGTGCTGCTTAAGGTTGGGAGCAAGGAGAGATCAGGAGGCTGGGTAGGCAGTGTCACCCAACCTGAAATAGTAGCTCAAATTCTACAGGGTTACTTCTGAGCCAGTCTGCTCAGGGTACATTAAAAGCAGCTTTAGTTGGACTATGGGGGCCCAGAAGAACAGTAGCTGACATACATAGCTATGTAGCTCTTACAGTGTAGTCAGGCGTTGCTTGAGTTATGGAATAGGATTAATTCAGGTAATCCTGACAACATCCCTTATAAAGTAGGTGCAGTCATAGCCCCATTTTACAGATGAGCAAATCAATAAACAGAGAGGTACACTGATTTGCCCAAGGCCATACAGACAATAAATGGAGGACTCAGGTTTTTTAGAGACTTTGGGACTAAGGGTGGAGTGCCGTGCTGGGGTAGGGCTGGGGGATGCAGCACATTACAAGGCGGACTTTCCTAAAAATCCCCTTTAAATATCCTTCCAAAGTTTACACTTACTTGAGCTGCTAATCTCTCTCTCCTCTGCTCCAGGGGGCTCTTGCTGCCACACTGCTTTCCCTGAGAGTTTCCTCCTTCTCCTGCCTGGCGTTTATGTTCCCCTTACCTCTGAGAATGCGACTCTCTTGCTCCAGTGCTTTCCTAGGGTAGGGGAAGTAAAATCCCCTCCAGATCTAACTGGAGAGAATCAGTTATTTCTGGAGAGAATCAAGCCCTCTTTTAATTCCAGGGCAAGGTTGGAGGAGGAGAATTTTGGGAATGGGAAGGAGCTAAGAGGTTGGATTTGACTTGGGGCTTGTTTTGTTTGTGGTGTCTCAAGGATATTCAAGGGGAGATGAGAAAAGAAACCACAGGGAGAGAAAACCAGAGGTTTGAAGTTCTTCTTTTGAAAATACTTAGCAAATGTTTGGTTTCAGACACTTTACAGGAATATTCAAACAGCATCTCCCTGAGCATTACTTCTAGAATTTTGGAAAGCAGCCCTTGTACACAGCTAAATATTTTTTCTAAATAACTTTGAAAAAGAAGCTAAACCAATTAGGCATCAATGGCCAAGGTCTTGAGGCCTATTTTTTTTTTTTGATATAGGAATTTTTTCTGAAGCTAGTTTATGATTCATATTCTGAAATTTGCCATTTACTCAAGTGTAAAGAGCCACGTAGGAGCATGTGTCATAATATATGTACCAAAAATTTGATAAATACATGTATGTATAGGTTGTAATTTTAATTTAAAAAATTTTACTAATTATGAAAAAACACATATTGATCATAGAAAACAAAATACAGAAGTGAAAAAATTCATCTTATATGTAATAAGCACCGTGAACATCTTGGATGTGTTCTCTAGCAAACTTCCTTCCCTCTTTTTCTTTCTTTTTGATTACTGCATTTCTCTTATTTTATAGTTGTAATTGTCGCTGGTGTTCCATTTCAAACATAGCTATCTCTTCCACATGATACATAACCTGCTACTGAAAAAAAAAATCTTTGTTTAAACAATTATAAAAATAATTCATTTTCACTGTAAAAAAATGAAAATGAAAATTCAAAGTCATGCAGTACAAAAGTATATAGAGTCAAACATATACATTTCCCCTCCTTTCCCTGGTCTCATTCCTGGAGGTACTTCAAGCAACAGTTTGATGAAATCCACAGGTATTCTCAAAAGTAAATCAACTATTGGGGTTAATTTTTCTCTTCATATCTGTAATCTAAATCAATATAAACATATTTTCTTTAAAATGTTTTAGTGTTTTATTCTAATTGTTTTTCGGACTGCTTTTTTGTGCAATGTTTTTAACAATTATGCATTGTGGACTGTTGCTAAAACACCAGAATGCCAGTTTGCCTTGCTTTGAATGACCTGGAGGAAGATTTTACACCGAGGGTATGAGTGGTATCATTGGAATGCAGTCATTCTTTGAATAGAATCTAATTATGGACTAGATTCTCTTCCTTGTTGACCTTTCTTAAAAATAAACTTCTTATTTTGGAATAATTTTAGATTGACAAAAAAGTTGCAAAGATAGTACAGAGAGTTCCTATGTACACTTCGCCCAGCTTCCCCTTAATGTTAGTATCTTATATAACATACTATGTTTGTCAAAGCTAAAAAATTAACATTGGTACAATACTATTAACTACAGAAATCTATTTGCATTTTACCAGTTTTCCCACTAATATCCTTTTTCTGTTCCAAGATCCAATTCAGGATACCTGATTGCATCTGGTTACTTCACCTTTTTAATTCCATTGTTTCATTGCCTAAGAGAGAGTGTGGGAAAGGAAAGGGGTTAGAGACAGAGCACATACTGACACATTTGAGATCATGTAAAATGAGGTTGCAGCCACTGGAGTTCTGGGATTCTTGGTGAGTGTTATTTTACTTAGTCATCCTGCCTCCTTTTTTTTTTTTAATTAATTAATTTTGTTTTTTTTTTTTTTGGCTGTGTTGGGTCTTCGTTTCTGTGCGAGGGCTTTCTCTAGTTGCGGCAAGCGGGGGCCACTCTTCATCGCGGTGCGCGGGCCTCTCACTGTCGCGGCCTCTCTTGTTGCGGAGCACAGGCTCCAGACGCGCAGGCTCAGTAGTTGTGGCGCACGGGCCCAGTTGCTCCGTGGCATGTGGGATCTTCCCAGACCGGGGCTCGAACCCGTGTCCCCTGCACTGGCAGGCAGACTCTCAACCACTGCGCCACCAGGGAAGCCCCCATCCTGCCTCCTTTGGGCAGAGATATTTGAGGGGTAGCTGTACTAAATGTCATCCGCGAGTGGAAACCCTCATGACGTGCTTTAAGAGATGAGCGATGTCACACGACTCTATTCTCAAAAGTAGCTCCTGACCCCACCAACCATCCTCCTGGAAATGACAGCAACAGGGATGTGTCTACCGCTCTGGACAACAGAGGCCTGCACAGGTCGTCATCAGAAGTACAAGTCTTCGTCTTGACTTATCAGGTCTGTTTCTTGGGTGGGTTGTCGGGCAAGTTGACATAAGGGAAGAGCTTGGGTAGGTGTGTCAGGGAGATGGCTGAAGGACCGATCTGGGGACCTGGGAGGAACCTGAAGCACATTCAGGTGTTGGTGCTGAGGTATCCTCGTGGGAACTGGGCGCCTGGGAGTGTGCGTATGGGCATCAGTGGCAGGTAGAAAGGCTGGAGAAGAGGAAACGTGAAACTGTAGAGGAGGATCAATCTCTGTAAGATACGCTAGGCAAAGACAAATCCAGCCTTCTTTTGAAGCTTTCCTGCAGCTAAATGAGTGCTGGAAATAGAACACAAGGCCCAAAACACCCAGGAATATTGTTGGTGTTCAGCCAGTTTACACTGATAACAGTCAGACCAGTTCTGAAAATATTGAAACACTTCCATTTCAGTTGGTAAAGCAGTTGCTTCCCTGAACCCCCAAGTGCCTTTCACTGCCCTGGATGCCCTGCCCCTCCCCCCAGGACCTCTACCGGAAGGTCTACAGCTGGCAGAGCAGGAGCCTCCAGAATCCTGCCCCAGTGCCAGGGCCCCCCATCCTTTCTGATGACTGAGCCTAAGCAGGGAGCGAATATTTGCACAACATTCCTGCTGATAAAGACCATGACCCTGGGGACTTCCCTGGTGGCCCAGCGGTTAAGACTCCGTGCTCCCATTGCAGGGGGTCTGGGTTCGATCCCTGGTCAGGGAAGTAGATCCCACATGCATGCCGCAACTAAGACCTGGCGCAGACAAATAAATAAATTAATACTTAAAAAAAAAAAAAAGACCATGATCATTTGCTGTGTTTTAAGTGTTGAGAGGATTCCAACCATCAAGGCTTCCAGACGCAAACCAAATTTCTATAATATAGATAGAATCCCTCCACCAATAGGTCTTAAGTTACTTAAAAAAAAAAAAAGTAAAATATACATAACAAAATTTACCATTTAACCATTTCTAAGTATACAAATTCAGTGGCATTAAGTTATTTTTATAGCCTACTACCAAGAATGTAATTTTTATCCTATTCAGACCACTCTCTAAAAAGGATAACTGAGGGCCCTAGGGCTCTGTGCTTTGACTCACACTGCTTGCTTCGCTTAGAATGCCTTGCTCTTTCATCTGCTTATTAAAAGCCAAAATATATCTCTTTATGGCCACCAAATCTTCATTCATCTCTCACAGCTGAGACTAAGCCCTGCTTGCTTTACCCTTGGAGCACACGATTTGAAACTCTCAAGAATTTCCACTTCTCCCTTGTATCATCATTTTTTGTGTGTATGTGTGTATGTGCTGACACCTCCTATACACGTGTTTCTCAAAGTATTGTTCAGAGATCACCTGTATTAGAATCACCTGCTTTAAAACAATGAAGATTCTCAGACCCCAGGGCCAAAAATTCATTTAACAAGTCTGGAAGACAGCCCAGAACCTGCATTTTAAACAAGTTCCCTAGGGAACCTTATTCACACTAAAGTTTGAAAGCAAAGCTTTGGACGATTGCTACTAAAGAGTAGGGCTTTGTCTTGCTTATCTTTGCATCTTTTGCAGCACCTGGTGCTCAGTACTCAGTAACCCTTGGATCAGCAGCCTGGTTGACAGTGTAGCAAAAATGTGAATGTGTTTTCTCTTAATCTCTGTGAATCTGACAGCTGGTTTTTTGTGCTTGCTTGTTTTTGGGTGACCAGTGTTTAGTCCTACTACTGCTAAAAGCACCTCATTTTCCTTGTTTGCGCTGGAGAGCTACTCCCTTCAAGTATTACATTATGTAGTTCAGATGGAGTTAAAGCTGCTCACTGGCTCCAGAAGTAGAAATGTTAGCCATGCCAGCCTTGGAAGAGTAACAGTTTCTCCTGGGTACAGTGATTTGTTCGTAGGTGTGCATACAATCCAAGCTGAGACAGGGGGGTCCATCCTAGCACTTAGCTTATTCCAGTGAGCTCTTTTCTGAAGCTGAAAAGGCAAGAGAACAGACTCTCTGCTGGAGCCTCCTGAAAGGAATGCAACTCTGCTAGCAAAAAATAAAAAATAAATAAATAAAAACTCAGGGATCACACACAAAAAATGGTAATTATGGGAGGGTACAGAAGTGTTAACCAACCTTAGTGTGATAAACATTTTGCAGTTTATACAGGTATCAAATCATCATGTTGTATATCTTAAGCTTATATGTCAATAATATCTCAGTAAAGCTGGGGAAAAAAAGAAATCGGGTAAATTTGGGCACTTGACATTTAGAGTCTTCAAATAATGTTATTACTTAATATTTTCAAACATCTTATGTGATAATCATGAAGAATGAGAAATATGGGAAAGTAAGTGACTTGCTTTACAGGCGTATAGTGAAAAAGTCCTTTGCATACACAAGCCAAAGTTACAGTGGAAAGTGATATAATACTTCTCATTTTATGCTGACATCTCCAGATGGGCATTGTTCCAGGTCATAGAGAGTAAGCTAAGCTGTTCCTGAAAACAGTTCCTGAAATTTACAATTTGTTTGAATTAGGATATCCCTGTTCATCAGGAAATATCTCCAGTCATGTGGCTTTGGGGAGAGATTGCTACCTACAATCTGAGATATTAGACATACTCTTTCTAGTAATAACTCAAAAATTTACATTTAAATGGACATCAACTTTAATAAAAAGACAGCTTCCACTGAGAAGACTGATATTCTTGGGATCTGGCCTTTTAAAGAAGCACAGAATAGCTAGCACATCTGAATCTCAGGACTGTTTCGAAAACTCTCATGTTCTAGCTCTGGCTCTGATTGCTAATTTCTGACAAAGATTTTTTTAAATTTAATTTTTACTTTATATTATAGTTGATTTACAATGTTGTGTTATTTTCAGGTGTACAGCAAAGTGATTTAGTTATACATATACATATATCCATTCTTTTTTAGATTCTTTTTGCCATATAGTTTATTACAGATTATTGAGTAAATAGGTCCTTGTTGATTATCTGTGTTATATATAGTCGTGTACATATGTTAATCCCAAACTCCTAATTTATCCCTCCCCACCCCCCATTTCCCCTTTGGTAACCATAAGTTTGTTTTCTATGTCTGTGAGTCTGTTTCTGTTTTATAAATAAGTTCATTTGTATCATTTTTTTAGATTCCACATATAAGTGATATCATATATTTGTCTTTCTCTTTCTGACTTACTTCACTTAGTATGATAACCTCTATGTCTATCCATGTTGCTGAAAATGGCATTATTTCATTCTTTTTTATGGCTGAGTAATATTCATTATATATATGTACCACATCTTCCTTATCCATTCCTCTGTTGATGGACGTTTAGGTTGCTTCCATGTCTTGGCTATTGTAAATAGTGCTGCAGTGAACATTGGGATGCATGCATCTTTTCAAATTATGGTTTTCTCCGGATATATGCCCAGGAGTGGGATTGCTGGATCATATGGTAGCTCTATTTTTAGTTTTTTAGGAATCTCCATACTGTTCTCCACAGTGGCTATACCAATTTACATTCCCACCAACAGTGTAGAATTGTTCCCTTTTCTGCGGACCGTCTCCAGCATTTACTATTTGTAGACTTTTTGATGATGGCCATTCTGAGTGGTGTGAGGTTAACCTCATTGTAGTTTTGATTTGAATTTCTCTAATAATTAGTGATGTTGAGGATCTTTTCATGTCCTTTTTGGCCATCTGTATGTCTTCTTTGGAGAAATGTCTATTTAGATCTTCTGCCCATTTTTTGATTGGGTTGTTTGTTTTTTTGACGTTGAGCTGCATGAGCTGTTTGTATATTTTGGAGGTTAATCCCTTGTCGGTCGTTTTGTTTGAAAATATTTTTTCCCATTCTGTGGGTTGTCTTTTTGTTTTGTTTATGGTTTCCTTTGCTGTGCAAAAGTTTTTGAGCTTAATTAGGTCCCTTTTGTTTATTTTTGTTTTTTATTTTCATTACTCTAGGAGGTGGGTCAAAAAAGATCCTGCTGCAATTTATGTCAAAGAGTGTTCTGCCTATGTTTTCCTCTAAGAGTTTTATAGTGTCCGGTCTTACATTTAGGTCTTTAATCCATTTTGAGTTTATTTTTGTGTATGGTGTTAGAGAATGTTCTAGTTTCATTCTTTTACATGTAGCTGTCCAGTTTTCCCAGCACCACTTCTGACAAAGATTTGACCTTACTGCATTTTGTGTCTGTGTTCTACAGGTTCCCACTGTGAGGAATTTCCAAATAAAAAGTACCAAGAAAATGACAAGTGGTAATATGAATAGAGATCATTTTTCTTACGTTTTCAAATAGCAGTTCATCCCCAGTCTCAATCTGTGTTTTCTCTCTTTATTTCTGTTATTATTACTAGAAATCTTATGGGCTGAGGGATTACCTACCATACTATTGTCATGACTTCCAATTTGTCAATCACGACAGCTTGGTACTATATCCAGAGACAAGGGTTTTCCAGTAAACAGGCAATGATAGGTAGGAATGCTATAAGATTTTTTTTTTTTTGTCTTTGAGGTTAAAAATCAGGAATATCATACTGTGTCGTATTGATAAAATGAAGGTAAATTAGAAAGAATTACAGTCAGTCTCATTTATCCAGTATACTTTAGATAACGTGTTGTGCATTACAATTTAAAAAACTCTTTTACTGAGGTATAACATATATACATGTACATATATAAATATGCATAACTTGTGTCAGTCATAAATAACACAAGTATTTTTATTAGGTATACACTCAGGTAACCTCCATCCAGATGAAGATGTAGAAAAATTTCAGCCCTCCATAAGGTACAACTTTTATTGCATTTTAAAATAATATATTTAAATTGTCATTAAAATAAATGAAACAGGGAATTCCCTGGCTGTCCAGTGGTTAGGACTCTGCACTTCCACTGCAGGGGGCACAGGTTTGATCCCTGGTCGGGGAACTAAGATCCTGCAAGCCGCTTGGCATGGCCAAAATAAATAACTAAATAAATTTTTAAAATAAAAAAAATGAAACATATTTAAGTATTTGACATAACAATACTGAATAAAGTTTTTTAAATTAAATGTGATCATACATTACAGAAAACTTGGAAAATAAGAAGGATCACCATCCATTGTTTTACCACCTTCATAAAACTATTTTAATTTTTGGTAATTTCATTCAAGATTTTTTTCATATATTTTTTAAAAATTGTGAGCAGAGTATTATAAAACTTCAAATCCTGCTTTTTTTTTTTTTTTTTTTCCTGCAAGAAGCTTTATTGATTCTATTTGGTCCAAGACTTGGGAGAGGGCTCCAGGGTGGTTAAAAGGCTGTGTAGCGGCTGCAGAGAGGGGCTTCAGGCAGAAGCCCTGACACCAGAGGGGCTCTGCTGAGGCCGCCAGGCTCTGGAAGCTCCTAGTCGTGCTTGAGGGTGAGCCTTTCAAAGATACTGGCCCAGCCCAGCCTGGGGACCAGCCAGCCTGCACAGGTGCTTGCCCATCTTCTTGATGAGTTTTACCTGCTCTTCTAGGAAGTGGCTCTCCGGGAAGTCACAGAGGTGGGGTCTGCAGGGGCAGAACGCAGGGCCTGCAGGTGGGAAAGGGCCTGTTTCAGGTTCTTCTCCACGAGAATGGCGGCCTCCACAGCGTCCTGGGTTTTACCCCATTCATCTTGGCAGGGCTTCTGCACGTCCTGGAAGAGGGCACGGCCGCCATGCTGGTTTTGCATTTTCAAGAGACGCTTAGGCCCTTGCACTTCTCCTCAGCCTCTTCACGGAAAAAGCGGCCCATGCCCTCCCGAGCCACATCGTCGTGGATGAAATCGAAGCCCAGAGCGAGGTAGGTGTCAGAGGCTTGCAGATGCACGTTGACCAGGCGGGGGACAGTGGCCTCCACCTCGGTGGAATAATTGTGACGAATCTAGGAGCTCGTGGTTGATCGGTAGTAAGGAGCTAGTCTCCAAAAATGGTGTTGGCTGGTCCCAGTGGCCGAGGACCGCTGAGTGGCCGATTCGGAAGGTTGTGACCGGATAAAAGGTTTGAGGGTGCCCAGAGGCTGGAGCAAGGGCGTGGTCCCTGGGTCTGTTCCGTCCAAACACTATTGAAGCCAGAGACAGGTCCGCGGGGCCGCTGAGTGCACTGCTCAAATCCTGCTTTTTTTACCTGACATTATATTGTATTCATTTTCCATGCTGTTTCGTGATTTCTTGTATTTATAATTGTTTATTTATAATTATTTGATCCTGCACAATGTTGTATTGACAAACATACTGTAATTTTCTTAACTATTCCCCACCTGTTAGAAGTGAAGCTTGGCCCAGCATTTTGCTCTTTGCTGTGATGAATATTTTTGCACACAGGGATTTTTCAGTTTGGTAATGGGTTTTCAAATATCCATTTTACTAAAAGCAAAGAAAATCTACACCTTTCTTTTAGTACTTCTGCCAAGGTGTTAGCTTTACCTGACTTTCTTTTCAACCAATACAGAATCATAGTACACAGCTCTGAAAGGATCCTTAGCAGTAATGTGGTTCTGCTTAATTTCTATAAAATTTCCAAGAGGTAGTCACCCAACTTTAGTCTGATCACTTCCACTGGTTTTAGCATTGCTCTTGCCATATTATTATGGACACATAAAACTAACCTGTGACTTTCTGAGCCAGCCTCTTGGGCTTCCTTATATGAAAATCACTGCCACCATCCCACCCCCGCTCCTGTAACTTCTATCCACTGATTTTAGTTATTTATTTGCCAGTCCTCCTCTTTGTGCTGCTGTCTTTTGTTTCTCTCTTCAGTTCCTCCCCACCCTTCTCCACCCTGCTTTCTGCCCCAGGAGGCTCTGACCTGCGTGGCCTGAATCAGCTCTTGGCTGATGGGGCCCCCAGCAAGGATAGAACATTCAGGGTATTTACTTTGCTGATTGCCTCCCTGCAGGATCGCTTAAAGCTGGGCTGTGTCCCTCCGTCAAAGATCACAGATCCTCTCAAGGTGACCTTCTCCACAAAACGTTTTTGTGTTCCTCTTTCTGGATTTTGTTAACTGTTCTCTCACACGTCCCTTCAGGCCCCAGGATACTGCACTATCCTTGACACTTTCCTCTATGCTTCCCACACTTTTGTAAAGAGTCCCTTTAATCAACCTATTTGGACTATCCTAATTTGAGTGAGCCATCTGTTTCCTGTTTCCTGCTGGGATGTGTCTGACTCACTCTACATACGCTCTTTTCTTTTTAAATTTATTTAATTAATTTATCTTTGGCTGTGTTGGGTCTTTGTTGCTGTGCACCGGCTTTCTCTAGTTGCGGCGAGCAGGGGCTACTCTTCCTTGTGGTGCGTGGCCTTCTCATTGCGGTGGCTTCTCTTGTTGCGGAGCCTGGGCTCTAGGCGTACGGGCCTCAGTAGTTGTGGCACATAGGCTCAGTAGTTGTGGCTCACGGGCTCTAGGCGCGCAGGGCTTCAGTAGTTGTGGCGCAAGGGCTTAGTTGCTCTGTGGCATGTGGGATCTTCCCGGACGAGGGCTCGAATCCATGTCCTCTGCATTGGCAGGCAAATTCTTAACCACTGCGCCACCAGGGAAACCCTACATACACTCTTAACAGACGCAACCAGATTGTCACAAAACTGGAGTTATAATGATTTGCTCTATTGATACTGATTGTTGAACAGTCCAGAGATACTGGCATGGCTGATCTGGCTCCCCTCTCGTATTCATCACCGCGTTGCTCGGTTACTGCACAATTCCCCGTCAGAACGAGAAAGAAACTTCACTAATGAACTTAGATGGAAACATTCATCCTCAATGGCTAATGAACTAAAAGAGTTTGTTTTGCTTTTTTTTAAAGTTCAGATTTTTATCTCATGAAAATTCTCATATTAGATAAGTATCTGCGCCAGAGCTATTTTAATAATAGCATGAATAGATGGTGTAAGGGCTAGATGTGTATTTTTCCTTGGTGAATGTGCAACGCGTAGCAGGCTATGGATGAAATAATAGCTCTGGGAATCATAACTTGAAAAAAGAGTCCACCTCTCTGAATGCTCAAGTTATTCCATATCTGTAACAAAAGCTCCTGCAGAAACTGAAGTAATTCTTACAAGCTTTTGGGAACGTTATTTGGCAAGTTACTTTCTGGGTGTTCTCCGTCTAAGTTTTCTTGATATGTTTCTCCTCCTGATTAACAACTGGACTTGTTTTGCTCTTTCAGAAGAGGGGGTGTGTATCAGTAAGGGAAAAAAGGTGTGAAGAGCTGAATCCAGGCCAAGGAAAGCTTGGGTTTCCTCACTACACGTTAGGCAATCTTCTCACTCCTCACTTGCCTTACTTGATCTCATCCATTTGCATGTTTCCTACTTGTCACAGATGGCTGCCAAATTCAGATCTCTGGCACAGACCTCTCTGAGCTCCAGACCCACAAATACAGCTGACTTCTTAACATCGCCAAGTGGAGATGTCTCAAAATACCTCAAATTCATGTCCTTCTTCCCCAAGCCCAGGTTTGCTCCTCTTCCTGTGTTCTCTGCGTCAGAGAATGACACCATCACATCCAGTTACACAAGCCAGGCACCTTTGGATCATCCTTGACACGTGACTCTTCTTCTTATCACTTCTCACCCACTTTCTCTCCAAAATGTATCTCAGACACATCCACTCTGTCCTTCTCCAGGGCCATCTCCCCAGTCTTGCTACCATCACCTCTTGCTCTTGCCCAGACAACAGCATTTACGTCCTAACTGGTTTCTCAGTATCCAGTCTTCCCATCCTTTCAACTAGTTCTCATGCTACAGTTCAAGTGATTGTTTTGAAATGCAAATACGTTCATGTTAACACACACACACACACACACACACACACACACAGCTTTCCTCCTTCAATAACACTTCAGTGACTTCTTTTTTCTCTTATCATAAAAGTAAAAAATTTTAACTAGGCCTATGCATCACTGCATGTTCTGGTCCTATCCTACTTCTCCAGACTAATCTTATTTCTGTTCCACCACTTACTAACTCTGTAACCTTGGATTGGTTACTTCTCTGTGCCTCAGTTTTTTCATCTCTGAAATGGGAATAATAGTAGTATCTTTCACTTGGGACTGTCGTGAGGACCAAGGTAAAGTGCTTAGATCTTACTAATAGGTACTCCACAAATGTTAGCTCTCATTAGCACGTCTCAGCTCTCTTCAATCCCTCTGATGTTTTTGCTCAAAGGTGCCATACTTCCTTCCATCATAGGACCTCTGTATGGCCTGCAAAGCCTAAAACATCTACTATGTGGCCCCTCAATACACAGAAGTTTACTGACACCTGACCTAGGCAATTGATATACTCTTATTGCTATTAAATGGACAGGTAACTATTAGAAAATACATACATTTTAGGGTAGGAGAGGGAAAAAAATCAATAGCTAAGAAATTTGGGGTAGTATTTAAGGCCGTATTAGAAAAGTACATATATTGATTATTCCCTCTGTATAAAAATAAATTTGATGTTCCAATTTTAATCACTATCAGCATAGCTATAATATGCGGGGTGATGGGAAGATAGGTTCTTTGGACAGGTTGCAGTTAGGAAAAAAGACCTTTGTTTCTTTAAGACTAAGGACGGAAACCTTCGAGTCAAGTTCAGCTTACTCCTTCCTTCTTCGTTTCTCCCCTACCCACAGGGCTTTCAGCTGCCTGGGGATCGCCAGGCGACTAGCTGCTGCTTTGCATACCAGGCTAAAAGAAGCAGGGACTCAGTGTGAGAAGGAGGGATGTCAGGTGTAAGTGAGCGAGCTGACTGACTTATGACCCATTCTTGGCCGAATCAGCAAGAGGGTACTGGATTACAGACGGATTGCCTCAGCCCTGAACAGAAAGGCATGCGTGATAACAGAACCAAGGAAAATGTCAAAGAAGAAAAGACAGATTTACAGCTAAACAGCAGACAAATAACCGATTGCCTTTTCTGTGTCTGTAGAGTTGGCTGTTGTGATTAAAGTTACCCTTGAAAAAAGAGAGCAGTTAACTTAGGATTTTGAAAGAAATAAAGAATTTCAAGAGGAAGGAAAACTGAGTGTACAGGAAGACCAATCAACAGGTCAAGGGGGGGCAGCTGTGAGAATTTTCACAGTTTGGACAGTGTCCTTTTTGTTTAAGGGAGAAGCTTCTTTACTGACTGTTAGTAGCAGTAATGCCCTAGACCGTAAAAGAGAGCAGTCCTCCTTTCCCTTTGCACCATGCATTCTACTGGATCTGTTCGGTCAGCCACTAGGTAGGGATGCGGTGGCCGTTCTCACCTAAGCACTGAGCATCCCCAGTAGCAAAGCAGACAGAAATCCTGCTTTTGTGGAGCATGCAGTTGGAGCATGCAGGAGACGAGGACACCATAAACCCAGAAAATCATTATATTCTATAATATTTAAAGGCCGAGAGATGCAATGTAGAAAATAAAGCAGGGAGGGGTTAGGGGTGAAAGGGTGGGTCTAGCCTCAAAAACGTGTGGTCAGGAGAGGCCACTCTGAGAAGGTGACACGTGAGCAAAGACTCGAAGGAGGCGAGACACGAGCCCCGTGCATGTCAGGGACGAAGACTCCAGGCAGAGGGACGGAGGGTGCAGAGATTCTGAGATGGTGCGTGCTTGGCATTGTGCAGGGATTCTAAGGAGTCCCATTGGTTTCAGGGAGGCAAGCAAGGAAGCCTTTAGGAAGAGTATTGGAGGGTTGAGGGGCTGCTGGCCGGATTGTAGAGCCTTATAAGGTTTGGCTTTAACTTTGGGTGAAATGGGTGAAATTCTCTTCTTTAAAGTGGAGATCTGAGACCTAAGATCTGAAATCTACTCCTAAGTCTGCATGCCTTCTGCCACCCTGTTTTGTCCCTAACCATCCCGACCCTCTCCAGAATATCACCGTGACACCAGGGCCAACATTAGGGATGAGAGAAACACTTGCTTCCCATGTAAAATGAAAGGGGG
Source organism: Eschrichtius robustus (assembly GCF_028021215.1). NCBI lineage: Eukaryota > Metazoa > Chordata > Mammalia > Artiodactyla > Eschrichtiidae > Eschrichtius > Eschrichtius robustus. Next base: position 9,398,129 of record NC_090827.1, read on the forward strand.
CACCAAAACTCTCAATACTTACTGATTTTCCTTCTGCCTCAGTCTCTGATACGGCACAATGCACCACTGTTATTGATCCTATCTTTATGTAAATATTGTTATTTTGTTTGTCGTGGGTCCTTTTTTTTGGTTTTTAAGATTGTAAATTAATTTTATTATCTTGTGTGATGTTTAAATTTATGTGTCAACTTGGCTGGGCCACGGTGCCCAGATGTTGATCAAACATTAATCTAGGCGTTTCTGTGAGGGTGTTTTTGGATGAGATTAACATTTTTTTTTTGAATTTTATTTTTTAAATGGCAGGTTTTTATTAGTTATCTATTTTATACATATTGGCGTATATACATCAATCCCAATCTCCCAATTCATCCCACCGCCCCCCTTTCCCCCCTTGGTGTCTATACGTTTGTTCTCTACATCTGTGTCTCTATTTCTGCCTTGCAAACCGGTTCATCTGTACAATTTTTCTAGATTCCACATATATGCATTAATATATGATATTTGTTTTTCTCTTTCTGACTTACTTCACTCTGCATGACAGTCTCTAGGTCCATCCACATCTCTACAAATGACCCAATTGCATTCCTTTTTATGGCTGAGTAATATTCCACTGTATATATGTACCACATCTTCTTTATCCCTTCGTCTGTCGATGGGCATTTAGGTTGCTTCAATGGCTATGGTAAATAATGCTGCAATGAACGTTGGGGTGCATGTGTTTTTTGAAATATGGTTTTCTCTGGGTATTTGCCCAGGAGTGGGATTGCTGGGTCATATGTTAGTTCTATTTTTAGTTTTTTAAGGAACCTCCATACTGTTCTCCATAGTGGCTGTATCAATTTACATTCCCACCAACAGTGCAGGAGGGTTCCCTTTTCTCCACACCCTCTCCAGCATTTGTTGTTTGTAGATTTTCTGATGATGCCCATGCTAACTGGTGTGAGGTGATACCTCATTGTAGTTTTGATTTGCATTTCTCTAATAATTAGTGATGTTGAGCAGCTTTTCATGTGCCTCTTGGCCATCTGTATGTCTTCTTTGGAGAAATGTCTATTTAGGTCTTCTGCCCATTTTTTGTTTGGGTTGTTTGTTTTTTTGATATTGAGCTGCATGAGCCGTTTATATATTTTAGATATTAATCCTTTGTCCGTTGACTCATTTGCAAATATTTTCTCCCATTCTGAGGGTTGTCTTTTTGTCTTGTTTATAGTTTCCTTTGCTGTGCAAAAGCTTTTAAGTTTCATTAGGTCCCATTTGTTTATTTTTGGTTTTATTTCCATTACTCTAGGAGGTGGATCAAAAAAGATCTTGTGGTGATTTATGTCAAAGAGTATTCTTCCTATGTTTTCCTCTAAGAGTTTTATAGTGTCTGGTCTTACATTTAGGTCTTTAATCCATTTTGAGTTTATTTTTGTGTATGGTATTAGGAAGTGTTCTGATTTCATTCTTTTACATGTAGCTGTCCAGTTTTTCTAGCACCACTTATTGAAGAGGTTGTCTTTTCTCCATTGTATATCCTTGCCTCCTTTGTCATAGATTAGTTGACCATAGGTGCATGGGTTTATCTCTGGGCTTTCTATCCTGTTCCATTTATCTACATTTCTGGTTTTTGTACCAGTACCATATTGTCTTGATTACTGTAGCTTTGTAGTATAGTCTGAAGTCAGGGAGTCTGATTCCTCCAGCTCTGTTTTTTCCCTCAAGATTGCCTTGGCTATTCGGGGTCTTTTGTGTCTCCATACAAATTTTAAGATTTTTTGTTCTAGTTCTATAAAAAATGCCATTGGTAACTTGATAGGGATTGCATTGAATCTGTAGATTGCTTTGGGTAGAATAGTCATTTTCACAGTACTGACTCTTCCAATCCGAGAACATGGTTTATCTCTCCATCTGTTTGTATCATCTTTGATTTCTTTTTTCAGTGTCCTATAGTTTCCTGCATACAGGTCTTTTACCTCCTTGGGTAGGTTTATTCCTAGGTATTTTATTCTTTTTGTTGCAGTGAATGGGATTGTTTCCTTAATTTCTCTTTCTGATCTTTCGTTGTTAGTGTGTAGGAATGCAAGAGATTTCTGTGCATTAATGTTGTATCCTACAACTTTACCAAATTCATTGATTAGCTCTAGTAGTTTTCTGGTGGCATCTTTAGGATTATCTGTGTATGGTATCATGTCATCTGCAAACAGTGACAGTTTTACTTCTTCTTTTCCATTTGGATTCCTTTTATTTCTTTTTCTTCTCTGATTCTCATGGCTAGGACTTCCAAAGCTATGTTGAATAATAGTGGCAAGAGTGGACATCCTTGTCTTGTTCCTGATCTTAGAGGAAATACTTTCAGTTTTTCACCATTGAGAATGATATTTGCTGTGGGTTTGTTGTATATGGCCTTTATTATGTTGAGGTAGGTTCCCTCTATGCCCATGTTCTGGAGAGTTTTTATCATAAATAGGTGTTGAATTTTGTCAGAAGCTTTTTCTGCATCTGTTGAGATGATCATATGGCTTTTATTCTTCAATTTGTTAATATGGTGTATCACATTGATTGATTTGCATATATTGAAGAATCCTTGCATCCCTGGGATAAATCCCACTTGATCATGGTGTACGACCCTTTTAATGTGTTGTTGGATTCTGTTTGCTAGTATTTTGTCGAGAATTTTTGCATCTATATTCATCAGTGATATTGTTCTGTAATTTTCATTTTTGTAGTATCTTTGTCTGGTTTAGGTATCAGGGTGATGGTGGCCTCAGAGAATGAATTTGGGAGTGTTCCTTCCTCTTCAATTTTTTGGAAGAGTTTGAGAAGCATGGGTGTTAGCTCTTCTCTAAATGTTTGATAGAATTCACCTGTGAAGCCATCTGGTCCTGCACTTTTGTTTGTTGGAAGATTTTTAATCATAGTTTCACTTTCATTACTTGTGATAGATCTGTTCATATTTTCTATTTTCAGTCTTGGAAGGTTATACCTTTCTAACAATTTGTCCATATCTTCCAGATTGTCCATTTTATTGGCATAGAGTTTCTTGTAGTAGTCTCTTAGGATGCTCTGTATTTCTGTGGTGTCTGTTATAACTTCTCCTTTTTCATTTCTAATTTTATTGACTTGAGCCCTCTCCCTCTTTTTTTTGATGAGTCTGGATAAAGGTTTATCAATTTTGTTTATCTTCTCAAAGAACCAGCATTTAGTTTTATTGATCTTTGCTATTGTTTTCTTTGTTTCTATTTCATTTATTTCTGCTCTGATCTTTATGATTTCTTTCCTTCTACTAACTTTGGGTTTCATTTGTTCTTCTTTTTCTGGTTCCTTAAGGTGTAAGGTTAGATTGTTTATTTGAGATGTTTCTTGTTTCTTGAGGTAGGATTGTATTGCTATAAACTCCCCTCTTAGAAGTGCTTTTGCTGCATTCCACAGGTTTTGGATCATCATGTTTTCGTTGTCATTTTTCTCTAGGTATTTCTTGATTTCCTCTTTGATTTCTTCAGTGATCTCTTGGTTATTTAGTAACATATAGTTTAGGCTCCATGTGATTGTGCTTTTTACATTTTTTTCCCTTTAATGTATTTCTAATCTCATAGCCTTGTGGTCAGCAAATATGCTTGACATGATTTCAGTTTTCTTAAATTTACCAAGGCGTGATTTGTGACCCAAGATGTGATCTATCCTGGAGAATGTTCCATGTGCACTTGAGAAGAAAGTGTAATCTGCTGTTTTCAGATGGAATGTACTATAACTATCAATTAAATCTATCTGGTCTATTGTGTCATTTAAAGCTTGTGTTTCCTTATTAATTTTCTGTCTGGATGGTCTATCCATTGGTGTAAGGTGTTAAAAGTCCCCCACTATTATTGTGTTACTGTCGATTTCCTCTTTTATAGCTGTTAGCAGTTGCCTTATGTATTGAGGTGCTCCTTTGTTGGGTGCATTTATATTTGTAATTGTTATACCTTCTTCTTGGATTGATCCCTTGATCATTATGTAGTGTCCTTCCTTGTCTCTTGTAACATTAAAGTCTATGTTATCTGATATGAGTATTGCTACTCCAGCTTTCTTTTGATATCCATTTGCATGGAATATCTTTTTCCATCCCCTCACTTTCAGTCTGTATGTGTCCCTAGGTCTGAAGTGGGTCTTTTGTAGACAGCATATATATGGGTCTTGTTTTTGTATCCATTCAGCAACCTGTGTCTTTTGTTTGGAGCATTTAATCCATTCACGTTTAAGGTAATTATCAATATGAATGTTCCTATGACCATTTTCTTAATTGTTTTGGGTTTGTTTTCGTAGGTCCCTCTCTTCTCTTGTGTTTCCCACTTAGAGAAGTTCCTTTAGCATTTGTTGTAGAGCTGGTTTGTTGGTGTTGAATTCTCTTAGCTTTTGCTTGTCTGTAAAGCTTTTGATTTCTCCATCGAATCTGAATGAGATCCTTGCCGGGTAGAGTAATCTTGGCTGTAGGTTCTTCCCTTTCATCACTTTAAGTATATCATGCCACTCCCTTCTGGCTTGTAGAGTTTCTGCTGAGAAATCAGGTGTTAACCTTATGGGAGTTCCCTTGTACGTTATTTGTTATTTTTCCATTGTTGCTTTTTTTTTTCTTAAATAAATTTATTTTATTTATTTATTTTATTTTTTTGGCTGTATTGGGACTTCGTTGCTGCACGTGGGCTTTCTCTAGTTGCAGCGAGCGGGGGCTACTCTTTGTCGCGGTGCACGGGCTTCTTATTGCAGTGGCTTCTCTTGTTGCGGATTACAGGCTCTAGGGGCGTAGGCTTCAGTAGTTGTGGCATGTGGGCTCAGTAGTTGTGGCTCGCAGGCTCTAGAGTGCAGGCTCAGTAGTTGTGGTGCACAGGCTTAGTTACTCCACGACATGTGAGCTCTTGCTGGACCAGGGCTCAAGCCCATGTCCCCTGCATTGGCAGGTGGATTCTTAACCACTGTGCCACCAGAGAAGTCCCTCCCTTATTGCTTTTAATAATTTTTATTTGTCTTTAATTTTTGTCAGTTTGATTACTATGTGTCTCGGCATGTTTCTCCTTGGGTTTATCCTGCTTGGGCATCTCTGTGCTTCCTGGACTTGGGTAGCTGTTTCCTTTCCCATGTTAGGGAAGTTTTCGACTATAATATCTTCAAATATTTTCTCAGGTCCTTTTTCTCTCTCTTCTCCTTCTGGGACCCCTATAACGCGAATGTTGGTGCGTGTAATGTTGTCCCAGAGGTCTCTTAGGCTGTCTCCATTTCTTTTCATTCTTTTTTTCTTTATTCTGTTCCGCGGCAGTGAATTCCACCATTCTGTCTTCCAGGTCCCTTATCCGTTCTTCTGCCTCAGTTATTCTGCTATTGATTCCTTCTAGTGTAGTTTTCATTTCAGTTATTGTATTGGTCATCTCTGTTTGTTTGTTCTTTAATTCTTCTAGGTCTTTGTCAAACACCTCTTTCATCTTCTCGATCTTCGCCTCCATTCTTTTTCCGAGGTCCTGGATCATCTTCACTCTCATGATTCTGAATTCTTTTTCTGGAAGGTTGCCTATCTCCACTTCATTTGATTGTTTTTCTGGGGTTTTATCTTGTTCCTTCATCTGGTGCATAGTCCTCTGCCTTTCCATCTTGTCTACGTTTCTGTGAATGTGGTTTTCGTTCCACAGGCTGCAGGACTGTAGTTCTTCTTGCTTCTGCTCCGTCATGGGTCGTTATCATTATGTTTGATTTTTAAAAATACTGCATTAAAATATTATTTGATTGGCTGAGTGTTTTCGGCACCCCTTCCCCTTAAATGTTGTGGCCAAAGCGAGTGCCTCACTCACCTCGTCCTAGTCCCCACCCTGATGCTCTCTCTTCTCCCTGTTTCCCCAGTGTCAGTCTAAACCAGGGGTTTGCAAACAGTTTCGGCTATGGCTAGACAGTAAATGTCGTAGCCTTTTCAAGCTATACAGTCTCTGTCACACTCTGCCGCTGGAACACAAAAGCAGCCATAGACAATAAGCAAACAAGTGAGAGTGATGATGTTCCAATAAAACTTTATTAATAGACACTGAAATTTGAATTTCATATAATTTCCTTTTTCTTGTTTTATCTAATCTGTTTTACTTAATCTAGAAGCTTGATCAGATTTAAGTTAAATTTTCTTAAGTTATAATTATTATTTTACTTATTTTTAATTTTAATTTTTTAAAAATTTTAATTGAAATATAGTTGATTTAATTTCATGTAATTTTCATATGTCACAAAGTATTATTCTTCCTTAGATTTCCCCCCCCCCCAATCATTTAAAAATGTAAAATTCATTCTCAGCTCACAGGCCGTACAAAAACAGGGGGCCGAGCAGGTTGGGAAGCCTTGAACTGTAGGGTCGATGCCCTAAGGAGGCTCTTTTAAAAGTACTGTTTTCTCAGGACTTCCCTGGTGGTCCAGTGGTTAAGACTCTGTGCTTCCAATGCAAGGAGCATGAGTTTGATCCCTGGTTGGGGAACTAAGATCCCACATGTGGCTTGGCCAAAAAAATAAAATAAAAAATAAAAGTACTGTTTTCTCAGAACTTCCCTGGTGGTCCAGTGGTTAAGACTCCATGCTTCCAATGCAGAGAGCATGAGTTTGATCCCTGGTTGGGGAACTAAGATCCCACATGTGACTTGGCCAAAAAAATAAAATAAAAAATAAAAGTACTGTTTTCTCACCTCTTGTGGTTGCTCAAACACCTCCAAGTTTACTACATTCAGTGCAGACTTTCAGGGCCTCTGTGTTTGGCCCACGCTTTCTACTGAAACTGGTTTTCCGTTCCTCCCACAAATACGCACGGACTCACTGTCCCCTAAATGCACCAGGTTCATCGTTAGCTACCTGCTTTTGACCTTGTTTCTTTTTCTGTCTAGAATCTGCCCTCCCTTCTCTCTCCAGCATCCCTGCAAGGTCATTCTTCTTTCCTGACTCCACTGGCCAGGTGTGGCCTCCTCTTTTCCTCTGAATTCATACCAGAGGTGTCAGTAATACCCCTTATAGTTCTTAATTCTAGCTTCTCCTTGTTTTTCTCTGTTTTATATGTGTACGTATTCTGCTGCAGATGAGATTCCTTATCCTCTGTAAATCCTTCAGAGTGCCTAGTCCAGAGCTGAGAATATGATGGAAGCTTGCTACTCAGGAACTGACTAACTCTGTCTAGTATGAGTATGTCTTCTCTTACAATCAGCCCTCAAATAGTCAAACAGGACTGATGACATTCTTAGGATGGGCCCTCTGAGTCTGAGGGAGGTAATTGTTTTGATGGGATGTACAGATTATCTATGCTCTCTTCCCTCCTTTACCCTGTGATTAGCGGCATTTTTGTGCCACGTGATTGCTAAGATTGTTATCCCATTGCCTTTGGATGTACTTCTGTCATACCCCCTACTTTTTCCTGATTCACCAATTTACTAAAAGAAACCCTCAGGTTAAACAGAGACCTGTTTGACCTCTTTCCGTTAATAGAAGAGGAAAAAGGAATGGTCATTGATTAAACACCTACTAAGGTAGCAAGCAGTCTGCTAGGGATTTTACATAAGGCTCTTGGTGATTTTCAGATGAGGGGACTGAGCTCCAGAAAAGTTCACAAACTCATCTGAGCCTAAGTGGTGGAAATAAAATGAAACGTACAGGAGGTAACTGGAAAGGAATTTATAGGAGTTTAACCTCATTGATAAGACTGAGGCATCAGGGACCTCCCTGGTGGCGCAGTGGATAAGACTCCATGCTCCCAATGCAGGGGGCCCGGGTTCAGTCTCTGGTTAGGCAACTAGATCCCACATGCATGCCGCAACCAAGAGTTTGCATGCCACAACTAAGGAGCCTGCCTGCCACAACTAAGGAGCCCGCCTGCCACAACTAAGGAGCCCACGTGCTACAACCAAGGAGCCCGTGAGCCGCAACTAAGACCCGCTGCAACCAAATAAATAAATATTAAAAAAAAAAAGACTGAGGCATCAGCTCTCTTTCTGTACTTGCCTCATCTCTGTATCTCACCTTCCCACCCTCACTCCTCCCAAACTGTCTAATATTCATGCTGCATTGATGAGATAATGTGTAAAGCTCATAGGAGAGTCTGACACATGACACTCACTCCAAAGGTGTTCTGTTTCCTTTCTCTTAAATCTGTTCTACTTCTATCCCCCAACCTCTACAGGCCACTTTAAAATTGAATGGCTATTTTATATCTATACCTACATTGTATTTCATTTTATGATTTATCAATTTACATTAAGGTAGGAAATCAGAAAGGTAAATATTCAAACGCATGAACTCCAGAGCAGGTAACCTAGGACCTGGTATTTGTGGTCGGTGCACGGCAAATTCTTGTTGAGCTAAATTGGCATTTGAGTAATTTCTCTAGATTTAAATATAAAATAATCAGGTCACACATTTGGCTGAAATCTTGGTGCTCCTGTGTTCCATTCCTTTCAATGTTTCCCCATTGCTTAATAGAATTCATTTTGAGGGCCTGGCCTCCCAAGTCTGCCGTGGTCTCCTGTCTTTCTACCTGGTTACCTGTACTTCCATATCCATTCCAGGCCCCAGGCAAATTGGCCTCGTCAACCTCCTCAGACAGATGGGTTTAAAGATCTTTGGCATTTTTGACTTGAAAACTTGACTGTTATTTAGGAAGCCACTCTACATATTTCACCTTACCTGTGCTTCTTTGTTCATGCCAAGTCTCCGTTTCAGATTCCTTTGCATCCATTTCTATAAGTTGAAATTCTCCACATTCTTTATGGTACTATGCAGTGGAAACATCCTGCATGAAACTTACCCTGACTTCCTTGGCCAAAAAGGTCCTTTCCCTCTCTGAGTGCCTATAACCCTTTGTTTGCTCCCAACCATGATTCTCTTCTTATATACCATTTATTATAGTTACTAATGTACATGTCTCATCTGGTCTGTGAGATTTAATCATCTTGGGGCACAAATTCCATGAAGTTTCTCAAGTGGTGCCTTGTATGAGTGGGGTACTCAGTAAATGGAAATTAAGTGAATGAATGGAAAGTGAACACAAAAACAATGTAGGGAGTCCCCTCCCCTTTTAGGACTTTACTCTATCAACCACTTATAATGAATACTTCCTTAACTAGAGAGTGGGTTGTTTTTTTTTTCATTAGGTAGGAAACAATTTCTTTTTGATGGAGTGTGAAATTTGGAAGGAAATATTTTAAAGTTCTACTTGGGAGTTGAGAAAATGAGAAGTGTCAACATGTTTATTACTGGAAGTGTTGCAATAAGAAAGCAAAGTTATACCATTGTATTGTCAGCTCACCCACCACAAGAATATTTTAATTCATATCACTACTCCTAAAAGAGAAGAAAGTGGTGCGTAAATAATAACGAGGCACCTGCTTCAAACTTGTGGGTCTTAGAAGAAATAATCCTCAGCTTCTGATGTAGCAACCTAAGGAGATACAAACCTACTTCTGATGACAAGGGCATGGGGAAAAATATTTTAAGTAAACTGATCTCTGATCACAAGGTGGGCAACAGTGGTTACATATCTCTTTTAAAAAATGTATGTATTCATTTTTTCTTCCAGTTTTATTGAGATATAGTTGACATACAACACTGTATACGTTTAAGTTGTACAGCATAATGATTTTTTTTAAGTCTCTATTGTTTTTAAACTATTTTTTAAAATTTATTTATTTATTTATTTTTGGCTGCGTTGGGTCTTCATTGCTGCACGCGGGCTTTCTCTAGTTGTGGCGAGCAGGGGCTATTCTTCTCATTGCGGTGGCTTCTCTTGTGCTGGAGCACGGGCTCTAGGCATGCAGGCTTCGGTAGTTGTGGCTCACGGGCTCTAGAGCACAGGCTCAGTAGTTGTGGTGCACGGGCTTAGTTGCTCCGCGGCATGTGGGATCTTTCCGGACCAGCGCTTGAACCCATGTCCCCTGCATTGGCAGGCGGATACTTAACTACTGCACCACCAGGGAAGCCCCCAGCATAATGATTTGATTTACATACATCATGAAGTGATTATCACAATAAGGTTAGAGAACATCCATTATCTCATATAGATACAAATTAAAGAAATAGAAAAATAATATTTTAATTAAAAAAATTGTTTTTCTTGTGCTGAGAACTCTTAGGATTTACTCTTAAGAATTTTCATATATAATGTACAGCAGTGTTAATTATATTTATCATGTTGTACATGTTGTAAATAAGAACATGCCTAGTACTTACTTATCTTATAACTGGAAATTTGTACCTTTTGACTGCCTTCATCCAATGCTCCCTGCCTACTCCCTGCCTCTGGTAACCACAAATCTGATCTCTTTTACTATGAGATTGTTTATTTGTTTGTTTTTGAAGTACAATTGACCTACACCACTATGTTAGTTCCTGTTATACAGCATAGTGATTTGATGTTTCTATACATTTCAAACAGATGACCACAATAAGACTAGCTATAGTATGTCACTGTACAAAGATATTACATAGTTATTGACTATAGTCCCTTGCACATTTTGTACCCAAGACTCATTTATTTTGCAACTGGAAGTTTGTACCTCTTAATCTCCCTCACCTGTTTCTTTCTTCCTCCACCCACCTTCCCCTCTAGTAACCACCTGTTTGTTCTCTGTATCTATAACTCTATTTCTGCTTTGTTACGTTTGTTCATTTGTTTTGTTTTGTTTTTTTGATTCCACATATAAGTGAAATCATACAGCATTTTTCTTTCTCTGTCTTATTTCATGTAGCATAATATCCTCCAGGTCCATCCATCTTGTCACAAATGTCAAGATTTCATTCTTTTTTATGGTTGAGTAATATTCTATTGTATTCCAGTGTAACGCATCTTCTTTATCCATTCATCTATTGATGGGCACTGTGGTTGATTCCATATCTTGGCTGTTATAAAGAATGTTGCAGTGAACATAGGGGTACATATTTCTTTTGGAATTAGTGCTTTTGTTTTATTTGGATAAATATCCAGGAGTAGATATGTTGGATCATATGGTAGTTCTATTTTTAGTTTATTTTAATTAAATTTTTTTTGGCTGTGCCACTTGCTTGTGGAGTCTTAGTTCACGCACCAGGGATCGAACCCATGCCCCTTGCAGTGGAAGCATGGAGTCCTAACCACTGGAATGCCAGGGAATTCCCGCTTTTTAATTTTTTGAGATATCTCCATACTGTTTTCCATCGAGGCTGTATCAATTTACATTCCCACCAACAGTGCACAAGACATCCCTTTTCTCCACATTCTCTCCAACTCCGGCTATTTGTTGTCTTTTGGTTAATGGCCATTCTTACAGGTGTGAGGTGATAGCTCATTGTGGTTTTGGTTTGCATTGCCCTGATGATTAGTGATTTTGAGCATCTTTGTGTGTGTGTGTTAGCCATCTCTGTGTCTTCCTTGGAAAAATATCGTTCATATCCTCTGCACATTCATTTTTAATAAATTTATTTATTTATTTATTTTTGGCTGTGTTGGGTCTTCGTTGTTACGCACGGGCTTTCCCTAGCTGTGGCGAGCGGGGGCTACTCTTCGTTGTGGTGTGCGGGCTTCTCCTTGCGGTGGCTTCTCTTGTTGAGGAGCATGGGCTCTAGGCACGTGGGCTTCAGTAGTTGTGGCACACGGGCTCAGTAGTTGTGGCTCACCGGCTCCAGAGCGCAGGCTCAGTAGTTGTGGCACACGGGCTTAGTTGCCCCGTGGCATGTGGGATCTTCCCAGAGCAGGGCTCGAACCTGTGTCCCTTGCATTGGCAGGCGGATTCTTAACCACTGCGCCACCAGGGAAGTCCCTCTGCCCATTTTTTAATCAGGTTGTTTGATTTTTTGATATTGCGTTGTATGTGTTTGTATATTTTGAATACTATCAGATTTTCATTTGCGAATATATCAGATATATCATTTACAAATATCTTCTTCCATTCAGTAGGCTGTCTTTTTGTTTTGTTCATGGTTTCCTTTGCTGTGCAAAAACTTTTAATTCAAATAGGTCCCATTTGTTTATTTTTGCTTTTGTTTCATTTACCTTAGGAGACAGATCCAAAAAAATATTGCTACAATTTATGTCAAAGAGTGTTCTTCCTATGTTTTCTTCTAGGATTTTTATGGTTTCTGGTCTTACATTTAGGTCTTTAATCCATTTTGAGTTTATTTTGTATATAGTGTTAGAAAATGTTCTAATTTCATTCTTTTACATGTAGCTGTCCAGTTTTCCCGGCACCACTTATTGAAGAGACTGTCTTTTCTCCATTGTATATTCTTGCCTCCTTTGTTGTAGATTAATTGACCGTAAGTGTGGATTTATTTCTGGGCTCTCTATTCTACTCCATTGATTTATCTGTTTTCATCCCAGTACCATGCTGTTTTGATTACTGTAGCTTTGTAGTACAGTCTGAAGTCAGGGAGCATGACCCCTCCAGCTCTGTTCTTCTTCCTCAAGATTGCTTTGGCTATTACAGGTCTTTTTTGTTTCCACACAAATTTTAGAATTATTTGTTCTAGTTCTGTGAAAAATGCCATTAATATTTTGATAGGGATCGCATTTAATCTGTAAATTGCCTTGGGTAGTATAGTAATTTTAACAATATTAACTCTTCCAATCCATGGACACAGTAGAACTTTCCATTTGTTTGTGATGTCTTTCATTTGTTTCGTCAATGTCTTATGGTTTTCTGAGTACAGGTCTTTTACCTCCTTAGTTCGATTTATTCTTAGGTATTTTATTCTCTTTGATGTGATGGTAAATGGGATTATTTTCTTAATTTCTCTTTCTGATAGTTCATTGTTAGTGTAGAAATGCAACAGATTTCTGTATATTAATTTTGTATCCTGCAGCTTTACCAAATTCATTGATGAGCTTGAGTAGTTTTTTGGTGGTGTCATTAGGATTTTCTATAGAATCATATCATCTGCAGGCAGTGATAGTTTTACTTCTTCCTTTTCATTTTGGATTCCTTTTATTTCTTTTTCTTCTCTGATTGCTGTGGCTAGGACTTCCAATACTAAGCTGAATAAAAGTGATGAGAGGGGGCATCCTTGTCCTATTCCTGATCTTAGAGGAAAAGCTTTCAGCTTTTCACCATTAAGTATGTTGTTAGCTGTGGGCTTATCATATATGGCCTTTATTATGATGAAGTGAGTTCCCAACTCTTTGTTAAGAGTTTTTTTTTTTATCATAAATGGATGTTGGATTTTGTCATAAGCTTTTTCTGCTCTGTGGAGATGATCATATGGTTTTTATTCTTCAATTTGTTAATTTGATGTATCACATTGATTGATTTGCAGGTATTGAACCGTCCTTATATCCCTGGGATAAATCCCATTTGATCATGGTGTATAATCCTTTTATTTTTATTTTATTTTATTTTGGCCGTGCTGCGTGGCTTGCAGGATCTTAGTTCCCTGACCAAGGATTGAACCTGGGCCACGACAGTGAAAATGCCAAGTCCTAAACACTGCACCGCCAGGGAATTCCTATAATCCTTTTAATGTATTGTTTTTGTTGAAGATTTTTGCATCTAGGTTCATCAGTCATGTTGGCCTGTAATTTTCTTTTTTTGTGGTATCTTTGTCTGGTTTTGGTATCAGGGTGCTACTGGCCTCATAGCATGAGTTCAGAAGTATTGCTTCCTCTGCAATTTTTTGGAATAGTTTGAAAAGGGTAGGTGTTAACTCTTCTCTAAATGTTTGGTAGAATTCACCTGTGAGGGCATCTGGTCCTCGACTTTTGTTTGTTCGGAGTTTTTAAATTACTGATTCAATTGCATTGCTGGTAATTGGTCTTTTTATGCTTTCTATTTCTGCCTGGTTCGTTCTTGGGAGACTGTACATTTCTAGGAATTTGTCCACTTTTTCTAGGTTATCCATTTTATTGGCATATAATTGTTCATCATAATCTCTTATGATCCTTTGTATTTCTGTGATGTTGGTTGTAACTTCTCATTTTTCATTTGATTTTATTGAAATCCTTTTTTTTTTTTTTTTGAGGATTCTGGCTAAAGGTTTATCAATTTTTTTTTATCTTTTAAAAGAACCAGTTCTTAGTTTCATTGACCTTTTCTAATTTTTTTTTTCTTAAAATCTTTTTTTTTTTTTTTTTTTTAGATTTATTGATTGATTGATTGATTGCTATGTTGGGTCTTCATTTCTGTGCTAGGGCTTTCTCTAGTTGCGCAAGCGGGGGCCACTCTTCATCATGATGCACGGGCCTCTCACTATTGTGGCCTCTCTTGTTGCGGAGCACAGGCTCCAGACGCACAGGCTCAGTAGTTGTGGCTCACGGGCCTAGCTGCTCCGCGGCATGTGGGATCTTCCCAGACCAGGGCTCGAACCCATGTCCCCTGCATTAGCAGGCAGATTCTCAACCACTGCACCACCAGGGAAGCCCTCTAATTTTTTTTAAGTCTCTATTTCATTTATTTCTGCTCTGACCTTTTTTTTTTTTTTTAATATTTATTTATTTATTTGGCTGCACTGGGTCTTAGGTGCAGCATGCGGGATCTTTAATGGTGGCATGCGGATCTTAAATTGCGGCATGTGAGATCTTTTATTTTATTTTTTATTATTTTTTATTGGCATATGGTTGCTTTACAATGTTGTGTTAGCCTCCACTGCACAACAAAATGAATCAGCCATACACATACAGATATCCCCTCCCTTTTGGACTTCCCTCCCATTTAGGTTACCATAGTGCATTAGGTAGAGTTCCCTGTGCTATGCAGTGTGTTCCCATCAGTTGTCTATTTTATACATAGTATCAATAATGTATATGTGTCAATCCCTGTCTCCCAATTCCTCCCACCCCACCCCTTTCCCCCTTGGTATCCATACATTTGCTCTCTACATTTGTGTCTCTATTTCTGCTTTACAAATAATATCATCTATACCATTTTTCTAGATTCCACATATATGCGTTATTATATGATATTTGCTTTTCTCTTTCTGACTTACTTCACTCTGTATGACAGTCTCTAGGTCCATCCACATCTCAACAAATGACCCAATTTCGTTCCTTTTTATGGCTGAGTAATATTCCATTGCATATATGTACCACATCTTCTTTACCCATTCCTAAATGTCAACGGACATTTAGGTTGCTTCCATGTCCTGGCTATTGTAAATAGTGCTGCTATTGGGGTGCATGTGTCTTTTTGGATTATGCTTTTCTCTGTGTATATGATCAGTAGTGGGGTTGTTGGGTCATATGGTAGTTCTATTTTTAGTTTTTTTAGGAACCTCCATACTGTTTTCCTTAGTGGCTGAATCAACTTACATTCCCACCAGCAGTGTATGAGGGTTCCCTTTTCTCCACACCCTCTCCAGCATTTATATTTTTTGATGATAGCCATTCTGACTGGTGTGAGGTGATACCTCGTTGTAGTTTTGATTTTTGTTTCTCTAATAATTAGTGATGGTGAACATCTTTTCATGTGTTTGTTGGCCATCTGTATGTCTTCTTTGGAGAAATGTCTATTTAGGTCTTCCACCCATTTTTTGATTGGGTTGTTTGTTTTCTTGATATTGAGCTGTATGAGCTGCTTGTATATTTTGGAGATTAATCCTTTGTCAGTTGCTTCATTTGAAAATATTTTCTCCCATTCTGAGGGTTGTCTTTTTGTCTTGTTTATGGTTTCCTTTGCTGTGCAAAAGCTTTTAAGTTTCAGTAGGTCCCATTTGTTTATTTATTTATTTATTTATTTTTATCTCATCAGAAAAATCTTTATTGAGAAGGTACCAAGCTTACAGTTTTTCCAATATTCTAATTTTTGCTTGAAACTCTAATTTTATCACTGACAACAAATACTGTCTGTGGTTTTCCCTGAAGTGACAGTCTCACTTTGTTTATTTTCAAGACAATATCTGCCAAAAGCCTGATTTTGAATAACCATGGTTTGTAAGTCAGTTCTTCTTTCAAGTAAAAATATTCCATGAATAAAGTAGTTAATTCAGTTTGCACATCGTACAGTTGCTTAATTGCTGTTCCTCAAGACAGTCTTCAAACTTGGGTATCCAAGAAACGTTTTTAATTGTACTTATTATTTTATGACACAGAATTTTTTAAAAATTTACTTATGGATAGAAACGTAAAACTTTATTACTTTTATTGCTTCATCAAAAACATAGTGATAAAAACTAGTACAGTTGGGTATTATTGCCTTGATTTGTGATAAGGCAGCAGCAGTTTTACTCACCATTTTTTTAATCTTTTTTATTTTTTAACATCTTTATTGGAGTATAATTGCTTTACAATGCTGTGTTAGTTTCTGCTGTATAACAAAGTGAATCAGCTATATGTATACATATATCCCCATATCCCTTCCCTCTTGCGTCTCCCTCCCATCCTCCCTATCCCATCCCTCTAGCTGGTCACAGAGCACTGAGCTGATCTCCCCATGCGATGCAGCTGCTTCCCACTAGCTATCTATATTACATTTGGTACTGTATATATGTCAGTGCTACTCTCTTTGTCCCAGCTTAAAAAATATGGAACGATTCACGAATTTGCATGTCATCCTTGTGCAGGGGCCATGCTAATCTTCTCTGTATCATTCCAGTTTTAGTGTATGTGCTGCTGTAGTGAGCACCCATTTGTTTATTTTTGTTTTTATTTCCATTACTCTAGGAGGTGAGTCAAAAAAGATCTTGCTGTGATTTATGTCAAAGAGTGTTCTTCCTATGTTTTCCTCTAAGAGTTTTATAGTGTCTGGTCTTTCTTACATTTTGGTTTTTAATCCATTTTCAGTTTATTTTTGTGTATGGTGTTAGGGAGTGTTCTAATTTCATTTTTTTTACATGTAGATGTTCAGTTTTCCCAGTATCACTTATTGAAGAGCCTGTCTTTTCTGCTTTGTGTATTTTTGCCTCCTTTGTCATAGATTAGGTGACCATAGGTGCGTGGGTTTATCTCTGGGCTTTCTATTCTGTTCCATTGATCTATATTTCTGTTTTTGTGCCAGTACCATACTGCCTTGATTACTGTAGCTTTTTAGTATAGTCTGAAGTCTGCGAGCCTGATTCCTCCAGCTCCGTTTTTCTTTCTCAGGACTGCTTTGGCTATTTGGGGGTTTTTGTGTTTCCATACAAATTGTAAAATTTTTTTTCTAGTTTTATGAAAAATGCCGTTGGTAATTTGATAGGGATTGCATTAAATCTGTAGATTGCTTTGTGTAGTATAGTCATTTTCACAATACTGATTCATCTTTGATTTCTTTCATCAGTGTTTTATAGTTTTCTGAGCACAGGTCTTTTGCCTCCTTTGGTAGGTTTATTCCTAGGTATTTTATTCTTTTAATTCTTTTAATTGCGGCATGTGGGATCTTTTAGTTGCGACATGTGGGATCTAGTTCCCTGACCAGGGATCGAACCTGGGCACCCTGCATTGGGAGCATGGAGTCTTAACCACAGGACCACCATGAAGTCACTCTGCTCTGATCTTTATGATTTCTTTCCTTCTACTAACTTTGGGTTTTGTTTGTTTTTCTTTTTCTAATTCCTTTAGATGTAAGGTTAGGTTGTTTCTTTGGGATTTTTTTCTTGTTTCCTGAGGTAGGCTTATATCACTTTAAACTTTCCTCTTAGGACCGCTTTTGCTGCGTCCCATAGTTTTTGGATCATTGTGTATTTGTTTCCTTTTGTCTCCAGGTATTTTTAAGTATTCTTCCTCGAATTCTTCAGTGATCTGTTGGTTATTTAGTAGCTTCTTTTTTTTTTTTTTTAAATATATATATATATATATTTTTTTTTTTTTTTTAACTTTGGGTTTATTTATTTATTTATTTATTTACTTATGGCTGTGTTGGGTCTTCGTTTCTGTACGAGGGCTTTCCCCAGTTGCGGCAAGTGGGGGCCACTCTCCATCGTGGTGCGTGGGCCTCTCACCATCGTGGGCTCTCGTGCTGCGGAGCACAGGCTCCAGACGCGCAGGCTCAGCAATTGTGGCTCACGGGCCCAGTTGCCCCACGGCATGTGGGATCTTCCCAGACCAGGGCTCGAACCCGTGTCCCCTGCATTGGCAGGCAGACTCTCAACCACTGTGCCACCAGGGAAGCCCCGTTTAGTAGCTTCTTGCTTAGCCTCCATGAGTTTGTGTTTTTTTCAGTTTTTTCCTAGTAGTTGATTTCTAGTCTCATAATCTGTGGTCGGAAAAGATGTTTGATATGATTTCAATTTCCTTAAATTTACCGAGACTTGTTTTATAGCCTAGTATGTGATCTATCCTGCAGAATGTTCCATGTGCTCTCGAAAAGAATGTGAATTCTGCTGTTTTTGGTTGGAATGTTCTGTATATCAATTAAGTCCATTTGGTTTAATGTGTCATTTAAGGCCTGTATTTCCTTATTGATTTTCTATCTGGATGATATGTCCATTGATGTAAGTGGGGTATTAAAGTCCCCTACTATTTAGTGTGTTACTGTCAATTTTTCCTTTTATGTCTGTTAATATTTGCTTTATGAATTTAAGTGCTCCTATATTGGGTCCATATGTATTTACAATTGTTTTATCTTCTTCTTGGATTGATTCCTTGATCATTGTATAATATCCTTCTTTGTCTTTTGTAACATTCTTTTTTTTAAATTAATTAATTATTTATTTATTTATATTTTATGGCTGTGTTGGGTCTTCATTTCTGTGCGAGGACTTTCTCTAGTTGCGGCAAGCGGGGGCCACTCTTCATCGCGGTGCGCGGGCCTCTCACTGTCGCGGCCTCTCTTGTTGCGGAGCACAGGCTCCAGATGCTCAGGCTCAGCAATTGTGGCTCACGAGCCTAGTCGCTCCGCGGCATGTGGGATCTTCCCAGACCAGGGCTTGAACCTGTGTCCCCTGCATTGGCAGGCAGATTCTCAACCACTGCGCCATCAGGGAAGCCCAACATTCTTTATTTTAAAGTCCGTTTTGTCTCATATAAGTATTGCTCCCCTGGCTTTCTCTTTATTTCCATTTGCATAGACTACCTTTTTTCCAATCCCCTCACACTCAGTCTGTGTGTGTCTTTAGATCTGAAGTGAGTCTCCTGTGGGCAGCATAAATATGGGTCTTGTTTTTGTATCCATTCAGCCACTCTATGTCTTTTGATTGGAGCATTTAGTCCATTTACATTTAAAGTAATTGTTGATATGTGTGTACTTATTGGCATTTTGTTAATCGTTTTTGTAGTTTTTTTGCTCCTTTCTTCTTTTTTTCTATTCCCTTGTGTTTTGATGATTATCTTCAGTGTTATGTTTGGATTCCTCTCTCTTTATTTTGTGTGTGTCTATTATAGATTTTTTTATTTTGTGGTTAAATTGTAATTTTTATATATGTGATTATTAGTAATCTATCCATATGTGATTATTTTAAGTTGCTGCTATCTTAATTTCTAATTTTAAAAAACTCTTCATTTTTACTCTCCTTTCCTCATGATTACTGTTTCTGACATCATATTTTACTGAATTTCTATATTCTGATTTGACTTTTCCTGCATATTATAAACTAGTAATAGTTAAGGACACTAGTGTGAAAAAATTCTCATAAAACTTTCATGACACAATGATGAGCTCTCCTGATGAAATCTGTAATGGGAACAGCCTTCTATTTTGACTTAGATATATTACTTTATCTTTTCCTTCCAAACTTTCATTATTGACACAGGGCTGGAGGGAGTGGGAAGGAAGAAAATGTCTGAAAATGGAGTACTTACCTGAAAAGCAACATTTCAAACAAGAAGAGATGGAGACAGTTAAATGATAAACTTAAGATCACTGCCCACTCTGTAGCACAAAGGCTGGAGAATAAGTTTATATAAGATCTAGAAAATAAATGTTTTTGCGTAGTCTGAGTTATTAAACCCTGACACCAGTGCCAACTTCATAATTTGTGGGGCCCAGTGCAGAATGAAAATTCACAGCCACGTGTTCAAAGACTAGGAAAAAAAGGTCAATTAAAGGTATAAAATATAATTTTTTAAAATTTTCTTCTATAATCTATTTTTTTCCCATCTTTTCCTTTCAAGGGTAAAAATTTTAATTTTTGAGGAGCATCGTACTGCTCATTTTCAGAGTCACCTTAGAAAGCAAAATATTGTTCTCCCTTCATCCTAGAAATTAATAAGAAGGGCATACGTTTTTTGAAAAAAAAATCACAACTCTTGGAAGTTTACCACCAGCATCTAAAATGAACAAAAGAGAGAAAAAAAACACTTACTATATATTTCAGATTTCTTTGGTGGGGGAGGTCTTCCCATGTGGTATTAATACTTCTTTCAGTTCCTATTACCAAAATAGTAAAAGCAGGAAAAAATATAAACCTAGTGGTTTTTGCTGAAACCGACGAGGTAGCTCTCTTTTTCTGTGCAGACACTCCCAGTGTTTCAGCTTGCTGGAAGAAATTTGCTGACATTTTCCTTTTGTAGTTGTTTGTTTGGTAAAGAATAATAGTAAACATTCTAACATCCACATCTTGGTGATTAATCTTCCACTTTATTGCTTGGTTGTTTCTTTGGTGTTGGTGAGGTCATCTTCCACAGTCTTTTTCAATTTGTCATGGTGTTTTTATTTGCTTAATGTTATTCAAAAATATATATATATAACTTTAAATGATTAGCATGAATTCTACCATTCATCTTTACATTGTGCAATACCAGTTTTAAATGCAAATATAAACATTTAACTTGTATGCAAAATCATAAACATTATGCACTTTATATTTTGTAGCTCTTATTTACAAGTGTATTTCATCCTTATCAGGATAGTGGAAACACTGCCCCAAATTAACTCAACTGTTTTATTCCACTTCTTGATTCCCACGTGTTCTACCAACACTCTAATTTTGGCCTGATGATAAGGCAGGACAGGAAGGAAAAGGAATTATGGGTTGCCCTATCTTTTCTTTTCTTTCATAATTTAAACTCTTTATTAAATAATGCAATTTCGCTTTCTGCACATTGACTCTTTTCGTAATTTATTAGTTTCCCCAGTTACTTAGCTTTCAAGTGAACCCTCAAATCCCAGGGAAGAGTTTGTGAGCTGAAGTTTATCTAAATAAATTAGGGCTATAAATGAAAAAATTAGTCACTGAGAATCTCTAAAAATAATAGACTTCCTCCTCTGCCACTCAGACTAGATGGAAGCTTAACATATTCACAACTTAACCAGCTTAACAAAGTGACCCTCAAAATTATACAGGAAACCTTTTTTTTTAGTTTTGAAAGAATATAATATTTGATATTTCAGTGAAAGTATGAAAGTATTCATTATGGGGAAGATCAAGATTTTGTTGGACTTTTCACATTTTTTTAATAAAAAAAATTTGTTATTGAAGTATAATTGATTTACAGTACTGTGTTAACGTCAGGTTTACAGCAGAGCAATTCAGTTATACATACATATATATGTGTATATATATATATATATACATACATATATTTTTTCAGAATATTTTCCCTTATAGATTATTATAAAGTATTGAATATAATTCCCTGTGCTATACAGTAGGTCCTTGTTGGTCATCTATTTTATATATAGTAGTATGTATATGTTAATCCCAAACTCCTGATTTATCCCTCTCCTCACACCCCTTTCCCCTTTAGTAACCATAAATTTGTTTTCTCTGTCTGTGAGTCTCTTTCTGTTTTGGAAATAAGTTCATTTGTATGTTTTTTTTTTTTAGATTCCACACATAAGCAATATCATATAATATTTGTCTTTGGCTTACTTCACTTAATATGATAATCTCTAGATCCATCCATGTTGCTGCAAATGGCATTATTTCATTCTTTTTTATGGCTGAGTAATATTCCACTGTGTGTGTGTGGGTGAGTGTGTGTGTGTGTGTGTGTGTGTATAAAACATCTTCTTTATCCATTCCTCTGTTGATGGACATTTAGGTTGCTTCCATGTCTTGGCTATTGTAAACAGTGCTGCAATGAACTCTGGGGTATACATGTACCTTTTCAAATTATGGTTTTCTCCAGATATATGCCCAGGAGTAGAATTGCAGGATCATGTGGTAGCTCTATTTTTAGTTTTTTAAGGAACCTCCATACTGTTCTCCATAGTGACTCCGTTTCTTTCTATATCATCATTTTCAGCATAAGTGGTTGCCTAACACTGAGAACTAATGGGAGTAAGGAATGGTGTGGTCGGGTTTCTTGCTCCTTTGCGTTTCTTAGAATGCCATCGCCTTCCTTCTGTGTTGGAAGCCCAGTTCTTGTTCAAACAGAAAGTGTGGCCTCTAGGGGCTATCAGTGTCCCTACTTATTACTCAGTCGTAGATGTAACCTGCTTACCTTATACTAGGTTTGAGTCTCACTGAACTCCCACACATCATGGACCTGATGGGATTTTGTGCTCACGGGGCATCTTGACCACTATATGTGAACAGGGTAGCAAGAAATAGCAGACATGTTGCACATATCTCCCCTGCTCACTTGCATACTCCAGTGTTACAGCATGTATCTCCCCTGCTCAGTTGCATACTCCAGTGTTACAGCATGTATCTCCCCTGCTCACTTGCATACTCCAGTGTTACATCAGACTGCACTTGTAAAACACAAGTTCAAAGATAAAGTTGTTAAAAATGTTAAGACAGAACATTAAACTAAGTGCAGGGCCTTCTGAGAGCAGGACCCTCTCAGTGTACAACACTGGTCACACACCCATGAAGCTGCCTTGTCTGCTGTATATGTTTGGACCAAACATCTCAAATTCCTTGCTGGTTGTAGAGAGACTGCTCATTGCCACCTAATAATCCTCTCCTTCCTCCTTGGTAACAAAATGCCAATTTTCTTTGGAGTTGTAAGATGCTCAGCTAAAAACTACATTTTCCAGCATCTTATGCAGCTACTTATAAACAAGTTTTGGTTAATCAGATGTATGCAGAAGTGTTGCATGGGAATTGGGGGATAGCAGTCTCATTCCTCCTTTCCAGCTGCTTAGAATAGAGTTGTGATAGCTAGAACTCCAGCAGTCACCTTGGAACATGAGGCGACCTTGAAGGTGGAAGTTGGGTTCTCAGATAAAATGCATAGAAGGTGCCTGAGTCCCTGAAAAACCATGGAGGTGCCACAGGAGCCCTTGGCTGCTTATCTCAGGACTTTTTAATGTGTGAGAGAAATACACTTGTATCTTGTTAAATCACTGTTATTTGGCATTTTAATTATATACAGGTGAAACTAATCCTAACTTACAAGGAAAGCTTCACTGGTTCACATAGGTTAACCAATTAAGTTAAGCAGTGTTTTAAAGACAAACCTTGGGCAGTCCTCAATTTGTTATTGCGTAACATGTTTAGAATACCCTGGCTTGAGTGGCAACGATTTCTAGGATTCAGAGGAACTTTTCCTCTTTCTTCCCAGTTCAGGACTATGTTCTGGAGCTCTGAGATTGCAGGTAGACTCCAGATAAACGCAGTGTTACAATGTAAGGCATTATGGCAGTGATATACGTGAGAGTAGGGTTTTGTAATTTTTTTTCTAAGTAATTTAACTACCAGTACCTTACAATGAGCATGGGAAAGAAAATTATAAACATCCTTGTGGATATTTATAAGATTACCTATAGAAAAGAGATGTCAACCATTATTAATTTGTCAACCATAAAAAATAGATGAACTTGTTGCCTAAGAGTAAAGGATCGGGTTGGCTAATACTGCCACCTAGAGTTAAAATTCAAAACTACCACTTCTTATCTCTAAGGAGCCTGAAAGGTTAGGGTTTGAGCGGGCGGTTTCTTCTCCCACTGACTAGTACTGGCTCTCCTAATTGTCTTGTGCATTTGTGAAGAGTCACTGGATGACATTTTCCAGGGAGCCTTCCGGAGGTAGCTGGGATGGCAGCTAGAGTGTGATCATAAACCAAGCTAATACATGGGGTGCGGTCCATTTTCCATTTATTTGTCCCGTCTAAGGGCTGTCCTGGCTAAGCAGCATGGAGGTGGGCTTTGAACTCAGAAGCATTGGGGGTTAAGCAGAAGTGGGTCTAGGAAGAGGCTGGCAGAGGAAAGCAATGGAAATGCAATACCCTTACCTCTTCTCAGATGTCCTTCCAGCTGATCCTCAAGGATTGACCTCAGGCCCATTTCCCCTACTCCTACCTGGTTTATTCTGCTTCCCTCAACCCCATGTGTTCCATGATGACCTTTTGTAAGCTCATCCTCTCTCTCATCCCCCTTCTAACATCCTTCTCACCTCACTTTGAGTCAGTGCTGTTTGGTGGAAAGAGGGTAGAGAAGGAGGCGTGGTTTGAATCTGGTCCCGCATTTATCTTACTCTTTATCTTGAGCAAGTCACTACAATTTCCTGAGACTGCAGTTATTCATATCTGTATGGGGTATAATACATGGGACCTTACAGGGTGGTTGCCAAGCCGAAATGGGGACATGTATTGTGAGAGAAACTGGCATTTGGTGGGTAGTTAAGAAATTTTATTTTCTTTCCCATTTCTCATTCTCTTGTCCTCCATAAATCACGGTTAGGGAAAATTAGTAAAAAAAAAAAAAAAAAAAAAAGGAAAATAGGCTGTTGGTATGAGATATTAGGCATAAATAATCTTCAAAGTCTGATTTTAAAGATACAACGACAATCAATATCTGTTGCTTTTCTGTTTTTTACCTGTGTGTTCTCTGAGAAAGGGAAGCTCATCAGACACGGTTATAAAGTGGAAAGAAAACCCATGGGCTGTTCAGCTCACTGATCTGTAATTCAAGACCAATCACTTTGACTTCTCTGAGCCTAAGTTCTTTATCTGTGAAACAGGGACAATGTTCCCTCTCCTGCCTGCTTACTCGGTGCTTATGAGGACACAGCAAGTAAAACGGCTGGAAGGACTTTACAAAGTCTAAAGTAAATACTAATGTAAATAGTAATTATTATTATTTTTTCCCTCCTTGTTATACCCCTAGTAGACATTCAGTAAATATTAAAAAAAATTAACCATGAATTTTACCTAATTAGTTCACCTAATAGTCATTGAATGCCTGTTAAGTGCCAGGCACTATATTTAGCATGTATTGTGTAATAGACACTTTGCTAGGGTTTGGTGAGCCTGCAGAGATGATTAAGGTCCTTTCTGGAGTTGGTTGGGCAAAGGTGAAATAACATAGCCATACAGAGTGAAATCATGGGAGTGTGTGTGTACTGAGGTCATCATGTGTTGTAGGAGCCCAGAAGGGAGTAACTGATACTGTGAAGTCCAAGAACTTCACAGAGATGAAGCATTTGAGACATACTATTTCTGTAAACAAATGGAGAAGAGGAAATTCCTCTTCTCAAAGTGAACAAAGGGATGGATTTGGAAAAAATCAGGAAGGAAAAGGCAAGTTGTTCGTTGTGACAGTAGACAGAGAGAGAGAGAGAGAACAAGATATGTCTGTAATTGTTGGTGAAATGCAGCTGGCAACATCAAACAAGCAGATCATGGAGGGCTTTAAATTATACGCAAAGGATTTTGTGTTTATTATTTCTGTAGCAATAGGCCAACAACCATTAGAACAGTTAAGTGACATGATCAGAACTGTGTCTTCTGCAGATAACTCTTAGGAGAAAGTAAAAGATTGATTAGAGATGCCAGATATTAGAGATACAGACATGTGAGATGTTATTGCAAAAAAACTGAACCAGGGTAGGAGTGGTGGAGATATAAAGTGGATAGAAAATATGATGCTGATATGAGCCTACATCCTTCAGCAACTAATTGATTAGGGGAAGATTTTGCAATGGGGAGAGAATATACGATGAATTGGAATTGTCTAGATGGAAGGGTTGTGAGGATGTGCCATTAACCCAAAGGGGGCCCGAGAGGAGAGGTCAGGACTCAAAAGTGTGCAAAAATTATTATAACAGAAACCTCAATTAAATGGACTTGGGAGACCAGAAGGGGGAGCCCTCAGGCCCTGGACAATAGCAGAGCCCAACAGGAAGAAAAAGGACTTCCCTGGCAAGGACTCAGCCAATGAAAAGCCATGGACTCTTAGCTTACTACAGTCCTCCCAACTTCCTTTTCCCCTCTATAAAAGTGTTCTTCTCTTGCCATGGGGGGATTTGCACATGGCTCACCATGATTGCAGACCCCAGATTGCAATTCTTCGCCAATCCCAAACAAACCCACCTTTGCTGGAGAAATATATGGCATTCTATTTGTTAAAGGTCAGCAGGTATGTTATAGTAGAAATTAAATAGGCTTTCTAGTCAAATTAGTCAATGTTAAAATCCTGCCACTTATATGCACGTATCGTCAAACAAGTTAGCAAAACTCTCTGAGCCTTGATTCCTTACCTACAAAATGGGAATGACAATACTGCTTAGTTTCCGTGATTGATGTAGAGGATCCTTGTTGCTTACCTCCTTGGCATCCATCCCCCACTTCTTCCAGCAACATGCCCAGCTTTCATTGGGGAACCTGCTTACTCCTCACTCTCAGAACGCGTGCTCATGAGAGATTCTTGCAGGCAGATCTGATCGGCTCAGGAGAGGACATGTGACCCAAATTGGCCCACTGAGAGCATCATGGCTAAACACCGCGGCTTTTGTTTGTGAGCAGATTCTTCGCAGGCTGTGAAGCTGAGAGCTGGATATAAAGTTTAGAGCTGCTGTAACCCTCTTGCCACTTCAGAGGAGATTCTGGAATTGTGCAGTTACGCTGCTTGGAGCCTGAAGATGAAGTCCTGATAGCAAGAGGCAGAACGAAGAGATACAGAGAAATGGAGTTGCTCGGACATAGTATAAGCCCTTCTTGACAGCACTTCCCAAAATCAGTCATGCTGATGGACTTTTCAGTTATGTGACTGTCAGAAGAGGCTAAGTTATGCTCTCTGTGTGATAACAAACACCCAAAAGCTCAGGGGCTTACAACAACAAAGATTTATTTCTCACTTAGTTACACAGAATGGCTGCAACTCTGCTAGATTTTGATCTGGGACCCAGGATGATTGGAGCAATCTCTGTTTGGAAAATCACCAGTTGTAATAGAGGGAAAAGAGAGTAGTAGGGAAAATAAGTACTAGCTCCTAAACCATCTGCCTGGAGGATGCTTCCTGCTTGCATGTCATTGGCCAGAACAAATTCACATACTCAAGCTTGATGCCATAGGGTGGAGAGGGGCAGCAAATATTTCTGAATAATAATAATGCAATCTACCAGTAAATTTCCCTTTTGCTTAAGCGAGCTTAGGTCATATTTTCTGTCACTTGCAGCCAAAAGAACCTTAACTGAGAAAAGCTGTTGAAAGAATTAAATTAGAAATTTTATATACAATAGTCAACACATGGTAAACATTCAGTAACTGGGAGCTACTATTTCCAAGCGCATGAACACAGATGAATTGAGGATTACATCTTTCTCAAATGTTCTCAATTTCTTTAATTTATTCACTATCTCACTAACATTTATTGAGTTCTTTTTATGTGACACACACTGTGCTAGGTGGTGGGGACACAAAATGATACAGTACATTTACAGTTTAGTTCTCCAGTAGATTTCATGTTAAAGAAATAACTTAATATGAGGGCTCAGTGTCTTATGCCTAAGGAAAGTGATAAACATTTAGGAAATTACTATTCAGAAAAAGGTTACATATGGTACATAATGAAATGGAACCAGAAGTATGACTGATACTCATTTACTCACCACTCATTAACCCACCTGTCCAATACATACTTATTAGCCTCTACCACGAGCTAGACCCTCTTGAGGTAGAAAAGCAAAGGACATTTATTCTTGTCTTTACTTAAAATGTAGTAGTAAGGAGAGGTGAGCTGAGAGTATATAAATGGATGCTATAATAAGATAAATAAAACAATAATGCTGATGATGGCTAATGCTGTCACAGTCACCAATAACCTCCATTTGGCCAAACCTAAAGATCAACACTCAACCTTGCTCCACAAGCAATTGACAGAGTTAATCATTCCCTTATTCTTCACTTGCTTATGCACACCGCCCTTCCTGGTTTTTCTCCTAAGATCAGTCCTCTGTTACATGCTTAACACACTTACCCCGTGGGTGATCTCATTCAGTCTTCTGGCTTTAAGTATCATCTCTACATTGATGATTCCCAGTTTGATGACCACCTCAACGTCTCTCCCCAACTCCAGAATGATTGAGCTTATTGCCTCCTTGTATAATAAGCGTCTCAGAGTTATTACCAGACTGGACTCCTGACCCATCAGCCCCAAACTGGTGCCTCTCTCGGGGTTCCCACTCCCGTAAAGGGTACCACCTTTCACCCCAGTTGCTCTGGCCAACCTCGGAGTAACCCTAATCCCTTTCCTTCTTTCCTCCCACTTCCAATTCATCAGCCATATCTGTGGCCTCTGACTTTTAAAACATGCTGAAAGTGATCATTTCTTCTCTCTTCCCCGCTAGGGTATCACCTCAGTCCTGGACTCAGCGTCATCCTTCTGTCCCGGGCTCTCACAGCAGCTTCCCCTAACTGGCTTTTCTGCTTCCGTTTTTGTTCTGTGATTTTCTACATGGCAGCCGGAATAATTCTTTTAAAACTAACGTCAGATCACGTCACTTCTCTTTTCAAAAGCCTCCAAAGGCTCCACTTCACCCTGCAGGCTTAGATATGAGAGTGACTCATTCCCTCATTTCCCGGGTCCCATTGGCTCTCTGCTCAAATGCCACTTCATCAGAGAGGTCTTCCCTGATATCTTATCAAAAAAGGCTAGTTCCTTCTGCCCTCGCCCTCCATTCCTTTACTGTTTTATTTTTCTTCACGTTGCCACTTGAGATCATACAAAATATTTATTTATCTGTTTATAAATGGGAGGATGTAAAAGCTCCATGAGGATTTTGCCTTACCAGTGCCAAAAGCCGTCTAGAAGAGGGCTGGCACGCAGATGCTTTTATTAAGTACTCTAGGCATTATTCCACCGCAGTTTATTATCAGTTGCATTATCCTAACACATTAGATTTGCTGTATTACTGTCCACGTTTCATAGACGTGGTAGCCGAGGCACAGAATCGGTAAGTAACTTGCCCAGCGTCACGGAGCTCTCAAGGGGCTTGGCCAGGATGCACATTCGGGCGCTCTTCCCCCGGAGTCCCTCTGCTTCTCAGCACTTGGCGCCCGGGTTCGACACCCGAAAGCCGTTCGCGGGGAGCGAGCTGGACATCAGGGGGCCGCCAGCGAGGGCGCGGCTCACCCAGCCTCCCGTTTCCTGGGACGTCGGCGAGCACCCGTCCCTAGCCTTTGGGTGCCGGAGCTGGCAGAGCGCAGGGATTCGGGCAGGCGGCTGGGCGCGGGAGCGGCCCGTACTTCTGCCGGGTCGCGGACCGCCGGAGACGGCGGCGGGGGGCTCGCGGCAACGCGCCGCTGCGGGAGGCCGGCGGGGAGCGTGGCTCGCTGCTGCGGCCGCCGAGCGACGGCGCCACCCGGTCGTGCGGGGCCGACAGCCGGGGCCAGCTGGGCCGGAAGGGCGCGGGGCGCGGAAAGCGGGGCGCGGGGCGGGGCGTCGTGGGGCGGCCGGCCAGCCGGAGACCGGGAAACGGAGCCCCGCGCAGCCTGAGCGCAACGCCTCCCGTTTCGTTTTCCGGACGCGCCTCGGCTTTGTTTCGGTTTCCAGCAGTTCCGTCTTCAAAACGAAACTGAAAGTTGCGCTGAACTGCACAGCGTCCCTTTGAACAGAGATGCCTTTTGGGACCAGCCCTTACGTCTGCGAATCTATCTGGAACAGAGTGACCTTGCAAACGTGGTTTGTGGTTTGGACACCTGAAACTCCCTGAGAAATACCCTAGGGCGTCTTTTTTCTTCAGATTAAAAACATGTATAATAGCATTTTGCTATTATTATTGTATCAATAGAGACACAGGGAAAGAAATCGCTTATTATTCTAACACCCAAAGACAACTCCTAATATTTTGATGCATTTTTGGGGGCCTTTTTTTCCTATTATATATTTAATCTTTATAAAATCATGTCATTATACAGTTTTATGTACGCAGAATTTAACTCTGTAAATTGCGTTTTCGTCAAACATAAATATCATGAACATATTGCCCTTTTATTATGTATTTTTTAAAATAAATTTTAAATTGTTGCATAACGTTCCAGGTTCTGACAGTACAATTCAGTTATTCTCCTCTTGTGGAAGTCTGTTTTTTTCTCATCAAGGCCTTTTATAAATAATAGTATGATTGACATTATTGTAAGTAAATATTTGACCAAATTTCTGATTACTTACTTAAATTCCAAAAGATGTGTCTGGAGGAAAAACTTTTCCTCTACCCTCTTAGTTCTTATACTGAGGGCCTGTGAACTAAACTGACAAAGACAGATTAACGAGAAAAAAACCTTACAACTTTATGAATATTTTATGTGCACAGGAGTTCACAGAGAAGAAGTGAAACTCAAGAAGTGGTTTGACTTAGGAGCTTATATGCCATTTAACAAAGAACAGGGGGTTTGGGTTTTGAGGGATGATCAATTGTGGGGAAATGTCTTTGAAATATATTAGGGAGGGCTTCCCTGGTGGCACAGTGGTTGAGAATCCGCCTGCCAGTGTAGGGGATGCGGGTTCGAGCCCTGGTCCGGGAAGATCCCACATTGCTGCGGAGCAGCTGAGCCCGTGAGCCACAACTACTGAGCCTGTTGTCTAGAGCCCGCGAGCCACAACTACTGAGCCTGTGCACCTAGAGCCTGTGCTCTGCAGCAAGAGAAGCCACTGCAATGAGAAGCCCGCGCACCACAACTAGAGAAAGCCCGTGTGCAGCAATGAAGACCCAACGCAGCCAAAAATAAAACAAATTAAAAAAAAAAAAAAGATAAAAATAATGAACATCTTAAAAAAAAAAAAAGAACTATATGAGGGAAACTAATGGAAGATAAAAGTTACTTTACTAAGGGCTGTTTATGCAGACTCATTTCAGTGCCAGCTCTGGTGATAAGAGTCATTCTTTTCTTCCTGGTATGGAAGGGAGGTGCACCTTCAGAGGAGAAATTCATGCCAACTTCACAAATTTATGCTTTTAAGTTGATAAGGGGAAGGCAGAGAACTCTTCCTGCATCTGTTGATTCTCCATTGCCTTCAGCTCAAAGTCATCCTTATGCCAAAGTGGCATATTTTGGGGTGGCATATTCTGACCCCCTTCAGGTGGAAATTAGGGACAGCGTGATACTTAAAGCCAAATTCTTCTCCAGGAAGAAGGTACCAGTTTCCACCTCCATGAGTGTATGAATCTTTGGGAATTTTTTTTATTGTTGCATAGTTTGAAAAGTAAATCATTGAAAAGGATAAGATCACAAGATTAAAAAAGAAAAAGAAAACTTAAGTGTTAACAAAAACTTTACCGGTAATGATGTGCTTAACTTCAAACCTCTAATAATTCAGAGACAAACGCTTTGGGAGAACAGTTTAGATTGTCTTGTAGGGAAATGTGCTCAGGTTTTCATTTGTGGGCACATCTGGCCCATTGGGAGGCATGTTACTGCACTCTTCACTGTGAGTGCCTCTGGCAACTGCCTCTCACACTCAGACAGGCTCCCTGCCCTTAGCAAAAGATTCACTATTCTCACTCTTCAGGGCTGGAAAGTCAGAGGAATGAAGGAGGGGTGATCCCATCTTCTCTCCTTTATCTGGCTGGGTTTTGACTCCACCGTCATAGAGAAATGTTAGGGCAAGCAACAAGTCCTTACAGGTTCCCCTCCTCCACATGCCCACCCTTTTAAATAGCAGCCATATTCCCATAAGGACAGTGCCACACATTGAGCCTATTTCCTTCACACCTTTAAGGTGGACTTTAGGCCTTGATTTAAAAGTCACTGGAAGAGATGGGAAATCCCAGAGACCCTTCCTTTTCAAGAAAAGTACTTTCTTAAACTTGGTATTAAATTAACAATCTTGTGGGAGGTATGGTTTTGTTTTTGTTCCTAAAGAACGAATTCCGGCATTGGAAACTCTACATGTTGGTCCGGTGAGCTGTGGAAAGCAGCACTCCCTGGCCGGCTGTCACAAAGGAAGGGTCTTCACGTGGGGATCTGGTTCTGAAGGACAGCTGGGAACTGGAGAATTTAAGGAAATAAATTTTGCGCCTAAGTACGTATTTTAATCCATTCATTTATTCATTCAGTATTTTTGAGTTTCATGTGCCAGGCACCATGCAAGATGCCAGGGTCCAAAGATGACTGTAACAAACACGGTCCCTAACCTCACGGGTTACAGTGTAGTGAGGGAAGGAGGCGGGAAAACAAGGTATAACACCAGTTATTATTTAATTAGAGTCTGTGAAAGAGCAGGGCAGCATGAAGTGAGAACCTGTGACCTTGTGATCTTAATCTTAGGTACTGGAAATAACTGTGGGACCCACTTGGACCTCCAGAGTTGGTGTAAAGATTATTTTAAAGCGAAAATATTTGAGCTACAGAAAATTCACAGAGAGACATCTTACCTGACTAAAACAGGGTCTCCTGAAAATACAGCTGCCATTAACCCTCCTTTGAGGGAGTTTCCTATGAATTCAGCCGTTGTAAAGACAAACCGCCCAATCAGCATCAAAAAACCCAATTGAACCTTCCATCCTCTCCCACTGAAGCCCTAAATAAATCCCTTTTGCTAAGTTAATATATGTACACCTCTACTCAGGCTATTGTACAAATTTTCCATTACTGGGAGCTCCTGTCTGTACATGTAGATAAACTTTGCCTTTTTTCCTGTTAATCTGTATATACTCAGTTAATTTGCAGGTCCCCAATCATGGGACACAAGTTGGAAGAGGAAAGGTTTTCCTCCCAGCATAACCTTTGGCTTGTCATAAGCCACTGGATCCTAATATTTTACTTAGTAAAATCGGGGAAAAAAATCACATCCTCACACACAGCTTCCTAGGCCAAAGGATATGACAAGCAGTCTGAACTGTGTGTTCATGAATTACGTGCATTGGAAATTTTCAAAAGCATGTTTTTTAATGCTAGGAAGTTACCTTTTGTTACTTTCTCTGCTCATTAAATTGTGTAAGAGATTGCTGTGGCTTGGGGGAATGAGCACCGAACTTGGAATGAAAAGCCCAAGGTTTGAGTCTGCTCTACAACTGATAGCAGTTCACCTCTCTGAGTTTTCCTAGGTTGAACCGTATGAAATTGCTCATAGGTATGTTTTTGATCCAGAAAAATGGCAATTTAATAGGAATCATCCTAGTGGTATCTTTATCTCACAGGGTGAGATAGGTGTTGTAGGTGACAGTACTCTATAAATTCTAAAGCCCTGGACTATATGTGTGTGAAGAAATTTATTTTTCTTTTAGGCTGGTAAGTATAGCATAAAACTTAGTACATTATACAATGTGTTAAAAGCCCAATAATTCAAAAGCCCAATTCACTTTTGAATTATATATCGTTTTGGATTCTGCCCTGCACCTTTGTACATGTTGATGACATGTTAAAATAGCTTGAAGGCTTTGGAATAAAAAGTTTGTTCGGGGTTTTCCATAAGATGTTATGGAAAACCCCGAACAAACTTTTTAGCCAACCCAATAGTACAGAAATACAAGAAAATAACTTAAAATATCTGTAGTCCACTTGGTGACCCAATCTGAAGAAGGATTAATAGATTTTGTATCATTTTTATTATAGGAAGATAGAAACTCTGACTCGTATAAAAATTATACAAGTTTCCTGTGGATGCTACCACTCCCTGGACCTATCAGAAGGTAAAAAAAGTCGTCTTGGATCTCCCGCGTGTCATCAGGAAGTAATCTTTTGAATAAGAATGATACCTGTACCTCGAGTCTGTCATACAGAGTGAAGTAAGTCAGAAAGAGAAAAACAAATACCGTATGTTAACACACATATATATATGGAATCTGAAAAAAAAAAAAAAAAAGGTTCTGAAGAACCTAGGGGCAGGACAGGAATAAAGACGCAGATGTAGAGAATGGACTTGAGGACGGGGGAGGGGGAAGGGTAAGCTGGGACGAAGTGAGAGAGTGGCATGGACATATATACACTACCAAGTGTAAAATAGATAGCTAGTGGGAAGCAGCCGCATAGCACAGGGAGACCAGCTCAGTGCTTTGCGACCACCTGGAGGGGTGGGATAGAGAGGATGGGAGGGAGGGAGATGCAAGAGGGAGGAGAGTATATATGTATAGATTCGCTTTTTTATAAAGCAGAAACTAACACACCATTGTAAAGTAATTATACTCCAATAAAGATGTTAAAAAAAAAAAGAATGATACCTGTTGAGTTTAACGCACTGGGGTGCATTTAACTTTTAATGCATTTAAAGTTAAAAAGAAAACTTAGATGTCGTAACTTACAGAAATCTGACATGTGTTGGCATTTCTCTGAGTAGCGTCAGAAGAACTTGATTTTTGACTTCTTGTAAATTTTCCATCTCTGGTCAAATTCAACATAAAATGTTGTTGTTTCCCCCCCCCACCCCCCCGCCAAGTCATTCCACAAGTATTTATTTGCCTACAGTGTCTCCAGCAAAGCGGATACAGCAGTTAACAAACCTAAGACCCCGCTTTCATGAAGCTTATATTCTGGGGAGATGTAGGGTAAGTGAGTCTTAAACACACAAATAGTTGTGTGGTGTAACAGGGATAAGGGCGTGAAGAGAAGTGAGGCGAGGCAAGGAGACAGAAAGTGAGGAGGTGGACGGAGGGAAGGGGTCTTTCTATTTTATAAAGGAGGTCAGGGAAGCTATCTTTATAAGGTGAGATGTGAACAAAGACCGAAAGGAAGGGAGAGACATGATGCTAATAAGGTCATGGTCCAGAGCATGATCCAGATGCAAGGCCATGCCCAGCGGAGCGCTCAGGAGCAGCAGGGGGTCTGGAGAGGGGGATGAGGGAGCCAGGAGAGATGAGGCCTGAGACGTGGTCTTGGGAGTCCTGGTGACATGGGGCTTATGAGCTGTGGTAAGAATTGGCCTTCTATTGAGTGAGAGAGCAAGCTCCTGAAGGGTTCCATCTGACTTATATTTATATTTTTATTATTTATTTATTTATTTGTGGGGTTTTTTTGTTTTTTTTTTTAGATTTAATTGATCATATATTTTTATCATGCATCAGTCTTTTGCAAACATAAAAAGGAAAATGTGGACCGACCAAACTGGTAAAGCTTTTCCTAAAGCTTCTTTGCATTCTTTTTTTTTTTTTTTTTTAATATCTCTCAATTCTTTTCTTATACAGCAGGTTCTTATTAGTCATCAATTTTATACATACTAGTGTCTACATGTCAATCCCAATCTCCCAATTCATCACACCACCACACCCACCACCACGCCGCTTTCCCCCCTTGGTGTCCATATGTCTGTTCTCTACATCTGTGTCTCTATTTCTGCCCTGCAAACCAGTTCATCTGTACCATTTTTCTAGGTTCCACATATATGCGTTAATATATGATATTTGTTTTTCTCTTTCTGACTTACTTCACTCTGTATGACAGTCTCTAGATCCATCCACATCTCAACAAATGACCCAATTTTGTTCCTTTTTATGGCTGAGTAATATTCCATTGTATATACGTACCACATATTCTTTATCCATTCATCTGTCGATGGGCATTTAGGTTGCTTCCGTGACCTGGCTATTGTAAATACTGCTGCAATGAACATTGGGGTGCATGTGTCTTTTTGAGTTATGGTTTCCTCTGGGTATATGCCCAGTAGTGGGATTACTGGATCATATGGTAATTCTCCTTTTAGTATTTTAAGGAACCTCCATACTGTTCTCCATAGTGGCTGTATCAATTTACATTCCCACCAACAGTGCAAGAGGGTTCCCTTTTCTCCACACCCTCTCCAGCATTTGTTGTTTGTAGATTTTCTGATGATGCCCATTCTAACTGGTGTGAGGTGATACCTCATTGTAGTTTTGATTTGCATTTCTCTAATAATTAGTGATGTTGAGCACCTTTTCATGTGCTTCTTGGCCCTCTGTATGTCTTCTTTGGAGAAAGGTCTATTTAGATCTTCTGCCCATTTTTGGATTGGGTTGTTTGTTTTTTTAATATTGAGCTGCATGAGCTGTTTATACATTTTGGAGATTAATCCTTTGTCCGTTGATTTGTTTGCAAATATTTTCTCCCATTCTGAGGGTCGTCTTTTCGTCTTGTTTATGGTTTCCTTTGCTGTGCAAAAGCTTTGAAGTTTCATTAGGTCCCATTTGTTTATTTTTGTTTTTATTTCCATTACTCTACGAGGTGGATCAAAAAAGATCTTGTGGTGATTTATGTCAAAGAGTATTCTTCCTGTGTTTTCCTCTTAAGAGTTTTATAGTGTCCGGTCGTACATTTAGGTCTCTAATCCATTTTGAGTTTATTTTTGTGTATTGTGTTAGGCAGTGTTCTAATTTCATTCTTTTACATGTAGCTGTCCAGTTTTCCCAGCACCGCTTATTGAAGAGACTGTCTTGTCTCCATTGTATATCCTTGCCTCCTTTGTCATAGATTAGTTGACCATAGGTGGGTGGGTTTGTCTCTTGGCTTTCTATTTTGTTCCATTGATCTATATTTCTGTTTTTGTGCCAGTACCATATTGTCTTGATTACTGTAGCTTTCTGGTACAGGCTGAAGTCAGGGAGTCTGATTCCTCCAGCTCCATTTTTTTCCCTCAAGACTGCTTTGGCTATTCGGGGTCTTTCGTGTCTCCATACAAATTTTAAGATTTTTTTGTTCTAGTTCCGTAAAAAATGCCATTGGTAATTTGATAGGGATTGCATTAAATCTGTAGATTGCTTTGGGTAGTAGAGTCATTTTCACAGTACTGATTCTTCCAATCCGAGAACATGGTTTTTCTCTCCATCTGTTTGTATCATCTTTGATTTCTTTTTTCAGTGTCCTATAGTTTCCTGCATACAGGTCTTTTACCTCCTTGGGTAGGTTTATTCCTAGGTATTTTATTCTTTTTATTGCAATAGTAAATGGGAGTGTTTCCTTAATTTCTCTTTCAGATTTCTCATCATTAGTGTATAGGAATGCAAGAGATTTCTGTGCATTAATTTTGTATCCTGCAACTTTACCAAATTCATTGATTAGCTCTAGTAGTTTTCTGGTGGCATCTTTAGGATTCTCTATGTATAGTATCATGTCATCTGAAAACAGTGACAGTTTTAATTCTTCTTTTTCAATTTGGATTCCTTTTATTTCTTTTTCTTCTCTGATTGTCATGGCTAGGACTTCCAAAACTATGTTGAATAATAGTGGCAAGGATGGACATCCTTGTCTTGTTCCTGAACTTAGAGGAAATACTTTCAGCTTTTCACCATTGAGAATGATGTTTGCTGTGGGTTTGTCATACATGGCCTTTATTATGTTGAGGTAGGTTCCCTCTATGGCCACTTTCTGGAGAGTTTTTATCATAAATGGGTGTTGAATTTTGTCAAAAGCTTTTTCTGCATCTATTTGAGATGATCATATGGCTTTTCTTCTTAAATTTGTTAATATGGTGTATCACATTGACTGATTTGCATATACTGTAGAATACTTCCATCCCTGGGATAAATCCCACTTGATCGTGGTGTATGATCCTTTTAATGTGTTGTTGGATTCTGTTTGCTAGTATTTTGTTGAGGATTTTTGCATCTATATTCATCAATGATATTGATCTGTAATTTTCTTTTTTTGTCGTATCTTTGTCTGATTTTGGTATCAGGGTGATGTTGGCCTCACAGAATGAGTTTGGGAGTGTTCCTTCCTCTTCAATTTTTTGGAAGAGTTTGAGAAGGATGGGTGTTAGTTAGCTCTTCTCTAAAGGTTTGATAGAATTCACCTGTGAAGCCATCTGGTCCTGGACTTTTGTTTGTTGGAAGATTTTTAATCACAGTTTCAATTTCATTACTTGTGATTGGTCTGTTCATATTTTCTATTTCTTCCTGATTCAATCTTGGAAGGTTATACCTTTCTAAGAATTTGTCCATTTCTTCCAGGTTGTCCATTTTATTGGCATAGAGTTGCTTGTAGTAGTCTCTTAGGATGCTTTGTATTTCAGCAGTGTCTGTTGTAACTTCTCCTTTTTCATTTCTAATTTTATTGATTTGAGTCCTCTCCCTCTTTTTCCTGATGAGTCTGGCTGATGGTTTATCAATTTTGTTTATCTTCTTCTCAAAGAACCAGCTTTTAGTTTTATTGATCTTTGCTATTGTTTTCATTGTTTCTATTTCATTTATTTCTGCTCTGATCTTTATGATTTCTTTCCTTCTGCTAACTTTGGGTTTTGTTTGTTCTTCTCTCTCTAGTTCCTTTATGTGTAAGGTTAGATTGTTTGAGATTTTTCTTGTTTCTTGAGGTAGGCTTGTATAGCTATAAACTTCCCTCTTAGAACTGCTTTTGCTGCATCCCATAGGTTTTGGATTGTCGTGTTTTCATTGTCATTTGTCTCTAGGTATTTTTTGATTTCCTTGGTTTCTTCAGTGATCTCTTGGTTATTTAGTAACGTATTGTTTAGCCGCCACGTGTTTGTGTTTTTTACATTTTTTTCCCTGTAATTCATTTCTAGTCTCATAGTGTTGTGGTCAGAAAAGACGCTTGATATGATTTCAATTTTCTTAAATTTACTGAGGCTTGATTTGTGACCCAAGTCGTGATCTGTCCTGGCGAAAGTTCCGTGCGCACTTGAGAAGAAAGTGTAATCTGCTGTTTTTGGGTGGAATGTCCTATAAATATCAATTAAATCTGTCTGGTCTATTGTGTCATTTCAAGCTTTTGTTTCCTTATTTATTTTCATTTTGGGTGATCTGCCCATTGGCATAAGTGAGGTGTTAAAGTCCCCCACTATTATTGTGTTACTGTCGGTTTCCTCTTTTATAGCTGTTAGCAGTTGCCTTATGTATTGAGGTGCTCCTATGTTGAGTGCATATATATTTATAATTGTTACATCTTCTTCTTGGATTGATCTTTTGATCATTATGTAGTGTACTTCCTTGTCTCTTGTAACATTCTTTATTTTAAAGTCTAATAATCTGATATGAGTATTGCTACTCCAGCTTTCTTTTGATTTCCATTTGCATGGAATATCTTTTTCCATCCCCTCACTTTCAGTCTGTATGTGTCCCTAGGTCTGAAGTGGGTCTCTTGTAGACAGCATATATATGGGTCTTGTTTTTGTATCCATTCAGCAAGCCTGTGTCTTTTGGTTGGAGCATTTAATCCATTCATATTTAGGATAATTATCGATATGTATGTTCCTAGTACCATTTTCTTAATTGTTTTGGGTTTGTTTTTGTAGGTCCTTTCTTCTCTTGTGTTTCCCACTTAGAGAAGTTCCTTTAGCATTTGTTGTAGAGCTGGTTTGGTGGTGCTGAATTCTCTTAGCTTTTGCTTGTCTGTAAAGCTTTTGATCTCTGCATCGAATCTGAATGAGATCCTTGCTGGGTAGAGTAATCTTGGTTGTAGGTTCTTCCCTTTCATCACTTTAAATATGTCATACCACTCCCTTCTGGCTTGTAGAGTTTCTGCTGAGAAATCAGCTGTTAACCTTAT
Organism: Eschrichtius robustus; assembly: GCF_028021215.1. Lineage (NCBI taxonomy): Eukaryota > Metazoa > Chordata > Mammalia > Artiodactyla > Eschrichtiidae > Eschrichtius > Eschrichtius robustus. Next base: position 9,437,484 of record NC_090827.1, read on the forward strand.
GGGAGTTCCCTTGTATGTTATTTGTTGTTTTTCCCTTGCTGCTTTCAGTAATTTTTCTTTGTCTTTAGTTTTTGCCAATTTGATTACTATGTGTCTTGGCGTGTTTCTCCTTGGGTTTATCCTGTATGGGACTCGCTGCGCTTCCTGGACTTGGGTGGCTATTTCCTTTCCCATGTTAGGGAAGTTTTTGACTATAATCTCTTCAAATATTTTCTTGGGTCCTTTCTCTCTTCTTCTGGGACCCCTATGATGCGAATGTTGTTGTGTTTAGTGTTGTCCCAGAGGTCTCTTAGGCTGTCTCCATTTCTTTTCATTCTTTTTTCTTTAGTCTGTTCCGCGGCAGTGAATTCCACCATTCTGTCTTCCAGGTCCCTTATCCGTTCTTCTGCCTCAGTTATTCTGCTATCGATTCCTTCTAGTGTAGTTTTCATTTCAGTTATTGTATTGTTCATCTCTGTTTGTTTGTTTTTTAATTCTTCTAGGTCTTTGTCAAACCTTCCTTGCATCTTCTCGATCTTTGCCTCCATTCTTTTTCTGAGGTCCTGGATCATCTTCACTATCATTATTCTGAATTCTTTTTCTGGAAGGTTTCCTATCTCCACTTCATTGAGTTGTTTTTCTGGGGTTTTATCTTGTTCCCTCATCTGGTACATAACCTTCTGCCTTTTCATCTTGTCTATCTTTCTGTGAATGTGGTTTTTGTTCCACAGCCTGCAGGATTATAGATCTTCTTGCTTCTGCTGTCCGCCCTCTGGTGGGTGAGGCTATCTAAGAGGCTTGTGCAAGCTTCCTGGTGGGAGGGACTGGTGGTGGGTAGAGCTGGCTGTTGCTCTGGTGGGCAGAGCTCTGTAAAACTTTAATCCGCTTGACTGCTGATGGGTGGGGCTGGGTTCCCTCCCTGTTGGTTGTTTGGCCTGAGGCAACCCAACACTGGAGCCTACCCGGCTCTTTGGTGGGGCTAATGGCGGACTCTGGGAGGGCTCAGCCAAGGAGTACTTCCCAGAACTTCTGCTGCCAGTGTCCTTGTCCCCACGGTGAGCCACAACCACCCCCGCCTCTGCAGGAGACCCTCCAACACTAGCAGGTAGGTCTCGTTCAGTCTCCCCTGGGGTCACTGCTCCTTCCCCTGGGTCCCAATGCGCACACTACTTTGTGTATGCCCTCCAAGAGTGGAGTCTCTGTTTCCCCCAGTCCTGCTGAAGCCCTGCAATCAAATCCCACTAGCCTTCAAAGTCTGATTTTCTAGGAATTCCTCCTCGCATTGCCAGACCCCCAGGTTGGGAAGCCTGACGTGGGGCTCAGAACCTTCACTCCAGTGGGTGGACTTCTGTGGTATAAGTGTTCGCCAGTCTGTGAGTCACCTACCCAGCAGTTACGGGATTTGATTTTATTGTGATAGCGCCCCTCCTACCGTCTCATTGTGGCTTCTCCTTTGTCTTCGGATGTGGGGTATCTTTTTTGGTGAGTTCCAGTGTCTTCCTGTCGATGATTGTTCAGCAGTTAGTTGTGATTCTGGTGCTCTCACAAGAGGGAGTGAGAGCCCGTCCTTCTACTCTGCCATCTTGGTTCTATCCTCTCCATCTGACTTATATTTTTAAAAGAGCACTCTGACCGCTCTTTAGAGAAGAAACTGCTGGGGGCAGAGATGCAATGTGGGAGCCCAGTGAGGTGCTGTTGTCATTTCCCAGGGGAGAAGTGATGGTGACTTGGTGGCTAAGGGGCTAACAGTGGAGTGGTGAGAAGTGGTTGGATCCTGGATAGATTTTGAAGATAGAGGCTTTAGTATTTGTGGGTTGAAGTGTGTAGAAGAAAGAGAGGAGTCGAGGATGGCTTCAAGGTTTTTGGCCTGAGCAGCTGAAAGATCATGGTTACCCTTAACTGGGAGGGAGAAGAAGAGTGGATATTGTTGGAAGGGACTTTTAAAGGTGACCTTGACCATCCCCTTTGCCTTTAGTGAGAGTACTTTTAACCTCCTTTACTCTTGTTTTTATTCTTTAAAGATTTTTAGAATTAGGACGGCAGTTGCTCCTTGAATTTGGTATTCCATTGTGTTTGCAGTTCTGAATTTCTCCTCTTTATTTTTGTAGATGGCCAAGTGTTTTCATGGGGAAAGAACAGCCATGGGCAGCTGGGCCTGGGGAAGAAGTTCCCCTCTCAAGCCAGCCCACAGAGGGTGAGGTCCCTGGAGGGGATCCCGCTGGCACAGGTGACTGCAGGAGGGGCCCACAGCTTCGCCCTGTCTCTCTCTGGGACTTCATTTGGCTGGGGAAGCAACAATGCAGGGAAGCTGGCCCTCGGAGGGAATAAAGTCCCAGGTAACAAGGTAGTCTTGTAGTAAGTCCTTCTTTCTTTCTGGTTGGAAAACCAGTTCTGCAAAGGGCACACTGAAAGGTTAGAACAGTGGTCCCAAACTTTGTGGCACATTAGAATCACCTAGGGAGCTATATTAACTTTTGATTCCTGCTGTAACAAATCACCACAAACCTAGTGGCTTAAAACAACATAAATTTATTAACTCATGGTTCTGGTGGTCAGAAGTCTGATGCAGGTCTCACTGGGTTAAAATCAAAGTGTTAGCAGGGCTACATTAATTTCTGGAGGCTGGAGGGGACCAGAGCATTTTTCTTCCCTTTTCCAGCTTCTAGAGGCACCTACACTCTTGACTCATAACCCACTTTCTTCCTCAAAGCCAGCAATAGCTGGTTCAGTCTTCTTCAAGTCACATTACTCTGACATTCACTCTTCTGCCTCCCTCTTCCTCGGTAAAAGTACCCTTGTGATTACATTGGGCCCACCTGGATAATCCAGGCTAACCTCCCTATTTTAAAGTCAACTGATTAACAACCTTCTTAAATCCATCTGCTTCCTTAACTTCCCTTTGCCATGTAATTTAACATATTCACAGGCTCTGGGAAAAGAACATGGCCATCTTTGGAAGGCCATTAGTCTGTCTACTCTAAGAACATTTAAAAATCTGAATGCCCAGGTTGGACCCCAGACCAATTAAATCAGAATGTCTGGGGTTGGAAGCCAGGCATCAGTCATTACCAAAGACGCCACAGGTGATCCCAATGTGCAGCAAGGTTCGGGAACCACTTGTTTAGAAGATTGCTAGCAGTAGGGGAAACAACCAGTTCCTCTGGCAACCTTTCAACAAAACTCGCTGTGACTTCTTCCCCATGAGCCCCTCTGTTCAGTTCTTTACACATGACTCACGTATATTTAGTTCTTGTTACATACCAGTACCGTGCTGAGCTCCTACATCTCATTTCATTTAACTTTGTCAACATGAAGTAGGCCATCTTATCTTCTCAATTATTATTGCATATTTGCAGAACACCTGTTATGTAACAGAAATGAATACAACATAATGGAAGTATTATTGGGAATGGGGGTTTTTAAGCTTAGCTTTCTTGGCCAATAGCCTTAGTCATTCCAGAAAATTAAATATTTTCCAGAAATAAATGCTAAAGTACTGCTTTTCTTTTCCAACACAGGGCTTTCCCTCTGTTTTATAATACTTCTGATTTTTCACTTTTTAAATTATGTTGATGAATTATAACATGACAAAAATATTAAAATATATAAAACCCAGGAAATATGAGTATTTCTTATACTCTAGAGATTCTGCTTTCTTTCAACAGTTCAGAGCTACAAGCCTCAATCAGTTGGTGTACTGAAGACTCTAGGTGTGATTTATGTCAGCTGTGGTTATGAGCACACTGCAGTGCTTACCAAGGTAATCCAAAATGTCTTGCTATTTTTTTTCTTTTTTTTTTTGGCCACACCGTGTGAATTGCAGGATCTTAGTTCCCCAACCAGGGATCGAACCCGGGCCCCTGGCAGTGAAAGCGCTGAGTCTCAACTACTGGACCGCCAGGGAATTCGCATCTTGCTGTTTTTTTAAATCCCAGAGAAATGTTACCACAAGGTACATGTACTGATTATTGTGGAAAGCAATATTTGTATCAACATCTGAAGATATCCATTCAATGTACAAATGTCTAAAGAGGAGAACTTAGCCAAATATAAACCATGGAATTTTTAAGATCCTATAACAAAAGCTAATTTCAGCTTTAGGAAATATTTTTAGATATTTTAAAATTAGGTTAATATAGGAGCTAATCCTTTTAGCAGTTATTCATTCATAATGTAGCTCTACACATGAAAAATATTATACAAGCAACAAAGTAATTTTTATAGGTTTCAATGGCCCATACTACAGACTAGAACATTCTTTGTTCCATTTCTTACTTGGCACAATTGAGTCAGCTTCCTGAATGTCCCCCCCGCCCCTTCTTGTACTGGCCATACAATACATTCCAACGGGATGGATTCTCTCCATAGATGTAATGAATAGACTTGAAGACTACTTGTGTGGTTGAAATGTTTATTTAAAAACTAAGTATCTAAAATAATTTATATTTTGTTTGTTTTAAAAGCATGTTTGAATTATATTCTTCATAGTTGGCAAGAGGGAGCTAGAGTTGTTTTAATCTAGAATCATCTTTTGAAAAGAGATTTATTTTCAGAGAAATGATCAAATAAATAAAGCAACCCTATGCTTAAATGTTAGTGTTACTCTTGAACCAGTTAATTTGTCCATCAGTTTATTCCACAAACACCTATAAGTGCCTAGTTCTGAAGGGAATGCCAATGATTTTTCAAGTTTAATGTGCTAATTCTTCATTCACTGTTAGAAATAATAAATACAGGACTCTTCCTCTTTATATAGGGCTTATATTTACCATGGTGCTCTCATAGAACTCTCTTAGGATACTTAAATCTTTTAGTTTTTTTTTTTTTTTCTTTTAGTTTTTAATTACTTTTTTTTAGCCTGAAATTAGCCTGATCCCTCGTTTTTCAAACAGGATGGGAAAGTATTCACATTTGGAGACAATAGCTGTGGACAGCTGGGACACAGCCCCACTGCTGAGAAGAGGGGTCCGCAACTTGGAAAGAACTGAGGGCCTAGTTTCGCAGATTGTGGAAGGTAATAGGTTTTCTTTTTTAAGCATGAGTAGAAAGTGTTGTATTTTATTGCTTAGAAATGGCTCATGTGGAATGTTATTAAACCTTAAGACCCTAAAATATGTGATTACTCTTTTTATAGATCATTCTCCTTTCTGAAAATTTACTTCTTTCAAATACAGTTTAATATTTCTATTTTTTTCTTCTTTATCCTAGACATTTCATTTGTTTCGTAAGAATTTATTGGAAATCTACTGTGCATAGACCACCTTACGAGGGGGGTGGTGGAGTTGGTCTATAACAAAAATAGTGGTGCTTGCCTATTTGAGTTCATGAGACAAAGTTAACCTCATGCAAGTAGAAGATGATATATATTTGCATATGTATTCAGAGTTTTGCATAACCTAATTATGTGGACACTTTGTTTCTTTTTTAATTTTTATTAGAGTATAGTTGATTTACAGTGTTGTGTTAGTTTCTGCTGTACAGCAAAGTGAATCTGTTATACATATACATATATCCACTCTTTTTCAGATTCTTTTCCCATATAGGTCATTACAGAGTATTGAGTAGAGTTCCCTGTGCTATACAGCAGGTCCTTATTAGTTATCTATTTTATGTATAGTAGTGTGTATATGTCAATCCCAATCTCCCAATTTATCCCTCCCTATGAGGACACTTTGCATATAATCTATCCAATTCATGAAAAGCGAAAGACAAAAAGAGCTTACATTTAAAACACAAATGATAGAAACCATCAACAATATTCTGCCTTTAAGTTTAGTAATAAGTCAGTATTCACCTACCATTTGTTTAGCCACATGATTTGTCACCCTCTAACTCTGACATTGTGATATGGGATCTGGGTACTTAGTATAAGATAAATCTGTTATTTTGTGTTGAGACATCATCTTTCTCCAAAAATGTGACACATTATAATATGTCTTTATTTTAATATATTCTCTCTTCCACGGTTCTCACACCCTTGTGTATGTCTGTACCACTAGTCAGGTGGTGTCTTTTGGTTGTGGACCAAGTTGCACAAGCAGCTCACCTCATCCGGGGGCTCTGGCAGAGAACTTTGACATTAGCTGCCTGATTTCTGTTGATGGTATGAGTGGTCTCACGAATTTGTGATTTTGTGTTAAATGATGCCGCTGGAGGAGAAATATTATTCAGTTTCCTTTCAAAGGGGTGCATAGAACTGTGGTTCTTCTAGTACTGTTATCTTTGATTTGTACAATATGCATTCTTTTTCTTATGCAGTGCTTCCTGGAGTATTTGGTGATCTTTTCTAAAGATTAAGGTAATACAAAAGAACCCAAATCAGTTACTTAAGCTTCGGAACAGTATACTTTTATATATATATATATTTTTTTTTGATACAAATTTATTTTTATTTTTGGCTGCGTTGGGTCCTCATTGCTGTGCGTGGGTTTTCTCTAGTTGCAGCGAGCGGGGGCTACTCTTCTTTGCGGTGCACGGGCTTCGCGTTGCAGTGGCTTCTCTTGTTGTGGAGCACGGGCTCTAGGTGTGCAGGCTTCAGTAGTTGTGGCACGTGGGCTCAGTAGTTGTGGCTCGTGGGCTCTAGAACGCAGGCTCAGTAGTTGTGGCGCATGGGCTTATTTGCTCCACGGCGTGTGGTATCTTCCTGTACCAGGGCTCGAACCCATGTCCCCTGCGTTGGCAGGCATATTCTTAACCCCTGTGCCACCAGGGGATCCCCACTTTTATATATTCAATCAAACCTCTACTGAAGCACATCAGCCTGGTTTCATTATGCAAGTACATGAAAAGTTAAATTTTAAGCTAAGTGAATATACAACATGTAATCTGATCAAAATGATTGTTTTATACTGTTTGTAGTCAAAATCCATTTAGAAGCCAATAAATAAGTAAATTTAGCTTGGTAATACATTAGATTTTTTTTAAAGACTATTTTTTAGAGCAGTTTTAGGTTTACAACAAAAGATTTATTTTTTACTTCTAAAAACAATACTCATGGATTTATGACTTTCTTATAGACCTTGCGGATGTTCAAGTCAACCACATTTTTGCTGGAACGTACGCCAACTTTGTGACAACTTACCAGGTATCTATTACACCTTCTGTTTCTTTTAAAAACCATTTTTTTCTCTGACGAAGTGACCAAACCTGACACATACCGATCCAGTAAGACAAGCACAGAGTTTGTTTTTGCTTTGTCAAGACTGAGTCATCTCAGGGGAAAGAGGATGAAACCTCACTGAGCGGGATGGGCAGAGAATAAAGGGGAATAAGTGGGGAACAATGACTGTGACAGTTCTGAGAAGTTTTGTCGTGAAAGGGAGTAGACCACCGTGAGAGGGTTTTGTTGCTGTTTGGAGGGGTGATATTAAGGTATGTTTGTATGATATTAAGGTATGTTTGTATGATATTAAGGTATGCCAGTGAGAATGATCCAGTTCAGGAGGAGAAAGTGATGGTGCATGAGAAACAGGGAATAATTGCAGAGGTCATGTCCCAGAATAGGAGCAAGGAAGCAGGGTCAAGGGTCCAGTGTGGCAAGTATAGGGCTTTGGGCAGAAATTTTTATTCCGTTCTGATGAGGAACAGTGGAGGTGAGGGTCGGTTGCTTGTGGGAAGGGGATTAGTTCTTCCCTGATTGTTTCAGTTTTCTCAGTGATGCACAAGGCACGGTCCTTATTTGAAACTTAGTGAAGCAGAGGAGGATCGCTACAGGTTTAGGAATAAAAGGAAAGTGTGCAGTAGTGACTCAGAGTGAGACAGTGAACATCGTGGGAGACTACTAGACAGTATAGAGTAACCATTTGAAATCTGTGGTTGTAGGGCATAAGGTGAAATCAGTCGGCACAGTTGTTTGTTTTTCTCCATTGATGTTAAGCTGCTTGGGTTCCTTTGGAGTAATTCAGATTGAAGGTTAACTACAGGTGGACTTTTGCTAGGTAAGTACAGTAGGAAAGGGACAGAAGACGTGGAGGTATTTGCAAAGGACTGATTACACTGCTGACCATAGACTCTAAGCTGGGTAAGAAAGACATGAAGAGGAGGATGGATAATGAACAAACAATAGGGTTGATGGATTGGAGAGCCCAGTGGCCTCAAAGAATGTTGGAGTGGATTCCACTCTAAAGTGTCTTCGTCTGTTCGGGCTGCTATAACAAAATACCATAGATTGAGTGGTTTATAAACAGAAATTTGTTTCTTACAGTTTTGGAGGCTGGGAAGTCTGGGATTAAGATGACAGCACATTTGGGAATTCCCTGGCGGTCCAGTGTTTAGGACTCGACACTTTCACTGCTGTGGCCCGGGAACTAAGATCCCCCAAGCTGCACAGTGCGGCCAAAAAAAAAAAAAAAAAAAAAAAAGAGTTGATGGCATATTTGATGTCTGGTGAGGGCCTGCTTCCTGGTTTACAGATGGCTGTCTTCTCACTGTATCCTCATGTGGCAGAAGGAGCAGGGGTGAAAGAGCTCTCTGGGGTCTGTTATAAAGGGCACTAGTCCCATTCCTGAGGGCTCCACCCTTATGACCCAATCACTTTCCGAAGGCCCTACCTCCTAATACCATCACAGTGGGGGTTAGGATTCCAATATATGAATCTGGGGGGAGAACACTCAGTCCGTAACGTTCTGCCACTGCCCCCCTCAAATTTATGTCCTTCTTGCATGCAGAATACATTCATTTCATCCCAACAGCCCCCAAGTCTGAACTCATTCCAGCATCAAAGAATGTTAGCCTGGGAGTTCCACTCTGAAGTCAGTGAATTAGAAGGATGGTGTATGATGATCAGACGGGAGAATGTTTCTGATGGAAATTTAGAAGGTGGAACAATTTTTGTTGGTTTGTTTGGCTGCGTTGGGTCTTTGTTGCTGCGTGTGGGCTTTCTCTACGGGGTTCTCACTGCGGTGGCTTCTCTTGCTGCGGAGCACGAGCTCTAGACACACCAGCTCAGTAGTTGTGGCTCACGGGCTCAGTAGTTGTGGCTCGTGGGCTCTAGAGTGCAGGCTCAGTAGTTGTGGCGCATGGGCTTAGTTGCTCCGTGGCATGTGGGATCTTCCCGGACCACGGCTTGAACCGGTGTCCCCTGCATTGGCAGGCAGATTCTTAACCACTGCGCCACCAGGGAAGTCCCTGGAACAATTACTGGTGATTATAAAGTACAGAACATCACCTTTATCTAGGGCAATAGTTCTCAACTAGGAGCGGTTTTGCGCCCCTGGAAACATCTGGCAGCGTCTGTGCTCAGCTGAGGTTGTCGTGAGGGAGGGGCGTGCATGTCGGGGCGGCTGCTGCCGGCATCTCGTGGGTAGAGGCCAGGGCCACTGCTAAACGTCCTGCAACGCACAGGGCAGCCGCTCACGACAGAGAATTATGTGACGCAAAATGCCAGTCGGATCGGTATAGAAGCCCCGACCCGGGGCCTGGGCGGCTGCAGGGGAGCAGAGGGAGAGTGGAGACAAGATAAAGAACTGAGAGGTCACGTGGGGAAATAAACCGGCTCCATTAAGTGTGAAGTTGCTGAGAAGGACAGGAGAGTGATGCCAGGCGCGGACGTGCGAGGAAGACAGTCAGCAGGGTGCTGAAGTTTTCAGTGATTGAAGGCTCGTGACTAGGACTTCGGCAGGTGATACAGTCTGATGTTACGTGCGTCAGAGGAGCTGGGATTTTGAAGAAGAAAGTAGAAGCAATGGTCTGTAAATGCCAATAGCGAGCATCTCATTGTCCTAAGGTCCCTGGGATGGTGGAGGGAAAAAAGCTTCCCCATGGTTGAACTCCAGGGAACACCCAGGACTCAGATCAAGACAGTGAAGGGAGCTTTGGGAGTCACGGTAATACATCTTTTTCAGAAGGTCTTTAGCTAAGCATTAAACAAAAGTGATGCAGAATTCCCTGATTTACTATAAGTCAGTGGAAGCAGAGGTATCTTACGGAGCAGAGCACTAACGTCCTTGGAAGAACGTGTTAAAGACAGGTGTTTCTCTCCAGACAGTGATTTCTGACACCTCTGGTTGAGCCATTTGGTTTCAAATATGATATAGAACCATGGTTCTCAGAAATGTGGTCCCCAATCGGCAGCCTCAGCCTCACCTGGGAATGTGCTAGACGCAGATTCTTGAGCTCCACTCCTGACCTGTTGAATCGGAAACTGTGGAGATGGGCCCAGCGGTCTACGCTTTAACAAGATCACTAGGTGATTCTGTTATCAGTTTGAAAACCACTGATATGAAAGCAAAAACCTGTGGATGATTAAAGGGCAGAAAGAAACTAGTATTTACTGAGTACTTACTATAATCCAAAGGCTTTGTATACCTAATATCTTTTAATCTTAACAGGAGCCCAGAGACGTAGGTAGTGTTATCTCATTTTTTAATTGTGGTAAAACATATATAACATAAAATTTGCTATTTCAACCATTTTAAAAGGTACAATTCAGTGGCATTACTTGCATTCACAGTGTTGTGCAACCATCACCGCTATCTACCTCTAAAACGTTTTTCATTACCCCCAGCAGAAACTCTTTTTCTCCCCAAGCAGAAACTTTTAACCGTTAAATAATAACTCCCCATTCCCCATACCCGTAACCCCAGGTATCCTCTAATACCCTTTCTGTCTATGGGTTAGCCTGTTTCATATAAGTGGAATCGTACAATATTTGTCCTTTTGTATCCGGCTTATTTCACTCAGCATAGTGTTTTCACAGTTCATCCATGTTGCAGCATGTGTCAGAACTTCCTTCCTTTTCACGGCTGAGTAATATTCCATTGTATGGATGTACCATATTCATCTGTTGGTGCTGTTGCTGGATGTGGGTTGTTCCCATCTTTTTGGCTATTGTGAATGATGCTGCAATGAATATTGACATACAGTATCTGTTTGAGTCCCTGTTTTCAATTCTTTTGTGTTCTCTCATTTTTTAAATAACAAAACTAAGGCTTGGACCAAGCAAAGTGGCCAAGGCTAGGAAATGGAAGAGCCAGGCCAGTCTGATGCCGTGGCTCCTCCCACCAAACCCCACTGTCTGTCTGAGAGGATGGGGGCCTATCTCCCACCTGTGTTTTACTCACTACTTAGTGTGTGTGTGTGTGTATTTTCCTGATCATTCTTTTCTTTCCTCCTAGAAGGATACTAGTTCCACCAGTGTTTCCAGGAAAACCCTGCCAGAAATAAGCCGAATTAACCAGTCGCTGACAGAAAAATGGATGGCAGTGGCAAGAGGAATTGCAGAGCATGAAGTGGCTGAGAGGTGGCTCTGTCCGACAAAGTAGAAACTGGGAATTTCCTGGTGGTCCAGTGGTTAGGCCTCTGCACTTTCACTGCTGGGGGCCCAGGTTCGATCCCTGTTTGGGGAACTAAGACCCTGCAAGCCGCGTGGCACGGCCAAGAAAAAAAGGAGAAACCACTTTTATGTGGTTCTGAAGTCTTGGTCATTTTATCCTAGACATAAGAGAGAGGATTTGGCTTTGTCATGAATGCATTTGCATTTTAACCATGATTCTCTTCTACCATCTCTTAGTTTGAAGAAGTCATTGATGTATTCATTCATTCATCATTTCTTTAACAGAGGTATATTGAGGATGTACAATATGCCAGACACTTTGATAGGTGAGGAAGATGCAGGAGTGAATCAAAAATGCTTTCTGTCCCACAAAGCCTTCCCCAAGGCAGACTGTTTTTATGGCTTCATAGTTTATTCTCTGGAGCTCCAGAAGTTTCTGTTTTCAGAAGGATGAATTTTATTTAAATCTAGATGACTTGATCAAATCAACTATGAAGGGTTTTGGTGAGATTAGCAGTCACATGCACAAAGTATACCCAGAATTTGGAAGACTCTTAAGAGAGTAGTTATTTTCGTTAATGATGATTCCACGTCATCAGTTACGTACAGTGTTCGGTAAGATAAAAGGGACATGCTTATAGTATGTTGTGACTTAACCTTGTCTTATTATGTTTGCAGGGAAATTGGAGTGATATTTTCATCTCCTGCTTGTCTGACTGCAAGTTTTTAAACAAAAGGTAACATTTACATTAGACTTACCTTTATTTAAAACACTGGGGGCTATTTAAAATGAAATGTTTCGACTCAGTCATTTTAATATGTGAATTTTGTCATCTATGAACAAAAAAAATCCAACGTTGAAAACTCCATAGGTTGTTACAGAATTCTCCCATTTTTGTAAAGTAATTTCCTATTGGACCACTGCAAGTTGTAATTTCTAATTTACATTGTTCACTTCCTCTGCCCTGCCCTCCTCTGGTGTCTGATTGGCAGGAATGGTGTTTTTTTCAGAATCTTTGTATCTAGGAGCGATCAGTTCATTCTCACATTGCTTTTGTACTTAGAGGCCAGGGCTGTGCTCTGAAGCTCTTATTTTGAGATCAGTAAGGAAAACAGATTCTATTTATTTTATCTTTAACTAGTCTTACTACCACAGAGGAGAATCTAACTTCTCTCCTGCTTGGTTTGACACTTGGTCTGATTCAGTACTTTAAACAGTTCCTCTCTTAAATTGCTCAGTGTTTGGTCTTCTGTTTCTTCCCCTCCCTCTATGCGCTCCAATACTGTACCTGGGAACTACTGAAAGATAAAGTGAGGTATATTAAAAATTGTAAGTTTATTTGAGCAAACATCAGTTTGAATCACGCAGCACCAATTCAGAATTGCTTAAGTGCTCCAGCGAGAGGAGCTCAGGGAGAGACATATAGAGAAGATACAGAAACAAAGAAAGGAAATTATTTGATTGGCTATAACTTAAAGCCTAGTGGGCTTTTTGTGACTGGTTGCCCTTAGCTTTTGATTCATAACTTTGAGGCATTTACAGGCTTAGATTTTGGTTTGCTTTTACAGGCCACCATGGCACTAGAGCCACTGCAGTGTAATGGCCTCCTTGTTTAATTACTTTAGCAGTAACAAGGGAGGGGAGGGGGAATAGCAGCATAAAGGGGCCCTTAGGCTGCCCTCTGTCTTCTCTGGAGGCCGGTGCCCTGCAGGTCTGTCCGCAGCTGGTGTCACTCATCCCGGTCCTCCTTCGCTAGGTCAGGACCTGTCCCTCCCTTGTTGACTTGGCCTCAGGTTGGCTCACTGGTTCAGAAGATAGCTGTACACATCCGCCGCTAGGCGGTACTCACTATTCGCTTAACCCCTGTTGCAGGTACTTCTTGCCTCTAAGTAACCTGCCCTCCCCTCCCCGCCCCCCCCCCCCATTGTCCCTTTGGTTCTTAACCCAGGTGCGTTCCCAGCCACTCCTCAGGGACACTGGAGGAACTCTTGGGTCCAGCAGCTTCACCTGGGAACCAGAGAAGCCCGGGGAAGATGAGTGTCATGCCTGCCGCCCGCAGCTCACGAGGCAGTTATCCTTCTAGAGTCCCCAAAGGCACCCCTATTCATCTCTGCGTATCCCGGCCAAAGGCAGGAGGTGAGAAATCAAGATACGGCTTCCCTCTGCCGGCTTCCTCTCCCATTTGCCTTCCTCCTCTTGCCATCCTTCTAGCCTAGGAAGGAGGGGACTCTACCATGCAATGTGTCCTGTTTCTTCCCCACTGCAGCCTCAAGCTAATTCTCATTACCTAGAGGAGGATCTTTTCTACACTAAGAATATTATCTTTCTAAAGTGCCAATGTATCCACGTCCCCTTCCCAGGAGTGATAAACCTCAAGGTTTGATCTGAAGACGCCAAAGACTGCAAAGGAGAATTTATTTTACAGGGAAATTTACAGTACTCTGTTTTGGTACTTGCATAAATGTTTTAGGCCTAGTATTACAGTTGATTGGTTAATCTAGCGAGCATGAAATATTTAATAGTACATTATAAAGACAAACCGTCCTTCCGAGTGCAGGTTCCTGAAATATTACCAACACAGCCCAGGGAGATGCCACACCTAGACAGAGCCTTGGTAGTATTTCTGAGGGGAATGGCCAGGTCTGAATTTTTTTAAATCAGCAGTTTGGATTAAGGCAGGTCTCTCAGTGTGGGAGGGGAGGATTGGGGACTTCATCAGGATTGAGGAAAGATACTACAATCCGGGAACGGTTGGAAACAGCAAGGCAAGGATTTTGAGACAAGAGATGCGAAGAATTTTAGGGCGTAAACTGTTGATTGCTTCCCGTGGTAGAGTTAATGGGTCTTTTCAGGAAGTTCCTAAAATGAACAATCAAGCCATTTGCTTGGGCAAGGGTGTCTTGGAATAGTAAAGTCATGCTAATGAAACAGTGGAATCCCAAAGTAATGTAAATATAGATGGTAAGATAGGTGGGGTTAGGGAGTTTCAGTTCTCAGTGCGCAGGCTGAGTGTGAGGGTAAATGGTTTCAGCTCTCAGACGCAGCACGTAAACTTTTGCTATTGTTGCAGCCCAAACTTGAGATAATAAATTGTTACCTATTCTCTTTCAGGAGGACATAGATTTTATAATTTTTTTTTGTGCCAAGTAAATCGATTATTTTGAAAGAATGCAAGCTTTAAGAAAAAAGACAATACATGATATGTAGTAAAATAAAATTATACATAATGATATATGAAGTTAGAAATATTCCTTTACATCTGTTTATGTGTTTTTTTGGCATGTCTTGCATCCAAAGAGAATCTGGAGAAACTATTTCCATTGATGTGGCCTTGGAAATGACGAGCAGTTAACAAAAAAAGAATGAATTTCTTCTATGGTAATAACCAATATTCACTTGAGAAAGAGATCAATAGAATTTCTTTACAGGAACCAATATGATTACAGTTTACTTTTGTTAGGAGGTGAGTGAGATGGAAGTGTGATAGGGGAGGAGCTAGTGTTTATTATGAGGTTACTATATGCCAGACGCTGTATTAGGCGCTGGCATTTATTTTCTTACTGCATGCTTAAATGTACAGTAGATACAGTATTTTTATTTTCAATATGAGAATAACAATGCTTGAGAGGTATAACTTATGAAAAGAGTACTAGTTTGGGATTCATATGTTTTGGGACCCACCGATTAAGAATAGACAGATTAACAGAAAAGTTCTACTCGTGAAGAGCAGCTAGGGATGAGGGTTTATATACCAACGTTAGGGAAGGGGGAGAAACAAATGGAACAATTTCCATTGGGAGACAAGTGGGCTTTTAGGGGGACACATGGAAGATAGGATAGCTTGTGATAATGTTTGTTTCTGCAATTTCTCATCCAAGTGCAAGTGCGGGGTCTTTTTCCTGGCAGTGAAGCTCGCTTGCCTGCCCACCCAGGAGAGGATTTATAGCTGCTTCACTCTTCGAAGCCTCTGCCTTTAGTGAGATGAGGAAAGCTCTGAAGGCTTCTTTCCACAACAGCTCTATCTCTGACGTCTTCAGTTGAAAGTCATCTTTATACCGTTTTGGGTCCCTACATTTGGAAGGGAAAGGGAGAGAGTGTTCCTTAATATGCAGTAGAAACTATTTTTATTTATTTACTTTTTAAAATATTTATTTATTTATTTATATTTTATTTGGCTGCGTCGGGTCTTAGTTGCGGCATGAATGTGGGATCCAGTTCCCTGAACAGGGATCAAACCTGGGCTCCCCTGCATTGGGAGCGCTTAGTCTTACCCACGGGACCACCAGGGAAGTCCCTATTTTTATTTTCAAGATGAAAAAGTAAGAATAGTAAATGTGATCAGGTATATTTTTAAAATAAATATTTAGGTTATGTGGGAGATCACTTGGGGTGCTATTCCCAGTGTGAGTTCTAAGAAACATTAGTTTCACAGAATGCTCTATGAAGAGGGGTTCTTAGTGAAGCAGCTTTAGGAACACTGCATACTGTTATGGAGTCGTGATGCACATAAGTAAAGCAAAGATGATGTCATATACTGAAAGAAATCTAGCTTCTCTGACCCTATTGTTCTCAAAGTTATTTGACTTTGTGGCACTATTTTCCCATGTACACCTACTAGCATTCCACAGAAGTCATGTTCTTCTGGATATATGAAAAAACAAATTGTAAGAACATCAATGTAATAATATTACACAGTACTTCACAGTTTATTGTTGCATGAATCATCTTACTTAACCCTTAGGACCTGTAGAGGCAGATACTCACAGTTAAGAGTATCTAAGATCTGTCAGAGAGAATACATAAGCTGTTGGTTCAGAAACCGGCCCCTGTGCTCAGAGGACAAGGAGAGACTGAAGAAAGAGGCAGCCCCTCCAGATTGGAAGGTAGCAGGTTTAATAAACAAGGGAACTTGCAAGGCTTGTCTTGGGTGGCCGCAAGAAGAGTAGATCTGCACCCGCCCGCCAGAATCCTGTAGTTCACATAGAGGCATTAACTGCTGGGTTCAGTCACATAGACTGTCCAGATGGTCTCAGCAGCACCTTACCCTCTCGAGGCTGCATCCTTGGGACAGCTCCCAGTATGGGCACAGGGGGCGGGGCATGCACTCCAAACACACGGGAGTGGGTGAGGAGCATGTGACTGCCCAGGTCCAGCTTGAGGGTCAGCGTCCTCTTGATCACCGCCTCCAGACATAAGCTCCTCCAGACAACTTCCAGATCTCAACGGCCTATTCACACAGTGAAGATTTTTTTTTTTTTTCCTCACACCAAAGTCCAAAGAGGGTTGAGATAGGAGGCACCTGTAGGGAAGGAAAAAAATTACTTTTCCTCTCCTTATCTTAGTTTCATTGGCTGGGGCCTCACAGATCACACTGAGAAAAGACAGATGAACAAGAGAAAAACAGGTTTATTCACACGTGCATCCCACTTACACAGGGAAATACTCAGCGATGAGTAACTTTAAGGAGTGGTTAGAATTTGGGCTTCTAAAGCATCTTAGCGAAGAACAGTAATTTTGTAGAGAAGCGAGAAGACAAAAGATATGGACTTGGAGCTTCTGGGTTGGCAAATGGTGGGAAGGAAAATACACGAAGAAAGCAATGGTGGGTAAGGGCTAGTGAGTAAGGTGTGTGGTGTAGAGTCTCCCTCAGCGCCGGCTATCTCTGCTAGTCAGGTTATCCCCTTCCTGGTACAGGAAGCTGGGGACAGGAGGGCACCTTCACAAGGGGAATTTATGTTCTGTTTTCAGGTAGATGGGAGAGGCCAGAGAGCTCATTCTGTGTCTGCTTTTTTTCACTTGCCTTCAGCTTAAAATAACCCTCATGTTGGAGTGGCATATTTGGGGGTGGCAAATTCTACTACCCTTCCCCCCCTCTGCCCAGGTTCATTCAGGGGTGACTCAGGCTCCTTTCTGTCATTCTAGGCCTCAGGGCCATGAAATTCTCCAGTAGGTCTTTTGTGTTGTTGGCAGATGGGGAAAAGAGGGTATGAAAGGTCACATGGGAGGCTTTAGGGGCCAAGCCTGGAAGTGTCACACGTCGCCTTCCCTCACATTCTGTTAGCTAGAACCCGGTCACATGGGCCCACCTAACTGCAGGGGAGGCTGGGCAATGCCATCTGCCTGCGATCCCTGGAGGAAGATGACATAGGATTGGCGAGGTGAACATATGGCGTTTTCTCTGCCGCGGTAGAATGTTAGGTCAGATAGATCTGGATATGGATCCCTTCTAATTGAGCAACCGTTCGTTATGATTCATTCAGTATGTCCAGGCATGTGATTTCACTTTATTTCTTTCATTCACCCCAGTATAAAATAGGGTGGATGGTTCTCACATACTACTTCAGAGGCATGTGGGATACAAGGAGTGATGGAGTTTGAATAGTAGGTTTCGGGGAAAACTAAATGATTATTCCATTTGGAACATAGTGGCCATGAAACCTCTGGTCCCATAGCTTCTTTCTTATAATACTCTGTGTCTAATATATCCTGGGCCTCTCCCTGATCCCGTTTCGACCACAGATGACAACACGTCTCAGGGATCCTCCGCTCAGAGCTCTTCCGTATCGTTCTCCACACCAAGAAGCTTTATCAGTCTTGCTTCTGCCCCCAGAGTGTCCTGTCATGCACGATCCTAAGAACTGGATGACTCTGGTGGTTCCGTTTGCAGAGGCCGTTCATCACATGACTGGCCAATCTTCACAAGTCCTGAGTAAGTGTGATTACCTTTATGTCACTTTATCTGTATCCTCAATAGAGAGTCACTGTCTGAAGTAGAAGTTGTAGCAAATTTTAGATAGATTGCAAAATACTACACAAATGTTTGAATATGTGGTATGTGCATTATTGAAAACAGTAACCTAAAGCTATTGTCAAATCCAAGTTTGTGTGCCTGATGGACAGTGAGGCCAGACAAACCGAAGCATCGGAGTTTGGAGCAGAGAAAGGTTTATTTCAAGTGCCAAGCAAGAAGAACGGGCAGTTTATGCTCAAAAGACCTAAACTCCCTGATGGGTCTCAGGGAAGAGTTTTTAAAGGCAAATTTTCAGGGAGGGCTGCAGAGTGTGTGACTTTCTTCTGACTGGTTGGTGGTGAGGTAACAGGATGGTGCTCTAGGAACCTCAGTCATCAGCTTTCTGGTTGTAAACAGTCTGGGGTTCAAGTGCTTATGGTCAGCCTGAAGTTACCATCTTCCACCTGGGTTGGGGTCTTAGTTCCTGTAGAAGCACTCAGAGATATGTGTCAGACTGTCTTGTATATCCCTTGGGGAGGAACCAGGACCCTGCCCCATCTCTGCACTATTGTTTCCTGACTGGCTTTCCTTCCTTTCTGCATTCCCTCACTTCCTAGTTAGTAACAGTTTGAATCTGCCCTTTGGAACTCAGGGAAGGTCTCGGAGGTTGAAGCCTTTTTTCCTGCAATCAAGAAGCAGGAGGCACGGAAAGCCTTTTGTACCTGGGAGCGCCCCACAGGGTCCCGCACGGTTTCGAAGCTATTATAATCATTACTCTGTCATCACAAAGCATGTGTAGTTCTTAGACTTGGTCATCGCCTTGACATCAGAATTTAATAACCATAGAGTATCCAGTCAAGATAAATCCATACTTTGAAACTTTATGTTGTTTTAAAACTTTAGACATTTTGACCAGAGGTAAGGAAAAAAATGTTTAACTTTGTGTTCTTGTTTTATATTTTATTCAATGCCATGGGATATCCTTTTACAACTTTGAGCTAATGTTCAAGGTCCAAAGCTTAAAAGGTATGAAGATGAAATGTACAGTGAATTATAAGCTACCTAGTTCCCCTCCCAGAAAGCAGTTACAGAGTAGAGTTTCTTGTGTAACCTTTGAAAGATATTCTCTCTATATAAAAACATATAGAAATAATAAATCTTTTTAAAAATGGTAGCATACATTCTTTGGCAACTTGCTTTTTTCCACTAAACAGTATATCTTGGAGATCATTATGTTACAGCACCTATACGACTGCCTCATTCCATTTAATGGCTGAGTAGTATTCTATTGGGAGGATATACATAAATTTTTGCTATTATAACAGTTGTAACATGCATTTCTTTGTACATACATAAATTCACACGGGCAGGGAAATGTCCAGAAAGCAAAATTACTGGGTCAAATTGTATGTGTGTTTTAAATCTTGAGAGATTTTGCCAAATGACCCTCCACAGAAGTCAGGGCCACCATGTTGTCCAACTTTAAGTGGTTACCATTCACATTGTCACCCTTGGAATTGGGCAACATAGCTCTGACAGAAGATGTACCAGTTTACACTTAATAAATATGAGAGCATCAGCCCACACACTTTGCCACAGTGTGAACCAAACTTTGGTCTATACCATTCTGAAAAGAAGAATCTCTCTTTTTTTTTTTTTTTTTTTTTGGGCAGGCCACGCTGCTTGTAGGATCTTAGTTCCCTGACCAGGGATCAAACCTGGGCCCCCTGCAGTGGAAGCATGGAGTCCTAACCACTGGACAGCCAGGGAATTCCCAAGAATCTCTCTCTTTTTTTTTTTTAAATTTATTTTCTTTTGCTGCATTGGGTCTTCGTTGCTGCCCGCGGGCTTTCTCTAGTTGCGGCGAGCAAGGGCTACTCTTTGTCACGGTGTGTGGGCTTCTCATTGCGGTGGCTTCTCTTGTTGTGGAGCATGGGCCCTAGGCATGTGGGCTTCAGTAGCTGTGGCACGCGGGCTCAGTAGTTGTGGCTCATGGGCTTAGTTGCTCCACAGCATATGGGATTTTCCCGGACCAGGGATAAAACCTGTGTCCCCTGCATTGGCAGGTGGATTCTTAACCACTGCGCCACCAGGGAAGTCCCCAAGAATCTCTTAATTTGAATTTGAATTTTCTCATTATGAATGAAGTTGTGCTGGTTTTCCTATATTCAGTTCCATTTGTACATCATATTCTAGAAACTATCAGTTATCCCCCTTACCTATTTTTCCATTTGTTGTTAGTATCTTTCTTTTTTATTTAGAAGCTTTTAAACTACTAAGACAATTCTTTTTTTTTTTTTTTTGCAGCATCTTCCCATATCACTTATTTATTTTATTTTTTTAAATTAATTTTTATTGGAGTATAGTTGCTTTACAATGTTGTGTTAGTTTCTGCTGTACAGCACAATGAATCAGCTATACATATACGACAATTCTTTATCCACAGTATGAGTTGCAATTTTTTTCTTTAGGCTACTAAAATTTTTTTTACTTTGTGGTATTTTTGCCATGCATAATTATTTTTAAACATTTTTATGCAGCCTACTATATTAACATTTTCTTTTATGGTTTCTAAATTTGGGTCATACCTCAAAAAGTTTACCTCATGATGAAATTTAAAGATTTCCCGTGCTCCTATTAGAATTTTTATTGTTTCATTTTTTAAGTTGATTTTTATAGGATTATAGCTGATTTATAATGTTGTGTTAGTTTCTGCTGTACAGCAAAGTGAATCAGTTATATATATACATATATCCACTCTTTTTTAGATTCTTTTCCAATACAGGTCATTCAGAGTACTGAGTACAGTTCCCTGTGCTATACAGCAGGTTCTTATTATTTATCTAATTTATATATAGTAGTGTGTATATGTCAATCCCAATCTCCCAACTTATCCCTCCCCCACATTGTTTCATTTTTATGTTTAAATCTTTGAACTATATGGAGTTTATCTTGATTAAACTTCATTTTTTTTCTGGATCAATTTCCAGTTGTCACACATTTATTAAATGATCTGTTTCATTCCCCACTAATATGCAATGCCACCTTCATCATATACTGAAGTCTCATTTGTATTTGGGTCCATTTGTGAAGTCTCTGCTAAATTAATCTGCCTTTCATGCATCTGGGTCATACTATTTTAGTTACATTAGTTTGAAAATATATTTTAACACTTGATATGTTTGTTTTTGAGAATTGTCTTTTAAAGGTACAAAAATTCAGTTTGTAACCTCAGTGATATTAAAATATTGTTACTGAGCTAATTTAAAAATATATCCATCTATACAAGGTGTTCATAAAGTCTGAAAACATAGATAATATTATTTTATTTTTTACAGATTAAAAATGTCCTTGATGACATTATATGTCGTGTGTGTATGTGTGTGCATTTGTATTTATTTATTCACCTATGTATGTTTTCAGACTTTATAGATACCCTATGGAAGTTTCAGTTTGAAAATCATGAAGTCAATCAAGTAATCAAGCATAACTATGAACTATCAACAAATTTTTTCAGAAACCTGAATTTGAGCTTTTAATTCCAAAGATACTTTATCAGGGAAAAAATTTTTTTTTCCAGATCTGTGAGTAATAAATGTTGTCCAGGATGTTATCCTTCGAAAAGATATTTTATGGGTTATGCCATCAGAAATGGAAAATACGATCTATTTCTTACGTTAAAGAACTTAGAAGCTGAGGGAGTTTTTTGGGGGGTGCATATATATCATGGCTGATTTTACACCCCTCAGGGCAGTGTTGGGCATCTTTGCAAGAATCCTCTCTCAACACACTGGTCCAGATGCTTAAAACTGCCATCGTCTTTCAACTGTTTTGTTGGACTGAAACCATTCAGTCACCACAATGTTAAAGCTCTTCTAGAAGTGATGAAAGAAGTGTATAAGGTAAGGGTTCATTTAAAGGAATGTATATACCATTTTACTAAATCAAGATCTTTTAGTTCTTAGTCATTTGGAGGCTTGTTTTGTTTTATTTTCCACATCAAGAATGAAAATATTTTATTTAGCCCTTAATAATTCAGAATTTTGCTTGTTTTGCTAACTGGATAAATGCTGGTGGAATATGTTACATATTATCTATAATATATTAGAGGCACAGATACTCAGATAGGAGAATGATTCAGCATTTTCATAATAAAACATAATCCAGAAGTAACCTAAAGCTACTAATAAACCTAATGATTATTGGAGGATAGGGAGGAGCCAGAGCATTTTAAATAAAATAATTAAATTGATATTGTTCAGTTGAAAAATAATTAGCTAAAGTAAGATGCTTTTATAAATATAAATTGCTCAATTGGCAATCAAAGCAAATTTCACCACAAAATATCAATCTCAATAGGAGAAAAAAGTTATGTACAAAAGTTAGTGCTGGGACTTCCCTGGTGGTGCAGTGGTTTAGAATCTGCCTGCCAATGCAGAGGACATGGGTTTGATCCCTGATCCAGGAAGATCCCACATGCCACGGAGCAACTAAGCCCATGCGCCACAACTACTGAGCCTGCGCTCTAGAGCCTGTGAGCCACAACTACTGAGCCCGCGTGCCACAACTACTGAAGCCTGTGTGCCTAGAGCTTGTGCTGTGCAACAAGAGAAGCCACCTCAATGAGAAGCCCACGCACCGCAATGAAGAGTAGCCCCTGCTCGCCGCAACTAGAGAAAAGCCCGTGCGCAGCAATGAAGACCCAACACAGCCCTAAATAAATAAATAAATAAATTTATTTTTAAAAAAAGTTAGTGCTTTTCAGAAGTAATAATGCACTGATATTTCTAAAGTAGTGTATTTCTTCCCACCTTTATTGAGATATAACTGATATAGAACATTGTGTAAGTTTAAGGTGTAAAACGTGTTGATTTGATACACTTATGTATTATAAAACGCTTATACATTACAAAATGATTACCACCATAGCTTTAGCTAATACCTCCATCACCTCATATAGTTACCATTTTTTACTGTGGTGAGAACACTTAAGATCTACTCTCTTAGCAACTTTCAACTATGTAGTACAGTATTGTTAACTACAATATAATCACCATGCTGTACATTAGATCCACAGAACTTATTCATCTTTTTTTTTTTCACCCCCCCCCCCTAGAACTTATTCATCTTATAACTAGAAGTTTGCACCCTTTGACTAACATTTCTCCATTTCCCCCACCCCCCCAACTATGGAAACTACCAATCTACTCTGTTTCTATGAGCTTAGCTTTTTTAGATTCCATGTATAAGTGATATCCTACTGTATTTGTCTTTCTCTGTTTGACTTATTTCACTTAGCATAATGTCCTCACGGTCCGTCCATGTTGTTGCAAATGGCAGGATTTCCTTGTTTCTCATGGCTGAATAATATTCCAGTGTGTGTGTGTGTGTGTGTGTGTGTGTGTGTACACCATATCTTCTTTATCCATTCATCTGTCCGTGGACACTTAGGTTGTTTCCCTGTCTTGGTTATTCTAAATAATGCTGCAATGAACATGGGGCTGTAGATACCTCTTTGAGATTGTGATTTCATTTCCTTTGGATATATACTCAAAAGTGGGATTGCTGGATCATATGGTAGTTCTAGCTTTAATTTTTTTTTTTTTTTTTGGGGATTTATTTATTTATTTATTTATGGCTGTGTTGGGTTTTCGTTTACTGTGCAAGGGCTTTCTCTAGTTGTGGCAAGCGGGGGCCACTCCTCATTGCAGTGCGCGGGCCTCTCACTATTGCGGCCTCTCCCGTTGCGGAGCACAGGCTCCAGACGCGCAGGCTCAGCAATTGTGGCTCACGGGCCTAGTCGCTCCACGGCATGTGGGATCTTCCCAGACCAGGGCTCGAACCCGTGTCCCCTGCATTGGCAGGCAGATTCTCAACCACTGCGCCACCAGGGAAGCCCCTCTAGCTTTAATTTTTTAAGGAGGCTCCGTACTGTTTTCCATAGTGGCTGCACCAATTTACATTCCCACTAACAGTGCACAAAGGTTCCCTTTTCTCCACATCCTCACCAGCACTTATCTTTTGTCTTTTTAATGATAGCCATTCTAACAGGTATGAGGTGATACCATACTGTGGATTTGATTTGCACTTCCCTGATGATTCGTGATGTTGAGCACCTTTTCATGTACTTGTTAGCCATCTGTATGTCTTCTTTGAAAAAATATCACTTCCTCTGCCCATTTTTTAATTGGATTGTTTGATTTTTTTTCTTTGTTATATGACTTCTGTATATATTTTGGATATCAATCCTTTATCAGATATATGGTTTGCAAATTTTTTCTCCCATTCCATAGGTTGCCTTTTCATTTTGTTGATTGTTTCCTTTGCTGTGCAGAAGCTTTTCAGTTTGATGTAGTCTCATTTATTAATTATTGTTTTTGTTGCTTGTGCTTTTGGTGTCGTATCCAAAAAATCATTGCCAAGACCAATGTCAAGGAGCTTTCCCCTGATGTTTTCTTCTAGGAGTTTTATGGATTTAGGTCTTCTGCTTAAGTCTTTAATCTATTTCAAGATAATTTTTCTGAGTGGTGTAAGATTAGGGTTCAATTTCATTCTTCTGCATGTGGTTATCCAGTTATCCCAGTTGCATTTATGGAGGAGATTATTCTTTCCCCAGAGAGTATTCTTGGCTCCATTGTCAAATACTAGTCAATCAAATATGTGAGAGTTTATTTCTGGGCTCTTGTTTCTGGTCCATAGGTCTATTCGTCTGTTTTTCTGCCAGTACCATACTGTTTTGATTACTATAGCTTTGTAGTATAGCTGTAAATCAGGACATGTGATACCTCCAGCTTTGTTCTTCTTTTCAGGATTGATTTGTTTATTCAGGGTCTTTTGTGGTCTCATACAGATTTTAGGATTGTTTTTTCTATTTTGTGAAAAATGCCATTAGAATTGTGAGAGAGATTGCATTGCGTTTATAGATGGCTTTAGGTAGTATGGACATTTTAACAGTACTCTCCCAATCCATGAACATTGGATATCTTTTCATTTATTTGTGTTTTCTTCAATTTCTTTCATCATAATCTTATAGCTTTCAGTGTACAGATCTTTCACCTCCTTGGTTAAATTTATTCTTAAGTATTTTATTGTTTTTGATGCTTTTGTGAATGGCCAGTTAGAGTTTTGAGAAGACAAATAAGAATCCTGAGGAGTCAAATATTTTTAAAAGTAAAAGGGAAATGTTTGACATAAAATAATTGGAGATTTAAAAAGTAAGAAACTTTATGAAGACTTAAAAAGATGTTTGGGGGCTTCCCTGGTGGCGCAGTGGTTGAGAGTCCACCTGCCAACGCAGGGGACACGGGTTCGGGCCCTGGTCCGGGAAGATCCCACGTGCCGCGGAGCGGCTGAGCCCGTGTGCCACAACTACTGAGCCTGAGCTCTGGAGCCTGCGAGCCACAACTACTGAGCCCGTGTGCCACAAGTACTGAAGCCCACGCGCCTAGAGCCTGTGCTCCGCAACAAAAGAAGCCGCCGCAATGAGAAGTCCGCGCACCGCAACGAAGAGTAGCCCCTGCTCGCCGCAACTAGAGAAAGCCCGCGCGCAGCAACAAAGACCCAACACACCCATAAATAAATAAATAAATAAATAAATAAAAGATGTTTGGTAATGGACTCCTTTTGTTTAGAAAAAGTGGACATTACAATTTGTAGTTTCATCATATTTTTCATTCTTGATATTAGTTATTTACCTCTTTATTTATTTATTTTTTCATTCAGTTTTACCAGGAAGGTTTTTTTGTAAGACCCAACCTTTTGATTTGTTGATCTTCTCTCCTATACATCTGCTTTTTATTTCCTTAATTTATGTTTGTAGATTTCTTATTTCCTGCCTTCTATCTCTTGGATTAATTTGGATTAATTGGATGTGATGGAGGCTTATTTATAACATTGATTTTCTAGCATTGCTTCTTCTGGGAAGCCTTCTTGAACCCCTAAAGTCCTTCTCCAATAAAAACTGTATCCTAGGTGCCTGATTACTTGTTTTTACCTACTAGATCATGGTTTGGCAATCTATGCCCATAGGCAGCCTCCTTTTTTTATAAAGAAAATTTTATTGAGGCACATCCATACTCATTTACTTATTGTCTAAAGGTGTTTCATGCTACAAAATGGCAGGGTTGAATAGTTGCACCAGAAACTGTATGATCCGAAGCTCAAAATATTTACTATCTGGTTTTAAGAGTTTGCTGACTACTCTTCTAGACAGTAAACAATGTATAAACCAGGACAATTTTTAGCGTATGTTTTGTCTCATGCCTGATAAATAGTGTGTGCTAAATTAATATTCACTAATGCATAGAGAAAGGGATGAATTTGTCAAAAGTACCTTAGATTGTTTTGTGCTTTTATCCTCAAGATCTAGAAACTGTTTCCAGTGAACCTGTGCCCTAGGAATTGGTTTACTAATCTCCACTGGCAATGTTTTATATCTTTTACAATATTTGTAAAAATTGGAGAAATTATGGATCAAAAAATGGAAGTCTTCTAGAACTCTACTTCATCATTGACCAATGCATTGGGTTTATAGAGCTCTATTCTAATTATCTATATGCTAGCCATATATAAAAATAGATGAAATCACTTATTGATTGAAAATGAAAATCACAGTTCATATTCTCTTTAAGGTAAACAAAGCTAATTGTCAACTACCAGAAATACTTTCAACATAAATGAACTATCCACTTTGTTGAACTTCTGTGAAGAGAGAAGAAGAGTGATCTGTAGGGATAAAAACCTGGTAAGAATACCATTTTTACTTTCTGAAGTTTTTCATACTTTAAAGGGGGAACACATTAGTAGCTAGGTAGGTATCTTTTTTGATAAATTAAGATTTGAAAATTTCCTCATTGCAGTGCTGAATTTGCTAAAATAGATGATCATGGAAAACTCAAACACCTTTCAGTCACAAAACAAATGCATTTTCCTAGACATTTGTTTCTAGTTAATATAGATTCTTACAAATTCTAAAAAGTGTGGAAGTAAATAATTTAAGGTGATGAGGTAAAGGAATGAATGAAGTTTTCCTTTTCTTTTGATTATCAAAACTGTTATCTCTTTTTAATTATTAGATACCTGCAGAAAACCTCAGTCCCATTATTTTCAGTGATTTTCCATTTGTCTTTAATTTGCTCTCCAAAATTAAATTATTGCAAGCTAATTCCCATATAAAAATGCTGATATGTATGTCTTACTTTTTTATTATGTAAAATGTTCAAACATATACAAAATAGAGATAATGCTGTATTAAACCACAGCACACATTTTCAGCCATCATTAACATTTTGCCATACTTTCTTCATTTATCATTTTTGTTATTTTTGTAATTGTTACTATTTTTGCTGAAGTATAATATTTTAAAGCAAATCCCAGGC
The DNA here is from genome assembly GCF_028021215.1 of Eschrichtius robustus. Classification (NCBI taxonomy): domain Eukaryota; kingdom Metazoa; phylum Chordata; class Mammalia; order Artiodactyla; family Eschrichtiidae; genus Eschrichtius; species Eschrichtius robustus. The sequence continues at coordinate 9,464,843 of NC_090827.1, forward strand.
CCAATTTCTTTTCACCTCGCCATACTTCAGTACATTATTTCTGGTTGCTTCACTTTTGTTCATGCTGAGATTAATCAGTGGGTTCAGGTGGTGAACACATTCTTCCATTGTAATATTTCCCATCAACCTTTTTAAAAATAATTAAATCACAGTTGGTGTACAATATTATATAAGTTACAGGCGTACAACATAATGATTCACAATTTTTAAAGGTTATACTTCATTTATAGTTATTATAAACTATTGGCTATATTCCCCCTGTTGTACAGTATATGCTTGTAGCTTATTTTATATCTAATGATTTGTGCCCCTTACTCCCCTACCCCTATATTGCGCCTCCCTGCTTCCCTCTCGCCACTGGTAACCACTAGTTTGTTCTCTCTATCTGTGAGTCTGCTTCTTTTTTGTTTTATTCACTAGTTTGTTGTATTTTTTAGATTCCACATATAAGTGATATCATTCAGTATTTGTCTTTCTCTGTCTGACTTCCTTCACTTAGCATAATGCCCTCCAAGTCCATCCATGTTGCTGCAAATGGCAAGATTTCATTCTTTTTTATGGCTGAACAGTACTCCTTTGTATATATATACCACATCTTTCTTATCCATTCATCCATTGATGGACACAGGTTGCTTTCATATATTGGCAATTGTAAATAATGCTGCTATGAGAAGAGTTAACACCTGTCCTTCTCAAACTACTCCAAAAAATTGCAGAGTAAGGAACACTTCTGAACTTATTCTATGAAGCCAGCATCACCTTGATACCAAAACCAGACAAAGATATCACAAAAAAAGAAAATTACAGGCCAATATCACTGATGAACATACATGCAAAAATCCTCAACAAAATACTAGCAAACCAAATCCAACAATACATTAAAAGGATCACACACCACGATCAAGCGGGATTTATCCCAGGGATGCAAGGATGTTTCAGTATCCACAAATTAATCAATGTGATATATACCACATTAACAAATTGAAGAATAAAAGCCATCCAGTCATCTCAATAGATGCAGAAAGAGCTTTTGATAAAATTCGACATCCATTTATGATAAAAACTCTCCAGAAAGTGGGCATAGAGGGAACCCACCTCAACTTAATAAAGGCCATATATGACAAACCCACAGCTAACATCATACCCAATGGTGAAAAGCTGAATGCATTCTCTTTAAGAACAGGAACAAGGCAAGGATGCCCACTCTCACTACTTTTATTCAATATCGTTTTGGAAGTCCTAGCAACAGTACAGAGAAGAAAAAGAAATAAAAGGAATCCAAATTGGAAAGGAAGAAGTAAAACTGTCACTGTTCACACATGACATGATGCTATACATAGAAAATCCTAAAGATGCCACCAAAAAACTATTAGAGCTCATCAATGAATTCGGTAAAGTTGCAGGATACAAAATTAATATACAGTAATCTGTTGCATTTTTATACACTAACAACGAACTACCAGAAAGAGAAATTAAGGGAACAATCCCATTTACATCAAAAAGAATAAAAAGCTAGGAATAAACCTACCTAAGGAAGCAAAATACCTGTACTCTGAAAACTGTAAGACGTTGATGAAAGAAATCAAAGATGTCACAAACAGATGGAAAGATACACTGTGTTCTTGGATTGGAAGAATCAATATTGTTAAAATGACCATAATAACCAAGGCAATCTACAGATTCAATGCAGCCCTTATCAAAATACCAATGGCATTTTTCACAGAACTAAAACAAGTAATTTTAAAATTTGTATGGAAACACAAAAGACCCCTAATAGCCCAAACAATCTTGAGAAAGAAGAACAGAGCTGGAGGAATCATGCTCCCTGACTTCAGACTATTCTACAAAGCTACAGTAATCAAACCAGTATGGTACTGGCACAAAAACAGACACATAGATCAATGGAACCAAATAGAGAGCTCAGAAATAAACCCACACACTTATGGTCAGTTAGTCTATGACAAAGGAGGCAAGAGTATACAATGGAGAAAAGACAGTCTCTTCAATAAGTGGTGCTGGGAAAACTGGACAGCTATATGTAAAAGAATGAAATTAGAACACTCCCTAACACCATACACAAAAATAAACTCAAAGATTAAAGACCTAATGTGAGCCCAGATACTATAAAACTCTTAGAGGAAAACATAGGAAGAACACTCTCTGACATAAATCACAGCAAGATATTTTTTGACCCACCTCCTAGAGTAATGAGAATAAAAACAAAAATAAATAAATGGGACCTAATTAAACTTAAAAGCTTTTGCACAGCAAAGGAAACCAGAAACAAGACGAAAAGACAGCCCTCAGAATGGGAGAAAATATTTGTAAACAAAGCAACTGACAAAGGATTAATCTCCAAAATATACAAACAGCTCATGCAGCTCAATATCAAAAAAAAACCAAACAACCCAATCTAAAAATGGGGAAGACCTAAATAGACATTTCTCCAAAGAAGACATACAGATGGCTGACAAACACATGAAAAGATGCTCAACATCGCTAATTATTAGAGAAATGCAAATCAAAACTACAATGAGGTATCATCTCACACCAGTCAGAATGACCATCATCAAAAAAATTTACAAACAGTAAATGCTGGAGAGGGTGTGGAGAAAAGGGAACCCTCTTGCACTGTTGGTGGGAATGTAAATTGATACAGCTACTATGGAGAACAGTATGGAGGGTCCTTAAAAAACTAAAAATAGAACTACCATATGACCCAGCAGTCCCACTACTGGGCATATATCCAGAGAAAACCAGAATTCAGAAAGACAACATGCACCCCAGTGTTCATCGCAGCACTATTTACTGTAGCCAGGGCATGGAAGCAACGTAAATGTCCATCAACAGAGGAATGGGTGAAGAAGATGTGGTACATATGTACAATGGAGTATTACTCAGCCATAAAAAGGAATGAAACTGGGTCATTTGTAGAGACATGGATGGACCTAGACATTGTCATACAGCGTGAAGTAAGTCAGAAAGAGAAAAACAAATATTGTATATTAATGCATATATATGGAATCTGAAAAAAGTGGTATAGACAATCTTATTTACAAGGCAGAAATAGAGACACAGTCGTAGAGAACAAACATATGGATACCAAGGGGGAAAGGAGGGGGTGGGATGAATTGGGAGATTGGGAGTGACATATAAACACTATTGATACTATGTATAAAATAGGTAACTAATGAGAACCTACTATATAGCACAGGGAACTCTACTCAGTGCTCTGTGGTGACCTAAATGGGAAGGAAATCCAAAAAAGAGGGGATATATGTATATATATACCTGATTCACTTTACTGTACAGTATAAACTAACACAATATTGTAAAGCAACTATACTCCAATTAAAAAAAAATAAGAAACAGTATGGTACTGGCACAAAAACAGACACATAGATGAATGGAACTGAATAGAGAGCTGAGAAATAAACCCACACACTACGGTCAACTAATCTATGACAAAGGAGGCAAGAGTATACAATGGAGAAAACACAGTCTCTTCAATAAGTGGTGCTGGGAAAACTGGACAGCTACATGGAAAAGAATGAAATTAGAACATTCTGTAACACCATATACAAAAATGAACTCAAAGTGGATTAAAGACCTAAATGTAAGACCACATACTATAAAACTCTTAGAGGAAAACATAGGGAGAACACTGTTTGACATAAATCGCAGCAATATTTTTTTTCGATCCGTCTCCTGGAGTAAGTAAATAAAAGCAAAAATGAACAAATGGACCTAGTTAAACTTAAGAGCTTTTGCACAGCAAAGGAAACCATTGACAAAACGAAAAGACAACCTACCGAATGGGAGAAAAATATTTGCAAATTATATGACTGATAAGGGATTAATATCCAACATATATAAACAGGTCATACAACTTAGCATCAAAAAGCAAACCACCCAATTAAGAAATGGGCAGAAGAGCTGAACAGACATTTTTCCAAAGAGGAAATGCAGATGGCCGACAGGCACATGAAAAGATGCTCAACATGGCTGATCATCAGGGAAACGCAAACCAAAACCACAATGAGTTGTCCCCTCACACCTGTCAGAATGGCCATCATCAAAAAGAACACAAATAAACAAATGTTGGTGAGAATGTGGAGAAAAGAGAACCCTCCTTCTGGGGTAATGAGTATCCCAGAAGGAGAAGAGAAGGAGAAGGGAGCACAGAGCTTATTTTAAAAAATAATAGCTGAGGACTTCCCAAAGCTGGGAAAGGAACTGGATATACAAGTGCGTGAAGCTAATAGAACACGTTATTATCTCAATGCAAAAAGACCTTCTCCAAGGCACATTATATTAAAACTGTCAAAAGTCAGTGATAAAGAATTTTAAAGACAGCCGGGGAACAAAAGACAGCAACCTACAAAGATAGCCCCACTAAACTATCAGCAGATTTCTCAGCAGAAACTCTACAGACTAGGAGAGAGTGGAATGACATACTCAAAATATTGAAAGATAAAACCTGTCACCCAGTGTGGAGGAAAGGGAACCCTTGCACACTGTTGGTGGGAATGTAAATTGGTGTAGCACTGTGGTAAATAGTATGGAGGTTTCTCAAAAAACTAAAAATAGAACTGCCATATGACCCAGAAATTCCACTCCTGTGTATATAGTTGAATTTGGAAAGATACATGCATTCCATCAACCTTTAATGAATAACTTCATCCATTGCATTGTTAAAGTTTGAAAAATGGTGATATTTCTGATCTTATCATTCCTTCCAAAATTATTAACTGGAATTCTGTAAAGAACTTTTCCCTGTCAATCAGGGCCATTTGGTTACCCTGAAAAATATCAGTCATATATGAAGGTAGAATGATGCTTAATCTTTTTCCTTTCATAATTAAGTGTTGCCAAATTACTGTACTTAGTGGTTGTACCAACTTATGTTGCTACCAGCAACGTATGAAAAGCCTCTTTCACACACTCTCACCCATGCAGTGTTACCAAGCTTTGTGATCTTTTCCAGATGTGATGGCTTAATCATGACATTTCAGTTTAGTTTTAATTGTGTTTCTTATTATTACATAGTGCCTGAATCCTATACTCTTTTTATTTATTTATTTATTTATGGCCGGGTCAGGTCTTAGCTGCGGCGTGCGGGCTCTTCGTTGCAGCACGTGGGCTTCTGTCTAGTTGTGGCGTATGGGCTTCTCTCAAGTTGTGGCGTGCAGGCTGCAGAGCAGGTGGGCTCTGTAGTTGTGGCGCGGGCTCCAGAGTGCGTGGGCTCTCTAGTTGTGGTGCGTGGGCTCAGTGGTTACAGCACGCAGGCTTAGATGCCCCGCGGCATGTAGGAATCCCAGTTCCCCGAAGAGGGCTCGAACCCGCGTCCCCTGCATTGGAAGGTGGATTCTTAACCGCTGGACCACCGGGGAAGTCCCTGAATCCTCATATTCTTCAGTTAATATTCATTGTTCTTCTACTATGAGGAATACTGAAATTATCTCGTAACTGTTCTTTCCCACTCCCTTCGTTCTCTTCCTCAATCCAGTTTTAGTTACTAACTATGTTCTTAGTGTTAGTCTTTAGATTTTCTTATTTGCTTAAGAGTCTTGGAGCTTGATTTGTAAGCCACAAGTGATATCTTTTCTTCCCGGATAGTGCCTGTGAGTCATTCAGTGAGTTTATTCTGCTTTCCACTTACTCTCCCCTCTGCTTCTTCCCTCGTAGTTGTATTGTTCCCACACAACATTTACATACTGTTTTGTGTCTCTTATCGCCATCAGCCTGAGCTTTTAGTTATGTATCTATAATCCTCATCCCAGCCCCTACCCCCAGACATTATGCTGACGATTTCCCAAACATTTTCTTGATTGCTGAGGCTTGTTTTCTAGGCCATTCCTCAGGAAAGGTTTGTATCTGTTTATCTATGATACTTGTACTTTAAAGACTCACATGGTGAGACATGGAGAATTCTGGGACATCACATGCACAAAATGAGCCATTTCAGTTATCAAACATTTCCTTTATATACTCTATTAATTATATAGCTTACATGACAGTTTCCAGTGAGCCATGCCCCATAAATCTATAAATTCCATGTTTCTTTATAATAAACAACCTAGATAGACAAGGTACATCCTGCTAAAAGCATTCTGTAGATAAGGACTCTTCCTTTAGTTGCGGTTATTAGTGTCTGTCATCAGCATGTTTACAAGGAGATTTGACTGAATCATCTCCTCTTTTGTTTCCTAGCTACCCCTTTTAAAAATTTTCCTAACATCCCTGGTAATGAGAGAAAATAGATTGTCTTTCCTTGCGAAGCCTAACTGCCCCTTAAGTGTCCTTTAAACAAGTCCTTCCCTACATGGTACTTTCTTCTACAGCAGCGCTCTATCTAACCTATCTACTGTGTTAATGAGGGTTGAGTGGACAGTGGACCCAGGCAGGTTGCATATTATGAAGCATTAGGGAAGATTTGAGGACAAGAAAACTCTAGTTGTAGTTGTCAAGGGTGAAGTTAGAAAGCAGACGCCAGAGTCCTGTCTTCCAAGGGAGAGATGATGGATGTAGTCAAAATTGTAAGCTCCGAACTGTATTACCAATTCAAATGCATCAATGTAGAGAGGGGAAACCAGTACATGGAGAATGGGTGTAGAGGAACTGGAAATTAAGTTAAGCTGCAGGTTTCCAGTCCAGTTCTTGGCTAGGTGACAGGAGGGGGGCCTGCAACAGGCCACATACACCTCTCCCTGCTGTAGTCAGTGGAGGGCTTTGCTGGACACTCCCTGTCACTCAGAGCCGCAGGACACGTTGCTCGGCCATCAGAATCGCGACGCATCCCAGAGCTGCAGACTCCTGGACCACAGGAAGAGAAGACCCACCACGAGGAAGGACCAGAAATGGCACTTTTCCATTTCCCTGCAAACCTGGAATATCTTTACAACAAACATCTTAAGGAACAACCAGAAGAATCTAGGAGCATCATATATCAAATTCCCAGTACTTAGTGGTGGCAGAGATCTGGGACAGGGCCTTCCCAAGCCTAGAGCCACAGGCACACTTGTCTCAGATGCTTGTGGAGGGCTTATATGGGCAACCACACTCAGCCTGGAAACCTGGGGTGGCATAGCTGTTATCCATCTGTCCTGCTGTCACTATTGCAGGACAGGCCCCAAGAGGGTTGCATTGGTTTATAAATCCTAAATACTCCTTTACTGTCCTTGGGATAAAGCAGAAGCCCTAGAGGCATGTTGAGGTCAAAGCAAGGATAGCAAGTCCAACACTTGATTTCTAACCCAAGGGAGTTCAGCAGAATCAAGATTGTGGGACTAAATTGGTAAAGAAATGTTGAGAATTCAGAAAAGCTATATGCAAGTACTGTATTGGGTGGCCAAGAAGAATGCTAGCTACAAAATGAGGCCACCAGTGACATCTTTTTAGGGAGTTCGCATGCAAATTCAGTAGATGGATCACATAGATCCATCACATAGATCACAGATCTATGATCACAGATCACAGATCATAGATCATAGATCACATAGTAGAGGAGGAGTGGGTTTTCTCTGGGAAAGCCTCTCCTCTAGTCTTCTTCCTACATCTGACACCTCTGGGCTCCTCCACTGCCCTTATATTTTTGAGGATTATGGTGGCAAGACTGCGAAGTGGATAACACTGGATGTAATGCTTCCGCATGTTTAATACCACTGTCGCCTGTAAGGATTATGTTTCCTATGATAAGTGATCTGAGATTATTTAGCTGTACATCCATGGTGAGTAATCCCCTGTATACAGTTCCTAGATGCCACAGATCCTGCGATCTCTTTATCTCCCGTAATATAGATACGATGCTCTTTTCCTTAAATAATTACAGTATGAGTGTATATAGCAACGGTAGGCATACATGTGTGCTATATAAAATATGTTTATTTGAAATATTAAACAATTCCTAGTATTCCTATGAGGATTCCTAAACTATTTCTTTTTCTAGGAATCCGAAGGGAAAAGAGTGCATGGATTTTGGGCGAATAATTCTGCAAGGAAAGGATTAATCCCCTCCATTTACACTTAGAGTCAGACAGTCACCTAGTTGAAGACGCTCTGCGTCAGTTAAGCCAAGCTGAAGTCACTGACTTCCGGAAAATACTAGTGGTACAGTAAAAAGCCTCACTGGATATTTTTACTAACGTGGGAGGGAAACATTTATATAGTGTAGCACAGGAAGAGCCTGTGTTTGCAACTATAGTTGTCAGCCTAATGGTTTCCAGGATTCCTTGCTTACCCTTCAGAGAAAAGCTATGGGGTGTTTAATTGAACACTGGGGTTATGAGTTAACTATTAGTTACATATGGCTACAGAAATGCTGCTTAATGAACCATCCCAAAGCACAGTGACTTAAAATAATAATTTTACAGATCTGCAATTCAGCTGAGGGTCTGCTAATCTAAGTTGAACTCACCTGGGTGGCTTTGCAGATTTTTGTCTATACTTGTTTACGTGTTTGCGAGTTGGCTGGGGATTGGCTGATCTAGGCTAGGCTTGGCTGGGGCTGTTTGGCCCCGGGCCCTGGTTCCTACATTTTCCATCTTCTTCCTGGGACCCGCAAACGTGTTCTCACAGCATTGTCAGAGGTACAAGACAGGAAGCCCAGTCACACGACAAACATTGCTTTAGTCAAAGCAAGTCACGTGGCTGAACTCAAGTCAAGGGCTGGCAAAATACACTCAGCCTCTTTAATGAGAGGAACTGCAGAGTCACACGCAAAAGACCTGGGTCAAGGCGGGGTGAAGAACTGGGGCTGTGAATGCAATCAGCAAGCAGCAGGTACAACAGATACTTATCCTGCATTTTGACTCTAGTTTTAGTCGTAGACTTTCCAGTATATTGGTTCCAATTCTCGGCATCCTTCACTTCACCCTCTGTGGGCACCTGTAGGGTTTTCACTGTGTGGTACCTCAGATCATTTGCTCACAGAATAATGACTAACTTTGTAGGTGAGGGCTGGCATCTGTCCAGAAGGGAGTGAATTTTCCTGATATCAGCCATGAGGGGAAGAGTTAAGTTCTCAGAGAAGAAGTCAGAACCTGAGGGTGGGCCTCAGAGAGGAGAGGTATGCCCCCCAGCACGGGACTCTAATGGAAAACATAGAAACGATTTTATAAGCCAGATTCTCTAGTTGTTGTCTCCCTCTGTACCTATCTTCCTTCAAATCTTGATTATGAGGAAATCAATAGAAAATGATTCTGCTTACAGGAGATGACAAAGAGGTAAGAAGGCAAACTTCAAGCCAAATCCAATCAAAATATAGACTCTGAACAAGGCAAGGTTGTCAAGGCCCTTTATGAGCAGGTCCTGACTGTGGCAAAGGCAGACTTGCTAGTGTATATGAGCAGAAATAGGAAAATCAGAAGCAAGCTTAATTTATTATTGGCCTTTCTGGATGGAATGTGAGGCAGGCCTTTGGAGATGATGGACAGTGGCCAAGGAGTTGGTTGATCAAAGTGCCAGTAAGTAAGATCTTCTAGGCAAACAGAAGAGAAAGAGAACTCTTAGTGAAGCTTGCTGATACTTGTATTAAAAAGATAAAAAGAAACAGACAGAAAGGGAAGGATAGAAGGAGTAGTTAGAGAGGTAGTAGGAAACACAGGATAGTATTCAACTACAAAGTCCAGAGGTAGACTTTAGAAAAGACGGACCTGTTCTTATTGATGCCCACATGAGCATTCTGGCCAGTCAGCTCTGAAGGTTCCTACAAAGGTGTCATGCCCAGGCTGATGGGGAGGGCTGTTTATCTGAAGTCCTAATGAGGGGAGAGGCAGGAGAAACCAAACAATTGTTGACTGGAGCCCAAGTTTTAAAGCCTGAATGATGAGAGGAAGATAAACAAGATAGAAGAATTGAGGAACTTAGTGGCCCAGGGGTTTGAAGCACATCAAAATTTGGTTCAAGACACTGGTCAACATAATTGGAGAATGCTGAGTCTTGCTAGAATCCCGCTTCACTTGGTTCACGTAGCCGTGGAAGGGACCCATGCACTCACTATACAGTAATCGGACAGTAAATAGGTTCATGGCATCCGCTGCTCAGAAGCAGATTGAGGGAGAACAGAGTACAGTTAGGTAAGGAGAGCAGATTCTGGGAATCCTGGTGATGGCAGGAGGTTTGAAACTTTTCCGTAAAGGTCAAGGCATTATATTTTAAATCTGGACCTGGGACTGTGTTCTCTTTCCTCAGGTTGAATTTATTAAAGAAATTCGTTCTGTGGGAGAAGGGGTGAAGTCCGAGTTCTTCCACTGTATATTTGAAGATATGACCAAGAAAGAATATGGGATGTTCATATATCCTGAAGAGGGTTCCTACGTGCGGTTTCTTGTCAATGTAAGTTTTTTATTTGTTTTCCTATGGTTTTTCAGAACAGAAAAAGTATACCATATACTGTAACATGAACACAATATATACTAATGTGAAATTAGGTCACATAAAGCCTTGCTACTCAAAACATGCTCCACAGCGCAGAAGCTCCAGCGTTACCTGGAACTGTTAGAAAAGCAGAATCTCAGGCCCAGATCAGAACATGTATTGTTTAATAAGATCCCCAGGTGATTCGTATGAACATTAAATTTTTAAAGAGCTTGAATAAAGCATACTTGAGATATGATAAACGGCACATAAAGTGTCCAATTTGATGAATGTTGATGTACATCTATAGCCATGGTGAAGCTCAAGACAATGAACCTATCCATCATCCCCCAGAGAGCCTCAGATCCCCTTCTGATCTTTCTCCCCGCTGCTTCTACTCCTTGCCCCACGCCCAGGCAACCACTGGTCGGATTTCTGTCACTATAGCATAGTTTGAATTTCCTAGACGTTTACATAAACGGAATCATAAGTAGTCTTCGTGTCTGTCCTCTTTCATTCAGCATAATTATACTGAGACTCGTGCATGTTGTTGTATGTATCATAGTTTATTCCCTTTTATTGCTGAGCAGTATTCCGTTGTTTAGATGTACCACACTTTGTTTATCTAGTCTCCTGTTGATGGATATTTGGGTGGTTTCCTAAATTTTAAGAGGCAGTAATCTAGAGTTTCAAATTAAGAGAGAAATTGTTAATAGAAGCCTAGAGATAATTGCTAATTCTAATAAGATGATTCATTTATGCAGTGATTATATTTTTACAAAGATCCTCAATATGTAAACATTTTCTTAAAGGAACAAAAAAACTTCATTTCTGTATGAGTAACACAGAGCAAATAATTCTAAAAAGAATCACATGCTGAGCTTCAATTTATTGATCTCCTTTCCCATAAACTTCCAGAATGTTCTTCAGATGACATGGTGGAGTTTGGAACCCAGAAAGGACAGGGACAGGAGGAGAAGATGAATGGGAGTGAAAAAGTACTGCAAGGTGTTTTGTATCTTTTTGAGAAAGAATGAACCTCTAAAAGATAGGAGTGGCCAAGGTGTGCCAGTGGTAGGATTTTTATCAATCAACAAGCTTTTGCTGGCTGTTTCTTGAGGTTCCCACATTGTATTAAATATTGTAGAAGATTCAAATTAGTGTGTAACACAATCTCTTTCCTCTTGAAACTTTTTGTATATGTAGATGGAGCGATAAGACTAAAACACCAGGAACTTTAGCAATTTTTTGAAATTATAGGCTGCTGATTTTAAGTGTTGTAATAGTTGTTGAGAAACACGGTAGGATAAGGAAGGAAGCAATCATGTGGGATTAGAAGCCCAGAGTTCTAGTCTTGAGTGCTGATGGCTGTGTAATTTAGCCTCTCTGAGTTTTCAGTTTCCTCACCTATAAAACAGCTGTCATAATTTCTGTTCTGCCTGCTTTATAGAGCTGTTGTGAGATTAAAACAAGGTATATCAAAGCGTGAAGCACCATGAAAACTTCAGGGCACTATACAAATTTAAGAGATTTCATCAGGACTTTTTCCTTCCTCCTTCCACAGACCCTCACAGTCAATGGCATCGGTCACCTTCCCTGACCCATATGCTTATCCCTGTAAACACATCTAGGTCAAGACTGCATCACAGGGGAACAGTCCTCTGACACACACCTGACATGCCTGGTGCCCACTGCAGGTGTAGATAAAGTGTACCCTTCCTTCCTGGTGTCATTTTTGTACATGAATTTGAAGACAAAGACTGTAAAATTAAATCGTGAAAACCTTGGTTTATAAGGCTATCTGAGCATGTTTTTTCATATTCCAGATGTGCTATTAGTAACAAAATGCAAATGCACTTTTTCAATATTCTGAACTGTTAAAATTTGTATTTTAACTTATGGAAGAAATTTACTTTGTGTTTATAGCCTGTGTAAGAACCTCAAATTTTGATTTTCCTTAAGCCCATTTTGTTTCTAATTTCTGACTTTTAGAAAAGGGAACCAAACCTTTTTTTACTAATCTAATTATCCCTTTGGATTATTGATTATTTATAATACATTAAGGATTTTTTTTCCTTCTCCTTTTCCCCCCTAAATCTGAGAAGAAGAGATATTTCCTCTTTGGGATGCTGTGTGGACTCTCCCTGTACAATTTTAACGTCGTCGACCTCCCTTTCCCACTGGCTCTGTTTAAGAAACTTCTGGACCAAGAGCCATCATTAGATTTAAAAGAACTCAGTCCTCTTTTGGGGAAGTAAGTAAATATAATTGCTTTTCTAGAACTATATATGGAGTCAGTCTCAGTAGTTTAAATATAAATAATGTTATACACACAGACAAGGTCTTCAGTTTCAGTAAATGTGCATGCTCTTTAGATGAATTTGAATTTTGGCATGACTTATAATCAAGTAAACATTTAAAAATGGAGAAAAGCCAAATGCTCCTTAATTATCAACCAGCACAATAAATGGAGCTCTGGCCTGGTCTCTTGAATTTATCCAGATGGAAACAGTTGCTTTGGATAGTACATGATATTCTTTTTTTTTTTAATTATTGGTTTTTGGTTTTTTTAAAAATTTTTATTTATTTATATTTATTTTTGGCTGTGTTGGGTCTTCGTTTCCGTGCGACGGCTTTCTCTAGTTGCAGCAAGCAGGGGCCACTCTTCATCGCGGTGCGCGGGCCTCTCGCCGTCGCGGCCTCTCTTGTTGCGGAGCACAGGCTCCAGACGCGCAGGCTCAGTAGTTGTGGCTCACGGGCCCAGTTGCTCCGCGGCATGTGGGATCCTCCCAGACCAGGGCTCGAACCCCTGTCCCCTGCATTAGCAGGCGGATTCTCAACCACTGCGCCACCGGGGAAGCCAAGTACATGATATTCTTAATGAGAATCATGCATGCTATATTTGTTTTAAATAAATCCTATTTAATCATTTCATTTATTTTAATAAATCAGCGTGTCATCAACTTTATTTTTTAAGGTTCGAAAAATACTTGTTCTAAGTTAAAAGGCAAACTATATCCTGTGAGGAAAATACTGGCAGCACATAGGACAGACAAAGGATTAATATCTCTGATGCATAACATAGATATTCATGCAGATACGGCTATGTGTGTGTGTGTGTATATAATAATAAAACGAAAATATGCTCACCTTACTAGTAATCAAGAAAATGCAAATGAAAATGAGAAATTTTTCTGTTTACGGATTGACAACTGTTAAAAGTTTCTTATAAAATGTAGACTTGGCAGCAGATGGGGGGGAAGTATTCTCTTCTCACGTACTGTTAGTGGAAGAACAAACTGGCTAGATTTTCACCATGTGCTCTGACAGTGTAGAGCAGGGTTTTTCAACCTTGGCAATACTGACATTTTGGGCTGGATAATTCTTTGTTGTGGAGCGCTGACCTGGACATCGTAGGAATGTTTAGCAGCATATGGGGTTGCTACCCACCAGATGCCAGTAGCAAAACTCCCTTCAGTCGTAACAACCAAAGATGTCTCCAGATTTTGCCAGATGTTCCCTGGGGGACAAAACCACCCCTGGTTGAGAATCACTGGTCTAGAGGAAGGGGCTCCTTTTTATAATTTCCACCAAGACGCAGCAGTGTCTGTGTTAGCAGTGGGTCTACCAATCAAACCGTAAATAGAGGTTAATTCCAGGAAGAGGGAGTGGGTAGGTGGAGGAGAAGAAATTCACATGGCATTTTATACATTTCTACATTGTCCACAGCTTTTTCCACTGAACATTTATTTCTTTTGAAATTTTACAAGAATAATAAATATAATGTTTTAAACCAAATTTTTCATTAGGAATTTGCAGGGAGTTCTAAATGATGAAGCTGGTGACATTAAAGAAGTACTTGGCATACGTTTTTCTGTGAGTACTAATGAAAGCCAGACTGTAGTTTAGATTTAACGTTTTTTAAAAATATTTTTATTATAGTGTCTTAAATACGGGATGTGTCTTTTGAAGGGTGTTTTTACTTCTGTAAAACTGTAGGACTTTTCCCCCACTTGCTCCTCATTTGATACGTTATGTCTATATACTCTCAAATAAAGTGAAAAGACAGCAATTATTCAATGTGAACGACATAAAAAACTAAATGGAATGATGTATGCTTAAAGCAATATACAGCATACACTAGGGTATGTCTCTATTTATATATATATATTTAGAAGACTGAACTACATAAGTAATTAACCAACGCCTAGTTATTTAAAATTGTATAGGGAAGAATGTACTAGCATGTTTTGGTGGAAATAACCTCAAGCACACCTGCCATCAGGAAACTCATCACGTAGTGGAGAAGACAACCTTTGCAGAAATAATTTTCACATAGTGATGTATTGTGAGAGGGGAGAGAGAGAGCAACAGAGGACCAACCCTGAGAAAGGCATGCTCATTTTAAATTCTGATGAGTGATGGAAGTTGCCGGGTGAAAAGGAAGCCCCGCCTGCTGTGGCCTAACCGTAAGAGAGACGGTGAGGCCAGTGAACTGAGGGTCAGCGCGGCCGGAGGTTCCAGCAGAAGCGGGAAGAGGCTCCTGAGTCGGGCAAAGGTCACATCATGGAGGCCTTTTTGATCCTGCTAAAGAAGTTTGAAATTTACCCTAAAGGCAATGAGAAGCCTTTGAAAGATTTTAAGCAGAATGACATATTCAGATTAGTGTTTTAAAAATATTGTCCTGTCTGCAGCTGGGGAAATGGGAGCAAAACAAAGCCTTCATCCTTTTGCCATATTCTCCAAGTTTCCTTCTTCTAGCTGACCAGGTGTTTCATCCCCCTGTGTCATACAGGGTTGTGTGCAATGCAGACGTAATTTCCTTTTCTTTCTCAATAGAGATGGTAAAAAGGGCAAAGTAGAGAATAGTTTAGTCACTGGTAAAGTATATTATTGGCCTTTTTTTTTTTTGCTTCCCTCAAGGAAAGACTATGTTTCTAAGTGTGTTGATTACATTTTCAACACCTCTGTCATGGCAGTTTATAAGGAATTTCAGAGAGGATTTCATAAAGTCTTTGACAAAGAGATACTTAAACATTTCCAGCCTGAAGAACTAATAACAGCAATAGTTGGAAATACTGATTATGACTGGAAACAATTTGAAAAGGTAGGTGATCACTAAAGTGCCTCCAATTCTTCCAAACAAGAATTCCCCCTAAAAACCATTTTTCTCCTTTTTTTTTTTTTTCAAGAATTCAAGGTATGGTCCAGGATACTGTAAATCACATCCTACGATACTGATGTTTTGGAATGCTTTCCATAAATTAACTTTGGATGAAAAGAGAAAATTCCTCTGTAAGTATTGTAGTAATAGATGGATCTATAATTATATATCTTTTAAAATATCTTATTTGAGATAAAGTCATTATTAATGGTGTGTCACAAATGTTAATGGCAAAGCAAGGGTTAGAATCCAGGTTTCCTGCCTTCTAGACCACTGTTCTCTCTCTTACATAAGCCTGTTCCCCATTTTTTAAAAAATGATAGTAATAAAGATATTGCTATTTTACTACCTTGTCTGCACTGACTCTAATACCACCTCCAATTTCAGTTTGTGTCCTCTTTCTTCACTCTAGTTGGCTCCTAATTGAGCCTTTTATCTCACATTCCTACCTTTATTTAATTACCTAAAGTCCTATGGAATTAGGACAATGTCAACTGTCTCAAATGCTATTCTAGAAGTAATAATAATAATAGCAATGACCACTGATGGTGATAATAATAATAACTGCCTTTCTATCGTGTGCCTCCTCTACACCAGGCATTGTACTGATCACTTTATATCTATTACACCCCTTTATCCTAATAGCGACCTCATGAAGCAGGCACTTTTATTTTTCCCCATTTCAGATACAAGGAAAAAAAGGCTTGAGGCATTTAGTGTCTTGCCTGTGTTCAAACAGCTGGTGAGTGTCAGAATGAGAATTTGAACCCAGCAGGCTAATTCAAAGCCCAGGCTCAAGACCACTAAGCTCCGTGTGGTATAAGTACTTCTCTTGGTGGGAACCCTAAGGTTTCCACAGGACAGACTTAATGACTTATTCTCTTACCTTTTCATCCCATTTCTCAGTTTTTCCTGAGATACGCATCTTCTTGCTATTTTTGTTGCTACTGAGGATGTTTGAGGACAACTTTCCCATAAACCTAACCTACTTCTCCACAAGCCCAAACTACCTTTCCAATCTTCTCTCTTAATGGGAAACTTCTGCTTCAGTCCAGTGGTTCTTTTTTTTTTTTAATTTATTTTATTTTTTTATTTTTGGCTGCGTTGGGTCTTCGTTGCTGTGCGCAGGCTTTCTCTAGCTGCGGCAAGCGGGGGCTACTCTTTGTTGCAGTGCACGGGCTTCTCATTGCGGTGGCTTCTCTTGTTGTGGAGCATGGGCTCTAGGTGCGTGGGCTTCAGTAGTTGTGGCACACAGGCTCAGTAGTTGTGGCTCGCGGGCTCTAGAGTGCAGGCTCAGTAGTTGTGGTGCACAGGCTTAGTTGCTCCGCAGCATGTGGGATCTTCCCGGACCAGGGCTCGAACCTGTGTCCTTTGCATTGGCAGGTGGATTCTTAACCACTGCGCCACCAGGGAAGCCCAGTCCAGTGGTTCTGTTGGCTGTACATTCAGTGAGTTCACTTACATTTTCCTACCCCTGGCTTTTTCTTGGGCTTTTCCCCCTGCCTAGAATGGTCACCCAGCTCATCTTGAGAACTGACTAGCCAGCTGTGACCTCTGAAGCTTCCCTGTCACCCCAGCCTGGTGCCTCTCTCCCTGCCTTGAGTCTCAGGGCCTTCATTAGCTCCTCATACTTCCTAGTTGAGCTAAACTAAACTTCCTCGTATCTTGCTGTTATATTTTCACGTATATAATTTCCCCTCAACTAGATCATGAACTCACTAGATCAAGGACCAAGACCAAATGTCATGATTTTTTTTCACTCCACATGGTCCCATGTAGTTAGTTCTCTTTGCACAAGGGGACCCAATAAATATTTGTTGAGTGAAGTGACTGATTTCTTCCTTTTCATTTTAAGTTTTGCTCTTCCTATGAACTCTCTTAACCAAAGTTTATTTCTTTTTAGTTTTTCTTACAGGAAATGAAAGGCTGCATGTAAAAGGCGTACGAAAAGTGGGAATCCTATTTCGCTGTCCTGAAACTTTCAGTGAAAGAGATTTCTCAAGATCACTGACATGTCATAATATTCTGGACCTCCCTAAATATTCTACAATGGAAAGAATGGAGGAAGCACTTCAAGTAGCCATCAACAGCAACAAAGGATTTATCTCACCCACGGTCACAGAGTGATAGTGGCCTTTGAGAGGCTCAGATCTCAGGTTCTCTCACCCTTCGATCCCTCTGTTCTTAGTACAAAGTGTTGGCGGGTTTTAGTTAGAATTAGTTGACAAATGCTGGGATAAACAATAGCATGATGAGTCAAGGATAACATTTTTAATGAATCAACATTTCCTGAT
Source organism: Eschrichtius robustus (assembly GCF_028021215.1). Lineage (NCBI taxonomy): Eukaryota > Metazoa > Chordata > Mammalia > Artiodactyla > Eschrichtiidae > Eschrichtius > Eschrichtius robustus. The sequence goes on from NC_090827.1 coordinate 9,482,657, forward strand.
CCTTAAACTTGCTATGAGAATGCTTGCTTTTTACTGAATTATTTCCTGAACAATAATTATCATTTAAAAATATACTAAATGTTAAAAGCTAACAGATATTTTTAAAAAATTGTACATCTAGTAAACACTGTCTACAAATATGAAAGACATGTTGAAGTTCAAAAAAATAAAACTGTAAACTAATTCAACATGTTTTTGAGGCACGTAGGTATATATTTTTATATTCTGGAATGTCTCCAGAGTTTTGATTTTAGCCAAACAATCTATTTGAAAAATCTAAATGTTAAGGGATTTATTAATTTAATGAATAATGACTTATGCTCATTGCTGTGTTCCAAGAAGCATTCTAAGTGCAGATATCATTAATTTGGTTAAAGGCTAAGCCCAACCAGGAACTCCCATCTAATTACAGTTGGAAAAAAATGAAGAACATGAAATATGTTTTCAGCATCATGGTATAGAATGAATTAAAGGAGAGATATAAGTATGGTAGAAATGGATTTTGTGGGCCATTTCTATCTCATATAAATTTTAAACTGTAAGCTATTCTATAAATGCCTATTGTCATCCCAAACCATACACAGAAGCCTTGTGTCAGTGGTACTTTGGGAAAGGAAACTATGGGGTGAAGTTCATACTGGGGTGCTGATGTGGAAAGAGGGCAGGCATCTGAGGATAGAGAGAACAGACATAGAGAATTCACCAAGGACACTAGAATGTGAGGTGGTTAGTAGAAACATAAGCCCCCAGCAAATCCTCATAGTTATTTTGGATATATCTGGTTTCTACAATAAATGGAATGAAGGCCCAGATGTATTCTATTTGAATTTTAAGGGAAAAGGTAACCTCTAAATCTTAGGGATCCTTAGGCACCTGACTTTTGGGTTGTGTTTTTCAGGCCTTTCAACTCCAACATTACTTTTTCTATGCAAATGGGTGAACTGTACTAGACATTTTAAGAAGAGATAGTACCAATTCTTTATTGTACTCTTTCAGAAAATAAAGGTAGAGAGAACACTTCCCAATTAGTTCTCTGTTGCCAGCATTACCCTGATACCAAAACCAGATAAAGACATTACAGGAAAAGAAAACTACATGTATCTCTCATATGAACAGATACAAAAATCTTCTACAAAGTTTTAACATGTCAAACACCCAGTAGAATATAAAAAGGATAATACCTTGCGACCAACTGGGATTTAGTCCAGAAATGCATTTGAAAATCCATTATATTTCACTATAATAGGAAAAAAAATCACATCATTACCTCAATAGAGGTAGAAAAAAACTGACAAAATTCAACAGCCACTCATGCAGGATGAATACTCTTGGAAAACTAGGAACTTCCTCAACCTGATTACTTCATACTTAATGGTGAAAGACCAAATGCTTTCCTACTAAAATTGGGAACAAGGCCAAGATGTCTGTCATCGCTTCTGTTCAACATTGTACTAGATGTACTAGTCCACACAATAAGGCAAACTAAAGAAAAGAAAGGGCATAATGATTAGAAAGGAAACAGTAAAGCTATCTTATTTATAAATTACATGGGTATCCGTAGGATATTCAAAGGGATCCATACAAAAAAACTACTAGAACTATTAAGTAAATATAGAAAGGTGTCAGGATTCAAGGTCAATATATAAAAATTAATTGCATTTATATATACTCACAACAATCATACACTGAATTTTTTTAAAGTACCATTTGCAATATCATCAAACAATAAGAAATACTTAAGGATAAACTTAACAAAATATGTTCAACTGTTTCCTGAAAACTTGAAAATATTGCTGAAAGAGATTAAAGAAGCTTTAAATTAATGGAGAGAGACATGCTCATGGACAGAAGAATCAATATTATCAGCATGTCAGTTCTTCTGAAACTGACCTAATTTAGTGCAGTTTCAAAATCCTTGCAGTCTGTTTTGTAGAAATTGATAAACTGATCTTAAAATGTATATGGAAATGCAAAGGGCCTAAAATAGCCAGAACAACATTGAAGAAGGACCATGGTGGAACAGTTGAGTGAACTGATTTTGAGACTTAATTAGAATCTACAGTAATCAAGGCAGTGTGGTACTGGAGTAAAAATGGACATACAGGACTTCCCTGGTGGCGCAGTGGTTAAGAATCCACCTGCCAATGCAGAGGACATGGGTTAGAGCCCTGGTCTAGTAAGATCCCACATGCCGCGGAGCAACTAAGCCCGTGCACCACAACTACTGAGCCTGCGCTCTAGAGCCCACGAGCCACAACTACTGAACCCACGTGCCACAACTACTGAAGCCCATGCACCTAGAGCCTGTGCTCCTCAACAAGAGAAGCCACCGTAATAAGAAGCCCGCACACCACAACGAAGAGTAGCCCCTGCTCGCTGCAACTAGAGAAAGGCCGCACGCAGCAACGAAGACCCAATGCAGCCATAAATAAATAAATAAATAAATTCATAAAAAAAAAAAAAATGGACATACAGATAATGGAACACAATAAAAAGTCCAGAAGTAAATCGAATCACATATAGCCAACAGTTTTGACAAAGACACCAAGGCAATTCAGTGAGTAAAGGCAAACTGGAACAGTTGGAAATCAATAAGAAAAAAAAAAAGAACCTCTTCCCTTACCTCACATCATAAAGAATAATTCATTTGAAATGTAACAAAGACCTAAAGCTATAAAACTTCTAGAAGATAACATATAAGAAAATCTTTGTTACCTTGGGTCAAGCAAAGATTTCTTAAGTAAGACAAAAAAGGCACGAACTATGTAAGAGAAAAAAATGGATAAAGAAGAAAAAATGAATAAACTGCATCAAAATTAAAACTTAAGCTCTTCAAATGACATTTTTTCATGTAATTTTATTTATTTTTTTGTTTTAGTTTTATCATACCTTTTTTTTTAATTGAAGTATAGTTGCATTACAATATTGTGTTAGTTCAAATGACATTTTTAATAAAATTAAAAGGCAAGCCACAGACTGGTAGGAAACATTTCAAAACATATGTCTAACAAAGGACTTTATATGTAACGTAAAGAGTTCTATTATAGGGACTTCCGTGATGGTCCAGTGGTTAAGACTCCCCGCTCCCAATGCAGGGGGCCCTGGTTTGATCCCTGGTCAGGGAACTAGATCCCACATGCTGCAACTAAAGATCCTGCAAGCTGCAAGGAAGATCCCATGTGCAGCAACTAAGACCCAGCACAGCCAAATAAAATAAATAAATAAATATTTAAAAAGAACTCTGTTATATATAAAAAAACCCTTAGATAATAAGCAATCGAATTAATAAATGGGCAAAAGATGTGAACAGACCACAGAGGAGAGACAGAGATCAGCACTAATAAGCACCTGAAAAAATGCTAAACGTCATTAATCGTTAGGGAAATGGAAATGAAAACTGCAATAAGATAGTACTCTAGACCACCGGGATTGCTAAAATTAAAAAGACTGACCAAACCAAATGTCAGCAAGGATACAGAGGGACAGGAGCTCCCAAAAACTGCTGGACGGAATGCAAAATAATATAGCACTTTAGAAGAGTCTGGTAGTTTCTTAAAATGATATTCATGTACTTACCATATGACACAGCAGTTCCATTTTTAGGTATTTACTCCAAAGAAATGAAAACATTTATCCACTCAAAGACTCGTGCACAGTATTCACAGCACTTCTGTTCTTTGTGGCCACAAACCGGAAAGGACTGAAAAGCCTGCCTATTGGTAAATGGATAAAGAAATTGTGGTATATCCATATAATAGAATACCACTCAATAACAAAGAGGGAACTACTGATGAAACACTGCAGGATGAATCTCAAAAGCCTTATGTTAAGTGAAAAAAGTCAGACACAAAAGACTGCACAAGTTTGAGTCCATTCCTAAGATACTCTAGAAAAGGCAAAGATTTATTGACAGACAGCAGATCAGTGGTTGCAGGCACCACAGCGTGGGCCGTGGGACCGCACGAGTTTCACCACGAGGCTGCGGCAGAGCCCCCAACAGAATGCTTAACAAATTTCAGCTCTCCGGGCCACCATAGTTTCTGGAAATTCTGCACGTCCGCCTGTGTCAGGGCTCCTCCTAGTGGAATTGCAGTGTTTCTTCGAAGGCCACCTGGTCCAGTTCAGGTGGCCACTGCCCGCCCGGGGACACCTTCTCAGCCCTGCCCACCCACCTCTTCACCGGCCAGCGTCCTGTTTACTCTGGCCACCGTCCAAGCCAGTCGTGAGTCATCGAGTTTCCCTTTACCTTTCCTTTTCGATTCCGCCCCTTTAAAAAAAAAAAAAAAAAAAAGCAGTTTCGATTCTCTCTGAAACTGCCGGCTCCGCCCCCCAAACAGCGCATTGGAAGCCCGGCGTCGGGGCAGGGGCGGGGCAGGGAGGCTGCGGTTCCTCGACGCCGCCGCGCGTTCCGCTCGTTCCGCCTCCGCACCGCGACGCCGGGGGTCCCGTGGGCGCTCTCGGGGCGGCCATCTCACCCTCTCCTTGCGTCGCCACAGCTCGGTCTCTTCCGAAGGTCCGGAGAGCGGAGGCACGGCCGTGGATCCCGGGAACACGGTGATGGAGCGGAGGCCACGGAGGAAGTCGCGGGGCGGCGGCGGCGCGCGCTTGGCGTCCGGGCTGGTCCCCGCGTCCCGGCCCGCGGAGCCGCGGGGTGCGAAGCTCTGGCTCTTCCCCAGCGCCGCCCCGCTCTGCGGCGCGCTGTCCCGGAGGACCGAGGCGACGCGCCAGATGTGCTGCACGCGCGAACGCCTGGCGGTGCTGGAGCGCGGCGGGGCCGGCGTCGAGGTCCACCAGCTGCCTGCGGGGAGCGACGGCGCCAGGAAGCCGAGTGAGTGGGGCCGCGCAGCGCCCGCTCGGCCCTCCCGCCGCGGGCTGGGGGTGTGAGTGCGGTGGGCTGCCGGGGTCGGCGCCTGCGGGGTCGGGGTCGCGGTCGGGGCCAGCAGGGACGCTTCTCCGCAGAGTGGCCCGACTTGTGGGCGTGCGGTCCTTCTCTCCCCGCGAAGGAGATTCAGACGGGGACTCGACGCCGCAGCGGTCCGCGGGGCCCGCAGCCGCGCGCCGGCCCGGGGGCGTTTCGCGCTTGGCTCGCGCAGCATCCCTGAGCTCTCGCAGCCGCGATGCCGGTGGGCGTGGAGTTTGGCGGGGTGGTGGCGAGGAGTAGACCGCTCCGTCCGCCGAGCGCACGGACGGAGTGTACCGGCAGCATCTTATCTCCGCCAGCCCTCCTCTGTCGTTGGTTTCTGTTCAAAGTGTGTTTCTCACTGACCCCTTTTTCGGTCCGCTCCTATTTGGAGTCTTTGGAGAACCTCGCTCGCGTTATCTTGTTCTCAGTGACGATGTTTGCAGGCGTTTTAAAGAGTGCGTTCAGTTGCGCTTCTCCGTGGTAATCTCTGGTGTCCGTAGCTCCGATTCTGCGGGTGGGCGGGAGAGCAAATGGCCACACACTCAACTGAAAAATTTGCCCCTTCTGTTGAGTGAAGAAAACGATATTTTACTTTGGTTCGTTTTACTTTTAACTTGAGCGAAGTCGAGGATCTTTTTTCTGTGGGTCATTTGCATTTCTTTTTGGTGAACTGCCTGTTCATTCGTATCTTTGCCTGGCTTTTTAAAAAATTGAGTTGTTCATCTTTTTCGTATTTATTTGGAAGAGTTTTTGAATATTGAGTTAGAGTAGCCTTTTGTCGGTCATATACGTTGTAAAATTTTCCCCGACTTGCCTTTAGCTAAGGTTATTTTATAGTCTACTTCGTCAATCTTTTAAGGAGGCTTATGGATTTTGTGTTATGTTAGAAAGCTATTCACAATCCAATTTCTTTTTTTAATGTACTCATCTTTATACTAATTTTAAGATTTTATTTTTAAACCTAAAATTTTTGATACACTTGGAAATTATTTTGATTTAAGGAATGAAGTAGGGGGATCTAGATTGACTTGTTTCTCCAAAATGGCTAGCCGGATGTCCCAATACCTTTTTTTGAATAAGCCCTCCTTTTTTTCAACTGATTTGAAATGCTGGGTCTCTAAAAAACTTTGTTGGGCCATTTCTTCTTTATTACCAAACTGTTTTGGTTCTCTTAGCATTTTTATTATGAAGTTCTTTGTGCTTTGATATTTTTACATGAATAGATTTTTTTTCGTTAGAACTGAAAACAAACAAAGTCCCAAATCTATCCTACTTTCTGTGAACAAATTAAGAGTAAATGGCATAGTGGACAATTTTAAATCTTTAAGTTTTAGAAGGGGCTAAATATGCACTAATGCCAATAACAATTCTTTCAACAACATCCTTTTTAAAAATCGTCCCCCCAAACCAAATGTCTCCTTTTAAGAATATAGGCCTTGGCTTCTAGATGGAGCATTACGAGGGCTTTATTATTGTTATTTGTTTTGTTTTGGGAAAGAGTGTATCTCAGAATACACAATATATTTGCTCTTAAAATGAGTGGTGTTGTCCAAAAATTAAGATATATTTTCTTACAGCCTTTTTCATTTCTAGCTCTTCAAATTTAGTTTCTCTTTCTGAACTTCTTAAACAGGAATCTAAAAGCAAACTTCTTCCAGGTGTTTTAAGTGTATTATAATGCAATGAATAATAATAGTGGGTAACAGAATGGTGATAGCTCCTGGTTGGATTTGCTCTGCAGAGTGCATTAAGTTAGGGAAAAAAATGAAGATACATTCCATGGACCAAGGAGCAGAGCACCTGCTGGTTCTCTCCTCAGATGGAAAACCATTTGAGTACAACTATAGCATAGAGCACGCAAGGTAAGGAAGGTTTTTTCTTTTATTAAAAATCATTTAAATTTTGCTCAAAAGGCAATCATAATTTTTGTAGGAAAATGTTCCTTTACGTGATCCTTGTTGCTTGCTTTATACAGTGACATCTTAAGTAAATGATGAATTCTGGACAAGTGAATTCTATCAGTGAACTCTAAATCAATTTATGTCTCCCATCGCATGTACCATGTGTTGCTTTGGCATTTAAAGGAAATGATTGGTTAGTCCACGTAGCCCCAGACTGGACTTTCACATTCATTAACTCATTTAACCCTCATAATAATACTGTAAATTCTATTTACAGAAATAGTTTTCAACCTTGGGAGAAAATGAATTATCATGGAATGATTTGTGAGACTTTTTACTAGTAGATCATATGAATTAGAAGTTATTTTCATCTCGTATTATTCCTGCATCATAAAATTATTGTTTGCAAAAGAGTCTTAGAATCATCTTACCACAGTTTTGTAATGCACATTATTTTCCTTTAAGCCACTAATTAAAGCATGTTATTATTATAATGATTTTATATGTGCTGAATGTGAAGCAGTAAATTTAATGTTTTGAGCTTGAATCCTAATTAAATACAGTTGTTAATTCTTACATCAATGTTGTGACTTCCATTGTGGGATCAACATAAAATATATTTTCTCTCATCAGGTTTCAGTGCATTTTACAAGAAAAAAATAATATAATTCAGATCACATGTGGAGATTATCATTCGCTTGCCCTCTCAAAAGGTACTTTTCTGGAATATTACTTGTTTCTTAGAGGGAGCAAATGTGTGTGTGTATAGAACTAGTAGAATGTATGTGCTTCACTTTGTCACAGGACAGAAGTATGGTTTTGAATGTGATATGGTCTAGAGCACTACTAAAGGAGATACAAAATTAGAATTCTTGGACCTATAAAATCTTCAGGTTTTCATAATTACTATTCCTACCTTTTGTTCTGTCAAATGACAAAACTAAAGCGATTTGGTAACGAGTTTGATGTTCTTTATTTAAGGGAAAAGAGCCCATGGATGGAGAGTGTCTAGGGCCTCACAAGCACTGGAACGCAAGGGCGAGTTCAGTAGAGTGTTAGAAGCCTCAACGCGGAAACAGGGCACGATTGGCTAAGGTTGCATGGCTGACATTTAGCAAGATCAAGGAACAAGGAAATAAGTGTAGAGCGCAGAGTAGACTTGGTGTTTGGGGATTGGCTGACTGCATATGCTGTGTTTCTGGTCAAGTGGAGCATTTACAGGGGCATGAAAGTTCGGTTTGGTGACATGGCACCTGGGCTAGAGCTTTATTTCAAAAGTTCCATGTTTTTTTATTTTTCAAATATGAAACAGTGAAAATATTTTGAATAATCAAAATCTCCTCTCTGGAAGCAGGACCAGGCATGGTCCACCCTTTTCCAGAACTTTCTTCCCTTTTCCTAGTGCTTTTCCAGCTCCCATGATAGGAGCTCAGAATCCCTTGGGTCTGCTTTTATGGCCAATTTGCAGGCCTCTGACGTGTTTTAACATTACCTTTTGAATTCAGAGATTCTCCCCAGCCCTTTATTACTTCCTGTTTCTTATCAGATACCATAATGGTAGGGAAGGTAAGTACTGAATATGGAGTATTTCCTGAAGAACTTGACCTAATTAAGACAGGAAGGCGATAGAGGGGAATTCAGGATCAAGGAAATTTTTTAAATACGTAGGACGGATATAAACATAAACTGAATGAAAGCTGGAATTCAAGGGAAGTAAGTAGTCAAGTATTTGACCTGTACTGAAGGCCCTGTTAAGGTTCGAGTGTATAAAACTTGTATTGGAAAAAACTAGTTGTTTGAGTTCATCCATTTATGAACAGATCTTTCATTTTGAGTAAGTACCATGTTGAGGTTGTGAAGGTGAGACAGACACACTGTGCCTTCAAGAAGCCCAGGATCTAGGGATGTGGGGCGAAGGGGTTGTTCAGGGTTTATTATTGGTAAATCACAATCTAGAAGAATGAAAGTTGGCAAAGCAAGAAAGGGAACTCTACTGATCCTTCTCGGTAGTATCATGATATTCCTGGTGGCTGATAGGCATGTGATAATTACGTTTGAAGGAAAACCTCTGTCTCCCACCAGGTCCTGCTCAGTAAACATTACATCTCCAATATTTTTTTTTAGATACTCCATTAGGTACTGTCATCTTTATTAGATAATATCTAAGAATTTTTCTTTAAAAATATGATCCAATATGTGTAGGTATGACTGATTCACTTTGCTGTACACCTGAAACTAACACAACATTGTAAATCAACTATGCTCCAATAAAAATTTTAAAAATAAATAAGTAAAATAAAAATATGTTCCATATATTCAATTAATGGAAGAAGATGCTCACTCTTTCAAAATGCTGTGCTGCAGTTTTCAGTGTATCTTTAAGGTGTTTATTTAGCGTCTTAAGGCACTTGGGAGAGAGAAACAAAGAAAAGTAGTTTTAGGTTTTATTTTCCCAAATGTAGAATGTTTCTATCTTTCATGGGCCCATCCTGTGGGATTTTTAACATAAGTGTTTCTTGAATTTTATTATAATATATTCAGATAACTTTATTCTTCGTCCGTTCGGGCTGCTATAACAAAAGTAGACTGGGTGGCTTAAACAGCAGAAATTCATTTCTCACGGTTCTGGAGGTAGGAGTCCAAAGTCAGGGTTCCAGCAGGTTCGGTGTCTAGTGAGGGCCAGTTTTCTCACAGGTGGAGAGGGCGAGGGAGCTCTCTGGGGACCCATTTATAAGGGCGTTAACCCCATTCGTGAGTGCCCCCCACCTCGCGATCTCATCTAATTCTAGTCACCGCCCAAAGGCCTCACCTCCTAATACCGTCACACTGAGGGTTAGGATTTCAGCGTAGGAGTTTTGCGGGGGGACACAGACATTCAGTTCATAGCACTACCCTTGGAGGTAAGAGGTAAGGAATTGTAACTGTCATTGCTAAAGGGAAGGTTCTTCTGGTTTTTCTGACCGAGACATGAGAGGATCTGAGCAGTCTTGTCAGTTTGAATGGAGGAGATCACGATGGTACAGTATGGATAGCACATAATGTCCTAGGGTGATGTCTGCTGCATTTTAAACTTACTAAGACAGCGTTTTCTCTGTTTACGTCGAGGTGGTGAGCTTTTTGCGTGGGGAAGGAACTTAGACGGCCAGCTTGGAGTTGGAAGAAAATTTGCCTCGAACCCTACACCGCAGATCGTGGAGCACCTCTCAGGAGTCCCCTTGGTTCAGATTTCTGCAGGAGAAGCCCACAGCATGGCCTTATCCCTGTCGGGAAACGTTTACTCGTGGGGAAGAAACGATTGTGGGCAGCTGGGCCTGGGCCACACTGACAGTATGGAAACATATTTTCAAATTCATATTCTAAACAAATATATATTTGTCATATAAGAGATGAATGTACCACAGACTTCCCTGGCAAAAAATGGTTCAGATCCCCACTTTCATTAGCACTGACCTCCCCGGTTCTCTCTCTGTCTTCAGGGCAGAATCGGTCTAAACGACGTGCATGCACAGCATGGAGGTCATGGCTGTGATTGAGACGTGTGTCCGGGCCGAGTGGGAAAAAGGGAAAGAGCATTGGACTGGGGATCAGAATACCTGGGCTGTGATTCCCACTTCAAGTTAACTAATTTCAGGGCCTGCCCAAGTCACTTACTTTTCTCTAGGTCTTATTTTCTTTTTCTGTAAAGTGATGAGTTTGGATGAAGTGACCTTCAAGGTACTTGTGCACTTAAATGTCTATTATTACAATTACATTAGGACAAAAGGATACTAAAATTCTATTTAGAAACTCACCTATCCTAGTCTCATAAGGTATTCATTACATCTGTAAACACACACGAAAACAACAATTCGCATTATTGAGCTACCTCTACAAAGCAGATGGCAATATTTCTCTTTTTTTTTAAAAAAAATTTTTAAATTTATTTATTTTTTATGGCTGTGTTGGGTCTTCGTTTCTGTGCGAGGGCTTTCTCTAGCTGCGACAAGTGGGGGCCACTCTTCATCGCGGTGCGCGGGCCTCTCACTATCGTGGCCTCTCTTGTTGCGGAGCACAGGCTCCAGACGCGCAGGCTCAGTAGTTGTGGCTCACGGGCCTAGTTGGTCCGCGGCATGTGGGATCTTCCCAGACCAGGGCTCGAACCCGTGTCCCCTGCATTGGCAGGCAGACTCTCAACCACTGCGCCACCAGGGAAGCCCCTGGCAATATTTCTGATGACCCCAAACACCTTGTTAGAGATTTCAGGTGTGGCAGACTCTGCTGCTTTATTAGCTGTGGTAATGTACACGTTCCCCCCAGTTACTGATCAGATGCTGCATTTCTGCCTCACGTGGTCCAATGCTAGTTACTCAGGAGAACCTGTAAGTCAGTGTTAGAAAAATACTCAGAGGAGGAAAAGGAATAAAGGACAGTTGAACTTATTTTTGCTGAATCTCTAAGTGCTTGGACAAGAAAATAATCGTGAAAGAGAGAAGAGGTGGTGTAAGGCAAGGACAGTGTAGTAGAGACTTTGAAAGAAAAAAAGAACCTTTATGTTCATTAAAAGGGTAATGCTAGATGGGACTTGGAAATATCAGGTATGCTTCAATGAAGCCTAATCAGGTCAGGTTAAAAAGAGAAGAATGGGCTCTGGGAAGTGAAAGTGACACTTTCACAGGTGAGTGCCCCCGAGTGTGGCCCTTTGACCACTGCCCGCCTCTGCTTTTAGACCTAAATGTACCAACACAGAGCCTTTCTTGCCAAAGTGTGTTAGGAGCTGTTGTAATGGGCCTAGAGGAAGCGGTCTGGGTATTTTATCAGTAGCGTGGAACTCTAGTGTGAAATTCACCATTTCCTTTGGGTCACTTGAACTCTTCTTTCCCTTGCATAGGTAAAGATTCTCCTTCCCTTATTGAAGTGCTGGACAATCAGAAGGTTGACTTTCTCGCTTGTGGTGGCTCTCACACTGCCCTGCTTACAAAGGTGCGTGTACCCTTGTCTCTGACTGTAACTCCAGGAGAGCACTTTGTAGTGGAGAAAGCACTAGAACCTGGAGATGTGGGCAGCTAGCGTTTCCCAGGGAAGAAAGGTCACCACTTCCCACATGCAGGACTGTCTGATCACTGGGGGGCTTTGCTTTGATGGTGATTCTATTGATTTTTCACTGACGCCTTTGCATCAGTGAGTGTTTACTTCTGTGTCCTATTTCTCTAGAAACTGATATGAAGTTCCCTTTCTTTAGGATGGGCTGGTGTTTACTTTTGGTGCTGGAAAATATGGGCAACTCGGTCACAATTCAACACAGAATGAGTTAAGACCCTGTTTGGTAACTGGACTCGCTGGGAATAGAGTGACCCAGATAGCATGTGGAAGGTAAGTTGTGAAGTGTCAGTGAAAATTGGTAAGATATGCACAGTAAATTTAGATAGGTAGTTTAATAAAATTTCCATCAGGTTTCTTTGATTGAAATAAAGGTATCAAACATTTTCAGATAGGTGAAGATGCTTAATTTTACATTATTAGACAATCATAATAAATATTTTACTATACATATTTACTTTCATTGATTTTTTTTTTTAATGTGTAAATATATTTACTTTCTGTTGGTCCTTTAGTGAAATACCTTTGTAACTGTTCGAATGCACTTTTATCTTAAAAAAAAGTTATCATTTATTTGGAAAAAAATGAACAAACATGAGTTAGAAAGGTTCATTCATTGATATCATCACTCCATCTCTGCATTAACCAAAGGAACATTGTCACCACTTTGGATTTTTCGTAACATACATTCCTCCGAGTAGTGCATGTTCCAGAAGGAGTCCTCACCTTAGAAATGTCTTACTGCAAACCAGGCGGCAGTACCCCTACTAACACAGGAGAATTCACTGGAAAGACAAGAGACTCACTGAAAGCTATTACACTGACGGTCACTTTTATTACAAGAGGAGGATACAAGTTAGAACCAGTCAAAGGAAGAGATGCATAAGACAGAGTCTAGAAGGGGTCCAAATGAGGAGCTTCTGGTGTCCACTCCCCTTGGAGCCACGGGCCGTGTTACCTTCTCCCAGCCTGATACATGACTGAAGAATACTGCCAACCAGGGAAGCTCACCCAAGTCCAGGGTTGTTTTGGGGTTGTTTTAGTCATGATTGATTGAATTATTGCCCATGTGGTTGAACTCAGCCTCCAGCCTCTGTGTACCGGAGAGGTTGGGCTTACATACAGCTGGAGGGGCTTCCAGGAGCCACCTGGATAAACTATTAGGTGTGGTCTTAGGGGCGGGCCTACCGTGAATAACAGAGACACTCCTATCGCTTGGAAACTTCTGAGGGTTTAGACATTACCTCCCAGGCAGTGAGGACAAAGGCCAGACCTCAGAGTAAGGCCAAATTCTTTCCTTTTACATCTGTATAGTAGGAGAGGCCATCAAGCAAATCAGTAAGAAAATCAGCATGATAAAGGTCTTTGGGAAATAGAGCTCAGGGAGGATCACCTAATGCTATCTCCTAGGCTGGGGAGGGGAGGGACTCAGAGATGGCTTCCAGAAGGTGGTGACTCAAGCCAAGGCCTAAAAAAGGAGTAGAAGGCAAGAGGTGGTGCTTGTTCTGACGAAGGGAACGTCATTTGCCAGGGTGCAGTGTCATGGCCCTCAGCACACTTAGCGGTTCCAAAATCATCTCAGCCACACATTAGCGGCGTCTTACTTTCTAGACGGCTAAGTCGTACATTGGAGATTGCTTAGCTGGTTTCACTGACTGAGTAGCGTAATTTCTTCAGTTCACCAGATTGCTGCATACTCTAATCATTGTGGATAATTGAGAACTGACCGTATGTGCTTTCATTTAATAGGCAGCACACACTTGCCTATGTTTCTGATTTGGGGAAGGTCTTTTCTTTTGGTTCTGGAAAAGAAGGACAACTGGGAAGCGGTGGAACACACAATCAACTGATACCACATCCCATGAAATCGCCATCAAATGAAGAACTCACATTTGGTAAATTCTTTAGGAGCACAGGATTTGACATGAATACCTTGGTTGAGAAACTGATTGTCGTAAGCGTGTAATGTGGGCAAGAAAAGAAATGTATGACTGTGAAGGGAGGTTTTCTAAACATTGCTTTCATTCGTTTACTTGTAAACAGCGTAACACAGCCAATCTAATTTATCAAGTCGAAATAACCATTAGTTGTCCCTTAGCGCTTCAAGTTAAGATTAATGTGGATTTAAAATGACACAACGTAAAATAGACTATATGGGTTCAGAGGCCTATGCAGCCTCTGATTCCAGTTTTCAAGGGACCTATTAATGCCATAGTGATTGTTTTTCTTACCTGATTAAAATGACTCATAATCATATAAAACCCTCAGAATGATGAGCAGCTGACATATGCCAGGCACTGTAAACTGTGCCTAACTCACCGGCCCTTAAACAGTTCCAGGAGATGTGTACTCTCAGTCCTCTTTTGCTGGAGGGTGCAGAGACTTGGAGGGCAGAAGGTTAGCCTGTGAAGGGTTGTGGCTGGACACGTGAACTGTGCCCTGTGGAACTTTAGAGCCTTAGCTCTGAAACGTTCCACTGTAGAAGTGCCTCGGAGCCCTTGGGTCACTTGTTTCTGAAAGCTTAGTGGTGACCGGAAGTACCAAAATTCTCTCAGTTCTTCTGGGGAAATGAACAGTCGGGTTATTTCCTTAAGCAGATCAAGTATTATATCTGATTTCTTATAACCCCTAGCATAGGCTTTTGAAGTACTTACATTCTTCACAGCCAGTAGTCGTTGAGTTGTAGAAATCTTGAGTTGTAGAATCATATGGGTTTTTGTAAGAGGCGCTGAATTAAACCAGGGAACAGTTAACTAATCAGATATTTGTTTGACTGTGTTGTATATATAAGCATTTATATTAATTATGTGTATCAAACTGATACCACGTTGCCGACCTTGTGAATCATCTATGTTTGCTAACTAGACTTTACCCTGAAGTAGATACGTATTTCCGCTTTATCGGTAGGAAATGTACTGAGTCTTTGTCTGTCAGAAAGATAAAAGGACTCAGTTTAAGAAGAATCTAAAATGATTTAGGCTGAGCGTGTATATTTGTATCAGATGAGTTTCTAAACTCTTATTTTTTGTAAATCCCTTTCAGAAAGCCGTACCTCGGAAAAGGAGTTAATAATGATTGCTGGAGGAGATCAAAGCATTTTGCTTTGGGTGGAAAAAAAGGTAAAAATAGATCTCTAGAAGTTTTATAACTTGGTATTTTAAGCAAAACAGAAGGTTCTAGAATCTAGATTTGGTGAATTCCAAAATCATCAGGTTACTAGGCTGAGTTTGGGGAATGGTTAGGTGTTATCGATCCTTTATTGTCTAAACTACATACGTATTTACTCACAGAAGTCAGCAGATTTGCCCTTAGTGTACGTCAAATACGTGTGATTTCCTTAGACTCTGCTGACCTTTCGGGAGGCTCCTTGCCAAGGGCATTTTGGTCAGGGTGCTAGTGAACCAACAGGTTGATATTCTGAAGTGACTTTGCCAGCCAATCCTAGAAAAGACCCGAGGTTTATAGTCTTATGAATAATCAGCCCGTAACCCCCGTACCCTACTCCACCAAGGCAGACTGAGTCCCTGCCACTTCTGTACCCAGTCCTTTTAGGATCTCTCCACTCAAAGCTGTCTGATGTTCAGTTTAATCTGACCATACCCGTATAAAGCGTTCGGCGTTGGGGCATTCAGAGAAACTTACTTTGGATCTAAGCACCCTTAGACAAGAAATGGGCAACCAGGCAAATAATTGATTGTTCCTTGGTAGAATCTTACTTTATGATTTTTGCAGAGCTGTGTTATCCATGCTTAGTATTACTCTATCCTTAGAACGTGCCTAAGAGTTGGATACCTATTTCTGTGGTGTCTGAGTTACTGTATTTTACTATTTTGTTTGTTTACAGAATTCCTATGTTAATCTGAGGAGGAAAATTCCTACCTTGAATAAAGGCACTGTAAAGAGATGGATTGCTGACGTGGGGACTAAACAGTGGCAGAATACAAAGAGGTACACCCTAAGGGTCTGTCTGCTCAGATAGCTCTCTAAAGCAGTGTTTCCCCAGCTGGCTGTGCACAATACAGAGATGTGAGATTTTGTGGTCCACTAGTGGTCCATTAGTCAGAGATCTGCAGAGAAACAGAACCAATAGGGTGTGTTTGAGGGTGGTGGGGAGAGATTTTAAGGAATTGGCTCATGCAGTTGTAGGGGATGGCAAGTACAAAATCTGTGAGGCAGGACAGCAGGCTGGAGACCCAGGGAAGAGTTGATATTGCAGCTTGAGTCTCAAGGCAGTCTGGAGGCAGAATTCCCTCTTCCTCTGGAGACCTTAGACTTTTTCTCTTAAGGCCTTTAACTGATTGGATGAGGCCCACCCACATTATGGAGGGTAATCTGCTTTTCTCACAGTCTACTGATTTGAATGTTAATCTCCTCTAAAAAATACCTTCACAGCAACATCTAGATTGGTGTCTGATCAAATCTCTGGGTACCATGGCCTAGCCAAGTTGACACATACAATTTAGCATGTAAGCTCCTTGGGGGCGTCTTTTTTTTACTGCAGGACTTCTCTGGGCCTTTGATGTGTTTAATTGTGACACTGAGCAGGAAATATAGTCTACAGTTTCTCAACCCTCGTTGACTTGAGAGCCTCTTGTTTGTTGAGCTGTTATTCACAGCTGAACAGCTTAGGCAACCTTACTGTCAATGTTAGGACTCCTACCACCTGTACAAATTATACTCATTTATACAGGCATTTCCTTTTAGAGACATTTTTAGGTATGGCTTCCTAATTCTGGAAAGTAGTTATACCAAATAGCTGCATCATGCAGAGCACAAATGGTCAAGAACTATTTGTGCAAGTGCTTCTATGACAAAATTGAGCATACATCCCCACCTTTAATTTCTGGTAATTTTTTTTGTTTCTACTGCAGTGGAATAGAAATAAGTAGGGCTTGGAAAGCTGGGTGGGTTGGGAGTGTTTTATTTGTCCGAGAAAATACCCTAGGTCAAGCCGTATCCTCTTCCCCTCTGGCTTCTCTGAGTACATATCTTTTTATTTCCCATGTTTGCCTCTGAAATTTTGAGATTTCGCAAATGAGACTTTCAGATGCCCATGGCAATATGCAGATAAATTGGAGATGGAGGGAGGAGTTTGAAGGACAACTGATCATGTCTCCTCCTACAAGGAGGCACATTCTGATTTGTTTTAACCACCGTCTTATTCCTAATATAGGGAAATCAGAGAGGTATTTTCATCTCCTGCATGTCTGGCTGGAAGTTTTTTAAGGGAAAGGTAATATATATAATAAATTTAAGATTCTGTTGAAAACACTACGTATAGATAGCATGGTGACTATGTTAATAATACTGTATTGTGTATTTGAAAGTTGCTAAGAGAATAGATCTTACAAGTTCTCATCACAAGAAAAAAAATTTGTAAGTATGTGTGGTGATGAATATTAACTAGACTTGTGGTGATCATTTCACAATATATGCTGTACATATATCAGTGCATTATGTTGTACATACCTGAAACTAATATAATGTTATGTGTCAATTATATCTCAATTTAAAAAACTGTGAAAGGTGGTAAAGAAAATGGTTTGAGGGTAAAATAATTATCTATGTCTTTATCTCTTTTTAAAAATTACCTTTTTTTTTTCCTACAAAAGCACATATATGCTTGCTGTAGAAAATGTCAAAAAAAAAAAGACATGAAACAAAAAGAAAATGAAAATCAGAATTCACCACTTAAGTGTAACAGCTAGTGTTTGTATAAATGTCTTTTTTATGCAAATCTGTTGTTTTACAAAAAATGGGATTATATTGTTTTATACATTTCTTCACACTTAATACATTTGCCCATTTTTCCATTTTATTCAATTTTTATATTATTCAGTATTTCCCCATAATATCATTTTAATGGTTGCATGGTATTCCATGGGAAGGACATACCTTAAATTATTTGATTACTTCCTTATTGCTAGATACTAAGGTTTCTTTGAATTTTTAAGTATTATGAAAGAATGACTTTGTACTTCTTTTCCTAAATATTGATATAATACTTATTTAAAAGAACTTTTTCTGTTTTCAGACACTAAATATATGTGTTATTTCACAAAGAATGGGTCTGTTTTTAGACAATATATTCAGTCCAGTATAAATGTAATTCTTGAGTTAAGATAGACATTTCATTAGTAATTTCCTCTTTGATTACTAAAAATTTACTGCTCTGGAACCCCTTTTTTTGGTCCCTGCTTATAGTTCATGTAGCTGGAAAACGAGAAAAACCTTTACCTTTTTTCTGTGGCTATTTTTTTTTTTTTTTGTACTGGAAAATAAATATTTATTGATTACTCATTTAAGATAAGACAATATCTGATGTACAGTCTGATAGCATATGTATTGTTAATGCAGCCTTGATATTTTTTGACATTTCAGAAATAATCATATTTTGTCAGCTATGTTTTCAATTGTGTTTGTATTCAGCCACATGTTTATAGTTACTGAAAAGGTGAGAAAAAAGTAATTTTATTAAAATGAAGCAAGCTTGAGAAGAAACTTTTCATCTGGATAAAGAATCTAATAAAATATTTAATTTTGAAGTGTCCTTTTTCATTTACTTATTCACCCAGTTTTCATTTACCTTCCTTCCACAGAAGCGCTGGAGAAACGACGTCTGTTCATTTGGACTTAAATACAGCAAGGGAGACCTTTAAGGAGTTAACCCAGAAGGACTGGATTACTAACATGGTGGTATTCTTCAGATTGTTACTTGGAAAAAGAAAATACACTGAAACATTTTTATAAGAGCTCAAAATTTCAGAAGAAATATCTTGTTTTCAGATACTCTTTGAGACCCTGTGGCATATACAGATTAAGTTAAACTCAGCTACCATTCAGGAGTTTCCCCACTTAGGGTGAAATAGGTGGTATAATAGGCACTTAGGTTACAAATAATCTAACTAGTTCATCGGTGCCCTCACACGCATACACGTATATGTACAGGCACTCCCCTAGAGGGAATGTCTTCAATTTAGGGCTTTAGGAAGATGATTAAAATATTTGTTGAGACTGGTACGCTAGAATAAGAACAACATTTTATTTGCAGTTATTTTAAACATAAAAATGTTAGAAATGTATAGAAATGAGAACACTTTTTCTGATATGAGTGTCCCCCTCACCAAGGACTGCCTGGTCTGCACTTCCTTTTTTGTAGGTTCTAAAATGTTCTTGTTCTTTCTGGGATTGTTGCTTCTTCGTTTCAGCACTGTTACTACTGTCTTTAGGCTTCCCACTTGGAGATGCTTCAAGCATGCTTCCTTTATTAATGTAGCCTTTCCTAATGTAGCTTTTATTAATTTATTTCCCTGTTCTACTGTACTGATTGATCTAGGGGTGGTACTGTCTATGTTGTTCTCTCAGTCTGTTTCTTTCTGGGTCTCTGGCTCGTTTTTGCACGCTCTCTCTCTCTGTCTCTCTCCCTCTCTCTCCCCCTCCCTCCCTCCCTCTCCCTCCCTCTCCCCCTCTCTCCCTCTCCCCCTCCTTCACTTCTCTTGGCTCCCTCCACCCCCATTTGGTCTTTTCTTCTGCTTCTGTGGCTCTTATTCTTTCCCTCTCTCTGTCTCGTGCTTGTTCTCTTCCTGCTCTCAGCTCCCTCACCTGGTCTCTTGCTCTGTCTGTCGCACTCAGCATTCTGTGTCTTAGCTGCAGGTTGTGTCTCGCACACTCTTTTCTCAAGGGAAGATGGAAAATTTAATTATGTTAACTTTGGCAGAACCATTGCCCAATTAGGAGTCTGATGTAAAATGGATCCCTAATTATGCACCTTTATCAGGACTCTGCAGCAGTTAGTAGAAAGATCACCAAAAGTAGAAAGCCATTTCTGCATCTGTGAAGGGAAGAGGTTGGACCAGTTCATCACTAAGGCTAATTATACCTTAGTTGTGCCAGAACAATATCATATACAGTGCAAGCGACGTAATCATAGAGGAGTCAGTCTCCCATTGTTTCCGATGGGACAGTTGGATCAGAAGACCTGTAATGTTTCTGTTTTGAGATTTCTGTGATATGGACGCACAGACGTGGCCTTCCTTCATTCATTCAGCAAACATTTGAATACTGCGATGTGTAGGGAGCTGTGGTGAGAGCCCTGTCTTCAGAGGGTCCTGGTTAGTGAAGGAGACGGATGCCGACGGGCAGGTGTCAGTTGTCTCCCCTAGTTCCCAGCTTGGAACATACTGGGTGTATGATAAATATTTTTAGATGAATGAATTCATTCATCACCTGGGCAGTGAAGGGTCAGCTCTATTTAGAGTGCTCAAAACAAGGGGCCCAGGGGGAGGGGAGTTTACCGGCTACCTACAGGGGAAGCACATTCCAGGCAGTCAGGAAGGTGTGCACCAAGGCACAAGATGTGAAACATTGTGACTGGCTTGAGAGCGGTACAGTGGTTCTAAAGGGCTGGGAGGTTTGGGGTTGTGGATGAAGAAGAGCCCAGAGGAAGGAGGGGGGCACGTGCAGCAGTCAGGTGTGCATGACTCTGAAGCCTGAACCTCGTGGTGGGGGCCCAATAGAATGTTTTGATGTGAAAATGGATCATTGTAAGATTTTGTACATGTAGAGATATCATGTAGCTAGTATCTCATAATTTAGTGATTGAGTTTGAGCTTTGCAGTCAGAAAGATCCAGGAGAGATTCTCACTTAGCTCTGTGACCTTCAGCAGGTTAATTTCCCTAACATGCAGAGTTCTCATCTATGAATCGGGGTTAATAATACCATCTATGTTACAGAGAAACGACAAGGATAAATGAACTTATATATGTGAATTACTTAGCACAGTATCTGACAAATAATAAGAACCCTGTAAACACTAGCTTATCTTCTTAACGGGGTTTTAGGCAAATTACTACCATTATCTGAGCCCACAGAACACATAAACATTCAGAATTCCATTTGAATTTTTCTTCAACACTTGCATTCTGAATTGGGGAAACTATAAGAAGATTGGAAGGGCTAGAAACTAGAGTTTGGTGGAGAGAGTTTGTGATGAGACAGGTGATTCTGTGAGAAGGTAACAGGAAACCATGCTGATTTTCGTTGTTGCAGTTGTTGCTTTTCGTTTGTTTTTGTTTTTTATTTTTGCTTTGCTTTGGGAGATTCTGACACATTCTTCCTCTTTAGAAAATGAGGTGTGCTAGTGGAACTGGAGGGAAGAATGTGGACCTTATCATTGGGAGGGCTGGCTTTTTTTTTTTTTTTAAATTTTATTTAATTATTTATTTATGGCTGTGTTGGGTCTTCGTTTCTGCGCGAGGGCTTTCTCTAGTTGCGGCAAGCGGGGGCCACTCTTCATCGCGGTGCGCGGGCCTCTCTCTATCGTGGTGGCCTCTCGTTGCGGAGCACAGGCTCCAGACGCGCAGGCTCAGTAATTGTGGCTCACGGGCCCAGTTGCTCCGCGGCATGTGGGATCTTCCCGGACCAGGGCTCGAACCCGTGTCCCCTGCATTAGCAGGCAGACTCTCAACCACTGCGCCACCAGGGAAGCCCGGGAGGGCTGCCTTTTAGTTCTGAGTCCATCGTTCATCCAGTATAATCTTGCACATGTGATTTCTTCTTGATCTCCTTCATGAACCCCAACAATTGGATGGAGAGGACACTTGTCACACATTTACACACCTAGGTATTTGGGAAGCTAGATGAGATGGATTGTGAACAGGGGTTTTAGAGAGACCAAGTGATTGCTCCAAATTCATGGTGGGATGAAACTCCGGGTTCCACACTTTATTTTATTACAGTAATTGCACCCAGTTCCCACTGTGTTCTGAGTGTCTTTTCCTGGATCCTTTCTGACCACAGATAACCACATGTCTGAGGGATACTCTGTTCAAAAATCTTCCATTTCATTCTCCACATCAAGAAGCTTTAGAAGTTTTCTTCCTTCTCCCAGAGTGTCCTGTGATGCATGACCCTAACAACTGGGAGAGCCTGGTGGTCCCGTTTGCAGAGGCTGTTTATAAAATGCACGCCCAGTCGTCAGAGGTTCTGGGTAAGATCGATGGTTTGCATTTGAAAATACATGACTGTCTTCTTGGTGGAAACACATGCCTAGTGAAGTTACGGCAAAACTTAGGTGATTGTGAACACATTCATGGTGTTTAGTTCCTAGTCTTAGTGTATTCTAACATGCTATAATAATTACTGTGTTCATCCAAGATGGATTTTTCTAGTCCCTTTTTAGCGTTCTTTTCATGATACCTGTGTGGCTTGGTCATGAGGTCCTTTGCCCCCTACTTGTCATTATGAAGAACTTCATACACAGATGTTGAAAGACTAGTACAGTGAATCCCAGATACTCTCTACCTGAGAGTCAACAGCAGTTAACATGTTGCTGTGTGTGTACAGATTACATTTGATGTACAGATGGCATTTTATTTTTGCTGAACTATTTGAAAGTGAGTTGGAGATATCAGGGCATTTTACCCGTAATATTTCAGCATGCATCTCCGAAGGATGTGGAATCCTGTATTACCTCAACATTGTTACCACAGCTAATAAGATTAGCCGTGATTGCATAATATTACCTCACATCTAGGCCGTATTCAAATTTCTGCGCTTGTCCCGAAAAGTATTTTACAGGCTTTTTTTTTTTTTTCCAAAGAGTGTGGGTCAGTAGTCCTGTACAGTGTCTCACATCTAGATTTGTCCGATCGTTTCCTCCTGTCCCTGCATTTCCAGTACACTGGAAATTAGGTCTAGGGGCTTGATTATATTCTAATGAGGTTTTTGACACAAATAGCACATTCAGCCCAAGGAAGTCCATTTGTTCTTACGTTTTGTCACATTGTAAACAATGAAAAGTTTAAAACATTTTTCTTTTATACAATGCCAAAAGATGGTTTTTAAGAGTTAAAAACTCGTGCTGAGAGCGCAAAAGAGAGTCGTGTAATCACAAATAGTTCTTAATCTGGTTTTTAATACTGTATGCTATTTCATCTGGGTAAAAAATGTGACTAATTAATTTTGTCTAGTTTTTTTTCCCCCCCAACAAATTAATTAGATCAAATGTGTGGTTCTCTTAGTGTCAAGGCATTTTTTTGAGAACATTAAATTCTACCCTTTCAATTCCGATTGTATTTACTGAAAAATTTATTACAAGTGTGTCTTTGTAACTACAATATATATGAAAATATTCTGCCAGTTTCAGAAAATATTGACTACTTCTTGCCTTTAAGAATCCAAGAAATGTTACACGCTGACAGTTACTTACCTTCGTATCCCTCAGAGGAATATTGGGCATCTCTGCAAGAATCTGCTTTCATCAGGCTGGTCCAGATGTTTAAAGCAGCCGTCATTGCTCAGCTGAATTATTGGGCTGGAACTGCCGAGAATAACTATCACATTAAAACTCTCCTAGAAATGTTGAAAAAGCTGCACAGGGTAAGTGCTGTTTTAGAAACCCGTGTATCTTTATTTTGCAATAAAAATTCCCTTGGTTTCACCTGGCTTGAAACTTAAGCAGACTCTTACGAAACATGAGGTTGATACTGCTATTTTTAAAATTTTTTTTGTGAATTAAGTCGTGCATATAAAGGAGTGTGTCTAGTATCCACGTACAGTTTAAAGAAAAGTAGTAAAACAGACATCAGTGCAACTACCACCCGTGTTAAAAAAGAAGACATTTCTAGTGCTTTAGAAATGCCTGTGTGTCTCTCACAGATTACACCCCCTCACCTCCCGAAGGTGGCCAGGATCCTGGATTTTCAGTTAATCATTCACTTACTCTTCTTTATTGTTTTATAACCATAAGTATCTCTTGACACTATGCTGTTTAATTTTGCCGTTTCCAAAATTTCATATGAGTCGAATACATGCTGCTTACACAACGTTCTGTTTTTTTAGACTCATCCAGATTAATACTTATGTCTGTACTTCATTCATTTTCACTTCTGTATCATAGTGCATAGTGTGACTCTACCAGAATTATCCATTCCAGTATTGATGGATATACAGTATGTGCTGTTTGCAGTTCTTTTTTAGGGGGAGGGTTCCTCTATGAGAAAACATGCTACTGTCAACATTTTTGTACTTATCTCTTGGTGTCCATGTGTCAAGAGTTAGTTTTTAGTTTCCATCCCTAATTCTGGAATTGATAGGTTGGAGGATATGCCTGTGTTGTTCTTTATGGGTAGTGACAAACTGTCTTCCAAAGTGGTTGGACCAATTTAAATCCTCTCCAGGAAATGATGAGAATTCTGTTGTCCCATGTCTGACTTTAAAATTTGGAAAATATTTTTAGTGCCATATGGAAATCGTGCCAAATTATGACTTTATTGATTGATTGGCTGATTGCCGAGTTGGGTCTTTGTTGCTGCCTGCGGGCTTTCTCTAGTTGCGGCGAGCAGGGGCTACTCTTCGCCGCGGTGCATGGGCTTCTCACTGCGGTGGCTTCTCTTGTTGCGGAGCACGGGCTCTAGGCACGCGGGCTCAGTAGTTCTGGCTCGTGGGCTCAGTAGTTGTGTCTCGCAGGCTCTAGAGCGCAGGCTCAGTAGTTGTGGCGCACAGGCTTAGCTGCTCCACGGCATGTGGGATCTTCCCGGACCAGGGATCAAACCCGTGTCCCCTGCATTGACAGGCGGATTCTTAACCACTGCGCCACCAGGGAAGCCCCAAATTATGATTTTAATTGTATTTCCCTGGTTCTAATGCATTAGAGCATATTTTCATGTTTATAATTGCAGTACTTGTTTCCTCTTCTATAAAATACCTGTCCTTTTGCTCAATTTAAATGTATTGTTTAATTTTTTCTTATTGATTATAGGAGTACTTTTTAGTTTGGATACTAGTCCTTTGTCAATTTTATGTGTTGCAAATATCAGGTCCCAGTTTGTAGCTTGTCTTGGTGCTTTCTGATGAACTCACCTTTTTTTAACTTGTTGGCCACACCCCTCAGCGTGTGGGATCTTAGTGCCCCGACCAGGGATTGGACTTGCACCCCCTGCATTGGAAGCGGGGAGTCTTAACCCCTGGACTGCCAGGGAAGTCTGAAACTCATGTCCTTAATTTTAATGTAGATAAAATTTGGGGACCTCTCTGGCGGTCCAGGGGTTAAGACTCGCCGCTGCCGATCGCGCATGCCACACGGTGTGGCTGGAAAAAAAAAAAAAATTTGTCAGTCTATTCCTTTATGATCTTTACTCCATGTGTTTTGTTTTAAACTTTTTTTCCCTTCAAGGTTTTAAATTATTACCCGTATCAGGGATCAGGAGGGCTTTTTTTTGGAAAGGACCAGATGGTAAATATTTTAGGCATTTGTGAGACTTTACAGAAGAAGCAGAGGGCCTGATTTGGCATCGAGGGCTGCTCTAGATAGTCTTCTAACACAGATGAGAGCTGGGACCAGAGGAGGAGTACAAACAGAGGCTCATATACCATATGTCTAATGTTTAAAAGGTTAGAAATCTAGCTGACAACGTGTTGAATGAAATAAAATATACTCTGTCTTCCCACCTTGACAAATAAACCTTCCTAATGACAGGGGAAGCCAGGTTTGAATTTCGAAAGCTTGGCTCCTTACAGAGTTCTGCAGCAAAAGGAGAGGCTCCGACGGACCCTCCCCGCTCCCACCGCAGGTCCTCTGCGCTTCTCTTCCTTCCTTGGTTTTCTCCCACACCAGGGCTGGCACGTGGCCGTGTGTGGACACCTCAGCCCATGTCTCTGTGTTCCATCCCACCTCCCACAATAGCCATTCCTTACCCAACCCTGGGGCCCTGGAGCCTTGGGGTGTGTCACCTGTGACACTTCCACTCCCCAGAGAGCAAGTGGAGGGAGAAACCTGTGTAGCTCCTGGGGCTGGCTTGGAGCCGTTTGGGCAGGGACTTGAGGGTCTTGGGTTCTGGAGCTCAGTCTAGATGGGGATGTGTGATGAGTGGGCTGCACATAGACAGGCCCCGTTGGCCCTGCAGACCCCTTGTGGGAAGGGGCTTGGCTGGAGGAAGCCCAGAGCAAAGACCTTTAAATCAGAGGCCCAGGGCAGAGGTCACTCCTGCCAAGGTCTAAAGGGAGTATTGAGGTTAGCTTTGCCTTTCACACTTTGGTGTTTAATCCAACTGAAAATTTATTTTTATTATTTTCCATATGAAAACAATTACCTAGCACCACTTAACTGAAATTCTGTCCTTTCTGCACTGATAGGTAATGGGAACTGTCATAAAACAAGTTTCTGTGTGCGGGGTTCATGTACAGGCTCTCTTCTGTACTGTTAGTCATTGTATGTGGCTCTATATTGTTTATACTTGCTAAAAGAAATACTCCTGTCTTGTTCTTAAAGTGAATCTTGGATATTTTTGGCATTTGGTTCTTCCCTATAAATTTTGGAATTGGCTTTTCAGGTTCTACACACACATACACAGATCTTATTGGGAATTTGATTGAAATTGCATTTAATATGTATTTCACTTTGGGGAGAATTGACACCTTTACTGTTGTGAATCTTCATGGTATCTATTTCTTCTACTTATTAGATTATCTTTTAAGTTTTTCAGTGAGTTTTTGTTATTTTACTATGAAAGTCTTGGATATCTTTAGTCAAATCTATTCCAGGGTATTTAACTGTTTTTAAGTTTTTGTAAATGGTATCTTTTAAAAACTATATTATCTGTTGTTGGTTTAACAGCAGATAAATGCATTGATAATAGGAATGCATTGTAGGAATGCATTGATTTTTGAATATTGATTTTTTTTCTTTTTTTGGCCGCACTGTGCAGCATGTGGGATCTTAGTTCCCCACCCAGGGATCGAACCTGGGCCCCATGCGGTGGAAGCTCGGAGTCTTAAACCACTGGACCGCCAGGAAAGTCCCTGAATATTGATTTTTTAATAGCCAGTGAGTTTGCTAAATTCTTGCATTATATCTAGTAATTTAACCGTAGATACTTTTGCATGTTCTGTGCAGACAATCGTATCTTTGAAAAAAATAATGTTTTTTTCTTCGCAATTCTTATGCATTTTATTATTTTCCTTTGCCTTGTTGCACTGGCTAGGCCTTCCTATCCCTAGTTGTTCAACAGGAAGGTTGAATAGAAGTCGTAGTGATAGTAGGTGCCTAATCTTGTTGGTGATTTTAAAGGAAAATTCTTAATATCACTATTAAATAACATTTTTACTATGGGGTTTTGGAAAATTACCTTTCCAGGTAAAAGGATGTTCCCTCCATTTCTAAGTTGTTACACGTTTTAATTCAAAACAAGTATTGACTCCCTCCTCCTGAAATTCTACTTATTTTGTATGTTAGTTCTTCTCGCTCTGTCATCCATGTCTCTTAATCGTCCTGTCATAATTTCCATCTGTTTGTCTCTTTGTACCCCATTCTGGATGATTTCTTCAGCCCTATCTTCCTGTTCATGAATTTGCTTTTCAGTGATTTTTGTCTGCTATTAAAACTGTCTTTTGAGTTTTATTTCTAGTAGTATGTTTTTCACTTCTGGAAGTTTTCTTTGGTTCTTTAATTTTTTTTTCTTGGTTATTATTTATAATTTCTGGGTATCTGAAGTCTTTGCAGGTCAGTTTTTGCTGTCTTTAGTTTCTGCTGAATCTTCCTCGTGGCTCCTCCATTATAATGTATTTTGTGACTGTGTGTGTGTGTATATGTGTGTGTGCGCACATTTCCCTTGGAACTTTTATCTTTTGGAATTCTTTGAGGGCTGGGTCTTTTCAGGGAGAATTTGCTTCTGCCAGGCTCCTGGCGACACCAGCAGTTTGGTAGTATTAAATTAGTCTTTAAAGATTAGCATTTAATATAAAGATTAAAATTTTGGCTTGAGGCTTTTTAGATCTCCAGGTGGTATGAATCTGGTGTGTGAATTTTCGGGAGAGTGCTTTTGTAATGACAAATTCTGTAGGCGACCTTCTTCCCCCAATGCCAGCACCATTTTTTTTTTTTTTAAACACTTTTATTATTTATTTATTTATTTATATTTTGGCTGTGTTGGGTCCTCGTCTCTGTGGGAGGGCTTCCTCCAGTTGCGGCAAGCGGGGGCCACTCTTCATCGCGGTGCACGGGCCTCTCACTATCGCGGCCGCTCTTGTTGCGGAGCACAGGCTCCAGACGCGCAGGCTCAGTAGTTGTGGTGCACGGGCCTAGTTGCTCCGCGGCATGCGGGATCTTCCGAGACCAGGGCTCGAACCCGTGTTCCCTGCATTGGCAGGCAGATTCTCAACCACTCCGCCACCAGGGAAGCCCCATTTTTTTTTTTTTAATTAAAAAATTTTTAATTTATTTATTGAAGTATAGTTGACTTATATTAGTTTCAGGTGTACAGCATAGTGATTTGATACCTCTATAGATTACACGCCATACAAAATTATTATAAAATATTGACTATTTTCCCTGTCTACATTACACTCCTGTGACTTATTTTATTTATTTTATTATTTTTTTAATTGAAGTATAGTTGACTTATATTAGTTTCAGGTGTACAGCATAGTGATTTGATATCTCTATAGATTACGCACCATACAAAGTTACTATAAAATATTGACTATTTTCCCTGTGTACCTTACACCCCTGTGACTTATGCATCTTATTTTATTATTTTTTTTAATTGAAGTATAGTTGATTTACAATGTTGTGCCAGTCTCAAATGAACTTATCTACAGAACAGAAACAGACTCACAGACGTAGAGGACAGACTTGTGGTTGCCGAGGGGGAAGGGGAGGGGGAGAGGGACGGACTGGGAGTTCAGGTTGGTAGATGCAAACTATTAACATCCAGCACCATTTAAACTACAGTTTGCCTCATGGTCTTGGAGTCAAGGTGGGGATGGGTTGATGCAGGAGTGGAGGAAACAGCTTGTTCATTTCTAGGTTACCCTGGTTCACTCTAATGGTAGCCCTTTTGGGTCCCAGATTTATGAAGCAAGGTTCCCTAATTTGAACAGAGTCTGGGCTTTGTCTCCTTTTCTCAAAGTCTCAGCCATTGAAACTGAAGTTCAGGTTCACCAGGTTTGGCAGATACTCTCAAGGGAAATGCCACCTTCCCTTAGTTTTTGACCTGATTATTCCATATCTGCTGACAAAATTAGTAATGCATCCAAAAATGTTGGTTTACAGTTTATCCTATATTTATGGTTGTTTTCAGTGAATCAAAGTGCCTAATCTATCAAACTGCTTAAAAAAAAAAAAAGTCTGCCCTACTGCTGAAAAGTGATGCCTGTTCTTGGCTGTTTTTAAAGGTTTTATATAAAAGTGAAAGATCAATCAAAAAAATAATTCCAGGTCTTGAAAAATTGAGCAGTTTACTGAAGGGCTCAGGGAAAGTGTATTGTAATGAGCTTGCCATTTACAAAGAGAATTCCTAGAAATACTGAAGCAGCAACAGAAGAAATCTTGAAGGGATCCTGCCGTGTCCTTTGACTCTTAACAGGCAACGTCAGAATGTTTGTCAAGCTCCCCCCACACACACACCTCCAGAAGAATCCACCAAGACGACGCACCCTCTTTCTCCGTGACACTGAGGCTGCTGAGGCTGTCGACAGGGCAAGGCTGAGATCAGCAGGGTCCTGAGGATCCCGGTCACGGGGATGAGACAGCATCCCCGTGCGGTGGCGCTGGTCGGGGAACTAAGATCCTGCAAGCCGTGCAGTGCGGCGCCCGCCCCCCGCAAAAAAAAGAAAGAACGAACATGACATGAAGTATTGGGCCCCAGAGTAGTTTGGATTCATATTACACTGTATTTTTCTTTGCACTTGAGTTTCTTTAAAACTTTCCTGTGGATTAAAAGTAACTAGAAGTTTTTCATCACACCATCAATTTCTACTATTAAATCTTAGGTATCCTTTACGCTCCTGAAAGTTTGGGGCTTTGGCAATGGGGGAACTGGATAGAACTTAATTCTGGTCATTCAAAGTGTGTTTAACTTGCTGTTTATTCTGATAATCTCATTTATAGCCATTAAGCAAAACTGTCTTTATATGAAGAACTTTCTCACAGGTGGTATTTTATTTAAGGTAAACCAGACTACATATCAGCTGCCTGAAAATATCTTCAAAGTAAATGAACTCACACACTGGCTTGATTTTTATGAAGATGCATCCAAAAGGACCGCCTCGATAATGAATGCAGTAAGTATGGCATGTTTAAAGAGGGTATTGATTGTCGGTAAGTTAATACAGGCACTCATTGTATAACTTTGTACGAATTTCCAAAACTTCCTGTACTCTGCAAAATTGCCCAATAGAAATAGCAGGGCTTATGGGAAAAGCAAGGCAGACCCCTCAAAACCAATGCAGTTTTGTAGCCAGAACACTGACAGAAAAGTGCTTCCTACCTGGGGAGATAGCTCAGATCAACCAGGCAAGCAGCTTGTGGACAGTGCCGTGAGAAGATGAAAAATGCACAAAAACCGAAGGGTAGAAATCTCTCCCCACCCTGATTAGAGGACCGGTGGCACTGAGGTAACAACACCTATGGGAGTGGAGCTTTGCTCTTAAGGTAGGTATAGGAGGCTCAGTGACTCACCAGGAGCCAGCAGGATAGGGCTGTAACTTTGGGGAGGGTTCCCTGGGTGTAAGTACTCCTTTTTCATTTTCTTAAAATAAAGCTAAAGGGCTCTTGCTGCCAGCTCAGCAGCTAATCTGAGATTTTTTCCTCCTTTTCTCTGAAGGTTCTAATTCTACTCCTAGCACATCGTCCTTTGCCTGGGAAAAATCTTGTCTGAGCTAACCAGCTCTCTACATTCTGTCACTCCTCTGCTTACCAAATGCATCTGAACTAATTTCACATTTCAGAAGTGCAGGTAGCAGCAGAATAGACTCTTTGGGAAAATGTCCAGAGTTTATAATTAATGGTGAAATTAAATGAGTACTGAAAATACTAGGTTTATATACCTTCCATTGATATATATAGAACATTTTCTTAGAATTTTATATATCTGAGCACTACTGACGAGCATTTTGGATTGCTTTGGCTCTAAGTACTGAGACCTGAAACCGTCAGGGCTTTAAGGCTAAGAAGCAAGGCGTAAGATTTCTCTGTCCTTTCATTTATCAAAATTGTTGTCATTTCCTTTTTTAGGACACTTCAATGGACATCCGCTATCCTGTCATATTCAGTCATTTTCCATTTATCTTTAATATTCTGTCGAAAATTAAACTACTGTATGCAGACTCGCTTTTAAAAATACAGGTATGCATGCCTATTTCTTTGTTTTCATTAGCAAATCAAATGATGAGTACCTTTTCCAGTGTATAATAGAGGAGTGATAAGGGAGCCACCCACTGGTGAAGCCAGTGGTGGTCATAGCATTCAAGAAGCTTATACGCTAATGAAGAAGGCTAGAGAGACTGTCACAATTTGAGTTGGGTTGGCCTTGAGGCATATTAGGGCCTCAGTAGCAAAGGACAGAGCTTGGGCCTAGCTGTAGGGCTTTTGCCTTGAGGTTGGCGCCGGTAGTCTTCTGAATGGTACTCAAAGACGCGTGGCAGACGTGGGCTTGATTGGGATTAGCACCAGTACATAAGAAGGTCCAATCTAATGGGAAAACATAGTAGTGGGAATAGAGGTGACAGAGGATTCTTGAAATTCAGACCCAAATAAATGGCTGGTACTCTGTGATCATGCCATAATAAAGGTTTGTGAAAAGTATTTCCCTTCCAGATGTACTTACTGTCATCAGCTGACTTGGTTCTGTTTGTCCGTGTATCCAGCAAGGGGTTTTGAACTTAAAATTGTACACTTGAAAATGCCTCAGAAAATGTACCTCATTGCATTTTTATAAGGATTAAATTTGTTAATATAGGTAAAGCATTTAGAACAGTGCCTCTCACAAAGTGCCCAAAAGTGTTAGCTCTTGTTGTCACTTTTGTGCTTATATATGCATCTGTATATCTCTATGCATGAATAATATTCAAATCTATGTCAGAAAAGTAGATACCTTTACATAATGCAGTTGCCATAATAAAACAAAATAGGAAATTGATTTATAAGTTCCAAGTAAGACCATTAATGAAATATTTAACAAAGGAAAATGGAAAGAAAAAAGATATGAGAACTTTATTTTGCTTCAACTCTGTAACTATTCTCTCTTGATTTTAAACAAGCTTCCGGTAATTATTTTATAGAACTGGCATTTGATTTCTCTCTGTTTTGCTAGGAGACATAGACGTTAATGATCCCAAATTGCCATTTGGTTCCAGATGGACGGTCTGTGTGTCTGTCTGTCAGTCTGTGGGTCTGTCTCTGTCATGGTAACTTCGTAGATTATCTGTCCCCTAAAATCTCTTGTCTGAGTTTTCCTCCTAGAAAAGGATATCTCTAGAGAGGTCTTTCATCCTGCACTTTTCCTGCAGCAGGCTTCTTTTCTAAACGTCTGAACTTCTCTTCCTGATGAGAACACTAGGTTTCAGCTCACTGCTTCGGGCTCACTAGTCAGTCTCTTAGCCTGTTGACGATCGTCAGTTGGTCACTGAAGTGCTCATGATTGTGTTTACGGGATACAGTGGTCCAGAGGAGCCTGCGGTTGGTCACGTTCCTGCGCACCCAGATGAGCCCCGCAGAGCTTTTCATTTCCTGTGTCTCATGTATCTTCTGCTCACTGGGGGTGAACACTGAATATGTAGCCTGTCTCCAGGGGTGTATATAGGGCTCGTTTCATAAATGTTTGTGACACGCGCGTATAATACACTGAACCGGTTTATTCTACTTTGTAAATATCTACTTGGAGCAAACGGTGAAATGGAGTGAAACGTTTTTCTTTTCCCAGGAGAAGAGATTGCGAGCTTTTATGAGGTTCGTTGGCGTTGTGGAACAAGAAGGGTCTGAATTTGCTTTACTGCCCACCTTTAATCTAACAGTCAGAAGGGGTCACTTGATTGAGGATGTTTTGAATCAGCTAAATCAGTTTGAGAATGAAGATCTGAGGAGGGAGTTACTGGTAAAGTATAATTCTTACTTAATGTTTTTGCTGCTAAGACAGAAAACATAAAAGAATGTAATGACGGGCCTTACAAAGAGGGAATTATCTCCCTTTTTCTGCTGGGGTTATCTGTATTGGAGTTCCCCTGGTTTCCCCCAGTTACCTGTGAATTCCAGGTGAGCGCTGTCAGTACACTTTGGCTGAGGAGCGGCGGCAGGTGAAATGGTCGTCCTCCCCACAACCTGGTCAGGTAGATAGCCCAGTACTAGCCCTAAGAGGTCCATTCCCTCGTGAGGCTTGAGCAAGCCTGGCTGGTCATCACCTTGTGAAGGTTCCGGTGAGATGGGGTGACCCAGAGGAGAACTGAGAGTTTGTTTCTGCTCTCCTGCAGGAACCCAGGTTGCTTTGTTGAAGAGAGAGCATTCTCTTTATTGACTACGTAGTTTTTTGAGGGTATAATTGTAGATATCACCATGTCCTGAATATTCATGAATCAACGATCTTTGGTTTAGCTACTATATAACTTGTCTTACTAATAGATACTTGGCACAGAATAATAACGACTAGAAGATCTAATGAATGTTTTCCTTAGGCCAGGAACTACTGTAAAAGCTTTGCACTTGTGTCACTTCTACCCTCGTGTAGAAGGTTCTGTTTTTTCCTCCTTATACAGATGGGGAAACTGAGGTGGAGAACCATGAGGTAACTTATCCCAGGGTGACACAACTGATAAGTGTCAGAGCCAGGATTTCAGCCCGACCATCAGGCTCTAGACTTTCCAGTTAATCAAGACAAGTCAGGATTTTCCTGATAATATTTATTAGAGTGTTTTTGATTCGAGGTGTTAGTTTATCACTTGTCCTACTCAGATTAAAGAAATGATTGACTTGACCAAAGCTCAAGATTCTATTTTAAAAGTACGGAGTTTGCAGTTAGAGTTGGCATTTCTGTGTATTTTTGCACATAGATAATTTTTTTAAAATCTAGTGAACTCATGATTCTAAACTGTGTCGGCCAGCCAGCCCACTCAGTTATTTTAGTTCCATTTTTATATTTCATTCATCCATTTTAAAAATTTAGGTAACATTTGATAAGCAGCTACTATTTTCCAGACTGTGTGAGACATTTTACCTGTGTTATCCCATTTAATCTTTCTGATGATCTCGTGGGAAAACACGCTTTGTGAGGTTAAGAAGCTTGCCCATATAAAGGGGCAGGGTAGGAGTAAGGATAGAAGTGCCAGCATAGAGCCGCAGGAATTTCTGGTATTAAAGCAGCATGAAAAAGAAGAGAGGAATGAAAGCTTAAATAGTGCTTCATAAGAGAAAGCAAGGGAGAAAAGAGTGTGAAGAAAGAGGTGGCGGCCAGAAGTGTAAAATGAGTGGGTGAAATCAAGATGAGACATGAGAAACTCAAGTCCTTGGAATTGGGGATTCACAGATTCTTGGTCCTCTTGGAGAGAAGCATTTAAGTAGAGAAACGGGTTTAGAAGTTGGTGTACATTAATCTCCAAAATTTGGCAACCTACAGTAGAGGAAGCCAGTATTGTCTGTACTGGAAACAATGGTGTTGAGATTTTTTTTTTCTTTTAAGGATAAGGGAGACCTTAACATATTTGTAAACTGAAGTGAAGGATTCCAAGAAGGAAAGGCAGAAAGGAACAGAGCAAGTAATTGAAGGAGCAAAGATGGGTTATAATAGAATCATCCTGAGGAGGGCTTGGTGTCGGCAGGTGGGACGCTGCCTCCTTATGGAATCAACAGCCAAGCCAGTAAATACGTGTGCTCTGGTTTTTCAGTTTTTTTGAAAATTCTGATATTTATGACTTCTTTATGTTTATTTTCATTATACTTAATGTACCTGATGATTATAAAAATGATGCCAGTTGAGGTCAGTTTAGTGGTAAAGACTTCAGGCTCTCAGGTTTGTCACCCGTAGGATTCAGTCTCAGCAGCTGGGGACTTCCCTGGTGGCGCAGTGGTTAAGAATCCGCCTGCCGATGCAGGGGACACGGGTTCGAGCCCTGGTCTGGGATGATCCCACATGCCGCGGAGCAACTAAGCCCGCGAGCCACAGCTACTGAGCCTGCGCTCTAGAGCCCGTGCTCCGCAACAAGAGAAGCCACTGCAATGAGAAGCCCACACACCGCAACGAAGAGTAGCCCCCGCTCGCCGCAACTAGAGAAAGCCCGCGCACAGCAGCGAAGACCCAACACAGCCAAAAATAAAAATAAATAAAATAAATTTATTTAAAAAAAAAGTCTTAGCAGCTGTATAACCTTGGGAAAGTTATTTAAATTCTTGAAGCCTCATTGGCCTCCTAGAATTAGTAAGAAAATTCAATACGCTAGCACAAGTAATTTGCTTACCCCACCCAGTACCTCCCAAATACTTGGGTCCACAAATAGTTATTAAACGAGATTTAATACATAGCAATACAGAGCTCTGGAAGTGATGCATTATTTGCTCTGTTTCTTTAGGTTTCATTTAGTGGAGAAATTGGATATGACTTTGGAGGAGTCAGAGCAGAGTTTTTCCATTGTCTCTTTGAAGAAATGACCCGGCCAGAATATGGGATGTTCACATATCCTGAAGAGGCTTCCTACATGTGGTTTCCTGTCAAGGTAAGTCCTCTTTTCTTGGTGTAGGTATTTCCTGAGAGAAAAGGTATGGGGATATACCATAGAAAATTAGGTTGTCTAGACTGTTGTATTTTAGGAGAGGAATTATTGATGTAATTATGGAGATAACTTTTAATTCTAAAAAGGTGATTATTTTCTCTAAAATGGGGGTCCTCTTTCCCTGGGTTTCCAAGTCCACACAAGAGAATTTAAGCAATATATATGTATTGACCATTTCTAGAATGTATAGGTAAAAATGAACCCTTCCTTTCTTAGGCACTCATTCTTTGTTCTGTTTTCCCAATGAACTTGAAGGTAAAGCCTATGAAAAGAAATTGCAAAAACTTTGTTTATAAGGATTACTGAGCCTCATGTGTTTCTATTCCTGTTAATACTTTTATTTTTTATTGAAATATATTTGACATATAACATTGTATAAATTTAAGGTGTACCACATGTTGATTTGATATATTTATATTATAGTATGATTGCCATTGTAGTGGTAATTAGCACCTTTATCACATCTCATAATTATTTCTTTTTAGTGGTGGAGAATTAAGATCTAGTACCATAGCAAATTTGATGATTATAATACAGTATTGTTATACATACTCACTGTACTGTGCATTTGAACTCTAGGATTAATTTGCTACTCATTGCAGCTTTTCCGCCTAAACAACATCTCTCCTATCTCCTCACCCCCATCCTATTAATGTTTTCAGTAACCAAAACTGTGGCAGGAATTTAAATTGACTTAATAATTGAATACAAACCCTAAATATTCTTATCTCAAGATTTTTGGTTTTAATTTGTGATTCGATTTTGTGAAAGGGGAAAAATGGTTTACCTAATATAAATATTCCATTGTACTGGTAAAAATTCATAATACGTTAAGGTTTTTTTTTTTTCTCTTTTCAGCCTAAATTTGAGAAGAAGAATTATTTCTTCTTTGGGGTTCTGTGTGGACTCTGCCTCTTCAGTTGCAATGTTGCCAACATCCCTTTCCCACTGGCTCTGTTTAAGAAACTTTTGGACCAAGCGCCATCATTAGAAGACTTGAAAGAACTCAGTCCTGTTTTGGGAAAGTAAGTTAACATAGTTCCTTTTACAGAACCTTGTCTAACATATATTTAGATAAATATTTAAACACACACATTCCAGTAGTATTTTCATGTTCAATAGTAGCATTCTGGGTATTTTAAACTGATTCTAACTTTGTCAAATTGTTAGACAATAATTTAACTTTCTAAAATTAAGAAAAGTTGGTTTTTCGTATAGTCAGTCCTCACTGTTTGCATTAACCTTTGGTTTATTTGAGCAGAGGCAGTCAGGACAGAGCACAGGTTACACCTTGGTGCAAAACCTGCAAGTGATGCTTATTTTATTTCATTTTATTTATTTACTTATTTATTTTAAAGAGACATGTTTTCCAAAGTTGTTTTTTTGTTTTGTTTTTTTAAAAATTTATTTATTTATTTTTGGCTGCGTTGGGTCTTTGTTGCCGTGCGCGGGCTTTCTCTAGTTGCGGCGAGCAGGGGCTACTCTTCCCTGCGGTGCGCGGGCTTCTCATTGCGGTGGCGTCTTCTTGTTGCAGAGCACGGGCTCTAGGCACACGGGCTTCAGTAGTTGTGGCGTGCGGGCTCAGTAGTTGTGGCTCACGGGCTCTAGAACGCAGCTCAGTAATTGTGACGCACGGGCTTAGTTGCTCCGCAGCATGTGGGATCTTCCCGGACCAGGGCTTGAACCCGTGTCCCCTGCATTGGCAGGAGGATTCTTAACCACTGTGCCACCAGCGAAGTCCTGATGTTTATTTTAAAAGTTGTTTCATGTCATCATCTTTAAAATGAAAACTTATTTCTAAGTTAAAAGACAAGCCACCACCTCACAAAACGTATTGGTAACATATAATAGAAAGGGTTACTATCCCTGCTGAATAAAGTGTTCCTGCACATCCATAAGAAAAATTGACAGAGTATACAAGAAGGTAACCTACAAAAGAAGCAATAGAAATGGTTCATAAATAAAGATGATCGTGGATAATCATAAATTAAGTGATCATGGAATGCATATTAAAGTGAGAGGCTAATATGGACCTCAAATTGACAGTGGTTGGAAATACTGACGCTGTGTAGTGTCAGCAGGGATTTGGGAAAAGGTTCACTCTGATTTCAAGAATTGTGCGTGGAATTGTAAATTGGTAACTCCTTGTCAGAGAGCAGTATGGCAGTACAGTAGCCCCCCTTATCTGCAGGAGATGCGTTCCAGGCCCTCCAGTGGACGCCTGAAACCGTGGATAGTACCGAATGCTATATACACCATGTCTTTTCCTATACGTACATACTTAGAATAAAACTTTATTTACAAATTTGGCACACTATGAGATTAACAATAACTAATAATAAAATAGGACAATTATAATAATATACTGTAATAAAAGTTATGTGAATGTGGTTTCCCTCTCTCAGAATGTCTTACTGAGGAAATCTAATGACTTTTCCATCCTGACTAAGCACTTACCATGCCCTGTGGCCGTAACTTCTGCAGTTTGAGGTGCAAGAGCAAACCAGTATGAATTTCTTTTTTCTTCTTCACAGTTTCCCAGGTAGAAGATTCTTTCATACTGTAGATCCTAGCAACCTCGGCATCTGAGTTTTTCTTTCCTTACTAAGTTGAGAACTTTCACCTTTTCACTGAAAACATACAGTTTATGGCTTCTCTTGGGCCCGTCCGAATTGCCAGCGTCCCTCCTCTTGCTTTTGGGGGCCGTCATTAAGTAAAATAAGGGTTGCGTGGATGCAAGCCCTGTGATACCACAGTGGTCATGAGGCAGCTACTGAATGACCAACAGGTGGGATACGCTGGACAAAGGGATGATTTACGTACCGCACAAAGAGGGCTGGTGTGAGATTGCATCATACTACTCAGTACGGCCTGCAATTTAACACTGATGAATTATTCTGCAGTTTTCCGTTTCATATTTTCAAATTGCAGTAGACCACAGATAACTGAAACTTTGGAAAGCAAAACCATGGCTAAGAGGGGACTACTGTGCTTGGAATAAAAAAAAAAATGTTTGCTGCTTTGACCCAGCAATTCTACCTCTAGACATTTCACATTCAGAAATAGGCGATCATGCAAATATGTCTGCTAGTGCACGTTGTGTTAGATAGTTTATAATATGTAGACTACCTAAATGCTCTTCAGCGAGGGAATTAATGTTTTTGGTATATTTATGCAATGGAATACTATGGGGATTTCTAAAAGAATGAGAACGGTAGTATGATTCTATTATTATTATTATCCCTATTTTACAGATGAGGAAACTGAAAGGGAAGAAAGTTAGGTAACTTGCCCCAGATCCCACAGTGACAGATCTATGGTTGGAACACAGACACTGGCTCCAGAATCCAACTATTAATCGTTATACTTAGTATACTAATAAGATAAGGAAAAAATATTGAAAGCACCAAATTTGGAAAGGAGTAGATAAATTTGTTGTTAATTTTTACTGAAAACATTGAAAATGACATAAATAATGCTTATGCCTAAGAAGATGTAATAAACTAAATAACTTAATATACATAAACTGAATAAAGACCACTAAACCCATATTAGCATTTCTCAAACTTTTAGGTCTTAAGACTCTCTTAAAAATTAAGAGAGGCCCCCAAAGAGCTTTTACTTATGTCGTTACATTTGTCAGTATTTATAATATTAGAAATTAAAAGTGATAAATGTTTTAAATACAGGAATACACGCTCATTCTGTTAGCTATCATATAGCCTCTGGAAAACTCTGTTCTGTACTCATGACAGAATGTGAAGGAGGCCAGTAACATCTTAGTAGTATTATGAAATTAGTTTTGACCTTGTGGACCCCCCTGTAAAGGCCTCAGGGATTCCCAGAAGTTGTTGGTCTTGGTTATGCTTTGAGAATCCCTGATCTCTATATTCAATAAAACTCCTATTTTAATCCCAGCAGGCTTAAAAAAAAAAAGGCTTATTTAAAATTTACATGGATGAACAAGGGGCCAGGAATAGCCAAAAATAATTTGCAAGGTGAATAAAGATGGGGAACTTGGCCTACCAGATATCAAGAGTCATTAGAAAGCTGTATTAATTAGGGCAGTATGATATTGGTGCAAGCTTTCCAATGGTACAGGAGAGCATAGAACCTGACCCTTATACACATGGCACTTTGTTAGAGGTAGTATACTAGATCAGTGGGAACAGAAGTACTGTCCAATTAATGCACCTGGGAAAAAAATGAGAACAGATACCTTACATCACGTAATAGAATCAACTCTGTGTGGATAAGGGACTTAAATATTGAATGCAATGATGATGAAAATATGGACAGTTACCTTTCTCACCATTGGGATTTCTCAAGCAAGACATAAAAATACCAACATTAAAGGAAAGATTGATTAACTGCAATAAGATGAAAGAAGTTCTCTGTTCATCAAGAGATACCTTAGCAAAGAGAAAAGATACTCTTCAAACTGTAGATATATGTATAACATTTTGGGGGTGGTAGAAAAATGGGATAAGGGGAGGTACCCCCTATAGGCAGGTACAAGATACTGGCAATGTTTTAGTTCTTGTTTGGGGAGTCAGGTTCACAGGTGTTCTTCATAAACATACCCATAAATAAGCAAATGAGCCGTACAGGGACATATAAAGACAGAGTATCATGAACCAAGTTTATGATGAATCCAGTTTTGTCAGCTGAGTTCCCATTACTTTCCCTCAACCCCCCAAAATTACAATAAAACATGGTCTGTTTTTATCATGATACCATAATAAAAGATCCAGAATTTTAGAGAATTCCTTGGCGGTCCAGTGGTTAGGACTTGGCACTTTCACCGCCGTGGCCTGGGTTCAATCCCTGGTCGGGGAACTGAGATCTCACAAGCCATGTGGCACGTGGCACGGCCAAAAAAAAAGAAAAAAAGGATCCAACATTTTGGCACAATACGGTAATAAAAAATCCAGCAGGGAAAAGAAATCAACTTGGATTCCACCTTCTCCCAGAGGTCTTCCCCAATGACACGCATCCCTTCAGAAGGAGTTAACCAAGCTCTCCCAAGTTGTACCTGTACCATTTACATCGTTCCTAGCTGCACATATCTGACAGCACTGTAGTAAGATTTTTATCAGCATATCTTACCTATAAGTCTCAGGATTTAATCAATAATAATGTCTTACTCTCAGCTTTACATCCCTTATCCCTGCCGTACCAGATACTTAATAAATGTTTGTTGAATGAATAAATGAGTGAGGGAGCACATAATATAGTATGCCGTGTACTACTTTACAAGTATTTATAGGGACTTCTCTGGCGGTCCAGTGGCTAAGACTCCACACTTCCAGTGCAGGGCATGCAGGTTCGATCCCTGGTTGGGGAAACTAAGATCCCGCATGCTGCATGGCCTGGCCGAAAAATAAAAAATTAAAAAAAAAAAAAAGTATTTATAAAGGTGGAAATATAAAGACAGGCTGCTCTCCATTCGGATATAACCTCTGTTCTCACAGATGCCTTGAAACAATTCAGGTGGTCAAATTTCAGGTCTGTCTTAATAAGCTTGAAGATACTGGGACAGGAGGTATAGAGAAGGTCCTTTGACCCACCCACTCCTAAAAATGTCAAGTGATACCTGATAATTAAAAGGAAATCTATTATTCTGTAAGTAATGTTTATTAAAAGCTTAAAGAAAGGTAACACCAGTGTGGATGAGTTTCAGAATCAGTAGGCATGTTAGTGATCCTTTTCTGAGTAGGAACCTCCTGCCACTGGGTAAGGCAGACAGGGTGGAGGGAAGAGAGCTGGGAATTGTGTGAGGAGCCCGCAGAATTGCAAATAACCCTCCAAATCTCACACTTCCGGTTGAGGTCTGGCCCTTGTTAGACTATCAGTACACTGAAACAGGTTCTGTGAACTGAACCTGACCTCCCACCTTGGGAGTAAGCGTGCCCTTGACATTTATTTTATTTTATTTTATTTTATTTTTTTAATTTTTTTTAAACTTTTTTTTTTTAATTTTTTTAAATTTTTATTTATTTATTTATTTTTTATTTATTTATGGCTGTGTTGGGTCTTCGTTTCTGTGCGAGGGCTTTCTCTAGTTGTGGCAAGCGGGGGCCACTCTTCATCGCGGTGCGCGGGCCTCTCCCTATCGCGGCCTCTCTTGTTGCGGAGCACAGGCTCCAGACGCGCAGGCTCAGTAGTAGTTGTGGCTCACGGGCCTAGTTGCTCCGCGGCATGTGGGATCCTCCCAGACCAGGGCCCGAACCCATGTCCCCTGCACCGGCAGGCAGACTCCCAACCACTGCGCCACCAGGGAAGCCCGACATTTATTTTAGATGATGTTTCTAGCCATCATGATTATTGACATCTGAAGAATAAAATCATGTGTTCTTTAGGAGTTTGCAGACACTTCTGGACGATGAAGGCGATGACTTCAGAGAAGTATTTCACATCCATTTTAATGTGAGTAACAGTGAAAATCAAATTACAGCTCATATTTAATCTGATTAACCATTTTTATACTTACTTACCTTTAATAAAAAACCACACTGAATTAAGCTAGTACAAAAGGTGTTCTTCCTCATTTTTCATGAGCTGGGTGTATCAGTTAGATTTTACTAAGTAACAGACGACACCTAAACTGAGTGGCTTAGAACAGGAGACACGACTCGGGGGGTGTCTGGACTGGGCCGACCTGGCGGGCCGCCTGGCCCACAGTGGCCTTGCTTACACACCTGGTGGCCAGCGGGCTGGTTGGCTGAGGGGGTGTCGACTGGAACAGCTCTCTCTGTTCTAGTGCCCTTTTATCCTCCAGTAGGCTAGCTGTGGCTTCTTCACGAGTGGTCGCAGGGTTACGGCGAGTAGGAGATGGCAAGTCCCGGCACACAGGCTGCTTTTCAAGCTTTTGCTCCTGTCAGGTCCCTTTGGCTAAAGTACTTCACGTGGCCACACCCAGACTCAGGAGCCGAAGAAATAGACTCGCCCTCTTGATGGGAGGTGTTGCAAAATCACATTGCGTAAATACCAGGATGGGAGGAATTTATGGCCATTTTTTGCAAATCTGCCATACTAGGTCTGTAGTGTGTAAAGTGAATAGTGAGATATGGCAATTGTCCAATTAATTTATTCAATATGATCAGTTAAAATAGATAATTCAAGTTCCTTTAAAAACTTATTTTTCGTTTTGCATGATAAAGGTGGTAATTTTTTACCACCTTGCTGGTTTGAGGAAAAGAGGTATGCTCCAAAGTGTTTTTGTTGATAATAGATTGTTCGGGATTCTCTTGGAGATACTGAGTTCATTTGTGGTTACAGGTGCATTGGGACAAAAATGATGTAGACTTAATTCCTAATGGAAGTCACATAGCTGTCGACCAGACTAACAAGTAGGTACAAAGAAATGAAGTATTTGTTTTGTTTATACACTGTATTTATTTCACTGGGCTCTAAAAATTCCTTGTAGTTATAATTTTCCTTTCTTAATTAATCATTTTTCAAAAAGGCAGAGAATCAGTTCATGTTGTATGTATGTGTGTGCCTCCTAGGGTTTGTATGCTGGCTGGGAAGGAAATGGCTTTCTTGGAGAGGCCTTCCCTCATCTTCCTGTCTAGGATTATACCACTGACCTCTCTCTCTTTATCCCCTTACCCAGCTTTACTTTTTCTTTTCACGTCACACGTTACGTACCTTTAGGATTTTTTGCTTGTTTACTTATCAGTGTTTCCCGTAGCTCTGAGGAGCGGCATGATGGCAGGATCTTGGTCTGTCTCGCTCACCGTTGTTTATCCAGTACCTACAGTTGTCCACAGTGGCGTCTGGTCCATAGCAGGCGCTTAGTTTTGTTAATATTAT
Source organism: Eschrichtius robustus (assembly GCF_028021215.1). NCBI lineage: Eukaryota > Metazoa > Chordata > Mammalia > Artiodactyla > Eschrichtiidae > Eschrichtius > Eschrichtius robustus. The sequence goes on from NC_090827.1 coordinate 9,525,888, forward strand.
TAGATGTTACTGTGGTATCTTGACTTCCCAATACTTTATGGGATGCCATTTAAAGCCATAGAGTTTGCGATTATAGAACGCTCCCCTGATAGTTGGTCAGAGTGGCAGAGAAATATCTAGTGAGCATTCTTTATTTTAAAAAACTTTTTTATTATAATATAACACAGAAAAGTTCAAAATTATAACCATGCAGATCAAGAAATAGAACATTTCTAGCTCTGTGGTATATTTTATGAATACACCCCAATTTGTCCATAGTATTATTGATTGCCTGGCCCCTTCCCCTGAAAGAATTGGCAAATGTGCCCAAAGGCAGAAACTGCAAGTTAAGTGCTGGGCTCACCTCAGGGAGGGAGCTTCCCTTCTGTCTTAGTCCAAAGGCCTCTTGAGTCTTGACTTAGATTTGGAAACCTGGAGCTAGATGTGCTTTTGTTATATTACCTGGGTTTTTCTAGTTCTTATCACTGGGAACATTTGCTACGAGCTACTCCATTAGAGCTAGATGTATAAATCCCCTCTTTATTTGTGTTTAAGCGCAAATAATTACTCTGACAAATTCAGACAATACAAAAGAGTATAAAAAAGGAAGTTTCCCCTGTCTCCCAAGCCCATTCTCCAGAGAGAACAGGGACGGTTTTATTCTTCCAAAATTTTTCTCTTCTAATCTGTCAGTTTTCTTAACTGTGTGACCTTGAGCAATCTCGTACCTTCACTGTGTCTCAGTTTCTTTTCCTCTTTACCAAAATGCCGTAAGAACCTGCCTTGCAGAGTTTTATGAAGATTAAATTAGACAGTACATGAAAAAAACAGCTCTAACAGTTCCGTGGCACATGGTAAGCACCCAGTTATTAGATGTTCTAGCTCTTCCTTTTTTTTTTTTTCTGCTTTAAAATATTTTATTGGTATCCTTTTGATAAGACCAAGTAAAGGCCGCCTAATTCATTTTGGCCCCCAAATTTCTAGGCAGTCCCCTCCCCCCATCCCCCAGAGGTTGACAGCTGCTCACATGGGTTAATGCAGGAAAGATGTGCAGTTCCTAGGATCTGTCCAACACCGGGTGGAGGACATCCTTTGTGTCAGCAAAATTCACAGTACCCAGGTAGAAGGCACGCTGCTCTCCACTTCTTGTCCCAGCCTGTTGTTGCAGTGGCAGGAACCATTACCTGGGCAGACCAGCCATCCCAACAGCACTTCTCCAAGAGGAGAATTCCAAACCTTAGGCCTTCAGTCACCAGGCTAGCTAGCCCTGAATCTCTGTGAAGGGGCACTGCCCCAGCTGGACTTCCAGAGCTCTCGTGCTTTATTCAAGAATAACACACCGGTGGATGATGTCTCAAGCCCCCTCGTGGCACTGCAGACCCTCCTTCGAGAATCAGGGGGCTGCACACCGGCAACTGTGCAAAGATGGCACAGGTGGCCGCCTTCCCCTTGTTTGGGGAAGGTTCTGCAGCAGCTGCCAGGCAGACCCCAAGGCCACTGTCTCTTACTGTATTTTTATCGTCCTTTTCACCGCCTCCCCCAGTTTTGTTCAGGGTATTGCAGTAAGCTGAAATCATTTTCTGTTTCATTAAAGGAGAGACTACATTTCTAAGTATGTCGATTACATCTTCAACATCTCTGTAAAGGCAGTTTATGAAGAGTTTCAAAGAGGATTTTACAAATTGTGTGACAAGGAGATTATTGAATTTTTCCATCCTGAAGAACTCAGGGATGTGATTATTGGAAATACAGATTACGACTGGGAAACATTTGAAAAGGTACATCATAAAGGCCAAGTGGTTGGAATTAAAATTTTGTTTGTTTGTTTCCTGAATATTTTTTTTTGCATTTTTCTCTAGAATGCACGTTACGAACAAGGATATGACAGTTCACATCCCACCATAGTGATGTTTTGGAAGGCTTTACACAAATTGACTTTGGAGGAAAAGAAAAAATTCCTTGGTGAGTATTGCATCAGGAGGGGATCTATCATCTCATGTCTTTTCTGTGACGTAAGGAAATCTTGTGTGTCATGGGTACCATTTGCAACAAATCATACTGTCAGAGCCACTCCTAGCCCAGTGGAATGTCCTTTATGCCAGGTTGTCCCAACATCAAAAAATAAATGTTAATATAGGTCTTTCTCCTGTCATTTTCAATTCTGCCTTGCTTCTAAACTTTTCTTCGTTTCTTTGAGCTAAATATTGAGGCTTCTCCTGTAGTTGTGTCGCCATTCGGTTAGCCAGGCCCTGTGGGATGAGCCAGGCTGTGTGCCGTCATTTGTCTCCGCTACTTTACCTCACCTTCAGACTTTGAGCTCAGCTTTATGCCTGCTCGGTGCTTTTCCTGAGACCTGTCTAATGACTTCCTCTCTCATTTTCTTACTCAACTTCCTTAGCTTATTTTTGAGAAACGTTTATCTTCTTATTCTTTTTTCTGTGGATAACATGGGTGTTGGAAGGTATTCAGACTTCTCCAGAAGCCCAGCCTAACTCTCCAGTCTTAACGCTTATAGGAAATCTTTGTTCCAGCCAAACAGTCCCCTTGTCTGTACATTCTAGAGCCCACTCTGCACCTCCCACCTCCAGCTTTCTCCTTCCGTTCCTTGAACCTTCACCTGCCTCCTTGTGGCCTCTCTAAACCTTTCCCTCCTTAAAGGTTCAACTTCATTCCGAACTCTCGGAAGTCTTTCCGGTCATCCCAGCCTGAATCTCTCTCCCTGCTCTGAACCACAGCATTTACACTCAGAAGGTACTTAACTCCATGGCACCTTGTTTGCTGTCTTACACCCTTTTTTCTCTTGCCGTTTGTCTTTTCCTGCTCAAGAATCTAATATTCCCAGCCAGACTGTAAGCTACTTGAGGGCAGTGACTGTGTCAGACTTTGTGCCAACAGTGGTCCCCAATGCAGTCCAATGTAGGACTCTGCACAGGGGCCCTCAGTTAGTGTCTTTGAATAAACACATTTCCTCTCTGTAAATTTTGGTCTCTGTGAAGCAGATCACTCATTTTGATTCTTCTTTTTTAGCGTTTCTTACAGGAACGGACAGAATTCAAGTAAAAGGCTTAAAGAACATGAAAATAACATTTTGCTGTCCTGAATATTTGAATGAAAAAGATCCCATGAGGGCACAGACGTGTTTTAGTGTCCTCTACCTCCCTAAATACTCTACAATGGAAAGAGTAGAAGAAGCGCTTCAAGTAGCCATCAACAGCAGCAGAGGGTTTGGCTGACTCTACCTCACGCTCTTTACCCCTTTCGGGAAATGTTTTCAGAAATAAAATTAACTCCAAAATTAACGTAAAAGTCTTGCTGACTGTTCAATGTGTTTACCTGCTTTTTTAGAATGGCTGTTTTCGCATGTAAGATGTATTAGTAATGATACAGATTAGGCTGTTAAAAAACAAGGTGACCCTGAAACCCAGTGCATCAAGTGAGACAGAAGGGGTTTTTTTACTTCATAAACGTCTGGGTAGTTTGTCCAGGGCTGAAGTGGTTCTTCTCCCTCTCAAACTGCTCTAGTAAAAGTCACAAATGACTTTCTTGTTGCAAATTTCAGTGGAAGCTTGCCCATTTCCATCTTAAAGGTATTTATTGCATTTGAAACTATTGACTACTTTCTCCTCAAAACTCTCATGAACTGCTAGGCTGTCTTTTTTTCTCGGCTGCTTCCTCATGTCCTTTGCGTGCTTCTCTTACACTCCCGCGACCTGAAGCGCCCGTGCAGGCGTCTTTTCCCACTCTGCACGCACCGCTCGTTGCCATGGAGTCAGTTACGACTTACACGCTGGTGGTACCCAGATCTCTCTCTTTGCCTGACAGGAGCTGATAGAGTCCAGCACTACAGCCATCTCTCTGCGTAGCCTGTGTCTACCTGCATGCCTCTCAGCTCCTTCATCGCAACATGTTCGAGAAGAAGATGGCCATTTTCCTGCACTCAGCTTGGAATGGTACCACCAATACCTCCTACAGCCGTCTTCCCTTCCTCCCTCTTCTTCACTCCCTACGTTGAAAAAATCAGTCAGGTTTTGACAATTCTAGTTCTCATCTCCCTCTAAGCCCACTGCCAGCGCTTTAGTTCAGGCTCTCACCATCTGTCCCATCGCTGCAGTTGTCTCTCAACTGGTCTCCTTGTATCTAGACCAACACTGTCCAGTAGAACTTTCTGTGAGGCTAGAAATCTAGATCTGCGCCGTTGAATAAGATGGACCCCTGCTGTAGATAAGGTTTAGCTGTTGAAGAATTTTGAAGAGAGAAAACTTTCGTTGGTAGTGGTGGCAGAAGAAGTGTAGAACTGTGCTGTCCAATGTATGGCTATTTAGCTAAAATGAGATTTAAAATTCAACTCGTCAGTCACGCGAGCCACGTTTCAAGTGCTCAGTTTCTACATGTGACTGCTGGCTACTGTGTTGATGCGGATTTGAGCACGTGTCACCCCAGGGGTCCATGACACACGAAACCTCTGCAAGTTTGCACGTGCTTTTTTTCTTCCTTTTTCTGGGAAGGAGAGCCATAGTGTTTATCAGCTGCATATATCAAAACAATTTTAAAATCAAGCAATAACATCCAATCTCGTTAACACTGTCATTCTAGTTCCCAGATCCATCCCTACGGGCCTCCTGGTCTCCCACCCCTGCCCTGCACACACAGTGTACCACATTCTGGTCATTTGTAACTAGCTCAGTTTCCTGAACAGGCTGCAGTCTCTTGCCTGTGCTTTCACACGTGGTTTTTCTTCTGCCTGGAACCCTCCGCTCATCCCACCCCTACCCCTCCTGCTTCCTCACCTCCTCGGGCTTCAGTTCCACCTCCTCCTCTGTCTGGGTTATTCCCAGGCGTTTCTCAGGATTCACTGCCGCTCTCAGGGCTGTCTAGTAGATGCCATGAGAGTGAATAAGTTTGTGGAATATGGCTACCTAGCTCAGAATTCCCCAACTACCGTCTTTCAGTTTCCTTCCAAGAGCTTAGCTGCCCGTGGTCCCAGGAGTTAGCTGAAAGTGCCACCTAGTGGCTAATGCAGAAGATAGCAGTCACTTCCAAATGGAGCGTTTCATTAAGTGGCACAAAACTTCTGTCCCCTTTCCACACATAATAGAATCTACTATGGCTCTTGGCTGCACCATGTAATTTATTTCCTGCCTCACTTAAAACTCCCACCAGGTCTGTGACAACTTCCATGTCACAGATGCAGAGTCTGAAGTTCAAAGAGCCTTCCTTCCTTAAAAGCCCACTCTGCAGGAATGGAAGAAAATGAAGAGGAAAAGTAGGTCATGACGAGTCCTTTCTTGCTCCCTCAGGGTGGAAAATCCCCACTTAGAAAGCTGGTGGGAAGGAGTTTATTCGCAAGGTGGTTAAAGGTGATCCCCGACAGGGACGCGGTGAGGACAGTAGGGAAGAGAGTCTTGCTAAGAGGCTCTGAGGAGGCAAGAGGTCCCTGCCATTGTGGACTCAGCTGATTATTGGGGGGGGAAGAGTCCCAGTTAGTGAAAGAACCAGGCAGTATTTCTCATGGTGGGTTTACAGCGCAACAGTCGGAGGTGGTGAGGTCAGCGTCATGACGCGCGTGGCATTCTGTGGCGGGAAGCTGGTGCAGGAATCCCCGTAACGGACAGAAAGCAAGGATGATGTGCTTGTGAGGGACTCAGGGACATGAGAAAGCTGTTGGAGAATTCCCAAGAAAGCGTGTCACATCTCAGAGGGTCGCTAGAAGTAGCATAATGTGGTGGGCAAAATTTACCAGGCTTAAGACCTATATTCCACTACTGTCCGTGTCTCTAACTAGCATTTGACTCCAGCAAGTAAGTGACTTGGAACCACTGAGCCTTATGCTGAACATACATTGTTTTTCTGGTTTTTTTTGGTAACAGCTTTATTGATATACAAGTCGCACAGCATATAATTCAGCCATGTACATTGTACAACTCAGTGGATTTAGTATAGTCACAGAATCGTGCAATCATTACCACAGTTGATTTCAGAATACAGTGCTTGTTTTATCAGCAAAATTCTTTCATTTACACTGACCATAGTGAGATTTAGGGCACATTAAAAAGGAAAATAATGCCATTTCAGGAAATGATGGGTACCTCTATTGTCTTCCGTGTTATTTGTATATTGCCATAGAGGAGGGTTTTTTTGGGTTTTTTTTTTCTGCATTGGGTCTTCATTGCTGCACACGGGCCTTCTCTAGTTGCAGCGAGTGGGAGCTACTCTTCGTTGCGGTGCGCAGGCTTCTCATTGCGGTGGCTTCTCTTGTTGAGGAGCACGGGCTCTAGGCGCGCGGGCTTCAGTAGTTGCAGCACGTGGGCTCAGTAGTTGTGTCTCGCAGGCTCAGTAGTTGTGGTGCACGGGCTTTGTTGCCCCACGGCGTGTGGGATCTTCCCGGACCAGGGCTCAAACCCGTGTCCCCTTCATTGGCCGGCGGATTCTTAACCACTGTGCCACCAGGGAAGTCCTTGCCATAGAGTAGTTTTTAAAACATGACTTGTACTACAGTATATACATTGAATTAATGCAACAGAAAACACATCCAACCTCGTTTTAATTGTCTTTTGAAGGGGAAGAATCACTATCTAAAGGTTCTGTTAAACTACTTTAAGGTTCTATTAAGAATCAGTTAAGGTTATATTCAGTTCTTAGGTTTCTTTAGGGTAACTACTGAAATATTTATGTTACACTTCTGAAAGAGTTATTGTACTCATCAATCTTGTTGAAAGTTCTGGAAAATCAGGAACTATTAATGTGTAAAATGCTCATGCCCTTAGTAGTGCTATTTAAAATAGGTCTCCTGTGGCAGGAAAATAAACTAATGTGCCTCAAAACGTAGCCCTCAACTCAATAGGACACAATTAGCTATTTGCAAACCTTTCAACCCCACCTCTACCTCCAGAGACACATACTTTCCTGGGAAATTATTCTATTTTGGCTATTATGTGTCTCTCTAAATATTCTAAGTTTAAAATTTAGAATATTTTACATTTTCTCTTCCTTAGAATCACACTCTAGTGACCAAAGGGGGATAAAAACCCCACAAAACTACAAATTGTTTTATGGAAAATGTCAATATCTTATTTTATTATTAATGTAAGCATGTGATGCCAAAGAAATGAAGGTAATTTTACAAACTCAGAATTTTGGCAAATACATGAAGTTTCCATTTTATTACAGTTTTATACCACATTAGTTCAAATCCATTTCTCTACAACTACCTCAACAGAGCTCCTCTGGAATTATTTCAGTCATCCTTAACATGGGACTTTACCAGACTCTGAATGTAAAATAAACATGTAAGATTTCAAATTAGTAACTTTTAATTATGAATGGGATAAGACATAAAGTCATCAGATGATGGCTGGGGCTATTAATTTCCGACAAGACACTCTGTTGAAATGTTTCTCCTGATACCCCAGGTATAAATAAGAACCTTCAAAAAACAAGGGCACAACCAAAGTACAATAAAGAAGCCTCTGCAGCTTAAGCCTCCCCTAATCCTAAACCTCTGACAGAAGCTAGGCAAAGCATCTTTCTTGCACGTTAAGTGGGTGTCCAGTATTTCCATGTAGTTGAGCTTTCAGAGGCAGACACTCAAGCCTATCCTTAGGATATACCGTCTTGGCTCTGGTTGTATTAATTATGCCTGAAGAGTTTAATACCCATCCAAGTCCAAAGGTGGAAGAACACATACACGGGTATGGTGACCGGCAAGAGCAGACTGTAAAAGCACAGGCTGCTTGTGCTAGTGCAGCCCTGCGGGAAGTTTTCTTCCACGGAGGCCGAGTATAACAGCCCTGCTAACGAGACCAGCGGAATAAGGACAGTCAACGTAGGAAGAGACAGAAACATTCTTCCCCTCCACTGATTACCCGCCACTCTGACTTTTTAAAAGGCGGATGGTATTCAGAAAATTCAGTTGTGTGTGTTGTCGTTTTTACGTGTGATCTAATGCTGCCCCGTTTCTTCTTGCTTCTTATTTTGATGTGTCATCCTAGCTGCCTGTGGTATCATATTAGGAATCCCATCAATAATTGGATAGGCTATTCCTAACTCTTCGTTAATCAGTTCATTTGTCGATGCTTCATATCTGAGGGGGAGAAAGAAAAACAAAATGAATCGTGGAGAACAAAATGCTTGGAAGAGCTTGATGTTCAATAAAACAGTAACGTTTATCCCGTTCTTCACGTAAGCGTTAATCCCAGAAAAGCAGAATTAGGCTGCTTTTCATTCTAAAAGCAGTAATAGCCCATCGAACCACTTCTCTTAGAAAACGAATCTCTTAATTGTTCCCATTTTAGTCAGTTTCTCTCATTTTCTTTTTCACTTCATTCCCAAGCCATGCCTCAGTTTTTTAAAATACCAGTCAGAAAAGATTTGCCCTTTTCATCCAAATCTTCCTTCATTACTTTTTTCAACCCCGAAACAATCCCCCTTCATTTACTACTGGAACAGACCCTAGAGGAAATTTCAACTTCTTCATTTTAGAATACATGCTTAATAGAGCAGCCTTATTGATCCATTAAAAGGAAACCACTGAAAAATCGAGACACACAAAAGTTTGAGAGAGATGAGAGTGCAGAAATGAGGAAACTTCGGAACGCAGCGTGTCTGCAAGTGAGCTGTTTACACAATTAGCTAAAAGGGAGATCAAATGGTAATTTCAAGGTTTAAGAAAACTGAGTGAGTCACATGTTCGTTATGAGAAAAACCCTGAAAGAGGAATGAAAAAGATGAAGATAAAGATGACTAGCGATCCGCCACCCCAAGACCACCGCTGACGCCATGTGGGTGTTTCCTGGTGTCGGGGTTCCGAGTCGGCGGCCTGGAACGGCAGTGTTCACCCACAACGACTCTACGTTAAAGGTTAAGCAGGCCTTTACAAAAGCCAAAAACCAAAAGAAGGCGGCACCCCGCGCTTACATGCCTAAGGCCGTACACGGCGTCTGCACAAGACTCTGGAGGCCACTGCATTTTTCATCGTCTTGGCTGAAAAATCGGAACGCCGTGGACTAGTCTTGAATCCTACGAGCTCATAAACCGGGCTCTCCAGGTGAGAAACCCTTCGGGTCCTTTTAAGAAAATGCGCCATTGCTCAAGCCCCGCCCGCGGGCCTTCCGAACCATTCGGCCCGCCCTGGGGTGCCTGGAAGTCTGCATTTTAAAAAAGGTGCCCTGGCGATTCTCAGGCGCGGCCAGGGGAGAACCGACACGCGCCCCGGCCCGCGCCGGCGAGTGGGCGGTGCGGTTCGGGAGGCCTGGGGCTCGCGCGCCGCCGGCCCCCCGCCTCCCCTCCCCGCGCCGCGGGAGGCCCCGGGGGGAGCCGGCGGGCCCCGGGGCCAAGGAATGGCAGCCAAGAGCATGCCCGGAGTGACCTGCCAGGGCTGCTCGGCGGCGGCCCACGGCCATGCGGTCCACCCGCCCCCCTCGCCGCGACGGAAAACCCGCCGCGGGCGAACCTCACCGGAGCGGCTTCTTGGAGAGCGGGCACACCAGGAACTCCAGCAGCGCTGGGTCGAAGGCGCGGGGCGGTTCCCGCGTCCGCTCGCTCTGGTCTGGGGACGGCCGCGACACCGACGCGTGCACACACCTCTGGGCGACCGCGGGCGGCCGTGCGCGTGCCCCCCGCAGCGCTGAGGCGAGCCGGCCGCAAACTCCGCGCGGCATGGCCTGGCGGCCCGCGACCGGGCCCCTGCGCGCCCGTGACCACCCGCGCCGCTGCAGGCGCTGCCCGGGAGTCCAGCCCCCGCGGCCAGGCCCCGCCCCCCGGTGCTCGGGAAACGCTGCCCCCGACAGGTGGAGGCTAGCGCTTTGGTTCCGAGGACGCCCCGGACCCGACTGCTTTCGCCGCGACACCGCTCGGTAGTTGAGAGCGCGGCGTGCAGCCCGGGGCCCCTTGCGGCTTCTCCTGCGCGTTGGCAGGTTACAAACAAAACCGATGCTTAAGGCGGGGAGGGGGGCAGGGTGTCTTGAGTTTTCACCAGAGCCTATCGCAGCGTTGCCAGGAAGCCAGTGGCCGACTTCAGAGTCACACAGTGTTTCACTTGGACCTACGTGGTTATCACCAAAATGAGGTTTCAAACACACTGTCCTGTTGGGTATGTTAAAAACATTACTTTGTTTTATGGAAATCTTTACTATACCACAGTTCCTGTAGCATCGTTCGGCCTTTTTTTTTTTTTTTTTTTTTCTTCTCCTTTCATTTAAAAACATTTAAAGACCTGAAAAGAATGACTTAGTCCTCTTCACCTCTCAGATGTCCAGATTCTTACCCTGTGGGACTCATCGGGAACTCAATGGCGTAATAATAATAGCACACCTAATTTGCTTTTATAAATGAGCTTGGAAGCAGCAAGGACTCTAAATAACTGCGTCTGTTAGTTAAATGGGTGATCCATTCAATGGGTTTTTCGCCCCCGGTTTGCCTCTGACTCTCCAAGAAAATGATGCACGTTTTATCTCTTTCTTATAGTGTAGTAGATAAGTGCTTGGGCTCTGGGGTGCATAGTTTACTAGTTCCATAACTCCAGCAAATGACCTAACTACTCAGTTTCCTTATCTGTGTAATAAGACTAATAATTGTACCTACCTCATGAAATTCCCTCCTGGGGATTAAAATGTGCTAATGCATGCAAAGAACATTTAGAAAAGTGCCTGGGACAAATTAATGCTCAGTTAATGTTATCTACTTTTATTTTCTCTATTCCTCCTAGTTCAGTATACTAGGAGATTCTTTGTTAGTCATCATTCTTCTCCCTTTGTTTTGCTAAACATTGAACCTTTTCTCCCCCTCTCCCTCTCCCTCTCCCTCTCCATCATTGGTCTTTATAATTTCACACTTTGTGTTCCTCGGAGATAGGGATGGGAGTGAGGAATATAGAGGTACAAATACAAGATTATATTTTCAAATTTCTCTTGCACTCAGCAGTGTAAAAGTAGAGAAACTTTTATTTTGTTTGTTCTTGTTTACTAACGCTCAAAAGATTTCAGCATAGGCAGTTGTCAGGGATGTAGCCTCAAGAGGGCCTATTGTAAAGTTCCTCTGTTACTTTCACATTATTTCCTACTAGGGCAGTAGTAGGAATCAATTTTTCAGGTGTAGTTAGTTGATACCTAGGGAAGGAGGGAACTGTAGGAAAGGTAAGTTTCAGCGAGGTATGGGGACACAGAGCTGAACTTCTGCTGGCACTGAGTGGGCCCAGGCCAGGCTGGGCAGGCCAGAACCTTGGACCCCTGTGGGGTAGGGCCAGACACCCATGCTTAAGACAAGCTTCATTAGCTTCATCTCACCTCACCTGGCTGATAGATGCATATCAACTGGGTTTTCTAACAAGTTATAAATAAATTAGTTTCAGTTTGCATCCACATAGAAGGTTTGAAGCAGATCAGTTAAATTTATATTAGTATTGGGGGAAAATATCTTCAAATTTGTAGCACCCCAATCAACATCCAAGTTTTAAGGAACATGTGAGTGTGTGAAGTATTAGTCCAAACCATATAAGCATTAAGTTGCAAAATGTCCCTGCACAGCCCTCGCTAATTAAGAAATCTAACTCATTTCTGCATGTAGTATACTAAGCTGAATGTAGGTGACAGGGTAGAATTGTAAAACCGTTAGTCCTTTTTTGACTGTTGGCGTGGCTGTGATCTTTCCCATCACAGAGCTCTGGGCTCACACCATATTAGCTCTGTGACCTTGGGAAACTCTCTGCCTCAATCTTCTCATCGGTAAGATGGTATAATAATAGTACCTACCTTGTTAGAGTTGTTGAAGGGATTAAATCAAATAATACAAGTAAAGCAGTTAGCCTAGGGGCTGGCACAGAGTACACATTTAAAGAATGTTATCAGAGCAGCAAAATTCCTTATTGTGGTGAAGCTGTAGAAAATTCTGATGAAAAAGGAAAGCACAATGTACCACTGGAAACCTTAATTTTAACTGACATGGAATTTTTAGAGTTTCCAATGTGGATAATATTGAAACACAACTCTTGGGTTATTATGCACATTCAGTGAGTTAGAAATCTCCAGGTAGAGGAGAGGCTAGAATATATATTTTAATAAAAAGTTCCATGAATACCAAATTTGGGGCAGTGGAATTTGGGAATCTCTGATTCAGTGAGAGAAATTAAAATCACTTTTCCACTAGATGGCGTCATCAAATATTTGAACTAACATTTATTCCTGCTTGTACTTTTCTTTCTGTGATTACAAAGATTTGCTTTTATTTTGCCAGTTGTTTCCTTAATCTGATGACATCTATTTTAGGAACAGAAGTCATAAAAATGTTATTAATAAATTAAAGTTGTGATGAGTTCCTTAAAATCAAGGGTCCAAAGGATAAATGCACAAAAAGTATGAAAAAAATCACAAAAGAGAAAATACAGTTGATCAATAAACACATAAAAATACTCATCCTCCATAGTAAAGTAATGCAAATTTCAAACATCAAAGAAGTTTCCATTTCTCACCTATAAAAATTGTAAATATTTTAGAAGTGTAATTCTTAATATTTGCCATTCATTTATTAATTTATTGAATGCCCACTATGTGGCAGGAACTGTCTAGGTTAGTCAGAGTTCTCCAGCGAAACAATTAATTGTGTGTGTATATGTATATATATCTGTATATAGGGTTTCTTATGAGGAATTGGCTCACATGATTATGGAAGCTGAGAAGTCCTAAGATCTGCTGTCTGAAAGCTGGAGACCCAGGAAAGCCAGTGGTGAAGTCCAATCTGAATCCCCGAAGGCCTGAGGGCCAGAGGAGTGCATGGTGTAAACCCCTGTCCAAGGGCAGGAGGAGACAGATGTCCCAGCTCAAGCAGTCAGGTAGGAAGCAAAAGGCATGAATTTCTCCTTCCTCCACTTCTTTGTTCTATTTAGACTTTCAGTGGGTTGGATGATGCCTGTCCACGTTGCGTGAGCTGTTTTACTGAGTCCACTGATTCAGACGCTAATCTCATCTGTCCCTCACAGACATACCCAGAAATAATGTTGAATCTGGGCACCCCTTGGCCCAGTCTAGTTGACACAAAAAGTTAACATCACAGTATCCTAGCGGCTGGAGCTATCCTCTGGACACACCATTATACAGTGTGAAAATTAAAACTCATTACAACAATACCAAAATGGTTATTACATATAAGAAGTGAAAAAAAGCAGGACACAAATTTTATGCATGAGTACAATTATTTTTTAAACCAAAACTTAGGAATAGGAAAAAAAAAAGAATAAAAACCAAGTATTGCACAATTTCTCCATCACTTACAGCTGGGTAACAAAGTGAGTCACCATGTGAGAGGTCCTGATTCCAGAGGATCTGAAATGTTATCTTTTTTTTTTATAAATTTATTTATTTATTTATTTATTTATGGCTGCGTTGGGTCTTCGTTGCAGCGTGAGGGCTTTCTCTTGTTGTGGTGAGCAGGGGCTACTCTTCGTTGCGGTGCGCGGGCTTCTCATTGTGGTGGCCTCTCTTCTTGCAGAGCACGGGCTCTAGGCATGCGGGCTTTAGTAGTTGCGGCACACGGGCTCAGTAGTTGTGGCTCGCGGGCTCCAGAGCACAGGCTCAGTAGTTGTGGCGCACAGGCTTAGCTGCTCCACGGCATGTGGGATCTTCCCGGACCAGGGCTTGAACCCTTGTTGCCTGTGTTGGCAGGCAGATTCTTAACGACTGCACCACCAGGGAAGTCCCTGAAATGTTATCTTTGATACACATAATAAAGGTAAAGAAATGGACATGCAATTTTTAATAATGGATACTTTGTTTCTTTCCATGTCCACTAAATAGATGTGTCCATTTAAAAAGTATTAGTTTGAAGGGGTGCTGCTTTGTCATACTGCCCCAGGCACCAATGTCACTGGCTAGCCCTGCTGTACAGTGAGCTGTGGAGCTCTCTTTCCTTCTCATCAACCCTGCTTGGTCTAGGGCACCAGCACGTCTCCCCTGTTGTATCCCAGTGGCCTCCAGCCTGACCTTCCTGCCTCCAGACTCATCCCTTCCATTCATTCCCCCCTACTGTTTTCCAGTGTGATTTTTCTGAAAATCAAATCTGCTCAGACCATTCCCTGGCCTAAAGTCAATACAGCAGTCATCCCCTTAGGCTTGGGAGATCCATTCCAAGAACGCGGTGGAGGCCTGAACCACTGCATAGTACCGAATCCTATATATACTATGCTTTTTCCTATACATACATGCCTATGATAAAGTTTAATGTACAAATTAAGGCACAGTAAGAGATTAATAACAATAATAATAGAATAGAATAATTATTGCAATGTACTGTAATAAAAGTTATGTAAATGTGGCCTCTCAAAAAAAGAAACCAAGTATTGGTTGTCTTTAGGTGGTTGGAATATTACTGACTTGTTCTTTAATTGTTTCTCTCTCTTAAATTTTTTCTTTAATAAAATAGTTTTAAAATATAAATATTACTGGTTAATATTTGAGGTTAATCATCGATAGATGTGTATTTTATTTCAAAACTATTGATTCAGTTAAATTAATATTTATTGAGCACTTTCTATGTTCTCAACAGGAGGTAAAAAGAAAGGTATAAAAGCGTAAAAGATATGATCCCGATTTTCAAGAAGTTCATAATCTTAAATGGAGTAAACAGCCTAGGATAAAGCTATCTAAAAATCCCGGTTTATATATGATGCATTTTCTGTGTATTTATTCAACATTTGTTGAATTTACATTGTACATCAGGTACACAAAGGAGGGAGTGTTACCTGTGCCTGATGGAAGGGTTGGGGGAATATCAGTTAAGTATGGGTCACGTAGCACTGTCAAATTATTTACTGAGGTCCCAGGAGACACTCATTTAATCCCCTTTTATAAGCTCTTTTAATCCATGAAAACAAATTTAAATTTTGCAACGAGGATATAGAAGGTTGCTGGCAGAGATGGTGAGCCATCAAGACTATTTATAACTGTCAGATTTCAAATCTGATTCCAGAAATGGCCAGGTTTGGAGAAGTCCCTGGTGGTCCATTGGTTAGGACTCTGCGCTTCCGGTGCAGGGGGCACGGGTTCGATCCCTGGTCAGGGAACTAAGATCCTGCAAGCCATGCGGCGCAGCCGAAAAAAAAAAGGCCAGGTTTGACCTTGAGCTTAAAAATTCAGCATAATTAGGATGTGAACATACGAAATGAGGAATAGTATTTTTCTTTTTTTCTAATTAATTTTTACTGGAGTATAGTTGCTTTACAATGTTGTGTTAGTTTCTGCTGTACAGCAAAGTGAATCAGCTATACATATACATATATCCCATCTTTTTTGGATTTCCTTCCCATTTAGGTCACCACAGAGCACTGAGTAGAGTTCCCTGTGCTGTACCGTAGGTTCTCAGTAGTTATCTATTTTATACACAGTATCAATAGTGTATGTATGTCAATCCCAATCTCCCAATTCATCCCACCCCCCCCCTTCCCCCTCGGTATCCGTTAAGTTTGTTCTCCGTGTCTGTGCCTCTATCCATATGTTTGTTCTCTGTGTCTGTGCCTCTATTTCTGCTTTGCAAATAAGACCATCTCTACCGTTTTTCTAGGTTCCACATCTATGCGTTAATATACGATATTTGTTTTTCTCTTTCTGACTTCACTCTGTATGACAGTCTCTAGGTCCATCCAAGTTTCTACAAATGATCCAATTTTGTTCCTTTTTATGGCTGAGTAATAGTCCACTGTATATATGTACTACGTCTCTATCCACAGAATAGCATTTCTTGAAGAGACTCATCACCACTGTTTTGTTCTTTAAAATGTTCTATTTATACATATTTCAAAAATAAGTCATTAAAACTATGTGTATCAGAAAGGAAGTGTCCAGATAAGCAACTCCCCATAATATTAATTTGTCTATTTAGAATAAAGGAAATCAAGGAGAAGTGGCAGGAAGTTCTTTCCAACTTGGCTTTAAATAGGAATGGTAGTAGTACCCATCTGTGCTGGCTACTTTGGCCCTCTCAACCGCCATTTCACCCGCCTATATGTGTGGAGAAGTTGGAAAGCTGAAAGTACATTTTCCAGACTCTCTTGCAGCTAGGGTTGTAGCTATGCAGTAAGTTCTGCGCACACATGAGATTTGAAAGGGAGACAGAAACAAGCTTCCTGCAGCAGGGAGAGCTGAGAAGCAGGCTCTGACAGACACAAGATTTGCATGGCTTGGATCTATGTTGCCGTCTGGACACATCTTCTCGAACGTGAGGCAGCTGTGGCAGCAACGGCAGCGTCCTGCCCAATGGATCACAGCTGTGAGGGTGTGACCTTAACACCAAAACTCCAGAGCAAGCCCCCTATTTCTGCTGCTCCAACTCTTCCAATGAACTTATAAGCATGTACTTCCCTGTATTAAATTCCTTTGTACTGGAAATGACTAAAATAATTTATTTTTCCTATCCTGAACCCTGAGTGATAAATTATCCTAGAGTGTTCATGAGAATAAAATATAAAAGTATATGTAAATCACTTAGAATAATACCTGACAGTTTGTACTCAATACGTGCTAGTTATTTAAATTTTTATTAGGGAGATGAGTTCAGGCTGAAGAGAACAATCTAGGCCCAAGGTCGAAAACTATGGTTCGAAGGCCAAATCGAGCCCACCACCTGTTTTCATAAATAAAGTTTTATTGGAACACAGCCACTATCATTTGTTTACATGTTGTCTGTGACTGCTGTTATTCTTCAAGGTCACAGTTGCAACAGAAACTGAATAGACCACAAAGCCTACAATATTTACCATCTGACCCTTTACAGAAAAGATTTGCGTACCTCTGATCTGAACCATCAAAAAGAATGAGGAGTACGAGGACTGGGAGACATTCATGAAAACAATCATCCCCTTGACGCAGAGTTGTCGTTTCTGGGGAAAATAGTTTGGGAAGTTTTCTTTCTGCAAGGGTTCAAAGTAGAGCATTTTGAGGAGGGGGGGAAGATACTTATTATACATGCAAAACTCTGATTTTATCAGTAAAATTGGAGGGATAAAAGGAGGCAAAACCGATGTCATCTGAGGCCTCAGCAAGTAATTTGGCAGTGCTCACATTACGACCCCTGCCATTTCCCAGGGTTTTCCTCTAGATCATGCAGCCCAGCTTGGAAAGTGACCACGTGAGAAGCCACGTAATAAAAGTCTATGCTACCTCTTTCGCACCCAGCCGGTTGTGAGTTCTTACAGTCTGTTTCTTCATAAATACTCTGGCGTTCACCCACTTTGACCTTCATAGTCACTGTTCTAATCTAGGCCTCAGTAAATTTAAAACTGTGGTTAACTGAATATAGTCCTAAATTCCTTGTTTTTAAATTTTTTCTCATTTAAAATTCCAATTTGAAAAGTTTTCTCCTTTTCTTTCTCACTGGCAACTTTGCCAAAAATTTCACAAAAAGAAAAATTATTTATGCTTGATTTATATTTATTATTTTTCAAAAGGCTCATTAACACATCATAGTCACCCAAATTCCATAGTTTTCCTTAGGGTTCACTCTTGGTGTTGTACAGTCTATGGATTTGGACAAATGTATAATGGCAGGTAACCACCATTATGGTATCATATGGAGTATTTTTACTGCCCTAAAATTCCTCTATGCTCCATCTACTTTTATGTTTGATTTTAAAGTTCTGTGTGTTTTCAGTTTTAACTAAAGTTTCTTAGCTTTTATCTCTTTTCTTTTTTTTACTCCTCTTCTCTCTCTCTCTCTACATCCCTCCCGCCTCCCTCCGCCTCCCCACACTTCTTTCTTCCTCACTTCCTTCCTGCTGCTGGATAAATAGGATCCGACAGTGCTTTTCTAACTTGAATGTGCATATGAGTCACGTGGGAATCTTGTTAAAATGCAAATTCTAATTCAGTATGACTGAGATCATGCTGAAGAGGCAGCTTGTAATCCTCGTTTCTTAAAAGCTTCCAGGTGACGCTGCTGAGCTTCAGACCACACTGAGTAGCGAGCCGCTAGGACAGCGATTCTCAAACAGGTGATTTTGGCCTCCAGGGGACACTTGGCAACGATGCGGAGACATCTTTGACTGTTACAGCTGGGGTGGTGCTACTGGGTGGAGACCAGAGACGCTGCTAAACGTCTTACTATGCACAGGACAGCCCTCAGAACAAAGAAGGATCTTGCCCCAAAGGTCCACAGTGCCAAGGCTGAGAGCCCTGCTCTAGAACGATCTTCGAATTTGTAAGTACCCGATGTGTATCTTCTAGGACTCTAACAGGTGTTTTTGAATTTTGGGGTCGGGGGGTTGGTGGGATAAAGCTTTCCAGGTTGCTCCCAGTGAGGCCTGGTAGGTTCCCTCTTCTTAGCCAGATCCTGTGACTGAAAGGGTTTCTTACATAATATCAGGAAGAATTTTTTCTTTCAAAAGTCTACTAGCCCTCTGGTCATATCTCCTTCCAATATATTAAGGGAAAATGATGAATGGAATTTTTCATGGCATTAGCATGATTTTAAAAAGGCCCACTATCCGAAAAGGATAAAAAAAATATGAAGGCAGCAAGTCTATAGGCTTGAAATGTGTGATCTTATATGGCTTTTGTGTTATCCGTATTTAGGCTAGTACTTTATGGGGTTTTAGAAAACAACTGAAGCGATTCCCAAAATGATAATCAATAGATGTTTTTACTCTGTATATGTTTCCAATGAATCTTCAGATTGCATCAATCAAATAGTCCGAGGTGTAAAAGAAAACGAACCTTAAAAGAAGCCTTTCGCTGTATTTAGATGAGGAAGATGGGGACTAGCTCTGGAGTTCTTCCCTCTGACCGTAGGAAGCTGTGTTTTCCGTGGTTGAAGAGATTGGGGAATTTCGTAAACTCTAACTTGATTTGGCTCTTCAGCAGCCCAGCCCACACAGAAGAATTATTGCCTATGAAAACTATGATGACTTTACCAGAATCACGATTAAATGAAAGTAAAAATGAAAGATTTTTGCTTAAACTGTGGTCACAATTCCAAGTTTTTGAAAGTCTGCTTTTCCTGATTTTTCTCAGCCTGTCAGGCATCTGTGGCTGACTCACAGCCCAACATTGAACTTCCTACCAGGCACTTACTACCTGGCCTGCCAGCACCTGGGGCACAGCCCTGGGATTCATTCTGCCCTGGTTTCTTCTTGCTTTCCTTCCACAGGAAGATAATACCACATTTTCAAACAGTGTTTAGACTTGTCACTGAGGATATATTCTTTTAATGTAATGATCTCACTGAAACATAATTTATTCAACAACTTATAGAATTCATGAACTGAAAAATGTTATATAAGGTGATTAAGTCAGACAGCATGATCCTCTTAAACTTATTATCTCACTCCCCACACAACTCTCCCTCCTCTTTACTCAATTTAGTAAATGATGCCACCATGCACTGAATCACCTGGGCCCCAGAACTGAAGTCTTGCTCTACTTCTCCCTTCCTCTCACCTCCCACATGCAATCAGTCGCCAGGTCCTGTCATTTGTGTCCCTTAGTCTAGGTCCTCCTGACTTCTGTCCTGTTTTTCAACAATAGTCTTTTAACAGGTCCTGCCCCCAGTCTTTTTTCAATTCATCCCCCCGACTGTTGCCAAAATATTCTTTTAATGTAAAAAGTAGTCACAAAACTTAACAAGTAAAAGCCTTTGCTTAAAATATAATTTCCAAACTCCTGAATGTGACCGCTTTAGGGGAATTTTCGGCTTTAATCCTCCTGGTGGTCTCTGAATTTTTATGTATATAATCTATATATTCATTACATAATTAATATGTCATTACATAATCAATATGTCATTAATTAATTAATATGTATAATTAATTATATATCGATTATATGTATATATAATATATGTATAATATATATGTATATGTATATATAATAATATGTATAATTAATTATATATAGATTATATATAATCTATATATTCATTACATAATTAATATGTCATTAATTAATATGTTTAATTAATTATATATAGATTATATGTATATATAATATATATGTATAATATATATGTATATGTGTATATAATAATATGTATAATTAATTAATTATATATAGATTATATATAATCTATATATTCATTACATAATTAATATGTCATTAATTAATTAATTAATATGTCATCACATAATTAATATGTCATAATCATTACATAATTAATATGTATATTTAATTAATAGATTAATTTTTAGAGCAATTTCACGTTCACAGCCAACCTGAGTGGTAAGGACAGAGTTCCTGTATATCCCCTCCTCCACAAACACACACAAACTCCTCTGCCATCAATATCCGCCCCCCCCGAGCAGTACGTTTGTTGGAATCAGTGAACCTACACTGACACATAATTTTCACCCCAAATCCATAGTTTATATTAGGATTCACTGTTTGTGTGGTACATTGGGTAGGTTTGGACAAATGTATAATGAGAAGTGTCTACCATTATATATAGTATCATACAAAGTATTTTCACTGCCCTGAAGATCACCTGTGTTTCACTTGCTCACTTTTCACTTTTGGGGCAGGGGCCCCAAACCCCTGGCAACCACTGATTTTTATCTTAACGTCTCCACAGGGTGTCTTTTCCTGAATGTCATATAGCTGGAATCATACTGTATGTAGCCTTTTCAGATTGGCTTCTTTCACTTGGCAATATGCATTTAAGGTTCCGTTTTCATGAGTTGGTAACTCATTTCTTTTTACTGTTGAGTAATATTTCATTGTCTGGGTGTACCACGGTTTGTTTATTCAGTCACCTATTGAAGATCATCTTGGTTGCTTCCAAGTTTTGGCAGTTATGAATAAAGCTGCTGTAAACATTCTTGTACAAGTTCCTATGTGGACATAAGTTTTTAACTCATTTGGGTAAATACCAAGGAATGTGATTGCTGGATCATTTGGTAAGAGTATATTTAGTTTTGTAAGAAACTGCCAAACTGTCTTCCAAAGTGGCTGTACCATTTTGCATTCCCACCAGCAATGAATGAGTGTTCCCATTATTTTACATCCTTGTCAGCATCTGGTGGTGTTGATGTTTTTGATTTTTGCCATTCTTATAGGTGTGTAGTGGTATCTCCTCATTATTTTAATTTGCAATTCCCTAATGATGAATGAAATTGAGCATCTTTTCATATGCCTTTTTGCCATCTGTATATCACCTTTGGTGAGGTATCGATTCAGATCTTTTGCTCATTTTTAAAATTGGGTTGTTCATTTTCTTGTTGAGCTCTAAGAGTTCTTTTAACATTTTATAATAGATAACAGTCCCCTATCAGATATGTCTTTTGTAAATTTTTCCTCCCAGTCTGTGGCTCATCTTCTCATTCTTTTCATATGTATTTTTTTATATGGGAGTAAATAAAAGTTCAAAATCCTGAGACAGATATAAATTAGAAATATTTTTTCTTTGAAGACCTTTTATTTTTACTCAGAATAATCTTCAGTATCCAACATCTATTTCCTGTACTCGTTCCCTAATTTTCTGATTGCAGTTTCTCTCGTTCATTGTTAAACCCTTTCAAAGATGTGAGCAGAGATTTTTGACCACTTGTCACCCTGATTTATGAGAAGCAAACAAAAAAGAGGTGCACCCGAGGTCAAGCGCTGTCATCTTGACTGAGACACTATTTTTGTCAAGATAATTGACGCAGTGATGACCTTCAATTACAACTTAAACTTTCTCATTTGGCATATTGAAAGTGAATCCCCACCAATCTCTTACAGAGATTGATACTGCAAAGGAGAAGGAATGCAAATTTTTCTCATGTCATAGTGTAAGATATAAAGAGAGCAGAACATCCCATTCTCAGTTCCATTCCCTTGTTATAATTAACACAGTCATCTTACGGGAATGGAATGACCTACTTCAATGTGTCTCGCTTTGTATGTGATAGTTCAACAAGTTAGATATTCACAGATGCAGACAGATGCCAAGAACTCACAACCCCACTTCCATAGGATTGTGCAAAGTTTCCTGGCACAATGGCTTATGCTGTCCTCAAGGAACTGGCCCCTGCCTCTCTCTAGCATCTTTTCTCACTGTGGCCACTCCCCATCTTGGATTCAGCCGTTCTGAATTATTTGCTGTCTCACTAATACTCTCGGCTGTTTTATAGCTTCATGTCCTTTGCTCGTGTCCCAAATACTCTTCCCTCTATTTGTCCATCTAAACCACTATTCATCTTTTAAGACCCAATTTTAACACAACCTCTCTTGCGAAGATTGTTCTAACCCTCTTCTTTTCTTGGCTCCCTGGGAATTGAACAATCCCAGTGTACAACGGTGGATTACACACACACACACACACACACACACCACTTACACTACTTCACTGCAATCATTCATTTATATGTCTGTCTCCCCTGCTGATCCGTAAGATCCTGTAGGTCACATGCCATGTATATTTTTTTCTTTATCCCTGCATCTAGCATAGTGACTGGCATATAGCAGGTGTAAATCAGTGCTCGTAAAATGAATGTAGCATGTCCAGTACCAAATGTTTTGTTGTTCCTCTTAACTTGCCAGCAGGAAAAATTATTATGCAGTCATAAAACATGCCAGGAAGATTGCTACCAGCAAAAAGCACAGCATAATTAACTTTTCTTTTTCAATTTAGAGAAATTCTAAGCACGTAACATAAAAGACTCTTTGCCAGTTTTTTATAGTTTTGAGCAACATACGTTAGGGTGGTCGTACTAGAAGGAGTGCTGTATGATATCTGTCTTCTAAATTCTTTTTTGTTTGAGGTTATATGTATATTTTAAACTTATATAAAAGTTACAAAAACAGAACAAAGAATTCTTAATACTCTCATCTAGATTTCCTAAGTTAATATGTTTCAATAGCTAGATTTAAAAAAACTGAGAGTAACTTGCAGACCTAAGGCTTAAACACTTCAAAACAAAAACAAAACAAAAGACATTATCTCATATCACCACAGTGTAATTATCAAAACCAGGAAATTAGTATTGATATAATATTATTGTATGATGTATGGATTTCATACCATTTTTGCCAGTTGTTCCATTATAGCAAAGGAAAAAACATTTCTGTTCCAGGATCCAATCGAGGATCAAACATTGCTTTTAGTTGTCATGTCTCATTTCTCTCTTTTAATATGAAGTATTTTCTTGATTCTTTTTTTTTTTTGTCTTTCATGATCTTGACATTTTGAATCGTTCAGACCAGTTAATTCACAGCAAGTCTGTTCCTCAGTTTGACTTGTCTAATATTTCCTCATGATTAGATTCAGGTTATACATTTTGCCAGGAATACCACAGAGTGATACTGTGTCCTTCTCAGTGCATCAACCAAGAAGCATTACCGGTGACGTTAACTCTAAACATTATTAAGGTGGCGCCTGCAAGTCGTCTCTGCTGTAAATAACTGTTTTTCGCTACGTAATTAATACGTATTGTATAAGGATGAGATTATATTTAAGGCTAAATAAAAGAGAATGCAATTTTTCCCAAGTGATCTGATGGGAAATTATTTAGCTCTGTTATTTGACTTCCCTAGAGATTACATGTAAAAACTAGAAGACTATTTAAAATGGCAATCTTCTGATGACACTTTTAGTGCTTTAGCAAAATTATTTATGGAAACAAGATGTAGCTCGGATTTCTGCAGGGCTGAATATTAAAGCCTTAAGTAAACGGGAGTTCTGCATTCAGCAGCTCCTCAAGGGAATGAAGCTTGAATAGCAGCAGAACTGTTGTTTCTATATTGCTGTATGCATTTTTCTCACTGTTGGATCACCCTTTAAAAACCTCTGACAGGAAGATAATGTCCTAGGCTATTAGTCATAATTTACAATCAAAAGAACAGATTTATTTTGGTGTCAAAGCGATAAGTCCTAACTTTCAGTCTCTTTGTTCAACCCACATATTCTTTAGGAGAGAACTCTGCTGAAACTGTACAGGTAATTTGATCCATTTATTCTTTAAATGTTTACTTGTTTTCCAGAGTTATAAATCTAGCACAATAAATAGAATGCTTTTAAACTACTCTTTCAAATGGTTCATATATATATATATATATATATATATGACTTCCAGTCTTAATGTTGAATAAAATCGGTGAAAGTAGGCATCCTTGTCTTAATCCTGATCTTAAAGGAAAAGGTTTCAGCTTTTCACCATTAAGTATGATGCTAGCTGTGGGCCTGTCCTATACGGCCTTATTATTGGGTTGGCCAAAAAGTTCGTTCGGGGTTTTACCATAACATCTTACGGAAAACCCTGAATGCACTTTTTGGCCAACCCAATATGTTGAAGTACTACATTTCTTCTATACCAAATTTGTTGAGTTTTTTTTTTTTAATCATGAAAGGATGTTGAATTTTGTCAAATGCTTTTTCTTCATCTATTGAGATGATCATATGATTTTTATCCTTCATTCTATTAATATATCACATTTATTGATTTGCATACGTTGCCTCATCTTTGTATCTAAGGGGAAGTCTCACTTGATCATGGTATATGATCCTTTTAATATGTTGCTGAATTGGGTTTGCTGGTATTTTTTTCTTCGAATTTTATAATCTCTAGCCCTGGCATATTCTGGGCTTTCCAGGACTATTTTTTAAAAATTTATTTTACTTTTATTTATTTTTGGCTGCGTTGGGTCTTTGTTGCTGTGTGCAGGCTTTCTCTAGTTGTGGAGAGCGGGGGCTACTCTTCGTTGCAGTGCGCGGGCTTCTCATTGTGGTGGCTTCTCTTGTTGTGGAGCATGGGCTCTAGTCATGCAAGCTTCAATAGCTGTGGCACCCGGGCTCAGTAGATGTGTCTCGCGGGCTTAGTTGCTCTGCGGCATCTGGGATCTTCCTGGACCAGGGCTTGAACCCATAGCCCCTGCATTGGCAGGCGGATTCTTAACCACTGCGCTACCAGGGAAGCCCTGCTGGTATTTTGTTGAGGTCTTTTACATCTGTGTTCACCGGGGATATTGGCCTGTAATTTTGTTTTCTTGCCGTATCCTTATCTGGCTTTGATGTCAGAGTAATGCTGGCCTCATAAAATGCGTTTGGAAGTGTTCCCATCTCTTTAATTTTTTTGTAAAAGTTTGAGAACGATTGGCATTTATTCTTTAAATATTTGTAGAATTCACCAGTAAAGCATAAGGTCCTGGGCTTTTCTTTGTTGGGGGGGTTTGATTATGGATTTAACTTTTTTGTTGTTACTGGTCTACGTAACTTAATTTTATTTATTTTTGGCTGCGTTGCGTCTTCGTTGCTGCGTGCGGGCTTTCTCTAGTTGCCGCGAGGGGGGGCTATTCTTCGTTGTGGTGCGTGGGCGTCTCATTGCCGTGGCTTCTCTTGTGGAGCACGGGCTCTAGGTGCATGGGCTTCAGTAGTTGTGGCTCGTGGGCTCAGCAGTTGTGGCTTGCGGGCTCTAGAGCGCAGGCTGAGTACTTGTGGCACACGGGTTTAGTTACTCCATGGCATGTGGGATCCTCTCAGACCAGGGCTTAAACCCGTGTCCCCTGCATGGGCAGGCGGATTCTTAACCACTGCGCCACCAGGGAAGCCCATTACTGGTCTATTTATATTTTTTAGATCTTCATAATTCAGTCTCGTTAAGTTCTATGTTTCTAGGAATTTATCCATTTCTTGTAGGTTATCTAATCTGTTGGCATATAATTGTACATAGTAGTCTCATGATCCTTTGTGTTTCTGTGGTATCAGTTGTAATGTTTCTCATTTATAATTTTATTTATTTAACTCTTCTCTTTTTTCTTAGTCTAACTAAAGTTCTGTCAATTTTGTTTATCTTTTTGAAAAACCAACTCCTGTTTTCATTGATCTTTTCTATTGTTTTTATAGTCTCTATTTCATTTATTTCTGCTTTGATCTCTATTATTTTCTTGTTTTGCTAATTTTAGGCTTAGTGTTTTTTCTTTTTCTAGCCTTGAGGTGTAAAGTTAGATTGTTATTTTGAGATTTTTCTTTTTTTTTTAACATAGGCATTTATCACTATAAATTTCCCTTTTAGACCTGCTTTGCTGTGTCTGATAGGTTCTGGTATACTGTATTCCCATTTTTGTTTGTCTAGGAAAGGACTTTTTAAAAGCCCTATCTCCAAATATATAGTCATATTCTGAGGTACTGGGGGCTAGGACTTCAACATATAAATTTGGAGGAAACACAATTCAGCCTGTAACATTGCTCTTCCAGTTCCACTGTTTTGGCACAAAAAGTTCTTAGTTATTCTACCAACTCTACAGGGTTTAAAGGATGGTATCAAACATCCTAAAGTCCCTTAATAGACTTTACAATACACATTCAAATTTGTTTAATTTTTTAAAGGAAGTCATTTGCAGAATTCTCAACGATTAGGGAATTATGCATGAGAAACATTAATTTTTAAAGTAATGACAGTTCCAAGGGAAATATTTGTTTTCTCTTTTTATATGCTTGAAGGTAACTTGACTATAAAGAGCTTTTACAGTCTAAGCTAAAAAACAATTTCCTTTTTCAGGAAAAATTCTAAACTAAAACCTAGTGTAAGGTTCTCCCAATGTAAAGACGTAATAATTCAAGTGATCTGCATATCTCATTCCCCTTTAATAGTGGTATAAGTGTGAATAAGAACCAAATATTTTAGAAAGGACTTCCTTGCCCTTTGGGGAAATCAGTTAGGATAGGCTAGATATGGTACAGTGAAAGCAACCCCCAAATCTCAGTGGCCTAAAATAATGAGTTTATTTTGTGTTCTTGTTGTTAGGTTAAATCACATGAAATTACCAGTATTTTATCTTTTTTGAACTAGAGATACTGCAAGTTTGTATGGATAAACCTAGTGCATATCAGTCACAGATGGACTGGGATCTCTCTTTCTTGCTGTCTTTACTGAGGGGTACAGTCTTTGAGAGTTTTCACCAGCTAGGATGTTGCTGGTTACCTTGGCAGAAGGAAAGGAACCTTAAAATTATGTACATTCCACTTACATTCAAATATTATTTATCAAAAAAGTCATAAGGTTATGTTTAACTTCAGTGGGGTGGGAAATACTACCCATATGGAAAAAGGAAAACCTAAAATATTGGTGACTACCAAATCTGGTAACATTTAGGTCAATGTCAGTTAGCAATAATGATTCTTTTATATACTTTTCTAGTCCTTTCGAGCACTAGAGAACCTGTTTTTAAAAAAATCACATGGCTTAATTGTGCAATTATGATTGTTTTTGGTTTTTTGCCTCGTAAAATTCGAAACACCCTGGACATTGCTAATCTCAGATGAATCTGATGTTATTTAAGTAAGCTTTGTCACAGAGTTTTAGAAATAGTTTTTGGACCTTGCTATTGTTATAGTAGTAGTCTCCCAGTAATTCTTTAATACTGTGTCATGTTCTTCTGTAATGTGTAATATAATTCCTGTGCTAGCGGTATTTTTTCCAATTTTTTCTGGATCTAGAACTGGGATTTCACAACAGGTACTGAAGAAACCATGTTTCAATAGTTTCATTTACCTTTCTTCTTTCTTATCCCAAACTTGTCATATAATATTTATAATATTTCAGATATTTAATGTTTAACAATGAAAGAGCTGACGTCTTTATTAAACTGGTTGGTCTTATTAACCAGATAAGAGGTTACTGGCCTAGTGAAATACCAGTTCTAATTTTGTATTCTTTGCTAAAATAGTGGTGTAAGAATTGTTTTATAATTTTTTGATTAGAAAGCATAACAACAATAGTAATCTTAGTGGATGTGATGTCGTATTTCCATGTAGTTTTTTTTTTATTTTGGCTGCGCCGGGTCTTAGTTGAGGCATAGGAAATCTTAGATGCAGCATGTGGGGTCTATCCACTGGACCACCGGGGAAGTTCCCTCCATGTAGTTTTTTTTTTAACATCTTTATTGGAGTATAATTGCTTTACAATGGTGTGTTAGTTTCTGCTGTATCACAAAGTGAATCAGCTATACATATACATATATCCCGATATCCCCTCCCTCTTGCGTCTCCCTTCCACGCTCCCTCTCTCACCCCTCTAGATGTACACAAAGCACCGAGCTGATCTCCCTGTGCTCTGTGGCTGCTTCCCACTAGCTATCTATTTTACATTTGGTAGTGTATATATGTCCGTGCCACTCTCTCACTTCATCCCAGCTTACCCTTCCCCCTCCCCGTGTCCTCAAGTCCATTCTCTACCTCTGCATCTTTATTCCTGTCCTGCCCCTAGGTTCTTCAGAACCATTTTTTTTTTGATTCCATATATATGTGTTAACATACGGTATTTATTTTTCTCTTTCTGACTTACTTCACCCTGTATGACAAACTCTAGGTCCATCCACCTCACTACAAATAACTCAATTTCATTTATTTTTATGGCTGAGTAATATTCCATTGTATATATGTGCCACTTCTTCTTTATCCATTCATCTGTCGATGGACACTTAGGTTGCTTCCGTATCCTGGCTATTGTAAATAGTGCTGCAATGAACACTGTGGTACATAACTCTTTTTTTTTTTTTTTTTTTAAACTTTATTTATTTATTTATTTATGGCTGTGTTGGGTCTTCGTTTCTGTGC
Source organism: Eschrichtius robustus (assembly GCF_028021215.1). Lineage (NCBI taxonomy): Eukaryota > Metazoa > Chordata > Mammalia > Artiodactyla > Eschrichtiidae > Eschrichtius > Eschrichtius robustus. Next base: position 9,554,364 of record NC_090827.1, read on the forward strand.
GAGGGCTTTCTCTAGTTGCGGCAAGCGGGGGCCACTCTTCATCGCGGTGCGCGGGCCTCTCACTATCGCGGCCTCTCTTGTTGCGGAGCACAGGCTCCAGACGCGCAGGCTCAGCAGTTGTGGCTCAGAGGCATAGTCGCTCTGCGGCATGTGGGATCTTCCCAGACCAGGGCTCGAACCCGTGTCCCCTGCATTGGCAGGCAGATTCTCAACCACTGCGCCACCAGGGAAGCCCCACATAACTCTTTTTGAATTATGGTTTTCTCAGGGTATATGCCCAGTAGTGGGATTGCTGGGTCATATGGCCGTTCTATTTTTAGTTTCTTAAGGAATCTCCATACTGTTCTCCATAGTGGCTCTATCAATTTACATTCCCACCAACAGTTCAAGAGGGTTCCCTTCTCTCCACACCCTCTCCAGCATTTACTGTTGGTAGACTTTTTGTAGATGGCCATTCTGACAGGGGTGAGGTGATACCTCATTGTAGTTTTGATTTGCATTTCTCTAATGATTAGTGATGTTGACCATCCTTTCATGTGTTTGTTGACAAACTGTATGTCTTCTTTGGAGAAATGTCTATTTAGGTCTTCTGCCCATTTTTGGATTGGGTTGTTTGTTTTTTCGATATTGAGCTGCATAAGCTGCTTGTATATTTTGGAGATTAATCCTTTGTCAGTTGCTTCATATGCAAATCTTTTCTCCCATTCTGAGGGTTGTCTTTTGGTCTTGTTTATGGTTTCCTTTGCTGTGCAAAAGCTTTGAAGTTTCATTAGGTCCCATTTGTTTATTTTTGTTTTTATTTCCATTTCTCTAGGAGGTGGGTCAAAAAGGATCTTGCTGTGATTTATGTCATAGTGTGTTCTACCTATGTTTTCCTCTAAGAGTTTTATAGTGTCTGGCCTTACATTTAGGTCTTTAATCCATTTTGAGTTTATTTTTGTGTATGGTGTTAGGAAGTGTTCTAATTTTATTCTTTTACATGTAGCTGTCCAGTTTTCCCAGCACCACTTATTGAAGAGTCTGTCTTTTCTGCATTGTATATTCTTGCTTCCTTTATCAAAGATAAGGTGACCATATGTGTGTGGGTTTATCTCTGGGCTTTCTGTCCTGTTCCATTGATCTGTATTTCTGTTTTTGTGCCAGTACCATACTGTCTTGATTACTGTAGCTTTGTAGTATAGTTTGACGTCAGGGAGCCTGATTCCTCCAGCTCCATTTTTCTTTCTCAAGATTGCTTTGGCTATTTGGGGTCTTTTGTGTTTCCATACAAATTGTGAAATTTTTTGTTCTAGTTCAGTGAAAAATGCCATTGGTAGTTTGATAGGGATTGCATTGAATCTGTAGATTGCTTTGGGTAGTATAGTCATTTTCACAATGTTGATTCTTCCAATCCAAGAGCATGGTATATCTCTCCATCTGTTTGTATCATCTTTAATTTCTTTCATCAGTGTCTTTTGGTTTCCTGAATACAGGTCTTTTGTCTCCTTAGGTAGGTTTATTCCTAGGTATTTTATTCTTTTTGTTGCAATGGTAAATGGGAGTGTTTCCTTAATTTCTCTTTCAGATTTTTCATCATTAGTGTATAGGAATGCAAGAGATTTCTGTGCATTAATTTTGTATCCTGCTTCTTTACCAAATTCATTGATTAGCTCTAGTAGTTTTCTGGTAGCATCTTTAGGATTCTCTATGTATAGCACCATGTCATCTGCAAACAGTGACAGCTTTACTTCTTCTTTTTCAGTTTGGATTCCTTTTATTTCTTTTTCTTCTCTGATTGCTGTGGCTAAAACTTCCAAAACTATGTTGAATAATAGTGGTGAGAGTGGGCAACCTTGTGTTGTTCCTGATCTTAGTGGAAATGGTTTCAGTTTTTCACCATTGAGAATGATGTTGGCTGTGGATTTGTCATATATGGCCTTTATTATGTTGAGGTAAGTTCCCTCTATGCCTACTTTCAGGAGGTTTTTTATCATAAATGGGTGTTGAATTTTGTCGAAAGCTTTTTCTGCATCTATTGAGATGATCATATGGTTTTTATTCTTCAATTTGTTAATATGGTGTATCACATTGATTGATTTGCATATACTGAAGAATCCTTGCATTCCTGGGATAAATCCCACTTGATCATGGTGTATAATCCTTTTAATGTGCTGTTGGATTCTGTTTGCTAGTATTTTGTTGATGATTTTTGCATCTATGTTCATCAGTGATACTGTCCTGTAGTTTTCTTTCTTTGTGACATTTTTGTCTGGTTTTGGTATCAGGGTGATGGTTGCCTTGTAGAATGAGTTTGGGACTGTTCCTCCCTTTGCTATATTTTGGAAGAGTTTGAGAAGGATAGGTGTTAGCTCTTGTCTAAATGTTTGATAGAATTCGCCTGTGAAGCCACCTGGTCCTGGGCTTTTGTTTGTTGGAAGATTTTTAATCACAGTTTCAATTTCAGTGCTTGTAATTGGTCTATGTATATGTTCTATTTCTTCCTGGTTCAGTTCTTGGAAGGTTGTGCTTTTCTAAGAATTTGTCCATTTCTTCCAGGTTGTCCATTTTATTGGCATATAGTTGCTTGTAGTAATCCCTCATGAGCCTTTGTATTTCTGCAGTGTCAATTGTTACTTCTCCTTTTTCATTTCTAATTCTATTGATTTGAGTCTTTTCCCTTTGTTTCTTGATGAGGCTGGCTAATGGTTTATCAATTTTTATTTTATTTCTCAAAGAACCAGCTTTTAGTTTTATTGATATTTGCTATCATTTCCTTCATTTCTTTTTCATTTCTGATCTGAATGTTATGATTTCTTTCCTTCTCTTAACTTTGGGGTTTTTTTGTTCTTCTTCTCTAATTGCTTTAGGTGTCAGGTTAGGTTGTTTATTTGAGATGTTTCTTGTTTCTTGAGGTAGGATTGTGTTGCTATGAACTTCCATCTTAGAACTGTTTTTGCTGCATCCCATAGGTTTTGGGTCATCGTGTTTTCATTGTCATTTGTTTCTAGGCATTTTTTGATGTCCTCTTTGATTTCTTCAGTGATCTCTTGGTTACTTAGTAGCATATTGTTTAGCCTCCATGTGTTTGTAATTTTTACAGTGTTTTTCCTGTAATTGATATCTAGTCTTACAGCGTTGTGGTCAGAAAAGATACTTATATGATTTCAATTTTGTTAAATTTACCAAGGCTTGATTTGTGACCCAAGATATGATCTATCCTGGAGAATGTTCCATGAGCACTTGAGAAGAAAGCGTATTCTGTTGTTTTTGGATGGAATATCCTATAAATATCAATTAAGTCCATCTTGTTTAATGTGTCATTTAAAGCTTGTGTTTCCTTATTTATTTTCATTTTGGATGATCTGTCCATTGGTGAAAGTGGGGTGTTAAAGTCCCCTACTATGATTGTGTTACTGTCGATTTCCCCTTTTATGGCTGTTAGCATTTGCCTTATGTATTGAGGTGCTCCTACGTTGGGTGCATAAATATTTACAACTGTTATATCTTCTTCTTGGATCGATCCCTTGATCATTATGTAGTGTCCTTCTTTGTCTCTTGTAATAGTCTTTATTTTAAAGTCTATTTTGTGTGATATGAGAATTGCTACTCCAGCTTTCTTTTGATTTCCATTTGCATGTAATATCTTTTTCCATCCCTTCACTTTCAGTCTGTATGTGTCCCTACGTCTGAAGTGGGTCTCTTGTAGACAGCCTATTTACGAGTCTTGTTTTTGTATCCATTCAGCCGGTCTATGTCTTTTGGTTGGACCATTTAATCCATTTACATTTAAGGTAATTATCGACATGTTTCTTCCTATTACCATTTTCTTAATTGTTCTGGGTTTGTTATTGTAGGTCTTTTCCTTCTCTTGCGTTTCCTGCCTAGAGTAGTTCCTTTAGCATTTGTTGTAAAGCTGGTTTGGTGCTGTTGAATTCTCTTAGCTTTTGCTTGTCTGTAAAGGTTTTAAGTTCTCCGTCGAATCTGAATGAGATCCTTGCTGGGTAGAGTAATCTTGGTTGTAGGTTTTTCCCTTTCATCACTTTAAATATGTCCTGCCACACCCTTCTGGCCTGCAGAGTTTCTGCTGAAAGATCTGCTGTTAGCCTTATGGAGATTCCCTTGTATGTTATTTGTTGTTTTTCCCTTGCTGCTTTTAATATTTTTTTCTTGGTATTTAATTTTTGATGGTTTGATTAATATGTGTCTTGTTGTGTTTCTCCTTGGATTTGTCCTGTATGGGACTCTCTGCATTTCCTGGACTTGATTGACTATTTCCTTTCCCATATTAGGGAAGTTTTCAACTATAATCTCTTCAAATATTTTCTCAGTCCCTTTCTTTTTCTCCTCTTCTTCTGAGACCCCTATAATTTGAATGTTCGTGCGTTTAATGTTGTCCCAGCGGTCTCTGAGACTGTCCTCAATTCTTTTCATTCTTTTTTCTTTATTCTGCTCTATGGTTGTTATTTCCACTGTTTTATCTTCCAGGTCACTTATCCGTTCTTCTGCCTCAGTTATTCTGCTATTGATTCCTTCTAGAGAATTTTTAATTTCATTTGTTTTGTTGTTCATCATTGTTTGTTAGCTCTTCAGTTCTTCTAGGTCCTTGTTAAACGTTTCTTGTATTTTCTCCATTCTATCTCCAAGATTGTGGATATCTTTACTGTCATTACTCTGAATTCTTTTTCAGGTAGACTGCCTATTTCCTCTTCATTTGTTTGGTCTGGTAGGTTTTTACCTTGCTCTTTCATCTGCTGTGTGTTTCTCTGTCTTCTCATTTTGCTTATCTTACTGTGTTTGGGATCTCCTTTTTGCAGCCTGCAGGTTCATATCTCCCCCAGTGGCTAAGGTTGGTTCAGTGGCTTGTGTAGGCTTCCAGGTGGAGGGGACTGGTGCCTGTGTTCTGATGGATGAGCCTTATCTTGTCTTTCTGGTGGGCATGTCAGCCTCCGGTGGTGTGTTTTGGGGTGTCTGTGAAGTTATTATGATTTTAGGTGGTCTCTCTGCTAATGGGTTGGGTTGTGTTCCTGTCTTGCTAGTTGTTTGGCATAGTTGTCCAGCACTGTATCTTGCTGGTCATTGAGTGGAGCTGAGTCTTAGCGTTGAGATGGAGATCTTGGGAGAGCTCTCGCCGATTAATATTACAAGAGGCTGGGAGGTCTGGTGGACCAATGTCCTGAACTCGGCTGTTCCATCTCAGAGGCTCAGGCCTGACACCTGGCTGGAGCAACCAAGACCTTGTCAGCCACTTGGCTCAGATGAAAAGGGAGAAAAGAAAAAAGAAAGAAAGAAAATAAGTAAATAAATGTTATTAAAGTAAAAAATTTTTTAAATATTATTAAAATAAAACAATTAAAAAGTAATTAAAAAAATAAGAAGAGAGCAACCAAACCAATAAACCAATCCACTAATGATAACAAGCGCTAGAAACTATACTAACAAAACCTGACAGACAGAACCCTAGGATAAATGGTAAAAGCAAACCTATACAGACAAAATCACACAAAGAACCATACACATACACACTCACAAAAAGAGAGAAAAGAAAAAAGTATATATATATATATATATATATATATATATATATATATATATATATATATGTAAAAGGAAGAGAGAAACCAAACCAATAAAGAAATCTACCAGTGATAATAAGCTCTAAATACTAAACTAAGATAAACATAAAACTAGAAACAAATTAGACCCAGAAGACAAACCCCAAGTCTACAGTTGCTCTGAAAATCCACCACCTCAGTTTTGGGCTGATTTGTTGTCTATTCAGGTATTCCACAGATGCAGGTACATCAAGTTGATTGTGCAGATTTAATCCGCTGCTCCTGAGGCTGCTGGGAGAGATTTCCCTTTCTTTTCTTTGTTCACACAGCTCCCGGGGTTCAGCTTTGGATTTGGACCCGCCTCTGCATGTAGGTCGCCTGAGGGCGTCTGTTCTTCGCTCACACAGGACGGGGTTAAAGGAGCAGCTGCTTTGGGGGCTCTGGCTCGCTCAGGCCGGGGGGAGGGAGGGGTACGGAGGAGGCGGGGCGCGCCTGCGGCGTCAGAGGCGTCGTGACGTTGCAGCAGCCCGAGGCGCGCCGTGTGTTCTCCTGGGGAAGTTGTCCCTGGATCATGGGAGCCTGGCCGTGGCGGGCTGCACAGGCTCCCGGGAGGGGCGGTGTGGAGAGTGACCTGTGCTCGCACACAGGCTTCTTGGTGGCGGCAGCAGCAGCCTTAGCGTCTCATGCCCGTCTCTGGGGTCCGTGCTGATGGCCGCGGCTCGCGCCCGTCTCTGGAGCTCGTTTAGGCGGCGCTCTGAATCCCCTCTCCTCGCGCACCAGGAAACAAAGAGGGAAGAAAAAGTCTCTTGCCTCTTCGGCAGCTGCAGACCTTTTCCCGGACTCCCTCCCGGCTAGCCGTGGCACACTAGCCCCCTTCAGGCTGTGTTCACGCCGCCAACCCCAGTCTGCTCCCTTCCATCCGACCGAAGCCCAAGCCTCAGCTCCCAGCCCCGCCCACCCTGGCGGGGGAGCAGACAAGCCTCTCGGGCTGGTGAGTGCTGCTCGGCGCCGAGCCTCCGTATGGGAATCTCTCCGCTTTGCCCTCCGCACCCCTGTGGCTGCGCTCTCCTCCGTGGCTCCGAAGCTTCCCCCCTCCGCCACCCGCAGTCTCCGCCCGCGAAGGGGCTCCTAGTGTGTGGACACCTTTCCTCCTTCACGGCTCCCTCCCACTGGTGCAGGCCCCGTCCCTATTCTTTTGTCTCTGTTTTTTCTTTTTTCTTTTGCCCTCCCCAGGTACGTGGGGAGTTTCTTGCCTGTTGGGAAGTCTCAGGTCTTCTGCCAGCGTTCAGTGGGTGTTCTGTAGGGCTTGTTCCACATGTAGATGTATTTTTGATGTATTTGTGGGAGGAAGGTGATCTCCATGTCTTACTCCTCCACCATCTTGAAGGTCCTCCCTCCTTGTATTGATTTTTATTTCCATGATGGTTAATGATGTTGGGCATCTTTCCTCATGTGTTTATTGGTCATTTGTGTATCTTTTTTGGAGGAATGTCTGTTCAGATCCCTTGGACTCTTTTCAATTGGGTAGTCTTTTTATTATTGTGCCGTAAGTGTTCTATGTATATTCTGAATACAAGTCCCTTATCAGATATATGATTTGCAAATATTTTCTGTCATCCTGTTGATTGTCTTTTCACTCTTTGGTGATGTGCTTTGAAGCGCAAAATTTCACATCTTCTTTATCCATTCATGTGTTGATGGACCCTGAGCTTGCTTCCATATGTTAGCAATTGTAAATAATGCTGCTGTGAGCATTGGGGTGCATGTATCTTTTTGAATTAATGTTTTTGTTTTCTTTAGCTCTATGCCCAGGAGTGGAATTGCTGGGTCATACAGTAGTTCTGTTTTTGGTTTATTGAGGAACCTGTGTAATGTTTTCCACTGTGGCTGCACTGATTTACATTCCCACCAACAATGTATAAGTTCCCTTTTGTCCACATCCTCGCCAACATTTATTATTTGTGTTCCTTTTGATGATAGCCATTTTGAGAGATGTGGGATAAAATCACATTGTGGTTTTAATTTACATTTCTCTGATGGCTAATGATGCTGAGCATCTTTTCATGTGCTTGCTTATTAGTTTTGTTTGTTTTTTGCTAGATTCCTTAGGATTTTCTATATACAATATCATTTCCATATACAATATCGTAACTGTCATAGAGATCGTTTTAATTCTTCATGTACAATCTAGGTGCCTTTATTTTATTACCTAATTGCCCTTTTAGAACCTCCAGTGTGACGTTGAACAGAAATGACAAGAGCAGACATCCTTGCCTTGTTTCTGGTCTTAGGAGGAAAACATTCAGTCTTTCACCATTAAGTATTATGTTAACTAAGGGTTTTTTGTAGGTGCTGTAATGATCTTTTAAAGTATTTATAATTGTTACATTTCTCTTCCATGGTCGCATTACCTAAATAAAATGGCATAAGAGAATTTGACAAAATTGAGACCCAATTGAGATAAATGTTGTGAGAAAAGGACTACATCGATAAATATTGTGAGAATAGGGCTACATCTTGTTTTATCCGTAACTACTGGCCATCTTCATTTTTGTGCTTGTCCTGTCCACAACCTCCACCAAGGAAACTGATCCACCATTGGACCCTGCTGTCTCAGGAGTCATATATGGTATTATGGTGATGTCTTCCTCCTTTCCCCGTCCTTCAGCTCTGTTTATTGGACTGGAATAACCGTCTGACCCAAGAACAGCTAATCCTCAGGTGAGGCAGTAATCTTCACTCTCTAAGGCCAGATTGAAAAAGATTAATTTAACCAAGTGAGAATTGGACCTAAGGAACGAAGAAAGAATTTTTCAGTTACTGGTGGAAGCTTTAGCTGAAAATTTGTGAGAAGAATCAGGACTTGGGAGGCTATAATGGACCACATATAAGCTAAAATTATAGGGAAGTAGAAATTATATAAATAAGCAGAAACAGTTATTAAAGCAAGATAGAAAGAAGTATATACATAGAATAGAACTGAGTAACATGAACAGTAGAATAGTAGAGGAAAGATTCTGGAACTTCTGCATCTAAGGTTTCTAGAATGACCTTGAATCCAAACCCAATTTCCTGCTTCAGTTCTTGGATTTCCATGAAATCCTAATTTCCTTGTTCCTCCACATGAGCTAATTTGAAAGGGTCTTTGTTCCCTGTAAATAAGTGAAATAACTAAAAACATTCAGGATAAACTCGTCACATTTGACAATATTTTTGTTTCTCAAGTGTCTTGAACTCTAAAGAGAAAGACATGGGAAAAAGGAATGGAAATTATTGATATTTTGGAGAGTAGTAAAGGATAAAACCCACGTTGCTTAATATTGTTGCTATTAGTTGTTAGAAACATGATTAGTATTGACTAAATAATTCCTATTTAGGAGAAATATTTGGTAAGGTGCTAATAATGATATTGTTAAAATTACAGTACTGTGCCTGATAAATTGTTCAAGGATAAGGCATTTGGGAAGAAACCTTGTTAATGGGGAATATCCCCTAAGGATGTAAAATGGTATGATGGCAATACCAATTATAGATGATATGAATGGCAAAAGGCTGTGTCTTGGCAGCTGGCACATGACTTCAGATGAAGAAAAAAGTAATTTTGAAGATGAGATAAATAAAATGATTAAGATTAGAGTTGGGCTTTATACAATAATGACTGCTATTTAGTGAAGTGTAGGCTATAATTTTTCCCAGCTGAATTTGATTAAGCCTGCTCAGCTGCCAATAAGGACTTTATTAATGGAAGACAGGAAGAGCTAATGACGGGAAGAGTCAGTATGTAACTGAGATTGGGAGCGATTTTTGACATGTAAGAGGAACATATGAGAAGTTAATGGGATACCTTGGCATTTCATTGGGAAAGAGGTAAAGCCTAGCTCCATGGATAGAGTCAGAATTATGTTGACTGAGGTTAGTACATTCATTTATTGGTTAGTAGTCATGCCTTGTTATAACAAATACGTATACTAAAACATGCTGCTGCTTTTGTTGATTTTGGATAATGATTTTGGGTAGGGTGTTAATTTCCAGGCTTACTCAAGCTAATGTTCATGGAGAGCCAAACATAGGATCTAGAATTAAACTAAATAAAACAATTATCACACAGGCAAATTTTAGTATAGAAATGATATGGTATAAACCATTTTAAGAGTAGGGATTCTACAGATTAATTAATTGACTTTACTTACATATAGTGTAGTATAAGAGCATGGAAGTTTTGCGTTCTCTCATTCAGGTTGGAGCCCTTAAATTTATTCCTTCAAAACGTCTCTTACTCATTTTCGTGATTGCATATTATATTAATCAGGATTCTCCAAAGAAACAGAATCAACGGGATATATACAGATATATAAGAGGAGATGTATTGTAGAAATTGGCTCATGTGAGTATGGAGGCCAAGAAGTCCCATGATCTATAAGCTGGAGAACCAGGAGAACTGGTGGTATAATTCAGTCCAAGTCCGAAGGCCTGAGAACCTGGAGCAGGGGTATCCCAGCTCAAGCAGGGACCACATTCTCCCTTCCTCCACCTTTATGTTCTATTCAGTTCCTCAGTGGATTGGATGATTCCCACCCACGTTGATGATGGGCATCTTCTTTACTCCTGATTTACTACCTATTGAAATGCTAATCTCTTTTGGAGACACCCTTACAGACACACCCAGAAATAATGTTTTACCAGCTTTCTGGGCATCTCCTAGCCTAGTCAAGTGGACAGATAAAATTCACTGTCATACATATGCATTATGTATTATTATGAGGCAGTTTGATATTTGTTTAAAGCACATGACGGTTTAAGGTAGGGAAATTTTGTTCACAAGTGGCTATTCGGTATGCCACAAGTAGAGATTTAATGAAACTCATGGAGTTATGGTATATTTTTTATATGGCTAATTATTGGTAATTATGATAGAGTTTGATATAAAAATGCTCTTGAAAATTATATTTAGCATATTTACTGACAATCATATTGCCATATTCTACTAAAAAAATATTTCAGGTGGATATGAAGAACTTTTATATAACTTGAAATAATTTTAATTTACTTACAGTTCTGGTATGATTATGGTTGCTTAAACAAGGATGCAATAAATCCTATCTTCAGAGATTGAGCAGGAATATTTTATTCCTTAGTTAGTTTGGTGTGGTGATGGCAATGAAAAAAATTAGTCAATAGTCAAAGAAAGAAAGAACTGGAAATTTCATTGAGCCAACCTGAGGATTATAACTCGGGAGACTGTCTCTCAGAGAGCTCTGAGAACTATTCTGAAGAACATTTTTATGTTTAAATTTTTCTTGTCTCGCCTTAAAATCTGAATTTTACTTCATCAATGAGCATAAGGAGAGAGGAGAATTCTAGTAAATGTTACTCTATAGGAAATTGGTGACCTGTTAAGCTCCAGTGAGACACCTCCTAGTTTGGTAAACTTATCTAGATGAGAAAATAAAGTAGGCTGACAAATTAGACGTAGTGAATATGAGTAGGAGCCTCCAGTTTATATTGATAATTGAATTGGATTTGGGGAGATGGGTCAGAAGGAGAGTTCAAAGTCAGAGTCAAGGGGAGGCTGGGAGCTTTGAAATTGATGATATTGGAAGGTATGAAAGTATGAACAAAGGACCCTGGTTATTCTTCCTTTGTTGATGCAAACTTTCCACGCAGCAGCTCCTTGGCGTGATACATAAAATCTTTCTAGCCTTATCAAACATCATGCCATTTTCCAATATTCTTTAATGAAAGATGAAGCAATCTGGGTAGCAGCAATTGTGTTACATAAGAGGTGCACTAGGACTTCTAAACTGCAAGTGTCATTGTGAAGAGCAATAATTTTGAATTTTAGCACTCTTTAGCTGTCCAAAAGCTTTTTGTAAACATTTGCAGTCATGGATTAAAACATGAATAAAATGGTACTAAACCCTAATAGCTCTAAAACCACACTTTTTTACAGAATTAACTGAACCAAATACTCATACTTTGGAAGAATTAGTTGGTTGAGACCAACCTTTACAAAGGAAATAAGTAATTTAGTTACAGTCTATCAACATTTATGAGTGCCTGTTACGTGCAAATAATCACTGTGGTGAGAGCTATAGAGCAGACGTTCTTCAGCTACTCCCTTTTCTAAAACCTCCCCATCAGATCAGTCACAAATCCTGTAAGTTCTGCCTCTTTATCCCAGCCTTGATCTGGATCCTCACTTGCACTCAGTTCCACCTCGTTACTGATCTTGCTTGCCCCTCCTTCTACAATCCATCCTCCATCCTGCCACCGCAGCCGTCTTTCTAAAACACCAGTTACGTCACGTTGCATGCCTGCCTGCCTGCCTAAATTTCTTCAGTAGTGTCCTAGAACCTCCAGGATTAATTTCAACCTCCTGTACATGGCACAAGCCCTACTTATTCTCATCTTAGTTTCTCCAGCCTTATTTCTCACCACTTGTTCTCAGGTACCTTATCATCATACATAGCGAGCTATTTGCAGTTTTGCAGAATGACCTTACACCTCTCCCTTCCCTCTACGTTTCCTCTCCAGGTTCATTTCATCTGGGAAGTGCCCACCTCTTCTTTCCCCACCCATCCTTACCCTTTTGGTCCTTTTTCTTTCTTTCCCCAAACTAAGTTAATCACATCTTCCCTGGGCAACCATAGCACTTGTTCATACCACCGTTTCAATGCTTTCCATATTGACTTTTAATAGGTTTAACTGTTTACGTTGATCACTGAACTAGAAGTTACTTAAACACAGAGATATTTCTTTCCTTTCTATTTCCTTAGTAGTTGGCACAGTGCCTGGCTCATATCGTGGACTCATTAAGTGGTCATACATGCAATCAAATCTACCTCCTAATACCTCTCATATAGGTCTTCTCTTCTTCATTTCTGCTGCCATTGTCTTTACTCAGGTCCTTGTTGCTCATCTGGATTCCTAAAACAACCTGTATCACCACTGTTTTTAGTCCTTCCCAGTGCCAATTAATTCTTCGTACTGTCACTACTAACATAATATTTTGAATACATAGATATGATTGTTTCATTGAATTATCTGTGTCTCCTCATTATATTAAGAATAAAGTCTAAAAAAAGCCAAACTCATAGAAACAAAGAGTAGAATGGTGATTACCAGAGGTTAGGGGGTGGGGAAAATGGGGAGATGTTGATCACAGAGAACAAACTTCCAGTTGGAAGGTGAATAAGTTCTAGGGATCTAATGTACAACGTTGTGATTATAGATAACAGTGCTGTACTATATACTTGAAAGTTGCTGAGAGAGTGAATCTTAAATGATCTCACTCCAAAAAAAGAATGGTAATTACATGACATGATGGAGGTGTTAGCTAACACTCTGGAGGTAATCACTTTGCAATATATAAGTGTATAAAAACAACACGTGTTACACCTTAAATTTACACAATGTTATAAGTCAATTGTATTTCCATAAAATTGGGGGAAGAAACGGATAAAGTCCAGTTCTTTAGCAAAGCATCTGAAGGTGTTCAGGATAGGGGTCTTCTCTCCTTTTCGAGTCTCGTCATCCACCCCGACTCCTCCTCAACACAGCCACGTGCTGCACTCCGGAAGTGCCTTGTTCTCTAGCCTCTATTCCTTTGCACACTTGGTTAACTCTGCTAGTGCTGTCTTCTCCCACCCCACAACTGATAACTCCTAATTATCCTTTATGAGATACATCCTTTTAGAAGTACTTGCTGCTGTACCCAATCCGCCTTGTACCCAATGTACCGTACTGTAACAGTCGCCCTTCCAGGCTTTCTCCTGTACAATTCTGTAATGACAGGGATTTTGTCCTGTTCATTTGTCCAATTGCTGATCAATAAATATTTGTTAGACAAGTAAGTGAAGGACGTATTTGATACAACTAGATATATTAAACTGGAATTTTATTTACTTCTTCGTTTCTAGTGATAATTGCTTTAAAAGACTTTCTGTTGGTCTACGAACTCCCAATGGGTTTTTGGCTCTCAGTTAAACAACAGCTCAGAACAGAAGTGTCATATTCATATTCATTCCAAGAAACATTTTTTGAATACTGGCTATGTGCCAGCTAATACACTATATTGCTAGAGTTGATTTTGTTTTCCTTAGCTGTACAGTCTTGAAATTATTCCCATTAAACTTCCTCTGACCATCTACTTAGTATAGTGATTCTGGATTTTCTTTGTTTGAAACATTAGCAACCCTTTCAACCTAGTGTTTAACTACAAGCCAAATAAGCATGCACTTGCTATTGCACTATTTCAGTTCAAGCACAAAAATATTAAATGACATTAGCAAAGGAATGATCTCTGGTTACTGCCTTTTGATCCCTCCTGCCAGTATGATAGTAAATCAGTGACTGTTTCTGTGCTTTAATTTCTAATCTGTTGTGTTTCTACTTAGTAATATCACCAATATGTTGTTTTCTTTCTTTCTTTATTAAATTTCTTAATAATATTACATAATTTCCTTACCAAATTTAAACAGGAAGTTTTCTTTTTTAAAAATTTTTTTATATTAAAAAAAAATCTTTATTGGAGTATAATTGCTTTACAATGTTGTGTTAGTTTCTGCTGTACAACAAAGTGAATCAGCTATATGTATACATATATCTCCATATCCCCTCCCTCTTGAGCCTCCCTCCCACCCTCCCTATCCCACCCCTCTAGGTCATCACAAAGCACCGAGCTGATCTCCCTGTGCTATGCGGCTGCTTCCCACTAGCTATCTGTTTCACATTTGGGAGTGTATAAATGTCCATGCCACTCTCTCACTTCGTCCCAGCTTCCCCTTCCCCGCTGTGTTCTCAAGTCCGTTCTCTACGTTTCCATCTTTATTCCTGCCCTGCTACTAGGTTCATCAGTACTGGTTTTTTAGATTCCATATATGTGCGTTAGCATACAGTATTTGTTTTTCTCTCTCTGACTTACTTCACTCTGTATGACAGACTCTAGGTCCATCCACCTCATTACAAATAACTCAGTTTTGTTCCTTTTTATTTTTTTTATTATTATTTTTTAACATCTTTATTGGAGTATAATTGCTTTACAATGGTGTGTTAGTTTCTGCTTTATAACAAAGTGAATCAGCTATACATATACATGTATTCCCATATCTCCTCCCTCTTGCGTCTCCCTCCCACCCTCCCTATCCCACCCCTCTAGGGTGGTCACAGAGCACCGAGCTGATCTCCCTGTGCTAAGCGGCTGCTTCCCACTAGCTATCTATTTTATGTTTGGTAGTGTATATATGTCCATGCCACTCTCTCACTTCTCCCCAGCTTACCCTTCCCCCTCCCCGTGTCCTCAAGTCCATTCTCTACATCTGCGTCTTTATTCCTGTCCTGCCGCTAGGTTCTTCATAACCATTTTTTTTTTTTTTAGATTCCATATATATGCATTAGCATACGGTATTCATTTTTCTCTTTCTGACTTACTTCACTCTGTATGACAGATTCTAGGTCCATCAACCTCACTACAAATAACTCAATTTCGTTTCTTTTTATGGCTGAGTAACATTCCATTCTATATATGGGCCACATCTTCTTTATCCATTCTTCTGTCGGTGGACATTTAGGCTGCTCCCATGTCCTAAACAGGAAGTTTCCTTTGCTAGGAGTTGCCAGTCTCCATTAGAAGATGGTGCTTATCCAGAAAATCTGTAGCAATATTTCAAATTAAGTGATGGTTTTCTTTCTAAGTGAAAACTGTTAACATTGGCTGACTTTTTGGTAATCAAAGGACAAGAAGATCTGAGTTCTTGTTTAACCAAAATAAAATAGTATTGATTTCCATCTTATTAAATATAATGGGCAAGTGTTTCTATTTTTACTATGTTTCTAGTTATTTTTCTTACCCATTGATATGAGACCTACATTTTGGACACGGATCCACAAGCAATTCATCAAATTGCCCAATTGTTTCATGGCTCTATAAAATATTTATATTGTAATGAGTATAGTATACCTGACTCAGGAATACCACTGAATGAATGGATTGTTGATGAAAGTGCTTGTTGTAGTTTCCTAGGGCTACTGTAACAAGGGGTCACAAACTGAATGACACAAAGAACAGAAGTGTACCGTCTCACAGTTCTGGAGGCTAGAAGTCTAAGATCAGGGTGTCGGCAGGGTTCGTTCACTCTGAGGGATGTGAAGGAATATCTGTCCCACACCTCTCACATAATTTCTAGTGGCCTGAAGCACTCCTTGGCTTGTAGATGGTGTTCTCCCTGAGTCTTCATGTTATCTTGCCTCTGTACATATCTCTGCATCCAAATTTTCCCTTTTTATAAGGACACAGTCATACTGGATTAGGGCCCACCCTAATGACTTCATCTTAACTTGAATATCTGAAAAGACCCTATTTCTGAATAAGGTTACATTCACAGGTACTGGAGGGTTAGGACTTCAACATATATTTTAAGAATACATTTTAACGACTATTATTATAAAAAGTGGGAATAACAGAAGATAGCTCTTCCTTTATATTTCCCAAGTTCTGTGAATCGTAATGTCTAAATCCTAATCATCTCAGCACTTTGTTTCCTCAGTTCTAAACACAGTTCCTTTACTCAGTAAAGGTTTATGGAGTGAGTGAAGGATATTTTTCTGAAAATGTGATCCACAGTGTACACTCCTAGATTGCAAGTGATATGGTTTAGAAAACTTCAGTAATTATTTCAAGATACCAGCATATTTCTGGTTTGTTTTTAGTACCAGATCTCTATTTAATAATAAAATTGACATTCAAGGAGACGTAATGTTTAAGGGTACAACTCACAACCCTGCCACAATACTGTACCATCCTTTGCTTAGTGAGTTTATTGGTAGATTATATAGCTTCAAGAGTAAGGCAGCAAGTTATGCCTTCTGGAAACCAGCTGGTTTTGCTTTTTTCATGGTTATAGACTACTTACACTAACCAGTCATCTGAAATGTGGGTCATGCAAAGGGACAAGGAAGATGGTGAAAAGGAGTACAGATGGTCCAGCACCAGCCAGTTACCACCATTGGGAGAAATAAACCTCCAAGTCTTCTCTCTGCTTCTACCAATGCCATTTTTACCTTTAAAGAACTCTATCATAATGCTCTCATCATAATATTCTGAAATAACATGGCTTTGGTGCTCCAGATTTACTATCTTGGAGTGACTTAAGTATTGGGAAGCTGATTCCGATGACTTCAACATCAAAGAGTCATAGGATCCCAGAACTTTGAACTAGACATAACCTTATGCATCAGTTGGTTCAAAGTTCCAACGTAGTGCACAGAACTTTCCACAGCATCCTGCAAATGCTATTTTAAATATGAAGAAATAAAATGTAACTGACATCTTATGATATAATATCAAGTAATAAATAGTATAAAGATAAAAATATGCTGACTTTACACTCAAGAATTTATGCATGTTTCCGTTTAAAAAAATGGAAGGCGTGGATGTTCCAGCCGCTGTTTTAGGTGCTTGGATACAACATTGACCGAGACAGACACACTGACTCGCTTTTCTAGGAGTTTACAGTCCCTCAGGAAATGAACACTCAATTTCAATAAAGTGTGGAAAGTGCTACAAATGGGGAAGTTAAGAGTTTGACAGAAGCACGTAGCAGGACTCTTAAATTATTCTGGGGTAAGACAAAGTTTCCATGATGAAGCGATGTTTATGTCAAGATTGTTAAGGATGAAGAATTAAGATTGGGGGGAGGTGGAGGAAAGTGTTCCTAGCAAAAGCTACAGTACACATCAAAGTCTGGAGGTCAGAGAGAGTATGTTCATGATGATTCTTGTAAAGAATATAGCAAGTTATTTCATATTCTATTTATCTTACTCAATTACAGTGTGACTAATAGTCATGAAGAGAGCTATATAGATAGAGAACACTTCCTTTTCAATGAATTTAATTGTGAATCATCTTCTATTCCTTTCATTTTTTTACACCTTTCTCTTTACATCATCTCAATGAAATTTCTCAGTGACAGCCAGGGGTTCAAGGTCCCTCAGTTCAGGGTTGGTTGTATTAAAACTTTTATTTATTTCCTGAGTGTGATCCCTGTGTTATCTCATATAATTCTCAGAACAGTCTTGCCAGCAAGTGTTAATATCTGCAGCTTGCACACGGGGAAACTGAGCCTCAAAGAAGTTAAATGGTACGTCCAAGTTCACAGATGGCTAGGACACCAGCTCCCGTCTGTCTGCCTCCCTGGCCCATTCTCTTTCCACCTGGCTTTACTGCCTGTAAATTACAGAGTGGACGGTGAGAGGCCTTGTTTGAGACATGAATTAAGCTTTTTGAACTTGAAAGCCTTCAATTTCAGATGTCGAGACTTCTCTTTTTTATTCTAGGAAGTCTTCACTCCATTCTCCTATCCACGTGACTGCCTTTGAAAAACTCATCTCTACTAAAGGAAACTAGAGATTCCTTAAGCCCCCAATTGCTTGGTTTACCTGCTTTAATATTTGAAAATGTACACCATCAGGAAATTTGTTCCTTTATATAAATTCATTCCTTTATGCTTCAGTTTAAAACAAATGTCTCATTGATATACTCCAGAGCAGGGAAAGAACAGAGAGGAAAGGCAACTAATAATTCAGAACCCCAGTGCCAGGACCTATGTTAGACCCTTTAAAGACATTAGCTCATTTCATCCTCAGCATAAACTGTAGGGTGGATATTATAATTCCCACTTAACAAGGAAGGAAACATTGGCACAGCTGCCTTAGCTGCAGAGCTAGGATTTGAACTCTCATTTGTAGGTATCCAAAGTCCATGATTTTTCTACTACACTATGCTACACTATGCTGATCATTCATTTATTTCTTTCAAGATTTTTTGGCCATGCTGCATGGTATGCGGGATCTTAGTTCCCCAACCAGGAATCGAACCTGAGCCCCCTGCAGTGGAAGCGCGGAGTCTTTTATTTATTTATTTATTTATTTATTTATTTATTTATTTATTTATTTATTTATATTTTTGGCTGCATTGGGTCTTTGTTGCTGCGCGTAGGCTTTCTCTAGTTGCAGTGAGCGGGGGCTACTCTTTGTTGTGGTGCGCGGGCTTCTCATTGCGGTGGCTCCTCTTGTTGCGGAGCACGGGCTCCAGGTGCGTGGGCTTCAGTAGTTGTGGCTTGCGGGCTCAGTAGTTGTGGCACACGGGCTTAGTTGCTCCGCGGCATGTGGGATCTTCCCGGACCAGGGCTCAAACCCGTGCCCCTGCATCGGCAGGCGGATTCTTAACCACTGGACCGCCAGGGAAGTCCCTCAAGATTTTCACTGAGAGATGCCATGTGGTATCACTGAGAACATTAAGATGAGAATTGAACTCACTATTTAAGAAGACCCTTATTTTCTAATTGGCTCTCTATTGCTCATTGGTAATCTATTGCATTGGAGCCTGGTGTGTAATAGGAACCTGAATATTTGATACATTACATGCTTATTTAATTTTTCACCCCAGAATATGTCCACTTGTCACCAGTATATATGCACTTTGTACCATTTCACTTTTCTTCCTAAGTATACTACTTTGAATTTACTCTCATTATTTGTTTGTCCTCCCTGGATGCAGTCATATATCCATGTACCCGTGAAAGTCACTGTGTGTGTTCCCTGAACCTTGATTCTCTGCTCTGCAGGCCGTGCGCATCTGTTCTCCCGGCCCTATGGATCTGGCCAGAAGGATCTCGAAGGGGATGGGCCTGGCGGCACTCCTGGGCATTCCCGCTGCTTGCCTTTGGGGATGGGCAGCTCCTGCTCCTGTAGGACTGCGCGTGCGTCTAGGACTCAGGTGCGGTGAGGCGGAAGGCAGCGAGGAACTGTAGAAGTTCAGCTCCCCTCTGGCTCCTCTACGGGTTATCGTGCTGCTCCCCTCATTTAACTTTGAGTGGGTGGGAACACGTCTGTGTCCAGTGTAGTGCCCGCTTCTCGCTATTTTGTTCTTTAAACTTTTCCATCTCCAGAGCGGCGGAGAGGCAGGGGAAAGGAGGCAAAGCCAAGGCCTGCAGGTGCTTGAGAACCATTAGGGCTTTTTATTTTCTTTAGAGCAGTGGTAGCCTCTGTGCACTTTGAATGTCCTTGTCTCTAAACTGAGGAGCAAAAGTAGAAACTACCTTGGTTTGAAAATATTTTCCAAAGGTTTCTTCTGAACTCTCATTCACTCTTTTGTTTTTTCCCAGGTCCTAGAAGGATGAACTTGGTGTGCAAACTGGAGGGCTCAGGTACGAAGTGTCAGGTATATCTAACCAAAGCTTTTACACATGCAAGTGTTTAATTTCCATTATACCTGGGACCCCATTATTCCTGATAGGCCTTTGACATCCTCAGGCTTGTGACCTATGTTGGTCCCAAAATCTGCCATCTCTAACAATAACATTTAAGAATCTCCGACAACCTATGCTTGTGCTATAATCTGGCTCCAGTTTGAATATACTTTAGATACAATTTTTCTGTATCGAAATATTTATCTGGGACTACTTTATTCCACCTAAACCAAATGAAAAACATGGAAAAGTCTGTGAATTGGTATTGTTAAAATTAAATACAAAATGGAGACCAGACTTGAAAATTCCCTGGCAGACAAAACCATTTAAGCCACAGAAGCAAAACTAAATGGAAATTATTTCATGAACATAAGTAAAAGTTAACTTAGGTTATTTCTTGTAAATGCCTCTGATAATCATAAAAGAAATGTGTTATCTTCCTAAATATGTTATCAGATAATCACTTTTAACCAACCCCCTACCATCTGGAAACCCCCACTGAAATAACCAATCATTGTAAAAGTTAAACAACTTCCTCATTTTCATTTTATAAATCATCCTGTAACATCACGTCCTTGAGCTTCATATCAGTTTTAAATTTGAAATCTCCCAGTTCTCAAACTGTTCTTATATGCAATAACTTTTACTAAATACCATTTACTGTTCTGGTGGTTTTAATTTTGCTATTTCTGGATTTTTGACAGTGTTATGGGCTGAATTGTGTCCTTCTAAAACTTATATGTTGAAGCCCTAATTCTTAGTACCTCAGAATGTGACTCTGTTTGGAGACAGGATCTTTAAAGAGGCAGTCAAGTTAAAATGCGGTCATTAGAGTGGACCCTAATCCAATCTGACTCGTGTCCTCATAAGAAGAGGAAATTGGGACAGAGATGCATAGAGAGGGACGACCATGTGAAGACACAGAGAGAAGATGGCCACCTACAAGCCAAGGAGAGAGACGTCAGAAGAAACCAACCCTGCCAGCAACTTGGTCTCAGACTTCTAACCTCCAGAACTGTATGTAAGAAGACAAATTTTTGTTGTATAAGCCGCTCTGTCTGTGGTACTTTGTTATGGCAGCCCTACCTAGCAAGCTAATACAGTTGGTTTCCAAGTATGTGCTGAAAGGGCTGTGTTTCCAGTTAGACACATTCAATTTAGATAATACAGTACAGCACCAAAGAAGAAATCCTCCAAAACAGTTGATTTTGACAATGTAGTTTTCCTGATAGTATCAATTCTACTCTACCAAGGAATAAGCACTCAGAAATTCAGGGTTATGGCCGCCATTCAGTTGGTGGCAGTTAATGAAGTAAATGTGGCCTCAAGCCGTCTTCTAACCAAAAATTGATTTATCAGTGTGTAAAAGTGGTAAAAGTCTTCTCCTTCATGAAGCCTGTAATTAAAGTTACATAAATGGGGACATTTTAATCATAACCTCTACAATCACAATAAAGTCGGGGGACTTCCCTGGTGGTCCACCGGTTAAGACTCCGTGCTCCCAATGCAGGGGCCCCGGGTTCCACCCCTGGTCAGAGAACTAGATCCCCCATGCTGCAACTAAAGATCCTGCATGCGGCAACGAAAATCCTGCGTGCCGCAACGAAGACCCAGTGCAGCCAAATAAATAAGTAAATATTTAAAAAAAGGTCAGTAATTTGATATTGTTTTTTGAAAAATTATATTTTGGCAATACTTGTGGGGTGCAAAAAATATGGGGCAAGACTAGGGAGAAAAAGAACAGGAAAAGTGTTCACCGGATTTTAATTAAAACATTGTTTATTGAGTATTGCACTTTACTAGAGTGAAAGATATGTATATGTTATAAAAACTAATTTAAGACTGCTTTTTGCTCACGAAGAGAAACAGCTGGGTTTCAGCATTTGTGTGTATTCAAGATCAGTCTTCACTGAGCAAAAGAAACTCTATAGCCATTTGGAGAAGAAAATGAAAAGCTAGCTTACTCATCGGTCATTAGAAAACATTCTTTGTGTGCACATGGAACATAAAGCTCATCAGGTTTATAATACAGCCACTTCCAGTTCTTAGAAAGCTTAATCCCTTGATTAGATGCCATTTTTAGTTGAATATTTTATACCCAAAATTAGAAATTTGTACAATATAACCATTTATTCACACTGCTACCAGGCAGCGTCACTAAAGACCTGTGAACCATGGACCATGCACTTACGCTGACTTCTGGAATTCTGGGCAGTTCTGGGAGAGGATGATAGGATGGTGACCCAAAGGGTTCAGAGCTTCCCTTCCCACATCTTTGCATGGATTTGAAATCTAATTCTAACAACTCTGAGTATCTGAGAAAAGGGAAGTCCTCACTACAAATTTATTGATCGCCCCAGAGGAGATGCCCGTGCCTTAATGTACCCTTTCCAAAACAAATGATCAGGAGTAAAGAGAAGGTAATGATTTTAAGGGACACCTGACCGGCAGCCCTGGCAGCCTTTGCTAGCTGTCAGCGAAAACACTCGTGTTGTTCCAGAAACGATGTCAACCCCAAACTCCCCCTCCAGAATGGTTGAATTTCGGAATCTCTTCACCATCCACCAGAAGGAACTTCCACCATCCATGAAGCAACAAGACACAACTGAAGAATGAAAATAGTTGACAGACCACTGACATTATGCTGCCAGAAACAGAATGATCCTCACTGAAAGAAGATACGAAGACCCTTGTCGTCTCTCTTCACCTCCACTCCCCAAGTCAGTCTGTACCCGTATGAGAATTGCAGCTCCCTGAAAGCCACTGGAAGGAATGAAACGGTCCACTGCCTTCTGGGGTGTATAAGTCCCGCCACACCCCAACTCCAGAGCACTGTAAGAAGGCACAAGGGTAAGAAGAGTCTTTGTGGCAGTGCCCACCGGGGGTTGCGGCTTTGCGTACATTCCATCTTTTCAGAGTATTAGGGCTCTGGAAAGTGAAGGAAAGAGAAGATGCCACCTTTCTCCTTCAGAGCTGCATTAAATGAAATTCTGCTGATTACTAGAAATGAGTCTGGTCAGGATTTCTCAATGTCTTCGCCCTTGACATTTGGGGCCAGGTCATTCTTTGTTGTGTGGTGCTGCTGTGTGTATGTTTAGCCGCATCTCTAGATCTCGGGATGTTTTGCAGCACCTCTGACCTCTACTTATTAGATGCCAGTAACCTCCTGCCCCCTCCACTCACACATAGTGACAACCGACAGTGTCTCCAGGCAATGCCAAATGTCCCTCAGGGCAAAATCAGTCCTGATTGAGAACCACTGGAAGAAGACAACCGGAAACATAATTGAAGAATAGATTGTTGAGTGGAAAAAAATGACCTAGGTATGTAGATCAAAATGGATCACTGATTCTAGGCAAAATCTGTAATTACTGATATTTGTTGCGAGCTTATTTTATGCCAGGTGCTGTTCTAGGTGCTTTACCACATTATCTCATTTAACCCCAGACCACGCTTTGAGGTAGGTACTATTATCATCTCCATCTTACACCCGAAGGAATGGAGACACAGAAAGGTAAGGCAGGGGCCCACTATTAAGTCAAACTGAATCAAATCGGATTCAATCCCAGACAATCTGACTCTGGAGGCAGCTTTCTAATCACTAAGCTATAAACATGTACACCTGTATAACCCTTTATAAATTGCAGGGCACTTTCCCAATTTAATCTTGCCTCTCTCCCTGATTCACCTGTATTACCTGATGGTTTCTTCTTACAGGTTTAACCTCAGGCAGCTGAAGAGTCTATTTTGACCAAGGCAGCGGTAGAGTTGCAGCACCAGACCCATCAGCTGGGGCCTGGCATTCACTTCAGTGCTTTCAGTTAGACTCTGAAGCGTCTGGGTTGAGCCACAACCTTTCTCCACTTCCCTCCATGTTGGCCTAGACCCCTGGCTTCTGCCCCATTTTCTTCTTAAGTGTTTTGATTAACCTGAATCCCATCCACTTGGCTGAGACCTTGATTAATCTAGAAACACCTGCCCCAGTGGGTGTCTTCGATTCCCATGCCCCACAGCAGTATGAGAGTGTACTCTTGTCCCTCTTGTGGGACTGACCTGCCGTAGCTGGACGCTGACCTTCATCAAGCCTGAAATGGTTACGCCCCTTGGTCCACAGTGCTTGGGGTTAACACTGCCTTACCCTCAGGGATAAGCCCTGTAATATAGCCAGTTCCTCTGGTTCTGGTCCCTCCCAGCCCAGGCTGCCACCCGCCTCCCTAGGGAGCCCTCTAAAAATTCACGACTTCTCACCAGTCAAGGGAGGGAGGCACTTAACCTTCTTTTTTGGTTTTTGTTGTTTGTTCGTATTAAAATGTTGTTTTGATCTTCCAAATAATTTATGTAGCAAGCGGGGTATATATTTTAATCCCATTTGAGCAAAGCACCCCAGTGACTTTCCCTAACGCCACAGTGCTACTAAAGTGGCGGGGCCAGGGCTTAAACCCGGGTCATGAAACCATAGATCTTTAGGGCTTGAAAGGCCTTTAAAAGTCATCTAATCCAGCCAAGTAAACGAAACCTGGATCTCCTCCATAACACCTCTGCCAAGTAGTTAACTAGCCTGTATTTGAATGCCTTCCCTCACAGGACAGCTTGGTTCATCTCTGGCTACTTGCGACAGTCATTTGTTTAATCATCTCACACTCTTTTATTCGTCAAACAAGTATTTCAGGGCCTAATATGGGCACCATCAGGTGTTATGTGGCTATTGAGGTAATTTCTGGAAGTAAATTTAGTTAAAGATAGAAAGTGGAAAGTTCTACAGGAGGGGTACTGATAAAGTGCTATGGAAACTGTTGGAAATTTCTTCCTTCTACTGACCTGAAAACTGTCTTACTGTGTAGCTTCCAAAATTTGGTCTTAATTCTGTTCTTCCCATTCATTAAAAAAAAATTACTTTTTTTCATTACAGCTAGTGTGTCATCCTTCATTTGTTTCTCGTAAAGGACTTCTCAGATCCTCTCTCTCTCCTGATTACGCCTCCCTGAACCCATTTCAGTTTGTCTATGATTCTCTGAAAGGGTTTCCCTGTAGCTGAACAGAATGGGATGTAGACTGGTCAGAAGAGAAGCGAACTACCATCTCTCATCCTGGATAAAATAATTCTATAGGGCACAAAAACTATTTGGTGACCACACTCATCCATTATTGTTTCAAACTGACTTTACTGTGAACTAATACCCACAGTGCCGGATGTTGGAAAGGTAGGGTTGAGATTAGGATCCCACTCTTAAATGTCTTATCCTGTCAGACTATTATACTACTGCTCGTGTGACAGACCCCTTATGACTTAAAGTTAATTAATAATTATTATTTTTAATTGGGGTAAAATACACATAAAGTTTACCATTTTAACCATTTTTAAACATAGAGTTCAGTAGCATTAAATATATTCACTTTATTGTACAACCATCACCACATCCATTTCCAGAACTTTTTCATCTTCCCAAATTGAAACTCTGTGCCCATGAAACTAACTCCTCATATCCCCCTCCCTGCAGCCTCTCACAGTGACCATTCTACTTTCTGTCTCCATGAATTTGACTGCTCTAAGTACCTCATATAAGTGGAATTGTATAGTAGTTGATTTTATTGTGCGACTGGCTTATTTCACCTACCTTAATGTGTTCAAAATTCATCTATGTTGTAGCCTGTGTCAGAATTCCCTTCATTTTTAAAGCTGTGTAATACTCCATTGTACATATATACCACATTTTGTTTATCCATCCATCTGTTGACAGACACTTGTGTTACTTCTAGCTTCTCGCTATTGAAAATAGTGCTGCTGTGAACATGGGTGTACAAATATCTTTTTGAGACTTTTGTTTTCAGTTCTTTTGGGTATATACCCAGAAGTGGAATTACTGGATTGTAAGGAATTAATAACTATTTTTAATCCTTTCAGCATATTTTTAAAAATGTACTGCTTGTCTATCCTAGAGCATTTTTGTTTGTTTGCTTATTTGTTTTTGTTTTAGATCTCACTTAGACAAGATATAAAATTTCAGGTCTGGATAAATTTAACTGAGTTTGAAATCTCCCTTATCAAATCTGATATTCAGTGATAGCTAGTGCCAGTTTTTGAAAAGCCTTTCTTGGAATAGTAAGGACGCTAGATGCCAATAACCTATCGAAAAGTATTAAAGATACTAGATCCCTTTTGGCAAAACACCAATGAAGATACACATTTGTATCCTTTTGCATAGGATTCCTCCTTTTCACATAACGAATAGTCCATTTTCTAGTAGAGTTGGGCCATGCAAATCACATGTCAAGGTGACTATGCTAAACACCATGTTGCCCTCAGAGTTTAAAAGCTGAGTACTGATTTGGTTGCAGTGTCATTCGAGGGCTCCTCCGTAGCCTGTCAAATCTGACAAGTGTCAGCAGCTGTCACTTGCTCTCTCGTTTGCTCCCGTGTTCACTAAAAGCTAGTAGTGCAAGGCTGTCATGCCATTAAGAGTCAGTTCTCTAAAATAATAGAATTTAAGTACTTCAAGTAATAATAAGAGCCCTCATCTACAGTGACGTTTTATGACTTTTTCCTTTCCGAAGTATCAGCTTAGAGCATCAGACTTTCTTTACATCAGACATTCTGTGAAAAAAAGTCCCTTGCTTTACATAAGGCTCATATGCGTAGAAGACATTAACTTATCACTCTCACTTCATAAATTTGAAACGTGAATCTTTTAACTATGTCCCATGTCTGTTTAATATTTCACTTAAATGTGCTGAGTCTCCTTTTATAAGCAGTGAATCATCAGGATGTTACAGAATTATCATCAAAACCGGTTCAGTTAGTATTCGCCGGGCCAGGCAGTGTGCTAGGTGCTTGTGTATACTGGTAAGCAAAGTTTAAACCTAGACACTCCGTCAAGGATCTTATACTTTTAGAGGACACTATTTACGTTCTGAAACCTGTCGTCTCTCAACCTTCCTCACCTTAGGAAAGGGCATCACTGCCATCTAACCAGCTGCTCAAGCCAGAGATCTAGGACTTTTCTTTGGTTTTTCCTCTCCCAACCCTCCAGCTCCCTTCTCTGCTACCTCCAGAATAGATCGTGGCTACATCTGCTTCTCTTCATCTCCACTGCCATCATCTGAACCCAAGCCACTGCTGTTTCCAGTCTGGATTACTGTGATAGCCTCAATAACCTCCTAGCTGGTCTATCTAACCCTACTCTTGTTCCCCTTCCGTCCCTCGCCGTCCATCAAGGAACCAGCGATCTATTCAAAACCTCCTCATTGCACGTATAAAAAAATCAGAACCCCTGCAAAGCTCTGCGTGCTCCGTCTCTGCCTTTTTCTCGGAAGTTCTCTGCCGCCCCTCCCTCTCTGTGCATTCCGCTCCAGCCACCCTGGCAACCTGGCAGTCCTTTCAGTGTGTAACAATGACCAGCTCTCCTCGGCCTCACAGCTGTCACATCTGCCGTTCCCTCTGCCAGGGCTGCGCTTACCCTGCTTGGCCTCTCTTTACGTCCTGAAAATTTAACCTTACAGGCTTTCTCTTCAGGGAGGAATTCCCGGAAAAGGCTGGGTAGGTCTCTCCGTTAAAGTGTGTGTGTGTGTGTGTGTGTGTGTGTGTGTGTGTGTGTGTGTAGGGGGACAGTGTAGAGATCAGTGTGATAGAAGTGCTCAATGCTGGGCCAAAGTAAGCTAGGGTCAGGGCTTGGGATGGGTGTGGGGAGCAGGTTGAAGAACTAAGTTCCGATGAATATTTGTCAGATCTAGAGTGACCAAAGGAACTGGGAGGGAGGTGCGGGTCAGAAAAGGCAGTTAGGGAAATGTTGAAGTAGTCCAGGGATACAGATAAGGACCTAAACTGGGGTTGAGAAAGAAGTGATGTGGAGTATGGAAGGCTGAATAATGGCCTGCCACAGATGTCCGTGTCCTAATGCCCAGAACCTGTGCATATGTTCTCTTATATGGTAAAAGGGACTTTGCAGATGTGATTAATGATCCTGAGATGGGAAATTACCCTGGACCACCTGGGTGTGTCCAATGTAATGACAAGGGTCTTTATAAGAGGGAGGCGGGTGGGCAACATTAGGAGAAGGTGATGTTACTGTGGAAATAGAGATAGGAGTAACGTGGACACAAGCTCAGGAAAGTGAGCAACTTCTAGAAGCTGGAAGAGGTTAGAAACAGATTCTCCTCTGGAGCTTCCAGAAGGAATCAGT
The DNA here is from genome assembly GCF_028021215.1 of Eschrichtius robustus. Taxonomy (NCBI): domain Eukaryota; kingdom Metazoa; phylum Chordata; class Mammalia; order Artiodactyla; family Eschrichtiidae; genus Eschrichtius; species Eschrichtius robustus. The sequence continues at coordinate 9,582,318 of NC_090827.1, forward strand.
CTTGCCAACATCTTGATTTTATCCCTGTAAGACTCATTTAGGATTTCTGGCTTCCAGAACTATAAGAGAATAAATGTGTGTTGTTTAAGCCGCTAAGTAGGTGGTAATTTGTTACAGCAGCAATAGGAAACTAACATATAGAGGAAGAGATGGATATGAAAGACATTACAAAGGAAAAATGGTGGTTTCTGATGAATGACTAGATGAGGGGAGAAGAATTGAGAATCAAAGAAATTCCAAGATTCTGAATCTAGATTAGGAAGGCATTGGAAGGGGAATTAATTTCTGGGGGAAAAATGAGTCAATTTTATATATTTTGCTTGGGTTCCAGGGAGGGCATCCAAAATTAAGTTTACCTTATATGAGGGTTTGATTTTGGGGCTTCAGGAAGGGGCCCTTAGGAGGCAAAATGCAGCTCCCACATTGTCCAATGATGTTTATATCACTTGGATCCATTATATCAGAGGTGAAGTCACCTCACTTAAAACTCCCTTCTGGGAGAGAATGGCCAAGTATTAAGCCTTATTGCATTTCAGTATGAATGTGCTTATCGTGTTCTTAGATTTGGTAAGTGGTTGAGGCAAAGAGTCCATGAACACTCTTAGAATGCCTGCCGAGCTACTCTTAGAAGTCTTATGTGAGCCATTATTAACTCTTATGTGAGTTATTAATTATGTGAGTATATGCACCGTTTTTGTGGTGACAGTGTATAAGTTTCATCAGCTTCTCAAAAGGATAGAAGATCAAAAAAGAAAGTTAAGAATCATGCTCTACTGGTATGGGATATCAGAGGGCGGAAGAGGGCAGGCAAAGGGCAAGAGGAAGCAGAAAAGGCAACACATCAGAAATAGACTCACAGACATAGAGAACAAACTTATGGTTACCAAAGGGGATAGCAGGGGTGGGGGGGAGATAAATTAGGAGTTTGGGATTAACATATACACACTACTATATAGAAAATAGGAAATTAACAAGGGCCTACTGAGTGGCACGGGGAACTATACTCAATATCTTGTAATACCTTATAAGGGAAAAGAATCTGCAAAAGAATGTATATGTACGTGTACATATGTACATATATATATATATAACTGGATCACTTTGCTGTACACTTGAAATTAACACTAAGTTGTAAATTAACTATACTTCAATTAAAAAAAAAAGAAAGGGCGACACATGAAAACTCCACAGTCGTTCTTTTGCTGCAGCACAGCACTGCTAATTCATGCCGCTCTTTTCCCTTACTAGACCCATTTCAGGGCTTCTTGTGCTTCTAGAAGCAGCTTGCAAAGCAGCTGCAGAGTTTTTTTGTTCTGTTGAGAGTTATTTGCTGACAATGTGTTCTTTAAAAGATTCTTTTTTTGGTGTTTTACAGAATATTTCATCTATTTTTAAAAAATGGATGAAGAAATTTTATTTTATTTTTTAAAAAAATTTATTTAATTAATTTATTTATTTTGGCTGTGCCGGGTCTTTGTCGCGGCATGTGGGATCTTTGTTGCTGCACGCGGGCTTCTTAGTTGCGGAATGCACGTGGGATCTAGTTCCCCAACCAGGGATTGAACCCGAAGCCCCTGCATTGGGAACTCAGAGTCTTACCCACTGGACCACCAGGCAAGTCCCTGGGTTTTCTTTTTTTTTTTAATATTTATTTATTTACTTATTTGGCTGTGCCGGGTCTTACTTGCGGCACGCGGGATCTTTAGCTGCAGCATGTAGGCTCTCTTAGTTGTGGCATGCGGGATCTAGTTCCCTGACCAGGGATCGAACCCGGGCCCCCTGCATTGGGAGCACAGAGTCTTAACCAATGGACCACCAGGGAAATCCCTCATCTATGTTTTTTAAAGGGGTTTTCTAATATTACAAATACTAGTATTTCCACAAAGTAAATATTAAAGTACTATAACTCAATAAATAATTATCATTGGTAATCTCTTTTCAAAGGTGAGACATAGAAAGCTTAGGTAGCTTTTTTTTTTTTTTTTTGAGAAGTAGGCATTTCTTTTATTCACTATAACCCCTATGAATCCCGAACCCACAAGGTCCACACAAACAGAATAATAATTGTTTAAAATATCTCATTTTCTTTTTCCATTGTGGTATTACTTTTTTTTTTTTATTCAAACAGAAAGTCACAAAAATTATAATCATCCTCCTCAGTTCACTCAGTCCCATGTAATTAATTTTTTTATCTTGATCTTTTGTTAGCACTTTTATGAGTTCATCAGTTTTCCATTAGAGTTCTGAAAATGCTTATTCATTCAGTTCAGCAGTGTAGTCAGTTACCAGAAACCTGTACTTGTCAGAGTCTTCTCTATGAATTCCTTGAAGATGAAACCCTTTTATAGGAACATTTTTGCAAAAGCATCAGAGTACACCCAGAACTGTCTGTATATGACAAAAGACTTAAAAATGACCACGGTTAAAGATTTGGTGAAAGTTCATAACAATGCAATTGACAAGGAAATTTAGTTATTTCTGAGATATACATTTTAAAATAATAACTAGAATTATGACTTATAACATTATACCAGAACATATAAGATCTTTAGGAATTTCATGTAATGTCTGAAACATTTATATTAACATATTTCCATACAAATAACCCAAAGAAAGTTTAATATGTTTTTTTTTTAATTTTTGAATTTTATTTTATTTTTTTATACAGCAGGTGAGGTAGCTTCTAATTAGCAGCAACTATTTTTTTTTTCCAGTGAAATAAATCATCAACAGTTGCCTAGTTGATCTCTAAGTAAAGTGTTTCTGTAGTTAAATCTCAACGTAGCTTAGATTTAGCATAGCCAAGTCCATTGAATGCTTCAGAGGCTGACCTGGGGTCAGAGTCTCTTTCCTAAGCAATTTATTTAGGTAACTGGTTTTCCGTCTCTGTACAGATAAAAATGAAGAGTTTCCATTTTGTTTTGCAATATAATGTTGACTTTAAAAAAAAATAAAAATTATTGTCAAGATTTCCTTTTAATAATATAAAGGAGTGTACCAGGTTTGTAGTTGATGAAGTTTCCTATAGTTATGATTGATTTCCCCGGGTCCTCTCCATAGTCATGAAGTTTAACATTCAGAGTCTTGCTTTATGGGATAAATATTAATTCAATAAGAGAATAAAATAAATTTAAACAATTTTCAGTTTCTACTATTATAGTCGAATCATAAAGGGTACCTGCTTTGCTGCAATATCAAGGAAAATACAAGCATTTGTTTTTGAAATGACTAGAATTTCATCAAAGTCAAGGCTTGTATAAGTTCAATCTTCTATAATTTATATGCTTTCTGAGTGAAACTGATATGGAACTATGATTTGATTGATAGTGTAACAAAATATCATGTGGAAAGAGGCACTTTGTAAAAACAGATTTGGCTAACCTACATTTGCTCACAAAGAGATGTCAGTGCTTGTTGGGAAGATCTAGCTGGGGAGTACAGCTCCCCGTATATCCTGACTAAGAATAGACTTTGTGAGTTTGGAATGTCATTCTTTTTGATTGAGTTGGCACTTTGGGAAGAACACACATGGGACTCTCTGAGGAAGGGAACTCTGGTCTAAGATGCCAGGTCAGTCAGTCAGTCCTGGCAGTCATCCTGGTGACAAGATGCCATAGCTAGACTACATTAAAAGCCTGTTATAGATGCTTTTTGTAGCAACACACTTACCTTTGTACCACAAACTCGATGGCTTAAAACAACAGTAATGTATTGATATTATCTCACTTTTGGAGGCTGAAATTTGAAATCAAGGTGTTAGCAGTTGGTTCCTCCTGGAAGCTCTGAGGGGGCATCTTTTCTCTATGCCTCTTTTCTCACTTCTGGTGGTTACTTGGCATTCCTTGGCTTGTAGATACATCACTCCAGTCTCTATCTCCATCTTCACAAGGTTTTACCTGTGTGTCTCTGTGTGTTCACACCGCCTTCTTATAAGGACACCAGTTGTTGGATTTAGGGCCCTCCTAATCCAGTATGACCTCATCTTAATGAAACTATTTACATCTGTAAAGACCCTATTCCAAATACGTTCACATTCTGAAGTTTTAGGTAGACATGAATTTTGGAGGGAAACTATTTAATCCACTACACCCCCTAACATTTACCCTCAGAAACATCAGTACATTTACCCTCAGAAACATCAGTACATTTCCTCAGAACATAATGTTAATAAGACCCAGGGTATATGTTTCACTCCAGGTACAGGGCAGGTCATTTTGGTTGGTTCTAGCCTGACAGGTATACATTTACCTTGAAATTTTATCCAGTTAATTGAAAAGGGAACCAGACAAGAACTTGGATGGAATAGTACAAATCTACCCCTAAAGGCGACAAAAGAACTCAAAGTACGTGCCTACCTGATGGTTGGTGAGTACGGACAATTTCTTTGATTATGCCTGGGACGTACTGCTACCCATAACAAGGTGATTAATGGCAAAGGTGATCGGACCACAATGGACGTTATAAATCAGTACACTAAGTTTTCTTTTTCAGAAATGCACAATGAAATGCCTTCTCTGGCTACCACTGCTGGATAACACAAATTCTGACACTTCCGTCTGCTTTTCAGTTTTCTGTGAAACTTGGTGAACCATCAACTCATTGCCATCGGCTTGTGCATGTGTACTGAAGGTGAAAAAGATTAACAATAGTGTGAGTTTGTACAAGACTTCCTTTTTGGAATCTTTTATTTTTGGCAACTATGTGGAAGGACTGTGGGAATCACATGACATCAAACAGAATTTCAGCAAAGGACCGAGAACTCCAATACTACATTTTTATGCATGTAGGTAATTTTTGATATGAATATTTAGAAACAGCTAAACTAATTTTAAGGTAATTTTAACTTTCTTAGCTAAGCTAATTTTAAGATTTTACTAGAAGATTTTTTTGTTTTATTTATTTATATCCCACATGTTCTAGTTGATACCTAAGGCGGCTTACAAAATTAGTACAGTAAAAAAAAGATAAAATGTAAACCAAAACAAAACAACCTCATTACTGGTGAGGGGATTGAGCAGAGGCCACTTAGACATTGTGTGTGTATTTAGCTAGTGTTATTGTTTGTTAGGGAGAATTGGCAATACACTACAAAGCCTTAAAGAGTCTGCCTTCTACCTAACCTAGCAATTCCACTTTTAGGCATTTATCTAAAGGAAATAATCAAGAGCGAAGGCAATCATTTAGCTATGTTCACCATGTATGGCTGTGTTTCACTATTGTTTATAATGGCAAAGGACTGAAAATAATTTAAGCATGCAATAAGCAGGAAATTGGTTAAGTTATAGTATATCTATTTTGTGGATATTTGCAATTGTTTAAAATGCTGTTGTAAAATAGTATTTAAATCTATTGAAGATGTTCAATATATCGTTAACTTCAGAAAACATGGTGTTAAATATTATGTATAAAATGAACCACTTTTAGAAATGCACATACATGCATGGAGAAATGACAGAATATTAAGAACTACAAATGGGTGGTGAAAGACCAGATCGTTTTTATTTTCTTTTTTCTTATATGTATTTTAAACATCTTATATAGTGTATATTTATTGCATTTGTAAAGAGAAAAACAAGTTCTTTTTTTAATTAGGTAAGAAAATGAGTACAATGGGAAAATGACAGCAAAGTTAAAAGGAACCTTGAAATGAGGTTACTTCTCAAAACGCATGCAATAAGATTCTGTACAGATGGGACATACATTTTGCTGTAAGCTTTCAAAAGCCATTGGAAAAAGGGAAACACAATCAGCTACAGTATCTACAAGATAAGATACTATAGTCTCTTATAAGTATAAGGCAAGAACAGTTTGTTGGTCCACAACTTGAAAGTAAATATAATGGCTGATTTCACTGAGCTTTTACCTACATGTAGGATGAAAACAAAATGCCAAAGGCCAATAGAAAGTTAAATAACAGTTATAAGTTCCCCTTTATATAAAGGGGAGCCGTAAAGTTTGGAAACACAAACAATCCTGTTTTATTTTTTTACAGACTCATATTAAGTAAATTACATTATGTTATAGTATATATCAACTTTACAGACAGAACCCCCTTGATTACTTATTTCTTCTGGAGTGTGCTAAAAGTATAGATTTACTTAGTAAAAATGAGAGGGAGAAATCAGGCAACATACTGCAGATGCCTCTGCTAGGATTAAAGAAAATGTTGTATTAACACACCACACTCATTGCAACTTCAACTACGCATTGCTACAAGGCTCTACTTCATGCAATCTTCCGGGACAAACCAAAGTTCCCCCTAAAAACTTTCTTAGGACATGCTCAACCATCCAATCTTGTTAATGTTAATTAATTTCCACCTATATGACGCTAGTGAGTTTCTTATATTTAAGGTAAGGTGCTTGTGTCTCATCCAAATGAGACGGTAAGATAAGGAAAGAAAAACCAATGCAAACTTAAACTATGAATAGTTTCAAGAAAAACAAAGGAATAGTCATAACGGCTGTAAGATCTTTATGGTCAGGAATGGTGCTTCTTTTCCAGCAACTCTACATGTAGAAGACATTCAATAAATACTGAATGATTATCTGATTGATGGCAATATTGATTTACCATATCTTTTTTCCAAGTTATTTTTCACATTAATAAATTAATGCTGTGTATTACAGGACGGTTTTCAATAAGTTTAGATAATTTATCCTGGGACTATATAGGCCTCTCAGATAAACTGTATTAAGCAACCAAAAAAATGTGGAAAATGTTTTACAACCAATTTTCCCCTTGAGTATTGACTTGACTGACAAAATGAGTAATTTGTTGGGGGCCCAGGGGGAACCAAGAAACACTGTTGTGATTGTGTAGCTTCACAGGGTGCATACCCATTACCTGTTAAATAATCAGAGCTTTCCCTTCCTAGAGATGAAGACACCTATTCTTCAAAAGTATGCCTGTAAGACAGAATGTTGTGGCTGACTTGGTTTCTTCCCTACATGTTTTTTGGGTTTTTTTGTTTTTGTTTTTGACTGCATCGTGGGGCTTGCGGGATCTTAGTTCCCTGACCAGGGATTGAGCCCGGGTCACTGCAGTGAAAGCTGCCGAGTCCTAACCACTGGACCGCCAGGGAAGTCCCCTTTTTCCCACATGTTTAATCTGAGATACCAGAAGTCTGTCTCTGTGTAAATTTACCAAGTGACGTTTGTCTGCCGTGCAAGTAAGTAAACACAGAGAACAATAATTATTAAAGAGTATTCCTGCTGCACTGAATTTCTTTCAGTTCAAAAACAGGCATATGCATTTCGAGAAGGGAGGTGTGGAGAATGGAGCACATTGCCGTCTGTTCAGCCGGAGGTGCAGCAGCCCCGGGAATCAGCCCCTGTCGCTGGGGATCCTTTGTCTGCCCAGTGCTGGACCACGACCACGGGATCCCTTCTGCCTGTCACGGGTTACGGTTAGAATTTATCACCCTGTTTATTTGTTTGTTTATTTTGGGTTTTCCAACATTTTTTAATGTAAACTTTTCAAACACACAGAAAAGTAAGAAGTAAGGTACAGTGAACACCATCTACCCACCACATAGAACCTATACTTAACATTTTGCTGTACTGGATTTATCACATATCTATCCATCCCTTCATCCATCCTTCAATCCATCTTCAGTTTTGTTTACAGTTCTTGTTGGGGTTAAATATTTTATTTTTAACATGAATGTTTTTCTTTTATAAAATTTCTCATGATTAGCCACTCTCTAACCCTTGGTATGGTATTTGGTTAACGTTTGCCTACCCCTCCGAGGTAACAGGGACTGTGCCGTTCTGCTCACCAATGTATCCACAGGGCTTGGTATTATAGTAGGTGCTCAATATACAGGGTATTTGTTAGGGAACATGCGGAAGTCAGAAAGAAATGGATGGAAGACGGAGCTATAGAAATGGAAAGAAAAAGTAAACCATGGCCTCTTCAAGCCAGTTTAAATATCTGCTAGTATGACTATTGTTGTTGCTGGGGCCATTTAAAGCCATTTTGGTAAATGGAGCAGGACATGCTTGCTGAGGAAACTGCCGTTTTATGTTGGTTCAGTGAAGAAAATAAAGTGAAGTACTGTGTATCTTCACTGATTGTTCTGCATAGGAGTAAGTTCCCAGGTTTCTGGCTGTTTATTTGGTAAGGACGCTTAGAGTACCTCAGTTTGTAATTTAGACATCACTCCTATCTCAACTCCAGACTTAAGTCTTTGATAAGCAAGTTTTTCCTCAAGACAAAATTTCATATGGAAAACACTTGAGCCATGGGCCAGAGATAATTGACCTAAACGCTGACTGATTACACAGGAAAATACAAATTGATGACACGTGAAAATAGAATCTCACTCTCTCCTTCTCAACCATGAGGAACCCTCCTTCCCACCATGACTTCTCTTTGGCCATTCCTCCAGTTCTTTTTGGTGATACCATCTCTGCGTTGGGATTATGTCTTTGTGAGAGACCTGGACTTTTGTGAAACTGCCACATCTCTGGAGCATAAGGAAATTGTGCTTATCTTGTCCCCAGTGTTTCTAAAGGGTCCAGTGTGATTCAGACTTCAAAGGTTGGAATCATTTTCTTAGATGTCCGTCAGTTACCTGGTAACTGAGATTTTGCTTTCTTCTCTCGTCTCAGGAGCGTCTGACAACCTGCTTATGTCACTGAGACTACATATGCCAGCCAACAGTGCCCCGTCCCCAGGATATACTACTCCCCCAAACTTCTTTTCTGCTTGGTCAACCTGTTACATTCTCAGAGAAGATTAACTACAGACCTGACCTGACCTGATCCGGACCTCCCTGGGAAGAATCTGGCCTCGAAGGACCTTCCCGGCTCAAATGGCCGGTTACAGAAATTCTTCCCCGAGTAAAGTCATTCCTTCGGGTTAAAGTAGTACTTTCTTAGCATTCTGCTTCTGTGTTGCAAATTTCAGAGGAGAAGCGGCGGTGGGGTGGCGTAGACTCAGGAGGTCACCTTCGTGAGAATGTTTTCTTCCCAGGATTATCTGTGCATCAGACATGGACCAGGGGAGCTCGGAAAGCCCTGTAACCTCGGGGAGGGCGAGGAGGAAGCGCTGAGATTCAGTGCCAGGGAAAGTGGGCGAGGACAAACTTCTCCATCCGTTACTGGGCTTCAGGCCACAGGGTGTCTTTCAGACGCGAAGATTCCCGCTCCCCCCGCCACCGCGCTCCAGTCTTCCCCAAGCCCCCCGTCGCTGCCGCGCGCCGCTCTCCTCTTCCACGCCAGCTCTCCGCGAGGGTCCCAGGAAAGCGCCGACCTCCTTCCCGCTTCTCCTCCCGCGCAGCCCGGCGTTCGGCTCGGCGCCTCCTCCAGCCCTCCAACGGCGAGTGGAACAAGACTCCTGCACCGTGGACGGAATACGACGCTTAAGAACTCCGCCTCAATTGCCCCCCTCTAGGTTTCCCCCGCCGTGCCCAAGGCTTTTGGGCACCTCTGCACAAATTTGATAAGACTGAGAGCTGAGAACCGGGAAAGCCAACCGCGGATCCGTCTCGTTCCCCTCCCCGCCAGGGAGAAGCAGTCCGGCTCCGGCGCGGATGCTCTGCATCCTGCAGCCGGCGCTCGGCCGACACACACCTGCCCCGCCGTCCCCTCGCCAGGCCCGCCGGTGCCCTCAGCTCGGCCCGCCCCCTCCGCCCTCCCGGGCCTGAGCCTCTCCCCGCCTCCCGCCCGCGGACCTCGCCGCCCCGCCTCGGGCTCCGCCGCGGCCGCCGGGGCTGCGGGCCCGCCCCAGAAGGGCGCCCATTGGCCGTGCGCGCCATCCTTCACCCGGCGCATTCCGCCGCCCGCAGGCTTGCGGGGAAACTTCCTTATTATTGTGACGCCGAAATCGGAGAAACCCCGAGCCGGGTCGGCGGAGCCGTCACCGTCGGAATCCCGCGCGGCGGTTCAGCGGCCGCCGAGGTGCGCGGGGCGGGGGGGGAGGCCGGGTCCCAGGAAGGAGGGCACCGCGGAGCCGCGGCCGAGCGTCAGCCGCGTTCTGCGCGGCACGGCGGTGCGCGCGCGGCTCCCGGAGGGGCGGCTGCGGCTGCGGGCGCCTCCCGTGACAGCCCGGGGCAGGGCGCGCGGGGAGGTCGGGGCGCGGCGCCTGCAGTGCCTGCGGGGCGCGGGCGCGCGGGGGCCTCGCGCGCGCCTCGCCGGCGTCCTCGGGGCGCTCCCTCTGACCTACAGAGCCCTAGCGCCCGGGGAGGCCGGAAGCCGCTCCAGAGACGGGGGCGCCCCCCGCCCCGACTCGGCCGCCTGCGGACTGGGAGGAACTGCGACGCCGAAAGTCAAAAAGAGGATCCTCCCCTTCCTCCCCGCCCGCCCCTATTTAAATTCCGGGGCTTCGGCGACACCGCTGCGGTGAGGGGCGCAGACTCCGCCCCGCGCAGTGGGAGCCGCCGAGGCCTCTGCGCTTGGGGGAACCCCGGCGGCCGCGAGGAGTTGGCGCTGGGGACACGGGGGGCTCGGCGGCCGCGGTGACAGCGCCACCCACCTGACCGAGGCGGGGCTCGGTTTGCCTGCTCGGAGTCCGCCTCCTGGGCGGAGCCGGGGCGAGGGTGTGTGCGGACACGTGTGTGTGCGTGTGTGTGTGCGGACACGTGTGTGTGCGTGTGTGTGTGCGGACACGTAAGTGCGCGGACGGGCGCGGCGGTGTCAGGAACTGGGACGTGCGGGGGCAGGTGGCGCTTTGAGTCATCTGCGGATGTGTGGAGTGGGCGCACCGGGACAGCCGGCCGAGCCTAGCCTGTGTAACCTGAAACAGACGAGCCGGGGAGGGCTGTAGAGACCGCACCTAAAGCAGCTGTGCACTGATTCGGGCTGTGCGCCCCGGGCTCCGGGATGTGTGTTTTTGAACTTTGCTTTTGGTATATCAGCGTTTCTGGTTGTTTTCTGATTCCGTTTTACTTTAGCTTTTTAATTAGCCCCATTTGGAAGTACCTTAAATTCAGAGCTAAGCCTTCCAGGATTTTGCTTTTGCATTCGTTACGCACGGAATGCTTTAGGAAAGACGATTCAAGCGCTCTCTTCCATTTTTGTGTCTCCTGACTCTTTCCACAAATAGGAGGCTATTTCTAGAACATTTCATCTGATGATTTGATAACATCGAGTGAGCTGCTTTTTTAACTCCAGACTGAGGAGAAAGGAAAGTGAAATAAAATGAGGATTAACACCCTTTTTAAATGCAGCGACTCTGGAGAGAGATGCTGTCTTGTTTTATTTAGTAGCAGATTACTGCGTAGCTCTCTCTTTTCCTACTTTCCTTTACCCTGGGGAGTAGGGGGTGGCATTATAAACCAGAAAAGGAGAGTAGCGTACTTAACGCCCTTTTAAAGCAAAACCGATGAATTACACATCGTTGACCGCGTGGAGCCTAGGAACCTTCTGGAGAAAGGATGCAGGAATCAAGGAGGAAGACTTGAGACCTCTTTGGCAGAACTCCTCCCTTGGCATGAAAAAAAGAAACACAGTTGGTTAGCAGGCAGTTTTACTTTTTCAGTTAGTAGTTGGGATTTTATTTTTGAAAAAAGAAACAGAGATTCCAGAATGTTCCAAATGGTGTGGTTGGAGCCATTGGTTAAAGCATTTCATTCCGAGTAACAGATTTAAATTTCTTAAGATTTGCATAATAATTAAAAACTTTAAAAAAAATACATAATGAGAGTTGTACCACTACTGGAGATACAAGATAGTTTTGCTGCCGTCTCAGAAATAAAAGTAATAGTCTCCAAATTGAAAGGCAGTTTCTTACATTATATAGAAATAAAATTATGATGCTAGTGTCTTAGAATCATGCGGTACTGTACTTTTTCTTTTGAGAGACTTAAGGTGCCTCTCAGATAGTCCCATCTTGTTTTGCATGAAAGAGGATGTGGTGATGAGAAGGAAGGAAAGTCGAGAAAGACTTCAAAACGGCTGTAGCAAAATAAGCTATAATGTGTGTGGTACATGGAAAAATGGAGGGAAAAAGTGCATTACTTTTCAAAAATGCATCTTTTTAAACCTAAACGGGAGGTTTTAAAATAACTTTATTTTTAGTTTTACATCTACTACAAATGCTAGGAATTTTTAAAGGTGCGTCTCTAAGTTCGCTTTTAGCATCATGCTCTAACCAACTGAGCTGACTGTCCAGTTGACTCTAACTTCACGTTTAGAGGTGACATCTTCATAGTTGGTCAGTGGTTATCTCATTGGCGTTTAACTAAACTCCAGTCCTGAGATACAATGTTGGGGGAATATTCAAGCTCGCATAATTTAAAGCTATTCTTATTTTCAGAAGTTTGTTTTTCATTTTGTTTTCAATAACATGAAAGCACTTTGTAGCATTCTATATTAATGTTAATTGTTTTCTCTTTAACTTGCAGATCTGCAGGGTGAGGTGGAACCATTCTGGCTTAAGTACAGATGCCAAGTGTGTGTGACCTGTGGTGAGTTCCTTAATTTCTCTGAGCCTCAGTTTCCTCATCTTGTACTTGGGAATAATATCTAACTCACAGAATCGATAAGAAGATTACACAGGATAATCTACGTAAAGGACTCGGATTAGTATAGCTGCCTAGAGAGGAACCTTAACAAATCCTTACTGACTTCTTTCGGCTGTGACGGAGTGAAGAGAACAAAATGAGCCCAGGAAGTAGGAGACCTAGTTTTTTTTTTTTTTGTCAAATAATTTTTTTTTCCATCTTAACCATTTTTTATAGTTCTTTCTTTATTTATTTTTGGCTGTGTTGGGTCTTCGTTTCTATGTGAGGGCTTTCTCCAGTTGTGGCAAGCGGGGGCCACTCTTCGCCGCGGTGCGCGGGCCTCTCACTATCGCGGCCTCTCCCGTTGCGGAGGACAGGCTCCAGACGCGCAGGCTCAGTAGTTGTGGCTCACGGGCCCAGTTGCTCCGCGGCACGTGGGATCCTCCCAGACCAGGGCTCGAACCCGTGTCCCCTGCATTGGCAGGCAGACTCTCAACCACTGCGCCACCAGGGAAGCCCGAGACCTAGTTTCTGGTCTTGGATTCAACCAGTTACTTCTCAGAGGACCAAAGTTAACTTCAGCTGCCATTAAAATGAGGTTAGGAATGTCAATCTCTTGCCTGGAGGTTGGATCAAATGGATTTTTAAGGTCTCTTTAATAAGATGACCCCTTTGATGATATAACTCTGCCCCCTTTAGACATTTACTACATTTAGAAACAGCACTTGCTGGTGTCAGGGGCGTGTGTTTCTGTGTGTGAGCCAGTAAGTGAACTAGACTCGCTCTGAGTTCCGGTGAGTGTGGAGGAAAGCCTGGCTAACTGTTGAGATGGCCTCACGCATCCCTCCGGTCTCTGGCTTACACAGGTTGGTTCTAGTCCTAGTTGCCTACGAACATCGCCAGTGATTCAGCTAATACGAGCTCACTTAGTACGTGCAGCATTCTTCTTTTAACATTTGCTTTTAAAATTGGAGAAGGAGTATAGCTTGGCTTTGTTTTATTTAATGGTGGTATAACATCATGTTTAAGAGCATGAACTTCGGAGTCTGGGAGATGAGATTTGAATCCTGCCTTTGCCACTTAAACTAAGTAAGTTTCCTCCACAGCTAGTACTTATTTACCACAGCTAGTACTTATTTACATGCTCTTGGTCAAGTGACTTAACCTTGCTAAGCCTTGAGGTTATAGTAAAGGGCAAATTAAATAATCTATGTAAAGTTTTTAGCACAGATTCAGACACACAGTAGGCTTGCAGTAATAGTAACTATTAACTTTTTCTTCATTCAACAAGTATCTGTTGAGCCCTCCCTTGTGCCAGACACTAGTCTAGTCTCTAGCGGTAGAGAAATGAACGAAGAGGCGCAGTCCGTCCTTCATGGAGCTTCCGTTCCTCAGTGCTAGCGTTGAGAAACACCGTTATTTAATGACAGCTTGGATCGTAAAAGGCATTCTACCTTCTGATCTGCTAAAATGTGGTGAGGGGCGAGCACGTTGAGAATGGAGGAAATACGTTGTTGTTTTTTTGTTGCTGCTTAGGGAATGTGTATCTAAGGGAACCTGGCAAACAAAACTGTTAACAACTTTAGATTGTGGGAGATGTGGTTTTCTCAGATTCGGGTTCAGTTTTCTAGGCACTCATGAAGCATCTACTGCGCTCCTTTGCTGTGCTGGGGACAGGAGACACACAGATGAGTAAAACCCGGTTCCCTACATGGAGAAGCTCTCAGTCTGGTCATGGATGGGGAATTGGTGGGTGAGATACAAGAAGCAGTGATCTTACCCCAACAGTACTTTTCATTTTTTAAAAGACTGTGAAGTATCTGAAAGCATAAAACAGTATGTGTAATATATGTTCTACAAACAACAATAAAAGGACAGAAGCAGGACTTAAGCCATGCTACTGAAGCTCCCTTTGTGCTCCTTCCAGAAGGTACCCTGCATTGTCACATATACACTGATCTCTCTCAGTCTTTGTATTGATCATTTTTTTTGCTTTTCTTCATAGCTTTAGCACCACTAATGTTCTTATCTCCAAATACTTGTTATACACTTGTGTTTGGACTTTGTAAAGATGCATCACATTCTGAATTCTTCTGTGACTTTTTCCCCTCCTCAACGCCGTTTTTAAGATTTAGCTGCACTGATGTTTGTAGATGGAATTCATTTCTCCTCCACTGCTGTACAGCGTTCTATTTTATGGTTCTGCTGCAGCTTACCCATTTCCTTACAGATGGACATTTGGGTTGTCTTTGTTCTATGTATTTCAGATAATCCTGAAGTGAACGTTCTTGTGCATATACCTTGGGGCATATATTCATCAGTTTCTTGCTGCATTGTACAGTAGGATAGCCACTAGCCGTATGTGACTACTTATATTAAAATAATTAAAACTAAATGAAATTAAAATGTCAGTTCCTCAGTCACATTAGCCACCTTTCAAGTGCTCAGGAGCCACATGTCGCTGGTGACCACCATATTGGACGGTACAGATAGGTAACATTTCCATCACAGAGTTCTCTGTTTCCAGGTTTTGCTCATCTTTGTATCTCCAGTTCTCAGCATAGCGAAGGAGCGCTGTAGATACTTGATAAGTTGGGCAGTGCTGGTCACGTGCCTAGAATTGGAATGGAATTACTGGGCCGTGGGGTATTTACATCTTCATCTTCACTGGAATTAATGCCCACTTGTTTTCCACAGTGGTTCTGCCAACTTACACTCCCACCAGCTGTGGGTCAGAGTCGTGGTTGCTTTATATCCTTGACTTGGCACTGTCAGACTTTTTAATTCTTGCCAGTCTGGTCAAGTGTCTTTTTCTGAAGGCAGCCCGCGCCTTATGCAGACAACGGAAAGATCATTCTTCTAGTGGTACAAAGCCCAACACCAGGTAGTAAAGAAGGCCCCACCTGTGCAGGGATCATCAGGGGAGGGGTAGGAATGTTTCCTGTGTTGGCTAAAACATTTGGTCAGAGGACCGAAGTCCACCTGAAGTGAAAGAGAGAGAGAAACCAGCAAGGAGTGGATTCACATTGTTGAAAACTTCTCTCTGCCTTCTGTGCCGTTTCTGCCTGTGGTAGTAAACTTTTGGCAATAAAGTATGTCATTAGAATAAATCTTCTTTGTTACTGGAGTTAATTCTGCATTTGAGTTTTGGCTCCAGATTTATTCAAAGCTTGGATCTGGGGAGTGCCTGCAGAGCACTGAAGCCTGGGACATTCCCTTTTCCTGCTGTTGGAAAAGACCCTCCCTTTCCCAGTATACCATTTAGGTAAAGGCTTCTGAGCTTATTTGAAACAAAGCTTATCCCTATCATAAATGAGATTAGAAGTCCTGCCTGAGTGTTATTTAGGTTTTAGTGACTTTCAAAGAAATAAGAATCAGTTGTTAGGCTGATGTTTGCACAGTCTGATTAGTAAGACAAAGTTTAGGAATTGCAGCTTGTCTTTTAGCATTCAACTCTCTAGGACTGATAAAAGGAGACTTATCTACCCCCCCTCCCCCGCTTGGCCTCCCCAGAATTTAAAAGAAAATACATACAAAAAACTTTGTCCTTGCAACCTGGAATTTCCTACCTGTAAGTTATGCCTGCCAGGGTAGCGCTGCCTTGCCCTAGTGCAGATGTGGCGGCACAGCAGATACTCACCACAGGAAGAAGGGAGTCACAGCCCAGCCCGTTGGGGAGCTGCCCTGTGTGCCGAGGGCTCAGAGCAGAACACCTGGAGCAGGTGCCGGGGCAGCAGGCAGTGACTGACTGGCCCCCTGCACTGAGCGCTGGCAGCACACAGTGACCGACTGGCCCCCTGCACTGAGCGCCGGCAGCACACGGTGACCGACTGGCCCCCTGCACTGAGCGCCGCGCCCGGGCTAAGCACTCGTGACTCGCATTCTGTCCCTCACAACAGCCCTGTTGCTCTTCTTGCCACTTCAGGGACAGGAAACAGGCTTAGAGTGTTTAAATATCTTCCCCAAGGTTTCACAGCTAGCACGTGGTTAATTTGGGGCTTGACCTTTGGTCCTTTTGACCCTTAAGCCCTGCTAACATTATCCTGAGTCTTTTACCAAAAACAGAGGAGGAGAAGGACTGGGAAAAGTACGAGATGTGACACGGAGGGAAGGAACGGAAGGTCCAGCTTTCTTCCTTTTGTTTTGCGACGGGGAGATGAGAGGCAGGAGACGGAGGGGCCGGACCGAAGTGGCCCGGGACAGCCAAGGTGGCTGGCGCGGGTGCTGAGCCAGTGTGTCGTCCTGTGTGCTTCTGTTGCACTTTTTATAATTGTGTGTTTTGAAGGGAAGTGAAAGATTCTACTCCTCTAGAAGCAAGGGAGAGACGGTGAGTGAGGAAAAGTGGGTGAGAGGAGCCAGGAGATCAGAATGCCCAGTGATGGAGAACATTGCCAAAGACAGACCCTTAAATTCACGGAAACCCACAGCTCCTAGATTCGGGGGTTCCAGCAGAGTGTACTTTAAGTGGAAGCTACATTAATATCTGACTTCTCTTCGACGCACTGAACTTCCCTCCTGAAAGCTAGATGCTTTTAGTGCCTCCTGCTCTAGTTTTGGCAGGGCGCCGTGATGAGCTAGACCATATCTCCAATTAGGGTTAATCATTCTTTGATAGGAATACATCTTATCTGTGGTTGCTATTTAGTTACCTCTGAATATAAGTAGTTTTCTTTTTTTTTTTTTAACACCTTTATTGGAGTATAATTGCTTTACAATGTTGTGTTAGTTGCTGCTGTATTACAAAGTGAATCGGTTATACATATACATATCCCCTCCCTCTTGCAGCTCCCTCCCTCCCACCCTCCCTATCCCAACCCTCTAGCTGGTCACAAGGTACCGAGCTGATCTCCCTGTGCCATGCGGCTGCTTCCCACCAGCTATCTGTTTTACGTTTGGTAGTGTATATATGTCCATGCCACTCTCTCGCTTCATCCTAGCTTACCCTTCCCCCTCCCCGTGTCCTCAAGTCCATTCTCTGTGTCTGCGTCTTTTGAATAAATAGTTTTCATTTGACTACTTGAAGATTGCATTACTATAACTCAGGTGGGCAGGATTTTGACAATAGCTCTGTTTATCTCTTTTCATAAATGGTTTCTACTAGTCAATCAGGGGTGAAGCCACACCCAGGCTTGCGGTTGGCCAGAGCATCCAGAGTTCAGCTGACGCTCAAGGACTGAATCATGTTAACACAGACTTATAAGAAACTGATAGATGCAGGATGCCGAATTAGCAATGAGAAGTAGAACTGCCAAGACGGCTGGGATGCTTTGGACAGCTGGTCACAGTATTCTTTCCCCATAGTAGTATCTGCCTTGGAAAGCAAGTTATTTAAGATTGCTTATTAGGGCTTCCCCGGTGGCGCAGCGGTTGAGAATCCGCCTGCCAATGCAGGGGACACGGGTTCGAGCCCTGGTCCGGGAGGATCCCACGTGCCGCAGAGCAAGTAGGCCCGTGCGCCACAACTACTGAGCCTGCGCGTCTGGAGCCTGCGCTCCGCAACAAGAGAGGCCGCGACGGTGAGAGGCCCGCGCACCGCGATGAAGAGTGGCCCCCGCTCGCCGCAACTAGAGAAAGCCCTCGCACAGAAACGAAGACCCAACACAGCCAAAACTAAATAAATAAATAAATAAAATTAAAAAAAAAAAGATTGCTTATTAATCATGGAATCTAAGCAGGGCAGGTGGCTGGGTAAATTTAATGATTAGTGTTATGGATTCTGATCTTCCCATCTCCATTATTGGGCAATAATTACTTAGCAGATCAAATAGTCAGCTTGACTGGTTATGGTACCCTTTCTCTCTGGACAGAGCTGGAGATATTGGGAAGTTCTGACTGTTTGGCTGTCCATTTTCTAGACTCCTTACCGTATAGCATACTAGTCAAGAGCACATTCTCTGGGCTTAAATCCTAGCTCTGCCGCTACCTTGTTGTGTGATTTAGTCAAGTCACTTCAACACTTTCTGTCTCACTTTCTTTTTCTCCATTCTCTTTTTTTTTGTCTTCACTTTCTTCATCTACAAATTTGAGATGATAATAGCAGTACCTACCTCGTAGAAGATTAAATGATTTAATATCTGTGAACCACACAGAAAAGTGCCAGACTCAGCATAAGCTCAAATGAAGTCTTACCTGCTGTTGTTACTAATAGTGTAATGTTAATATTATCAGTTAGGAGTTTTTTTAAAATTTCGAGTGACAGAAATCCAATTCAGACATTCATTCTTAAGCAAACAAAGAAGGGACTTATTAGACTGTATAGAGGTGATTCTCATTTTTCGTGGTAGTTAAGTTCAGTGAAGTTGCTGAGAACACCAAGTTAATGAAGACTGAGCCATTGCTCCTGGGGAAACACAGGGTTAGTTAGGTTCCTGCCAAGAGCCTCTGGTCAACAGATCAGTACGTAACCTTGTTTCATATATGTTTAAGTGTGTTTCTGGGGGAATCCCCTGGTGGTCCAGTGGTTAGGACTCTGTGCTTTCACTGCCCGGGTTCAATCCGTGGTCAGGGAACTAAGATCCTACAAGCCTTGCGGTGCAGCCAAAGGAAAAAAAAAAAAACAAAGTCTAGAATAAAGTGTGTTCTTTTTAGACACCTTACTTGATGCCTATTTCTTACAAATGATTAACTCTATACAATATTTCTTTATAATAAAACACTAGTCAGGAAGAGTTTTTTTTTTTAACATTTTCCTGACCCTGGGTAACGTGACAGTCAATTTCTTTGGCTCTCAGCCTCACAACAGTGCTGTCTAGTACACGCTATAATCAGGCATCATTTCATGAATCCCCAGATACTCAGTTGCTTTGCTGTCTCTTCTGTAGCTTCGCTATGCACTGTAGATGTTACTTTAGCACTTTCCAGAGCGGCCACATGTCTTGATCAGTGAGTTGCCCCTTTTTCGCATTAGCATTGAACTCACAGCCAACAGCTCTGGAACTCACGCATGAACGAAGCATCACGTGTGTTTTCTTTGTGCGGCACTCAACAGCCTTCGTGTACTTAGGAACACTAGACGGGGCTTCAGCCCTGTGCGTGGGGGGCATTTTAAACAGCAGAATCACCGACAGAACAGTAGAAAAGTATGAAAACTGTGGCACCAAGTGGAGTCAAAAAGATCACTTGCTTGCAGTGTGAGAGTTGAGACAAGAAGGTAGAGCATGGTCTTGTTCGACTTCGGCTGGGAACGTGCACAGAGAGGGGCTCAGATTTTCCACCTCTCTGCACATGTCTGGGAATGACTGCAAACAGGCTCCGAGTACCGACTCTGAGGTTACAAATAAATACCGGTGGGTAGGCAGATTCACAAGTATGGACTCCGTGAGTGATGAAACACAGCTGTACTCAGGAAGAGTGAAGGTCGGGGTGCTGGCCCTAGGCACGAGGGGATCCAAGGCTCAGTCACCATCGCTGGGACTCTTTCTGTCCCCTGTCTTAGAACCTCTCTGGCTGGTAGCTTCCCAGTGTCTTACAGGTGTCCTCTGTGCGACAGGGAAGGTAGCTTCCAGCAGCTCCAGTTACCTTCGGAGGCAAGAGGCAGTCTTCCGTCAGAGCTCCACGGGGCTTGGTGGGGGAGGACTCTGGCCCAGCTGGGAGTGTGAACCTCTCCCTGCACCAATCACAGCGGCTTAGGGGTGGCCCTCTCTGAGTGGCTTGGCCAGGGTCACACTCACCTTTGTGCAGGAGGGCGTAGGGTTTGCTACCAGATAAAGGGGGGCTTGAGGAGAGAGATTAGACAAAAGGGCAGTCCCTTACACCTCTGAGGAATTTGTTTTAAACTAACCTTCATTCTTCAGGAAGGTCGTGCCACATTGGGTTGCAGCTTCTCCTGCATTAAGTGCGTTTCAGTCGTGGCCCTCTTCAATTGATGAATAGTGTTCCACTGTATTTTATCGATGAGCAGTGTCCATGTTGATGGACATTTGGGTTGTTGCCATTTTTGTTTAGTATGAATAAAGCTGCTGTCAGCATTGTTTATAGACCTTTGCGGATGTAGACATACAATCATAGCTTCTTTTTTTTTTTTTAAAAGAAATACTTTGTCCTATCTAAAGTGAGGCTTTGATTGTGTCCCAAAGGCCTTTTTTTTAAAAAAATAAATTATTTATTTTTGGCCGCATTGGGTCTTCGTTGCTGTGCATCGGCTTGCTCTAGTTGCGGCGAGCGGGGGCCACTCTTCGTTGCAGTGCGCGGGCTTCTCATTGCCGTGGCTTCTCTTGTTGTGGGGCATGGGCTCTAGGCGCATGGGCTTCAGTAGTTGTGGCACGTGGGCTCTAGAGCACAGGCTCAGTAGTTGTGGCTCGTGGGCTCAGTAGCTGTGGCTCGCGGGCTCTAGAGCGCAGGCTCAATAGTTGTGGTGCACGGGCTTAGTTGCTCCGCGGCATGTGGGATCTTCCCGGACCAGGGCTTGAACCCATGTCCCCTGCATTGGCAGGCGGATTCTTAACCACTGCACCACCAGGGAAGTCCAGATCTTAATACCATATTTTTAGACACATTGTATTTGGCTGGTTAAGGGGATGGCTTAATGCTTCAGCTGCCTAATCTCATCCTTTATCTCTTAATTCTGACTACTTTCACTCTCTGAGGGCAACTTTATTTTCAAGTTTCTAAGACATCTTGTGTTGTATACTGACTACATCATTCCATACGTTTTTTGGTGTGTGTTCTTGCTCTTGTAGGTGACGTGTATATCTACTTGGGTGGCAGTGTAGCCCAGTGGATAAGAGCGTGCGCGTGCGCATTGGGTGGCGGTGCGGCCCAGTGGGTAAGAGCGTGCGTGTGCGCATTGGCTTCAGGCCTAGATTCCTAGCCTGGTTGTGTTCCTTCCAGCTCTGTGACCTTGAGCGTGCTTCTTAATCTCTCTGAGCCTTCTTTTATCTGAAAATGAGGCTAAAAATAGTGCTGAGGGTACAGAGTTGTTAAGATGAAATGAGATAATGACATAAAATGCTTATTAGGTACAGTGACTGCGGTATAGTAAGCACTATGATGTTTATGTAATTATTGGTAGGAGAGACAAGACAAACTCATGAAACATTAAAAATGAAAGTAATTAGTACAAATACAGCAGCTGAGCAAATTGGGAAAATTAAATTATGACTAGACTGTGAGCTTGCTGCTCTTTTTAAGTGTCTGTCCTCCCCCCGCACCCCCCCCACCCCGACCCTATCCCTAGTTTGCATCTTATCTCTCCTCCCTTCCTTCCTATGATTGCATTTAGCTCAAAGAATAACATTTTTTTTTCACGTTCTTTATTGGACTATAAATGCTTTACAATGTTGTGTCAGTTTCTGCTGTACAACAAAGTGAATCAGCCATATGTATACATATATCCCCATATCCCCTCCTTCTTGCGTCTCCCTCCCACCCTCCCTATCCCACCCCTCTAGGTGGTCACAAAGCACCGAGCTGATCTCCCTGTGCTATGTGCTGCTTCCCACTAGCTAGCTATTTTACATTTGGTAGTGTATATATGTTAGTGCTACTCTCTCACTTCATTGCAGCTTTCCCTTCCCACCCTGTGCCCTCAAGTCCAGTCTCTACGTCTACGTTTTTATTCCTGCCCTGCCATTAGGTTCATCAGTACCGCTTTTTAAAATTCCATATGTGTGCATTAGCATATGGCATTTGTTTTTCTCTTTCTGACTTCACTCTGTATGACAGATTCTAGGTCCATCCACCTCATTACAAATAACTCAGTTTTGTTCCTTTTTATGGCTGAGTAATATTCCATTGTATATATGTGCCACATCTTCCTTATCCATTCATCTGTCGATGGACACTTAGGTTGCTTCCATGTCCTGGCTATTGTAAATAGTGCTGCAGTGAACATTGTGGTACATGTATCTTTTCGAATTATCATTTTCTCAGGGTATAGGCCCAGTAGTGGGATTACTGGGTCATATGGTAGTTCTATTTTTAGTTGTTGTTTGTACGAAAAGGAAGCATGAATTTTTAAATGGTAGTGAAACTTTGGGGTAGTCAGCTGTAATCAATCAGCCAAAGTTTGACTGAGCACCTGCTAAATCAGAGAGGTATATGCCGTGCTGTGGTCTCTGCCTGAGGCAATTAAACTTTGGCTGAGGAGTTAAGTTATAAGAGACAGAGAAAGTTTCCAATCAAGGCGGTATAGTAGATGTGTCAGAGGGATGCAGGCTGACTGGGGCTGGAATGGTCCCCAGAGGCTCTCAGGTAGGAATTGAAGCTTGACCCAGATCCTGAAGGATGTGTAAGAGGGAATGGCAGGCAGAGAAGATAGCATTTCTTTTTCCCGTTTCTCATTTTTGTTTTGAGTAGTGAATTACTACTATGCAAGTTAACAATTGGCTACCTAAAGGAGTTAGTTCAAAATTAGTTAGTTTAAAAATACCAAAACCCAGAAAACTCAAAGGACAGGTGCAGCAAGAGAGGACAAGTTGAAGTCGTGAGGGTAGTTTCAAAACAGTTGTTGCCGTCATGGTGAGCAGACATTGTTGCAGCACGTCTCCTGTACTCAGTTCTTCATCAGTGATCTGAAAACCGCATTCTGTCTTCACTGTTCCTTTACACAGCATTTGTTTAGACATTTTTTAAAACTCTTACTAAAACATAAAAATAGCATTATCATTATAACTACCGTCAGCAATTTTAATATGTTTCATTTTGAGATGCAAGGTATCTGAAGAATATTAAGGGGAGGGCTTCTTTAAAATTGATTACATTTATTCCTTAAAGTGATTTTTTTTTTTCTGATTCCCCCGCACCTTTTTTTTTTTTTTTTTCTTACAAAGCTCTCTTCTAGGCTACATGTCTCCCTGAAGGACAAGAACGATGTTATGTTGGGGGTATTGGTCTCTGGGCCAGCCTGGGATGAGCCCTAACCTGCAGGGGATTGTGGCCGAGCCACAGGTGTGTGGATTTACGTCCGACAGACGCGTCAAGGAAGTGGCCTGCGGAGGCAACCACTCCGTGTTCCTGCTGGAGGATGGGGAAGTTTACACGTGCGGTTTGAACACCAAGGGGCAGCTGGGCCACGAGAGGGAAGGAAACAAGCCAGGTGAGTGCACCTAGGCAGCCTCGATGACGGGCGAGGCCGGCCGAGACTGGGAGAGATGGTCGAAGGTTTCCTCACCAAGCGTTGACCTTTCAGGGGGGCTCTCCTTCTGGTGAGAAATGATGAGGTAGGGTCTTAAATTGTGACTGTGTAGTATTTTTCACACTAGCATGTGCCGTTTTCTTTGTTACTTGCTGTCTTTTTTTGTTCAGTCCAAATCACATCAAGAGGCCAAAGCTTCATGGAAAAACAGCCTTGCTGGTTTTTGTCTAGATAATTTTATTCTTTTGTGTTCTTTTAGGAAAGTCAGTTTGACATTAGGGTGAGCTTTTTTTTTTTTTTTTTTCCCCCCCTGTGCCTGCCTCCCTCTTTTCTCATAGTTATTCTCTCCCATAGCATGTATCAGTATTAACTTGTAATCATTAATTTTTATGTTGACCCTTGGATAAAGGGCTGCAGGGCTGGTCTTAAGGATACATTGTGAAGTATGTGAAGCACGATTTGTGGGCTCCTTCCCCATTCTTTGCCTCCTGGTTCCCTCATTAGAGCCTCCTAGAGAAAATGCTGCCCCAGGCCTGCCCACCTGGAGCAGTGCCCAGTGTTCTAGCCAGGGGCTCCTAACCTGTGGGCCCTGGACTCTGCGGAGTTCAAGGAGGGGGTCTGTAGCATGGGCCATACGTGTATGTACACCTTTATATGTACAGTGCACCTGATACTACATGTTTTCAAATGTAAGTAGATCCTGTTGTTCACTGAAATAAAAAGTCAGTTCACAGTGCCAGCAGTTCATTAATTGAGTTAGTAAATCCTAATTATGTGTTTAACCAATGAATATAATACAAAATTATAATATATAGCTATTATGGAGGTGGCAGGAAGGTTTTTGACTTTAAAAAATATTTTTCATATTGGAAAAAACTGAGGTCTTTTTTGGCCTCCTGTAAAAACTCACTTGTGTCTTGCATGGGGCTCCTACGGTGCTCTGTTCCCCAGCTGAGAGCAGTATCTCACAGATAATGCCTGCAGGGGGGGGGTGATGGCAGGTCCCAGCCCAGCGGCGTGCTCCTTTCTGCGGGGAATGTCTACATTCAAGACCCGCTTTAAGAGACCCATAAGGCCCGCTTTACACCGGTGATCCTGGAGGACTTGTACCCACCCTGGCCAGCCTTTGAAGGGAATGTTTTGGGGGCCAGGAGGAGATCTTTGTGGTAAGGCCTGCTGAGACACCACGGCTGGGGGGACCCTGGAGTCAGACACACCTGCTGGAGGAGGCGTTACCTCCCCTCTGACTCTGTATTTCTGAACCTCAGCTCCTTTGCTGGAAAAGGTGACTCCCGGCTGTTCTGTAGCTCTTGAAGAAGGAGATTCAGACGGTAAAGAAGTCTCCCCAAGGTTACCTGTAGCCTGTGAAGGCCGCCATCCTCCCGCCCTCTTGTCTGTTTTCTCTGTGACCCTGCTGTCTGTCAGGCCACCTCCCGGTAGGGCCAGCCGCCCAGAGGCGCCTCAGGGCTCACCTTGGTCCTAAGGCCTGGGGCCAGAGGATGGGACCTGGGGTGGCAGGTGGAAAAGGAAGCGAAGCCCTTGCAGGCCAGCGATAGCAAAGATCTGCAGATGGCAGCATGGTGAATACGCCTGAGTGCCATCGGCTATCCTTCCAGCCGACCCTCCTGCCAGAGCCCCTGGCGCTGGGTGGGCGGTCAGCCCGCATCTGCCCGCAGCCGGCCCGGCCCACAGCTGCTCCCTCCCGGGAGGCAAGGCCGAGTGATGGCGAGCGACTCCAGCCGGCGATGTTCCAAGAAGGCTCTCGGGCTCGACCACGGAATCCAGCCGGTGCTTGCAATCGAAATTTGAAATGAGCCAGGCTCTGGTGTAAATTGCAGCGGAGTCCAGAAATTTCTGTTGCTGGTTAAGCTTGCCTGTTAATTATAAACGGCGTAGCAGCTGCGGAATGGTGCCTCACTGAATGGGAAGGTTCTAGGGGAGCGAGCCTCCCTCTTTAATTTTCTCATTGGTAGGTGTGTTCTAAATCTGGGTGCCAGTTGGGTTTAGTTTTAATGAGTGGGAAGAAGAGAGTGAGCTTGTTTTCTATATGTGTTCATTGAGAGCTGTGATCTGGGGAGCTGCTAGGCACAGAGGGGACGTCAGTGACAGAGGGACCCTGTTTCGGGCAGCCTGGAATGGCTGGGCCCACAGGAATGCCATCCCCGAGTAACCCCTGTGGTCTTGGGGGAGGGAGCTTGAGAAAAGGCCGCCTCCCCAGAGAGCATGCTTCCGGGGGCAGTGGGCAGGTCTGCCATTTCAAGTCAACATCATTGCCCAGACCAAAGGATTTAGCAGTGGGAAGGATTAAAGAGAGTGAGGGGGGGAAGGAAAGGTGCGGGAAGGTGGTCATGTAGGGGACGCGCAAGGACGGAGCTCTTCGCTTTGAACGTGTGCCTTGAGTCTGTCCTGCGGACGGTGAAGTGTCCCTTTCTACGCTCGGTCTCTAGCTGGCAAAGTTGCACGGTACCTGAGTTCATTTTTGGGGGAAATTCTGTACGTGCCACGGGGCGGTGGTGTAAAGCCCTCCGCGACAATCTTCAAGGATTTCTGTTTTTCCTCTGTGAGCACATCTAGTAGTTTCCTACTGCGTTTGCTGCTTCTGAGGCTACTGTGCTTTCCTTGTACGCGGATTTATCTCCTTCTCAGCACTGCCCTTGTGTGACCAGCGTCGCGTATGTCTCTGTGTGGCACGGGAGGGTGTGTTTCCAGGACACCTCAGGCACTGAAACTCCTGGTTACGCAGGCCCAGATGTTCCCCAGTGTGCCAGCAGCTGCCGGTTCTAGCTTAGGTGTGTCCGTGACTCATTCATTTGTGCTTTGGCCAAAGGTGGAGAGGTCTGTGACCCCTAGAAGCATTTTTAAATTTAATTTTATTTATTTATTATTTTTGGCTGCGTTGGGTCTTCGTTGCTGCGCACGGGCTTTCTCTAGTTGCGGTGAGCGGGGGCTACTCTTTGTTGTGGTGCGTGGGCTTCTCATTGCGGTGGCTTCTTTTGTTGCCGAGCACGGGCTCTAGGCACGCGGGCTTCAGTAGTTGCGGCACGCGGGCTCAGTAGTTGTGGCTCGCGGGCTCTAGAGCGCAGGCTCCGTAGTTGTGGCGCATGGGCTTAGTTGCTTCGCGGCATGTGGGATCTTCCCAGACCAGGGCTCGAACCCGTGTCCCGTGCACTGGCAGGCGGATTCTTAAGCACCGCGCCACCAGGGAAACCCCCTAGAAGCATTTTTTATCGGCAGAATATCAAAGCCCCGTCTAAACTCATTGTCCAGCTTTTTAAATAAGTGTTGGATTATTACTGTCATGCGTACTCCTCTCCCATTTTTCTCCTTCATTCTCTCCCTCACATTGTGATATCAACCTTATCTCCTCCCAAAAATCAGGGATAGTTTCAGTGCTTAGGACAATGTAGGAGGATTAACTAATTTCCTCATGTTTTTGCCCATGAAGTCATCTCATAATTTCCTAAAACATGCAGTTTCAAGAGCTGCATTACAGGAAGCCGTGTGTGCCTCTTTGTATTTTCTAAAAATAAAGCAAGCAAACAAAACATCTAAATGATGTTTTTTTAAATAAGTGATTAATCTATAACTGAACATTAAGCAAGTCTTGAAATATTTTATTAAATTAAAATAGAAACTAGTGGCCCACAGAAAAAATTCAGACAACTTACCTCAGTTTATCGTGCTTCTCTTTTTTATTTTTTTTTATTTTTTTAAATTTTTTTTATTTTTTTTATTTTTTTTTTATCGTGCTTCTCTTATTCCCACCCATCCACATTGTCAACACAACTCCTCTTGTGAAGGGACCCTTCTCCTTTTCCCATACATACTCTGATTTCCCATATTGGGATTTCAGCTTAAGCTAATTCTTGTGTTATCAGGAATGTCTGAATTTATGTAAACCACTAACCTTTCTTCCTGTCTTGAGTAGGCAAGAACTGTGGTAGATGCAGTTATTCAGTTTAATTTAACCTATGTTAAATTTTAAAAATTCGGGGGACTTTCCTGGTGGCACAGTGGTTAAGAATCCCAACGCAGCCAAAATAAATAAATAAATAAAAATTCTGCATAGACATCCCAGGAAACCTTTCCATGGCAAACCCCAAGAGTAACAATTTATAAACAGACTAACATTCCGGTGCAGCGCTATTTGATTCACACCTGTGATTGGTTCCTTTTACCTCCTCCTGAGTTAGTTTCTCTCTCTCTTGTAGGTAATTTAATCCAGTTCACATTCACATTTTGTGTTCAATCTAAGTATTTCTGTAATGCCCATCACCATATGTAACAGCTCTCCTGCTGTTTGATAAATGAGGTTTATAAAGCAGACCATCTCAGAAGCCTCAATTCCCAGAGCTGGGGTTGCTGGTAACGGCCGGTAGAAGTAACACTTTCAAGCAGCTTATCAGGTTGCTCTAGGGCATCTGAAGGACGCCATAACTCTGTTATGTTAATCAGTTTTTGCCGAAAAGCAAACTAACTGAGCTGAAGGGAAGCAGAAGAAATCCGGTAATGACTTCCTAACACTGCAGTGCGTGTTTCCATGGGCTTGACTCTGATATAAAAGGCAGAAGGTACCATAGCAGATATTCAGATCTCAGCACTGCGCTTGTTCGGGGCCCAGCTCTTCCTCAGCAGGAATTGCAGGTGGGGGAGGGCTTACATAGATTCATAAAGGTTAGAGGTTTGCATAAATTCATCATCTCTCTGATGACGAGAATGGTAGTCATCAAACCCCATGACGGTGTTGACGGCTTTGGCAGCTGAGTGGACAGCTTTCTGGTCCAGAGCCCTAGGGATCAGGAGCAAATGTCATTTAATAATTTTATTTTTCTGGTGTGGTTGATCGACAGTTACTTTCTTCTGTCTGTAGTACTCAGCCTACTTTCCTTAAAGACATTTGAATGTTTTATAAAATATATACTTATTCATGAGCGTATTCCTCAATGTGAGATGCTATTTGTGTTTTAAAAATTTGCGGTTTACTTTTTTTTTTTTAATTTATTTAATTTATTTATTTTTGGCTGCGTTGGGTCTTTGTTGCTGTGCGTGGTTTCCTCTAGTTGCGGCAAGTGGGGGCTACTCTTTGCTGCGGTGTGCAGGCTTCTCATTGCAGTGGCTTCTCTTTGTTGTGGAGCACCGGCTCTAGGTGCGCGGGCTTCAGTAGTTGTGGCACATGGGCTCTACAGCGCAGGCTCAGGAGTTGTGGCGCCCGGGCTTAGTCGCTCCGCGGCATGTGGGATCTTCCCGGACTAGGGCTGGAACCCGTGTCCCCTGCATGGGCAGGCAGATTCTTAACCACGGCGCCACCAGGGAAGTCCCTGCAGTTTACCTTTAAGTAATTAACACAGTGGTTTGCACCGTGATACAGGAGGCTCAGTTCATTTGTTAATTGTAAAAGCGGTTAACTATACATGTTACAAGCTCTCTTCATCTCGATGTGCTGATCATTTTTAAGCTGATTAATCCTCATGATAACCCCGTAAAGTAGGTCAGTAGTAGTATCCCAGGTATGTGTAGAGGAGAAGAGGAAAGAGAGTTGAGTTTGAGTTTTGGTTGGGTACTGACAGTTTGGTTTTAATAATCCTGGAATTTTGTCCATGGATATCTTTTTAACTTCAGACTGATTGGGAAGGCCCAATAGAATTTTATTTTCAAGTTGTTTTTCTCGTTTATATTCAATTTCCACTCAGTCCTTATAACAGAAACAAAGATATAAACTTGGCCACCAAGAAGCTTGTATTCTTTAATTTACTGGTTGAATACCACATATGATCAAGGTGCTTTGATTAAAGGCACGGAGAAACAATTCCCTTTCATCTTTAAAATCATTAGACGACTGTCAGCTTGTTGTTTTATGCTCTTTTGAGTACCACATGATCTGGGGAAAAAGAACACATGATAATTCATATCTCAGGCGGATACCTTTTGCCTCGCAATTTACCTCATGTTCTTTGTTCCTTTATTTCCTTAAATTACTTATTTCTCATTCAGTCATTCAGTCAGCAGATATTTACGGAGTGATTAGACTACTAGGTTCCCCATTTGTTCTAGATACTGTCAGGACAAAACACCTTTAGCGCAGAGCTGCCCTTTGGGAGTTTATAGGCCAGGTGGGAATAAGGTGTGTTCCTGTGAAGTTTACATAATGCAGTTCACCTTGTGCCGAGCAAGTGATAAAGGTCCTAAGTGTGTCAAAATAAGAGTTGTGGTGGAGAGTTAGGTCTAAGTCAGGTCACCAGCAGTGAGTGCTGAATTCTGATTTCTAAGAAGTGTCATCTTTTCCACCACACACATATAAAGTTCAAGTTTATCTTAGGTTGGTTTGTTCAGGGGCAGCTTTGGTGATGGTGTCAGTCTCTAGGGATGTTCCATGATTTTAGTTAAGTCCACCCTTGAATTTTTGTGTTGTGATAATGATTTCATTGTCTGGCAGTTTTGATGAACTCTTGTCTAGCTTGGTGATCTGTGATCTTGACAGATCAAGGATAGGTGAAATGTTTCTGAATTTATCAATCTGGATGGAGTATATCTAGTCAGCTGATACTTCACAGTGATTCAAGAGCTACCGGAATCTTTGTCTTCCTGAGTAAATGCCCTTTGATAGCATGTAATGTTGAAATCTGGGTAACTCTCCAACAGATACTGTCTCATATCCTTACAGATTTTAAATCATTTTTTCTCTTATTATTCAGACATGTTTTGCAATTTCTGTTATATATGATTATTAAATAACTCATAGCAATTGAAATCGTTATTGTGAATGATTTTAATTTAGAGTGTTAGCTAATTATGCAGGCAGGATGATGAATGAGAGCATGGACTCTGGAACCAGACTTATGGGATAGAATCCTGGCTCTGCCGCTCACTGGCTGTGTGACTCTGGGAAGGTGGCTTAACCTCTCTGTGTCTCAGTTTTCTTAGTTGTAAAATGTGGATAATGTTAATAATATCTATCTATTAGGGTTGTTGTGAGGATTTAGTTAGTTGTGTGTCAGGTGTTTGGAATAATGCTGGCCCAAAGTATCAATAAGAACTCAATTAGTGCTAGCTGTTATTACTGCTCATAGTAGTAATTTGTCTTAACACTTTCCATTACAATTTTTTGATCCTCCTATTCCAGAATATAAACAAATAATAAATTCATTAAGTATATATTATATTTATACATATATAAGTAATTGTGTTAATCATTTTTATAGGTTCCCTTAACACTATAGGGTCTGATGAATGGTATATACATCCAGGGGAGGGAGATGATGTAGGCTAGGGGCGTTAAGAGAGACTTCACACATTATGCTGATTTTTATATTTTGAGTTTTAAAGGAAAGTCTTTTCTTTATTTTCCATTTTTTGGGTCCTTGACCTTACTGGTCCCAAGAAAAGTACCTTACATATATTAGGAACTCTGTAAAAACTGCTTATGCACATACGGACATGTATACATATATCTTATCTCTACACCGTGGTTAACATTGCCCCCCAGCATTCTGGTCCAAATTTGCACAGACAGGGGAAGCATATGAAGCCACCGTGGATATTTTGGCACGGCAAGGGCTACTTTGTGATGCCCCTAGAGGACTCGAAGTGGTTTGGCAACACATGGCCAGGTGATTTGATCTTACCACAGCTTCAGAAAGTAGACGGCGATCCATTGGTGCTGAGCCCAGCTGAATTTTTTTTTTTGATTTTTTTTTTTTTTTTTTCCCAGCTGAATTTTGTAGGCAGTTACTTTAGGTTTCCATTTAGCGTTGATGGGGGCGAATCTTCGGACAGGGTTATACATGACCTGAAAGAAGGTAAGTGGTTTTCTTTCTGCATTCTGCAATGGCCTAAGAAGAGATTACTCTGGAGTCTGAACCTGTCTGATCCCTGGTTTTTTTTGTTTTTGTTTTTTTTTTTAAATGGGCCTGTACCATCATCAAAAAAAACTACAAACAATAAATGCTGGAGAGAGTGTGGAGAGAAGGGAACCCTCTTGCACTGTTGGTGGGAATGTAAATTGATACAGCCACTATGGCGAACAGTATGGAGGTTCCTTAAAAAACTAAAAGTAGAACTACCATATGACCCAGCAATCCCACTACTGGGTATATACCCTGAGAAAACCGTAATTCAAAAAGAGTCATGTATCACAATGTTCACTGCAGCTCTATTTACAGTAGCCAGGACATGGAAGCAATCTAAGTGTCCATCAACAGATGAATGGTTAAAGAAGATGTGGCACATATATACAATGGAATATTACTCAGCCATAAAAAGAAATGAAATGGAGGTATTTGTAATGAGGTGGATGGAGTTAGAGTCTGTCATACAGAGTGAAGTAAGTCAGAAAGAGAAAAACAAATACAGTATGCTAACACATATATACGGAATCTAAGGAAAAAAAAAAAAAAAGGCCATGAAGAACCTAGTGGCAAGACGGGAATAAAGACACAGACCTACTAGAGAATGGACTTGAGGATATGGGGAGGGGGTGGGGTGAGATGTGACAGGGTAAGAGAGTGTCATGGACATATATACACTACCAAATGTAAAATAGATAGTTAGTGGGAAGCAGCCGCATGGCACAGGGAGATCAGCTTGGTGCTTTGTGACCACCTAAAGGGGTGGGATAGGGAGGGTGGGAGGGAGACGCAACAGGGAGGGGATATGGGGATATATGTATATGTATAGCTGATTCACTTTGTTATAAAGCAGAAACTAACACACCATTGTAAAGCAATTATACTCCAATTAAGATGTTAAAAAAAATAAAATGGGCCTGTAACAGGATGCTTTCAGCTGCAAGTAACAGAATACTAAACTAAATGTGGCATGAACAATGAGTAAAATTTCTGATCTCACATAAAAAGTCCATAGAGAGGTATTTCTAGGATTGGTTAAGCCAAAGGGCACACTGACACCATCAAGCACCCAGGTGCTTCCCACCTTTCTATTTTGCCATCTTTAGTTTGTTGACTTTCTTACTTGGGCTTGTCCCCTCATGGTCACCAGGTGACTGCCACAGCTCCAGGCATCACATCCTCACACAGCTGTGTTCAGAAGCAGACAGGAAGGGTAGTGTCTTGTGTCACCTTTCACAATGGGGAAACTCTTTCTCAGGAACTCCCTTACATCTTTAGTCTCATTGGCCAGGCCTGAGTTACATGCCTACCCTAGACCAGTCACTGGTGTGCCTGATAAGTGAAATAGGAATCATCTGATTGGCACAGCCAGGGCTTATCTCCTAGGCCTGGGGAGGGGCCCAGCAGCCTTGAGGGTTCTGGTGCAAGGAAGAAGGGGATGATGGCTGGCAGGTAAGCAATGCATAGCGTCTCGTTTCATATTGCGTGTAAACTAATGCCTTTGAATCATGGAGTCTACATTTTGCTCCGTATTATGATCTATAGTTCCTTTTACGAACTCAGCACCTTCACATCTGCTTTTAAAGCAAAACTAATGGCTGTTATCGTGAGGCAATGACTTTCTTTAGTGTTTATTCTATGATATACGATGTGGAATTGTGTATTTCTTGAGTTAGTATCTTACTCACCTTTGTATCTTAGTGCTGAGCGTAATGTGGTAGGCACATAGTGTAGGTAGTGTGTTAAATATATAAAATGTCTCATGGGTTTTTTATTTTGTTACTTTGCCATGCTCTATATGGGCTCTGGGAGATTGCTAGGGTTAGGTCAACAAAGATTAGAGTGATCTGTGTTTAAAGAAAATCACCGAATTTTAAGGATGAAGGATAAAAGAGTGACTTGAATGGTAAAGATTTCCACTTATTAGGCTTCACAGAACTGAAAGTGGATTTGGTGC
Source organism: Eschrichtius robustus (assembly GCF_028021215.1). NCBI lineage: Eukaryota > Metazoa > Chordata > Mammalia > Artiodactyla > Eschrichtiidae > Eschrichtius > Eschrichtius robustus. The sequence continues at coordinate 9,615,641 of NC_090827.1, forward strand.
CGCACAGAACAACTCCAGAGAGAACTGTAGTAGATTCAGAGGCTTCAGCTCAGTAAACCTTACCAGTTCTACCCATTTTTACAAAGACGGCAAAGATTATGAGTGGTCTGATAAGTGGCATCACCTGGTCCCTGAATCAGGCGTTCATTGATTAGTGGTCCCTCATTTAACTGTCAGACTAATTAAAATCATGAAATGAAACAGACTCTAAAGTACACCCTTTATGATGCGTCCCATGCCTTACTGCCACACCTTTCTGCAGCAGTAAGTAAGTTTCCACGTGAGTATGAATATCCATTTGTTAATATGATTGACACAGATCTTCCAGTGTTCAGAGACTTCTTTTTTTCTTCAGAATGTAAGGGTATGAGCTTACGTATAAGTCAGTGGTGGGTGGATGGGAGTGGAGTTTTGTAGTGATGCAGAGTCCTTCTTCCTGCCAATTCTCTAGCCCGCTAATGAGGTTGTAACATTTGCTGGGCCCCATTTAAAGCCTGCGTTTATTCTTCGAGTGCTTTACCAACAAGGGTCACTCTGCCACTATGCTGTGTTTTTTTGTTTGTTTGTTTTGATGCCAGAAGTGGCCTGTTATATTGAAAGTGTTATTTTGGCTCTTGTGATATTTTTCTCCTTTGGTACTGTCAGCTATTGAAATGGAAACATTTGCAATGGGCTCAACCTCTCAAAAGGAATATGATTTACCTCATTAAAATTTGAGTGTCTGAGAAGCACAGAGTGAGTTCTAGTCACAATAGCATCTCAGCCTTTTAACTTTTTAAAAATAAATTTATTTAATTTATTAATTTATGGCTGCGTTGGGTCTTTGTTACTGTGCGCAGGCTTTCTCTAGTTGCGGCGAGGGGGGGCTACTCTTTGTTGTGTGTGGGCTTCTCATTGCCGTGGCTTCTCTTGTTGTGGAGCACGGGCTCTAGGCACACGGGCTTAGTAGTTGTGGCACATGGGCTCCAGTAGTTGTGGCTCACGGGCTCTAGAGCGCAGGCTCAGTAGTTGTGGCACATGGGCTTAGCTGCTCCTGCGGCATGTGGGATCTTCCCGGATCAGGGCTCGAACCCGTGTCCCCTGCATTGGCAGGTGGATTCTTAACCACTGTGCTGCCAGGGAAGCCCAGCCCATTAACTTTTTTGGGGAGTCGTTCATACTGTTAGGGAGAGAGTTTTAAGGCTTCTTTTTCTCATTGCAAAGTCATGTTAGCTTGCAGAGAGTCCTTACCAATTGAAAAAACCTGCTTCCCATTTCAGATAGATTTGTGGTCGGTTGTATATCACATGAAGGGAATCTTGTGTTTATTGGTTTGGGATTGGCCTGGTGCTGTGTGCATAGGACTAATCGTGGGCGAATAGATTTGTGGTCGGTTGTACTTTATCACATGAGGGGAATCTTGTATGTATTGGTTTGGAATTGGCCTGGTGCTGTGTGCATAGGACTAATCGTGGGCAAACAGATTTGTGGTCGGTTGTACTTTATCACATGATGGGAACCTTGTATGTATTGGTTTGGAATTGGCCTGGTGCTGTGTGCATAGGACTAATCGTGGGCAAACAGATTTGTGGTCGGTTGTACTTTATCACATGATGGGAACCTTGTATGTATTGGTTTGGAATTGGCCTGGTGCTGTGTGCATAGGACTAATCGTGGGCAGATAGGTTGTGCTGATTGGACAGCAGCTTCTGCATTCTGCCTGTAGTTCGAGGCTGTTTGGGCCCAAAGTCAGAAAAAGGAGTGCGGGAGGGTCGGGACCATGATGCCCTGGGGCAGCGGATCCCCTGGCTTCCTTCAGGGAGGTGGAGGCCGCCAGGTAGCCCCGCTGAAAGCGAGAATGCGGGGAAGCGGGAGGAGGGAAGGGACAGTTGGATCCGTGAAGAATAGCACCCGTGCTGAGCTCACCAGGAGGCACAATCTGAACACTCTGTTCCCTGCGTATGAAGGAGAGAAGGCTGAGGTAATTGTGTTTTATTTACTGTGAGGTAGCATCTGACAGGGAGACCTCAGAACAGCTGGTCTCGGTGAGAAGCTGGAAGCTTTGTGTTAGCCCATGTTTTACCCATCCTTCTGTTTTTCGTTCTTCGCTGAAAGTAGCTTTTCAGGTAGAAAAGCTTTGGTGAATGCCTTTAATATATGCGATACGGAGACATTCACGCTGAAAGGTATCTAGTCATTCTGACTATTTCATGCTCTTCCATTGGTCACTGAGGGTATAATTCAGACTGACTAGGTACCTGTCTCCTTTCTTCTTTACTATTCTGATTCAGCATAAAGCAACTCAGATGGAGGGGAACTCATCTTTAGGTTTTGTACAGGTTTTGTAAATAGCTGCTTTTTTTTTTTTTTTTTTTTTTTGAGCTGTGCCCTGTGGCTTGTGGGATCTTAGTTCCCCGACCAGGGATCGAACCCAGGTCCCCGGCAGTGAAAGTGCCGAGTCCTAACGACCGCCAGGGAATTCCTGATAGCTGCTTTTTATATATCTAAATTGACAAAATGCGATTAGGGGTGGGAAGGGGTGGGCCAGTGCCCAGAGAACAATGAGCAGTATTTCCCTTTCCCTCCGCCTTCTTTTTCTGTCCCTGTCTCTCTCTAACACACACACACACACACCACCAGCACCACCACTAGCCACAGGTTGAAGGCGGGGGGCGGAGAATGCCAGTACATTTCACCCGGGGTTGGGCAGGACCCCTGACCTACAGAGTGTCTTTTCCTTATCATTTCATGAGCTCAAGAAGAACCAAACTCATATTCTGCCTCCTCACCATCTCTTTGTTAAATCACTTTATGAATACCATTTAACTGCCCTGATTTAGGTATTTTGTGTCAGAGAAGCTATTCCAAGTTTGTCCACAGTTTAGAGGCACTGTGAACTTTGGCAGTGATGAGAGGACACACCTGTTGCAGCCAAACAGCGCTGCCTTGAGACCTTAGGACTGACCCCCAGGTGTCTAGCCAGGGGGAGCTTTCGGCTTTAGTGCGCGTGGATGGGACCAACCAGGGCGAGCTTTGTGACGGGAGAGACCGGAGGGGGCCAAAGACTTCAAGACAGGTGAATCCTTTTCTGTTTGTAGTTTAAGTGCCTGCCCTCTGTCCCTTGCTCTGGACGGAGCATGACGGCGAGGCCAGAGCCACGAGTCAAGAAGAAGCCGTGCTTCTGTCATCTTTCACTGTTACGGTTGTTTCCTTCCCTTAATGCATTCTTTTTTTTTTTTTTTAAAGAATTGTTGCTTTTTTTTTTTTTTTAATTTTATTTATTTATTTATTTATTTATTTTTGGCTGTGTTGGGTCTTCGTTTCTGTGCGAAGGCTTTCTCTAGTTGGGGCGAGCGGGGGCCACTCCTCATCGCGGTGCGCGGGCCTCTCACCATCGTGGCCTCTCTTGTTGCGGAGCACAGGCTCCAGACGCGCAGGCTCAGTAGTTGTGGCTCACGGGCCCAGTTGCTCCGCGGCATGTGGGATCTTCCCAGGCCGGGGCTCGAACCCGTGCGCCCTGCATTGGCAGGCGGATTCTCAACCGCTGCGCCACCAGGGAAGCCCCCCTTAATGCATTCTTTTTTTTTTTTTTTTTAAAGAATTGTTTCTTTTTTTTTAAATTTTATTTATTTATTTATTTTTGGCTGTGTTGGGTCTTCGTTTCTGTGCGAGGGCCCCCTCTAGTTGCGGCAAGCGGGGGCCACTCTTCCTCGCGGTGTGTGGGCCTCTCACTGTCGCGGCCTCTCTTGTTGCGGAGCACAGGCTCCAGACGCGCAGGCTCAGTAACTGTGGCTCGCGGGCCCAGCTGCTCCGCGGCACGTGGGATCTTCCCAGACCAGGGCTCGAACCCGCGTCCTCTGCACCGGCAGGCGGACTCTCAACCGCTGCGCCACCAGGGAAGCCCCCCTTAATGCATTCTTGACTTTGAATTTTATGTGTCACTGCTCTGTGTAATTTGCGTATTTATATAAAGTACTAGGGCGCTTTGACTTTCCTTAGTCAGGCTTCTATGCAGAATTTTTTTCTGGTCAGTGTTGCATGGCTACGCTGGTAAGTCAGACATACGATAACAGGCACTTACTATGCGGGAAAGAATGGTTTACTTAATAAATGCTGTTGATATGACTGGCTGTTCGCCTCCAAACACACCTAAACTCCCTGGCTCACTCTGTATTCAGAAGTAACTTCCAGAGGTATGAAAGAGACAAGTGTAAAAAGTGAAACTGCAAAAATAATAGGGGAATGTGTTTGGAGCCTTGGGGCTTCTCAAGTGAGACAGGTGGTTTCAGAAGCCATAAAGTAAATGATTGGCAGATTTGCGTGAACATAAAGATCTTTCCTATGACATAAGGCCTTCATAAATGAAGCCAAATGACAAGTCATAGACTGGGGGAAATAATTGCCACAAATTACCAGATAAAGGTTTCATATTTCTAATACATCAGAGCATCTTCAAATTGAAAAGATAAGCAGCCCTGTAATGAAGCGGACATTTTACAGAGGAGCGCTTGCAAATAGCCAATGAATATATGCAAATACGTTCAGGGAAATTAAAATTAAAACAGTATACCATTTTTTCAGCCATTTGATTGGCACAAAATTTAAGAGTAATATCCACTGCTCACTGGTCTTGGAAAATGGGCACTGTCATGTCCTGATGGGGAGCAACTAGAACTTTTATAAACTACTGGTATGAATGTAAAATGGCACGGTCACTGGAAATCACTGGAACAGCTCTACTGAGATATAATTTACATACTGTAGGATTCACCAATTTTAAGTGTACAATTTAATGAGTCATAGAGAATCAGGTAACCACCACTGCAATCATAAAAGAGAACATTTTTTCATCCACCAAAACTTCTCTTATGCCCTTTGTAGTCTATTCCATCTCCACACCAACTACTTTCCCTGTGTCTACTTTTTGTCACCATAGTTTTTTTGTTTTGTTTTGTTTTTTAAATTTATTTTTGGCCATGCTGTGCAGCATGTGGGATCTTAGTTCCCCGACCAGGGATCAAACCCATGCCCCCCTGCAGTGGAAGCATGGAATCCTAACCTCTGGACAGCCAGGGAATTCCTGTCACCATAGTTTTGACACTTCTAGAACTTTATACAAATGGAATCATGCATGAGGTAGTCTCCTGTGTCTGGTTTCTTAGAATAATGCTTTTGAGGTTCTTTCTGTATTGTTGCATCAGTAGTTGGTTTGCTGAGTATTATTCCATTTTATGGATATACCACATTGTTTATCCGTTAACCAGTTGATGGACATTTGGGTTTTTTCCAGATTTGGGCTTTTTTGAGTAAATTTGCTATGAACATTTGAGTACAAGTCCTTGTGTAGACATATGTTTTCATTTTTCTTCAGCAGATTCCTAGAATTGGGTTTGCTGGTTCATATGGTAAGTGTATGTTTGACTTCATAAGAAACTGCCAGATTTCCAGTGACCGTGCCTACACCAGCAGTTTATAAAAGTTCTAGCTGCTCCCCATTCTCACCATCACTTGGTATTGTCAGTCTTATTTATTTGTTTGTTTGTTTGTTTATTTTTGGCTGCGTTGGGTCTTCGTTGCTGCGTGCGGGCTTTCTCTAGTTGCAGCGAGCGGGGGCTACTCTTTGTTGCGGTGTGCAGGCTTCTCATTGCGGTGGCTTCTCTTGTTGCGGAGCACAGGCTCTAGGTGCGCGGGCTTCAGTAGTTGTGGCTTGCGGCCTCTAGAACGCAGGCTCAGTAGCTGTGGCGCACGGGCTTAGTTGCTCCACGGCATATGGGATCTTCCCGGACCAGGGCTCTACCCCGTGTCCCCTGCATTGGCAGGCGGATTCTTAACCACTGTGCCACCAGGGAAGTTCCAAGTCTTTTCAATTTTAGCCATTCAAATTGATACATAATGGAGTCTCCTGGTGGTTTTAATCTGCATTTTGCTAGTGACTAATGATCTTCAGCAACTTCTCACATGCTTATTTTTAGCCATTCATATGTTCTTATTTTTGGCAAAGTATATATTCAGATATTTTGCCTGTTAAAAATTCAAATTGCTTGTCCTGTTTCTGAGATGTATCCTGAATATATAAAGAACAATTACAAGTCTTTTATCAGAGATACATTTTGAAAATATTTTCTTTCAATCGGTGGTTTTCATTTTCTTAACAGTGTCTTTTGAAGAGCAAAACTTTTTATTTTGATGAAATCCAATTATCAGTTTTAGCTTTTATGACTTATGCTTTCTATGTCCTAAGAATTTTACCTAACTCAAGATTACAGTGATTTTTCTCCTAAGTTTTCTTCTTCAAATTTTATAGTTTAGCTCTTACATGTAGGCCTGTGATCCACTTTTTGCATATGAATATCCAGTTTTCAGTACCATTGTTGGAAAGACTTTATCCGCCACTGAATTACCTTGGCACCTTTGAAAACCAGTTGACCATATGTGTGGTGGTCGATCTCTAGACAGGGTTCATTTTTTGCATATGGATATCCAGTTTTCAATACAGTTGCTGAAAAGACTTTATCCCACACTGACTTACCTTGGCACCTTTGAAAACCAATTGGTCATATGTGTGGTGGTCTATCTCTAGACATTCTATGCTTTTAATGTACATGTCTATCCTTAGTTCTACACTATGTAGATTACTGTAGCTTTATACTAAATCTTCAGAGTATGTAGTGCAATAGTATAAATCCTCCAACTTTTCTTTTTCAGAACTGTTTTGGCTATGCTAGGTCCTTGGCTTTTGCATATATATCTAAGAATCAGCTTTTCAGTTTCTATCAAAAAACCTGCTGGGATTTTTATTAGGATTGCACTGAATCTATAGATCAATTTGGGGAGGATTGACATCTTAATGATATTGAATCTTGTGATTTATGAACACGGTATATTCTCCATTTTGGGGTCTTCTTTAATTTTTCTTAGCAATATTTTCTACTTTCTAAGTGTACAGGTCTTGCACATAGTTTGTTCCTAAGTTTATAATGTTTTTGATGTTATTACACATGGTATTTCTAATTTTTTGTAGTTTATAGAAATATGGTTAATTTTTTGTGTATTGATCTTGAATAACTTTGCCAAATTCTCTTAATAGTTCCAGTTATGTTTTTTTGTCGACTCCTTAGGAATTTCTACATAAATGACAATGTCTATAAAAGCATTAGTTTTCACCATTAAGTGTGATATTAGCAGTGGGTTTTTCTTGGTTGCCTTTTATCAAGTTGAGGAAGTTCTCTGATATTTATTCATTTTGTAAAAAATCATGAGTGTTGAATTTTGTTAAATGTTATTCTAAATCTATTGTAGTGATTGTATTGCTTTTCTTTTTTGTCTGTTAAGATGGTGAAATACATTGATTATTTTTGAGTATTAAACCAACCTTGCACTCATGGAATAAATCTCACTTGTTAATTTTTATATATTGCTGCTTTTGATTTCTAAAAATTCTATTAGGATTTGTGCATTTATGTTCATAAGGATAATTGTTTTCTTTTCTTGCAGTGCCTTTGGTTTTGTTACGTGGGTAATGCTAGCCTCATAAAATGAGCTGGGAAGTGTTCGCTCTTCTGTTTTCTAGAAGAGTTTGTCTATATTATATACAGGTTTATTAGAGGTTATTATTTTTTACTTAAACGGTTGGTAGGATCACCAGTAAAACCATCTGAGGCTACAGTTTTCTTTGTGGGGACAGTTTTTTTTTTTTTTTTTTAAGAAATTTCATGTAATGTCTCAAACATTTATATTAACATATTTCCATACAAATAACCCAATGAAAGTTTAGTATTAGTTGTTTTGTTTGTCTGTTTTTTTATACTGCAGGTTCTTATTAGTCATCAGTTTTATACACATCAGTGTATACATGTCAATCCCAATCGCCCAATTCAGCACACCACCATCCCCACCCCACCGCAGTTTTCCCCCCTTGGTGTCCATAGGTCTGTTCTCTACATCTGTGTCTCAACTTCTGCCCTGCAAACCAGCTCATCTGTACCATTTTTCTAGGTTCCACATACATGCGTTAATATACGATATTTGTTTTTCTCTTTCTGACTTCCTTCACTCTGTATGACAGTCTCTAGATCCATCCACATCTCAACAAATGACTCAATTTCGTTCCTTTTTATGGCTGAGTAATATTCCATTATATATATGTACCACAACTTCTTTATCCATTCGTCTGTCGATGGGCATTTTAGGTTGCTTCCATGACCTGGCTATTGTAAATAGTGCTGCAGTGAACATTGGGGTGCATGTGTCTTTTTGAATTATGGTTTTCTTTGGGTATACGCCCAGTAGTGGGATTGCTGGATCATATGGTAAATCTATTTTTAGTTTATTAAGGAACCTCCATACTGTTCTCCATAGTGGCTGTATCAATTTACATTCTGTGGGGACATTTTTAAGTTACAATTTCAATTTTTAAAGAAGATATAGGACTAATTAGATTATCTGTTTCATCTTAGGTGAGTTTTCATAGTTTATATCTTTCAAGGAATTTGTCTACTTCACCTAGGTTGTCAAATTTATTAGCAAAAAATAGTTCACAATATTCCCTTATTATCCTTTTCATGTCTGTAACATTTCTTTTCCTGATATAGGTAATTTGTGTCTTCTCTGTTTCCTGGTTAGACTGGCTAGGGGTTAATCTGTTTTATTAATATTTTCAAAGAAAAAGTTTTGGTTTTAGTGATTATTTTTAATCTTTTTTGGTTTTCTTTGTTTCATTGATTTGTGCTTTTATATTATTTCCTTTTGTTTACTTTGTGCTTAATTTACTGTATTTTTTCTATTCATGCAAAATTTAAATCACTGATTTACCACTTCTATTTTAATAAGTATTTCATGTTAAAATTTCATTTAAGCATCACTTTACCTGTATTCCACAAATTTTAATCGGTTATTTTTATTCAGTTCAAAATATTTTGTAATAATTTCCCTTATGATTTCTTCTTTGACCCATAGGTTATTTAGAAGTGTGTACTTTAACATCCAAATATATAGGGATTTTACTGATATTTGTCAGTTAATGATTTCTAGTTTAATACTCTGTGGTCAGGGTACATATTTTATATGATTTCAGGCCTTTTAAATTTATTCAGATTTGTTTTACGGCCCAGAATGTGGTCTATCTTGGTAAGTACTCTGTGTGCAGTGGAAAAGGATGTTTGTTTTGTTGTTGATGGAAAGAGTGTTTCATGAATGTCAATTAGACAAGTTGGGTGATAGTGTTATTCAGATCTTCTTTATATTTATTGATTTTGTGTTTACTTGTTATATCAGTTACTGAGAGAATAGTGTTAATCTTTGACTATTATTGCTGATTTGCTTATTTCTTCTGGCTCTATCAGTTTTGCTATATGTATTTTAAAGCTCTGTTATTAGGTATGTACACATTTAAGATTGTCAGATCTTCGTGATGAATTGTTCCTTTTAACATCATGAAATATCATTCTTTATCCCTGATAGTATTCATTGTTTTGAAATCTACCTTGCCTCGTATGAATATAGCTATTTCAGCTTTCTTTTGATTAGTGTTAGCATGGTATATCATTTTCCATCCATTTGTGTTTTATTTTTCTGTGTGTTTATATTTAAAGAGGTTTTTAAAAAAGACTGCATAGAGTTGGGTCTTGAGCATCAATCCAATCTGACTGTCTCTGTATTCTGATTGGAGAGTTTATATACACACATTTTTAAAAGAAAATGGACAGAGGACTACAATTCCATAGATAAAGTAGATAGATCTCAGTGCGGGCATGTTCTGCCTGCTGTGATAAAAATTTACCCAATCTATAAACATCAAGTGGGATTAACTATCTTTAGGAAGCCCCTCCAGAAACATCTCATCTTGCATTGTGATTGCACAGAGATACTGTTTATAAGGTAGCATATAGTCTAAAATAGTCAGAAAGCAATCTGCAGTCTTGGAAATGGTCTCCTGTTGCTACATCACATGAAAAAAATTCGAGTTGTTGAAAAAAGATGTGAATAAGAGCGGGAAGTGGTAAAAAGTCCTTTTAAAAAAGCTTAAAAATTTTCCCTGTTACAAAAGTAATACATGTGTATTGCTCACAGTTGAAATACCCATAAGCAAGAAGCAAATAAGAGTGTTTTACTCTTTAATTCTACCACCCTGAACAAAAAACATTATTGCCTTGAAATATATCCTTCCAATATTTTTTAAACATCAATGTAATTTTCAAATGGAGTCACGTTGTAATACTTCTCTGTAACTTTCTTTTCCACTTAATATGTCATGAATGTTTTTCCACGCTGATGTTCATACTGATCTATATCAGTCTTTCTAATGGCTGCATACTTCAATTTATAATGTATAATCTCAATTTCTAATTTTTCTCTGTTAGTAGCAATGCAGTGTGTAGTAATCCTTTAGGATACATTTGTAGAAATTCGACTGTTGGATCAAGGAACATGCAGAATTCTAAAGCTTCTGGAATATTGTCAAAATGCTTGCCTTAAAATTTGTACTGACTGGTCGTATACTAACATCAGGTGTCTACCGTTTACTTTTTTGGGAGATATAGTTTGGATTTGTATCATAACTTCAATTTTCTGGGCTTTCATTTTTTTCTAAAAGCTAATCAACTTGTGATTGCTATAATTTTGATTTAATCAAAGATAATTTTTACATTTACTACAGTTTAAATGGTGAGTAAAAAATACTTTTAACACAGCCTCTTGGAAAAGAAGTGGGGTGGAAGGTATTTTGTTGTGTTTGCATAGTTAAACCATGTCAGCATCTCAGTGTATTTTGTGATTTCATATAGAGGGTTTTTAATTCTCTTTTGGGTCATCCATGGGCTTTGGCTGCCTTGCAAGGAGGCCAAAGTTAAAAAATGTGAGCTCTGAGGAGGTAAAGTAGCGCTAGTGTTAAGTTAATATATATATTGCACCCCCCCCGTTCCTTGGTGCAGGGCTCTTGAAACCCTTGTGCATTTCTAAGTGATGGGAGTACTAGGAGCATATTTTTTTTTTTGGCCACGCTGTGCAGCTTGCAGAATCTCAGTTCCCTGACCGGGGATTGAACCCGGGCCCTCGAAATCCTAACCACTAGGCCACCAGGGAATGCCCCATCTTTTGTTCTAATGAGGTGACTCTTGTTGGGCTCCTGGGTGGGTCCTGGTCACCAGAAAGATCCAGCCATGATTAGAGGCTTGGAATTTTCAGTCCTAGCCCCCCATTCTCCAGAGAGGGGAGAGGGGCTGGAAATGGAGGTCATAACTGATCACACCTATGTGAGGAAGCCTCATGTAGTAAAGGAGACAGACGGGTCTGGCTTGCGGGGGGAGGGGGCAGGGGCGGTGTGGCAGGGTGGAATGGGCTTCTTTTTTTTTAAATTAATTAATTAATTTATTTATTTATGGCTGTGTTGGGTCTTCGTTTCTGCGCGAGGGCTTCCTCCAGTTGCGGCAAGCGGGGGCCACTCTTCATTGCGGTGCGCGGGCCTCTCACTATCGCGGCCTCTCTTGTTGCGGAGCACGGGCTCCAGACGCGCAGGCTCAGTGGTTGTGGCTCACGGGCTTAGTCGCTCCGCGGCACGTGGGATCCTCCCAGACCAGGGCTCGAACCCGTGTCCCCCGCATTGGCAGGCAGATTCTCAACCACTGCGCCACCAGGGAAGCCCTGGGCTTTCTTAACAGTGTTCTATTTATATTAGTAAATCCAGTGCAGATTAGTTTATTTTCTAAATGGATTGGTCTTGGTTCTGTCACTTCTCTGATTCATGTATCTTTTGAAAATGTTTTAGTTTCTCCATTCCCCTGCAAAGGGTGATGACGCTTTGAAATACCCCTGAACTCCTCCAGTGATTTGAAATAACCAGTTCGTTTTCCCCTCCTTCTTAGGAATTATAGCACCGTAATATGTAACTGTTTTTTGGCAGTCATTTGAGACATCTTAAAGCCCGACTTTGCGTTTTGATACTGGACACTTTATATATTCAACAGGTGTTCCCCAGCATTTCTTTAATGAGAGACAGTCTTCCTGGAGCTCACACTCCAATTCTTGTAGGTACCTAAGCAGGTGCTCCAGAGCTGTCATTGTACAAAAAGCAAAAGTTTTGTGAAGGAGAAAGCATCCATGGTAACCTGTGAGCTGAACTTTGGGGGACTGTTAATAGTTTGTGCTGAGGATTAAGATTCCAGTCTTCTTGGAGGGGTCTTGAATTATCAACTGGTGGACTTGGGCATTTGACTATACGAAGTTATATATGCCACTGTATCACCACTGCAGTGGTCCCTTCCGCTTTTAGGGTTCCCTCTATCAGAGCTGTGAGGTAGCTTTCTGATTTACAATCTTTCTCTATTAAAATCCTTTTACAGCATTAGATTATGCCATGGTTGGCAATTCTCAGTTCCTAAAAATAACTGAGTCACTGCAGCTGATCTTATTCTGACTAGTGAAGTGCTAATGACTCAGAAACACAAAGTCTTCTCCCTTCCCATTGCCTGTGACAGGCCTCCATATGTTTTAATTGACTTAGTGATTTTGGCTTATTGCATCTAAATGCATACATGGTAAATTTAGATTTACGGCTTTAAAAAAAATATTCTCAAACATGTTTCATAGTGTATAAGTGTTTTCAGGCTTTGTATGTGAACATTAAAGCCCAATATTAAAGTCACCTGGCCCTGAACTGAGAACTACTACTCTGAATTTTGTCGTAATTTAATCTTTCTCTCTGATTCTTTAGTTAAAAAGATTTGGTTTAATGAGTGTTTAAACTTGGGCAGTCAAACACAGGATCAAGTAAATAAGCGTTTGATATGCTCAGATAACTTAAATGAAGCATCAGCTGCTCAGAGATTCTGCCCACAGCCGGGAATCCAGCTCTTAGGTTAAACACAATTGTAGTTTGAACATTTGTGGGAAAGCCGTGCCTTTGAAATTTTTTTTTTTTTTTTTTTTTTTTAATTTAGCCAAGTGGAACAAAGACAGTTTGTGAACACACACAAATAGCAGGAAACAAAAATGTTACTTTAAAAGTCAGACTCGGGGTTTCTAGTTCCGGGCAGGACAGAGTAAGCACATTCCTTCCTGTCGCTCCTACTGAATGCAGCTATAAAACCTTGATACAATGCATGGACCAGCTATTGGAGTACTCTGAAAAGCAAATAATAGCAGGTGGATTGGGACAGAAGACCAGAATGCAAAGTACCACTGAACTGGCAATGAGTTTACCATTTTCCCCCTCTGGTCTTCCTGCCATTTGGCCCAGAGGCAAGCACAGCTGTGGAAGTACAGTATGTAGGCTAAAAAGGGAGCCCCAGGGAACCTGAAAGTTATCTGAGAGATCTCAGAGAAGGAGGAGCTTGGGAAAGCAACTCCATATAGTTATCTATGAACTCTTGGGCTCATGCCTGAGCTGTATGTGTGGATCTGATCCTACTTAGCATGTAAGTGACTTTGAGAACTTACCTAATAGACCACCACTCAGGTTCCAGACTGGCCACTATGTGGCGTATGCAGGTCACAAATCCAAATAGCATTCAAAGGCTTTGAAAAATAAAACAGAAGTGTTACCATTCTCCAGAAGATTTAAATAAGACCCACAGTCTTATAGTATTCAAAATGTTCATGATACAGTCATACTCAGCATATGAAAACCCAGGGAAATCTCCACTAGCATGGGGGGAGACAACAGATGCTAATGCTGGAATGACATAGATGTTGGGATTATCTGATGAAGACTTTATTTAAAACAGCTATTGTACAAATGTTCCAACAAACTGGCTCTAACTGTTGTGAAACAAGTGGGCAAATGAAATTCTTTGCCAAGAAATAGATGACATAAAGAAGAACCAATACAATAATCAAAATGAAAAACTCACTGGATGGTTTCAATAGTAGAATGGAGATGACAGAGGAAAGAATCAGTGAAGTTGAAGATAAATCAATAGAAATTATGCAAACTGAGTAATAAAGGTTAAAAATATTGGGAAAAAAGTTAACAGGATTTCAGGGGCTTGTGGGACAAGAACAGAAGGTCTAACATTCATGTCAGTCCTAGCAGGAGAAGAGAAAAAATGTGGTGCTGAAAATGATAATGGCTGAAAAATTTCCAGAGTTGGTGAAGGACATAAATATACAGATTCAAGAAGTCAGTAGACCAAGCAAGATACATCCAAAGAAATCCACACCAAGACAGATCATAATCAAACTTCTAAAAACTAAAGACAAATAAAATACTTGAAAGCAGCCAAAGAGAAACAACATATTACCTATAGGGGAATGTGGATTTCACCCCAGAAACTATGGACGCCATAAGTGGCACAGTGTTTTTAAAGTGCTGAAAGAAAAGAAGTCAACGCAGAATTCTATGTTCAGCAAAAACAAACAAACAGACAAACAAAAAAAAGCCTTCATAAATGAAGGTAGAACAAAGTCATTTTCAGATGAAGGAAAACGCAGAAAGTTTACAGCCAGCAGACCTGTACTAAACAATAGTTAAAGGAAGTTCTTTGGATAGAAGGGAAATGATACCAGAAGGAATATTGGAACATCAGTAATGAAGGAAGAGCAACAGAAATAGTGGATATCTGGGTAAATATAATAGACTATTCTCTTCTTGAATTCTTTAAAAATATTTTGATGATTGAAATGAAAAATTATAACATTGTGATAGAGTTTTCAAGGTATGCAGATGTAATATTTAAGATTACTATAACTTAAAGGGGAGAGGGGTAAAGAGACCTATATCATGGGAAAGTTTCTAAATTCCACTTGAAATAGTAAATTATTGATTCTAATTAGACTTTGAAAAGCTAAATATTTACATTGTAATCTCTAGAGCACTCAAGTAACTATACAAGGAGATATAATAAAAACCACAGTACATTAAAATGGAAAAGTAGAACATGTTTAATGCAGAAGAAGGCAGGAATGAGGAAAAAGAGTGATGAAAAACAGGGAATAAACAAAGCAAATAGTAAAAAGGTAGATCATGAATCCAAACGTATCAATAATTATATTAAATATAAATAGTCCAAACAAAACAATCAATGCAGAGATTATCATATTAGATCTTTAAAATAACCCAACTGTATATAGCAAGGTTGACTACCCAGTCCTGGGTATTTACTCCAGAGAAATGAAAACTTACTCTCACACAATAACCTGTACACGAATGTTTATTGCGTCTCTATTTATAATTGCTTAAAACTGGAAACAGTGCTTTGTGGTACATCCATAATACAATAGAACACTACTCACTAATAAAAAGGAACAAACTATTGATAATACGACAACCTGGATGAATCTCAGAGGCATTATATTGAGTGAAAGAATCCAATTTTAAAAGGTTAGATACTATACGATTCCATTATGTGACAGTATTGAAAATATAAAACTGTAGTGATAGAAAGCGTATCAGTAGTCACCAGGAGTTAGGGATGAGGAGAGAGTGTGACTAAGGGATGACACAAGGGACTTTTTGGGTTGATGGAACTGTTCTGTATCTTGATTGTGTCACTGGTTATATGTGCTTAAATTCATAAAATTGTACACTAAAAAAGGTCAATTTTACTGTATGATAATTTAAAAATTTTTTTAAAAAGCTGACTCTGATTTGAGTGCTTTGGCTCAGGAACGAGGTAGAATTCCTTTCATGGAAGTAACTCTCTCTTTTTTTTAAATTAGATTTAAAGATATGTATTTATTTATTTACGTGGCTGTGCCACGTCTTAGTTGCGGCATGCAGGATCTAGTTCCCTGACCAGGGATTGAACCTGAGTCCCTTGCATTGGGAGTGCGGAGTCTTAACCACTAGACCACCAGGAAGTCCCGGAAGTAACTCTCTTATGGGGGGGTGGTCCCGCTAGGCATAGTCCAGATCCCCCAAAATGGTTAGATGAAAATAAGAAAGTAGTTGGAATATGGCTTGGGAATAGGACCTTTCAGACACAGAAGCAAAGAAAATGAGGGAGAGTCTTGCCAAGTAGTGGGAAGCCAGGGGCCCCAGAGGAAAGTTGGGCACTAGGAAATTCTCTTTTTGGGGATCTGCAGGGAACTTGGGTTATATTGTATCAAAGATGTTAAAGAAATGAGGGAAGCTGAGCTGGATTACCTAAGGTTTGTCCTGACTCACTTCTTTTTTTTTTTTAAAGATAGGGAAGAGGCCTTTTAAAATTTTTTTATATTTTATTTTTTTAATTTTTAAAAATGTATTTATTTATTTATTTGTCTGCATTGGGTCTTTGTTGCTGTGCGTGGGCTTTCTCTAGTTGAGGTGAGCAGGGGCTATTCTTCGTGGTGGTGCGCGGGCTTCTCATTGCGGTGACTTCTCTTGTTGCGGAGCACGGGCTGTAGGCGCGAGGACTTCAGTAGTTGTGGCTCGGGGGCTCCAGAACGCAGGCCCAGTAGTTGTGGCGCATGGGCTTAGTTGCTCCGTGGCATGTGGGATCTTCCCGGACCAGGGATCAAACCCGTGTCTCCTGCACTGGCAGGGGGATTCTCAACCACTGCGCCACCAGGGAAGTCCCTGACTCACTTCTGAATTTTCATGTTTCTGTGATATTTATGTGCCCCTTGACTTTTTCTTTTAAATGTGTGCACATGTATCCTTGTGTGTGTATATTTTTATAAATAATTTTTAAAATGTAGATTAAAAAGTATAAGAATAAAAATGTATGTTTAGTTAAAAAAAAAAGGAGACATCTAAGTGATGAAAGTCTAATCCCTTTTGTCATATTAACTGCTGACACTTAATTTGATTTTAGCTTTATGAAAAATTCAGTACCAAATATTGATCACTGATTTTGTATATGCTGTGTACTTGCCACCCAACTGCTCATGCTGTTAACTGCAAACTGTTGGATATATTTCTCATCAGAACAGACAGTAAGAGGAAAGAGTCTATTTCCCATTATCCATAACTAGACCCGTCACTTCGTAGTTACTGTTAACTGATTTAAAATCCGCCTGGTCCTTTTCCATGAGGGAAGATGATACAGACTTGTGGGTGTAATGGGCTTGGAAGTCAGAAAGACCCGGGCTCCAGTCCTAGCTCCACCACTCATTCGTTGTGAACCTTGGCCAAGCTACACACTTTTTCTCAGCTGGGGCTTATTGGAGAGCCGTCACCTCTCAGGATCGTTGCAAGGATTAAGTTCATACCGGCAACATCCATCTACCCTCCAGGCTCATATCATCCTTCTCTATTAACACCCTGTGATGGTTTACTGCCCAGCTTACTGTTAACTTGAAAATACATTAAAAAATTATCATGGGGCTCAAAAGCCAAGTAGCAGTAATCCTAATAACATACGTGCAGTTGAACTGCTGGCTGGCTGTAAGCAGCATTCCACATATGCTGCTATCCTGCCCTATTACTTTGGCTCGTTCAGAGTTGAAAACCTTAAAGACTTCTAAAGACCTTAAAGTGTTTCTACGAGAGGATCAGAGATAAAATATACTTTTGTCGTCAAAAAGTGCCAAATATTTCCTTAGTGTGTTTAATTATTTTAATGCGTGGGTTGAGGTTCTGTCATGATCTGCAAAATATAGTGTACAGTCTTGACAGAATGAATCAGAAGAGACGACATGTGAAAATGTGCACTGCAGCCTGAATGTTCCCAACTGGGGCAGGGGTGTATTCAGTGAGAGGTGTGAATGAAGCATTCCCAGTTGACCTAGGGAGTAGATTCTAGAAGAGGGATTAAAGTTGCACTGTAGCAGACCACTAGTATGAATCAGATGAGCTCGGTTTTCTGGCTAGGAGAAATAAAATAAATTGGACTTGATAACAACTGTTGGTTTAATTCTCCACAAATCTTTGCATTACCGAACGGTACCTCTGCCTTTGGGGCTGCAAGTTGTGTTGTGATCGTAGTGGGAGTTCCATGTCTGTTTTGGGGGCCGATATGTGATGGGACAGGAATTGGTTTGCCTAGGGCTTGACCAGACTGGGAGTAAATGGTAATTGGAATCTAGACGTGGCCTTTTGACACTACTCAGCCGTGGTAAGAAAAGATCAAGAGGGATGCTATTGACAGATACCGAGGTAAGGAAATCGGTGGCAGACCAGAGAGTGTCCTGTCAGACCGGGGAGAAACTTATTAGTGTCATGTGAGGCGGTGCACTCACATCCAGGCAGGAAAGGCTCATGGTGGACCTAGGAGGTCAGGAATTGGGGGGCAGGTCTCAGTCCTAGCTGAGGTATCAGGACAGGCGCTCAGGCCCAGGAGAACATAAAACCTGCCCAAGTCCTAGAACTATGGTACACTTGGAAATTTGGTCAGAGGAGTAAGAATCTGATTCACCTGAGCTATTTGGGTAAGAGTTTCTCAGTTTTTCCAAAGTAAAGACGGGACTGTTCTTAGTGTGTGGGGCAAGCCTAAGCTGGGAGTTAGCGCCTAATGGTGAGTAGAGGGTAAAGGAGACTTCTCTGATGTGAACATGTTTTCAGCTGCTTAAAAAAATTTTTTTTTTAAAGTAACGTTTATACCAACTCTGTTCAGGTCCAATAGCAACTCCCTACCTCTCCGGTCCCCACCCTTGAGTCTCACTTGCAGAGGCCATCACTTTCAATTCTTGAAGCTCTCTTTTTTTTTTTTTTTGTACTTACCTTTATATTTCTAAATGACATGCTTATAATGCTATTTCTTGATTTTTTTTCAATGTTGGACATAATCTAGAGGCTTCACACTGGGGAAGGTTAGCATGCTTTTATATTCTCCAACCACCCTTTCCTCTTTCTCACCCCTAGACGCTTATCTTTTCCTAAATAGTTGATTTTTTAAGTCAGTTAAATTTTTAACTATGTAAATTATATTTATTCGGTTATTATGACTTTATGTACCATGATTGCTCTTATTCCCTGTAAAACATTGTGTTTCCTGGAGTTATTTCATTTTTTTCATTTGTGTAGTAATTTCTATTCTCAGAAGTGTAAAACTCATAATAATATAAACTCATCAGATTGTATGCCATTTTTCACTTTGGAGACATCCCTCCAACTTTGCTTCATAGGCTGCTACATAGCTGTCTTGGGAATATTCTTCACCTTTTCCTATGTAAGATTCCTATTTCCTGGAACCTGAATCTCCCTTTGTTTTGGAGGCATGATGTTAGGTAACTAACTGAGAAAGGCAGCATGGGAGATAAAATATTTTGAGAGCCTTACATCCCTGAAAATTGTTCTTTTCCCCTTTCCTCTCATTTGATTCATGGTTGGCTAGATACGGAATTCTCGGTTGGAAGTCATTTTCCTTCAGAATTGAAGGCATTGCCTTATTGTCTTTCTAGTTTTCAGTATTGCTTCTGAGAACTATGATGCCATTCTGATCCCTGTTCTGTTGTATATAAACTGTTTTCCTTTCTAGAAACTTTTAGAATCTTTTTTTGGTGTTCTGAAATTTCAAGCTGAAGTGCTCTAAAGTAGGTTTTTATCAGTCTTTATTCTGAAGTTTTAATAGGTCCTTTCAGTGTGAAACTCATGTCCTTCAGTTATGAGCAATCTTCATGTCTTTCTTCTTTGAAATTTTCTACCTTGTGTTTTTTCCATTCTCTCTTTTTTAAATTTATTTATTTAATTTATTTATTTTTGGCTGTGTTGGGTCTTCGTTGCTGCGCACAGGCTTTCTCTAGTTGCGGCGAGCGGGGGATACTCTTGTGGTGTGCGGGCTTCTCATTGCGGTGGCTTCCCTTGTTGCAGAGCATGGGCTCTAGGCGCACGGGCTCAGTAGTTGTGGCACACGGGCTCAGTAGTTGTGGCTCGCGGGCTCTAGAGCGCAGGTTCAGCCGTTGTGGCGCACGGGCTTAGTTGCTCCGCGGCATGTGGGATCTTCCCGGACCAGCGCTCGAACCCATGTCCCCTGCCTTGGCAGGTGGATTCTTAACCACTGCACCACCAGGGAAGCCCTCCATTCTCTTTTTAAAGTTCTTATTTTTCCGTTGTTGGACCTCTTGGAATAATCCCCTCATTTCTTTCTTTTTTTTCCTCCTCTGTTGTGTTCTTTGCCTTTTTGTTCTGTTTCTTAGAAACTTTCAGTTCTTACTTCCCATCCTGCTTTTGAAGGTTTTTCCTTTAAATTTATGCTGCCATGTTTCCATTTTCCAAGATAACTTTATTTTTTGAATGTTGGAATGTTTGTCTTCTTTTATTTTTCTAATGACTTATTTTTTTTTCTGTTCACTGCATGATCATTTTTTCTTCAGAGTTCATTTTCTTCTGTTTCCTTTGCTCTTTAACTTTTATGTTAAAATTTCCTCATGTATATGTTGATCCTTGGCCAGTCTTTTATATGTAAGTGAGGTACTGAAACGTGAGTGGAGCTGTGTGTGGGCAAGTCCTGTTAACTAGCGGGAAGCTGGACATTTCATTGGGGGACCCACAAATGTCAGTAGCTGTGGGTCTTTTGGGCCAATTTTCTCAGAGAAATCCTTCTATCTTCTGGCTGGATAGGTATATAGAGAGAGATTGTGTTCTGGAACTAAGGGGAGAAAGGTGTTTTTCTGGATGGCGGAGGTCTCATTGTTCCCAGGCAAAATTTCACTCAATCCCACTGCTTTTAGTAACATGCCTCACTCCCACTCGCACTGGGGCCTCTCTGGTTCCACATCTCCGAATAGTAAGCCTTCAGGCATCTTTCTGGGGAGGAGCACCAGGCACGGGAGGGAACATCTGGCGTGTGTGTTGCTCTAGGCATGTGTGCTACCCAGTATAGCTGGGGTTTCAATGGATACCTTTTAGAAACATATAACGTCTTTATAAATTTACAGATGTAGTGGTTCTCTTTGAAAAACACAACTGCCTAGGAAGCTAATTCTGTGTAATTCCTGTTTCTGGGCTTTACATTTTCCTCCTTTGGTTTTTTTTTTTTTTTTTTCTTTCTTCAGAGCAAATTGGAGCTTTGGCAGATCAGCATATTGTCCACGTGGCGTGTGGCGAGTCCCACAGTCTGGCCCTCAGTGACCGGGGCCAACTGTTTTCTTGGGGTGCAGGGAGCGATGGTCAACTAGGACTCGTGACTACCGAGGACTCTGTGGCAGTACCCAGGTAAGAATGTCAGTTGCTGTAAATATTATTTCCTGCTAGTTTCTTTGTTAGATTCCTTGGTTTGGGTTCTGCTTTCTTCTTTTGATTGCTGTTTCCATTGTGTCACTGTCATGCCTCATACTGTTATAACACTTGTCACAAAAATTGTAATTATTTATAGAAGTGTCTGTCTCCAGTTAAAAAATGTGAGTTGTTCAGGAACTGTACTTTATTTATTCCAGTAGCCTAGTTGCTGGCAGAGTGTTGCTGGCAAACTCAATAATGTTTGAATAAAAAAACACCTCTTCACATTGCTGGACTTTCTAACTTTTAACTTAAAATTTCAAACCTAAAACAATTATTCAATGAGTCACTTTAAAATAGAATCACAAGGCTGACCTGATACTCTAATAACAGGCCAAATTACCTTAAGCATTACCAACAGCTAAAATACCAAATATACATAAGTTGTTTAACACAAAAGTACTAATACGATGGTCTTTAGTCCCTTAAGTATTTACTTAATTCTGAATCTTAGATGATTTGGCTAAATACGGAACCGATGCTTCACCACTAAGTAAATGTCTAAACTATTGAAGTTACTTTCAGGTGGATGTTTTGAAACGGGGGCATCTCTGTTTGTTGAGGGTTCTTAATGATCAAAGAGGCCACTGGTTTATTTCCTTCATTTAATTCCTGCTCCTTTATGCTGCAAATGTACAACATTCCTTGTGTTGCAGTACTTGTCACATTCTTTGCAATTTTTAATTTAATAACTATTCTTAGTACAGAGCTGGGAGCTCTTGATGCCAGGAGACCTGGGTCATTCATTTTAGCATTGCCATTGCTAAGGGTGCTCCAGCACATGCATTGCTCAGTACAGGTGTGTTTATTAAATGGCCTCTCCGCCCCCCCCCCCCCGCCCCCGCCCAATTATTGTCCCTTTTAAAGGACAGTACATTCTTCTTCCTCTTCCTTTTTTGCCCGTCTTAGATTTTTGTCTCTTTGATCAAAAGGTAAGAATGATTTGATTCTATTTCCTGATTTAGAACAGGTAATGTCCTGGATTCATTACTTCCAAAAATTAATGTAATTTGGGGGGAAGAGGGAGAGTAGAAATTTTAAAAAGCGGGATGCTATATTTTAACGAAATTGTAATATTAAGGAAAAGAGTTATAACATTAATGACAAAAGTATTTCATTCGTTGATGACCAAAGACTCAAGAAAATCTGTTTAATGGCATTTCATTTCTAAATATGGAGTAATCTGTGTTAGAGTAGCAGTTTGTTATTATTTTTATTAGTCACGTCTAAATTGTGGATGACTTCTGAGGCTTTAGTTTGTATATAATTTCATATTATAACTTAATTAAAGTAGATTCATTAATTCATACCTTAGTATTGTGGAAAGTAACATAGTTTTGAGGTCATACGGACTCAGATTCCAGTACTGGCTCTATTACTTATTAGGTGAGTGACCTTGGGCAAATTGTTGAACTTATCTAGGCCTCGATTTCCTAACTTCAGAATGGAGTTACATAGTATTGTGTACCTTTACAAAGTGACTGGGAGGATGGAGTAAGATGAGTAGGTAAAGCACAGTATATGCTTGTGCATGTGTGTCCCGTTTTCTCCACCTCAAGGGTATAGTTTCTTATTGTTTGTCTTGTCCTATTGACCTGCTTCCTCTCTGTAACTGTGATTGTGGAGGTTGTATTGAGGGTAAAGGTGACCCATAAAGGGAGGGGAGGGGGAATTTGAGTGGAAGCTGGCCAGGAAAAAGGGCTGTTGCCACATAAGGTTCTGAAACACTGGGCCCCAAGGCAGTATTACGTTCTCCAATTTTAAAAAATAGTGGGGTTCTACAAGCTATTGATACGTGCAGCAATTTGGACAAATGTCCAGGGAATTATTCTGAGTGAAAAAGAAGCCAATCCCAAAAGGCTACCTACTGTATGGTTCCATTTATATAACATTCTCAAAATGACAAAATCGTGGAAAATGGAGGGTAGATTAGTGGTTGCCAGGGGTTACGAATGGGGGAGGGGAGGAGTGGTTATAAAAGTACAACAAAAGGAATCCTTGTGGTGTTGGAACCATTGAGTATGGTGCTGGATGCATGAGCCTGCACAGGTGACAAAACTACTACAAACTCAGAAATGCGTACAAATAAATCTGGGGAAATATTGGCCTGGCCAGAAAGTTCGTTTGGGTTTTCCTGTAACATCCTATGGGAAAACCTGAATTAACTTTTTGGCCAACCCAAACATAAATGAGATTGGTAGGTTATATTAATGTCAGTATCTTTGTTATGATACTATACTGTAGTTTTGAAAAATGTCATCACTGGGGGAAACTGGACAAAGTGTACAAGGGATCTCTGTATTATTTCTTACAAGTGCATGTGAATCTGCAATAAAAAATAGTTGGCTTCTATTTGGTAATAAATACATATGTGAACTCTATTTTATACATTTTTTTAGATCCGAGAAAATAAACCATTAACAAAAGCAACATCTACCTATTACTCTAAATAACCCCCTCCTCGCCTATTGGATGTCTGTCTTCTAAAATGCCCCTTCCCGAGAGTGTGCCCGTCTGACTCCTTTGTTCCCATGGCATACACTTAATGAAGAGGAAAACGGCAACTTGTGAATTACTAAAATAGGAAGCAGCAGATATTCTCAGGCTGTCCACCTCTGTTGGGCAGTGCCAAGCATGAATTTTTTCTTTTAATTCTCACCACAACCCTGTGAATGGGTACTGTTCTTATCTCTGTCTTTGACACGAGCAAGCAGAGGAGCGGGATTTAAAAAGTTATCATATGATCTTCCTCTTTATCATCCTAGGGAATCAGAGTTTTGGAGGCATTGCCCTTCTTAATTTTTTTAAGTTATGGTAAAATACACATAACATAAAATTTACCATCGTAACCATTTTAGAGTGTACAGTTCAGTAGTGTTAAATATATTCACGTTGCTGTGTGACCAATCTCCAGAACTTTTTTATCTGGCAGAAGTTTAACTCTGTACTCATTAAATGACAACTCCCCATTTCTCCTCTCCCAGCCACTGGCAGGCACCGTTAGACTTTGATTTGTATGAATTTGACTAGTCTAGATATCTCACGTAAGTGGAATTATGGAGTATTTGTCTTTTTGTTACTGGCTTATTTCACTTAGCATAATGTTCAGGTTTCATCCATGTTGTAGCATGTGTCAGAGTTTTTGTTCTTAAAGGCTGGTGAATATTCTGTTGTATACATATTCCAGATGTGTATACCACATTTGTTTTTCTAGTCATCTGTTGATGGATACTTGGGTTGCTGCCACCTTTTGGCCATTTTGAATAATGCTGCTATCAATGTGGGTGTACACATATCTCTTTGGTACCCAGCTTTCAGTTCTTTTGGACATATACCCAGAAGTGGGATTGCTGGATCATGGCATTGCCCTCATTTGAAAGCCATTTAGGTACTAGCCATGTTCTTCGGGATCTTTCTTCTGTAGTTTACTCCTTTTGTCCCTGAATTGGAGATGACAAGGTGGGAATTAACAGAGGGCTATGGTAATGGGTTTAGGTGCAGAATGGTTTTTTTTTTTTTTAAACAGTAGCTACCTAAGAGGCAGGAGGTTAGTGAAAGACTTAATAGAATTATATCATGTAAGATTATATGTTTGATTTTAAAAAGTCTTTTGTGAAAGATGTTACTTATTACAACTGTTTCGTTTAGTTGGGAATATTTCCAATCATTGTTTGTGAATGCCCTTCTTAAGAGGAAGGTCTTTTCTGTTTTAGGTTAATACAAAAGCTGAACCAGCAGACAATATTACAAGTTTCCTGTGGCAACTGGCATTGCTTGGCTCTTGCAGCTGGTAACGTACATCTATGCTAATGTTATGTTAATTTGAGAACCATTCTCTGCATTTTTGTGTGATGTTATCTGATACGTTTAGCTAACTGGTCAGGGTCTGTGCATTCCTGTTGGACAGCAGCGGTTCTCAGACAGCCTCTGTGTGTAGCTCATGCTTTTCTCAGGGTTTGGGTGATGAAGGAGCTGGTCATCATTGCTGCTCCCACTCTCTCTCGGGGGAAGGTGAGGAGGAGACAGTACGTCAGTCGTGTGCTTGAGCAGAAGATTGGTTTTTCTGAGCTACAGCTCACTATGGCGTTATATTCCACCATGAAGCTCCCAAATAAATGAAGAAGACGGAGTTAGAAAAACCTAAGCCAGCAGATAATGCTGTATTTTGTTAGGATAAATGTGAGGGGGAGTCAGCACCAACACGTCCTGCTTGATTCTCTGTGCTGCCGTCCGGGTCATAGCTGGATCCCGTGAAGTCCTGGGTCTCTCATGGCCCTGGTGTGGTTCAGAACTCGTTCACCTTGCTTAGTGGATCTAAGCCTGGTAATTGCCTATTCAAAACTGACTTGACTTAAACATTTACTTTTTTCTTTGCATAAATGTTAATAGCCTTGGAAGGGTGTTAAGGCTCAGCCCATCTCTGTTGTCACGACACGTGGGAGTTTCGGTTGCAGCGTGAAGTGTGTCTGCTCCCTTGCTCTTGGGGGGGTGTGTGTTGCGGCCGGAGGGCACTAACGAATGAGCCTCCCGGGCAACCCTGTTGTTCTAACAAGGTTATTTTTGTGGACGGCACTTGTATCGTTTCTGGTGATACCAGTTACCCTCTTCTTATTTCAGATGGCCAGTTCTTCACATGGGGGAAGAACAGCCATGGGCAGCTGGGCCTGGGGAAGGAGTTCCCCTCCCAAGCCAGCCCGCAGAGGGTGAGGTCCCTGGAGGGGATCCCGCTGGCACAGGTGACTGCAGGAGGGGCCCACAGCTTTGCCCTGTCTCTCTCGGGAGCCGTGTTTGGCTGGGGGATGAATAACGCTGGGCAGCTCGGGCTCAGTGATGAGAAAGGTAGGTGAAGTCTTCATGTGGACCTCTTAACCTCATTTGTTTAGTATGTGCTTCCTGAGGCGCTTGTGTGTGCTGGCCCCGTGTCAGGCCCTAAGGGTGCGGCAGGGACCAAAACAGATAATACCCTTGGCTTAGCGGAGATTGCCTGCTCGTGGGCAGACGCAAACCACAAACCAGTAAGTATACAGGATGTCACAGGGTCTGAGAGGAGAGGTTCCTATTTCATATAAGGTGGCCAGGGAGGGCCTCTTGGATAAGACCTTTGAGCAGAGCCCCGTAGGGAGTCAGGTCGGAGAGGAGGCGTGTAGATAAGCTGGGCGGAGCCTGCTGCAGTCAGAGGGAGCAGGGCGTGCAGAAGCGCAGGGGGATCCGTGGTGTGCTCAGGGCTGGGGTGAGCGGGAGGCGGGAAGAGTAGCAGCTCAGAGAGCTAGGGAGGCCCCGTCACGCGTGGCCTGAAGGGCAGGGTAGGGATTTGGGCTTCTCTCCGTGAAATCAGGGAAGACACTGAGCTGTAGGTGCTGAGGAGAAGAGCAATCCAATTTCGCTTTGCCTAGAGTGGGTCCACGGGGGAGGCTGGAAGGCCAGTTTGGAAGTAGTGGGAATAAAAATGGATCTGAATGTATTTTGAAGGCGGGGCCAGTTGATTTTGCTCATTGTTGGATGTGTAGTTTGAAATAAAGAGGAAGAGCTGCAAGGGTGAAGCCGCATTTATGAAATGAGGAAAGCTATGTGTGGGGAGTGTAGGGAACCCAAGAGTTAAGTTTTAAATACATTAAAAATGAGGCGTCTGTCAGACAACCAAGGGGAGGTTCAGGCAGGAAGCGGAAGGTGAGAGTCAGGCGTCCGGGGGACCCAAAATTCAGGCTAAGACAGCTGTGTACATCTCAAAGGCAAATGGTAGTGACACTGTGGTATTTCTCTTATTCTAGATCGAGAGTCTCCTTGCCATGTGAAGCTGCTACGAACACAGAAGGTCGTCTATATCAGTTGCGGAGAAGAGCATACGGCAGTTCTCACAAAAGTAAGGGACTCGGAGTATTCCAGTTTGTTCCGTGGCGCTTTGGTGCTGGGTATGACGCGAATGCTCATTTATCATGGTTTGGTTGGTTGGATAGGGCCTTTTAGAGAGAGCAGTTGACAGTGTCTAAAAGTAGTCCAGTGTTGTCTCCCTTCTCAGCAGCCGTCTGCATTCTCCCTCTTCCCTCGCTCCACTGGCGGTCAGCCTCCAGGCGCTCAAGAAGACGGACCCTCGCCCCGTTCCAGTTGACACTAGCTCCCAGGCTAAATGCGTATGACCAGTATCCCTATGAAAGCTCCCCAGTAACACGGAGTTAGACGTTAATTCAGCCATACTTCCCTGAAGACCTTTATTAAAAGTAGCACAGAAGTATTTTTTTTTTTTAATAAATTTATTTATTTATTTTATTTTTGGCTACGTTGGGTCTTTGTTGCTGCGTGCAGGTGGGCTTTCTTTTAGTTGCAGTGAGCCGGGGCTACTCTTCGTTGTGCTGCGCGGGCTTCTCATTGCAGTGGATTCTCTTTGTTGCGGAGCACGGGCTGTAGGCGCACAGGCTCCGTAGTTGTGGCGCACGGGCTTAGTTGCTCCGCGGCATGTGGGATCTTTCCGGACCAGGGCTCGAACCCGTGTCCCCTGCCCTGGCTGGTGGATTCTTAACCACTGCACCACCAGGGAAGTCCAACACAAAAGTATTTTTTTCTTCAAGTTGAGCCACAGTGAGATTTAAGAATTTCTAAAACTATGAGGGACTTCCTTGGTGGCTCAGTGGTTAAGAATCCGCCTGCCAATGCAGGGGACACGGGTTTGAGCCCTGGTCCAGGAAGATCCCATATGCCACCCAGCAACTAAGCCCGTGCGCCAAAACTACTGAAGCCCTGCGCACCTAGAGCCTGTGCTCTGCAACAAGAGAAGCCACCGCAATGAGGAGCCTGTGCACCACAACAAAGATTCAATGCAGCCAAAAATAAATAATAAATAAATAAATTTAAAAAATAAAAATATAAGGATAACACATTCAAATCACTTATTATTAAGGGAAGCTAGTGGTGTTTAGGGTGTGTCCTTCAACCTCCTGAGACTGATATCAGGGAAAAATACGCCCTTTCAGAAAAGATTCTAGAATGCCACTGTGAGAGAGAAAATGCTAAGCTGGCCTGACCCTTTTGGCATTTCTTTGGCATAAATTTGTTCTTAAAGTGATTTTTTTCTATTGTGGAAGTAGTTCTTGTTCATTATGGAATAATTGTAAAATAAAGAAGGATTCTAACTCAAAAAGAATCACTGTTAATATTTTGGTGTTTTCAAAGCAGAAATAGAGACACAGACATAGAGAACAAACGTATGGATACCAAGGGGGAAGAGGGGGGTGGGATGAATTGGGAGATTGGGATTGACAAATACATACTATTGATACTATGTATAAAATAGATACCTAATGAGAACCTACTGTGTAGCACAGGGAACTCTACTCAATGCTCTGTGGTGACCTAAATGGGAATGAAATCTAAAAGAGAGGGGATATATGTATACGTATGGCTGATTTACTTTGCTGTATAGTATAAACTAACACAGTATTGTAAAGCAACTATACCCGAATAAAAAAATATATATATATATATATTTTTTTTGGTGTTAAAAAAACAGTTCAATGTATATATAACTTTCAAATATATATAGCCATATTCTGTGTTCCTTTAAAACAAGCCATTTAAATATATGTAAAAAAGAAAGAACAATGTAATTAATGTTTTAAAATTATCTACCTATTTCTTTTGCTTCTAAGAGTTACATCTAGAGAGAATGAGAAGGTATTTTCATGTGGAACAAATACTATTATAGATTCACTTTGATAAATGCCTTAGCATTTGTTCAAGTACAGCTGCTAAAAAGATCTTACTTTCCAAGGAATCTGTGGAACATTTAATTTCTTACATACAAATGATCATGCAAAATCATCTCATTTCACCTATCTTTTTCTTCTTCTTTTGTTTTCCTTCTTATTAACACATCGTTGTACTTTTAAACAACTTTCAGAATTTATAGATGGCACACATTCCCTTGAGCAGTACTGTATTTATTCCATAAAGGTGTAGTCTTAAGTTCTTTTTAAATTACTTTTTCCATTTAATCAACATTCCAGAGAAGTGATTTGGCTAAGTACCAAGCGAGCGTAGCGTTCTTATGCAAACGGTTGTGATACGAATTTTGTATACAGAGGCTAAAGGAGTGTACGCAAACTCAGAGACACAGTGCAGTCATGTGGTGTTTGCTCCTTGTTAGAGTGGAGGTGTGTTTACCTTTGGTGCTGGTTCCTGTGGGCAACTTGGACATGATTCCATGAATGATGAGGTTAATCCCAGAAGAGTCCTGGAGCTGATGGGCAGTGAAGTCACTCAGATTGCCTGTGGCAGGTGAGTGCTCCTAAGAGCGTCCCCATAACTGTTAAGACCCAGAAATGGATCTTGTCTTTGTAGTGATGGAGAAGGTGGTTAGACCCAGCCACCATCATTGTAAGAAATCTTAACTGCATGCACACCTATGGTGAAAGCTTGGAGAGAGTCCGACCTGAGCAGGGTGTGGCGAGGAAGGGTTTTAGAGAAGCAGAGCCGCCTGGGGCCAGTATGCTTCTTTGGGGTAAAGAATAGTGCGATGTGTGGGAGACATGAAGAAAGGAAAGTGAGAGAGCCTCAAAGAATGTCTTGGAAATTTTGCTGGTCCACCCCGCCTCTTCCCACTCATCCCAGAGGCAGCAGGCCTTCAGCTCTTTCCGAGTCTTGCCATCATCCCGATGACCTAGATTATCAGAGAAGGATGGTGTTACGAAGAGCCAGCACTGCAGAAACAGGCACCTGTGAATACAAGGGGCACCCCTGGGAATTGCAGTGCTCCCATGTGGAAGTGTAAAGTCAGAGTGTGTATTCATCCATATCAGAAACAATGCTGATGGGTTAATTTACATTATTTTCCCCCAGACAACACACCCTAGCCTTTGTGCCTTCTTCTGGACTCATCTATGCGTTTGGTTGTGGAGCAAGAGGTCAATTAGGAACTGGACACACTTGTAATGTCAAGTGCCCATCACCTGTGAAAGGTTACTGGGCCGCCCATAGTGGCCAGCTTTCAGCCAGAGCTGGTAAGAGTGATTTTTATTAGAATTTAATGGTATTTTAAATGCTAAAAACAATTGTTTATAGAACACGTATTTATTTTTTACCTTGAGGTCTTTTGGAAGGAATGAATGTGAGATATTTTAATGTCAATCAACAGGTATTTGAGTACTCACTATGCATGAGGCTCTATAGTAGAGATCCTAGAGAATAAAGCAAAACATGTAATTTTGGCCCTAAGGACCGTGGTGGTGGTGTATACGTTTTATTTATTGTTGTTGCTAATAATGAAAGTTCATGTTTACTGAATGCTTAACCAAGTTCCATAACCATGCTAAGCACTGCAAACAACCTTAAGAACTAGTCGTTATTATCTCCACGTTGGAGATGAGGAAACTGAGTCTTAAGGAGGTTAAGTAACTTGCCCAAGATGATACAGATTCGGGGAACAGGATTTAAAACCAGGTCTGCCTCATTCTGAAGCCTGTGTTCTTTTTTTTTAATTTTTAAAAATGTTATACAGTTTTTAAAGATTACACTCCATTTACAGGTATTACAAAATATTGGCTATATTCCCTGTGTTGTACAACACATCCTGGTAGCCTATCTTATACCCAGTAGTTTGTACCTCCCACGCCCCAACCCTATATTGCCCGCCCTAGTTCGAATGAACCACTAGTTCGTTCTCTATATCTGTGAGTCTTAAAGCCTGTGCTCTTAATGCTTGTACTGTGTTACCTTTCCTTTATGATTGCTATTTTGGTCAAAACATGACGTGATTTCTTTTCATGCCATTTTTTCCTTCTCTTCAAAAATAGTTGAATTTTGTTCCATTTAGTTTCAAAATAATTCCATTTCATTAGAAATCAAAATAAGGCAGTCACTTAGTAAGAGTGACTTGAAATAATAAATCCAGAAGCTTCAATGCAGCTGGAGAGTCATTAGAAAGAAGTGTGATTTATTAATTAATTAATTTTGATTTTGAAGACTATAAAATGACACACTTCTGGCTTGATCAGAATTTTATTTTAACAATAACAATCATAGGTTTCCTACTGGATTATAAGAAACTTAACTACAGGGATGGAGTCTTTTCCCCCTTATAAACCTGGCATATAGCACAGGGCCTGGCACAAACTTCTCACTGAATAAATATTTATGGAAGGAACATATGAGCATCTAAAAATGTAGTGGAACTTAAACTGTAAAATAAACAAGATTTTGTTTAGGTGATGTTCCCCAAAGTGAAAGAATGGCTTGGTGTCCTCTTCTCTATCATTTGTAGATTTCTTTTTCTCTAAGGCATTGTACGCCTGTTAGGAATGCATATATTTAAGAAATACCACCAATGTAAAAAACTCAAACATTTTATGGGTTAATTTGAAACCACAAAGTTTTTGAAGTTTAATTACCGCTTAACTTACGTGATCATAAATCTGTGCTTGGATGTTTGCCAAAGTAGGTAAATTTCAATTTGTTATGTAAATGCTGTGGTTTTAGGAACCTTCCTGGTAATGTGGGAGCACAGAGGAAGGCATCAAGGAGTATTCCGGTTAGAGGAAGTCTGAGCTGTGTCTTAAAGGATGATTTGCAGTTAGCCAGGTAGAAGGCTGTGAGTGGGTGGGCGGTGGTGAGTACCGTGGAATCGCACATTCCAGGAGCACCTTTCCAGTTACGCTCTAGGAGGCGCCGTTTATGGCGAATGCGGTGTGCACTGGGGGAGGCAGAGGAAGAGGCGTGGACGTAGGAGGTAGTGTGGTGTGTGAGAAGTAAAAGCAAGGTGGTGATAGGGGTGTGTCAGCACGGGCGCAGTATGATGGGAGGCAGAGCGGGTGGTAGGATGTCGAGGTCCTTCGGAGGCAAGCTGCGTCCTGAAGGGGCTGCAGACCAGCACACTCAGGTGCCGAATGATTTCTTAGCAGATGTTACGGTTTATGGTAGTGACTGTTTCAAACGTCAGGGCAGTGGCATGACAGAGTTAGAATGAAAAACAGAAACGAGGTCAGGACTAGCTGGCAGTGGGAGGGAGGGAGGGAGGGAGGGTCAGAGTGGAAGGTACAGTTTTATATGTTTAGTTTTAACTGAAGTAGAAACAGTCCTGGGAAGAGAGCCCGGGGAGGAGGTTTCTTACTTTTCGGACATAATTATTAAATGGATAGGAAACCATTCTGAAGCATATTGTGGAATATTAGAAAAGGGGATCAAGGAAAAACATTAATTGTTGAAAAATATGCTCTTGAAAATTTTTTTGACAGATCGCTTTAAATATCATATTGTTAAGGAGATCTTCTCTGGAGGAGACCAGACTTTTGTACTTTGCTCCAAATATGAGGTAACATTTTCTTTTGACTGTTATTTTGGGGGTGGAATAAGGGTGAACCAATATTTATTTTGATAAATAATTACATGAGAGCAACGTTACTTTTTGTTTCTACCAATTTTATTATATTAAAATAAGCCAACTAAACCTTGAGGTAATCTCAATTTTGCTTCCTTGAAGTGCCAGTAATTTTCTTGGTATTTTAATCACAGAGTTCTAATTTATAATTGAAAATTATTTATTTACATCTGGATTTGTCCCACAGGAGATTCAAGGAGGCCTTAGAGAGTTCACACTCACTTTGGGATTATTTGACTTTCCATCCTTTCCTTCCCTGTTACGTAGCCACAAATGCTGGGTATCTGAGAACTCTCTGGGTTTGTTTGATGTGATTGAGCCTACACGAGGTATAGGAGATGCCACAGTATTCAGCTCTCCTTTGTTATTGATCATCCACTCGTCGTAGCACCACACTAAAATTTCCCTCTGGTTGTCTCCTGCATCACTGTGGTGGGTGAGTCAGGAAGAATGACATTCTTTCAGGGGTGGAGGTCGAAGAGAACGTGGGCCAGGTATCTGTGACAGGGCTTGAGTTCATCCCCCTCTTCTGGACGAGAGATACCAGTCTGAAATCGGCAGCACAGATTCGTTTCCTGCCTTCCACCCCCTCCCCTGCTCCTAGGCTCCCTCTCCTCCCTCCCTCCCTGCCCCTCTCCTCCGCTGTCCACACAATCACTTAGGGAGGACCAACCGTAGGTAGTGCATTGGTCCTTATCTTCCCCTGGAGGAGCAGGGGAGGGCCCTCGGTGATGACAAAGGAATCAGAATGGGTTGGAAAGAAAATGAGGGTCTGTGAACACAAGGCGCCTTGTCGCTGCTGGAAACTCTCCGCCTTACTCTGATACTTCGCCATCTTTCAATACGCGATGTTCTTGCTTTCTGGTCAGTATCATTCTAGGACTTTGGTATTAAAGGTTGCGGTGGAGTCTGAGGCTGCAGGCTGGACAGCTGAAACTGACAACTGGATATTTTCCAGGTCAGGATCCTGGAGAAAGTTCTGTTGAGTGCAGGCATCTGGGGTGATTTGGAACTGTTGCTTTAGACCTATTTTAGGACCAGCTTCAGTGCTTCACAGAGAAACCTGGAGAAAAGCTGAGGCTATTCTTTGTTCCTTTAAGATGATAGTGAAGCGAAATATGAAAAGCCCTGAATCTCTGCAGGATAATAACTTTGTGTCCACAAGTAGTAGAGTTTGAAGTATTCATTTCCCTGTGAAACTGGCTTGATTAACCAACTTCAATTTTCCTGTGAAATTCAACATGAAACTTTGTCTCATTTCTTTTGTAAATATGGTATCTGGTATTTGTAGTTGGCTTTTAAATTTACTGTAATTAACCCTGTTGGGACTGGAGAACAAAACGTTGATGAGAAGGAAGTGAAAGTAGCCTATTGTTGGAGAAATTAAATTTTCCAGGTTAAATTTTAAACAACTGTAAGAGTTGTATGCATTAAAAATGTAAGATAACAAAGAAAAAAGAAACTAAAAATAGAATATGACTTAGAAAAGTATTGTTTGTTTGTTTGTTGGATTTTGAAGTATAATTAACCCACAACACTATTTTAGTTCCTGGTACACAACATAGTGATATGATATTTCTGTAATTTCAAAATGGTCACCACAAGAAGTCTAGTTACCATCTGTCACCGTACAAAGATATTACGTAATTATTGACTAAGACTTAGGAGTCTTAAAAAGACGCTGATGTCTCTAGAGATTCTGATTTAACTGGTCTAGAGTGTGGCTTGGCTGTCGGGAGTTTTGAAAGCTCTGGTGATCCAAAGTGCAGCCACAGTTGGGAAACACCGACCTAGACCAATTTTTTCTTTTGGGGCTGTATGTAATTCTAAGGTATGGAAAATCGACGCTTTTTCTTGAGTCTTTATGTGATTCTGAGGTTGTACTGCATCCAGGGCATCTGTGGTTTGTTGGACTTGCAATGAAGACTGACAGAATAGTTCTTTGTTTATATTTTATTGTAAGTATGTGTTAAGTGTCTATGTTCAGCTACCCCTTTGAATGGGGGAAGTAATTAAAATTTACATAATGACAGCGAGTTGCAAGACCATGGTGGCAAGGCAGTCTTGTTTGTGTGTTCTCAAGTGTCTGCTTTGTCTTATAGGTTTTCTCTATGTAATCCAAGACGGCTTTTGTTCTCTCAATACATGTCTGTGGTCATTTTGGTAAAATAATTATCAAGAACAGATGATCATAAACTTTGACGAGCATCTCTGATTTGTTACATGCCCTTCTCCTTTCCCCTTATAATGATATCTAAACTCATAACTCTGAGAAAATAACCAAGAAAATTTACTCAGAAAGTTGTGTTTTTATGTGCAGGTACAAAGGAGAAAAAAATGATCATCTGGTTAATGCTTTAATATTACTTTTTTCCTCCTTTTTAGTGACAAGTACAGGAGGCATAAAGCACTTTCAACTTTTTCTTAGTTCTAGATCAAGAACAGGATTTGGGGAAAATAAGTTGAAAAAGAGCAATTTTAGGAAATAGAAGTGCTTATATTATTATTATTTTTTAATCTCACTGAAGAAAGGACGTACAGTACAGTGCTGGGCAGCATTTGGGATTTTCAAGGCCATTATTGACATGTCCTTTTTGTTACCTTTCTTATAAATTTATAGCTCTATACTTTGAGCAAGACATTAAGAGGCATTAAGTTTTCATGGATGATTTGCAATACAGGTTGTCACTGAACTCTGACTTTATAATACATTTTGTTGGAGTTTGGTCAACAGTTATGGCAAATGATGAGTAATTTATAAGCCTTGATGTTATGGTGATTCAAAGCAGAGCGGGAAAGAAGCCTGAAGAAGTCATATTGGTTTGGTGTCTCTGGGGAGTGTGCTGAAGGGCCGTCCCAACTCCAGAGCTCCCCATGGGATTGGCTGAGGCCTCTGCAGTTCAGCTTCTCCTTCGGCCCAATCCTGCCTCCTTCATCCCTAAGGAAACGTGGTTCTAAAGCAACCCCCGCCCCCGAACATAAATCTCAGGCTCAGAGTCTGTTTCCCTGAGGAATCTTACAGGTTTAAATCCTGCCGGAGGCAAGGGGACTGACTGGGTCCTGGTACCACGCCCCCACCAGCTGCTGGGTGGGAAAGGAGCGAAGCACTAGCCCAGGGCAGCACAGCTGGTAGCCCTCAGGAGTGTACTCTCTCGGGAGCTGGGGGAGGGAGCGCCCCCATTCTGAAGGGTGGGAGGATCTGGCAGTGCACCCCAGCTCCTGTATGTAAGTGAAGCACCAAGTGGGGAATATCTGGGGAGAGGGAGATGAGAAAAGATCCATGCTATTACACAGTTTCTCTTTTTTATTGTTACATTTAATCCTTCAGAATTCTTCTCCTGCTGTTGACTTCAGGATGATGAACCAAGCCCATTACACCAGTTTAATAAATGATGAAACCATAGCAGTTTGGAGACAAAAACTCTCAGAACACAACAATGCAAATACAATCAAGTATGTGATTGCTTGTTTTCATTTTTTTTCAAAGTGTGTTGGAACTTCCTAGCTTAGTGATTTTCCCTACTTCCATATTGAGGTTGTGAATATAAATGGAGTTTTACATTTTAGGGAGTCATTTTTTGGGCACATGTTTATTCAGGATTTGGTGCCCTTAGACCCAGATAACATAATAGGTTGTTCCCCCATTTTCTCACAGAATGTATTCCTCAACCTCCCTTGTTTGGGTCTTAATCCTGACTGATGAAGGCCTGGGTTGGCCTTTCTGCTAAGAAAGCTCAGTGTTATTGTTTAACTCCAAGAGTTTCTTCATATGCATGTTCCAAAGCATCCCAAATCTAAGTCAGCTAATTTTACCTAATCTGAGTAATTTAGCATTTTCACATTCAAAATGATCAGTTGAGATAGTAATTTGGTGTCAAGTAGAGAAAAAAGTACAGTTAAAGGACTGAGGCCTTTCAGCAAGTTTATTTCATTCTTAAAAGAGAATTTTTTTTTTTTTTTTTTTTTTTTTACATTTTTACACATTTTATTGGCTTTCCTCAGCTTTTCCATTTTTCTGCAGAGTCTCATTCTTGGGAATGAATGAATCAGGCTGAATATTAGGTGGTGACGGTTCCCAGAAATGTGTGTAAAGCATCTTGCTTTATGATAGAGATCGTAGTGGAGCAAATGCCCAGGGTCCTAAACTTTGGGCACGCCAGGTGGCAGCTTTTTGAGTGGAGGGTCATTGGGAATGCCCTAGAGCAGCTCCATGGCGGTCCTCCGAATCCCTCTAGCTTTGGGTGGTTCTGCTGGGACGCTCAGGCTGGAAGGTGGCAGGGAAGGGGCTGGGGGACTAGACTCACCGTGGGAGAGGTGGGGGGACTGAGACCTCCTTGGCTGGGACCTTGGCACTTTACTAATTCTTAGTTTTCTTATATACAAAAGGACAGGATGCAAGAAATGGTCTCTAAAGATCTTTCCTGACCCGGATTCTCTGATTAATAGAAGTTACTGTGATCCCCTCCTCAACCGTATATTTGTTTTATTCCTTCCCTTTTCCTTATATTAAATAAGAGAATCCGGGGTTCCGGACTGCAGTTTCACCCTGGGTCCTGAGAAACTAGCGGTTTCCTCAGAAACTATGTAATCTAAGTAATAGGAATAAACACTTACTTCACTTACTTTTAGTTTCTTTCTCAGATGGGCAACAAAATAGAAGGAAGTACTTGTTTGGTTATTAATTCACAAAGATACTTTCTGTGCTTGATAAATAGCAGCTCAGCTTCTCTGTTTTTGGTTTTCTTTTGCGTTCACTTTTGGAGGTGAGGTGGGGAGTGTCTTAGATGATCGGTGGGAAAAGAACATTCAAGATCATTATTCTTAGGCCCAAGAGTTTTCTTTTGGTAGCTTTGATGCTGTCTTTTTATTTTAACATGACTTACGGAAAACTTACGCTCTTGTCCACCTTGAGACATGACACAATGTTTCTCTAAAGCAATGTACGTTTTCCAAGGCTTCACCTGGGTAAGAAAAAGCGGCTATTAATGAAACCCTGGAATCAAGGACTAACCTGTTGCTGATGCTTAAACAACCATTTATTTGTAATTATTAAAGGCTTCCCTCCCTTTTTCTTCCTGAGCAGCGGTGTCATTCAGATATTATCTTCTGCAGCCTGTTGGAATGGAAGTTTTCTTGAGAAAAAGTAAGTGATTTAGAGTCTTTAAAAAAAAAAAAAAAAACCCACATGTGATGCAAATACTTACTCAGCAAAGGCCGTGAAAGACTTCTGTTCTCTTTTTATTTATTTATTTATTTATTTATTTTTGTCTGTGTTGGGTCTTCGTTTCTGTGCGAGGGCTTTCTCTAGTTGCGGCGCGCGGGGGCCACTCTTCATCGCGGTGCGCAGGCCTCTCACTGTCGCGGCCTCTCTTGTTGCGGAGCACAGGCTCCAGACGCGCAGGCTCAGTAGTTGTGGCGCACGGGCCTAGTTGCTCCGCGGCATGTGGGATCTTCCCAGATGAGGGCTCGAACCCATGTCCCCTGCATTAGCAGGCGGACTCTCAACCACTGCGCCACCAGGGAAGCCCCTAGACTTCTGTTCTCTTTGATGGTGGTTGGCCTTAATTCAGTGGATAAGCCAGTGGTTTGCACAGAAATTGGAACGCCCAGTGATGATGAGTGAGAGGACCTCAGGAAGAGCAATGCTGATTCATGCCTGGTTGGCAGAGAAGCAGGTTACCAGAGAGAGAGACGGCATCTCAGAAAGGGTTGGTGTAGTCAAAAGTAAGATTTTTCAGGGCATTCCAAAATGTTAATCGTATTTATTCTTAAATTCTTAATTCTTTAAATAATCTCCTTGGTTTCTTTGGTTTGCTTTCCCATAGTTTTTTCTTTTCTCAAAAAGAGTGCATTTAGGGAAAAAGTTCCAAGGAGGCTTCAGGGACTCCTTGGACTCAGGGCCAGCCCAGCCCACCAGGAAATTACATTTGGCCTGAACTCCCAGGTTGTAAATAATGTTTCTTGACTGGGCCTTATCCTTTCTGCAAATATCCTCCTCAGGAACTTGCTGCAGCAGAAGGGTCTTGTCATAGGTTTTGATCTTTGGTGTTCCCAAGTCCTGACCATCTTTCTATCCTTTTCCTGCCAGTGGCAAGGCTAATGAAATCCCATAAAGACTTAGACTTCAGTTCTGTGTGTGAATCTCATCTCCCACTCCATCCCTGCCCCAAATTCTGTCCCTAACTGGGTTGCAAGAGATTGCTTCAGAAACTCTGTTCAGTTACAGTTAAAGATTGTGAAGTCATTTACTTGTATCATTAGGGCAACTGAAATGAGCTCATCCAGTTCATTTCAGAGTCAATCCTTAGGGTTTTCCTCCAGGGAAAAATATTCTGTATTGTGCTAACGTTGGTCTTTTAGAATAGTGGTTCTCAACCAGGCTGATTTGCTTCCCAGGGGACATTCAGCAATCTCCAGTGACATTTTTTGGTTGTTACAGTGGTGGAGAATATACGACTGGCATCTAGTGGGCAAAGGCCAGAGATGCTGCCAAACATCTCACAATTCCACCCACCCAGAAGAGAATTATCCGACCCCAAAAATCAGTAGTCCCAAGGTTGAGAAATCTTATTCTAGAAGGACAGCTTTTATGAAAGTTGGGAATGGCTCTTGGCCGGATTTCTTAGGCTATCCATCCTTAGTATCATGGATTCTGTAGATTTGTGGGTAAAACCTTTTTTTTTTTTTTAAATGGACTTTGGTGCTATTTCTGGAGTTCTGCTCCTCCTGCTTTATGTAAAATACATCGTAGTAAACCAGTGAAAATGAAGATCCAGTTTAACAAAGCATAAATACATGTAGATAAAATATTTTGTTTTTTCTTAACAGCATAGCAGAAGGTACTTCTAAGCATATGGAAGGTTACCTATGGGACATTGGAGTTAATTTCTATGTTTTGGGCAAATTTATTTTTAGAACGGCAGTAACAAAAGATCCAACAAACAAAGTCTAAGTTACTCCTCTTGTTTGACCACTTAGGTTCCAATACATATAATTACGGTTTTTTTCAAATGTTAGAAACTCTACTTATTTTTTATAGATTAAAACAGTGATGTCAGATGGTATTAAAACTATCTGAATGTGTCTGTTACGCATAAACAGAAGGCTGTTTTGCAAATAGATAGTTCTTTTGTAATTAGCAGATGTGGTATGTTCAAGAGTGGGAATTTAAAAGAGACATTCTCCAAGTCTGTAAAAAACTAAGACTTTATTTAAGGTTAGAAAAGTGATTAGTTGCTCGGAAGTTAAAAACAGTAGCAGTGAAATTAGTCCTTGAGTGAATGTAATCGTATCCCTTGTGTTAACTGAGCGAGGCATTAACTGTGCATTTATTGTAGATCTGATTTTTTAAAAACTACTTGCTTTAAACTTGGCATTTGTTGATGAGTGGCCCAGTTTGCACAAGGGATGTTTTTTGCACCTAGGCATAGCATCTACGTCTAGTGCAATGTACCACAATGACAGAAAGAGTCAAAAATACAAAAGTAAATCAGGAAAATAACACTGTGCATATAAATTTCAAGACAGCCTCAAATTGAAATGATGATCCTTGTACTTTGACTTGAAGGAAAAAAAATTTTTTTTAATTAATTAATTTATTTTTGTCTGCATTGGGTCTTCGTTGCTGGGCGTGGGCTTTCTCTAGCTGTGACGAGCAGGGGCTACTCCTCACTGTGGTGCACGGGCTTCTCACTGCGGTGGCTTCTCTTGTTGCAGAGCACGGGCTCTAGGCGCACGGGCTTCAGTAGTTGTGGCTCACGGGCTCAGTAGTTGTGGCTCGCGGGCTCTAGAGCGCAGGCTCAGTAGTTGTGGCGCAAGGGCTTAGTTGCTCCGCGGCATGTGGGATCCTCCCGGACCAGGGCTCGAACCCGTGTCCCTGGCATTGGCAGGTGGATTCTTAACCACTGTGCCACCAGGGAAGCCCAAGACTTGAAAATTTTAAGATCATCTTGAAAAAGGGATTCTAGAGAGATTTGTTCTGTTAGGTTTCCCCAAAGTTAGTGTTTTTGTGCATCTGGTCCGCCTGGTCAGATTTAAATCTGATCATCTGATCAGTATGTAGAGTATGTATTTTGTTGACAGCTTTATAATTCCTACCTATCAGAGTGTTTGCTTTGTTTTTCTTTTATTACATATTTTTTTAAAATTAATTTTTATTGGAGTATAGTTGCTTTACAATGTTAGTTTCTACTGTACAGCAAGATGAATCAGCTTTACATATACAAAAATCCCCTCTCTTTTGGATTTCCTTCCCATTTAGGTCACCACAGTGCATTAAGTAGAGTTCCCTGTGCTATACATATTTCTTGTTTTTGTTTGTTTAGAATTGATGAGCATTTTAAAACAAGTCCCAAAATCCCTGGGATTGACCTGAACTCAACTAGAGTGTTATTTGAGAAGTTAATGAACTCTCAGCACTCCATGATTCTAGAACAGGTATGTTTGTTTACTTTTACAAAGTGCGTGCTTAAAAATGCATTTTTGCATTGAAATAAGTTGACTTTCAAGAGGAAAAGAAAGAGTAGGATGAAAAGGCAGAAGTCTTGTATAAATCATAACTCTGTAAAATATTCACTTTGGGAATTTGACCTACGTTTAACTTTCTCTCTGGCTTAAGTTTTTCTAAGGAAATGCTCCCCCAGAGTGTAAGGCCTGCATGGGCACAGATCTTTGGCTTTTCTTTTCACTGATGTATCCTGAGTGCCCAGACCAGTGCTTGGCTCATAGAGGGTCTTGAGTACATACTGAATGAATGAGAGTTGAGAGTCTCTCAAATAGTTCATGAATTTAGAGATCAGGTAACTAGATCTCAGGTGTGTTTGAATTTCTCAATACTCTTTTCTCTCATGCAGATCTTAAATAGCTTTGAAAGTTGCCTGATTCCTCAGTTGTCAAGTTCACCACCAGATGTTGAAGCAATGAGAATCTACTTAATACTGCCCGAGTTTCCCCTGCTCCAGGATTCTAAGTATTACATAACGTTGACTATTCCCCTGGCTATGGCCATTCTGCGGCTGGATACAAACCCCAGCAAAGTCTTAGGTGATTTGCTACACTGAATACCAGAGGTTTTGTGCTTTTAATTTTATTCGTGTGACCGTTGGCTCCTGGTGGATTGACATGCAAGAATCTATTTGTTGCCATTTAATATCCTTAACACTTAAACTTTTCTTTCTTTGCTGTTAATTTCTAATTTGCAGTTTAAACAAATCGAACCGTTATTTAGGTTATTTGAAATGATTTACGCCAAACTAATCTTGATTTTTAAATATTCACAAAGTTAGATTATTAGACTTTATTTTTTTCTCCTCCTACACTTGCTAGTGGTTAATAGTGCCTCAGAATTAGTGTCCATCTGTTGTTTTTTCTCTTATACCTAATTTAGGGGGTGGGAGTGAAATGAACAGTTGGGGTGTGATACACAGGTCTCCAGAAAAGGAGAGGAAGAAAATGACCTTAATGGAGACTTACCAAATGTTTGTTTTGTTTTTCTTTTTTAGGACAGTTGAGTCCACACTGATTTTTGCAGGCTACGGACACTTTGCTGAGATAAGAACCTTCCGTTCCTCAGTGAATTGGAGAGTGTCTCTCATGGGAGTAGAGCCTGAGATGTTTTTATTAATCAAATGCAGAACGTCTGTCACCTGGCTTTTTCCTTTTATTTTATTTTTTCCTGGTAACTTTTCTTTAGGTATTCACTGCAGCTCAGTAACTTCTGCGTTCCATAAGGACTAGGACGTTACTTGAGTGTGGTCTCCCCGTGAGTAAAGAGACCTGTGTGGCTCAGGAGGGAATACTGGCTTTTCCATGTTGCTTCCACCTTTTGTAGAAGGTGGAACCGTTCTACAGATAATCATGAAAGCACTAGTAAGATGTTAGTCCTTAATGTTTTTTAAGCTCCAAAGCCCTTTGGGGCATATTTTCTCAGGTGTTCTAAGAGACTGTGAGGTAGAGATAGCAATCTTTGAAGGAATATTACCTGACTTTTAAAAGTTTGGGGTTTTTTTTACAGGACTTAGGTGGTGACTGAGAAGAGGGCTGAAAGGACGAGGATATGTGAATGCTCCTGCCTGAAATACGTGCCCGAGCATCTTGTCCACATGTGCCCTTGGAACTGAACTTTTAGATTAGCCTTCTGGATGAGTCCTTGAGGAAAAAATCAGATAAAGCTTTATAACAAAGCTCCAGGATTCTCGTACAGCTGCCACTCTCTCCAGAAATGCTTTAATGGATTCTTTTTAAAGTTAGTTTTGGGAAACTGTATTTTAGACTAATGCTTATCTTCTAGCTGGAGCAGTTTTTAGCTAGTAGGCAGAAGACATCAATACTTGATGAAGGTCACATGTTGAAATATGTCTTTCCTTTCTTTCTAAAGATAACTGGTGGTCTCAGGTATGCCCGAAATATTTCACGAAGCTGGTAAACCTCTATAAAGGTGCAGTCGTTTATCTACTGAGAGGAAGAAAGACATTCTTAATTCCTGTACTGTTTAAC
The DNA here is from genome assembly GCF_028021215.1 of Eschrichtius robustus. Lineage (NCBI taxonomy): Eukaryota > Metazoa > Chordata > Mammalia > Artiodactyla > Eschrichtiidae > Eschrichtius > Eschrichtius robustus. The sequence continues at coordinate 9,658,549 of NC_090827.1, forward strand.
AATTATGTTACAGCAGCGCTCAAGCTCTTGGAGAAGTTATACAAGGTGAGCATAGAGAAGAGCCAGAGGGGGTAGGGATGAAGAGATAGTAGGGTAAAATGATCTACCGAGCTGTTCTATGGGAAGCCGTTTACCAGTTGCCTGGGCCTTAGTTGTCCTTGTTTTGTTCTTCATCAGGTAAATCTTAAAGTGACGCATGTGGAATATGATACATTTTATATTCCTGAAATTTCCAGTCTTGTGGACATTCAGGAAGACTACCTCATGTGGTTCTTACATCAAGCAGGCATGGTAAGAATTCATGTAAAGCATATCTCAAAGCTTTAATCTTTTTCTCAGAGTACAAGTAAGGGCAAGAAAAGCACATCTGAACTCTAAAATTTGTCCTTGACTTTGATGTTAGTGCTATACCTGTGTTTTATCAGCTGGCTTTTGCATTTTTGAAACACTGAAGTGCTTTGAGTAATCACAAGCAGTCACAAATGGGTAGTCACCCAGAACGGTATAAATTTTAACTAGTTGCCAACATTAAAAAAATCAAGGTATATAAAGTAGTCAAACTCATAGAAAGTAGAATGGTGGTTGCCAGGGTCTGGGGAAGGAGAAAATGGAGAGTTGTTGTTTAATGGGTATAGACTTTGTTTTATTTATTTATTTTTTTAATTGAAGTATAGTTGATTTACGATGCTGTGTTAGTTTCAGGTGTATAGTGCAGTGATTCATATATCTATATATGTTCCTTTTCAGATTGTTTTCCCTTATAGGGTATTTACAAAATATTGAGTATAGTTCCCTGTGCGATACAATAGGTCCTTGTTCTTCATCTGTTTTGTATATGGTAGTGTGTATATGTTAATCCCGAACTCCTAATTTATCCCTGCCCCCATCTTTCCCCTTTGGTAACCATGAGTTTGTTTTCTATGTCTGTGAGTCTATTTCTGTTTTATAAATAAGTTCATTTTTATCATTTTTTTAGATTTCACATATAAGTGATATCGTATGATACTTGTCTTTCTCTGTCTGGCTTACTTTACTTAGTATGATCATCTCTAGGACTTTCAGTTTTGCATGACGAAAATGTTCTGGAGATTCATTGCACAATAATGTGAATGTAGTTAACACTAATGAACTGTACACTTAAAGATGTTAACGATGGTAAACTTTATATGTCTTTTACGACAATTTTAAAGAGTCAAGGCACATAAAATGTATTTCTGGCTTTTCTTGAAACTTGGAAGATCTGGCAACATGACCTGTCTTTCCAGATGGCACCAGTTGGCTGGCGTTCAATGGGGGCTCTTTGGATGAGGCTGAGACGTGCCAGAGTCCCCACTGCAGCTTGATTTTGACACTGAGGAAAGGATCATTTACTAATTGTCTTCATCTAACAGCTAGCCTACTTTAGTCATCATATGTCAGCTGCCTGAACCCTACAGGCTACCTGTGACTTGGGATTACGTGTGTGAAAATGTCACGTATCCCTGACTTAGTTCTCACTGTACGTTAGAACTGCGGGTTCCTGCCTGCCACCCTTGGCCTGGCTCCTCAGTTTGATTGTAGACTGGCTTGGGATATATGCAAGGCTTTTTAGGATCCCCCATCTGTGGATTATGTAAAAATTTGAGTGATGTCAGAAAACAGAGTGATTATTTGGTTATTATATTTAGTGAAGCCATGCATAGCAGACACATTTGAGGTAAGTCCTTGCCAATTTAGCAGATTCATCACTGACCTTTAGGCAGTATTTCCCTGTACCCTGTAGGGCTTTTGGAGGTCAGTAGTGGTTTCCAAAAGCAAGGCATTTAAATCGGTTTATTTAACGAAGGAAGATTTTTTTCCTTCGTTAAATAACAGATGATCAATGCTAGACACAATATTGTGTTTTTAGTAAGACTTCTGATTACTTTAAAAAACCAAAATCCTTTTCAAAAAAGTGGATGCGTCTTCAAAACGGGTTTACATGGAAATTTAACATGGAGGCTAGCAGTGAACTCTGTTTTCATCTGCTGATCTAGAAATTGTAAAAAGATAAGCCTCTCTGTTTTATCAGTTTGTGAATACTCTTTGAATCATAAAATGTTAAGAGCTGAAGTAAGCCTTATGAATTATTTAGCCAACTGCTTTGTTTCTAGGTGAGAAATTGGAGGCCCAGAGAAGCTAAACAATTTTTCCACCAATTCAATTAGCTTAAAAGCCAATTTTTCTGACTTCTAATCTACCCTTTCTTGCTGCTGAATAAAATAATTCTAATGAGCCCTAATTCTTTTTGACCCTGAAAAAGAAGTTGCTGGTGTTAAAATTAGGTTACCATGACTGTGGTCTCTGAATGGAGATACTTAAGTGAGCAACTTTTATAGTTCCTTTCTCTTAACATTTGATAAGCAAATCTAAGTCTTAAATACCAGCTGCTCATCTCCTCTTCAAAAATTAGTTATTATAGAAAGATAGAAAATTAGGTGAAATTACTGTGTGACCTTTTGTGATTTCTGTGGCATTTTTTTCTGTTATACAATGCTATTAGAAATTAAGGTTTATATTTCTTCGTATCTTGGATTTTAACCTAAAATGCTAAAGCTGTTCCGTATATTGATTCATGTTTTGTCTTGTTTTGTTTTTTTAAAGCAAGCAGTACCTTATTTTATTTATTTATTTATGGCTGTGTTGGGTCTTCGTTTCTGTGCAAAGGCTTTCTCTAGTTGGGGCGAGCGGGGGCCACTCTTCATCGCGGTGCGCGGGCCTCTCACTGTCGCGGCCTCTCTTGTCGCGGGGCACAGGCTCCAGACGCGCAGGCTCAGTAGTTGTGGCTCACGGGCCCAGTTGCTCCGCGGCATGTGGGATCTTCCCAGACCAGGGCTCGAACCCGCATCCCCTGCACCAGCAGGCAGACTCTCAACCACTGCACCACCAGGGAAGCCCCTGATCCATGTTTTTTTGACTAATTGTTTTTCGAGGTATAGTTGACATGTAACATTCATTATATTAGTTTCAGGTGTGTAACATAATGACTCGATACTTACATACACTGTGAAATGATCATCACAATAAGTCTAGTCACTGTCTGTCACCACACAGTTACAAATTTTGTTTTTCTTGTGATGAGAACTTTTAAGATTTACTCTCTTAGCAGCTTTAGCAACTAAAATAGGCAGTGCAGTTTTACTGTCTATAGTCACTATGCTGTGCATTATATCACTGTGACTTATTTATTTTATAACTGAAAGTTTGTACCTTTGACCTTCTTCACGCATTTTACCCACCCGCTATCCCCTCTCCCCTCTGGTAGCCACTAAACCGTCTCTTTATCTATGAGCTTGTTGTTGTTTTGCTTTGCTTTGCTTTGTTTGTTTAGATTCCAAGTATAAGTGAAATAATACAGCATTTGTCTTTCTTTGTCTGACTTATTTCACTTAGCATAGTGCCTTCAAGGTCCATCCAGGTTGTTGAAAATGGCAAGATTCCATTTTTTTTTTAATGTGTGAGTGTTACCGAACCGAACTTGGGTCCGTTTGCCTGCACTCAGTAAAGCCAGTTTCTGACACCGGGTTGTGGGAAGGAAAGTGCAGCGTTCACTGCAGGGTGAACTCCTTACCAAGCAAGGAGTCCAGGGAAGCTAGTGTTCAAAACACCTGAACTCCCCGGTGGGTTTCAGGAAAGCGTTTTTAAAGGCCAGGTGAGGGAGGGGAGTCGCAGAGTATGTAATCTGCCTGTGCACAAGCCTCTGATTGGTTGATGGTGAGGTAACAGGGCAGTGTCACATGATCAATCCTCAGGCTCCAGTGGGTCTGGGGGCTGTGTGCTCCTGGTCATCAGGTAGTTAGTTACTTCCATTTGGTGGTGGTTTTAGTATCTGCAAGACAGCTCAGGAAATGCACATCCGATACTGTTATCTAGGTCCTTCAGAGAGGGGCTAAAACAGAGGGTATCGGGGAGGGGTCCGTCCTGGGAAGGCCCCATAGGGTCCTGCTCGGTTACAGGAGTACTATTCCACTGTGTGTGTATATACCCCATCTTCTTTATCCATTCATCCATCTGTGGACGCTTCGGTTGTTTCCACATCGTGGCTAATGTAAATAGGGCTGCTGTGGATATGGGGGTACGTAAATCTTTTCAAATTAGTGTTTTCGTATTCTTTGGATAAATACCCAGAAGTGGAACTGCTGGATCATATGGTAGTTCTATTTTCAATTTTTTGAGGAACCTACATACAATTTTCCATACTGGCTGCACCAGTTTAAATTCCCACCAACAGTGCACAAGGGTTCCCGTTTCTCCACATCCTTGCCCACCCTTGTTATTTTTTGTCTTTTTGATAATAGACATTCTGACAGGTGTGAGGTGAAACCTCACTGTGGTTTTGATTTGCATTTCCCTGATGATTAATGATGTTGAGCATCTTTTCATGTGCCTGTTGGCCATCTGCATGTCATCTTCGGAAAAATGTCTATTGGGTTAATTGGGTTAACCCAATAATTTTTAATTAATTGGGTTGGTGGTGTTTTTTTTTTTTTTGATATTGAGTTGTATGAGTTCTTTGTATATTTTGGACATTAACCCCTTATCAGATATATTGTTTGCAAATACCTCTCCCATTCTGTAGGCTGCCTTTTCATTTTGTTGATAGTTTCCTTTGCTCTGCAGAAGCTTTTTAGTTTGATGTAGTTCCATTTGTTTATTTTTGCTTTTGTTGCCTTTGATTTTGAAGTTGGATCCAAAAAATCATTGCCAAGACTGATGTCAGGTTGCTTACTACCTACGTTTTCTTCTATGAGTTTTATAGTTTTAGGTCTTACGTTCAGGTCTTTAATCCATTTTGAGTTAATTTTTATGTATGATAAGTAAGATAGTGGTCCAGTTTTATCCTTTTGTATGTGCCCATCCAGTTTTCTCAACACCATTTATTGAAGAGACTGTCCTTTTCCCATTGTGTGATCTTGCCTCCTTTACATAAATTAATTGGCCATATATGCATGGGTTTATTTCTGAGCTTAACCACTTTTAAATGATAGTAATGAACAATAAGTGGATTTTCCCCCAGCTTTACTGAGGGATAATCGACATTATTGTATATATTTAAAGTGTGCAATGTGATGATTTGATATACATTGTAAAATGATTACAAAGATCAAGTTAATTAACACATCCATTACCTCACATAGTTAACTTCTTATTTTGCTTAAGATGTAGTCTCACCAAGTTCCCAGTATTTAATACTGTGTTATTAACTATAGTCACCATGCTGTGCTTTAGCTCCTTAGAACTTACTTATAACTGAAAAGATTGTACCCTTTGACCTATATCTCCCCATCGCCTCCCCTGTTCCCGCCCTAGCCCCTGGCAACCACCATTATTCTGTTTCTGTGAGATTGGCTTTCTTGTTTTTTTAGATTCCACATATAAATGATACCATACAGTATTTGTCTCTCTCTGTCTGGCTTATTTCACTTCGTGTAAAATGCCCTTTAGTTTCACCCATGTTGTTGCAAATGGCAGGATTGCCTTCTTTTTTATGGATGAATAATATTCCTGTGTGTGTGTCTGTGTGTCTGTCTGTCTCACACTATATGAGTTTTTATGTGTTAAATTTTTTGCCTTGGCAGTAGCCGAGGCAGTATAGCATACAGTTCAGAGCACGTGCTTTAGTCAAAAAGAACTGGGTTCAAGTCTCAACTCTGGCCTACTACCTATGTGACCTTAGGCAAATTACTTAATTTCTGTAAGCCTAGCATCCTCATTTATAAATGTGAATGATAACAGTACTGTGAGAATTAAATGGGAGAAACCATGGAAAGGCCTTACTTGTCAGCGTACCTAGCGCCTGGCATATCATAAGCCCTAATAACTATTTTTCAGTAAGCAGTCTTGGGCACCTAATGTATGTCATGTGCCTGCTACCACTGGGGATGGACACACGTACAGGACATGGGGGCTGCCTCTGTGGGGTGTTCAGTGTAGTGCAAAAGGAATTACAAAGGGACATAATATGTATGGGCAAAGGGCTATGGTGTATAAAAGCAACATTCTAAAGTGGCTGCTTTTTGCTTATTTTATTTTATTATTATTATTTTTTAACATCTTTACTGGAGTATAATTGCTTTACAATGGTGTGTTAGTTTCTGCTGTTTAAAAAAGTGAATCAGTTATACATATACATATATCCCCATATCTCCTCCCTCTTGCGTCTCCCTCCCATCCTCCCTATCCCACCCCTCTAGGTGGTCACAGAGCACCAAGCTGATCTCCCTGTGCTATGCGGCTGCTTCCCACTAGCTATCTACTTTACATTTGGTAGTGTATATATGTCAGTGCCACTCTCTCACTTCATCCCAGCTTACCCTTCCCCCTCCCCGTGTCCTCAAGTCCACTCTCCACGTCTGCGTCTTCATTCCTGTCCTGCCCCTAGGCTCCTCAGAACCATTTTTTTTTAGATTCCATATATATGTGTTAGCATACGGTATTTGTTTTTCTCTTTCTGACTTACTTCACTCTGTATGACAGTCTCTAGGTCCATCCACCTCACTACAAATAACTCAATTTCGTTTCTTTTTATGGCTGAGTAATATTCCATTGTATATATGTGCCACATCTTCTTTATCCATTCATCTGTTGATGGACACTTAGATTGCTTCCATGTCCTGGCTATTGTAAATAGAGCTGCAATGAACATTGTGGTACATGACTCTTTTTGAATTATGGTTTTCTCAGGATATATGCCCAGTAGTAGGATTGCTGGGTCGTATGGTAGTTCTATTTGTAGTTTTTTCAGGAACCTCCATACTGTTCTCCATAGTGGCTGTATCAATTTACATTCCCACCAACAGTGCAAGAGGGTTCCCTTTCCTCCACACCCTCTCCAGCATTTATTGTTTGTAGATTTTTTGATGATGGCCATTCTGACTGGTGTGAGATGATATCTCATTGTAGTTTTGATTTGCATTTCTCTAATGATTAATGATGTTGAACATTCTTTCACGTGTTTGTTGGCAATCTGTATATCTTCTTTGGAGAAATGTCTATTTAGGTCTTCTGCCCATTTTTGGATTGCGTTGTGTGTTTTTTTGTTACTGAGCTGCATGAGCTGCTCGTAAATTTTGGAGATGAATCCTTTGTCAGTTGCTTCGTTTGCAGATATTTTCTCCCATTCTGAGGATTGTCTTTTCGTCTTGTTTATGGTTTCCTTTGCTGTGCAAAAGCTTTTAAGTTTCATTAAGTCCCATTTGTTTATTTTTGTTTTTATTTCCATTTCTCTAGGAGGTGGGTCAAAAAGGATCTTGCTGCGATTTATGTCAATAGAGTGTTCTGCCTATGTTTTCCTCTAAGAGTTTGATAGTGTCTGGCTTAACATTTAGGTCTTTAATCCATTTTGAGTTTATTTTTGTGTATGGTGTTAGGGAGTGTTCTAATTTCATACTTTTACATGTACCTGTCCAGTTTTCCCAGCACCACTTATAAAGAGGCTGTCTTTCCTCCACTGTATATGCTTGCCTCCTTTATCAAAGATAAGGTGACCATATGTGCGTGGGTTTATCTCTGGGCTTTCTATCCTGTTCCATTGATCTATATTTCTGTTTTTGTGCCAGTACCATACTGTCTTGATTACTGTAGCTTTGTAGTATAGTCTGAAGTCAGGGAGCCTGAGTCCTCCAGCTCCATTTTTCTTTCTAAAGATTGCTTTGGCTATTTGGGGTCTTTTGTGTTTCCATACAAATTGTGAAATTTTTTGTTCTAGTTCTGTGGAAAATGCCAGTGGTAGTTTGATAGGGATTGCATTGAATCTGTAGATTGCTTTGGGTAGTAGAGTCATTTTCACAATGTTGATTCTTCCAATCCAGGAACATGGTATATCTCTCCATCTATTTGTGTCATCTTTAATTTCTTTCATCAGTGTCTTATAATTTTCTGCATACAGGTCTTTTGTCTCCTTAGGTAGGTTTATTCCTAGATACTTTATTCTTTTTGTTGCAGTGGTAAATGGGAATCTTTCCTTAATTTCTCTTTCAGATTTTTCATCATTAGTGTATAGGAATGCAAGAGATTTCTGTGCATTAATTTTGTATCCTGCTACTTTACCAAATCCATTGATTAGCTCTAGTAGTTTTCTGGTAGCATCTTTAGGATTCTCTATGTATAGTGTCATGTCATCTGCAAACAGTGACAGCTTTACTTCTTCTTTTCCGATTTGGATTCCTTTTCTTTCTTTTTCTTCTCTGATTGCTGTGGCTAAAACTTCCAAAACTATGTTGAATAAGAGTGGTGAGAGTAGGCAACCTTGTCTTGTTCCTGATCTTAGTGGAAATGGTTTCAGTTTTTCACCATTGAGGATGAAGTTGGCTGTGGGTTTGTCATATATTGCCTTTATTATGTTGAGGAAAGTTCCCTCTATGCCTACTTTCTGCAGGGCTTTTTTCATAAATGGGTGTTGAAGTTTGTCAAAAGCTTTCTCTGCATCTATTGAGATGATCATATGGTTTTTCTCCTTCAATTTGTTAATATGATGTATCACGTTGATTGATTTGCGTATATTGAAGAATCCTTGCATTCCTGGGATAAACCCCACTTGGTCATGGTTTATGATCCTTTTAATGTGCTGTTGAATTCTGTTTGCTAGTATTTTGTTGAGGATTTTTGCATCTGTGTTCATCAGTGATATTGGCCTGTAGTTTTCTTTCTTTGTGACATCTTTGTCTGGTTTTGATATCAGGGTGATGGTGGCCTCGTAGAATGAGTTTGGGAGTGTTCCTCCCTCTGCAATATTTTGGAAGAGTTTGAGAAGGATAGGTGTTAGCTCTTCTTTAAATGTTTGATAGAATTCGCCTGTGAAGCCATCTGGTCCTGGGCTTTTGTTTGTTGGAAGATTTTTAATCACAGTTTCAATTTCAGTGCTTGTGATTGGTCTGTTCATATTTTCTATTTCTTCCTGGTTCAGCCTCAGAAGGTTGTGCCTTTCTAAGAATTTGTCCATTTCTTCCAGGTTGTCCATTTTATTGGCATAGAGTTGCTTGTAGTAATCTCTCGTGATCGTTTGTATCTCTGCAGTGTCAGTTGTTACTTCTCCTTTTTCATTTCTAATTCTACTGATTTGAGTCTTCTCCCTTTTTTTCTTGATGAGTCTGGCTAATGGTTTATCAATTTTGTTTATCTTCTCAAAGAACCAGCTTTTAGTTTTATTGATCTTTGCTATTGTTTCCTTCATTTCTTTTTCATTTATTTCTGATCTGATCTTTATGATTTCTTTCCTCCTGCTAACTTTGGGGGGTTTTTTTGTGCTTCTTTCTGTAATTGCTTTAGATGTAAGGTTAGGTTGTTCATTTGAGATGTTTCTTGTTTCTTGAGGTAGGATTGTATTGCTATAAACTTCCCTCTTAGAACTGCTTTTGCTACATCCCATAGGTTTTGGGTCGTTGTGTTTTCATTGTTATTTTTTTCTAGGTATTTTTTGATTTGCCCTTTGATTTCTTCATTGATCTCTTGGGTATTTAGTAGTGTATTGTTTAGCCTCCATGTGTTTGTATTTTTTACAGATTTTTTTCCTCTAATTGATATCTAGTCTCATAGCGTTGTGGTCAGAAAAGATACTTGATAAGATTTCAATTTTCTTAAATTTACTAAGGCTTGATTTGTGACCCAAGATATGATCTGTCCTGGAGAATGTTCCATGAACACTTGAGAGGAAAGTGTATTCTGTTGTTTTTGGGTGGAATGTCCTATAAATGTCAATTAAGTCCATCTTGTTTAATGTATCATGTAAAGCTTGTGTTTCCTTATTTCTTTTCATTTTGGATGATCTGTCCATTGGGAAGTAGGGTGTTAAAGTCCCCTACTATGATTGTATTATTGTCAGTATCCCCTTTTATGGCTGTAAGCATTTGCCTTATGTTTTGAGGTGCTCCTATGTTGGGTGCATAAATATTTACAATTGTAATATCTTCTTCTTGGACTGATCCCTTGAACATTATGTAGTGTCCTTCTTTGTCTCTTGTAATAGTCTTTATTTTAAAGTCTATTTTGTCTGATATGACAATTGCTACTCCAGCTTTCTTTTGATTTACATTTACGTGGAATATCTTTTTCCATCCCCTGACTTTCAGTCTGTATATGTCCCTAGGTCTGAAGTGGGTCTCTTGTAGACAGCATGTATGCGAATCTTGTTTTTGTATCCATTCAGCCAGTCTATGTCTTTTGGTTGGACCATTTAATCCATTTACATTTAAGGTAGTTATTGATGTCTATGTTCCTATTACCATTTTCTTAATTGTTTTGGGTTTGTTATTGTAGGTCTTTTCCTTCTCTTGTGTTTCCTGCCTAGAGAATTCCTTTAGTGTTTGTTGTAAAGCTGGTTTGGTGGTGCTGAATTCTCTTAGCTTTTGCTTGTCTGTAAAGGTTTTAATTTCTCTATTGAATCTGAATGAGATCCTTGCTGGGTAGAATAACCTTGGTTGTAGGTTTTTCCCTTTCATCACTTTAAATATGTCCTGCCATTCCCTCCTGGCTTGCAGAGTTTCTGCTGAAAGATCAGCTGTTAACCTTATGGGGATTCCCTTGTATGTTATTTGTTGTTTTTTCCCTTGCTGCTTTTAATATGTTTTCTTTGTATTTAATTTTTGACAGTTTGATTAATGTGTCTTGGTGTGTTTCTCCTTGGATTTGTCCTGTATGGGACTCTCTGCGCTTCCTGGACTTGATTAACTATTTCCTTTGCCACATTAGGGAAGTTTTCAACTATAATCTCTTGAAATATTTTCTCAGTCCCTTTCTTTTGCTCTTCTTCTTCTGGGACCCCTATAATTCGAATGTTGTTGCGTTTAATGTTGAACCAGTGGTCTCTGAGACTGTCCTCGATTCTTTTCATTCTTTTTCTTTATTTTGCTCTGCGGTAGTTACTTCCACAATTTTATCTTCCGGGTTACTTATCCGTTCTTCTGCCTCAGTTATTCTGCTCTTGATTCCTTCTAGAGAATTTTTAATTTCATTTATTGTGTTGTTCATCATTGTTTGCTTTTTAGTTCTTGTAGATCCTTGTTAAACGTTTCTTGTATTTTCTACATTCTTTTTCCAAGATTTTGGATCATCTTTACTCTCATTATTCTGAATTCTTTTTCAGGTAGACTGCCTATTTCCTCTTCATTTGTTTGGTCTGGTAGGTTTTTACCTTGCTCCTTCATCTGCTGTGTGGTTCTCTATCTTCTCATTTTGCTTAACTTACTGTGTTTGGGATCTCCTTTTCACAGGCTGCAGGTTCATAGTTCCCGTTGTTTTTGGTGTCTGCCCCCAGTGGCTAAGGTTGGTTCAGTGGGTTGTGTAGGCTTCCTGGTGGAGGGGACTGGTGCCTGTGTTCTGGTGGATGAGGCTGGATCTTGTCTTTCTGGTGGGCACGTCCACGTCTGGTGGTGTGTTTTGGGGTGTCTGTGGCCTTACTATGATTTTAGGCAGCCTCTCTGCTAATGGGTGGGGTTGTGTTCCTGTCTTGCTAGTTGTTGGGCATAGGGTGTCCAGCACTGGCGCTTGCTGGTCATTGAATGGAGCTGGGTCTTGGTGTTGAGATGGAGACCTCTGGGAGAGCTCTCACCGTTTGATGTTACGTGGAGCCGGGAGGTCTCTGGTGGGCCAGTGTCCTGAACTCGGCTCTCCCACCTCAGAGGCACAGGTCTGACACCTGGCCGGAGTACCAAGACCCTGTCAGCCACACGGCCAGGTACGTGGGGAGTTTCTTGCCTTTTGGGAAGTCTGCGGTCTTCTACCAGCGTTCAGTAGGTGTTCTGTAGGAGCAGTTCCACATGTAGATGCATTTCCGATGTATTTGTGGGGAGGAAGGTGATCTCCGCATCTTACTCCTCCGCCATCTTGAAGGTCTCCCTCAGCTTATTTTAAAGAAGAGGTGGTAGTGGCTTATTTATTTCTGTTTATTAACTGCCATCATCTACACTTGAAAACCAAATAGCACACAGAATGAGTGCCTTTGTGGGCCCCATAGAGGGCCTCACAAGTGAGAAAGTGAGTGATACAAAGAAAATGCTTCATTGTAAAGCAACCATGCTCCAATAAAAATTAATTAAAAAAAAAACAAAGAAAAAAAAAAAAAGAAAATGCTTCACAAATAAAGACTGGAGTCAACCTGACATCGGCTGTCTGTGTCGTCCGGGGCAGTGTCTGGTTCCGGGTAGCAGTATTGTGCGTGGTGAGATGAGGCAGCTGTGTGTGCGTCAGCATTCGGTGATGCTGGGAGCCAGATTTGCCCACGGAAGGTACAGGAACACGTGATGGCAGGCAGGCCCGAAGGCAGGGGCTCCTGGGTTTCCTCCTTGGTGTTTGTGTGATGCCGCTTGTCTCCAGTCACAGCCACATTTAGGAAATGTTGACTTGGAATTAAAAGAAAGAAAAGAAAAGAAAAAGATATTCTCAATTCCCCAGTTCTCTAGTTCTGTACCATGTACTTATTCATTGCTTCTGTGTCATATACTTTAAAAAAATGAACAGAGGTTACAGGGCAGCCCCATTTCAAGCAGGACCACTTGAAATGTGATCCATCAGTAGTACTTTGCTAGTTATAGGTTGTGAGACTCACTTTTGGGGAATGGATGGCCCAGGACAAACAGCTTCTCAGGAGGGGATCACATATCTTACCCGTTCATATACATCCTTCTAGGTGAGGGAGAGCAGTCAGGAAGCAGAATCATAATACTGCTGTTTCAGTATTTCGTTCACATAGTATGGAAATGCCAGCACTAATACCATTTCTAAAATATTCATCATCTACAAAACAAAAATCAGTGAAATTATTATATTTCAAATACAAAAACTCATAGAGTTGTAAAAAATTTGTAGACATGTAAGTAGACTTTCATATAGGTCTGCTGCTTCTTTTGACCGAATACCCTTCCCTTCTTCACCTTCCATAGAGCTGGCACCTCAGTCCTCCCCCCGGGGTGAGGGTCTTCTGGACCACCAACTCTCTGACCTTGGCTCTGGTTCCCAACAATAGTTTCTTTCCAGCCAACTTACCCAACTGAAAGCACGGTGACCCTGCCCTCCAGAAGAGAGATCAGCCTACCTCCAAAACTGGGCTCTTTCAGGGGGCAGGCAGGGGGCCATGGGAGGGACTAGGAGCTGCAGAAGGTGGGCATTAAAGGGGTCTGGGAGGGCTTGTGGTGGGGATTGCAGGGAGAGGGTGGTAGGAGAGAGCTGGAGAACTGGAGTGGGACTGGAGAGAGTCAAGACATACAGGAAAAGCTGCTGATTGATGTCTGAAATAACTCTATCGCACCAATAAAAATACTAGTATTTAAAAATACTAGATATGGGCTTCCCTGGTGGCGCTGCGGTTAAGAATCTGCCTGCCAATGTAGGGGACACAGGTTCGAGCCCTGGTCTGGGAAGATCCCACATGCTGCGGAGCAGCTAAGCCCCGTGCACTACAACTCCTGAGCCTGCACTCCAGAGCCCGCGAGCCACAACTGAGCCCATGCGCCACAACTACTGACGCCTGCATGCTCTAGGGTCTGTGTGCCACAACTACTGAGACTGCGAGCCACAACTACTGAAGCCTGCGCGCCTAGAGCCTGTGCTCCACAACAAGAGAAGCCACTGCAATGAGAAGCCCGCGCACCACAACAAAGAGTAGCCCCCGCTTGCCGCAAGTAGAGAAAGCCTGCACACAGCAACGAATACCTAATGCAGCCAAAAATAACAAATAAATAATAAATAAATTTATAAAAAAGTAAAAATACTAGATATAGTTGTCCCTCAGTATCAACAGGGGATTGGTTCCAGGAGCCCCCATCCCCATACCATGCTCAAGTCCCTCACATAAAATGTTGTATTATTTGCATATAACCTAAGCACATCCTGCCATAGACTTTAAATCATCTCTTGATTACTTATACTACATAATACAGTGTAAATGCTATGTAAATAGTTGCCGGTGTGTGACAAATTCAAGTTTTGCTTTCTGGAACCTTCTGGAATTGTCTTTTTTTTTTTTTTACATATTTTCCATCTGTGGTTGGTTGAATCTGCAGATGTGGAACTGTGGATAAGGAGGGCCGACTGTATACTGCCAATGCTGTAAAGCCAACAACTGTTTTTTTGTGTTTTTTTAAAAAATTAATTAATTGATTGATTTATGGCTGTGTTGGGTCTTCGTTTCTGTGCGAGGGCTTTCTCTAGTTGTGGCAAGTGGGGGCCACTCTTCATCGCGGTGCGCGGGCCTCTCATTATCGCGGCCTCTCTTGTTGCGGAGCACAGGCTCCAGACGCGCAGGCTCAGTAATTGTGGCTCACGGGCCCAGTCGCTCCGCGGCATGTGGGATCTTCCCAGACCAGGGCTCGAACCCGTGTCCCCTGCATTGGCAGGCAGATTCTCAGCCACTGAACCACCAGGGAAGCCCCGCAACAACTGTTTTTATAGTAACTGTTTTCACTTCTCCCATAGTCACTTTTAATTTGAAGTGTTCAAAACTTTATCTTGCTTTATAGACGAACACACATGGTAAAGATCTTTCTTTTGCCTTGAAAATAGGCAAATAATGCTTAGAATAAAATCTCTTCTGAGAGGGAGGTTAGAAAATTCTGAATATTGGCACCAGTTTTAAACACACTTTCCCAACACTCTTATCCCAAGAGATACTTGTACCCGTTGTAGGTACCTAGTGCTGTTTTATGGTGTGTGTGTGTTTATTTTAGTGATTTCAATTCCAAAATTCAAAGTAATTCGAGAAGTAGGCGTGAGAATGAATCAAGTCACTCTGGGTTCTGTGTGCAGGATTCCATACCTTGTCTCCCTGCACTGGAATCCTTTCTCTGATTAGTGTTTCTCAGGCTAGGGAAATGTTCCAAGATCCCTGAAGGAACATGTTTCTAAAGAATAAACAAGGGGAATTTTAATTAAAACTGCTTTTCAATGATTTCATTGAAATATACGCAAATACAAAAGGAGGTAGATATACACTTCTTATTCATATAGCATTTAAATGTTATAAAACCAAAGCAAATTTACAGATTAGATACTAACAAAACTCTAAAATCAGTAAAACACAAATGAGCCTCATGGATTTAACGTGATGAGCAAGAATGCCTTACTGAAGCCAAAGCCCACTTGCATTGTGATCAGGTCTGCGGGCTGCCAGGCCTGGGGACTTGAGTTCTGCAGCTTGTTCTATACACCCAGGGATGACTCAGCTCCCTTTTGTCCTTTCAGCTGCTATTAAACCTTCATTCATGCAGGGAGCCAGGACTGCAGTGGCCTTTTCCTGGGCACAAATGCATCACTTACAAAGGAAGACTGCTTTTCTTCTTTCTTATTACCCTTGGACAATTCAGTATAACATGGCACCAGTGCAATCATTAAAATAAATGCAAATTATATGGTAACACATCATTATAAAGAGGTCATTCAGAATGTGTTTTTATTTTGTTTAGGATATCGTTAAAAAAAACAACACAAAATTTAAAAAATGCATAGCGCACTTTCAGATCTCTGGGAATAAATCCATGGTGTTCTGTTTGAGAAATACTGCTACAGGTCAACATGATGTATACTGTTGATTTTTTTTGTTTCTTTCTGTTAGGTTATGTAGCAAACATTATTCATTAACTTAACAAAACCTTTCAGGAGAGAGTTCCTTTTTTCTCCTGATAAATGAAACTAACATACCTCTATAGATATGTTTGTGGTTGTATTTATTTATAGGCATATCTTGGAGAAATTGTGGGTTTGGTTCCAGACCACTGCAATAAAGTGAATGTCACAATAAAGCAAGTCACACAAATTTTGTGGTTTCCCAGTGCATATGAAAGTTATGTTTATGTTATACTGTAGTCTATTAAGTGTGCAATAGTATTATGTTTAAAAGAACAATGAATGTACAAACCTTAATTAAAAAATACTTCATTGCTAAAAAATGTTAGCTGTCATTTTAGCCTTCAGCCAGTCTCAGTCTTTTTGCAATGGTAACATCAGAGATCACTGATCACAGGTCACCATAACAAATAAGAATGAGAAACTTTGAAATATTGTGAGAATTACCAAAATGTGACACAGAGACATGAAGTGAGCAAGTGCTGTTGGAAATACGGCGCCCATAGTCTTGCGAGACTCAGGGTTGCCACAAAGTTCAATTTGCGGGGAAGGGGAGGGTGGGATGAATTGGGACATTAGGTTTGAGATAAATGTACTAACTACCACTTGTAAAACAGATAGCTAGTGGGAACCTGCTGTATAGCACAGGGAGCTCAGCTCGGTGCTCTGATGACCTAGATGGGTGGGAGGGAGGTCCAAAGTGGGGGGGATATATGTATATACATATAGCTGATTCACTTCACTGTACAGCAGAAACTAACACAACATTGTAGGGCAATTACACTCCAATAAAAAATAAATAAATAAATAATGTAAAAAACCAAAATTTTTTAAAAAGCCGTATCTGTGAAGCGCAATAAAGTGAAGCGCAGTAAAACGAGGTACGTCTGTATTGTTATTCCCCTCCTCAAAAGTTTATTCAGATTTAGTCACATATTGATGGAGTGTCTTCTGTAGGCCAGGCATTGGTCCCAGTGCCTAGTCAGGGGCAGCTTTCTCAATATCTTTTTTTTTTTTTATTTATTTTTGGCTGCATTGGGTCTTCATTGCTGCGCGTGGGCTTTCTCTAGTTGCGGCGAGCGGGGGCTACTCTTCGTTGCGGTGCGCGGGCTTCTCATTGCGGTGGCTTCTCTTGTTGCGGAGCACGGGCTCTAGGCACGCGGGCTTAGTAGTTGTGGCTCACGGGCTCCAGTAGTTGTGGCTCGCAGGCTCAGTAGATGCGGCGCACGGACTTAGTTGCTCCGCGGCATGTGGGGTCTTCCCGGACCAGGGCTTGAACCCGTGTCCCCTGCATTGGCAGGTGGATTCTTAACCACTGCGCCACCAGGGAAGCCCCCCAGGGACAGCTTTCTAAATATTTGGTTTCTCCCAAGAGGAACTCTGTGTGTGTGTGTAAAAGGGAGACTTAACACGTTGACAAATAAATGAAACTTGCATTATCCACTTTACCCAACAAAGTTAACCTCTGAAGTCATGGTTGTAAAGCTCCTGTTTTGGAATTAGGTTTCTTATAAGTGAGAGTTCTATTAATACTGTGAATTATGGGGTTAGTGACATGGTTTGTAAAGGTCCTTTAAAAAATTTTTTTTAATTGTTTTTAGTGTTCTTCTCAGTCTGTAGTCATCAAAACAACTAGCCTGTTCCATCAAAACTCCAGTAAGCTGTTCAAATGATGTTAGTTCCATGGTCAAATGGTCAGATAGGTTATCTGTTCTGTTATTTGTTTTGTTATTTGTGGGAGGTAGAAAGTTCAAGTTTTGTAATCCAACTAAGAGACTTTTTATTTTTCTTTACACAGAAGGCTAGACCATCTATAATGCAGGTAAATGACTCTGTAAAATTTATTTATGTATTTTTCCAGCAGTATTCTCTGTGGGATACTATAATATTGCCAATAATATGTTTTCTTCTAGGATGCTGTGACACTTTGTTCCTACCCTTTCATCTTTGATGCCCAAGCTAAGACCAAAATGTTACAGACCGACGCTGAGCTGCAGATGCAGGTAACATATTTTAAACCCTACTTTCTCTTCTTATGGGTTTCTTTCATCTTATACATTCAGTTGTAATTTTTCCAAATAGGAGAAAGTTGATTTGGATGAAGTTCCATTGTAACTTTTAGAACTGTTAGAAAAATTTTCAGCAATTTTGTATTGAATATAACACGTATACGTGAATGCACATCTACATAAACAGGGGGGGTGGCAAGTGTCTTCATAAAGGGCCGTATAGTAAATATGTGTCTTTGTGGGCCATACAGTTGTCTCAAGTATTCAACTCTGTCGTAGCATGAAATTTGAATTTTATATAATTTTCACATGTAGTGAAATATTTTTCTTTCGATTTTTTAAAGACTATTTAAAAATGTAAAAACTATTGTTAGCTCAACAGCTGTGCAAAAGCAGGCAGCAGGCTGGATTTGGTCCTTGGGCCATTGTTTGCTGACCCCTGATAGATAATTAAATGGAGTTGGCAGTTCTTTATTGAGCAAAAACTCAAGTTATAGAGATTTGTTTAATTTATTTTAAACACCCATTTTTATTGTAAAATATAATTGGTTTTGACAAGCCTACAAAGACACCTGTAAATTAGCAATCCAAATCTACCAATTCCCATTGTTGGTGGATGTATAACTTCATTCCTCTCCCTCTCCCTTTCCCCATCTGTCTGTCTCTCTCTAGCTCTTAGCTATATCTCTCTCTCTCTCTGTATATGTTTTCACAGTGATATATCCATGATATTGACAATTTAAAGGTTTTCCAGAGAAAATGGACATTTTTCAAAGAATAAACACCATTTAGCAAGGAGTTATTAGGTTTCTTTTCCCGCCACTTTGAAAGTCATAGTTTCTACCCACTGTCTATCATCACTTTCTTCTACTAAGATATTATTTCAGTCTTAATCAGCTTAGTCTAAATCATTTTCCTGGAATGAGTTACGGATCATATGGTTTACGAAGTGTTTCAGTTAATCTCTTTGGGTTCAGATTGGAAAGATTTGTGTGTTTTGTAAACATGAGTAACTGAGAAAATCTACTGGAAAAGTTAGGAGGAAAATAAAGACCAAAATAGAGCTGCATCCAGCCTGGCCCCGACCTACCCTTGGTCCAAAGGCAGGGCTGGCTGCTGTCCCCACTCACAGGTGCACTCTGAGTGGTAACTGCGCTCTTGCACGTGCCGTTCCAGGTGGCGGTCAACGGGGCCAACCTGCAGAACGTCTTCATGCTTCTCACCCTGGAGCCTCTGCTGGCCAGAAGCCCCTTCCTGGTCCTTCACGTTCGCAGGAGCAACCTTGTCGGCGACGCCCTGAGAGAGCTGAGCATTCATTCTGATATTGATTTGAAAAAGCCTCTCCAAGTGAGCCCTTCCCTATGTTCCTCTAAATACCTTCCTGGGTTTTCCTTAAACAGTGTTGATGAGGCAGCAAAGATTTTATTAAAATCGTGGAGTACAGCCATTCATTCTTCCTTTCATTCATTTTACAAGAATTTACTCACTTGCTTCTGTCCAATCACCAAACAGAACATCTCAACGTGACATCAGATAAAAATGCCAGTGGATCACTTGAGGGGAACATAGGGCCTTTTTTGTCTGCTCTCTTCAGTTTACCTGCTCCAGCTCTGCCAAAACCAAGCGAACAACAGCACTACTAAAGCTTCAACTAGGTAAAGCTACCAAGCCAGCATCTAGGAAGTCTTTGGATGTCAAAGATTTAAGAGAAAGAAGGTAAAAAAAAAAAAAAGAGAACGGAAAGGTAGTGAGATTGTCTGGGCAGCTGGTGGCCTGTTATGATAGGCCCTCTCAGTACTTGGAAATGATTAAATTAAGAAATTGTCTTTCCTCATAGATTAGGCATGTTTGTGTCACCACTTAGTGTATTCCCAGGGCTTAGCCCAATGCTTGGTACGCAGTAGCTGGTCAGTAAATATTTAGTGAATTATTGAAGTTTTAAGTCATTTACCTTTCCCTTCAGAAGACTTTCCTAACTCTATTTCCAATCCTGTTGTAAACTCCAGTTTCTGAAATGTACTAGGCAAGAAACTGATGGTCTCCACGATCCTGTCACCCTTTTAAAAATTTCCAGTAAGTAGTATCGGTCCCATCAGTCTGCCTGGGAGTTCTCCCTAGAACGTCTGGGTTAGGTTTTTGATACTGCAAAGAGAGGGCGCTTTCTTTGCCCCTTGTTTTCAATCAGTAATTCAGATGGGACAGTTCTTGCTTGGTAGCGTGTTTGAGTTAAGTCTTCTGCTGGCATCCGTATAATCGGAGACCTTTACTCTCCTCCTGCTCTAGGCAACCTTGACCACAGGCACCGGGATAAGCTTGCTTGCTTTTTTTTTTTGGCTGCGCCATGCAGCACGCGGGATCTTAGTTCCCTGTCCCCTGATCAAAGCCGTGGCCCCAGCACTGGGAGCGCGGAGTCTTAACCACTGGACCACCAGGGAAGTTCCCAGGATAAGCTTTCTTAAATGCTGTTTTTAGTTCTGTACCTGAGCCCTTACCAGTAAAATGGGGATGATAGTAGTAATTCCAGTGTGTAAGACTGTTCTGAGCATTAGGTTAATAGAGTTTAAGTGCTGGCTGGCATGTAGACAACTCTCAGTAAATCTCGTGCTTTGGTTCGCTGTAGCTGTTGTTGTGATGGGTCTCTTTATAGCCCCTCACAGAGCCCAGGTCTGTGTCTGCTCAGAATGCTCTCCTCCCTTTCATATGCATCAGTTAGTTCAAGAACCCCACTGAGAGAGATTTCTTCCTTTATTCAAGTTAGTCACTGCTTTTCTCTACGTGCCAGAACATTTACGTCTCAGTGTATCTGACTCTTGGAAAATAAAATGTATTCTCGAATTGGTTCTTTTATGTTTGCCTCCCTGCCCCAAATAGATGGTAAACTTTCTGTGGACATATGGTAAACTTCTGACTTTCTCTGTATCCCATGAAGTGCCTGGTAAAATTTTGTGTGTTTATAAGTGCCTTGTTAATAATCAGCAGATACACTTTGCAGTTTTCATTGCGTCAGTGTATTCTCTGTTACATCTTCCTTTCTTTGTCCTGACTTTGGAAAGAATTTGCTAAAAAAAAAAAAAAACAAAAAGAAAAAACGTAAAATGCCAGTGATTCCCCTGAAGTACTAATTCTACTTTCATTATTTCAAGGTCATTTTTGATGGTGAAGAAGCAGTGGATGCTGGTGGTGTCACAAAGGAGTTCTTTCTTTTACTATTAAAAGAATTGTTGAATCCCATCTATGGAATGTTTACCTACTATCAGGATTCAAATCTCTTGTGGTTTTCAGATAAGGTAAGTTAGTGATGTCACCATTCAGCAGATGGATTGAATTAAACTGCCTTTTTTGTTGTCAGACCAATCCCTAGCCTTCTGATGTTTACAAAGGGGAGCATAACAAAAGTAATCATTTAACATGACTATCTTCATGTTTCCCGTCTTCATGTTTCACCTGTTGCTAAGACCTCTTGGTGTGTTTTGTCACCCATTAGCCCCATTTCCATTTCTAGTAGGTAAGCTCCAAGTTTTGTAATCCTCGGAGGGTAGAAAGAGTATGGTATGATAAAGAAGTTGGTTTTATGACATATAAAAAGTAGTTGTCAAGTATATCTTATTTTAATAACAGGGATAGTATGTGTATGAATACTCATACAAATATACACACACACTCACACTTTTTGAAAATTCAGTTGGAGAGCTAAGTTTTAAAAGGCATTCTCATTTCAAGCAGACTATAGTTTCGCTCTTTTTCTACCAGAGTTTTCTCCCTAGATCTGCACTGTCCTGAAAGGTAGCCATTAGCTTCCTGTGTCTATTTAAGTTTAAATTTTATTTAATTAAAATTAAGTAATACTAAAGTCATTCCCTCAGTTGCACTAACCACCGTTCAAGTGCTCAGTAGGCACATGTAGTTAGTGGCTGCCATCTGGGACAGCACAGAATAGACTGTTTCCATCATTGCAGAAAGTTCTATTGGACGGCATTGCTCTAAATGAGGGTAAGCTGTTCTCTGTATCACAAATGAGCTGTAAATGCTTAACTTACAGCATTGCATCTTTGGGGGACAGCTGAACTTTTGTTAGGGGTACTTCTCTGCTTCAGAAGGTAACTAAATATTAACGAGATCTTCATTCTTTCATACTGAAAATATTTTAAGGTGAATGGCAGATTGTTTTGAGGGCTGCAAACGCTGTTTTTCTTTTCTTTTTTTTTTTTTTTTATGTTTATTTATTTATTTTTGGCTGTGTCGGGTCTTAGTTGCGGCGCAGGGTCTTCGTTGTGGCGCGCGGGCTCCAGAGTGCGTGGGCTCTGTAGTTGCAGCACGCGGGCTTAGTTGCCCTGTGGCATGTGGGATCTTAGTTCCCCTACCACGGATCAAACCCACGTCCCCTGCATCGGAAGGCGGGTTCTTAACCACTGGCCCACCAGGGAAGTCCCTGCTTTTAACACATTTGCACATGTGGTGAAAGTGTTTTGTAGAGCACAACTGGTTTCACTTGATTGGCATAACCTGCGGACTCGCCATCTACAACTCCACCGTGGTGGACCTGCACTTCCCGTTGGCTCTCTATAAGAAGCTACTGAACGTGAAGCCTGGCCTGGAGGACTTGAAGGAGCTGTCACCCACGGAAGGAAGGTATGGAGCTGGAAGACGGGAGCCTGGTGTGGAGAGCTGCTCTGGCGCTGGGATCAAAGGTTGACAACACCACGTGTACAAGTTAAGAGTTTATCATTAGACTGTGCTGTGTATGCTTTGTCTTAAGACGTAGCTCCACAGCTAGTGGCTTGAAGCAGTGCCTGTGTCACTCTAGGGGCAGAAGGAGAAAAGGGAAAAGGGAAGTCGTAGCTGCCCAGGAGTCCAGCTGTCTGCTTTTCTTATCCTGAACAAAAAATTAGGACTTCGAGCTTTGCCATGGTCCATAAGTACAGGGGAGGAAGTATTGAAAAGGGAGTCTGTATTTTGAAAAAGCCTACAGGTCTCCCTGTCCTTCTGTGTTTCTCTTTTCTGTGTCACCTTGACTGTCACACCGCAGCCGCACTCACAGCACTTCTGGTCACCAAACGTGTGGCGGTTTCCCCCTACCACCAAGTAATTCTCCACGACGCCAGCTGGTGTCCTACGATTCATCTCAGTTCTGACACCGGCTACCTAGAGATGGCATTGGATCCCACAAGCTCAGTGCTCGGTCCCTCCAGACTACTCTCACCTACTTCGGGGGCCAGTCACAAGCAGTAGGTCCCCAGGTTACCCGCAACTTCTGTCTGATCTGGTTACAAATCAGAGGTTCCCGTGACCCCTCCTCGGGTCCGATTAATTTCCTAGAGCGGCCCGAAGAATTCAGGGAAACACTTAGGTTTACCAGTTTATTCAAGGATTATGATAAAGGATACAGATGAACAGCCAGTTGAAGAGATACACAGGGTGAGGCCTGGAGGGGTCCTGAGTGTAGTAGGAGCTTCTGACCCCATGGAGTTGGGGTGCACTACCCTCCCCGTGTGTGGATGTGTTCACCAACCTGGAAGCTCCCTGAACGCCCTACTGTTGGGATTTTAAGGAGGCTTGCTTACGGTGTGATCAATTATGACCTTCATTTCCAGCCCCTCTCCCCTCTCTGGAGAATGGGGGGCGTGGAGCTGAAAATCATGGCTGGGTCCTTCTGGTGACCAGCCCCCGCCCAGGAGCCCACCCAGAATCACCCCATTAGAACAAAAGATGCTCCTAATATTCTCATCACGTAGGGTTTTGGGAGCCCTGTGCCAGGAACTGGGGGCAGAGACCAGTATATGCATTTTCTGTTATGTCACAGATCCTTTTTAAGAAAGTAGTTTGAGATATAATTCGCATACCACACAATTCACCCAGCTGAAGTATATAGTTCAGTGACTTTTAGTATATTCAGGGTTGTACAGCCTTTATTACAATCAATTTTAGAATATTTTCATCACCTGAAAAAGAAACCTGGTACTCCTTAGTCGACATCCCCAACTTCCTCATTCCCCAAGCCCTAGGCAACCACTAAGCTACTTTCTGTCTCTATTGATTGCCTATTCTGGATATTTCACATAAACAGAATCATACCATGTGTGTTTTTTTGTGACTGGCTTCTTTCACACAGCACGTTTTCAAGGTTCATCTAAGTTGTAACTTGTATCAGTATTTTATTTCTTTTTATTGCCAACTAATATTTCGTTATATGGATATATACCACATATTGTTTATC
Organism: Eschrichtius robustus; assembly: GCF_028021215.1. Classification (NCBI taxonomy): domain Eukaryota; kingdom Metazoa; phylum Chordata; class Mammalia; order Artiodactyla; family Eschrichtiidae; genus Eschrichtius; species Eschrichtius robustus. The sequence goes on from NC_090827.1 coordinate 9,682,342, forward strand.
CATTCATCAGTTGATGGACGTTTGGCTTTCTCCTACCTTCTGGCTATTACTAATAGTGCTGCTGTGGATATTCTTACAGACTTTTTGTGTTGATGTAAGTTTTCACTTTTCTGGGGTATGTACCTAGGAGTGGAATTGCTAGGTCAAATGGTAACTCTGTTTCGCCTTTTGAGGAACCTCCAGACGGTTTTCCAGCGTAGTGGAGCCATGTTTTTATGTTATTATTCTTTCTGGCTCTTAAAAAACTCCTTTTATTCTGAGTTTCTCTGTATTGATTTTAGGTAGCATAGGCGAAGTATATAAAAAGACACCATATCTGTGACTTTCTCTAAACAGTACAATTCTTTTGACTTCAACAGGAAGGAACATCCCTTTTTTATGGAGAAAGAATACTGATTTTAAGATGGAGATAGAGGAAGGGTGGTCTCTAAGGTGCCCTCTGGAAATGAGACTGTCAACACCACCAGTATAGGACACCAATACAGAGAAATCATAAAGGATGTGGGGAGAAGGGTGCACAGAGAGAGGAAAAGAAAATTTAGAAGGAATATAAAAAAATGGCAGAGGAGACCCAGGCAGGGTTGCTTTCTTTGGTAACTGAGAGTGACAGAAATGTGTGCTATTTTCTTTGCCAACCTGGCTGAGAATGATGCATTTCAAGTAGTAATCTTGGCTGGTTAACTGGAAACAGATTTAAATTCCACACTAAGAATTTTCTCTCTGGGCAATTTTCTTTCTTTATGGAACTGCCAGACTCCGAGATCACTAAAGAAGAAAGTGTGAATGAGGTCTAGTAATAAGAACGTATTCTCGTGAGAGTATACGATATGATCATTGTTGGCAGAAACATGTTTCTGTGTTCTTTAATATGGCAGTTCTTTACCGTACAGAGCCCCTTGCATTAACAAGTAAGCCATTAAGATTCCTAAGTGGATACAGTGACTTTGTAGCTTTTTTTTTTATGGTAAGAGGATTTTTCTACTAATGCATATGGATAAAGTAAGTCTGTAGGACCGCTGCAAGACCATCTCCTCATGTATCTACTTCTGAGGAATACCAGAGTTAACGTATGTGTCAGATATGACTCCATCTGAATGTCTTCATAAATTCAGTAAGATTTGTCAGTAGGAACAGAGAATGATTAATGAGTGTCTTACAAGTCAACTGCCGTATTTCTTTTCAAGATACAGTTGACATGATTTTCTGTCAGTCTGGATTTATGTTCATTCTAGAATCTTCTTTTATAGCGTTTCCTTGCAGACAGTCTGGTGGGCATGTGACTGAGATAGAAACACTATTGCCATGTCTGATTTGCCTCATTTCCTTTCTCTGTCAATCTGTGATTAGGAGTCTTCAAGAACTTTTAGATTACCCTGGGGAAGATATTGAGGAGTCTTTCTGCCTCAACTTCACGGTAAGGATTTCCACAGTTTACTCATGATTGTAGCTGTCTCTTTCATCATTCATGCTTACAAGTCACAATTAACATTAATTTTTCTCCAAATCAAAGAACAAATTCAGAGACTTCTCTGAACCAAATTATTTTAGCCATAGTGTCTTTTTGTATTTTTATTTTTAAAATTTTATTTATTTATTTATTTATTGGCTGCGTTGGGTCTTCGTTGCTGCGCGCGGGCTTTCTCTAGTTGCGGCGAGTGGGGGCTACTCTTCATTGCGGTGCGCGGGCTTCTCATTGCGGTGGCTTCTCTTGTTGTGGAGCACGGGCTCTAGGCACACGGGCTCAGTAGCTGTGGCGCACGGGCCTAGTTGCTCCGCAGCATGTGGGATCTTCCCGGACTAGGGCTCGAACCTGTGTTCCCTGCATTGGCAGGCGGATTCTTAGCCACTGTGCCACCAGGGAAGTCCCTTTAGTGTCTTTTTTAAAATCAAAGTATAGTTGCTGTACAATATTATATCAGTTACAGGTGTACAATATTGTGATTCACAATTTTTAAAGGTTATACTCCATTTATAGTTATTATAAAATATTTGCTATATTCCTCATGTTGTACAGTATGTCTTTGTAGCTTATTTTATACCTAATAGTTTGTACACCTTAGTCCCCTACCGCTATACTGTCCCTACCCTCTTCCCTCTCCCCGCTGGTAACCACTGGTTTGTTCTCTAAATCTGTGAGTCTGCTTCTCTTTTGTTACATTTACTAGTTTGTTGTGTTTTTTAGATTCTATGTACAAGTGACATTGTACAGTATTTGTCTTTCTCAGTCTGACTTATTTCACTTAGCATAAAACCCTCCAAGTTCATCCATGTTGCTGCAAATGGCACAATTTCCTTCTTTATTTTATGGCTGAGTAGTATTCCATTGTGTACATGTGTCACATCTTATTTACCCGTTCATCTGCTGATGGACACTTAGGTTGCTTCCATATCTTGGCTGTTGTAAATAATGTTGCTGTAAACATTGGGGTGCATGTATCTTTTCGAATTACTGTTTTTGTTTTTTTCAGATACATACTCAGGAGTAGAATTGGTGGGTCATATGGTAGTCAAGAGTGTTTTGAATGTTACAGGAGTTCAGTAAATGTGTTGAATAAATGAATGAATGATTAATCTATACAATTAAGAAAATTACTGAAGCATTATTCCTTTTTACTCCTATACATATAATTTCTTTTCTAGAGTTCATATCATTTTCTCTTTGATTGCATTTACTGGCAACTCCACGTCTTGGCATATATAGACTACCAAATGTAAAAGAGATAGCTAGTGGGAAGCAGCTGCATAGCACAGGGAGATCAGCTCGGTGCTTTGTGACCACCTAGAGGGGTGGGATAGGGAGGGTGGGAGGGAGAGGCAAGAGGGAGGAGATATGGGGATATATATATGTATGTATAGCTGATTCACTTTGTTATAAAGCAGAAACTGACACACCATTGTAAAGCAGTTACACTCCAATAAAGATGTTAAAAAAAAAACAGTAATGAAGAAAAAAATAAAAAAAGATATCTTTTAAGGTGTCAGTGTTCTCTGACTCAGGTTCCCTTTCTCCTCCTGAGAATGTTCTGTGGTAATAAGTAGTCATTAAGCTACATTTGTTCCTAAAGCTTCTCTCAGTCATTTGGGGTCTAGAAAGATAAGTGGTCAACAAAATTGAAATGTTTCTTTCTTCCCCCTCAAATATAGATTTGTCGAGAAAGCTATGGCGTGATTGAACAGAAGAAGCTGATACCTGGGGGAGACAAAGTGGCTGTGTGCAAGGAGAACAGGTTAGTCCTGACCCTGGACCGTGCACACGTTACTTCATTTCTCTGCACTTTTCCTTTTAAGACCAAGACTGAAGTTAAATTTTCATCCCTTCTTCAGAGGGAGTAAGGGTGCTAAGGCAACTTTAGGGGTTTAATAGTAGAGGAAGCAGCGGACCTGGGTTCAGGAGATAACTGTTGTAGTTCTGCATCTCTGTCTTACTGGCTTTGACCCTGAGCAAATCACGTAAACTCTCTGATCTCAGTTTCTCATCTGTCAGGTGGGGGTTATAATAACTGTCCTGCCTCCCTCATGGAATGGTTGTGAGACTAAAGTGAGATAATTTATAGGAGAACATTTTGGAATGAATGAACTCCCAGCATTTAGCACAAGGTTTCCAGTATCCAGCAGAGTGACTGGCATAAAAATGCTCCAAAAAATGTGTTGAATAAGCGAATGTTGTCAAGATGCTTATTATTATTGTGGTTTTATTGCTGAAGAATTTGTAATACAGGTTTTAAATTAAATTCTTTCTGCCTCATGAAAATTAATTCAAGTATATCTGATTTTTCAGGATGATTTTCTCTGTGTTATCCCTTTGGAGGAGAAAAAAATTCAATTTTGTTTGCTTTTGAATTAAATTATGAGTGAGGTTGTTGGCCATCTGCATATTAATTAATTCAGTTTACAAGCACTGAGTGTCTGCTGTATGCCAGGCATGTTTCTGGGTATAGGAAGTAAGTAACTTTTATCCTCAAGACTAGCTGGGAAGGGGCAGTGTAATGAATGATTGCAGTAGATTATGGTGCATGTGACAGGAAAGTGATAGGCCAAGTGCCAAGGAGCCAGGAGGAGAGGCCATAACACTTTGACCAAACACTGAAGAGGGAAAACATTTTAGACACAGGGAGTACTATGAGTCAGACTCTCAAATTTAACACATGCCAGAGAATGATGAGTATTTGTGGGGCGGGGGTTAGGGTGTGGATGGAGGGTGGGTGCAGTAGTATTGGGGTGGAGCTTGTCAAGACCTTAAATGGGTTTGCAGTGGGACGTGGTTGATCTCTGTTTGAGTGATGACTGGTGGCCATATGGAAGTCAGCCACGTGTGGAGAGGCCCATTAGGAGGCTGTTGAGGTAGCTCAAGGGCAGGGTGGTAAGGGCCAAAGTGAAGGTAGCAGGGATACAGAGCCGGCTACATGTTGGTTATATAATCAGCAGGAGCTAGTGTCTCATTATATACAGATGGTACTAGAGAGGCATGTAAATTTTTTTTTTTAATCAATTTATTTATTTATTTATGGCTGCATTGGGTCTTTGTTGCTGTGCGCGGGCTTTCTCTAGTTGCGACAAGCGGGGGCTACTCTTTGTTGCGGTGCGTGGGCTTCTCATTGCGGTGGCTTCTCTTGTTGTGGAGCACGGGCTCTAGGTGCGCGGGCTCAGTAGTTGTGGCTTGCGGGCTCTAGAGCTCAGGCTCAGTAGTTGTGGCGCACGTGATTAGTTGATCTGCGGCATGTGGGATCTTCCCGGACCAGGGATCGAACCTGTGTCCCCTGCATTGGCAGGCGGATTCTTAACCACTGCGCCACCAGGGGAAGTCCTGAGAGGCACGTATTGATAACAACTCTGACTTCTAATTTGGAGAGCTGACCAACAGGAAACAGAATCTGTAGCGCAGGGTGGAGGGGAAAGAGTTCTGTTTTTTATGTGTTGATTTTGACATGTCTGTGTGATACCTGGGTGATTTTGTTTACAGCTGAAAATTTATGTCTATCATCAAGAGAGGTCTTTTTTTAAAATCAATTCATAATTTTTTTTTTTTAAGTAGGATGTTTTCTTTTTCTTTTTTGCATTTAAAATTTTAATACAGTCTTTAAAGGTTACTTTCCATTTACAATTATTACAAAATATTGGCTGTATTCCCATATTGTACAGTACATCCTTGAACCTATCTTACACCAGGTAGTTTGTACCTCCCACTCCCCAACCCCTATGTTGCCCCTCCCCCTCACAGGTAACCATAGTTTGTTCTCTATGTCTGTGAGTCTGCTTCTTTTTTGTTATATTCACTAGTTTGTTGTATTAGAAGAGAAGTCTTATATCAGTAGTTTATTTGTTTACTTATTCCAGTCTTAATCACCAGTGAATTTGAGGTTGCCTACACAAGGAAAAAAGTGGTGAAATAAATAAAAAACGAGGACAGGGAAAATGTATGTTCTTAGAGGAGTTGTATGTATTAGAATAGAAAGTAGACTCTTGAGATGAGGATTTAGGGACCGTTAGCACATTAGCTAGAGACAAAACTTCTCGGCTTAAAGAAGGGGTAGGGGTGAGGAAAGACGAGGGAGTGGCAGTCTCCACTTGGGAGGGTTGTGAGCGAGGGAAGCCTTCTGGAAGCAAGGGTTCATTGAAGCTACGGAAAAAGTTACAGATGAAGAGAAGTTGTTTGCTGTTTTAAGCATGTTGTGAAATTAAAGCTAATTCACTCTGGGTTTTAGTTGGCTTCTCACTGTAAATAGTTGCAAAGATGCAACCAGAGATCCTATGAAATTCACTCTATCCAAGTGATGTATATTGGCTTCCTCCCATAAGTTTTCCCTTTGGAAAACAGGAATGATAGAAAAACTGACAGGCCTCTTCTTCCATCCTTTTACATTTTTAAAGATAGCTAGAAGCCAAAGTGGTCTAATGTAACATTCAGTAATCTTTTTTGTCGTGTAAACTTTCCAGACTATCCAGGAAGCCTCAGCTTTGGGGAAAGTGTGAGCTATAATACCAGAATTAAGTAAAATAATCCAGAAGTTGCTAAGTACCCAACAAAATGGCTTCAGATGATGAAATTATCTTGACTCTGGGACTCTAATATAGAGGCTAGTCTTGTCTCAAGTAGGTGTTTCAGTCGAAACTCTAACTTGATAAGAATCTTTTGGAGCTGAAAGCACTGTCCTTTCTTTATCTACATAATGTTGGTATTTTTGTTGACAGCAAATGATTTGTTTAATAAGAACAGTCTCATTATTCCGTAGAGTCTGATAATGTTTTTATTTTTTATTTTATTTATTTTTAATTTTTTAATATTTATTTATTTGGCTGCAACAGGTCTTAGTTGCGGCACGTGGGATCTTCGTTGCAGCATGTGGGATCTTTAGTTGAGGCATGCGGGATCTTTAGTTGCGGCACGTGAACTCTTAGTTGTCGCATGTGGGATCTAGTTCCCTGACCAGGGATCGAACCCAGGCCCCCTGCCTTGGGAGTGCGGAGTCTTAGCCACTGCGCCACCAGGGAAGTCCTTGATACTGTTTTTAGAATTGGGGAATTTATGGCAGATCATAAAGTGGCTTTGTGGGTCCAGGTGATTTCTCTTCCCTCCTGGTTTTGACGATCGCTTTATTACATGTGTATGTATGTACCTACGTAGATACATCTATAGTCTTTAGTCTTTCAAAGGATGTCTGAGCTTTTGCGTCAGATTTCAGACACGACGGTGTGTGCATTAGGAGCTAACAGTGGGCTGGGCAAGCAGCCTGAGGAAGGGCATATTCAGAATTTCTTCACATTCTGGTGAGCCATCCTAATGCGCTGTGTGTTGGATACACCGGGTGGGGAAAAGAGCGATGTCGTGTGGGCATAGGTGATTTGTGATGTAGTCTGCAGAAGAGGCAGTTGTTGGGACTTTTCTTTTTCATATCTTTATAAAATTATTTCTCTTGGAGTACTTTTTGTCTGTGCCTTTTTTGCTCTCTATATCTTTCCGGGTCTGAGTTTTTCTCTTTCTGTCTCTGTGCTTCTCTCTCTCTCTCTCTCTCACTCTTACTGTCTTTCCTTATTCAGTAGGTGTTTCTTTGAATCAGCAATTGAATTCACTTAATAGTTGAGAGACAGTTTGTGCAGGAACACTGAAGTAGACCACAGTTTGTTTAGGGTGGTAAGCCGTTCTCATATGTAACCATAAATGAAATATGAAGACAAAATTGATTAATTGGATCGGAAGAGGTTCAGAGAAATCCACGTAGACATACGCATCTGGGAGGATGGATATGGGATCAGAGCTGTTGGGAGAACTCCTAAGATTTGGATACTAGAAAGTAGAGACGAGGACATAATAAAAAGGGGAAGGTGCTCTGTAAAGTTTGTGAGCAAAGGAGTTGCATGATAGATGAGGGTCCGTGGCACACTTCCTTTCTTCGTCTTCTTTTTTTCCTTCTCCATTATTTATATCTGTTGCTGACTCGCGGGCTGCAGCCCGCAGTCCTACAAGCTCTGTACTTGCCCAGCCTTGAGACCGAAGAAAGAGCCCGGAGTCGGCAACAGAGACATCAGTGGTTTACTGCATGGGAGATCTTACGTGTCTGAAGCAAGGTTTTGGAGCAACACCCCACTGTGTGCGTCCGAGGTCAGGCAGGATGTGCTGGCAGTCTTTGCTACCGGGGGGATGGGGGAGGTGACCAGTTATAGGGGGAATTGACGTCAGGTTGGCTCTCAGTTATCAGGGAAACCAGCAGAGGGGCACGCCCCTCAGCGCCCCTTTGATAAGCTATCTTCGCAGAGGTGTTGTGATCTCAAGTTAGAACGGTCATTAGCTAGGGCCTGGGGCAAGTCTGTAGGAAGGTCAGTCGTGTGAGTAGGTGTAGGTGAAGCAGGCACAGGTAGAGCAGGGGATGGACGGAGAGCAAGAGGACAGCCATCTTGAATGTCCTGACCATACACTGACACATTTGCACTCCTGGACATTGCTGATCCCATGAGGGGTCCTCAGAATCAGTGTGGAGAGCATGCTTTTGTTTACAGCCATGTGGGTTCCTTTTCTCTGTCTGTGCAGTTATTTGCCCCTAATTGACCTCAGGGCTGCTTCTAGAAAACATTTTCCATAAGGGTGTTCTGATGACATACAGGTTCCTTAAAAGAAAGACAGTACATAATTTCAAGGGAGTAATAAGGGAACTTGCATTATTCTTTTACTTGTATTACAAAACTCCATTGTTCTGTTACCATGACTTTCTAAAAAGTAGCTTCTCTCTTTCTAAAAAAAGTTTTCAAATCTTTGTGCAATAAAATGTGCTGTCGTTTTAAATATTGCCAGGCAGAGGGGGATTCTTATTTTTATTGCCAGTACGCGGCGCTTGAAATTTAAACGTGGAACGGCTTCTGTGTTAGGTGCAAGTTTGGGTTTCAGCTTTTCTGGGTTGCTGGCACTCACCGAGCACACGGTGGTGAGCTCACCCGCTACTTCAGGCACTGTTGTCCGTGACTCTGTACCCGGTGACAGGAGCAGACCCCCTTGCTGACACAGTTACCTGTTGGGAAGGCTTCTGAGAACCTAGTGTGGTTACTGCCTCATTACATAGTATTGCTGTCAGAGTTAGGGACAGCCAGAAGAAGCCCAGCAAATGTTTTTTCCTTTATCTTTAATGTTGCAAAAAGCAGAAATCTTAACATTAAAGCACGTTGAGATCCTGGTAAGAAAGCTTGTATACGACGGCAGAAGATTAATCATTGCAGCTGTTATTTCCTTTTGACTGTTGTATGCCATAACCTCATTACTGGGGGGTCCTTTTTGGGTGTTTCATAGATTAGTCTAAGAATATTAAATGAAAGAACCAAAAGAATAACACCTGCTGGATTTTTAACTTGAGCGTTGTGTATACAGATACTGCTGGCATTGAAGCTGTTTCTGTTAACAGTAAGATACTTGCTGTCACCACTGCCCTGGAGGGAAATGTCAGAAGGGTACCGATTCTGTATCCATAATTTATTATATTCCATTTGGACTTAAAATTGCTTTCTTTCCTTGGACAAGAGCTGCAGACAGACAATTGAATTATAAGCATCCAGGTAAAAGAATAACCGTGGGTGATTGCTGGTGGCCACATCTTAGCTAAATCTTGGAACAACTGGCAGTCACATCTGGATAATACTGCATTACATGACTATTTGTGGTTAAGGATTTCTCACACTCTGTGGCATGGTGTTACTACCATTAATAAAAAAACCCCACATATCATTCTAGATTTCCCCCAGTTTAACTCAATTTAATCAAATCCAATGCAATCAATATCTTCCCCCATTTCTTCCATATTAAAAAAGGGGTGGGGAGAGGGAATAGTGAAAAGGAAATGCCAGGCTTAAGGTAAGTGCTCCAAAGGGCACCTAGATTCCATAGAGAGAACCTGAGAATAAAACCCACACGTGACAAATACTTCTAGCTCCTTAAGATCTACTGAAGTTAGGACCAATGAAAGACTTCACTTGATCTCTCTCTCTTTTTTTTTTTTTAACATCTTTGTTGGAGTATAATTGCTTTACAATGGTGTGTTAGTTTCTGCTTTATAGCAAAGTGAATCAGCTATACATATACATATATCCCCATATCTCCTCCCTCTTGCGTCTTCCTCCCACCTTGATCTCTTGAGATAGTCTATGAGAGGTGTAATCTTTAAGATCTGCATGTTACTCGCACTGGCTGTTACAGGAATAGCAGATAATTAAAATGCCAGTAACATTTCTTGGGTGCTTCCCTTGTGTCAGGCATTATTCTGAGTCCTTCACATGCAGGCCTCCCCACTTTACAGTTGAAGAAACTGAGGCAGAGAGAGACGTTAAGTCACTTGTTCAAGGTTACACAGCCAGAAGTCCAGTGTTCAAACATCAGAGCCAGAATTCAGAGCCATTCTGTTTGACGGAGAGCTTGTGCTCTCAGTACACTGCCACTTAGAGGGCCAAGACCAGGGCTCCAGAGTCCCCATGTCCCCTCATCCCTAGAAGATAAATGACTTCGAAGAATTTGCTGTTTTTGTTTCAGGCAGACGATGCAATTTTTTTAAAAACAAAGTTGGCATAGTTAAAGACATACAATGTACGTATAAAAGTGTATGTCTGAATTTTTAAACTTAGGTTGAGACAATGCTTATATCTATAATGTTATTATAAAGCCCTCATGGACACCCTTAATAATGGCTGCACAGCCTGCTGTGTAAATGTGTATCTTCTATTCTTTCTCTTTTGGGTATCTGGCTTGTTTCTGTGTTCTTTTTTTTTTTCTTTCTCTTTTTTTTCTTTCTTTTCCCCCTCCATTTTTAATAAGACTGTATCAGTCATCTTATGTAGAAAGCTTTGTTTGTTTTTAAAATTTCTTTTTAATGGTAAGGTCCCAAGGGTGAAATTGAATTAGTGTATATATCATTTTGAATTTGTTGATATTTTTACTAAATTGATTTTGCTAATGAATTATACCAGCTTATACATTATCATCAATGTATGAGAAGTACCTATTTCATCGAATCCTTACAAATACTGAGTGTTCTTTTTTTTTTTTTAAATCTAATCTAATTTAATAAGAAACTTGACCTCACTTGTAAAATTTGTATTTCTTCCATGCATAGGCTACTTCACATATTCTGCCCAGCATTGATCCTTTTTACTGATGTTTACCTCTAAAATATTTTTGTTTAAAGGAAGTGAATGAGATAGAAGTGGTCATTGCCCAACATTATTAATGTGTTAAATGCCACTGAATTGTTCATTTAAAATGGCTATGTTTTGTGAATTTCACCCCAATTAAAAAAACGTGTTTGTGTCTATGTGTGTGCACATGCAAATGTGTGTGTGTACGCTTAATTGTAAACTCTCAGAGTTGCTGTGATGTGCTTGGGCAGGGAGCGTGGGCATGCTGCAGGCTTCTGCATAATGCTCTTGGAGACCGAGTTGAATGTGTAATGCACAGTTGCCTTGCCTTCTGCCAGTTATGTTGTGCATTGCTTACTAATTTGGGCCTATAATGGATGAAAAAAGGTTTATGAGTAAGAGTGTTTGACCTGCCTTCCAGGGAGGGTATCCTGCTACATGTTAACACACAAGATTTATGTCTGCCTGAGGAACGATCAAATAAGCAATGCAGGAAACAGAGGGGAAAGATCAACCCAGTTAGGAAAATGGTGGAAATTGTTTGACATTACGACGGGCATCATATATGTGCCTTATCCTGAGAAAAGTAACCAACAGTGGCATGACTGGTAGCTGGGAAACCCCGCAGCTGAAGTCTTACCACAAGTGAAGGGAAGATTGCTGGCCCGAGCACACAGCTCGGCGTGCGTGTCCTCCAGACCTTGCTGGAGGCTGGTCCACTTAGTATCGCCCTTTCAGGACGTGTCTTGCTGCCCCAAACAGGATTGCAGTATTTCCCTCTCTTAAAGTCATCCGCTGATGTCCTTTACGTATTTCTCTATTAAGATGAAATGATTTTCGTATCATTTGTACCAACTCTTTATTATATTAAGACTATCAACCCTTTGCCATGTGTATTTATTGCAGATTTTATTCCCAGTTTGCTGTTTACTTTTAAAAATGTGGAGTCTGTTTACATCTCTAAAACTTCTTAATTTTTGTGTTGTCGCGCCTGTCGATTATTTCTTTTGGTCTTAAATCATTCTAAATTTAACCTTTCCCTGTCTAGTCATTGATACTTAGTAATATATTTTCTTCAATTAAAAAAATTTTTTTTCTCTCTGTCCTAAGGTAAAAATCTTAATTGTTTTCCTATTCTTACAGGTGAAGATTAGGGTAATTATATGGTTCCAGATCCAGTTTGGGTTTTGATTTGAAGTGTAATAAATTAATTTGGGAAGAATTGACACTTCTGTGATATTCAGTCTCACCGTCCAAAGGCCTCTTTTACATTTCTTTGTGATACTGTTTTTTTTTTCTTTTCATAGGTTATATACATTTTTATGAGAGGTTTTTATAAATATTTTGATTTCTTATTTCTACTGTGAAAGAGAGCCCTTTGCATATATTTTTATCATTAGTAGTGGCTAGAAATAGTTATTGGTTTTTATATATTTATATGGTTGGTCTGTTCCTCAAATTTATGAATGTGATAGCTTTCAGTTGATTCTTTTGGGTTTTCTATGTGTAATTACATGCCTGAAAAAAAATTTTTTTCCCTCCCACTAACTACACACCTTATTTGTTTCATTCATTTTTGCTTTTTTGTGGGATCTAGAAAAATATTAAATGACAGTCTCTTACTCCTAGGGATAAGAAATGAATATTGAATTTTATTAGATTTTTTTTCCTTCTATTTCAGATAATCATGATTAAGATAATCACTGACTTATGTAATACATTATTTTGATTTTCTCTTTTTGTTGTCCCAGCCCTAAGGAAGATTAATAATACATTAAGGTTTCACTCAACTATTGCCATTAGCAACAGGTCAGAGCTTCCTTCCGTTCCCTAAGGTAAAGCAGTCTAATTTTGCTTCTGACTAATTTTAACCCTTAAGGGAAATGGAAGAAAACACGTCTGTGTTTAAAATTTTGGGGGGGTCTTCAATTTTATACTTCATTTAGAATGCCCAAATATAAAGTTGAAATAGACTTTTTAATACACGTATAATGTCACGTTAAAGTCTTTTATCCTTTCTGGGAAGAAATCAAAACCTGATTTTTATATTGAGGAAAACAAAACAAGACAGTTTATTGAACTACCTGTGTTTATGAATTAAAGGCCACTTCTTTAACAGTAATATCATGAACTTAGGAATATAATATGTATTTTTTCTTCTTTCATAATTTAGGAGGATTGAACTTCAAATCATCATCTTTATCTTTCATCTAATAATAATAACCATAATAATAATAGCTGAAATATCTTGAGCACTTAGGGTCAGACACTGGTCTGTGGGATTTATGTAAGTTAGCTAGTTTGTTCTTCGTAATAACCTGTGAGGAAGGGACTGTTACTACCCCCTTTTATAGACGAGGAGAAACTGAACACAGATTAATGTAATTGCCCAAGATTCACTGCTAGTAGGAGGCAGAGCTGGGATTTGATTCCAGGCAGTCGGTATGAGTCCTTTTGTTTTTTGAAAATACTGTTTTATTAACACCACAGTGGTAAACAACGTTATGCTTAAATTTCTTTATAGATCACACAATTCGAAACCCACAAAGAAGCTAAGAGTCTTTACATTAAATGTGTCCTCCTAAAAATCCTTTACTGTATGACAGTCTGTTCTCAAGCAGAAAAATTTGATTATGCACCATTTTATATTTAATATATCACATTTACATAGCAACATAATGAAGGCACAGCTAACACAAGCAAACTTAAACCCCTTCTACTTCTGAGCTGGGGGTGGGGACACACAGTTGGATTGGTTTTTCAAGTATATATTTTTTCCACATATTAGCTTCCGTGAAGAGTTCTGATAATTTTCACAGCTACGTTCTAAAAGCTACAAGACAAAAAGACATCACAAGGATCAAACATAACATTGGATACACATGCTTTACAGAATTTACTAGATTCTACATCTTTTCAAGTAAATTAATGTTTGTAAAATGCTAAAGGGATCAATACTTAAACATTGGGTTTGTTTTTTTTTTTTTTAACACCTTTGTAAACAGACACTACCAAGAAAACACAAACACAAGACTGTAAATAATGAACACATATGTTGACAACAGTGTACAGGTTATACACCCTCCTTCTCAGAACCAAATATTCAGAACAGTCTTTAGAATCTGAAGTGGCAGTTTTCTGGGCCTCATTAACAGTACTGTCATGATCTCCGGCACCGGCTTCCTCCATCCCATCACACTTCTCTGAAGTGTAAAGCTGATGTCTGGGTTACGAAAGCAAAGTCTTAAAGATGAGATATTTTTCTTGGGTTCTGCTGCTTCTGCGCTGGAAAAATGCAAGACTAAAGAAATTGCAGAATTAGGCATTGAGAACATGTTCAGTCTCGGCTTGGGTGTCTGCGTGTAGTGTGATGATAGTGTGTGATCCAAGGGTTTCCAAGTGACGTCCTTCACTTCACATCTACTTGACACCCTTCGGAAGTCTCAACTCCAGTCCTCGCAGAAGAGATCATGAAAAAACCATTTCAGATTTAACTCGTTTGCAACACCTTTTGGTGTATTGGTGTTCAGATTGGAAACGGGCTGGCCGGAATCTGACTGCGTCGATTTAATATGATGTTAGGAATGTCAGAATTGATTCACATTGTATTTTGGTCCAAAACCTGAGCCTTTTCAAGTCCACCGATGTGTTAAAAAAAAAAAAAAAAATCGGGGTTTTTCATCTGCGTCGTCATTCTGCTCTGCAGTCTCTGCCCCCGCTTATTTCTGGGCGTCGTCAGACACTGCAGCGCGGGGACCCTCATCCTCGGCGGCGGCGCCCGCCGCCTCCGCTGCAGCCTCTGCCGGAGGCTCTCCCTCCTCCTCCTCCTCCTCCCCCCCCTCCTCCTCCTCCTCGTACTCTTCCTCCTCGTCCTCCTCGTCGTCACCCTCTAAGGTCCACGCACACCCCTCCATCTCACCGGTGAGCTCCTGGATCTTAGCGAGCAAGGGCTTATAGATGTCGTTATACTTTTTCTCCAGAGCCTGGAATTCCTTATCAAATTTGGCTTCTATCTTATCGCACCGCTTCTGCAGCTTTTTGAGCGCCAGGACTCGGCATTTCACCGAGTTAGGCAGGCTCTCGATAAAGTCATTTCTAGGCTTCGGTGCGTTCTCCGCAGGCGTCTGGGGCTCCTCAGCCGTCTGACCGACCGCGCCGTCGGAGTCGCCGGACGCGCTGTCACAATCTCCCCGCTGCGCACCGCCTTCCGCCATTACCTCCGCCGCCGCCGCCGCCGCGGCCGCCTCTGCTGCAGCCGCCGCCTGGCTCGGCTCCGCGGGGCCCTGGTTCTCCGAGTCGGCCATGTTCGCGGAGCAGCGCAGAGGTCTCGGTGGCTCCCGCGCAGAGCTGCCCGCGAGCTGCGCCCCAGCGATCCTGCGGCAAGCGGCAAGCGGCAAGCGGCAAGCGGCGCTGACGTCGGCCGCGGCGGGGACGTTGGCGCGGCCCCGCCCTTTGCGCCCGCGGGCGCTTGACTGGCTCCCCACAATCAGCTGATGGTCGGGCCCTCGAGCCGCGCCAGCCCGCCGGCCGCCGGTGCTGCGCTGCCGTCTCCCCGCACTGCGGGCGGCGTCCGGACCCGTTTCTTAGCGACCCTGCCCGGCCGCCCGCGCACGCCTCCCCCGCGGCAGAGCGGGGGGCTGGGGCTGGCGGCGGGGATGCGCCGCGGGGAAGGGCTTCATCTCCATCCGCCAGTGCGCCTGGCTTGGCGCTTGTCTGCATCTCCCCTTAGCTGGCGCTGGGCTGCCGTTGGCATGCCGTTGGCAGGGCGTCTCTGGCTTACTCCTGGGGAGCCGTCTTTAAGCACCTGAGATTTCATTGAATTCTTCTCCGGAAAGTGGAGGCGCGGGGAGAGCGGGCTCCGTCCCACCCCGTTGAGGACCTGGGTGCGTGTGCTGATGGGGGCGGGAATAGTGCAGTTTACATGCCCCCCATCACCCCTGCCCCCCCCCCCCCCCCCTCCGCAGCAGCCCCTCTCCCAGCCTAGCAGCATATATACTGGTGGCAGGGCCTTCTCCCAGCTAGACGGACCCTGGAAGCAGCTTTGGAGCCGTTTGGATAGGGAATCTCGGAACGCCGGTATCCTGGAATGTTCTCGAAGGGTCCTCGGAGCCCTTGGCCTCTGGGGAGGAATAAAGCTGCAGGAGGGCCAAAGAAAGCAAGACCGTGTAAGCCCTGAGGCCCGGGCCGAGGGCCCCCTGCCTTCCCGGGCCTGAAGCATGTGTTTAGAACTGCCACTCCTTGGGGGCGCGCTGGCACACACACACACACACACACACGTACAGGCATTGTCCCCGAGGCACGTTCAGCACCTGTGCTATGGCTCTTACCGGTGATTCGTGTATGAGAACATTGAGGAAAGCTATTAAATACCGAGCTCTTGTTCTCTAATAGCCATGTGAGTAGACACTTTAGTTCCTCATTTATTAAATCAGAAAGATAGCTTCTTGAGTAAGGATAAGGGCACATAGTTTAGGTATAGAACGCAAACGATCTTTACAGGGGTTCTTCAGGAGTGGTTTCAAATTCACCATGACTGATATAAATGCTTTTCCTTCATCAGTTATACTGGGACTTGCTGAAGCTTTTCCATAAAACCTGTGACTGTAAGGAAGTTACTTCCCTAAGTACATTTGGTGCCGTCTTTTGATTCTTGCGGATATTAGTTAATAATATGTAAAGCACTTAGTGCTGACACTTGGTGGGCACTTTGTAAGTGTTTTGTTTGCAAAATAATTAAATTGCATTTATTAATCCACAAAGATAACCTGCAATAATAATTCTCTTACAAAAGGACATCTTTGTGCCCATCCCCAAAGAAAGTTACTATTTACAAAAGGCCCAGTGTATTCCCATTAGCAAACATGCTAGTTTTTTTTGGTACTTGTGATTCCTATTACTTACCTTCTTAATTCCGTTCCAGATAATTTATTATCTGCTTCCCTGTTAGCGTTTGTAATGACTTGAGTTTTTTTTTTTGTTAAATTTCAATCTTAACTCTGACTGAATTTGCTGTAATAATGTATCTATATTTAGTTGGCTGATCCTATACATATTCCGTATATCATATATGGAATATGTATAGGATCAGCCAACTAAAGCTACCTTGAGGTTAGGAATGCCTTTTCTCATTTTTAAAAATAAGGAACTTAGCAGCAGAAAAAGAAAGTGAAATAAATATTCTCTTACAACTATGTATCACCTGATTGGCAGAATTGGGCAGAAACCAGGCCTTCAAACTCCTGTAGTATAGAAGCTGTGACATACTTTAAAAAGACAAAACAGAACAAGACCCAAACTTTATTCAAATCTATTTAACTAACTTAACTTGCTTGAGACCACCAGGGTGTGCCCCGTCTCTTAGGATTTTTATGTTCCCATCTTAAAAAAAAATTTTAAACTTCGCCTTAAGCTATGGGGTTCTTGGACTCCTTAATCAATAGAAGCTGATAAGAGGCCAGGTAAGAAATTCAAGCAAGGCTTTATTGGGACTAGTGCTACAGCACAAGGGAGCTAAAGCACGTAACAGTTTCCCTTTTCACTCCCTAAGCGGAGAGGTGAGGGGGTTCCTCATCTGGGGCGAGGGTAGGAATGGGTCCAGGGGTCAGGCCAGAGGGGTAGCTTTGCTGGTCTGCCCAGCCCCTTGGTGGGTCTGTGTGCAGGGGGCATGCGCAGTACCCTGCTTTCGGTTCCTGGTACCCTGCTTTTGCTCCCGGTTCCTCAGAAGTGACGTTGGGTATTTGGTCTTTTTGTACCTTGTTCGTAATTTGCCCCAACTGGGCACGCGTGCGGTTATTTTTAGTCCCTTCTGCTTTCTTTGTATTTTCCTGCTGGAGGAGATGTTTGTCCAGGTGCCAGCGCTGCAGCCAAGGGTCCCAGCCGGTCTCAAGGCTACTCTTTTTTTTTTTTAAGTCTGTATTGAGATCTAATTTGTGTACAATCAAGTTTACCCTTTTAGGATACTTTGACAGACATACAGAGTCCTGTATACACTACAGTAATAGAACTGCAGAGCAGTAACCTCGTCTCCCCCAGATATGCTCCCGGTCTTTCCCTTCCTGCCCGACCTGGCAACCGTTGATCTGTTACCTGTCTCTATAATTCTGTCTTTTCCCCAGAACGTCACGTAAATGGAATCATACGTGTGGAGCCTTCTTCACTCAGCATAATGAATTTGAGATTCATCAGCGGTGTTCCGTACACTGTATTGGTACTTTGTTCCTTTTTATTATTGAGTAATATTCCCATTTGAGTTATTTCCAGTTTTTTTTTTGTGATAACGGATAATGCTGCTGTGAACATTCATCAGCAGATTTCTGTGTGAACAGAGGTCTTTATTTCTCTTGGCTAAGTATCTAGAAGTGGAATTGCTGGGTCATACGGTAAACGTGGGTTTAACTTTATAAGAAACTTCACGGTGTTTTCCACAGCGGCTGAACCCCTTGCCTTCACACCAGCAGTGCCTGAGAGATGCAGTTGCTTCACACCCTCGCCAGCATTTGGTATTGTTGGTTTTTTGTCCCCTCATCTCAGCTGTGTATGTGTCCATGGTGATTAGAGATATTATCTTCCAGCGTGCTTATGTGTCACTCATATATCTCCTTTAATAAAATGTCTGTTTAGAGCTTTCGTCCATTTTCTAAATTGAAGTTTTTGCTCTCATTAACTTTTTTTTTTTTTAAACATCTTTATTGAAGTATAATTGCCTTACAATGGTGTGTTAGCTTCTGCTTTATAACAAAGTGAATCAGTTATACATATACAATATGTTCCCATTTCTTTTCCCTCTTGCATCTCCCTCCCTCCCACCCTCCCCATCCCACCCCTCTAGGTGGTCACAAAGCACCGAGCTGATCTCCCTGTGCTATGCGGCTGCTTCCCACTAGCTATCTATTTTACATTTGGTAGTGTATATATGTCCATGACACTCTCTCACCCTGTCACATCTCACCCCTCCCCCTCCCCATATCCTCAAGTCCATTCTCTAGTAGGTCTGTGTCTTTATTCCCGTCTTGCCACTAGGTTCTTCATGGCCTTTTTTTTTTTTTTTTTTTTTTTCCTTAGATTCCGTATATATGTGTTAGCATACTGTATTTGTTTTTCTCTTTCTGACTTACTTCACTCTGTATGACAGACTCTAACTCCATCCACCTCATTACAAATACCTCCATTTCATTTCTTTTTATGGCTGAGTAATATTCCATTGTATATATGTGCCACATCTTCTTTATCCATTCATCTGTCGATGGACATTTAGGTTGCTTCCATGTCCTGGCTATTGTAAATAGAGCTGCAATGAACATTTTGGTACATGACTCTTTTTGACCTATGGTTTTCTCAGGGTATATGCCCAGTAGTGGGATTGCTGGGTCGTATGGTAGTTCTATTTGTAGTTTTTTCAGGAACCTCCATACTGTTCTCCATAGTGGCTGTATCAATTTACATTCCCACCAACAGTGCAAGAGTGTTCCCTTTCCTCCACACCCTCTCCAGCATTTATTGTTTCTAGATTTTTTGATGATGGCCATTCTGACCGGTGTGAGATGATATCTCATTGTAGTTTTGATTTGCATTTCTCTAATGATTAATGATGTTGAGCATTCTTTCATGTGTCTGTAGGCCATCTGTATATCTTCTTTGGAGAAATGTCTATTTAGGTCTTCTGCCCATTTTTGGATTGGGTTGTTCGTTTTTTTGTTATTGAGCTGCATGAGCTGCTTGTAAATCTTGGAGATTAATCCTTTGTCAGTTGCTTCATTTGCAAATATTTTCTCCCATTCTGATGGTTGCCTTTTGGTCTTGTTTATGGTTTCCTTTGCTGTGCAAAAGCTTTTAAGTTTCATTAGGTCCCATTTGTTTATTTGTGTTCTTATTTCCATGTCTCTGGGAGCTGGGTCAAAAAGAATCTTGCTGTGATGTATGTCATAGAGTGTTCTGCCTATGTTTTCCTCTAAGAGTTTGATAGTGTCTGCCCTTACACTTAGGTCTTTAATCCATTTTGAGTTTATTTTTGTGCATGGTGTCAGGGAGTGTTCTAATTTCATACTTTTACATGTAGCTGTCCAATTTTCCCAGCACCACTTATTGAAGAGGCTGTCTTTTCTCCACTGTATATGCTTGCCTCCTTTATCAAAGATAAGGTGACCATATGTGTGTGGGTTTATCTCTGGGCTTTCTATCCTGTTCCATTGATCTATATTTCTGTTTTTGTGCCAGTACCAAACTGTCTTGGTTACTGAAGCTTTGTAATATAGTCTGAAGTCAGGGAGCCTGATTCCCCCAGCTCCATTTTTCGTTCTCAAGATTGCTTTGGCTATTCGGGGTCTTTTGTGTTTCCATACAAATTGTGAAATTTTTTGTTCTAGTTCTGTGAAAAATGCCAGTGGTAGTTTGATAGGGATTGCATTGAATCTGTAGATTGCTTTGGGTAGTAGAGTCATTTTCACAATGTTGATTCTTCCTATCCAGGAACATGGTATATCTCTCCATCTATTTGTATCATCTTTAATTTCTTTCATCAGTGTCTTATAATTTTCTGCATACAGGTCTTTTGTCTCCTTAGGTAGGTTTATTCCTAGATATTTTATTCTTTTTGTTGCAGTGGTAAACGGGAGTGTTTTCTTAATTTCACTTTCAGATTTTTCGTCATTAGTGTATAGAAATGCAAGAGATTTCTGTGCATTAATTTTGTATCCTGCTACTTTACCAAATTCATTGATTGGCTCTAGGAGTTTTCTGGTAGCATCTTTAGGATTCTCTATGTATAGTATCATGTCATCTGCAAACAGTGACAGCTTTACTTCTTCTTTTCCGATTTGGATTCCTTTTCTTTCTTTGTCTTCTCTGATTGCTGTGGCTAACACTTCCAAAACTATGTTGAATAATAGTGGTGAGAGTGGGCAACCTTGTCTTGTTCCTGATCTTAGTGGAAATGGTTTCAGTTTTTCACCATTGAGGACAATGTTGGCTGTGGGTTTGTCATATATGGCCTTTATTATGTTGAGGAAAGTTCCCTCTATGCCTACTTTCTGCAGGGCTTTTTTCATAAATGGGTGTTGAATTTTGTCGAAAGCTTTCGCTGCATCTATTGAGATGATCATATGGTTTTTCTCCTTCAATTTGTTAATATGGTGTATCACGTTGATTGATTTGCATATATTGAAGAATCCTTGCTTTCCTGGAATAAACCCCACTTGATCATGGTGTATGGTCCTTTTAATGTGCTGTTGGATTCTGTTTGCTAGTATTTTGTTGAGGAGTTTTGCGTCTATGTTCGTCAGTGATATTGGCCTGTAGTTTTCTTTCTTTGTGACATCTTTGTCTGGTTTTGGTATCAGGGTGATGGTGGCCTCGTAGAATGAGTTGGGGAGTGTTCCTCCCTCTGCAATATATTGGAAGAGTTTGAGAAGGATAGGTGTTAGCTCTTCTCTAAATGTTTGATAGAATTCGCCTGTGAAGCCATCTGGTCCTGGGCTTTTGTTTGTTGGAAGGTTTTTAATCACAGTTTCAATTTCAGTGCTTGTGATTGGTCTGTTCATATTTTCTACTTCTTCCTGGTTCAGTCTCGGCAGTTTGTGCATTTCTAAGAATCTGTCCATTTCTTCCAGGTTGTCCATTTTATTGGCATAGAGTTGCTTGTAGTAATCTCTCATGATCGTTTGCATTTCTGCAGTGTCAGTGGTTACTTCTCCTTTTTCATTTCTAATTCTATTGATTTGAGTCTTCTCCCTTTTTTTCTTGATGAGTCTGGCTAATGGTTTATCAATTTTGTTTATCTTCTCAAAGAACCAGCTTTTAGTTTCATTGATTTTTGCTATTGTTTCCTTCATTTCTTTTTCATTTATTTCTGACCTAATCTTTATGATTTCTTTCCTTCTGCTGGCTTTGGGGGTTTTTTGTTCTTCTTTCTCTAATTGCTTTAGGTGCAAGGTTAGGTTGTTTATTCGAGATGTTTCCTGTTTCTTGAGGTAGGCTTGTATTGCTATAAACTTCCCTCTTAGCACTGCTTTTGCTGCGTCCCATAGGTTTTGGGTCGTCGTGTCTCCATTGTCATTTGTTTCTAGGTATTTTTTGATTTCCCCTTTGATTTCTTCAGTGATCACTTCGTTATTAAGTAGTGTATTGTGTAGCCTCCATGTGTTTGTTCATTAACTTTTTAATGTTTTTATATATTTTGGGTACAGGTCCTATGTGAGATACGTGTTTTGTAAATATGTTCTTTCAGTCTGGGGCTTGTCTTTCATTTTTGTAATAGTGTCTTCAAAATGCAGATATTTAAAATTTTGATAAATCCATTTTATTAACTTTTTCCTTACAGATTATGCTTTGGGTGGCATATTTAAGAAATCTTTGCCAACTTCAGGGCCGTAAAGATTTGGTCTTATGTTTTCTTCCGGAAGTTTTACAACTTCAAGTTTCACTTTTAGACTCCGATCCATATTGAGTTGACTTTTAAATAGGTGTCAGGTATAGGGATATATACCTTTAGCATATGAATATTCTGTTGATGCAGTACGACTTCTATTGAAAATACTATCCTTTCTCCACAGAATTGCTCATTCAAATTTGGCAAAAATTAACTGTCCATGTACATGTGGATCCATTTCTGGACTTTCTGTTCTGTTGCACTGATTTATGTGTCCTTTCACCAATACCACACTTGATAACTGTAGCTTTATAATAATAAGTCATGAAGTTAGGTAATTCCAGTTGGCTAACTCTGTTCTTTTTCATAATTGTTTTGCTTTTCTAGTTCCTTTGACTTTCTGTATTAATTTCAGAACCGGTTTGACAAGCTTTTAAAAAGACCCTTACTACAGTTTGGATTCAGACTTCTGAAAACCCTTGGCAATGCATATAGTACCTGCTTTTTAAGATTTGTGTGTTTAAAAATTAACTTATTAAGAGTTGTCTCATTTTATGGGCTTTGTGGACGCTGGTGTACTGTGGGGCTGCAAGTAACACATACCTGTGAATAGCACGATGAGCTATCTCGGCATATTGTAATCTCTCATGCAGCTGTCACATTGGAAGAAAGCGCAGTGGGGTAAGGGAGGGCACTTTGATTAGGTGGTTGAGAGCACAGGTCTGTACTCAGACATCTGGCTTCAATTTCTGCCCCTGCCCTTATAATAGTTGTTTTCTTGAATTCAGTTGTGAAATTGCAATAATGATCACATCAACTTCAAAAAAGTTGTTTTTTCTTGACTGTTTGTATATTTATTTTTATTGAGTCACAATTCTTATACCGTAAAGTTTACTCAAAGGGTGGCCTTGAGTATTCACTGAGGTAGCGTGTATCCAAGCACTTATTGCAGTGACTAGCACCTAGTAAACACTCCATAAGTGTTAATGATCATTGTTAAAGAAAAGAATGTGGTGAGAGCAATAGTAATTGATAGGCAGAGATTAGAGTCTGTGTATTAGTTTGCTAGGGCTGCTGTAAAAAAATACTACAGGCTAAGTGGTTTAAACAACAGGAATTTATTGTCTCACAGTTCTGGAAGCTAGAACTCCAAAACCAAGGTGTTGGCAGGGTTGCATCCTTCCGGGGGCTGTGAGGGAAGGAATTATTCCAGACCTCTCTCATCGGCTTGTGGATAGCTGTCTTCTCCCTGTGTCTCTTCACATTGTCTTCCCTCTATGCAGGTCTGTGTCCACATTTCCCCTTTTGATAGGGATAGCAGTCATATTGCCTTAGGATCCACCCTAATGCTTTCATTTTAACTTGATAACCTTTGTAAAGACCCTGTCTCCAAATAAGGTCACCTTCTGAGGTAATGGGGGTTAGGACTTTAATACAGGAATTTTAGGGAGACGCAGTCCAACCCATAACGCACTATTCTCTGCCCTCCCCCCCCCCCCCCCAAATTCATGTCTTTCTCACCTATAAATACATTCACTCAGTTCCAGCATCCCCCAAGGTCTTAACCTGTTCCAGCATCAACTCTAAATCCAAAGTCTCTTCTGTAATGGTTAGTTTTCTGTGTCAACTTGGCTGGGCCATGGAGTACCCAGATGTTTGGTCAGACGTTACTCTGGGTATGTGTGTGAAGATGTCTCTGGTCGAGATTAACGTCTGAATCAGGAAACTGAGTAAAGCAGATTGCCTTCCCTGACGTGCATGGGTCTCATCCAATCAGTTGAAGGCCTAAATAGAAGAAAAAGGCTGAGTAAGAGGGACTCCTGCCTGACTGCCTTTGAGCCGGGACATGAGTTTTTTTGTTTTTGTTTTTTTTAAAAATAAATTTATTTATTTATTTTTGGCTGTGTTGGGTCTTCGTTGCTGTGCATGGGCTTTCTCTGGTTGCGGCGAGCGGGGGCTACTCTTTCGTTGTGGTGCGTGGCCTTCTCATTGCGGTGGCTTCTCTTGTTGCAGAGCACAGGATCTAGCCGCGCAGGCTTCAGGAGTTGCAACACACAGGCTCAGTAGTTGTGGCTCGCGGGCTCTAGAGTGCAGGCTCAGTAGTTGTGATGCATGGGCTTAGTTGCTCCGCGACATGTGGGATTTTCCTGGACCAGGGCTCGAACCCGTGTCCCCTGCATTGGCAGGCGGATTCTTAACCACTGTGCCACCAGGGAAGCCCCGGGACATCAGTTTTTTCCTGCCTTCAGACTCTGATGGAAGCATCAGCCCTTCCTGGGTCTCGAGCCTGCCTGCTTTTGGGCTAGAGCTGCATCATCTGCTCTCCTGGGTCTCCAGCTTGCAGATCTTGTGGTTTGTCAGCCTCTATAATTGCGTGAGCTAATGCTTTATAATCTCTCTCTCTATTTGTATATGTATATACACATATGCCCACACACTTCCTATTGGTTCTGTTTCCCTGGAGAGTCTGGACTAATATATCGTGTAAATATCGTCTAAGTCAGGTATGAGTGAGACTTAAGGTTTGATTCATCCTGAGACAAAATTCTTCTATAGCCTGTGAACTTGTGAAACCAGACAGATTGTTCCAAATACAATGGTGGGACAGGCATTGGAAAGACATTCTCATTCTAAAAGGAGGAGGAAAGGGGCCAGAGGTCCCAAGCAAATTATAAACCTAGCAGGGCAAATTTCATTAGTTTTTTTTTTAATACATCTTTATTGGAGTAGAACTGCTTCACAGTACCGTGTTAGTTTCTGTTCCACAACAAAGTGAATCAGCCTTATGCAAACACATGTCCCCATATCCCCTCCCTCTTGAACCTCCCTGCCATCCTCCCTATCCCACCCCTCTAGGTCATCGCAAAGCACCGAGCCCATCTCCCTGTGCTATGCGGCTGCTTCCCACCAGCCAACTATTTCACATTCGGTAGTGTATATACGTCGATGCTACTCTCACTTTGCCCCAGCTTTGCCCTCCCACCCCACGTCATCAAGTCCATTCTCTATGTCTACCTCTTTATTCCTGCCCAGAAACTAGGTTCATCAGTACCATTTTTTTTTTTTAGATTCTATATATACGCGTTAGCATAAGGTATTTATTTTTCTCTTCTGATTTACTTCACTCTGTATGACAGTCTCTAGGTCCATCCACCTCACTACAAATAACTCAATTTTGTTTCGTTTTATGGCTGAGTAATATTCCATTGTATATATGTGCCACATCTTCTTTATCCATTCATCTGTTGATGGACATTTAGGTTGGTTCCATGTCCTGGCTATTGTAAATAGTGCTGCAGTGAACATTGGGGTGCATGTCTCTTTTTGAATTATGGTTTTCTCAGGGTATATGCCCAGTAGTGGGATTGCTGGGTCATATGGTAGTTCTATTTTTAGTTTTTTAAGGATCCTCCATACTGTTCTCCATAGTGGTTGTATCAATTTACATTCCCACCAAGAGTGTAGGAGGGTTCCTTTTTCACCACACCTTTTCCAGCATTTTTTGTTTTTAGCTTTTTTGATAATGGCCATTCTGTCATTAGATTTTTAAAAATAATTTTATTGGTGTACAGTTGATTTACAGTGTTGTGTAGTTTCTGCTGTACAGCAAAGTGAATCAGTTATACCTATACATATATCCACTCTTTTTCAGATTCTTTTCCCATCTAGGTCATTACAGAGCACTGAGTATTGAGTAGAGTTCCCTGTGCTATACAGTAGGTTCTTATTAGTTATCTATTTTACATATAGTAGTGTGTTTATGTCAATCCCCGTCTCCCAATTTATCCCTCAGCTTCCCCCCTGGTAACCATAAGTTTGTTTCCTACATCTGTAACTCTATTTCTGTTTTGTAAATAAGTTAATTTGTACCATTTTTTTAGATTCCACGTATAAGTGATATCATATGATGTTTGTCTTTCTCTGACTGACTTACTTCATTCAGTTTGATGATCTCTAGGTCCATCCATGTTGCTGCAAATAGCATTATTTCATTCTTTTTATGGCTGAGTAATATTCCATTGTTATATATGTACCACATCTTCTTTATCCATTCCTCTGTTGATGGACATTTAGGTTGCTTCCATGTCCTGACTGTTGTAAATAGTGCTGCAGTGAACATTGGGGTATGTGTATCTTTTTGAATTATGGTTTTCTCTGGACATATGCCCAGGAGTAGGATTGCTGGATCATATGGTAGCTCTATTTTTAGTTTTTTAAGGAACTTCCATACTCTTCTGTATAGTGGCTGTACCGATTTACATTCCCACGAACAGCGTGGGAGGATTCTCTTTTCTCCACACCCTCTCCAGCATTTATTGTTTGTAGATTTTTTGATGATGGCCATTCTGACCGGGGTGAGGTGACACCTCAATTTAGTTTTGATTTGCATTTCTCTGATAATTAGTGATGAGCATCTTTTCATGTGCATCTGTATGTCTTCTTTGGTGAAATGTCTATTTAGATCTTCCACCCATTTTTTGATTGGGTTGTTTGTTTTTTTTTGATATTGAGCTGCATGAGCTGTTTATGTATTTTGGAGATTAATCCTTTGTCAGTCACTTCATTTGCAAATATTTTCTCCCATTCTGTTCATTAGATTTTTTTTTTTTTTTTGGTTATAGAAAGTTGTTATTTAAACCTAGGGAGAAAAACAGAAACCAACCTAAATGTCCATCAGTGGGAAATTCTTATATAAATGATGAGTACTTTATAGGGTAGAATATTGTTTTACAGCTTGCTTTTTCCATTTAATAGTGTAAATAAACATCTGTCCATACTAGCACATCAACTTCAATAAGTATAGCTTTAACTCATTTTTTTTTCCACACACACACACTGTATTTTATTTTTACAAGAGATAAATAGACTGACACCAAGCATTGTAAATGGATGACCACAACAAAAGCAACAATGATTGCAATTACCAAACACGAAACACACTCATACTATGTCATAATATTGACATTCAGTCCAGTAATCCCCCACTGTACCAGCTC
This sequence comes from Eschrichtius robustus, assembly GCF_028021215.1. NCBI lineage: Eukaryota > Metazoa > Chordata > Mammalia > Artiodactyla > Eschrichtiidae > Eschrichtius > Eschrichtius robustus. Next base: position 9,709,306 of record NC_090827.1, read on the forward strand.
CTTTACTTTGCAGTGAAAATTGATTTCTATATTCTTTGTCTCTGAGTCCTTGTGGGATTTTTTTTTAAAATTCAAACAGAAAGTCACAAAAATTATACTCATCCTCATCAGTTCACTCAGTCCCATGTAATTAATTTTTTTTTTCATCTTGATCTTTTCTTAGCACTTTTATAAGTTCATCAGTTTTTCATTAGAGTTCTGAAAATGCTTATTCATTCAGTTCAGCAGTACAGTCAGTTACCAGAAACCTGTACTTGTCAGAGTCTTTTCCATGAATTCCTTGAAGATGAAACCCTTTTATAGGAACATATTTGCAAAAGCATCAGAGTACGCCCAGAACTGTCTGTAACTGACAAAAGACTTAAAAATGACCATGGTTAAAGATTTGATGAAAGTTCATAATAGTGCAATTGACAAGGAAATTTAGTTTTTTCTGAGATATACATTTTAAAGTAATAACTAGAATTATGACTTATTACATTATACCAGAACATATAAGATTTTTAGAAATTTCACGTAATGTCTGAAACATTTATATTAACATATTTCCATACAGATAACCCAATGAAAGTTTAGTATTAGTTGTTTTGTTTGTTTTTTTTATACTGCAGGTTCTTATTAGTCATCAATTTTATACCAGTCAGTGTATACATGTCAATCCCAATCGCCCAATTCAGCACACCACCATCCCCACCCCACCGCAGTTTTCGCCCCTTGGTGTCCATATGTCTGTTCTCTACATCTGTGTCTCAACTTCTGCTCTGCACACCGGCTCATCTGTACCGTTTTGCTAGGTTCCACATACATGCGTTAATATACGATATTTGTTTTTCTCTTTCTGACTTACTTCACTCTGTATGACAGTCTCTAGATCCATTCACGTCTCAACAAATGACTCAATTTCGTTCCTTTTTATGGCTGAGTAATATTCCATTGTATATATGTACCACATCACCTTTATCCATTCGTCTGTCGATGGGCATTTAGGTTGCTTCCATGTCCTGGCTATTGTAAATAGTGCTGCAATGAACATTGGGGTGCATGTGTCTTTTTGAATTATGGTTTTCTCTGGGTATACGCCCAGTAGTGGGATTGCTGGATCATATGGTAAATCTATTTTTAGTTTTTTCAGGAACCTCCATACTGTTCTCCATAGTGGCTGTATCAATTTACATTCCCACCAACAGTGCAAGAGGGTTCCCTTTTCTCCACACCCTCTCCAGCATTTGTTGTTTGTAGATTTTCTGATGATGCCCATTCTTACTGGTGTGAGGTGATACCTCATTGTAGTTTTGACCTGCATTTCTCTAATAATTAGTGATGTTGAGCATCTTTTCATGTGCTTCTTGGCCATCTGTATGTCTTCTTTGGAGAAATGCCTATTTAGGTCTTCTGCCCATTTTTGGATTGGGTTGTTTGTTTCTTTAATATTGAGCTGAATGAGCTGTTTATATATTTTGGAGATTAATCCTTTGTCCATTGATTCGTTTGCAAATATTTTCTCCCATTCTGAGGGTTGTCTTTTTGTCTTGTTTATGGTTTCCTTTTGCTGTGCAAAAGCTTTGAAGTTTCATTAGGTCCCATTTGTTTATTTTTGTTTTTATTTCCATTACTCTAGGAGGTGGATCAAAAAAGATCTTGCTGTGATTTATGTCAAAAAGTGTTCTTCCTATGTTTTCCTCTAAGAGTTTTATAGTGTCCGGTCTTACATTTTGGTCTCGAATCCTTTTTGAGTTCATTTTTGTGTATGGTGTTAGGGAGTGTTCTAATTTCATTCTTTTACATGTAGCTGTCCAGTTTTCCCAGCACCACTTATTGAAGAGACTGTCTTTTCTCCATTGTATATCTTTGCCTCCTTTGTCGTAGATTAGTTGACCATAGGTGCGTGGGTTTATCTCTGGGCTTTCTATCCTGTTCCATTGATCTATGTTTCTGTTTTTGTGCCAGTACCATATTGTCTTGATTACTGTAGCTTTGTAGTATAGTCTGAAGTCAGGGAGTCTGATTCCTTCAGCTCCGTTTTTTTCCCTCAAGACCGCTTTGGCTATTCGGGGTCTTTTGTGTCTCCATACAAATTTTAAGATGATTTGTTCTAGTTCCGTAAAAAATGCCATTGGTAATTTGATAGGGATTGCACTGAATCTGTAGATTGCTTTGGATAGTATAATCATTTTCACAATATTGATTCTTCCAATCCAAGAACATGGTATATCTCTCCATCTGTTGGTATCATCTTTAATTTCTTTCATCAGTGACTTATAGTTTTCTGCATACAGGTCTTTTGTCTCCCTAGGTAGGTTTATTCCTAGGTATTTTATTCTTTTTGTTGCAATGGTAAATGGGAGTGTTTCCATAATTTCTCTTTCAGATTTTTCATCATTAGTGTATAGGAATGCAAGAGATTTCTGTGCATTAAATTTGTATCCTGCAACTTTACCAGATTCATTGATTAGCTCTAGTAGTTTTCTGGTGGCATCTTTAGGATTCCCTATGTATAATATCATGTCATCTGCAAACAGTGACAGTTTTACTTCTTCTTTTCCAATTTGTATTCCTTTTGTTTCTTTTTCTTCTCTGATTGCCGTGGCTAGGACTTCCAGAACTATGTTGAATAATAGTGGTGAGAGTGGACATCCTTGTCTCGTTCCTGATCTTAGAGGAAATGCTTCCAGTTTTTCACCATTGAGAATGATGTTTGCCATGGGTTTGTCATATATGGCCTTTATTATGTTGAGGTAGGTTCCCTCTGTGCCCACTTTCTGGAGAGTTTTTATCATAAATGGGTGTTGAATTTTGTCAAAAGCTTTTTCTGCATCTATTGAGATGATCATATGGTTTTTATTCTTCAGTTTGTTAATATGGTGTATCACATTGATTGATTTGCGTATATTGAAGAATCCTTGCATCCCTGGGATAAATCCCACTTGATCGTGGTGTATGATCCTTTTAATGTGTTGTTGGATTCTGTTTGCTAGTATTTTGTTGAGGATTTTTGCATCTATATTCATCAGTGATATTGGTTTGTAATTTTCTTTTTTTGTAGTATCCTTGTCTGGTTTTGGTATCAGGGTGATGGTGGCCTCATAGTATGAGTTTGGGAGTGTTCCTTCCTCTGCAGATTTTTGGAAGAGTTTGAGAAGGATGGGTGTTAGCTCTTTTCTAAATGTTTGATAGAATTCACCTGTGAAGCCATCTGGTCCTGGACTTTTGTTTGTTGGAAGATTTTTAATCACAGTTTCAATTTCATTACTTGTGATTGGTCTGTTGATATTTTCTGTTTCTTCCTGGTTGAGTCTTGGAAGGTTATACCTTTCTAAGAATTTGTCCATTTCTTCCAGGTTGTCCATTTTATTGGCATAGAGTTGCTTGTAGTAGTCTCTTAGGATGCTTTGTATTTCTGTGGTGTCTGTTGTAACTTCTCCTTTTTCATTTCTGATTTTATTGATTTGAGTCCTCTCCCTCTTTTTCTTGATGAGTCTGGCTAATGGCTTATCAATTTTGTTTATCTTCTCAAAGAACCAGCTTTTAGTTTTATTGATCTTTGCTATTGTTTTCTTTGTTTCTATTTCATTTATTTCCGCTCTTATCTTTATGATTTCTTTCCTTCTGCTGACTTTGGGTTTTGTTTGTTCTTCTTTCTCTAGTTCCTTTAGGTGTAAGGTTAGATTGTTTATTTGAGATTTTTCTTGTTTCTAGAGGTAGGCTTGTAATAGCTATAAAGTTCCCTCTTAAAACTGCTTTTGCTGCATCCCATAGGTTTTGGATCATCGTGTTTTCATTGTCATTTGTCTCTAGGTATTTCTTGATTTCCTCTTTGATTTCTTCAGTGATCTCTTGGTTATTTAGTAACATATTGTTTCGGCTCCATGTGTTTGTGTTTTTTACGTATTTTTCCCCTGTAATTGATTTCTAATCTCATAGCGTTGTGGTCAGAAAAGCTGCTTGATATGATTTCAGTTTTCTTAAATTTACTGAGGCTTGATTTGTGACTCAAGATGTGATCTATCCTGGAGAATGTTCTGTGCACACTTGAGAAGAAAGTGTAATCTGCTGTTTTTGGATGGAATGTCCTATAAATATCAATTAAATCTATCTGGTCTATTGTGTCATTTAAAGCTTCTGTTTCCTTATTTTCATTTTGGATGATTTGTCCATTGGTGTAAGTGAGGTGTTAAAATCCCCCACTATTATTGTGTTACTGTCAATTTCCTCTTTTATAGCTGTTAGCAGTTGCCTTATGTATTGAGGTGCTCCTATGTTGGGTGCATATATATTTATAATTGTTATATCTTCTTCTTGGATTGATCCCTTGATCATTATGTAGTGTCCTTCCCTGTCTCTTGTAACCTTCTTTATTTTAAAGTCTATTTTATCTGATATGAGTATAGCTACTCCAGCTTTCTTTTGATTTCCATTTGCATGGAATATCTTTTTCCATCCCCTCACTTTCAGTCTGTATGTGTCCCTAGGTCTGAAGTGGGTCTCTTGTAGACAGCATATATATGGGTCTTGTTTTTGTATCCATTCAGCCAGCCTGTGTCTTTTGGTGGGAGCATTTAACCCATTCACGTTTAAGGTAATTATCGATATGTATGTTCCTATGACCATTTTCTTAATTGTTTTGGGTTTGTTTTTGTAGGTCCTTTTCTTCTCCTGTGTTTCCCACTTAGAGAAGTTCCTTTAGCATTTGTTGTAGAGCTGGTTTGGTGGTGCTGAATTCTCTTAGCTTTTGCTTGTCTGTAAAGCTTTTGATTTCTCCATCAAATCTGAATGAGATCCTTGCCAAGTAGAGTAATCTTGGTTGTAGGTTCTTCCCTTTCATCACTTTAAGTATATCATGCCACTCCCTTCTGGCTTGTAGAGTTTCTGCTGAGAAATCAGGTGCTAACCTTATGGGAGTTCCCTTGTGTGTTATTTGTCGTTTTTCCCTTGCTGCTTTCAATAATTTTTCTTTGTCTTTAATTTTTGCCAATTTGATTACTATGTGTCTCGGCGTGTTTCTCCTTGGGTTTATCCTGTATGGGACTCGCTGCGCTTCCTGGACTTGGGTGGCTATTTCCTTTCCCATGTTAGGGAAGTTTTCGACTATAATCTCTTCAAATATTTTCTCTGGTCCTTTCTCTCTCTCTTCTCCTTCTGGGACCCCTATAATGCGAATGTTGTTGCGTTTAATGTTGTCCCAGAGGTCTCTTAGGCTGTCTTCATTTCTTTTCATTCTTTTTTCTTTAGTCTGTTCCACAGCAGTGAATTCCACCAATCTGTCTTCCAGGTCACTTATCCGTTCTTCTGCCTCAGTTATTCTGCTATTGATTCCTTCTAGTGTAGTTTTCATTTCAGTTATTGTATTGGTCATCTCTGTTTGTTTGTTCTTTAATTCTTCTAGGTCTTTGTTAATCATTTCTTGCATCTTCTCAACCTTTGCCTCCATTCTTATTCCGAGGTCCTGGATCATCTTCACTATCATTATTCTGAATTCTTTTTCTGGAAGGTTGCCTATCTCTACTTCATTTAGTTGTTTTTCTGGGTTTTATCTTGTTCCTTCATCTGGTATATAGCCCTCTGCCTTTTCATCTTGTCTGCCTTTCTGTGAATGTGGTTTTTGTTCCACAGGCTGCAGGATTATAGTTTTTTTTGCTTCTGCTGTCTGCCCTCTGGTGGTTGAGGCTATCTAAGAGGCTTGATGGGAGGCTCTGGTGGTGGGTAGAGCTGACTATTGCTGTGGTGGTCAGAGCTCAGTAAAACTTTAATCCACTTGACTGTTGATGGGTGAGGCTGGGTTCCCTCCCTGTTGGTTGTTTTGCCTGAGGCAACCCAACACTGGAGCCTACCTGGGCTCTTTGGTGGGGCTAATGGCGGACTCTGGGAGCGCTCACGCCAAGGAGTACTTCCCAGAACTTCTGCTGCCAGTGTCCTTGTCCTCACGGTGAGCCAGAGCCACCCCCTGCCTCTGCAGGAGACCCCCCAACACCAGCAGGTAGGTCTGGTTCAGTCTCCCCCAGGGTCACTGCTCCTTCCCCTGGGTCCCGATGCACATACTATTTTGTGTGCGCCCTCCAAGAGTGGAGTCTCTGTTTCCCGCAGTCCTGTCGAAGTCCAGCAATCAATTCCCACTAGGCTTCAAAGTCTGATTCTCTATGAATTCCTCCTCCCGTTGCCGGACCCCCAGGTTGGGAAGCCTGACGTGGGGCTCAGAACCTTCACTCCAGTGGGTGGACTTCTGTGGTATAAGTGTTCTCCAGTCTGTGAGTCACCCACCCAGCAGTTATGGGATTTGATTTTACTGTGATTGCGCCCCTCCTACCGTCTTATTGTGGCTTCTCCTTTGTCTTTGGATGTGGGGTATCTTTTTTGGTGAGTTCCAGCGTCCTCCTGTCGATGATTGTCCAGCAGCTAGTTGTGATTCTGGTGTTCTCACAAGAGGGAGTGAGAGCACGTCCTTCTACTGCGCCATCTTGGTTCCTCTCTGTTCATTAGATTTTTAAAAAATGTTTATTTATTTATTATTTATTTGGCTGTGTCAGCATGTGGGATCTTTCGTTGCGGCGTGCGGGCTTCTCTCTAGTTGTGGCGCACAGGCTCCAGAGTGTGTGGGCTCAGCAGCTGCGGCACCCGGGCTCTAGAGCACGCAGGCTTAGTTGCCCCATGGCAGGTGGGATCTTAGTTACCCCACGGCATGTGGGATCTTAGTTACCCCATGGCATGTGGGATCTTAGTTCCCCGACCAGGGATTGAACCCACGTCCCCTGCATTGGAATGCGGATTCTTAACCACTGGATCACCAGGGAAGTCCCCTGGTCATTAGATTTTAAGACTTGGAGAACAACCCTCTTTGGCTCCATGCTCTGCCCTCTGGCCCACTGGGATAGTAGTCCCGGCTTCTGGAGCCATGGAAGTGCCGGCTTTGTTCCTGGACCTATGCCCATGGTGGCAGTAATAGCCCTGCTGGACTCTTTTCTGCCGTTGGGGTCATTCTTCCCTTTTCTTGAAAGATAACACTTGTTCACAGCCAGTTAGCTCTACTGGCTCATTTCACACCTGTGGAGTCCTGACAGCCTTTCTTCATTTTTTTAACCATCTTTGCCCCTTCAGTGCAAGCTGGCAGTGTTTCTGCTGGTATAAAATTCTCATAAACCTTGTTGGCCTCCCAGGCAATTCATGGGGGTCCCAGCCATCAGACCAGAGGGTCCTGCACAGATCTTTCCTGGATGGCCACATCTCTATTCTTGGCTTCTGCTGAGATGATTGATCCATGAGTCACACGCCTGATCTTCAGCAAACCATTGTGCAGCCACACCCTTGCCTTTTTTCCAGAGCGTGATATATGGATACTCTGAGAATTTTCCAAACCTTCAAGTTCTAGTTCTTTTTTTTTTTTTTTTTTGACTATCCCTATGTCTATTTTTTTTTTTAAACACCTTTATTGGAGTATAATTGCTTTACAATGGTGTGTTAGTTTCTGCTTTATCACAAAGTGAATCAGCTATACATATACATATATCTCCTGCCTCTTGTGTCTCCCTCCCACCCTCCCTATCCCACCCCTCTAGGTGGTCACAAAGCACCGAGCTGACCTCCCTGTGCTATGCGGCTGCTTCCCACTAGCTATCTATTTTACATTTGGTAGTGTATATATGTCCATGCTACTCTCTCACTTCGTCCCAGCTTCCCCTTCCCCCTCCCCGTGACCTCAAGTCCATTCTCTACATCTGTGTCTTTATTCCTGTCCTGCCCCTAGGTTTATCAGAACCATTTTTTTTTCTTTTTAGATTCCATATATATGTGTTAGCATAGTATTTGTTTTTCTCTTTCTGACTTACTTCACTCAATATGACAGACTCTAGGTCCATCCACCTCACTACAAATAACTCATGTTCGTTTCTTTTTATGGCTAATATTCCATTGTATATATGTGCCACATCTTCTTTATCCATTCATCTGCTGATGGACACTTAGGTTGCTTCCATGTCCTGGCTATTGTAAATAGAGCTGCAATGAACATTGTGGTACATGACTCTTTGAATTATGGTTTTCTCAGGGTATATGCCCAGTAGTGGGATTGCTGGGTCGTATGGTAGTTCTATTTTTAGTTTTTTAAGGAACCTCCGTACTGTTCTCCATAGTGGCTGTATCAATTTACATTCCCACCAACAGTGCAAGAAGGTTCCCTTTTCTCCACACCCTCTCCAGCATTTATTGTTTGTAGATTTTTTGATGATGGCCATTCTGACTGGTATGAGGTGATACCTCATTGTAGTTTTGAATTGCATTTCTCTAATGATTAGTGATGTTGAGCATCCTTTCATGTGTTTGTTGGCAATCTGTATATCTTCTTTGGAGAAATGTCTGTTTAGGTCTTGTGCCCATTTTTGGATTGGGTTGTTTGTTTTTTTGACATTGAGCTTCATGAGCTGCTTGTATATTTTGGAGATTAATCCTTTGTCAGTTGCTTCATTTGCAAATATTTTCTCCCATTCTGACGGTTGTCTTTTCATCTTGTTTATGGTTTCCTTTGCTGTGCAAAACCTTTTAAATTTCCTTAGGTCCCATTTGTTTATTTCCATTTCTCTAAGAGGTGGGTCAAAAAGGATCTTGCTGTGATTGATGTAATGGAGTGTTCTGCCTATGTTTTCCTCTAAGAGTTTTATAGTGTCTTGCCTTACATTTACGTCTTTAATCCATTTGGAGTTTATTTTTGTGTATACTGTTAGGGAGTGTTCTAATTTCTTTCTTTTACATGTAGCTGTCCAGTTTTCCCAGCACCACTTATTGAAGAGGCTGACTTTTCTCCATTGTATATTCTTGCTTCCTTTATCAAAGATAAGGTGACCATATGTGCATGGGTTTATCTCTGGGCTTTCTATCTGGTTCCATTGATCTGTATTTCTGTTTTTGTGCCAGTACCATACTCTCGTGATTACTGTAGCTTTCTGGTGTAGTCTGAAGTCCGGGAGCCTGATTCCTCCAGCTTCGTTTTTCTTTCCCAAGATTGCTTTGGCTATTTGGGGGTCTTTTGTGTTTCCATACAAACTGAAATTTTTTGTTCTAGTTCTGTGAAAAATTCCAGTGGTAGTTTGATAGGGATTGCATTGAATCTGTAGATTGCTTTGGGTCATATAGTCATTCTCACAATGTTGATTCTTCCAATCCAAGAACATGGTATATCTTTCCATCTGTATCATTAATTTCTTTCATCAGTGTCATAGTTTTGTGCATACAGGTCTTTTGTCTCCTTAGATAGGTTTATTCCTAGGTGTTTTATTCGTTTTGTTGCAATGGTAAATGGGAATCTTTCCTTAATTTCTCTTTCAGATTTTTCATGATTACTGTATAGGAATGCAAGAGATTTCTGTGCATTAATTTTGTATCCTGCTACTTTACCAAATTCACTGATTAGCTCTAGTATTTTTCTGATAGCGTCTTTAGGATTCTCTATGTATAGTATCATGTCATTTGCAAAGCAGTGACAGCTTTATTTCTTCTTTTTCTATTTGGATTCCTTTTCTTTCTTTTTCTTCTCTGATTGCTGTGGCTAAAACTTCCAAAACTATGTTGAATAATAGTGGTGAGAGTGGACAACCTTCTCTTGTTCCTGATCTTAGTAGAAATGGTTTCAGTTTTTCACCATTGAGAACTATGTTGGCTGTGGGTTTGTCATATATGGTCTTTATTATGTTGAGGTAAGTTCCCTCTGTGCCTACTTTCTGGAGGGCTTTTAACATAAATAGGTGTTGAATTTTGTCAAAAGCTTTTCCTGCATCTATTGAGATGATCATATGGCTTTTATCCTTCAATTTATTAATATGGTGTATCACATTGATTGATTTGCTTATATTGAAGAATCCTTGCTTTCCTGGGATAAACCCCACTTGATCATGTTGTATGATCCTTTTAATGTGCTGTTGGATTCTGTTTGCTAGTATTTTGTTGAGGATTTTTGCATCTATGTTCATCAGTGATATTGGCCTGTAGTTTTCTTTTTCTGTGACATCTTTGTCTGGTTTTGATATCAGGGTGATGGTGGCCTCGTAGAATGAGTTTGGGAGTGTTCTTCCCTCTGCTATATTTTGGAAGAGTTTGCGAAGAATAGGTGTTAGCTCTTCTCTAAATGTCTGATAGAATTCGTCTGTGAAGCCATGTGGTCCTGGGCTTTTGTTTGTTGGAAGATTTTTAATCACAGTCTCAATTTCAGTGCTTGTGATTGGTCTGTTTATATTTTCTATTTCTTCCTGGTTCAGTCTCGGAAGGTTGTGCTTTTCTAAGCGTTTGTCCATTTCTTCCAGGTTGTCCATTTTATTGGCATATAGTTGTTTGTAGTAATCTCTCATGATCCTTTGTATTTCTGCAGTGTCAGTTGTTACTTCTCCTTTTTCATTTCTAACTCTATTGATTTGAGTCTTTTCCCTTTTTTTCTTGATGAGTCTGGCTAATGGTTTATCAATTTTCTTTATTTTCTCAAAGAACCAGCTTTTAGTTTTATTGATCTTTGCTATTGTTTCCTTCATTTCTTTTTCATTTATTTCTGATCTGATCTTTATGATTTCTTTCCTTATGCTAACTTTAGTGTTTTTTTGTTCTTCTTTCTCTGATTGCTTTAGGTGTAAGTTTAGGTTGTTTATTTGAGATGTGTCTTGTTTCTTGAGGAAGGATTGTATTGCTATAAACTTCCCTCTTAGCACTGCTTTTGCTACATCCCATAGGTTTTGGGTCGCCGTGTTTTCATTGTTATTAGTTTCTAGATATTTTTTGATTTCCTCTTTGATTTCTTTGGTGATCTCTTGATTTTAAGGAGTGTATTGTTTAGCCCCCATGTGTTTATTTTTTACAGATTTTTTTCTTGTAATTGATATCTAGTGTCATAGCATTGTGGTCGGAAAAGATACTTGATACGATTTCAATTTTTTTAAGTTTACCAAGGCTTGATATGTGACCCAAGATACGATCTATCCTGGAGAATGTTCCGTGAATACTTGAGAAGAAATTGTATTGTTTTTGGATGGAATGTCCTGTAAATATCAATTAAGTCCATCTTGTTTAATGTGTCATTTAAAGCTTGTGTTTCCTTATTTATTTTCATTTTGGATGATCTGTCCATTGGTGAAAGTGGGGTTAAAGTCCCCTACTATGACTGTGTTACTGTCAATTTCCTCTCTTATGGCTGTTAGCATTTGCCTTATTTATTGAGGTGCTCCTATGTTGGGTGCATAAATATTTATAATTGTTATATCTTCTTCTTGGATTGATCCCTTGATCATTATGTAGTGTCCTTCTTTGTCTCTTGTAATAGTCTTTATTTTAAAGTCTGTTTTGTCTGTTATGAGAATTGCTACTCCAGCTTTCTTTTGATTTCCATGTGCATGGAATATCTTTTTCCAACCCCTCACTTTCTGTCTGTATGTGTCCCTAGGTCTGAAGTGGGTCTCTTGTAGACAGCATATATACAGGTCTTGTTTTTGTATCCATTCAGCCAGTCTATGTCTTTTGGTTGGAGCATTTAATCCACTTACATTTAAGGTAGTTATCGATATGTATGTTCCTGTAACCATTTTCTTAATTGTTCTGGGTTTGTTACTGTAGGTCTTTTCCTTCTCTTGTGTCTCCTGCCTAGAGAAGTTCCTTTAGCATTTGTTGTAAAGCTCGTTTGGCGGTGCTGAATTCTCTTAGCTTTTGCTTGTCTGTAAAGGTTTTAATTTCTCTGTTGAATCTGAATGAGATCCTTGCTGGGTAGAGTAATCTTGGTTGTAGGTTTTTTCCCTTTCATCACTTTAAATATGTCCTGCCACTCCCTTCTGGCTTGCAGAGTTTCTGCTGAAAGATCAGCTGTTAACCTTGTAGGGATTCCCTTGTATGTTATTTGTTGTTTTTCCCTTGCTGCTGTTTTTTTCTTTGTATTTAATTTTTGATAGTTTGATTAATATGTGTCTTTGTGTGTTTCTCCTTGGATTTATCCTTTATAGGACTCTCTGCACTTCCTGGACTTGATTGACGATTTCCTTTGCCATGTTAGGGAAGTTTTCAACTATAATTTCTTCAGATATTCTCTCAGTCCCTTTCTTTTTCTCTTCTTCTTCTGGGACCCCTATAATTCAAATGTTGGTGCGTTTAATATTGAACCAGTGGTCTCCGAGACTGGCCTCAATTCTTTTCATTCTTTTTTCTTTATTCTGCTCTGTGGTAGTTACTTCCACTATTTTATCTTCCAGGTGACTTATCTGTTCCTCTGCCTCAGTTATTCTGCTATTGATTCCTTCTAGAGAATTTTAAATTTCATTTATTGTGTTGTTCATCATTGTTTGTTTGCTCTTTAGTTCTTCTAGGTCCTTGTTAAACGTGTCTTGTATTTTCTCCCTTCTGTTTCCAAGATTTTGGATCATCTTTACTATCATTACTCTGAATTCTTTTTCAGGTAGACTGCCTATTTCCTCTTCATTTGTTTGGTCTGGTGGGTTTTCACCTTGGTCCTTCATCAGCTGTGTGTTTCTCTGTCTTCTCATTTTCCTTAACTTACTGTCTTTGGAGTCTCCTTTTCGCAGGCTGCACGTTCGTAGTTCTCGTTGTTTTTGGTGTCTGCGCCCATTGGTAAGGTTGGTTCATTCGGTTGTGTAGGTTTCCTGTTGGAGGGGACTAGTGCCTGTGGTCTGGTGGATGAGGCTGGATCTTGTCTTTCTGGTGGGCAGGTCTGCATCCGGTGGTGTGTTTTGGGGTGTCTGTGACCTTTTTATGATTTTAGGCAGCCTCTCTGCTCATGGGTGGGGCTGTGTTCCTGTCTTGCTAGTTGTTTGGCATAGGGTGTCCAGCATTGTAGCTTGCTGGTCGTTGAGTGGAGCTGGGTCTTAGTGTTGAGATGGAGGTCTCTGGGAGAGCTTTTGCCGTTTGATATTATGTGGAGCTGGGAGTTCTCTGGTGGACCAGTGTCCTGAACTCAGCTCTCCAAACTCAGAGGCACAGGCCTGACACTCAGCCGGAGCACCAAGGCCCTGTCAGCCACACGGCTCAGAAGAAAAGGGAGAAAAAAAAGATAGAAAGAAAGAAAAAAAATAAATAAAATTATTAAAATCAAAAATTTTACAAAATTATTAAAAATTAAAAAAATAAAAATTTTAAAAAAAGAAGAGAGCAACCAAACCAAAAAAGAAATCCACCTATGATAATAAGTGCTAAAAACTATACTAAAAAAACAAAGAAACAAAAAACACGGACAGACAGAACCCTAGGACAAATGGTAAAAGCAAAGGTATACAGACAAAATCACACAAAGAAGCATACACATACTCACTCACAAGAAGAGAAAAAGATATATGTATCTATATATAAAAAAAAAAGGAAGAGAGCAACCAAATCAATAAATAAATCTACCAATGATGATAAACTCTAAATTCTAAACTAAGATAAACATAAAGCCAGAAACAAATTAGATGCAGAAAGCAAACCCCAAGTCTACAGTTGCTCCCAAAGTCCAACGCCTCAATTTGGGATGTTTCGTTGTCTATTCAGGTATTTCACAGATGCAGGTACATCAAGTTGACTGTGAAGATATAATCTGCTGCTCCTGAGGCTGCTGGGAGAGGTTTCCTTTTCTGTTTGTTCGCACAGCTCCCGGGGTTCAGCTTTGGATTTGGATCCGCCTCTGCGTGTAGGTCGCCTGAGGGCGTCTGTTCTTCACTCAGACAGGACGGGGTTAAAGGAGCAGCTGCTTCGGGGGCTCTGGCTCGCTCAGGCCGGGGGGAGGGAGCGGTACGGAGGAGGCGGGGCGAGCCTGCGGCGTCAGAGGCGTCGTGACGTTGCAGCAGCCCGAGGCGCGCCGTGCGTTCTCCCGGGGAAGTTGTCCGTGGATCACGGGTCCCTGGCGGTGGCGGGCTGCACTGGCCCCCGGGAGGGGCGGTGTGGAGAGTGACCTGTGCTCGCACACAGGCTTCTTGGCGGTGGCAGCAGCAGCCTTAGCGTCTCCTGCCCGTCTCTGGGGTCCGCGCTGATGGCCGCGGCTCGCGCCCGTCTCTGGAGCTCGTTTAGGCGGCGCTCTGAATCCCCTCTCCTCACGCACCAGGAAACAAAGAGGGAAGAAAAAGTCTCTTGCCTCTTCGGCAGCTGCAGACCTTTTCCCGGACTCCCTCCCGGCTAGCTGTGGCGCACTAGCCCCTTCAGGCTGTGTTCACGCCGACAACCCCAGTCCTCTCCCTGCTATCCGACCGAAGCCCCCCGAGCCTCAGCTCCCAGCCCCGCCCGCCCCGGCGGGGAAGCAGACAAGCCTCTCGGGCTGGTGAGTGCTGCTCGGCGCCGAGCCTCCGTGCGGGAACCTCTCCGCTGTGCCCTCCGCACCCCTGTGGCTGCGCTCTCCTCCGTGGCTCCGAAGCTCCCCCCTCCGCCACCCGCAGTCTCTGCCCGCGAAGGGGCTCCTAGCGTGTGGACACCTTTCCTCCTTCACGGCTCCCTCCCACTGGTGCAGGGCCCGTCCCTATTCTTTTGTCTCTGTTATTTCTTTTTTCTTTTGCCCTACCCAGGTACGTGGGGAGTTTCTTGCCTTTGGGAGGTCTGAGGTCTTCTGCCAGCGTTCAGTAGGTGTTCTGTAGGAGCAGTTCCACGTGCAGATGTATTTCTGATCTGTCTGTGGGGAGGAAGGTGATCTCCATGTCTTAACTCCTCTGCCATCTTGAAGGTCTCCTCTCTAGGTCTTTTTTGTTTAACAATTCCCTCTTTATTTATGTCTTTCCTCTTGCATCGTACTGTAAGAAACCAGACCACACCTTCAGTACTTGGCTCAGAAATCTCTATTAAATAACCAAGTTTATCACTTAGAAGTCCTACTTTCTATAAAACACTAGAACAAAACTTGGCTAAGTTCTCTGCCACTTTATAGCAAGATCGCCGTTTTCAAGTTTCCAAAAAATAATGTGTTCTTCATCTCCATCTGGGACTTCACCAGAGTGCTTTAATATCCGTATTCCTAGCACTATTCTGTTTATGATTTAATATATGTATTTTCTAAGATAGTAGAAGCTTTCTCTACAGCTCTGCTCTTTTCTTTCTGAGCCCTCGCTGGAATCTCCTTTAATGTCCATATTTCTATCAGCAGTCTCTTCAAGGCAATTTAGGCTTTTTCTATCACTGCCTCAGAACCCTTCCAGCCTCTACTTATTACCCAATTCCAAAGTCACTTTTACATTTTTAGGTATTTGCTACTGTAGGACCCCCCTTCCTAGTACCTAAATGTGTCTTAGGGTTCTCCAGACAAACAGAACCAATAACACACACACACACACACACACACACGAGGAAGATTGATTTTAAGGAATCTGTGCGTGCAGCTGTGGGGCTGGCCAGTCAGAAGTCTTCAGAGCAGGATGGCAGGCTGAAAATTGTGGCAGGAGTTGATGTTGCCATCTTGAGTCAGAAGGCAGTCTGGAGGCCAAATTCCTTCTTTGGAGGACCTTAGTCTTTCAAAGCTTTCAACTGACTGGATGAGGCCACCCACATTAGGAAGACTAATCTGCTTTACTCAAAGTCTACTGATTGAAAAGTTAATCACATCTAAAAAATTCCTTCCCAGCAACATCTTGAGTGAGGTTTGACCAAACAACTGGGCACCATAGCCTAGCCAGATTGACACATAAAATTAACCATCACAGGCTATAATAAAAAAATTCATGCTGATGGTGCTCTTCTTAGGCAGTTGTACCAGGAAAATGTTATTGACTGTTGACAGAGTTAAAAAATGCACTACATGAGAGCTGTGAGTTTCAGTTTTATTCAGGGACCTTACCGAAGACGATAGCCCTGGAGACAGTTTCTCAGATAACTCTGAGAAATTGCTCTAAAGAAGTAGGGGAGGAGCCAGGATATATGAATTTTTTGGCTGGGAGATACATGTAGTCAAGCATACATCTTGGTAAAAGATTACTGCTAATTACACAAAAAAATTGCTCATCTGTATATGGGAAGGTGCAAGAATCTGGGGTCATTGAAATTCTTCCTTAGATATGTATCTGAACTATCTAGGGACCCATATATTCAAAACACAGAATGCCTCATTTTGTTTTTTGTCCTGAATTCCTTTCAGTGTGTACTATAGGTCAGGGACGGCAGTAGCAGATAACTTGATCCTTGTAGAACTGGATGGAGGGCAACATTCTTTGTTTTACAACTCCCTCCCTTTTGATCATAAGTTTAACCAAGTTTTGGGAGGCGTTTCGTGACCAATTTGTCCCACAGCGCTAAGAAGGCTCATTCCTAGGTCAGGCGAGGATGTCATTGATAGGCCACTCAATGTGCTATCTCTGGATTAGGCCCTGTTAATAACTTAAAAATTCTCTGGATCATTTGTCTTACCAGGCTATTAAGATATAGGAAATATTTTCCCTTGTTCCTTTTCCCGTATCTAGATTTGCACCATTACAATTAAATTTGTATAGGGCTACATATGTGATGAATTGCCTCAAGATGTTGAGCCATCATTAGTTTTGCCCAAGACCTTGTTACACATTGGGTAATGCAAGAAACAACAATCTTATACAGGATGTAAGTAATATAGCTAGTAACATCAATAAGATCATAAGTAGAGATTTGAGCATGAGCTTCCAGAACCAAACCAGCTCCTTAAAAGATCACCAAGACAAGGAAGTGGATCACTTAAGGCAGAAATCAGATTCTTCATGTGAGTCATTAAATGTGTAACTTTAGAGAATTCATCTGGTATGAAAATGCAGCATTCAGTTTGAATTATGGCATAGGTGCCTGCCTCTTTGAGATGCTGTAAAGATATCAAGGGCCATGTGTTTTGTAATACTGCTTTTTCTCATCATAGAGATCTCAGAATTCAGTAGGCTCATAGCCTGATTACTGTCGTTTAAGGCCTATTGGGTGAATTTTGTCAAGGCTTTGATGTGGGTGATTACATCTTCCAGTCCTACTGAAGGCACAAAAATAGCTGCTAAATGGTTCATACCAATGAAATACAGATCTTTTGATCTGTCAGCCTTGTATACATTGTAAATTTGCTGGAGTCATATCTAAATTGGAACACTTACGGCCTTGAGCCCAAGGGAATTCCTAGGATACATCTGCCTATCCATTCTGGCAGAAGCCAGGGCCAGAAATTGGTGCCACAAAGCTATTGAATTCCATTAGGCGCAACCCAGTATTCCTGGTCACCTGACCCAGTCTCTTGCATACCAATTGCTATCTTTAAGGGAAGTGATTTGTTGGCATTTTTCATAAGGCATTCATTCAGCCTAATTTTCTAGTGTTATTTGGCTCATTATCTTTAATGTGATTTAAGTGTTCCCAACATAGGGGGGCCCTTAAACTTAAATGACCATGGCCCAGTGTTAGCCGTATAAATCCATCCCGTAACTGAGGGAGGGTCCCTTCAAATAATTGGGAAGTTCTGTTCTTTGACTGAAATTTAGCTCATTGCTCTGATTGAGCTTGAGTAACTTTAAAAGAGAATTCATGTTTATGGCCAGGGCCATAAAAAGTATGATTGATTGGCCAAGTGAGAGGGGTTCCCATGTAGTAATATCAATAGTGGCCCTACAACTTCTTTCTTCTAAAATAAATTTTCTGAGGGCCATCCAGTTAGAGCCTTGGAGATAAGAAGTCCACCAAGGTAAACCTGAAGTACTGGATGTAGATAAGTGACCACAAACCCAAATATCAGATTGATTTTTGAAATTTGTATAGGATTGTGCCATGATAGAAAACATTTGATTCATGTGCAAAAGTCCAAGAAATCAAGAAAATACTATAAATGATCATATGGGTCTGGTCTGGCATATTAGTATAGCATATTAGTATAGCTGTCTACTTCTGATATTGTCTTCTTGTCCTGTGGGTGTAGTTTCTCCTCTGCGCATTGTTTTAAGGTGATTTTGAGGCCAGCAGTCCTCTCTATAGACCAGTCTGGTGCAGGGCCCCTTCTTCAGAGGGAAATATGAATCCAAGAATCAGTTCCCTTTAGTTTCACTGTGCATGAGCTAGTTACGGGTACCTGATAAGGGTCCTTTCATCTAGGTTGGAGAGAGTCCTTTAAATGATGTCTTTCCAGTATGTTATCTCTTGGTTGCAGGTCGTGGGGCATCTGTCTTTATTCAAAGATAGATTACTGTGATAAGCTTCAGAAACAAATTTAGAATGTCCTTTGTAATATAGTTCAATGAAATCTTACAACAATGCAACATAGTAAAACAAGGAGCCATGTAGGAAGTTGAGTCTCAGGCGGTAAGTACAAATCACAAAGACAGTTAATAACACTAGAAATTAATATCTACTGAAACAATTTTTTTCCTCTCTAAAATCACCCTCATTTCTGCCAAACATAGCCAAATTAAGATCACATAGGCTCTCTGAAATTGGTTTTGCTGGAACTTTTCATAAGGAATCTCAGGCTGAACTTTTAAAAGGTCTCTCAAGGCCAGAAAAGCCATGCCAAGGACTTGGCATCAGATTCTGCCTGCAATATCCACAGATTTGGGTGCGTTCCTCTCTTCTTAAGGTCCACAGAATACCTTGAGATCCATGCACCTGCCAGGAAGCGGCCTCCCTTATTCACCTGATAAGGCTTCCGGGAATCCTGTAAGCAAAGTACTAGGTTGTTTTTCCAAGAGGCTCTATGGCTCCATAAAGTCCACCTCAGTTCTTTAAAGCTGTCTGCTCATATCTGATTTTTGCATAGTCTCAAATATGACATTCCATCCAAAGTCATTAATGTAGCCAATGTTTCCAGTTATCTCCTGTTGTAAGGAGAACAGATTCTTACTGAATTTATGCAAATAGTAATATTGCCATGAAAAGAAGAATACTAAGAGTTTCCAAATTCTGGAGGAATCAGAGGGAAAAGATAAATGTTTCAGTTCCGCTTACAAAGGTTTAATTTACCAAATTGCTATAAATTATAGTTAGCTTAAGAGGAAAGAGCAAAAGTTTTCTCAAATCTGGAAAAATAAACATTAAAAAGAATCAGAAATTTTTCAAAGAGTCATAAAAATTATAATCATCCTCATCAGTTCGTTCAGTCCCATGTTATTCTTGATCTTCTGTTAACAGTTTTATGAAGCCATCAGGTTTTCCATTAGAATTCTTTAATTTCTTACCCAGTTAAGCAGTATGATCTGACAGTTACCATAAACCTGTGCTTGTCAAAAAGTCCCTTCTATGAATCTTCTTGGAGGTGAAGCATTTTTGTAAAAGCATCAGAGTAAAACAATAACTGTGTAAATGACAAAAGACTTAAAAAGGCACAGTTAAAGACCTGATTACAATGCATTTGTCAAAGAAATTTGGTTATTTTCGTACACTATTACAATATTAAATATTACATTTTTAGATATTAAATACAAGATTAAAATATTAAAATAATGAAATTATAAAGTCCACCATATTAAATATATTTAATACAATATTAAAATAACTAGAATTATGACAACATTATACCAGGACACATGTAAATTTTAGAAATTTCATATAATTTTTAGAACATTTACATTAATAACATTTACCCATACAGTATAACCTAAGAAGGTTTATCACTACTTATTTGATAATGCTAGCCATGTAATTTAACATATCAAATAAGCCTAATTAGTTTAATATTTCTCTTTGAGAGATATGGGAACATATGTATATGTATAACTGATTCACTGTTATAAAGCAGAAACTAACACACCATTGTAAAGCAATTATACTCCAATAAAGATGTTAAAAAAAAAATTTCTCTTTGAGATGTTTCAGGGGCCTTCTGAAGCATCCCAAAGATAGCTAGAGGTCAAAAGAACTTCATTTAGAATTTGATTTGAGGAAGTTTGTCAAAGTTATCAAGAGTTTTTAAAACACTTGGTCAAATTAGGATTATAGGTCACTGTGAAACAATACTTATTCACTTAACCAGAGTGACAATAAAAGATTTTAAAGGCAAATATAGAAAGTTACAACCGAGTACTTAAAAAGTAAAAAAAAAAAAAATAACAAAACTTCACAATTGGTTATCAAAATCATATAAATATTCCAAGAAAACTTTGTCTCCTTAACAGAGAACCAACTGCTAGTTTTTCACCATCTTACCATTAACATTATAATTCATTTACTCAATTAAGTTTATTCTAATCTTAGCCAGTCCAGACCATGCACAAAACTCTTCTCAGCATTTCTTTTCCACATCATTCTATTGATATAACTTCCTTTTTTACCTTTAGATTTTTTTCCTTATGCTTTTCCTTTTTCTCTCTCTTTTAAAAATTTGTATTGGAGTGTAGTTGATTTACAGTGTTGTGTTAGTTTCTGCTGTACAGCAAAGTGAATCAGTTATACATATATCCACTCTTTTTTAGATTCTTTTCCCATATAGGTCATTACAGAGTATTGAGTAGAGTTCCCTGTGCTATACAGTAGGTCCTTATTAGTTATCTATCTTATCGATATATACAGTAGTATGTTTATGTCAATCCCAATCTCCCAATTTATCCCTTCCCCCTTCCACCCCTGGTTACCATAATTTTGTTTTCTACATCTGTGACTCAATTTCTGGTTTGTAAATAAGTTCATTTGTACCATTTTTTTAGATTCCACTTATAAGCGATATCATATGATAGTTTTCTGTGTCTGACTTACTTCACTCAGTATGACAATCTCTAGGTCCATCCATGTGGCAGCAAATGGCATTTTTTCTTCTTTTTTATGGCTGAGTAATATTCCATTGCATATATGTACCCCACCTTCTTTATCCATTCCTCTGTCAGTGGACATTTAGGTTGCTTCCATGTCCTGGCTATTGTAAATAGTGCTGCAGTGAACATTGGGGTGCATGTATCTTTTTGAATTATGGTTTTCTCCGGATATGTGCCCAGGAGTGGGGTTGCTGGATCATATGGTAACTCTATTTTTAGTTTTTTTAAGGAACCTCCATACTCCTTTTTCTCTTTCCCTCTTTTTAACCTCTCTTGAGGACAAAATTATTTTCTTTTCCCTTAACAAAATGCATTTTCATTCCTTATACCTTGTTTTTTCCTTGCATACAAAGATGTTTCCCTTACTAATTTTAGTAGTTTTAATCACACATACTAACTAGAATTCTCAACTTTTTTTAAAAAAATTAATTAATTAATTTATTTATTTTTGGCTGGGTTTGGGTCTTCGTTTCTGTGCGAGGGCTTTCTCCAGTTGCGGCGAGCGGGGGCCACTCTTCATCGCGGTGCGTGGGCCTCTCACTGTCGCGGCCTCTCTTGTTGCGGAGCACAGGCTCCAGACACGCAGGCTCAGTAGTTGTGGCTCACGGGCCTAGCTGCTCCGCGGCATGTGGGATCCTCCCAGACCAGGGCTCGAACCCATGTCCCCTGCATTGGCAGGCAGATTCTAAACCACTGCGCCACCAGGGAAGCCCTCAACTCTTAAAAACCTTAATTTCTAGTGAAAACTAAGAAGTAAACAATTTTAAACTTTCCTTTGTTAGGATCCTGTAGATTGACAAACTTATGAATACTGTCTATAATTTCTAAAAAACATGTGCTTTCTTATAGAAAATGTCTCTGTGTGGCACCAAACATATTTATTAATAGTCCTGAATATCTTCTTTTCTCTGTAAAAGGAAGTCTATGTTTAGTAATTAATGTTTCAGTATATTATTTTATTTTGGAATGATCTAGATATTCAGTAAACTTCCATCATTTAACCTAATGTAGCAAAACTCTAAAGTTTCAAGTAACCAAATATTTGGAGAAACTATTTGTGAGTAGACATACCATAAAAC
The DNA here is from genome assembly GCF_028021215.1 of Eschrichtius robustus. Classification (NCBI taxonomy): domain Eukaryota; kingdom Metazoa; phylum Chordata; class Mammalia; order Artiodactyla; family Eschrichtiidae; genus Eschrichtius; species Eschrichtius robustus. Next base: position 9,731,036 of record NC_090827.1, read on the forward strand.
ATAATTATCCCTGAAGGGTTCACCTAAAAACTCTTATCTCATTTACATTTAATTTACTTATAAAAATTTCATCATACCAAGTTATTTTTCTTACTGACAAATTTTGTAATAGAAGTAAGACCTTAGTTGACTTTTAATAAACCTAGGTACAATAAAAGTATTATACTGAATGTCAGTGACTCTAAAGAGTCTGTATTAATTAAACCAGCAAACTTAAACTAAGTTTAGTACCGAATATTAATTTAATACTGAATATTTCCCAGATCATGTGAACCTGAAATTCATTTGGGTTCGTTTCTTTTATATTTCTGAGACTATATAAGTGCTTAATTTCCTTTAAGCCAATTAAGTAGAGCTCATTTACAAATTAATTTTGGCAATACTATTCAGAAGTAAAGACATATATCTATAACATACACACAGACATACAGACAGATGTAATCAGAGATCTCATAGCTTCATTTTAAAACTTAGTCATGAATCGGGTATTACAATATAAAACTTACTAGTTTATAAATAACAGTTGGAATAAGTTAAGTTTACTCGCTTGGGTTTAAAAGGCCTCTTTTTCCCTTTTTCCCCTCAGTCCCAGGATTTAGAGATGGTCTAGATAAGAGTAAGATAAGAGTTCTTGAGAGCTCTGGTAGAACATTTATATCTCAAAGATGCAGGGAGAGAAGTGCAAGCTCCTCCTAGAAGGACTTCGTGCCCCTAGGGTCAGAATTTTGAAAGATGTTTTATCAAGCTGCCTTTCTCTAACTGCTTATGCAAAAACCAGTTTGGGAATGCCAAAAAAAGAGCCCCATCTTGGCCTTTTCAGGGAGGATTTCCTTAATTCTTAAGTAAGTAAGTACTTGCAAGTATAAGTTCTGTATGATAGGTAAACCTGTCTGGGGTATTGGTCAGGGGTTATCTGACATCCCCTTTTCTTCTGTTTGAGAGACTCTATTTCTCATTTTAAAATTGGTTTGTCAGAATAAAATCACTGCTGAAAACTGTGGTGGGCCGATGTGCGGCTTGTGAGCTTAATTCTTCTAGGTGTCACCCTAGAGTCATTTTAGCTCTTTTACGTGTCTGGGTTTCTCTTACTGGCAGCCTGAAAATGCTGTGGGGGCCCTGAGCACTGAATGGCCCATTCTTGTATGTGCGCCCCTGGATGAATGAGTGTCTAAGGAGTGGCTTTCCCTAGGGACCTGCTGCACGTGTGAGGCCTTCCTCCGCCTCTCCCATAAATGCCTCAGTTGCCCGAGAAAGCTGTAACCAGGCCAGGAGGAGCTCTGTCTCTTATCTGTGGAGCTGAAAGCTCTCCTACGGTATCTTCACTTTTATTCTAACAAATCCTGTTAAGGTAGATGATTTGAGGAAACACATCAGGTCAGCCTCCTACCTAATCACCCAGTCTGAACCTTCCCAGTGTCTTTCAAATGAACAGAATCTTCCCATTCTCTCTCAGCTGGGCACTTTCTCAGAATCTTACAACTGAACACTTTCTCAGTATCTTACAAAGGAAAAGTCTTACCCACTACTGAATAAAGCTCAGGATTGTCAACCAAGACAGGAGATCCGAGACCAGGAGAGACTCAGCCAAATTCGTCTGGACTCTCCAGGGAGGCACAAGGGCCCTTGCTGGTACCAAGGTCCAGATCCTTGGAGAGTTCAGGTGAAGGAGAAAAGTCTGCTCTGGGTCCATTCATGGTTGCCAAAAGTCTTGACTGAAATGAAGATGCACAACATGAGAGCTGTGATTTGGGGGTTTCTTCAGGGGCCTTACTGAGGACTGTAGCCTCTCAGATAGCTGTGAGGAACTGCTCCGAAGAGGCAGGGAAAGAGCCAATATACGCGAATTGTTTTGGCTGGGAAATACATACAGTGAAACACACGTCTTGGTAAAAGATTACTGCTAATCCCAAAAAAAGCCTCAGATATCTCAAGTTAGTGATTTTAGTGCTTATATTTATGTATGGGAGGATGCAAGAATCTGGTGTCATTGAAATGCTTCCTAATACGCCTCTTAACTGTCTAGGTACCAAAACACACAGAATGTGTCATCCTGTTTTTCATCCTGAATCCCTTTCAGCGTGTACCGTAGGTCAGGGACGGCAGCGCCCTATGACTTGATCCTTGCAGAACTGGATGGCGGGCAACATGCTTTGTTTTGCAGGCTTTGTCTGATGGGTTTCAGGAAAGCAGTATATTGTCTGCATTGCGAGAACTTTCAGCATCTATAGTTCAGCTGTACAACAATCTTTTTTACATTGGTGGCTTTTATTTTACAAACTGAACATTTACCCCATTTTAAAGATGAGAAAAGAGAGGCCTAGATACAGGACATGGCAGACCCTGGACTGGAACCCCTGTCTACCCCGCTATCCAGCATATTACATTGCCTGTTGGTTATTGTTTTATGCTGGTCTCAGCCTGTCGATAACCAGTGTTGTGATTGGACCAGTCCTTGTGGTTCTGATACGATTGCAAGATGCCCTTCAGAAATAACCATCAGGACGCTTTGAAAAAAAAAAATAAAGGTATATTACTTACAAGACCTGGAAATTACATGGCACACCGGGGCCACACAGTAAGGTTGGGTCAAGGGTGGTGGAGAGAAAGCAAGAGAGTGGGAGTGAGAGTCTGGGGTTCTTCTCTTTTGGGGGGTTGACGGTGGAGCCCTAGGGTTTCACGGGCTCACTCTTTGTTGTAAATTTAAAACATAAGAGCAGGAATTTAATGCGTGGGAAGAGAAAAAAAACAAGTGGCCCGAATGGTCAGTTATCAAAATCAACCGAGATCTTTCAAAGGAACTTCAGTGGGGAGAGGCAGCCTGCCTCTTTATGTAGTCTGGTTGTGTGGCTGGAATGTGTTTATTCTCCATTAGCCGTCTTCGAAGTGGATGCTTGCACAATCAGAGCACTTGCATTACAAAAGAAGGAAAAAAAACCCCAAACTGTCAGGGCTCATACTACAGTTAGTTGTCTGTGTAGATTGGTTAATTATTGGTGACCAGATCTGCCTGGAGGAAACCCAAAATGTTCAGATTGTAGTTTTGTCAAGTGTAGTATATTACAGAGGATACGTGGAAAGTGTCTGTCTTCAAAGTGTCTGGTTTTTTTAATTTTTAGAAAAAAAATGTAAATACACAAAAGCACTAAACTAATATGACAGACTTCTGTGTATCTATGACCAAAGTTTAAACAGATAGTATTTGCTTCAGGTTTTTTAAAAAAAGAATTACTGAAGCCATTGAAATTCTTTCTGTACATCCCCTTAATCCTATTCCTCTCCTCTCACCCTCCTTTCCTACATAGACGAAACTCTTATGAATTTTATGCATATTCTTTCCTGTTTTTATATTTTTATAATATGTGTATTAAGACAAAGATGTTTTTACATAATGCTTTTATTAAATACACACATTTTATATATATGTCCTATACATAATTTCATACTCATACACAAAATCTCATAGCCATAAACAATGTAATAATCACTAACATTTACAAGGCGGCCTCAGTTCTAAGAACTTTACATGTATTAACTCATTTAATTTTAATAAGAGTCCCATAAGTTATGTACTCTTATTCTCCCCATTTTATGGATGAAAAGGGTGAGGCACAGAGAGATTAAATAACTTGCCCAAGGGTCACAAGCCGTAAGTGGCAGAGCCACTGTCTCTTATAGTTAATAATGTTTTAAGTGTTAAAAAAACAACTTATATAAGTGCTATTATATTGTACTTAACTTTCAAAAACTTGGTTTTTACTCAGCATTGTCCTTGAGATTCTGTTCCTTTGGACAAAAATTCCATAAAGTGCTATGCTTTACGGTTTCCATCATATGACTTTACTGTCTTTTCTCTGTCCATTCTCATATTAATGGATATGTAGTTTTGTTTCTCGCAATCTTCTGTATTGCAAAAGAATGCTGCAGCGAACACCCCTGTACTTGTCTTCTTGTGCACGCACGTGAGGAGTCCCTCTGGGGCGCCAGCTGGTAGTAGAGTAGCTGGGTTAAAGGGTATTTACATTTTCAACTTTTCCAGATATTGGCAACTCCTTCTCCCAGATGTTTATGCCTCAGTGCACAGATTACATTCCCACTAGTCAGAGACGGAATATACATACAGACAATGGCCAGACCATATATCAAAAGGGAACTCTGACAGAGAAAGACAAATATCATATGATATCACTTGTATTTGGAATCTAACCAAAAAAATGATGTAAATGAACTTATTTATAAAACAGAAATAGACTCACAGGCATAGAAAACAAATTTACGGTTACCAAAGGGGAGGGTGGGAGGGATACATTAGGAGTTTGGGATTAACATATACACACTACTATATATAAAATAGATAAACAACAAGGACCTACTGTATAGCACAGGGAACTATATTCTATTGATATATCTTGTAATAACCTATAATGGAAAAGAATCTGAAAAAGAATATATATATGTCATATATATATCGTACATATATAACTGAATCACTTTGCTGTACACCTGAAACTAACACAACATTCAAAATTTACACTTAAATTTTTTTTAAAATAGGTTAAAAAAAAAAAATCACAAACCGCCAAAACAAAAACAAAACAAACCAGAACTCTGACCTGTAACCTGCAGAAACCTGCCCAGATAAACCAACTTCTTATCTACAGTAAGCAGCCCAGGAAGCCAGCTTGCTTCGAGTCAGGCTGCAGAAGCTATTGTCGTAATTAGCATTTGACTGATCCTTAGTGAGATGGAGCCATTGTATTAAGACAGTTCTTTCCAGAGGTGAATTAAGGGATTTATAGTAAGGTGTTAGGAAATTACCTTTTAAAGGAGAGGAGGATACAAATGTCTGATGGGTTTAGCTTTATTCATTTTTGAAGAGAAAGGAAGTAGTCTAGAACCATTATCTTAGACTTTTTCTTTTAAGCAGAAAGTCTTTTTTTTTTTTTCTTAACTAAATTATGTAGGACCATAAACAAGATGAAAACTGGAACACCTCAGGTAAAATAAAGTCAGTAGTATGGTTCCACCCACCTGGCCCCCTCCCCTTCCTTCTTGCCTCCCCTGCCCCCAGATGACCCGAGACCCCCTTGGTGGAATCTTAGGGCTGGGTGGGAACCTACAAGATGCTGTAGGGTGCCTGCTGGTGAGAGCATTTGATGAGATTGTTCATCTCTCTCAGCCTCAGTTAGAAGGGGAACGTGATAAATTCTACCAGACTTTGGGCTAAACGTACTCTATTTCTTTGGTCTCCCGGCAGGCAGGAATTTGTGGATGCTTATGTGAATTACGTCTTCCAAATCTCAGTGCATGAGTGGTACACAGCCTTCTCCAGCGGCTTCCTAAAGGTGTGCGGTGGCAAAGTGCTTGAGCTCTTCCAGCCTCCAGAGCTGAGGGCAATGATGGTGGGGAGCAGCAGCTACAGCTGGGAAGAGCTGGAGGAGGTAAGCCGGAAAGGTGCCGTCTGTCACCCCTGAGGGAGCGGCCCCGGCCGGGCACTGTGCCCAGAACCTGGTCGCTTTCTTAAGTATTCCCCCGGTCAAGTAGGACTTGGAGGCCTCCTGCATCTCAGTGGTTATTTCTTACTCTCCAGTGGAAATGGTGTCCAGACGTCCACTTGTTATATCCTTCTGGAAGATCATTTTGTTCTTTTTGTCTTTTTTGGGCAGACTGCCATCTACAAGGGTGATTACTCAGCTACACATCCCACTGTGAAACTATTCTGGGAAACATTTCACGAGTTCCCATTGGAAAAGAAGAAGAAGTTTCTCTGTAAGTAATATCAGTATGGTGTTTGTCCCCATTTCAGTTTTGCGTATGGTACAGGATGGTATACTCCATGGTGAAGTTCAACTCTTTTAAATCGTAAAGGGTAAGTAAGGAAGTATGTTTACATTTTTTGTCTTAGTGATATCTGAGGCGCAGCAGAGGTCGTTAATCCTTATTTGTTGTGTAATGGGGTGGGTGGCATGAAAGGAAGAAAAGCATTTCACTGATTTTTAATTGCTCTAAAAATACTGTTTATTTTATATGAAGGCGATTCCTTTAAGTATTACATTGATGAAATCGAATTGTTTGGATTAACCTCCCTTTCTAGCCTTTTGAAAATATTAGTGTCTACTGCAGATGTAACTGGGGAGATGTGATTTATAATAGCTTTATTGAGATTCAATTCACACACACATACTGTTACAATTCAGCCATTCAAAGTGTACCGTTCTGTGGTTTTTAGTATATTCAGAGTTGTGAAACTTATCAATTAATTTTAGAACACGTTCACCACCCCGAGAAGAAACACTGTACCCATTAGCAATCTTTCCCCATTTCCTCCCAGCCTCCCACCCCTTACCAATCTGCTCTGTCTCTATGGATTCGCCTGTTCTGGACATTTCATATAAATGGAATCATACAATAAATGGTCCTTTGTGACTGGCTGGATGACATTTGAGAATGGTAGTACATTTGGAAAGGAGAATGAAGTCTAGTTTACACGAACAAATTACCCTTTTAAAAATAGTAGAAATCTTTGTGTCATTGTGTAATCAGAGTCATAAATGAGCCATTGAATAGCATAACATTTTTATCAATATAAAATGAAAAAAACAGAGTTTGAAAGGCAGTCTCTTTTGCTTTTTAAGAATGAGCATATATTAGTATTAATGCAAGATTTACCCCCAGATTCTGCTGCTCCCATGGAGTAAGGATGAGAGGAAGCGGAGCTCTTACAAAAGAATTCCTAGAAAGATCCCCGCTTCCCCTCTGCCCAGTTACGTGGGCCCTTGAGGAAAAGCGGCATATGAGTCAAAATGACAGGATAAGATTTACATGGGCCCTTGAGGAAAAGCGGCATATGAGTCAAAATGACAGGATAAGATTTGCCAGTGGGTCTCGTGGAGCTGTGACGATCAAGAGGCGCTTGCCCTTGGTCCGGGGATTTCCTTAAAAGAAGATGCTTTTCTGTTCAGAGACCATTAGACTTTCACAAATTTTTATTAACTTTACAGATTTGGCAAGAATGTTTATGTATCGTAACCTCAGGTAGTGACGGGTTATTTGAAAGGGCTCCTTAACTAATGATTTCATTGTATCGATAGTTAATTTTCCAGCTGTTCAACAAAGAAGGTTATCTAGTGCTGGAGAACAGGAAAAGACAGCTGGGTTGGTCTTTTTTTTCCCTCCAAGTCACAAGTGTGTCGCAAGAGGGAAGTGTCTCATATAATGTTAGTGTCAGATCTTCTGGTTTAAGAAAAATGGAGAGACAGGGAAAGAAAGGCAAGCAAACAGATCCCAAATGGAAGTTCACCAGCCAAGGGGGTACAATAAGCACAGACACTTGAGGGGAGAGAAGACCCTGAGGCCCCATGGACTGTAGTCTTCTTCCTGGTTTCTGAGGTCAGCTCTTTTCCTAGGTCAGCAGTTCCCTTCCTCTTTGATTTTGTGAAAGCTCGTAACATTTATGAGGCCATACATTTCACTGAGGCCATTTTTTTAGTTGGGGGCATTTTTGAGCATCTTTCCATTGGATGGATGCTTTGTGTCAGTGTAGAATTAGGGTCTGAAATTAGCCAATGAAAAGTATAGACTTTTTATCCATATAAAACCAAAACACAGGGTTTGAAAGGCAATCTCTTGCTTTATAAGTGAGCATTTATTAATACAACACATATTGGCACAAAAAAGTGGTTGTACTTCTCGCATGAGCCACAGGGTGTCACCCCATCCCTTCTGTTCCCCCCTGGGCCGCAGAGAGCCGCTCCCCATTTACCTAGCTGGTGTTTCCCGTTCTCTTCGTCCGCAGTGTTCCTGACAGGCAGCGACCGCATCCCCATCTACGGCATGGCCAGCCTGCAGATCGTCATCCAGCCCACAGCCAGCGGGGAGGAGTACTTGCCCGTGGCCCACACCTGCTACAACCTTCTGGACCTCCCCAAGTACAGCAGCAAAGAGGTCCTGTGTGCACGGCTGACCCAGGCCCTTGACAACTACGAGGGGTTCAGTTTGGCCTGAGGCTCCCCAGCTTGCCTCAGATTCCCCTTCCTTCCTCCACGTCCACGTTGAGGCCCATACAGAAAATCATGGGGAGTGAGTTCTGGTTTTTTTAATTGTATAAGTGGGTTGGAACTTTTGAATCCTGAACCCGGTTGATGCATTTCTGGGGTGGTAAGCAGTGACCTTTTTGAAAAATCAGGGGTTAGGAATGGGGTGAAAAACTGGCCCTTGTCTGGGAAGCGATTTTGTCTCTAAACCCAGTTCCCCATTGTTCTGTGCACTTGTGACTATGTTGTACGCTGCTGGATAAAAGGGCAGTGGATTTTTAAACTTGCATCCCCCAGATGTCTCTCTCAGCCCTGATCTTTCCTCATGACGCTTCCTTGTCTTCCTAACTTCTCATTCCTCTGCAAGAATGATTTGACTGACCTGTCCTTTCTCACCTGCACATGCAGAACATCTCCTTTCTCTGCAGCCTTGGAAATGCTCCTGGCTTGTTGCCGTCCAACCCTAAGGACTGAGAAGGAAAGGATTACTTCAGAAATTCCCAAGCCCAACAAGCTGAATCTGGGTCCATGACTTTGGCGGAACTCTTGCGAATTTATGGGAGCCTTTCATAAACCTGCCTTGCCTAAAAAAACAGTTCTTGAGGGACTGGCCATCTCCCTGTGGCTCTGCCTATTCCCGGCCCTCCTCAAAGGGGTGCAGAGCCGCTTGGCTTCGCAGCTGAGCCGAATTCTGTCTGGTGGCCCCGCCAAGCCCTTTTGACAACAAGATGAGGTAACAGGCCCTCCCCCTCTTGCATCATTTTGCTTTTGGAGCAGGTTGCATTAATTTTCTAGGGAGTATTTTCTCCCAGAAAAGTAGAACTAATAAATTTCTTATCCTTTTCCCTATCACTTTCTGTCTCTACCACTTCATCTCTCCTCCCCACCCTCCTACTTTTCTCTTCACTTCATCCCATTCTTTGTTACCTGACTTAACGTCCCTTCCTCTCCTCTCCTCCTAGTGGATGCATGCAGTCTATTTTAGTTTTCTATTTAAATTGCAAAATTTCTTCTCAGATTTTTTTCTTTCCTCTTCCCTAACTGCTAAGACTTAAGGACATTCTTTATTATGGAACTTTTGTTTATTGCATTTGAAATGTGTGTTTACAGTGGGATTTCAGGAGGGATTATGTCTGAAGCAAATACATGTATTTCAAAAATCATGACACACACACTCAACCTTCTTCATCCTGGGATAAGAAAATTCTACATGAGCAAAGAATCCATGTCAGCCTAATTTTAAATTCCTAGTCACTAGAGAAAAGACTTATTTATATAAAATGAAGTATTTATGAACCGTGAGACAGCATCAAATCTCAATGAAGGATTGTAGATTTTTTGCTTTTTGTTTTTAAAACTTATTCCAATTGCTGAATTGGTAGTTTTTCAGTCTTTATAATACAAGATTAAAAAAAGATATACAGTTATATGAAACGTTTATTTTCTATGTGTGTGCATATAGTTCACTATTATGCAATAAATTTGCTGTTTTAACGTAACCAGAACTGTTTCTTCTTGTACTTGCAGAATGGGTAGCTTGCTTTCAGTAGAAGAATTAAGTCATCTACCCGAGTAATCTAATAGAAGGTCAAATTTGCTTCCTGCCACAAGAGAGTAGAACCAACTGCTGGGAAAATGAAGAGGAAAACAGGGTAGCGGGGGCAGCATATGGCATTAAGGATGGATGGGATTTCTGAAGCTTATGATGGGTGAAAAGGCATTTCTCACGGAGGAGAAGGCCTGAGCAAGGGCTTGAACATGGGGGCATATTTAAGGAAGGGCCAGGAACAATTCGAAGGGAGCATCAGAGGAAACAGAATAATGGTAAATAAGACTGGGGAGAAAGACAGCAAGTTTGGGGCTGAGGAACCAGACTAAGCCTTGGGCCTTCAAAATGTTCAGAGCCTTGGGGTGGGGGAAGGAGGCAGTGATAGGAGTTGAGCCTGGTTTTAAGAAAATGCGGATGAGGGTACCTGTGGAGGAATGGAGTGGGAAGGACAGCAGCTGAGAACAGTGGGGTGGCAGCAGTGGGGTGAGAAGAGCTATGCGCAGGAGAGATGGGAGGAGTGGAGGCGATGGGAGCCTTAGGGGAAAAGGAGAAATTAAAGGTGAATCTAAGACTTATTAATCTAATGGCTGATGCTAATTAGCCCACTTATACACAGCAAAAAAAATTTTCAATAAGTTTTAAAAAGAATTACCATGTACTGTTTTTACCAGACTTAATAATAGATGGTTTAAAAAGTGGTAAAGAGAACAGTAGCTTTCCATTAATAAGTAAGTTCCATTCAACAAACAAACACTTAAGAGCATACATAAGTGCTCAGTCTGGGGGACAAAAAAGCCTATTACCTCTAATTTTGAATGAAAATAGCCAAGTTATTTTAAATTTGGGGGGGGGGGGCTTCAGAATCCTCATCCATGAAATAAGGAGACTGGACCAGATAATTTCTAAGGTCACTGAGCTCTAAAATTACTGTACATAGAGATGCTCAATAAATTCTTCTAAATGTTTGTTGCATGAATGAAATTCTGTGCTGCTTTTCTAAAAACTATTTTTCTGGCATATTCTCTTTTTTCCTTTATCACTATTGCTTTAGAAGACTCTTTAGGTAGGCATTTCTAGATTTACCTACCCACCTACCTACCTACCTTCCCTCACCTGCAAACAAACATTTGGAAGTTTCTTCACTGTTTTCAGAAATGTACCTATTTAATGAAAAAATAATCTCATTAAAATAAGGCAACTTTTGGTGGGTGGGATTTAATGAAAGTGTAACCAGGCAATTTAGCCAATTGTGATTGATTAACTCCCGCTCCGTGTGAAAGCTTTTTGATGACTAAAAAGGTTCTCTATTAATAATCCTGGAGAGCCAGGGTTGGCAACTACAGCCTGTGAGCTAAAATGGGTTTTACATTTTTAAAAGGGTTGGGAAAAAAAGGATATGTGACAGCAATTATCTGGCCTACAAAGCCTAACAAACAAACATGTTAACATCTGGCCCTTTACAGAAAAAGACTTGCCCCAACCCTTGGAGACCAGACTTGCAGGAATCACAGTAACAGAGTCGATAACTTACTTAACTGAAGTCTCAGGAGGAACTCGGTCATAGCTGATGTTGAACTAGAGAGAACAAATTTCTGGGCCTTTCTGCCACGGGGGTAATAAGAAAATCAAGCTTTGTCTAAGATTAACCCACAGAAATAGGCATCAAGGTTTTGTGATAACTAACTAACTAACTACCAGGTATTGATTGTAGGCCAGACCCTGCACCAAGCATTATCTATGTGCTATTCAGTTTAATTGCTACCACTGCCCTCCTGGCTCGACCAGTTACTAGCTGTGTGGCCTTGGGAAGGTTTCTTAACCTCTCTGTAGCTCATTTTCTTCCTGTTTAAAATGGGAATAAACATAATGCCTTCCTCATGGAGTTTTGTAATGAGAATTAAATGAACTAATTAATAGAAAGCACATATAGAACAGTGCCTAGCACATAACAGGCTCTCAGTAACTGTAATTTTCATTCTTATCCCAATTTTTCACATGAAGAAATGAATGTTTAGAGAAAATAACTTGTTCACTGTCACAGTGGTAGGACGTGAACTTGACCATTCCTCTATATTATTATGCTCAGCTGCTAGGGTGGGCAGCAAATTTGACCAGGGATGGATAGCTAGAGATGAGGTTGCCTAGAGCCCAAATAGAAAGACACACTGTGATGTGTGGCAGGTGACTTCCCTGACCACCCGTCTGCAAGTGGTCATTAGAGCAGTGAGCTTTGTTTTCCTGCCACTGTGCAGTTCAGTAAGGCAATTCTACGATCGTGAGACTAAAACGCTGATCAGATGTGTGGTTTCTATGTCATCTGCTGTGGATCTCATTGGAGCTAGAGTCTGTGGGCATTTAGTCATCAGCCTAGTACCTGTTAACTTCTCCCAGACCATAGTTTGGAACTGATGGTCAAATAGTAGATTCCACGTTGGTGAACATGTGGAGGTGTGCTAGGTGAGTGGTGTGCCTGGAGAGGGCACTGAAGCTCCGTGCCCATTCCCACCTACCTTGCTCTTTGTATCTCTTCCATCTGGCTGTTCCTGAGTTGCAGGACTGGAGGTGATGCCACCAAAATGGCAGTGCAGGATACCCAGCCTCCATTCTTCCACAAAGATCAACATTTAGACATCTATCCATGAGCAAAACCAGCTCTGGGAGAGCTCTGGAGTCCACTTAAGAAACTTCAGTAATGCAGTTGAACATAAAACCTGAGAATAACCATACAAAAAGGGGAAGACAGCTTCATTCTGCCTGCATCACCCCATCCCCAAAGCCAGCAGTGCTCAGCACCAAGAGGGAGTGCCCAGCTAGAAAGAGGACCCTTGACTAGGAAAGGGGGAGTGGGGTGAGTGACCAGCTTCCCCAGCCTTTCAGGGCACCTCATGAAGGTCCCCCTTCAGTTTCACCCCACTCACTCAGAGATTGGCAAAGCTGAGACACATAGAAATGTGGCTAGGGACAAGGAAGAAAAAGCAGGGGCTCCCAGAAGCAGGCACATAGCAGGAGCAGCTGTGGTTTCGAGACACCTGCTCCACAGACAAATCCAGCAGCTTTCACCACTGAAGAAACCAAGAGACAGCACAACCGCCATGGACCCCACAGGTACTTGCATTCACTGACGTCAGCCACCTCAGTCCCTACCTATTTATTTTCTTCCCAGCCTGCCCCACTCTGGCCCCTGCTAGAGCCCAGGTACCACACGAGCAGCCAGCCCAGGCCTCTTGTGTGAGTACGAGACACCAGCCTACATGCCCCATCGCCATGTGTGCACTTGGGGCTAGCCCCTCCAGCTGTGCACTCGCACACTGCCAGCCTGACACCTGACACCGGCCTCCACTGTGGTGTGCACACCCAGGGGGAGACTGTGCAGCCACAGGAGAACATGCAGACAGCCAGGGACCCTTGCGGCCGCCAGCGTGCCCACAGTTGGCCCTGGCCCTTGCTGCCTGCCCTGGCACCCACCACTAGGTGTGTGTCTGCAACTGGCCCCTGCCACTACATAGGCATCTGCAGCTGATCCCTGCAGCGGAGTGTGTACACACCACTGGCCCCGGCCACCACACTGCCTGTCCTGCTCCTTGGACCAGGGGGTGCTGCTGAGGACCCCAAGCACCATTCAGTTGCTGACGCTGTGGACCCCAGCAGCCTGAGCCAAAGAGAGATCACGCCCCTCCCCCCCACCCACTGCTGCCGCACAGCCCCACGCTTGGTACCCTGCACCACTAGACCTGGGGTCACGGCATGTTGTAGTGTGCTCCACCAACCCTTGCAGGAGTGAAAGTCTTCACTTACCAAAGTCAGTCCACAATGTCTGGAAGAGGTGACTGCTACTTCAAATGCACAGACACCTGTGAAAGGCTACAGGGATCATGAAGAATCAGGGAAATACATCTCCACCAAAGGAATACAGTAAACTTCCAGGAACTGGCCCTAAAGAAATGGAGATCCAGGAGATTGCCTGATAAAGAATTTAAAATAATTGTCTGAAGATGCTCAGAGAGCTACAAGAGAACAGAAAAACACTTTAATGGTATCTGGAAAATAGTACAAGAACAAATAAGATGTACTTCAAAGAGACAGACAATCTGAAAAAAAAATTTTGGAGCTGAAGAATAATTGAATTGAAGAATTCAAGAGAGAACTTCAACATCAGACCTGAACAAGAAGAAGAAAGAATCAATGAGACAGATCAATTGAAAGTAGCCAATCAGAGGAGCAAAAAGAAAAAAAGAATGAAAAGGACTGAAGAACACCTATAAGACTTAGGGGACACCATTAAGAGAAACACTGTACGTATCATTGGAATTACAGAAGGAGAAGAGGTGGAGAAAGAGGTAGAAAGCTTATTTAAAGAAATAATGGCTGAGAATTTCTCTCTCAAACCTGGGAGAAATTTGGACTTCCAAGTTCATGAAACTAATAGGTTTATTTTCAATCTAAAATGATCTCCTCCAAGATACATAAAAAACGGCCTAAAATCAAAACCAGAGAATTTTAGAGCAGCAAGAGAAAAAAAAATCTCGTACAAGGGAACCCCCATAAGGAAATCAGCAGATTTCCCAGGAGAGACCTTGCGGGCCAGGAGAGAATGGGATAATATATTCAAGTACTGAAAGAAAAAAAAACCTGCCAACCAAGAATACTTAACCCAGCAAAGTTGTCCTTCAGAAATGAAGGTGAGATAAAGACTCTCCCTAACCAAAACTGAGGGAGTTCACCACCACTAGACCTTACTTATAAAAAAAAATGCTGAAAGGAATTCTTCAAGCTGAAATGAAAGGATACCAGTTAGTAACATGAAAACATAAAAATATACAACGTACTGGTTAAGATAAGTATGTAGTCAGATTCAGAATACTCTAATACTGTAATATGGTAGTGTGTTAATTACTTAACTCCAGTATAAAGGTTAAAGGACAAAAGTATTAAAAAAAAGCTATAGCTACAATAATTTGTTAATTAACACATAATATAAAATATAAATTGTGACATCAAAAACATAAAAGAGGGAAAGTAAAAGGGTAGAGGTTTTGTATGCAATCAACATTAAATTATCAGCCTAAAATAGACTATTATAAGTTGTTTTATGTAAGCCTTATGGTAATAACAAAGCAAAAACCTACAGTAGATTCACAAAAGATAAAGAGGAAACTAAAGCATAATCACTATGGAAAATCATCTCACAAAGGTAGGCAGAAAGAGAGGAAGAAAGTAACAAAGGGGCTACAAAACAGCCAGAAAACAAAAAGATGGCATTGGTAGGTCTTTACCTATCAATAATTTCTTTAAATATAAATGTATTGAATTCTCAAAAGACAAAGAGTGGCTGGATGGATAAAAAACAAAACTCAACTATATGCTGCCTACAAGAGACTCACTTCAGCTTTAAGGACACACACAAGCTCAAAATGAAGGTGTGGGAAAAGATATTCATGCAAGTGAAAACCACAAGGGAGCAGGGATAGCTATACTTACATCCGACAAACTAGACTTTAAGCCAAAAATGGTAACAAGAGACAAAGAAGATCACATAATGACAAAGAGGTCAACTTATCAAGAAGGTATAACAGTTGTAAATATATAGTCACCTAACATTGGAGCTAAATATATTAACAAAATGCTAACATATCTGAAAGGAGAAATAGATGACAATACAATAATAGTTAAGGACTTCAGTATTCCGCTTTTAACAAAGGATAGATCATCCAGACAGAAAATCAATAAAGAAACATTGGACTTGAACCATACTTTAGACCAAATTAGTTAAACAGATATATACAGAACATTCCATCCAACAGAAACAAAACACACATTCTTCTCAAATGCACATGGAACATTCTCCACAATAGGTCATATCATAGGTCACAAAACAAGTCTTAGCAAATTTAAGATTGAAATCATACCAAGTATCTTTTCCAACCACAGTGGTATGAAACTAGAAATCAATAACCAGAAGAAAGCTGAAAATTTCACATACATGTGGAAATCAGCACACTCCTGAACAAACAATGGGTCACAGAGGAAATCAAAAGGAAAATAAAAAAACACCTTGAATCAAACAAAAATTAAAACACTTCATACCAAAACCTGTGGGATGCATCAAGAGCAGTTTTAAGAGAAGTTTACAGAAATGAATGTCTATATTAAGAAAAAAGAGAGATCTCAAACAACCTAATTTTACCCCTTAAGGAACTAGAAAAAGAAGAAACTAAGCCCAAAGTTAGCAGAAGGAAGGGGATAATATAAATAAATGAAATAGAGACCAGAAAAACTATAGAAAAGATCAATGAAATTAAGAGCTGGTTTTTGAAAGATAAAATTGACAAACTTTTAGCTAGATTAAGAAAAAAAAAGAGAGAAGGGCTTCCCTGGTGGTGCAGTGGTTGAGAATCCACCTGCCAATGCAGGGGACACAGGTTCAATCCCTGGTCTGGGAAGATCCCACATGCCGTGGAGCAACTAAGCCCGTGTGCCACAACTACCGAGCCTGCGTGCTACAACCACTGAAGCCCGCGTGCCTAGAGCCCGTGCTCTGCAACAAGAGAAGCCACCGCAATGCAAAGCCCACGCACCGCAACTAGAGAAAGCCCGCATGCAGCAACGAAGACCCAACTCAGCCAAAAATAAATAAATAAAATAAATTTATTAAAAAAAAAAAAAAGAGAAGACTCAAATAGATAACATTATAAATGAAAGAGGAGACACTGCAATGGATACCACAGAAATACAAAGGATCATAATAAGAGACTATTAAGAACAATCACACACCTACAAATTAGATAACCTAGAAGAAACATAAATACATAGAAACAGGACACTGTAAAACTCTTAGAGGAAAACACAGAACACTCTTTGACATAAATCACACAAGATCTTTTTTGATCCACCTCCTAGAGCAATAAAAATAAAAACAAATAGGATCTAATTAAACTTAAAAGCTTTTGCACAGCAAAGGAAACCATAAAAAAAAAAAAAAAAAAAACACCTCAGAATGGGAGAAAATATTTGGAAACAAAGCAACTGACAAGGGATTGATCTCCAAAATATACAAGCAGCTCATGAAGCTTAATATCAAAAAAACAAATAACTCAGTCAAAAAATGGGCAGAAGATCTAAACAGACATTTCTCCAAAGAAGACATACAGATGTACATGAAAAGATGCTCATCACTAATTATCAGAGAAATGCAAATCAAAACTACAATGAGGTGTCACCTCACACCAGTCAGAATGGCCATCATCAAAAAATCTACAATCAATAAATGCTGGAGAGGGTGTGGAGAAAAGGGAACCCTCCTACACTGCTGGTGGGAATGTAAATTGGTACAGCCACTATGGAGAACAGTATGGAGATTCCTTAAAAAGCTAAAAATACAACTACCATACGACCCAGCAATCCCACTCCTAGGCATATACCCAGAGAAAACCATAATTCGAAAAGGTAAATGCACCGCAATGTTCACTGCAGCACTATTTACAATAGCCAGGACATGGAAGCAACCTAAATGTCCACTGACAGAGGAATGGATAAAGAAGATGTGGTACATATATACAATGGAATATTACTCAGCCATAAAAAAGAAGGAAATAGTGCCATTTGCAGCAACATGGATGGACCTAGAGATTGTCATAGTGAGTGAAGTAAGTCAGACAGAGAAAGACAAATATCATATGATATTGCTTATATGTGGAATCTAAAAAAAAGGTACAAATGAACTTATTTACAAAACAGAAGTAGAGTCACAGATGTAGAAAACAAACTTATGGTTATCAGGGGATAAGAGGGGGGAGGGATAAATTGGGAGATTGGGATCGACATATACACACTACTATATATAAAATAGATAACTGATAAGAACCTACTGTATAGCACAGGGAACTCTACTCAATACTCAGTGCTCTGTAATGACCTATATGGGAAAAAGATCTAAAAAAAGAGTGGATATATGTATATGTATAACTGGTTCACTTTGCTGTACACCTGAAACTAACACAATATTGTAAATCAACTATACTCCAATAAAATTTTTTTTAAAATGAGATGTAGAAGTCAGAGGTATAAAAAAAAAAAAAATCAACTGAATCATTTAGAGAAAATTTGGTCATAAGAGGAGCAGATGATATAATTTATAAGAATAGCTTAAGTTCTTTCAAACTTATTGCTCTCATAACCATACTTAAAAAGTATGCTTTTGAAATCATGCTCACTAATACCCAATAAAGCTCAGGATGTGTGTGGGGAAAAAAAAAAAAAAAAAAACTTCATGGGACTTCCCTGGTGGTCCAATGGTTAAGACTCTGCCTTCGAATGCAGGGGCTGTGGGTCTGATCCCTGGTTGGGGAGCTAAGATCACACATGCCTCGTGGCCAAAAAAAAACCCAACAAACCATAAAACAGAAGCAACATTGTAACAAATTCAATAAAGACTTTAAAAAATGGTCCACATCAAAAATAATCTTAAAAAAATACTTCAAATGTCCATCAATTATAAAAAAACAAAACTTAGAAACATACAACCTACCAAGGCTGAATCATGAAAAAAAAAGAAAATCCAAACAAACTAGTAATGAGGAAGGAGATTGAATCAATAATCAAAAACCTCCCATTAAGAAACCCATAGACCAGATGGTTTCACCAGTCAATTCTACCAAACATTTAAAAAAGAATTAATGTCAATCCTTCTCAAACAGGGAACACTCCAAAACTCATTTTATGAGGGTAGCATAACCTTGGTACCAAAGCCAGATAAGGACACTATAAGGAAAGATAACTACAGACCAATATCCCTGATGAATATAAATGCAAAAATTCTCAACACAATATTTGCAAACTGAATTCAATAGCACATTAAAACAATCATACACCATGGTCAAGCAGGATTTATTCCTGGAATACAAGAATGATTCAATGTATGCAAATCAATAAATGTGATACATCTCATTAATAGAAGGAAAGATAATCTCATGATCCTTTCAGTAGATGCAAAAAAAGCATTTGACAAACGACAACATCCTTTCATGATAAAAAACTCTCAACAAATTGGGAACAGAAGGAACATACCTCAACATAATACATGATAAGTCCACAGCTAACATTATACTCAATGTTCAAAAGTTGAAAGCTTTTCCTTTAAGATCAGGAACCGGTTAAGGGTGACCATTCTCACCCCTCCTATTCAACACAGTACTGGAAATCCTAACCAGAGAAATCAGGCAAGGAAAAAAAGACATCCAAATCAGAAAGGAAGAAGTAAAACTGTCATTGTTTGCAGATGATATGATCTTACATATAAAAAATCCTAATGACTGCACCAAGAAAAGCTAGAGCTAATCAAGGAATTCAGTAACATTATAGGACACAAAATCAACATACAGGAGTCAGTTGTGTTTCTATATACTAACAATGAAATATCTGAAAAAGAAAAAAAGAAAACAATCCCTTTAATAATAACATCAAAAACAATAAAATATTTAGGAATAAATTTAACCAAGGAGGTGAAAGATCTGTACACTGTAAACTACAAGACTTCGGCAAAAAAAAAAAAAAAAAAAAATTGAAGAAGACACAAAGAAATGGAAAGAGATCCTATGTTCATGAATCAGAAGAGTTAATATTGTTAAGATGTCCATACTACCCAAAGCCATCTATAGATTCAATGTGATCCCTATCAAAATCCCAATGGCATTTTTCACAGAAATAGAACAGATAATTTTAAAATTTGTATGGAACCACAAAAGATCCCAAATAGCCAAGGCAATAGTGAGAAAAAAGTATAAATTGGAGGCATCACACTTCATGTTTCAAACTATACTACTATAGCTATAGTAATAACTATTTCAAGCTATACTACAAAGCTATAGCAATTAACAGTATGGTACTGGCATAAAAAAGAACAAATAGACCAATGGAACAGAATCAAGAGCCTAGAAATGAACCTTTGCATATATGGTTAACTGATATTTGACAGGAAGCCAAGAATGCTCAATGGGGAAAGAATAGCCTCTTTAATAAATGATGTAAAAAAAATAAATAAATACATGAATGAATGAATGTATGCTGTTGGTAAAACTGGATAGTCAAATGCAGAATGAAATTGGACCCCTGTCTTACACTATTCACAAATATTAACTCAAGATAAAGACTTAAACACAGGACCTGAAACTAAAACTCCTAGAAGAAGACACAGGGAAAAGGCTTCCTGACATTGGTCTTCGCGATGATTTTTGGATTTAACACCAAAAGCTCTAGCAACAACGACAGAACTTGATAAGTGGGATTATGTCGAACTAAAATAGCTTCTGCACAGCAAAAGAAACAACCAGCAAATAAAAATGCAAACTATGGAATGGAAGAAAATATTTGCAAATCATATATCTGATAAGGAGTTAATATCCAAAATATGTAAATAACTCATACAACTCAATAGCAAAAATAACCAAACAATTTGATTTTAAAATGGGCAGGAGAATCCAACAAATACATTTTCAAATAAGACACACAAATGGGCAACAGGTACATGAAGAGGTACTCAGCATCACTAAACATCAGGGAAATGCAAATCAAAACCACAAGGAGATATTCATCTCACACCTGTTAAAATGGCTATTATCAAAAAGACAAAAGATAAGTGTTGGTGAAGATGTGGAGAAAAGGGAACCCTTGTGCATTGTTGGTAGGAATGTAAATTGGTATAGCCACTATGGAAAACATTATGAAGGTTCCTTAACAAAATAAAAGTAGAACTATCGTACGATCCAGCAATCCCACTTCTGGGTATATATCCAAAGGAAATATAAACAGGATCTTGAAGAGATGTCTGCACCCCCATGTTCATTGAAGCATTATTTACAATAGCCAGGATATGGAAACAACAGGTCTGTCAAAGGATGAATGGATAAAGAAATTGTGGTGTATATATACCATGGAATATTATTCATAAGAAAGAAGGAAATCTTGCTATTTGTGACAACATGGATGGACCTTGAAAGTATTATGCTAATTAAGTCAGAGAAAGACCAATACTGTTATGATCTCACATGTGAAATCTAAAAAGCCTAACTCATAGAAACAGAGTAGAATGGTAGTTACCAGGGGCTGGGGAGTGGGGAAAATGGGGAGAAGTTGGTCAAAGGATACAAACTTCCAGTTATAAGATGAACACATTCTGGGCATCTAATTAACAGCATGGTGATTATAGTTAATAATACTGTACTATATACTTGAATGTTGCTAAGAGAGTAGATCTTAAATGTTCTAACTACAAAAAAGAATGATAATTATGTAATATGATGGAGGTGTTAGCTAATGCTATGATGGTAATTGCTTCACAATGCATTAGTGGTTCAAATCAACCTGCTGTACACCTTAGACTTACACAATGTTACATGTCAATCATATCTCAATAAAACCGGAAAAAATAAAGGAAAAAACAGGCAAATCACTGTTAACTGTATGATGGAGAGAAAGGTGGAATGAAGGAGGGCATACAACAGAACGTCAAAACAGATTTGAGGTGCAGCCCAATGAATAGAATGTTTTGTGTCAGGGTCAAGCATAGAAGAGAAAGTATATAAAATCAAGGCTAATATGCAGAATTTTATCATTTCCTCTCAAAAAGAAATGTAAGTGTTGGTTGTCTCCAGTTTTCTTTGCCTCTTAAAAATGGAGCCAAGCATATTTTAAAACATTTGTTAAGTCTCTAGAATATCTAAGAACATGAAGCCCATGTTGTCTTCGTACTACTCAGCTGGGGCTGCTTGAGTCATGAGTCTTCTGGTTTGTGAATGTCTTCATTTTTAAGAGATGCCTTTGTGGAGAGTTGATAGGCGCACCGGCACCTCCACCTGCAGACTTATCTTGGGGAACTGCATCTCATACAGCTGAGGGGGCGCTTGTGATAAGGAAGGCAGTAGGTCCTCAGGTCTTCAGAATAGGTGAAAACTCTCCTGCAGATTAGATCAAGGAAATTCTCCAGTTGGATGTGACACACAAGCTACCACCATGCCTTTCCTACCCAGGTAAGGAGGGGTTGGTGAACCTCACTTGTGGAGTGAGAAACAGGGCTATGCAACAGAATAGGTGCTGGAGGAAGTGTCCACCCCATTGTGGGCAGATTCTTTGCATCTATATTAATAACAGCCTCTCCCACGGATTAGCTGATCCAGGCTTTAGTGTTTTATTTCCTTCTAAAAGTAACGGAGCGTGTACTCCTGAGTTATGTGTGGCATGGAGAAAATTAGTTCAGATGTCAGCATTTTTTTTTTCTTCCAAGAGTGGCTGGATGCTTGGCAGGGTGCACAATCATATGGTCTTCAGATCTTTTCAAAGCTGATTTTCCTGGGCCTAACCCCGGGGGAATTGGATACAATCTCTGGTTATTATTGATTCAGTTCCCATTGGTGTTGAACTTCCTGAGAAATTAAATAAGATCTAAAACTCACACACATACACTCCTCAGGTGAAGGGAAACTCTAAACCAGATTAGTCTTTCACGGTCACCTTTTTTTTAGGATTAGGAGAAAAAGAAAGCCAAAGAGCAGATTTGGAAATAAACCCAATGCCTACAGTGTCATAAGAGGCCCGGGGCTCTTGAGATCAAAGGTCAACAGCAAGTGCCAACTAGATACTGGCTCGTGGTCCCAGAGGGACCGGCCTGCCACCGCCAAAGTCTTCTTGTTGTTAAAAACGTGTCTCCTGACCTTTCGTGCCTGGGCTCTCCCAGGAGCTCAGATGCTGGTGTAGCAGACTCAAGGGCTCTCAAGTTCAAGTCTGGCAGACTGTCCGGAGAGGAGACCTGGAGCTGCTGAATTTATGAGGTAATGGGGGGCAGGACCTCATTCAATGAGAGTGGAAGGTCATTTGAGCCCAAAGCTTGCTCTGTTGCTGGCCTGAGCAGTGGCACCCCGGCTTTGCCCCCCTGGCACTGATGAGGGAGTGGAGGGTGACCCCAGGCCCTCTCCCAGTCTCAGCCGTGTCCACAGGCTTGGTGAACCATAGGATGCTAATTAGGAGCTTGCTAATTAGGAGCTTGCCGAGATCAGAGCAGCTCTTCTCCCTGGGGTACGCTTCATTTTTAGTTGTTTAAAAATACAGCCTGAGACAGAAATTTCAGGACACCAGGTGCCTAGAAATCAGTTCAAAGGTTATTCTGTTCCTTCCCTGCACAGAATGCAGGCAATCCCACATCTGTCTCCGCTCAGTTAATTCCCTTGACATGTCTGAGCAGATCTGGACCTCCCAAAACGCCCTAGGGAGAAGCAGACTTAGAGGAGTTTGCCCTGCTCCGTGAGGGAGGGGATTCAGCAAGCAAAGGTCTGTCGGAGAAAGCGGCACACACATTGTGATGCAGATTGCTTGAGAAGAGTCAGAATTTTACTTTCCCTGCCAAGAGAATGGGTCAGTGTTCCCATAAAATCCTTCTCACCGGTTAGTGCTGATTTGTGCCTAAAGTGCTGGAGGCGCCCTCTGTTTCTGACTAATACAAACAAGGCACCAGAGGGCGAGGAGAAGGGTGGTGGTGGGGAACACAATTCCTTTTTTGTAGTGATTCAAAATGTCTTGTTTGGGCTTCAGCAGAGAAAGAATCTTTGCCTCAATGCTTGATGGTAACAGCCCGCCACCATCCTTTACTGCAGATTTATCGTGTGCTCACGTTATGTTCATCCAAGTAAATTCCCACAATAACCCCGATAAGGGAGGTACTCTGATTATTTCCATTTTTTAGATAAAGAAACGGAGACGGGGAGGGTAAGGAACGTGCAGAGGCCGCAGAGTGGAGCCATCTGTCTGCAGTCTGGACCTTGAGCATCAAGCAGCATTTGGCCTCCACTGGGACTGTCGTGTACCGTCTCTGTCAACCCAGGATTTGGAACTGATCGTAGGTGCTCATTGCCGCAGATACCCAGGATGCTGTCTGCACCCTCTACTTCAGGTGAGGTCTTTGGACCAGCAGCATTGCAGCACCTGGAAGCTTGGCAGAAAAATGCAGATTGTCAGGCCCCCCCAGGGCAACTGTTCTACAAGACCCCTGGCCAGTATTCCAGTTTGAGAAGCCCTGCCCTCTGCTACCAGAGAGAAATAGATCCTTCACTCTCTCCCTGCGTTCCCTCCCCTTTGTCTAATCTTGTCCAGTAATTTTAAGTTCTTCAAAAGTAAAATAGATAGGACTTCCCTGGTGCTGCAGCGGTTAAAAATCTGCCTACCAATGCAGGGGACACAGGTTCAAGCCCTGGTCTGGGAAGATCCCACATGTCGCGGAGCAACTAAGCCCGTGCGCCACAACGACTGAGCCTGCGCTCTAGAGCCCGCGAGCCACAGCTACCGAGCACACGTGCCACAACTACTGAAGCCCGCATGCCTAGAGCCTGTGCTCCGCAACAAGAGAAGCCACTTTAATGAGAAGCCTGCACACGGCAACGAAGAGTAGCCCCTGCTCGCTGCAACTAGAGAAAGCCCACATGCAGCAACGAAGACCCAACGCAGCCAAAAATAAATAAATAAATTTATAAAAAAATATTTTAAAAAAGTAAAATAGATAAACAAGGACCTACTATCTACACAGGGAACTATATTCAATATCTTGTAATGACCTATAATGGAAAAGAATCTGAAAAAAGAATATGTATATATATATATATATATATATATATATATATATATAACTGAATCACTTTGCTATACACCTAAAACATTATAAATCAACTATACTTCAGTTAAAAAAATCAACAGTTACAGAAAAATAACAATAACTCAAAATATCTTACCAAGAAGTACTCAAAGCTGTAGAACCAGAAGCATGACAAAGATTTCTCAGCATCTTTGAATTGCTTTTGAGAAATTAAAGGAAGATGCAAACGTGTGGAAGATTATGAGTTTCAGAATTCACAGTAACATGTAATTTATACACACAAAGGCTCAGCTGAGACATGGAAGTCCAGAGGTCTCGGATTTGGTTCTTGCTGCGTTTTGCACTGGGCCGTGTTCCCCGGAAGACGCTGCACAACTCGGATCCACCCTGTGGTACAAGCCTTGTTGATGGAGAGGAACAGTGAGAAGCGAGCTGTCAACAAGCCCAGTTCCTGCCAAACCCCACTTGTCGGCCTGCCAGCCAGCGTTCTGAAAACGCATTTGGGAATTTCGACTTTCAGCTTTTACTGAATACGAAATTCAACTGTGTATTTATAGCCTTGATAAGCTGACCCAGCTTAGGGATAACCCTGATACATTTTGTCTTACAAGGTTCAGAATCCATTTCTAGAGGGGGTAATAATGAGGCCATTGAAAGGAGTTGACGAGGACTGTCCTTCTCTCCCAACCTCCCCCAGTCGGTCCTTGTTCTGAAATTTCCATTCAGTTCGTCCATAGTGCTGCAAACTGAGAGAGGAGGAGCAAAAACATTTCCAGGGGAGTCGGGGGAGGCCGTCTGGAGGACCATCAGGCTTTTAAACAGGCTGTAGAAGCTGGGACTTGGGCCAGCATCACTTTCTGGTCCCGCAGAGGGGCCACAGCAAAATAGGACTTAAGAAAATGAAGGGTCGCTATATACGGCTTGCCACTTCTGCCGCAGTTTTATTGCTTTGGACCCAGTGTTTCAGGCGAGCTTCAGTGTTTTTTTTTAATTTATTTATTCCATTTATTTTATTTTTGGCTGTGTTGGGTCCTCGTTGCTGCACGCGGGCTTTTCTCCAGTTACTGCAAGCGGGGGCTACTCTTCCCTGTGGCGCGTGGGCTTCTCACTGGAGTGGCGCCTCCCGATGTGGAGCACGGGCTCTAGACGCGTGGGCCTCAGTAGCTGTAGCACGCGGGCTCAGTAGTTGCGGCTCGCGGCTCCAGATCGCAGGCTCAGCAGTTGTGGCGCACGGGCCCAGTTGCTCCGCGGCATGTGGGATCTCCCCGGACCAGGGCTCGAACCCGTGTCCCCTGTCTTGGCAGGCGGATTCGCAGCCATTGTGCCACCAGGGAAGCCCGAGCTTCAGTTCTGACAGAACGCCAGGCCATTGTGCCGTCAGCAGTGCTGCGTCTTCATGCTCCGAAGTCAGACAGATCTCAGTTCAAATCCTGGTGTCAGTACGGGGACAAGGTCCTTGCTCCAAGCCTTAATTTTTTTTTTTTTAGTTTCAGGTTTAGTATATTTTGAATGTGTACTTGAGTCACTTAAGTCAGCCGTCTATGACACATGCAGCTTAAAGAACACCCGTAGGCCTAACCTCCACCGGCCACGAGCTGCTCACCTCACACGACCGCAGTGTGCCTTTTCCTCCGTGTCACAGTTTTCTGGTGGCCTCATTAGCTTCAGAGTAGTGAGTGGTTCACATATTTGCCTGTGACGGCCTCCGAGACTTCGGAAATGTACTTAAACAGTTGTTTTTCTTAATGTCTTTCTTTCTGCACCCCTCCAGCCCCTTCCATGAACTGCTTCAAAGGCAGCTGAGCACAGAGCCCAAGCCTGTCTTCCTACCGACCATCACGGGCATGTCTAGCTTGTACCCAGTTTGCTCCACCTTCCAGTGCCCTCCCTGGAGACAGAATAACAAATCTTAATCCTAGGGAGCTTCTGAGGAGCTCAGGGGAGCAGCTTGATTCCTTACATAGGGAAAGGTCAGACCCCACAGAGGGTTCAGTCACACGTTCCTGACGCTGTCAAAAAATTCAGAACATTCACAATGAAAAATATTTTATTTATGTTCATACAAAATACAGTCATGTACAAAAAGGCACATAACATATTTTCATTCGGTTTACATTTTAAAAAAGGAACAACTGTAATTTCAAATACTTTCTGCTTACATGTCATGTAAACATTGTTCTGGGCCCACGTTATTTACTAAAATTGCATCCACTCTCGGAGATTTTCAGGATTGTATAGGTGCTTTCAGATTGAGAGTTAGATCTGCCGAATCGATTTCTCAAGCTGCGCACATGGCCACGACTGGCTGGATTCCAGACAAAATGAGATCCTCTAGAGACATAGCTGCACTTTCATAGCAATATGAAGTTGTAGATGTATAGATTTCATTTTAATACACATCTGTGTGTACCTGTCATTGACCTCAGCTTATCCACATACATCTGTTATGAAGGATCACGGTGGAAGAGTGTGGATGCCCCAAGGGCATGGCCTCTACTCTGGAAAGTGGCTGTGACATGTAGATCACCATCTTTTGGAGCTTGCTGTGTCAGCTGCCCTGTGAAGAAGTGCCAGTATGCACAAGTTCAGTACCTACAGATTGGAAAACATGTTTAGCCTATCTTTTGACAAAATGTACTCTGCAGTAGATTTTGAGGGTCACGTGGGGAAAAAAAATATAACGGAAGGGAATTAATCAAAGAAAAAGAAAGCACACTCTGGCTTCTGCCAAACCCATGGCCTTCCGAGGAAACACTGCTTTAACGTTTTAGCCCAGTTTTGTCCCTCCCTGTTGGTTTAACCAAATGGATACTACGAAAGAATACCACGGAGGTGCTGACCTTGGTGCAGAAGCTACCACTCCCCACCTCGGGAGAAAACCCCCCAGGATGCAGTGTGTCAGGAAGACCTGTCTTGAAAGCAAAACCAATTTAGACTACAACCAGATTTTCACAAAGCAGTTAAAAGAGATTATGGCGTTCAGCTGTAAATATACCATCAAAGGTAGTGAGGTATATAGCCTTAAGAAGTAGACCCTTAAGAAAGATGGCATCTTCATGATCAGATTAAGAATCTCTTAAAAAATTCATCAACAAACTTTAAATTTTGATTTTCCTTATAAATCTGTGATCAGTTCCGGATACAGGGCTCAATTCTGTCTACTGAGAACTAGGCAGTCCCAGAAAGAACCAACTTAACTGGCACTGTGGCTGCCCTTTGATTCTGATAATAAACTTAACAGTCACCTTATGAGGAATTCTAAGCTCAGCCACATTAGCTCTAAGCTCAGCCCTTAGGAGGCGCCGAGATCGCTGGCCTGAGTGCATCTCAGTGCCATGCTTATGACACAAGCACAACCCTGAGGCACTTGTCCTGGGCTAGAAATGATACACCTGGGAGCAGGTACACCCTGTAACAGGCTCTTCTGCCACCATGCAAGTGTTGCATCAGGATGAGAGAAAGCAAAAATCACACTGATGTTACATATAGAGGCATTGCTGATCCCTGCCTTGCCAATGAATAATCATCTTTTGACTTCAAACTAGCAACCAAAGCAAAGAAATCTACTTATTAGCTCACAATAAATTATAGCTAGCAATTAAAAAAAAATAGTTCTCCAGTTTGAAATGTGATGTGGTCTTTCATGGGACTTTTTCCCTGAATCGGAGATCACTGAGATTGTGCAGGCTTTCTTCTACCAGCACCAAGACAAACTTCGGCTGTCCTGAAAAACTTCTCAGCAGGCCCTTATCCTAAACCTTGCACATACCTGTCTAAAAAGTAAAATCCAAACTCAATGCTTCAAAGATGAAATGCAGTAATGATAACATACTTAATATAAATATCTATTTCAAGGTTTGCTCCAGACTAAAACACAATAAAAAGCAAATGCTTGGGAAAATTACAAGCCTCTGCTATCTCTGATTCTTACAATCACACAGCCAAGTTTACTCATGCTTTACTTTTACTTATCATTGTTATTAAATAACTCTTGACATTTATTTTGTTGGCAGGTGCTCATAAACACGCACACATTCCCGACAGAGCAAAGGAAAAACCGCAGTCCAGAGTATTCTGTGTTAAGCCAATTAAGACACTGCCTCTAGGGCCTTGAGACTCTGGGCTGCAAAAATGGTTGCTATGGAAACAAATTTACCTCAGCATTTCTGGCAGAGCCAGAACCTACGGACTAACCTGTCTTCAGATAGAATCTCGTGTAAACGGGGCTTCCCTCCCTTAATTTGGGCACCATTCTAGGAAGAATATTATTATAAATTACAAAGGAAAGCATGACATTCCATACACATTTTACTATAACTTGGTGTCTTCTTTTATTCAATCATACAAATTTGAATGGGGATTCCTGAATAAATCTTTTACTTAATTTACCTTTGGCAGAAACAATAGATTTCAAAACATTTAGTAGCTTCTCATTTATATAGCTTTTTCTCTTTTAAAGTTCTATAGCATATTAGTATTTTCAAAACAATACTCTTAGACAGATGTGCTTTGAAAGTTAACTGGTAATGATGTGATTTATATTATAGCTTATGTAAGAGAATAATTACTTAAAAAGGACAAACTAGACATGTATTTCTTTTAAAAAATACAATTTTTGGTCATGTGAATGATTCATGTTCAGATTTCAAAAATAGAAAACGTCCTAAAGTGCATCATTTTATTTATAATATAGCTCCTTGAAATTATAGCAATCTGCAATGTAAACAGTAGAGCAAAGAATACCAAGCTATATCTATATTGCAGGATTATGTACCGTCTTTAAGTATGTGGATTCAACCAGGGCACTTTCAACATATAGCTCATGCTTTTGGATGATTATTTTTAAGAGCAAACTTAAAGGTATTCTTTTTCCCCTACTCCTGACTTAAACGATTTTCAACCGACAGAGAGCTGCTACTTCACTTCAACAATGGAAAATGCTGCTACAAATAGAATCTGACCAGACAGTTTCTCAAGAACCCATTTTGGAAACTGACAACTGATCAGGAAGAGTTCTCTCCTTGTTATTATTATTATTAAAGAAAACAAAATGGTACCCCCTTTGCTGTCCTGTTCATCCCGCAACATTATCTTCAAAAGGCAGAGCCTGCTGAAACACCTTCTCTTGGCAACCAGCGGCTGGTGGGCAGACACCTGTGCTCGACCTCACGGAGCAGAAACGTGGGCCAGGATGGGCAGGCAGAACCAGGACCCACTTTCCTCAGCGCAAACACAGAAAGTCAAAAAGTAACGACACATCACAAGATAACATCAGCACACTGAAGAGATGAACGATTTGGTGTCTTAAACTCCCTGGTCCCTCCAAAATGTCTAATATAGACAGTTTTGTGACACCGTCTTTGAAAAAATTATGATCATAATTGGCTATACACCATTATTTTTTTTTCTCTTTATACATGATCTTGAAAATAGTGTGATTTAGATTCTGCCTTAGGCTGAGCTCTGAGGGGGCTATACTTAACCCTCAGGAGATTTTTAGTGCAGGTTTACTTAAAAAAAAGAAAAAAAATTAAACTCTGGTAAGTACTCAGGAGGCTTAGAATACAGGCTCTTTCTCTCTCACGATCCTCTACACTTAAGCTAAGAATTAAGCAAGACCCTTTTGTTTGGCTAGAGCCAAAACCAAACCAAACCCCGAAGAGGCTGCTGGCCTCGCTTAGTGTTTGATGTTAAAATCTGAGGCTGGTAAGTGCGGTCAACGTTCAGGAAAGGATTCTCCAGGCTCTTCACCGCTGCCTAATTTAAAAATCAGCACAAATATTAGCTACTTCTCCATCCCCTCTGTCCTCTGCAGATGGTCCAGCCCTAGTCAGGGATCACAGCTCTCTATCAGCTGAGGACGTCGCGAAGAAGCACACGGTCAAAGAGAGGACTGCACGGCCATTCTGGGCAGACGCAGCTTCCGTCCACCCGAGCGCTAAAGGGGAAGCGATTCACACGAGTGGGGAAAGGCGCAGCTCTGTGGAAAGGTCACGAGGATGGTCGAGGCAGCAAACAGGGCTCCAATGCAGGCTCCCCCTCGACTGGGTCCAAAGAGAGCCCGTGCTCTCCTGGGCTGGGCCCGTGCTCTCTCGGGCACCTGCATCGGACGTGCACAGCAAGTTCGCCCTACAGGGTGAAGTCCTGAGCTTGTTTTGTCACAGTCCGACAGAGGACAGGCTGTGTCTCAGTTATCCAGAGAAGAACAGCGTGTAGCCTCTGTAGATGAGTGTGTGTCAGTGTAGTGATTCGTTGCTGCCAGTGTCAGCGAAGCTTCCGCCACAGCGTGTGTCTGTGAGCGCTCGGGTGCACGGAGATCTCGACCTTCCCTTACACAATTCCTACATGGGGGCAGGTGGGCTCCTTCCATCTAGGCGGTTTCCAAGGCAGGCAGTGGAAACTGGGGATGATCCCAGTGGCCCGGAGGCAGAAGAGCTACTCCCTTTGTAGGTCCAGCTCCGAGGCTGCCTTCCAGTTCCTGCAGAGCTGCTATCTGCCAGGGGAGGCGGGGGGCACATTCCCCCCGCCTCCCCAGCCCCCGTGGCTCGGGTAGGGCTGCCTCCTCACACGGACTTGGAATCGGTGTCTCTCTTGCTGATGAGCACCTCCAAGAGCCTCAGTTTTGCCTTAATGTGCTTATATTCGTTGTATTCTTCAGCCATAGGAGTGCGGTCTTCCTTCTGGACGTTTCTGATGGAAACAAAGGGAAAAGGGGCTAATGATCATCTGCTGTCCCTTCTAGAGGATGCTGTTCGCCAGGTGAATGATCATCACGTGGAAATCTGCAGCTTATCACCCCACAGAACCAGTGTGGCCAAGCATCGCTTGCTATCAAGAGTGGAGCTGGGTTTAGACAAGCAGTGAAAGACAGCGTCCCCAGAAGGCACCATGCAACTGAGTTTCAGAGCTAATCGGGCATCTTGAAGAATGATAGGAAAGACTAAGAAATGTAGAAACTTTCTCCCTCTGCTGTTGCTACGTATGAATTCATACTACAAGTCTCCATACACTGAAGTCCTTTACAATGCTTTCTCACTTTTATATCCTTCACCTAATGAACCACTAAATTTCTGATTAGTAATTGGTATACCCATAATTTACAAGGTTTAAAAAAGAATAGTTAATACTCCTACTTACTATAAAAATTAGTCTTGGAATTCAGCGATTGGATCACAGAATACTAATAAACCTTATAGTTTACTGAGTAATTTTATATGTATACTTTTTAGGTACGCAAGTATTACACTTGGGATCTGATGATAGGGTGAACACTGTACTAAGTACCCTGAGCCCGTGATCTAACACAACCCGCAGGAGAACCTGACGAAACGCTGCCGTTGCCCGCACCCTCAGCCGGTACTGCCCCGCTTCTCACCTCACTTGGAAACGCACGTGTCAGACATTCAAATACCAGGCTTCCTTTACTTCTTATTAAAGAGCGAAAATGGGAAATGGGACAGCTTGGGGCTCATCTAATTCTGCTCAATGAACTGATTTTATTCCTGCTCTGCCTGCTCAAGGAAAGGACCCTGGATGCTCCCAGGAGAGGGCAGGGCAGGGCAGGGCAGGGGGCATCTGACCCTGGCCCCAGACGTGCCTTTGAGGGTCTTCACTTGCCTCACATACGAAGTGATGGAGCCAGATTTTGTGAAATCTGAAGTCCCTGACAGTTCTAAACTTGCATGATGATGATTGACTCCCATCAATTGTATTTTCTTAAAACTTGTGAAGGTTACATAATTATAGGATATCTGTGCATAATGTGACTATAAACAAATGGGAAAGAAAATGAGCAGACAAGCCAAAAATATGTTTGGAAAGAAGACTGGAATGAAACACATCAAAACATTAATCCTTTGGTTTGTCTTTGGGTATTATTATCATTTTGGGTATTATTTCTTTTAGCTATATTTTCTAAATATTCTACAATTCATGGAGAAAGAAAAACAAATACTTAGGTATAAAAATTCATAAATCTTGAGAAAGTCATTATAGGACAGATCCAAATCAGAGATCCCCAAAATAAATTTATACACTAATTGAAATAAACTGAAATATAGTACATTTTTAACGCCTAAGTTAATTTTTATGGTACTTTTATTTCCCAATACTTTTGAGAAGTATAAAAGGAGACTTAAAGAGAAACTGTATTTACACTGTTCAAATAATTTGGATTAAAATAAAACATTTTAAAATGATAAAACTTAACTCCAACGTGAGAGATGGAGCTCTAGTCCCTGCTCTAACCTGGTCTCATGCTGTGACTTGAGTCGGACATTCTGTGCGTGGTCACTTGCAAACAGGGAAGACTATCCCTCAGCATAGCGCCCTACGATGATGATTACAGTATGTCTTAAAACTCACTGGTGGGGGCTCCCCTGGTGGCGTAGTGGTTAAGAATCTGCCTGCCAATGCAGGGGACATGGGTTTGAGCCCTGGTCTGGGAAGATCCCACGTGCCACGGAGCAGCTAAGCCCCTGTGCCACAACTACTGAGCCTGCGCTCTAGAGCCTGCGAGCCACAACTACTGAAGCCCGCGAGCCACAACTACTGAAGCCCGCACGCCTAGAGCCCGTGCTCTTCAACAAGAGAAGCCACCGCAATGAGAAGCCCTCACGCAGCAACGAAGAACCAACGCAGCTAAAAATAAATAAATAAAATTTATAAAAAAAAAATAAAAAGAATGTTAGGTGATAAAATGTATTTAAAAAA
Organism: Eschrichtius robustus; assembly: GCF_028021215.1. Taxonomy (NCBI): domain Eukaryota; kingdom Metazoa; phylum Chordata; class Mammalia; order Artiodactyla; family Eschrichtiidae; genus Eschrichtius; species Eschrichtius robustus. Next base: position 9,763,956 of record NC_090827.1, read on the forward strand.
AAAAACAAACAAAAAACCTCACTGGTGAAAGGCACTCATCAGTCAGGAGGGCTTTCTGTTTCTTGTGTATTTCTCACTTGACTTGACGACTCTGCTTTTAAAATGAGCCTACAAACCAGCAAGACCTAGAGCACCCCTTTCCTTATTTCTCCTTCAGGTTTATTAAGATCAAAAAAACAAAAACAGAAATCAAACCCAGTGCTGTCCACTAGAAACTCAGCTTTAAGCTGCTCATTTTAGACTAGAATTTGATGTGGCAGGTGAGTTTTGTAAACGTTAGCTGAATCCGCATCGGTCCTGGATGTCATCCAAGGAGCACTTCTCCCTGAAGGGCCACACAAGCCTCACCATCTCACAGTAAACCTCGAAGGGGCCCTGGGCACAAAACCAAGGGCCGGGTTCCAGGGCAGCTGTAGGGCGGCTCCCACATGGGAGGCTGTGCACAGATGAGACACAGAAGAGAGAGGGCTGCGTGTGAGGAGGGGCAGGGGGAGGACGACACACGCGCTTACCTTCCATTCTGTCTGAAAAAGTTGTCTTCAAAATCACGAAGTTTCTTTCGAATCCTTTTCTTTTCGTCTCTCATTTCCTGAAGGTGTTCCAAGAGTTCTGGTCTAAGAGGGGCAGAAGTTATTTCAAGAACATTGAGTTAAATCTGAATAGTTATAAACGTAAGGAATGTGCAACTCGATAGGAGTTGTGGAGAAAGGGAAATGCATATAAGTGCAGGAACTGTGGAAGGAGCTGAGGGTCACCAGAAATGGATGTTTTCCATCCCCAGGAAGCCAAAGCACACTGACGATGGATATGGCTTCTGGGGCTCCTGCGAGGCTCCTGCTACTTATGAATTCCTCAGGCTTGCAAAATCCCAGGGCGCTTTGTCATACTGGCTTGGAAAGAAAGCGATCTCGGTATGTGTTAAATGGCGAGCTGTGGCGCACAGAACCACACAATGCCGTTACCGAGACCTTGCGATTGTTTAAGCAAGATCTCAGATGCTCCCTCAGATAACACGAGATGAAGCATACAAAAACACTGAGCCAGAAGTTAACCAAACAAGCAAAGCCTGTTTTAGCCACAAAGATGCACCCTAGGCAAGTCACTTACGTTTTGTCAGCCAATTTAAGTACAAAGGCTAAAATAGTATTTCAGAAAATTGTTTTCGTCACAACATTCCAATACCACCACCAAAACAACATACATTGAAGCAGCATGGAGATTTGAAAGCCCGGTATCCTGGCTGCATTTTGATGGTATTTTATCATCCATTGGGGAAATAAAGCCATCAGTGTCATCTTCAAATTGGTCCAGAAAGCAACGTGCACTGAAATCGGTTTTCAGGGTGACGGTGAAGTCTGGCTTTGTGCTGCTATCGTCTTCTGAACCCTCCTCTTCTTCCTGGAGATACACAGCAACCCCAATAAAAACTGGGTCACTTTTTCGGGCCCTCTTTCATTACAGGTATCACTTCACGATCACTTAATTATCCAGACCCCATATAGTTTCTTCTATATAGCTACATTTAGCAACACACGTGTACATGACGGATATATTATTGAATATCTATATGTACACAGTAAATAAGACAAACGCTAAACACAGCTACTCAATAGGGAAAAAAGCTGTAAAAAAAAATTAGTATACAGCACAATTAACAGTTATCAAGGCCGAGGGTAGGAAGGAACAATCATCATAATTTATACCCTAAATCAAAAGACGCAAATGAATCTAAACATTCTCAGCCCTGTGACAATACCTAAAAGAATCCACCACCAGAAAACCAGTGCTTTAAAGAATCTATTAGTTATGTGTCTCAGAATTTTTTTAAGCTATGAAGATTTTCAGAAATTCGACAATACGGCCTTTCTATTTAAAAGTTGAGATTATGAAATATTTGTGGTTGCTTCATGCACAAAATTTTAGGAAACTTTTGAGAAGATCAAAACATTTATCTTTCCATGATCAGAATCATAAAACTTATGTTTTTTCAAAGAGTTTCCAAGGACCACAGCTGTATTCTTCAGCATTCAAGATTCTAAGAAAAGTGTGATATTCTCTGTCTTGATAAAAATGCAATTAGAAAAATGAGGTCAGCTTATTTTTCTAAGAGAATGTCTTAGTGCCAATTTAAAGCTAGGTGATTCTAAGAAATGATATCAGAGTCTGAAAGAAAGATTTTAAAAGAAGTAATTTACTGCCAAAGCGTACAGTCAGACCAGAAAAGAATACCCTAATATCTTGAGAAACTAAAAAATTGGTTAGGCGTTCAGCTACATGAACAACAGGATTATAACATCAGTCGTTAGTTCAACCAAGTGGCTTCAGGGCCAGTGCAGCCAATGGCTCTCAGGAGGCAGGAGGAACCACCGCTCACAGGTAAAGTACAGGATTCAAACTGTCTGTGGTGGATTTTCTCACCATAAAGTTTGGTATGTTTATAACGGTACCTCTGAGGAGAAATAATGTGAATAAAGAAACAAACAAATAGGCAAAACAAAAGGACTATTACATAACTACAATGAAACTACTGTTACGAAGGCATGAAGGTAAAGTTGGCAAAAAACCAGGTGGCCTTTCCAGATTCTTTTTGCTGTGACTTCAGATCCTCAATCTCTTTTCTTGATCAATGGAAGTAAAAGCTTCATTATTAATTTTTTAAAAAATTAAAACCATTTTTAAATTCACAGAGTAAAAGTGGCTTTTAAATCAATAGCTTAAAAGTTTCTCTTTTTTATAAGATGAAGTGGCAAGTCCCATCTACATCGTTTACATAAGAATTGAGATAATGCGTGTTGACTACCTGAGCAGGTCCACCGGGCACACACGGGCAGTGCTGCTCAGCCTCTGCCCACCTCCCCTTCCCGGATGAGGAGAGCAGGTGGGACCACCTGACTGTAAACTCCATGGAGGGAGGGATTTGGGCCTCTCTGTTCACTGCTGCTCCCAGAGCTCAGCCGATGCCTGCCTATATTAGGTGTTCAATAAATGTCTCTTAGTCCAGTAATTCAGCTTTAAAAGAGAAATACAAATTACTATTAAGAGCGTATTAAAGCCTGAGATAGATAAGAAATGAAGTTAGGGGTCTAAGCCTTATCAATTATATCCCAAGGTCCTGAGAGAACTTCAAAATGGGAGAGTGTGTCTTGCACATTCTGAGAACGCAGTGTTTTTGAAGATGAAGCTAAACAAAGCTATTCTCAGTAAGCTGTGAAAAACATAGGGAAAAAGAAACAGCAAAACAGATCTTCAAAGACCATCAGGTTGCTGTGGATACTGAGTAGATTCTAGAAGGAATCAATATCTAGATAACATATGAGCAACTGAAAAAGAATCAGTGATCAACAGTGAGTAGCACTGGCTCCTTGCACACAAATCAGAAAAACTAATCATTTTCTTCTTTTTTGATAGGATTGGCATAATACCTGGATTTCAATAAAGCAAGAGGTAGGCTGATTTGTGAAGGGAAAGCTGGCTGTGCACATTTATGCAGAGTGCTGCTGCAGTGCTGATGTGAATCTGCAGGGAAGCCTCTGACCCATCCTTACTCAATATTTAGCAGTCACTTGGATAAGGCGCCAAAGATATTCACAAAATGTGTAGATAACACAGTGGGTAGGGATATCTGGGTGTGCTGGAAATATAAAGTCTAGATGTAATCTATTTCATAAGGCTAGGATAGAAGTACGAAAAGTAACAAACTGGAAAAATTCAAGGTCCTGTAATTAGATTAGAAAAAAAAAAAGTGGACACGTAGACACTAAGCAATCCTTGGAAAAGGAAGCTGGGGGTTGCATAAATCAATAGTTAGGCGGGGCCACAAGCCATGGTTCTCAACTGGGGGCAGGTCTGCCCCCTAGGGGACCTCTGGCAACGTCTCGTCTGCAGGCGTTTTTGGTCGTCACACTGGGGAGGGATGGTCGTACTGCACTACTTGCACCCGGTGGGTGGAGGCCAGTCCTCCACAACAAAGAGTTATCTGGCCCAAATGTGTGTAGTGCTGAGGTTGAGACCTCCTGCCCTAGAAAGACCAAGAGGAACTCACAGCACGTTGACAGTCACGTAGGCACAGACTTGGAGAACTGAAGGGCCTTAGTCATCTCGATCAAGGTCAGGACTAGTCCTTGGTCCACTGCCGGGCTGGTTAAACCACATCTAGAATAACGTTCAGTTCTGGGTATCAGTTTTTAAGAGGGATACAGAGAGACCGGTGTGGAGAGCAGAGCCACTGCACTGCCGGACAGTCCGGAGCCCATATCGCATGAGAAAGAGTAAGAAGAACCTGGAGAAAAAATGTTCACAGGGTGTGGGTGGGAGGGGGCAGGGCAGGTGACTGTAACTATGCCAAGCGCTCTCAAGGAGAAAGCAGTATGCTTAGTCCATGGTGCTCCAGAGGCAAAACTAGGCCTGTAAGTAGGAAGTCATACAATCACAACTATGAATACTATAATTTAATTATTTCATTACTTATATTTTATAGTTATTAAACTTATACATTCTAAAATTATATAATTACTACATTGTTTTCGATAATTTTTAAAATAAGTTATAAAACTAATAATATAAATTTTTAGCTCTTGTCGATGCTTAGCCCATGTAATGAGCGACCTTAACTCTCTTCATTGCTGTAGACGTCTCAAGTTTGAGGATGGAATAACTTCTTAGGGACGGTGTCTCTATTTTGTCAGAGAAGTTTTAGAGGAAACTCTTATGTTGGATCAGAGAACTGACTAGCTGATCTGTAGGATTTTGGGGGCTGGAAGTTCTAGGGCTTCAGAACTTGAGCTGGCTCTCTTTCATACACAGCTGGTGTCTTCCCATAAGCATTAAAAATCAGGGATGGTTTTCAAAGAAACCATTTAGATACAATCTTCTTATCTGCACACACACCAAATTCTAAATTATAACCGAATTTCTGAGAATTAGTACAGTCCAAATACATGCTGATAAAGCTGGCCAACTGGGACAAAATGAACTAAAAGACAACACCATTTACGAGAGCAATGTAGTAATTGCAAAATTATCTGAAATTTCGATCACCGTGAGGGCCAGAAGAAGAGCAATGGCCAAAACATAATTGTGAAAAGAATAAACTAAGCTAAAGGATAAGATTTGGAGGAACAACTTTTAAAAAGAGCATCATTCCTGTATCTTCCATTCGTCTCGTGAGGCAATTATCAAGGGTCGTATTTCGGATGTGTTAAAGAACACATTTTTATCTAGGAATAGTTTTAGCACACCCTTCTAAGAAAAATATGCTAATTTTCATGCACACACTTGCCCAGGTTTCTTCAATTTACGGTGATTTAATTCTTGCGTGAAATTACCAGCTAGATAAAATTTGTCTTCTTTCATCAACATCAAGTCTTACTGTAAGAACATAGCTCTAATTTTGAAGATACAATTAGCATATTTGCCTAAATTTCACATCTACAGCATTTTTATAAAACAAGTTCTGTTTAAACAATATGAATAGTGAGCACAGTCACCGCCTAACACCTTAAAGTGAGGTCTGTGAAGTAGTTAAGACCCTTGGGAGGTAAGGAAAGGAAGAGAGTGAAGAGAAGAGACGGCTTTGTAGCTTCCGGTTCCTTACCTGAGTTACAGTGGAGAGAAATCAGGCAAGAAAATGGAGCAGTTCTCAACTGGTGTCCCTCCATGGGAACGAGGCCCCCGTATTTTGAAATAATCGTTCCTAACTACAGTAAATAAACGACACCCCAGGCTTGGGGTTGCCACAGAAATATGACAAGAGGAAACTCTTAACACTCACTTCCACTTGGGGTTTTACTCCCACTTCTGACTTAACTGCTAAATAACAATCATCGATTTTTAAAAAAGATTGACTTTGACTTTTCATTTCTAGAGCCCTGTACAAGGCAGTCAGTGTGTTCAGTTGTCCAGAAACAAAAATATGAAAGAGGCTGATCCTAGTCTAGGCCAATTAGGTCCCTACAGATCTATGGGCACAGATGGTTCCTCCCATTTCAGCAAAAGTAGCCACCGAGGACAAGGGTTATCTGTATAACATCCATGATTACTACTGGCGGAAAAAATCAGAGCGTATGTTCTAGTGACTGCTGGTCACAGCACTACATTCACAGATCAAGAACAGATTACAAAATTAGCACCAAGGACTAAATGTGCCAGGGGGAAGGCAAGAGGAAAGGAGAGTGGATGAAACTGTACCCACATATCTGTCAAAGACAACTAAGATATTTGTCTATAAAATGATAATTTTGTGTGTGTGCTACGTACACGGCCTTCGTTAATTTTGGTTTCACTATAAACTTAGTAAATGAGATTTTTTTTTTTAAGTTACCCAATGAGTTATTTTAACAAAATTTTCGAGTACAGAAAATCCATTCCTCAAATAGGGGGAAAGAAACAAAACAAAAAACATTTTGAAAACAAAACAAAAATCCCTGCAAGCAAAGTAAAAACCAACCAAACAACAACAAACAAAATAAAACAAAACACAACAGCGAGGGAATGAAATGAAACTAAGGAGATCAGCTGGTCTATAACATAAATAAAACAGGACTGCTTAAAGTTGGTTAGAAGCAGCTACTGATTTTTTTTTCTATATTTATTTAGTTCTATTTTATTTATTTATTTATTTATTTTTAACATCTTTACTGGAGTATAATTGCTTTACAGTGGTGTGCTAGTTTCTGCTATATAACAAATGAATCAGCTATACATGTACATATCTCCCCATATCTCCTCCCTCTTGCGTCTCCCTCCCACCCTCCCTATCCCACCCCTCTAGGGGGTCACAAAGCACCGAGCTGATCTCCCTGTGCTATGTGGCAGCTACTGATTTTTAGGGAAGGCTGCAGGAAGCCATCACCAAAGGGCCCGATCACAGCGGCTTTCCATCCACAGGAGGGAGAGAGGGAGAGAGGGAGAGAGGGAGAGAGGGAGAGAGGGAGAGAGGGAGAGAGGGAGAGGCACTGCTGCAGATGTAGCAAGCGGTTAGCAGCTGGGGGTCTTCACCTTTATCTCCTTGAAGAAGGAAGCAGTTTCGCCCTCGATAATTGGCTGCAGCAAAGGGCTTCTCCGCTTGCTGGAAGGGGAACCCTGCGACAGGCGTTAATAGGCAGGTTACACGGAGAACTTCTTTCCCCATCCCCTTCTGACTCACAAGTATTTACTTCTGCCTTTTAACTACAGACTCGAACCCCTCCCCGCCAAGAAGTCCCAGGAAAACCAGACACAACTGAAGTTCTTGTCCAAGTTGCTGCTTCACTTCGGAGCTCTCCCCGACCCCCAACCACAGAGGCCACATGAAAGCAAGGACGGCACACGAGTATGTTAACCAAACACACAGAAAAAACCTGAGAAGCAACTGCCTCCCCCCTTTCCTCCTAGTCACCATAACTTCCGGAACAACTAATGATAACGTAAGCTCATCAAGTGATGCAAAGGTTATCAACAGAGGCCACAGAGTCACCCCACTTAGGGACACTAAGGACCCCTGACTGGGGCATATAAAGGACTTCTTAGATTTAATCCTTTTGCTGGTTAGTTTACTGATTTATTCTGTAGAAAACTCCTAGAAAGGTAGCTTTCTTCAAACACACCTGCCTGAGGTCTCTGGACCCTGCCCCATTAAATATGGACAAATATACTGTTAAAAGACATATGAAGACCGTATCTTGGGCCTAGAAATACACAAGGAGATTTAAAGGACGAATAGAAGAGCGGCAGCTGAGAAGAATACGCGTTTCGGCAACAACATAAAAGCGAGGCCGTGCCCGCTTACTGCGAAGCCTACAGGCCAGCAGAGGAGCCCTCAGGATCCCCGAGGTGAGCGCTGAAACAGAGGCAGAGGGTCCCCACGAGCTGGACAGGCCAGAAGCACCGCCCCCGCGGCGGGGCTGGGATCGGGGCCGGGGCAGGCTGGCCAGCGCCCCAACGGGCTTCCCAGAGCTGAGGGCCAGTTGCCGCTCGCTACTCCTGACGAAGTCCCGGCTCAGAGGCCGAAAGCAGCGAAGTCCAAGGGCGGTGGCCGCCAAGCACGGTTCACGGTTGCTGGCCGCCCTCCCTTTTCTTCCACCTCACACTTTCCTACATCCTCCAAAAAGAGGAGGGTCCCTCTCCCGAGCTCCTTAGAAGCTCTCTCCCTGGATCTGATTCCGGCAGGGCTGATCCATCTCTTGGAGGGGGAGAGAAGACTATTAACAGAGGCCGCTAAGACTCTTTGTAGCGGGGCCCTGGGGAGGGCACAGCCCCGTCCTCTCGGTGCTCCGTCTCTGAGGAAAGCGTGGGAAAGCCGGCCCAGCACGTGTCAGATGGATGCATACGGCCAAGGCATATCCCCAAGAGGGAAAAAAAATTTCTCTCGGCCTCAGATTTGCTCATTTTTGGCAAACGTAGCCTCAGAAGTCTCTGATAAATTCTTCATCCCTCAAGCTTAGGGGCCATGGATATTGATGGCAGGTTCAACTATGAAAGACTATTCTTTCATGAGAAGGCAAGTTAGGGCCCTAATAATACAGCCGGGGACCATTCAGCCAGGTAATCAACAAGCGGGCCGTGGTGTACTCACAATGATGGGGATGGTGCTGGCTCGGGACAGGATCTGTTTGACCAGGCGGTACCTGTCGTACAGCGGTTTCATAACCTGACGTTCGTTCTTGCTCACCTGAAATGCGAGAACAGAAGAGCTGAGAAGCCTGCTCCTGGTGGCCAGACTGGCCAAGCACGCTCTGGGCCGAGAGAAAGTACAGGTGATGCAACTGAAGACTCACCACTCTTGCAAAATTTATTAAACTGATGACATGAATCGATGAATATTTAAAATATCTACTCCAGCGGCAGATCATTGGAAATCACTCCCTCAGCAGTACTGCTTTTCTTCAATCAAAACTATGATCACTACTGATTATTAGCTCCCTATGTAAAACTCTTGAAGGTTGAGAGTTGCCGGATGATTCACTATTTTCTAGGTCCAGGGAAGGAGAAAGCATGTGTTTCTATTATACTACTTACCATGCAGTTCTGTAATCATTTAAAAAAAATATGTCCTTCTTCCCCCTGGAATTGTTGTGTGTTTAGGGGCAAATTCTGGGCAAACAGTAGGTATTCAAGGAACATATGGCCATAGAATACATGGACTGATTGATCTCTGTGGCCCTAAAATCTGGCACAGGGCTCAAAAATGTTTACAGGACTGACTGTACAGGCAGTGGGGAGACATCAAGCTCAAATACCTGGCACAGTATTTGAAGCCCTTCATGACCTGCTCCTTCTCCTCCTCCTCCTCCTCGTAACTCAAGCTCCAGAGAGAAACTAGGTTGTGTCACACCTCCTGGTCTAGTTCCCTCTGTCCTGGAATGGCCTCCTCACTGCTCTTTGGTTTGGCAAATTCCAGATCAAGAGCCGCCTCCCACTCCTGTGCAGGCTTCTCCCGACATGCCCCATTCCGGGAGGCCTGCTCATTCTCTCCTTCGTGTCACCTGCCGCAACCTGTGCGTACCTTGTAATTCACGTATGCTTTGCTATAGACAGAACGTTCGTGCCCACTCACTCCTCAGTCCCCACTCCAAACGCATACGTTGAAAAGGAATCCCCGATGTGACGGTGTTTGGAAGTGGGGCTTTTGGGAGGCGATTAGGTCATAAGGATGGAGCCCTCATGAATGGGATTAGTACCCTTATAAAAGAGACCCCAGAGAGATCCCTCACTCCTTCTGCCACGTGAGGACAGCGAAAAGATAGCTGTCTATGAACAGGGAAGTGGGCCCTCACTAAACACGAGCACCTTAATCCTGGACTTCCAGCCTCCAGGACTGTAAATTTCTATCTTTTATAAGCCATCCAGTCTACGGTATTATAGCAGTCCCAATGGATGATATATTTTTATACTCTATAGTAACTATTTGTTGACACGTCTGTCTTCTCTTTAGACTATAAGCCCCTTGACACCAGGAGTTTGTGTTTTTGTACCCCTGGTAACTATTTCAGTGCCTGACGTGATAAAAATATTCCATAAATATCTGTAAAATGAGTGAATGAGTATTTCAAATATAAATAGGTACGCCAAATTCATAAATATGCATTTGTTTACTTAAATGGAGCAAGAGATGAAGTATCTTTGTTTCAAGTTTGCTGTTGGTCTTCTGCATTTTATTTCTACTGTACACATAAGGCAAGGGTTACACAGGTAAGGAAGGGCAAATAGTATTCGCTTTGACCATTTCTCTTATGGGCCTTTTGGGCCTTCAACTTTGAAGACAGGTGTAGATTATGCATGAATTGATTATCCTTTGTTGCCTTTTTTATTTGCCTTTCTCAAAGTGATCAACAATAAGTGAACTTTGGTTGGGTAAACTTGATAGAATACTGCCATTATGCAAAGACATCTTGAGGATTTATCTTGTCATCAGCAATAACAATAACCACTTCTTTCTACCTCTTCCTGCTACCAAAATATCAAGAGGCGGCATTTTCTTGCTTTTACTATCTACCATATTAAAAGGAGTTTTAAATTTGGTATTTCATAAAAGATGACTGTCAGCTGGAAGGGAACACAGGAATTATTTCATACAAAAAAAGAGTGAGGGTAGAACCACAGGCTATCACTACTACATACCTACCACAATGGCTGACATGAAAGACAGACCGTGTCAAGTGTCGGAAAGAATGCTGAGAAATTGGAACTCTCTCTCCGTGCTGGCAAGGGTGGAACACTTTGGAAAACTATTTGGCAGTATCTCCTAAAGCTAAACATATGACTCATCAATTCCGCTCTTAAGTACACATCAAACAAGTGTGGTCTTAAGTTCAACAAAAGACATTCATAAGAATGTTCATCACAGCACTATTTATAAGAACCCCGAACTGGAAACCATCCATATGCCCAACAACAGAACAAATAAGTTCCCGAAATTGAATACTACACAGCCATGAACACGAATGGACACAGCTATATGCAATATCATGGATTAACCTCACAAAAAATAAAGCCAAGGAAAACAAGCCAGACACCTAAGAATACATACTGTAAAGTTCTAATTATACAAAGTTCAAAAATAAGCAAATCAAATGTATAACGTTAGAAGTCAAGAGAATGGCTTTTGTTGGTGGGGTGGAAGGTCATGGTATTGACTGGAAGGGGACATGAGAAGGGCTTCCAGAGGGCAGGCCACATTTTATTTCTTGATCAGGATGTTGGTGACGTGGATTTGTCTACTTTGTGAAAATTCATCAACATATATATTTATAATTTAGGCTCTTTTCTGTATTCATGTTAAACTTCAACAGAAGCTCAACAGTAGCCACAAGTAAGCGTGAGGAATAGAAATAAATGACTTGTACAACCGCACATGTAAAACGACAAAATTTAGTACTGGAACACGTGAAATAATTTTTTCTTTTACTACAAGATGTATTCATTAAATGTATTGCAGATGCGATTAAGGCACATCCTAATTGTCAATTATGTAAAATATTATGTAAAATAAACAACAGATGTTTAGCGCCCAAAAGACGTGTGAAAAATAAAATAAGGAGCCAGCATTTCCCCATTGCAGACTAGCATCCTATTGCTACATCTGACCATAGAACAACATGGGTTTGAACTACACGGGTCCACTTACACGCGGATTTTTTTCAATAGTAAACACTACATTACTACACGATCTACTACACGGTTGCATCCATGGATTCGGAACCTCAGATATGGTGGAACCATGGATACAGAGGGCCGGCTCTAAGTTACACTCAGATATTCGACTATGCTGAGGGTTGAACAATGCCTAACTCCCGAATTATTCAAGGGTCAACTGTAGAAACATCTTTGGATTATAAAAGGAGACTCTGGATTTTGGAAGGAAACTTACTGCTAAAATCAGCCAGACATGGCAAATGTGACAGAATCAATTTCCTTTCTAACTCTTTGTTCGAAAACCAAATTTTCTAGTTAGAGTAGATGAAGAGGATAGCTGGCTTATATTTGGCTTGTAACGCTGATATTTAGATTTTCTATGAATTGCTCATTTTAAAAATGAATGACCCTCAGAACTAATCACCTGTGAGAGATCTGATAAAATCCAGTTTTTGACTATGGAGAGTCAAAACTCATCATGATTTTACTGAAGTTAATGCTGGCATTTGATGGAAGTATCTAAACACCAAAAATATCCATGATCTTTAGGTCTGAGGTGATGGGAAGAATACTACTTGATTTACACCGGGATTATTTCCATGATAAATGTCTGAAGCCAAAGGCTTGGTGATACCAAAAGTCAATACAACTTTCACCCTTCATAAAGCCATGTCTTATGTAATTATCAGTGCTGGATTTGTGAGCAGAGCCAAAATCTAACCAAGAGTTAGAAAAACAAAGCAGCACCTTGGTTAAACTGTTAAAAAAAGGGCCGCTGATATTAAGTGGACCATGGGCAAACTGTTCGGAAGTTTGACATCTCTTATTCTCGAATCACCAGCTGCTCAGGGATTCCACTCCTAACCAAGAATAGCCCTTTGAATGAGCCAGTAAGGTTCTCTGAGTCTCGGTTTCTTGACGGGTAAACTGCAGAATTCAAATTAGAAAATCGTTATGATCCATAATTGCTTAAAAATGACTTTAGGCCAAGCATATAGTATACTGTCTTTTCAACATACTTTCCCTCTTCTTGCTTCAAGCCTTTATCTAAATTTTCATTTAAGTGGCAGCTCTGAGTGGCTTTCAATGTGTGGAAATAGGGTTAAGACTAAGATACACGTTTACACCCAAGTCAAGACAGCATGAACATCTAGCTACGAAGATCTAACGGGTGAAGGCAGCACCTTCCACTCAATCTTTGCTTTTGATGGAAAGAAATCTTCATCTACTGGTCTCTTACTACCCTATTTGGTTGCTCTGTAAGTCTCAGAAAAATATATCAAATCTCCTTAGTAAAACAAAAAATGGTCTGAATGTGTGTGTGGAGGGGTGTCTCTGAGTCATAAAACCGCTAGTGGGAGAAGACAAATGAGATGGGTTCTTGTAACGGCTGCATTCTTGGCCCGTTGATTCGGAAAACGGTGACCCTCTCTCCTTTACTATCAGGTAACAATGCTAGGCTGACTGGGCAAAGATCAGCTCAAATAATCCCAAACAGCAGATAAACACATGATAGTATTTATATGTGGCTTTAGAATTTGCATTTAAATTTGAACACGGTGCATTTAGGGTCCTGTTAGTTCCCCAGTTTTTGAAACAAAAGATTAAAATACATCAATGAGAACCCAGAAGCTCTGGGCAAGCCGCCCACTCTCTCCCCTCCACACCATCATTGGGGTCTGTAAAGAAGGTAACACAGGGAGCTGCAGCCTTCTGTTGTACCTCTGTGACGTGGGCTTCTGATGAGACCCTCAAATGTTGAAAAGGACACACTTCGATAATAATTCATACGGAATCATGTGCCAGTGTGTAAATGAGCGTGTTTTTGTTTTCCTTACATGTGTCGGTCTGTCTGGAGGGTGTCCCGTTAGAGCAAGCAGCCTTGTTAAAACATGTACAGAAGCAGCACACGTGGCCTGTGATTTTGACTGTTAGTGTCCTTTTATATCAGAATCTGTAGACTCAGCAAAAAAACCATCAGGCTCTAAGCATCTGCTTTTCTAAAAAACTTGGGGTTTGGAATGACGGTTTAGCTCTGGGAGTATATGTATTTTTCGCATTTATAAGTCCAGGGTCCGTGGCAACATCACAGATCTAAGAATGAAAAGTTCACTTTTTGGTTTTCAGACTGGCCAGATATCAAGTGAACTCTGCTTTTCCTGAGGAGGCTGGAGTATCATGTTCCAGAGACAGGCAGAGAGCCCGACTCAGGAACAGGAATAAATGACACTTGAACTTCCTAGAGCATTTGTCCCCTGCCCTGTGAGATGCTAGAATGCACATCCCAGAAGTGTTCTTCCTTCATCTAAAAGAATGATGAAAGAAAGGCCCACGAATTAATAGTTCATATTCCTAATGATAAGAGTGCTAAAAAAATGTGCATTTCTCCTGAGTCAATCATTTAATAAGAAGTAGACAGCAGAAGGCAGAACATATAATTGTACCAGAAGTGAAACCTATCATTTACTGAGGAATCCCACCCATCTCTCCCCAAAGCCACTCTGCCCTACTTCCTCAATGCCAGACAGCCTACAGGTAAATGTGTGTGTGTGTGTGTGTGTGTGTGTGTGTGTGTGTGTGTGTGTGTGTGTGTGTGTGTGTGTGTGTGTGTGTGTGTGTGTGTGTAATGTCGTTTAGTCTCCATGACAACCTATAACAGACATCTATCATGAAGACAAAACGCTGGGGCTCTGAGAGTTCCCTAAGCAGCCGAGTCACGGAGCCAGTCGGCAGGGCGGAGGTTTGAATCTAGGTCTGCTGATCCTAGGGCCTGCATGCTGCCACCGTCCAGGCAGAATGAGAGACTCTGTGCCCAACTCAGAGCAACAAGTACCACTGCACACAAACCCCTGCACTGACAGTAAGGTAAAGACTAGTATTCAGCTGAGACACCTCGGGCCTCAGGCAAGGAAGTCTTTAAAGGAGTCTGTCAACGTCATAACCTGAAACCACACAATGGAAAGAAGGAAGATACGTAAGTCCCACCTCCCTCATGGAGGCCTGCCTGGTGGCCGGGAGGAGAGCCCTTTAGTGGAGAAGGGGTTTCTCTCTGCTAGAAGAAGTTTTGCTCCATCTCTACAAGTTCTGAATACCCCAGAAGAGAAGGACGAAATTTCACAATGTAGTAGAGCTCCAGAGCGTTCACTATTTGGTTCAACGCCTTGAAAAAATCCAAAACAAAACCTGGCTTGAAACATGACCATTATCCCAGAGCACCAGTATTTTTCCACTGCAGGGACAGGCCAGCAAAATCAATCATCATCAGCGCCAGGTTTTTTGTTTTGTTTTATTTTGTTTTTAATTTAAACCTAATAAATTCAGAACCAAAATACCACGGAGGATCATTCAACAGATAGTTTATTGGGCACATGCTCTGTGTCAGGTCTTGTGCTAGTTGCTGAGGGCCAGGTTCACCATTAGGTAAACAAAACCCAGAATCCCTGCCCTCACAGATCTGATAGTCTAGTGCATTATTCTCGAAGTTTCTTTATCTAAAAGAGCATATTTTTTGATGAAAAGACTCTCTCCATGACATAGCTATGGCTGACACTGGAAAAGAGATCTATGCATTTTGGTGGTGTAAAAATCCATCTGTGAACATCAACTTCACGCTTCCTTACACCTGCTCTTAAGAACGTGTCTGGTTGGGTTCTTGACAACATTCTTAACAGAAGGTTACTAAGAGTCACTGACTAGACGATCTGATTACGAGTTCCCTAAGGAACAGACCAGAAGGCTGTCATGCTACCCTCTCCCCCAGGGCTAACAACAAGCATTCAATCAACGCTCTTGCTGAGTAACAAACTGCCTCAAATGCTTCCAAAGCCATATTTTGGACTCCTCACACTTTTGGTTCTGGATGGCAGCTAGAACTTCTCTACAAACACGGGTTGCAAACGGCATTGCAGAGAAACCGAATTTTAGGGCAGATCATTCTAGTTTAGCACCTTCCTTTTATGGATAAGAATGCCTAGAGCCGGTGATGACAGCTTTATGGGGGCAGGCAGAGGGGCAGGCACGTCTCCCCACTCTAGGGCTCTGCGCACCGATTTATATCCCCCTCCACCATTTTCCCCTCGAAGCAGGACACTAGTGACTACACTTTAGTTGCAAACTAATTTTTCTTTGGAGCTTAATTAAATTTAGCACCTACTAGATAGTGGAACTCCTATCATTGGTTTAGCCTTCCGAAAGCTTACTTCTGGTGAAAATACAGAGTAATCTAAACATCAGGGAACCTCATCTGCAAAATACTGAACACAGAAGATCCACTTCTAAAGCCAGGTAATTTACCCCAATCAGCAAATTCCGCACATTCACGTACCGGCCGTCCATGAATGCTTTCATAATATAACAGAGCTTTCTGCAGGGCCACTTTCTCATTAGCAATCTGGTCTTTGGTCATATCCTGTATAAACACAAGGATAGATAAATGAGAAAGGGGAAAACACTTGTGAACGTCCCGACTTCTTTATTTAGTTCAACAAATTTCCCACGGTAAGGTTAGAAAGATGTTTACACAACAGCTCGATCCAAAGCTAGGAATCAGCTATTCCTGGTGTCTTGCTGGAAACACAGCACAGCAGAATCGGCACCTATGAGTACTCCTACCTCCCGTGCAGTGGGCAAAGGCACGTTGCATTGAGGTAAGCAAGGCTGTGAGGCACATGGGGCTTAGCTTACCGGCTCCGGCAATGACTACAGTTACAGGACGCACATTCCCAAAGGCTTGTCTCTAATCCTCCTACCTCAGAGAGCCACCACGCTGTCTATTAACTGAAACAAGTCCATTCTGCAATCTGTACAACAGGGCTTCCTGCTTTCAGTCTGTAGTCCAAACCCGAAGTACCTACGGTTAAAACACTCTGAGTTTGTTTTATCTGCTTCTCTGGACGTCTCAGAGTGTGGGAGGTTTAAAAAGGTGTTGCTCTACCACCCTTCCCATTGGGACCCTGGGACATGCCCCGCCATCCTACCACGCTGACTGGAATGCTTTAGGATTAGCAGTCGGCTGGGGGCCTTCACAGAATCACACCTTAATGTCCTCAGGACGGCTGGTTTCCACCCGCTTCTCCTGGAGCTTCCTTTGGATGGACTCCAGCGTGGCTTCGACGCTAGGCTTTAAGGCTTTATCTACCAGCTCTTGCTTCTTCTCGTCTTCTTTCTCAAGTTGGGAGCCAAAACTCTTGGGGAGAGTATTGCTTCTCTGCCGTATCCTGGGGGTTAGGTCCTCTTCTGATATCTTCAGTTTTGACTCTAGGAGAAAAGATTTGGGGGTGGAGATGTATGGGAACTGACGTCTGCTGAACCCAGATTGTTTTTCTATGCTGTTAACGACTGCTTAGCCTTGTCTTTCTTTCCCCCCAGAAAGTATCTAATTATAATATTAGTCGAAATCCCTGGGTTATTGTGTTAAACCCAAGGAAAATGATAACGTCTTCCCGGATTATCTGGTATGGTTTCCTAACCCTCATTCCTGAGGAAGTTTTAGTTTGACACCTGCTCTTAAGAACAGCCATGCATTAGCCACACCAACCTGTTTGCTGTTCTCAGAATGAGGCGGATGGATGGCTTCCTACTGATTCCCTTAGCGTTTACAGGTATTTGCAGATCTAGCGCCCAAGTGCTGGCCAACTTTTTCCATATGATGTATATACCTCATTTTGGAATTATTTTCACTTTGTATTCTATTCTGTTGTGTATATGACTCTGTGTCCTAAAAGACAGCAAGTGCTTTGAGGGACAGGGACCAAATCCATCTCACATCCATCTGTGTTCTATGTCTTAACTCCATAGCAAATAAAGCCTTGGATTAAACAGGTACTTCGAGTTGAAACCATCATCCTTATATTAGTGATTTAGGGAAGTCAAAAAAATGCTGCCGAATTTGCATCTTAGCTGATCTGGGTTTCCCCGCGATTGAGGCCATGGGAAGACATGGAGAAAGTGTGCCCTGAACACTTAGAGCCCTGGGAAGCAGCTTCAAGAAACTTGTCGTTCCTGGAATATTGTAGCAGTGAGTGGCACTCAGCACGTGGTGAGATCGCAGCTTCTGCACCTGGCTTGTTCTCTGGAGACCGCACCATAGGTCTAGAACTTTACCTACCTTTAAGTTGTTTCCGGAATTTGGCAAGGTCATTAGTCCATTTCAGAACCTCTGGATTGGCTGCTTTGTCGCTGTGGGAAGGCTGAGAAAAGGAAACCTTGAGTAAATGTTTTGGACTTGGGGCAGGAAAAAGAAGAGTTTGATAATCAGTTTGTTTTAAACAGGAAGGAAAAGTTGAGTTCCACTGGAATAATAAATGAACCGTGATTAATCAGAGCAACTTCACAGGTGGGATTCCATTATCCTTCTTTATATCTGGTTGTTTATTTATTTTTTAATACTATCTGGTTATTTTTGATGCTTTCAAAGAATTCCTCAGAGGCAAAATTCTGGATTTTTATGATCATGGACTTCTATGAGGCCCATGGCCTCTTTTCCTTTATTTGTAGGGTTCAACCTGTCAGGCTAACAGGATAGAAAGCAGAGGGGTATATGATATGTTACACTACAACCAACACGAAAAATGCCTTTTTTGCCACTCTCGTGAGAAATACTAAGGATAGAGCTGAGAGCAGAACGAGGTCAGTACTAATAAAATTTTAGAAGACAATCTCGAATTACGTTTTAGGCAAACAAACTACTTCATTTAATGATTTTTCCCATCCCTGTTCACTGATCAATTTGCAAGACGTTGAGGAAAGCATTCGGTTCCTCTGTAAGGATACACCTGTGCACGGAAAATGCTGATACACGATGTCTGGGGTTTATCAGCGTTGATCCCCCAGTGTTTATTGCCTTTTAGTTTCGAGATTCCCTAGAAATTTCCCTTCACCTTTATCACTTCTCTGAGTTGCCGATGCATCACGGCAAGGGGGGTGGGGGAGTGAGCAGGCACCCACCTTGTACTTCCGCTCCTCTTCAAACCTGTCTTCAAACTTTCGGATCTTCTTTTTAAGGCTCTGAATCCTCCGCGTGAGCTGGGCAGGCGTCAGGTCCTCTTGCTCGTCGTCGTAGGAGCCCAGAGAGGAGCTGCGTCGCCTGTGAGGGGCACAGCGCGGGGTCAGCTTCCCTAGGGACAGTCACCGCCTGCTGGGAGGGGCGCTGGCGATGAGGGATGCGACACGGGGAAGGCAGCGGGGGGGGGGGGGGTACTGTCCAAACCGTGTTCATCCTCTCGAATAAAAGAAAGCTGACTGCTAATTCATTTTGTGACCTTGAGCTCTGCGTGTCCTGCCTTTTCAATAGGCCCAATCTTCTCTAGCTCACCTTTACACTTGGCAAAGCCGGGACTGAAATGTGCACAGTGGACCTCACAGTGAAAAACACGAGAGAGCTCTGGAAAGGAGGTGCTAATGGAGAGTCAGCAGGTGATGCTGTAGTTGGGCCACAGGTCAAGTGAAAAATTACAACAGAGCGTGTGCACTAGGAGGGAGAATTTCAAATATGTTCCTCCATGTACTTACGACTTCATTAAAAAAATCGCTAGCCATCCGCAACATTCCTATGACATTCGAATGTTACAGGGATGGTATCTTTGCGCATGTGCCGCGTACAGAAACGTACCTCATGAAAGGATGGGAATTGGGGGGAGAAGGAGGCACTTCCGTGTCGTCCAGGTACTGCCTGCTCTGCCCGTAAGCGTAGAAGCGGGGCGAGAGCATGGGGTCGCTGTCCTCGTCCAGGAGCTGCCGAATCAGGAGCCCTGCCTGCGGGGAGAGGCGTGCTTCGCCAGCACGAACGCTCTCCTGCTGCCACGAGGAGGAAGCAGGGGCGGGCTCTGGAAAAGAGCAAGGGTAAGAGGGCCAAATTGTTCTCTAGAGCACACTTGTTTTCTGAATGCATCAGGAGGAACTGAACTTGGGAGGCACCGGAGGGTTTCACATTTTATTTGTTTGTTGATCTTTTGTTTGGCTGCGCTGCACGGCTTACAGGTTCTTGGTTCCCCAACCAGAGACAGAACCCGTGCCCCCTGCAGTGGAAGCACAGAGTTCTAACCACTGGACCACCGGGGAATTCCCAGTTTCACACTGTAGATGGAAGGTTGTGACTCGGGACACTGTGCCCTGACCGGAACTGGCAAATCTAACTGACAGCCATCATCTACCCTCTGTCTCCATCCTCACTTGCCTTCAAAGGAGAATGTGCTAGGGCTGCCCTGAGGAACAGTGTGTGCTTCCAACTTTCCCCACAGATCACTGATGATAACTTCTCCATCTGAGGGTGTTATGGAAGAGAAACTCACATGTGCCTGGGAGGGAGGGGTTTGGCCTCATGGCTGGACATCCCTCACTGAAACCACTAAGGAATCACATTAAACTCGTGAGACCCCATCGGTTTAGGCGTTCAATAAGCTGTTTTGTGTGCTTCTGCTTAGCATGTTAGGATTTAGCATGTTTAAAATACATGCTCTGTACTTGAAACTTTAGAGGCTACTTAAGACTACAGTTAAAGTAAGATACATGCATAAAATTAGTCAATAAAGAAAAAAAGAATGCCTTACAAAGGACAAATCAGTATGAATTATTTTAGACAACCTTGAAAAAAAAAACAGACTTAGCACAAAATCCTGATTTGTCATTTTGGGAGGGAATAGGATGATATTTATTTCCTTTCACTGCAAGACCCACCTCAATGTATTTCTTTCCTCATTAAAAAAATCCTATCTGGGGCTTCCCTGGTGGCGCAGTGGTTGAGAATCTGCCTGCCAATGCAGGGGACACCGGTTCGAGCCCTGGTCTGGGAAGATCCCACAAGCCGCGGAGCGACTGGGCCCGTGAGCCACAACTACTGAGCCTGCGCGTCTGGAGCCTGTGCTCCGCAACAAGAGAGGCCGCGATAGTGAGAGGCCCGCGCACCGTGATGAAGAATGGACCCCGCTTGCCGCAACTAGAGAAAGCCCTCGCACAGAAACGAAGACCCAACACAGCCATAAATAAAAATAAATAAATTAATTTAAAAAAAAATCCTATCTGACATATTTTAAGGATAGATCTCAGATGATGTAGGGTATTTCATTTGTAATACTCTCTTCATTAAAAAAAAACAAAAAAAGATTACGCTTTAAATACACTTGTGGATATTGTGATTTACACAAGGCTGGAATTTGGCCATGATCTTAAATTCTGGGATTCCCACAGTTTGAATCATGGAACAACTGCTCCTTCAGCTATCAAAGTATTTCTAAAATCTACAAAATTATCTTAAACAAGTGCTTACCCAGTATTTTACTTCAAAAGATCATACTGTAATCACGGAACATTAAAGCTGGTTGAAACTTCATACGTCATCTAACCTGGTGACTTTTCAAACCTGGCTGCACATTAGGGTCACAGAGAGAAACATAAATAACTCCTAACGTACAGGTCCTCACATCACCCAATTAGGCAGAATTTTTAGGTGAGGGTCCACATATGTGTGAGACACACACACACAAACACACGCAAACACACACTCTCTAAAAAGCTTCCCAAGTCTTCCAAAATGCAGTCAGGTTTGAGAACTACTGATTCAGCCCAGCAGATTACAGATAAGGACACTGAAACCCAAAGAATTCCAGAGCAAATACCTAATCAATGACAAGAGTTGGGTCTAGAAACTCAGTCTCCTACCCTCCAGGACAGTGCTTCAATTCAGAATGTGCCAGGCGCTTCAAGGACAAGGATGACTGTCTTAAAAAGATTTTAAAACCCCACAGTACAGTAGGAGAGTTAGGCACATTAATTTAAAAAAATGAACCTCATGTGGAAGGAGGCCCACAGGTTCTCAAAATTTAAAGACAACCAAGTTATCCGGTAACACAGATGATACTATAAATACTTTGAAAAATGAAAGCATGTTAAAGACAGAGTCTTGCCTATCGAGTCTTAAAGAGTGGCAGAGAATACGCTGGTAGATGGGCATGGCTACAGCCGGAGAGTAACAGGAGTTGTTTCATTGTTTGTACTGACGCTGTTGGCTGGCTCCCCCTAAGTGGCAGAGCTCAGATACGAGCAGCTCCGGAACTGCCAACAGGAAAGAGCGAAAATGGATTGAGAGGTGAGGGGGTATGAGGGAAGGAGAAGGTGAGTGGAAAGCAATTCCTAGAAAAATAACAAAAATGTAGTATAAAGCTGCAGGAAATGGAACTATTAAACTGACTAGATGACATCGTCTGTTTCATGATATTTCATAAGACAGGAGTAATGTTCTGTAAGGACTAAAATCAGTGGAACCAGGACAGGGAAAGGGTTAAGATGGCTTGAACAGTAAAGCAGCAGGTAATCACCTCACTGCCAAGCGGCAAAGGAGCAAAACCCCTGGGGGAAGGGCTCGGTGGCTGGTGAGGACAGAGGGCATCGGGCGAAACAAAGTCTGATGTTGATGTTGGCAAGGGTGTGCTGGCTACTCTGACATTTCTCCTCATCAAAACTCAGTTTGAAAAGGTGTTACTTTAGGTCCTGAAGCCCTTTAATCTGTCTGAATCTAGCAGATACAACTCTTAAAAAATATTACAACTAATCTTTGCTTTGAGCTTGAACTATGTGGTCTCCGGGCACCAAAATTTTTGCAAAAACAGTATGTGTTTGTGACCATTAACCAAACATGTCTCCAGTAAAAAATATACAGTGATCCTGAGTTAACTACAAAATGCTAATCATGTGCTTGTTTGATGCTTTGTGACAAACATGGGGCCATCCCTCAGATTGCCTTTTTGTTAACACAGCTGTCTTCTGGGGCTCCATTCTTGACCCATCGCTTCACTGACAAGAAGACAAAATGTGTCATTTTCCTAGTGTCACCAGTGGTATATATAAAGTGCATGGCTGAAGAAATTCTAGCTTATGGGTGACATTGTCTCTTGAATTCACTTTTTAAACTTTTACTTTTTACTGTATGATTCTGTTTATTTTTTAATTGAAGTATAGTTGGTTTACAATGTTGTGTTAATTTCAGGTGTATAGCAAGGTGATTCAGATATATATATATATATGTATACATATATACACACACACACACACACACACACACACACGTATATTCTTTTTCAGATTCTTTTCCATTATAGGTTATTATAAGATACTGCATATAGTTTCCTGTGCTATACAGAAGGTCCTAGCTGTTTATCTATTTTATTTATTTATTCATTTATTTATTTATTATTATTATTATTTAACATCTTTATAGAATTATAACTGATTTACAATTGTTTACCTATTTTATATACAGTAGTTTGTATCTGTTAATCCCAAACTCCTAATTTATCCCTCCCCATCCGCCTTCCCTTTTGGTAACCATAAGGTTGTTTTCTATGTCTGTGAGTTTATTTCTGTTTTGTAAATAAGTTCATTTGTATCATTTTTCTAGATTCCACATATTAGTGGTATCATATGACATTTGTCTTTCTCTGTCTGACTTAGTTCACTTGGTATGATACGCTCTAGGAAATTCACTTATTTAAAAATGAGAAATATAAGACCATTAAGAATTTCAACCTTATAAGCTGGGACGAAGTGAGAGAGTGGTATGGACTTATATACACTACCAAATGTAAAACAGATAGCTAGTGGGAAGCAGCCGCATAGCACAGGGAGATCAGCTCGGTGCTTTGTGACCACCTAGAGGGATGGGATAGGGAGGGTGGGAGGGAGACAGGATATATGTATATATATAGGTGATTCACTTTGTTATAAAGCGGAAACTAACACACCATTGTAAAGCAATTATACTCCAATAAAGATGTTAAGGAAAAAAAAGAATTTCAACCTTAACAAAATAAAAAGACATGTTTCATCATGAGCTGCAGACAGAAGTTTCTCACCTATGCAACATGAAATGCTTATATGATTTCTCTCTCCTTTTTCTCTCTTTCTTTAATTCTATACAGTCTTATAATTTAAGGCTCCTATTCAAAAGAGTTATATAATTACATGTAATACATAGTTCAATATAACTAAAGAATCAGTAAGACCAACTATTCCTCTGTTTTAGTTTGAAGTGATCTAAGAATACAAGGCTATCTCATGTTTTGATAGTTGGCACTCAAGTAGAATAACAAGAACAAACCGAGAACAATCCTGTAGTCCGTGATAGTATGTCCTATGCATTACCTACCTGCTTAGAGAGCCAGTTTGAGACTGTGTTCACTGACCATTCCCAACTGAGGGCTTGGGAAATATTTTATATTTTAATCAGTAATTCTAGAGCAATGAAACAGACAAGGATATTGCAAGACAATTATTCAAAGGAAAACAGAAAAGAGTTGAGGCTTCAAACTGGATTTTCATCTTAAAGGACCACATAAAACAAAAGCGTTTTCATATCTGGACCGGAATTCCCTGGGTACGGTGGTTTTGATTTTAGCCATGTGTCTGGTCACAAAGAACTCTGGACTTAAGTGTGACACATCTATTAAAAATTAATCCGCCCAGGTTAGCTGACATCACAGCAGGTCAGAAATAACAGAGACAAAAGCTGTATGCTTGCTACCTAAGTAATAAAAAAGAAGAGATCCTGGGGGAGTTCCAGTTCAGACACACTACAGCGCACATGGAAATAAAGGAGATTCACTGCAGGAAGAGGGAATGCGACTCTGACTGATGTTAATGTGATCACTGGGACATACAGCTCCTCTCTGCTTAGAGGGCTGGACCCATTTACTACACAAAGAAAACTGACTGCTGATGATTTATCTCTAAG
Source organism: Eschrichtius robustus (assembly GCF_028021215.1). NCBI lineage: Eukaryota > Metazoa > Chordata > Mammalia > Artiodactyla > Eschrichtiidae > Eschrichtius > Eschrichtius robustus. The sequence continues at coordinate 9,788,287 of NC_090827.1, forward strand.
AAATCTGCACAGAATTAAGGGAGCTGATGTCTTCCATGTCTCATTACCACCTATGTATATGCTGTTTAGAGTCATTCCTACTTGTCATGATGTCACACTGTCTTCCCAGAAGGCCACTCAGCAGTATTGGAGGTCCCTGCACATCCCAGATACAGAACCATGGAAGCCCCACTGGTGGGGGGGTCTTCCCTGGGGGGATCCTTTCATAAAATTTTCCTTAGAATTCCAGAATTTAATCTTAGAACAATGGCTGTCCTATTACATTGTTCCCATAGTCTCCCGAACTATCAGAGTTAGAGGGAAACTTAGTAGCCATCGATCCAAAATAACATCAACTAGGTCCATCCATGTTCTGCAAATGGCATTATTTTATTCTTTTTAATGGCTGAGTAATATTCCAGTGTATATATGTACCACATCTTCTTTTTCCATTTCTCTGTCGATGGACATTTAGGTGGCTTCCATGTCTTGGCTATTGTAAACAGTGCTGCAATGAACATTGGGGTGCATGTTTGTCCTACTGAGTGAAGTAGGTCAGACAGAGAAAGAGATACATTGTATGACATCCCTTATATGCGGAATCTAAAAAGAAATGATACAAATGAACTTATTTACGAAACAGAAACAGACTCACAGACTTACAGAACAAACTTATGGTTACTGGGGGGAAGCATGGGGGGAAGGGATAGTTAGGGAGTTTGGGATTGACGTGTACACACTGCTATATTTAAAATGGATAACCAACAAGGACCTACTGTACAGCACGGGGAACTCTGCTTCATGTTATGTGGCAGCCTGGATGGGAGGCGAGTTTGGGGGAGAATGGATACGTGTATATGCATGGCTGAGTCCTTTTGCTGTGCACCTGAAACTATCACAACATTGTTAATCGGCTACACTCCAATAGAAAATAAAAAGTTAAAACAAACAAAAAAACAACATCAACGGACACTCACTCAGTGCCCATCAAGTGCCTGTGCTGCGTACTCTGCACATGTTAGCTCATTTAATCCCGCAAAAACATACTAAGTAGATACTACTATAGTGACTACACGTTATTGCGTACTGTGTCACCTATTACCAGATGGGGAAGCTGAGGCCAAAACTGAGACGTGCTGACTACCTTGTCCACAAAGCTGGCTAAGTGGTAGAGCCGGGACGTGAACTCTGGGTGTGTCTGCCTCTTCACCTCATGGTCTGCTGCCTGCCGCGATGCTGGACTGGCACTGCTTAGAAAGAGGCATCCGGGTGGAAGTCAGGAGACTTAGTGATCTTGAATCATCATTTTGCCTCTTTTGGCCTCAGCTTTCTTAGCTGTATAATGGGAGGGCTCAATTGTAAGATCTTTAAGATCCCTTGCTTCTCTATCATTTTTTTTATTAGAGAATTTCCTTTCTACAGTTATTTTTGATAAGCAGTAAGTGATGAATAAGGTATCTGAAGTATTCTGTGTCCTTTAAAAAATGTTCTTTAAAACTTGATTTCACCAGGACAAATCTAACAGAGTAACCAAGTGTTTACATCTCAGGACTTCCACAAGGGGCACCCCCAAATCAACATGAATCGGCTGATTAGGAACATTCTAATTATGTAACTTTCAAGGACTTTAAATAACGAAGACTAGTTCATTTGATTTGTATATCCATTTAGTTGTGGAGAGTGGAAACCCTAGTACTAGGGATCATGATGTTGCCGTCATGTGGACAGATCAAATAATGTGCCCTAATACATAGCTACACGCAGAGGGAAAAAAAAAGATCAAGCGTGTATTATTTATCTGTCAACAGGCACAACTAGACCGTGATCCTACATTCACTTTGAGAGGGTTCCACTCTTATGTAGCCTATGGAACCTATTGTCTGTTTCATTTTTCTTTTTATTTCCCTGATACCATACGCCCCAGAAGCCAGAGAACATCATTCCCATGTGGAAGCATACACGGCAGAGAGAAGTACCAGCAGGCTGGTCATTAAGTACTGTCTCACCTGATGTTCTGTGAATGAGAATGAACGATGGCTTGCGGATGGAGAATACGCAAACCAAAAAGAGGGCGTGACACTACGTGGTGGTCTGGAGACTAGTGACGGAGACCTATCGATGGATACTGGCTCGTATGGTTTCGGTAACGACTACTTTTGTTTATATATTTTGTTGCACTGGTTTCACATTCACAGTTTAAATTAGTGCAGAGTTAATTCCTTACTGGAAAGCCACCATTTTGTTTGGTGGCTTTCCACCAAAAAGGTGGAAATTTAGTGACTGAAAAAGGTGATCACGAAAAAGGTGATATTTTAGTGACTGAACTGACTGCTCTCATCTTAGCCACGCTTTAGGCAAAAGTTCCTTCATTTTGACTCTACTTACAGCTATATTACTGCTATAATGTAAAGTGGACATTGAAAATAAATGAATACATATATAAATATACTGAAAGCAGTAACCAAAGGATCTAAACAGCCTTGAAATGAATCCACGTAGATTTCTGAGATATGCAAGTTCAATGACAAACGCAGTAATCGGCAAAAAAAAAAAAAAAAAAAAAAAAAGTTAAAACAACTCATTTCATAAATTACATGGATAACACAATTCACATTCCCAAGCACAGTAAAATGTATTTCTTTCTCGCCATAAGCTTTAAAAATTTCATCTAGTTTTCCCATACAAAATATAATAAAATGTTGGTCCCTTCATATTATTTTTTATCTGGCAGAAAGTTCTTTACATTAAGTGATGAAATAGTTTTAAGGAAACAGTAAGTTAGCTTTCAACCACTCTGGAGAGATTTTTCAGCTTTATATTTAGCTTCTTTAAGTGTGCTGGAAGAGACTATAAATTTATGATTAACCAAAGTAAAAATAATCCAACACCTGAGTCCACTTCAGTAGGAGGAGGAAGAACCTACCTTCCCCTTTCCTCAATAAATCATCAAGATAATATGGCCAATTTGAATTCTGACCAAAAATCCTAGCTTTTATCTAGAGCTGTATGTTAATGATATGAGGAGACCATATTCTTGAAACCCAAATATAGCATTTATTTTGGCTACTGTTTTTGTTTTATCTGGGTGACAGTGGCTACCATGGGACTTTTTGGTGGGGTGGTAAGGTTGTTTTTAATGTACGAATTAAAAGCACACCTGATTATTTCAAAGTACACAAAAGAACAACAACAAACGCTAGCCAGGAATGTATCACCTAAAAACAAAACAAAAAACCCTGAATTCTTCCCCCAGTGGACATATTATGAGCTGGGAAGATCTGACAAAATCTCAGATCCACTGCTTAATTACATGGGGAGAACAAAACAAAACAACAACAACAAAAAGAACTAGAACATGTCTCTGAGATTGCAAAGAGGGAAAATTAGAATAAAAAACAGTTTGATTTTGTTTCCCTAAAGCCCTGGATGCAAGGAGCATAATGGGTGCTACTATTTTTCACCTTGTGATCTTTTTAGATCATCTTTTGGTCCTTCATCTAAGATCATTAACATAATGAATACTTTTTGGTTAAAAAGGGGTGGGCAGAAGACAAGAAACTCAGGTGCTTTTGAAAAAGACTGATTTTTTTTAATAGTTGTAATTCTCTGCTAAGTCATTGTGTTAAATCAGGCTGCTGTTCTGGACTCAGGAGCGCAATTTCTCCCTCTCTGTAGCCTTCAAACACACATACGGCCTAGAGGCAGATGGGCACTTATTTTGGACACACACTGATATGTTTGGATGCAGACACACGGAAAATGGAAGAACAGCAGCTTGACAGAACTGCTGCAGGATCCTCCCTGAAATACAGTTTTGACAAGATGAGGATACCCTCTTCTTCTGCAGAAGTAAATTTCTAACGTTTCTGTCAAAAATCTGTAGGAAAACCAATCTAAAGCAATGTATTACAGGCTTTCAAGAAGAAGCGCTTTTATTCAGTGCTTTCTTGATAAGCAAATTCCTTATGTTTGCTAACCTGGATTTAAAAATTCTATCCATAAAAACAAACATAGAATCAAAGCAAATCAAAATAATCTTGAAAAATGGGGAGGAGACTTAACGAAGGAGGTGGATGGTGGGCATGTAGCAGGGGGAAGCAGTTACACTGACAGCAAATCCGAAAGGCACACCAGTTCCCTATTACTCAGCTTGGTACTCCTAGAGGGAAAAAGGCACTCACACATCAGCACCCCTGGAGAGTCAAAATGAAAAAAAAAAAAAAAAAAAAAAGGACTGCAAGGTGACACTATAATAAAGGATAAGCACATTTTCTTTCATAGATTGCAGTTAGTCTTGGCGACACTGAATGTGACACATTCCTACGTCCGGGGAAGGATTTTCAGTCATTTGGAAATGTGGTTTACTTCTGCACACATAGCTCTCGCTCTCACCCACACATCCAACATGCTTCTCCTTTCTGCTAATGTACATATGCTTCTCCAGCATTAAATCATCCAAACATCAGACGACCTTACCTTCCCAGCTCTTCTCATCACACAACGCGGTCAGGTCCAGCTCAGGCGCTCCGGAGACAAAGCTCTCTGGCTGGTCATCAGCATTGGGAGTCCTCTGCAGCTTGCTGTCAGGTACGCTGGGATGCTCTTGGATCTTCATGGTGGGTTCCTGCAACAACAGCACAACGTCCCCAAATCTCCGCTGCTCATCAAAACCCCCAAACGTCCGCAGCAATTCCACTCCTGCTGGGTGAAACCTCCTCCCAAGCCACAGCTGCTGATGTCCCCGGCACGGAAACCGAAATCAGAGCTTGATGCCCCCTGGATGCTAGCTGGCCACTTGCACGCAAAAAGCGACCATCCATCTGCGCTCCTTTAACTTTGCTTCTGGAAGAAAGACAAGATGTTTTCCGAGGGCTGTTCTTCCTGATAACTGCTGGCAGCTGACAGTCTGGATGATTACCGACTGGGGCCAGGAAGGAGGGAAAAGGAGTTTGTGTTTCCTTAAAGGAGTATGGCTCTCCAGACTGTAAACAAAAACCCAAAAACTCAGCTAGTGCTGTTGCCAAGGCTGTAGCAGCAACATGGTGTCTCCTGCACGCAGACTTCTTTGCCCCTTAGGTAAACAGTGCTGCAGGGCCAGGGGCGGAGGCTGTGTACACGCGTGCTCTCCTGCTGGCCCTGCAGGCTTAGATCAATTAAGCGGGGCTAGCTGCACATTCCCAGATTTCCTGTGGTTGTTTTTGCCTCGAGCGTGGGGAGAACAGGCTATTTATGGAGGAGCTCTGGGTATGCATTGTTGCGCAAATTCAAACAGCAAGGGGGTCTGGTGTCGCAGCTAAGCAGTAAGGAATACACACTCTGGAAATGAGCCAAAATTACACAGGGAGCACGACTTTTTTTTTTTTTTTTTTTTTAAGTAAAAAGGCAAGAGCTGGCAAGTCAGTGATGCATAATTTATATCTTACAAATATGCAACTGTCGCTTGTTTTCTTGGTTTTGTTTATTGGTGGCACGCACACCAGACTAGGATGTCTGGGGGATGGGAAAACTCTCCCCCAAAGGCTGCTATTTTAACTAAGTGATTTTATGTTTAAAAAACTGCATTGAAATTTAGTCTTTTTTACCTTGTCCTTTGGCATCGGGTAAACCCAACCACTGCCATACTCTCCTCTCTCATAAAATTATAAATAAAAGTGTTGCCTCAAAACACATTTCTCAAGTAGCACAGATCTGTACAAAAGATTTTCTCTGAGAATAACTGGAAATTTATTTTAGCAAACATACCATCATTAAATAAAAAAACCAAAAACATATGGAAATCATAAATGATTCTGTTAATGTATGAGAAATGTTCTTATGCTTAAAACAAAGCAGTACTAAGATTTCTACCTCCTTTTAATAGCTATTCACCCTACTTTGATATCACCAGGGGAATAGATAAGGCTTTTACTACTATATCTCCATGAAATGAAGCATTCTCTTCACATTTGGGATAAAATGAAATATCACCAATCAGTTCATGATAAGCTACTGAAGTCAGATGGAAATGCTAAGTAAATCTGGGGCTTTAAGACACTTTAAAAATTCTGCTTGTCTACTGTAGGGAAAAAAAACACACAGATTATGCATTTATGTCACAAAAATCATTTGTTCCCTGAGCTGAATCCTAAGTAGACGGAGTTGAATGACCCAATCTGGTGCTCAGCTTTCTAAAAGTTACAGCATCAGTTAGTCACCTATCGTGTGTGTGTGTGTGTGTGTGTGTGTGTGTGTGTGTGTGTTAGAACCTCATACAGCAAATAAACATTTTCTCAATAAAGATCTCTAATAATTGTTACACTTAGAGACATACAAAAGGGAAGAATATAAGAAATATGATTCCATGTTGTAAGTATGGCACTTTCTTCACGAGGAACGTCTTTGAAGCCACTGACCAGCAGAGGAGCGGACGTGCATTTTCCTTCCGGGCAGACCTGGGATTGAAGTGGGGCTGACATTTAGCAGCTCGGGGCCCTAGCTGAGCCTTTTCACTCCTCTGAGCCTCCGCTTCCTAATCTATAAAACGGCATTAAAAACACTAACCTTGCGAGGTTCCTTTGAAGATCTGAGAGAAGGTGTGCAAGGCCTCTAGCATGGTGCCTGGAGCACAGACACACAAATGGAAGCGATCCCTCTTTTCATTATTATTAGGCACCGCAGGAGGATGAGTAAAATATTGCTACACCTCAAAATGCTCGGGAGAGGAGTGGGAGATGAGGCATATAAACTGCAATTCAAGGTGAAACATGCGACGACAGGGCGGGGCAGAGTCCCAGACGCGTTATGAAAAATGATTGGAGAAGAGAGTCACTTGCGTTCCCATCATGGATCGACAACAGCGTTTGGGGGCTGTGTGGGCCAGAGGGGCTGGGAAGGAGGGCACTTCATACAGAGAGGAGGGGGAGCAGAGGCGGGCAGGAGTGGGGGACGGTGACCACGGGAGACACAAGGCTTGGGTGCCGGCCCTCAGCACCGATGACGAGGGGGTCGGAGGAGCAGAGGCCGGGCTGCCAGAGGCCCTGCATACTGGGCTAAGTGTGCATTTTATCCTGCGGTAGATAACGGAAAGCCACTGAAGGATTTAAACAACCGACTCCGTGGAGAAATGTGCGTTTTCCAGGCTGATGCCTCGGGCATGGGAATGCACGCTGCCGGGAAGACCCACAGGCCTCAAGCCGGGCTCACAAACAGCCAGCACCCCCTGCTACACCAGTCACTGGCTCTGCTCCCCCTGTGTCCCCTCAGGGCACTCAAGAGCCCTGCAGTGCTTGACACAACATGTATAAAATCCCCCAGTTCCACAAACACACAAGCTAATTTAAAACGTGCACTTTTTATGACTGCCACATCCAAATTAGCACCAACCACAAAGTAAGAAAATTAAAATTAGAAAATTCTTCCTTAGTTTCTTCCTCCAGAACGTATGGGTTTACTCACTCCTCCAACAACAGTGGGTTGGTGCACCCGCTCTGTGCCGGGCTCTGTGTGAGACATGCAAGCTCTCTGAAAGCAGGGGGGCTGGTGTTTAGCGGCGCAGGTTCAACTATGCTCAGTGGAGCTCTGGAAACGCGACTGTGGTGTGAGGCCACAGCAGACCACCTTGTGAATTGGTGAGCTGCCCCTCACGGTGTTCGAGTAAAGTCTGGGAGTCAGAAATGCAGGAGAGGGAGCGATTACTGCCCTGGGTAGGATGTCGGGATAGACAACCTTGATAGGACTCTATTATTCTAACAAAGAGAATCAGGCCAAAATTGTACTAGTTTATTCAAGTATAAGGATATATATCACATATTATATACATATAATACAGGGCTGTCTATTATATGTCAGGTGCTAGAGACACAAAGAGAAAATTTATTTACTCATTCATCTAAGAAATAATTTTTGAGGGCCTTCTGTGGGCTTGACAGTCTTTTAGATGTTGGAGAAATTTCAGTGGCCCAAATAAAGTCTCTGTCCTAATAAATCTTAAAGAAGGGGACAGTTAATAAAGAAAAAAAAAGTCAGGTAGTGATATGGACATGGAGAAAACACAGCAGGGTAAGGAGGATGATGGAGGTTATGGGCCACGGCCTGCTTTTTATTGGGTGGCCAGGGACAGTCTTTCCAATAAGGTGACATGTGAGCAGAGACACGAAGGAGATGCTCTTCTGTGGGAAGAGCATTCCAGGAAGAAGGAAAGCAAGTGCAAAGGCCCTGAGGCATGGTCATCTCGTACATGTTGAGGAACAGCAAAGAGGTCCCTGTATCTGGAGTCAAGCAGAGGCCAGTCAGGGCCGTCATTTTTGCGTGTTTAGAACGTGCACTGTGCCATGTATAACGGGATATCATTCACACTGCAGACCTACGTTAACTGACATGAGCTTCTGGACCCCCTGGCTGATCTGCACAGCAAGGGAGGGATGAGTCCTACATAAACGCACAAGAGCTCGCACAGCCACGGACTCACCTGGCAGGGCTCCCTCACCAGCGCATCCACACACGTGGTCCTGCGCTGCTGCGCTCCGAGCAGCCCCCGAGGCTGCTCATTCACTTGCCTGCTGCATCTGGAGGCCTGATTCCCAGTTTCTGGCCCCGCTGATCTCTGAACCAGACACAGTCACCTTGCCTGTGGTTGCAGAGTGGGCTGCTGGTGTGGTCCCACGGTTTACAGGCACATGGAGCTAATAAGGATACTGCTCGGAGGCTATATAGGCTCTACAGCAATACACTAGCAAAAGACTACTCCTCCTTCAAATGTTTGTCAGGCTCGTCTGGGTGAGGCACCTCACCAGGTTGTTCCCCACTCTCTAACAGTGCTTATTTAGAGTACTGTGCCTGTCTACTTGCTTGTCTGTTTCTCCTACTAGATCATTACTGTTAAAATGTCAAGGACATTCTTAAATACCAAAATATTTTTGGTTTCAACTTTTGTTGTTTATACAAATTGTATCTTCAGTTAAATCAGGGTAAATACATTCATTTCACACGTATCAACTCAGAGGTCCTTGTGCTGTGATGTCACACACTAAACCCTTGTCCAAAATGTGGTACCATATGAAAACATGCTAAATATTCATGTAATGAAATAAACTGAGGGACTGGCTCTTTGGAGAGACGATATGGTATGTCAGATATGGGTTTTAGAGTAAGAGACTGGAGTTCAAAAACAGGGGACCAGTTGCAAGATGTTCAATGAGTAAAACTTCTTTGTACTTGAGATGCTTTTTCTCTCATAGAGGAACAAAACTTCATAAAGTTGTGAAGATTAAGTGAAAAACATGTAGCGTAAAAACAGCTAGCCCATAATAACTGTAGAAGAAATGCTAATTCCATTTATACGCTACCTCCCCTTCCCATTCAGTCATCTGGCAAGTGTTTATTGAACATGTACTACGTGCTAGGTACTGGAATTAAAGGGATTAACAAGATAGGGGATTTGGTGTGGAAGGGATTCACTGATCACGTAAGTGTCAAGTCACATGCATTTTATAAAAGAAAAACACAGGGTGCTAGAGGGCAAATAAGAGAGAGCTCATTTTGCCTGGGGCTGCAGGTGACATTTCACATTCAGGTAGAGGAACCATTAACTACTAGCCCATCCACCTGAGCCCCGTTAAGACTTGTCCCTGTCTGGCTGGGCCCGGCTTTTTCTATCCTGACTTTATTGATCCTGCTCTTTCCCTGGCATCAAGTCGCTGGTGAATTTTTGTTCTACCCCTTCTCCCTCCCTACACAGGATTTGGATAAGCAGCGTAACTACTAGCTCACCAGAGCGGGGCAGGACACTATCAGTGCCCTGCACAAGGCAGTGCGCACAGGAAGAAACCACACAGAGTTAACAGAAGCGCCACATGGAAGTATAAACATTTACTGTTTGGCTTGACAATAAAGGAAAAGGAACATAACAAATTCCCCAAATTCATCTGAATCACGAAGCTTCTGTAGCCCTTTCAAGACTGGATGGAATTGGAAATGAATCTAAACAAATAGAGCTTTTAAATTTTTTCTGGTTCTGATATTAAAGCCAGTAACAAATCCTAAAGCTTCCATGATATACAGTGAAGCTGAAATAACAGTCATCCATTTCATAAACACTTGTTGACAGGGATATTTCAGAATTTATCTCAAACCTTCTCAGGGCAAATAAAAGCCTGCATTTAAGCTCTTGTGACAATTCATATTAATTCTTACGCTTGATTAGAAAGTCTTATCTTCTCTCCTCACTTTTTTTTTTTTTTTGAAGCAGGATAAGAAAAAGGGAAATAGTCTTTTGTTTATTATGAATGTCCTGTTTGTTATCAAAGGTATGCCTCTAAGCTCTTTTAAGCAGTAGGCTTAGAAAGCATAAAGAATGTAAAAATATCTTGAAAGAATTTAACACTTCATTAACCTTAAACTTCTGACTACAATGACCTCTTCCAGGTAATGTAATACCCACCCATGTACTTAATAATTTTTACATGTTTTGCTTTTTTCACAAAAAGATTAAGTATAAGGTTATAATTTTACTATTCTGGATTTTATACGGAAGCCTAAAATATTTCCACAATAGAAAATAACTTATTGAAAGGAATCAAATTGAAGCATAAAGTATAAACTCCATTGTAAACTGAACTCTGAAAATTTTTCAGTGTTATCTTTCAGAATCTAGAAATTGCTAGTTTTAAGGACAACCTCTCTCCTGGATACTTCCAGTTGTCAAACGAGTTTAAAAACAAACAGAACAAAGTCTTTGAACTCCACGGGCTCAGGGAACAGGGGGCTTAAGCTCTTGCACATGTTATCCTATTTCATCCAGCCCAAATGGTATTTTATTAAAATGTCAGCCTTTCCAAAACTTAGCGGAAGAAATCATACTTAAATTTTTGACATTTTGAAGTGACTCTAACGTTTTTTCCCCATCGCCAATGTGTCACTAAACAAATTTTAACGCAAACCACATTAAGAAATTCAGATGACAGAGAAATGGAAAACTCTCATTGACCATCCGAGATCTCAGCAGACTCTGTTCTTGGATAAGATTAGCTGTATAATTAAAAGAAAGTAAAAAGACATGCAACGAAGTATAGGCCCATGTTTACTTTTCAATACATGCCTTCAGACAAAAACACACTTAGGGCTGCGAAATGATTATTTAAAAAATAAAGTCACAGCTGTGCCTGCATTTGCCTTTGAGCAGCAGACTCTAAGCCAGCCTCTCTCTGCCTGTGTATCCCTGGGAGGAGCATCTGTGAAGCTGAAGGTTAATGTTCCTCATTCTGATGAAAATACCAGTGAAAGAAGAAAGACCAAGCACCTTTCTGCAATAGCTGTCATCTGCTGTGTTACCGTATATGAATCTGGGCGTTTATAAGGGAAAACGTCAAGGGCAATATTAATGAGGACAAGATCTGCCTTAAGTGGAAAATGAAATTGGAAACTTTATCATATCCATTCACAGTGGGCATGTAAATTTTAGCATCTCAATCTGATGCTACAGGAGACTTGAAAAAAATAACAAACAGAATTCTACTAGGGGTAACCAACCTCTGGACTTCCTTTCCATCTCTGAAGTTTAGGAATTAGTGCGATATTATCAGAAAACCAGATTAACTATTTGGGTTGTATAAGTTCTAAAAAGTGCTCCATATATTAAAAAGTAGGAAATTATGATAGACTGTAAACAAGGGAAAGAGGTTTAAAAATGGAAGACAGATCTTCTCACAGTCCTTCATCAATAATAAAATGTATTTCTTTCAGTGAAGGAGACACATGCCATCACAAGTAGAAACACAGTCCTAATCTTGTGGAGTGATGTCTTTTTTCCCTCCTCTGGTACAGTTGTGAAAGAAAGACGACACAGAGAGCTTAGTCTGGATTTTAACTCACTGCCTAATTTTATCTCCTAGCTGAAATTACCATGATTCCAATGATTATTAATAGTCAGTGCTTCAGGAGTGCCAACAGTGGGCTAGGTGCTGATTGGTAAATGCACATGCGTGACACAAGTAAGAATAGATCCTGGCCCACGGAAGAAAGACTTGAGATTCTTTCCCCGTGATGCATCCTCTGCTGTGGGAGCTGTCCACAAAAACACCAAGGTAAACGGAGTTCAGCACGCATTTTGTTTGGGTGCCACTTGGAATTTATGAGTTAGTTACGTAGTTCATCCACAAAGGCTGCTCTCTACCCTTTTATCTCCTAAAATGGTAAGAGGCATAAAAGGGAATAACTGAGAAGACCTCCCTAGGAGGCTGGTAAAGCCATTTGCTTTAAAATCAGGTTCAATGGCGTGATGAGTAGGTGCTTGCTGTGAGCAGAGGAAGACAGCAGAGAAAGGAGGAAACAGAAGGAAACTAAAACAACACTACCATGGGGACGCCGTGCTCTGAAAAAAGGTGACTAGAGACAAGGAAAGAAGGTCTGCTTGTTGCCTGGGTCTCAAGGAAGGAAGCATAAAGGAGTTGGAAATAAGCGATGAAAGCAGTGGCTCAGAAGCTGTAAAGTCAAAAAGAAGCAGCTTCCCTTCCCTTCGTCTGGCTGCGTTAATGAAGGAGTGCACGTGAGAAATTGCATAGAGGAGATATGAGGAGTCTAGGACGTTGCGGAGGCGGGGTGTCAGGTGGCCATTCATTTCTAGCAATTTTATGCCAAATTCTACATGAGTGGGCATTTTTCTAAGAAGGGGGTCCATAGCTTTTGAATTCTTAACTTGCTAGATTGGAAAACTTTATGCAGGTAGGAACTGCAGCTGTTATTAAATCCCAGCTCCGAGCACATTACCTGCACATAGTAGGACTCAATACATATTACTGAATAAACCCATCAGTGAGTTAGGTTAGTGTCCAAAAAAGATTAACAATCACTGGGTTAGAGGGGAAGTTCTATGTATAATTAATATCTCAAGAGTCAGAATCCAAGGACAGGTTGAGAAACGCTTTAATTCTTGCCAAAAAGAAAGCTGATAATAAGATTGAAGGTGCAGTTGGAAGCATGTGGAAGTACTGGATTACAATACACATGCATGAATGAAAAATGAGGCTCGGCACATTGAATGGAAGCCAGCGTCGGGAGCAAAGGAAACCAAATACTTGGGCCAGCAAGGCAATGCCCCCAGAGGACAACAGGAAAGCCAGGAAAGTCACCGAAACTTTAAGATATAGACCACAGAAGGGAGTTAGATATTTTTTCTCTGTTGTCTACTTAAAACAAGACACAAAACTCAGAAAATGAACTGGATTTAATAACTTGAATTGATCTTATGTTAATTTGAAAATTAATGAGATCATCTCTTTGACAAATCCACTAAAATTCACTATTTATTTTAATCACTTAAAAACTGCATGAAATCATGGAAAATAAAACTAGTAGCTTTGGCTTTTTGTTTTGTCTTATTTTATGGAAAACCTAAGGGGAAATCTCCATGCTATTAAAGTTTATCTTCACAAGCAAAATGAAAGAATTTAAAAAGCAAAAGAGTGGAGTTCTTATGATTTCTCAAGGAATCTTCACATCTTGGCATTTGTCTTTCTCACCAATCACAATCCCGTCACTGACTGTCATCACCCCTTATTGATAAGCTAATAATACTTCACACTAACTCTCAAGAATGTAGGAACAGACCTGTCACAGTCAAAATCTTACTTGTTAGCTACTCACCTCAAAATGCTGGTTCTGTCTGCCGTCCTTTTCATTTTCTTTGCTACAAACAAAATATCATAAAATGTCATTCTGTTTTATAACAATGCTTTTCATTCATTGAAATTATGATTTCATTTATTTTAGAAGCTCAACAGCTCTAAATAAAATTCTTATGAAATTCAAAAAACAAAACAAAAAAATTAATCAAAACGAAACAAAACTAGAAACAACACAAAACACGAATATGGTTATCTGCCTTTAACAGCACCATGGTAGATTTTTCCATTTAAACATTTTTCCTCGCTATAAAATACTGTTGGTAAACATATAGTCCTTTAATTCTACTCTTTTTAGTTCTTACAATGCACATTGCACTAAATGGAAAAAAGAAAGTCTATTCACATTCTTATAAACAGTGTAAGGAGAAAACTCTAAAATTACCTTCCATCGGACATCAGTTCAACATCATCAGGTCCAATCCTTTCATGAGATGGTGTGGGATTGAGACTTTCCATATTCTGTAACAAAACGAACCATTAGTTGCCCAGTAGGAATGGTAAGACATATGCAACAACAGACCCTCCTTTCTTTAAAATAGAAACAGCAGATAACAAGCAGATATTACTTTTAGTCATCAGAGTCCTATCTTTAAAATTACGACAGTTTATTATACACCGCTGGCATAAAATTATATGCTGAACTTTACCATTCCATTAACAAAGATATCTGATAGCAGCATAGAAATGGTCATTGTGGCCTATAACGTTCTTGTTACTATCCACATTTTATAGCTAAACATAAACAAAACCCAGACTCAGAATATCAGGGTGGCATTAGAACTAGACTGGAGGAATCTGACCTCTAATGTAATCAGAAGCCAATGTAACATTCATTGCCTATTTAACGTCTTTTCAGTATATATTGACACTGTGATCTGGGGTAACATGTAGCTTATATCTAAGCTATAAAATATCCATAAAAAGACACGGAGTTAACTTGAGAACCTTTCTTTCTGTGATATTTAATGTTAATCTTTATATTAGCCAAGACGGAAAAAAAATATAAACACGAAACTTACTTCAAATAGCGTGTATTTCAGGCTGACCAAGAGGGCTTAATGCTTATCAGGAGGTATATTTGTAAGGTTTTCTGACTGCCTCTGTAAAAACGGCCAACAGTTTCTAAATACAACTCAGGTGACTGAGCACAGAGTAAGTAAGCCGTCCCCATGCAGGAAGATTACAAATATGCAAACAAGAGCTCGTTTACATTCGGTAGACCCAAATACAGAGCTGCCTCGGAGATTTGGAACCGAATTTCGTTGAACTCAAAGATTCATACCTGCATTAAAAGACCATTAAGCACAATCCATGTACTCTGTGTTATCGAAATAAAGAACACATAGTGAAGCAACATGTATTCATCTACATGTTTATAATCTCTCCTTATGAAAAGCCCATTGGAAAGTATATCTGATTAAGGTTCACAATGATCCCATGAAATTGACATATATAAAAATCTTCACAAAATAAGCATATAATTAGAGTGGATAACTAATCTTTGGCTTGGTAATGGATAAATATTTCCTATTTATGGTGGTGTGGCCAACTTGTCTGGAATTCTTAAAGTTTAAAACCCTAGGCTCGGGACTTCCCTGGTGGTGCAGTGGTTAAGAATCCGCCTGCCAATGCAGGGGACACGGGTTTGATCTCTGGTCCAGGAAGATCCCACATGCCGCGGAGCAACTAAGCCCGTGCGCCACAACTACTGAGCCTGTGCTCTAGAGCCCGCGAGCCACAACTACTGAGCCTGCGCACCACAGCTACTGAAGCCCGCACGCCTAGAGCCCGTGCTCCGCAACAAGAGAAGCCACCGCAATGAGAAGCCCGTGCACCGCAAAGGAGAGTAGCCCCCCCACCCCGCTGCAACTAGAGAAAGCCCGCGCACAGCAACAAAGACCCAACGCAGCCACAAAAAACAAACAAAAACCCTAGGCTCCATCAAGAATAAAAACAAAGGGAGACAGCATACCATAATAGCTATCATGGTGGCTTTGGAGCCAGAATGTTTGGGTTGGAATCTTAGCTCCACCATTTACCAACTGTAAGACCCTACTTGACTCTCAGTTTCCTCATCTGGAAAAGGGGGATGGCAACAATACTTAACACAGGGTGGTCATAAGGATTAAATGAGATATAATACATGTAAAGCATTAAAATAATACCTTGTACTTTTAATGAATAGTAGCTGTTGTTGTTGATGTAATTATGAAACTTCTAAAACTGTGAAATCTCCAAGGAAATATTTTGCTGCTACTTGCCCACAGTTAAGGTGATGTTCTAGGAACTAGTAAGAAAGTGTTTGTGTCTGCCACTACTGCACACCAATTTACATGTTTAGATAATTTACACAGTTAGATAATTTTAGAATGGATCTGAGAAATTAAAAAAAAATTATAACCACATTCAATTATACTTACATTTTTATACCTGTAAAGTTTGAGTTAGAAGAGGCCTCTCTAAAATGGCTCTCATTAAGCCAAAGCGTAGTTGCTCTTATTACCTGAATGCGATCTTCCTGATAGAGGGATCTATCTATGACAAAGAATCTTTGTTCTCATTGGTAATCTTTAATAGAGTATCAAAATCTTTAGTGTAAGATCTAGTGCAATAGCATTAGGTTTTCCTGATGCTCTGAAACATGAATTCCTAGGGGAAGCACAACCCTCTACCTTCAGATCACTTTAAAACACTGTCAATGAAATACATTTATAATTACAGTAAATACAAATGACTATTTCAGAAGAAATAAAAAACCTTCAGGTTGAGGCTAAGAAATATTCAGAAAGAAAGAAGAAAAAATAAACCATAATATTATTATATAAATTTAAAGATACTTCAGTTAGAAAAATGTTAGAAGACTGATTTTTTTCCAAAACAGAAAGAACCAAGATTTAAGCAATACAGGTTTTGAGAATTATAGAAAAAAGATAGCTATGTTTTACAATAGAAAGCTCTGCAAAAAGCAGGTGTGAAATGTGAGAAATTTTAGCTGATTTCCAGGGTTAAAACAAGTAGTAACTTCAACTCCCTCGCCTCCCCCCCCCCCCCACTTTTTAAAAATGTTTGATCTGTGTGTTTTAGAACTCTCCAAGGACCTGAGTTTTTAATACATGTAATTGACAAAGGATGACTTTCAGTATTGTTCAGTATTCCTCTCTAAAGCTTTATAATAATTCCAGTTTTCATGTTGTCCTCCACATGTCTGAGACTAGTGAATATTCACAGTCTGCTTTCACCAAAGCAGCACGCAAGTACACCGTGTTCCTTTGCTAAGGTAGCTGGGTTGCCCCTATACCTTTGGGAAACAGGAATCTGTGAAGAATGTGTTACAACTGGCAAACTACCCTAATTTTTTCAGAAGGAAAATAATAAAGGTAGTGAAGATCCAGGAGTAGAGTAACAAAAGTACCTATTACCATGGGTGCAAAGCATTTTATAGATTCTAACTTGCATCCTTTGCCTAAGGGTTTAGGCAGGGAAGGTTAAGAAATAGATCAGCCATTTCCCCACTTCACTGAGATGGGGGGAAGGGGAAAATGGAACGTACAGGTCAAAATATTGGTTGAAATGCAGAAAGCTTCCATCGTAAGAGAAGTATGCTACTGGACTTTCAAACGCTCTGTAGTTGTTAATAGTGCTGGTCTTATGAGAAACACCGACTCAATGCCTTTTGAAGGCTTTAAACTGTTTTATGTCGCAAACACTTCTCTAGGTGTGGTAAAAGAGTAGTTCATTGATGTTTTCATTTATTAAAGTTGAAGTAATAGAATTCTTATTAAAAATAATGTCATTGCATTAACTTAATTTTAATTAGTCTTCTAAAGTTAGGATCTTTTAAAGGTAATAGGTAATTTTAAGAAATAGCAAAGAACAGGTTGCGTCTTTATGTAGAATTTGATAAAATTGCTTTTAGAATTGCATTAAAAAAGGACAGATAAAGCCTAGTTCTGCTTCATAGAAGGCCTACCAGTGACTTTCAAAACATACAGATTTTCTATGATATAATTTACTTGGACAATTTTTGGGTGTCAGAAGAAACTGAATTTTAAGAACCACTCTCCTCAATTTATAAAAATGACCTCAAGTCTATAAAGAGCAAAAGCTTTGAAAAAATTAGCTTCAGACTGTGGAATTTATTTTCAATTTTTTCCCCTGGCCCCCTCTCTGTTTTGGCATTGACAGCTCGGCTCAAAACTTGTTTGACCACTGAAGCACTTGAAAACACTTGGAGCAAAAACAAATTTGTCTTCTAAAACTATAAAATGCTGACAAAGCCTTTCTAGAGGACACTCAAAAAATGCCTTCTCTCAGTATACAAACAGCTCCGTCTGAAGGCTGCATGGAACACTGCTAGTCAAAACAAGTTCATTATTCTAACCTTGAGCTCTAAGGGAAGGTACGTGATATATTCTCATTAACAAAGGATTAATGGCATGGCAAATTTGAATTTCTTTCTGTATCCTTCTATTTGATGTTTTATTATGCTGAAAACTGCATACATTAATCCATATTCAAAAAGAATTCCTGGCACCGTAAGAGGACACCTACGGAAGAGCCGGCTAGCTGTGCACCCAAGTCCGTTCCACGTTTCTCGCACAGCAATGCAGGAGCCACATGCCCAGCGACAGCGTATCCACAGCCCCTCTGGCAGGTAGACGGGGCCACGTGACTGACCTCTCTGCGACAGGCTGTGAGAAGTGGTACGTGTGTTTCCCAGGCCTGGCTAGTAACCTGCCTCGCCAGGTTCATGCCTTGACACTCACTTCTTCTCTCCTCTTGTGAGCTGGAACGGAGATGAAAACTGCGAGTGCTCTGGAAGCTACTTGCTGAAGACGGCAGAGATGCAGTTGGCCTGGGTCCCTGCAACATGGCGTGGAGCAAGTGCTGTTAACTCTTCTCCTGAGCCCTAAGCTGCTTTAGATCGTCATGGGAGAAGGAAATTTTACGGTGTTCGAGGCATTGCATTTTGGGTCTTTTTGTTACCCAAGTTACCCTAAGCTATATGGCAACCATTCATTCGCTCACTTTTTTTTTTAACACATTTTTTGCGAGTGCTGAGCTATGCTGGGCACTGGGGTACAATGGTGGATGGTGAACCGGCCAGACACTGGTCCCTGCCACTGTGACTTATGTATTTTGGTTACTGCTCCAATTGTAGTTTGTTACACTGTTCATATTATCTTCATTTTTAAGATGGGTGCTATCTGAATAGCCCTCAGCACGCTTGGGCCACACAGGTGCCAGAGTGACCCTTTCAAAAGGTACTTCAGAAAATGACTTTTTTTCTCTTTAATCTTCAAATGGCTCCTCATCTCACTCAAGGTAAATGCTCAAGATCTAAAGATGGCTACAAAACCTCAAGGGATCAGGCCCCTTGCTAGGCCTCTGACCTCATCTCCTACAACGCTCCTCCCTCAACTCCGCTCCAACCACGGTAGCCTCTTGTGCATCCTCAAAAGGCTAGGGCTGTTCTCCCTCCACCTGGATAGTCTCTCCCCAGATGTCCTGATGGCTCACTTTCTCACCTCGTCCAGGTTCCTGCACAAGCACCGTTCTCAGTGTGGCCTGATCTGAGGACTCAACCTGTGCAATGCCAGCTCTTAACCTCCCATCCATTTCCCATCTTATTTATCCTGCTTCACTTCTCTCCACAGCACGTGCTGCCATCTGACTATACGTTGACTTGTTTCTTATCTGCCTCATCCTTCGAGAGTATCAACTTCAGGATGGCAGACAGTGTGTCTGTTTTGGTCACCATTTTGTCTTTAGTGCCTAAAATGGTGCTGGTCATAGAGTTAATTGTTGTATGATTGAAGGAATGAATCCTTTTAAATCAGTGGTTCAAATGGTGGGGTTTTTTACATTATATTGACACCACTCAGAGAATCACTGTCATGTAGTTTTGGACAGGAGTTCTTGCTGAGTTATGTATGCTGCATTAAAAACACGAGCTGAAACTTTCTGCATTAGGTAAATTATTGTTCCTCAGCAACAGATAAAATGGTTTGGAGGGGGACAGAGGGGAGAGTGGAGGCGTGAAAATATGCTGGGTGGCTGTCCTGATATTCCAGAAGAGTCATAAAAAGGGCCTCAGCTATGCGATGGCAATACAAAGGGAAAAGGGGGACATATTTTTAAAGCAGTCAACTAAATTTGACATATGACTGAAAAGTTGGAAGAAAGATTGGGAGTAAGGAAAAGGAAAGGACTTTCAAAAATGACTAAGAAGATGATGACCTGATGAAATCAGATCAGTATACTGAGTGAAAAGAGACCAATGAGGAAATGAAGATGAGTTTGACCTTCACATATTGACTTGGGAGGACTATCTAAGGTGAGCTGCAGAGAGCATCCTAAATGTTGACTTCTAAGTCCTCTGTAGAGAGGTGACATCTGACACCATGGAATTAGAGAAGCTCTCTTGTGAAGTGCTGATGGAAAAGAGATATAAGGCAATTATCTGCATAACATTTACATCTAAGCATGTTTTGCGGAAGATCAGCCAGTAAAGGACACAGTAAAGAAGAATAGAGTCATTGAGGTAAGAAGACAAGGAGAGGTCAACATCCTGGAGGCCAAGGGAGAAAGAGTTCTGAGAAAATGAGAGTATCAAGCACCACAAGGACTTGGGGAGGTCAAGGACCAAGCAGACAACAGCACAGAGGTCTTAAAAGACCACTTCCAACCACACGTCCACCCGGCGACACAGAGAAAGTGGTTTCTTAGAGAGGTCTCTAGAGGGGTAGAATTCAGATTACAGGGGTCGATGAGCAAGTGTGGAAAGAATTGGAAATGCAGATTGTTCAAAATTTTTGATGGCAAAATGAAGGGGAGAGATTGGCCATCAGAGCACAGGGAGGAGAAACGAACTTAAATACGTCCTGCTGTCAGTCTTTCCTGCTCTTTAGCACATTTCACTGCGTTTAAATCTCACACAAAACCAGAGATATTCCTATTCCCATGCTGCAGATGAAGTCACTGAGGCTAAGTAACACGCTCACTTGCCATAGCTATTCAGTGATAAAGTTACCACCGAAATTCAGGTCTGAGTGTAAGACCTATGCTCCTTCCTTGAACCCTCCTATGATTTCAGAGGGTGTACGTGACATTAAGTAGATGCTGTTTATGAATAAGAGAGCTACTAGACTATGTTTTTTTTTTTAAATATATTAAATGTAAGGCTTATTATAGAATTAGTATAATCACACAAAGAATATTTGGAAAATATTCTTTGGGAGTAACAATTGCCTCTAATACTACCACCACTCCCATAATACAATCATACAATCGTTTTAGGTATATTTGTCTTTTTTCCTAGGAATGAACATTTAAATATATATTTATATACATATATTCATGCATAAATGCATGCACTGTATATACTGCTTCATAACCTACTTTATTTAAAAAATCTATTCATTTATTTATTTTTGGCTGCGTTGGGTCTTCGTTGCTGCGTGCGGGTTTCTCTAGTTGCGGTGAGCAGGGGCTACTCTTTGTTGCGGTGCGTGGGCTTCTCATTGTGGTGGCTTCTCTTGTCGTGGAGCATGGGCTCTAGGCGCGTGGGCTTCAGTAGCCATGGAACGCGGGCTCAGTAGTTGTGGCTCGCGGGCTCTAGAGCGCAGGCTCAGTAGTTGTGGCTCATGGGCTTAGTTGCTCTGAGGCATGTGGGGTCTTCCTGGACCAGGGCTCGAACCTGTGTCCCCTGCACTGGCAGGCGGATTCTTAACCATTGCGCCACCAGGGAAGCCCCATAACCTACTTTCAATATTGAGGGAGAGTATCGTGGAATCCGAGCTCCACCACTTATGTGTGACCTTGGGCAGCTGTTTAATCTCCTGTGCCTCATTCTCCTCATGTTTAGAATAAGAATATTAAAAATAATAACTACCTTATGGATTATTGGAGGATTAAAATTGATAATATATGCAAAGCACTTAAAATACACTTTGCTAAACATTTTTCACTTTATTACATAGTCTTCAGAACCATAACTTTTATTCGATGCATAATATTTTATTGAATTGACATACAAATGTTACTTATCTGGTCTCCTACTTTTGAACATTTAAATTGCTTCTAATTTTCCATGATTATAGATACTCACGTGGTGAGCAAATTAATACTTACAGTCTTTTCCATATTTACAATGATGTCTCTAGAGCAGGGTGGCAGAGGTAGGATTATTAGATACACTGCATGACTGAGTTACAGCTTTTGATTCAAACTGTTAAATTGTGCCCTAGAAAGAATGTTTTTAGAGACAGAGACATTTTCTAGGCTGACAGAAATAAGCCAGTGGAGAGGAAGCAATGAAAAGTGTCTGTATGGGTGAGTGAGTGAGTTTGTGTATGTGTTTGTGCACGTACATGGGGTGGGGAGATGGATGTAGAAAACAGAATTTCCCAGGATACTTAACCTTAGAGTTAACCTTAGAATTTAGAAAAACCACTTTACCATTTGAGCAGGTGAGAAAATAAAATGGGTGGAGATCTAGAGAAATTTTGAAGCAGGAGTGAGGGAAGCTGCTGAAACACAAGCTGGCTCTCTTAGCTCTTCAAAATAAACCAGGGGGCAAGGTTTCCTTCTGAGCAAGGCTGAAGAGCACAGGTGTGAGCTAGTAGTGCCAGGAGAGAGGAAAAGGTTTCCCAACCTTTGCAATGGCAATAATTAGAGATAAGGCAGAGCACTCGAATGCCACTCACTAATTTCTGAGCTCTGAATTATCTGTAGTCTCTTAGTCTCTGCTGGTCATGGCAGCCCCGAGAGGAAAAAGGATAAGGGAAAGTACGCAGACAGTTCCCACTTTAGAGATTCCAAATTTGCAAGATGCTTTTTTAGGTCACTTTGGCTGTGTTGTGGGCTGGTGAGATCACTGTGACATTATCACTCAAACTCTCCAGTCACTCTCTTCTCATTTTCTCTGGAAGATGGTTTGCTCCCATCCCTCCATCAAAACTGCTCTTACTGAGTGATCTCCAGCTTGGTAATTCCAGTGGCTAAGCTCTCAGTCTTCTACTCGGCCAATCATCTGACCTTCTCTTTCCAACTCGAGATACGTGGTTCACTTGGCATCCAGGACACCAAACACACTTCATTTGTTTCTACTTCGCTGGGGTCTCCTTCTTGAGTCTCCGCTACTGGGACCTTGGCACCTCCCCATCCTTTACGCGATCGTATGCCTCAGGGCTCACGGTCCCTGAGGCCACTTCCCTTTTCTGTCCATCGTCGCTCCCTCGGTTATCTCATCCAGAACACTGACTTCAAATAGCCTCCATCTGCTGCTGACTCCCATGGTGCGTCTCCAGCCAGGATGCCCTCCCTAAACTCGCAGAAATCCAGCTGCTTTCCTGCTGTCTCCTCTTACATATTTGACGGGCAGCTCAATCTTAACATGTCCAACACTGAACCATGACATTATCACCCAAACTTCTGTCTTCTCCATCTCGGTAAACTGGCCACACAAATCTTCTAGTTGCCAAAAAGCCCGGAGTCATCTTTGACTCCTCTATTACTTTCACACCCCACAGTTACGTAATGCCAGGAAATCCTGGCAATTCTATGTTCAAAAATATATCCAGAATCTACCTATTACCTCATGACTACTGCAATACACCACTCCAGGAGGACCCACGCACATGTTAGTCAATATGAACAACGCCCCCTAGGCTATTGCACTGTGCAGCCTGCAAGGCAATACGTGCTGGCTCTGGTATCACCTTAGTTCACACCATCATCAGCGCAAACCTAGATTATGGCAAGAGTTTCCTAACGGGTTTTCCTGCTTCTTGCCCTTGCATGCTTACTGTCTATTTTCAACACAGCAGTCAAACCAAATTTCAGTAAGTCACATCACTGTTCTACCTGGAACCCTCACGTGGATTCTCATCTCACCTGGAGTAAAGGCAGAGTCCTTAACAACAATCTAGGAGGCCCTCCTTAATCTGTTCTCTCCCCCTTCCAACGACCTCTTTCACTTTCCTCATTCTCTTCTAACCGTAACAGTATCTTTGTGGTTTCTTGAACATTCCCGATGAGTGACTGTCTCGGGGTCTCTGCAACCTGCTGTGATAGTATGGCTTGTTTCCTTACTTCCTCTAGGTCTTTACACTCAAGTGTCAAATTCTTGGGAGGTCTCCTCTGACCACTCTCCTTAAAATTGTATCCCCTGCCCTCTCACAATTCCTACCCTCATTTCTTGCTTTATTTCTTGCTTAATAGTTATTACTATCTAATATATTTTATGGTTTACTTTTTTTATCTTGATTTTGTCTGTTTCCCCTACTGGAATGTAGGCTCCGTGAGGGCAGTGATTTTTGCTTGTTTGTCTCACAGCTGTATCCCTAGATTCTGAAATATTTCCTGGCACACAGAAGGCATATAATTATGTATGTTTTTCCAGCTATAGAAACAAAAGTTTAGTCAGTGTATAAAGAACTTGAAGTGGGAGAAGGTTTTGGAGGAGAGTGGGGTAAAGTAAAAATAGAAGGTTAAAAGTAAGTGGGAAGTTAAGATGCACAACTGCACTTTGGACTAGTCTAAATACTAGTCATTGCTATGTTCCCTGGCTCCTTGCTTTGTGGTGACCTGTGAAGATGAGATTTAAAATGAACGGAACATGAGAGTCAGAAAAGATCTTTGAGAATACCCTCACTTCACAGATGAGGAAGTTTTGCTTCTGTCTCAGTTGTGTTGGCGGGGTTTTAAATTATTCATTGCAACAAAGACACGGTCCACCTAGCTCACTTATGTTAACATGTGACCTGCATAATCCTGGAATGCAGAAACTGGCAGCTAAGGTGGAGACAAACCCTTTCACAGAAAAAAGACCACAATGGAATTAGGCTCTCTCCTCCAAATGTTTTTACACAAAGACGATGTCCATAGTTTTAGCAATCACACACATATTCTAAGGAATAAATGTACTTTCCCACTTTTATCAGCTATTACCACCTAGCTAATTAAGATACTATTCCTGGTGGAAAAAAAATATTGATGAGTTAAGTTCATTTTAAAAGGGATTCAGAGAAGTACATTCTTCTCTGAGAAGCCAAGTGTCAGACTTTTAGTCACTGTAATTCTCTTCGGCAGATAAACAAATCATGGGCCAAATAAAGAGCTAATGGAGTTAGTATCATTTAGTTTATTAAAAATGTTACTTTTCCCCCAAATAAGAATTAAGTTAGTGTTAAAAAACCATTTAATGCGCAAGGGTTCCAAAGCTTACATTCTGTAATGGGAGAACTGTGTCAGACATGGGTCTGAAGTGGATGACTGCCATTCTAGCTGATCAATTTATTTCTAGAAACAGGGTACCAAGACATTTGGAAGAAAATGGAATAAACATGTTTTCCCCAGATTTGTATTTATGCATATTTTATTTAGGGAATAAAACTGGGAATCTTCTCTGAGCATATGCAGAAATTGACAATGGGAAAATGAGTGGCCCATAAGTTTTGCTAAATTTACAGAAAACCCAGCATGGAGGTAAAAACTGCTCAGAGATAAAGCAGAACAGAGGCTTTACACATTGTAATAATCGATATTACCTATTACCTAGTTTTATTAGGGACGCTAGTTCATGTTATATTATAAAATTCATCTTCAGGTTTTTTTTTCCTTTTTCTTTTTGGTTAAATTTCTTCAAACTACAGGGAATTAGAAGACAGACTTTTGTTCTCACTTTTCAGAGAAACTGAAACATACACAAAAAAGGATGACATATATTTATAGTTAAACTGCGTAAATGTTTAGGTATTGACTAAAACCACCTGCAATAACTTATGTATCAAATTAACGATCCAGAGTTCAGGTCTGAGGTAACCGTGTAGGAGATTAATTTTTTTGTTTCTGAGTAATACAGGAAAAAAAACTATTTATAGTGTATAGCTTTGAAATTAAATTTCTGAACACAAAGAGATTTCTGAACACAAAGACAGTTGACCCTCTTGCTGTATGTATTTTTCTTTCACCTCACTTTAAGTTCATTCATTCAGTTTTTTTTTTTACATATTCATATAGACAGGAACAAATAAAATGGGGGAATATAAGGAAAAATGCTTTGACCATTTTATTCCAAAAATAAAATTTAAAAATGCTCAAAAGAACGAGAGGAAACTCAGACTGATTTCAATAACATGGAAACCGAGGTACGTGTAGCCCCTTGTTCCTTTGGCAAAATGTAATCTACCTTGGACTTGATTCTAATATTTATGAAAAAGAAATACGTGTGTATACTTAGTAGCTCTAAGGTCTTTTTCAGAACTCATGCTCTGTAATTCTGTGAAACTCCACATTGATATTTTTTTACAAAGCAAGGAAAAGAAGTGTGATAGTCCCTAACTGGCCACAAGTAAAAATTTTACGGAAGTATGCACTTACCACAAGACTATCTTGATGTTCACTGAGCTCAGAAAGTTTGCAACTGGATTTCTGACGTTTCGGTTTGCCCCTTTCTCCAATATAACCAGAAGTATTTTCATGTAATTTTTCCGCTTCATGATGAGCATTCAAAATACATTCATCAAGGTTGTTGAACCCAGAAGGAATATTTTCTTTGTTGATAAGTCCCCTTGAATTGAAAAAAGATTTAGCTTAATTTTACTTTTGTAAAAGGTAAAAGGGACATTTAAATGACATTGCCACTGCATCACACAGAAAGTCAGAAGAGTGCTTGGAAATCCCAGGTTGCATCTTTGATCAAAATCTGAGCAGAGTACTGCTCCTGAGACCACTTGGTGCCGAATATATCACATGAAGAGAGAAATCATTCCCAGAGGCAAACTGGCAAGGGCTATGTCTCCACCAATGAACAGCTTTTGCATTTGTACCGAAAGTAATCTGTATTCAAATCAGGAGAATAGTGCAAACTTACAAAGACATTTCCCATAATTCATAGGTTTTATATAAATGCACACACACACACAAATCTTATAAAATAATATAATGTATGAAGAAAAATCTGAAAAGGAAATATGTCTTTTTCTCCAGAATGGAACACTGATTCTCCCTATTGCGAAAGACATTTTAGCACAGTAGAAATGCATTAATACGTAAATCTGACTGCATTAGATAATCTTGGTAGAAATAGTATAATAAAAACTATGGAATACAAAGCATTTTAACTGAAATATGGATTCATTACTTCCCAGTACAAGTTTCTGGATGTAAGCTTATAACGAGAGTTCCTTCGTGACTTAGTTTTAGACATTTTAATTACAGAATTTAATTCATTTAATGCTCTTGAAATAGTTTTCCTTAAGTATTTTAACATTCCCTTTTAAGAGGTTTTCACAAAATGAAATTACTTAGCAAAATGTTTATCCTTTACTACATCACAGAACAAATTAAACCATCAGTGCAGCACCATGGCTTGGTCAGGTACAAATGAATGAGACTTTATACGCTCCCTCATGGTGTGACCTTAAAGGTACCTCCCTGCAGCTAGAGGTTTTCATACTAAGTGAAGTAAGTCAGAAAGAGAAAGACAAATACCGTATGATATCACTTATATGTGGAATCTAAAATATGGCACAAATGAACCTATCTACAAAACAGAAACAGACTCAGAGACATAGAGAACAGATTTGTGGTTGCCAAGGGAGAGGTGGGGAGGTGAGGGATGGAGTGGGAGTTTGGGGTTAGTAGATGCAAACTACCACACATAGAATGGATAAACAACAAGGTCCTACTGTACAGCACTGGGAAATATACTCAATATCTTGATATAAGCCATAATGGAAGAGAATACAAAAAAGAATGTATATATGTGTGTAACTGAGTCACTTTGCTGTACAGCAGAAATTAAGACAGCATTGTAAATCAACTATACTTCAATTTAAGAAAAATATATAAAGGTATCTCCCTAAACACCCAAAGCTGTTATCTTGAAATAAATGAGCTCCAAAGAGTAAAAATAGATGACCATATTTTACCATCAGTTCAATCATATCCCCAAGTCAAAGATAACATTAAATATTTATTCTGCAATTTAAATTCATATCCTGTCTTAGATAGGCTATCATGGAGGCAACATTATAAATTAAATATTATCATAACATTTTCAAAGTTATACTATCTTTGGTGATTTTTAATACTCCATATTTAATTTAGTCTTTTATACAACTTTTAATGTACAAATATGTAGATTTAGTAAAATTATATAAAAGATGTATGTAACATTTATAAGAACTATCCTAAGTATAAAATAATTGAAGACATGAGGAAAAGTTGAGAAGGACTCACATGCCGGCACATATACAAACACACTTACATCCCTCCCCTCCCTGCACTGAGGCCAGTGCCTTCTGTGGATGGCTAGATGAGTTTGGTCTCAAATTCACAATCATTTGTTTTACTATTTAAATTTGTCTTCTTCTTTCTCTTCATATTTTCCCTAACTCCCGGGGTATAAATCCAATTGTAATTTTTTAATGGAGGAGTTTTTAGGTCTGAAAGTTGTTATGGACTAAATTGTATTACCCCCAAATTCATATGCTGAAGCCCTACCGCCAACGTGACTGTATTTAGAGACAGGGCCTCTGAGGAGGTAATTAAGGTTACGTGAGGTCATAAAGGTGGGAACATAATTCAAGAGGACTGGTGTCCTTAAAAGAAGAGGCAGACACCAGAGAGCACAGCGGAAAGGCCATGTGAGGACACACTCACTGAGCAGGCACCGTCAGCAAGTCAGAGAGGTCTCAACAAAAACCAACCCTTGGGCTTCCCTGGTGGCACAGTGGTTAAGAATCCGCCTGCCAATGCAGGGGACACGGGTTCGAGCCCTGGTCCGGGAAGATCCCACATGCCTCGGAGCAACTAAGTCCGTGCGCCACAACTACTGAGCCTGTGCTCTAGAGTCCGCGAGCCACAACTACGGAGCCCACGTGCCACAACTACTGAAGCCCGCGCGCCTAGAGCCCGTGCTCCGCAGCAAGAGAAGCCACCGCAATGAGAAGCCCGCGCACCGCACCGAAGAGTAGCCCCCGCTCACCGAACCACAGAAAACCTGCGCACAGCCACAAAGACCCAGCGCAGCCAAAAATAAACAAACAAATAAATAAATAAGTTAAAAAAAAAAAAAACCCAACCCTGTCAGCACCTTGATCTTGGACTTCTAGCCTCTCTGAACTGTGAGAAAATACATTTCTGTTGCTTAAGCCCCCTAGTCTGGGGTACTTTGTTATGGCAGCCTGAGCAGATGAATACAAAAGCTAAAAATTATTTTTAGAAATTAAAAGACCAAGTTTATTTTCTAATCTCTGTGAATAGTGAATGAATAACTGGAATAAATCCTGTCCAAATAAATATACGAAAATCTGATCGTGCCGTTGTGTTCGGGTGGAAATCCTGTTCTCCTCAAAGGAAACTCTTTGCTCTTGTGTGGGTGAGTGCCTCTCGCTGCAGTGCCCATGTGACCGTGAGAAGCACAGGTGCACGACTCCTTCCCATGACATTGCGACAGGCTCAATCACACCCGAAACACTGTGATTTGACCTGAACTGAGATCTCGGTGGCCTCTCACTTTCACTATCTAGATCTTAGTTTTAGTTTTTCTTTTTTCCGAGTTTCCTCCTCACCCCTACATACACACGTAATGTTCTAGCAATACTGAACTCTTCATTATTCTAAGATAGCACGCTTTTCTGTTTACTTTGCAGTAGGAATTTAATATTTATATAACAAAAGATATGTATCATTTTCTAGTTCACTGTGTTTTGGAAGATTGAAACCATTTTCACCTGTCATGCTTTGCTTTTCTTTTTAAACAAAAGTTTATTACGAAATTTTCAAACAGAGAAAAATAGAGGGATGATCGTCATGAATTTCCTTATATCCATCACCAAGAGTCAACATTCCATGCTCCTGGCAGATGGTTAATTTTTTAATAAGAAATAAACTGAACCCTTTTACATAATGAATACATTCCTTAAACTTTCACATTTTGATTGTAACAAATAATAATATAAGCCTGATAATGTTTCCTTATGAATTTAGACAAATAAGAAGTCGTGTGCACTAAAATGGAAGTATTTATGGTCTTTGTCCTCTACATTGCTTATTTAAAAAATCTGCCGTGATGATATTACTACAGACTTTATTGACTCTTTAGTCTCACCTTGAAATGTGGTGACTGTTGGCTTAAAGGATATTTTTTTACATGGTTGCAGCTCTAAGTTGTTAAAGGCAAAATAACAGATCACAGATTTTTATTTTTCAAAACATTTTAAAACCACTCCATATGGCTAATAGCTTTGAATATAGTAAAGTCTAGCTTTAATCTTTCCTTATTTTTTAAGCAAAATCTGTTGGAAATCTTAGATGGCAAGTCAATTATGTATAAGCAAACACTGAGAAAACATACTTACTTTAGGCTATAATAATGATTCTTAACCTTTTCACAACTGACACCATGTTAGTGCATCTCCTGGGGACATACTGAAGAGGACCTTCATGGGGGCAAAAGTAGCAGATCTAGAGCTCTGAGAGATAAGGTCCTTGTTCCTCCAAAGCTGTGGAGAGCTTAGAGCAGCCATTCAGTACGGGCTGAGAGTTCAAGAAGAAGGACTATCAAGACACGATAGTGTCAGGTTAGGAGGGGCCTTATGACCAGGAAGTTGAGGCCAACAAGGACCACGTGAAAGGGACTTCTGAACGCCCAGACTACACACTAAGGAGAAGCGTCAGGCGAGACTGTGAGTTACTTCTGCTATAAACAGTTTACACCCCAAGATTCTTTCACTCAATGCACAGCTGTGGTTTGACCACAATGAGTGGCCAGAATGAGCGGTGAAGGAACATCAGAGAAGAAAAAGGAAGGGAAAGGCTAGAGCTTCATGGATACCTCTTTAGATGATTAGTCAGACTCTACCATTCCCCACCTCCTTTTGTTCCCCTGATGTTGATATTGAAAAACAATCAAGGTAACATACTAGAAATATCCCCAGATGTGGAAAACTGTATTTAAGTTCTGCAGGAGTGGTTACTCTGTGTTTCATATTTCTCTCCCTGTCTAGCCCCTGTTCACTTTTTTAAAAAAAGTTTTTATTGGAGTATAGCTGCTTTACAATGTTTCTACTGTACAGCAAAGTGAATCAGCTATATGTATACATATATCCCCTCTTTTTTGGTTTTCCTTCCCATTTAGGTCACCACAGAGCACTGAGTACAGGTCCCTGTGCTACACAGTAGGTTCTTATTAGTTATCTATTTTATACATAGTATCAATATTGTATATATGTCAATCCCCATCTCCCAATTCATCCCACCCCCCTCTTCCCCCTTGGTATCCATACATCTGCTCTCTATGTCTGTGTCTCTATTTCTGCTTTGCAAATAAGATCATCTATACCATTTTTTAAGATCCCACATATATGTGCTAGTGTATGATATTTGTTCTTCTCTTTCTGACTTACTTCACTCTGTATGACAGACTCTAGGTTCATCCACCTCACTACAAATAACTCAATTTTGTTTCTTTTTATGGCTGAGAAATATTCCATTGTCTATATGTGCCACATCTTCTTTATCCATTCATCTGTCGATGGACACTTAGGCTGCTTCCATGTCCTGGCTATTGGAAATAGTGCTGCAGTGAACATTGTGGTACATGTCTCTTTTTGAATTATGGTTTTCTCAGGGTATCTGCCCAGTAGTGGGATTGCTGGGTCATATGGTAATTCTATCTTTTAGTGTTTTAAGGAACCTCCATACTGTTCTCCATAGTGGCTGTATCAACTTACATTCCCACCAACAGTGCAAGAAGGTTCCTTTTTCTCCACACCCTCTCCAGCATTTGTTGTTGGTAGATTTTTTGATGATGGCCATTCTGACTGGTGTGAGGTGATACCTCATTGTAGTTTTGATTTGCATTTCTCTAATAATTAGTGATGTCGAGCAGCTTTTCATGTGTCTCTTGGCCATCTGTATGTCTTCTTCGGAGAAATGTCTATTTAGGTCTTGTGCCCATTTTTTTGATTGGGTTGTTTGTTTTTTTGATATTGAGCTTCATGAGCTGTTTGTATATTTTGGAGATTAATCCTTTGTCAGTTGCTTTGTTTGCAAATATTTTCTCCCATTCTGAGGGTTGTCTTTTCGTGTTGTTTATGGTTTCCTTTGCTGTGCAAAAGCTTTTAAGTTTCATTAGGTCCCATTTGTTTATTTTTGTTTTTATTTCCGTTACTCTAGGAGGTGGATCAAAAAAGATCTTGCAGTGGTTTATGTCAAAGAGTGTTTTTCCTATGGTTTCCTCTAAGAGTTTTATAGTGTCCGGTCGTACATTTAGGTCTTTAATCCATTTTGAGTTTATTTTTGTGTATGGTGTTAGGGAGTGTTCTAAGTTCATTCTTTTCCATGTAGCTGTCCAGTTCTCCCAGCACCACTTATTGAAGAGGCTGTCTTTTCTCCACTGTATAGTCTTGCCTCCTTTGTCACAGATAAGGTGACCATAGGTGCGTGGGTTTATCTGTGTAGCTCCTGTTCACTTTTGCCCTTACCCTGCCGTGCTCCTCCCCGGCCCGCCCCAGGTACCCACCGCCACCAGGACCACTGTCCAGCTTTGTTCTACCATGCTCACTACCGCTTCCAGCCTCTGCTTGCTATGCCTCTGTCCAAACAACGAGGGTGGAAAGCACGATGTCATGACACACTAAGGATCTTAAAAATGCAGTGTTGCTACATCCTGTGTGGCAAAAAATGAGGCAGAGGCTAAGAACAGTGTTAGGTGAATAATTGGTACTTGCTGTATTAACACAATATAGGCGACACAGACTAATTATATACCTAAACACTTTCTATAAAGCTTAGTCAGTAGCTAATTTTAAATGTAAATATGTCCCGAATTATAATTTTCCTACTTTCTAAAGGAAATATTACAGCACCCCCTCCTATCCACCAGCTCTAAGACAAATATTTTTTAAAACGTGCTGCTTATACCACTTGAAAAGTCAGTGGGTTATATTACTGATACTTTTTAATTTCTAAAATTACATTTGTTAATATAGCTCTTAAACATCTTTATAATGTGCAGCATGGAATTTATTTATACTATTTATCTTTTGTATTTTCTTTAAGCAAAGAGAAGTTGCTTTTTTTCCATCAACATTTTGATGTAGATTATGAGTCCAGGTGAAAAGGAACGAGGCAAACTAGGGCTTGGTTTAGTCTTTAACATTTAATAAGAATTTCAAAATAATAACTTTATAGAGACTAAATGCTACAGTAGATAAAACTTTCAGGAAAAATATGGGACTAGTCTATTATATATAAATTTATTTTCCTTGACAATTTAAATCATGATTATTCAATAAGATGAATGGTAATTATTCATTTGTATTTTATCAAATCTTTTAATGGAGAATAAAATTTGTTGTAATACTCTTCTTGAAATTCATACTGAGAGAATGCCTTAAAATTAGTCATTATAATAATAAAGAACTCAAGCATTTCCTCTTTTGTTAGACTTAAGCTCAACCTCTCTTGTAGTAAAACATCATCAACTGTCAGAGCATGACAGTAATATTCTGGTATTTAATCAGGTCAAAATAGTAGGGAAATCTGCTGGCTCATAAGCAGTCTGATAGCCAACTGAATGTTGTCTAACAAGGAAAAAAACCACCTCTGGACAGGCATGTGGCAATTTTCTCCTCCAGTGGTTCAGGATCCCTCTAAATATTGACAAGATATTCCTGAGGAAGCCATGAAATGTATTAAATCAGAGGTGACTTCCCATAACATACAAAACATCTAGATGAAAAGGAAATACTTATTCAACCACTTATGAATTTCCAAATGCTAGCCAAGTTTAGAAGGGTCAAAATGAAAACTTAAAATTTTAACCTGAGTACTGAAACGAGAGTGTCTATAACACAGTCACTAATTCGGGTGTATATTTTTAAAGGAAGATGAGCAAATGCAAACAAGAAGTACCAATGCCAACTCACATGTCACTGCCATGTCGAACTTCATCCTGCTCCTCAGACTGGCGTCGCCGCTGTTTGGTGGATGTGGAGAAAGATGCTGGTGATGTTCCAGATTCTGAGTCCTCTGAACTCTGGCCTCCAGAGCTATTAACATCCAAAAGATGTTGTTCTACAGCTGACCGGATGGTTCTTTCTAAGAGCCTGGTAAAAAAGAATGCAGAGTCAATCAAGCAATGAAACTTATCAATAACTGCGTTTAAAAATACGTCCCCGTACACAGAAAACACACTGGTGGTGGCCAAGGGGGAAGAGGCTGGGGGAGGGATGGAGTGGGAGGCTGGGGTCAGCAGATGTAAGCTTTTATATATAGAATGGAGAAACAACAAGGTCCTACTGTAGAGCACAGGGAACTGTATTGAGTATCCTATGATAAACCATAATGGAAAAGAATATGAAAAAACTGTATTCAGTATCCTATGATAAACCATAATGGAAAAGAATATGAAAAAAGAATGTATGTGTATATATATATGTATAACGGAATCACTTTGCTGTACAGCAGAAATTAATACAACATTGTAAATCAACTATACTTCAATTAAAAAAAGTCCCCGTAATATTGGAAATATCAGCATTTTCCATGGAACATCTACTACAGCTTCATGAGCAAAGACAGTATGAGGCATTAATCCCCAAATATTTGCGCTGTGTATTAAAAACAAAGCTACACAGAACAAATTCCACCAATGTGATAATTGTGTTTTCCATCTTTGTGAGCCCAGGATTACTGAAACACTCACAGCAGGTCTAGCAACAATTATAGGAGGCATTCAGGAAATAAAGATCATTTAATATAAGGCAGAATGAGGAAAGATTTTTTTCCTCATAGAATAATAATGGACCTATTCTTACAAAGGTGAGTTTCTTCCAGATTTATACCAGTTCTGCAGAGGAAGACGGTATGATTTACAAAGCAAATTGGCACAAATGATTTTATGATGCCTAGTATCTCTTTGGAATCCCTTTAAGATAAAATTATATAGGCAACAATGCTATTAAAAAAGAACACCTTACCAGAGCAATTACTCCTCATAACAGAATGGTAAAATCTTTCTGAACCTCTATTCAATTAAGTTGTAATATATATGATTGAAGCTGTATTCATGCAAACACCCCAATGTATATTACTGGAGATGGAAGGATAGATTTACTTTGTTCAACCTGAAGAAAACAGGTAAGCTCAGGGGCTAAAAAGAGTGCATGATAAGACAGATGAGGTATCATTTTTAAAGCTATATAATCTTTCAATGTGTCTAAACCCATTTTTATCACTTCATTATTTAATTCTGAATAAGCAGGCATGAAAAATTCTGAACTGACACTCCTCAAAGCATGTTTTCCTTCACTTGAAAAAAGGATCACATCCAAACTCATCAAATTGTATACATTACGTTTGTGTATAGTTTTTTGTATAGACACCTCAAAAAAGCTGTTAAAATTTTTAAAAACCACATATATTTAAAAAAAATGGTCAGATTGAGAAACACATTCAGTTAAATAAGATGAGTTTTGAAAATTTAAGAACTTTAGATTTTCCAAATGTAGTTTTATAATAGACTCACAGTAATTTCATTAAAACTATTTTACAACCATGAGCAAGTACGGAATGACTAGGCATTAGAACTTTAATATCTAGAACTCTACATCCCAACGATTTGAGATTACCTAATAGTGGTACATAGGAAAGTGAATAAATTAATATATACATGCATACCGAAGCCACACCTTTTCCCAAACGTTACACAAGACATATAAGAAGTAAAGGTCATTAGGAAACAGACAAGAACACATCAGTCTTGGTATAATTCTGGAATCTCTTTAAAATTCACAAAGATAAAAGCCGTCAAACCTGCCCTCTGAGTGCTTCCTCACATAACAAGGAAGGGAAAAAAAAAAAATCCCAACTCATCCTATCAGAGCCAAATTCATACCAATTAGTGTTCCTTCTAATTCTTTTCTCTTCTTCCTGATCACACATCTTCCCCTCCTCCTCCACCGGATCCCTGCTCATGGAACAATGCTCCAGAAGGCCCACCCAGGTCCCAGCAATGTCACAGGGGTAAAAGCACAATGACCAGGCCAGGGGTAGACAGCTGAAGTTTAGATTTTAGTCTAAGTGCGGTTGGTCGTCTTAGGAGGAAAAAGACATGCGATGGACATAATTCACAGAGCACTGCCCCCCTGCCCTGTGGAAGAAGAACTGGCTGCCATCACTCATTTGCCTCCTTTTCTGTGTCCTATCAGACTGTAAAGGCCCCAAAGGCAGAGCACAAGTCTTACTTGACATTAGACACCTAACACTATGCTTGGCATACAGCAGGCACTCCATAAATGGAGGCTGATTCAAACGAACAAAGGAAGAAGTAAAATACACGGTTCGAATTTCCGCCGTTAATGGCAAGACACCTCCCAAAGCACACAGACTGCTTTGCACGTATTAACTGACCGACACGATTTGACTAAAATCAACAGAAAATCTCATATGTTCACACGGCTGAGGGGTCTTCAGTCACACACCCACACAGAAGCTCAAATAGGAACGCTTCTTATTTAGTCTTCTCCTCTGGCTGGTTTTAAAAATCATCATTGGTTGCTTATTATATTAATCTTCCAATGTTATACACCAATAGAAAAGCTTTTTTACTGTTTAATACGTGAGAGGAGGGGAAAAAAACCCAAAATCCAGATCACTTACTCTCCTGTTGCCGACACATTGCTGACTTGGGATACGTGGGCACTGTAGAAAAGAAGCAAAAGAAAGGAAGCCAGGTTAGACAGAGGACCAGAGGCTGCGAATCCAACATGTGAGGGCATCCCGGGCTGAAAGTATTAGCCAGGCCCTGAATGACCCTCACATGACATTTAATTATCCACTGACGGATGCTGATTTTCACCTGTCTCTAGATTAGAGATGGCCCTGGGTGCATATTCCCAAACAGCTTTTTTTCTCCATGTTAAGATGTCCATGACAGATAGTTTCAAAGGTGACCCCTGAAAACAAGTGACCCCTGAAAACCATCTCTGCCTCTCAGACTATTGCCATGGCCCTAGTCTGGGGTCTTTGAATTTTCCCCAAATATTAATACGATTGCTGCCGACTGCTTTCCTGCTACCAACTCCCCCATCCCTGCTCTCTGCAACCCAAGTCTGTTCCCTCCTGCCCCACTCCCTCCAGACCTGCAGACAGAAGCATCTTCCTAAAACTGCTCTGAACATGGAGCAGGGGCCACAGGGGACAGAGAACAAGGAACAAACACTGTTTTCTACACGACTCGAACTGAGCCACATTTTCTGCCTAAGTTCCTCAAGATGGAAAATACCTCAAGCTCTGTAATGTTTCATCTTAACACCTAATTTATAGCCCTTTTATTGAGCATTTATAAACTTCCTCTAGCCTTCCCATTTTCTCCAAAGCCTGAATTCCTTCGAAAGTATTAAAAACTAGTCAATTAAAAAAAAAAAGTAGTCCATATAAAACGGAATGGTGAAATGAGAGAACACTATCTGATTAGCACATTTCAGAACTTCACCCTTTTGCCTCCATTCTACTTTCATATAAGCACAGTGTGGGTCGAGGCTGGCATCTGTTTTAACCATATCAGTGTGAGTACTTTCTTACATTCTGCCCTGTAGTGCTTAATTGGCTTCTAAATCAAGATTCAAAAGTATCTATGTTGAAAATGAGATTAAAAAAAACCCTTCAGTGCATGTCAAACTACAGTTTTGCCTAACAGATCTAACAGTTCTCCCATTTTTACTTTCTTCTTTGTAGAAGACACCTGAAGAAAATAAAAGCTGTTAATGACCAATACTGATGGTTGCCTTTCAATCACTCCAAGAATCCTCACTTATACGACAGAATTTTCAGCATGTGAATGTGTTGCTTTGGAATCATCTGTCGAGTTTTTCTTCCATGTACATGTATATGTATATCTCATCCCTTTCCATTTAGAACCTAAGTGCTTCAAGGGATTGTATAATATTTCTCATCTTCTTTCATGACAATACCTACGAATACCACCAGCACCATACCCAGCACAGTACTCATGATCCCAGAGGTGATCAACAGACACTCACTCTACCCCAGAGAATTCCTTTAGCTAAAGCTGCAGCTCTTTGTCATGGTCACAAACCACAGCCAAGTCCCAGAAAAACTGCATAAAAGAGTGCTATTGTTCACAAGGGAAACGTATGAGAAGAATCTTCATTAATAAATGAATGAACAAATAAATAAACCCGCATGCTTACTGAGTGCTCACTATGTTTCAGACATTGTGCTTAGTATTGTTTACATAGCTTTTCTCATTTACTGTTTACAATAGCCCCCTGAAGTAGGTACAATTGTTTTCTTTTCCCTATTTTCAAATGAAGAGGTTAGAGGGGTTAAGTCACTCACAGTCATAGAGCCAAGAAGTAGATGAGCTGAGATTCGAACCAAGAAAGTTTTAGCTTAGAGTCTAAGCTCCTAATCACTACACTCGGCTTTCTGAATCCGTCACTCACTAGAAGAAACACTCTCTAGAGTCATCTTCCTATATGGAGGCCTGGACTTAGGTATTTAACTTTGCTTTTAATTACAACCATTTCTGCCTCACAATACCTGCTATTCATAGAGGTTCCCAGGTTACATAACCAACAATAAACCCTTTGCTGTTCTCTGTCCTGAGCTGGAACAGGCAGTCCCTGCTTTTGATGCTTGTGGCTCACCCTCTGTAAATTCAACACTGTATAATTAACTCCTGTACTCCACTTCTCATGCAGTTACACAACCTTGGTTTTGGGAGCAGGGGCCAATTTGAATAATGACTCCGGGAGAACATACAGGCGGGAAAAGAATACAGACCTGCTAGATACTAAAAACATGCCAAAGACATACAAATATAATCAGCCAATCAGTCAGCCATGCCATCTCAGAATGAAGAGATGTACGTCCTCTCCTCCCTTCCATACACTTTTGACCTGAACTTCTTTTTGCTTCTTAAAGCACACACCGATATTTTTATGTTCATTTTGGGGTGGGGCGGGGGGTGGGTAAGGAGGAGAAGATGAAAAGAGGTGAGGAAGAAAGAGACACGAAAATGACAACAAATGGGACCAGGTTCTGAGATTCCTAGCTCTCTGAGTAAGTGCTTCTCAAACTCTAATGTGCATCAGAATCACCCAGGATCTTGTTCACACACAGATTCTGATACAGTAGGTCTAGGTCTAGGAAAGGGGAAGCTGAGATTTTGTATTTCTAACACATTCCCCAGTGATTCTGATGCTGTTGATTTGTGGAAGACATTGATTAGCAAGGTTCCAAATTCTTGCAACTAAAATTCTTTTAGACTTCAGTGACTTAGATATCACAATTGCTATTTTTAAAGATTCTGAGTTATGAAGGTATGATTTGGAAAACATGTGCTAATTGGAATGAATAAAAGGCAATACATCAAAATTTCTCTCAGAGCTTAAAGAAAAATGACCTGAGCCATCTAAATCAGTCTTAAAGAGCCTTTCTCAGAATGCAAAATAAATGAATAAATCAATAATAAGACTAAGTAATTAAACCATATTGATTTTTGTTAATATATTTATCTTAGGTCAAATTTATGATAAATTTATATTTTTGGGTTTTTGTAATAGGCCTTTGGAATTTGTGGTATTACTTAATGTGTCCATACTTCCATGCTTTTAAAATAGAATTTTTCTAAAGGAAGTATTCTTTTTTTTAAATGCCAAGAAACAATTTATTATAGAGAGAAGAAAAATCTCTCATCCAAAATACAGAAATCTGTACAACCCTGCCACAATCAATACACATGAACTGTACAAACTCACACCAGTTCTTAATTTACCAAACAAACTATGACTAACAAGGTTCACAAAATAGATGGCGGTTTATGGAAAAGACTGTTCCCCAATTAAGTACAAGGAAAGTTACAAACCAGACCTCTACTTTCTAAAAATAAGAAGTATACTCAGTCTTAGAAAACTACAAGCCAGCAAATGTACAGAGAGCCGGCCGGTGCTAACACCACACTTGAGACAGTGCCTTTTTAAGGGTCTTTTTCAAAGCCTGTTGCCACTGCAGATTCTGGTCACTTGCTACTTTCAAAGCCAAAAACACAACACAAGGTCTGACCATTTCCCCAGGTCATACTTCCTAGTTTGTCTTATGTACCTTTATACATATTTAAGTGCTAGGTAAAAGTCTTGTCATAAAATTTCCAGTACTACCATGTTTAAAATGTTGAGCTGCCAAAAAGGATAACAACTTTAAGTGTCATAGTGCAAATTTTCTCTGCAAGTTCTACTGCAGAGAAAGGTTCTTTGAAATACAGATTTGCGTTAAAGGGACTGATGTGAAAATTTAGGCATCATGTCTGGGAGAAACTGAAACCACCCTACGACTTCACTCCCTTGCAAATAAGGTGATCCTTTACTTGGACGCACAGGCGATTAAATCATTGAAAGGTACTGTCCAAACTACGGCACTGTCACTTAAAAAATTTTTTTGACCACTCTATCTTGTGCCTGTGACATGGTTTAAATTCCATAATCTATCTCCCAAGAGGAGCCCACCCAAAGCAAGTATCAAGTTTATCCATCCATTATAAGACGATGCATCCATAGACTATATCTTAACCTGATACAGTCATTATACTGTAGTGTTTGGAAGGGCTTGTTCTGTCCAAGAGGAGTTCCTCCTTGCAGCTGATTCTGCTGTCTACCGTTTGCACGTCGGTGCTGTTTTGGG
The DNA here is from genome assembly GCF_028021215.1 of Eschrichtius robustus. NCBI lineage: Eukaryota > Metazoa > Chordata > Mammalia > Artiodactyla > Eschrichtiidae > Eschrichtius > Eschrichtius robustus. The sequence goes on from NC_090827.1 coordinate 9,828,645, forward strand.
TGCTACCTCCTGCTGGTGAGGCTTCGTGCAGCACACAGATGGAGCCAACCTCTCCGGTTCTGCGGGACACTTCGTAAGGGTCAACCCAGGGTGTGAGTTCACTTGGGAGAAGCCTGCACAGCTCCTGACCGCTCAGCCCAATCCGCTGTGCTGGCCTGTCCAATGAGAGGATGCATTTTACGGTTGATGCGAATACAACGGTAACCCGATCCCTTGCAGGGCTTTTCTGGGAACCAGTGAGGTTTCTAATGTTCTGCCAGCAACTCCTGCAGGCTCCGGCCGAAGGTCTGCAGCTGTCGCTCGCTCGTGAGCCCCTTGATGCGGAGGAACTTGGAGACGAAGGCCTCCTTGGCTGCCATCTCGCCTATCACGGTGTTGGCCCGGGTGTAGAAGGGATGCCGCGGGGTCGGCCCGGGCTCCCTCACAGGTCAGAGGGCTGAGAGAGAGAGAGAGAGAGAGAGAGAGAGAGGAGGGAGGGAGGGGCGGACGGCTACGCTTTTTCTCCTTTCTTTATAGTAAAAAAGTTATTTTCGAGACAGGAGGCGCCCAGAGAGAGGAAGGGACGAGCGACCGCGGGCTGGTCACAGCGCCCGGACCTCCCAGGACGCCGCGGCCTCCGGCTCTGCAGCCTCCGAAGCTCGCAACAGTTGCATTTCCAGCTCCGAGGGGCCTAAAGAAAGTATTCTGAAAAGAGAACGTTTTGCGTTGGGAATCAGAAAAGTGAAGTTCTGGTCTTGGCTTTGCAGTTCATTAGCTGCAATCACAGTCAGACTGTTGGTTAGCTTGTCCGCTTTGGGTTGGTTTCTTCATACAGAAAATGAAAGCCTTGGTTCGTGATCTCTGTGATTTTCTTTTAGCTCTAAAAGTTTATGACTATCTCAGTTTCAAGTTCATTGCCCTAAAGTTTAAATCATTACAAAAGCTTATAACTGCATATTTAGTTTTATGACAGTGTCAGTCATAGTTAGGGTTTATCAGATACCAAAATGGCTTTGGTCAGGTATCCAATCACCTCCATAGTTCCTGTGGGATGTGCTTAACAATTCATCAATAACAAGATTTCTAAGAATATTTAATGTCAGAAATAGGGCCTGCTTCCATTGTTATCATCAGCTCATGGAGGTAATGTTAAGACACTAACAAAAAGACAATAAGCAAATAAGCTAAAGTGAAAGATAATGATTTTCTTCATCTACATGTAGCTTGTTTTCTATCCCCTGCAGAGAGCTAAGAATAATGCATTTTTTTCAGAGCACTTGACTGATTTGCTAAGAAAATCTCTTACTTAGGCAGTGTAAACACCTGAATATGGAAGAATTCATTTCCTAATGTTGATAAAGCAAGTATTCAAAACTAAAATAAAGAAGCAGACTCAGCATTATGGTCAATTTCATCACCCAAGCCTACTTAAGTGATGATGCAAATGAATGTCCTCCTGGCACGGTCATTCAGAACAGATTCTGAGCCTACTCTGAAATATATTCTATGACATAGTTAAATATATTTAGTCTTTATTTCTATTAGCAAGACACTTCCATAAAGTGATTATGCTCAGAAATATTAGTCTATAAAATTTGCATGGGATAAGATGCACAGAATGCCTGTTGACAACTGATTCTCTTATTAGATCTCTCTCTCTTTTTTTTTTAATATTTATTTTTGGCTGTGTTGGGTCTTCGTTTCTGTGCGAGGGCTTTCTCTAGTTGCGGCAAGCGGGGGCCACTCTTTCGTTGTGGTGCGTGGGCCTTTCAATGTCGCGGCCTCTCTTGTTGCGGAGCACAGGCTCCAGACGCGCAGGCTCAGTAGTTGTGGCTCACGGGCCCAGTTGCTCCGCGGCACGTGGGATCTTCCCGGACCAGGGCTCGAACCCGTGTCCCCTGCATTGGCAGGCGGATTCTCAACCACTGCGCCGCCAGGGAAGCCCTAGATCTCTTGATTTGAAATAAAGAAATCTTTCAAATCTACTGAAACCAGACATCTTGAAGAAGGATGTGTTCTCTTTTATCTATCTGTTCTCTTACTTCAGTATATTCTCTTTTCAGTGGTGTATAAAATGCTGCCCGTAAAATATTGTTTTAATAGGAACCATTAGGTCTAACAGAATTATCCTTTTTCTCTAGGAGATAATATTTACATTCAATTTTTTTAATGAGTAAGAATTTAAAAGACAATTATGTGGTTTGTTTAAGCCTCAGGATGAGGATCCAGTAACTAATCGTCAAACCAGAATGAAACTCTTAATTTGTCTATTTAACAGAATATGGTATTTTTAGTATCATCTTAAAATACTAAAAGTTGATACACACTGTCAACATTATAAATGACTATACCACTACTTCCTTGTAACTGTATAATGAATTTTTAAATTAAAACATTTTCATGATTTTTAGTTCAATTCTCTACAGTGCCATAAAACAAATACACTCAGTCCTCAATATTTATTCACTTTGTTTTAACTTTTAGTTATGATTATCACATGCAGAAATTTTAGGGAGCATTTATACGTATTTAGATTTTGACAAAAAATATTTATCCCCACATATTTTTATTGAAACTCACATATACTATTCCTTTAAGTATTAGGACTGATTTGAAGAAACGAATTATTCTTCATTCCTATATCTTGATACTGTATAAAATATTTTCTAACAAATTAAACTGAGCCCATCAAAATGTCAAAATACATTTTGTACAGCTTCTTTTGGGCCCTAATTATGGGGGTTATCAGTTTCATATATTTAGAATGTTTTGCATAAAAAGAAATTCAGAGGTTTTTTTAGTTTTTAGACTAAGGTCTTTATAAAGCAAAATTAAGAAATGAAATGGAGAGGTGACTATATATACTATACCCATTTATAGATGAGGAAATTGAGGTTCCGAGAGGTTTAGTATCTCACTCAAGTTTACACAGCTCTGATTCCATCTCATGTAATCTGGCTTCAGATATGTCCTTAATAACAACATAATCCTTATTCTCAAATAATGCTGCTATTCACATAAATCTTTGGCTACACATGTTTCTTTTCTTAGAATTAGAAGAGATTATTAAAAGTACTTTTTGCATTCACATGGAAATTTCTTCTCAAAATTTATGCTTTCCAGAAAACCTTTTATTTCATCTAGGTTTTCATGTTTATTAGCATAAAATTGCATGAAGTAGTCTATAACCTTTTAAAAACTACTATACCCTCACAGCAAACTTCACTTCTGATTATTAGTATTGTCCCTTTTTTTTTTTTTCTTAAGTTTACCAGAGGTTTTCTTTTTTATTATTTTCATTTTTACTCTCAAAGAATGAGATCCTGGATTCAAACATGAGTTCTGCTATTTTTATGTTTTCTTTTATTATTATTAAATCCTTTCAGGTTTCCAAGAAGTTGCTTTTCTTCCTTTTTATAACTTCTTATTCTGAATGTGTGGCTCCTTTACTTTCAATCTTTTTAAGAAGGTGAAGTTACTTCTTAAAAAGAGCTTAGATCTCATTCCACAAATTTTGATAATGTACTTTTCCTCGTTTTCTTCCAAATAGTCTGTTTTTATTTCCTATTTGAATTTCTTCCTCCCTTTAGGAGAGTTTTTGTTGGTTGATTGGAAATTTTTTCTTAATTACCCTGTGGTTAGAAGACATGACTTAATATTTCTACTCTTCAAGAACTTTTAGAGATAGCTGAGTAATCTTTTAGAAAGTAGCAGGAATGCTTAAGCCCTATTTGTAGGTTGTAAAGTTTAGTGTATGTGATGCTCCTATATTTTAAATCTTATTAATTTTATTAAATTCTCAGCGCTATTTATAAATTTTTTTTGTTACAGACATATTGTGCTATATATAAGTTCTATACTTCAAATGTGGTTGCATGTTTATCCTTGTTAACTTAAGAGTTTAAATTTATATGATTTGATACAATGCTAGTTTATACATACTTATTATTTCAACCTTTATATTTTTAGTATGGATTTTACCCAATAAATGTAAGTCTAGGTTTGTCCTGTTTAATGGATTTGGCTTTAAACTCTAGTTGTTCTGGTACTGATATTGCTATCTCTGCTTTCTTTCTGTTCATATTTATCAGAGATAAATCCTATATTATTAACCTTTCTGTGCTATTTTGTTTTAGGCATAGCTCTTTTGAGCAAAACATAGTTCAAGCAGTCATTTTAAAAAAAGTATTTTTAGCTTTTATCAAAGAATTTAATCCATTTACACTTACTGTCATAGCTGATACATTTGTTCTAGTTTTATATTTTTGCTTTATGTTTTATAATTTTGGAGCTTCCTTTTCCTTTGATTTCTGTCTTTGCTCTTATCTTCTGAGGTGATTTGGGATATAGGAATCCTATGCACAATTCTACTAGTTGTTGCCTCTCCAACCCATACATCTGTAACTATTAAAACTGAAACAAAAACCCAAAAAACAAACCACCAGAAAAAAACCCTGAAACGCTTGACGCCTGCTTCTACTCTCCTACCTTCCATGCAAGATAAGAAATTTAGAATTTCATTACTTTCTTTGGCCCTCCACTAATAATTATAATCAGGTTTCTACTTCTTAATTAAAAAAATATTTTGGGGGATTCACCTCTCAATTAGCTGGGTATATATTAACACTGATTTCTATTTCTATTAGTATGGTTTCCTCCTTAGAATCATAATTTTCAGGTTGGCTTTCTGATCTCTGACTTTCATATCTAACATTATTTCTCTCACAGCTTTTTCTTTACCCTTTTCATTTTGGAAGAGCTTCTCAAGTTTCTCTCTCATCATGTACTTGATTTATTTTAAATACTTGCTGCTCTTTACTGCTTTCCAAAGTTTTAAAAATGTCTGCAAATACATTTCTAGGCTTCTCTTTCCCTCATTTCAGCTGTTCTTGTGTGTCTCTAGCCTTTTAATTCTCAACTTATTCTCTCCTTACAGGTTCCTACTCATATTTCAAAGAGGTTGGTTATGTCCTTGAACATTTTTGGAGAAGATTAGCAAATATTACTTCTCAAGTTTTCCTCTGAATCATACAAAAAACAGTTTTCTGAAATCTGTTTCTACTCTGAGTCCTCAGAGCAAGTCATCCTTTCCCCTAGAGTTTGTAATTTCTCTTTATAGGTCCCAAATAGTTCTTCGTGTTTAGGGGTTCGTAAGGGGGAACAATCAATTCAGGCAGAGCCATTATCAAAAACCTGGCTGGGTATATTGTTCTGAGTTTATTTCATTGTCGCTTGGCCACAGGCAGATGCCCCCTCTTGGATTTAGACTTTAAAAGCCAGGATACGATTCTGCCCTTGAACAATCTACAATGCACACTTGAGTGGACTTGCTGTTTAGTCCAATTTATGATTAAGCTGGAGAATCAGAAACAAATTTGTAGTTTGTCTTTGTGCAGTGTACACTTGAAAGCATGCATTAAATCCAGTAATCTTCCTGCCTTTATCCCTTTCTCAGATGCCTTTGTTAGGTAACTGAGCATCCCAGGGGGATACCTCCTCCTCTCTGTTGTTTTGTGTGCTTAATGTTCTAGTCTCTAAATGGGAGGTGAAAAAGAATACACAACTCAGCTCTGGATGGTTCAGAAAATAAGTTTCTGCTCAGTTGGGGGAATGTCACTTGCTTTTCTGGTCAGTGCAGTAGATACTGGAAGGAATCCAAGTCAGTTTCTTTTGCCTTCCTTCTTTGTGGTCACTATGTTGTTTAGATGGTGAAACATGAAGCCTGCAAGGCGAAAATACGTTTCTCAGTTCATCTCCATTGATGACGTTGCCTTTGACTTAGTTTTCTTCTTTTTTTTAAAAAATAAATTTATTTATTTATTTATTTTTGGCTGCATTGGGTCTCTGTTGCTGCGCACAGGCTTTTCTCTAGTTGCGGTGAGTGGGGGCTACTCTTCGTCACAGTGTGTGGGCTTCTCATGGCAGTGGCTTCTCTTGCTGCGGAGCACGGGCTCTAGGCATGTGGGCTTCAGTAGTTGTGGCACACGGGCTCAGTAGTTGTGGCACGTGGGCTCAGTAGTTGTGGCTCGCGGGCTCTAGAGCGCAGCCTCAGTAGTTGTGGCACACGGGCTTAGCTGCTCCGTGGCATGTGGGATCTTCCTGGCCCAGGGCTCGAACCTGTGTCCCCTGCATTGGCAGGAGGACTCTTAACCACTGCACCACTAGGGAAGCCCCTACAGTTTTCTTCATCATTGTTATAAAATTGTCTGTAGTTTTTGTCTTTTATATCATCATTAGAATTTAAATGGGAAGCTGGGAGTAGTTATATCAGACAAAGCTAGTCTGCTTTTAACCTAGAGGTTTACATTTTATTAAAATCTTAAGTTCTTACAAACAGAAGTCTATCTATAGGGAGGCAGGGAGAATGAAAAATGAAGCAGTAAGAGATCTAGACAGAATGGCTACAAAGGCATCATTTTCTACAAGTAAATTTCTCCTTTGCTTTTTCATGCTGAGGAAAGATATGAAGAGATGCATAAAAATATAAAAATTTATATAATTTATCTTTGTTTCTCAGTATAGCCTAAATATATGTTTAATATTTTAATTAACATTGATAGAATTAAACTCAGAATCTGTACTTCTCTTTTACTATGCAAAAAATATAACTGATTCTCAGATGTCAAGAACTCAGTATTGAATCCCTAAAGAATGGTATGATAAACAGTAGTAAAGTTTATAACCATTCTTCAGTATAAAATAATTATACTGTCGGTCTGGTTCAGTGATTTTCAGCCAAGGATGTGCATCACTTTATGACACTTTTTCTCTCTAACTTTTTTACTGTCGTAAAATACACATAATACAAAATTTACCATCTTCACCATTTTTAAGTGTACATCCAGTGGCATTAAGTACATTCACATTGCTGCACAGCCCTCACCATCATTCATCTCTAGAGCTCTTTACATCTTGTGAAACTAAAATTCCTATTCTTAAACAATAACTCCTGAATCTCCCCTTTCCCCCACCCCCTGGCAACCACCCTTCTATTTTATGTCCCTATGAATTTGACTACATTAGGTATTTCATGTAAGTGGAATTTTACAGTATTTGTCTTTTTGTTATTGGCTTATTCCACTTAGTATAAATGTCCTCAAGGTTCATCCATGTTGTGTATGTGTTAAAAGTTCTTTCCTTTTTAAAGGCGGAATAATACTCCACTGTATAGTCTGCATTTTGTTTATCCATTCATCCACTGATGAACATTTGGGTTGCTTCCATCTTTTGGCTATTGTGAATAATGCCATTTTGACCATGGGTGCACAAACATCTCTTTGGGACCCTACTTTCAATTCTTTTGAGTATATACCCAGAAACGGAACTCCTGGATCATATGGTAATTCTAAGTTTAATTTTTTTGAGGAACCACCTTTACTAATTTTGCTAGTGGCTGCAACATTTTACATTTCAACCAGGAATGCACAAGTGATTCAATTTCTTGTTATCTTTACCAATACTTGTTATTATTATTATTATTATTATTATTATTATTATTATTATCGTAGTAGCCATCCAACTGGGTATGAGGTAGTGTCTCATCATAGTCTTGATTTGTATATCCCTGATGATTAGTGATGTGGACCATCTTTTCATGTGCTTATTGGCCATTTGTATATGTTCTCTGGAGAAATGCCAATTCAAGTCTTTTGCCCATTTTTTAATTGTGTTGTATTTGTTTTTTGTTGAGTTTTAGGAGTTCTCTATCTGTTCTAGATATTAATCCCTTATCAGATATATGATTTGCAAATATTTCCCCCCATTTTGTGAGTTGCCTTTTTCTTCTCTTGATAATGTTATTTTTTGGATCATAAAATTTTAAAAAATTTAAAGAAGTCCAATTTATCTATTTTTTCCTTTTGTTTCCTGTGCCTTTGGTGTCACACCTAGGAAATCATTGCCAAATCCAATGTCATGGAGCTTTTGCCCAACGTTTTCTTCTAAGAATTTTGTAGTTTTAGCTCCTGTATGTAGATCTTTGATCTATTTTGAGTTAATTTTTGTATATGGTGTTAGGTAAGGGTTCATTAGGTAAGGCTTCAACTTCATGCTTCTGCATGTGGATATCCGGTTTTCCCAGCACTATTTGTTGAAAAGACTGTTCTGTGACACTTTTTGAAAATATGGACACCCAGCCCACTTGAGCCTCAGAATCTTGGCCAGTGAGACCCAGGCATCTTTAATGAGCTCCATATACTTCATACCATTAAGATAGTATTATCAAAAAATAGAAAAATAACAAATATTGACAAGTATGTAGAAAAACAGGACTCTTGTGCATTACTAGTGGAAATGTACTTAAAAATGTATAAGGTGGTAAATTTTATATTATGTGTATTTTATTGCAATTGAAAAATAATTTAAAGTTGTTTAAATGGCAAATTTTATTTTATTTATATATTACCACCAAGAAAAAAAGAAAAAAGAGCTCCATAAGCAGAGGTGATGTATCTCCTCAGTTTAGAAATACTGTTGTAGTCAAAACGGACAAGGTAAAAACAATTTAAATATATAGTTATCTGTGTCTAAAGACACCCAAAATATCTAGCTGACTTTATCATCTTGGGGAAGAAAAATCAAGTAGATAATTAAATAAACAGCCTGCTTATTTGTTCTACTTTTTAGTTAGTAGCCTGAAACAGGCTTATAAACAAACACAATGTATGGTATGATACACTTCTCCAAACTATCCCATCTGATAATAAGAGCTTTTTACCTCAAAATGATAATTTAGAAAACATACATTATGCTTAAGGAGAAAAATAAACTATTAAAAATTTAATAATACTACCCCCCCGCCAAACAACAAACAGAAATTCTAGCACAAGTTGTTTGGAAAGGTAATCCCCAAAAAGCTATCTAAAGATGAGTTAGAAATAATTTTTCTACATATCAAGATAAGAGTGGTATGATATAATTTCCAGATCCCATCTAGTATCTATTTAAATCTGAATTTATCCAAAGCTAAATTTTTTCTTCAACATAAATTCTGCAGTAAAGACTTTCATAAAATTGATGCTTCCTGGAGTCTAAGAATAAAAAGTTAATAAAATCCTAAAGAATGAGTTTGTGTGCCAAACAGCTAATTTAGAAATAAATCTAATTGATGTTCCTGATTCAGGAAAATTAGAAAACCTATGAGGGGGTGGGAGGGAGGTCTAAGAGGGAGGGGATATAGGTATACATATAGCTGATTCACTTCATCGTACAGCAGAAACTAACACAATATTGTAAAGCAATTATACTCCAATTAAAAAACAAAAAGAAAAGAAAACATATGAAATACTGAAACTGACCCTAAGCAATTCCAAATCTTCTAAAATAGTAATTCAGCTTCAATTTGCATGATGAGTATTAAAACTTGGGCTGAAATTGATAAAGACTTAATTTCAAGGTTTCAATGAAGCCCAAAATGAGAAGGGGAAAACAAGAGGATCAGTGCAGATGCTAGAAGACAAGTGTTAGGTAAGGAATGAGACACCACTCAGAGGCCAGGTGAGTTGTTTAGAGCCCAGTGAATAAAACTGGTTACAGGTATGCAGTCCCTGAAGCATAGATTCAGGATTTTCATAAAGCACAGGCAAAGACGGGTGCTAGGTATATGTAAAATTTAGGTATTCGTAAAGAAGGAATTCATGGGTCAAAGTTAGATGGGATAGGATGAGGACAGGACCTGACCCTGGCCATAGGGAAGGTGAAGATAGTGTGGGGAGATGGGAGCGAGCAGGTAGAGACGAGGAGGAATAGAAAGTGGAGATCAAGAACCCTACTCCCCGTGGAAATAACCACAGAAATCAAAACCTGGGCTTGGCAACACTGAAGACTTCGATAAATAGAAGTAGAACTAGCAACAGATCCCAACCGGATCTGACTGGATGCCACCGAAAGAATTCAGACAACAGCGTGCATGTGGCGCAGAAGAACACCTACTGCAAGCTGCTTTCACACTGATCTGAGCAATTGAGGTAGGGGCTCCTTTTCCGGGATTCCAGCCTAGACTAGGACAGAGGCCAGGGTGTGCGCATCTTTGCCAAGCATGTTCTGCACCCTTAGCATGCAGGTTCGTGTTTATTTGCGGCAGTCTCACTAAGGGTTTGGTATAACCGGTCCTTCCCTTTCATTCCCTTAATCACTTCAACAGGGCAGGTAATCTCTAACGAGCATCTGGGGAACAATGACACCTACTGTTTGAGCTACTGTAGCTGCAATAAACTTGCCACATGGGATGGTGGCAGGTGTAGATTTGTAGCTACTATTTCTTTCCTTTGCAAAAAAGGACAAATGGCTCTATGGTGAATTAGGTTAGGTTGGAGAAGTACTGGAATTAAAGAAGACAGAGTTCTTATCACAGAAGACTATTCATCTAGAATGAGAACATCTGAGTGCATGCCTATTTATAAGAGGCCTACCTTACTACAGAAAGGCCTGAAGGCAGTGGAAACGTACAGTAGACTAACACGTGGTTCAGCCGTAGATGTTAGAATAGCAATCACAGAAACCGCAATTCTACAGGGTGAACGGTGGGGCAAGGTAGTGACTGAAATGGCCCCTCTCGGCCTCTGTTCCTGTAACCGACCTCCCTACCCCCAGCCACAGGAAGGTCCTGGAACCTGCACTCATGCACTGCAGCCTCTCGGTATGCTCTCCATCTCCATTCCAGACACAGACCCTCTCTTGTTGCTATAAATAATGCACCTCGTCTCCACTCCAATTGCTGGATGCCTGTCTGATCTACTGTATCTGAGTTCCTTTACAGAGCAGCTATTCTCCTTCCTCTGAAATGGGAGGCCTGCTTTGCCCTCATCTTCTCTCTGTTTTGATTTGGTCTACCTGAAGACGGCCCACTCCCAAACTTGCAGCCACTGAGATTTGCCATTCTACCTTATGTTGGACCTCTCAGAATAAACCACAAAACGGAATACCCCTCCGTTAAATACCCCATCCCCTCTGCCTGGCTGCTTGTGGCTGAATCTACTTCTGGTGAAGACCCACCTCAGATGTGTCTCATCTCTTGATTGGGCCTTTCCTCCCCTGAAAAACCTGACCAATTAACACTGTCAATACATAATATTTAGTATTCAATATCCTTAGCCAGGGAAGATAGCACTTTGCCACTACCAATCATTTTTTACTTTTCAAAGGCACAGAAAAAATTATTTTGGATTTAAAAGAGCCAATTTAGTTTTTCATCATGTTAATAATCATTATGAAATTCATTAGTCATGTAATGACTCCCCTTTTCTAACACTGCAGCAAAGGAATTGTAATAAAGTTGGAGGGAAAGGAATAGAAGACAAGGACATTACAAAAATTTATTTAAAATGTTTAAGCATTCATTTGCTCTTACTAGAGGAAGTGCAAAAAAAAAAAAAAGTGCACTGATTTATAAATTAAATTATCAGTGGACATGTTTCTGTTTCTAGCCCCAAAATCTAGAACTTAGTCATAATCAACAATCATGTTTTCCTTTTTATACTTGAATTCTGTATGCTAGATTAACTCAAGAAAAGTCAATCTCAAACCAGCCATGCAAATAATTAAAAAAAAACAGTTCATGTTTTATCAATAGATTCTCCCTATTTCATGTCAAGTGGGTAAGAAAAAAAGCTAAGTTAACTTGTACCAACCTAATTCTTACATAATTTTTAAGATTATCATGTAATGTTATTCAGAAAAAGAAACTACATTTGAAATTTTTAATTTCAGGCCAAATAATTACGAGTTTTGCATTTATGAAATATCTCCACTTAGTTTAAATTCCCCTCACATGAAAAGAATGCCTGCTGGTAATTTTTCCTTTCTCTGCAACTTTACCACTACTATAAATGTGGGCTAGTATGCACATTCATTTTCTCCCCTACTTTGATCATATTTTAGTTTTTATGACTCTTAACATTGAAAGGTCAAATAGCTTCTATCGAGAGTTCAGTAAATATACTAATTTTCTTTACATTTTTTTGCTTTCATTTAGGAAGTACAGAATTTCTTTTTTCAAGACTACAGAATTACTCTACATAATTACAAAATTTACACTCTAAAACACAATTATGTGTATCTGAGGACTTGCAACTTATAAGTCCATTTTCCCCATCTGCTTTTTAAAACAGTAGTAAAAATAAATAAATAAAATTTAATACTATGTAAAACATAGATTGATGTTACCCAGAGTAATAAAACTAAGACATTCAGAGAATAGTTTTCATTAGTTGTCATGATCTGGTGCTGGAGTCTTCTGTACTGTGTAAAACCTGACTTCCATTAATATATGATAATCATTTGTTTGATATTACTGTGTGTATTTACATAATGAATACTAGCATCACTGTGTACCCAGCAAGGACGTCCTCATGGGTTTACAGTAATTGCACAGTCAAGACAGCCTATAAACCAGAATGTGCTGACTTGGTTGGCAGGAAACCAGGACGAAGCAAATGGACCACCATGTTGTCTCAAACTGAAACCTCAGATGTTCCCTGTCTTGCCACAAAGTGATTACGCAACAAGCTTCAAGTCGCTAAAGGGCAGAGCACTACTGCAAAGCAGTTACTTGGCCAAGCCTGACGCCCTATGACACATTTCGGAACTGTGGTGGTTGAATTAAAGTCTAAATCTAACACTGAGACCATTGCAACAAATCAGACTCAAAAACAAAATATTTATGTGATACCCTGACGCTGCTTTTTTTTTTTTTCCACATCTTTATCGGAGTATAATTGCTTTACAATGGTGTGTTAGTTTCTGCTGTATAACAAAGTGAATCAGCTATACGTATACATATATCCCCATATCTCCTCCCTCTTGCGTCTCCCTCCCACCCTCCCTATCCCACCCCTCTAGGTGGTCAGAAAGCACCGAGCTGATCTCCCCGTGCTATGCGGCTGCTTGCCATTAGCTATCTATTTTACATTTGGTAGTATATATAAGTCCATGCCACTCTCTCACTTCGTCCCAGCTTACCCTTCCCCCTCCCTGTGTCCTCAAGTCCATTCTCTAGTAGGTCTGCGTCTTTATTCCCGTCCTGCCCCTAGGTTCTTCATGACCATTTTTTTTTTTTTTTTTAGATTCCATATATATGTGTTAGCACACAGTATTTGTTTTTCTCTTTCTGACTTACTTCATTCTGTATGGCAGACTCTAGGTCCATCCACCTCACTACAAATAACTCAATTTCGTTTCTTTTTATGGCTGAGTAATATTCCATTGTATATATGTGCCACATCTTCTTTATCCAGTCATCTGTCGATGGACAGTTAGGTTGCTTCCATGTCCTGGCTATTGTAAATAGAGCTGCAATGAACATTGTGGTACATGACTCTTTTTGAATTATGGTTTTCTCAGGGTATATGCCCAGTAGTGGGATTGCTGGGTGGTATGTTAGTTCTATTTTTAGTTTTTTAAGGAACCTCCATACTGTTCTCCATAGTGGCTGTATCAATTTACATTCCCACCAAGAGTGCAAGAGGGTTCCCTTTCCTCCACACCCGACACTGCTTTTTAAAAAGTAGAATTCAAAATTGAGGAAAGGTTAAAAGAAAAACAAAAAAAAAACTTCAGCAATTTAAACTTGAATTTATATGGTCATATTACTTTCAAATATAGTTTCTAAGCCTCTGAAGTGGGTAGGTAGTGAGGAAAGCAATGCAGTAAGAAAAGCCTGGTTCTAGGTTATTATTGATACCTAAGTGGGATGGTTCACTGAAAATCACATCAATACAACAACTTCTTAGTCTGGAGGGAAGTGATCTCATCTAACATCTACTCTGATGTAAACTTACCTGTTTTAAGAGTTGTCATTCTGGCTTTATAAACTTTAGAAAATAATCCTGAACTCTAAGAACTTGCTGAATATTAGTTTGACACTTCACTACTATCTAGAAAATGACCTAACGTAAGCCAAGACTTCTTCAGCAAGTGAGGCTTAGGCTCAGAACCCTCCCCACCTGCACGTATGTATAGAACAGAGATTTTAAAATTTAGGTTACACCCTAATCATTAGGCAGATTTTGAAATTAAAATGGCTAGCTTGACATCTTTGAATTTAAAACCAAATATCTTATTTTAGTCTTTTCAACTTCGTTAAAATTTGTTCTAAGATTTCTTAAACAAAAGAGAAGAACAATATAGCATGAACATTATGGTGAGGGATTCCAGCAAGCTTAGTCCGGCCACATCACAGAATATTCTATTGAAAAGAACTAACGTGGGCAAATAAACCCAAAGAAGCCTTAACCCTCCCCAATTCCCTGTAACAGACCAATAAAAATCAAATAAGTACCTCAAATAGAAAGGTGACATAGGTCTTTCATCTTCCTGCGAACTGAAAGGAAAATAAAACTTGAATTAATATAATTCCTGTTAATATCATAACATCTCAACTTTACTAAAACTCTGTTCCACCTACCACGATTTTCCTTTTGACACATTAGAGCTAATCTCACACTGGAGTAAGGTTAGTAAAATATACTCTACCTTGGACCTAGCCAAGGCCAATTACTTCCTCAAGGGAGACCATCAAGAGAGGTTTCTTTCAAGATTAGCCTAAGGCAAAAGTAATTCACATCACCCTTTGAAGAGGAAGTTTTTTACTACCTTATTCTACAAGCCCAATCCAAGTATTCATATATTACACATAAACCCTTAAAATGATTACATACTCAGTTATCTCAATAAAGCTAATTACAACTCATTAACGTGATGAGGAAAGTAAGACACAGCCAACAAAATATTCCTGTTAAGTGTATGATGCCCTAGCAATGAAATGCTAGGGCATCAGTAAACAACACTCAGGCTCTCTGTCTTCTATAGTTACGCACAGTATTAATGAGGGTGAATAACATGAAAGGACACAAATGAAACTATAAAAAATAGTTTAAGGGACTTCCCTGGTGGCGCAGTGCTTAAGAATCTGCCTGCCAAGGCAGGGGACATGGGTTCGATACCTGGTCCAGGAAGATCCCACATGCCGCGGAGCAACGAAGCCTGTGTGCCACAACTACTGAGCCTGTGCTTTAGAGCCCCTAAGCCGCAGCTACTGAGCCCACATGCCGCAACTACTGAGCCTGCGCTTTAGAGCCCCTGAGACACAGCTACTGAGCCCACGTGCCACAACTACTGAAGCCTGTGCTCCGCAACAAGAGAAACCACCGCAATGAGAAGCCCGCACACCAAAATGAAGAGTAGCCCCCGCTCGCCACAACTAGAGAAAGCTCGTGCGCAGCAATGAAGACCCAACGCAGCCAAAAAAAATAGTTTAAGTTCCTCAAACGGCACTGAAGCAATATGAAGCTTAATATAAAAGTATTTAATTAAAAATATGAAATATATACTATAGTAAAATATTTTTCCTTTCTTCTACATGTGTTTTTCTTCTGATAAACGACCTCGAATCAATGAATGAGTCTCTCCTCTTCAGTGTCTACTGGAGTGGTCTTTGAACATTTTTGATTACACACTCATATAAAAATTTGCTTTTAAGCAGCTACTCCCCTTAATATATGACTAAGTATCTATTTATGTTAATTATGTGCATCATTAAACAGATAAAAGTAGAAATGTGAAGTATCAGATAAAATTAAGAAGCGCAAATATTATCGTCTTGTACCCCTGTGGTATACCACAAGCATCACTGATGAAAAGAGAAATGTTTGCTTCAGTTGGTAATATCCTGGCAATCACCAAAAATCTTATTACAAGTTATAGTGTAAAACACACACACACACACACACACACACACACACAAGCACGCACCCGTGTCCTGGAAGTTGAAAAGGTCTTAACATTTTAGTTGCAAGATGGCACATAAAATACGGCATGCTATTTTTCACTCTCTCATGATTTTGGTTTCCAATGTCAATATTGCTTAACTATTCTAGTGTTTATCTTCCCAAAGATTTTGTTTGTAACTGATTGTGCCAATTCTTCCCAAGTGAAAGGTAAGTGATAGATCAGCTTTATTCTTGACTCTAATGTTAATGGGCTGAAGGCAAAGCTTGACAAGTTACAGGCACTAACACCTGGGAAATGTCCAGGTGTCTTGGGAAGAAACCACCTGGAGCAGTGCTATTACAGCAGTGACTACTTTAAGCCAAACTGATGCAAGGGGCTTACACATTTGACTTCAAAATAGTCCTTGAAAACACTTAACAAATTATAAACATGTTAGAATTGGGTTTGTTTGCTAATCGAGCGTTCAGTGTCAAAAAGTACTAAGTGTGACACCACTATGCAAAAAGGCTGCAACAAAAAACTTATAATGATTTTACTATTATGGGAACATTGCCTCCATGTAAAACGGAGCAGGGCCTATGGGGCTCCCAGGCACAGAGGCCTTTTTGTTCCCCATTTCTTGTAGGCAAGACTCCAGCCTCCATGACCTTCCCTGAGTTCCAAAGGGCAGATTCGAACAGTTGCAAATCAAGCGGGGAGCAGCCAGGAAACCACCTGAGGCAAGATTAAAGGGCCCAGAGAAACTCATCAAGATTAGCAGGCTGACCACCTGAGACCCTGCACACACCCTAATCCTGTCAGCAACCCCACCCTTTTGAAACTCTGCAGAAGAAAGAAGAATGCAGGACTGTTACTGCCTTGATCCTTACTGCATACCCCTGACCACAAGCCCTGACTGTAAGACCTCTCCCTATTCCCCAGGGAGGGGGGCACAGTTCTTGAGGTGCTAGCCTGCTGTGTTCCCCTCTTTGCCTGGCAAAGAATAAAGCCACCCTTTCTTTCTCCTCCAAAACTCTGTCTCTGTATCTCAGTTCGGCATCCGTGTACAGGGAGCCAAGATTTTGGCCACACAAGTGTTATAAAACGAGCGCCGTACTAAATACTTTTTTGCCCAGAACAGATCCTTAACTCTAACATGTAACAAATTATAATGAAAATTAACAAGGGTACTTTAGTGACCATTCAATTAGCAGTATGGTTGGTTTTCTTAGAATTCAGGAGTGCTTTGGGAGGTGATTTAATGGTACAGAGTTCTGAACACAGCTGTTATGTGCTTTGGCTAACACTTTTTGTGTGTGCCTGAAAATTTCCTTGTAGCCAACAGGGGGAATCAAAATCAATCTTTTCTTTCTTTACACCTTCTCTCCCTCAGACACTTATTCATCAGCCAGGTACTATCAGGTGCTTGACATTAATTATCTCATGTAAATCCTCACAAAAATCCCTCCCTGGTACTTGCCCCTCCCTTGAGAACAGCGGGCTCAGAGTGGGCACACAACTTACCCAGGTCACACAGCTAGTGATGTGCAGACAACACACTTTTGTTGTTTACTGCCTTGCCTTCAATTTTAACTTATCAAAATATTATGGAGTGAATGTCCTCATTCTGGCACAAGATCTTGTGGACTTTATAATTTATAAGCTCCATGCCATGCTTCGGATTATAGCAACTCTACACTAACCTTAGTCAAAGTCCATTCACAATGCATTATGCCTGATAGTGCGTACAAGGTGGTTAATTTATTAAAATGTATTGGCACCATGTCAAGAACGTCTCGATAGAAACACAAGTTTTTAATCATGAGCAAATATTTTTCAGGCTGCATGTGTATAAGGTAAATTTGTCAATGAAAGACAAAATCAGAAATTCTTAATTTGGATATGTCCCTGAATTCTGAGCAGTTATAAGTGTTCCAAAAAAGAAAATGAAAGCACTGTTAGTTAAATGAAATGAAACAGACTCAGTAGTAGATGTGCTTAGTCAGTAGCAGCCAACAGGGCAGCAATCCATGCGCAGTACCCAAGAAGAACAATATAATTTGAAAAGAAAATGAGGATAAATAATTAATTTTGACACTTAATTAGCCTATTTCTTTTTTCCCTTTCATAAAAGTACCCTTGGCCCGGGGTTTAGTAATGTCATCTTGACAACAGTATAAATTATGAAACAACTAAAGCATTGATTTCAAATTGATTAAGTCACTTAATTCTAAAAATCAATTTTATGCATTGACTTTAAAGGCAATTTGAAGGAAAAATGGCCGAGGACAATTCTTCCAAACAGAACAGAGAAAATAAACTTTTCCATAAAATGTACACACTGGAATGCAAAACATTTGAAAATATCACCACTTCTACCTCTGTGCAGAATGAATACTGGACTATTATTACATGTGCCCAAACACCTATTTATAGAGATACTTATGCCTGTTCCTAGCTTTACATCAATCTCAGACATGTCCAATGATATTAACTGAGTTGTATTTTTTTTCCCTAAATTTTAAATTGAGAATTAATTCAGATTTACTTTCAATTTTTAAAAATAAGCACATGTACTGTGAATGAAAAGGGGAGACGTGTCATGAAATGAAGCCAATGACAAACTGTAACAACTTGGAATTCATTCAGTTTCCTCCTTGGTTACTAGTATAAACCCAATGTGTTAATTATTTCCTGTTTGCTGACTCAGAATAATAGCCAAGTTTAAGCGGCTAATTAGTTTGCCTTTTTTTTTTTTTTTAATTCAAATACATTGAGAGATTTGGGCAATCACCTCATGTACGTCAGGCCACTGGGCGCTTAACGTCCTAGACATGGGGTGTTATGGTCTCTCAAAACAGCTACCTGTGGGAAGAACATTTATCAAATAGACCCAAGTAACCGTCCAAATCTAAGAAGCTACAACTGAGAAGGGCAATAACAAAGACAGGAGGGTTTTAGTGGGGGCCTAACTTATCTTTTTTATCATTTAATTTTTATTTTATATTGGCGTTTAATTGATTTACAATGTTGTGTTAGCTTCAGGCCTACGGCAAAGTAATTCAGTTACACATATACATATATTCATTCTTTTTCAGATTCTTTTCCCATATAGGTTATTACAGAATATTGAGTACCGTTCCCTGTGCTCTACTAACTTATCTTTTTATGTGGTTCAACATTGGTTGAACATAAAGGCACGTGAATGGATGACACCTAGACTTACAATCTCTTCCTGAGCTGCACTCATTTCTAAACTGAAGCCACAGAATGCAATCCCTATCAATTTAATTACACAGCAAGCTAACCGAGATTGTGAAAAGCATGGCGTTTTCTGTGTCTAAGAAAAACCAAATACTGTTGGGCGAATTCCCAGACTGAGGTATTCAGAACGGACACTCAAGTTACTGGATCAAACCACCATTCCATTCAATTCCCTTTTGAACTGTCCTGATAAATGTTCCAATTAGTCCAACTTTCTAATTGGTTAATGTGGCTGGCTACCCCCAAATTAACATAATCTGCATATTTGGCGACATACTTTTAACTACATTTTCAAGTGATCTGAGCTAGGAGAAATAGTTTGTAAGTGTTCCTTGGGTACTGAAAAGTACAGCAAACAGGTAAAGGCTAAGGATTAGGCTCCATTCATTGAAAAAACTAGAAAAACCATCTCCTGGGGCTTAAAAACAAACAAACAAACAAAAAAACACAAAGAGCCAAGGGGAGAGAGAAAGGGAGGGCCAAGTGAAAGGACAAACTTTTAAGTATTAGGTAAACATTTTCTCTGGAATTCAGGTTTTTCCCTCACGTTGCAACAGAATGTACTAAGTGGAAGAATTTTCATAGATGAATTTTCTTCGAGGACGATGAGGTGAGTGAAATTAGCATATTTACTTTCCTTCCTTCCTCTGCAAAATATAAAGTGCCATACTGGAGCCTTTTGATTTATCCACAGTCTCAGGCATTAACATTCATAACCCTCCATTTATAGCGTTTATAACCCTCCATTTGGGGTGTGATGTAGCAGCTGGCGTTCTGCTGCTCAGATTTTTGGTTCAGCTCCATTCAGGAACACGGTAGAAAACAATCTCCCTGTTCCTTTTGGAAAACAAATCAGGTTTGGAGAACAGATCAGTTTGTAGCCGAGTGTTTGCCCCTGTAATTTTAGGGGGCATTTCTGTAGATGTATGCATACTTCTTTATTATAAACCCAAGCAACTTTGTTTACAGTTATATTATTTGTATGTTGTAACTAAGAATGCAACACCTAGCTGCCAGTAGAAATAAAAACAAACCACTGAAGTTCAAGAGCAAATATGTCTTCCTGACCAAAGGGTAAATGCAAAGAGCTGAACTGTTAACGTTCACAGGACTAGAAATTTTAGCTAACACGAAGAGGTATTACACTTCGGAAGCAAAACCAATCAAAAGACTTCCAAACATTTACAGCTTTCCCCCCAATAAGACAGGAAAATATTTCTACTATTTTCTTGATTGCTTAGTAGAAATTTGAAATATACTGTTAGGGGATGAATTGTGTCCCTACAAAAAGATACGCTGAAGCCCTAACCCCCAGAAACTCAGAATGTGATCTTATTTGCAAATACAGTCTTTATAGAGGTGACCGAGTTAAAGTGAAGTTACTGTAGTGGGCCCTAATTCAATATGACCAGCGCCCTTATCAACAGGATATTTGCACACAGGGAGCACGCGTTGTGAAGATTGGAATTGTGTTGCCACAAGCCAAGAACTCCAGGAAGCGAGGAGAGAGGCAGGGGACGACTCATTCCCCAGGGTCTTTAGAGGGCGCACAGCCCTAGCCAACATGTAAATTTGGGACTTCTGGCCTCCAGAACTGTGAGACAAGAAATTGCTGGTTTTCTGGGCTACCCCGTTTGTGGTACTTCATCACAGCTGTGCTAGGAAACTAATATATCTACTAAAAAAATGTTTTTTCCCCAAATCCGGAATTAAGAACCTGACGAAAGTGTCTCCATCTTATGTAAAGGTTGTGCTCTGGAAATTCATTTGTAGGGATGCTGAGACTAGACTAGATTGCCCACACTGACATGAGGATTCGATTTCCAGGCCTGTACTAACCTCTCGTTCAAATAAACTATCCTCAGTAAGCAGTCCAGAGTCAGTGTTTTGAAAAACTTTGGCCACTATCCAGTTAGAAACACATTTTACATCATGATAGTACACAGACACATAAAAGGGACATATTTCATAAAATTATTCTTACTTTGGATATTTTCTATTTTGTTATACTTCGCTTTATATAAAACACTGGTCACAACCTGCTCCATTGGTTTTATGACCACCAATAGTTCATGACCCACAGCTGAAAAATGCTATGCTAAAAACACATCTCCCTTGCTTGATGTGTAATTAATACTCAGTGAATGTTGCTGAATTAAGATCTATGTTCTCATAGGACAGAGAACAAACACTTTTTCTTCTCTGCCCCACTGCCAGAATCAGCTCTGGGCCAAAGAAGTACAGATATTGTTGAGCCTGGATGGCACAGAAAACCAGAGAGGAAGCGGGTCCAGATACGCCCAACAATGGGCGCGAGAATGTCGTTCTAGATGACCGTGGTGGAGCTGACAGAGGATTTCCAGGTCTCTCTCTCTTTTTTTTTTTTTTTTGAATTTTATTTCATTTTATTTATTTACAGATTTTTTGAATTTTTGAGTTTTATTTATTTTTTATACAGCAGGTTCTTATTAGTCATCCATTTTATACACATCAGTGTATACATGTCCATCCCAATCTCCCAATTCATCCCACCACCATCACCCCCATCCCCGCTGCTTTCCCCCCTTGGTATCCATACTTTTGTTCTGTACATCTGTGTCTCTATCCAAGTCTCTTTTAAATATTCTTTTCCTGCTTATACCACAGGATGGTGTCAAGGAGACTCAGGGACCCCTGTTTTTTTGATTCCTCCTTACTTTGTGACCACAGCATTCTTTATCACCTATATTTTGGTCTCTTCAAGTCAAAGAACTATTATACTTGGAGGGAACTAGGGAGCATCTCATTCTAATTCAATCCCTCTACCCAGCTAGTTCCACCCGTGGATGCCCTTCTGATGACCACCTTTCGATCTCTAGGGAGTTGGAGGGGGGTGGTGAGGGTGTGTGCTTGTCAGGGAAGGGGAGTAAAGTTTTTAAGCAGGGAGGGGTGGGATTGCTTCACCTTCCATCTCTTTTGCATCTTCCCTACAGTGAGAAGGTCAACAGGAAACTAGCACCACCTGTGGACACAGCCAAGAGCATCACATTCACTTTACAGGGGATCCTGGCTGGAGATCTGTTTAGAAGTCACAGGACAGAATCCTCATGCCTGTTACAGTATTTAAGTTGTAATTAATAGGCCAACTGCTCTCCTTAAAAAAAAAAAAAGTTTATCCCTTACCTCCACACGTGGTCAACCACCAGACTGTGTTGATTTCATCTCAGAAAGAGTCAAGTCTTCTGAATCTGATCTTTCCTTTCCATTTCCATTTGCCTTAGTCTTTCATAGGGGCCCAGAGCAGTTTATCCTTAATACTCCCACCAGATTTATCCCCCTAACCTAAAAGCCTCCCTGCTTCCCCTTCGTCTCTGGGGTAAAATCCAGATGTCTGCACCTGGCACACAAGAGTCCTCCCAATCTCAGGGCAGTGAGCCTCTGTCGACCTCTCACTGCACTTTCGTAACTCTGTCTGTACGTGCTGTTCCCTCTATCTTAAATGCTTCCGCCACCTCTCTCTGTCTGGTAAATACTTCATCTCTCAGCTCAAATGTCATCTAATCTGGGACGCCGTCTCCATCACCCTGGAGAGGGGAGTGGCTTCTCCCTCCAGGCTCCCGGACACTGTTCACAGCCACGAGGCAGTGCTTAGCACACGACGCCAAAATTCCTGAGTTCGGATGCTTGCCCCACCTCCTGGATTTGTCTTTATCTTTGCCCCACCAGCACCTAGCAAGGTACATTCCGGGTGCTCAGTCAGTGGCTGTGGAATAAAATCAGCCTCATCAAGACCCTGCTGAGTGCTGACACTACCGTGCGATTACATATTTTTAAAACATACACTGTTTATAATTTGTAAAATTAATTTTGCCAGCTGGAAGCATTCTCAGAGAGCTGTATGTTGATTAGTTTAAGTTATCTTCTTCCCTGCGATTCCGAACTTAATGGAAGTGCAACCGTGCCATGGGTTTTCTCCCACCCTTATTTAGAAAAGAAAATTAATTTTCTCCCACTGCACAGAGGGGGAGCTCTGCCATTGTGCCAGTAATATAAACCCTGTACTTTCTGTAGGGTACAGTGAGCCCAGAAAAGGATTTGTTCAGGCAAGGCAATGTTTGAATATGGCCTTGCCACACACTCTATCTGTTTGTTCTGGCTTGAGAGCAGGAAAAGAAAATTTTTTTACTTCACTGCAAACCCAAAGGTTTGGGTGGAGCTTAAAGAAATTTTTGGTTTAGTCACAAAACTATTTTCAATGTAGCTGGAAGCTCTGATTTGTTTTTGAGATTCTTGTTCAGCAAACTGATGTTTATCATTATTATAGACATAGCAATATCGCCTTAGGGAGGCAGTAGTTTAGAATGTAAAAACACAGTAACTTTCTTTTTGAGGGCGTTGATATTAGTGGATAAGAGGATATTTTTAGAACATTAGCAAATCAGTTAAAATGCTTTCTAATCTTTAGATACTGAAACAAAAGCAAAAGATTAGGGGGTTACCTGCAGAAGGGAAGAAGGAAACAGGAAATTGTTTTTTTACTAACTTCTTTCAATTATTACCTTTATTATAACATTCTTAATGGCTCGTTAATATAGTTTTTATTTAACAGGTATATAATTTCCCCAGTCGTTAACTCTGAATGCGGATTTCTTGAGGCACACGAAACTGTGCAGAAAGCAATGCGAATTCGCCTGTCACCTTCCAGCCAGTGAACTCTCCCTCTGCCAGAGGAAGGCTCTGCACAGAAAGAGGAGTCAAGGACTTGTATCTGCACTGCCATGATTTTACACGGGTTTGCAGGAGGACGAGTGACCGGCGAGTGTACAAAGGTTGATGTCCACACAGGCTCGAGCTCCGTGAGCTTCCAAAACCAGGGCCAGTGCTCACTCAGCCTTTTTTGAGTGCCTACTACTTATCAGAGCTTATGATAGGGGCTGGAGATACGCAGGCTATTAAGATATGGGCTCAACCTTCCCAGAATTTATAGGCCCGCCGAGAAACAGAAACTTGACATTTGACCATTATCATAAAAAAAAAAGGGATCCAGAGCTACCACGTACTGAGAGCTCGCCCTAATAAGCCAGGCCTTGGGCTGAGAGCTTCATGTACATTATCTCACTCTATCCTCAGTGACATCTTTGGAGGAAGGTATTACTCACCAGATTTTTCAGATAAGAAAAGTACGTTTTAGAAAGGTTATAAGCAACTGGTGGAAGGTCACGGAGCCAGGCGGGGCTGAGATTCACATCCTGAATCTCAGGTCTGTGGAAGCCAGAGCTCCAGACCTTAAAGTCAGAAGCTCGGTGCAGACCCGCAGGTTAGGGGAGCTTAGGGGACGTAAGTGACACTGGGAGTGAATTGTGTGGGTCACACTGGCATTATTAGGACAAAGATAATGAATGGACAGGAGAAAAGTTCTCCAACAAAGGCAGAGGATGTGTGAAGGCATGAGGAGGCACGGCAGGGAGCCCAGCGCTGTGGACACAGCAGGTGTGTGCCAGGCGGCGGCACTAGAGGAACTGAGAAAGACACAGAGACAGACAGACAGACACACACGCACACAGAGGCAGGCACTTGAGTTTTCGCCAAGTCAAGGCGTTGAAAATGAAGGAGAGTCCCTTACAAAAACACAGCATAGTTTATCAATGGTCTCCTCTGGCTGGCTTTTGGTTCCTAATTATAGTTTCAGGGGCTATTTTAACCTAGACAGCAAAGTTACATTTCTTCCCATCGTCATTTTGCTGGCAGCAAAAATACTGAGGTATCACCTTAAGCTTTTCCTGAACCCTTCTTAACTTTTTCGAGTGTGTTGGTTCCATTCAATGTGATCTGAGAAAAGCAGTTCAGTTCTTCATTTTTATTTCTATGACGTTCAAGTGTTCTGATTTTTATTCTTATATTTGATGAGAAGATACCATGTTTTCCTGACCCCAGACCTTAAAAGGTTTTCATAAAATGTATCCTGTGTCTCTTCCCTCTCCCCTTACCCAGTATTGTTATTTCTTTTACTGGGGTCACTTACTTTAAAAAAATCAACTTCCAGGGCTTCCTACTATTTCTTTTTACTACCCTCATCCCCACTATTTCCCATCAATATATCTTTTCTATGCAAGAAATAAAATCAGTTTCCACATCTGGCTTCTTGATGATCTGTTATAATGTAGTATCTAGAAAAGGCAAGTCTATAGAGACAGAAAGTAGATTAGCGGTTGCCTAGAGGTGGGATAGGGGGCTTGAGGGTTGCTGTGGTCAGTTTGGGCTGCTATAACAAGATAACAGATTGGGCGGCTTCAACAACAGAAACATTTACTTCTCACAGTTCCAAAGATTGGAAGTCTCAGGTCAGGGTGCCAGCACGGCAGGTTCTGGTGAGAGCTCTCCCTGGCTTGCAGACTTCCACCTTCTTGCTGTACCTCCACGTGGATGGGGGTGGGTGGGGAGACTGTGCTCTGGTCCCTTCATCTCCTTGTACAGGCACCAATCCTATCTTGGGAGCTCCACCTCCATGGCCCTCATCCAAACCTAGTTACCTCCCAAAGGTCCCACCTCCAGATACCACCACACTGGGGATTAAAGCTTCAGCATATGAATTTTGAGGGGCACAAACATTCAGCCCACAGTAGGGACTGAGAGCTAAAGAGCACAGGGTTTCTTTTTGGGTGTCAAAAATATTCTAAAATTGACTGTTAGCGATGGTTGCATAACCTTGTGAATATACTAATAACCACTGAATTGTATACTTTGAGTAGGTGAAGTGCACGGTATGTAAGTTATATCAATAAAGCTATTACTAAAAAAGTTACTTCTGGTTCTTGTTAAGGGAAGAAAAAATAGTGCTTTTAAAAGGTTTCATATAGTACGAACCATTTTTTGGCAGTTCATTCTATCATCACATAAATATATAAGTATTATAGGAAAAACAGGGTAAAAGGTTTTGAGAGTTTCAAGAAATTTGATTCTATGGTATTTGCAGTGGCGCTTCCCACAAATCACGCTTTAGGTCGCTTTCTACTATTCACCCAATACAATGCAATGGTAGAGCATCACCTTAAGTGTAAAGCACTCTTGCTTCAAGAAATTGAAAGACAATGCAAGTGTAAGAGTAACAAACTCAAAAGAAAAGCAATATGCTACTACTCTTTACATTTGAATAGTTATCATTTACAAAGAACTATAATATTCTTTAACTACAAGATTTCTCCTCTAAGTAAGTGTGGTAGGTATTATCATCGCATTTTATAGGTGAGGAAAATGACCTGCCCAAATTCACGTGGCTAATTAGCTGTCGTGTCTGGATACATTTCGTGACGGCAAGTTTACTATCTTTCCATTGCTTTCCCCACTGTTTAGTGCTGTGACTCTCTAACGCCTCTCTTTCAGTTTTTCAGTGGCTTAGACAGGGTGATCTCTGTAAAATTTAAGAATACCCTCACCTTAGTTCATACTATCTTCTTTATCTGGAGTAATTAGCAAATATTTAAACTCCAGAGGTACTGCAACCATCACATGAGAGTAGAGCCCACAGAGGTCTGTCTTGTTCTCAATGATTCTTGTTACTACCAAATACAGACCACACTGGTGATGAAGTCCAAGTTCAGATATTCAACCCCAGAAGGGTTAACCCAGACTTGAGGCGAGGCAGCTTTTAACCCCCTCTTAGACTGTGTTTGTGGAGGAGGAGGGCGGGGAGTGCAGGGAGTGCTATCAGAGTGCCAACAAGTTCGGAATAACACGGGTTGAAGAGATAAATTAACTGAAGGAGTCACCACCACAAGCAGTAGAGGGCTCTCTAACATCACCCAGAAGACTCACAAGCAGGACCATCATTGCCTGGGTTGTTCCCTGGTTAAATCCCACATCATCCCCATGTTCCCAGTGTTTACTTGTTTGCTAAAGGACATTCTAAACACCAGTGCTTAGAAAAGGCCAGATGAATTCTGCTGATAAGAAGACTCAGTGAAATTTTCCCATGCTGGATCACTAATACATGTTAACTAATCCTGTTGCTATAAACCTTCTTCAAGAGCCACTGCAATCTAGAAGTATGGTGTGTTTCACCATCATAAAATGAATATTCAATAACGTATGTTGAACACCATAATTTGCTAGGTAAAGTAATGAAAAAGAGAGTTACACTGACATTGTTAATCTCAGTTTCCCACTTTGATAAATAAACCAAGGGAAAAAAGGGATGCTAAACCTGTGAAAACAGATGTCAATGCATTAAAACCAAAGGAATCTAGATTAATCACTAGTGCTCTTAATGTCATCCATCCATCATTAGTCCTTGTGGATATAAGATGAGTTAGTGACTATTTGAAAGTTAATCTAGCAAATCAAACTCCTGCTGTGAAGTTGAGAGTTCTGTCATAGACATAAGAGTGAGTGAAGACTTTATTTCTTAGCCTACTGAAGTCTTTCTATACATAAAATGGAGATCCTTACCTACGGATCCGTAATATCTAAGGGAAAAAAAGCCAATGGCATATGAATCATGCAAAGAGTCTGAGGTATAAGTAAAGCCTAGAGTCTGATAAAACATACTATCTCTTTAGTGACAGAAGGTAAATTTAATACCACAGAAGAAAACTTTTATTTCAATTCTTAATATAGTTTCTCTACTTATTTATGACATTATTTTATTTCTTTGGAAGAACGTTTTCAGTTGGCAAGACTATCCATATAATGTTATACAGTGCAAATATTTTAGTATTTCTAAAAATGTTTGGGAAAATTTAACCATCTCAAAAGACATATAAGATCCGTCGTTAATTTAAGCCATTTGAAGTGAACTTTAAGAACTGAGTCCTTCACTCTACAGAGGGTCACATTTTCAACATTCAGCCTCTGCAGTTTTTCTAAAAGATGATGAGTTTCTGCATAGTGACTCCCACCCTGGCAAGTCTGCAAATTACATTAAGTTGGAAACAGATAGCAAAATACATTAAAGCGAACCCAGGTATTTATTTCATTCTTAGCCTCCGACCTCACCTGTTAGTCTCATCTTAGTTACAGATAAGCAGTAACAGATTTATCTTCCAGATACTTTCACAACATGCTAAGAAAGGCTAAAAAGTCACTCATGGGAATTACAAGCTAAGTAGACACTGAGATGCAAACATGCCATCTAATAAGATCATGTGCTTCTATGAGGTTACATAGGATAATATTATCCACGCAGGTGCATCTCTACTATTATGCTAATTATACTCTCCATTACTGGATTCACCACAGTAATGTAACTGTAACGGTCTGGTAATGTGTCTGCGTCCTCACTAGCATGTGACCTCCCTGAAGCAGAGTTGTGTCTTAATTTACTGGCAGTATAGGGTAGTGTTCGGTCATAAAGAAAATATTAAAAAAACACTGTAAGTATGCTTTGTTCTAATAGGTAACACCGACCGTCTAGTAAATGAAAGCATCAATTATGACAAAGACACCTCACATAAGGTCCTGATATTAAATATGCTATTTGGGGATGTTGAGTAGTATAGCGTTAGCATCTTACATCTTGACACCTGCTGTCAATGGCTTTATACAAGCTATACTCATTAACCAGAGTTTAGATCAGTGTTTCTCTGTGTGGACCATTTGTACCAGATTCGCTTTCAGGAAGCTCGTTAAAATGTTGATACTTTCCCTGTCACACCCAGATTCAGATTCAGTAAGTCTAGGGAAGGAAGGCAGCAGGAAGAAGCTGATTTTTTAAAAAATAAGGTCCCTAGGTAATTCTCATGCACCTAAAAGAATGAGAGGCATTGGCCTCTCTGCTCAATACAAACATGAATGAGCATGAGTTTCTCTAACTGGTATTTAAAGCTATTCTTTCCCTCACCCTTCTTTTCATTCAGTTTCTAGCCCCTCAGTGCTCTTAAAGAGAATGGAGCAAAGCATTCATCCCATCAGCCGGCATGTGCACCACGAGGCTCTGCAACTTTCCTGTTCCGGGCGGGATAACAGTGCGGGCAGTTGGCAACAGTCATCTTTACTAGAGGGTCACAGAAATCCTCAGCCAAAAATATTGAATTGGGCTCGAAGGAAGCAATTATACATAGGAACAGGAAAGTTTTCTGCATAAGCACTTAAATTCACAAGAGGTCCATAACGAAGTGAACAACACAAACCTACCTGTTCCTTGCCTTCAAGAAGTACATAATCACAGGCAGGCACAGGCTGGAAGTGAGGACTGCAGGGTAATCAATCAAATTAAACTCTCAGAAACAGGGAGACAGTGAATGCACTGATCGGCAGTCTTGAACGCAGAGTCAAATTATTCCTCTTACGTAGGCTTATTAGTAAGGACTAACAGTGCAAAATAATTTTGCAGGAAATTACGCTGATTCTATTTTAGCTTTCATCAACTTAACTCTCTAAACAATATTTTAGCTGAATAAAGATCTGTTTGCTTCTTAACAGTGATTATATCACTGAGCAGCTTATTACAGAGTTCAGTAAGAGCCAATATGCTTATCTAGAAAGAACTTGCTTAAGACACTTAAGACCTGACACCATTATAAGATAAAACAAGGTCCCAACTTTAAAGTTGGAAACCAAATCAAGACTCCGAAAAGTGTACATTAGTTTTTAGTCTCTTGCAAGTTTCAAGCATGTGGACATTTCCACTGAATTAATATAGACAAATTTCAGATCTAGCCATAAATCACTCTGTGCTACCTTGGGTTATCAATTTTAGAAAAGGAATTCTAGGGACACCCCCATCAAGCTCCCATGACAGTGCACTTGTCATTACAGTGAAAGGAAAACAACTACACCGTTTTATCTCACAGGGTACATCTGCAGGAACCATTTTCCAAACGAACACTCAATTTTTGTTTACCTTATTTTCATGTTGAAACATGAACATCCAGTAAAATATGGGCGGCATGGTTTTTAAAAATAAAATTCACTTTTTTGTCTAGGTTTTATTCAATCTTATAGATAAACCACGTTCACCATTTGACTTTTAAAATCACTTCCACTAACAGTTTTCTTAAAGGAAGCGTTTACATGGAATCAAAAGCCACTGCATGTAGAGCAGGTGCGGCTGAAATAGGATAATATGATTGGCAAAAGTAATTCTAAAAATCCTAAAACATGACCTTGGGCAACTCAGACTTCCTTCAAGCCTCAGTTTTCCTGCTGTGAAACTGGAGGGCTGGACTCCATCACCACGGAGGTGACTTCCAGCTTCAACATTCCGGGACACCTTATTCACGTATTAGCTCACCAGCAGTGTTCTTTTTAACAAGCCCTTTGTTTAAATTTACCTTTTTCTGCATTGGTATAACTCCTCCACCTCACCCTCCACAATCCATGTTACAATCATTAGAGAACAAAACAGCGCCTTGAGCTTAATCATTCTTACAGAGCAGTTTTTTTTGTTCAAAGATGTCATCTGTGTAATAAACCTATCTAGAATTATTCATGGGGAAATAATAACCTTCACGTTTATGTCCACGTATTATAAAGTACTTATTGATAGAAAATCCTTGCCTAGATCTGAACTCCAGCAGAGAAGGCTCCTAAGATGCATTTTTAAGAGGTCTTTCGCCTGTCGACATCCTTCAAAATGAGCTTAGAGCTCACCGCAGCTCCACAACATTGCTAAGAAGCTGACTCAAGTTTTATTTTAAACCCGCTCGATACATTCTTCACTTTCTGTTTTTCTTCAGATGTCAAAGCCGCTGTCTTGTATTTATTTTCATTCGAGGAAGGCAGTAACTGAACAGACGAATCAAGTGAAGAAGATGAGAAGCTGGGCAGAAGTGTCAGCAAAAGAAGCGGTCAAATATCTACCCTTCTCTGGTCTCGGGGAAGCACGTTCCGTCCAAGGAACTCTACACAGTTTGCAGCACATGACTGAAAGATGCCAAGTACTGGCAAAGTTACACGGCTTTGGAACATTCAGAAAACACAGAAGAGAAGCACAGAACCAAATAGGAAAGCACACTACCTTTGCAGGGGCATGATTTCACAAGCCATCCTTGTCTGGAAATTTGCAAGGGACCCTCACAACTGTGTCTTCGGCGCCCAGCAGGGCGTCTGTTCGGGGGCGGGGGGCCAGGCTGCTCTCAGCGGCTGGGCTGGGCTGGGCTGGGGGCGCGAGGCTGCAGCTCGCCGCTGGAGAAGCAAGTGGCTCTGCCGCCAGCCAGCGTCCTGCGGTTCGCAGCCTCCGAACTTCCCCGGGCGGAGCTACAGGGCTGCTCGCTCGCTGCCTCTGCACATTTCCACCGCAGTCCACTCTGACCTTTGTTCCAGGGAAGCAGCTGAGCCCGCCAGCCAATCAGAGGAGCAGCTGCCGCAGGGCTTAAAGGCGCTGCTGCTTCTGCTGCTGGCGGCTTCTCGGCGGCGGGCTTGCCTAATTCTGGTAACTCGAAACTCTCCTCCGAGCCCTTCCACAGACGGGCTTGTCCGCCTGCGGAAAGCAACCAATAACTGCAGCAAGAGCAAAGGGTCCCTCAACTTCTCAACGTTTCGGAGGACTGCCAACAAGGGAATCCATGTGTCAAGGAAACACACTGCCTCCGAAACGGAAGGTTTCTGTGACACAAGGCGTGAGCTATGCTCAGTCTCCTTTCTTCCTTTAAAAAAAAAACAAAAAAAATCAAACCACTAGCATTGGAAGGCGTGACACTGTTCTAGAAGGCACACAGGCATTCTTCTAGACTCCTGCCCTACCCATATTCATTTCCTGCTGATGTCTGTTTACATTGCGGTGGTTACTAGTCACTGGGGACATCTCCCAAGGCACATAGCTCTCGTTTCTGGGGAGGACACACGTCCTAAGACTGCCCACCGTCTCAAGGGATCAAAACGGCTATTCCCACGGAAGGATTTCAACTGATTATTTCTGTTTATCCTTATAAAGTTGAATGTGTTTATTTACAGAGTCATTTTCCTCTAAGAACATCACCAGCATGTTTTTGGTTGGTTGGTTATTTACTTATAGATTTTTTTTTTTTTTTTTTTTTTTACAGGTAACACCAAATCAATTTCTCGTAAGGTCTGCTAAATGCCTGTTAATTATCCAGCTCTCCCTTAGTTTCCTCTTCAGTGTGGAATACTAAAGTGTTATTTTAGGAACATAATTGTTCATTCACAGGTTTCAAACGTTGCAACAACAGTAAAAATATATTTTAATAAGATTTCTTTCACATCATAGGATTTGCCGAGAGTTACAACAAAGTCCAGAGCACAGCTTTTAGTAGAAGAAAGGGCAGAAAGCTAGAGTCCATGACGTTCAGAAACAGAAAGGGGCGGGGGGGGGGGGGGCTTCCCTGGTGGTGCAGTGGTTGAGAGTCTGCCTGCCAACGCGGGGTACACGGGTTCGAGCCCTGGTCTGGGAAGATCCCACATGCCGCGGAGCGACTAGGCCCGTGAGCCACAACTACTGAGCCTGAGCGTCTGGAGCCTGTGCTCCGCGACAAGAGAGGCCGCGATGGTGAGAGGCCCGCGCACCGCGATGAAGAGTGGCCCCCGCTTGCCGCAACTAGAGAAAGCCCTCGCACAGAAACGAAGACCCAACACAGCCATAAATAAATAAATTAATTTAAAAAAACAAAAAACAAAAAAACAGAGGTGGCTGGTACGACCAAAAAAGTATCCTTCTCCCCTGTATTTTTTCCCAGATTTCTTACAGATCACTCATAATTCTGAATTTAGAACACGAAGTCCTTTTGTAAGCGTCTGCTCTCCTTTGCTATACCTGCTAATAAAAATATTTCATTGTCTGACTAAATCCTCCATCATATTTATGAAAATGGATTAGTCATCCTGAAACTTATGTTCAGACATTATGACAGAATATCAGGAACTAAAATCAGCCTTTTAAAACAATGGAAGTTGAGTTAAATCCAGAACTTACTTTAAGTTGTCAATATATTCTTTGTTTAGATTCTAGATTTAGAAATACTAATTGGATTCTCCAGTAACAGTAACTTAATTCTATATATTTGCTTAAGTTTTTTACCTTTCAAAAATGCAACTTTAGGGCCTCCCTGGTGGCGCAGTGGTTAGGAATCCGCCTGCCAATGCAGGGGCCACGGGTTCGTGCCCCGGTCCAGGAAGATCCCACATGCCGCGGAGCAACTAGGCCCGTGAGCCACACCTACTGAGCCTGCATGTCTGGAGCCTGTGCTCCGCAACGGGAGAGGCCGCGACAGTGAGAGGCCCACGCACCGCTATGAAGAGTGGCCCCCGCTCACCGCAACTGGAGAAAGCCTTTGCACAGAAACGAAGACCCAACACAGCCAAAAAAAAAAAAAAAAAAAAAAAATTAATTAATTAAAAAAAAAGTAAAGATTGATGAGATAAAACTAAAGAAGTAAAGTTAGAATTTAAGAAACATGCTTAATTTAAAAAAAAAATGCAACTTTACATCTTGCTTAACACTTCAATTAACTTCTTGAGTTAGGAAATCACTATTATATATCATAATATCTATTTTATTGATGAGTAAACTCGGTACTAGAAAATTAAGTAATTTGTTCAAATTCACATGGAAAGTTAGTGGCAGAACAGAAATTGGATTCAGAATTTCTCAGGTCTGCTTCAGAACTCTGCTATATAGCATAGTGCTTACTCTATTCTGCATGAGTTTTTAAAATTTTTCACAAGTATTTTTAGAAATAGTTAAAATTCAAATGACAGAAATAATATTTTGTCTTTTCTAATTTTATGAACACATCAATACTACATGGCTAAAATAGACATATGAGTTCAACAATAAAGGACCCAGCATTTCAGAAATATGTGAAACCAAACTATAATTTACATTCAATACATACTAGAGGTAAAATACTGATGAACAGGGGCGCTCAAATTTAAAATCTGATTCCACATATACTTCCTGATAATTTAAGTCTTGCTATCAACATCCCTCTAACATGCCATACTAGTAGTTAGATGTCAGTGGTCATTTCTGAAAATCACCTAACACTAGAACTCAGTAATTAGCTGCCTTTTCAAGTCTCTGTTATTTATTTATCACAATTCCTCCTTTTTCTGGTTTTTGGTCAATTTTGGGGGCACGACTTGATGATCATTTCTGAATTTGTACCTGGACCGGAGCTCCTCCTCTCAACTACACCCCCTGCCAGAGTCCTCGATCACTGGAATAGCTTACTTACTCTATGTCCCACATCCTCACGTCAGTTCTTCACCGTCAGGCAGCAGGGGTACCACTCCTTGAACCCTGCTGGTTCCAGCTCCTCAAACTCTGATACCCTGCCTGCATTTCCTCCGCACGAGCCCCCGGATATGCATCCCTCAGAACCGTCCTGCCCCTGCCTCCCCCGTTCCTCCTCCTTCTCCTTAGCTACTCAGCTCCGACTGTCCATGTCTGCAGAGGACAACCTGCACCCAGACCAGCTAACGTGCAGCTTTAAAAAAGGTGCATTCCTGGCTTTCCTCAGCATTAATTATTTCTAAAAACAGGTTCACTAGCATCCTCTGCTTCTTCACCCTGTATGCATCCTGCGAGCTGCATGCCCTACTAAAACACTAAAAGCCTCCAAACTTCTAAACGCTAAAACACTGCAAAAGGAAGTCACAGAATCCTGGCAACGGGGTAGATTAAAATTTCCTGTTATTTCATCTTGGCCTGAACCTCAGTACTCCGGGGCAAACTCTGTAGTTGTCTTTGACTGATTTTTGACTACTTTCCCACAGAAACTATTGCTGACCTTCTCCAATGGCACAAATCTGAATCTCTCTCGGTCACTAATTACCCTGCCTCCTAAATTTACTAAGAAAGTCAAGATCATCAAATATGAGCGAGTGCCTTTGATCGTCTTTGCATTAGGGGTTGAAGTACCACCACCGCCCCGCGGCCCCCTCCAAACACACACACACACCTTTGCCTCCTTCTTTTTGACTTCTTCCTAGTCTAGGGGAACATGTCCCCACTCACAGGACTCAAATTTCTTACCCATGTATTGGATCTCATCATTTTATCCTTCCTCAGGAAGAAGCCTCATGTCTCCTCCATCTTAAATCTGTCCCCCTTCCGACAGGCACCCGAATAAGTGCCCCCCAGCCTTGAAAGCTTTTCCTCGGCAGTCTTACCCTCTGGTGACACAGCGCCATTCCCCTCCCCTTCCCACTGACAGGCTCCCCAAAGCCCACCTCTGTGGCTCCCACTGCCCCAGAAATTACTCCTCTGCCCCATGCCAATGGACTTCAGACTTCACCTCGTTTCTGAAACTGCTTTTAAGGCCACCAATGCTCTTTTGGTCACTAAATCTAAACGCTTCGTCTTAGATGCCTTTTTACTCTCAACTTTTCAGAAACACCCACCTTCAGTTTTCCGAAAGTCTTTGGCTCTCTGTGATCTTTCCTGGGAATTCTCCAAGTGTCCCCAGTCACTCCATCCTCCTTTTATTTCATCTGTCTTTCCTCCTGTCTTACGCCCTTCCTGCCTCACCTTCCAGCCCCACATCTTTCAATACAGGCATTCTACTAGGGCTTAATAAACTGCGCTCTGGAATTACGCTCCTAGGGATTGGTTTCTGACTCTGCCACAGACAGGCAGCATAAACTTGGGCAAGCTGTTTAAAAGCTCTGAAATGGCTCTGAGGAATAAATGGAATCATGCATGTAAAACACATAGGATAGTTCCTGGCAAGTAAGTGCTCAATAATTATTAGTATTATCGCCCTAATCAACACTTTCAAAGCCTCATATTATCTGATTCTTAAAATTCTCCTCCTCCTGGCCCCTCTTGTTAATGATGTTATTATTCTTTTTATGAATCAGATTCAAAGCATGAGTCATCTTTACTCCTCCCTTTCCTCTCGTTAACCAAATCTGTTGATTGACCTGTCATGTCTCTTTAAGCAGTAGGCCTTGGTCATCTGCAGTATCATGATAACCTTCAAAACGATCTTTCTGCCTCTATTCACTCTATCCCCAGTGAATACATTTCACTATTAGAGTGAATTTTCTACTGTGGTTGTGATCTGGTCACTCACTCCTCTTCTCGAAAGCTTCAACAGCTCTCAGCTACCTCTTAAATGAACCCCAGTGTCCCTCTCCAGTTCAGCTGCTTATACCTCCCCTAAGGAAGCCACTCCAGATGTACCTGGACACTTTTTTCAAATCTGCTCTGAACTTTTCTACCCCAAACATTTACCTTTTGTCTGGAGTATTTTCCCATTCCATTTTCTCCTGGCAAAATTCTATGTATACTCAGGCTTAGGCCAGATGGAACAAATCTCTTGCCCCTTTTAACTCAGATAGCCCTTTGCATCTCTTACGATATTTATCTTTTTTTCCCAGCACACCATTTTATTATTATTTGAATCTAAATATTATCTCCCTATTAGAACGTAAGTTCTCCAGGACAAGAATTGTATTTTTCCTGCAGCCCTTACACAGAACAGACACTCAATAGGTGCTGATTGAATGAATTGATACGTCAATCACTCTTCACCAGAGACTGAAGCATACAGTTCCTTTAATTAGATTTTAACTTATCAAGCAATATTTCTACCCACTTTTTAATATTTCCCATTGTAGGCCTACACTAAAGATAAAGTAGACACTTCTTGGAGTTTCAAATGAAGGATAATGATAACGAACAATTGAGTAAAGAAATAAACTCTTGGGGTTATACATTGATGTGCAACCACAGAGATGCAAAAAGTTAAGATTCCATCCAAAACTTTCAAAATCTTTTACGCATTTTACATTATCCAATTTCTCCTAGTATGTTTATTTCCTTTTCTACACTTCAGCTGGCTTGCAGACTTCTAATTTTCTTACATAACTTCTTCAGCAGATTCCAAGTGTTTGGCAATATGAGTTTGCACTTGTGCTATCAAGAGCAACAACTGCTCCAAAAATGATGTGGTTTCATTTGTTTTAATTTCAACATCAATTTGAAGCAACCAAAGAACCAAGACCATTTCTTGGCCACATTAATTTGTTTTCATATATTGTTTTAACATCAGATCGATTCGTTTCCTAAGAAAAAATATGTTGCAACAATTTCTTTCTTACAAGTTTGGTAAGAAGGTGCTTCTCAGGCAAGGTTTCTTCCTCGTATTTTTTTAATCAATCTTTATAAATTGCACTAAGGAGCAAAACCTTCCACAAGATGCTCGTATAGTATTCATAAATGGTAATGAATAAATCTGACAGGATTTTCATAATCACAAATCCAGGATTTTCAGGGCACATATAATTTAGATATCCTGGTACTGCTGCAAAGGATCCTGACTAAACTTGCTCTCTGGCAATCTGGGTTAGAACACTGGTGAATTTCAGGGCTCATCAGTGGACTTCATCACCACTGACAGCAGCAAATGTCAAAAATAAAAGAGTCGGGGGGAGAAGGAACTGAAAGGGTGGTATATGTAAGGCAACCGGCACTTATTGAGAAGTTATGCTGCGTTCATTTTCATTGATGTGGAAATGAAGAATTAACTTGAGCATGCAGCTAATAAGTGTATGACACGAAGCCAGCATCTGAATGCCACAGCATTTCCACCATACGAAAGCTTTTAAAGATGGTGAAGTATTATACTCACCCATCGATAACACACATTATCAACTGGCTATAGGAAATAAAGAATCCTTTCTTTTGGTCTGAGTTTTACATTTTGATGAGTGCATATATATTAAATAAGGTCTATACAGTCTAATAGTGGCTGTCTGAACCAAAGATATACAGTTGACCAGAACAAACCTCTTTTGCTACTCTGAGCCAACAGTCAGAGAGTGTGTGTGTCTGTGTGTGTGTGTGTGTTGTGTGTCGTGTGTGTGCTGTGTAACGGTAGAAGCCAGCTGTAGTTGCAGTGGGGGAAGGAAGTGGTTGCCATGGGGTGTTCAAGGAAAGAGGAAGAAATAGAAAAGATGGAAAATCAAGTTTTCAATTGAATTCTTAATTGTATTCCTCTAAGAACATATGGAACTGACAGGTAGGCTGTCAGTTGTTTTTATGTAAAAAAACCCACAAACCTACAGTATTTCTTAACTCAAAGAATTATTATAAAACCTCATTAAAGATTTATTTTAGAAAGCAAAACAGTGACATTTAAACCAGGTTCATGCTAATAGGAATACGGAATTTCTAGTTAGGTAAACTATTTTTCTTCAGTCACAGCAGAAACGAAGAAGCTTGCTTTACTTAAGGCCCCAATAAAAATAACTAATAAAATTAACATAATTAACGTTTCCTCACTTATTTATTAGACTTATTTAGTGTATATTAGAAGACTACTGGGAAAAATCCCATGGGGATAGAAATTATATAATTGTTTTTCCAAAGACACACCTCTTTAATTCTAATGATGGATCTTGCTTTTAAAACGGTGTATGCGGTTATTTCATTAAAACTTATCTGATTGGCCTTGGGGGAGCCTACAATGGCAC
The DNA here is from genome assembly GCF_028021215.1 of Eschrichtius robustus. NCBI lineage: Eukaryota > Metazoa > Chordata > Mammalia > Artiodactyla > Eschrichtiidae > Eschrichtius > Eschrichtius robustus. The sequence continues at coordinate 9,866,946 of NC_090827.1, forward strand.
ACAGGGTTCACTACAGGTTCTAAAATCCCGTAAAGCCGCCGTTGGGGGCAGAGGAGAAGGCTGTAAAAAGTGAGGCAAGGCTGAAAGTCCTCCAGAGCTGGAGAGGCACTACTCAGGGTTCCCCTTTCCACCCCACTGACTCCTTGATTTCACTAACTGATTCCAGTGTTCCCAATATGAGTCAAAACCTTCGCCAGAAAGACTGAGTAATGATTTCAAATCAAAAGACAAGTAATTACAGTACATACTCACGGGGGATATGGCCAATAGTTTATAAAAATTGTAAATGGAGTGTAATCATTAAAACTGTATAAAAATTAATAAAAAAGACAATTAGCTGTAATTTATGGCACATAAATACAGTTATATAGAAATTCAAACAGAGGCTCTATTTTTTCTTAAAAAAGTGAATTTCTTCTAACAACGGAGGGACTGCAAGTTCTGCATAAAAAATGGTTAAAAATAAATTCTTTGAAACAACTTACATAATTGTTCTCCAACTTTCTGGGACAGTGAAAAATCCACATTTTTGCCAGATGGAATCTCAGTTAGTGATCACTGCCAATAAATAAATGCTTGAGCACATTTTCCTGGAATGGGACTCCCTGGGCATGACTTTCTCCAAATCTCCCTCAGGAGCCCAGATAATAGTGTTTCTGTTCTCACAAAATAAGTCATGTCCCACACAACAGCTGCTACCACACCTGAGATCAGCTGCCTCAGACTGTCCCAGTGACCTTTCACCCTGTTAAATGGTATTTCCTGGCAGGGGAGAAGCAGGCTTCAGCGGGGCTTCCTTAGAGAAACGTCAAAACTGGTTAGTGTGCAATGGTAACCGATTGGTAATCACAGCTGACTCTGTATCCCTCAGACATAAAATAAACTTTTCAAATTTCTGAGATACGAAATACTTAGCATGAGCACAAAATCTCTCAATGGCAATACACTGGCTGATAAAATTAATTTACTTTAAAGTGGCATGCTTTGCTTCAAGCAACTCAGTAAATGAATGAGCGAAAATATATTAAGAAGGAAAGTGAGAGGAAAGTGATTATTTGTATCACCAAAAATAGGTCACATTAAAAAAATCACACAAATACAAACAAATTAATATAACAAAGCAGAAACAGACTCACAGACATAGAGAACAAATTAGTGGTTACCTGTGGGGAGAGGGAAGGGCGAAGGGCATGATAGGGGTAGGGGATTAAGAGGTACAAACTGCTGTGTATAAAATAAGCTATAAGGATATATTATTATACAGCACAGGGAATATAGTCACTATTTTACAATAACTTTAAATGGAGTATAACCTATAAAAATTTTGAATTGCTATGCTGTACACCTGAACTATATAACACTGTAAATCAACTATAGTTCAATAAAAAAATAAAATTAAAAGAATCACAGTAATGGTGCCTTAAAGTGTCAACATCTCTAGAACATTTTAAATGACTTGATTTAAAAAACCATTTTAAATTCAGTGTTTCAGAGAATTGGACCCACTGCATTAAATAACTGCATATGTGTTAACATCTTCTTTCTCTAGTGCAATTCATGTGTAGATATTAGAATTCATAAATGAATCCGAAAACTTTTTCCACATTGAATTTTAGTGAGGAGATATACAAGTTGGACAAAGAAATTTCAAATAAATTAGGAAAAAAACTAGACTTATACATAAATTCATACGTAAAGCTAATAAAAGCAATGGTCCCCTCCAAATAGGCAATGCAGTTAATTCATTATTTAAATAGGTGAAAAAATACATTGAAAAGTGAATTATAATTCCATAATAAGTTTCCAAAATGCTGCTTCAGGAAGACAACACTGAAATGTAAGTCAATCCAATTTGAAGAGTCTGGAAACAACCTAGTGAAATATTTTTGGACAAATATGCGTACTGCTGGAAATAACATCAGCCTAGACTTCAAATCACTCTGTGTAGAATAGATAGATGGTAATGAGTTTGGCCAAACCGAGTGATAACTGAATGGATACTCTGTTACTAAGAGAAGCTTAAATGAGATAATATTGCCTCTCTTATCCTCAGTGAGTTCACTACCACCACCTATTCTTTTCCATTTCCTTCACCCCTCCCCCTAGTTAAAATTTTTATTACTTAACCTCTGGATGATAGCTTTCATATTGGGTTTGGTCTTTGGTCTTTCCCACCACAAATCCAAACTGTACAGAAGTGATCTTCCCAAAACGCTGCTTTAATAATATCAGAAAGCTCTGATTGCTCGTCATAGCTTAACAAAGTAAAATTCAAATTCTACACACACACAAACAGGGCCCTTCTACTCCTCCATCTCCACACACAGTATCACTCTCTCCTTCACTTGAACTGGAGGTCCAGGCAGGCTGAGCCGTGCTTGCCCACTGTCGGGCTCTGTTGCCCACTTGTTTCCTGTTCAGGCATTTCTCCTAGCTTGGAATCCTCCTCCCGAACCCATACCCTCTCATCCAAACAAAACTCAGCCTTTCTGGGCTTCCCTGGCGGCGCAGTGGTTAAGAATCCGCGTGCCAATGCAGGCGACATGGGTTCGAGCCTTGGTCTGGGAAGATCCCACATGCTGCGGAGCAACTAAGCCCGTGCGCCACAACTATTGAGCCTGCGCTCTAGAGCCCGTGAGCCGCAACTACTGAGCCCGCGTGCTACAACTACTGAAGCTTGCGCGCCTAGAGCCCATGCTCTGCAACAAGAGAAGCCACCGTGATGAGAAGCCCACGCACCACAACGAAGAGTAGCCTCTGCTCACCGCAACTAGAGAAAGCCCGCACACAGCAATGAAGACCCAATGCAGCCAAAAATAAATAAATTAAATAAATTAAAACAAACAAACAAACTCAGCCTTTCTGGGCTACTCATATGCTGCCCTTTCCGATTCCCCTACTCAGGGGATTTTATGCTCTTGAATGAGTGAAACCATAACTGTCAAGTCCAAAAGCAGTTCAGTTGTCACTCTGTATGATTTCTCTAAAATCTGACAATTACTATGTCTTCCTTGAAACATATGTCATCTTTTAATTAAAAGACAGAAAAAAACATTTTTCTTACTGCAAACTATGCAATCTATGCTCACACAGAAAATTTAGAAAATACAGAGAAAAAGAATGTAAAAGTCAAGCACAATCCCATCACTTACATAACCGGTATTTAATACGATTCTATGTTCTTCCATTTTTCTCTATTTATATATAATATATATAGTTATGTATAAAGATGGGACAAGGTGAAGGTACTTAATGCCACTGAACCATATACTTAAAAATGGCTGCAATGGTAAATTTTATGTATATTTTACCACAATAAAAAATATACGACTATGCAGTATAACATACTGTTACAACATACTGTTTTATAACATTAATTTTCATTTAATAATCAGTAATATATTTCTGTGACATTTCTAATCCTCAAAAATACTTTTATGCTTATCTTATCATTTTTTATCCACGATGATAAGTTTAATCATTTGGTTCAAGTAGTGACTGTGAGATTTCTAAATTGTAAAAGAACCTTTCCTCTTTGTAATGAAAAATTATCTGTGAGATGATGATTTGAGACGGTGGAATTTAGATTCCAGATGTTTGAGCATATATTTTGAAGGCAGAGCCAATAGGACTTGCTTATGGATTGGCTGAGAAAACTGGAGGAATCACAGATTTTTGGCCCGAGTAACTGGGTGAATGGTGCAAATTATTGAGATGGGGGAAAACCTGAGTAGAAATGGGATTGTCTTTTTTTAGGCAGAATTGTAAATTCGGAGTTTTGTTTTATATAGATTGAGTGTGATATGCTCATTAAATATCCAAGTATACTTGTCAGGTAGCCAATAGGCAGGGCTGGCCTCATAGGTATATGAAATATGCAGTTTCACAGGGCCCACACTCAGAAAGCCCCATATTTGGTTTAATGCTCTGCTGTTGTCATCTTGACATTCTCAGTGATTTTTAACAGAGGGCTCCACATTTTCACTTTGCATTGGGGGGCACCCCAAAGTTAAGTAGCTTGTCCTACCAATTGGATATAATAATTTCTAATATAACAGAGAGGCTGGAGCTGGAGGTATAATTTTGGAGGTCATAGGAATAAAGATGGTATTCAAAACTGTGGACCTGGATGAAAGCACGCAAGATGAGCACGGCTTGAGATGAGGTCATAGGACTGAGCCTTGTGGTGCTCTAACTTTGAGAGGTCTTGGAAAAGAAGACAGACTTTGCAAATAGGACTAATAAAGGGTGTCCAATAAGACAAGAGGAAAACCAGGAGAGTGTAGTATTACAGAAGCCAAGTGAAGAAAGTGCTTCAAAACAGAGTCATTAGTTGGGTCAAATCCTGCTGAGAGATAAGAGTAAGATGAGAACAGTAGGCTGACCTTTGGATTTGGCAAGATGGAGACTGCTGCTGTCCTTGACAAGAACAATTTCAGTGGTGTGTCGGGTGAAGAAAGAATGGGAAGAAAGCCTATAAAGACAGCAAGTACATATAATCCTTTACCAGAGCTCTAAAAGAGAAGAGGGATATTGTTTCTAGGGAGGATTAAAAAATATTGAGAGCTATTATAAAATGTTTCTATGCTGATGGGAAGAAACTGGAAGGGCTAAATTGATGTCATAGGGGAAGGAAGTGACTATTTTAACTTAGTCCTTGAGTGAGTGAGAGAGAATGGGGTTCAGAGTACCAGCACAAGGGTTGACCCCAGAGAGGTACAAATTTGGTTCATCCATTGAGACAGGAGAGAAGGCAGAGTGTAAGGGTACAGGTATGGATACACTGGTAGATTTGGGAGGTAGGAGGCTAATGGGCTTTCCTGATCACTGTGTGAAATAGGATAAAATCTTTGCATTGTGCTGTAATATTTTATAAATCTAAGCCATGCTTATTTCTCTACTAAACTGAAGTTCATGTTTTTAGAAAACAACAGTGGTGAGAGAAGAAAAGAGCTAGTAGGTTTAGCTTTCTTTTTGTTATTCTAACATCAGACTCAGATGTTTGACAAGGAAACCAAAAAGACAGTTTAATGGGAAAGGAATAATCTTTTCAGCAAATGGTGCTGGGACAAATGAATATCCACGTGCAAAAGAATGAAGTTGGACCTGTACCTCACACCATATATAAAAATTAATTCAAAATGGATGAAATACCTAAATACAAGGGCAAAACTATAAAACTGTTAGAAGAAAACATAGATGTAAATCTTCATGACCTTGGATTAGGCAATGGTTTCTTAGATAGGACATCAAAATCATAAACAAAAGAAAAAAACAGATTAATTGGACTTAATAAAAATAAGAAACTTTTGTGCTTCAAATGACACTATCAAAAAAGTGAAAAGACAACCCAAAGAATGAGAAAATATTTGAAAATCATATATCTGATAAGGGTTAGTATCCAGAACATATAAAGAACTCTTCCAACTCAACAGTAAAATGACAAACAATCCAATTTCTGAAAATGGACAAAGGATTTGAATGGACATTTCTCCAAAGAAGATATACAAATGACTAACAAACAAATGAAAAGATGCTCAATATCATTACTCATTAGGGAAATACAAATCAAAACCACAATGAGATACCATTCTTCTACACCCAGCAGGATGATTATAATAAAAAAGACAATAACAGGTGTTGGTAAGGATGTGGAGAAACTGGAAACATCATATATTGCTGGTAGGAATGCAAAATGAAGCAGCAACTTTGAGAAACAGCTTATCAGTTCTTCAAAAAGTCAAACATAGAGTTACCTTATGATCCAGAAATTCCACCCTTAGGCGTATACCCAAGAGAACTGAAAACATGTCCATAGAAAGACTTGCACACAAATATTCATACTAGTATTATTCGTAACAGTCCAAAAGTAAAAACAACCCAAATGTCCATCAACTGATGAATAAAAAAATGTGGTGTATACATACAATGGGACATTATTCAGTCATGAAAAGGAATGAAATACTGATATATGATATGATATGGATGAACCTTCAAATCAGACACTAAGTGAAAGAAGGTAGATCCAAAAGGATCCATATTCTGTGATTCCAATTATATGAAATGGCAAGAGTTAGTGGAAGCTTCCTAGAGGAGATGAAAATTCACCATGGACAAAGTGGCACAAGCACACTCCAGATAAAGGGCACACGTTAGCAAAGATACAGACATGTGAAACCACTGGGATATTTGAATAATGTCGTTGCAATGTAGCCTGGGTATACAATAAAGAACTGTGGAAGAGTAAGTCAGGAATGTAGGATGAGCCAGATTTTTAAAGGCCTTGAACGACTTGAAATTTATTCAATGAGAAGTCCTCTTTGCTTTTACAGCACATCTATTACGTCACTTTAAAACCTTCTGCAGGAGGAGCTTCAAGATGGCGGAAGAGTAAGACGCGGATATCACCTTCCTCTCCACAAATACATCAGAAATACACCTGCATGTGGAACAGCACCTACAGAACACCTACTGAACGCTGGCAGAAGACCTCAGACCTCCCAAAAGGCAAGAAACTCCCCACGTACCTGGGGAGGGCAAAAGAAAAAAGAAACAACAGAGACAAAACAATAGGGACGGGACCTGCACCAGTGGGAGGGCGCCGTGAAGGAGGAAAGGTTTCCACACGCTAGGAAGCCCCTTCGCGGGCGGAGACTGTGGGTGGCGGAGGGGGGGAGCCACGGAGGAGAGCGCAGCCACAGGGGTGCGGAGGGCAAAGCGGAGAGATTCCCGCACGGAGGCTCGGCGCCGAGCAGCACTCACCAGCCCGAGAGGCTTGTCTGCTCACCCGCCGGGGCAGGCGGGGCTGGGAGCTGAGGCTCCGGCTTCAGTCGGATCGCAGGGAGAGGACTGGGGTTGGCGGCGTGAACACAGCCTGCAGGGGCTAGTGCGCCACGGCTAGCCGGGAGGGAGTCCGGGAAAAGTTCTGCAGCTGCCGAAGAGGCAAGAGACTTTGTCTTACCTCTTTGTTTCCTGCTGCGCGAGGAGAGGGGATTCAGAGCGCCGCCTAAACGAGCTCCAGAGACGGGTGCGAGCCGCGGCCATCAGCGCGGACCCCAGAGACGGGCATGAGACGCTAGGGCTGCTGCTGCCGCCACCAAGAAGCCTGTGTGCGAGCACAGGTCACTCTCCACACCGCCCCTCCCGGGAGCTGGTGCAGCCTGCCACGGCCAGGCTCCTGTGATCCACGGACAACTTCCCCGGGAGAACGCACGGCGCGCCTCGGGCTGCTGCAACGTCACGACGCCTCTGACGCTGCAGGCTCGCCCCGCCTCCTCCGTACAGCTCCCTCCCCCCGGCCTGAGTGAGCCAGAGCCCCCGAAGCAGCTGCTCCTTTAACCCCGTCCTGTCTGAGCGAAGAGCAGACGCCCTCAGGAGACCTACACGCAGAGGCGGCTCCAAATCCAAAGCTGAACCCTGGGAGCTATGCAAACAAAGAAGACAAAGGGAAATCTCTTCCAGCAGCCTCAGGAGCAGCGGATTAAAGCTCCACAATCAACTTGATGTACCCTGCATACGTGGAATACCTGAACAGACAACCAATCATCCCAAATTGAGAAGGTGGACTTTGGGAGCAACGATATATATATATTTTTTCCCTTCTTCTCTTTTTGTGAGTGTGTATGTGTATGCTTCTCTGTGTAATTTTGTCTGTATAGCTTTGCTTTTACCATTTTTCCTAGGTTCTGTCTATTTTTTTTTTTTTTACTTTAAAAAATATTTTTCTTAATAATTATTTTTTATTTTTTATTTTAATAACTTTATTTTATATTATTTTACTTTATTTTATTTTATCTTCTTTCTTTCTTTTGTTCTATTTTTTCTTTTATTCTGAGCCATGTGGATGAAAGGCTCTCGGTGCTCCAGCCAGGCGTCAGGGCTGTGCCTCTGAGGTGGGAGAGCCAACTTCAGGACACTGGTCCACAAGAGACCACCCACGTAATATCAAATGGCGGAAATCTCCCAGAGATCTCCATCTCAACTCTAAGACCCAGCTTCACTCAACGACCAGGCAAGCTACAGTGCTGGACACCCTATGCCAAACAACTAGCAAGACAGGAACACAACCCCACCCATTAGCAGAGAGGCTGCCTAAAATCATAATAAGTTCACAGACAACGCAAAACACACCACTGGACGCAGACCTGCCCACCAGAAAGACAAGATACAGCTTCATCCACAAGAACACAGGCATTAGTCCCCTCCACCAGGAAGCCTACACAACCCACTGAACCAACCTTAGCCACTGGGCACAGACACCAAAAACAATGGAAACTACGAACCTGCAGCTTGCAAAAAGGAGATCCCAAACACAGTAAGTCAAGCAAAATGAGAAGACAGAGAAACACACAGCAGATGAAGGAACAAGGTAAAACCCCACCAGACCAAACAAATGAAGAGGAAATAGGCAGCCTACCTGAAAAAGAATTCAGAGTAATGATAGTAAAGATGATTCAAAATCTTGGAAACAGAATCGGGAAAATACAAGAAACGTTTAACAAGGACGTAGAAGAACTAAAGAGCAAGCAAACAGTGATGAACAACAAAATAAATGAAATTAAAATTTCTCTAGAAGGAATCAATAGCAGAATAACTGAGGCAGAAGAACGGATAAGTGATCTGGAAGATAAAACAGTGGAAGTAACTACCACAGAGCAGAATAAAGAAAAAAGAATGAAAAGAATTGAGGCCAGTCTCAGATACCACTGGTTCAATAGTAAATGTACCAACATTTGAATTATAGGGGTCCCAGAAGAAGAAGAGAAAAAGAAAGGGACTGAGAAAATATTTGAAGAGATTATAGTTGAAAACTTCCCTAATATGGGAAAGGAAATAGTCAATCAAGTCCAGGAAGGGCAGAGAGTCCCATAAAGGATAAATCCAAGGAGAAACACACAAGACACATATTAATCAAACTATCAAAAATTAAATACAAAGAAAACATATTAAAAGCAGCAAGGGAAAAACAACAAATAACACACAAGGGAATCCCCATAAGGTTAACAGCTGATCTTTCAGCAGAAACTCTGCAAGCCAGAAGGGAGTGGCAGGACAAATTTAAAGTGATGAAGGAGAAAAACCTACAACCAAGATTATTTTACCCAGCAAGGATCTCATTCAGATTCAGTGGAGACGTTAAAACCTTTACAGACAAGCAAAAGCTAAGAGAATTCAGCACCACCAAACCAGCTTTACAACAAATGCTAAAGGAACTTCTCTAGGCAGGAAACATAAGAGAAGGAAAAGACCTACAATAACAAACCAAAAACAATTAAGAAAATGGTAATAGAACATACGTATCAATAATTACCTTAAATGTAAATGGATTAAATGCTCCAACCAAAAGACATAGACTGGCTGAATGGATACAAAAACAAGACCCGTACATATGTTGTCTACAAGAGACCCACTTCAGACCTAGGGACACATACAGACTGAAAGTGAGGGGATGGAAAAAGATATTCCATGCAAATGGAAATCAAAAGAAAGCTGGAGTAGCAATTCTCATATCAGCCAAAAGAGACTTTAAAATAAAGACTATTACAAGAGACAAAGAAGGACACTACATAATGATCAAGGGATCGATCCAAGAAGAAGATATAACAATTGTAAATATTTATGCACCCAACATAGGAGCACCTCAATACATAAGGCAAATACTAACAGCCATAAAAGGAGAAATTGACAGTAACACAATCATAGTAGGGACTTTAACACCCCACTTTCACCACGGACAGATCATCCAAAAGGAGAATAAATAAGGAAACACTAGCTTTAAATGGCACATTAAACAAGATGTACTTAATTGATATTTATAGGACATTCTACCCAAAAACAACAGAATACACATTCTTCTCAAGTGCTCATAGAACATTCTCCAGGATAGATCATATCTTGGGTCACAAATCAAGCCTTGGTAAATATAACAAAATTGAAATCGTATCAAGTATCTTTTCTGACCACAACGCTATGAGACTAGATATCAGTTACAGGAAAAAATCTGTAAAATATACAAGCACATGGAGGCTAAACAATACACTACTTAATAACCAAGAGATCGATAAAGAAATCAGAGAGGAAATCAAAAAATACCTAGAAACAAATGACAATGAAAACACAATGACCCAAAACCTATGGGATGCAGCAAGAGCAGTTCTAAGCGGGAAGTTTATAGCAATACAATCCTACCTCAAGAAACAAGAAACATCTCAAATAAAAACCTAACCTTACACCTAAAGCAGTTAGAGAAAGAAGAACAAAAAAACCCCAAAGTTAGCAGAAGGAAAGAAATCATAAAGATCAGATGAGAAACAAATGAAAAAGAAATGAAGGAAATGATAGCAAAGATCAATAAAACTAAAAGCTGGTTCTTTGAGAAGATAATCAAAATCGATAAACCATTAGCCAGGCTCATCAAGAAAAAAAGGGAGAAGACTCAAATCAATAGAATTAGAAATGAAAAAGGAGGAGTAACAACTGACACTGCAGAAATACAAAGGATCATGAGAGATTACTACAAGCAACTCTATGCCAATAAAATGGACAACCTGGAAGAAAGGGACAAATTCTTAGAAATGCACAACCTTCTGAGACTGAACCAGGAAGAAATAGAAAATATGAACAGACCAATCACAAGCACTGAAATTGAAACTGTGATTAAAAATCTTCCAACAAACAAAAGCCCAGGACCAGATGGCTTCACAGGTGAATTCTGTCAAACATTTAGAGAAGAGCTAACACCTATCCTTCTCAAACTCTTCCAAAATATTGCAGAGGGAGGAACACTCCCAAACTCATTCTACGAGGCCACCATCACCCTGATACCAAAACCAGACAAAGATGTCACAAAGAAAGAAAACTACAGGCCAATATCACTGATGAACATAGATGCAAAAATCCTCAACAAAATACTAGCAAACAGAATCCAACAGCACATTAAAAGGATCATACACCATGATCAAGTGGGGTTTATCCCAGGAATGCAAGGATTCTTCAGTATACGCAAATCAATCAATGTGATAAACCACATTAACAAACTGAAGGAGAAAAACCATATGATCATCTCAATAGATGCAGAAAAAGCTTTCGACAAAATTCAACACCGATTTATGATAAAAACTCTCCAGAAAGTAGGCATAGAGGGAACTTTCCTCAACATAATAAAGGCCATATATGACAAACCCACAGCCAACATTGTCCTCAATGGTGAAAAACTGAAACCATTTCCACTAAGATCAGGAACAAGACAAGTTTGCCCACTCTCACCACTATTATTCAACATAGTTTTAGAAGTTTTAGCCACAGCAATCAGAGAAGAAAAAGAAATAAAAGGAATCCAAATCGGAAAAGAAAAAGTAAAGCTGTCACTGTTTGCAGATGACATGATACTATACATAGAGAACCCTAAAGATGCTACCAGAAAACTACTAGAGCTAATCAATGAATTTGGTAAAGTAGCAGGATACAAAATTAATGCACAGAAATCTCTAGCATTCCTATACACTAATGATGAAAAATCTGAAAGTGAAATTAAGAAAACACTCCCATTTACCATTGCAACAAAAAGAATAAAATTCCTAGGAATAAACCTACCTATGGAGACAAAAGACCTGTATGCAGAAAATTATAAGACACTGATTAAAGAAATTAAAGATGATACAAATAGATGGAGAGTTATACCATGTTCTTGGATTGGAAGAATCGACATTGTGAAAATGACTCTACTACCCAAAGCAATCTACAGATTCAATGCAATCCCTATCAAACTGCCACTGGAATTTTTCACAGAAGTAGAACAAAAAATTTCACAATTTGCATGGAAACGCAGAAGACCCCGAATAGCCAAAGCACTCTTGAGGAAGAAAAACGGAGCTGGAGGAATCAGGCTCCCTGACTTCAGACTATACTACAAAGCTACAGTAATCAAGACAGTATGGTACTGGCACAAAAACAGAAATATAGATCAATGGAACAGGATAGAAAGCCCAGAGATAAACCCACGCACATATGGTCACCTTATCTTTGATAAAAGAGGCAAGAATATACAGTGGAGAAAAGACAGCCTCTTCAATAAGTGGTGCTGGGAAAACTGGACAGCTACATGTAAAAAAATTAGAACACTCCCTAACACCATACACAAAAATAAACTCAAAATGGATTAAAGACCTAAATGTAAGGCCAGACACTATCAAACTCTTAGAGGAAAACATAGGCAGAACACTCTATGACATAAATCACAGCAAGATCCTTTTTGACCCACCTCCTGAGAAATGGAAATAAAAACAAACAAAAACAAATGGGACCTAATGAAACTTAAAAGCTTTTGCACAGTAAAGGAAACCATAAACAAGACAAAAAGACAACCCTCAGAATCGGAGAAAATATTTGCAAATGAAGCAACTGACAAAGGATTAATCTCCAAAATTTACAAGCAGCTCATGAAGCTCAATATCAAAAAAACAAACAACCCAATCCAAAAATGGGCAGAAGACCTAAATAGACACTTCTCCAACGAAGATATACAGATTGCCAACAAACACATGAAAGAATGCTCAACGTGAGTAATCATTAGAGAAATGCAAATCAAAACTACAATGAGATATCATCTCACACCAGTCAGAATGGACATCATCAAAAAATCTACCAACAATAAATGCTGGAGAGGGTGTGGAGAAAAGGGAACCCTCTTGCACTGTTGGTGGGAATGTAAATTGATACAGCCACTATGGGGAACAGTACGGAGGTTCCTTAAAAAACTAAAAATAGAACTACCATACCACCCAGCAATCCCACTACTGGGCATATACCCTGAGAAAACCATAATTCAAAAAGAGTCATGTACCACAATGTTCATTGCAGCTCTATTTACAATAGCCAGGACATGGAAGCAACCTTAAGTGTCCATCAACAGGTGAATGGATAAAGAAGAAGTGGCAGATATATACCATGGAATATTACTCCGCCATAAAAAGAAACGAAATTGAGTTATTTCTAGTGAGGCGGATGGACCTAGAGTCTGTCATACAGAGTGAAGTAAGTCAGAAAGAGAAAAACAAACACCGCATACTAACACATATATATGGAATCTAAGAAAAAAAAAAAAAAGGTCGTGAAGAACCTAGGGGCAAGACGGGAATAAAGATACAGACCTACTAGAGGATGGACTTGAGGATATGGGGAGGGGGAAGGGTAAGCTGGGACAAAGTGAGAGAGTGGCATGGACATATATACACTACCTAACGTAAAATAGATAGCCAGTGGGAAGCAGCCGCATAGCACAAGGAGATCAGCTCGGTGCTTTGTGACCACCTAGAGGGGTGGGATAGGGAGGGTGGGAGGGAGGGAGACGCAAGAGGGAAGAGATATGGGAACTTATGTATATGTATAACTGATTCACTTTGTTATAAAGCAGAAACTAACACACCATTGTAAAGCAATTATACTCCAATAATGATGTTAAAAAAAAAAAGTTACAGTGACAAAAAAATAAATAAATAAAAAAAAATAAAACCTTCTGCATTTTTTATCATTGTTAACCATGTATAAGTTTGCCTCACTTAATGGACTAGGAGACCCCTAAAGATTAGAGACGGTGCCTTAGTTCTCTTTGACTTCTCAGGGCCCAGTGCAAAATGTGCAGTACAAAGAATGTGCCCAATAAGAATCTGTTGACTGTGAATTACTAAAATAAATTCAGTTAAGACCACAGCAGTCCAGATATACTCTGGTGATTTACATGTTACTAGAAATGATCTGCAGGGACTTCCCTGGTGGCGCAGTGTATAAGACTCTGCGCTCCCAATGCAGCGGGCCCGGGTTCGATCCCTGGTCAGGGAACTAGATCCCAGATGCATGCTGCGACTAAGAGTTTGCATGCCACAACTAAGGAGCCCATGTGCTGCAACTAAGGAGCTGGTGAGCCACAACTAAGGAGCCCGCCTGCCGCTACTAAGACCTGGTGCAACCAAATAAGTCAATATTAAAAAAAAAAACTGGTATCAAAAATACTTCCAAGTTAATAATAAAAAATAACTCCTTAAATTTGTGTAAAAAAAAAAAAGATCTGCAAACACGATAATAAATTTCTTTACCATTACTTACCTTCCCTTACCAACTGCTCATAATATAAATAGAGTTTAGAAAAAAATTTTAAATTGAAATTTGCATTCCAGTGAAATGCCAAAATTTGAAGAGAGCAATTGTATTGAGTGGCAGACTTTGGTGAATAGGTAAATTGTTTTTTAATAATCAAAATAATTGGAGAAATCTCAGAGACTTTCATTTTAAATTATAGGAATAAAGGGAGATTGAAATTAAACACTAGAAAATATGTTTAATAGTTATTCAACATATATGAAATAGTTTATCTAAGATGACCCTGGAATATTTATCATGTGAGCTAGTGGTGGTTAAGAATAGATTAGAAAACTATCTGTAGAAATGGAATTAGATATTTTTTCTAACCCAGCCTGGGACCCTGGGGACTTTTTCAAGCCTACGTTTCTATTCATCTTTGTTACGAAGGCCAGGGAGCGTAAATACCTCAGAAAATAGTAGCTCTGTAGGTGAACTGTGTGGTGAGACTTACCACTATGCTTTTCACAAGGTGGTTTTAAACTTTCCTTTCCTCATGTGGGACTTATTGGAGGAAACCTTGAAGAGTCAGCAGCACATTTATATTTGGTAATTTTTCAAATTATACTGTACATGATATGGTTATGAATCTTGTAGCTAAGAATCCTAATTTCATTTCAGCTTCACTAGTCAGTTAAAAATTCTGAAACTTTTTCCGAGTAGCAGAGAGTGGGACACTATGGGGAACAAACAGGTGTTCAGGAAGTAACTGGAGTGCCCTTCGTGAAGTACAAACACAGGATAATTATGGCTGCTTTCTGTTGCTGGCTTGACTTCAGAAATGAAGAAAGTCATAGTTGATTGCCAGAGTTAACAGATTAGCTATCTTGAAAGACAATGGGTACAGTTAATATTGTTGAATATTGATTCATTATTAATATCATTGGAAGTCTGAATCTTAGGAGGTCTACTGTTGTAATGTGACTAAAATATGAAGTGTCATTTGGCAAACATCACAAGACATGACTTCTGCTACAAGGGCAGAGAGTTGCACAGAGATGTTATGAGCCTCATAAAACAATGAAAGTCTCCTACATAAATAAGCAGCACATTACTGATAGAAATGCAACATCAGGGCCAGAGCCCCCGTGGCGAGATGGCACAGAGATTAAGTGGGGATGATGAAAGGGCACAGCTGCCTGGAATTCTGTGGCATTTTCCAGGGTGGCCAGTGCAAAATAGCCAAGGAACACTTTCCAAGGACCACAAGAAACAGAATTAACACATAAAATTCTACCGTTTTAGAATCAGACCTCAACGTCAGAGAGGTTTAAGTCAGCTAAGAGGACGAGAGTAGAATTTAAATTCAAATTGAGCACGTGTAATAATATTACAAGAATAACGACTATGGCAGGAGCAGCTAAGTATATACCTACCAGGTACTGTCATGGATGCAAAAAAACCACATAAGATGCAGTCCCTCTGGTTCAGGAAGTCACAATCAGGTTGAAGAGAGAAGTATAAAGACATGAAAGGGTGACGTAAATCAAGGTAGAAGACAGGCAGGAAATAATTGTAAAATAATCAGAAGACATATGTTAATCTCAGCCTGCCAACTATGCAATCTTAGATAATTCACCTAACTCAATAAATATCTGTGAAATGAATAACCTTTTCAGAATCATAGTTTCTTCATCCAAGATTACTTTTCAGATCTGAAAATCCTTTCACAGGGTCACCTGACAAAACTGTGATGTAGACAAAAATGTTACACGTAGGGTTATTTAATTTTTTCTAGCATTACTGAGATATAATTGACAAATACAAATTGCATATATTTAAGGTATAAAATGTGATGATTTGATATGTGTATACATTGTAAAATGATTACCACAATCAGGCAAATTAACACATCCGTCACCTCACAGCTACAATTTTGTTTTTCTGGTGAGACCAATTAAGGCTGACTGTCTTAGCAAATTTCAAGTATACAACACAGTATTGTTTATTATAGTCATCATGCAAAACACTAGATCCCCAGAATTTACTCATCTTATAACTGAATATTTTTACCCTTTGACCAACATCTCTCCTTTTCCCCAACACCTCAAGTCCCTGGCAACCACTGTTCTACTCTGCTTTTATGAGTTCAACCTTTTTAGATTCCACATATAAGTGAGATCATACAGTATTTGTCTTGCTCTGTCTTATTTCACTTATTTCACTTAGCATAACGTCTGTCAGGTTCATCCAAGTTGTCGCAAGTGGCAGAATTTCCCTTGTCTGTGTGTGTGTATGTGTGTATAAATATACCATATATATATACACACACACACACAAGAAATATACAAGCAATGTATATATACACACACACAATGGCATATTATTTATACCATGTTGACTTTATCTATTCATCCCCTGACACTTAGGTGGTTCCATATATTGGCTATTATAAATAATGCTACAGTGAACATGGGAGTGCAGATATCTCTTTGAGATACCAATTTCATTTCCTTCAGATACATACCCAGAAGTGGGATTGCTAGATTACATGTTAATTCTATTTTTAATTTTTTTGAGGAAGCACCACACTCTTTTCCATGTGGCTATACCAACTTACATACCTACGAACAACACACAAGGGTTCCCTTTCCTCCACATCCTCATCAATGCTTGCTATCTCTTGTCTTCTTGATGACAGTCATCCTAACAGGTGTGAGGCAATAGCTCATTGTGGTTCTATTTTACATTTCCTTGATGATTAGTGATGCAGAGCACTTTTTCATATACCTGCTGACCATTCCTATGTCTTCTTTGAAAAAATGTCTATTCAAGTCCTTTGCCCAGTTTAGTTGGGTTAACTGGATTTTTTTTTTTTTTGCTATTGAGTTATATGAGTTCCTTATATATTTTGGATATTAACCCTTTCTCAGGTATACAGATTGAAATATTGATATTTTCTGCCATTCCATAGTTTGCCTTTTCATTTTGTTGGTGGTTTCCTTGACTGTGCAGAAGTTTTTTTTAGTTTGATGTAGTCCCACCTGTTGATTTTTGTTTTTGTTGCCTGTGCTTTTAGAGTTGTATCAAAAAAATCACTGCCAAAACCAACGTCAAGGAGCTTTTCCCCAATGTTTTCTTCTAGCAGTTCTACAGTTTCAGGTTTTACATTTAGGTGTTTTATCCATTTTGAGCTAATTTTCAAGTGTGGTGTAAGATACGGGTCCAGTTTCATTCTTTTGCATGTAGATATCCAGTTTTCCTAACACCATTTATTGAAGAGCCTATCCTTTCTCCACTGTGTATTCTTAGCACCTTTGTCAAAGATTAGTTGACTGTATATGCTTAGGTTTATTTCTAGGTTGTCTCTTCTGCTCCATTGGTATGTCTCTGTTTTCATACCAATAGCATACCGTTTTGATTACTATTCCTTTGTAACATAGTTTGAAATCAGGAATATGATGCCTCCAGCTTTGTTTTCTTTCTCAAGATTGCTTTTGCTATTTGGGGTCTTTTGTGGTTCCATATAAAATTCAGGATTTTTTTTTTAATCTGTGAAAAATGCCATTGGAATTTCGATAGGAATTACACTGAATCTGTGGATCTCTTTGGGTAGTATTTTTTAAAATTATTAATTAATTAATTAATTTTGGGGCCTGCACTGGGTTTTCGTCGCCATGCGCGGGCTTTCTCTAGTTGCAGTGAGCGGGAGCTACTCTTCATTGTGGTGCGTGGGCTTCTCATTGCAGTGGCTTCTCTTGTTGTGGAGCATAGGCTCTAGGCATGCAGGCTTCAGTAGTTGCGGTTTGTGGGCTCTAGAGTGCAGGCTCAGTAGTTGTGGCACACGGGCTTAGTTGCTCCATGGCACGTGGGATCTTCCCAGACCAGGGCTTGAACCTGTGTCCCCTGCATTGGCAGGCAGATTCTTAACCACTGCGCCACCAGGGAAGTCCGGGCAGTACGTTTTCATGTGGTTACTTAGCTTCCTTTTCTTTCAATTTGAATAATGCTCTTAGGCCTTTCTTGTAAGGCAGGTCTTGTGGCGATGAATTCCCTGAATTTTTGTTTGTCTGGGAATGTATTCATCTCCCTTTCATTTCTGAAGGACAGTTTTGTCAGATATAGTATTCCTGGTTGGCAGTTTTTTCTTTCACACTTTGAATATATCATCCCATTTCCTCCTGGCCTACAAGGGTCATGCCAAAAAATCCACTTATAGCCTCATGAGGGTTCCCTTGTATGTGATGAATTGTTTTTTCTCTTGCTGCTTTCAGGAGTCTCTCTTGGTCTTTGACTTTTGACAATCTGTATAACACGTCTCAGAGTAATCTTGCTTGGGGTCCTTTGAGCTTCACCTGGATGTTCATATCCCTTTTAAGATTCAGGAAGTTTTCAGCCATTACTTTTTAAATAAGTTTTCTTCTCCTTTCTCTCTCTCTCTCCTGCTTGAACTTCTAAGTTGTGTACATTCATTTGCTTAATGGTGTCCTCTAGGTCTTGCACAATTTTGTCACTCTTTTTCTTTTTTTTTTTGTTCCTCCAGCTAATGCTAAATGACCTGTCTCCAAGTTGGCTGATTTTTTCTTCTTCATGATCAACTCTGCACTGTTGAAGGTCTCTATTGAATTTTCAGTTCTGTCATTGTATTCTTCAGCTCCAGGATTTCTGTTTGATTGCGTTTATGGTTTCTATTTCTCTATTATATGTCTTGATCTGTTATGTACTGTTTTCCTGATTTTATTTAGCTATCTACATTCTCTTGCATCTCGATGAGCTTTTTTTTTTTAAATTTATTTATGTTTGGCTGCATTGGGTCTTCGTTGCTGCACACGGGCCCTCTCTAGTTGAAGTGAGCAGGGCCACTCTTCATTGTAGTGCACAGGCTTCTCATTGTGGTGGCTTCTCCTGTTGCTGAGCATGGGCTCTAAGCACGTGGGCTTCAGTAGTTGTGGCATGCGGGCTCAGTAGTTGTGTCTTGCGGGCTCTAGAGCGCAGGTTCAGTAGTTGTGGCGCATGGGCTTAGTTGCTCTGCGGCATGTGGGATCTTCCCAGACCAGGGCTCGAACCCATGTCCCCTGCATTGGCAGGCGGATTCTTAACCACTGCACCACCAGGGAAGTCCCTTGATGAGCTTTTAAAACATGATTTAAAAAATTGCTTTTCAGGAAATGTGTCTATCTCCATTTATTTGGTTTGGCTATTGGAGCTTTACTAGCTTCCTTTTGTGGTGTCACGTTTGCCTGATTCTTTGTGATATGTGTAGCCTTGTACTGGTATCTGCACATTTGAAGGCGCAAACACTTCTTCTGGTCTTTACAGACTGGTTTTGGCAGGAAAAGACATTCTTCTTTTAGGTCCCTGAGCTGATGGAATTGCCTCTGGGATCCCAGTTAAGCAGGATTAAAGCCATGTCATAGGGCTGCTGCTGGGTCTGTGGTTGGTGGACTTAGGCAGGTGTGGATCCTATCTGCTCCCTGGGATGATGCAACTGCCTCCAGGACCTTGGTTAGTAGAGCTGGCACTGGGACAAGGGTCTGCCTTAGGGTCCTCAGACAGTGGCCTGTTACCAGATGTGTGGCTCCTGCCAGGTCTATGGGAGGGCTCCTGCCCGGTCCTGGGTGGGCAGGACTGCCCCTGACCATTGCTGAGAAAGGCTGGAACTGAGTCACGGGACTGCTTCGGGGTCCACAACCAAGTCTGAGGTCTGTATCCCTGCCTCTGGGTACATGGATGGATGTGCCTCTTGCCAGGTTCCTAGGTGGGTAGGACTGCCCCTGGCCCATGGCTGAGCGGGGCTGGTGCTAGCTAGGTCATAGTGCTGCTTCAGAATGCACAGTCGGACCAAGCTCAACAGTCTGCCTCTGGGGGCTTGGAGAAGCATATCTGCTGCCAGGTCCTGGGTGGGCAGGACTCGTCTTGGAGCACAGCTGGTGGGAGCCGGGGCGAGTCGCGGTGCTACTTCAGAATCCTCCGTCAGACCGAGGTTGGCAGGCCTGCCTTTGGGGAAATGGACAAGTGTCTCTCTTGCCGGATGCCTGGGTGGGAGGGATTATTTCCAGATTAAGGCTGAGAGTGGCTGGAGCCAGGTCACAGGCTGCTTCAGGTCTACAGTTGGGACTGAGGTCATGGACCTGTTACCCAAGGCGTGGGTGGGCGTGTTTCCTCCCTGGTCCCTTGTGTGGTACTGGTGGTGGAACCAAGGCCAAAGGGGGCTACAGCTGAGTCCACAGGGGAACGGGCCTTTTCCCAGGCCTGTAGCCACCATCATGGAACCATGGTTTGTGAGCCTGCCACCTGGTTGAGGGTAGGTTTTCTCAAAATGACCTTCCTTAGTCTTGGGCTATGCTGGAGTTTTGCAACCTCTTACTTGGATCCCAAAGCTCCTACAAAGGCACTTTTGTCTATGGATGGCTGCCAAGTTATTGTTGCTGTGGGGGGAATATGGGCAGGGGACCTCCTATTCTGTCATCTTGCTGTAAAATTTTTTAAGCAAATATCAAGACAAAGTCTGACACATGATTTAATCTTGAAGAGGATACATGTGAAACCAAGATAAGTTATGGAAAGTATGGGTTATATGGTGGCTGTAAGTATGAGAAAAAGGCAGCCATAGAGGAGGGAGAAGGGGCTGGGAAGACAGGTGGAGAACAGAGAAAGGATTTTCCTGTAGGCTGGGCACATGTAAGCCACTAAATAGTTCCGAGAAGGAGTATGATCTGCATTTGCATTTGCAGAGGTGGTAAGGAGTAGGGTAGTAATGAGGCAAATATAGACAGTGAGACTGTCAAAGAGCATTCTGGGATTGGCTGGCTATGGATGGGGTAGGGGGCAAGGGGAGGGTCTGTGGTATCTTATGGATAAGGTTGACACGTTTGCTAGTTAAGAGTGACATACAATGCAGGATTCTGAATGGGAGATATAGATCCAGAAGTCACTGTATAGAGTTAGGAGTTGAAAACAGAGGCATAGGACCAACTTGTATGAAGAAAATAAATCCCGTAGGTTAGAGGAGTGCAGAAGATGTAGTAATTATCTAACCACAAGGTGATGGAGGCCTA
The DNA here is from genome assembly GCF_028021215.1 of Eschrichtius robustus. Lineage (NCBI taxonomy): Eukaryota > Metazoa > Chordata > Mammalia > Artiodactyla > Eschrichtiidae > Eschrichtius > Eschrichtius robustus. The sequence goes on from NC_090827.1 coordinate 9,888,077, forward strand.
AATTACAGTTGAGATCATGGGGGAGAAAATGGGGAAAAGTATGTCGGAGATACTGAAAAGGAAATACTGACAAGATTTGGTGACTTATTATATAAAAGGTTTGAGTCTAGTGGTTGAGAGAATGCAACACATAGCAAAGTTGGAGGGAAAGATGAGAACATGAGTTCTGTTTGGGCACAGTGAATTTATGGTAAGGCTGAAGTAGAGATGGCTGCAGGCCCTGGAAACTTAGAACTGAGTTCAGGTCCAAGATACTGATTTGAATATTATCATTCTGTGACTAGATTAGCTGTGGAAGAGACAACAGACAGAGGAGGGAGTAGGCAGTCAAGGAAGGAGACTTGGAGACCACTGAAGACCAAGGTGGGAAGGAAAGGGAAGGAACGACACAGTAGGAGGAAATGATACAGGAAACTGGAAAATTTCAGGAACACGTGAAGTGCCACAATACATTCAGTATCATGAAAATTGTTTTCTAAAAAGTGGAAAAGTATGCAAACTATACTCCTGTGTAAATACACTGAAAGAAGTCTGGAAGAATATATAATTAAACCCATAATAACAGTTATCTCCTGGAGGAGACGGGAGGGAATTTGAACTGTAGAGCAAGAGAGGCAAGGGGAACTTTAGTCTTATCAGTGGTATTTGAAATTTTTCTAAGAAGAATGTATTCCTCATGTAATTCAGAAGTATTGAAAAATGGAATAAATAGACAAAACTTTCAGAATACAACAATGCTTTCAGGCAGAATATGCTATCCCAGGGAACGATTTGTTTTTAATACACATTGAAAAGAGATTTATTGTAGTTTCCCTCATTTACCTATCAAATTAAGAACACCTCTGTAACATAAGCAAATATATTTTAATTCTATATTCTTCATATTATTTTAGGTAAATGATTGGCATAGTGGTAGCTATTTATTCCTATTACAGAAAATGAAAGCATTTTAATCACTCTTATTTGCTTTATCTTTATGTAAGAGCCAAGTACAAAACTTATTTTCATTGTCAATGTGTCTATAGGACACTCACCTACAGGAAAGAAGACCAGGAACTTCTGTTGACAGAAGTATACTGGGTAACTTTTCTGCTTTATGAACAATGGACCTATGATTTTCTTTGTGGAACTCCCAAGATGTTGGAGCTTTTCCCTTCTGTTTCTGTCTCCCTGAAATACTGATCACTTCAATAACTTTTGATTATATAGCACAGTAAACCACAACCTGGAATCATTCCAGGGATGAAAAAACAAAGAGCTTTTCCCCTCTCTACCTTTCTCTCCTTATGAATTGCATTTCAAGAGCACCTGACCTTTATTCCTGCCACCATGCTGTCACAGTCAATGAAAAGTACAAAGGAACAAATTCTCTTAAAATGTAGCAAACACAATTCTCTGCAGAGAGCATTTACTTATAACAATAGTGGTATCTCAGCAATTTGCACTCAAGTGACTTTCTTGGTAAAGCATATCCACTTCTCCTTACTCCAACTTTTTTTGTATTTGTATTTTTTTAAACAGTGTTATTGAGGTGTATTTTACATATCATAAAATCCACATTTTCAGGTACACAGTTCAGTGATTTTTAGTAACTTTACCAAGTGGTGCAACTATCACGATAAATCAGTTTAGAATATTTTCATTCCCCTAAATAAGGTCCCTCCAGGCATGTACAGTTAATCTCCTGTACATATACATATATATGTATATACATATATCTCCTTCCTGGCTCCCCACCCCCTGACAATCACAACTCTACTTTCTGTTTCTATAAATTTGCCTTTTCTGGACATTTCATATAAATGGAATCATACAACATACAGCTTTTCTTGAGTCTTCACTCTGATTTTATAGAACAAAACTAGAAATTTTCCTTTGGCCTTTAAGAAAATCACACATTTAAGGAAATGCATAACCTTTCAAATAAAACATTACAATAAATATTGTTTAACATCTAAAAGACTAAAAATATTAATCCTCTTCCTTAAGTTCTGAAATTAAATTCTGAAAGTAATAATATAGTGCCAGTAACATGAAAAAATAATCATTTATCTATTTCACATGTTGAAATAGATAGTAATATAGCTATCCTTGAAGCTTCAAATTATGGTAACATCTTAAACTTTACATACAGATCTTTTCCTTTTACTTTTTTAGGATGGATGTGTAACTTTCCCTTCCAGGAAAATTTTTAAGTGGCCTGTTTACTAACCAAGTTAACACCTATAGTTTAGTTCTTGTGTAAATGACAAAACAAATATTTTCCTCAATATTTTTAAAAGAAGCAAGATAAGATTATCATGTGTAGGGAGAGGGACTGGAATGTTCTAGCCTTGCCTAAGGGATGCATCTGTCCAACAATATCCTCACTTCTGTGCGTGCCTCTAACCCACCAAACTTGTGCACTGTACTTACACGGCAGAGAAGGACAGGGCTCTTACTCTTTTAAAGTCAGCATGTCAGATTAGGAGTTATGCCTTTCAGTCTACTGTGAGTTTTGCTAATGCCAACAGCTGGATTACAAAAAAGAACTCTTGACAATATTTTAGAAATTGCTGATGTCAGATTTAGACGATATAAATGGATTAGCTAAATGCCTTTTTTGAATGAAGTGAACCTGTCACTAAGCACTTCTGTCCTTGCCTGCGAATCCAGTATAAAATAGCTCCACTGAGCTCTAACAAAATCAAGAGATAGTTATTCCCAAGTTTTTCTCATGAAGCCATTTTAATTATGAGAGAAAGATTCTATGAAGACTAGAAAAATGATTGTTTATATGATTACCTCCTCAATGCCAATTTTAGACAATTACAGAAATACAGAAAAAAGTTATTCATGTAAATAAATAATGTTCCAAGATAGAAGTCAGCCAGTAAGCAATATATGATATTGAGCTCCTCTTTGAATGCTCATTTTAAAATGTGTTACCGCTTTATGCTTTTATTTCTACTGCCACTATCTGAAGAGCAGAAAAACAATCAACACTTGCTGATAAAAATTCATATTTCTATTACATCTCAAGAAGCAATGGGACTATGTTTAAGATTTGAAACTAAGAAGAAAAAAGATCAAAGTCAGCCAACCTGGGAAAAAATACTGAACAAGGTCTAAACTCTAATATTTCCAAGTTATCAAGAACACACTGTTAGCCAAAATCACTTCTCAAAGCCCTAGAAATCAAACCTGTTGTTGAAAAATCATAGGACACTTCATCATTCTGGACATTTCAATACCAAAGGTTCTTTCTTGGTTTTATCTTTGTTGTTAACTGATATGGTAGCTCCACTGAAAATCAAACTGTTATGTATAAATGTGTTGCAATGATTTTATTAATAAGTGCAAAGAGAATTGCTTTATTTTTTGTTTTGTAAAGTAAATCAAACTTACCAGATCATAGGTCAAACAAGAATAGATTTTGCTGAATTGCTTTTTTTTTTCTTTTAATAGGAGCAACTAAAAAATAAATCAATACTATGAAAAGCTCAGATGAATGCTTCTTGACAATTCCTTGGAAAAGTGTTGGTAAGCCAAAGTAAATACTGTATTTAGAGAACAAGGGCATAGCAAAATACTTACTACAACACTGCCAACCTCTGTGGTTAAGACTGAGGCAACCAATAAACTGTTAAAGAGAAAAATGGAAACTTCCCTAAAAAAAGATTTAGAGAAAGTTGAGTGTGTGTACCAAACACAGGCACACTTCTTTTTTTCTAGCTCAAATTTATTAACTAACCAATAACTTGTTTTAGAAAGCAACCACAAATGAAAACATCTTCGTAAGTTCATTTTTGAAATAAAAATTGGCACAATACCTATTCTGCTACTTCAAGACATATAAAGGATTTAAAAGTTATTTTTAGTTAAATTCATTTTAATGATCTCCATTTGTCTTTTGATAATTTGTCACACAATCTATTAAGAGGTATATAAAAATAAAAAAGTAAAAATCTCTGCACAGACACTCCAGATTTATGGATAGATACAAGAGACTGAATGAGCTTCTGCACGATGGTGGGTAGCAAGGTTTGACAGGGACGTGTCGTCCTATCTAAATCTTTACGGTTGCCCAGCAGGAAAAAGTTAGTTCTTTAAGACCGTACTTTAAAAAAAAATTGGAAGGTACAGAAGAAATTAAAAAATACTAATATGCATTTGTTTTAACTGCAGATCTGCTAACCAGAGGGACAAACGGAGGCCAGAGCAATGTTAGCTGTGCCTTCTCTCCATAATCTCACTTCTTGATTTGTGTCTCAGAAACACACAGGAATTTATAAAATGCAAGTCTGTTTCTATCGTTTTCCTGCTCATATTCCTGTAATCACCCTCTGCCAGTTTTAAGAGAAAAATCCAAGCTCCTTAATACGGGGTACAGTTGCTCATGCTCTGACCTATCCATCTTCGTCTCTGACCCCACCTTTAGCCCCTCTGCCAGTCTCAGTTCCAAAATCCAGATGTCCTGTCTCCCTGCCGCACTCGCAGCTCTCCTCCAAGCTGCCCTCACTGCCCTACCTGTTCTTGCACGTGCGCTTTTTTCTTCCAGAAGCACCCTTCTCTCGGTTTCGCTGCCCAGTACCTCCATGAATCCCACTAGCTTCAGTTCAAAAATCACCCTCTTTCTGAAACTTCTGAACTCCAGGTCCCCACCTGGTCTGTGCCCTTCCTCTGCTCTCACACAGCAACCTGCGGACGGTTTTCGAAGCGCCTTAAGAGAGGCACTTGAATCTTAGGTATGACTTTATCACCAGCCCATTTCACAGTGCCTGGTACGCAACAGGCACTTAGCGAAATGTCTATTTAATGATAATTATGGAATTTTTACTCACTTATCCTCTGTCTCCCCAAGTGCAAGGCATATGTCTCTCATTCTCTGAATCCCCAGCACCCAGCAAGTAAATGCCACACAACTAGATCTCAGTGACAATTAATAACTGTTGAAGGAACCAACACTGTACCAGCCTCCAAGCTCTCCTCTTCCAATCAAGCCTGCATGCTGATGGAAGATTCCTTTTCCAACATACCAACTTACCATGGCTCCCATCACCTAACCCTACCCAGCTGGAACCTTCCCTGGTTTCCTGTTACCTGTAGCAGGAAGCTAAGCTTCCCTACCTCAGTTCTCTTGCACAGAAATGCTCTTGCCTTGATCTTCGCAGGCTCTCTTCTCTCCCGCCTTCTCGTCTCAATTCAGGCTTCCCCTGCCTAAGCAAACGAAAATGGTCTTTGGGTCAGTCTATTACATTAACCTACTTGTTTCTTAACTCCCCCATTTATTAATGAGCTGAAATGGTCTTCACAGGCTTTTTGTTTGTTTGTTTTTTTCCTGTGTGTCTTGCTATTGCCTCCCTCACTAGAACACAAGGTCCATGAACTCCAGGGTCTGGTTGGCTTTGTTCACTGCTGCATCCTCTGTCCTAAAGCACTTCCTGGAAGCAGAGGTCAAGTGCTGAACATCTGTTCAGTGAGGGGCAAGCCTGAACAAGAAATAACTGCAGGCTGGCATTCGAGGTCCTCAATGGCTTGGCCTTACCCCACCTTCCCAGCCTTTTTCCCCACTGATTCCTCACATGACTTCCGTTTGGTATGTCCCAGATACACTGTACCTACTCTTGCCTCCTAACTGGGCCCATCTACAAGAGCCTTGACTTCTTTTTCTTCATATTTAAATTATCTTCATTTAAAAAATCCAGCTCGAACTCCATCTTTTCTATAAGGCAATCCAAGGTGGCAAGCTCTTTAACTGTATTATTTATATAATGTCTTAAAAATCTTTCCATTCTTTAGAGCTGTCTGTCTTATACTTGTAATGACATTTTTTAAATTATAGAAATAGGTTGTCAGTTATAATAAAAGATGAAAAACCTTTAAAAGGAAAAATTCTATATGTGAGGAGTAAGTAAGATTCAGACCCCATTTTACCTATGTTAAGAAAATTGTATGCCTTTTTCCTCAAGCATACCAAAGAAGTTTGCTTTCAGGTTTAACGCGCAACCTAAAGGTTAAAGGGCAACATTCAAAATTTGTGAGCGAGAGTTGGTTCTAGTAACAACTGTGATGTCCACTTTAATTGCAAATAATATTGACCACTGAACATACTATGAAAAGGCAACTAAAAAATAACTCTTCCAACTTTTAAGGTGAGCCTAGCACAGTCCGACTGACTAAATAATTTGTTTTAATCCATAAAATAAAATATAACAAACCAGGAATGCTTGTGTGATAAGAATGCTTCTGTGGTAAGAATTACTAGTCAGAAATTTTTCAAAAGTTACAGTAAGTTTTAAATAGTTTTACTGATCTGTATCCCGATGACCCCGGTGGTGGATACATGCAAACATACCTGCATATGCGGGCCCGTATATCAGCACAGATGATGCAATACATGATGTGTAAACAAAGGCAACAGGCTAACCTGGAGAGCAATTTGGCAGCATTAGCATCCTCTGCTGAATTCATGTCATCCCAGCAGGAATTTCTCTGACTTAGCTGCAGGCTGACCTGAGGAACGCCATCAGACAGCTCTGGTTGCGGTACCCTGTGGGCCTGAATAGATCCCTCACTCCTAGATTTTGGGATCTAAAAAATAAAATAAAATAAAGAAGAGAAGAATTTTTAAAAGTCTTTCCAATTAAGTTACTGAAGATAATTTATTCGAATTTATTAATAATCTAATGTATTAATCACACTCCAGAAAAATATCAACCGAGGTATAAAATTGAAAATGCATACAAAAATTCTTATATAGCAAAGGGCACAGTGAAGGGGAGATACCAATATTCCTGAGGGGAACTTTCAAACCATTATGGCCCATACCCCTCTCCTGGATTCTCATACAAATCTTCCCCAGGCCTAACCTCTCCTTAGAATAATTATTCTATGTAATGAGAGATTATGAGAGTATATCAGACTGCAACCTAGAAGGAGAGAAGAAATAGTCAGAAAGAGGCAGAAAAAAAAAAAAAAAGGCTGAGAACCACTGAAATAGAGAATGCCAATGTGAGAAAGGTGTCTGGAAATATTTACTACCAACAAGCAAAATACACACCAGTTGGCAAGTTTCTATTGTAATCCTCTGTTGTAGGGCAACATATGGTGTAATAAATTTTGAATTAAGGAAATAAATAGGAAAAACACAACTTTTTTACTTTTCTTCTATCTCTGGAATCATGGGCAACCCAAGTGCCAAATGAATACTGGGTGTATTGACTTTTCATATCTGAGGTCTCTCCGACCCCAGAAATACCTTCATGCTCTCTTATTTTAGGTCAGAAAAAATGAGAATACAACCAATATTCTTTTCCTAAAAATGTGTAAAAATCATGTCAGAATTTCAGGAAAGTTTCAAACCCTTGGATCAAAAGCATTCATTACACTGGAAGCTTTTTCTCATCTCTAGGACTTTTCTCTTGCTTGTCCTTTCATCTACAATGTCATGTGTTGCTCACTGGCCAATCACCAACCAAACCAAATCCTAAACTCCTTTGAGGTTGAGATAAGAATCCACTGCCCACAGAGCAATCTGGGCAAACTACCCTCAGGTCTAAATAACCTTTCCCAACTCTGAATTCCTGTAACTCACCACCACACAATCTACACTTGATTGCATGTCATCTGATACCGTAATCTTAGTTATCTCAAGTTTCTAGGTCACGTGGCCTCAACCAGATCACTCCTCCTACCTCGCCCTTCTCTTCTTCTTCTTTATATTATTTGTAACATTTTTACCAAGAAGTCTAGCAAAGTTTTGAACCCATTAATAAATACTTATTGTCAGACAAACACTCTTCAACTACAAGATATTCCCAAGACACTGACTGACCAAGAGGCTAGGATAATGGACAATTAAAAAGAGTAACACGGACAATTATGGACATAAATATTTAATAAATTCATACCACTATGAGGATTACATGAAAATAATTTAGCAAAGAGTTACATTTAACACAAAACAAACACTAAATAAAAGCTAGCTTTTATTAATATTGTTGTTATGTAAAATTTGCCCAAATCTGATGACTGCCAATTAATTGTTCAGTTGCATTTCTCTGTAGAGCATTTGTAAGCTCATGAAAATCAAAGGGAATATTTTTTAAAATTATGAAATAACTATAGCTCATAGCTATATTTGCCAAGAATACTTCTAAAAGAAATACTCAGATAAACAGCAACACAACATGAAAAGTGTAAGCATATGCTATTACATATTTCATAAAATAGACATGAAAAATCAGTAAAAACCACTGAAAAAGCAGTACGATTTCCAACTAGTTAGCTAAAAAAAATCTCACATCCACACTGATATTTGTTTTAATATTGACAGAGAACTAAGAACAGTTGTTTGGCAATATTTCATGGTGTTAAAATAATGACATGGCATTTTAGGTTCAGTGATAATTTGCGTTCTAAATCTGATTCAACAATTTATGTAAAAAAATATTCTAAGGTAAAAAAAGGTAATATGCAGCTTATTCCATCTTGCCAGTTTATATTAAAATAGACTCCATAACGCCAGAATAGAATTCACATACCAGCAACTACATCAGCTACATTTATCTAAGTGTATTTCCCAATGATTTAATTTCTATAGAAATAACAGACATGATTGTCATTAACCATTAACTTTAAAATAAAAACTCATTATTTACACCAAAGGAGTGCAAAGAATTGAGCTTGTGCACAGAATATGAAAATACTGCATGAAGTTTATGAGAACAAAATTGTTAGAAAAGAAGTGGCTCAGTAAGTCTAAGATGACTAGAACTGTGGAATACATACACATTTTTAAAAGGAATGCACAATTTTTAAAGGTGATTAATGATATCTTCTTGAAGATGTACCTTGAAGACTATACATTTTCACTATAGAGATGACGACTACAGGAAAAATTAATAGTGATAAAATTTTAAAACCTGCCGTTTTACTGATCTAATTAATTTTAGTACAAATGTATTAACTTTGAGAAAAAGGAAGAGATCACTTTCTTTAGCTGGAATTGAGCTTTTTAGGAACACAGAGTTTAAGCCTTGGCGTTATAACGTTGGTAGAGGAGTGGTTTTATTTCTGTGCTTCCAGGTGTCTATTTCGGATTGCATAGAGTTCAGTGGTGGACTTTGAGATGGTGTTCAAGGCCCCTTTCATCACAGAACTCTCTGAGGAATATGACACCAGTCGGCCAAAGCCAAGGGTACAAAGAGACATGTTATTACACTGTGGCCTTAGAGCAGGGGTTCTCACCCAGAGCCAGTTTTGTCTAGAGACATTTTCGGTTGCCATGAACAGGGGTGAGGGTATGTGATATTAGAATCTAGTGGGTAGAGGCCAGAGATGTGACTAAACATTCTATAATGCATAGGACAGCCTGCCATGAAAGAGAGTTGTCTGGTCCATCTGTCAGTACAGCTGACGCTGAGAAACCTTGCTTTAAAGGGAATGGGGAGGAGAAATCTGTATGGCGGCAGCTCCTCTCTCTATATACACTTTTCTTCTGGTTGCATCCTCCCTTTTTGTCATTGGCATGTAAACGTATAACAGGCCAACATCAGCTCTGAGTTTAGCAGGAATGGGCCAAGAAGGCCCAGCAGGCCTGCCTTGTCTACACAAGAGTTGCTAGTGACTCCATGAGGTTCAGCCAAGCTCTGTGGGGCAAGAATTTACTGTAATAAAAATAAAAACCTTACTGTAACAAATGGAGTGAATGTCCTTAGAGAGACCCATCTGCAGCCTCATAATGTGTGGCCACGGTAGGAAAACGGCCAAGGGTTTGGGATACGGACTGGGGTAGGCAGCTTTCTCTTTCTGCTGGAGATATGCAGGAGTTCACACCACACTTTGCTCCTTTATTTTAGTGATCTTCATGACAACTTTTGGACTTGAAGGTGAAAACTATAAAAGCCCCCCAACCATCTGTGAAAAACATTTTGCTAAGAATTCTGCCATTGGCTGTTTGAGATAAGGATCTATGCACATGCTGTGTGATTTATGTGTATAACTCATAAATACTAGCAATCCAAGGAATCTTAAAGCACATTCCGTGCATGTATTTGCAGGTATGGAAGAGTCTAAGAAGTAATTTGAGATACTTCAGTATTTGAGATGCCAGAGGAAGAGAAACAAAAGAATAATCTTTGAAAATGTAAAATTAGGAAATATTCTCTTAGATACTGTTGCTGTTACTGTTAGGAACAAACATTTAGTGAGTGAGCATCTACTCTGTGCTAGCACAGTTCCAAGAGATTTACATAAATTAACCCATTTAATTCTTACAACAACCTGAAGAGGCAGGGATTACTATTATTAGCATTTCACAGCTGAGGAAACGGAGGCATAGCTCGAGTTGTCTGTCCAGTGAGGAAGTGGCAGAGACACAGTTACACCCCAGGGAGCCAGACCACAGAACCTGTGATTACCACTACTCTCTATAGTTGGTCATATGTTAAACGTTAGAATTGCAAGAAGAAAAGGCAGTTTTGGATAAAAGTCACATTATATCCCATAATGCAACCCATTTTCTTCTTTTTGGGGGGGCATTAGTAATTAAAACTTTCTTTAAATTTATCTCTCTGGCATCCACTGAACCATTCTAGCAATATAATTTTAGGGGGAAGAAATTGGGTATGAGGAAACTATATGGGAAATGTGTTCATTGTATTTTTATTTATAATAGGCCCAAAATGTAACTATTCTAAATAGCCAAATTACTATAAGGTAATTATGGCACATGTATGTGATGAAAGAATATTCAGCCATTAAAATATCTACAAAGTTTTTAACAGGACTGTGAAATAATTTTATGATATATAATATAGAATGAGCTCAGTTAGCAAATATAAATGTACAGACATAGTTATACACACACACACATATATATATATGTATATATCTCCAATAATGCTTGGAACATCACCATACTTGAAATATACATGAAACAAACTCATGGTTACCAAAGGGGAAAGGTAGGGATAAATTAGGACTTTGGGGTTAACATACACACACTACTATATATAAAATAGATAACCAAAAAAGACCTGCTGTATGAAACAGGGAACTCAATATTTTGTAATAACCTATAAGGGAAAAGAATCTGAAAAAGAATATATATACATTATATATATGTTTATATCTGAATCACTTTGCTGTACACCTGAAACTAACACAACATTGTAAATCAACTGTACTTCAATTTAAAAAAATTAAAAATAAAAAATAAAACATACATGAATAAATTTCAAAGGCCAAAAATCAAATTCTGCCACAGTCAACACTATAAAGGTTTTAACAAGGTCTCATCTTTAAAAACTGAACAAAGAGTCCAGCACTTGAAAAACATGCTTGTGATACCAGACTCTGATTTACCCTGATACAATGATCTGACTAAAAATAAAAGACATAAGGAAATAAGACATAAAGAAAATAACGTGTGCCTTAGTATTTATCCATATAAATCTGTCACTGCGAGGGCACAACCGTGCCCTCTGTCCCATGGGCAAGTGTTGGGTAGGAGCTGTCTGCCCTGCAGGACTGAAACAGAAGAATGGCGGGTGAGTCAGAAGCAGGAGGGACTCAGTTTACTGGACGGGGACCAATCTCTCTGAAATTCGTAGCTCCCTTTCCTTTGTGTAGGTGAATGTTTCCTGATTATTATAAGAATCTTCCTGGAAAAGTGATGTGCATGTGAATCAACTGCAGGAAAATTTATAACAGTAATTTAGCATACTATTATGAAATAGTATTGTTAATACATAATTTTTAAAAGTTTAAGCAAAACAAACTTTAATGTTTTGGTCTTAGGAGTCACCCTAACCACCGGCCAGGTGCTGTGCTTGCATTCTGAAATGACAAAAACTGTAAGTCTGTTCTTTTCATCATCAGGTACTTTGGGAGAAGATTAGAACAGGGCAGAAAATTATATTCAAGGCTCAATGATGAAGGAAAATTGTGATAGCAGGATGAAAGCAGAAAAGTTAATGTTTAACATTTAGACTTTCTAAATAAAGTTCACTAGACCTCCTCAATATCCTTGACCTTTTCTGTCTTCCATTTGTCACTTGTATGGAAGAGGACAAAGCCTCTTGCTTTTTCTTCATGTTCATTAAACTCAGCATCTTCATAAAAAGAAATGGTGAGATAACTAAGTACCAGAAAATAGATGTTTAGCTCTAATTTTTTTTTTTTTTAAAGAAGACAGGCATTTCTAGCTTAAAATATTAAAAAAAAAAACCTCTCTAAGTTAGAAAAAATTGAAATAAGAAAAATTTTAAAAAGGCCTTTGTTTTTGCTCAAAAATCTTTACATTTTGCTTTTCAAAAGTGAGGCTTGTTTACTAAATGGCAGCAATCAATTCTCCTGATAAATAACTTGGCCAGTCTATTATGTGCCAGCTACAGTGCTAGCTAGTTAATGTCCCAGTGGTTTTTTTTTTTTTTTTTGAGCAAGTTATTAACATGCTTTAGGAAATTAGTTATAACTAATTAAAATCTCATCTTGATCTAAATTTTAGACTGGATCTGTACTTAGCATAAAATCATTTTAACTAAGTTTGTTAGAAAACTTACTCACAGGTGAAAAGACAAAAATTTCACAATTAAAAAAAAAGTTTATCTTGAAATATAGTAGATCAGATTAATTATGGTTTCACAGTGTGGCTCAAGCAAGTAACAAACCTCTTAGCATTTGACTTTCCTCAACTCTTTCCTTCTCACCTCCTCACTCCTCTGCAAAAGCTAAATGCCATCACAGCAGAAATTTCTGTCTGTTTTGTTAACTGCTGTAGCCCTGCCTCCTAGAGCTGTACCTAGCAAAATAGTAGGGGACCATTAAATGTTCCTATAATGAATAAATGAACAAATGAATAACCGAACAAACTAACTGATAGTATCTACCTTCCTTTCAGAAATATTGATGCCATGAAGCACATTAATTCCATTGTGTAAGCATTATTCTTATTCTAAAAGCTTCATCTATATTCAGTTTCAAAATCTATAAGTCAGTTTAAAAAAATAGCTAAGGTACAGAAATGGGAAGAATCTGAATTTACAGAGCATAGGGATTATTAACGCAAGATCAGGGGCTGGAACCTGTCAGTACATTTACTTGGACTAAGTGGCCCCATGGTAGAGCCATCTGTCCTGGGACTTAGGCTCAAGTAAGTCTCAGCTTTTAGAAGCTGCTCATAGATAAATCTGTACATGACAGTAAGGTGAGGCCTCTTATTAACATCAACACAGTTCCATCTGCTATTTTACAAAGTCACTTGTTCAAGTTCCTGACTTCAGGTCTTTCATCAGAAAACAATTCAGGCCAAAAGTAACTGTGTAAACTGAGCAGTTTAGAAATTTAAATATAAGATTTCTACAGATTTTCATTCTATTAATAATATAAAAATTTGCTTTGAAAATTTTGATCATTTATCTCTGATGATCAAAACCAATGATCAATCAATGGGAATGTTTGCCATCCAATCCCAAATGCAATCCTTTGGCCTCAAAAGTTCTTGCTAACTTAGAGGACAGGATTACACAGGGTGATGGGGCCTTAAAACAAGATGTTCTCTGGAAGCTTGTTCCAAAGGGACACTACTGACGCTAGCTGGAATGCCGTAAGCAGTGCTTCTTACCCAGAGGTGCACACTGGAACATCCTTTGGAGATTTAAAAAAAGTGGTACACTTGCTAAAATTCATCCCATCACCTCACTTCCCATTCCCAGGGAATATATCTGAGTTGCATCCTGGGCAGGTGAATTTTTAAAAAATCCTTAGAATAATGTGTGCTGCTGATTCAGAGTTTAAAAATTTGTCAAGTAAATAATTTCTCTTTGAGCTTTTTAAAAATTAGCGTTAAGGTGAAAAAATAAACTAAACATTAAATAACTGAATTGCTTGATCACAGCTGGTCATGTTTATGCAAGAAAAACTAGGCGGAAAATTCAGAAATTAAATGATTATTTTAGAACCACTCAGCTTTAGAGTTCACGAGAGGCCTACTCCAATCCTTGCATCTCAGAAGTGAAATCCAGGGGCCCAGAGAACTGACATGATTTGTCCAGAGTTGTCCAGAGAGTGGGAAACTTGGCTTTTAAAATCCCCTTCTCCTGACCAAAGTGAAGGCGAGAAGTAAAGTAATAAACTGTAAAATCCAGGGCAAACTAACAATTAATGGTAGTGCAGGGCAACAACACACCTCCTGTGGCCTGGAAGGAAAGCAGATGGCAACACCTAGGCTGGGAGGCCCGCACTGCGGCCATGCGGGGCTGTAAGCTGAAGCGTCCTAGGTCTATGGTGACCTCGTAGAGCCTCATTACCAGTCCTGGCCTGACTTACAGGTTTTGTTCATTTGAAGGAAATATATTTCTATCTTGTTTAAGCCAATGTTGTTTGAGGTTTATTTATACGCAAGAACACCTAATCCAAACTGATGTGAGATTTTGCTCAAATGCTGTCTTATCAGTGAAGCCTTCTCTGTCACTACAGAATAAATAGCAAAATTCTCCCTTATGCCCCACTCCCCATTTGCTTGACTCTGCTTTATTTATTTCCATTGCACCCAATACCGTCAAACATACTGTATATCTACTTATGTGTATTTATTTGTTGTCTTTTCCCCCTAACCAGATGTAAGTTCCACGAGGGCAGGAACTTCGGTTTGTGTTGCAAACACTGTGGGATGGCGGGAGGGTGAAGGAAGGGCATGCCTCACTCTTAAAGGGAAATCCAACTGCTTACTTTTGTTGGTCAAAGTTTAGTCACATGGTGACACACAGCTGCCCGGGAAGTTAGGGAAAGTGGTCTTATAGCTGTGCATCCATGTACGCAGCCAAGGAAGAGAAGGAGACTAGATCTCGGGAGGCCACTAGCAGTCTTGACCACAGACCTAAAGAAATAAAGGAGTGTCTCAGAAGAATGTCTCGGGAGGAGCATTCCAGCTGGAGAGCTGTGCAGAGGTCCTGAGGAGGAAGCATGATTTCCAAGTCTGAGGAACAGCAAGGAGGCCACTGTGGCTGGCTGGAGACAAATGAGTGAGAACAGTGGCAGGAGGGGAGGTCACTGAAGTAGCAGAGGGCCCGGATCACGGAGACCTACAGGCATTTTAAGGACGTTGCCTTTTACCCTGGGCGGGGGTGGGGGGGTACTTTTAGAAGGTGTTAAACAGAGAAGAAACATGCCTGACTTTCATTTTGAAAGGATCCTTACTGCTACAGAGAGAAAACTGTTGAAGGGTCAGAGTGATTAAAGGAGACCAACTAGGAAGTAACTGCGATGCTCGTGGGCTTGGATCAGGGAAACGTTGAGATGAGACCAGATTCCGTATATATTTTGAAGGTGGAGTCAACAGGGTTTGCTGAGGCACTGGACAGGAGGGAGGAGTCAAGGATGACTCCAAAGATTTTGGCCTGAGCGCTGAAAGAATGAACTGTCATCATGGAGTTGGAAAAGACAGCAGGAGGTACAGATTTTGGCGGGTAAATCAGGAGTTTATTGCTCTGGACATGCTAAATTTGAGATGCACATAAGACAGACAAGTGGAGCTGTCATGTAGACAGTTGGCTATAGGAGTTGGAGTTGAGAGGCGTGAACTGAAAAATACAAATTTGCAAGTCATCTATATGTAGATGGTATTTAAAAACCAAGTAATTGGAAGAGATCACCTAGGGCGTGAATCTAGATAGAGAAGGGAAGAGGATTAAGAACTAATCCCCAGAGCACTCAAGGTTAGAGAGGGAAGACTCAGCGTGACTGAGGAGTGGACAATTAGGTAGAGGGAAAAACCAAGAGAGTGTACTGAAAGGCAAGGGGAAAGGGTTTCAACAAGGAAGGAATAAATACAGTTACCATATAACCCAGCAATCCCAAAACATGTGTCCACATAAAGACTTGTACATGAGTGTTCATAGCAGCATTATTCATTATAGCCAAAGACTGGAAACAACTCAAATGTCCATCAACCGATGAATGGATAAGTAAAATGTGTATATCCATACAATGGAATATTATTCAGTGATAAAAAGGAATGAAGCACTGATTCAACAGAGATGAATCTTGAAAACATTACACTGCATGAAAGAAGGCAGACACAATGGAAACATACTGTATTATTCCATTTATATAAAATGTCCAGAACACATACATCTACAAAGACAAAAAGGAAATCATTGGCTACCAGGGACTGAGTGACGGGAAGTGACTGCAAATGAGTATGGGGTTTCTTTCTGGGGTGATGAAATGTTTGGGAATTAGATAGTGATGATGGTTGCACAACTATGTGAATATACTAAAAATCATTGAATTGTAATTTTAAAGGAGTGAATTTTATGGTATACAAATTATATCTCAATAAAGCTTTTTAAAAAAAGATGGAGTGACGCAGTGTGTCAAATGCTGCCGACAGGGTGAATAAGATGAAAATTAAGACCTGACCACTGATTGTGGCAAAGTGGCATCATTTGACAAAAACTGTTTCACTCTGTAGTAGGATGCATTAGAGTGGTCCCAAAGAGAATAGAGAAGAAGAAGTGAAACAGCAAGCTTATATAATTCATTGAGGAGTTCTGTTGTAAGGAATAGCAGAGGAAATGGGTGAAGGCTAACCGTGGCTGTAGACGGGGGGTGTTGTAGTCAAGGGAGAGGTTGTTTTGTTTTGTTTTGTTTTTTCTGGTAAGATGGGAAATATAGTATATTTCTATGTTAATGGGACTGGTTCAGTGGACAGACAAAAAAAACCCCTGATGACCCAGGAGAGAAGGAAGGGGTAGAGAATTCAGGGAGCAAAGTTCTTGCGGGGGTCAGAGGGTATGGGACCTTGTCCACAGTGGAAGGCTTCTCTGGGAGAGGAGCAAACACAGCACATCTCCTGTGACTGGAAAGAAGGAGAGAACATGGCACAGGGGCAGATACTGGATGAATGTGTGGAGAGTCTCTCTGGATGTTCTTAGTCAAATGAAAGTCAGGTCATGAAGGTTGCAAAGGGGGATGTTGGAGGTTAAGGACCAAGGAAATGGTATGAAACAGAGTTTAAAAGAGAGGAAAGAGTGAAAAAACTGAGGAGAGTGGTAGGACTGCCAGCAAAATGAGGGACCATTTGAGGATGGTAGTCACACATTTAAAGTGAGACATCAAGCCCAAAGTTAGCAGATGGAAGGAAATAAGAAGGATCAGGGTAGAATTAAACCAGAGACTAAAAAGATAACTGAAAAGATCAATGAAACTAAGAGGTAGATTTTGGAAAAGATAAGCAAAACAGACAAACTTTTAGCTAGACTCACAAAGAAAAAAAGAGAGAGGATTCAAATAAACAGAAGTGAAAGAGGAGATCTTACAACTGATACCACAGAAATACAAATGGTCATAAGAGACTACTAGGAAAAATTATATGCCAACAAATTGGATAACCTAGAAGAAATAGGTAAATTCCTAGAAACATACAATCTACCAAGATTGAATCACAAAGAAACAGGAAGTCTGAAGAGACCAGTTACTAGTAAAGAGATTGTTCAGAGGATTTTGATTACTGATTCAAACAAAAGTCCAGGACCAGATGGTTTCACTGGTGAATTCTACTAAACATTTAAACAATTAATACCAAACCTTCTCAAACTCTTACAAAGAATAAAAGAGGAGCCAACACTTCCAAGTTCATTTTACAAGAACAGCAAACCCTGATACCAAAATCAGACAAGAACACTACAAGAAAAGAAAATTACAGGCCAATATCCTTAATGAACATACATGTAAAAATTCTCAACAAAGTATTAGCAACAATACATTAAATTCAACAATACATTAAAAGGATCATACACCATGATCAAATGGGATTTATTCCATGGATGCAGTGATGGTTCAACATCAGCAAATCAATCAATGTGATACACTATATTAACAAAATGAAGGACAAAAATCATATAATATTCTCAATAAAGAAAAAGCATTTGTCAAAAATTCAACATATATTCATGACAAAAACTCTCAACAAAATGGGTATAGAGAGAATGCACTTCAACATAATAAAGGCTATATATGACAAGCCCACAGCTAACACCATATTCAACACTGAAAAGCTGAAAGTTTTTCCTCTGAGATCAGGAATAAGACAATGATGCCCACTCTTGTGACTTTTATTCAACACAGGGCTGGAAGTCCTAGCCAGAGCAATTAGACAAGAAAAAAAGTTAAAAGTATCCAAATCAGACAGAAAGAGTAAAATTGTCTCTGTTTGAAAATGACATGATCTTGCGGATAGAAAACCCGTAAGACACCACAAAAAAAACTATTAAAATGAATGGATTCAGTAAAGTTGCAGGGTACAAAATCAATATACAAAAATCTGTTGTGTTTCTATAACTAATAATAAACTATCAGAGAAATTAAGAAAACAATTCCATTTATAACTTCATCAAAAGAATAAAATATCTAGGAATAAATTTAACCAAGGAAGTGAAAGATCTGTACACTGGAAATTACAAGACAGTAATGAAAGGAACTGAAGAAGAAAAAAATAAATGGAAAGATATTTCTTGCTCATGGATCGGAAGAATTAATATTGTTAAAATTTCTATACTACCCAAAGCAATCTATAGATTCAATGCAATTATTATCAAAATTTCACTGGCATTTTCCACAGAAATAGAACATATAGTCCCAAAATATTTATGAAAACACAAAAGACTCCAAAATAGCCAAAGCAATCTTGAGAAAGAAGAACAAAGCTGGAGGCACCACACTTCCTGATCTCAAACTACATTACAAAACTATAGTAAACAAAACAGTATGGTATTGGCATAAAAACAGACTCAGAGATCAATGGAACAGAATAGAGAGCTCAGAAATAAACCCATGCATATCTAGTCAATTAACTTACAACAAAGGAGACAAGAATATACAATGGGAAAAGAAAAATATCTTCAATAGGTGGTGTTGGGAAAACCAAACAGCCACATGGAAAAGAAAGAAACTGGACCACTACCTTACACCATACACAAAAATAAATTCAAAACAGGTCAAAGAGTTGAATGTAAGACCTGAAACCATAAAACTCCCAGAAGAAAACACCTTAAGGTGTTAAGCACCTTAACATCAGTCTTGAAAATGGTTTTTGGATTTGACATCAAAAGCAAAGGCAACAAAAGGAAAAATAGACAACTAGGACTATATCAACCTAAAAAGCTTCTGAACAGCACAGAAAACCAACAAAATAAAAAAGTAACCTACTGAATAGGAAAAATATTTGCAAATCATGTATCTGATAAAGCATTAATATCCAAAATATATAAAGAACTCATACAACTCAATAGAAAAAAAGTCCAAATAGAAAATGGGCAGAGGATCTGCATTTTTCCAAAGATGGTCAACAGGTACATGAAAAGGTGTTCAACATGAATAACCATCAGGGAAATACAAATCAAAATCACAATTGAGATATCATCTCACATCTGTTAGAATGGCTATCATCAAAAAACAAGAAACAAGTGTTGCCAAGGATTTGGAGAAAAGGGAACCCTTGTGCACTGTTGGTGGGAATGTAAATTGGTGCAACCACTATGGAAAACAGTATGGAGGTTCCTCAAAACATTAAAAATAGAATTACTATATGATCCAGCAATTCCACTGCTGAGTATTTATCCAAAGAGAATGAAATCACTGTCTCAAAAAGACATCTGCAAACCCATGTTCACTGTAGCATTATTTACAATAGTTAAGACATGGAAACAATCTAAGTGTCCAAAGACAAATAAATGCAGAAATAAAATGTGATATATACATATATATATATATACACACACATATATATATATACACACACACAATGAAAGCTATTCAGCCATAGAAAAGGAAATCCTGCCATTTGCACCAACATGGATGGACCTTGAGAGCATTATGCTAAGTGAAATCGATCAGACAGAGAAAGACAAGTACTGTATGATCTCATTTACATGTGGAATCTAAAAAAAAAAGTGAACCCACAGATATAGAGAACAGACAGGTGGTTGTCAGAGGCAGGGGGTAGGAGGTGGGTGAAGTAGGTAAAATTGATGGAGGTGGTCGAAAGATACAAACTTCCAGGTATACCATAAGTAAGTCCTAAGGATGTAATGTACAACATGGTGACTACTGTTAATAATACTGTATTGTATGTTTGAATGTTGCTAAAAAGTAGATTTTAAAAGTTTTCATCATAAGAAATTTAAAAAAAACTGTAACTGTGTGATGACTGGATGTTAATTAAACTTATTGTGGTAATCATCTCACAACATATACAGGTGACCCCTGAATAATGCAGAGGTTACGGATGCTGATGAAAATTCGAGTTTAACTTTACTGTGGGCCCTCCATATCTGTGGTTCTACATTAGCAATTTGACCCATGTAGTACTGTAGTACGTATTTACTGAAAAAAATCTACATATAAGTGAACCTGAGCAGTTCAAACTTGTGCTGATCAAGTGTCAAACTGCATATCTCTCAAATCATTGTGTTGTACACCTAAAACTAATAACAGTGTTATATGTCAACTGTATCTCAACAAAAAAATAAAGTGAGGTATCAGTGTAGTGTTGTGGGTTTCTCCAGCTCCATTCAGCTGCTGGGGTAGGCAAGGAGTAAGTAGCATGTTGGTTTTAGAGAGGGCTGAGATTTTAAGGTAGCAGATATTAGCTTCTTTATTCCTGTGTTGTAAATGCTTGTTTACCTGCCGTCAGCCTCATTAGCTTGAGTGATGCCCGAGTATATGTCTTTCTCATTGTTGTCTCCCCTGCCTGTAACTCTTAGACATATAAGAGGTGATTAATAAATGTTTAATATAATACTTCCTTTCTGAAAACATATTTAGGAATTACTGTGTTGGTTATGCTCCTTCCCCAAAATATAGCCGATGAATCAAACGAGATGATTTACTTATAAATTACTTAAGACTACAGTCAGTTTTCCCCTACCAGTTCTTTATATTTAAATGGAAAAAATTAATATTTTCAGAAAGTAGTTATATTCCCTTTTCTGAGAACTAATCAAATGAGTTCATCAAAGTGTTAATCAAACATGAAAACGTCCTTTGATAATGTCATGGGTGAATTTTAAAAAATATTATCTTAATCTTCTAAGCACAAATATGGGGAGGGGGGGCAGTGTAACGCAGCCTAGGTTTCTCCCAAAGATGAGAGTTAACTCCTCGGGGAAAGATAAGTATTGGGTTGGCCAAAAAGTTCGTTTGGGTTTTCCATAGGATGTGATGGAAAAACACGAACGAACTTTTTGGCCAACCCAATATTTGCAGGATTCCTCGTTGTAAGACTTCTCATACTGTCCAGAAATAGTTGAGCTTCTTCCTCTGCAAAACTTCTAGTACCATTCTTTCTTCCATGTCTGTGAACGGTAACCACCACTATTATCTCGTGATCTGTTTGTGTTTCTGTGATAAATTGGTAAGTAAAGGTACATTTTTCAGGGGAGGGAAAAGCACCTCCCACATCAAAACGGGAAACTAAGATCCCACATGCTACGTGGTGCAGCCAAAAACAAAAAACAAAACAAAACGAAACAAAAAACAGTGACGGAATACTGCTTTAAGGCTCCTTCTGAAGGTGCTGTTTTGGTGAGCAGGGCAGCACATTTCAGCCTGCATCTGTTTGTCAATGTGTGTTGTGAGCATGACTGCCAAAAAATGATTAAAGGGATAAAAAAATGCTATTTGTAGTCCAAGCTTTCTTTTAACATAGTTCTTACCATAAACAAGGAAAGCTGATGTAATGTTTTGCACTCCTTTTGCCAAACTCTGAAACTAACGAACCCTCGGCCACAAAGCCACCTGGGAATTACAAGATCTGGAGTCAGTGGGGTCTCTTTCATTTTGGAGGAAGTCTCCATTAGGGCACTGCTCAATGTAACAAACTACGAGGCGTTACTAGGTTGTTTGGTTTTGGTAAAATACCCATTCTCAATAGGGTAAAAGCCATTTTCAGGCTTCCCTGGTGGCTCAGTGGTTAAGAATCCGCCTGCCAATGCAGGGGACACGGGTTCCAGCCCTGGTCCGGGAAGATCCCACATGCCGCAGAGCAACTAAGCCCGTGCGCCACAACTACTGAGCCTGCGCTCTAGAGTCCATGAGCTACAACTACTGAGCCCACGTGCCACAACTACTGAAGCCCGCGTGCCTAGAGTCCGTGCTCCGCAACAAGAGAAGCCACTGCAATGAGAAACCCGTGCACCGCAATGAAGAGTAGCCCCTGCTCACCACAACTAGAGAAAGCCTGCGTGCAGCAACGAAGACCCAACGCAGTCAAAAATAAATAAATAAATAAATTTTAAAAAATAGAGTAAAAGCCATTTTCATTGTCATAAATATAAGTGAGTATTTTATAACATATTCATTTCTGGGAAGAAACTGGCTTTGAACTCTACGTATTTCTTCCTATTGCTTGCTGCACGATTTTGGGCAAGTCTTCTAACTTCTCTAAAGCTGCACTGTCTCATCTGTATAATTAAAAACCTACACCTCATAAGACGTGATGGAAATTAAATGAGATAATTCATGTTCCATTAGCGCCGGGAATAGAATAAACATATAATAAATGATAGAAGTGAGAGCTATTAATTTTAACAATAAACAAACATAATAAAGGACTGCAGAACTTGGGACAACATGTCACTATTACCAAATTAACTTAGTGATTTAATCTTAGACAGCATTCTTCAAATTTGACAACAGTGTAATTCAATGATCATTTATTGAACAATTATGACATGCTGGGCCTCAGGCTAAGTCCTGGTATCATTAGTGATGCAGGCTGCCGTCTTACAGAAGTGGAGAGTCTAGTAGGGAGACAGACGCACAGACTCCTACCTCCTGCAGCAACTGTTGGGTGTTTACTGAACAGTAGGCATAATATTTAAGCACTGCATATATATTTTCTCATTTTCAATTAAAAACAACCCTATGAAATAGGTATTATGATTCTCATTTTATCAATGTGAGAACAGAGACACAGAGAACTTAAACTAGCCCAAGGTCACCTAGCTGTTAAGTGACGAATCTAGGATTTGAATTTCTGGCAATCTCACGAAGGAGCCAGCAGCTTTAACTTTATGCCAGCTTGCCTCTTATGTTTTAAAAAACATTCAATAGCAACAGACATTTACTGAGCATTTACCACCTGTAAGGCATGAGGGAGAATAAATCGGACCTGATTTCTGCACCGTGGCGCTTGCGATACAGTAGGGAAGACAAATGTTCATCACCTAACTACATAAATATATACATACGAACTGTGATAAATGCTAGAAAAAAATTGTAAGTGTTAAGTAAAGAATGTGTAACGTATGCAATGCTATTTGCGAATATATACAGGGCACACAGTTAATTCTGAATGAGGCAGATAGAGGAGAGGAGGGAAGGGCTTTCACAAGATAATAAGAACAGGAAGAAAGGTACAAAATAAGAAAGCTGACATGACTGGGTACAGAGGGACTAGAGAGACGGGGGCAAGGGCTGAGGCTGAAGGACGGGGCTGGAGTCACACTGTTGAAGGCATGTGTACTGCGCTAAAGAGTCTGACTTCTATTCAGTATTCAGCAGTGAACAAAGCGTTCTATAATACTCCGGCTACAGTGGTGGAGGAAAGGCTAGGGTGATACTAACACAGTTTTGGACTGAAACTCCCCCAGACACTAACCTTTATTGATAATAGAATGCCCTAGATTACATTCATACCTTTTTCACTTTCTAACTTTGATACTCAGTAAACAGAGCATGTGGAATGGACGATTTTGGGTTGCCTTCCCAGCGCTCATATCCCTCCTCGTCCTCTGCCAATGTCCCCAGTTTCTATTGGGGTGCCATGGGGGTCCCAAGGTGACGTCTCTCCTGGCTCAGGGGTGAATCATGTGACCTCGCCTGAGCCAATTAGTACACTCCTATCTCCCAGCCACACTCCTATCTCCCAGCCACAGTAATTGGTTCAGGAAGGCGACTCTCAGGAATTCTCCTGGGAATGCTAGGACAAAAGGTCCTCTCATTTCAGTGAACATGGTAGTGTTAGGAGAGAATTCTCTATAGGTCTCTTATGTTCCTGCATGTCTTAAACAGAAGCACTCACTGCCTTTGTTCTGGATTATCTTTTCAAAACGTCTGTATAGTGAACTGTCACGGAAGATTAGATAGATTTTGCATCTGGAGCAAAGGCTGGTTTCCTTATAGCCTTGGAAGACAGAGAGAGCTTCTCCCACTGGAGCAAAGGGCAGTCATGCTTACTGCCTGTTACAAAAGAGTCAGGTTCCCTAAATTCAGAATACCTCTCTGGTAGCACAACTGACTGCTAAGGTATCAACTGAACCTCTCTGCATCACTGTGTGGGAACTGGGGTTTACGTAACCAGCATGAAAAAATGCTGGCTATTGCTACTGCTGGGAGTAAGAAAGTGTCCTTCATCTCAGACCTAGGAGTCTCGTGTCTTCTAGTAGCATCTGTGAAACTGGCAGATTAACTTGTCAGCTTGCAGAAAGGGTGAAATCTCAGACCCTCACAGTTCTCAGTTGGTAGCATATAGCCCTGGAAGCCATTGGCAGCCATCTTGGGGCTATAAGAGGGGTTGGTTCTAATGTGAAGTTGACACTGTGGAATTAAAAAACATGGAAAGAGATCGGGTCCGCAGTAGACATTATTAAGCTATGTGGTAAAGCTTTGACAGAACTCACAGTATTTCTAAGATTTTTGGTATATGAGTCAATAAATTCTCTTTCTGGCTTAAGTTAAGTTGGGATTGTGTCTGTCTGCTATTTGAAACCAAAGGTATTCTAACTGGTTCCATCTGAATGTTGTTCTTAATTTGAAAGTACATCTGATTTAAATGCAAGCCACATTAACTGTGGAATAATCACCTTACTTTGCTGCTGAAAGCGATAGCATTATCAATTTAAAGGCCATAGATTAATCGGAGTGCTTGGCAGAACCGGTATTGACAAGATCACTTCCCATGAAAGCCCTAAGTAAAAAGGACTCAGAAAAGTTTTTTGGGACGTGAGAATACTACTAGTCAAAAGTAGTAGTTTTTAAAAAATATTGAACTCTGCTACTCTGTTTTCAATTGTTTAGCAGGTCCAGCAGTATATAAGAATCCCATTTAAGAGGTCTGGGTAGATTTAAGAATTGCTAGGCTACTTACCAGTCTTTATCATTCTATGCAATATAATACGGTCACAAAGAGAGACTTCTGACTGGCGGCATGATGGGCATAAATAACTATGTCATTTTTTTTTTTTTCCTTTTTCTCTTCCCTCATTTAGAAAAATAGAAGAGAATAGGATAAAGGGATGTGAGGCCCCTATTAACAGGATGAGTAAATAAAGGGCTGGTTAAAGTTATCAGGGTAAGCAAATGATTAAAGAGCTTTAACATGAAGCAGAGGACAAGGTCAAGTACAAATTTTCATGATGTTCTCAGATCCCAAAGTGTATATATGAAAAAGAGAATCAAATAGTGTTGCATTTAAGATCAAGGAGTAAACAAAAAATGGGAGTAAATTGTGATAACAGAATTAGAGAGGGAGAATAAATCATTTATTCAAACAAGAAGCATTTACTGAATGCCAGGCAATATGTCAGATTCTATATACACAAGGATGAACACCATACAGCCTTATTCTGAAAAGAGCTTGTATTCTACTGAAAGGGAGACAGAGTCGTAGTCAAAAAAATGCCATACTGACATGGAACCCAATAGGTGTGATGATTTCCATCAGGGAGAATGATACCAGGAAAGGCTGCAAAGAAGAGTCACTTGCAAGACAAGTTAGTATTTATTTGATGGGCAGAAGTAGGTGTTGGAAGAGGTTAAAACACTTCTTGATTTATAAAAACACATTTCTTTAAACTTTCCCCTGAATCATACCTTTCCTTAGGAGTTCCTAAATCAAGATAACTGCTAGAATTTCCTTGTATTTGTGATATTTTAACAAGGATTTACTTATGTTTATGTGCTAACTCTGATTTCCTTTATGAAGAGCATTGCTGTGGGATTTTTTTAAAGTATTTCTCTAAGAAATAGAAAAAACTGAAATGTAGTTTTCTCTGTCATTCATAGCTATAACTAAGTAATCAAACTGAAAGGTGATATCCACGAAAACTCCAGACATAAAACCTATGAGGAAATAAATAATATACATCGGGGTGCAAACATCCCTAGATATTCCATGACTGCAGAACATCACAGGGTATTTCAAAGAAGTAGCAACTTGTGATAAACATCAGAAAAAATTTTCATATATAGCCACCCAGAGAGAAAAACCAAATATCTGTCTAGGCATATAATTGAGTTCCTTGGGCCATATCAATACATAATTGGGTCTGATGTACTGCCTGGTATAGACACTAAATAAATGCTTGGTGAATGAATGAATGAAGGAATGAATGATTTATTCTCCCTCTCTAATTCTGTTATTGCAATGTATTCCAATTTTTTGTTTACTTCTTGATCTTAAATGAAACCCTAACTGATTCTCGTCTTCAGATTCACACAATAGGATCTAAGAATATCATGAAAATTTGTACTTGACCTTGTTCTCTGGTTCATATTCAAACTCTTTAATTAGATGCTTACCCTGACTTCAGAAAACAGAAGTGAGAAGCAAAGTAAAAGCTGAAGTATGATCAAGATTATAATAAGTTTTTGAAAATGTATTTCCTCAATCCACATTGCCTATTATTATTTTTGTCCTAGCCAGTATGTCAGTAGAAGCCAGAGAAACAATTCACTCTAAAAGTGACTCATCAGATGGAAAAGTAAAGGAGAAACCAGTGTGATTTCTTATAATTAATTTAAAAATGAGATGGAATGTGATTTTAAAGTAAAATAATACATTCATCTGCTTGCAGCTAATAAATAATTTATACTTTATAGCAATTATGTAAGTTTTAAAATGACAATACAGTTGTAAAATAGGCCCAAGAGAATACAAAAAAATTTCAACCATATAAATTCTGAGTTTCAGTAATAGCAAATGAGAAAAGTGGTTATAATAATTCAGGTATTTACCTTGGTCTATAGCAATTATGCCTCTATGTTAGAAGGTGGCAAACATTATCTGTAAAAGGCCAGAAAGTAGTCATGGCTTTATGGGTTATATGGTCCCTGTTGAAACTATTCAACTCTGTTGGTGAAAAACGGTTTTTCACACTGAAAAACAATGTGAAAGCAGCCACTGACAATATGTAAAGACAAGCATGGCTGTGTTCTAATAAAACTTTATTTAGAAAAACAGGTACTGGAGTAGTGTTGGCCTGTAGGCCATAATTTGCTGACCCATGTTCTATATCATTCATTTCTTTCACCTTTTTCTTTCTTCTCTATTTTTTAAAAGTGTCCACACATTCATCAAAGGGTCAGCATTGTACATACCATTTTATATTGAATTATTTGAAATTAATTAATTTGACCAAACTTTTTTTTTTTACATAATTAACCTTTAAAATGTAATTATGAATAGTCCAGAATTCAGCAAACATTCTCAATCCCACTGGATATTAGGAAAATGACATTTTACATTCCAATCAGAGAGATACTAATTCACATCTATCATGCTGATAAACATATAAGACTAATAATATCCCATGCTCACAGTTTATAGAGCGCTGGAACTCCCATATACTGTTGGTAGAAATACCAACTGGTACAACTATCTTAGAGAGTAATATGGCAACATCCAGACTTACTAAAAATGTGTAGACACCTTAGTATTTCACTCCTGGCTACATATCCTGATGAAATATATTAATATAAAATGTTTCTGTAGCATTTTTTATAATTAACACATTGAAAATAACTTAAGACAAGGGATCATTAAAATGTGTCATGGTCATACCACAGACTATCTCAAAGCAGTTAGATATATAGCTGGTTCTCGTTATTTGTGATAGTTATGTTCTTTAAAGTTGCTTTGAACACTGAATTAGAGAATACTGAACCACTGCTGCCAGAGGAAATACAGAGTTTGGTTCCTATGGGCCTCTGATTCCATTTTTGTCAACTAATCAATATAGAACCTTCTTTTCTATGTGTTTATGTTTAAAGATACCTTATTTAATATACCTGTTGATTTATTAACATTGAACTCACAGCAAACAGCACTATAGCTCATGCCTGAACAATGCTTATGAACACACATATTCTCTGTAAGGCACATCACAGCCTTCTTCTGCTTGAGAACACTAAGAGCTTGGAGATTTCATCCAGCCAATACAACAAAATCAAGCGACTTTACAAAATACTATTCACGAGATCCACGATAGAAAAATAAATTATTAGACATACGAAGACACAGAAAAATGTTTCTCATATACAAGAAACAGGAAACTGAGGGAGTCTGATCTGAGAGTATCCAGATACAGGATTTAGCAAACAAGAGATTTTCAGCAGCTACTACAACTGTGTAAGTTCCACTGCAGTGTAACTGTATAAACTCAAGGACTTAAAGGAAAATATGCTCAGAATCACTATGTTCAAATAGGAAATGTCAACAGGGAAACAGAATCTATAAAATAAAAGCACCAAATAGAATTTCTATAAATAAATTTTAAAAACAGTATCTGAGAGAAAAATTCACAAGATAGGCTTCCCTCAGATTTGCGATAACAGAAGTCATTAAACTTTAAGACAAACATTAGGTATTATCCAATCAGAAGAACAGAAAAAAAATTAAGTATTTAACAGCACCTGTAGGACAGTAATATAAGGTCTAACATAAAGCTACTAAGAACCCCATAAGGAGAAAAGAGAGATTGAGACAAAATAAAATACTTTAAAAGAAATAATAGTTTAAAACTTTCCAAGTTTGTTGAAAGACAGAATTTACAGTTAAAAAAAATTGGAGCAAATCTCAAGCAGGATAAAAGTAAAGAAAACCCATTTAAGCACATCACAGTCAAACTGCTGAAAACCACTGATAAAGTGGAATATTTAAAGCAGCCAGAGACAAATGATATTTTATGTATACAGGTACAATGACACGATTCAGAACTTACCACGAAAAAAAATAAAACAAAAAGAGACCAGAAGACAATGGAATGACAGTTTTAAATGGCTGAAAGAAAAAAAAAAAATCAACCGTACACATAGAACTCTATTTGTCAAAAATATTCTTCAAGATTGAAAGCTAAACAAAGTCATCTTTGGATAAACAAAACTAATATTTCATTACCAGCAGAGTCACACTATAAAAAAATCCTAAAGGAGATTCTGTTGAACAGAAATGATAACAGAAACTGACAGCTTCAGGAAAGAATAAAGAGCACCAGAAATGGTAACTATACATGTGTGTAAATATAAAAATTGTGCTTCTCTTCATTTATTTGAAACACACATGACTTTAAAGCAAGAATTTTAACATTGTGTTGTAGAGTTATAAAGAGAGAATATATCTGACAATTAGAGCATAAAGAAGTGAAAAAAGGAGGGACTTCCCTGGTGGTGCAGCGGTTAAGAATCCACCTGCCAATGCAAGGGACACGGGTTTGATCCCTGGTCTGGGAAGATCCCACATGTCACAGAGCAACTAAGCCCGTGCACTACAACTACTGAGCCTGTTCTCTAGAGCCCTCGAGACACAACTACTGAGCCTACGTGCTGCAACTACTAAAGCCCACGCACCTAGAGCCCGTGCCCTGCAACAGGAGAAGCCACAGCAATAAGAAGCCCACGTACTGCAGCAAAGAGTAGCTCCTGCTCGCCGCAACTAGAGAAAGCCCACACACAGCAATGAAGACCCAACGCAGCCAAAAATCAATCAATCAATAAATAAAATTTAAAAAAAAACAAGTGAAAGGAGCAAAATGGATCTAGATTACAAGGTTCTTATATTTTACATAAGTAGTAAAACATTAACTCTGAGTAGATGGTGAAATGTTAAGGATGCATACTGTAACAACTAAGTGATAATGCAAAGAGCTATAGCTAAAAAGCCAACAGATAAATTAAAATGAAAATTTTTAAAAAGCTCAGTAACCCCCCAAAACACATAAAAATAACAGCAAACAAAACCAGGGAAACAGAAACAAAACCAGGAAGAACATACAGAAAACAAATAATAAAATGGTAGGCCTTAAATCTAACCATATCAATAACTGCTTTACTGAAAGGCAGAGATCAATCAAATGAATAAAAAAATAAAGACAATAAAAATTTGATTATATGCCGTCTATATTACATGTACTCTAAATATAAAGACACAGAGTTTGAAAGTAAATAGCAGAAAAAGATGTATTTATGTAAAAGTAAGCATAAGAAGAGGTTTTATTAATAAAAGATGATGTAGACTTGGAGACAAAGAGTATTACCAATGATAAAGGTGAGCATATCATTATGATAAAAGGTCAATTTATTGGGAATATACAGCAATCACAAATGCTTATGTGCTTTAAAACAGAGTATCAAAATAAAAGAAGTAAAACTTGACAGGATTAATGGAAAAAATAGGTCATTACCTAGTTGGGGATTTTAACATCGCTTTCTAAGCATTTGATAAAATGTGACAGAAATATCTGTAAAGATATCAGGATTGTGAAGACAATCTCTAAAACACAATCAACCACTGTGACTTCACTGATACTTGCAGAACACTGTAATAAAAAATTGTAAGATACACACTTTTTCTAGCGCACATGCTACATTCACCAAGATGGATCATATGTGAGTCATAAAATAAGCCTCAGTAAATTCAAAAGGAATGAAATCATACAGAGTATGTTCTCTGATCACAACAGAATTAAATTAGAAATATCAATAAGATATCTAGAAACTCCCCAAATGTTCGAAAATTAAATATTTGTACTTCTAAATAATCCGTAGGTCATTCAAAACTGAATGATAATGAAACTATTTTAAAATTTTTGTGATGCAGCTAAGGAAATGCTTACATTAGTGAAGAAGAGAAAAAAAAATGTATGTCCCAATGTTTTACCTGAAGAAGCTACAAAAAGAAGAGCTAAGTAAACCCACAGATAAAAGCTGAAACTATAAAGCTTCTAGAAGAAAACAGGAGAATATCTTTGTAACTGGGAGGTAGGCAAAGGTTTCTTAATCAGGACAGGGACAGCACTAAGCATAAAAGAAAATCAATAAATTAGACCATCAAAATTAAAATCTTTTTATCAAAAGATAACACTATTAAGAAAATGAATAGTTAAGCTTCAGGAAGGGGAAAATAGTCACAAAACATATATCTGACAAATTATTTATATCAGAATATAATGCACCCCTACAAAAAAAAATAAAAAGACAAAAAACCCAGTAGACAAACAGGGCAAAAGACGAGAATACACACTTCAAATATATATATATATAAATACATACATGAATGGTCAACACGCACATAAAAAAGTGCCCTAAGTTATTAGTCAACAAAAAATGCAGATTAAAATCAAGTAAGCTGCTGCCACCCCTTCCAGCTCCACCACCGGCGCTGCAGGGAAAGGCAAAGGCAAAGGGGGGTTCTGAAGATTCAGCTGTGAAGCAAGTGCAGATAGATGGCTTTGTGGTATTAAAGATTACCAAACATTACCAAGAAGAACAGGGAACTGAGGTGGTTCAAGGAGTGCTTTGGGGCCTTGTTGTAGAAGACCAGCTTGATATTACCAACTGCTTTCCTTTCCCCCAGCACACTGAAGATGATGCTGACTCTGATGAAGATTTGTAAACTTGACAAGCCTCTTAGATAGCCTCATCTACCAGAGGGCAGACAGCAGAAGCAAGAAGAACTACAATCCTGCAGCATGTGGAACGAACATAGACAAAATGAAAAGGCAGGGGGCTATGTACTAGATGAAGGGACAAGATAAAACCCCAGAAAAACAACTAAATGAAGTGGAGATAGGCAACCTTCCAAAAAAGAATTCAGAATAATGATAGTGAAGATGAGCCAGGACCTCGGAAAAAGAATGGAGGCAAAGATCGAGAAGATGCAAGAAATGTTTAACAAAGACCTAGAAGAATTAAAGAACAAACAAACAGAGATGAACAATACAGTAACTGAAATGAAAAATACACTAGAAGGAATCAATAGCAGAATAACTGAGGTAGAAGAACGGATAAGTGACCTGGAAGACAGAATGGTGGAATTCACTGCCACGGAAGAGAATAAAGAAAAAAGAATGAAAAGAAATGAAGACAGCCTAAGAGACCACTGGGACAACAATAAATGCAACAACATTCGCACTATAGGGGTCCCAGAAGGAGAAGAGAGAGAGAAAGGACCAGAGAAAATATCTGAAGAGATTACAGTCGAAAACTTCCCTAACATGGGAAAGGAAATAGCCACCCAAGTCCAGGAAGCACAGAGAGTCTCAGGCAGGATAAACCCAAGGAGAAACACACCAAGACATGTAGTAATCAAATTGACAAAAATTAAAGACAAAGAAAAATTATTAAAAGCAACAAGGGAAAAACAAAAATAACATACAAGGGAATTCCCATAAGGTTAACAGCTGATTTCTCAGGAGAAACTCTACAAGCCAGAAGGGAGTGGCATGATATATTTTAAGTGATGAAAGGGAAGAACCTACAACCAAGATTTCTCTACCCAGCAAGGATCTCATTCAGATTCGATGGAGAAATCAAAAGCTTTACAGACAAGCAAAAGCTAAGAGAATTCAGCACCACCAAACCAGCTCTACAACAAACGCTACAGGAACTTCTTAAGTGGGAAACACAAGAGAAGAAAAGGACCTACAAAAACAAACCCAAAACAATTAAGAAAATGGTAATAGGAACACACATATCGAAAATTACCTTAAATGTGAATGGATTAAATGCTCCAACCAAAAGGCACAGGCTCGCTGAATGGATACAAAAACAAGACCCATATATATGCTGTCTACAAGAGACCCACTTCAGACCTAGGGACACATACAGACTGAAAGTGAGGGGATGGAAAAAGATATTCCACGCAAATGGAAATCAAAAGAAAGCTGGAGTAGCAATACTCATATCAAATAGACTTTAAAATAAAGAATGTTACAAGAGACAAGGAAAGACACTACATAATGATCAAGGGATCAATCCAAGAAGAAGATATAACAATTATAAATATATATGCACCCAACATAGGAGCACCTCAATATATAAGGCAACTGCTAACAACTATAAAAGAGGAAATCGACAGTAACACAATAATAGTGGAAGACTTTAACACCTCACTTACACCAATGGACATATCATCCAGACCGAAAATTAATAACGCAACACAAGCTTTAAATGACACAACAGACCAGGTAGATTTAATTGATGTTTACAGTACATTCCATCCGAAAACAGCAGATTAATTTTTCTTCTCAAGTGCACATGGAGCATTCTCCAGGATAGATCCCATCTTGGGTCAAATATCAAGCCATGGTAAATTTAAGAAAATTAAAATCATATGAAGCATCTTTTCTGACCACAACATTATGAGATTAGAAATCAACTGCAGGGAAAAAAACGTAAAAAACACAAACACATGGAGGCTAAACAATACATTACTAAATAACCAAGAGATCACTGAAGAAATCAAAGAAGAAATTAAAAAAATACCTAGAGACAAATGACAATGAAAACACGACGATCCAAAACCTATGGGATGCAGCAAAAGCAGTTCTAAGGGGGAAGTTTATAGCAATACAATCCTACCTCAAGAAACAAGAAAAATCTCAAATAAGCAATGTAACCTTACACCTAAAGGAACTAGAGAAAGCAGAACAAACAAAACCCAAAGTTAGTAGAAGAAATCATAAAGATCAGAGCAGAAATAAATGAAATAGAAACAAAGAAAACAAGAGCAAAGATCAATAAAAGTAAAAGCTGGTTCTTTGAGAAGATAAACAAAATTGATAAACCTTTAGCCAGACTCATCAAGAAAAAGAGGGAGATCGTGGATAGATCTAGAGACTGTCATACAGAGTGAAGTAAGCCTGAAAGAGAAAACAAATATCGTATATTAACGCATATACGTGGAACCTAGAAAAATGGTACAGATGAACCAGTTTGCAGGGCAGACACTGAGACACAGATGTAGAGAACAAACGTATGGACACCAAGGGGGGAAAGTAGCGGGGGTGGGGGTGGTGGGATGAATTGGGAGATTGGGATTGGCATGTATACACTAATATGTATAAAATGGATAACTAATAAGAACCTGCTGTATAAAAAAATAAATAAAATAAAATTCAAAAATTCAAAAAAAAGAAAAAGAAAAAGAGGGAGAGGACTCAAATGAATAAAATTAGAAATGAAAAAGGAGAAGTTACAACAGATACGGCAGAAATACAAAGCATCATAAGAGACCACTACAAGCAACTCTATGCCAATAAAATGGACAACCTGGAAGAAATGGACAAATTCTTAGAAAAGTATAACCTGCCAAGACTGAACCAGGAAGAAATAGAAAATATGAACAGACCAATCACAAGTAATGAAATTGAAACTGTGATGAAAAATCTCCCAATAAACAAAAGTCCAGGACCAGATGGCTTCACAGGTGAAGTCTACCAAACATTTAGAGAAGAGCTAACACCTATCCTTCTCAAACTCTTCCAAAAAACTGCAGAGGAAGGAACACGCCCAAACTCATTCTATGAGGCCACCATCACCCTGATACCAAAAACAGACAAAGATATGACAAAAAAAGAAAATTATAGAACAATATCACTGATGAATATAGATGCAAATATCCTCAGCAAAATACTAACAAACAGAATCCAACAACACATTACAAGGATCATACACCATGATCAAGTGGGATTTATCCCAGGGATGCAAGCATTCTTCAATATATGCAAATCAATCAATGTGATACACCATATTAACAAATTGAAGAATAAAAACCATATGATCATCTCAATAGATGCAGAAAAAGCTTTTGACAAAATTCAACACCCATTTATGATAAAAACTCTCCAGAAAGTGGGCATAGAGGGAACCGACCTCAACATAATAAAGGCCATATATGACAAACCCACAGCCAACATTATCCTCAATGGTGAAAAACTGGAAGCATTTCCTCTAAGATCAGGAACAAGACAAGGATGTCCACTCTCACCACTATTATTCAACATAGTTTTGGAAGTCCTAGCCACGGCAATCAGAGAAGAAAAAGAAACAAAAGGAATCCAAACTGGAAAAGAAAACGTAAAACTGTCACTGTTTGCAGATGACATGATACTATACATAGAGAATCCTAAATATGTCACCAGAAAACTACTAGAGCTAATCAATGAATTTGGTAAAGTTACAGGATACAAAATTAGTGCACAGAAATCTCTTGCATTCCTATACACTAACAGCAAAAGATCAGAAAGAGAAATTAAGGAAACAATCCCATTCAGCATTGCAACAAAAAGAATAAAATACCTAGGAATAAGCCTATCTAAGGAGGTAAAAGACCTGTACTCAGAAAACTATAAGACACTGATGAAAGAAATGAAAGATGATGCCAACAGATGAAGAGATATACCATGTTCTTGGATTGGAAGAATCAATATTGTGAAAATGACTATACTACCCAAAGCAATTTCCAGATTCAATGCAATCCCTATCAAATTACCGGCGGCATTTTTTACAGAACTACAACAAAAAATCTTAAAATTTGTATGGAGACACAAAAGACCCTGAATTGCCCCAGCAATCTTGGGGGAAAAAAACAGAGCTGGAGGAATAAGACTCCCTGACTTCAGACTATACTACAAAGCTACAGTAATCAAGACAATATGGTACTGGCACAAGAACAGAAATATAGATCAATGAAACAAGATAGAAAGCCCAGAGATAAACCCACGCACCTATGGTCAACTAATCTATGACAAAGGAGGCAAGGATATACAATGGAGAAAAGACAGTCTCTTCAATAAGTGGTGCTGGGAAAACTGAACAGCTACATGGAAAAGAGTGAAATTAGAACACTCCCTAACACCATACACAAAAATAAACTCAAAATGGATTAAAGACCTAAATGTACAACCAGGCACTATAAAACTCTTAGAGGAAAACATAGGAAGAACACTGTTTGACATAAATCACAGCAAGATCTTTTTTGACCCACCTCCCAGAGTAATGGAAATAAAAACAAAAATAAACAAATGGGACCTAATGAAACTTAAAGGTTTTGCACAGCAAAGGAAACTATAAACAAGACGAAGGACAACCCTCAGAATGTGAGAAAATATTTGCAAACGAATCAATGGACAAAGGATTAATCACCAGAATATAAAAAAAGCTCATGCAGCTCAATATTAAAAAAACAAACAACCCAAACCAAAAACGGGCAGAAGACCTAAATAGACATTTCTCCAAAGAAGACATACAGATGGCCAAGAGGCACATGAAAAACTGCTCAACATCACTAATTTTTAGAGAAATGCAAATCAAAACTACAATGAGGTATCACCTCACACCAGTTAGAATGGGCATCTTCAGAAAATCTCCAAACAACAAATGCTGGAGAGGGTGTGGAGAAAAGGGAACCCTCTTGCACTGTTGGTGGGAATGTAAATTGATACAGCCACTATGGGGAACAGTACGGAGGTTCCTTAAAAAACTAAAAATAGAACTACCATATGACACAGCAATCCCACTACTGGGCATATACCCAGAGAAAACCATAATTCAAAAAGACACATGCACCCCAATGTTCACTGCAGCCCTATTTACAATAGCCAGGTCATGGAAGCAACCTAAATGCTCATCGACAGATTAATGGATAAAGAAGATGTGGTACATATACAATGGAATATTACTCATCCATAAAAAGGAATGAAATTGGGTCATTTGTAGAGACGTGGATGGACCTAGAGACTCATACAGAGTGAAGTACGTCAGAAAGAGAAAAGCAAATATCATATATTAACGCATATATGTGGAATCTAGAAAAATGGTACAGATGAACCGGTTTGCAAGTCAGAAACAGAGATACAGATGTAGAGAACAAACGTATGGAGACCAAGGGGGGAAAGCAGCGGCAGGTAGGGGTGGTGGTGGTGTGATGAATTGGGAGATTGGGATTGACATGTATACACTAATATGTATAAAATAAAATTTTTTAAAAAATCAAGTAACATACCACTATATATTCTCCAGAATGATTAAGTTTAAAAAGATGGAAGTCTTGAAACAGGAAAACCTAATTAAAGCAAAGAAAAAAATCAAAAAAGTTATTCCTTCTGGAATGGTAGGAACAGCATTCAAGTGGGGAAGGGCATCTGGGAACTTTCTGAGCTGTTGCAGGTGTTCTACAAATAATTAAACTCTAATAAATTGCATGCTCAAGTATTTAGAGGTAAAGTGTATGGATATATGCAATTTACATTAAAATACATAGAAAAATAAGACAGAATGAAAGATGGATCAAGGATGGACAAATAGATCCATATGTAATAAAGTACATGGAGTAAAATTATATAATTTTATATTATTATTATATATTAATATATATAATTTTGTAATATTGTTATATATATTAATATATAGAAGTATATAACATTATTGTATAGAATTATATATTATTATAAAAATTATAATTCTATAATCTGGTTGGTAAGTATATGTTTGTCCATTGTAAAGTTCTCTCTACTTTCTTTCTTAATATTTTCATATTAAGTGTTGGGAGAAATATGTAAGTCAGAAATCGATGTAGTTTTAATCACATTGAAAACACATCTAATATACCTGATCTTGTTTTCTAAAAACATATTCCCTGCTAAAAGGAACCAGGGCTCCTTGGAGAAATGGCTCATTCCAGGTCCATGACAGGAAAGGTAAAATATAAGCTCAAGATTAATGAATACATATTAAAAGTACACAGGAGCCAGTCTGAAAAGTCTCCACTGGCCAATGTGGGACATTTTAAGCAAAGAATAGATTTCAAAAAGGCTTATAATTCATTGAATTATAACGGAACCCATGAGTCCATGATGATAGTAAAAAGAAGACTGGGGTGGTATGAACAGGACCCCCTTCTTTACAGAAAAATGCCAGTTAATACAGGAGGAATGCTAGACTTAGAAAATTACTATTTTGCATCTTGAGCAAATTAATTGATTCAGACAAGGATCATCAATGTATGTTTACAACATTACTATGTGAGAGGTGTTGGGGAACAGGATATTCACTTGGTGTCAAAGATTACTTATCAGTTACTCACGGAGAAAGGTAATTTTACAATGGAGAGATCTGGCAGGACCCCAGCTCAACCAAATGATCACACTTAGCGTCACCAAATAATGAAATAAGTAGACGTATGCTTGCTGATGTTATGCGATAGGGAGCACACAACAAAAAGGTTACCCTCAATCTATGAGAAGAAACAATCAGCTAGATCTAGACTGTGGAACATTCCGCAACAAGGGTTGGCAAACTTTTTCTGCACAGGCCCAGACAGTAAATATTTTAGGCTTTGCATATTGTAAAGTATCTGTTGCAACTATGCAACTTTCTGTTGTATGAATGGGTGTGGCCGTGTTACAACACAACTTTATTTACAAAAACAGGTGGTGAGTCTTAACCATAGAGCTGCAGTTTGCCCACCTTTGTTCTGTCCCCTGACAACTGTCCAAGAGTCTTCAAAAAATGCCAATATCATGAAAGAAAAAAAAAAGAAAAAGGCAGGATGACTATTCTAGATTAAAGGGATCTGATGCTATTATGACAATAAAACAATGTTTGATCCTTGATCAGGTGCTGGACTTTAAAGACATTTGGGGTACAAATGAAGCAATTTGAATAAGGACTAAAAATTATACACTACTTATTGTGTATCAATGTTACAATTTCTTCAGTGTGATAATGGGATTGAGACAATGCCATTGTTTTTATTAGATATATGCTGAAAACATGATGCCTGAAAAATAGTTTCAAAAGGGAGAGGTAAATATGTGGCAAAATGTTAAAAACAAAGTAAGCTATCTGCTAATCTGTGTCCAACAATAAAATGCGTATGTCAGAGAAAAACAAACCACAATAGTTCACTGAAAAGAAAGCCAATGTCTCTATGTATACTACTATGTATAAAATAGATAACTAATGAGAACCTACTATAGAGCACAGGGAACTCTACTCAATGCTCTGCAGTGACCTAAATGGGAAGGAAATCCAAAAAAGAGGGGCTATATGTATACGTATAGCCGATTCACTTTGCTGTACAGCAGAAACTAACACAACATTGTAAAGCAACTATACTCCAATAAAAAAGAATTAAAAAAAAAAAGATGTCTCAAAGGGCAACACATAACAGAGACTTTCTTGAAAACTGTAACTACTTTTTGAAACTTTAAGGAATATAGTTACATTTTATTGTACCAAGAATCACTTCAAAAATTTCCAAACATAGAAAGTAAGATAGATTTTGCCAAGGATGTTAAGATGCCAATACCAAACTGGTTGTCTTGTCTCCATTTCCTGATCTTGAAAAAATAATGATCCACAGGCAGCTGTTAATTTTGGCTAAGGTCTAATCAATACACATGATGCCATGCTTGTATCTGCCCTGTCAAAGCCTATAATGAATGTTCAGTCAAAATATTTTTATGTTAGTCTTAGCATTTTATGAGAGAACCCCTCTACATTTTCCCCAAATATCCCAAACTCCGCAAGGCCCAAACTAAACTCATCCTCTTCCCAGCCCTCAAGTAAGCTCCTTTTTTTTTAAACTTCTCGCCCTGAAGAAGGCAGGAAACATCCACCTGATTTGATCTGGAAGGCATTCCTCCATTTCCTTGCCAGGTACCAAGTCCCGAGGCTTTTATCTATATACTTTCCTCCCTTACCTATCACTGCAGTTAGGCCCCTCCCAGTTCTCATCTGGACTACAGCTTCCTTATGAGTCTCCGCCTTTGTAATCCACTCTCTCTGTTGATAGGGGTGATATGACCTTACTCCCTGATGAAAACTGTTCAATGGCTTTCCACTTCCTATAGTCTATAATCCAAACTCTTTGGCATTGTGTAAATTGCACAGGACTATTTCTGCATGTCCGTCTCCTGCCACTTCCCAAGACACACTGTACTCTAAGACCAATATTTTTGCAAGTCTATAAACACGCATGCTCTCTCCTCCCCTCCTTCCCTTTGTACATGCCGTTCCCTCTGCAGCACACCCTCTTACAATACAAGTTCTATCTTGGCTGCTCGGTATATACATAACTTCCCTAAGACTTCAACACAAGCATAGCACTAATCACCTGCCTTTCCTTAGTTTTTTCATATTATAAAACAGAGAAGATTATGACAGCTCATTTATGCACCAAATTCCATCAATATGCTAATGATTCTTAAATTTGCACCTTTGTCCAGACCTCTCTCTCGAGCTCCAAACCTATATCCAATCTTGATCTTCAGTTAACATCTCCATTTGGAAGATTGTGAGGCTAATGCAGAGCTTGCAGAGCTTGCAGAGCACGCAGCAGGGCTGGGGTTCAAACCATCAGGTACATGGTCTCCAACCAGCTTGGTCCCCAGACCAGGAACCTGAGGGTCATCTTTGACACTTCCTTTTCCTTTACCTCTCACCTCCACCACCCAGTTCTAGTTGATTAATAAAGATCCCAAGTAAGCCTACCTCTGCTCGCCTCTACCCGTTCCAGCCTTCCAAACATTAGTGCTCTGACAACTGCAATTGCTTCCTGATTGGCTTCCTACTTTCATTTTTGCTCTCTCCTGCTTTATTCACTACATCTGAGCCAGATCTATATTTTCTAAACAGAAATTTTGTTATAGTTTTCCTTATTTAAAGTTTATCAATGGTTTCTCATTTTGTTTTGGCAAAACGCTCCAATTCTGAATAGCCTAAAAAGCCCTTTTCCAGCCGCACTGGAGGTGCTCTCTGCTGCTCTCACTGGGCTTCAGCCTCCTCCCAGTGGCCTCTGTTCAGCTGTCTGCCTCAGGCCCTTGTTACATGTGACAATGTGTGGAAATTCTCTACCCACCCCCCCCACCCCTTCCTCATCTATTCTCCCTCATCTTTGGTCTCAAAAGAAATGCAACCTCCTTTACGAGTTCTTTCCCGGATGCACCAGTTTAAATCAGGTACCACTGTTATATGCTGCCCGTGCATTCTATTCTCCTTCCTAGCAATTTATACAATTTGCAACTAAATATCTGAGTGTTAGCCTCTGCTCCTCGCTGGCTTGAAAACTCCTCGTACCAAGTTTAATATCTGAGTGCTTAGCTCTAGTTCAATGCCTGTCATATGATAGACAATTAGTATTTTGAAGCAATAAGTAAATATTGCAGGCTAAAATAATATAGGTTAAATGCATGGTAAGACAAAGAGAAGAAATAATCAAAACAGATACGACTCAGTATGAAACAACTAAAAGGACTAACATTGGAAGGTGCACAAAATTCAGAATATGTCAGCAAAGTCACTATGGGCCCAGATGAATTAGAACCACTTAGAGTAATTCATATATTTACATCCTTTCTAATCATGCCAATTTTCAAAACCCAAGATTAACTCTAAACTGAGACTTCGGCAGTCTAAATTTATGTTTCTAGCCTGAGCCTGTGATCTAAAGCAAATTACTTCCCTGTGCTTCCTTCTTAAGAACAGGTAACATTTCTGCTATGAAAATGAACTGTAATGATGAAATTTTAAACTTAAGGGGAAAATAGTTTGAAAAGTACACTATTATCATTCTGTAGTGTGAATGCAAAAGGGGAATTAAAAAAACCTCTGCCCAATATCAGAGCAACATTATGATAAAAAATAATGTAATACAGAATTTGTCTTACTGGTGATTCTGTTCTAAAATCTATTCACTAGACAATAGGCAGATTAATCTTAATATACACTTATGTCTGGTCCCATACTTCTTCACTCACAGACCTTCACTGCCAGTATTTTTAATACAGAATTAATTCATACAGCTTCTTAAGAAAAACACCAAGATTGCACGAGCTAAATGGAGAAGTATGTTGAATTGAAAGATACTCCACAAAAGAGGAAATGTAAATAATAGTAAGCCTGTATACAGAAATATCTGGAATTTCGTTAGCAATATATCACAAAGTATGAAATTTAGAACAGGGTCTTATTTTTAGTCCTTTTGGCTCATAGACAAGGATCAAATACCTACTGTTGATAAGGATGTATGCAATTGGCACTCTCATATTTTCCACTGGCTGTGTAAATTTTTATAACTCTAGTAAAAATTTAACTTAGCAATAGGTTTTAAGGGCCATAAAAATATTTATACCTTTTGAACTGGTAAATCCACTTATAGCGATCTATCCTGAGGAAATAATTCTAGCTAAGAAAGAAACCTTATGCTGAAAAATGTTTAACCACTCAGTATTTATAATACTGAATCACTGAAAACCTGAGGTACAATAATGAGGAATGATCATCATTGTTATTACGAAGCTTGTACTAACATAGAAAATGCTAATAATAATATATTAAGGGAAAATAGGAGAAAATAAAATTGTTTATATAATATGAGTATATCTTTCAAATACATCCACATACATGTAGGCAAAGAGGCAATAATATTACACATCAAAATTCTAATTGTGATTATATTAATAGAGGTAGAAAGGAAGGAGCCGAATTTTTGCTGTTTTCCTTTACTGTCTTTTTTTCAATGTCATTTGACTTTTATAATAAAGTTAACAACAGCAACAAAATCTTCAATGGCTCCCCACTGTTGGTTTAATAAGGTTTAAATTTATGAGTACAAATCTCCTATTCAAGGTCCTTCTCAGTTCACCTCCGCTTTCTCTTGAATCTTATCTTAGACTTCTTACTCCTTACACTGTATCCAACCCTTAACAAGTCCCCTTCCAGTGGGCCCAGTGGTGGTGTTCATTCCAAGTTTACTTAGTTGAATAGACAAATCTTTTCTCTTTTGGAACATTTCCTGACCCACTCCCTGCTGGAGAGAGATAT
Organism: Eschrichtius robustus; assembly: GCF_028021215.1. Taxonomy (NCBI): domain Eukaryota; kingdom Metazoa; phylum Chordata; class Mammalia; order Artiodactyla; family Eschrichtiidae; genus Eschrichtius; species Eschrichtius robustus. Next base: position 9,930,947 of record NC_090827.1, read on the forward strand.
ATTTTAGTTAAAGCAACTTGGTACTTTTAAGAGAAATTCTAGTTCCATAAAAAGACTGTTTATAAAAGCAGTAACCTATTTAATTTGGAAATAGGCATCAGGTAAAGTCAATCGGGACCCTGTACCAGTAATTTTTTTTCTTTTGTAGACATAGAGTAATTGACTTTATTTTCTGCATACCATATGTCTCAAAATAGGAAGTACCGTTGCTTCAATAAATGAATTTAAAGGAGTTAAGTTATATACCACACCTAGAATTTTGTTCTCTTATTTAAAATTTATTCCATTAACATGTCAGATATGAAAATAAACATAAACATTCTCTCAATATTGGTTTTCAATAAAATTAGTAGGTAAAGCTAATGATTTAGGATTATAAGAATTAAGGCAGTATTTAGTGATGGCTTTAAGAATCTTCTTTAGCATTTATAAAGCTATTTAATGCCTATAAATTCTAGGTATGAGAGGCCTTAACAAACAAGTACATTTTACAGCTGCATATGATAGTGTGAAACAATAAACAAACATTTATCACACTGAGGAAAAAGTCCAAACTTTATGGCCTGATATGAAACTTAACCTGTAATATTCCATAGCGATAGCCATATTATTGGTAAGGCATTGGATTCCTAGGACACCCCCCTAAAGCCTATTTACCTTATTATACTGAGAGTTTGGTAGGATAGCCTGAGGGAATCTGATATCCCAAAACCTTAGTTGACATATAAAATGGTGTTCAGAATGGCTGATGAGAATAAGAAGTCCTGTGCAATCGGCTGCCTTTACAAACAAGACATGTGTAATGTTGGTAAATGAGAAGAGCTGCTGTCATCACAGAGAAAACACAGTCACTATAAAAACAGTTCAGAGCTTTTGCACTTAAGAAAGACTCTGAGTTATGGGTTAAGAAGTAAAAGAAGACAAAAGATAACATCACTAGGCCCTGCAGGCTCACTCCATGTCCCAGGCAGTATAACAATTACTTAATTATCTTTAATTCTCACAACTTCTCTGCAAAGGAGACAGTATAACACAATACACCACGTAGGGCCACAGAAGTGGGAGAGGCGCTATGAGGGTAAAGAGTTTGAGCTTTAGGATCAAATATATCTGGCACTTATTACCCATACAACCTTGAGAAAATTAACTAGCTTTTCTAAGCCTCCATTTTCTCATCTATAAAGAAAGAAGGATGATGCAGACGCAGAGAATGGACTTGAGGACACGGGGAGGGGGAAGGGTCAGCTGGGACGAAGGGAAAGAGTGGCATGGACATATATACACTACCAAATGTAAAATAGATAGCTAGTGGGAAGCAGCCGCATAGCACAGGGAGATCAGCATAGCACAGGGAGATCAGCTCAGGTGCTTTGTGACCACCTAGAGGGGTGGGATGGGGAGGGTGGGAGGGAGGGAGACGCAAGAGGGAAGAGATATGGGAACATATGTATACGTATAACTGATTCACTTTGTTATAAAGCAGAAACTAGCACACCATTGTAAAGCAATTATACTCCAATAAAGATGTTTTAAAAAAAAAAAAAGAAAAGAAAGAAGGAAAATTAAGGTATTGGTAAAGTTTCTTCCAGGCATATCGTAGGGTTGTATTTCCTGTTTCCACTGTGGCTGGGTGAGGCAATAGGATTACTTCTGGCTAACGAGTTATGACCAGAAGTGATGAACTTACTTCTGAGCCAGGGCATTTAATTGCCAATGCAAGATCCTACAGAGCTCTTTCTTTTTCCTCTGGCCCTGTAACTGGCCACATTTGAGACGGGTTGCTCTGTCAGAACGGGTCCTCAAGAAACCATTGTAAGCAGAGCCCCCTTGTCAATCTAAATTGGACGGGTAGCATGAGCAAGAAATAAATGTAGCTTTAAGCCACTAAGATTCGGGGATTGCTTTATCATAAGTGTAACCAAGGCAATATGAACTGATAAAGGTCATTTCTCTCCTAAGAGTTATGAGGATTTAATAAACTAATGTTAGAAATATTTTTCAAAGTCTCTAGCAAACAGTACTCAATAGACATCTATGATTACGATTATGTTATTATCTTTTATAAATTAGAATACTGAGATTGCAAAATATTCCATAATGTGCCTCAGGACACACTGCTATTAAGAGACAGAGTTGCTTCTGTAACACTGGAAAGTCAAAGATCTGTTCATTAAAGTCACCCTTCTTTAGTCGTCTAACCCGGCCAAAAACACCCCCAACCTTCTAATAGTTATTAGCTTTTTGTTCATATATGTGTTTTTGTTGCTGTTCTAAAACCCTCTCTCTGTTGCACAAAAATTAATTTCCTTTTATTCTCTGATTTTTTTCTGTGTGTTTGCTGTTTATTTTGTTTAATAAATTTTGTCACACAGCATGGCAATCTTTATGCAAGATTTAACAATCACAGCCCCCTACAATTTGGCTGCAGCCTATCTTTCAGAATTTATCTTCTACTTCTACCCATGCTACTCTGGTCTATAAACGCTGATCAAAATATGAAATGCTCATTTTCTCCTTCTAGTCTTTGCTTATTATGCCATTCTAACTGAAATTCTTCCTCTGTCCAGTTTCCGATTCTTCTTTTTAAAAATTTGACTTAAACTCTATTTCTTCCACAAAGCCAACTCTATCACAATTTAATAGCACAGATGGTCCATTCTGCTTATTTGAAACATAATTTCATGTGATTTTATAAGACAGCTGTGTACTGCAGGGGTATAAAGCATGGAAACTGCAGTTCCCAGAATCCCTTGCCAGTAGAGTTCTGGTTAATTTCTTCCTATGACGAATTCTTATGAGATGTGAAGGCAGAGGAGGAAACAACATGCTTTGAGGATTTTTACTGCCTCATGGAACTGACTGAAAGCAAACAGGTCAGACACTAATTACGTTTTTACATTTTGAGGGAGTTTACTGTAAACCCCCTTTACACGACAGCAAACAAATCAACAAACCACCGCCACTACCACGAAAAAACGTCAGCCCACACTAAAGAAGTCTTTGCTGTTCAAGAGGTAAAACAATCCCTGAGACACCAAACTTCCAGGAATAGGAGGCAAGCTGTAGTTTAAAGAAGACATACTCGCTATACACACTTCAAGGGGAATAATGACAAAGAGGCAATTCTAAAAGGTGAAGGCAGCTGTCAGAGAAAAAGGACAATGGAGTTCCTCACAGAAAGTGCCTCCACTGCTTCTGTGCACATGTATGTGTGTGTACTAGAGTGTGAATGGGATTGTTTAGTGTCCCATTTGTATATGGGGTGGATGTGTGTAGAGGGGGGGGGACAGACAATTTGTCTCTTAATTTCATAGATTCTCAGAACAAGAGGAACCACTTCTAGACCTGATGGAGCATTGACAGGTCTCCCAGATATTTTGGAGATTGAGTTGGTTGTAATGACTGGTTGGTTCTTTGGATTTTTATCCTGGCAGAAGGACTGGGTGTATTTTCTGCAGGGTAAGAGAAAAAATATATCTGGCAAACAGAAGGGCAGGCTGCGGCAGCAACAATATATGTACTCGTCAATTCCTAGTTCATCGTCCTCTTCCTGGGCACACTGGAAAACTACATTTCCAGACTCCCACAAAGGTTACTGAGTCCTGGAATGTGAGTAGAAGGGACAAGAGTTGCTTCTGTGCTAAGGCGGTTAAGTACCTATGAACTTTGCACACACTTTTTTTCTTTTTCATTCCTGATATTAGAAGCCACCTTTTTAGATGACATAGTTGAAAGATGGAAGCAGCTTGCCATCTGAATCACTGCTTGGAGGCTTGCTACCTACGAATCCCACCCCACCTGCATCAGACTGTGACAGCAGTGAGAAATAAACTTTATGAATGAAGCCAATAATATCATGGGGCTAACTGTCACAAAAGTTGACATTAATAATCGTGATTAGACTGGTCATAATTATTGAACAGGACAAACCAGGGGAAACTGGAAAAAGGTCAGTGAGAACTTTAGGGTTAGTGAGAAATCATGGCAACCAGGCTAAGATTTGGTTGTTTGCAAAACAGGACAGTGAACCCAAAGGTAGATCTGAGATCAGAAAATCAGTCTAGCACATGTGATGTCTTAATTTTGTTGCTTGTATGTATGTCTGGGCTCCAGTTCCTTCCGGTAAGAGGCAGTGGCTTTTCAACTTTGCATCCCTAGCACCTGGTGCAGGACAGATGGGATAAAATGTCCAAACTGAGCATAAGCTTCAGGGTGTTTATCAAAGCAGGGCAGATATACAAGAGGAGATGATTTTGGCTGGGGAAAGTCAGGGATCAGGTTTCTATACCCAGTCTTAGGAAGCTGGATACTCAGGACCAGTGGGTCCAGGTCAGCTATACCCTGTGTGCCACAGCAGTGCTAGTCTAGAGATACTTCATAGAGGTCCTTGCATTCCTTGGCCTGGGGTCACTTCAGCTTATAGCATCTGGAAAGAGGCTAAATATAGAGGTTAAATGAGCCAAGTTATTAGATTAAGAGATTAGGCAGGTATACCCAGAAATACCATCATATTTGCATTATTATTTAAAATAACTATTTAACCCTGTATTATTTTTTACTCGATAGTATAAATATATGTTATAAAATATCACAGAACATAGGAAAACATTATCCAAATAACTGAATCTACATGTCATTAATTCTAGAGAGATTCCAGGAATTCTTCAAATAGATTAGAGTGGTGATTTAGGAAACTAAAGAAAGAATATGCTTGTAAAAAATAAAGGATTTAGTCATAGACATAACTGTAGTAATAAATGAACAAAGTTATTCACTTTTACAATTTCTATGCTTCTTAACACTGAAGAGACAGCTTTGCAAAGTGATTTCCCAAGATAATGAAAGAGGCAAAAAAGAAGGAGAATTTTATCACCCAGCACCTATAGGGGAGATAGAAAAATACGGAACATTTTCTATCTAGTGAAGTAAACATACATTCATATATACAAACATATGGGGGCAGAGAAAGCAGATGGGAAATTATTACAAGAAAAGCTCTAAAGAGACAAATCAGGAAAAGAAACACATAAAACCCAGAATCTTAAATTCCAGAAATAATTATGTATTTAATGGTTATTGAACCCTTTCCAAAGGCAAAACGTACTAAATTTTACTAGATTTTTACAAGAGCAAATTCTCTTTAACCTCCCCCCCAAACACACACACACTGACACTCACTGCCTTCATATAAAATAAGAGAAAAAATTGATTGATTTATTTGTTCTTTCTCAAGTGTTTATTGAGCATTCACTATGTGCCTGGCATTGTGAAAGTATTACCAAAAAAAAAAAAAAAAAAAGGAAGGAAGAAAATGACATGATTCTAAAAGAGCTCTCTAATGTAATAAAGACACTCAACACATCAGAAGAGGCTGTCAATAAACAGAGCAAATACACTTAAAAGGACTGGTTATCGAATTTCAGTATCACATCCCATGGAAAACGTATTAAAATATATGTCTATGGAGGAAAAGGTGACAGACATTAGGAAAAAAAAATCTACCTTATGAATAATAGATATAGAGAAAATAGGAAATAGTAGCAGAGATCGATGAAACGGGAAATAGCTACAGTAGAGAATCTGTAAAACTAAAAGCTGCAAAGACTAATAGACAAATTTCTAGCAAGCCTAATCAAAACCAAAAAAGAAAATGTCCCAAAATATTAAAAATGAAAAAAAGACTATAACTACAGATAAAATATTGATTTTTTAAAATAAGAGGAAACATTAAAATATTTTATGCTGATTAATTAAAATAGACAATTTCCTAGAAAATATAACATCAAAAAACTAAAAATAGAACTACTGTATGATCCAGGAATTCCACTCCTGGGTATATACCCAAAGAAAATAAAAACACTAATTTGAAAAGGTACATGCACCCCAATGTTCATAGCAGCATTATTTACAATAGCCAAGACATGGAAACAACCTAAGAGTCCATCAATAGACGAATGGATAAAGATGTGCACACGCACGCGCACACACACACACATATATTTATATATCGATAATGGAATACTATTCAGCATTAAAAAAGAATGAAATTCTGCCATTTGTAACAACATGGATGGACCTAGAGTGTATTATGTTTAGTGAAGTAAGTCACACAGAGAAGGACAAATACTCTGTTACGACTTATTTGTGGAATCTAAAAAATAAACCAAATGAATTAACAAAAGAGAAACAGACTTATAGATATGGAGAACAAACCAGTGGTTACCAGTAGGGAGAGGGAAGGGGTGAGGGGAAAGCTATGGGTAGGGGATTAAGAGGTACAAACTACTATGTATAAAATAAGTATGCTACAAGGACATACTGTACAGCACAGGGAATATAGCCAATATTTTATAATAACTTTAAATGGAGTATAATCTATAAAAATATCAAATCACTATGCTGTACACCTGAAAGTAATATAATATTGTAAATCAACTATACTTCAATAAAAAACTAATAATTCAGAATAAATAAAAAATATGAGGGACTTCCCTGGTGGCGCAGTGGTTAAGAATCCGCCTGCCAATGCAGGGGACACGGGTTCAATCCCTGGTCCGTGAAGATCCCACAGGCCGTGGAGCAACAAAGCCTGTGCGCTACAACTACTGAGCCTGCGCTCTAGAGCCCGTGAGCCACAACTACTGAGCCTGTTTGCCACAACTACTGAAGCCCGCATGCCCTAGAGCCTTGGCGCCGCAACTACTGAGCCCACATGCCACAACTACTGAAGCCCGCACGCTCTAGGGCCCGTGTGCTGCAACTACTGAGCCTGTGCGCTGCAACTACTGAAGACCGTGCACCTAGAACCCATGCTCCGCGACAAAAGTTCCACAATGAGAAGGCCGCGCACCGCAAGGAAGAGTAGCCCCCACTTGCTGCAACTAGAGAAAGCCTGCACGCAGCAACAAAGACCCAACACAGCCAAAAAAAATAAAATAAAATAAAAAATAAATAAATTAAAAACATGAATAGGACTATAGGCACAAAATAAACTGAACCAGTAGTTAAAAATCAACTTGCCAAAACAAATTTAAAAAACAAAACAAAACTAAAAACAAATAAATCAATAAACCTCACTAAACCTAGACACATTCTGCCAAATATTGCAGGAACTGATAATCCTCCTCTTAAACTGTTTCACAGATTACAAAAGGCTCTCCTCAGTTCATTTTATTAAGATAGCGCAACCTTTATACCAAAAGTAGACAAAACAAAAAAATTTATTAACCTAGATGCAAGAATACTAAACAAAATATCAGCTATCCAAAACTTTCAAGGTGTTTAAAAATAGGTATCAGGGCCAGGTTCAGAACTGGTTTATTCCAGTGATGCACTGTTGGTCTAAGGTTAGAAAATCTATGAATATGACTCTCCACGATAAAAGAAAATGGGAGAAAAACCATGCAATTATCTTAACAGATGCAAAGGAATATTTGCTAAAGTTTAACATTCACTCAAAATAAAAATTCTTAGCAAAATATAAATTTATAAAACATACCTACCAAAGACCTAAAGTATACACCATAAACCTAATGAGTGTATGTGTGAAGAAAAAATGCATGAAAACATACTGACACCAACTACTTTCATATGAAACAAAAAAACAAGAAGCAAATATTTATGTGTTCATTTTCAAGATTTTATTGGAGGTCTGCTATGTGCTTGGCATTTCGAAAGAATTACCCGCCCCCTCCCAAAAAAAAGGAAAGAAAGAAAGAAGATAAATGCAATTATAATATGTAAAAGCAAAATGTAGAAAACTTCCCTTAAAATCAGGAAGCAACTCAAGAAGGCATGCTATCATCATTTCTATTTAACCTTATACTGGGAGTCCTGGAACATAGCACAAGAAAAAAGATATTAAATGATAAAAGGCTTGTAAAGGAATAAACGATGCGCATTATTTCCACATGGTATGACTGTCTCCAAAGGAAGTCAAACAGAATTGCTCACGAAATATTATGAGAATTTGGCAAGATTTTCAGATATAAAGTCAACAGTAAAAATCAGTTTCAACATTGAACATCAGCAACAAAGTTTGAAGACATAGTAAGTACTCCATTTATAATATCTACAAAATGGAGATCTAGGAGAAAATTATAATTTTTTAAAAATCAAAAGACATTAAAGAGGACCTGAGTAAATGGAAAGTTACATGATGGTCATGGATAAAGTACCAATGCTCATGAAATTAATCTATCAATTCAATTTAAATTCTAAATAAAATTTCTCATGAAACTTGATAATATTCAACTGCAAAAGCAAAGGACCAAGAATGGCCAAGATAATTTTCAAGAAGAAAAACAAAGTTGAAGAAACTTATTCTACCAGATATCACTAATTAAGACACTGTGGTAATGACATAAGATAAACACACAGAAAAAGCAACAAATAGTACAGTCCAGAAAGAGACATAAAAACATTTGATATATAATGGAAATGCTATTTCAAAAAGTGGGGGAAAGACGAACTATTGAACAAATATGCTGAGTTGATTGATTTTCACATATAAAATGAGATTCCTACTTTATGCTTTACATAAAATTCAATTTCGAATGGATTAAGACCTATATATATATACAAAGCAAACTTTAAAACTTTTAGAAAATAATAAAAAAGATTTTCTAAGTGACCTCAAAGTAGGTGAGGATTTCTTAAACAAGACGTAAAAAAGCACAAACACTAAAGACTGATGAATCTGACTTCACTGAAATAAAAAACTTTGAAACATGAATAGACACTGTATTCTATATATATTAAAAAAAAAAAAAAACACCCAGAAAATTGGGTGAAAGTATTTGGAATACATATAGCTGACAATAGCTAGCAAACTCTTACAAATCATTAAGAAAAAAGCAAACAACCCAATAGCAAAATTTGCAACAGTAGGAGAAAGCAGTATACAGAGTAATAAACACAGATATGACCAAAGTTTAAGAAACATATGAAAACAAACACATGAAATACACGCTACCCGCGTGGTAGACTACATTATAGGGAAGGTACAAATTAACTCAGAAATCTCAGTGGCGTAACAAAACAGGTTTGTTTTTCAGTCATGACACAGATCCAGTGCAAGCTGACAGGCGGCTCTGCGGACCCATGCTCCACTGTCCAGTTAATGTACTGTAAGAAAGGGCTGGAAAAGTTTTGAATCTCTACCTCTGAAATGACAGTTGTCGCTTCTGCTCACAGCCTACTGGCCAAAAGTAGTTGACTGGCCTCACCTACCTGCAATGGGGCTGGGAAATGTTGGAGAAACACTTGGATATTCAGTGAAAAATAAATGTCTCTGTGATGACTATAGAAATCTAAACTAAGGCAATAGCAAGATGCTTCCCACACTCATTAGACTGGGGGAAACAACCATGAGAACTCTGATATTACCAACGATTTGTGAGGATGTGAAAAACGGAAACAGTCACACACAGCTGTTGAACATGTAAATTAGCACATTTTAAGAGCATTTGTAATACCTAGACAAAGAGGTACCTACTTACGACCCTACTCTACAGGTGCATAAAAGGTGTCATGTGAAAATTATTCACTTAAAGTTGGTTTGTGATAGCAAAATATTGGAAATCAACTGAATATTGGAGACAACTTAAATATTAGAAAAACCCAGAATACCTAAACTGTATTTTATTCTTACTGAAAGTGAATATTGATAGAGCATACTGAACAGGAAAAATAGTTGCAGAAGGTGATATACTGTACACTTTATTAATATAAAGTTGTAAAACCTGCAAAATTATCATATATATTGCGTGTAGATACAGGTACGTGGTTAGCCTATAATAATGTGCATACATTATAAACAATTTCAAAATGGGGAGGCGAGATGGTATGTTAGGGTACACTAGTCATAAAACAATTCATATCTGTTAATTCTACTATAGGTAATAAAACCTAAGAAAATAATACTGTTTAACAGTCAGAAGTTATTCTTTGTTAACACTTACCTAGTAAGGCTTTTTATATTAATGATAATTAGAAGCAGTTCCATATTTTCAAAATAGTTAAATATGGATGACAACATATGAAACGTTATGATTATTAGAAAATATATACATTAAGTAGTATAGTGACTGGAACTTGATCAATAGTAGCTACCATCATCATCATCACTGTTACTGCTACTACTATTATTTACTTTTATTAAAGGAATAAGCACGCAAACTAGGCTGATGCATGGAAACAAAAGTGAAACAACGTTAACTGGAAAAAGTGGAACACTAATTAGAATGTTTTATACATTAATTAAAGCACCATAAACTATATTCACATCCATTAACAATGATTTTAAAATAACTTAGAATTTTAGTAAAATTTAATGCTTATTAAATGACTATTAATTTGCATAATGAAAATAAAATTATACTGTCACTAAATTTTCTCAAAACCCTACATTAGTTTAAATTTCTAGTTCACTTTGCTAATAGGCATAGGCATTTTTAAAACCATTTAAGAAAATACAACTGTGACAACTAGTTTCATTATTGAAGAAAATCTCCTTCATAAATGATGCATGGTCCCTGAAATCATTAACTTCTGAAAAGAAAAATAATTTAACAGTTGCTTCTACTACATAACTGCTTACTTGATAACTGCATTATTTTTATCACACATTTTTTTGTTAATATGACTTGGTTTACTAAAGGAAACATCTATAAAAGCAGTAGGAGAATACAGTGACTAAACCTATTATGTGCATGTAATTTTAATTTTTATCAGTACAGTTTTATCCATTGAGAAAAGGCAGGAAGGAAAGAGATTATCTTTTATTTTATACTTTCACTCCAGCACTGAATGAATCTGATACTCATTTTTATACAATGGCCCGAACTTGAGGTTTTTTTTTTTTTTAACGAGGTCAACAAGAACACAGCAAATTCAGTGGGAAGTCTAGGTCATACCCCAAGGGGAGAGAGAAGAAAGAGTTTTCTTCCCTTAGTTCCTGGATCTTCTTCAGGGTTTATACTGTGACCAATGAATATGGGTTGTGAGGCTTATTTAGAGCCATTTGCACTTGTGTTAGGTAGAAAAAGACCTTGTCTCCTCTCCTCTAATCATTATTATACTAAGTTACAAGGAGCTGTGCCTATGTTCTACACCTCTTTAAAAATCTATTTGATGTTCCCTTCTGTATCATCTATTCCATTTATTTGTTTGCATATGTAGTCTACCCAGTTATTGGGCATGAAATGGTTATATGAGCATGCCCTTGAGCTAGCAGGGCTGGTGATCATTGCTCATCCAGGAAGTGTCATGGCACTGTGTAATGGAGGTATCATTTTTTTTTTCCAGCTTGGACTCAGATCAAGAAGAGGCTTTCCTATATAAGGGACAGAAATACAATTCTCCCCATTGCCTAAGAGCAGAGAAAACAGCTAGCAGAGGGAACACAGATGGGGACAGATGGCTTAGACTAGAGAGACATCTCCAGAGCCAGTGGACAAATGCCATTTCTGGATTACCATTTTACATCTCTAGCCATACAGGGATCAGAAATGCTTAGCTGTTCAAGACACATACAGCTGTAACTAGAGATGTCTGAGAAAGATAGCAATGGAGGCCAAATGAAGTAACATTAGTACCAAGACATCATTCTCACAGCTCACTAAGTCATTCTGGAAAGGACACACCAATCACATTTTGTTTGTTTGTCTGTTTTATACCAACTATATTTGAAAGTGTTTTCAGCTTCAGTCTTCAAAGATCAACTGGCGGAAAAAAGATCTTAAGATACAATCTCGGTGAAAGAGTTAGTGCCTTATAATCTCTTGCAACTCACATGCTCTGCCTCATTTCTGGGGATTTGAAATAACAAGGATTTTAATCACCTCTAAACTAAGCAGAGCTAAGCAAAGATTAGTTTGCTCATGTAAATTTAAACTTGCTCATGCAAGACCACAGAGAAGCTAAAGTTACAAACTACGGATTAACCAGTGAAGCAATTTCTCTATTGAGTTAGCTTGGTCATGAACCATACAGTGAGACTGATAGAGGATAATCAATACACATTAATTATTGATTCTCTATATGCCTGAAATATTCCAAATGGGATTAATTTCATAGTAGTAATAGAATCCCTTCAAACAGTTTTTATGACAGGTTTCAAGATTATCTTTCATTTATGAAGTGATTCATCTAAGGTCTCTTCACCTAAAAGTAGGTATATTCCAATATAAATGGAGTTAATGAGCAAATGTTACCTAAAAATGTTCCTCAAATCCTATATTTTTAAATGCATTTACTTGGTGAGTATATTTTTGACACTGAATTTTTATTAATTCACAGTAAACAAAATTTCTACTATACATTTGAATTAGTTTTCTGTAAGCTTGTATACACAAATATTTCAGTGAAGAAGATACAGAAGATAGTTTGAATCTGGAAAGGAATGCATAGTAGTTAAAAAATTTTTCCAAAAAAAAAAAATTAAGGTGGAGTAAGTTTTATAAAAAAAGATGTTTGTATTTCCTTTAAAAATAAACTGTAGTCTCTTACCCTAAGTATTAAGTAATGACTCATTACTTCACTTGATTTAACTTTAAAAAGAAAGCCGCAATTATTTTTATAATAACCTGCAAATAAAACCAGAGATAAGAGTCCTTTAAAATTTTGCCTACAATGGACACAAGAAAGTTTGGAGGACATTTTGTCTTAGAACTGGAAAAAAATGTAGCTATATAAATATCATAGTGGCCAGTTAGGAATATTATATACACCTAGTAAACAGGAGAAGTTCTACTCAAAAGATTTAAGATTTGGAAAGGGGCTCTAAAATTAATGCAATCACTCTTCTGGTTGGACAAATGATCAAATAAATTCTCACGATATATTTTAGGTTAATGGAGTTTTTCTTTTCACTAGCAAAACAACTATGTGCATTTTGGAATTCTCTTAATAAAGAAAACAAAATTTTACACGTTAGACCCTTCATTCTGTCATATGTATGAGAGTTCTTATTTTTCTTGTTAAAATTTGCTTACATACTTTCCACTGACCACATGTTATTTTTATAATTATGAAAAAATCAATAAAGTGATTTCTATTTTGCAAAAGAAAAATTACAGTTGCACATTTTATTTTACTCCCAGAAGTAACCTTCCATTATAATTCAGTGTTCTCTATATTACAGGGAATACAATGGAAACAATTCTGATTGAGCAGAAGTAAAACTGTCTACTAAAAAATATCACTAAGAGTTTTATAGTATCCCATCTTACATTTAAGTCTTTGATCCATTTTGAGCTTATTTTTGTGTATGGTGTTAGAGAATGTTCTGATTTTCTTCTTTTACATGTGGCTGTCCTATTTTCCCAGCACCACTTACTGAAGAGACTATCTTTTCTCCATTGTATATGCTTGCCTCCTTTGTCATAGATTAATTGACCATAGGTGTGTGGTTTTATTTCTGGGCTTTCTATCCTGCTCCATTGATCTATAAGTCTGTCTTTAGGCCAGTACCATACTGTTTTGATTGCTGTAGCTTTATAGCATAGTCTGGAGTTAGGGAGCCTGATTCCTCCAGCTCTATTTTTCTTTCTCAAGATTGCTTTGGCTATTTGAGGTCTTTTGTGTTTCCATATAAATTATAAGACTGGATACTATAAAACTCTTAGAGGAAAACACAGGCATAATACTCTTTGACATAAATCGCAGCAATACCTTTTTGCACCCACCTCCTAATGAACATAAAAACAAAAATAAACAAATGGGACCTAATGAAACTTCAAAGTTTTTGCACAGCAAAGGAAACCATAAACAAAACAAAAAGACAACCCTCAGAATGGGAGAAAATATTTGCAGATGAAGCAACCAACAAGGGATTAATCTCCAGAATATACAAACAGCTCATGCAGCTCAATATTAAAAAAAAAACAACCCAATCAAAAAATGGGCAGAAAACCTAAACAGACATTTCTACAAAGAAGACATACAGATGGCCAAAAAGCACATGAAGAGGCTCAACACTGCTAATTATTAGAGAAATGCAAAACAAAACTACAATGAGATATCACCTCACACCAGTCAGAATGGCCATCATTAAAAAGTCTACAAACAATAAATGCTGGAGAGGGTGTGGAGAAAAGGGAACCCTCCTACACTGTTGGTGGGAATGTAAATTGGTACAGCCACTATGGAGAACAGTATGGAGGTTCCTTAAAAAACTAAAAATATAGCTAACATATGATCCAGCAATCCCACTCCTGGGCATATATCTGGAGAAAACCATAATTCAAAAACATATAAGCACCCCAATGTTCACTGCAGCACTATTTACTACAGCCAAGACATGGAAGCAACTTAAATGTCCATCGACAGAGGAGTGGATAAAAAAGATGTGGCACATATATACAATGAACTATTACTTAGCCGTAAAAAAGAATGAAATAAGGCCATTTACAGGAACATGGATGGACCTAGAGATTATCATACGAAGTGAAGTAAGTCAGACAGAGAAGGACAAATATCATATATCACTTATATGTGGCATCTAAAAAATGATACAAATGAACGTATTTACAAAACAGAAACAGACTCACAGACATAGAAAACAAACTTATGGTTACCAAAGGGGAAAGGGAGTGGGGTGGGAGGGATAAATTAGGAGGTTGGGGTTAATATATACACACTACTATATATAAAACAGGTAATCAACAAGGACCTACTGTATAGCACAGGGAACTCTATACTCTGTAATAACCTATATGGGAAAAGAATCTGAAAAAGAATAGATATATGTATATGTATAACTGAATCACTTTGCTGTACAGCTGAAACTAACAAAACATTGTAAATCAACTATACTCCAATATAAAATTTTTAAAATGTTAGTGGGTAAAAAAAAGAAAAATAAAAACATAAAAAATATCACTATCTGTTAAATAATAAGAGTGTCCTGAGCATTTTTGGATGAATATAACCCTGGATTAAATACGCTAAAAAGAAGTATATTTAAGACCACTAGGTCCAAAAAAAAAAAGAGGGGTGTGGTGCTGAGGGAAATGCAAGCCACAGAGCATGGAAACCCAAGAAGATAAAGAGTCTTTCTACACGTTTCACACAATAGCCTAAAGAGCAGACATAACCTACCTTGGTTTTTGGAGATGGCTTTTGTGTGTCTCTTTCGAAGTCTTTTGTTAGAAGGATGTTCTTATAATTGGCCTCCTATAAAAGAAGTATAAAAGAAACATTAGAGACCGAAGAACACTACCCTAACCAGAAATTACAATGTAGTGAAAAGCATTTCTGGATTGAGTTGTTCACATCAGAAGCTAGTGAGATTGTAGTGAGGAGTCAAAAACGTTTCCTTTCTTCTTTGTCACATACATCAGTGAAGTAACATAAGACAGTGATGGAGTAGGTATGGGACCTACAGGACATATATATTCAGAGATGATTATTAAAAATCTCATCTACGCTATCACGTCATTTACATATCCACAGACAACTCACCCCTTCTTTGGAGAATTGAATAGTAATTCTCCAAGATATCAACACCAAACTTGAAGTTTCCAACTTTCCCCAAGTATTTTACAAATGGGTTCTGATTCTGTAAATGTTTTATCATAAACAAATTCCTTCACATTGTTCATAATCCATATCGAATAATGACAGCTGCGTATCAATATCCTGAGAAAAAATATCTGAGTATCTGTTTACAAAATTATAAAGCTTCTAAGTCCTTGGTTCACGCCAAAACAGTACATGCAAAAATAAGAGCAGAGATTACAAGGCAGCAGCTTACTTGCGGTTGGATAGATTTACTATTTATTTCTACATGGTAAATAAAAACAACAATCGTTGTTTTTTACAAAATAATGTAGGGCCTCCCTTCTGAATAGCCATTAACTTGAGTCAACTTTCCATAGATGATTCTATCTCCAAATTAAGACAGAACAAAAATACATAAGAGGAAGATTATAGTCAACAATAAAGCTAAGGAGAAAATAAGTCAGATTTCTTTTACCTGCTCCATAACCTTCACCTCTGCATCCCATTTCTTCCCCTATCATGTCTACCATTCACTCATCTAAATAATGAGGGTTTTTTCCAATTTACTTTAGGGTCAATCATCATCTTTTAAACAAAATTGTATTCTACACACTTTATAATATTACTAAAATTTCCTGGAATTACATTCTTATATTTTTAAAGGGAACAGTCCCTTAAAGGGAAAATGTCCCTAAAGAAAATAACAATACTACTTACTACTAATAAATAATTACTAAATCATAGGATGTGTCAGGCACTGCGCTAAAGACTTTGCATTCATAATGCCATTTCCCCCTCGACAGCCCTATGAGTCAGGGACTATTATTATATCGTATTATCATTCCCCTTTTAAGTATTACACAACAAAAGCATACAGAAGTTAAGTAAATTGCCTAATGTCACACAGGACTCAAAGACGGTTCTGAATAACTTTAAGGCCCGAGCTCTTATCATCTTTATATACTACTTCTCATCCAATATACTTGACAGCTTAAATGGCTTGGTTGTAGAACCATAGCATTTTAAAGCCAAGAGAGTTTTTAAAGATCAACTACTCTATCCACGCCCCTAATTCTACAGATGAAGGGTGTGCATCCTGAGGTGATGCGCCCAAAATCACACAGAGAGTGGTAGAGCCGAGACCCATGCCTGGACCACAGGGCTGTACAGGGCACCTGTTCTCCGCTTTGTGCTAGGGAGCAATATTCCCAGACTCGGAGGGGATCACGAACCTCTCGTGAGCTGGGGGCAGGGGTGCGGCGCTGCCAACACTCAGCTGCCTGTGGCCTCATGCACAGCCCTGTGTAAGGACCAAGGGTGCGTTTCTGAGGTCTCCAAATAAGTGTACATTCCAGTCCTACCCTTTCCCACCAGTCACACCACCTGCTGTTGGGAAGCTGTTTACTGGAAATAGTGAATGAACCCATTCCCGCTTCTGACTCACTGTGAGAGGGATAAACTATATCCAGCACGACATTTAAAAGGTTCAAGTGATGAACTGCATAATCCGTTGCGTAATTTGGCTACCCTTGGATAATATAATTAGGCATAATCCTTATACCTCTTTTTAAACTACCGGTAAGTAAATGTTAGAATGTGATGAGAAGAAAACAGGCCGACTCTTAAGGGAAGTGAATAGGAATAGGTGACCTTTGTTTATGTCTGTCTGAGTTTATAAATGCCTGTAATTCTTTCTTCCTTAAGCATAAACTGAAAGTGGTGGTGTTTCCTTTAAAAGTGACAGTATCACTCCTATTCTGCCTCCCTGTCCCTGTGAATTAGTAAGTATAAGGCTGAGAGTCAGCTCTTCCCTAAAAGACTCTGAAAGCATTTTCTGTCCACTTTTAACTGACAATGCCACCTACATAAATTACGTTTATTTTTTGTTTTATGACTGAATTCAGACAGTGGAGTCAAAGTGAAGTTCAGTAGTCACAGCACCATCCTAGCTCTCATCCTATCTCTCTAACCAGCTCTAGGAAGCCAGGCACGCATTGTAACCTCTTGGACCTCTCCCTCAGTTTAAAGATCTATACAACAAAGGGACTGGATTAAGTGAGCTCCAAGAATCCTAGCTAGCTCTTAAATTTCAAGATTTTATGATCTTATGGTTCTTTCAGGAAGCAATATTTATTGACAAAAAAGTTAAGCCACATCCTGTTGGGGGCTGCATTCCCAGTGCCCCCATCCGAATGCTGCTGGAGAACTGGCACCCAGGCCATAGCAGTGAGCTACAGAACACAGGCTACACTTCCTGCAGGGCCAATGTGACTCAGATTTCTGGAGGGAAGTTAAGCAATTCAACTAGTACCTTAAATAAGTAACTGGTAATAACTTAATGTATTGTTTTAAAACAGATGTAGTATGGTAACTCCATAATATATTATGAGAAACATTTTAAAGATAAAGCCTTTTTAAAGTTGTGCTTTTACAACCGCATAGCACAGGGAGATCAGCTTGGTGTTTTGTGACCACCTGGAGGGGTGGGATGGGGAGGGTGGGAGGGAGGGAGATGCAAGGGGGAAGAGATATGGGAACATATGTATATGTATTACTGATTCACTTTGTTATAAAGCAGAAACTAACACACCATTGTAAAGCAATTATACTCCAATAAAGATGTTAAAAAAAATAATAAAGTTGTGCTTATAAAAAGCCATTTATGCTTGTAGGTATATACCTGAGAATTAAAATCATATGTCCACACAAAAACTTTTACATAAGTGCTCACTGTAGCATTATTCATAATAGCCAAAAAGTGGAAACAACACAAATGTCCATCAACTGTTGATCAGATAAGAAAAATATGGTGTATACACACAATGGAATATTGTTCAGCTATAAAAAGGAATGAAGTACTAATACCTGCTAATCGCATAGTTTAACTTTGAAAACATTACGCTAAGTGAAAGAAGTCAAACACAAAAGGACATATATTGTGTGATTCCATGTGTATGAAATGTCCAGAATGGGCGAATAGTGACAGGAAGTAGATTAGTGGTAGCCAGGGCCTGGGAGGAGGAGGGAATGCATAGTCACGTCTCATGGCTCCAGTCTGCATGGGGTTTCTTTTGGGGTGACAAAAATGTTCTGGAATTAGGTAATGGTAATGGTTGTACAACTTGGTGAACATGCTAAAACCCAATAAACTGCATACTGTAAACAGGTGAATTTTATGGTACGTGAATTATGTCTACATTTTTTAAAAAGCCTTTTAAAGCAAATCCCCACATTCCCAGGGCAAAGGGAAGAGACCTCAGGCTTGTGTTTGAACTCTCCCCTTAGAAGAACTTCTTTGCAAAGGTTTGAAGGGGGAATGTTTTGTGTTTGTAAGTATTATGTGGGCATGGAAAGTCTCTCAAATATTAACTGAACCCTATTATTATGTGTGGCATTCCAATGCTGGTCACTGGAGAATGGAATGATAAATTAGACATGAATATATTATATAGGGTATACTTATATTTATTTTAAACATTTCTACTTGAACGAGACTTCTGAATGAACTGACTGCCCACTGTAAAGACCTGAGCAAAAACCAATTGCTTAAACCCACTGTATCATGAAAACACCATTTAAAAATACAATAGGGAAAGAAAAAATACCTTGTTTGTCACTGCTTTGTTGGCCTTTCCATTCACCTACTAATGACAATAAAAAATAGAAAAGCACGTGCCGTTCTCTCAGCCTAGCCCGCCTGCTCCCAGCTATTCACACTGTGTGCCCACACTTCATCCAGGTCTCTGTTCAGTTTCACTAGAGAGGACTCCCTCCCTGGAACACCTTATCTGAGTCACCACTGTTCCCCCCTCCCACTGGGGCTCTCTCTATTTCTTCATAGCGCTCAGCAATATCTCACTTTAATATTTAGTGGTTTTAATTCTTCACTGTCCATCTCTCCCTACTCTGTGAGAAGACCTATATCACTCACGGATATATCCACAAGGCCTGGAACACTGTTTGGCACACAGTAGAAGCTCAACTGTTGTGGTGAATGAGTAAACCAAATCAATGAACAATATCCCTTTTCTAACCTTTCACAATCCCTTTGTGCATTCCTCCTGTTTTTAATTCTCTCCTTAATCAGCTTACACTTCATGACCTTTCATTCCTTTGCTAATGCCCTTCGTTTTCTTCCTCTCGTCCTCAATCACTGCATTTATTTCACAAAAGGACGACCTTGGATGAATCCGGCTATATGCCTTCTCTGTGCTGGGAATGGAGCAACTGAAAGTGGCTGGAAAAAAATTATAGAATTGGTTGACTGTGTCATGTTAAATTTATTACCATAAATCTTGAATGAACCCTCTCTAATCCACAGCAATCCTGCTATACTTCTTTAGTAACATGATTTTCCACTCTCCAAGATGACATTTCATGTCTCCTCCTCTCTTCTCAAACCCATTTCCTTCCATTCTTGCTTCATTGGAAAAAAGAGGCATCAGAGAAGCTTCTCATTACCCCACCATCAAATTTACAAACCACTCTACGTCCCTCCAGTTACAATGGAAGATTCTGGTCCTAATCAGCCATTCCCTCCACGCCACCTTTGAGCCCATCTCCTCTCACCTTCTCAAGGACGTCACTTTCAATTCTCCCCTCCCACTCCCTCTCCACTAGATCATTCCCATAATCACATGCGTGCTCTGTAATTATCTTTAAAAACAAAAAACAACAACCAAAAAAACAACTTCCTTCATCTTAGTTCTCTCACTAGCTGTGGTCCCATGTTATTTGCTTTCCTTTAGAGCACACACCTCCAAAACAGCTGTCTTCACCACATCTACTTCTTCATCTTCAGTGCCCCCAAATCTGTGTGTTTTGTTTGTTTGTTTTTTTGGTCACTAGCCACAGAAAGTGCTGAAAACAGTCACTCACAGCTTGGTTTCTATCTTACTCAGTTAGCAACATCTGACCCAGGTGATTCCTTCTAATAGCTGCCACATCATCACTGATAGGGGGAAAAAATTGCCTACCTCATGGACCAACTCCACATGATCTCCTTGGCTGCTGCTTCTCCTCTATACAATAAAGTTACATATCTACTAGTTATTGGTTCGTTTTGTGTATCCTCTACTAAATAGAAGTCCTATGAAGGTAAATAATTGGTCTCCCTTACTCATTACTAAAACTACAATGCCACTGAAAAGTGCCTTGTATAGTAGGAGCTCAATAAATATGTGTTGAATAAATAGTTGAATGAAATTGGAGTGACTCAAGGGTTGATGTAGAGAATTCTTCTTTTCCCAAATATATAATGATCTCAGAACACTTTCATTTCTTTTAAATACAACCAATATCCTAATGACTCCCAAATCTGTATCACTATCTTTCACATTTCTCCTAAGCTACTTAAGTCTAACTGCTTACTTGGCAACTCTACCTTGCTGTCTAATAAGCACCTAAATTTATGTCCAAACCTGAGCTTTTGATTTATCAGCAAAATAATTTATGTCAGTCCTTGAGTTTCTTCCCCAGATTAGCAAATGGTACCCAGTTGCTCAAGCCAATGTCTTAGGTATCAACCTTGATTCCTCCCTTTCCCATACCTCCCATCATTAAACCTATCATCAAGTCCAGTCAGCACTCTCCAAAGTAACTGGGATTCATTCACTTCTCTCTGTGTACACAGCCAACCCAGTCATAGCCATCATTTTTCACCTAAATTACTTCAATCATCCTGCTTTCTATAAGCTTTGTATACGTAAATCAGATGATGTCATTCCTCAAGCAATGTCTCATCATTACTCCAGGAATAAAATCCAAACTATTTACCATAACCTACATAGCCTCGCGTGATCTAGCCCTTGCCTTCTTCTCTAACCTCATCTCACACCACTTACCCCTCCCTTACTATGCCTCAGACACAATGGCCACCTTTTCTACCTTCAAATACTCCAAGTCCTTTCCTGCCTTCAAGTATTCGTCCTTCACATTCCCTCTCCTTGGAATGCCTCTCCACCATTTCTTTAGCATGGCTGGTATATTCTCCTCCTTCAGCTCCTATGTCACCTCCTCCAAGAGGCCTTCTTTAACAACCCCATCTAAAGTGGCTCTCCTGATTACTCTCTTCTCTTATTAACCTGCTTTACTTCAAACACAGTACTTATTCTAATTTGTAATTCACGATTTTGTTTTACATTTTGATTTATTTATTGTACATCACCTCCAGTAGACTTTAAGGTTCATGTGGGTAAGGATTTGCCCAGTGTATCCCCAGCATTCTGTAGGTATTTAATAAGCGTTTTTTGAACGAATAAAGAAAACAATGTCAACTCTTACATTTCCCTTGCCTTTAGTATTAATTTCCAACCATTAAAGAAATGTGATGGATCTCCATGATATTGAGAATCAGATAATAATACATTTTCTTACTACCTGAGTAATATAATAATGGGTGAGGGTAGGTGGCAAAGAAGCTGTTATTATGACAGGCAGAGGTTGTTAGAGAGCTGCAATTGGTATGCTGGAATCAAACCACACAAGTGATTTGACCAAATTTAGTGAGTTGGAGAGATGATAGAGAGCAATGCTGATATGATTACAAGTGGGTGTAACAGCCCAAGCCTAAGGCCTCCTACAGGAAAAAGATACATAACACACTGCTACTTTGCACACAACCAGGATCCAATAAATGTCATTGGCAGATTGCAGACCACTCCTTACAATACCATAAAAGTCTCCACTTTAATTCAACTGTATTTGCAAAATGAATCTTAATTTGACTGACTATAACAAATGAACAGGATGTTTTCTTAAAACTCAAAAGTAATACGATGTTATCTTTACATAAATAAAGGGAACAAATTGAATTAAAATAGCATTTAACAGATTTTCATTATGTAAACTTTTGGGAAGAAATCTGTTCTTGGGCTTGGACCAGGGAAATATAAAGGGAAGAGGTGAGAAGTAGTTAAGTTTCAGATATATTTTGAACTCATTACTTTTACTTTATAAACTGCAACTATAATAGTCACAAGTACAACCTTAACTGTCTTTTAAAATTGCTTTACAGAGAATGTTGAAAATTGTTTTACAGAGAATGGCAACCAGTCATTTCTGATTAAAGAAAAAGGGATAAGAATGAATATAGCAAGAGATGGTTAAAGATTTAAGCATCATTAAACATTAGAATCTAGACTTCTGATCTTATTATTACAATCCATTACAGTTTTCTCTTCCTTCAGCTCCTCTGTCACCTCTTTGGAGAGGCTTTTTGTAACAGCCTCATCAAAATCAGCTCTCCCCAGTTACTCTCAACTTGCTTTACTTCTGTAACAGTAACAACTGGTTTAAGATTGGTTTAGGTGTCCATATGTTGTGCTGGTGATTTCAGATCTATTCTTAATATATGTGCATATTAGCCCACCATGCTTTCTTGTTTCACAGTCCTGAAGAAGCTCTACTTTTTACTGATTTGCACAGGGGTTTGAATCTGTTGTCAGAGGCGAGTGAGCGAGTGCCAGACTCAGGCCTTTTTACCTGCTGGTCTCCCTGCCTGGGATGCTCTTCCTCCTCATGTCTATATGGCTTGCTCCACCATATCATTGTGATCTCCACTCATCTCAGAGGGGCTTCCCTCAATTTTCTATAGGAAATAGTGATGACAACTTCCCTCTCTCCTCTCATACACCATTAATCTCAAGTCCTTATCATGGTTTTAATTTTCTTCACAGAATGTATCATCAAATGTCATATTAATTTTCTTAATTGTTTACTGTCTGTGTCCCCCTCCTAAAGAGGCAAAGTCCACGAGGGCAGAGACTTTTTAAAAAAAATTAAATGCTATAGCTCCAGTTCACAGAATACTAACTGCTACACAGTAGGTGTTTAATAAATGGTGGTTCAAATTATACTTTATTGCTATTTTCAGGACATTACATCCAAAAAAAAGCAGAAAACATTTTTTTTTCATGTGCACATGGAACATTCTCTAGGATTCACCACACATTAGGGCACAAAACAAGCCTCAACAAATTTAGGAGTATAGAATTATTTCAAGCATCTTTTCTGACCACAGTGGCATGAAACTAGAAATAAACCACAGAAAAAGAAACAAGAAAAAAATGATTATATAGAGACTAAACAACATGCTACTAAAAAAACAATAGGTCAATGATGAAATCAAAGAAGAAATTAAAAAATACCTTGAGTCAAATGACAATAAAAACAGAACCATACCAAATCTATGGGATGCAGCAAAAGCAGTTCTTAGAGGGAAGTTCATAGCAATACATGCCTTCTTCAAGAAAAAAGAAAAATCTCAAATAAACAGCCTAACCCACCACCTACAAGAATTAAAAGAAAACCTAAAGTCAGCAGAAGGAAGTAATAAAGAGAGGAAATAAATAAAATGAGACAAAAAAATAGAAAAATGAATAAAACCAACAGCTGGTTCTTCGAAAGAGTAAACAAAATTGACAAACCTCTGGCCAGGCTCACCAAGAAGAAAAGAGCAAAGACCCAAGTGAAGAAAATAATAAGTGAAAGAGGAGAAATCACAACTGATACCACAGAAACACACACACACACACACACACACACACCAAAAGAGAAACTGTACAATTATATGCCAACAAATTCGACAACCTAGAAAAAAATGGACAAATTTCTAGCAATATACAGCCCAACAAAACTGAATCAAGAAGAAATAGATAACTTGAACAAACCGATCACTGGTAGTGAAATAGAATCTGTTAATAAAAGAAAACTCTCTACAAACAATAATCCAGGAACAGATGGTTTCACAGGTGAATTCAACCAAACATACAAAGAAGAACTTATACTGATCCTTCTCAAACTCTTCCAAAAGTTTGAAGGGGAAGGAATACTCCTAAAGACATTCTATGAAGCCACCATCACCCTGATACCAAAACCAGACAAAGATACCACCAAAAAAGAAAATTACAGGCCAATATCTTTGATGAATATAGATGCAAAAATTCTCAAGAAAATATTACCAAACCGAATCCAACAACACATAAAAAAGATCATACACCACGACCTAATTGGATTCATCCCAGGGTCACAAGGATAGTTCAACATATGCAAATCAATCAATGTGATACAACACATCAACGAAAGAAAAGACAAAAACCACAGGATCATCTCAATAGATGCAGAAAAAACATTTGATAAAATTCAACATTCATTCATGATAAAAATCCTTACGAAAGTGAGTATAGAGGAAACATATTTCAACATAATAAAAGCTATTTATGACAAACCCACAGCCAATATAATTCTCAATGGTGAAAAGCTGAAAGCGTTCCTGCTAAAATCTGGAACAAGACAAGGATGCCAACTCTCACCATTTCTATTCAACATAGTACTGGAAGTCCTAGCCACAGCAATCAGACAAGAAGAAGAAATAAAATGTATTCAGATTGGTAGGGAAGAGGTAAAATTATCATTATATGCTGATGACATGATGCTATATTAATATATTATGGATAACCCTAAGACTCCACACAAAAACTACTAGAACTGATAAATGAATTCAGCAATGTAGCAGGATACAAGATTAACACACAGAAATCAGTTGCATTTCTTTACACTAACAATGAAATATCAGAAAGGGAATGTAAATAAACAATCCCTTTTAAAATCTCATCAAAAAAAAAAAGTACTTAGGAATAAACCTCACCAAGGAGGTGAAAGACATATACTGAGAACTACAAAACAGTAATAAAGGAAACTGAAGGTGATTCAAAGAAATGGAAAGATATCCCATGCTCTTGGACTGGAAGAACTGATACTGTTAAAATGGCCATGCTACCCAAAGCAACCTACAGATTTAATGTGATCCCTATCAAATTACCCATGACATTTTTCACAAAACTAGAACAAATAATCCTAAAATTTATATGGAACCATAAAAAACCGAGAATTGCCAAAGCAATCCTGAGGAAAAAGAACAAAGCTGGAGGCATAATGCTCTCAGACTTCAGACAATACTACAAAGCTACAGTAATCGAAACAGCATGGTATTGGCACAAAAACAGACATATGGATCAATGGAATGGAATAGAGAGCCCAGAAATAAACCCATACACCTACAGTCAATTAATCTTTGACAAAGGAGGCAAGAGTATACAATGGGGAAAAAGTCTCTTTAGCAAGTAGTGTTGGGAAAGTTAGACAGCCGCAGGCAAATCAAGGAAGTTAGAACACACCTTCACAGCATACACAAAAATAAATTCAAAATGGCTTAAAGACTTAAATATAAGACATGACACCATAAAACTCTTAGAAGAGAATATAGGCAAAACATTCTCTGACATAAGTCGTAAAAATACTTTCTTAGGTCAGTCTTCCAAGGCAATAGAAATAAAAGCACAAATAAACAAATGGGACCTAATCAAACTTATAAGCTTTTGCACAGCAAAGGAAACCATTAAAAAAAAGAAAAAAGACAACCTACGGGCTGGGTGAAAATATCTGCAAATGATGCAACTGACAAGGGATTAATTTCCAAAATATACAAACAGCTCATACAACTCAACAACAATAAAACAAAAAAACCCAATCAAAAAATGGGCAGAAGACCTGAACAGACATTTCTCCAAAAAAGACATACAGATGGCCAATAGGCACATGAAAAGATGCTCAACATCACTAATTATTAAAGAAATGCAAATCAAAACTACAATGAGGTACCATCTCACACTGGTCAGAATGCCCATCATTAAAAAGTCTACAGGACTTCCCTGGTGGCGTAGTAGCTAAGAATCTGACTGCCAATGTAGGGGGCATGCATTCAATCCCTGGTCCAGGAAGATCCCACATGCTGTGGAGCAACTAAGCCTGTGCACCACAACTACTGAGCCCACGTGCCAAACTACTGAAGCCTGCATACTCTAGGGTCTGTGTGCCACAACTACTGAGCCCACGTGCTGCAACTACTGAAGCCTGCATGCCTAGAGCCCGTGTTCTGCAACAAGAGACGTTACGGCATTGAGAAGCCCGTGCACCGCAACGAAGAGTAGGCCCCACTTGCGGCAACTAGAGAAAGCCTGCACACAGAAATGAAGACCCAACACAGCCAAAAATGAAATAAAATTTAAAAAAAAAGTCTGCAAATAACAAATGCTGAAGGGGGTGTGGAGAAAATGGAACCCTCCTACACTGTTGGTGGGAATGTAAATTGGTACAGCCACTATGAAGAACAGCATGGAGGTTCCTTAAAAAACTAAAAATAGAGCTAATATATGATCCAGCAATCCCACTCCTGGGCATATATCTGCTCAGGAGATAATTCAAAAAGATACAAGCACCCCAATGTTCATTGCAGCATTATTTACTACAGCCAAGACATGGAAGCAACCTAAATGTCCATTGACAGATGAATGGATAAAGAAGATGTGGCACATATATACAATGGAATATTACTCAGCCATAAAAATAAACGAAATTGAGTTATTTGTAGTGCGGTGGATGGACCTAGAGTCTGTCATACAGAGTGAAGTAAGTCAGAAAGAGAAAAACGAATACCGTATGCTAACGCATATATATGGAATCTAAAAAAAAAAAAAAAAAAAATTGGTACTGATGAACCTAGTGGCAGGGCAGGAATAAAGATGTAGACATAGAAAATGGACTTGAGGACACGGGGGGGGAGGGGGAAGCTGGGGCGAAGTGACAGTAGCATCGACATATATACACTACCGAATGTAAAATAGATAGCTAGTGGAAAGCAGCTGCATAGCACAGGGAGATCAGCTCGGTGCTTTGTGAAGACCTAGAAGGGTGGGATAGGGAGGGTGGGAGGGAGGCTCAAGAGGGAGGGGATATGGGGATGTATGTATGCATATGGCTGATTCACTTTGTTGTGCGACAGAGACTAGCACAGTTGTGAAGCAGTTATATTCCAATAAACATATATATATTTTTAAAAAGTATATAAGAGAATAGTCTATTAGCCACAAGCCTTCAGAGTTGCCAATGGAAAGCAGTCACTGTGCTTTAAAAACAAATGCAGAGAATTGATTAATCTAGCAAATTAGTTAGGTGGAGTTCTGTTACACAAACTTTTATTGTATACTCTATAAATGTGAATGATTACTAATGCACAAAAGAGTTACTATGACTTTCCTGAAATAAATTTGAGTCAACTTTTATTTATACATACATGGTGCAATTCAATTGATATTTCTGAGTAAATATAAGGAACTAGAATAAGTGCTTTGGAAGACATAAGAACGTATGAGTGATTCCACAACTTTTAGAGCAAACCCAATGTACATGTAAATATGAGATATTTTTCTTAACTTTGAAGAACTTATAATGCAATACAAGAGAAAAAACCAACTTTCCCAGGCAGAAGGTGAGACTTGTTCTCATAAAAGGAGAGAGAGAGCATCCTAAGACAACACAGGAGATGGGGATTAACTGTACCTGGAGAATGAGAGAGGGCTTCCTAGGGGGAAGAGAATTTGAGATGTCTTAGTTGGAACTCCACTCTCCCAACCAGAAGTAGACCCTGCAACAAGGATCGAGGGTAGGTAGTTGATATGGGTAGTTCAGCAGGGGAATGGGACAATAATGGAGGGAGAAGGTAGTTAGTAAGGGGTGTCATTACTAAGCTACTAAAGCTTTTTCAGTGGTTCTAAAGCTTCAACTTAGAGGGAAGTTCTGGGAAACTCTATAAAATACACACCCCAGAATTATTCCACCCAAGGAGTAAGGTTGGGAATTTATACCTCCATACTCCTCAGTCATTGGTTAAAGGCTGCTCCTGGAGGGATACGACTTTCTAAGCACTTCTGGTCCACAGAAGTATAACCTCTATCCCTAGGAGGCCAACTGACGAAAACAGCAGAAATTCAGTTCTAAAGCAAATACAAGTAATCTTTGAAAATCTTCAAATATTCTCTTGCTATTTACTGAGTGCCCCTATTTGCTAAATATACACAATATAATGATTTAAAGTAGGCAACTTCTGAGGTGTCAGTCCCAAAGTATTGCTTTCTCACTGTAAGTAAAGGTTATACAGTATAATAATGTTTTCACAAGCAAAAGCAATTTAGTCTATCTTCTGTTAAACATTCCTCACAATAGGAAAGAAGGAACTTAACACCTGGCACATATATATCTAATCTATTCCAGTGATTTCTAAGCAGACATGACCTTCTAATGTTTATCTGTAAGCACTCTACAAAACAAAATGTCTGGGGAGAAGAAATTAGTAATCTGAATTGTAAATATGTGACTATGATCTAAAAACTGGAGCCATAAAAGTACCCCAAGCTAAGTAATAAGTTTTAAAACTACTTTTATTACTTAATGCTTTATACTTATTGATAATCTAATCAGTTTCCACTACTGGAAGGTGCCCATTTGAGTCATGCAAGCAAACAACATTCTATCATGCTATTTTATCTTTGCTTTTATTAACCATCATTGAATATTTTTTAACCTTCAAACTTAGAAGCAATCTAAAAGGCACAGCTCATGATCCAAAGAAAGGTTTGATCTGACAAAATGAGCGGATGAATTTAGTGTCACCTCTGAGTTCCTCGGTGCTCAAAATGATAACCTACAGATTTTGGTGGGTACAAGTTAGTCATTCTTACTATGTAAGTTCACCCACACAAAGAGACAACACAGCTAAATCACAAATATCAAACAACAACATAAAAACCAAAACATTTTTTATTTTCTATTATGACTCCACTGCTACCCAGTTTGGAGTATTCTTGAAGGGCTACAGAAAAGACCGGTAGTAGTAACAACATGTAGGACTAGAGTCAGAAGAACAGAATTCAAGTCCTTCCCTGATACTAAATTGCTATAATAGATACAGAATGAATAATGTATAAATGTTCATGGTACTGATATTCCAATTTAAAACTACAATTTTGGTTATTTCTGTACTTCGCCTGTAATCAGTACTTTGAGTTCAAAACCCAGCTGTTATTTACTGCTACTGACCTTGAATAATTTACTCTTTAGATTTCCTCATCTGCAAAACAGAATTAAGATCACTTACTTTCCAGGATTACTTTGAGAAGTAAATGAGATCATATGAGTAGAAGAACTTAGCACAGTATCTGCATAAAGTCTCCCTTCTCCTTTCCACCCCTCTGTTCCTGCACTGATTTTGTTTGTGTGTTGTAGACTGCAAATTCCCTTAGGGACAGAGACATGTCTTATTTTCTGAAGAGGCCCAGCACTTAGTCCAGATCTGTACACAGAGTAGGCATTAAATGAAAGAAAAAAAAAAAAAGTGAACAAACGTGTTGAAGTTAATTTTAGATTATAGCTCTAAATGAAAAATGGAGACACGCGCAATGTTTTTGAGCATGAAAAAGACATGGGAAACGTTCTAGGAAGTTTATGTGATACACCAGTTTATATGATAAATGACTCTACAGGAATGGAATAAACGTTGTCATCAGACTTGCCAAAACATATATTGATAAGTGAGCATGTCCCTTAACTAATCACTGTTGTAAGATTTTCCTTTTGCTCAAAACATTTTAAAGTAACTGTTTTGAGAGTCTGCATGTGAGTCACACAGGAAAATCAGCATAATTAATTATTTTATAACCAGATTTCAATTTTAAAACCATAAGTTAATATTTAATCACTAGCCCCCAACTTAGTGAACTGCTGCGGCTCAAAATGATTATTGACTACTTTTTGTAATCAAATAAAGCATTAAAGTACAAGGATTTCCCAGTCCAACAATGTATAAAAAAATAGGACACATGAATGACATATATTTGAAGACAATTTCTAAATAAATTCCCAAAGATATGCTAAGTGATAGCAACACACTGTCTAGTAAAGACAGTCTCACAAAATGTTTATTTGGAAGAGACTCATCTAGATACTTCTAGATAGATATTTAGTAACATATTAATCACATTATTTTGTGTATGTACATACATATGAGGCTCTACATGAACCCTATACATTAAGTATATATACTCGTAATTTATGCACAAAGCATATAAATAATGTGGATATACTAGGTAGACCAAACGCACAGCCTTCCTGTACGCCTCAGTATCTGCTACCCTCCTGGGTAAATTCAGGATCAATATGGACAAAGCATCATGTTTGTCATCCTTTAACTATCTCTTTTCCAATGATTTTCTTTTTTTCTTCCATGTCAGTCACTCATTCTCATAAACACAACTTAAACCTCACCATCCCTGCAGACAGTTCCACGTCCAAAATGACTATTGCAAACACCCCACCCTCTGTTCACAGCCCCCTACTCTTCCAGCTTGCCTCCTCACCTACTCTCATCTCAAACATTCTCCAGCCCACCTGGAGTCTCCAGGGCCTTCTATGGTGTTGCTCCTTCACATCCTAACTCACACGGCAGGTCCTCTCACCACCTTCACTGCCACCACCTGGGTCCAAGCCGCCGCTGTATCTTAAGGTGACTATTGTGATAAACTCCCAGTGGGTCTCCCTGTTTCTGCCTGCCCCTCTCAACAGTCCATTCTCAGCGTAGCAGTTAGAGTAATCCTTGGAGTAGATAAGTCCTATCATGGCACTCTTCTGATCGATACTAATAAAAAACTGCCAGGATAAAAATCCAGGTCCTTACAATGACCTGTAAGAGCATACACGATCTGGTCCCTTGTTGTCTATGTGACCCCTTTTCTTCTGACTTTCCCCCTTGCTCACTGTAATCCAACCACACCAGCCTTCTCAACTCTGCTCAGCACACAGACCAGCTATACCTTCATCTCAGGCCTCTGGATAGCTCTTCTCCCCCACCAGCAGTGCTCCTCTCTCAAGGGTCTTCAAGGTTTGCTCCTTTACCTCCTTCAAGTCTCTGCTCAGACGTCCCTTGTTGATGAAACATTTTGTTCATCTTATTTAAATCAGCAAATGACATTTACCAGCACTACTTCTGTCCTCCCCTGCTTTCTCTCCATAGAACATATCACCGTCTGACAAAGTACCCATTTCCTTAATCCTTTGTTTACTGTCTGTTGTTTACTGTATCCTCATTAGAATATAAGCTTCAAAAGGGCAGAGACTTCTGTCTATCACTCACTGATGTAGTCCCTGTTCCTAGAACAATGCTTTGCACATGGTAGGCACCTGATGATTATTTAATGAAAGCAGCCTAGATTTCACGGTCCATTATTTCAACCATATTTTTGCCACCAAACTTTGTGTATATAAGTATTTAGGTGACTAAGTTAATTCTTGAGCGCAGATAAGGGAAAAGCTTCACTAAAGTTTGCACTTAAATCATCTTATGAGAGAAACTCTAAAATTATTCTGAAGCTGGAGAAATTAAACTATGGCTATTAGATGCCTACTTGAAAGATGTGATTCTCTTAACCCATTTATTCAGAAATATAGCTTTGACCTTCCAGTTTGACAAAATAAAGGCACTTCCACTTATGCTCTTCTTTGAAACCTACAATAAAAATAATGAAAAAGAAAAAAGAAAGCTTCACCTTGAGTAAGAAATGGCCATAACTGTAGACAACCAACTGTGAATACTACCTGTCAAATTCAACAAAATGTGGACCAAAAGCCCAATAGCCAACATACACATTCTCAGACCTCCAGCAGACTACAGATTTCCCCAAATGTCACAGTCCTAAGAGGTCTATCCAAAATTCCTGTGACTGAAGTTGCTAGATGTGGTAGACACGGCCAAACCACTGCAAAATCTGGAAAAACCTTGCAGGGCCCGAGGTTCACACGCAGAGAACGGCAGGGAAATGGAGCTGCAGGAGGAAGCACGCAGGTACACCTTTGTCCTTATCTCTGCTTTGACCTCCTGGTAGAGGAAGCCTGTCTGGAAGGGAGGCCGAGGAGGGTGTTACAGAAGCCACGATCAGTTTTGTGGCCCTGACCAGAGTCAGCTGGGCAGAAATAGACTGACAGCTTGCTACAAATATGCTTTACCGACTCACATCAACTTCCTGCTCGTGCCAAAGGGATAAAGTAAAAATCTAAAGTATAGTTTAAATCAAATCCATCCTGTTCTTAAAACCCTTCGTCATTTTCCTATTCCTATAAGTTTTAGCTACTTAGTTAAACTCCATGCTAACTTAACTCTAGTATCTAGCTTTCTCCTGTTACTTCCTATGGCCCAGCCAGAAATGTTCAGTCACCACTACATGAACCCTCCGTGTCCTAAAACATCCTTTCTACCTAGAAGGGTTTCTGTTCCCCACACCTCCCTCCCTCTCCCCACCAACGTGCTGAAATCCCAGTCATCTTTCACAGAGCCACTTAATACCCCATTCATCCATAAAACTTCCACTTCAAAGAGTTTTATGGTTTATGAATTAATTCATTTTTAAAAAGCAGATCTGGAGAGATACATTAAATACTAAAATTACACTCTTCTGTCCATTGAGGATGCAATCAGATTCTTGCTTCCCAAAGATAAAAAGATGCTTAATTTAACTATACTGAGAAAACTAGAATACTGAATAGTAAAAAATGCCTAGAAGTAGCAGGTGTTCCATCATGAGTAACACATCTGATTGGCAACTTTATTTTTCTGCTTTTGACTGTTTTCCTTCTGTTACCAAGCCTGATACCCTTTAAGGTAAAGGGAAATAAGGTGATATCATAAAGGTGATGTGACCCTAATAATTTCTTTATTTAAAAGCTAAAATTTATTGAAAACTGGCCATCATTATCTCATTTAATCGTAACAAACAACAACCAAATTAGTTACAGATATTTTTCTTATTTTACAGATGAGGAAGTCAAGGTTGAAGGAGAGATTGAATAATTTGCCCAGAGTCACACAAATTGTAAATTCTAAGCCAATCTGATTCTAGAACTAGAATTCTTAACTCTGCGCTCTAAGCTTATTAATATATTTACTAAAGTATCTCTGACCAGATGGTTTCAAAAGTAAGCCAAAGGCTTCATCAGTTACTCTTCACCCTATATTATCACCCCACCCCACCCCAAAAAAAGTTGCAATACTTTACATTTCTACACTACTTAACTGGCTTTGAAAATACTTCCACAAGTATTAATGGTTTAAATCCCACAACAAATCTATAGGACTTTCACCATTTTATACAGCAGGAAAGAGGAACAGAGATATCATAAATTACGCAGTCACATTGCTGAGTAGCCAGGATACAGATACAAGCCTTCTTAACCTAATATCAGTGCTCCTTCCAGAACAGCTAAACACTTTAGAAGTATCTGATACCTTTTCTTAGATATGGAAGTCATGAAGTATTCAGTGAATTGTCATGTTTCCCAGTTCCATTCAACTAATTTGAAGACACTCATTGTTATTACTTTTATACTATGTAGAAATTATGATCATAGACATTATTTTCAGTAATATAATGAGTCCGGTCATTAATCAAGGAATTTTCAGTGTCAGGCAATGTGTTCACCAGCTTGACAAGCACGAGGCCTGAAATGACATGGTTTCTACCATTTCAATGGATAGAAACCATACTGTGATAGGTTTCTATCAATGACTGCTAGAACACCAAATGTATGGGCGGGAGTGGTGGGAAAGAAGTGTGAATAGGTAGGGTGAGTTCAAATCATGGAAAGCCTTGTTTGTCATGCCAAGATTGAGATATAAGGATGGGTGAAGAGGATCCACTGAAGAATTTTGATATGGGGAGTAGTACGTTCATATTTACATGACAGGAAGTAGTAACTTAGGCAGCAGAAGATGGAAGATGGTGTCAAGGGGCAGAGTAGAGTCAGGGAAACCAGTAGAAAGGCTACTGTAGTAGTCTCCCGAGGCTCAATCAATTCCCAAATTTGGCTGATTACTTGAAATTACCAAGGAAGCCTTTTATTATTTTTTTTTAATTTCTTTTTTCATCATTAGAATATATTTTGCATTTACATAATAAAATATAGAAGACAATAAAAATAAGTGAGCCTTGCTACAAGCAACAACAGAAATAAAACTCATGAGCAATATTCAGCAAAACAAGGCAGGCATAAAATGATATACATTGTATGGTTTCTTTTTAAAAAATTCAAAACTGGGCAAAACAAATTTATGGTGAAGATAATGGTTACTTTGGGGGCAGAAAGCAGGGGCCATGACCAGGAAATGGTATAAGGAGGGCTTCCGAGGTGCTGGGAAAGTTCTGTTTCTTGATCTGAGTAGCGGTTATACTAGTGGGAGTTCACATAACTCACAAAAGTCATAAGTTTATATTTAAACTTATGACTTATGCACTTTTCTCTGTGTTATAACTTATTAAGAAAGCTAAGACAAAAGCCTTATTTAGTTCACTAAGATCAACAGGTGGCAAAGAATTACTGAATATTATTTTAGACACCTACAAAATTCAAGGAGCTGTCTTAGGTGGTCAAAGATTCCAAGTCCATTCCACTATCAAACTTTTTTTTTTTCTTATTAGTCATCCATTTTATACACATCAGTGTCTACATGTCAATCCCAATCTCCCAATTCATCACACCACCACCACCACCCCCCGCGGCTTTCGCCCCTTGGTGTCCATTCATTTTTTCTCTACATCTGTGTCTCAATTTCTGCTCGATAAACCGGTTCATCTGTACCATTTTCTAGG
Source organism: Eschrichtius robustus (assembly GCF_028021215.1). NCBI lineage: Eukaryota > Metazoa > Chordata > Mammalia > Artiodactyla > Eschrichtiidae > Eschrichtius > Eschrichtius robustus. The sequence goes on from NC_090827.1 coordinate 9,965,977, forward strand.
TTCCATGTATATGCGCTAATATACGATATTTGTTTTTCTCTTTCTGACTTACTTCACTCTGTATGACAGTCTCTAGATCCATCCACGTCTCTACAAATGACCCAGTTTTGTTCCTTTTTACGGCTGAGTAATATTCCATTGTATATATGTACCACATCTTCTTTATCCATTCGTCTGTTGATGGGCATTTCAGTTGCTTCCATATGACCCGGCTATTGTAAATAGTGCTGCAATGAACATTGGGGTGCATGTGTCTTTTTGAATTATAGTTTTCTCTGGGTATATGCGCCCAGCAGTGGGATTGCTGGGTGATATGGTAATTCTATTTTCAGTTCTTTAAGGAACCTCCATACTGTTCTCCATAGTGGCTGTAACAATTTATATTCACACCAACAGTGCAAGAGTTCCCTTTTCTCCACACCCTCTCCAGCATTTGTTGTTTGGAGATTTTCTAATGATGCCCATTCTAACTGCTGTGAGGTGATACCTCATTGTAGTTTTGATTTGCATTTCTCTAATAATTAGTGATGTTGAGCAGCATTTCATGTTCTTCTGGCCGTCTGTATGTCTTCTTTGGAGAAATGTCTATTTAGGCCTTCTGCCCATTTTTGGATTGGGTTGTTTGTTTAATATTGAGCTGCATGAGCTGTTTATATATTTTGGAGATTAATTCTCGGTCCGATGATTCATTCGCAAATATCTTCTCCCATTCGGAGGGTTGTCTTTTTGTCTTGTTTATGGCTTCCATTGCTGTGCAAAAGCATTAGGTCCCATTTGTTTATTTTTATTTTTATTTCCATTACTCTAGGAGGTGGATCAAAAAAGATCCTGCTGTGATTTATGTCCAAGAGTGTTCTTCCTATGTTTTCCTCTAAGAGTTTTATAGTGCCTGGTCTTACATTTAGGTCTTTAATGCATTTTGAGTTTATTTTTGTGTATGGTGTTAGGCAGTGCTCTAATTTCATTCTTTTCCATGTAGCTGTCCAGTTTTCCCAGCACTACTTATTGAAGAGGCTGTCTTTTCTCCATTCTATATCCTTGCCTCCTTTGTCATAGATTAGTTGGCCATAGGTGCGTGGGTTTATCTCTGGGCTTTCTATCCTGTTCCATTGATCTATATTTCTGTTTTTGTGCCAGTAACATATTGTCTTGATTACTGTAGCTTTGTAGTACAGTCTGAAGTCAGGGAGTCTGATTCCTCCAGCTCCATTTTTTTCCCTCAAGACTGCTTTGGCTATTTGGGGTCTTTTGTGTCTCCATACAAATTTTAAGACATTTTGTTCTACCTCTGTAAAAAATGCCATTGGTAATTTGATAGGGATTGAATTGAATCTGTAGATTGCTTTGGGTAGTATAGTCATTTTCACAATATTGATTCTTCCAATCCAAGAACATGGTATATCTCTCCATCTGTTGGTATCATCTTTAATTTCTTTCATCAGTGTCTTATAGTCTTCTGCATACAGGTCTTTTGTCTCCCTAGGTAGGTTTATTCCTAGGTATTTTATTCTTTTTGTTGCAATGGCAAATGGGAGAGTTTCCTTAATTTCTCCTTCAGATTTTTCATCATTAGTGTATAGGAATGCAAGAGATTTCTGTGCATAATTTTGTATCCTGCAACTTTACCAAATTCATTGATTAGCTCTAGTAGTTTTCTGGTGGCATCTTTAGGATTCTCTATGTATAGTATCATGTCATCTGCAAACAGTGACAGTTTTACTTCTTCTTTTCCAATTGTATTCCTTCTATTTCTTTTTCTTCCCTGACTGCCGTGGCTAGGACTTCCAAAACTATGTTGAATAATAGTGGTGAGAGTGGACATCCTTGTCTTGTTCCTGATCTTAGAGGAAATGCTTTCAGTTATTCACCATTCAGAATGATGTTTGCTGTGGATTTGTCATATATGGCCTTTATTATGTTGAAGTAGGTTCCCTCTATGCTCATTTTCTGGAGAGCTTTTATCATAAATGGGTGTTGAATTTTGTCAAAAGCTTTTTCTGCATCTACTGAGACGATCATATGGTTTTTATTCTTCAATTTGTTAATATGGTGTATCACATTGACTGATTTGTGTATATTGAAGAATCCTTGCATCTATGGGATAAATCCCACTTGATTATGGTGTATAATCCTTTTAATGTGTTGCTGGATTCTGTTTGCTAGTATTTTGTTGAGGATTTTTGCATCTATATTCATCAGTGATATTGGTCTGTAATTTTCTTTTTTTGTAGTATCTTTGCCTGGTTTTCGTATCAAGGTGATGGTAGCCTCATAGAATGAGTTTGGGAGTGTTCCTTCCTCTGCAATTTTTTGGAAGAGTTTAAGAAGGATGGGAGTTAGCTCTTCTGTAAATGTTTGATAGAATTTGCCTGTGAAGCCATCTGGTCCTGGGCTTTTGTTTGTTGGAAGATTTTTAATCACAGTTTCAATTTCAGTGCTTGTGATTGGTCTGTTCATATTTTCTATTTCTTCCTGGTTCAGTCTCAGAAGGTTGTGCATTTCTAAGAATTTGTCCATTTCTTCCAGGTTGTCCATTTTATTGGCACAGAGTTGCTTGTAGTAATCTCTCATGATCGTTTCTATTTCTGCAGTGTCAGTTGTTACTTCTCCTTTTTCATTTCTAATTCTATTGATTTGAGTCTTCTCCCTTTTCTTCTTGATGAGTCTGGCTAATGGTTTTTCAATTTTGTTTATCTTCTCAAAGAACCAGCTTTTACTTTTATTGATCTTTGCTATTGTTTCCTTCATTTCTTTTTCATTTTTTTTTTCATCTGATCTTTATGATTTCTTTCCTTCTGCTAACTTTGGGGGTTTTTTGTTCTTCTTTCTCTAATTGTTTAGGTGCAAGGTTAGGTTGTTTATTCGAGATGTTTCCTGTTTCTTGAGGTAGGCTTGTATTGCTATAAACTTCCCTCTTAGAACTTTTGCTGCATCCCATAGGTTTTGGGTCATTGTGTCTCCATTGTCATTTGTTTCTAGGTATTTTTTGGTTTCCCCTTTGATTTCTTCAGTGATCTCTTGGTTAATTAGTAACGCATTGTTTAGCCTCCATGTGTTTGTGTTTTTTACGTTTTTTTCCCCTGTAATTGATTTCTAATCTCATGGCGTTGTGGTCAGAAAAGATGCTTGATATGATTTCAGTTTTCTTAAATTTACCGAAGCTTGATTTGTGACCCAAGATGTGATCTATCCTGGAGAATGTTCCATGCGCACTTGAGAAGAAAGTGTAATCTGCTGTTTGGGGATGGAATGTCCTATAAATATCAATTAAATCTATCTGGTCTATTGTGTCATTTAATGCTTGTTTCCTTATTAATTTTCTGTTTGCATGATCTGTCCATTGGTGTAAGTGAGGTGTTAAAGTCCCCCACTATTACTGTGTTACTGTCGATTTCCTCTTTAATAGCTGTTAGCAGTTGCCATACGTATTGGGGTGCTCCTATGTTGGGTGCACATATATTTATTATTTTTATATCTTCTTCTTGGATTGATCCCTTGATCATTATATAGTGTCCTTCCTTGTCTCTTGTAACATTCTTTATTTTAAAGTCTATTTTATCTGATATGAGTATTGCTACTCCATCTTTCTTTTGATTTCCATTTGCATGGAATATCTTTTTCCATCCCTTCACTTTCAGTCTGTATGTGTCCCTAGGTCTGAAGTGGGTCTCTTGTAGACATCATATATACGGGTCTTGTTTTTGTATCCATTCAGCCAGTCTATGTCTTTTGGTTGGAGCATTTAATCCATTCACGTTTAAGGTAGTTATCGATATGTATGTTCCTGTTACCGTTTTCTTAATTGTTTTGGGTTTGTTTTTGTAGGTCCTTTTCTTCTCTTGTGTTTCCCACTTAGAGAAGTTCCTGTAGCATTTGTTGTAGAGCTGGTTTGGTGGTGCTGAATTCTCTTAGCTTTTGCTTGTCTGTAAAACTTTTGATTTCTCCATCAAATCTGAATGAGATCCTTGCCAGGTAGAGTAATCTTGGTTGTAGGTTCTTCCCTTTCATCACTTAAAATATATCATGCCACTCCCTTCTGGCTTCTAGAGTTTCTGCTGAGAAATCAGGTGTTAACCTTATGGGAGTTCCCTTGTATGTTATTTGTCATTTTTCCCTTTCTGCTTTCAATAATTTTTCTTTGTCTTTAATTTTTGCCAATTTGATTACTATGTGTCTCGGCGTGTTTCTCCTTGGGTTTTTCCTGTATGGGAATCTCTGCACTTCCTGGATTTGGGTGGCTATTTCCTTTTCTATGTTAGGGAAGTTTGCGACTATTATCTCTTCAAATATTTTCTCGGGTCCTTTCTCTCTCTCTTCTCCTTCTGGGACCCCTATAATGCGAATGTTGGTGCGTTTAATGTTGTCCCAGAGGTCTCTTATGCTGTCTTCATTTCTTTTCATTCTTTTTTCTTTATTCTGTTCCGCAGCAGTGAATTCCACCATTCTGTCTTCCAGGTCACTTATCCGTTTTTCTGCCTCAGTTATTCTGCTATTGATTCCTTCTAGTGTAGTTTTCTTTTCAGTTATTGTATTGTTCATCTCTGTTTGTTCTTTAATTCTTCTAGATCTTTGTTAAACATTTCTTGCATCTTCTCGATCTTTGCCTCCATTCTTTTTCCGAGGTCCTGGATCATCTTCACTATCATTATTCTGAATTCTTTTTCTGGAAGGTTGCCTATATCCACTTCATTAAGTTGTTTTTCTGGGGTTTTATCTTGTTTCTTCATCTGGTACATAGCCCTCTGCCTTTTCATCTTGTCTATTTTTCTGTGAATGTGGTTTTTGCTCCACAGGCTGCAGGACTGTAGTTCTTCTTGCTTCTGCTGTCTGCTCTCTGGTGGATGATGCTATCTAAGAGGCTTGTCGAAGTTTCCTGATGGGAGGGACTGGTGGTGGGTAGAGCTGGCTGTTGCTCTGGTGGGCAGAGCTCAGTAAAACTTTAATCCGCTTGTCTCCTGATGGATGATGCTATCTAAGAGGCTTGTGCAAGCTTCCTGATGGGAGGGACTGGTGGTGGGTAGAGCTGGCTGTTGCTCTGGTGGGCAGAGCTCAGTAAAACTTTAATCCGCTTGTCTCCTGATGGGTGGGGCTGGGTTCCCTCCCTGTTGCTTGTTTGGCCTGAGGCAACCCAACACTGGAGCCTACCCGGGCTCTTTGGTGGGGCTAATGGCAGACTCTGGGAGGGCTCACGCCAAGGAGTACTTCCCGGAACTTCTGCTGCCAGTGTCCTTGTCCTCACGGTGAGCCACAGCCACCCCCCGCCTCTGCAGGAGACCCTCCAACACTAGCAGGTAGGTCTGGTTCAGTCTCCTATGGGGTCACTGCTCCTTCCCCTGGCTCCCCATGCGCACACTACTTTGTGTGTGCCCTCCAAGAGTAGAGTCTCTGTTTCCCCCAGTCTTGCCAAAGTCCTGCAATCAAATCCCTCTAGCCTTCAAAGTCTGATTCTCTAGGAATTCCTCCTCCCGTTGTCAGACCCCCAGGTCGGGGAGCCTGACGTGTGGCTCAGAACTTTCACTCCAGTGTGTGGACTTCTGTGGTATAAGTGTTCTCCAGTTTGTGAGTCACCCACCCAGCGGTTATGGGATTTGATTTTATTGTGATTGCGCCCCTCCTACCATCTCACTGCGGCTTCTCCTTTGTCTTTGCATGTGGGGTGGCTTTTTTGGTGAGTTCCAGTGTTTTCCTGTCGATGATTGTTCAGCAGTTAGTTGTGATTTTGGTGTTCTCGAAAAAGGGAGTGAGAGCATGTCCTTCTACTCTGCCATCTTGAACCAATCTCCAAGGAAGCCTTTTAAAATACAGGTTTTGGAGCCCTGCCTTGAGTTTTCTGACTCAGTCTGGGTCACCAGGTGCATGTGATAATGGGCCAGGTGTAGAATTCTCCTGCCTGGATGAGAGGCTATGAGGAAGCACCAGTGAGTGTGGGAGAGATTTATGAAATACTTAAGCAGCAGAATGAACAGGTTTTAGTGATTGATGGACATCAACGTGGAGTGACTGTGTGGATGGACGGGCCATTCATTATGCCCCAGAATTCAAATGGAGCATTCAGATCTTCAAGGGCAAGGAAAGATGATGAGACAATCCACAGGACATGCAGGTACAGGTGAGCATTAGGTAGTTAGATATAGACGTATGGTTGGCCAGGGAGAGCTCTAGACTGAAGGCCTAAGAATGAACATAGGAAATAATGTTTAATTCTGACTCAGAAGGAAGAGACCTCAAAGGAGATGGAAGAGAGGCCAGAGAAATAGGAAGAAGATAAGAACAATTCAAAATTCATTCAAGCATTTAACGGGGAATGTTTGGCTTGCAGACAGAGTATAAAGGGCCTAAATTTCAAGTAAGTAAGTTTTGATTGTATATTGTCAGCAAAAGTGGGGGAGAGCAAAACAATAACAGTAAACGGTTTGCTTACTTAAGTCAAGACTATGCTATGATAAGGTTTGTTTTGGGGGAACATCATTGTATCACTGGTAGAAAGGAGATGGAGAGAGGGTGAGTCTAGAGGTGGGAGAACAGTTTGAAACTGTGTTGGCTGTAATAAGGGCCTAATCTAAAGCATTGGGGGGTGGGGTGGACACAAGACACCCATTTCAAGAGAGATGTCTAAGGCAGAATGTGAGTGCCAGCGGGAATGGTAAAGGAGGAGGAGTTAAGGGCAAACTAAGGCTTCCAGCTTGGCAGACCGGTGGCCGGCAAACTAAGGTTGGAGAGGGTAGAACGCAGACAAAGTTTTGGAGATGATGTTGTGGGCGTGAGCAATTTCAGGCACCATATGGTTTTTCAAAGGTAGTGAGAAATATGGCTCTATTGCTCTTCCGATAGGTCGAGGCTAGGAGTTATGGTTTAGAAGTCATCAGCAGTATGGGAACTGAAGTAAAAGACAGTCACCCAGGCAGATACATATTTAGTGAGAATAAGTGACGACCAGTGGTGATTGTCAGGAGAGGGTGAACACAGTACTCAGAATCAGATCTGATGCTATAGATGCTGCCTGATCTACACCAAGTGCAGGGAGACATACGTTCTTTATTCTAAATATTACTCAGTATACTCAGTGAATCAATCTGCAGTTTTTTGTTTTATTTTGTTTTTTGTTTTTTTGGCAATCACATCACACTGACATTTCATACCGTGTTAGAAGTTAACTTAAATCCATGCATATTTTAATTGAACTATTATTAATTAATTTTGGTCTCCTCTTGGCCATGAATCTAAGTACAGGACTTTCCAATTATACTGATTCCATCAGACGTGATGCTTTTGTTGCAAGAAACAGACTACTGCACTAAAAGTAGTTTATCCTATGACGACATATATTTCCCTCTCATAACTAAAAGTCCAGAGGTATGCGTGTTGAGGGTTGGCTCAGCAGATGAGCAACGATGAGGAACTGAGTCTTTTTCCTACTTTGGCTGCCAACCTCAGTGTGTCAGTGGTACATTCATCAAGGGCAAAAGGTGATGGTGCCAGCGCCCCGCATTCTGCTTTCACATGAGAATATCTGAAAGCAGGATGGGAGCAGGGGCATGTTGACCCAGAGGCCTATTCTCTTTCTTTTTTATTAAAATTTACATAATAATTTATATACAGTAAAATGCATAAATTTTAGGTGTACAGTTGAAAGAGTTTCGACAAATGCATACACCCATATAACCCACTTCCCTATTGAGAACATTTTCGTCACCCCAGAGGGCTCCCTGGGGTACTTTCTTCGTCAATCATAACCACTGCTGCCACCCCCAACTCCACGCAGAGGCAACCACAGCTCTGATCTCTTAAATCATTCTCTTTTCGGTAATCAGGAATGAAAATATTTCCCAGAGCCCTCACTTTCCCTTACATCTTTCCCAGCACACTTTCCCTTACATCTCCTTGGCCAGAACTGTGTCACAGCCAACCTTTAAGTCAATCACTGACTAAAGAGGATAGTATTATAGACCATTTATGACTCATCCATCTGTTGGGGTCCGTCTGACCTAAGCACACTGCTGCAGACCCAAATAAAACTGGGTTTTTGGGGTTTTTTTAAAGCAAGAAAGAATAGGGAAAGGGCTATACACACACACACACACCATTTTGTTGGTCTACATATCCAGCCATCCAATATCTGACCTATTCTTCCAGCTTTATTTCACTCACAAAAGTGCTAAGTATGTGCTCGTTCAAGCCAATGATTAAAATACTGAGAATGACACAAACACATGTAGAGACCTCCCCTGAACTGAACAGCAATCTATGTTCCAACACTCTGGTCAAAGTTCTTCATCCTGGTCCAAATGCAACCAAATTTGTATTTGTCTGGGTCCCCAATTTTCATTTAGCCCACAAGGGTATCATGAGAATGTCATCCAACACTTTGGCTCCTACACTGGGGCACACAGAGGTGTGTCAGTGGATAGGTTTAGTACTTTTTCCCTTTAAAAGCCCTTTCCTCTGTCTCAGTACTTTTTATGAGACTCAGATTATTCTCAGCTCAGATATTTCGAGTCTCTGTCACTGTAGTGTATTTATCACTTGTTCTGTGCCTGTTTACTCTTTTTGTATACATCCTTCTAAAAGCTGAGCTCATGAGAATGATACCTTGTTTTTCTTAGCTGCTCTTCCATTCTTCCTATTTTTCAGTATGTTAATGACATCATTGTGAACCTCCCAATCCCTTTTCAATCTAGCTTCCTTTTGGCTTATATCTAATGTTTCTACAATCTTAGGAATTTTAGAAAAATCTGCTTTCTAAACAATGTCCAGGTTTACATATCTAACCATGGCTAGCACATTCTTTATTGTTATGGACCTTAAAATGGCCCTGGTACATCCCATTAAACTAATTTCCATAACTTCCATTCCATCCTTATTGGTTATAATTAGATCCAGAAAACCATGCTTCCTTGTTGCATTATTTACCATCTCAGAGGTAAGACTATCAGCAAGATCAGTAAAAAAACGCATTAAATATTCTGCTTTAACAGAATGATGCTTCAGAGTATAGACATGGAGTTTCCAATGATGACATTTATCTGCCAGATTTGAAACTTGCATTAGGAGAGGAGCAGTCATATTCATCCACCTAAGATATCCGTATTTGACTCCCTCAGTGTTTTCAGTTTATGTATCTTGTACTCTCATGCTTAAACCTAGTAGCTCAAGGATTTCCATGCAGGGCACTCTTCCAAAGATCTCAACAGGTGTTATTTTATTTGTACAGCATGTAAGCTCCTGTTGGTGTATTCTAGTGATTATCTGTATCTCAGCAAGTCTGTCTTGCTTAGGAGATCATATTTATCTATTTTCATTCTATTTTAGGTTTACCATATTATCTTATCAGCCCTAGTTAAAAGGTATGTGTTAAAAAGTGTTTATCCGTGATACAGCTGAAACAAAGTCAGTCACTTTTTAATATTTTAAAAAGAGACCCTTTGCAAAGCACTATAGGAGTCAGATAAACATATTTAAGGTAGATTTTTTTCTATTTAGAAAACTATTTTAATTTTTCATAGCAAAACTGATAAAAGTTATATATTTTTAATATTCTCTGTGAATCACTGATATTTTCTCAGCTACCACATTACCTCCACTTTATGCTACACTTGATATTCTCCAAAGTAGCTCATTTCATCTGAGCATTGTTCTTCCTTTTCCTCAGATTTCAGTTTAAAGTTCTCTTTATCAGGTTGGCAAGATTCTTGTCCAATGCATTCCTCTCATACGCACGCTATCCCCTATACGGAGTCTGTTGTATTCACACATGAGCCCTAGTTCAGAAAACCTCATTTCGGTCTTTTGCTGTTTCGGTTGGGTGCTACACGATACCCCTTACCTTTCATTTCTTCTTCAATGTCATGCCTCAACTGGAAGAAGAAATGAAAATAGCCCTTCAGTGCCCAAACGAAGTGCCATATGAATCAACAATAGTGTGGTCTGTAAATGTGATAAGTCTCAGGAAACCTCTTGAGGGAACCTCCCATATCAGTTCCATCAAGATTTACCTCAATACGAATGATAAAGAAATAAGATGCCTTCCCTCTAGTCGCTACCTGAAGGACTTGGTTTGGATGTTTACCCTTTGACTCTCAGTTGTAAATCTTAGAGAACTACATGCATTAACCTAACGTGTAAAAGATATGTTATAAATTATCAGCCAATGATAAAAAGATTTAGATAGTATTGTCAAGATTCCTTTATAGGTTTTAAAACTAGTCCCCTTTACTGGTGACAGTTACCAAGGACCGCACATATGAGACTTACAGTCTCTAGTTGAACTTGGAAGTGTGCCAGGAACAAGAGAGACAAAAAGACATAGTAATACTTTCTTCAGGAATCCGCAGTCTACTTGGTAAGCTAACACTTCTGGACACAGACCTAAGCACGTATCCCTGCTATTAACACCAGGCTTCTATAAAAAGGTGGTGTACCCAATTGACCATATCTCTGGGCTCATGTAAGTGCTTTTGAGATGATTTTATAGCAGCAAGGAAACATCAATCCACAATTATTTTCCAATCTTAGAAGAATATATATCAGTTTAACAAACACTTGATACAAAGAATAGATTTTGTAAAAAGAATTCAACATAGGAATAATAATCTGAAAGTATATCCATAAGGAATTTTTATAACAGAGAATGATTAAATAAAATATCTTCCATTAAAAATACAGCAATACTGAAAATTAAACACCAAAGTTACTTACTTTTACTATGATAAGCCTCGCTAGGTTTTCACACCTCTGGTTATCACTTTCCACATACTCCACTTCAAACAGGGTATTATAATTTTCTAATATTTTAGCCATTATCTTGTTGCAGAGGTCTTGCTCTTTCATGCCTTCAAGCCCAGGAGGCACACTAGAAATAAGGGAAATAAGTTGAGAGGAATTACTTTGTAAAAACACAATTGCCAGCACAGCTGACTCAGACTTATACTTTGACCTTTCCTGAATGATTGATCAGCCTTCTTATAAATACACATGGGATTTTTAATAAGTTCTATGGTGACACACAGGATGTTGTTGGGACAGCTGGCAAGTTACCAAGATCTGAATTAATAACTTGTGCTGAATAAGAAAAGTACATGTTGTTTAGCAAGACGGTACAGGTTAACATGCGTGCAATCAATAATGCTTTATACATATTAGAAATTGCTACACATAAAGTAACATTTATAAAAAAGTAAAAGCTAGAGAGAGACCTCCAAGATGGCAGACAAGTAAGACGGGGAGATCACCTTCCTCCCCACAAATACAGCAGAAATACAGCTACATGTGGAACTCCTACAGAACACCTACTGAACGCTGGCAGAAGACCTCAGACCTCCCAAAAGGCAAGAAAATCCCCACGTACCTGGGTAGGGCAAAAGAAAAAAGAAACAACAGAGACAAAAGAATAGGGATGGGCCCTGCACCAGTGGGAGGGAGCTGTGAAGGAGGAAAGGTGTCCACACACTAGGAGCCCCTTCGCGGGCGGAGACTGCGGGTGGCGGAGGAGGAAGCTTCGGAGCCACGGAGGAGAGCGCAGCCACAGGGGTGCAGAGGGCAAAGCGGAGAGACTCCCACACAGAGGCTCGGCGCCGAGCAGCACTCACCAGCCCGAGAGGCTTGTCTGCTCCTCCGCCGGGGCGGGCAGGGGCTGGGAGCTGAGGCTCGGGCTTCAGTCGGATTGCAGGGAGACGACTGGGGTTGGCGGCGTGAACACAGCCTGAAGGGGCTAGTGCGCCACGGCTAGCCGGGAGGGAGTCTGGGAAAAAGTCTGCAGCTGCCGAAGAGGCAAGAGACTTTTTCTTGCCTCTTTGTTTCCTGGTGCGCGAGGAGAGGGGATTCAGAGCGCCGCCTAAACGAGCTCCAGAGACGGGCGCGAGCCGCGGCCGTCAGCGCGGACCCCAGAGACGGGCAGGAGACGCTAAGGCTGCTGCTGCCGCCACCAAGAAGCCTGTGTGCGAGCCCAGGTCACTCTCCACGCCGCCCCTCCCGGGAGCCGGCGCAGCCCGCCACGGCCAGGCTCCCTTGACCTGGGGACAATTCTCCCCCGGGAGAACGCACAGCGTGCCTCGGGCTGCTGCAACGTCACGACGCCTCTGACGCCGCAGGCTCGCCCCGCCTCCTCCGTACCCCTCCCTCCCCCCGCCTGAGTGAGCCAGAGCCCCTGAAGCAGCTGCTCCTTTAACCCCGTCCTGTCTGAGCGAAGAACAGACGCCCTCAGGCGACCTACACGCAGAGGCGGGTCCAAATCCAAAGCTGAACCCCGGGAGCTGTGCGAACAAACAGAAAAGGAAACGTCTCCCAGCAGCCTCAGGAGCAGCAGATTAAATCTTCACAGTCAACTTGATGTACCTGCATCTGTGGAATACCTGAGCATACAACGAATCATCAGAAATTCAGGAGGTGGACTTTGGGAGCAACTGTAGGCTTGGGGTTTGCTTTCGGCACCTAATTTGTTTCTGGTCTTAGGTTCATCTTAGTTTAGTATTTAGAGTTTATTATCATTTGTAGATTTGGTTACTGATTTGGTTGCTCTCTTCCTTTTTTTTCTTTTAATACATATATATATATATATTATTTACCTATTTCTCTTTTTGTAAGTGTGTATGTGTATGCTTCTTTGTGCGATTTTGCCTGTACAGCTTTGCTTTTACTACTTGTCCTAGGGTTCTGTCTGTCCTTTATCTTTTTTTTTTTTTAGTAGAGTTTTTAGTGCTTCTTATCATTGGTGGATTTGTTTTCTGGTTTGGTGGCTCTATTCTTTCTTTCCATTTTTTTATTACTTTAAAAATTTCTTTATTTTTAATAATTTTTTATTTTAATAACTATCTTATTTTATTGTTTTCTTTCTTTCTTTTCTTCTCCCTTTTCTTCTGAGCCGTGTGGCTGACAGGGTCTTGGTGCTCCGGCCACGTGTCAGGCCTGAGCCTCTGAGGTGGGCGAGCCAAGTTCAGGACATTGGTCCATCAGAGACCTCCTGGCTCCACGTAATATCAAACAGCAAAAGCTCTCCCAGAGATATCCATCTCAACACTAAGACCCAGCTCACTCAATGACCAGCAAGCTACAATGCTAGACACCCTATGCCAAACAATGAGCAAGACAGCAACCCAACCCCACCCATTAGCACAGAGGTTGCCTAAAATCACAGACACCCCAAAACACACCGGATGTGGTCCTCCCCACCAGAAAGACAAGATCCAGCCTCATCCACCAGAACACAGGCACCAGGCCCCTCCACCAGGAAGCCTACACAACCCACTGAACCAACCTTAGCCACTGGGGGGAGACACCAAAAACAACGGGAACTACGAACCTGCAGCCTGCGAAAAGGAGACCCCAAACACAGTAAGTTAAGCAAAATGAGAAGACAGAGGAAACACACAGCAGATGAAGGAACAAAGTAAAACCCCATCAGACCAAACAAATGAAGAGGATACAGGCAGTCTACCTGAAAACGAATTCAGAGTAATGATAGTAAAGATGATCCAAAATCTTGGAAATAGAATGGAGAAAATACAAGAAACATTTAACAAAGACGTAGAAGAACTAAAGAGCAAACAAACAATGATGAACAACACAATAAATGAAATTAAAAATTCTCTAGAAGGATTCAATAGCAGAATAACTGAGGCAGAAGAACGGATAAGTCACCTGGAAGATAAAATAGTGGAAATAACTACCACAGAGCAGAATAAAGAAAAAAGAATGAAAAGAATTGAGGACAGTCTCAGAGACCTCGGGGACAACATTAAACGCACAAACATTCAAATTATAGGGGTCCCAGCAGAAGAAGAGAAAAAGAAAGGGACAGAAAATATTTGAAGAAATTATAGTTGAAAACTTCCCTAATATGGGAAAGGAAATAGTCAATTAGGTCCAGGAAGTGCAGAGTCCCACACAGGATAAATCCAAGGAGAAACATGCCAAGACACATATTAATCAAACTATCAAACATTCAATACCAAGAAAAAATATTAAAAGCAGCAAGGGAAAAACAACAAATAACATACAAGGGAATTGCTGTAAGGTTAACAGCTGATCTTCCAGCAGAAACTCTGCAAGCCAGAAGGGAGTGGCAGGACATATTTAAAGTGACGAAAGGGGAAAACCTGCAACCAAGATTACTGTACCCAGCAAGGATCTCATTCAGATTAGACGGAGAAATTAAAACCTTTACAGACAAGCAAAAGCTAAGAGAATACAGCACCACCAAACCAGCTTTAAAACAAATGCTAAAGGAACTTCTCTAGGTAGGAAACACAAGAGAAGGAAAAGACCTACAATGACAAACCCAAAACAATTAAGAAAACAGTAATAGGAACATACATATTGATAACTACCTTAAATATAAATGGATTAAATGCACCAACCATAAGACAGACTGGCTGAATGGATACAAAAACAAGACCCGTATATATGCTGTCTACAAGAGACCCACTTCAGACCTAGGGACACATACAGACTGAAAGTGAGGGGATGGAAAAAGATATTCCATGCAAATGGAAATCAAAAGAAAGCTGGAGTAGCAATTCTCATATCAGACAAAATGGTCTTTAAAATAAAGACTATATAAGAGACAAAGAAGGACAGTACATAATGATCAAGGGATCAATCCAAGAAGAAGATATAACAATTTTAAATATTTATGCACCCAACATAGGAGTACCTCAATACATATGGCAAATGCTAACAGCCATAAAAGGGGAAATAGACAGTAACACAGTCATAGTAGGGGACTTTAACACCCCACTTTCACCAATGGACAGATCATCCAAAATGAAAATAAATAAGGAAACACAAGCTTTAAATGATACACTAAACAAGATGGACTTAATTGATATTTATAAGACATTCCATCCAAAAACAACAGAATACACTTTCTTCTCAAGTGCTCATGGAACATTCTCCAGGATAGATCATATCTTGGGTCGCAAATCAGGCCTTGGTAAATTTAACAAAATGGAAATCTTATCAAGTACCTTTTCTGACCACAACACTATGAGACTAGTTATCAGTAACAGGAAAAAGTTGGTAAAAAATACAAACACATGGAGGCTAAACAATACACTACTAAATAACCAAGAGATCACTGAAGAAATCAAAGAGAAAATTTAAAAATACCTAGAAACAAATGACAATGAAAACATGATGACCCCAAACCTATGGGATACAGCAAAAGCAGTTCTAAGAGGGAAGTTTATAGCAATACAATCCTACCTCAAGAGACATAAAACCGTCTCAAATTAACAACTTAACCTTACACCTAAAGCAATTAGAGAAAGAAAAACTAAGAAACCCCAAAGTTAGCAGAAGGAAAGAAATCATAAAGATCAGATGAAAAATAAATGAAGGAAACAAAAGCAAAGATGAATAATATTAAAAGCTGGTTCTTTGAGAAGATAAACAAAAGTGAGAAACCTTTAGCCAGACTCATCAAGAAAAAACGGAGAAGACTCAAATCGATAGAATTAGAAATGAAGAAGGTGAAGTAACAACTGGCAATGCAGAAATACAAAGGATCATGAGAAATTACTACAAGCAACTATATGCCAATAAAATGGACAACCTGGAAGAAATGGACAAATTCTTAGAAACATACAACTTTCTGAGACTGAACCAGGAAGATACAGAAAATATAAACAGACCACTCGCAAGCACTGAAATTGAAACTGTGATTAAAAATCTTCCAACAAACAAAAGTCCAGGACCAGATGGCTTCACAGCGAATTCTATCAAACATTTAGAGAAGAGCTAACACCTATCCTTCTCAAACTTTTCCAAAATATAGCAGAGGGAGGAACACTGCCAAACTCATTCTACAAGGCCACCATCACCCTGATACCAAAACCAAACAAAGATGTCACAAAGAAAGAAAACTACAGGCCAATATCACTGATGAACATAGATGCAAAAATCCTCAACAAAATACTAGCAAACTGAATCCAACAGCACATTACAATGATCATATACCATGGTCAAGTGGGCTTTACCCCACGAATGCAAGAATTCTTCAGTACACGCAAATTAATCAATGTGATAAACCATATTAACAAACTGAAGGAGAAAAACCATATGATCATCTCAATTGATGCAGAGAAAGCTTTCGACAAAATTCAACACCCATTTATGATAAAAACACTCCAGAAAGTAGGCATAGAGGGAACTTACTTCAACATAATAAAGGCCACATATGACAAACCCACAGCCAACATCACTCTCAATGGTGAAAAACTGAAACCCTTGCCTCTAAGATCAGGAAGAAGACAAGGTTGCCCACTCTCACCACTATTATTCAACATAGTTTTGGAAGTTTTAGCCACAGCAATCAGAGAAGAAAAAGAAAGAAAAGGAATCCAAATTGGAAAAGAAGAAGTAAAGCTGTCACTGTTTGCAGATGACATGATACTATACATAGAGAATCCTAAAGATGCTACCAGAAAACTACTAGAGCTAATCAATGAATTTGGTAAAGTAGCAGGATACAACATTAATGCCCAGAAATCTCTTGCATTCCTATACACTAATGATGAAAAATCTGAAGGAGAAATTAAGGAAACACTTCCATTTACCATTGCAACAAAAAGAATAAAATACCTAGGAATAAACCTACCTAAGGACAAAAAAGACCTGTATGCAGAAATCTATAAGAGACTGATGAAAGAAATTAAAGATGAGAGATAATCCACAAGTCACCTTGGTCTCCGGGAAGGAAATCAGGGCTTTTCTCGAGGTGATTTCCCTGTCCTCATCTGGCTAATGAAATCCAGGTTTTTTCCTGACTCCTAAGATATTTAAATCTTAAAGACGTGGGAACTTCTCAACTTCGAAAATTATTTTCTACTTAAATGCATTACTTATTTTGAGAGAAGATTTCACCTGTATTAAAATGTGATCTTTTCTGCCTTGGGGGGAACTTTCTTTTTTACTCTAGGGACAAAATAATAGCAATTCTATATTTGTTGGTAACTTTCAATTCCTGCATTATATAACATTGGATTGCCCCCATGAAAATACTTTATTTCAAAGGCAATTTCACAGGAAATGCCAGCTTAACTCTTGGCAATTACTATTATACGGCTTTAACGGTTTTGTTCACTGCTGCATCCCAGCACCTAGAACTGTGCCCAGCACATACTTGGTACAAATAAATATTAGTTGAATATAATAATAATTCATTAAATCAATCTTAGACATATAATTATATCCCAAACCATAGTTTTAAAATAAAAATTTATATAAGAAATTAAAGATGATACAAATAGATGGAGAGATATATACCATGTTCTTGGATTGGAAGCATCAACATTGTGAAAATGACTATACTACCCAAAGCCATCTACAGAGTCAATGCAATCCCTATCAAACTACCAATGGCATTATTATTCACAGAACTAGAACAAAAATTTCACAATTTGTATGGAAAAACAAAAGACCCCAAACAGCCAAAGCAATCTTGAGAAAGAAAAACGGAGCTGGAGGAATCAGGCTCCCTGGCTTCAGACTATACTACAAAGCTACAGTAATCAAGACAGTATGGTACTGGCACAAAAACAGAAATATGGATCAATGGAACAGGAGAGAAAGCCCAGAGATAAACCCACGCACATATGGTCACCTCATCTTTGATTAAGGAGGCAAGAATATACAATGGAGAAAAGACTGCCTCTTCAATAAGTGGTGCTAGGAAAACTGGACAGCTACATGTAAAAGAATGAAATTAGAACACTTCCTAACACCATACAAAAAAATAAACTCAAAATGGGTTAAAGACCTAAATGTAAGGCCAGACATTATAAAACAGTTAGAGGAAAACATAGGCAGAACACTATGACATACATCACAGCAAGATCCTTTTTGACCCACCTCCTAGAGTAATGGAAATAAAAACAAAAATAAACAAATGGGACCTAATGAAACTTAAAAGCTTTTGCACAGCAAAGGAAAACATAAACAAGATGAAAAGACAACCCTCAGACTGGGAGAAAATATTTGCAAATGAAGCAACTGACAAAGGATTAATCTCCAAAATTTATAAGCAGCTCATACAGCTCAATATCAACAAAAACAAACAATCCAATCTAAAAATTGGCAGAAGGCCAAAACAGACATTTCTCCAAAGAAGATATACAGATTGCCAACAAACACATGAAAGGATGCTCAACATCACTAATGATTAGAGAGGTGCAAATCAAAACTACAATGAGGTATCATCTCACACCGGTCAGAATGGCCATCATCAAAAAGCTACCAACAATAAATGCTGGAGAGGGTGTGGAGAAAAGGGAACCCTCTTGCACTGTTGGTGGGAATGTAAATTGATACAGCCACTATGGAGAACAGTATGGAGGTTCCTTAAAAAACTACAAATAGAACTACCATACGACCCAGCAATCCCACTACTGGGCATATACCCTGAGAAAACCATAATTCAAAAAGAGTCATGTACCACAATGTTCATTGCAGCTCTATTTACAATAGCCAGGATATGGAAGCAACCTAAGTGTCTATCGACAGATGAATGGATAAAGAAGATGTGGCACATATATATAATGGAATATTACTCAGCCATAAAAGGAAATGAAATTGAGTTATTTGTAGTGAGGTGGATGGACCTAGAGTCTGTCATACAGAGTGAAGTAAGTCAGAAAGAGAAAAACAAATACCGTATGCTAACACATATATATGGAATCTAAAAAAAAAAAAAAGGTTCTGAAGAACCTAGGGGCAGGACAGGAATAATGACACAGATGTAGAGAATGGACTTGAGGACACGGGGAGGGGGATGGGTAGGCTGGGATGAAGTGAGAGAGCGGCATGGACATATATACACTACCAAATGTAAAATAGATAGCTAGTGGGAAGCAACTTCATACCACAGGAAGATCAGCTCGGTGCTTTGTGACCACCTAGAGGGGTGGGATAGGGAGGATGGGAGGGAGATGCAAGATAGAGGAGATATGGAGATATATGTATATGCATAGCTGATTTACTTTGTTATAAAGCAGAAACTAACACACCATTGTAAAGCAATTATACTCCAATAAAGATGTTATAAAAAAAAGAAAAAGCTAGAAAGAACAAGTGTTATCACAAGAAGAATGAGTGTTTTACCGTGACAGAAATACTCAGTTACACAAATAACAGCAACACAGTCTTTATTTAAAGATTTTTAAGATAATGCACAAAAGGCACACAATCTAAAGGAAAAGATAAATAATTCTGGGAAAAAATGCTGATAACTGTTGAAGATTATGTACATTGAAGATGCATTATACTATTCTCTCTTCTTTTGGGTATGTTTAAAATTTTCCATAATTAAATAAAAGAGGTATAAAAAGCTTCTGAACGCAGAAGACACTCTATATAAGGTAGAAAGACAAGCTATAGATTGGAAGAAAAGAAATATCTCCTCAGTAACATGGACAACTGACATAGCATTAGTAATCAGAGTATCTAAAGTATTTTTACTAATCAATAAGACACTGAGTAATTTTCTTATCTTTGTTTCTTTTTTAAAAAAAGAGACAAAAGACAAATGGAAAAACTCAGAAGAAAACACTTGGACAGTCAAGAATCTTATGAAAAGATACTTAATCTGACTGAGTAATCAGTGAAATGCATTAAAAAAGCAAAAATGACGCATCAATTAATATCCACCTGTATTCACTTCCTACGGCTGATGCAACAAAACTGTGACAAATTGGGTGGCTTGAGACAGAAATTGATTCTCTCCCAGTTCTGGAGGCCAGAAGAGTAACAGCAGTATTACCAGACAGAAATTAAAGTGAGCAAGGCCATACACGCCACAGAGGCTCAAGGGGGAGATTATGGCTACGGCATTACTTGGCTGTAGCTGCACCACTTCAATCTTCAATCAAGGCCGACCTCTTCAATTTCTCTCTACTCCATGTTCACATGGCCTTCTCCTCTGTGTACATGTCCGATCCCCTTCTGCCCCCTTCCTATAAGAATACATGTGATTGCATTCAGTACCCACTCAAATAATCTAAGACAATCCCTTTATCTGAAGATCTCTATCTTAATTACAACCGTAAAGTCCCCCTTTTTCACCAAATAGGGTAGTATTTACAGTTTCCAAGGATTATAACTTGATATCTCTGGGGGATATTGTTCACCCTACTATGCCATCTTTTGGGTACATATCCTAAGGTGACTCCCAATGAGTCACACTCCTGTACTCACCTCGGGGGTAGGCAGAACCTGTGACTTGCCTCTGATCAAGAGAATATGGCAAAGGTCATACGACGTCACTCCCATGATTGAGTCTTATATAATGTAACATAATCTCAGCAGACTGGAGTGAGGATTCTGCTGCTGGTCTTGATGAAATAAGCTGCCATGTTCGGAGAGGACCCATGAGACTGCCACATGGCAGGGGACTAATGTGTACCTGAGGCCTGCCTCTAGGTCACAGCCAGTAAGGAGCTGGGGTCCTTATGCAGCTGCAAGGAAATGAGTCCACCAACATCAACTCATGAGCTTGAAAGCAGATTCTGTTCCAAACTTGAGCCTCCTTATGAAAATGCAACCCAGCTGTTACCCTGATTTCAGCTTTGTAAGACCAGCGACGGAGGACCCAGCTAAGCTGTGCCTGGACACCTGAGCCATAGAAAGCATGAGATAGCAAACTTTTGTTGTTTTAAGGCACTACATTTGTGGTGATCTGTTACACAACAATTGAAAACTAGTACAGAGTTCGGTATCTGGAAGTGGGTTACTGCTCTAACAAATATCTAAAATGTGGGAATGTCTTTGGAACTGGATAGTGAGAGGAGACAGGAAGACTTTGGGTAGCATGACAGAGACAGCCTAAAATGCCTTCAACAGATTTTTAGTTGACATCTGGATTTTAAGGACACCAGTGGTGGACTTCCCTGGCAGTCCAGTGGTTAAGAATCCACGCTTTCACTGCAGGGGGCATGGACTCGATCCCTGGTCGGGGAACTAAGATCCTGCACGCCGTGCAGTGTGCCCCCTGCCCCCCCCCCAAAAAAAAGGACACTGCCGGCGAGAGCTCAGAAGTGCTGGCCAGGCGGTAATAAGGAAGGGGTGAGGTCAAACCAGAGTATGTCATATCTTACAGAAGTAAAATAATAGGCAATGAGAGAAGTGGTAACACGCACTAGACAAACTTAGGTAGAGACCCAGAGCGTGAATTTTAGAACTCTTTTGTGTTCTGTTTACCGATGACTTGGAAAAAGATGAATTATGGCCTCCTGGGTCTTCATGTGGAAACAAACGATAGGTCTCGGTAAATAACAATTTTTAAATAGAACAAAGAATGCAGGAACAAATGACTTATCAGGAGAGAGAAGAAACCACAGCAAAGATAATAAATCAGTCATAATGACTCCCAGGTTCTGTTCCAAAGGTACAGATCAGCCTAAAGCACATTCTTTTTTTTTTTTTTTTTTTTTACTTTTTGGCCTCAACCAGGGATCGAACCCACACCCCCCTACAGTGGAAGTTGGCTGGCTTTTGTCAACCTACAGTGACCTTTGCCTCATTTTAAAGCTAAAATCTCCACCCCAAGGGTGGGGGATTGCCACTATTTCTGAACCTGCAACCGTGTTTGAGCATGTTGTCGCACTGTGCAAGCCCATCTGGAACTCCACCTCTACATGGAAAATCACACTTGCCCCTTCATGAATATGCATGCACCCATAGCTTAAACTTCCCTGATCCTGCTGTGCTGGGAGACAAGGCTTTGAGAGCTATCTCCCTGTCTCCTTACTTGTCACAAGGAATAAATGCTTCTGCTTTAATCAAAAGTACTTGGTGTCTTCATTTGGCTAAGCACCCCAAGTGATGGACGCATTGTGCCCAGTAACAAGAAAATAAGAAACACGTTATTGGAAACTGGAGGAAGGGAGATCCTTGCTTTGTTGGCAGAAAGCTTAGTGAAATTGTATCCTGCGTTATGTGGGAAACAGCATTTGTAAGCAACAAGCTTGTATATACAGTGCAAGAAATTTCCAAGCAATATTTTGACAGTACCACCTGATTTCTCCTTGCCACTTATGGTAAAAGTTGAGAGTGTGAGAGAGAGAGAGAGAGAGAGACAGAGAGACAGAGACAGAGACAGAGACAGAGACCGACAGAGAGACAGAGGAAGGGAGAGGGAAGAGAGAGGGAGGGAGAGAGGGAGAGGGAGGGAAGGGGAGAGAGAGAGAAACTGAGGTTAAAACTTAAGTAAAAAGGAAATAGGACTTGATTTAAAAGTTGACTCTACAGATGGTAAAAGACACTGAAATTAAGAGATTCACTGTCAGGAAAGCAAGCTCCATAGAAAAGGTTGAGACTGTGATGATATAACCTTTTGCTAAAACCTCAGAAAGATCAAAACCTCAGACTATTCAGTTAGACAAAGGTCCCTTTCAGGTGATTAAGGGTGTGTCTCACAGATCCTTTCAATTAAACCAGAGAGCCTCTAGGAACTTTAAAGGCACTGCCCATCAGCCATTTTAGCACGAGCCTGAAACAGAGAAAGGATTATCTTGGAAAGATCTGAGGGGATGTGTCTTTTTTTCTATTGGAGTGAATCCCAGTGAAATTCACAGAAGACTAGTAAGTTTTTGAGAAATTTATTTCAGCAGAAACACTGCCAACTTGGAATGAAAGGGACAAAAAGGGTACAAAATGAAAGGAGGCCATTAGATTTCCAAAATTCTATTGGCAGGAAGCAGGCTGATAAAGCTACTCAGCTGCAAATGTGCTGCCTTTCATCAAAAATGAAGGATGACTCAGAGGGCAGAACCAAGAACCAAGAGGGTGAAGTTGAAAAGCACGGAGAAGTATTCCCAGGCTTTGAGACCTAGTCAACAGATCCACAACATTTGCTGGGCTGGATATCAGAAATGTCATTAGCCAGCGACTTTATTTTTTTATCTTGAATTTCTTCCTGTTCGAACCGGAACATCGATTGTTGTTATCCTATGTTTGTTCCATCAATATATGTTAGGTGTGTTGAAGCAAATAACTTCTCTCTTTAGTTTCATCCTCTAAGGATGCCTTTCTCAACCACAGAGTAACAGCCAGTTTTGAGATGTTGCCAGTTATCTGTTGTAACAAAGCAGACACTTCAGGCTTATTTTGAAACTAAAGTAGATTCAAGGTATTCTATATAATACATTTACTCTCAATCATTTTTATTACAGTATGTTTCTTTAGTCAGGTGTAAGGGTAAAGCTTCAGTTAAGGAATGCATGGATCCTATCACTGAAGACCTTTTGCATCAGTTCTGCAGCAGTCTGCTGGAGATACCTGTGGCAATTATAACTTCCTGCCATACGGTTATTCCCATTTATAAAAGCTTGTCAATTTTAAATTTACCACTTTTTAAATATCCAAGACAAAACAAATGAGAAACAATGTAAGGAGAGGATTCTGGGAAGATAGTGGAGTAGGAAGCACCAGACATCTGTCCCCCTACCTAGGTAGCAATTACACCAGCAGAATTTGTCTGATGAAATATTTTGGAACTCAGTAACATCCAGGGAAGGCTCAGACAGTAAGCCGTGATTAATTTTGGTCAATTTTAGCTCTTAGCACAGTAGCCACTCATACCCCACCCCAGCCATGTGGCAGGAAGCTATTCTCAGGTTCCTTGAGCAGCTTGCACACAGCTTATGGGAGCCAGGATAAGCAAAAAGGACCCTGTCGTTCAAATATTGGGGAGCTGTGCTCTGAATGCTGACTGCTGCTTCTGAGGTGCAAAAAGGTGGGCAGCCATTGCTGCTGCACCTCCCTCCCTTGTTGAAAGCCCCTCCCTCTTAGCTGAAGTGACTTCCTGGGGATTTAAAGGGCTGACACCCTTTTTTCTGCCACTTTGACTTCTTTCCTTTTTCCTCTTTTGGGAGTCAGACATTCAAGACTAGGACATTCAAAAACAACTGCATATATGGGGAAAATTAGAAAGTGACTGTGCATGTCCAGGGAAAGGCTCAAAAAAGACCTGAGAAGACCTTAAGTTCATACTTAAGGCTGATGTTGGCACAAAAACAGTCTACAACAATCAAAATCAAAAACTAAAACCAAAACCAAAACCAATCAACAAAAACATTAAAAACAGCATACCCCAGGCAAGGAGGAAAATCTGATTTCCAGAGTTACTACATTATTAGATTTACATGTCTTTTGTTCAACAAAAAAATCACAAGGCATACAGAGACAGGAAAATATGGCTCATTCAGGGAAAAAATAAATCAACAGAAACTGTCCTAGAAAAAGATTTGATGGAAGATATACTAAAGACTTTAAAACAACTGTCTTAAAGATGCTCAGAAAACTAAAAGAAGATGTTCAAAAGTCAAGAAAATAATGCGTGAACAAAATGGAAGTATCAATAAAGAGAAAGAAAATCCAAAAAGGAAGCCAAAAGAAATTTTGGAGATGAAAAGTACAGTAATTGCAATGAGAAATTCACTGGAAGGATTCAAAGACAGATTTCAGCAGGCAGAAGAAAGAATCAGTGAACATGAAGACAGGACAATGGAAATTATTGAGTGTGAGGAAAAGGAAGAAAAAAAGATCTAAGAAAAGCAAACAGAACCTAATGAACCTGTGGGACACCAGCAAGTACCAACCGACACATCATAAGAGTGCCAGAAGGAGAAGAGATAGAGAAAAGGGCAGAGAAAATATCTGAAGAAATAATGAATGAAAACTTCAAGATGAAAGATATGAGTATGAATATCCAAGAAGCTCAAAGGACCCAAAGACCTACACTAAGACACATTATAATCAAACTTTGAAAAGCTGAAGACAAAGAGAGAATTTTGAAAGCAGCAAGAGGGAAGTGAATCATCACATACAAGGGATCTTCAATTAGATTATCAACAGATTTCTCATCAGAAAGTTTGGAGGCCAGAGACTGATATACTCAAAATGCTAAAAGAGAGAAACTATCAACCAACAATTATATCTGTGGCAAAAATGTCCATCAAAAGTGAGGGAGAAATTAAGAAATTCCCAGATAAACAAAAGCTGAGGGAGTCAGTGACCAACACCCCTGCCCTGCAAGAAATGCTCAAGGGAATCCTGCACACTGAAATGAAAGGACAATAGGCAGTAAAATGAAGCTGAACTGAGAAAGAAATATTTCAATAAAGGTAAATACATGGGGAATTATAAAAGCTTGTGTTACTGTAATGATGGTCCCTCTCATCAAGCCACTTAGATAGCCTCATCCACCAGAGGGCACACAGTAGAAGCAAGAAGAACTACAATCCTGCAGCCTGTGAAACAAAAACCACATTCACGAAAGACAGACAAGATGAAAAGGCAGAGGGCTAGGTACCAGATGAAGGAACAAGATAAAACCCCATAAAAACAACTAAATGAAGTGGAGATAGGCAACCTCCCAGAGAAAGAATTCAGAATAATGATAGTGAAGATGATCCAGGACCTCGGAAAAAGAATGGAGGCAAAGATCAAGAAGATGCAAGAAATGTTTAACAAAGATCTAGAAGAATTAAAGAACAAACAGAGATGAACAATACAATAACTGAAAAGAAAACTACACTAGAAGGAATCAATAGCAGAATAACTGATGCAGAAAAACGGATAAGTGACATGGAAGACAGAATGGTGGAATTCACTGCTGTGGAACAGACTAAAGAAAAAAGAATGAAAAGAAATGAAGACAGCCTAAGAGACCTCTGGGACAACATTAAACACACCAACATTCACAATATAGGGGTCCCAGAAGGAGACGAGAGAGAGAAAGGACCCGAGAAAATATTTGAAGAGATTATAGTCGAAAACTTCCCTAACATGGTAAAGGAAATAGCCACCCAAGTGCAGTGAGTCCCATATAGAATAAACCCAAGGAGAAACACGCCGAGACACAGAGTAATCAAATTGGCAAAAACACAAAGAAAAATTATTGAAAGCAGCAAGGGAAAAACGAAAAATAACATACAAAGGAACTTCCATAAGGTTAACAGCTGATTTCTCAGCAGAAACTCTACAAGCCAGAAGGGAGTGGCATGATATATTTAAAGTGATGAAAGGGAAAAATCTACAACCAAGATTACTCTACCTGGCAAGGATCTCATTCATATTCGATGGAGAAATCAAAAGCTTTACAGACAAGCAAAAGCTAAGAAAATTCAGCACCACCAAACCAGCTCTACAACAAATGCTACAGGAACTTCTCTAAGTGGGAAACACAAGAGAAGAAAAGGACCTACAAAAACAAACCCAAAACAATTAAGAAAATGGTCATAGGAACATACATATCAATAATTACCTTAAACGTGAATGGATTAAATGCTCCAACCAAAAGACACAGGCTTGCTGAATGGATACAAAAACAAGACCCATCTATGTGCTGTCTACAAGAGACCCACTTCAGACCTAGAGACACACAGAGACTGAAAGTGAGGGGATGGAAAAAGATATTCCATGCAAATGGAAATCAAAAAAAAGCTGGAGTAGCAATACTCATATCAGATAAAATAGATTTTAAAATAAAGAATGTTACAAGAGACAAGGAAGGACACTACATAATGATCAAGGGATCAATCCAAGAAGAAGATATAACAATTATAAATATATATGTACCCAACATAGGAGCACCTCAATATATAAGGCAACTGCTAACAGCTATAAAAGAGGAAATCGACAGCAACACAGTAACAGTGGGGGACTTTAACACCTCACTTACACCAATGGACAGATCATCCAAAATGAAAAGAAATAAGGAAACAGAAGCTTTAAATGACACAATAGACCAGATAGATTTAATTGATATTTATAGGACATTCCATCCAAAAACAGCAGATTACACTTTCTTCTCAAGTGTGCACAGAACATTCTCCAAGATAGATCACATCCTGGGTTACAAATCAAGCTTCGGTAAATTGAAGAAAACTGAAATCATATCAAGCATCTTTTCTGACCACAACGCCATGAGATTAGAAATCAATTAAAGGGAAAAAAACGTAAAAAACATGAACACATGGAGGCTAAACAATATGTTACTAAATAACCAGGCGATCACTGAAGAAATCAAAAAACACCTAGAGACAAATGACAATGAAAACACGATGATCCAAAACCTATGGGATGCAACAAAAGCAGTTCTAAGAGGGAAGTTTATAGCTATACAATCCTACCTCAAGAAACAAGAAAAATCTCAAGTAAACAATCTAACCTTACACCTAAAGGAACTAGAGAAAGAAGAACAAATAAAACCCAAAGTTAGCAGAAGGAAAGAAATCATAAAGATCAGAGCAGAAATAAATGAAATAGAAACAAAAAAACAATAGCAAAGATCAATAAAAGTAAAAGCTGAAAAAAAAAAAGTAAAAGGTGGTTCTTTGAGAAGATAAACAAAATTGATAAACCATTAGCCAGACTCATCAAGAAAAAAAGGGAGAAGACTCAAATCAATAGAATTAGAAATGAAAAAGGAGGAGTTACAACAGACACCACGGAAATACAAAGCATCCTAAGAGACTACTGCAAGCAACTCTATGCCAATAAAATGGACAACCTGGAAGAAATGGACAAATTCTTAGAAAGGTATAAGCTTCCAAGACTGAATCAGGAAGAAATAGAAAATATGAACAGACCAATCACAAGTAATGAAATTGAAACTGTGATTAAAAATCTTCCAACCAACAAAAGTCCAGGACCAGATGGCTTCACAGGTGAATTTTATCAAACATTTAGAGAAGAGCTAACACCCATCCTTCTCAAACTCTTCCAAAAACTTGCAGAGGAAGGAACACTCCCAAACTCATTTTCTGAGGCCACCATCACCCTGATGCCAAAATCAGACAAAGATACGACAAAAAAAGAAAATTACAGACCAATATCACTGATGAATATAGATGCAAAGATCCTCAACAAAATAGTACCAAAGAGAATCCAACAACACATTAAAAGGATCATACACCATGATCAAGTGGGATTCATCCCAGGGATGCAAGGATTCTTCAATATACGCAAATCAATCAATGTGATACACCATATTAACAAATTGAAGGATAAAAACCATATGATCATCTCAATAGATGCAGAAAAAGCTTTTGAAAAAATTCAACACCCATTTATGATAAAAACTCTCCAGTGGGCTTTCCTGGTGGCGCAGTGGTTGAGAGTCTGCCTGCCAATGCGGGGGACACGGGTTCGAGCCCTGGTCTGGGAGGATCCCACATGCCGCGGAGCGACTAGGCCCGTGAGCCACAATTGCTGAGCCTGCGTGTCTGGAGCCTGTGCTCCGCAACAAGAGAGGCCGCGATAATGAGAGGCCCGTGCACCGCGATGAAGAGTGGCCCCCGCGTGCCGCAACTGGAGAAAGCCCTCGCACAGAAACGAAGACCCAACACAGCCATAAATAAATAAATAAATAAAAATAAAAATATAAAAGTAAACTCTCCCTTGAACTTACATCTCTATCTAACCACTGCTCTATTAAAAAAAAAAAAAAAAAGAAAACCTCTCCAGAAAGTGGGCATAGAGGGAACCTACCCCAACATAATAAAGACCATATACGACAAACCCACAGCAAACATCATTCTCAATGGTGAAAAACTGAAAGCATTTCCTCTAAGATCAGGAACGAGACAAGGATGTCCACTCGCACCACTATTATTCAACATAGTTTTGGAAGTCCTAGCCACGGCAATCAGAGAAGAAAAAGAAATAAAAGGAACACAAATTGGAAAAGAAGAAGTAGAAGTGTCACTGTTTGCAGATGACATGATACTATACATAGAGAATCCTAAAGATGCTACCAGAAAACTACTAGAGCTAATCAATGAATTTGGTAATGTTGCAGGATACAAAATTAATGCACAGAAATCTCTTGCATTCCTATACACTAATGATGAAAAATCTGAAAGAGAAATTATGGAAACACTCCCATTTACCACTGCAACAAAAAGAATAAAATACTTAGGAATAAACCTACCTAGGGAAACAAAAGACCTGTATGCAGAAAACTATAAGACACTGATGAAAGAAATTAAAGATGATACCAACAGATGGAGAGATATAGCATGTTTCTGGATTGGAACAATCAATACTGTGAAAATGACTATACTACCCAAAGCAATCTACAGATTCAATGCAATCCTTATCAAATTACCAATGGCATTTTTTTACGGAACTAGAACAAATCATCTCAAAATTTGTATGGAGACACAAAAGACCCCGAATAGCCAAAGCAGTCTTGAGGGAAAAAAACGGAGCTGGAGGAATCAGACTCCCTGACTTCGGACTATACTGCAAAGCTACAGTAATCAAGACAATATGGTACTGGCACAAAAACAGAAACATAGATCAATGGAACAAGATAGAAAGCCCAGAGATTAACCCACGCACCTATGGTCAACTAATCTACGACAAAGGAGGCAAAGATATACAATGGAGAAAAGACAGTCTCTTCAATAAGTGGTGCTGGGAAAACTGGACAGCTACATGTAAAAGAATGAAATTAGAACACTCCCTAACACCATACACAAAAATAAACTCAAAATGGATTAAAGACCTAAATGTAAGACCGGACACTATAAAACTCTTAGGGGGAAACATAGGAAGAACACTCTTTGACATAAATCACAGCAAGATCTTTTTTGACCCACCTCCCAGAGTAATGGGAAAAAAAACAAAAATAAACAAATGGGACCTAATGAAAGTTAAAGCTTTTGCACAGCAAAGGAAACCATAAACAAGATGAAAAGACAACCCTCAGAATGGGAGAAAATATTCACAAACAAATCAACGGACAAAGGATTAATATCCAAAATATATAAACAGCTCATGCAGCTCAATATTAAAGAAACAAATAACCCAAACCAAAAATGGGCAGAAGACCTAAATAGACATTTCTCCTAAGAAGACATACAGATGGCCAAGAAGCACATGAAAAGCTGCTCAACATCACTAATTATTAGAGAAATGCAAATCAAAACTACAATGAGGTATCACCTCACACCAGTCATAATGGGCATCATCAGAAAATCTACAAACAACAAATGCTGGAGTGGGTGTGGAGCCACTATGGAGAACAGTATGGAGGTTCCTTAAAAAACTAAAAAAAGAATTACCATATGATCTAGCAATCCCACTACTGGGCATATACCCAGAGAAAACCATAATTCAAAAAGACACATGCACCCCAATGTTCATTGCAGCACTATTTACAATAGCTAGGTCATGGAAGCAACCTAAATGCCCATCGACAGACGAATGGATAAAGAAGTTGTGGTACATATATACAATGGACTATTACTCAGCCATAAAAAAGAACAAAATTGAGTCATTTGTTGAGACGTGGATGGATCTAGAGACTGTCATACAGAGTGAAGTAAGTCAGAAAGAGAAAAACAAATATCGTATATTAACGCATGTATGTGGAACCTAGAAAAATGGTACAGATGAACCGGTTTGCAGTGCAGAAGTTGAGACACAGATGTAGAGAACAAACGTATGGACACCAAGCGGGGAAAACCGTGGTGGGGTGGGGATGGTGGTGTGCTGAATTGGTGATTGGGATTGACATGTATACACTGATGTGTATAAAACTGATGACTAATAAGAACCTGCAGTATAAAAAAACAAACAAAAAAAACAACTAATACTAAACTTTCTTTGGGTTATTTGTATGGAAATATGTTAATATAAATGTTTCAGACATTACATGAAATTTCTAAAAATCTTAAAAAAAAACAAAACAAAAAACAAAAAAAAATGGTCTGTAACTACACTTTCTGTTTTCTACCTAATTTAAGAGACTAATACACTTAAAATACAAAAAAATTATTAGTTTAAAAGCCAGTAGTACTATAACTTTGACTTGTAGCTCCAAATCTAAGAGACTAGTGATTCAGAAGAATTATTAGTAACCCCAATATCAAAACCAGACAAGGACACTACAAGAAAAAAAATTACAGGCCAATATCCTTGATTAACATAAATGCAAAAATCTTCAACAAAATATTAGCAAGCCAAATTCAATAATACATTAAAAGGATCATACACTATGGGATTTAGTCTGGGATGCAAAGATGGTACAATACCTGCATATCAGTGGGATAACGTGTCATTAACAGAATGAAAGACAAAAATCATATGATCATTTCAACAGATGCAGAAAAAGCATTTGACAAAATTCAATATTCATTTACAATAAAAGCTCACATCAAACTGGGTATAGAGGGAACATACCACAATATAGGCCATATATCAGGGGTCCCCAAACCCCAGTTCCTGTTGGGAACTGGGCCACACAGCAGGAGGTGAGCGGCGGGCGAGTAAGCAAAGTTTCATCTGCCGCTCCCCATCGCCCCCCATCGCTCGCATTACCGCCTGAACCACCACCCACCCCCGTCCATGGAAAAGCTGTCTTCCACGAAACCAGTCCCTGGTGCCAAAAAGGTTGGGGACCACTGCCATATGTGACAAGCCTGCAGTTAACATCATACTCAATGGGGAAAAGCTGAAAGATTTTCCTCTAATAACAGGAACAAGAAAGGATGCCCACTCTCAACACTTTCATTCAACATAGTATTGGAAGTCCTAGCCAGAGCCATTATGCAAGAAAAATAAAGAAAAGACATTCAGACTGGAAGAGATGAAGTAAAACTGTCACTCTTTGCAGATGACATGATGTCATATATAGAAAACCCTGAAGACTCCACCAAAACTGGAGCTGTAAAGGAGCAAAGTTTTTGTATGTTACTGGAGTAAAGCTGGTATTTATTCAAATTAGAGTATTAAAACTTTAGGATAGTAAATGTAATCCCCATGGTAACCACAAAGAAAATAGCCATAGAATGGACAAAAAAGGAAACAAGAAAGGAATTTAAACATTTCAGTACAAAAAAAATCAACTTAACACAAAAGAGAATACTAATGCAGGAACTGAGCTACAAAGAAGCTATAAGGCTTCCAATTATATAAGGTACATAAGTACTTGGGATGTAATGTACAACATGAGAAATATTAACACTGCTGTATGTTTTATAAGAATATTTTTAACATAATAAATCCTAAGAGTTCTTATCACAAGGAAAAAATTATTTTTCTTTTATTTTGTACCTATATGAGATGATGGATGATCACTAAACTTACTGTGGTAAACATGATGTATATAAGTCAAACTATTATGCTGTACACCTTAAACTTATACAGTGCTATATTTCAATTACATCTCAATACCACTAGAAGAAGAAAAAAGCTATAAGGCATATAGAAAACAAATACCACAATGACAGAAATCCCTACTTATCAGTAATTACGTTAAATGTAAATGGACTGAACTCTCCAATCAAAAGACAGAGACTGGCAGAATGGATAAAAACACATGATCCAACCATATGCTATGTACAAGAGACTTGAGATCCAAAGACACAAACAGGTTAGAAGTAAAAGGATGGGAAAAGATACTCCATTCTTACAGTAAGCAAGAGAGCAGAGGTGGCTATTCTAATATCAGACATAACAGACTTTAAATCAAAAAAGGTTTCAAGAGACAAAGATGGTCATCATATATTAATCAAAATTTCAATACTGCAAGAAGATATTATAATTACAAATATTTATGTATCTAATGACAGACCATCAAAATATGTGAAAGACAAATGGACAGAACTGAAGGGAGAAGCAGACCATTCAATAGGAGTTGGAGAGAGTTCAATGCCCCACACAGAACAACAGAAAGAACAACCAGAGAGAAGATAAGTGAGGAAATACAGGACTTAAAAAACAACAAACCAAATAGATCCATCAACATATACAGAATATTCTACCCAACAACAACAGAAAGCCCACTCTTCTCAAGTGTACATGTGACATTTCCCTGAATAGATCATGTGTTAGGCCACAAATTAAGTCACAACACATTTTAAAAGACAGATAACATACAATGTATCTTTTCTGACCATAATGGGACAAAGTTAGAAATCAGTAACATTAAGAAAATTGGAAAATTCACAAAATTGTGGGATTAAATAACACATGTTTAAGGAGTCAATGGATCAAAGAAAAATTGTCAAGGCAAATTAGAAAATATTGATACTTAGAGATGAATGAAAATAAACCACAACAAACCAAAACTTATGGGTTGCAGCAAAGTGGAGCTAAGGAATAAGCTTATAGTTATAAACACATTAAAAAACAAAAAAGATCTCAAATCCAAAACCTAACTTTACAACTTAAGGAAATAGAAAAAGAATTTAAAAAAATCCAAAGCTAGCAGAAGGAAGGAAATACTAAAGGTTAGAGCACAGATAAATGAACTAGAGAATAGAAAAACAAAAAAGAAAATGAAACCAAAAGATGGTTCTTTGAAATGATCAACAAATACACACACACACTCACACATACACACACACACATATATATACATATATATACACACACACACAATGGAATATTATGCAGCCATTAAAAAACAATGAAATACTGCCATATGCAGCAACCTGGATGAACCTAGAGAATATTATGCATAGTAAAACAAGTCAGAAAAGACAAATACTGTATGATATCACTTACATGTGGAATCTAAAAAAATAATACAAATGAGTGTATATGCAAAATAGAAACAGACTTACAAATATAGAAAATAAACTTGTGGTTACCAAAGGGGAGAGAGAAGGTGCAGGAACAAATTAGGGGTATGGGATTAACAGATACAAACAAAAGTATACAAAACAGATAAGCAACAAGGATATACTGTACAGCTCAGGGAATTATACCCATTATCTTGTAATAACCTATAATGGAGTATAATCTGCAAAAATAATGAATCACTGCGCTAGATACCTGAAACTAACACAATATCGTAAATCAACTATACTTCAGTAAAAATAATATATATGTAAGGAAATGCTAAAGATCACACAAAAAACTGTTAGAAATAACAAATGAATTCAGCAAAGTAGCAGGATACAAAGTCAACACACAAAACTCAATTGTATTTTTATACACAATGAACAATGTGAAAAGGAAATTACAAAAACAATTCCATTTACAATAGCATCAAACAGAATAAAATACTTAGGAATAAATATACCAAGGAGGTAAAAGACTTATACAATGAAAACTACAAAACATTGGTGAAAGAAATTAAAGAAAACATAAATAAATGAAAACATACCAAATGTTCATGGATTGGAAGGCTTAATATTGTTAAAATATGACTACTACCCAAAATAACCTACAGATTTGATGCAATACTTATCAAAATTTCAATGGCATTTTTCACAGAAATAGAAAAACCCATCCTAAAATTCATATGGAATCTTAAGAGACCCCTAACAGCCTAAACAAACTCAAAAAAAAAAAAGAAGAAAAATAGAAGACTCACACTTAACTTACTGCACGGCTACAGTGATCAAAACAGTGTGGTATTAGCATAAAGACAGACATACAGACCAATAGAATAGAACACAGAGCTAGAAATGAACCCTAGCATATATGCTCAACTGGTTTTTTGACAAGGATGCCAACACCATTCAATGGGAAATGGACAGTCTTTTCAACAAATGGTACTGGGAAAACTGGATATCCACATGCAAAAAGAATGAAGTTGGCCCCTTACCTAGCACCATATATAAAAATTAACTCAAAATGGATCAAGGATCTAAAACAATAAAACTTTTGGAAGAAAACAAAGGACAAAAGCTTCATGACATTGGATTTGGCAGTGATTTCTTGGATATGATGCCAGAGACACAGGCAACAAAAGAATAATTGGACTTAATGAAAATTAAAAAATTTTGTGCACCAAAATACACTATCAAGAGAGTAAAAAGACACTCAGAGTGGGAGAAAATATTTGTAAATCATGTATCTGATAAGGAGTTAATAACCAGAATATATAGAGAACTCCTAAAACTCAACAACAACAAAAAACAACCAACCTGATTCAAAAAGAGCAAAGAATTTGAATAGACATTTCTCCGAAGAAGACATACAAATGGCCAATAAGCACATAAATGATGCTCAACATCACTAATCATTAGAGTAATGGAAATCAACACTGCAATGAGACATCAACTCATACCCATTGGAATGCCTAATATAAAAAAAAAAAAAACAAACCAGAAAATAATAAGTGCTGGTCAGGATGTAGAGAAATTGGAACACTTGTGCATTGTTGTTGGGAATGTAAACTGGTATAGCCACTATGTGAAACAGTATGGCGGTTCCTCAAAAAATTAAAAATAGAATTACCATATGATGCACCAATTCCACTTCTGGGTATATACCCCAAAGAATTAAAAGCAGGGTTTAGAAGAATATTTGCACACCAATGTTCATAGCAGCACTATTCACAATGGCTAAAACGTGGAAGCAACCCAAATGTCCATGGATGGATGAACAGATAAGCAACATGTGATACAGTGGACCCTTGAACAATCAAAGGGGTTAGACACAGGGATCCCTGTGTAGTTCAAAATCTGCATGTAACTTTAGAGTCGGCCCTCCAAACCCATGGTTCTGCATTTGTGGATTCAACGAACCTCATATGGTGTAATACCATAGCATTTATTGGGAAAAAAAAAACCCCAGGTTCTGTATAAATGGATCTGCAGAGTTCAAACCCAGGTTGTTCAAGTGTCAACTATATATACATACAATAAAATATTATTCAGCCTTAAAATAGAAGGAAATTCTACTATATGCTACAACATAGTTGAACCTTGAGGATATTAAGTAAAATAAGCCAATCATAAAGAGACAAATATTGTATGATTCCACTTACATGAGGTACTTAATAAGATGGTCAAAATCATAAAGACGGAAAGTATAATGGTGGTTGCCAAGGGCTGGGGGGGAGGGTGGGAGTTAGTGTTTAATGGGTATAGAGTTTCAGTTTTACAAGATGAAAAGAGTTATGGGGATGGATGTTTGCACAACAATGTGAATGTTTTTAAGACCACTGAAATGTACACTTAACAATGGTTATGGCAGTAAAATTTATGTCATGTGTATTTTAGCACAATAAAAATACAGTAAAAAAAAAAAAAAAAAGGAAAGTAAGGAATGCTTCTTCCTCTGTACTGCATATAAGGCAATTGAGGACATTGGCATCTGGTTATCATGACTCTTCAGTGATGACTGCTTGATGAAAGGCAGATAAAGTGATGAGGCAAGATACACTTGCAATAATCATATTCACATTAACAACATATTAAAGCTATACATTATATCCATTGCAGCACTTAACAAAAGTAAGATCAATGTTTACTCTTCAATAGAACTAGTCTGTTCACCTTATTATATGTTGAAGACAGGATTTAGATTAAAAGCCAACTTTTAAAAAATTACTTTTAAAAATTAGCCATATTTTAACTTCTCCTGTTAAATAATATTTGAAGATTATGTCTAATGGCTGATTTTACTTACCTACATGTTCTTAAGATGCTTTCATAAACATCTTGCCTAAAGTCTGCTGTGCTATATTCTAAATTTTCAGTGTTATGAAAATTTGGGTGGGACCTTGAATGTGTCTCATACTCACTCAAGGGTCATGTGTCATGCATGTCAGTTGGGACAATGGTTGAAGATCATTCTGGTCTAGTTCTAGTCTAAGCATTCTCAGTGAGGGCTGTATTGCCCCCAGTGGGGCATATTGGTTCTTGGGGGATGGGTGAAAAAAACCTACTCTTTTTATATATAAAGCACAGATATTTACAGTACACACAAAGAAATATAGTATATCTATGGTGTTAAAGTTTAATTGCGGAGGGTATGCGATTAGGGAAAAAATTCTAAAAAGGTTCCTTATGGGAATGATAATGAAAGAAAGGTTGAGAAATGCTGCTCTGGCCCCTCCATTGTTACTGTGAATGTTGAATGCTGGCTCCTAATATAGGATCCACCTGCAGGTGACTGAACAATGCAAAGAAGCGTGGGGCTCTTACAGCAAGGGGCTAGATGGAAGGATCAAGGAAGTGTTTGGGATTCTGAATTAGAAAAATGAAGGTTCAAGTCCTGGATCCACTATTTATATAGTGTAGCTTTCAGAAAGTTGCTTAACTGAACCCTGGTTACTTCATTTATACAACAGACATTGCTAATATTAGATGCTGTAGAGATATTATGAGAATTTTAAAAGTTATGTGAAAAATGCTTTGCAAAACTATGGGGCCAGAAAATGATCAGGGGTTACGAGGGGCTTGGATAAAGGGAAGAGCTGACTAAAAGGGACATGAGGGAACTGTTGGGAACAAAGGAAATGGTCTACAATCTAAGTTGCGGGGGTGGTAATATGATGGTATGACTTTGTTGAAACTCAGAACACTATTCTATAATGGATGTGTTTTACACTATGTAAATTGTACCTCAATATCCCAACTTTAAAAAAAAAAGTGCCTTGCAAACTATAAATAATCATGCCAGTGCTTTCTATTATGAAAAGTAAGATTCTAGCTTTCGAAGTAACACTGTTGGCCTACACTGAACTTGCAATTGCCTAAAATTCTCTAGCCTTTTTCTTAGGAATTGCTATTAAACTAGGTCTTTCTAGTTCTGATCTCTCTTGAGAATCAAAGTTCAAGACTAAACATTTAAAAAAAAAAAAGACTAAACATTTATTTACTGTAAATATCAATCTGCTAAGTCTCCACCCATTTTTTCCATCTATGATAAGATAAAAAGAAACAACTAACATTTTCGTAGTGGTCTTCAGATCTTTTATTTCTAACCTTGCTATTTGACATATTAGTTACCCTTCTCAGCTTTGTTTCACTGACTACTTTCATATGCATAAAGTCTTCTATATCTTAATCTAAGTCATTAACAAAAGGCTTAAGTAGGCAGAGAGTGATGAGATACTTCAATTGCAAACTCTTTTCAGACTGTCATCATTTGATTCATCAATACCGTTAGAATATGCTTGCTCACTGAGGCCTGAATGTACCTAATTTCATTATCTTTAGATCACATTGCCCAATCTTGTGCACATACATTATGTGCAAATAGTAACGTCCTCAACTAATTATTCTGCAATGAAAAATGCTGACGTGCTGGGACATTCCCCCTTATTTAGTTCTTAGAAAAAAAGATCTATTATTGAAAGCAATCACTGGAGGCCAGGTTTAATAACCATTTTAAAAGGTGTAAAAATTTCCAAATGTATTCTGTTCTATTAATGAATCTATTGTGACTGACCTATATTTATTTATACATTATAAATACAACATTAGTACAAATGAAGAGCTGGAAGATGGTTTTAAAAGATAACATTCAATAATAAAGCTCCTGGTGGTCCATCAAGATGGTGGAGGAGTAAGACGTGGAGATCACCTTCCTCTCCACAAATACATCGGAAATACACCTGCATGTGGAACAAATCCTACAGAACACCTACGGAGCACTGGCAGAAGACCTCAGACTTCCCAAAAGCCTCAGGAGCAGCAGATTAAATCTCCACAATCATCTTGATGCACGCTGCATCTCTGGAATACCTGAATAGACAAAGAATCATCCCAAAATTGAGGCGGTGGACTTTGGGAGCAACTATAGACTTGGGGTTTCCTTTCTGTACCTAACTCGTTTCTGGTTTTATGTTTATATTAGTTTAGTATTTAGAGTTTATTATCATTGGTAGATTTGTTTATTGATTTGGTTGCTCTCTTCCCTTTTCCTTTTTTTAAATTAATATATATACATATATATTTTTTTTCCTTTTTCTCTTTTTGTGAGTGTGTACGTGTATGCTTCTTTGTGTGATTTTTTTCTGTATAGTTTTGCTTTTACCATTTGTCTTAGGGTTCTGTCTGTCCGCTTTTTTTTTTTCTTTTAGTATAGTTTGTAGCGCTTGTTATCATTGGTGGATTTGTTTTTTGGTTTGGCTGCTCTCTTCTCTCTTTCTTTCTTTTTTTTATTACTTTTAAATTAAAAAATTTTTTATTTTAAAAACTTTACTTTATTTTATTTATTTCTTTTTTTCTCCCCTTTCTCCTGAGCCGTGTGTCTGACAGGGTCTTGGTGCTCCGGCCGGGTTTCAGGCCTGTGCCTCTGAGGTGGGAGAGCCGAGTACAGGACAATTGACAATGAGAGACCTCCTGACTACACGCAATACCAAATGGCGAAAGCGCTCCCAGACATCTCCATCTCAACATTAAGACCCAGCTCCACTCAACGACCGGCAAACTACAGTGCTGACACCCTAGGCCAAACAACTAGCAAGACAGGAACACAACCCCACCCATTAGCACAGAGGCTGCCTAAAATCATAAGGTCACACACACCCCAAAACACACCACCGGACGTGGTCCTCTCCACCAGAAAGACAAGATCCAGCCTCATCCAACAGAACACAGGCACTAGTCCCCTCCACCAGGAAGCCTACACAACCCACTGAACCAACCTTAGCCACTGGGGGCAGACACCAAAAACAACGGGAACTACGAACCTGCAGCCTGTGAAAAGGAGACCCCAAACACAGTAAGATAAGCAAAGTGAGACGACAGAAAAACACACAGCAGATGAAGGAGCAAGGCAAAACCCCAGCAGACCTAACAAATGAAGAGGATATAGGCAGTCTACCTGAAAATGAATTCAAAGTAATGACAGTAAAGATGATCCAAAATCTTGGAAATAGAATGGAGAAAATACTAGAAACATTTAACAACGAACTAGAAAAACTAAAGAGCAAACAAAGAATGATGAACAACACAATAAATGAAATTAAAAATTCTCTAGAAGGATTCAATAGCAGAATAACTGAGGCAGAAGAACAGATAAGTGACCTGGAAGATAAAATACTGGAAATAACTACTGCAGAGCAGAATGAAGAAAAAAGAATGAGAAGAATTGAGGACAGTCTCAGAGACCTCTGGGACAGCATTAAATGTACCAACATTCAAGTTATAGGGGTCCCAGCAAAAGAAGAGAAAAAGAAAGGGACTGAGAAAATATTTGAAGAAATTATAGTTGAAAACTTCCCTAATATGAGAGAGGAAATAGTCAATCAAGTCCAGGAAGCACAGAGAGTCCCATACAGGATAAATTCAAGGAGAAACACTCCAAGACACATATTAATCAAACTATCAAAAATTCAATACAAAGAAAAAATATTAAAAGCAGTAAGGGAAAAGCAACAAATAACATACAAGGGAATCACCATAAAGTTAACAGCTGATCCTTCAGCAGAAACTCTGCAAGCCAGAAGGGAGTGGCAGGACATATTTAAAGTGATGAAAGGGAAAAACCTACAACCAAGATTACTCTACCCAGCAAGGATCTCATTCAGATTCGACGGAGAAATGAAAACCTTTACAGACAAGCAAAAGCTAAGAGAATTCAGCACCACCAAACCAGCTTCACAACAAATGCTAAAGGAACTTCTCTAGGCGGGAAACACAAGAGAAGGAAAACACCTACAATAACAAACCCAAAACATTAAAGAAAATGGGAATAGGAACATACATATCGATAACTACCTCAAATGGAAATAGAGTAAATGCTCCAACCAAAAGACACAGACTGGCTGAATGGATACAAAAACAAAGACCCGTACACATGCTGTCTACAAGAGACCCACATCAAACCTAGGGACACACACGGACTGAAAGTGAGGGGATGGAAAAAGATATTCCATGCAAATGGAAATCAAAAGAAAGCTGGAGTAGCAATTCTCATATCAGACAAAATAGACTTTAAAATAAAGACTATACAGGAGACAAAGAAGGACACTACATAATGATCAAGGGATCAATCCAAGAAGAAGATATAACAATTGTAAATATTTATGCACCCAACATAGAAGCACATCAATACATAAGCCAAATGCTAACAGCCATAAAAGGGGAAATAGACAGTAACATAGTCATAGTAGGGGACTTTAACACCCCACTTTGACCAAAGGACAGATCCTTCAAAATGAAAATAAATAAGGAAACACAAGCTTTAAATGACACATTAAACAAGATGGACTTAATTGATATTTACAGGACATTCCATCCAAAAACAACAGAATACACTTTCTTCTCAAGTGCTCACGGAACATTCTCCAAGATAGATCATATCTTGGGTCACAAATCAAGCCTTGGTAAATTTAACAAAATTGAAATCATATCAAGTATCTTTTCTGACCACAATGATATGAGACTAGATATCAATTACAGGGAAAAATCTGTAAAAAATACAAACACATGGGGGCTAAACAATACACTCCTTAATAACCAAGAGATCACTGAAGATATCAGAGAGGAAATCAAAAAATACCTAGAAACAAATGATAAGGAAAACACGATGACCCAAAATCTATGGGATGCAGCAAAAGCAGTTCTAAGAGGGAAGTTTATAGCAATACAATCCTAACTCAAGCAACAAGAAACATCTCAAATAAAAACCAAACCTCACACCTAAAGCAACTAGAGAAAGAAGAACCAAAAAACCACAAAGTTAGCAGAAGGAAAGAAATCATAAAGATCAGATCAGAAATAAATGAAAAAAGAAATGAAGAAAACAAGAGCAAAGATCAATAAAAGTAAAAGCTGGTTCTTTGAGAAGATAAACAAAAGTGAGAAACCTTTAGCCAGACTCATCAAAGAAAAAGGGAGAAGACTCAAATCGATAGAATTAGAAATGAAAAAGGAGAAGTAACAACTGACACTGCAGAAATACAAACGATCATGAGCGATTACTACAAGCAACCATGTGCCAATAAAATGGACAACCTGAAAGAAATGGAGAAATCCTTAGAAAAGCACAACCCTCCAAGACGGAACCAAGAAGAAATAGAAAATATAAACAGACCAATGACAAGCACTGAAATTGAGACTGTGATTAAAAATCTTCCAACAAACAAAAGCCCAGGACCAGATGGCTTCACAGGCAAATTCTATCAAACATTTTGAGAAGAACTAACAACTATCCTTCTCAAACTCCTCCAAAATCTAGCAGAGGGAGGAACACTGTCAAACTCATTCTACGAGGCCACCATCACCCTGATACCAAAACCAGACAAAGATGTCACAAAGAAAGAAAACTACAGGCCAATATCACTGATGAACATAGATGCAAAAATCCTCAACAAAATACTGGCAAACAGAATCCAACAGCACATTAAAAGGATCATACACCGTGATCAAGTGGGGTTTATCCCAGGAATGCAAGGATTCTTCAATATACGCAAATCAATCAATGTGAAACACCACATTAACAAACTGAAGGAGAAAAACCATATGATCATCTCAATAGATGCAGAGAAAGCTTTCGACAAAATTCAACACCCATTTATGATAAAGACTCTCCAGAAGGTAGGCATAGAGGGAACCTACCTCAACATAATAAAGGCCATATATGACAAACCCACAGCCAATATCGTTCCCAATGGTGAAAAAGTGAAAGCATTTCCACTAATATCAGGAACAAGGCAAAGTTACCCACTCTCACCACTATTATTCAACATAGTTTTGGAAGTTTTAGCCACAGAAATCAGGGAACAAAAAGAAATAAATGGATTCCAAGTCAGAAAAGAAGTAAAGCTGTCACTGTTTGCAGATGACATGATACTATACATAGAGAATCCTAAAGATGCTACCAGAAAACTACTAGAGCTAATCAATGAATTGGGTAAAGTAGCAGGATACAACATTAATGCACAGAAATCTCTTGCATTCCTATACACTAATGATGAAAAATCTGAAAGCAAAATTAAGAAAACACTCCCATTTACCATTGCAACAAAAAGAATAAAATACCCAGGAATAAACTTACCTAAGGAGACAAAAGACCTGTATGCAGAAAACTATAAGACACTGATGAAAGAAATTAAAGATGATAAAAACAGATGGAGAGATATACCATGCTCTTGGATTGGAAGAATCAACATTGTGAAAATGACTATACTACCCAAAGCAATCTACAGATTCAATGCAATCCCTATCAAACTACCATTGGCATTTTTCTCAGAACTAGAAAAAAAATTTTGCAATTTGCATGGAAACACAAAATAGCCAAACCCCGAATAGCCAAAGCAATCTTGAGAAAGAAAAACAGAGATGGAGGAATCAGGCTCCCAGACTTCAGGCTATACTACAAAGCTACAGTAATCAAGACAATATGGTACTGGCACAAAAACAGAAACATAGATCAATGGAACAAGATAGAAAGCCCAGAGATATACCCACGCACCTATGGTCACCTTATCTTTGATAAAGGAGGCGAAAATATACAATGGAGAAAAGACAGCCTCTTCAATAAGTGGT
Source organism: Eschrichtius robustus (assembly GCF_028021215.1). Lineage (NCBI taxonomy): Eukaryota > Metazoa > Chordata > Mammalia > Artiodactyla > Eschrichtiidae > Eschrichtius > Eschrichtius robustus. The sequence goes on from NC_090827.1 coordinate 10,009,161, forward strand.
GCTGGGACAACTGGACAGCTACCTGTAAAAGAATGACATTAGAACACTCCCTAACACCATACACAAAAATAAACTCAAAATGGGTTAAAGACCTAAATGTAATAAGGCCAGACATTATAAAACTCTTGGAGGAAAACATAGGCAGAACACTATGACATACATCACAGCAAGATCCTTTTTGACCCACCTCCTAGAGTAATGGAAATAAAAACAAACAAATGGGACCTAATGAAACTTAAAAGCTTTTGCACAGCAAAGGAAAACATAAACAAGACGAAAAGACAACCCTCAGAATAGGAGAAAATATTTGCAAATGAAGGAACTGACAAAGGATTAATCTCCAAAATTTACAAGCAGATTATGCAGCTCAGTATCAAAAAAACAAACAACCCAATCCAAAAATGGGCAGAAGACTAAATAGACATTTCTTCTAAGAAGATTTACAGATTGCCAACAAACACATGAAAGGATGCTCAACATCACTAATCATTAGAGAAATGTAAATCAAAACTACAATGAGGGATCACTTCACACCAGTCAGAATGGCCATCATCAAAAAATCTACAAACAATAAATGCTGGAGAAGGTGTGGAGAAAAGGGAACCCTCTTGCACTGTTGGTGGGAATGTAAATTGATACAGCCACTATGAAGAACAGTATGGAGGTTCCTTAAAAAACTAAAAATAGAACTACCATACGACCCAGCAATACCACTACTGGGCATATACCCAGAGAAAACCATAATTCAAAAAGAGTCATGTACCACAATGTTCATTGCAGCTCTATTTACAATAGCCAGGACACGGAAGCAACCTAAGTTTCCATCGACAGATGAATGGATAAAGAAGATGTGGCACATATATACAATGGAGTATTATTGAGCCATAAAAAGAAACGAAATTGAGCTATTTGTAGTGAGGTGGATGGACCTAGGGTCTGTCATACAGAGTGAAATAAGTCAGAAAGAGAAAAACAAATACCGTATGCTAACACATATATATGGAATCTAAAAAAAAGAAAAAAAAAAAGGTTCTGAAGAACCTAGGGGCAGGACAGGAATAAAGACGCAGACGTAGAGAATGGACTTGAGGACATGGGGAGGGGGAAGGGTAAGTTGGGATGAAGTGAAAGGGTGACATGGACATATATACACTACGAAATGTAAAATAGATAGCTAGTGGGAAGCAGCCGCATAGCACAGGGAGGTCAGCTCGGTGCTTTGTGACCACCTAGAGGGGTGGGATAGGGAGGGTGGGAGGGAAACCCAATAGGGAGGAGATATGGGGACATATGTGTATGTATAGCTGATTCACTTTGTTATAAAGCAGAAACTAACATACCACTGTAAAGCAATTATACTCCAATAAAGATGTTAAAAAAAAGTATATATGCATAGAAAAGTCTGAATGAATACATAAATAATAATAATAATAATAATAATAATAATAATAATAATAATAAAGCTCCTAATGTTTCTTGCATTTGAGGTGAGGCAGTGGAAACAAAATTTTCCAGAATCGTTTTTGTACCTGCAGCCCTTCCACCCGTCCCCACCCCCCACCCCCGCGGCAATGCTTCCCTTCTTAAGAACTAAGATGCTGGTGTTTCCAGGTATTCAATTTATATTATGTATCTCAGCTCCATTTTTTCCCTGTCATATTGCAGATTTTATAAACAAAACCATTTACTATTAATCCAATTGATGAGTTAATCTTTTCTACTTAAAAGCACTAATAGAACATAAAACTTCCTAAATGAAAGTTCTAGTCTACTGTATCAACAATTACCCAAGCATGTCTATATAATAATCAATGTTTTAAATAAATTAGAAAAATTTACATGAATTATTTACATGTTTTAAAATATCCAGATGATCGACACTGCATTATCAATCATTTAGTTGGATAACTAATTTTTTAAAAATTTATACTAGATTACTAGATATGTTTCAATCTATTTTAGATACATGGTTTCAACCAAAATAGTGAAAGAGTAACAACTGACTGTTATTAAGGATAGTTATTATTAAACTTACAATGATAAATATCAGATAGAAATTGATATCCTTAAAATGAAGATTGGGATATTGTTATTGTCATTTCCAAGAGTTTTCAAAAAATTTGCCATGTTATATTAAAACAAAATATCTCCTCAAGTAGCTTATAGAAAATCTGTCAGTAGTCTAGAGGCGAGGAGAAAACTGAGGTATAGGCAAAGGTAGGTGGGGTTTTTCCAAACCAGTACCAGAATTAACAGAGATTAAGTGTTGGTGTCTCAAAGATATCGTTTGTCTGAAAGGCTCACAATCAGAAAGGATCTAACAGATTCTGGGTGAAGAGGAGTGCCCCAATTCAAAATCTCACTGAAATTTTCCATGACTCCCATTTTTACACAAGGATGCGGCTGATGTTAAAGCAGCATATTAATAGCAATGGGTTAATAACTCTCTTCAGCTATTGTTAACTTGTTAGACCCAGAAGCAGCTAGGGTAACTACGGCATTTCAGCTAACCTGCTTTAGACAGAAGAGCTAAAACATGACAAGACATACAGAGGGGAGCGGGGCTCACGCACAGAGGTGGAAGCCCCCTGCCCATTCCTCTGCTGTGTGGAAACTGGGAGGACCCGTGGGCTGAGAGCCAGAGCAACGGTGCCCCTGAGCCGCTGCTGCCATTTATTACACTTGTCACCTGGGCACTGAACCTCTCTGGAAACTTTCTCATTTTCAAAATCTGAGTTTTGTCCTGAATGGTATCTTGGATCTCTTCCATTTCTGTAATTCTACTTTTCCGAAGAAGTACACTGATGAGGTGAGGTGAGTGTAGACTCCCGTTGGCTTTAGAACACCAGTGACTGGACAGAAGAGCAGGTATGCATATGAGTTCTACCAACATTAACAAAACATGGGGATTTTGTAGAAACTCAACTTTACCACCAATTCTCATTTTAAAGCAGGAGGGGAGAAATCTCATTTCTCGCGTAAAGGGTTAATTTCAGGGCCTTACCTACAGAAACTTCTCACTGGGCAGGGGCTATCCCTCTTGGTCCTGGGCTTGGTTATACAGTTTACACCCACCGAAAGTGATTAGGATCAGAATGTCAGCAATCTGAATGCCTCATGTCACTTTCAGTCATTTTTCATCATTTCCTCCCCTGCTCCTTCGGGTCCTGTGACACAACAACACATCTTCAACCTCAGAGCGTCTACTCATGATGTATGATTTTTCCTGGAAAGTCTTTCCTCTCTTTCTTCACTTAGTAAAGTCTATTTATCTTCCAGCGTTCAACTAAGCTGTGCCCTCCACCTCCATCAAAATTAACTGCTTCTTCCTTATTCTCACGAAATTCATTTCATCTTCTATCATAGCATTTGTAAGTGTCTGTTTTGTATCATAATTTGCTATGAAAGTATTTCTCTCCATTACACGGTAAGTATCTTAAGGGCAGGCCGTCTGTCCAAATCATCTTAAATTTCCAACAGAGGCTACTACTACACACGGCTAAGAACTAAAAAATCTGCATACTCCAAGAAGCAGAATTGGTCTTTACAGTTCACTTTCAATTTAATTAAAAGTTACTTTCCACTTTCAGTTATAAGGTGAATAAGTTCCGGGGATCTAATGTACAGCTTGGTGATTATAGTTAAAAATACTGTATTATATAATTGAAAGTTGCTGAGAAAGTAGATCTGATCTGTTCTCACCACAAAAAAATGGTAATTATGTGACGTGATGGAGGTGTTAACTAACGCTATGGTGGTAATGATTTTGCAAAATTTAAATACATCAACACATTGTACACCTTAAATTTACAAATGTTATGTGCCAATTATATCTCAATATAGCTGGGAAAAAAATAAAGTGTTAATGGCACCAAAAACAATTAATGTCCTCTTTGTATATAAATGTACCATATGCTTGTAGTGTATAGTATAAAATATAGTGTAAAGAATATACCCAAATGTCCTTACTGTCAGCATCAGAATAAATAGCATTTATGACGCATTTCATCTCCAATGGGAAGAGATACTCCCCAAATCAGCAAGTTATAGGCAAAAGCAGCCATTTTCAATCTAGATAATGCCTGGGTTGGAACAACTGGAATGCTTCCAAATGTGCTAAAGAAACACTGGCAAGGCCTTCAGGGAAATAAATACCAAGAAACATATGGTCTTTACCAAGAGCTCATCCTGTAATGTTACTGAAAATAAAAGTAAAACTTGAATCCTTCATTACTCCAGTATCTATCCCTTTTCAGGACCCAGTAGGGGTGCATAACATTGGTTATCAAAAGAGTAAGAAAACCTCTCAGAGTCTCAAAATCATCTTTATAATAGTTTGAAAGAAACTGTTTCAATATTATGCCCAGCTTCAGGGTATCTGACAGCAGTCTAGCTATTAACTGACAAGAGTCTCATGAATCCTAGCTAAAACATGGTGAAAATGTAAAGAAGATGACCATCTTATTCTTGTTTTATTCTGTACTACATGGAGATACATGTGTTTTATTCTAAACCTTCAGCCCACTGAATACTTCAGAAAAGTTTCTTCAAGTAGCAAACCTGACTAACTCAAATTTTAACTCCTTGCTTCCTCTTCTTTTTTTAAAATTGTGGTAAAAGCACATAATGTAAAATTTACCGTCTTAAGCATTTTTAAGTGTAGAGGTTCAGTATAGGTATACCCACATTGTTGTGAAACAGATCTCCAAAACTTTCATCTTGCAAAACTGAAACTCTATAGCCATTAAACAACTCCCCTCTTCCTGTCCCCTAGCCCCTAGCAACCAACATTCTACTTTGTTTCTATGAATTTGACTATTTTAAATACCTCATATAAGTGTAATCATACAAGTATTTATCTTTTTGTGGGCTTATTTCACATGGGCATAATGTCCTTTAAGTTCACTCATGTTGTCACAAATGACAGAACATCCTTCCTTTTTAAGGTTGAATATTCCCTTGTATGTATACGCCACATTTTGTTTATCCATTCATCCATGGAAGGACACTTGGGTTGCTTCTACCTCTTGGCTATTGTGCCTTGCCTCTTTCTACACAGAAGTGTTAAACAGCAACCAAGGGTTTAAACAGCGGGACAAGGAAGAACGGAATAAAAATAATGCACAAATTCTGAAGTCAGCCTTAACCCAACCAAAATGAGCCAAAATGTTTGGAAATGACAAACATTTAGTGAGGCCGTTTACTTCTTTAAAAAGTTAAAAAATAAAATGTTAGACCTGCTGAATTTATCTGATCTACCTACAACTAAGCCAAAGTGGGTCTTAAGAGAAGCCAAAATAAGACAACTTAGTTCGTACAACACATAAAACCTTACGAGGTACTATGTATTTCTGTATCCTTCAGCCAAAGCATTTTGTTGATTTTCATAAAAGGTAAATACTTTATCAGTAGCAAAAATGAAAACTGATTCACGACCACGAACTAACTCACTCCTCTTATCTGTTTCTTTTGGGCGGTCCAGAGGAACACAGGAGAACGCTATTGTCCAAGAAGAGCTACAATACTTTTCCTGAGCACTAAACTGTCAGCTATCCGTCCATCTGTAAGTCCAACCATTCATCCATCCATCCACCAAAGTATCGGAAGCTAGGCAAGTCACTGACACTTCTGAGATGGGGAGATGGGACTCCTGCCCTAGAGAGGTTTACAAGTGGGATCCCGGGAGGAGTCAGGAAGAAGCAAATGTCAACAGGCTTAAACAGCTATCCAAGACACTCACATAATCTATCTGAATGCAGGCAGTTCCCAAGTAGTAAACAATTGCGCTCTAAAAATTCGCGTTGTAGATCAGCCACCTAGAATACAGAACCTATTCTCTCATAAGGAAAGGAGAAGGAAGAGTGAGTGGCCGGAGAACAGGGCGCCGCGAGCCAGCGGCACGGAGCGCGGGGACCGCGGTCTGCATCCTGCGCGCCGACGCGCCCGGCCCGGCGGCCTTGGGGGCTGCGCACCGGCCCGGCTCTGCTGTCGCTGCGGAAATTCACAGACCAGCACGAACGCGTAACAACAGACAGCGGGGCTGGACCCGTGCGCACCAGCAATTTCGCACAGGAAGCTTTGGGAGATGTCGTTTACTGTAGTCTGCCTGAAGTCGGGACAGAATTGAACGAACAAGAGGAATCCGGTGCTTTGGGAAGTGTGAAAGCGTCTAGTGAACTCTATTCTCCTCTAACAGAAGGAACTGAAATTGACGAAGCTCTAGCAGGAAATCCAGGGCTTGTCAACAAATCTTGTTATGAAGAGGGTTGGGTGATCAAGATGACACGGAGGAACCCTTCAGAACCAGATGAACGAATGAATGAAGAAGCATATGAGAAATACATAACATCTACTGAGGAGTGAAAATGGAACCCCCAAATAAACTAGTTTGAAACAACTTAAGCTAGCATAGTCGTCTTAAGTTAGGGGTGGATAGATTTTTAAAAAGCAACTTTTGGCAAAAGAAACTACTTGCAACCATGTTTCCTGAAGAAAATACCCCTTAACTTCCTAATGACTGCAGATAAACGCTACGCATCTTTTTCACAGCACCCTATGATTTTTAGGCTAGTCTCCAGTTATAATATTCAGAACTCCTGAAATTATCTGTGGTAAAACTAGTTATAAAAATTATGTAATTCAAGGATAACGTTGCCTTATATAATATTGTAATTTGCTTACAGCCATCCCTGGCTTGGGTCAAAATACTCAACGATCTTCCCGCTGGAAATAAGTGACAGTGGAGAAAAAAGTGTGTTAGCTGTGTAGTGTCCGATGAAGACCATTACTACCTTAATTTTGCAATATACTGTGTTTGCCGGTGTTCTTTTTATACCGTGAAGCAACAGCCTTGCAGGAAAATAAACAGTTTAATAATAAAATATTCAACCTCTTAATTAAAAGAAAAAAAAAAAAGTAAGCATGGTATTTAGGTTCTGACGTCACCCTCCAAAATCAATTTAACACATAAATTACATTTACATTACTCACAACATAAATAAGAGTAGAAAAGCAACAGTAGCACTGTGTGTCAAAATATATTTTTGTGAATTTTTTCAGCAATCTGAAAAAAGCAACAGAAAGAATAATAAGTAGTAGAAGCAGTAGAAAAAGAACATTTATTGAACACTTACGATGTGTTGGACACTACGCAAAGCACTTTGAATTCACAATCTGATTTAATCCTCACAACAATCCTAGGAGGAAGGTGCTGCTATAACGTCTGTTAGACATAAAGGAATATTAGTCAAAGTGGGGGAAAAAAAAAAAAAAGACACAGGACACCACATACTGTATGATTCTATTTCTACACAATATCAAAAAAAGGAAGATTTATAAAGACGGTAGATTAATGGCTGCCTGGAGGTTGGGTTAACTGTAAAGTAGACATGAGGGGTCTTATGGGAGGTGTAAAAACACGTTCCAAAATTGATTTGGTGATGGTTACACCACTCAGAAAAGTTACCGAGCATCACTAAATTGTACACTTGAAATGGGGGAATTTTATGATATGCAAAAATATATCTGAAAGAAGCTATTATGAAAAAAAAAAAAAAAAAGATGGAGAAACATAGGCTTAAAGTTTAAGGAGTTTACCCAAGGTCACTACGTAAGTTTCCTACTGCTGTAACAAATTACCACAAACTTAGTGGCTTAAAACAACACAAATTTATTATCTTACAGTTCTGGAGGCCAGAAGTCCAAAATGGGTCTCACTGGGCTAAAATCAAGGGGTCAGCAAGGCTGCGTTCCCTCCGGGACAGAATCAGCTTCCTCACCCTTCTGGCTTCTAGAGGCCACTTGTATCCCTCAGCTGGGGGCCTCTTCTTGCATTACTCTGACCTCTCCTTCTGTCATGATAGCTCCTTCTCTGACCCTCCTGCCTCCCTCTTCCAAGGGCCTTTGTGATTGCACTGGGCCAACGCAGACAACCCAGCAAACCTTCCCATCGTGAGGTCTTTTCCTTAACCACATCTGCAAAGTCCCTTTCCCCATAAGAAGTAACATATTCACTGGTTCCAGGATTAGCATACGGACAACCGTGAGGTCAAGTTCTTCTCTCCACTGCAGTCACTGCTCTAGGCAGGTTTAAAACCAAATCCAAACCCAGGCATCTGAGTCCCTTCTTGCTTGAGCACCATATTCCTACGCCCCACTGTACACAGTAGAAGCTGCCAGGCCCACAGCAAGAAGGCCCCAGGACAGCTCTGGAAATGTTGTCCCCAAATACCCTAGACACTGAGAAAGAAAGGATGCTGGGGTCTTAAAAACACATCTCACATTCCAGAGTTCTAGGGGCAGTCATCTCAAGTTCAAAGTGGTTGGCAATCCATATGCATGGAAATACCTACACAAGACAAGAGCAATCTCCCACCTCTCTGCAGGACATACGTGAAAATGCTGCAGGAAATCCTTTAGGAAAATAAACTATCAGTTATTGTCTTTCTGCCTCTCTTGCTCTTTTTTTTTTTTTTTTTTTAATAACACAATTTTCAACATCCCAAGGCCTATTTGATTTTTGAGTGAGAGAGGCAATTTAAAAAATGTTTATCCTAGTTCTGAGTGGAAGTGTACCTGAAGATACAAAAAAACTGATGATTCAGTTCAACTATAAAACAATAGAGAGAGAAAAACAGAGGGATAAAAGCCAGCCTGCCCAAATGATCAGAAAAAAATCCTTTGGTTCTACTCCCTGAATATCACCTGCTTCAAAGGAAGACAATATACACAAAAGAGCAAAACAACAAACGATTTCTTTTCTACAACAACAAAGGTATTAAGGTGACTAACTTGAGTGCTCTCATGGGGAGAGAAGAATGAAGGAAGTAGCAGGTAGGAAGAGACATACAGAGGTAACCCCAATGCATTTAATTCTATCTTCTTTAACAATAACTTCCTTATCATGATTATTAGAACATCTTAAAAGTAGAATACTCATCTTGATACATCTTGATATATAGTTGCCTGGCCAGACCTATCTCTAATCCTCTACTGCTGATTTTCTGAATTTTTTTTTTCAACATGGCTTTCCCAATTCCCTTTTTAACCTACAACCCAAATGTAGGGTTTCTTTCTAAGTGTAGGCACTGTCTCTTGTAAAACTGCTTCCTGAAAAAATTTACAGGATTACTGTGGAACACATATGTAACAATTTATATTGTAAACCAGAAGTGTGCAAGCTGTAACACAAGGAACAGTTACTAACTGAAAAACACAAATGCTAGTGAGAAGAAACTTTATGAAGAAACTTGAACAAAACTGTACTTCTTATGAAAACTGATGAACTGCCTTGCTAAGTAGCACAAAAAGTACATCTGTACTAATTATTAAAACTTCTTTAAGGAGGCCCCCCTCTTACAGTTGTATTCCAAAGTTCACTTTAAGTCAGTTTTAGAATTCAGAATACACTTTCTGATAAACACAGTGATCAATTGGTGATTTAACTCCAAATTAGCCTAGAGCAACTGATATAACCCAAAGAAGTTTTGAAATACTATATACTTGAAATAGAAAAACCAAAAAACAGAAAATAATATAGTTGGAATGAACACTTTGAAACAAAACACCCGTTTTAAAAATAAAAGAGCAGTAAGTTATGGTTTACCTAAAACTCACTCATTCATTTAACATGTAATATCAATACCTACGTCTGCCAAGAATGGGGAAACATCAAAACAAATTATTGGGCTTCCCTGGTGGCGCAGTGGTTAGGTATCTGCCTGCCAGTGCAGGGGACACGGGTTCAAGCCCTGGTCCGGGAAGATCCCACAGGCGGAGGAGCAACTAAGCCCACGAGCCACAACTACTGAGCCTGCGCTCTACAGCCCGTGAGCCACAACTACTGAAGCCCGCGCACCTAGAGCCTGTGCTGCACAAGAGAAGCCACCGCAATGAGAAGCCCGCGCACCGCAACGAAGAGTAGCCCCCGCTCACCGCAACTGGAGAAAGCCCACGTGCAGCAACGAAGACCCAACGCAGCCGCAAAAAAAAAAATTCAGCATTTGCACAGTTTTCCAGAGGGGAAAGAAAGGAGGTGGGAAAAACACTGGGAATCAGAGTTTCCGAGACTGGGAGTTTAAATGCAAACTGCGTAAGGAATGGACTGCTGGGGGAGGCTCCCGAGTGGCGGGAACAAGGGGTTACTGGGCTGTATCACCAAGGACTCGTTGCTATTTGAGTCTGTGTACATACATATATAAGTCTATATATGTGTCAGTCATGAAAGAGTCATCTAAAAACTATGTGGATTTTAACTTTATGACATAAGTAGAAGTCACTGGAATATTTATGGGATGTGCACCGTTCACTCATAGCAACCAGCCTTTCTGGACCTTTCTGGCCACTGAAGTGTGAGTGGATAATATTCTAAAATTGAAAACCACCTAAATATTCATCAAAAGAGAATACAGCAAATTATAAAGCATAAAGGAATACTACAATAACTGTTACAACTGGTGTATAGATTAATGTTTGCTGACAGAGAAAGATGTTCATGGCATGTTATCTAGATGATAAAGTTAGTAACAGAAGAGCAAGCATGAATAGTACTTTTACATAAAATGCCTTTAAATTTCTGTGTAGAGATTCCTAAAAGGATGTTCAGAAAAATGTGAAGAGCAATGGGTCACTGGGTAATTTTTGCTTTTTCTTTTTGCCCTTTTGGGTAGTATTTTAGTTACCTAACAAGGAGAGAGTAATCATTTTAATGGAATAACGTTACTTAAAAACATTTTAGAGTGATGAGAGTATATGCTTCTGTGAAGCTTAGCAATCTGATAACAGTATCATTTCCTCACCCAAACCAAACAAACAACATTTAATAAGCTGGTCTTATTCTATAGCAACAGGTTGGCCACCCAGAGAGAGAATACTAATACTCTTAACAGTTTCATTTGAAACCTTTTTCTTAGAGATGAGAGAATAATTTCACCTCAGTGTTAACACCTAGAAAAACAATTTTCATTAGTAAAAAGCCATTACTAAACATCAAACTATATACTTTACATAAATAATTTCTATGAAAAAGTAAACAACATACTATGTGAAAGATAAGAAAGCCTCTCCTACCTGTGAGTAACAAGCGGCATTCCTTCAGGTGACTCTTTTGGAATGTATTTAACCAGTATACTCTTAGGTCAACTAAATTAAAATCAGTTCCCTGAAAATTAATTATATACCAAAGTTTCATTACACAGTATGTTTAACCTTATAAAATATATGTCTTTGCTGAATAAGTAATGTTGATGGGTGAGTGTATCCTTTCTACCTCCATAGGGTGATAGCAAATTTCCCTAGAATAATAAGACGATGACCAGGGTTTCTTTTCAAAAGTTTTCTTTTAAAAAACATAGTTATATTTCATAGCTCCTTGTTTATCTGTTTGAGGGACCAAACTGTCTTGTTAGTTGGTGCTAAAATGTATAGATACGATGGTAGGATGCTTATCATTTGAAACAGATCGTACCGACATGAAGGGTATGTCAAGCATGCAGACACCCACGTTTACTTAATAGTGACAAGCAGTAGTCGAGTCATCTGATGGCAAGCCAATTAATAAATGAGTGCTGAGTGTAAACTGTTTGATGTACAGTACAATCCTCCGGCAGGTCCCATTGAACAGCAGCACCAATGAAAAACAGAAGCTGTAAACAACTTCCCGTTCGCCAGAAAACTCAATAGGTTTGACTTCCATTCAACACAAACAAAAACTTCCGGAACACTCAACAAGAAATGAAAGTAGCTGCAATCTGCCTACCTAGGTTAGGCAACAGGATGTAGTGAGGGACCGGACTTGCATATCTTTCAGCTGACTGAGAACAACCAGAACAGTTAATTGAATGAATATGTAAACAGCTCAGTTCAAACCAACAAATATTTACTAAGCACTTACTGTTTTCTTTGTCAGTGGGAAGTGCTTCAGACAATGCCAAGAAAAAAGGCAAGATAGTCCCTGCCCTAAAGGAGCTTATATAATGGGGTGAAGGGGAAGAAAATTATGTATCATAATTAATAGACTATTTCCATAGGAAAGGTACAAACCGGCATAATTAACGGAGTATTTCCATGAGATATGTACAGACTGGTAGAAGCTGGCACAAGGTACGAACAAGAGTTAAGCATTATGTATTTTGGGGAGTGGTTTGTCTGTTTAGGAGCTAAAAAGTATTATCATTAGGAAAGGTCTTCTAGGGGAAGTGGCATTTGATATAGGACATTTGATATAGGACTTAAGTCTGGATAACATCGTTAATACAACTACATTCTTCCAGAACCTCTTTTACAGAGAGCACCAGCTAGTAAGCATAGTGAGTCACAAAACTAACATGCACTCTGCTTTCAAGTGGTTTCCAAACTGGACTGCTATTTATTAAATGCAAATTAAATAGATTATTAGTACAGTTTACATTAATTCTGGGTAATTGCTTTTCCTCAAATAATTAAACATTAAACTCGTGTGGGCTCCATCCCTCCCCTCCTTTACCTAGATTATTAGAAACAGAATTCATCCTTCATATTCATTCACTCAACAAATACACACTGGGGGTCTATTATGTGTTGGGCATTGTGTGCTAGGCATTGGCACCAAACAAGACACAAGTGAAGTTTTCACCTGTCCCCTCTCACATCTGGCCTCTTTCCTGCAATAGTCAAAGAATTACAGCATTAGGGGGACCATCAGTGATCCTTCTGCCTAGAGGTTGGGCTATATCTTCATATGCCCAACAAAAAGCTATTTATTTTTCCATCTAATTTATTGTCTGCTTTATTACCAATTATAGGATGTAGGTTCAACTAAAGTTGAATCCCTGACATTCAGTTACAATATTCATTATTTTTAGTTCATCCTGACTTCTGGTATTCTATGTTAAAAGGAATCACATTAGTCCTTCTTCCAATGAACTACAAAGAGAAAAAATGTTTATAAAGTTAATCAGAAATGTTATATTGAATTAAGCATCATGGGCCTATCTCTAATACATGCAAAACAAAACACTGCAGTTACTAAAGTAGAATCTAAACTTTTAACCTACTAGAAAATCATCATCCTTTCTCTTCAGTATTCTCCAACTCAGTACCTTGTTTTTCACTCTAGGGCCCTTGTTGTGTTTTGTAATTACAGTGTAGAAGTCAAGAATTCAAACTCTGAGCCTTATATCCAGGTTTAAATCTTGGCTCTCTATATTACTAGCTGCATGACATTGTATAAGTTACTTAACCTACATGTGTCTCTTTCCTCATTTGTAAATTTGGGATAACATTACCCAATTTATGGGGTTGTTGTTAGGATTAGATGAATATATGTAATTTGGTTACAACAGTGTCTGACACCTAATAAACACTGTTACCTGTGACTACTATTGTAATTATTATTTATTTGCATAGTGTTTTTGTCTGTTTCCTTCCACAAAAACATAAGCTCACTGAGGGTAGGTAGCATGTCTCTCCGGTTCACCCACTATGTATCTGATGCACGGTACATGCCCATGACAGAGGATGTGCTCAATAAAAGTCAGTGTATGAATAATCTCATTCCCTTCCAAAATCTACTCAAGTGATTTCTTTTTTTATGGGCACTTTCTCCAATACCCCCAGTATTTCATATGTAACCATCTCCAGTTTAGACAGACTGTACCAAATTCCATTATTAGAGCTTTTATTAGTAAGTTCTATGTTAACATTTTAACTATTCTAGAGGGTTAGCTACGAATACTGTCAAGTCTTCACATTTATCTTAATTTATAGCATAAGCCCTCTGTGAGATGATGTCCAAGTGGTGTGCCTTATCTTTGCTCATTATAGAAATGAGAGACATTTCCATCTGACTTGTAACGTGGGAAAGAACAATGGAAAGAAAAATCAGTGGGACAAGCGTTGGGCCGACATAACTTTAGGAAGAGCAAACCAAACTCCAACCAACAGTCAGTTAGTCCCACTATGGGCAGGAGGTGGGTAAGGGGGGTGGAGGGAAGGAAGATTATTTTGGAGACTGTAAATCAGTTGATACTCAGTTGTTACCAAGAGATTTATGCTGCCACATGGAGGGGATTGGCTGAGTGACAGAGTCCATGGCAGTGTAGGTGTTTGCTCTCCACAATTAAGTCCACTGCATACTTAACTTTTCCTGTTTATTCCTTTCAGAGGAGGTGCCATTATGCCTGTGCTATTGACTAAAGGTTTGTTGACTCAAGGTGGGAGGCTGTCTGGGTCCAATGGCCAAGAAGGGCTGATAGTGAGAATTATCTGCAGCATCTGATACAACACACATACAGGACACACCTTTCTAAAGTTTCAACTTCACACCGCTTCTAAACAATTGGGAAGTGGGGGGCAGACAACCAGTGTCCCCAACATAGCAAGTATAAAAATACTAGCGTCAGAAGCAATGTAAATTTGATTCTTTGAAAAAGTTTTCAAATTTTCTCTTGGCCCTGACCTAGAATCAAGCTGTGATGAAGTGAGGATACAGTAATTACTTATTCCACAATGAAACATTTTGTTTTGAGTTTATTCATTCACTTGGCAGTTGTTCTCAATCTTTTTTTTCCTGCCTGATGTGCATGAGAGGATATACACTGTTCTTTTCTTACCAGCAGGTGAATCACTGACTTAATTTCCAAAGGTATTTTGGAGGTTTTAATCCTGTCCTCACCTTTTCCCATTTTTTTTTTCATATTTCTTACTTCATGTTCCTGCCCTTTTCACCTTATCCAGAATAATGGGTATTTAAATTCCAGGATATCAGAGCTAAATAATTGCCTTAATTTTTTTCAAAGAATCAAGTGGCATTTATTTCACCTCTGCATCTTCAAATTACTATACTTATTCAACAGAAATCTGTATAACACTGTTAGGGGCTTTGGGGTTACATAAAGAAGTACAACTGGGGCTTCCCTGGTGGCGCAGTGGTTGAGAGTCTGCCTGCCAGTGCAGGGCACACGGGTTCGAGCCCTGGTCTGGGAAGATCTCACATGCCACGGAGCAGCTAGGCCCGTGAGCCGCAACTACTGAGCCTGCGCGTCTGGAGCCTGTGCTCCGCAACAAGAGAGGCCACGATAGTGAGAGGCCCGCGCACCGCGATGAGGAGTGGCCCCCGCTTGCCGCAACTAGAGAAAGCCCTCGCACAGAAACGAAGACCCAACACAGCCATAAAATAAATTAATTAATTAATTAAAAATAGCTTTACCAAAAAAAAAAAAAAAAAGTACAACCAGCCTCCTCCATCAAAGGAGCATACATTTTAACTAAGGAGACGTGAAATATTTGTGAGGAAATTAAATAACAATGTCATCAATATAAAAGATGTTCCGAGGAGGTCATAAAATTGAATGCTACAAGTTACTAGTGACACTGGTCGCATTTAAAGACACATCATTTCCACATTAGTTCACTAGATTTTATCCTTACAACAAGTCTCTGCAATAATTTTCATAATTTCTATGTTCAGTATAGGAAATTGTGGATTAGAAAAGTTGCGTGCCTTATCCAGATGGCATAGTGTTTAAGCGGCAAAGATAGGTCTCCACCCCAGACTTAACTTCAGGCTCTAGATTGCTTTCTAACACAGGATGGAGAGCTTGTGGGTAGGAGTGGCCAGTGGTGGCCAGATGAGGCTTCCTGGAGGAGGCTGGGAAACAACGTGGCTCCCTGATAAGCCCACAGGATGGTTCAGGTAGAAGGTAGGGATGGGAAAATAAGGGTGATCCTGATTGGAAGAAAGGTGTGAACAATACACGTCGGTGGGAACGTAATGGGGCAGTGTATATTGTGCTGAGGGCTCAAGGCAGGAGCGGAGGGACACGGCAGCAGAAGCCAAGCCTGACTGGGGAAAGCCTTAGCTGCCAGAGCTGAATTTTTCCCAGGCAGTATCAGGCTTTGAGCAAAGAAGCGACAAGAGAAAAACTGCATTCTTAAGTGGATTAATCTTGGTGCTGGAGAAGACATAAGTCATTGGAATACAGCAGAAGGAGCACTGGATGCGGAATCAAAACCCCTGGGCCAGGGCTTCCCTGGTGGCGCAGTGGTTGAGAATCCACCTGCCAATGCAGGGGACACGGGTTCGAGCCCTGGTCTGGGAGGATCCCACATGCCATGGAGCAACTGGGCCCGTGAGCCACAACTACTGAGTCTGCGCGTCTGGAGCCTGTGCTCCGCAACAAGAGAGGCCGCGATAGTGAGAGGCCCGCGCACCGCGATGAAGAGTGGCCCCCGCTCGCCACAACTAGAGAAAGCCCTCGCACAGAAACGAAGACCCAACACAGACAAAAATAAACAAACAAACAAACAAACAAACAAAACCCCCTGGACCAGATCTCTGTTCAACCACTTACTAGTTTTGTGATTTGGACAAGTCATAGCGCCTCACTGCCCCCAGCTTCCTCATCAGAAGAGAGGATATAGTTTTTTAGGAGAATGAAGTAGCAGACATAAAAGCGCTTTTAAAATTAGAATGTGCTACACAAGTGCAATGCACTATTTCACATGCAATATGGAACAGAGAGGGAAGAGTCTTAAGGCAGAGACTTCAGTTGGTAAGTTACTGTGCTGTTCGGAGAAGATAATAAGAGTCTGAAGTAGGGCGATGGTAGGAAAAACTTTAAAGAAGACTCAGGATTGGAAGAATATTATAAAGCAATAGTAACAGAACTGGACACTGATTTTTATCACGAGTATTGCTGAGGAAGGAGGAGGTATACGGTGCCTGAGCGGAGGACGGCAGGAACAGGAGTCGATGCAAGGCTGGGAGGCAGGGTGAGGGGGCAAGTTAGACTTCTGGACAAATGAAAATGACCACCAGGGGCTTCCCTGGTGGCGCAGTGGTTGAGAATCTGCCTGCCAATGCAGGGCACACGGGTTCGAGGCCTGGTCTGGAAGGATCCCACATGCCGCGGAGCAGCTAAGCCTGTGCGCCACAACTACTGAGCCTGCGCGTCTGGAGCCTGTGCTCCGCAACAAGAGAGGCCGCGATAGTGAGAGGCCCGTGCACCGCGATGAAGAGTGGCCCCCACTTGCCGCAACTAGAGAAAGCCCTTGCACAGAAACGAAGATCCAACACAGCCATAAATTAAAAAAAAAAAAAAAAAAAAAAAAAAAATGACCACCAGGCACACAGAGCAATGGAACAGGGGGCGGGAGGCGGCAGGGCTAGTGGTGGAGATTTAGGCCTGGACCTTGTGCACCACTCTGGTTCACTCTCTCCCTCAGGTGTCTCCTCCACATGATTTCAAGCACTCAGAACACTTGGGCACTCTGGGCACTCTGCCTCCCCTACCCACCCCAGGCCACATCACCATCCCCCTCCCCAGGACCACCCCGATGGCCAGTCCACAGTCCTCCACACTTCTCCCCAAGTGCAGCCCACTGCCATCTTCTAAACATGTGCATCAGGCAACGTCACTCCCTGGCTTAAAACCTCCCAACTACTTTCTGCTTTCCATTGTGCTGAGAACTCCGTCTAAGCTCTTCACTCTAATTAAGGGAATTCTACACAGTCCAGCCCAGCCTCCCTTCACATCATCATCTCCTACCATGTTCCAGTAACACAGACCTATTCTCTATTTTTCGAACATGCCAAGCTTATCCTCATCTCTGAGCCTTTGCACTAGGTGTTTACCTGGGGGGAAAAATAGTAACACTTACTGAGTCCTTGCTCAGTATGTATATGCATTTTACATGTCTTAACTCACTTAAGCCTCCTATCTCTATATAAGGTAAATACTAAGTCCATTTTATAGGGTCGCCATATGATCCAGCAATCCCACTCCTGGGCATATGTCCAGACAAAATTATAATTTGAAAAGACACATGCATCCCAATGTTCACAGCAGCACTATTTACAATAGCTAAGACATGGAAACAACCTAAATGTCCATTGACAGATGAATGGATAAAGAAGATATGGTACATATATTCAATAAGTGGTGCTGGGAAAACTGGACAGCTACATGTAAAAGAATGAAATTGGAACATTCTCTAACACCATCCACAAAAATAAACTCAAAATGGATCAAAGACCTAAATGTAAGGCCAGACACCATAAAACTCTTAGAGGAAAACATAGGCAGAACGCTCTTTGACATAAATCACAGCAGTATCTTTTCTGCTCCACCTCCTATAGTAATGAAAATAAAAACAAAAATAAACAAATGGGACCTACCTAATTAAAAGTTTCTGCACAGCAAAGGAAACCATAAACAAAATGAAAAGACAACCTACAGAATGGGAGAAAATATTTGCAAACAAAGCGACCAACAAGGGATTAATCTCCAAAATATACAAACAGCTCATGCAGCCCTATGTCAAAAAAAACAAACAAATCAAACAACCCAATCAAAAAATGGGCAGAAGATCTAAACAGACATTTCTCCAAAGAAGACATACATATGGCCAAAAAGCACACGAAAATATGCTCAACATTGTTAATTAGTAGAGAACTGCAAATCAAAACTACAATGAGGTACCACCTCACACCGGTCAGAATGGCTATCATCAAAAAGTCTACAAACAATAAATGCTGGAGAGGGTGTGGAGAAAAGGGAACCCTCCTACACCGCTGGTGGGAATGTAAATTGGTACAGCCACTATGGAGAACAGTACAGAGGTTCCTTAAAAAACTAAAAATAGAGCTAACATATGATCCAGCAATCCCACTCCTGGGCATGTATCTGGAATAAACCATAACCCAAAAAGATACACACACCCCAATGTTCACTGCAGCACTATTCACAATAGCCAAGACATGGAAGCAGCCTAAATGTCCATCGACAGAGGAATGGATAAAGGAGATATGGTACATATATACAACGGTATATCACTCAGTCATAAAAAAGAATGAAATAATACCATATTCAGCAACATGGATGGACCTAGAGATTATCATACTAAGTGAAGTAAGTCAGACAGAGAAAGACAAATATCATATGATATCACTCATGTGTGGAATCTAATTTAAAAAAAATGATGATACAAATGAACTTATTTACAAAACAGAAACAGACTTACAGATATCGAAAACAAACTTACAGTTACCAAAGGGGAAACGTGGCGGGGAGGGGAGGGGATAAATCAGGAGCTTGGGATGAATATACACACACTACTGTATATAAGATAGATAACCAACAAGGACATACTGTATAGCAGAGGAAATTCTACTCAATATTCTCTGATAACCTATATGAGAAAAGAATCTAAAAAAGAATGAATATATGTATATGTATAACTGAATCACTTTGCTGTACACCTGAAACTAGCACAACATTGTAAGTCAACTATACTTCAATAAAATTTAAAAAAGGAAAAAAAAAGAAAGGCTAGTTTTTTTCCACTGATGTGAACTTCCAGGTCTTTGCACAAAGACTGTAAAGAGCTCTAAAAAATCCAACCATATTGGATTGTTTAATGCATTGATACTGTCTCCATCTTTGTACATACATGATTACATCTGTTATAAAGTTAAAGAAAATTGTTCAGAAAAAAAAGAAGATATGGTACATATATACAATGGAATATTAGCCATAAAAAGGAATGAAATCATGCCATTTGCAGCAACATGGATGGACCTAGAGATGATCATATTAAGTGAAGTAAGTCAGAAAGAGAAAGACAAATATCATATATCACATATATGGAACATAAAATACAACACAAATGAACATATTCTATGAAACAGCAACAGACTCACGGACATAGAAAACAGACTTGTGGTTGCCAAGGGGGAGAGGGGGTGGGGAGGGAAGGATTGGGAGTTTGGGATTAGCAGATGCAAACTATTATATACAGGATGGATAAACATCAAGGTCTTACTGTGTAGCACAGAGAACTATATTCAATATCCTGTAATAAACCATAATGGAAAGGAATATGAAAAAGAATGTGTGTGTGTGTATATAAATCACTTTGCTGTACAGCAGAAATTAACATTGTAAATCAACTATACTTCAATAAAATTAAAAAGAATATATATATATATATATGTATATAAAACCACAAATAAAGCCCATTTTACAGATGGGGAAACAGACTCAGAAAAGTTAAGGAAACTGTCCTAGGGCCCTACAGTCAGTAAATGGCAGAGCTTGGATCTAAATCCAGTCAGTCTGGCACTGGAGTTTACGCTCTGAAGTACTTTCTAACCTGTTGGTGATTTTCTTCTTCGCTGGGATGAAGTCTCGTACTTCGGATCTCAGCGTAAATGTCACCTCAGCAGAATGGCCATCTCTGATTCCCTAATCAAAAGTAGCCATCCAGCCCCTTGCTGTTCTATCACCCTCTCCTTGGCCATAAAACAGTGCCTGTCACAGAGCAGCACTCAATAAATATTTGCCAAATGAACAGGGATTAAGAAAAGTTTGTTACAATTACTAGAGTCTTGGAGCTGTAAGGTACCTTTGAAATAATATATTTCAGCTTCCTCTTTTACATCTGAGAAGAGCTATTAAAAAGACAGAGTGAATTGCCTAGAGAAATCAGGCATGCAGTGGTAAAGCAAGGACTTGCGTGCGGTGCTCCGAACAACCAGTTCTGTGTTCACCTTACTATTTGGCTTCCAAATTTAAGAGACTTTTGATAGCATATTTGCAATCAAATTGTGATGACAGAAGCCATGTTTTATGCTTAATTAAGGGAAAGACTCAAGAAACTAAAACCCATGGACACAGAAAAACTGCTCATTTTATGTGTAGGTTTATGTCTTTGAGTGAGTGAAACTGATCAACATAAATGACTGAACAGCTAAAATGGTATTTTATCACTCTTTGAAGTTACTGCCAAGAGAAAAGTTGCTAACGTTGCAAAAACATAACTTTGTTCCTCTACTTTAATATTTACTTAAAATAAATGCCAGTCTTCAAACTCCCGGTCCACCCAACGTCCCTGCCGTCCAGCTTGTATGCACAGCTAAGCAAAGCTCAAGCTAAACATTGCAGACTAGGCTTCGCATGTCCAGGATTATCAGTATATTCCTCTAACTTAATCTGACCCCGCCATGTCTCAGGGTGCACGTGAATTCTCCTGATAAGAAAAGTACTACTGCCGCCTTTAATTTCTTTGGGCAGAGCTGTTTTCATAGAGAACTAGAGTAAGTACCCGACTGACCACATAGCGTAAAGAAGGGTGGAGTCAAGGCAGAGCTGAAGATGAACTGCTATTTGAGCCATCTTGGTTTTTATAAAATGTGAACTAGGGCCATTATTTCCACTAAATGGGTAAAGATAGATAGCCTATGGCTGGTGAGTTTTTACAAAACAATGAAAATGTTTGAGATCTCAGGATTCCAAAATCCAAAAAGAAAACTCAACAAAATATATTAATTATTCAATTACAGCTCAACAGAAATCAACTTTAAAAATAAATTATAGGACTTCCCTGGCGGTCCAGTGGCTGGGAATCTGCCTTCCAGTGCAGGGGACGCGGGTTCGATCCCTGGTCGGGGAACTAAGATCCCGCATGCCAAAACCAGAGAGCCCGTGTGCCGCAGCTAAGACCTAATGCAGCCAAAAATAAATAAATATTTAAAGAAAAAAAAATTATAACGTTATGGGTTGTGGGTACATTTTAACATGTTTGTTGTGATGCAGTGTGGGGCTGTCAAAAGGAGAGTTTAAAAAACCTCGGAAATTCTTTGAAAACAAAAAAGGTCTAGAAAAGCAATACACTGACATAAATGCAAGGAATATTTGCCATCTATGTTTAAAAGTACATCTACAAGCGAGATTAATCCCCTAGATTAATCCATGCACAAGGAAATTACATTGATCTATATTAGAAATGAATACCATAATTATATCTAGGAAATAATAGTGCCTCACCTTTTACATGTCCCCGGACGTCTTTCTTCCAAGACATACACTTGTTTCCTATTTTAAGGACAAATCTGTGGCCGCAATACTGTCAACTGAGTTGAAGCCCCATGATGGGGAAATTTACAAACTGTGGTGAATCTGCTTTTCTAGAAAATCACTAAACTGTAATCATATATAATACTAATATGTTCCAGGAACTATTCTAAGCTTCCTATATATTATATAAATATATATACTGATACATAGCTATATATACACTTACATATATATATTCATATATACTAACAACCACTATATAAGATAGCTAATATTATTATGACTCTTTTGTAACTGAAGAAATGAGAGGTTAAATAATTTGTCCAAGATCTGACTCTTAGAAAGTAATGAAGCCAAGTTTAAACCAAGACAGTCCGGCTATGCTGTCTTTCTGTACCAAATTATATAAAACCTGAACCTTGTTTTATTTCATTTTGATTTATCACAGAATTGTTCCCATGACCCACCAAGGTAATTCTCTAGGCTCATCAGGGGGGCAAATTTTTGCTTGTTGGCCACATTAAGGAGAACGAGATACCATATGGTCAGTCTGCCTTTAAATATTCTACTAGTCTTTAATTATGAATGGGGGGGGGATCTCAGTTTTTTCTAATTGTAACAGTTAAATCTTTAAAAACCAAAGTGATATGACCTTCTACCTGAGCCCAATCTAACACAAAAATATTCCAATCAACTGTGTATACAGCAAACATATTATTCGATCACAGATTCTATAGAACTCATCAAAAACTAAGTCCTCCATCATTTACATTCTATTGATACTTCGGGAACAAACCTACCTGCATTTTTCCCCTTTTGTTATCTAATAGAAAATTTAGAGGAGGCATGACAAATTTAACAAAGACTGTATGTGATGGTAAAAAGTTGAGAACTTCCAAGTTCTCAAGTTTAATAACTGAGTCAGTCGTAATTTATATTAATACATCTTAAAATGACGACTCATTCTAGAAACAGAGGGTTTTTCCCCTAATCCCAGAGGTAGAGCTATTTTTTTCCCCATGTAACATTATGCTTCTCATAATGTTTTCTTAATGAGTGTTATTCAGATGACTGTTCTTTTGGAAACAGTATAAAGTGTCATTATGTGCCTGCAATTAATGATTTAAAAAAATCTCTATATCTACAAATCCAGGATACTTTTCTCAGTTCTCTTTCTCCTTGATCCCTCTCTATAGTTCACGCTTTCTTGAAATTCCATTTTCTTTGGCTTTGGTGATGATACACTAGCTTATATTCCTCTGATCTCTCCAAATGTTTTTTCTCATTACTTAGTACAGACATTTCCCAGATGCCACTGTTCTTGGAGAGTTTGTCCATTTTGTCTTCAAGAAGTAAATTAGAATGAATGACTTCCAAACTCTAGCTCAGCCAGATTTTTCTCTAATCTAATTACAGTTGCCTAGCTGTAGACCCCTGATGGATAATTCTTAGGAAGTAGTCGGAGAACAAGTGAGGCTACCCAAGAAATTAGGGACCAAATCATTATAAGGCTTTGAATGTCATGGTGGAGAAAAGAAATATCCTTGAATGAAAGTCTTGGAAACAAGAGAGAAGATCTGATTTATATTTTAAATAGGTAATCTAGCAACAGTGTGGATTTGAAGTAGTTGAGAGCAAAAAGGAAAACCAGTTAAGAAGTTACCAAAATCAGCCAAAGAGGAAATGAAGAGAACTTGGGGGATGTTGAGTACATTAAAAGGGAGGGAGAACTGTAAGTCAGCTAAATTTGAATGAGTCACAAGCCACTTCCCTGGCACACACACTCATATATTCACATGACTGGGATCTCTACTATAAACCCCACCGCAACACTGATCTCAACTGTAATTCAGTAATTATTTAAGGAATCTCCCTGTTCCCCCCAAAAGTATGAGCTCCCTGAGGGTCTGAACAATGTTGTTTGGCCAAGAGCTGGCACACTGTCTGCTGGCATATAGTATGTACTCAAAAAAATCTGGTAAATGAATAAATTTGCCAAATAAATAAAAATTCTAGAAAACTAAAGTCACAACAAAATCTTAATGCTGAAAAGAAATTCACGGATCAACTAGTAGCAAATAGAAGGTTAGAAAAATTAAATGACTTGCTTCAAGTCGCAAAGCTAGTTAATCACAGAGGCGGGGAGTAGAATTCTGCTTCTCCAAGACTAGAGGAAAATAAAAGAAACTGCAAATGTAGAAGGCAGATATGGGGGTGTAAGATAATTCTGGAGATTATTACGTAAGTGTACATACACGCCCACATGTAATGTTGAGAATATAAATTTGTCACTGGATTTTGTCAACAGTGAGGTAACATGCCTCAACGTATACATCTATATATTTTTGCATGTATGCCTAAATCTGCTGCTTGTCATTACTGGCTGATGATGCCGAAAAGCTTAAAAGGTAGATAGCTATTTTTAAGATTACCCTTGAACAAGACATATGGCTCTAGTTTTTACTTGAAATCTTATAGACAGCAGCCATTACATTAGTAATTTGATCTTGCTTTCACTTGAATTTTCTTTTAGAGGTATGAAATGAGAAAGCAGAATTATTAGAGTCTGCGTTTGTGTTTTTCCCCCCGAAGAGAAGAATATTCATTTTAAATGCTTTCTTCAATTTTTTAAAGCTATATTTAAAAACTGACTATACACGTATGGACATCAAGGCAAAGAATACAATGAAGGTTATTAATCCCGCGCGTAACCCATGACTGCTGAGATAAAGCACGGTGCAGTAAATGACAACGTCTATAGCTGAGAAAATATGTGATGTAGCGGAAAACCCAGCAGGCCAGGAATCAGAAGACATCCTATTCTTAGTCTTCCTGCCTGCAAGTTATATAACTTGAAGCCAATCATTGACATCCAGCCACAAGCCATCTGATGGAGCCTCAAGTCAGCCTTTGTGAAATAAAATCAACCGGCCTTCTCTCTTCCTAATACTGATACAAGGAATAAGCAAGATCATGAATGTAGAAGTCCTCTGAAGGTATTTTTGAAGGGAAACATGCAATTTCATTTTTTAAATCAGTATTTAACAGAGGAGTGTTGATGACTTCTGGCTGAACATTTCTCTTTAATAAATAACTGACTGACTTAAAGGACCTTGAATTTACCCTGGACCATATATTTTCCCAGCTGATCATTAACGGTCAGGCAGACGTTATTGCTTATTTATTGCATTCCCACAGAGACTGAAGGACTCAAGGTATTATTTTTAAAAGGATGAGAGATTTTTTTGCTCTGGCCCCAATCAGTAATGTCCAACTACTGAGCCTGGTTATTCTCTAAAGAGGTATATTCCAGAGAAGGGTTCACACATTTTAAAAACACTGCATCACACTGATGGGGTAAAAGACCTGCAAGCCATCTACTTTACCCTTTTTCTCACATCAGCACTGACCTTAAATGTATTGACCTAAGAGTATTAGGGGGAAAAAAAAAAATCTCTGCTCCTTGCAATATAAAAGTAAATTCTTATTTCACATTAAGAAAGGATGTAAGTTACCCTGGACATTTTTCAGTACTATTGGTTGCTTATCTCATATACTATAAACAAGCAATCTATTTCTATTTTTGCAACCACTTGCAGATCTAAGGTTAGTACATTGCCATCTCTTGAGTGAGACCAAGGTCAAAAAGCACCCTTTCTAATTGCTTACATTTAAAAAAATCAAGGCTTGACGCATCATTATTACCATTAACCAGAGTAATAAACTTTACCTTCACACAGAATATTGGGAGGAACACTATGTATGGGTCACACAAAATTATACACCATCATTATTCCTGCAAAAAAGTAAGAGAACAGCTAATAGAGAATTTGTAGTATCATCTTCAATATGTATATTTGATTTCTTATGATTCAAACTCATGTTCTTAGCTGATAATAAAGGGAATAGTAGACTTGAGCTTACTATTAGATTTAATTATATGTAATTGCAATATTTGGCCATTTTGAACTAGAAAAATGGCAGTTTTATATGGTTCGACCTATACTTCTATTCATCTGAGCAAGAGACAATGATAATGTAGAAATCTTTCTGCATCAATGTGGTTGTTTTCTCTCTGAAAAGCAATTGATTATTCTCTTGCCTAGTTCAGAGTTTCAAATGGAAAAAACCAAAATAAATTTCAGTTCTATTTTAGCTTCTGTAATCCTGAAGATCGATACTTTGTACACTTCAGCTTTTTATCCATAAAAGTATGAGAGTACCAACTATGCTTATGGATGCACCCTGAGAAATACATGATTGAGGAATATACTTTTTGTATACACACAGAATTTAATATATAAGTCTGTCATCTTCTACACAAAAAAAGCTTGGTTATGAGCAAACAAAAAAAGATGTAAAACTAAAGGATTTAAATGACATGGGAAACATAATAATTTAATATTTTGTAAAAAAAAAAAAAAAAAAAGCAGGATTAAAAAGGTATATAAAATGTAAAACATAAAATTTACAAAAGAATATATACATAAAAAGAAAGCTGAAAGGAATAGACAAAACATTTTAAGTTAGTATTTCTGGTATTACCTAGGATTAGTGGATGATTTTTCACCGTATATTTGACAACTTTACATATTTTTTTCAAACGTCTACAACTTTAGGGAAAAAATCTGTAAGTAAAAATTGGACTAAATGGGGAGATATGTCATTTTACTAAATGAATGAATGACTCAATGTTAAATATTTCAAACTATACCTGATTAAAACTAAAACTCAATGGGAATTTTTCAATCTAGAAAAATATTCTGATGTTCTAGGAGAATATATGCACATAATTATCCAGGAAAATCCTGAAAAAGAATTAAGTGGAAGAATATCACTCATGACATTAAAATAGAAAGGGTATGATACTAGCACCAGAGAGGCAGACACATTCATGTAGGGGAAGAGAGCCCAGATAAGGCCAAACTATATCTAAAAATTTGATATAGTAATGACAAAAGTGACTTTTTGAATCACTTGGAAAAGTATGAATTACTCTCTAGGTGTTTGGTTAGCAGGCTAATTATTTCAGTGAAAAATTACATTTTTTTAAAATTACATTCTTAAAGCATACCTTATTCCAAAGTAAATTTCACTAGAATTCAGTATCTAAATATTTTAAAAATTATAAATATGCTATGATAAAATATAGGAGAATATTTAATAACTTTAGATTCCCATATCATACCTTTTCTAATGTTCACATATACTCAAGATTTAATTATCAAAATATGAAACTGCAAAAATATTGAGACAATATAAGTAAATATTCTTACAACCTTGAGGTAGAAGGTCTTTTATGGATAACATCAAACCCAAACAACACAAATTGATATACAGGATTAATAAAAATTTTGAACTTCTTTATGGCAAAAAGAATTATGAGGTTTAAATGTGAATTATAAGCTGTGAGTATTTCTAATATATAACAGTAGATTAATAGTTGTACTACAAAAGGAACTCTTACAAATTGATTACCAAAAAAAAAAAAAAAAAACAAAAACAAAACTCACCAGCTTAGAAAGCCTGAAAAAAGTAAAAAGGCAATTTACAAAAGAAAAACTATATGGGAAAACAGGTTTTTAAATATTTTGAACCTCACAATAATCACATAAGCAACATTTTTTTAACAAGAAATAATATTCACTTATTATATTGGCAACTATGAAAAATAATAACATCAGTATTGGAGAAGGTGTGGGAAAGGGGAGACATTCAGAGGTGGACACTCCAGCATGAACTGGTACAACCTCTCGATGAAGAAAAAATTTGATGATACAAATATCCTTTGACTAGTCAAGTCTACTTCTAAAAGTACATCCAAAGAAAATAATTAGTGACGTGTGAAAAATGTATGTTCAATAATAGTCTCTGCAGTGCTGTTTATAGGGGGAACAGTTACTGAGTGGTGATTAAGAGCTTGGAGCTGAGGAGCCAGGCTGTCTGGATCCAGACTCCTGACACTAACCTCTTCCTACCCATGTGACCTTCAGCAAGTTTAACTTTCTGTGCTTCAATTTCTTCATGAGTAAAGTACAGACAATAATAGTATTTGCCTCATAGGGTTTTAAGGATAAAATTGGCAAATAAATGAAAAGCACCCAGAACATTGCAAGGAACTTAGTAAGCACTCAATAAATGTTACCTGTTATCACCACTGAGAAAAAAATTGTGAAATGCCATTTATAGGGATGGCTTAAGTAAAGGATATTGATCAAAAGATCAGAACACTATGCGGTCATTAGAAATGATGAGGTAAAATTATAAGCATGGAAAAATGCCACAGTAGATGACATTAAGTTTTTAAATAAGGGTTACAAAGCAGGAATATTTTACTACCTCATCTTTAATCAAACAAATATAAATATATATGTGAGCATTCAGAGAAAAGAATATGGAAGCACTTAAGCCGAAGTACAAACAATGACTGAATGTGGGTGTAGAATTATGACTTTCATTTTCACCCTTATACTTGTGGCTTTTTGGCACGAAAAACACTTTTCTTTTTAAATTAATGTTACTTTTATAATAAAAAATAAACTTATACCCATTTTGAAAAAAAAGGCAACTGGAAAGTCAATTAAGACAATTAGAAGTGATGGGTGATTGATAACACAGAAGTACAGGCAATGAAGTAACCACGGGAAAGGGCTGGTCCGGGTTTCAGCAGAGAAAAGACCAAACTTTCCACTCACCCATTCTTTAATTGCCAAAAACATGTTTATGGAGGATGACGATAATATATACAATTGTGATAAGAGTTACATGAACAACTTGCAGTTTATAAAGAGATATGTCAACAGGTTATAAATATATAAATATGTGAGACTAGGGCTTGGGCTTAATTTTTTTTAAAGATCAACCATCTACATTTTTCAATCCAAATGACCAATTTCCCAAAAGTAACATTTGGGCTACAAACCAAACAAAGCTTCTTAGTAGCAGTTAGCAGATAAGATGACAGCAACATTGCAGGCTTATCTGGTTACACATCCTGTTTATGTCTACAAAGTTAGCTGATCTCATCTAATATTAACTGATGTCCAAATACCTAATTATACACACACACAGATCATGTAACCACAGGTTATAAGTTAGTGACTTGGTACCATTAACTTACTGTGTTATTTTTTTTTTCAACATTTGAAAGAGGCCAATAGCAGCTTTAAAACCATTTTTTTGCTGTCTCTAAGCAAAAACGTAATATTTCGGATAGAAGCACATGTGGAAGGCCTTATCATTCAAAATCTAAAATTGATCTATCTCTTTAAGCTTCAGAAATACTTATATTACTGATTACCTTATTAACGCTGAAACATTTGTTTTAAGGGATAGGATTAACTTCCTGATCTATAGACAAAAGGCAAAGGAAGCAAAGGGATGAAGCAGAGTTTGATCAAAATGGCTTACTCATCGGTAGCAATTAGCAGATTTGTTTTAATTACTGGATATTAAATTTTGATGTTATTGATAGTATTAAATGATAGAAACTGAGTCTACACAATGAGTTTAATGCAGAGTGTCAAGAATATTAAACAACCAAAAAAAAAACAAAACTCAGCTAAAGCATCACTAGGGGGTCTTTGGTCTCTTCATCAATGTCTATTTAACAAATAGATTTTTAAATTAATAATAAGTAAGAGTAAATACAAATATTTAGCTTTTTCTAACATCATTCTCAGCTTTGAATACTTTTTCTCAAAGGAAACTTCAAACTCAAAGGACTCCTATAATAATACCGGGCCGGTAAAATGTTTACAGTGAAGTTGCTGTTTATGAGGAAATTAGGTTCCAAAGTCAGCATGTAAAAAAAAAAAAAATCATGCATAGCCAACATTATTCTTTAAAATTCTTAAAGTACAACACTCTCACCATAACTTAAGAAAATAGATTTCTTCCTGTACTGGAGCAGCCTGCTGAGTCCTTAGGTGCACAGTGCCTTAGAGCAGATTCTCAAAAAACAAAAACCAAAACCCGAGACTGGGGCAAGGATGGGCATGTTGGTGCATAACTTTGGAAGCAGGGGACAGGTCAACATGGGTGAGGAAAAGAGGCAAGTGGGGATGTGAAACAATGAATAGTGTGCATAGCTATTTCACAAAGAACACCAAGACACACAACAGTTTGTTTGAAAGATGCTGTTTGATGGCCTGGAATTCAGCAGGTGGGCTGCAAGGAGAGAGAAGCCATGGCATAGCACTGCTATGGTTCACTCAGAGGGACTTAACTGTTCTAGACTTTCAGGTTACCTTATCCAGCCCCTCTGGCAGCCCATCAGGAATTCAGATCCTAGTCCAGAGTCCAAAAGTGATGGGGGAAGCTCTGGGCAGGCGGCTGGTTGGCCCAGCTGCAAGGCAGCAGCCAAGAAGGATCCAGCATTCCCAAGGCAGCTGAACAGTCAATCCCTGGTGGCAGATTCGTCTGGGAGGTGGATAGTGCCAAGGCAATCTGGGGAGGTCACAAGGTGTGTGTCTGATAATTTGAAGAAGTTGGTTTGTATTTAGAAGTTTTACTGGACAAGAAAAAAAATATCTTCTTTAAATATTAAAAGGCATACTCAATACTGTATGATCATAATATATGTAAGAAGAAAGTGAAAACTAAGACAACTGAAGCAAAAAAAAATGTCATGTCTCTCACCTCACATTTCTAAGGAGCTCACTTCATTAAGCGGTATGATGGGTAAAATGTATAAAACCTGATCTTTCCCTTAATGCAACTGTAAATGTGTTCAGTTAAATGTACACACATTTCAACACCACTTTACCAATTGTCTACTATGCACCAGGACTTTCGCTTATAGTCTCACTTAAGCTTCAAAGCAAACTCTACAGGTCCCATTTTACAGAAAACTTAACAGAAAAATAAATAACACAGAAGGTCGCCCCTATCAAATGACAGAACAAGGACTAGAATAACATTCTTTTGTTATGTCATGTTATCCAAACCACTGAAAATCCAGTACCCATTTTAATAATTTTCAAAACTTAGGAAAGCAATTGCTTCTAATCTCTAAGAACATTCTTTAGAAGGACTTGTACTTGTCTTAGAAACTAGAATATTAGGGATCTCCCTAGAAAAACCATATACAACTTACAGTCCAAAGTTTGCTGAAATTTTCATAGAAAAATATGTATGACTGTACCGTAGTACATTATAAAAACATTAGTATACAAATATAGTGGACTTTGTGGGCCTCACATGCCCCTTCACACCAGAAATATTCATTACCCCAGGTGCCGAGAGTGTCGCCTACTTATGGCTCATAGCCAAGTCCCTCCCCTAAGATTACACCACCTCCCTGGGCACAGCTCACTTCCAGTGACTGATGGAGATGGGGTAAATGGACCAACCTCCTTGACTCAATTTAGGGTATCTCTGAAAAGCCATCCCAGCTTCTAAGTAATGCTGGGACTGAGTGAGGCCTCTGTTACCACTGTAGAGCAGTTCAACTTCTGCCTAATCCTTCTTCCCTCTATTCCTTACAGGTATGGTTCCAAAGAGCACTACCCAAGAAAACTCCTGCTTGAAACCTTAGTCTCAGGGCTTAGAACTTGGACAATCCAAACTATGACAAGAAGAGATACAATAATATTGAATGTGATGGGACAAAATGAGACTGACAGATAATCAGAGTTTTAAATGTGTTTACTAGAGGAAAAAAGAGAGCAAAATAAATAAATATCCAACAAGAGAAAAAAAAAAAACAAAACCCTGAGGACCTGATAGGAAAATGGGCAGAAACACGAACAAACACGTCGAGAGAAAGATACACAAATGGCCCTTAAATATAAGATGTTCCACTTCATTTACAATAAAATAAATGCAAATTAAAACTATGTTAGCACTAGCCATGAACAATCTGAAAATAAAATTAAGAAAACATATTTAGAATAGCATCTAAAAGAATACACATTTAAGAATAGATTTAACAAAAGAGTATGAAATTTGTGCTCAGGAAACAATAAAACATTGTCGAAAGAAATTAAAGAAGACATAAGTACGTAGAAAGACGACATCCCATGTTCATAGATTGGAAGATTCAATATTGTTAAGCTGGCAGTACTGCCAAAATTGACCTACATATTCAAGAGAATTCCTATCAAAACACCAGCTGGCTTTTTTTTTTTTGCAGAAATTTACAGTATGATCCTAAGATTTATATGGAAATGCAAGGGGCAATCTTGAAAAAGAAGAACGAAGTTGGAAGATGGACATTTCCTGATTTCAAAACTTACTAAGAAGCCATAGGAATCAAGACAGTGTGGTAACCGCATAAGGACAGATATATAATAGATCAATGGAATAAAACTGAAAGTCCATAAATAAACCCTAACCATATGGTTAACCAATTTCTGACAAGAGTGCCAAGACAATTCAATGGAGAAAAACAGTCTTTTCAACAAATGGTACTAGGACAACTGCATCCAAAGGAATGGAGTTGCACTCCTTCCTTACATCACACAAAAATTAACTCCAAATTAACCCCACAGACTTAAGTGTAAGAGTTAAAACAATAAAGCTCTTAAAAAAGTCTTCATGCGTTGGGCAAAATCGTCTTAGATACAACACCAAAAGCATAAGTGACAAAAGAAAAACTAGATATATTGGACTTTATCAAAATTTAAAATTTTGTGTTTGAAAGGACACAATCAAGAAAATGAAAAGACAACTCATAGAATAGGAGAAAATACATGCAAATCCTATATCTGATAAGGGACTTACATCCAAAATGTAGAAAAGACTCTTACAATTCAATAATAAAGACAAAAAATCCAACTAAAAATGGGCAGAGGCTCTGAATGGACATTTTCCCAAAGATACACAAATGGCCAATAAGCACATGAAAAGATATTCAATGTCATTAGTTATCAGGGAGATGCAAATCAAAACCACAATGAGATACCACTTACCATGGAGACTCTAAAATTCCTCTGAAAGGGTAAATGTAATAGAAATATGGAAAACAGGAAGAAGCCATACAAACACCAGAAACAAACTCATGTATGTGTAGGAAGTTAATATGTGATTGAGTTGGCACTGTAAATTAGCAAAGAGATGTACTGCTCAATGAATGATTTGGTAACAATTAGCTATCTACTTGATGAAAAATCAGACTGGATCCATATGTGATATATACAAAAATAAATTCTAGGACCTCCCTGGTGGCGCAGTGGTTGAGAATCTGCCTGCCAATGCAGGGGACACGGGTTTGAGCCCTGGTCCGGGAAGATCCCACATGCCGCGGAGCAACTACACCGGTGCACCACAACTACTGAGCCTGTGCTCTAGAACCCGTGAGCCACAACTACTGAGGCCACGTGCCACAAGTACTGAAGCTCATGTGCCTAGAGCCCGTGCTCTGCAACAAGAGAAGGCACAGCAGTGAGAAGCCCGCGCACCACAAGGAAGAGTAGCCCCCGCTCGCTGCAACTAGAGAAAGCCCGCACGCAGCAACGAAGACCCAACGCAGCCAAAAACAGATAAATAAATTAATTAAAAAATAAATTCTAGATAAAGTAAAAACCTAATCATAAAAGCCTATAAATATGACAAAAGAAAAATGTTTTGTAATACCTTTATGATATTATTAGCATTAAGCAAGACATTATTAATATTATTTAGAAATATTATTAAGACCTAAATTCTGATAAAAAGAGGAAGAGTTGACACATTAAGTAAATTAAAATAAAAAAAATTTATAAAGCACCATAAATAAAGCTAAAGGGCAAACAACAGAATGGGAGAAAATGTTTGTAATCTTTATAACGGACAAGAGACCTAAAGAGCTTCTACAAAGCAATAAGACAGTGTACATAAAGAGTCACACTCAGGATGCACACTGCAACTCCATTTTAATATCAAAAAATCGACAACCTCAGTGCTCATTAATGGAGGGATAGTTAAGTTAGAATAAATTCACACTTTTAATAGTTAAAAGAATGAGGTATATAAATATTTTGTCATTAAAAGTTCTAGTGTTACCATAAAAACAATCAAGCTTCACAATATATGCATCTTAATCCCATTTATATTTAAAAATAGATTTATGGGACTTCCCCCTCAGTCCAGTGGTTAGGACTCCGCCCTTCCACTGCAGAGGGTGGGTTCAAAACCTGGTTAGGGAACTAAGATCCCGCATGCCACGCAGCATGGCCAAAAAAAAAAAAAAAAAGATTTATGGCTATGTTCAAAAAGAAGAAGCAGAGGACACTTCCCTGGTGGTGCAGTGGTTAGGACTAGGCACTTCTACTGCAGGGGGCACGGGTTCCATCCCTCATGGCGGAACTAAGATCCCGCACGCTGCACAGCGTGCCCACCCCCCAAAAAAGAAGGATACGTATCTCCCGGTACGTATTTTACTGATTTTATCTCTAAAGAGAAGAGGTTGGAATGGGAGGAACTAATGGATGATATTTTTATTCTATATACCTCTACATTGTTTGAATATTTTACAGTGATAATATTACCCAATCATCTAAATTTAATAACCCATAACTGGAAGTACATGCTGAAAACCTGGTAATTAAGAGTCACCAAGAAGCCCAGCATCCAGAATACCAATCATATATTATTGGTATATTCCTTCCAGTTTTATTATTGTCTATTTCATAACAATATCATTCTGTATCTAAAATTTATAGCCTTTAAAAAAATAACATTTCATGAGGATTTCCCCTTTTCAGAAAAAAATCCTCCTCTACTGACCATATAATGTATACATTGTATTCACCTAAGTTATTGAAAAGTATTTCATTTGTCTTTTAGTGGTTCATGGTGAGAGAACTGTCCTTAAATGGCAGGCTTTCTACTGATGATTTTTATAACAGTTATGGACTAACTGTGGTCATTGACCTAACTGTGGTCACAGGAACTGAAGTAACTATTTTCTTGTCCTAAATCAGGGAACTTCAAGTTCAAAATAAACCATCTCTCCCTCTTTGGACTCAATCAGATAAATGAGTACAGTACTTTGTAAGTTCTTAATAAACTCTACCTGCTATAACTATTATACTATATTTCAGTGAGAAAAGTACCTAATAGTGACTTCAAAATCCAAAAGTTTAGGAATACACATCAATTAGTAGATCACACCAGTGTGAATGTACTTAATGCCATTGAATTGCATACTCAAAATGGTAAAAATGGTAAACTTTATATTATGTTTATTTTACCACAATAAAAAAAACTTGGAAAGCTATACTGATTAAAAGACCATATAACTCATTTCTTACTGGATATTATGATTGACTAATTGAAGCAGGTTACCAGAAATTCCAGATCAAGCCCAATCCAACAAGTCAGCAATGAAGTATGATCCGTATGTCATTAAATAAGCATTCTATTTACAAATTCATTTTCACCTCTTCTAGAATCTAGGGTTTCAAAATTACTGAACAGTTTTCTACTTACCTTTATTTCTTACACGTAGGTCACCCCAGGTTTACTCTGCAGATAAGTGTAAAAAGAACAAATGCAGTCTTTTTACTATCACAGGGCTCCTGAATCAGATATTAGTGGAGCCCATGTCTGAGATATCTATTCACAAGACCCTAATATATCCTATGCCATTATTTAAAATGTAAATCTCTAAGGTTACAAGGGGGATTAGTTATTCAAGGTAGAATTTCTCTCCACAGTCACTGTGATCTAAGCCAGAGTTTATATTTAGAGTCATTCTGAGGACTGTAATATTACTAGTTCCGGGCAGCTGAATGAGTCTGTTGATAAATGGAGTGGATAAGCAGATACACTACTTAAAAACAAAAACAAAAACAAAAACTTGCTGAGAACTTCTGAGAGCTTTAAAGTGTGAGTGTTCTTTCTTTCTCTCTCCTTATAAGTAGAAAGAACATGTCTGATATCAGAGGTATTAACAGGAGAGTTAAAAGCAAAGTCTCTGGCTTACAAGATCATGGTTCATGTATCAATGATTAAAGAGCTTTAAGGAATAACAGGGAAAATATAAAGTTTTACCAAAGTTCTGTGGCTAGAAATATAGCACCTACCAAGGAGTCTAGTTTATTTCTAGTCTATTCCTAGAAAATGAACAAATGTAGCTGAGGTTACATTTTTCTCTCACTGACATATTCTGCTTGTTATTTTCCATCTATTAGCAATGATTTGAACTTTATCACTATTAAAAAAATTACATACTGTATCAAACTCCTTCCCTTTTTTCTAATCAATGTTTAAGATTAGATTTTTTTAAATGTCCATTTTAATGAAAGTAAAACTCATTTCCAGAATTTTAAATAAGGTTGTTTGAAACATTACAAATCACAGTTTCATAAAAAGGCATAGCTTCCTTCTTCAAAATTGGGATGAAAAAAAGGCTAAAATGCCCAATACCAAAAATGGAACTTCTCCAACATAAATTGGTTGACTTTTTAGTCTGAAATATGCTTCTGCATTGCAGTGATTTCAGGCAGTTATAAAGGAAAAGGCGATATGTGATGATATTAAGAGCAAAACTTCACTAACTTACTGAAAGCAATTTGGCCCAAATACAGTGGCGAGGTTGTGAACATTCATGCGGTTCTGCACATGGTGCTTGGCTACTTTTGTCAAGAATTGGCAAAGGTACTTGAGGAGGCAGTAGTGGGTGTCTGGCAGCTCTTTTATTAAGGCTCTTAAGCTACTCTCCTGAGCAGCATTTCTGTCATCTGGAAAGAAAAAAGAACAAAAAATGTTCTCAGGCATATTTTACGGTAACAATAACAAAGATACACAGGTACAATACATTATAACACTTAATTCAGAAAATCATTCCCAGGGACTGAGATACGGCATTATAAAGAGGCATTTTTGCCTTTTCTTTGATCCTCAAGCGTTTGACTTTAAAGAATAACTAACTTATTCAAGACATCCTGAAAACCACAAGCTTTTTATTCAGTGCATAAAATAGGTTAGTATTTCAATTTTGTGTTTTCATGACACAAATTAAGATAATGGTTGGGTTTTTATTCATAGTGGAATCTTCCATTTGACTTTTGTCTTCAAGTCTGTTAAAAACAAGAATCTCTTGGTTGAATAAAATTTGATACAAGAGACCTCCCAGGATTACCATGAATGACACCCAACTTAGTAATCAGGAATCTGTGCACAGAGAAAAGTGAAGGAAACTTTAAATTTTTACACAGCTTTTTAATCGCCCACATCATATAGTTTAGAATTTGATATGTGCCTCATACAAAAGCCTAATAACCTTGTATAAAGCCAAAAATATCCAACGATGTGCCAGAATTCACAGGCAGACATGTGAAAAGTTCTCCTCAGTTCTCAAAGATTTGTTTGTTTTGTCAATATTTAAATACAGTGAAGTTGCTATCTTAAGTAATTTTGTATACTACTTTCTATCAGAGGAAAATACAAATCTTTTACAGCGAATACTTAAGGGGAATAATGACAATCCATCCTTTAGACAGATGTGTAAGAGAATAAAAATTTAATCCACTTATATTTAATACACATTGGATTCTTTAATTTAGATAGGCCAGCTGCTTTAGCCAGTCAAGAGTATAAGAAACAGAAAAGTGAGGCAAATAAGATGCAAAGGAAGAGGACTGATTGTTAACACTGATTAGTCAGCGTTACAAGATACATAGGTAACGTGCCATCACAGGAAATGAAAACACAGAAAACACACAGAAAGTCACAGACTGCTACTGTGTGTCTGCAGAGCACAGGATAAGAATGCAGGCTTGGGGGCCACTTTCTGGGTTAGGATCCTGCTTTAGCCACCTACTACCTGTGTGACCTCAGACTCTTCACTGAACTGTTTCCTTATTTGTAAGTGGTAATAGTAACCATCCAGTAGGGTTGTGATGAGGATGAAACGAGTTGACAGTTGTGGAGCACTTAAAACAGAGTAGTTGACACATACTAAGTGCTATGTTAAGTATTTGTTACATAAACAAAATAACTTTTTGCTTTACCTTCATTAATTTGGTTTTATGAACACACTGAGGTTTTAGTGAAATGTCTTTTAATATGAACCCTAATCCAAACCTAACCTTTATGAATATTAGAATAAGTGATGCTGTCAAAAACAGCAATGCCAAAAATGTGTAGATTTCAATCTTTGGTAGAATCATATTGGAGAACATTCTATTTATGATTAGAATAATTATTTCTTACTGATCACAAACAATGTGATTCAATAAACTATAATGTTTAGGGCAAAATAGATTTCTTGATGCTAGAAGTTTTTCATATTAAGTTACATTTAAAAAAGAAATCATATCCAAATACTTTGATAATCCATAAAGACATGCGGTATGTTGCATATGATGGCATTATTTTCCACTGTACTATGATCTTGCCTACCAGGAATATGTAAGAAATGGAAATAATTAAGTTTGGAGTGATTAAAAATGAACTGAAGACTACCCATTTCTCATGCCTTTACATCATATAAATATGAACTAAGAGAAAATGTACTCCTATTTGTTTTTGGTTTTTTTTTTTTTTTTTTTATGGTGACTAATCCAAAGTGAGCCTGGATGTTTTCATGGGTGTGTGCTCTCATTCTAAAATTGTGGATTAATTCCCAGCATTTCAGGGCACAAGCAACAGCTTTCCAACAGCCTTGACAATGCACCCCTGCCCTTCTTTCTGGCTCTGAAATGAAACCTCAAATCCTACGGCAGGCAATGTGTGAAGACATCAGATCCAAAAAAAAATATTCAGAATAGTTAGGAATTTATGACATCTTTGAAAAAGAAGCAGTACTTTGATCATACTTCTAATATTCTGAAATACAATGAATAATTTCCCAGGAAATAAAACTGACAAAAAATGGGAAGGGAGACATCTATCCAGAGAATCACCAACTTAACAAAATACCATGAAATCCTTTATGGCATGAATGAAAGAATCGCTAAATATGGTTTCCAAAAGCAAAAATAAATATGAGGGAAAAAATATATCTATCTCCTTCTACCCAAGAGCATTTCTGCTTCCTCTGATGGAAGACCAGATTCACCGGTTCACTCGCTGGGTGAATTCACTACTAATTCACTACTTGGGCGGCTCTGACAGCAGCACATCACGTTTGGACCTTAAATATTCATAATTTACCTCCTGAATTTGTTCAAATACATCGACAGTTCTGTCAAGACCTTACTTTATATAGCATGACATTTCTACTTGCCTCTTTCCATACCGATTAATTACGTGCTACCGTAATACTGAGAATCTGCCATGGGCACTGCGTTTCCAGAAATATGGGGTAAATATCACCATTATTGTCTGCCTACAGCCACCCCAGAGACGAGGTTTCCTACACGCAAGATTAATAAGTGCTCCACACGTTTAGAGGGGGACTGTGGAAGAATGCCCAGCGTAGCACTCAGTGGGGGAGTGTGGGTGTGAATGTGCCTAAGGAGATGCCTTCTGATGTTTTCCAGAAGCAAAGTTCATAATAATCATTATTGCTTGCATTACTTTTTGATTCACTGGTACCTAAATATAATAAACAGTGCCATATTCACTCATGTTCTTGCATTTATATCGGTTATGACAATGTCTCCCTCAACGTCTCACGTCATAAACA
This sequence comes from Eschrichtius robustus, assembly GCF_028021215.1. Taxonomy (NCBI): domain Eukaryota; kingdom Metazoa; phylum Chordata; class Mammalia; order Artiodactyla; family Eschrichtiidae; genus Eschrichtius; species Eschrichtius robustus. Next base: position 10,048,551 of record NC_090827.1, read on the forward strand.
AGCGTTAGCCATGCTTCTATCTTGGGCACATTGATTCCTAACATATACTTATGGCACACTATGTGTGATGTTGATCACATGCTGTCTGCGTGTCTGACTGTCTCTAACACCAGCAGGAGTGAGGGATGGCAGGGAAGGCCTCTTAATGAGGTAGTGATCGTGTTTACCTTATCAAAGTCGAGAAGGCCTCTCGGCTGTGGTGACAACCGAGCAGAGCTGAAGGAAAGAGCAAAGTGCATTCTAAGCAGTGGACACAGCAAGTGTTAGGGCCCTAAGTGGGTCCTGGGGCTGGGGCCAAGGGGTGGTAGGTGGGAGAGTGGCAGGACATGAAATCAGGGGACAGTGAAGGCAGTGGGTAGACAGAGCATATCGTTACAGTCTTGTAAGTCATGGGGTTTTTTTCTCCCCCTAAGTCAGGGTTTTGAGCTGTGGGGAGACTTGAAAGGACCACTCTGGCGGCTCTACTGAATCCCAACTGTGGGAGGCAGAGCTGAACGCAGGGAGACTCTGGTTAGAGGACCACTGTGACACTCCCAGAGGAGAAAGGCCAGTTGGCCTGGACCAGGTTGCCAGTGGTAAGATGGTGAGACATGGGCAGATTCTGGATAGAGTTTCAATGTGTCCTGTTTGTTTTACACATGAAAAATATGTGTATGGAATACTTATTCAATCATTCAACAAGTAGCTATTTAGTAACTACTCTATGTCAGGCACAATTCTAAGCATTTGGGATACATCAGTAAACAAAACAGAAATCCCTGCCTTGATGGAACTTATATTCTTGTGGATGAGACATTAAAAAATAAATATAGTAATAGGGCTAGAAGAAATTGGGAGTACTGGCCAGCGTGAGGCGTGGTGACTGTAATTATAAATAAGATTGTCAGGAAGGCCTCGTTGACAATGCATTTGATGTTTGGAGGAAGTTAAAGTAAAAAAAAAAAAAAAAAAAATCCACAAACTGGCAAGTGTAAGCTCTTTCAGAGTTGGAGATTGAGTTTTAAACATCTTTTAAAGCCCCTCAATGCCTGGCATATAAAAAGTGATCAAGAAGTAGTTTTAATAGATCGATACACATTTAAGGCACACTTTCAAGACACCCAGTAAGACCTAATACTATAGGAATAAAGAGACATCTATATCTCAAATATATCTAAAAGAAATGTGGACTAATTTAGTCCATTTACAGAACTAGCTGGGTCAGGGTGTTACATAGGAATTATACTACAGGGAGTATTTAAATGATAAGAAATCCTTTGGTGGTCAGAGAGGAAGGATACTTGGCAATAAAATTCCACAGAAAGGCCTCAGAAATCGTGAAGTGCGCCTCTGCAGATGTATTAGAATATTTTAACTGTTTTAAACTTGAGGTTACTTCTAGAATTAGATTGGAATAAAAATTAGGATGTGTATAATTTATTAATCCAAAAGGCTTAAGAAAACTTTGCAGATGGAATAATGGTTAATAATTGAAACAGTCATCATTTTCCTTAACATCAATCTTTTCCTAGGACAAGAACTAACTTTTTCCATTAGTGAAAAGTGCCACTTCAAATTATTCATGTTTCTTAAAAGATTTTCATTGTTGGCTGAATTTGACCCATTTTTTAAGCTAAACCGCAAACAAAAAACTAGCACACAGTACGTGCGGTATACAGGTAAACTACTCAGCAGTTGAAGAAGATTGGACCGTAAGAACTTTTGTTCCAGATTAGGGAGCAAACGCTGAACCATGTGACAAGTATTTGCTCTCATTAAAAAGAGATTAGGGTTGTAATCAGCAATGCTGGGCCTGCATCACGGGATGGCACCTAAATCTAATCTGGACATTTATCCCAGCGCTTGTCATGTGCTTTGACTTTTCAGTGGCCACGAAGTTATACTGTATTACTATACGTACAATCTTAGCCTCAAGGAGAAAAAAAACAACTGGCAAAATGCTAATCTCTACTACGATATATCTCAGGGCCGTGAGAAGGTCAGCCATTAAAAGAACCAAAATATTTAGCTTCATGGCGCCAGATTCACTGAAGTAGCTTTTTATTTCCTCATTAAGTCTCACACAAGGATTTCTGAAAACTTGCTAATCTATCAGATAGAATAGTGAGCTGCTGCTGACCCTGAAGACGGAGGAAGGTCACAAGCCTCAGAATATGGACGGCCTCCAAAAACAGAGAAGCCAGCAGGGAAACAGGGGCCGCGGCCTCACAACCACGTGGAACTGAAAACTCCCCCAAAGCCGAATGAGCCTGGAAGCAGCAAGAACTCAGGCTGACTGACACGTCGGTTTTGACCTTGTGAGACCTGGAGGAGAGAAACCAGCTGAGCTTACACACTTCCCACAGAACAAGGAGACGGTAAACGTGTGATGTTTTAAGCCCCTACATTTCTGGTAATCTGTCACAGCAGCAATAGGAATCTCAGGCACCCCCAGCTAGAGATGACTAGACTGAAACAGAGAGATTAATTAACTTCTCCATGTTCACACAGCTCCCACGAAACCAAGCTGCAACTCAGATCCCGGCAGTCTGACCTCAAGAGCACATGATGTGATCGGTGCGCTCCAACAAAGCTCGCTGTCACTCGCATCATTATTACACAGCACCTAGCACACTGTCTCAGACGTGTAAACATTTAAGAAATGTTCCTTGAGTCAACAAATAAACAAGCAAAATTGGTGAGCAGTCGGGGGTGGGAACCTTCATTCATTTACAATCAATTATAGCTTCTTAGGTCCTGGGGAGTATGCAGGGAACAACCTATTCATAAAAGCCTACAAGAGTGTCAGGTCACGAAATGTTTTATACCACATGTAAGAAGAAACAAAACACGACCCATATTTCTTTCTAAATACGCATTCACAGAAGAATGGGAAAAATAATCATAACACGCCAGCTACCCTGGATTAGCCTGAATCTTACCCCCGCATTTCATTCCTCAGGAGTGGAATCGCTTCTTTAGAGTGACGAGAAGTTTATATACATAATTATATCTTATGATTAATGGCATTGGTATTTTTCCACGTAAAAGGAGAGGTTATATTTTTACAGCTCTCTCGCAACCCTTGCCCATGACACCATTCTCAGAAGCCTCACGCGAATTTCCCAAAGGGCAGGATGATAAAGTGACTAATAAAAATTAATAAATTACAGCCTATTCTTAGATGCTATTAATAAAACTACAAATCTTATCATTCTGATTAGCTTCTGCCAGATGCAGAGGCGTGTTTATTGCCAAATTAGCTGGTATCTACACTGACACTCCCACTCCCAGAAGGAACCCACAAGTTAAAGCAAAGGCAAAGGGCGCAGAAGAACAAAGAGGTGATACTTCACATTTCAGTCCTATAGCCAAAAACTAACTCTCCATGAGACCTAAGTAGTAGATCAGCGTATCTATTCTGTGGGCATCCACTGAGGGCTGAATGCCTGTCAGTGGGGACGAAGACATAGATGAAAAATATAACAAGCATGTAAAATATTCTATCTAAATATCAAAACTAAGAGCTCACATCTAGGCTAAATGTTAGACACAAGCATGTAACAGCTGAAGAACCTGTTTATAATGTGGGAATGTCTGCACACAGGAGCATGGGAAAAACCGTCATAGCATATAGGAGGGGGAACCTCCCACAATGACGCCAGTCTTCAACAGTACTGGCAATACCCCAGCCAATAAAACTTGGCTTTCTCCATAAATCTAGTGCTATATTAAGCGAGCAAAGTACAGTTAATATGTAGTTTCAGTGCAAATCATGCTACTACTACTCTACCCGCCCTCCACTACTGATGCAGCTGAAACTTGTGCTCAGATGTAAGTAGACTGGATTGGTTTAAGTCACAGGACACCAGACCATCAAGCCCAGAGTTATTTAAGACTGTTCTGGATGTCCTCTCCTTCCCCTTGAGTCTTCAAATTGCTCATAGACTCAGTGTAAAACTTGACCATGTCCGTGGGCTCAGCCAAGCAGGGGTTCAGGACACAGCTTAGCTCAGTTCAGGCAGAGATGCAGGTGTCTAGTAAGCTCATCACTTGACATCCCTTCAAACTGATATTCTTTACACAAATTTTCAATATTTTATGTGAGTTGATTCTACTGATACAAGTTGTTTTACTCCTTTTTTTAAATAACTCATTTGTTGGCTGTTCTCTCTTTCCCTCTTCCAGCTCAATCGAAACAAGGCCTCCTCACAAAGCGTTCACGAAAAATGCAGAATTTACTGAGGATTTCACTCGGTTTGCAATAATTTGTTCCAAAAGTCCCCAACAGACATTATCTTCTTGGACTTGGAGCTGCTGGGTCTCTCTTCTTCCTCTTCAAGCCCATAATCTTCATGCTATTATAAAACTCTACTGTCTGTACTATGAGGATAATGAAAATAAAAAAACACAGACAATAACAGGTATTATCAACAATGTAGAGAAATTAAAACTTCCATTCATTGTTGATGAAAACATAAAATAGTACAACTACTTTGGAAAACTGTTCTTTAAAATGTTAAAGTCACCATTTGACTCAGCAATTCCACTCCTAAGTAGATACCCAAGAGAAATTAATACATATGTCCATACAAGAACTTGTACATAAATGTTCATAGCAGCATTATTCCTATTAGCCAACAGGTGAAAACAACCCAAATGTCCATCAATGGATGCATGGATAAATACAATGTAGTATAGTCATACAATAGACTATTACCCAGCCATAAAAGGAATGAAGTACTGATGTATGTTCCAGCATGGATGAACCTTGAAATTTATGCTAAGTGAAAGAAGACAGTCACAACAGACCACATATTGTGTGATTCCATTTATAAGAAATGGCCATGATAGGAAATCTGTATAGGTGGAAAGTAGATTAGTGTTTCTCTAAGGCTGGTAGCAGTGGAGGGGGGAAGTGGGGAAGGAATGGGGAGTGCCTACTAATGGCCTTGGAGTTTCTTTTCAGAGCGATAAGACTGTTCTAAAACCAGATAGTAGGGATGACTGCCCTCTATGAATACACAAAAACCACTGAACTGTACACTTTAAAAGGGTCAATTTTATGGTGTGTAAATTGTATCTCAATAAATAAGGAAATTCTGTTGGCTCTAAAATCCAGTGTAGGAAAAAGTTAGATGAGAACTTTCAGTCAAAGATGAGTGTATCTACTAAATGGGAAGGAAATCCAAAAAAGAAGGGATATATGTATATGTGTGATTCACTTCAGTGTACAGCAGAAAGTGACACAGCAGTGTAAAGCAGCTATACTCCAATAAAAATAAAATAAATAAGCTACAAGGATATATTGTACAGCACAGGGAATATAGCCAATATTTTATAATAACTTGAGTATAATCTATAAGAATTTTGAATCACTATGCTGTACACATGAAACTAATATAATTTTGTGAATCAAATATACCTCAATTTTAAAAAGTAGATACATTTTAAAAAAAGAAACGAAACTGTCAAACTGTTTTTCAAAGTACTGTACCATTTTTACATTCATACTAGCAGTGTGTGAGAGCTGTAATTCCTTTATATCATAACCAATACTTGTATGGTCAGTCTTAATTTTAGTCATTCTGATATGTGTAAGTGGTAGCGCATGGTGGTTTTAATTTGTACTTCCCTAATGACTAATGATGTTGAATAGATTTTCATTTGTTTAAAAAAAAAAAGCATATATAGTAAAAAGTGAAATGCACTTCCAGAAACATGTACCCATCCACATATAATATTTTTAAACAATCACCTCAATAATAATACATAAGTCATTTACCATGTACTAAAAAAAAAAAAAAAAAATGAGTTCATCTACTTTTCCTCTTAATAACTCACTAAAAGGACAAGAATTTAAGGTATAAGCCATCAATCAAGGATAAGGAGAACACAGTTGAAAAGACAAGGTAGATGGAAGATTTCAGTAAGTTTACATACACACGTATTCACACGCGCGTACCTCAAGACCAGTTGTTCTAATGCAGAATAACTTTGCTCAGTCATGACCTCTCTTCCCAAATTTGCATAATCCCACTCAGTACCTAATACTACCTCACAGTGTCAAAGGTCACTAAGAGGAAAATATTTATATGTGTACTCAGCAAACAAACGATCATCTAGTTATCTGGATCTACAATCTTAGAGATTATAGGGGATTATAAACAAGAATGAGGCTTTTCCTGTCACATGGATCTGGATGGAAGCAGAACCAAACTGGAATATCATCAAAATGTATAAAGTCATGTGTGGAAACCTGGGTTTCCTGGCACCACATTTCTCATTTATTCCAGTGGAGGGTTCACACATCTGACTGATTGGCAGCTTGGACAGATATGCAAATGGCCATGCTTTCTGCTCTGAGTTTAGGTCTTTACCCAGAAAAAATGCATAATTTATATATTTGGCATTGCTTATAGAAAACCTAAAAGGCATATGCTGAAAATGGAAAGGGCTTAAACTTGGAGTTTAATATAATGAGTCTCTTTTTCATAGAAACAAATTTGTGAGGGCTGAATAATTCTGAAAGAAAAGGAACTCAATAAGAAGGAATGAACCTAGGGAAGGAAATATTCCATACGCTTCCTCTGGAGCTCACTCTACCCAAGGAGTAATGACTTAAGAACTAGTATTGTAACTAGCCAACGTCTGCATAGTACTTTAAAATTTGCAAGGCAAAACCACCCAGCTAACATCAAACAGTACAAGTAGCATTATGATATATATCAATAGATAAAAGACAGCCTTAACTCAAACTTATCTAGTGAATACCTCATGTAATGAAGAAAACCAGCACAGGACTCAAGCGCAAGTCGGTGTATGAAATTAGATTTCTTTACAATTAGGCACTGTGCTGATTAAAATGGCATTACTCGGGTGGTTTTCTTAAGAAAAACAGATGCTGTCTCAATTATCAAATGCTCATAAGCTAAAATTCACAGGTACTTAACTCTCACACATTGTTTGAACAGCTATTATAAAATTCTATCCCATTTAAAATCAAGTATGCGGGGGGAGGCAAAGGAGAATGTCCATTTAAAGAGACGAACTGACCACATATTCTTCCCAAGACCCCACTAAAATGACAGTAAAATGATGTTTAAAAAGTATGAGCGCCCGCAAGCAAAAAAAGAACAGCAGAGAAGACAGAAGGAGATGAGATTTCAAAGCCATTTGGAAGTGAATGCGAGTGACTGAAAACAGACAGGCTGTGTAAAAGCCCGTCAGGCTCCAGGGAGCTCCCGCCACCCCGAGAGCACCCAGGCGAGCGTGCCGGCAGGCAGGAGTGCTGAAGTTTAGGCTCTTCGTAATGTCAGTGTATTCTTGGACATCTGAGATAGCTAAGGGCTAGAGCAAGGAACACAGTGGAAAACGTAAAGATCAGTGAAAATGTGCTAAGAACTAACGGGTCCATTAGCTTACTTCCCACCTCCCTCCCACTCCTGCTCCTGAGGAACTCAATGGTTGAAGAGAAAAATATGTCCCCACATTGACATTTGCGGGTCCCCAATGAAACAGCTAGATTTCTCTATATCCCCACCATCTACTCTACCTGAAGTGAGATACACCAGTAGACAAGCCCACTGGCCCACATGCAAAATGTTATTCCTAAATCACAGCAGCCAAAGATCCTCATATGTTTGAGTAAAGAGATACAAAAAGAAATATAAAGGGGAGAAAACCAAACCAAAAACAAACAAGCACATACCACCAAAAGCCTTATTTGTATCTCAGAAAGAATAAGAACAGAAAATGTTATAGAACAGAGCACTTTGGAACAGAGCATAAATATGTTGGCTATTAAAATCGAAAAGCTAAAATTTAAACAAACAAGGCTGGAAAATAAAGTTGACTGAATTTCACAGAGAACAGAATTAAAAGAAAACTATCAAACCTCTAAAGGCACAACACAAGATAAGACAGGTACATTTCCAAGACCAAAAGACAATATTTTCCAGGCTGAAGGGATCTGCTGAGTGTCCAACACAATAGACGAGAAGGGACTGCAGGGGAGAGCAGGTCCAGGAAGAATGGTGTGGGAGGCTCAGGGTGACACCTACTACCGGGGGAGAAGAAGCAAAAGGGCCAAAGAGGAATCGCCCCAGAAATAAAGAATTGATAAATTATGCGATGTTTTGAAAAAAAATAGGTAATGGTGGATTTGTTGGAGCAATTTGAAAAAAACTGCAGATATGTTTTCATTCACATAATTTTCTATAAACCTCAGACAAATATTAACATCAGGCAATGCACCTCACACAGGCACGCACCCTCACATAGTCTTAACAAGGTAAAAATTAATTATGAATTCAGCTAAAATTATGATAGAACGATACTGGAGTAAGTAACAATGTAACAGCTAATTCCGCATATTTCATAAGTGGAAGCAATGAGATAATGTCTGAAAGTGAGAGATCAAGATAAAACATTATATTATCAAATGGAAGCAAATACCAAAAGAACAGCTAGATAAGTGAAAACTGATTTGCTCTGGGAAAGAAAATTAAGGGCTGCCAAAGGGTGTGTAGGGGTTTTCTATAAAAATCTTTCCATTTTATTTGATTTTTTAATAAAACCGTATGCATGTATTAGTTTGACAAAAACATTTCTTTAAATAAAGGAAAATATGTCAAAAGCAATAAGATGATGAATTTTATTGAGAGTAATAAAATCACTTAACAATGTGCCACTTCAGTATTTGATTAATAATGTTACTGACAAACCACCAAACCCAATTATATTAACTACCCATTCCCCCCACCTTCCTGAACACACACTGTGCTCACTGTTGCAATCACGTACCTCTGTTTTCCAAACACCTTTGCTCCTGTAATCCTTTCTTCCTAAAACGAACACCATCTGTGGGAATTCTACCAGCCCTCCAAAGCCCAGCTCAAGTACTAATTCCTTCTTCCATAAACCCTCCTTTATCATCTGACTTAGAAATGACTCCTCGCTGTCAACCCCACTTTATTCTGTGTATCCTGGCTCTCTGTGTACATGTTCTAGTTCCCTAATAAAACTGTAAGTTCACTGTTGGCAGGACAGTATCCTACTTTTCTATGTGATCAGTAAAATACCAAACAATGCCTTCACCTCAATTTCATAATTGAAAATTTTTCAATCACTGATTTAATATAAAAAAAAGTCCTGTACTATATATAACAGGCCATATTTGCAGGCTTATGCTTTCATTAAAATTATATAAAATATTTTTAAAAATAAAAATTGATAACTGGTAGCCATTCCAAAAATATTCCCAAATGAATTTCTGGAAGATATGGTCCATATTGTGTGATTTACCAGCTCAACCAACAATCAAAACTTCAAGTAGTTTCAATTAACTTGGGCAAGAATTTTGAAATCTTCATTTAACTCCCAACTGGAACTCATTTTTTCCCTTTTCCTTTCTCCTCCTTAATCATTAGGCAGGTAGGTGCACTTATTCTTCTGTAATTTTTTTTTAAGAGACAGGGAAGTTAGGATACAGAAAGGATAAAGAAATCAATTTTAAGGTTAAAAGTGGAAAACTTGAGGGAAATCATACTAAATGGTTTGTCTTCGTATAACTAAGAAACCAAGGGGTGGAAGCGAGGGTTGAGGATAAATTGGGACATAAGTACAGGGAAGGAAGACTGCATTAGAACTATGGATGCCTGTGTCTCATCTCTAGAGATGATGATTTAATTGGCGTAGGATGTAATGATCTCTGGGATTTTTCAAAGCTTCCCAGATAATTCTTCTGGGCTTCCACAGTTGAGAAGCACTAACTTAACATTTATTAAACATATATGACTGACACTGTTTTAAGTGCTTTAATGGATAAACTCAGTATCCACAACAAACTCAGGAAGTAAACACGACTATGAACAAACTACGACAACAGTTAGGGAAACTAAGTGTGGTGGTTTCACAATGTCCACAAAGTCTGACACTTCTTCCTTCAAAAGATGGTGCCTAATTCCTCTCCTCTTGAATATGGGCCAGATTAAGGACTTCCTCCTAATGAATAGAATGTGGGACAAATGATGCTATTTGACTTCTGGGGCTAGGTCATTGAAAAGATAGCCTCCATCTCTCTTGATGTGCTTACTCTGGGGGAAGCCAGCGACATGTTATGAGAACACTCAAGCAGCCATCAGGAGAGGCCCATAGAGAAAGGAACTGAGGCTTCTCACCAAGAGCCAGCACTAAATTGCCAGCCATGTGAATGAACCACCCTAGAAGCAGATCTCCCAGCCCCAGTCAAGCCTTCAGATAATTGCAGCCCTTTGACAACTCTTGAGAGCAACTCCCTGACAGACTCTGAACTAGTGCTGCCTAACTAAACCACACCTGAATTCCTAGCCCACAGAAACTATGACAGAAAATACATGTTTATAGTAGTTTTAAGAAAATTGTTACGTAACAATAGATACCTAATATACTAAGGCACAGAAAGGCTAAGTAGCCTGTCCATACCAGTGCAGCGGGCAGTGGGCAAACAGATTTGTAACTAGTCAGAATGGACCCAGAGCCTATGCTCTAAGCCACATGCTATAATTTCTTTCTTCAAAATGAAGATTATCCTATCTGTACCTCATTAGAGTTGATGCTGGGATCAAAAGAGGTTATATAAATAAAATATCTTCTAGGTATTATGCAGTGAGGAGTCACTAGCACCTATTATCACTAGAAGGAATAAATTCTTAAAGAGAATCAATATTAAAATACAAACAAAAATACAGAAAATTATCTATACAAAAAACGAACACACACCCCAGTAACATTTTTTTCCACAGCTTATCATTTGTTTTAAACTCATTCCTTACTCCTAGCTCTGCTAGTCATCTTTAAAGATTTCCAAGAAAAAAAACATCAATTCTGTAGTCATGATTTCTATACCAGAGACTACCTAGTTAGCACCCACTGTAGGCATTTTACTAATTAATTTTTAATCATACATATACCAAACTGTGATAAGTTTTTAAAAGTAGTGTTATGGGGCTTCCCTGGTGGCGCAGTGGTTGAGAATCTGCCTGCCAATGCAGGGGACACGGGTTCGAGCCCTGGTCTGGGAAGATACCACATGCTGCGGAGCAACTAGGTCCGTGAGCCACAACTACTGAGCCTGCGCATCTGGAGCCTGTGCTCCGCAACAAGAGAGGCCGCGGTAGTGAGAGGCCCGCACACCGCGATGAAGAGTGGCCCCCGCGCGCCGCAACTAGAGAAAAGCCCTCGCACAGAAACGAAGACCCAACACAGCCATAAATAAATAAATAAACCCAAAGTTTAAAAAAAAAAAAAAGTTGGTAAAAAGAGAAGGTCTTATTAAAAAAAAAAAAAAAAAAAAAAAAAGTAGTGTTATGGACTAAATTTCGTCCCTACAAAATTCGCAGGCTGAAGCCCTAACCCCCAACGTGACTGTATGTAGAGGCGGGGCTTTTACAAAGGTAATTAAGGTTGCGTGAGGTCATAGAGCTGAGGCTCTAATCCAAAAGAACTGATGTCCTTACAAGAAGGGGAAGAGGCAGGAGAGCACACACACAGGAAAGGCCACGGGAGGCAGCAGTGAGAAGGCACCACTTGCAAGCTCAGGAGAGCTCCAAAAACTACCCTGGCCAGCACCTTGATCTTGGACTTCCAGTCTTCAGAACTGTGAGAAAATACATTTCTGTTGGTTAAGTCTCCCCGTCTGTGGTATTCTTTTATGGCAGCCTGAGCTGACTTATACGCACGGTATGATGGAAAAAGCTTGGGCTTCGGAGTGAGGCAGATCCTAGCTCTGCACATTCTAGCTGCTTGCTCTTTGGTAAGTAACTTACCCTCCCCTAACTTCACTTTTCTTATCTATGAAGTATCTGTAGGAGTAGCTGTAATGGAGTTTGGAAGGCACACATATGTAAAGCCTCTAGGCAAAATCTTGGCACAGAAAAGGTACTTAAATCATGATGAAAGGCATATAAAATCCCCTTGCTGTCATCCGTTTACAGCTACAATATTGTCCACACGTAAGTGGTGCTCAGGATTATAAGTATGAACACGGTTAACTCTACAAAGGTGACTATAAAGTTCACATCTTCAGCCCTGATACCCCTCTCCCAAGCACTGATGTTCATTTTATCCATTTAAAATGAGTTCCTCATCATGGCCCCATAATCTTCCCTTCTTGACTTCCATTATTGTTATTAACAGACCAATTACCAAGATGCCACATCAGGATCTCTCCTCTTTCTTCAATAACAACAGCTGGATCTCTGAGATAGGAGACAGACAATAAAGTCCCCACAAAGAGATCATCAGATCCTACCAAGCTAATAGCATCTGAGCCTTTGGGCTAAGTCCCAAATTCACCTGAAGGTAGAGAAGGAGCATTAGTCAGTCACAGAAGGTTCCTAGAAAGTTGAAGACTGGGCTTCTTCATTTCAGGACAAAAGATCAAGTCTACCAGGCTGAAGCATTTTATAAAATGTTAAGACCCACCCTAGGTACAGATAGAAAAGATTTGAATTACTGAAGACAAAACAACGTTAGTTGCCTTAAGCCTTGTCAAAGCACAGGAGTTGGCAGGGAGCTCTCCCCAGTGCTATGTCAACCTTGCCTCAGAATTTCCTTCCTAATTTAATTGTTTCCATTCACAAAAGTTTAATAAACGCCCTCTGCTGCTGTGGCCTTCCCAGGTGCCATTTCTGTGGGCTTCACCAAAGTTATGGCCACCAGAGTCAGGCCACCATGCTACTCGTCCCACAGTTTTTCAAGTCACCTAAACTCAAAACTTAGGGTTATCTTTCACTCCTTTCTTATGCTCACCCTCTAATTATCAGCTATCATGTTTCTGCTCATGTTTTCTCTCTAATATCTCTGTCTCTGGTAACCTTCCTTTAAGATTCCATTACCAGTTTCTGTTTGGGATGATGAGAAAGTTCTGGTAATGGGTAGTGGTGATAGCTGTACAACACTGGGAATGCACTTAATGTCACTGAACTGTATACTTTAAAATGGTTAAAATGATCAATTTTACATTATGTATATTTACCCCAGATTTAAAAAAATATTCCATTGCCTATTACTTATCAGATACAGGTCGTTAGGACCAAGATTTCTGCCAGTATTCTAGATAGTCCCCCTGCACCCAGCCTCTCCCCATCCAACCATCTTACACAGCACAGCCTGAAATACTGCTTCCATCATATGACTTCTTTCTTCAAGTACTTACTACTTACAGGTAAATATTAGTTCCTTCAGCCTAACGTTCAAGACCCTCTACCACCTAGTCTCAACCTACTTTTTAAATTATATATTTGGCAAATTTCCTTTAGCTATGGACAACTCTGTCAGACATTCCTGTCTTACACTGACAGTGTTTTTACTCACGCCCTTTCCTCACCTAGAAGATTTTCCTCTCCATTCAAATTAATTTTACATACCCCAGTTTTACTTTTTTCACCAAGTATTCTCTGATTACCATAATCCAGGTTGGCTTCCTCCTCTCCTTGTGATCACCAACTGAATGCATTACTCATCTGAAGGACTACAGAAGGTATGCAACATACATTCTACCTCCTCAATTAAATAGCACACTCCTTGAAGTCAAGAAGTTTAATCTTTTATTTCTTGGGACCATCCAGTATATAAGTAGATGGTGTTAAATAAATATTGATGGATTGATCCAACTCAAACAACAAAAAGAATATTCCATTATGAGGCAGAAATATTTGTATTTACATTATAGAAGATTTTTCAATAGAGAGCATTCAAATACTGTAAAGGGATTTCTAGTTAATTCTAAATTAAATGAATCCTATCCTAAAATCATTTTATTGCTTGACATTCATATTTATTCCCCAAACACATCTGAAATTATTAAAATAAAAAATAGATCTATTACTGGCCCACCAAGATAAGGATAAAATATCAGAAGTCATGGAATATAGCCAAACTGAGACAATTATACTGGAAACCTAAATAAAGGAAGGCAAGTTGGTACAATCAGAGATAGGTTTAACATGACAACAGAAAAGGATAATCACTGAAGATCCTTTAGAGTCTCTCTCTTAAAGATGAATTGTCTAAAGCAGGCATCTGACAGAAGCAAAAGGCTCTGGCAGAAATCAACTTCAGATAGAACTTTTTGATAACACCTGGTAGGCAGGTATATTGGTTTGCTAACTAAAAATATATACAGTCTCAGAGCTTTAGACACTAGACAAAGTCTAAAGTTGATAATTATCTAAAGCTGATAATTTTTTATAAAGAGGAAAGAATCTAAATGTCCATGCACACAGGGGGCCACTGCTGATCTATAAGATCAAAGGGTGATCTAGAGCACGGGTTTGCCCACAGGCGGCAGCCATGCCGTCCTTGGTGGCACTTGTGGTTTAGCTTAAATGTCTAAAAATATACTAAGTTGGGCCTCCAGAATTCCATCCTCTAAAGTATGGAAGAGATGAGCTTGAGCTGAAAATTTTTAAGTTATATTCAATTACAAATAGCTTGCTCTTTATACAGGATACAATTCGAAGGCCCACAACATTTTTTTAAAAAAAGAAATCTGGCATTGATTTGTGACAGACTATCAAAAAAAACTATTTAATCTGGTGTCATAAGGATTGAAATATAAAAATAGGGTAGTCTTTACTAGGGAAATTGTATCAAAAAGTTTTATTATATATTATTGTCTAACAGAAAAGAGATGAGAATATTATAACAGGCCAAGTGTAATACCTGCTTAGCGAGTCTGCAAAGAGCCTTCAACCTCTGGCTTTGGAGTGACCAGTTGCAGCGGGTACCCTCTGCTGTGAGAGTGCTGTGCGCAGGGTGAACCAGCAGAAGCACAGAAGCCCTACTTGCATGTTTTCTACCTGGACTATTAAAGAGGGAAGTTTATTTTATAAAGGCTATACTGTCTGGCACCTAAGACATACTTTATTCCCTCTACTTAGCAGCTTACCTAACTTGTAAGTACTTCATTAGTACTTCCTTTACTGAACTTCTCAGATCTAACCTCAGAGGTTTTCAAGGAATGAGAGAATACTACCAATAAAGCAAAAATTAGTTTTTCTGCCCCATTCAGAATTTGTTATTTGTGCACAATCACACAACCCCCAAGGCTGACTAAATAAGCAGTCTTACTTCTAGTAGAATGATACCCCTTGCTTTTTCTGATGCATATCAACTTTTTTAGCCACCAAGAAAACATGTCATGAATGATAATTTACAAAGAAAACTTGAATTATAACACATTACTATAATGTAAAAATTAACAAAAAAATAAAATAAAACAGTGCATTCTCATTATCAAATGAAAGCTATTCTAGGAAATGTGATAAACACTTTTAAAATTCACAAGTATTCACAAGTAGTAGTAGTACAAAAAGATAATATTATGATTATAGTATTATAAGTTATAATAATATATAATTATAGTATTATAAATTATAAGATATAATATTAAGAGTAACAAAGATTCCTTGTAATACTAAATATTTGATTACTAAATATTTTGTATTAAGCACACAATATTGTAAATCTTCAACTTGCTTTTGTAGCAATTATTTTAAATGTAACTTACTGATAAAAAAACTTAAAAGCACTGAAGAAAACCGTAACAGACAAACAGTTCTGCAATTTTTGCTTTCATATTTTATTCCTGTTTTTCAATAGAATACAACATGGCCTTCTCACTTACTCATTCTTTAGCATACTACATATGAATAGTTATACCACTGCTTTAAAGGAATGTGGCTTTAAGTAACATCCTTCTTAATCTGGTATCTAACACTCTTATAAAATACATTTCCCATTTTCACCCTAACTTGGCAAAAAAAGGGAAAGAAATGGCTTTTCAAAGCTAAATCATCTTTCTTCCTGTATTTAGGAGGGAGAACTCAATAATGATTATGCCTAAAATTAGTACCTTGAAAAATGAAGATTCTTCATTTAAAACCACCTTATAATACAATCAATGTGATACACCACATTAACAAATTGAATAAAAATCATATGATCATCTCAATAGATGCAGAAAAACCTTTTGACAAAATTCAACATCCATTTATGATAAAAATTCTCCACAAAGTGGGTATAGAGGAAATGAATCTCAACATAATAAAGACTGTATACAAAAAGCCCATAACTAACATCACACTCAGTGAAAAGCTGAAAGCATATCCTCTAAGATCAGGAACAGGACAAGGATGCACACTTTTACCACTTTTACTCAGCACAGTATTGGAAGTCCTAGTCACAGCAATCAGTCAAGAAAAAGAAATAAAAAGAATCCAAACTGGAAAGGAAGAAGTAAAGCTGTCACTATTTGCAGATGACCTGATACTATACACAGAAAATCCTAAAGATGCCACCAAAAAACTACTAGAGCTCGTCAATGAATTTGGTAAAGTTTCAGGGCACAAAATTAATATACAGAAATCTGTTGCATTTCTGTACACTAACAACAATCAGAAAGAGAAGTTAACAACCCCATTTACCAATGCATCAAAAAGAATAAAATATCTAGGACTAAATCTAACTAAGGAGGTAAAAGACCTGTACTTGGAAAACTGTAAGACACTGATGAAAGAAACTGAAGATGACACAGATGAAAAGATATACAGTGTTCATGGATTGGAAGAATTAATATTGTTAAAATGACTATACTACCCAAAGCAATCTAAAGATCCAAAGCAATCCCTATCAAAATACCAATGGGTGTTTTCACAGAACTAGAAGACTTCTAAATTGTATGGAAACACAAAATATCCTGAACAGCCAAAGCAATCTTGAGAAAGAAGAACAGAGTTGGAGGTATCACGCTCCCTGATGTCAGACTATACTACAAAGCTATAGTCATCAAAATAGTATGGTATTGGCACAAAAACAGACATATAGATCAATGGAACAGAATAGAGAGCCCAGAAACAAACCCACACACTTATTATCAATTAATATGACAAAAGAGGCAAGGGGAAAGGACAGTATAATGGGGAAAGGACATTCAAGAAGTGGTGCTGGGGGCT
The DNA here is from genome assembly GCF_028021215.1 of Eschrichtius robustus. NCBI lineage: Eukaryota > Metazoa > Chordata > Mammalia > Artiodactyla > Eschrichtiidae > Eschrichtius > Eschrichtius robustus. The sequence continues at coordinate 10,065,527 of NC_090827.1, forward strand.
TCCCTGGTGGCGCAGTGGTTGAGAATCTGCATGCTAATGCAGGGGACATGGGTTCGAGCCCTGGTCTGGGAAGATCCCACATGTCGCGGAGCAACTAGGCCCGTGAGCCACAACTACTGAGCCTGCGCGTCTGGAGCCTGTGCTCCGCAACAAGAGAGGCCACGATAGTGAGAGGCCCGCGCACCGCGATGAAGAGTGGCTCCCACCTGCTGCAACTAGAGAAAGCCCTTGCACAGAAACGAAGACCCAACACAGTTAAATAAATAAATAAATAAATAAATAAATAAATAATAGTTAAAGGTGCTAATAATTAAAAAAAAAAAAAAAGAAGCAGTGCTGGGAAAACTAGACAGCTATATGCAAAAGAATGAAATGAGACCATTTTCTCACACCATATAAAAAATAAACTCAAACTGATTAAAGACCTAAATGTAAGACCAAAACCATAAAACTCCTCGAAGAAAACATAGGCAAAACACAGACATAAATTGCAGCAATATTTTTTTGGGCTGTCTCCTAAAGCAAAGGAAACAAAAGCAAAAATAAACAACTGGGACCTAATTAAACTTAAAAGCTTCAGCACAGCAAAGGAAACCATTGACAAAATGAAAAGACAACCTATTAAATGGGACAAAATATTTGCAAAAGATATGACCAATAAGGGATTAATATCCAAAATATGTCAATAGCTCATATAATTCAACATCAAAAGAACAAACCGATTAAAAAATGGCCAAAAGACCTGAATAGATATTTTTCCAAATACATACACATGGCCAAACAGGCATATGAAAAGATGCTCAACATCGCTAATCATTAGAGAAGTGCAAATCAAAACCACAACAAGCTATCGCCTCATACCTGTCAGAATGTCCGTTATCAAAAAGAACACAAATAACATATGTTGGTGAGGATGTGGAGAAAAGGGAACCCTTGTACAATGTTGGGGGAATGTAAATTGGTGCAGCCACAATGGAAAACGGTATGGTGGGTTCTCAAAAAACTAAAAATAGAACTACCAGATGATCCAGCAATTCCACTCCTGGGTATATATCCAAAGAAAATGAAAACACTAATTTGAAAAGATACATGCACCCCAACGTTCACAGTGGCATTATTTACAATAGCCAAAATATGGAAGCAAACTAAGTGTCCATCAATAGATGAATGGATTAAGAAGATGTGGTATATATATTTAATACATACACATATACAATGGAATAGTACTCAGCCATAAGATAAGAATGAAATTTTGCCTTGGCAGCAACATGGATGGGCCTAGAGGGTATTATGCTTAGTGAAATAAGTCAGACAGAGAAAGACAAATACTGTCTTATCACTTAAATGTGAAATCTAAAATAATAAAACAAATGAATACACATAACAAAACAGAAACGGACTCACAGATATAGAGAACATACTAGTGGTCACCAGTAAGGAGAAGGAAGCGGGAAGGGGCAAGATAGGTTGGGGTAGAGGATTAAGAAGTACAAACTACTATTTATCAAATAAATAAGCTACAAGGATATATTGTATAGCACAGGGAATATAGCCAATATTTTATAATAACTTTAAATGGAGTATAACATGTAAACATTTTGAATCACTACGTTGTACACCTGAAACTAATATAATATTGCAAATGAACTATACTGCAGTGAAAAAAAGATGTTTAAGAACATTTAAAAAATCAATTTTAACTATGTTGTACACCTGAAACTAATATAATATTGCAAATGAACTATACTGCAGTGAAAAAAAGATAAACTTTAAGAACATTTAAAAAATCAATTTTAACCTCAGTTATGTAAAACAACTACTGTTTTAGGACTCAGTCTTGCTTATAAGGAAAGCCCACCAGTGACTTTTCGGTCTCAAAGGTCACTAACCAAACACAATTTAATTAATTAATATTTCCTACACAGAATTTCATGCCTTAGTCTTAGTATCAATACTTCCATGGCAGTCACTAACTAGTCAGAAAAGAATTTCTTTGGTCCCAAAGCATCAGGGCTTTTCAATATTATGTTATTTACGTATTCATATGCCAATAGTCTTAGAAATTACATTTAATATAATGGTATTTCATCGTCAGTTTGGCATTATTTTAGGGCAGAAGATGAAGATCTAGAGTGAAATAGCAAGATGATGGTTATGGAGAGACCACAAATATTTAGCATCCTATTTTAATATTTAGAATTTAAATATTTAATATTTAAAACCTTAGTGTTAGCTGAAAACTAAAATTGCTTTAATTCCTAGAAGGATTCAGTGTACTGACCCTGAAAGAGCTGAATGAACCGAGGCTGCAGCGCCGAGGTGATCACGCCCTCCGGCAGCTCCCTCAGGAAGAGCTTTAACAGGCTGGCAGCGGCACAGACGTCACCGTCCCTCCCCAGCTCCACGGGCACCCCACTCTCAAACTTCCATCGAAGCTGTTCCACCACCCTGACGTTGCCATTCACCCGAAAAAGGCCTTCCTGGGCGAGTCCTGGAACAGCAAAGTACATGCACAGAAAATAACAGAGGTCTCTCACAAACAGGTACAAACTCTGAAGAACAGTGACGTAAATAAATCTCAGTACAGAATTTTCTGAATAATTATCAAGCACTGGAAGATTTTCGCGTCCTATAAAAACGTTTTCTTAGAATAATACATCTTCCCATCTATTACATACCAACTACAAAGATCCTAAGTGGTTATAAAAGCTGACGTCTAAAACTAAGGTTAGGACACATACAAACACAGAACACGTACTACTCTATAAAGAAATTTCATTCATATAATTTTCTACAGTGTACAACAGAAACTTACCCTGGGCTCCGAAAGCAGCTTAGCATTTTGAGAACAACTATTTAAGAAAAAACTAACATGTACGTAAAAAATTTTAACTCTATGTGATTACCTTTGTAATAATTTGATAAAGAACTATTACTTCTTTAGTAATTAATAAATTCAAATGATAAGACTCAGAGACTGTAAAGTAGCGCAAGACAAGATCCTTGCCTTTAGCCAATTGATTTGTGATTATTAGTGCTGGCTGGGGTCAGCAGAGAAGGCTTCACGGAGGAGCCACTGGCTCCACTGCATAATCTTTGGCTAAAGCACAGTCAAGACCGGGGGGGACTGAGGCTGATGTACCGCGAAGCTAATGAAGTTTAAGCTTCAGGGCCCCTCATTTGTTGGGGCCCTTTCCAGTGCTCTGTCCCTAATTCTGTACTCTAAATTTTGTGTTCTTTTTCTTAAAGAGGGTCCCAGGAGGACTAAGCATCAGACCCACAAAAACTTGATCTATCCCTGACACTTTGTCAGAGAAACAAATATATGAACTGAGAAGCAGAGAGAGGAGAGCATGAAGAAAGGTAGGCAGATGAAAATATGGAGTGCTTAGGTCAAAGAGTGATAGGGTACTAAAATGGAAGAAATGGTCAGTAGAGGGTCATGAATGTCAAGGGAAAGAGTGAAGACTTTATCATTATTTATCATTGGAGCATTAAATGTGTGTGAGCTGGGGGCGGGCAGGGGAGAGACACAACATAATCGTGGTTTAAGGAAGACCTAGCTAGCAAAGAAGCAGAGAATGGAGAAGGCAGAGAGCTTGCCTTAGGGGGACTACAGTCTACTGTAAGACAGATTATGGTGGGAAGGAAGTGAAAAGGAGAGAATGAAGATGATTTGGTACTTAGTACAAAAAGAAAACAGGGGAGAGGAAAGGTTGAAACCTAACTTTAAGGTTTGAAAACTAGAAATCCAGGAGAAAGCATTGCAACGGATAAGGTGAACTGAGGGGGAAGGGTGGCAGCTGCTTTAAGGTAGAGGATAATGATTTCCAGCTCAGTGTGCTGGATTCAAAGAGACAGAGCACCATGAAAGCAAGTGAGTCAGACCACGGAGGGTTGTTAAAGGTGTAAGAAACATTCTAAGAAAAGAGCGACCCAAGGACTCAACTTACCACTCTCCTTTTGAGAGCTTAATGGTGGATTTTAGCAATGACCTAGAGCACTGAAGCCTATTAGATTTATTTAGATGGGAGGTGTTTGTTCATATCAGCCTTGGCTTCTCTCTCTTTTCTCCTAACTGTGTTGCTCTTTCTAAAGAAAAAGGAAGCTAATTTCATCTTAGTTTATAATTTGATAAAACATCTTATGAGCCCTTTAATTCAACAAACATTTAATGAGTACCTGGCACTATGTTAGGTACTAAAAAAAAAAAAAAAATCAACCATGAGAAAAAACTTCAAACACCACAAGGATCCTTACGGAGTTTGTCGCCTGGTAAGATGTTTATGTTCTTCTACATATACACGTATTATTTGGTTATGAAGAACATGAGTATCAAAAATTGACATGAATTTTAGCTCCAATTTTGACAAAAATCTGTGAAACCAGAGACGCTATTAAAAATATTTAACAACCAGTATGGCCAGGGCACCATGTAATCAGAGGAGACACCAGTAAGTTTGTGTGCTAGGCAGCTTGTCCACTGGCCCCAGTGATCCCCACCTCTTGGTATCCATATCATGTATAATCCCCTCCCCGCTTGAGTGCGGTCTGGACCTAGTGACTTGCTTCTAACCAAGAGAATGTGATTAGGTTCCAAACTCACTTCTGAGATTGGGTTATAAAAGACTGTGAAGCCTACTTTGTTTCCTTGTGTTCTCTCTCTCTCTGGTTCTTCTTGCTTGCTCACTGTGATGAATCAGCTGCTATTTTGTGAGCTCCCTTACAAAAAGGTCCACGTGGCAAGGAACTGAGGGCGGTTTCTGGACAACAGCCAACGAGTAACCGAGACCCTCAGGTCAACAGCCCGCAAGGATCTGAATCCTGCCAACAAGCACATGAATGAGCTTGGAAGTGAACCTTTCCCCAGTCACGTCCTGGTATGACTGCAGCCTTAAAGAGTCCCTAAAGACAAAAGACATAACTAAGCTGTGCTCAGATTCCTGAACCACAGAAGCTGTGAGACAATAAACACTGTTTTAATCTACGATGTTCTGGGGTCATCCGTTTTGTAGCAAGAGATAACTAATGGGATATGCCATTCCCTTTAATACTGCAGAATATCGGTTGCTATCAGGAGACTTCAGCTTAGTCGTTTGTAAAGCTTTCAAGTTCTGTTTCCTCTACTCCACAAAGCTTCATCTGTGACTTCAGAGACATATACTGGCATCAAGCAGATAGCACCCAATAAAAGAGAACCCCATTCCTGGTCAAGGCGCAGATCCTGAAGATATAGAATTTTATGACATAGTCCTGTATCTTACCCAGCTCCAGAGCCTGTTTTTGGACCAGCAGATGCCCCTGGGTCTGATTTCACAGTGTTTTTCTAGCTTTGTCCTGAGGTTCCCTCTTCCAACAAGGTTTTTTGACCTTTTCCTCAAATAAATATACTTCCAGTTATTCAAAAATAGCTACCCATCTCCAAGAACTGGCTTTGGTCTTGAAGTTCCTGATCCCCCCGGACCTTACTAGAGGAAAGAGAAGCTATAAATGGAAGTCATCAAAGTCAGTGCTTCTCAACCATTTTTTCTGCCCTCATGCCATTTATTTGCACAACTCTCCTCCCTCAGGAACATCTCTCACCCAAAGAACTGTTAGGATACTTAGTGATTTTTCAATCCGGAGAAGTTTACTTCTGGACATGGCTATATTACACTCTGGCAAAAAGAATCCACGTAGTTTTTAAAAGTCCCTTACGAACTTATAATATATACAGTACCCATTTGAGGCTTACCAGATTATATAATCTCTAATCTTTCCTACTCTAAATTTTTAGGAAATGATTATAACAGAAACGTTAGAGGGAGGAGATGTTTAGAAAGCTTTATGGAGTTACTGTCATACATTTGAGATTCTGTCATATTTGATTTCATGAGATATGGGTTAATCATCACGAAACAGCAACTTATAAATGGTTTAGTAATACCAAAAAATAATATATAACACTGACAACTACTTTCTTGTACAACTGCAGCCTTTATTTATAATACTATACAGTTATATTTATTTATAATATAATAATATTTATAATATATTTTTAATTTAAAATTTAATCTTTATTTATAATATAATACAGTTTATAAATACAACTGCAGTATTTATTTCAAAGTCTGATGAGTACGTGTATGAATGTATGAATACATCAACAGAAATGAAATATGCCAGAAGTCAGAATTTTTCTTATTGGCACCCTGGCCCTGAAAGTCATGTGACAATATGTAAGCATATTCTGACATCTAGTGGTAAGTGGCGAAACCTACACTATTTAACTATCCCACAGCATCTTAATGGTGAAGTAGAAGGAATCCAGTAACACTGTCAGCAAGATTAGTTATTGTAAAATAGTATAAAGATGATATGCCTCGTAACTTATAAGATTTTCCTTTGAATGGAAAAAACGTGTATGTTTTTCTGTTTTTTCTTTAAAGAAAAAAGGCCAAAGTCTATTGAACAGGCCTTAATATAGGCCTTTATAAATGCTTTCTGTCCTAAAATTCCTTTATAATAATAAAAGGTTTCCCTCATGTCGAGTTGTTATGTATCTACATTTACATTAAACAACAAAGTATGACCACAATATCTACCTATGGTTAATTATACAACCAATCACCCCATATCCCGTACCTGACAGAGTGCCTACTGTATCAAGGTCCACAACAAATATTTGACTTAAACAGCTAAATAAAACTAATTGAGGTATCTTGCTCTCAAACTTACACAGGCTCCTTGGTTTATTAACATGATATCGATAGTTTCAAATACAGAAAGGGGCTTCTGGTTGTCTATGGAGTAATTAACTACATAGCCTTTCCAAATACAGGGCAGGTGCCCTACCCTAGTTTGCCCCATCAAGATTCTGATTCAGGGGCTTCCTTGGTGGCGAATGGTTAAGAATCCGCCTGCCAATGCAGCGGACACGGGTTCAAGCCCTGGTCCGGGAAGATTCCCACATGCCGCGGAGCAACTAAGCCCGTGTGCCACAACTACTGAGCCTGCGCTCTAGAGCCCACGAGCCACAACTACTGAGCCCATGCGCTACAACTACTGAGCCCACATGCCAAGAGCCCGTGCTCCGCGACAAGAGAAGCCACTGCAGTGAGAAGCCCACGCACCGCAACGAAGAGTAGCCCCTGCTTGCCGAAACGCACAGCAACGAAGACCCAACGCAGCCAGAAGTAAATAAATTAATAAATTTTCAAAAAAGATTCTGATTCAGTAGATCTGAGGTACTGCCAATTGCATGGGTATTCTGAAAAGATTCCACTAGTGACCATTTCACATCCCTGGTTAAGAATGACTGAGCCCACTAAGACATTTAGTTTTGCATTACCTGAACACACCCTATTAAAGTACAGCTAAGGGTATGCCAAGGAGAGGCAGAAGAAAAGCAATCTCTAATTCCAATTTTTCCCAGATTTTCATACATTGATGGTGTGACTATAAAAAACTGGTTTATTTTAACTCCTGGGGTTGATTATAAGTGCACATTATCTTTTGACCCAGCAGTCCACTTCTAAAGGTTAGCCTACAGACACATCACAGCGCTTGATACGTGTTAAAGGTCAGCCACTGAACCACTGTTTGTAGACATCAGCAGACTGGAAACAATTCAAGGCTGATCAGGATGAGACTGGTTAAAGCAGTGACACGTACAACCATAAAGTGGAAGAGCGTGCAGGGGAAAAAAGAATTAAATGAGGAAAGCTCTTTATGTGAAATGGAACAGTCTCCAAAATATACTGTGGAGTGATTTTTTTTGGCCGTGCTGTGCAGCACGTGGGATCTTAGTTCCCCGACCGGGGATCGAACCCATGCCCCCTAAAGTAGAATTGCAGAGTCTTAACCACTGGACCGCCAGGGAAGTCCCGAGTGTTTTGTTTTGGTTTTTTTTTAAGAGGATTCATAAACGGTGTACACTGTGTGCTATGTTAAAAGGGGGAAAAATACACATATCTGCTTATATAGCCAAATATCTTTGTAAGAACATAGCAAAAAATAGTATAGTAATATTGTCTCTGGGAGGGGAAATGAATGGTCAGGGGACAGGGTTTGGAGGGAGAGACTTTTCACTATATACCCTTCTGAATTTTGAACCACATAAATAGATTAATATGCAATACTTTTAAAAAGATTAAAAGTGAAAATGATTTTACATAAGAGTAACCTCAAAAGGCTATTATTCAATCATAGTTGCATAAAAGGTCAGAACACTAATGATGCCAAAACCAAAATATTATTTTAGGTGGTCACACTTTGGCATCCAAATGAGTAATACTGAACAACCCTATTTAAGATATTAAATGAATTACCTAGAGATCCGTTTGTAGCTAAGTCAGTAGGATACAGTTTTACTCAATACTGAGTGTGTAAATGAGTCCTGTCAAAGCTCTAACTCAGCAACATCTGGCTTCAGGATCCTCTAGGCCAAGGGCCCATCTTCCTGCCATGCTGCATATAACACCTTTGTATTTAACCTGTTTAAAGTATTTGAACAAACCCAGAGCTGTTCTCTAAGAATCTCACCCTCCTGCAGCTATCTCCCTCCAAAAACAAGGAGATAACGCCTACGGGTTAAGAATGCAAACCTGGCTCTTCAGTTTTCAGAACAAAATACCATTTTGTCACCTACATACCAAGTAACCTGAAAAAGTAGCTGTTTTTCAACTAACACAAAACACCTGACAACCTTCTGAGGTCTGAACTGTCTTGCCATATATTCCCTGTGACAAGCAGACACATGTTCCTACAGAAGAAAGGCGGTGCCATGCCTCTCAGGCATTTCCAATGCAGCCACTTTCTCAGCAGAAAGAACGGACTCGGAATCACGGCAAGATTCAGGGGCGGGAGCAAACTGTGCCAAGTACAGAATTTCTTCCAGGTCTCAAGTTTTACCTTTAAAAATGCCCACAAATGTTATATTCTACTCTGCAGTGAGTCTTGTTTTAGTATAGAAATGTTGTTTCAGCATAGAAAATGAAAATTCCAAGCTCTTCCCTCTGAATACCTTCTTCACAAACCTCTGAAAGTTTATTGATATTTATTATATAGTTTGGAGTTCTCCCACAATACTGCCCTAGTTTGATAAGCCTCATTGTCTCAAATTATCCAGGTTTCTAAGTTCTATTTTAAATAAAATAATTTAAAAAGCTATAAAACATAATAGTTCTCAGCAACTAAGAGAGAGAGAATTTATCTTTTTATCGTGCAATGTACTGTGGCACTCTGCAATTATTTTACACAATTACTTGTATCATTCCAAAAGTTAATGTCCCCCCCAACACCATACTAGGTTATATATCATACTTTTTTTTTGGTATTCTCACTGAGTTTTGAAGGCAATCAAGGCATTCAGTAAGTTCATGACTGACCTCAAGCTGAAAGAGACGCTCAAAAAGTATTCTGTTACATTAAAAATTATTGACTCTCGGTGGGAATTTAATGAATCAAGACAACTCACTGTTAATATTAAAACAGCGTATTTTAGCACTAAAAACTAGGAATCATTCCAAACTAGAAACCTCAATAATTAAAGTGATTTCTCCATGGTAAGTTGAATTAAATATTTTCAAAAGAATGTTAAGCAGTCGTAATGCCCTTAACATCCTTTTATAAGGGCAAAGTATATTATGCCATAGTTCAATATTCTAATTAAGGTGGTTTAGGGAATATTCCAATAATGCATGATGAAGTAATTCACACAAAGCAACAGAGTTACAACACAACTGGACTTACCATGCATGGTCAAGTACTCCACTATGCTCCCCACGATAGCTGGAACGCCGTTCTCAGTCAGCCCCTGCTGGTGGAGGTCTTGGAGACTGACTCCAAATAACTTCGTATAGGTGGAATTCCTCTGCTCATTTAGTGGCACTGCCGCAATCTTTTTCATGTCTTCTTTCAGCCGAACTGCTGCTTTACTTTGCTTAAAATAGCGGAAGAAAAAAGAGCAGTCAGTCATGTTTGCCACAGGAGGCTGCAATGGTTACTACAGAATCACCTGAATCAAAGGGTAAGCGTTTGGAGGCTGTAGAGTAGTGGTCTTCACTTATTTTCACTTCAGCTCAAACCCAAATCCCTAACATCTCTCACGTGTTCCTCAGTGTTAGGAATGGTGCACACTGATATAACGGTTAAAAGGAGTGAAAAATAATGAGGCACCTAAAGCCACAACTTAAGCGTAGCTAAGAGAGGCAGCAATACACTGCAGTAGCTAAGATATATTACTACAGTAACCAGGGTGTGACTCACAAGTACCTCGTTAACAGGAAAATAAAACACTTATCGGAACACCGAAACCCCATGCAGATCCTGAAACAGTAAGATGTTACTGAAGACGAAAACTTATCTAGATGTCATCTTAAGGTAGCTTTAATTTGAAGGATTAGAAAAAAAATATGTATGTGTAGAAGGAACATTTATTTCTCTGATTTGATTATATCTGAATATCTCAGTAATATTTTAGCACATAAAAATCAAGGCAATTTTCTTTGAAGTTCAAAATGCTATAATCTCCGAAATAGCAATGTTTCAGGTAATCACAATTTTAAAAATTTCAACAAGACTGTACATATTATAAATAAAAAATGCAATTTACAGTCAATCAATTCAAGTTATCACCACGCTGAAAACTTCATACAAATTTGTTTCTTCCTTTTAATAGAAAATTTTTCCCCAAGGAAGTATTTTAAAAGATAAATTTTAATATGGTTTAATAAAACTAAATGAGGGATTTTTTTTTTTAAAACAGCATGTGTCCTACATAAATGTGTGTATCTGTAACTTTAAACACTGAAAAGATGGCAAAAAGCAAAAATTTTATTTGTGGACAGAGGAAGCAGATTAGGGGAAACACACCCTTTTTGAGAATGAATGCAGCAACTAACCTAAGTGTCAATATTGTAAGTGTAGGCTCATGTAGCTGTTACAATCTAAAAGAAGAAACATTACCACCATTGTAGAGATGAGGAAAGAAAGATCAAAGAGTTAAGAAGTAATCTGGTAAAAGTCATGGAACTGGTAAGAGTTCCATCATACTCTAAGTCCATGCTCCTCTCCTTAATTTAAATTTATATTAATGTTAAAGTACAGTTTGTGTATAACACAAACTGTGATAAATTCTACGTGTGACACATGACAATTACACGAAGATAGTTCTACAATTGTGATTTTTAGTAGGTTCCCTGTAGTTTCAATTTGATTTTGAATCTTACAATCTATAGAATCAGGCCAACTTTCATGGACATCTCTGCATCTTTTAATAGGTCATATTTGAAAGCCAGATTTCCCTAGTGACAATTCAGCAAACGTATAAAGTTACAGAATAGATTTAGCTATCTATTAATATTATAAATAAGGCATAGTGTTAGCTACTACAGAGTAGTATGGGCAAGAACTATCATCTCTGTTACCAAGGAAGTTACTTAACTAAGTCAAATCTGTAACCACTACTATTTTTGTGTGTGTAAGTTTAAAAACCTATCAATACCTTTCAAAAGAACACATGGGAAATTTCAGTCAACCAGGTCTATCTGGTGAGTAAGCAGCCAAAAAGTAACCTTTAATAATGAAACTTCGAAAATAGTCTCAAATGTTGCATCAGAAACAGCTGACAATGAGATTAAACCATACATGTTTTATCTTCTTATTTTCTTACAGACACAATATAGCAGAGTCGTTTAGAGCAGGGGTCCCCAACCCCCGGGCCGCGGACCATTACCGGCCTGAGGCCTGTTAGGAACCGGGCCACAAAGCAGGAGGTGAGCGAGTGAAGCTTTATCTGCCGCTCACCATCGCTCGCATCACCTCCTGAACCATCCTCCCCCCACGCCCCCCCACGCCCGCCTCGTGGAAAAATTGTCTTCCATGAAACTGGTCCCTGGTGCCAAAAAGGTTGGGGACCGCTGGTTTAGAGCGTGAACTGGGGAACCAGACTCCCTGTTTCGAATCCCATTCTGATCTCATTAGCTGTGCAACCTTGGACAAGTCACTTACACGCAGTTTCCCCGTCTACGAATGGGTATACCAGGAGTCCCTCGCTCAGAGGAATACATGAGGTTGGAAGGAGCTCATATACATAGAAGACTGAGAAGACTGTCTGGCATACTCAGTAAGTACTGATTATTATAATCATCACCATCATCATCATTCTTCCAGGAAATTATTCTGATTTCTTCTCAAAACAATTGAGAGATACTTAACCACTCCTGTACTCAAATGTTTTCGTGGACTAAAGATTGCTGTTGAAGAAGGCACCATGGTCTAGGCCTGTGGTTGGTAGATAGTCTGCCGACCTAATTATTCTCCGTGTATCTCAATCTCTTAAAATATATACGTATGACTTTTGAAAGATAGACATAAAATCATTTTGCATGTTAGTATCATAATTTCTCAAGTTTTTATTAGAAATTCAAGGTTTTCTTAGAAATCCTGTCTATATGTGACATTCTTTCGGCTAATAGCCCTGTTTTATATTCTGTCCTTTACTCAAGTACAGTCAGTATGTTGTGTCTCCTATTAACAGCATAAATAAGCAATCTTGGCATTATGGCTCAATATTTTCAAGGATGAGACGTGTAACTAACCTCACACATTTTGAACTGATTGCAAATTAAACTACCTGTTTACTCAGTACAGAGCCATACTACAAAGCAAGTTTATATGTAATTATAGTAATAAAGGAACATCTGATTATTAATTGGTAATCTAATTTAGGTTAATACATTTAAAAAGGTAAATATTGTTTAAAGACAACCACAATGAAAAAAAAAAAAACAGCTGTATTTTTAGAGACATCCAAATCAGTTCTTCACTGATGGACTTAGAACAAACATTAAAAAAATATCCTTTCTGGTAGGCTATAAGAAATATTCTATAGTTCCCTACTCACAGAAGAAATAAAATAACTGAGGAAATGGAAAGCCATTTATGATTAATTCCATTTAAACTGAAATTACTTTCCTTTATACAATGATAACATCACTATCTCTTTATAAATGTCAATATCTGTGGAATTTCAGCTTCCCTTCAAACACACATTTTACCTTTCTTGACCTAATATAAGTTGAAAAAGAAAGTTACTAATTGAGGTAATCTAAGTCAAACTTAACTGTTTAAACCTCTGTTTGCATACATTGCCATACACCACTTGAGTTCGGAAACTGGACTGTGTGTGTGTGTGTGTGTGTGTGTGTATAAAAGCAATATAGGTTCCCACATTAAAAAAGGCAGGGAACCTTGGGGTTTACTGCTAGAACAATCTGTAGGGACTAGTGCTTATAATATCACCTTAGGAATAAGGAAACCAGGGCCCCAAAACTTGTGGTGAACTCAGAAAGGGTTGAGCCTACAGCCCATGTCACCTGAATTTTATGTCAACATTCATTTTTATAATTGCATGCTGGGACCTTGCTTTTCTATACTTATTTGCGATAGAAAATAGTTCAGCTCGCTCACAGAATGCATGCACCAGGACAGTAGTGCATATGTGTTGATGTGGGGACCACTTAGTCTTCACTTCCCCTTTTTTCTAGTGACAAATCCTGACTGCCTTTGGGGGAATGACCGCACACTCACTGTGAACATCCTTGATGAGGCTGCCACTTACAACCGCTGCCCTGCCTTTAGCAAGAGCTGGGCTCTGGTGCCCTGGCAGGGAAATCAGACCCTCTGTCCTGCGGGCCACTGAAGCTTGAGCCGACTGTCACTGAAGGTTGAGAAAAATGGATGGAGCTAATTTATTCCAGCTGCAGTGCTCTCACAAGATGGTTAGCTTAACTAACCATGATGCACCTCTTGCCACCTGCATCACTGGAGCTGCCGTGAGCCTTTAGCTGCCCCTTTCTGACACCGGTCCTTCCGCTGTTCCTTCTGCATGGTGGGCCACTCTGTAACTTTCCAGTAAAGTTTCTTTGGGCTTAAGTTAGCCAGAACCCATTTCTGTTCTGTACACACACACACACACACACACACACACACACACACACACCACCAACTGATAAAAAGTACTCCAAAAAATAAAATAAAATAAACTAAAAGACTAATCAGAGCAAACAGAAAACCAGGCTTTTAGATAATGAGACAATCAGAATGAGAATGACAGCTAACTTTTATGGAACGTTTACAGAGTATGTCAGTCACACTTCCGAATACCTTAGATGGCTTCACTCCTTAAATCCTGATAAAGTGCCACTAGGAAGGAAGGTACTTTCGTGACCCTCATTTTACAGAGCAGCCAAGGAATGTGCTCCAGGTCCCATCAAGGATATGGTGCGGCCAGGAGTCACGCTCAGGCCATCTGAGTCCAGAGGACACATGCTTAATGCCGTCTCCACGAAGGACGTAGTGATACTCAAGAAGCATATGCTGGGAAGTCCAGCCTACGTGCTAAAGATAAAACAAGATTCCTATTCTTGTAGCTGAGGAAAATAGGATTATTTGAGCTTCTTGGCCCCCTTAAGATAAAGTTAGATGTGCTCAGAAGCGCCAACAATATTGGATATGAGGACCTGTATGGAGAAGGTTTTCATCAATCTAGTAAACAGAAGGAGCTTCCGAAGCCTTGAGGTTTTACCACAGCTAACATTTATTAAGTGCCGATTATTGTGCCAGACTCTGTGGTTAAGTGCTCTAAAATTAACATCTCTAAATTTCAAAACTAACTTTTTAGTAGGTACTCTTAACCATTCCCATTTGGACACAAAAACTAAGGCACAAAGAACAAGAAACTTGCCTAAGAAAGTTTTATAGCTAGAATGTAACCCCCAGGTGCTCTAGCTCTAACGCATGAGCTCTTAACCATGACAGACTATCGTGTTTCCAGAACCTTTAATATTGGTGGTTCTATGAGCCCCCAAAAGGGGACAAAACTACACGCAGCACTTTCTTTGCAGAGCTTAAAACAAAATCGATTTTAGATCACTGAATTCAACGGCTTGTATTTCCTTAAGGCAATCCTCCAAAAATTTAAGTACCATGAATTTAAGGTACTTGGAAGGACAATCAGGTTACGCTACTGGTTAAATTCAGAATAGTGCACCTTAAAACTCTTTGCAGCTGGGGCTAGCACTGATACATCTAGGCAGGAATGTGTAGAATAGAAAGCCACTCCACCACCAAGTAAAACGGGTGCGAGGAAAGCACAAGATGAGCCTGAGACAGCTTGTTCCGGAAGGCGTGGAAATGCTCAAGGACAAATGGGGCGTGTCAAAAAGACATGTGGGCCAGCTTAAATGGGTTCCTACTGGCCAAGTTCGGGACAGTTGGAGCACCAGGAATAATAACTATAAACGATTATAAAATATTATGTAAATAAAATTCCCTGAATCAACAGTGATACTAAGAAGAGTGAAAGAATGGGGTTACCAAAGTAAAAGTCTGCTTTACAGAACGTGCTGCAGCTAAATACAGAAGGAACAACAGAATTAGAAAATCACCTTTTTCCCACAAATCATTTAACAAATAATTCTGTCAAAGATTGACAGTGGATGCCAAAACATCAGGTGAAAAGTTGTTTGAGAACAGGATTTTCACAGTGTCAAAGATCACATGATATTTGCAAAGGAAAAAAAATTACCTTTACAATTGATATCTGGGTGTACTCAGCTTAACTCAAAAGATTAAATTTATCACCACTAATCACGAAGAGCTGACATTACGTGCTCCTGATGTGATGCAACATGCAGAACACATCATTTATATTCTTGCCAAGTGTTTAAGCTGCTGCTAATCTAGCCTCTAAATCTAACAGTTTACAGGTAAAACAGGAGCTAAAAGAACAAGTTAAAAGAGACTGTAAGGAAACAGACAAATTCAGAATCGGGGACATTCTAACAGGCAACTGGCCTGGACTCTTCAAAACATCAATGTCATAAGGAAAAGATCGGTTCCAGATTTTAAAGAAATTATACAAAGTTCAAATGTAGTCTATGAATACTGATTGGTTCCTGACTGAAAAAAACAAAACAAAAAACTAGCCAACTGTCTCTTTGAGACAACTAGGGAAATTTAAATGTGTTGGATATTAGATGAAATTATTGTAAAGGTTATTCGGTGTAATTCCACAGCAGTGGAATTTGAGGGTGTGCACACGCAGAGGTGGGGCTGACCCCTGAGCGTACTGTGGGCGCTCTCACAGCGGGCACAGCTTTGGTGGGCTTTGGGAGCTCACGCTTTGGGAGCATGCATACACAGGAGGTAGAACTGACATCCAAGCAGATTATCGGAGCTGCCACAGCGGAGGCGGTCAGGGGCAGTGCTCTTTGTGGGCCTGCACACCGGGTGGCAGGTGGTGTCACAGAGCCATAGGTCCCGGCTGACAGCTCCTGGGGAGGAACATGCAGAGGCTCCCTTCCCAGAGGGAGTGCTCCAGTCCCGCCCACCTCACACTACAGCTCAACATCGGATCTGGGGGCTTCTACTCCAACAACTGGGGAGCACAGTCTGCCCCCAACAGGTCTGTGACAACCACAGAGCAAAGAGGAGGCCCCACTCAACATCCAGTGCAGGCCCTGGTCACCACAACACCAAACACACCCCTAGCAAGGGGACAACAGCCAGCCACACTCTGAGGAAAGACACGGCAGGCATCCATCCCCAAAACAGCCCTTGCACCAAAAATACTAGACCCACACAGTCTGCACAGGGATACTCCCACATAAAAACAGCCCTTCAAGACCACAGTGGGTAACTGTTTCTCCTAAGTTCAGAGAGTAAGAGAAATAAGTAAAATGAAAAAGCATAGGAACTACTCCCAATTAAAAGAACAAGAGAAATCCTCTGAAAGACAAACAGTGAAACAGACCTCTGCAGTCTACCAGAGCCTGAGTTCAAAAAGGAGGTAGTAAAAATGCTAAAGGAATTAATAAGGCTATGGATAGAAATGCAGATCACTGTAAAAAAGGAACTCGAAACTATAAAGAGGAGCCAATCAAAATTAGACAACTCAATTGCTGAGATAAAAACTGAGCTAAATGCAATCAAGAGCAGACTAAATAATGCAGAAAAATGAATAGGTGATCTGGAAGACAGAATAATGGAAATCACCTAATCAGAACAGCAGACAGAAAGACGAATGAAAAAAAAAAAATGAAGGCAACAAACGAGAGCTATGGGATAATATAAAACACGCCAACATACACGTAATAGAGATTCCAGAAGGAGAAGAAAGAGAAAGGGGGATCGAAAAAGTATTTGAAGAAATAATGGCTGAAAACTTCCTAAACCTAAAGAAGGAAACAGATAACCAGGTACAAGGAAGCGCACAGGGTTCCAAACAAGATGAACACAAACAGACCCACACCAAGACATATCATTATTAAAATGACAAAAGTTAAAGATAAAGAGAGGATTCTAAAGGCAGCAAGATGCATAGCACAGGGAGATCAGCTTGGTGCTTTGTGACCACCTAGAGAGGTGGGATAGGGAGGGTGGGAGGGAGACACAAGAGGGAGAGGATATGGGGATATAGGTATACATATAGCTGATTCACTTTGTTATACAGCAGAAACTAACAAAACATTGTAAAGCAATTATACCCAATAAAGATGTTAAAAAATAATAATAATAAAGGCAGCAAGAGGAAAAAAAACAAAGTCATTTATAAGGGAATCCCCATAAGACTATCAGCTTACGTCTCTGCAGAAACTTTGCAGGCCAGAAGGGAGTGGCATGATATATTCAAAATCCTGAAAGGGAAAAACCTGCAACCGAGGATACTCTACCTAGCAAGATTATCACTTAGAATGGAAGGAGAGAAAGAATTTCTCTGACAAGCAAAAACCAGAAGAATTCAGCAATATTAAACCAACCCTAAGAGAATAATGAAAGGTCTTCTTTAAATAGAAAAGTAGCAAGAATCCATAGGAAAGGAAAAATCACAATAGGAAAGGCAAATATTTCAAAGGATTGAAGAACACTAAAGCCAGTATGTAGATAAAAAGACAATTTAAAAAATTGTAAAAGCAATTTTAACTACAATAAACAGTAAAAGTATAAGCATAAAAATGTAAAATAGGACATCAAAATCACAAAATGAGGGGGCAGGAAAGTATAAAAATACAGATCTTTTAGAATGGGTTTGAGTCTGTATGACTATCAGTTTAAAGCAAGTAGATATAGTTATGGGTCAACATGCTTGAACTCCATGGTAACCACAAGTCAAAAACATATAAGAGATTCACAAAAACCAAAAAGAAAGGAACTCAAGCATACTACAAAAGAAAATCACCAAACCACAAAAGGTAAAACAAAAAAGAAGAAATGAACACCCTGATACCAAAGCCAGACAAAGTCACTATAAAAAAAGAAAATTATAGGCCAGCCTCTTTGATGAATACAGATGAAAATATCCTCAACAAAATATTAGCAAACTGAATCCAACAATAAAGGATCATACATCATGATCAAGTTGGATTCATACCAGGGTCACAAGGATGGTTCAACATACACATATCAAGGTGATACAGCACATTAACAAAAGGAAAGACAAAAACCACATGATCATCTCAACAGACACAGGAAAAGCATTTGGCAAATTTCAACACCCATTCATGATAAAAACTCTCATTCAAGTAGTTGTCAGAGGGAACATCTCAACATAATAAAGGCCATTTATGACAAACCCACAGCCAATCCTAATACTCAAGGGTGGAAAGCTGAAAGCCTTCCCACTAAATTCAGGAACAAGACAAGGATGTCTACTCTTGCCATTTCCATTCAACATAGTATTTGAAATCTTAGCCACAGCAATCAGACAAGAAAAAGAAATTAAAGATATCCAAATTCTAAGGGAAGGGATAAAGCTCACTATTTGCAGATGACATGATACTGTATATTGAGAACCCTAAAGTCTCCATACAAAAACTATTCAAACTAATAATGCAGCAAGGTAGTACGATATAAGATTAATATACAGAAATCTGTTGTGTTTCATTACACTAACAGTGAAACATCAGAAGATAGTCTCTTCAGCAAGTGGTGTTGGAAAAGCTGGATAGCCGCATGTAAATCAATGAAGTTAGAATGTTCCCTCATGCCATACACAAAAATCAATTCAAAATGGCTTAAAGACTTAAGACATGACACCATAAAACTCCTAGAAGAGAACATAGGCAAAATGTTCTCTGACATTAATCGCAGAAATACTTTTTTAGATCAGTTTCCCAAGGCAAAAGAAACAAAAGCAAAAACAAACAAGAGTGACCTGACTAAACTTAAAAGGTTTTGCACAGCCATGGAAACCATAAACAAAAAGACAACCCATAGAATGTGAGAAAATATCTGTAAACAATAACAACAAGGGCTTAATTTCCAAAATATACAAACAGCTCATACAGCTCAATATCAAAAAAACAATCCAATCAAATGGGCAGAAGACCTAAAAAGACACTTCCCCAAAGACGACATACAGATGGCCAACAGGCACATGAAAAGATGTTCCACATCGCTAATTATTAGAGAAATGCACATCTAACCTACAATAAGGTATCACCTCACACCAGTTAGAATGGCCATCATCAAAAAGTCCACAAATAATAAATGCTGGAGAGGGTGTGGAAAAAAGGAAACCCTTCCACACTGTTGGTGGGAAAATAAATTGGTGCAGTCATTATGGAGAACAGTGTGGAGGTTTCTTAAAAAATTAAAAATAGAGTTACCGTATGATCCAGCAATCCCACTCCTGGGCATATATCTGGAAAAGATGAAAACTCTAATTCGAAAAGATACATGCACTCCAATGTTCATAGCAGCACTATTTACAATAGCCAAGGCATGGAAGCAACCTAATTGTCTATCAACAGATGAATAGATAAAGATGTGGTATATACATACACCATGGAATATTACTCAGCTATAGAAAGAATGAAATATTGTCATTTGCAGCAACATGGATGGACCTAAAGATTAACATACTAAGAAGTCAGACAGAGAAATACAAATATTATGTGATAACATTTATAAATGGAATCTAAAAAATGATACAAGAGAACTTATTTACAAAAGAGAAACAGACTCAGACATAGAGAACAAACTTATGGTTACCAAAGGAGAGAGGGAGCATGGGGGGGAACAAATTAGGAGTATGGGATTAACAGATACAACTACTATACTTAATTTAGAGAAGGAACAGGGATTTACTGTATAGCATAGGGAATTATATTCAATATCTTGTAATAACCTATAACGGAATATAATCTGCAAAAAGAAAACTGAATCACTATGCTATACATCTGAATCTAATGCAATATTGTAAATTAACTATACTTTAATAAAGTAATAATATAAAAAATTGGGGAAAAAATAGAGACCTCTCAAAGAGATTCCATGCCTAAGAAAGAGTAATACCATTTTTTGACAGCAGAATTAGGAGGGAAAGGAATATGTTCTCTTCAAATGGCGATTTAAAAATTAACAATAACAATTGTGGGGATATTCTTACACAGAGACGTGGACAATCCTATTAGCCTGGATAGGGCTGCATCACTGGGAAAGCACTCTGTCGGAAATTAGGGTACCTGGGTTTAAACCACGGTTTTGCCACCGGGTATTTTCCCTGGGAATGTCAGCCTCTTTGGTCGAGTGTGAGCTTAGGAGGGGGGCAAATGCACCCATGCTCTCTGTCCAGCCACAAGAGCTAAGTCAAGCTTATGCATCACCAGGAGGACAATACTGCAGCCAGATCCCCCTCACGTTCAGCCTGCTGACCTTATACAAGTTTTCATCTACAACAACACTGGGTCCTCATCTGTTGAGCTACAATAACACTACCTACTTTAAAGAGTTATGAGAGTTTAATAAGATAATGTAGAAGATATGTAAAAGCATCTATTTTACAACCAGAAGACAGTCAATACTGAAAAACACTGAATAAGAATCTCTCTGTGGTAACCAATTCTTTAAAAGGACACTGTGACAGAGCTTACAGTTGCCTGTTGATGGGTAATTTCTCTCTTCTCTCTTGACAGAACTCTGATTTCGTTGGAGAGGGTGGGGAGCAAATTGCCCAGTTAAAATATACCCCATCTTCTCTGCAGCAGCATATCCTTGTAGATATGGATGATCACATGTCTAAGTTTGGCCAACGAGATATAAACAGAAGTTGTTAACAGGACCACCAGAAAGACTCCTTGAAAGGGAGGCCAACTCAGTCTTTTTCCTATACCCCTGTTTTCTGCTTAGATCACACCTGCAATGCCTGATAGCCATCCTGTGACTATGCAGCAACCCAGAAGCTAGAAGCTAAGCTCTAAGGACAGTAAAATAGAAAAAAAAAAAAAAAAAAAAAAAGGGACTTGCATCATGATGACATCACAGAATCCACCTGGAATACCTATCTATGGATTTCTTTTACATGAGATGAAAAAAAATCACAGTTTCAAATAATGCTCTGTTAGAACATCAACAAGTATTTACTAAATGTATTGTTAAGTCAAGAACATCAGAAACTTTCTATAAATCAATTTTTCCAAATCTAGCTCATTAATTATAAAAGCCCAAAGAATTTTCTGGATTTCTTCTTAGTTATCCTTACTAGTTATGCTTTAGAGCATATATTATCAATGTGCATTGTAGATCTAAACAATGTTTCTTAACCTGAAATCCAAGGATCATGAGTCCTTAAAAGTACATGAAACGTACCACAATGCTGATTGCAGCTCTATTTACAATAGCCAGGACATGGAAGCAACCTAAGTGTCCAACGACAGATGAATGGATAAAGAAGATGTGGCACATATATACAATGGAATATTACTCAGCCATAAAAAGGAACAAAACTGAGTTATCTGTAGTGAGGTGGATGGACCTAGAGTCTGTCATACAGAGTGAAGTAAGTCAGAAAGAGAAAAACAAATACCGTATGCTAACACATAAATATGGAATCTAAAAAAAAAAAAAAAAAAAAAAAGGTTCTGAAGAACCTAGGGGCAGGACAGTAATAAAGACGCAGATGTAGAGAATGGACTTGAGGACATGGGGAGGGGGAAGGGTAAGCTGGGACAAAGTGAGAGAGTGGCATGGACATATATACACTACCAAATGTAAAATAGATAGCTAGTGGGAAGCAATTTCATATCACAGGGAGATCAGCTCGGTGCTTTGTGACCACCTAGAGGGGTGGGATGGGGAGGGTGGGAGGGAGACGCAAGAGGGAGGAGATATGGGGATATATGTATATGTATAGCTGATTCACTCTGAGAAAACATATTCTCAGAGGTCTATGATCTGAAAAGTTACGATCTAAGGATCTTTAGACATGCATAGAAAAGTTAGGTTTAATTAAGATGTAAAAGCAGAACCGATTTCTCTATCCAAATAAACACATTCTTAAAATATCTCAGATCGCTGAATATCTCACATATAAGTTCAACTAATTTCCACCACTTAGATTAGAAAACATTTATTAAAGAGCCCTTATGTTACCTGGTATTATTGAAATGTTAAAGAAAGTATTAAAAACAAATCCAATAAAAATCTTGTGAATTTTATCACCTTTCTTTTTGAAACCATACAGATTAAGAAGATAACAGAAGACAGAAAAGCTATGAACTCCAATTTGTGTATTATTGTTGCTAAAGGTAAAGATGGGGCAGGACACTTAAGGCAGACATCACACCAGCACTATGAGGAGTCCGGAGAGCATCAGCAGGAGCCCAGCAGTGGATGTTCTTTAAAATCTCCTACAAATATTTATTACTTTAAAGATAGAGCACACTTTGACAGGGAGCTGAACGGGGCTCAACTGCTTAGAGGAAGAAGAGAAAGAAGGTACAAAAAGTACCTACAAGGGACCCCAAGAGGCAGATATCAGGGAAGCACCAGAAAAATCCACCACCTAATAGTGAGTTCATGACCTGGGAGGGCAAGTTTTTGAAGAAAAGGCAGTAGAGCGTTCCTAACCCGGGTGAGCTTCTGAGAGAAGGAGGAGAGATGGGCAAACAGAAGGGCCATGCTTAAGAGAATAGTCCTTTGGTAGCAACAGAGCAGGGAGTTCCAGGGCTGTAAAACTTGAAAAGCTACTTTGGCCTCTCATCACTATACCTCACAGGAACCTCTTGATACTGATACCACAAAAAGCCATCTCATTGAAATGTGAGTAAGAAAAAAGGAACACAGCCAGCAACTAGACAGAGGCAGTATTTTTTTTAAAGTATAAAAGGGCACCACGACTTTCTTGAAATAACTCATTAGAAAAATGCTGCCAAGAAACAAATGAAAACTGTAACTTAACCTAACAAAAATAACTAACAAAAGTTAAGAAGGAAATGATACCAAAAGCACATGCCACAATGACAAAGATAAACTGTATTTCTTTAAAATGAAAAACTTTTGTGCATCGAAAGAGATTACCAACAGAGTGAAAAGACAATCCACAGAATAGGAGAAAGTATTTGCAAGTCATATATCTGATATAGGTTTAATATCCAGAATATGTTTAAGAACTCCTACGACTCGATAACTACAACAACAAAACCCATTCCAAAAATGAATAGACACTTCTCCAAAGAAGATATACGAATGGCTAATAAGCACACAAAAAGATACTCAATTTCACTAGTCATTAAGGATATGCAAATCAGAACCACAATTAGATACACTTCACACCCATTAAGATAGCTATTATCAAAAAAAAATCAGAAAGTGCTGGATAGGATGTGGAAAAATTGGAACCCTTATGCATTGCTGGTGATGATGTAAAATGATACAGCACTATGGCAAACAGGTAGTTCCTCAAAAAGTTTAAAAATAGAATTACCATATGATTCATCTATTTCACTTCTGAGTATGTACCCTAAAATCAGGAACTAAAAAAGGTATCTGTACACCAATGTTCATAGCAGCTTTATTCACAGTAGTCAAAAAGTAGAAACAACCCAGGTGCCCATCAACAGATGAATAAACAAAATGTGGTATATATATATACAACATAATACTATTCATTCTCATAAAGGAATGAAATTCTCATAACGTGAAATAACATAGATGAACCTTGAAAATATTATGCAAAGTAAAATAAGCCAGGTACACAAAAAAACCCAAAATTTTATGATTCTATTTATATGAGATACCTAGAATAGGCAAATTCATAGAGACAGAAGGCAGAACAGTGGTTCCAGGGGCTGGGGGGAGGGGGGAATGGGAGTTATTTTTTAACGGGTACAGAGTTGGAGATGAGGAAAAAGTTCTGGAAATGGATAATGGTAATGGGTCACACAATACTGTGACTGTACAAATGCCACTAAATTGTAAGTCTAAAAATAGTTAAAATGGTAAATTTTATGTTACATATATTTTACCACAACTTTTTAAAAAGTTAATGAATCGATCACAATGATGAAAGGATACCACAAAGCAGAAATACAGAAATATAGGGAAGAGACAATCAGTCAAAAGGAGAAAGTGAAATGGAGACTGGCAGAAATCAGCAATGGAAGGGAAGGAAAAGACAGAAAATTTTCAGAAGTGAAGACTAAATTCTGATGAGCACAAAGGAGAACAGAAACCATGGACAGCCCAGTAAGGGACATGGAAGACATAAATGAGAAAAGTAGACACAATCAAACATTTTTAAAAATCACAAGGAGTTGACAGCTACAGAAAGCAGTTAAGTGAGCTCCAATATATGTGTTATT
The DNA here is from genome assembly GCF_028021215.1 of Eschrichtius robustus. Classification (NCBI taxonomy): domain Eukaryota; kingdom Metazoa; phylum Chordata; class Mammalia; order Artiodactyla; family Eschrichtiidae; genus Eschrichtius; species Eschrichtius robustus. The sequence goes on from NC_090827.1 coordinate 10,090,153, forward strand.
GAAGTCCCCAAAGAAGAAAACCAAATAATACCTTGGAGTAGAATATTCAGTGAAGTAGAATATGTAAAGATGTAATTCACAAAAACTTTCTTTAAATAGAAGCCCTGAATCTACAAATTGAAACGGCACAACATACCCAGAACACTCTACGCAAAGATACATTCTAAGGAAATTATTAGACTGACAATAAAAAAATAATCCTTTGGGCAGCCAGGCAAAAAGTATGTCATAATGAGGAAAGAAAACATGAGTGGCCTCAAATTTACTGACTGCAGTATTTAACATAGGAAGATAATGGAATAAGGCTTACAAGATAGTTAAGAAAACATGAGCCAAACTGAATAACCAATCAATCTGTCCTCCAACCATAAAAGCTACAGTTTGAATAATAGGCTAAGAGAATACTGTACACATGAATCTTCCTTGAGAAAACTACCAGCGCACAAATTTTAACCAATTAATAGATGACTGAGGAGACTCTGATGAAAGGACTGGCAAAGACATTTTAAAAGGAAATTCAAAATTTTAATTTAAGAAAATTAAGCAAAAATAAAATAAAGTAAAAATTTTAAAGTATAACCGTGTTATGCAAGGATGGAATGAAGAACCTGGAACAATTACACTCAAAAGAGAAGACTTGGGTTAAAACATTTCCAGATTTTAGAAAAGCTGGCATGTGATTCAGAGGACAAAACCAGAAAGTGAATGGTATTTATCTGGAGACAGATTTTAAGATATATAAACAAGAAATAATGGTCACTTCTAAAGATGGAATAGATTTTCGCAGAAGGTGGTGAAGTTCCTAGTAATCAAAGATAGGCAAAAACAATAATGTGATACCATTTGTCATCCTTTCTACTCATGGAAATTTTCCTTAAAAGAAAATGTTGGTAAGAAGAAAAGAGGTGGAATGTAAAGCAGTTCGTATCTGGAGGGCAATTTGGCAACACCCAAGAGACGCTGTATTCACCCTCCCTCTAGGCCATCCTCCCTCTAGCCAGGTCTCCAAACAGGGGAGAAGGGGAGGTAACAGTGTGCAAGACTTGTGTCTTATGCAAATGGGAACTCAAGATAGTCACAATATACTGTTAATTGGGGAAAAAAAGAATGCTATGAAATTAAGGTCAAGTATAATCTCTTTTTATAACTTTATATGCTCATAGAACTATAGGACATAAGCAAATATAGTACATGTTTCTGGGTTATGGAATCTTAGATGATTCTTATTTTCTCCTCTTTACTTATTTGTATTTCATAATTTTATATGTTAGACATATATCACTATTATACCAAGAAAAATTAAAAGGTTATTATAAAAAGCTATATTCTCTATATAAAAGAACTCAGGACCTACTGCTGACTTCCAGTGACGGTAGAATAAAAGGTCTGCAAATCCTCTCCTTAAAAAACAGTATAGAGACTGGACAAAATTGTCAAAACGACCGTTTCAGAGCTTTGGAAACTGACTGAAGGCAAAAAACACTGAGAAGCACTTATTGATGAAAAACTCATGAAGTTTAGTTAAGAATAGTGTGAGTTTGTGGCACGCTGCCTGGGCCTGCTTCCAACCCCTCCGCCCTCCAGGCTGGGCTGGTAGAGCCCTGAAGACCAGCAGCTTGGGTTTTGGCTGAACTGATTTAGAAGACAGGACAAAACCCCACACCCAGCGGTTCGTGTATCTGAAGATGAACTTATATCCAGAATATATAAAAAAGAACCCCTACAACTCAATAAGAACAAACAACTCAATAAAGAAATGGGCAAAAGATATGAACATTTAACCAAAGATGATATACAAATGGATAATATGCATATGAAAATAAGCCCAACATCATTAATCTTTCAGAAACTGAGATAGCACTACAAATTCACTACATGGGCTACAGTTAAAAAAAACAAAAAGTCTGACAAGACCACCTGCTGGCAAGGATATGGAGAACCTGGAACTCTCACACATTGATAATGGGGATGTAAAGTGGTGCAATCATTTTGGACAACAGTTTGGCAGTTTTAAAAAATATTAAACATAAATTTACCCCATGATCCAGCAATTCCACTCCTAGGTACCTACCTAAGAGAAATGAAAATACAAGTTCACACAAAGACTTGGATATGAATGTTCATAGTAGCATTATTCACAATAGTCAAAACTGAAAACCAACCAAATGTCCATCAACTAGTGAATGGATAAACAAAATGTGATATAGCATATAAAAGAATGTTATTCTATTATAATAAAAAGGAATGAAAACTGATACATATTTTTGATGAACCTCAAAAATATTATGCTAGTGGGCTTCCCTGGTGGCGCAGTGGTTGAGAATCTGCCTGCCAATGCAAGGGACACGGGTTCGAGCCCTGGTCTGGGAAGATCCCACATGCCGCGGAGCAACTAGGCCCGTGAGCCACAACTACTGAGCCTGTGAGTCTGGAGCCTGTGCTCCGCAATGAGAGAGGCCGCGACAGTGAAAGGCCTGCGCACCGCGATGAAGAGTGGCCCCCGCTCGCCGCAACTAGAGAAAGCCCTCGCACAGAAACGAAGACCCAACACAGCTAAAAAAATAAATAAATAAAATAAATTTATTAAAAAAAAAAATTATGGTAGTAAAGAAGCCAGTCACCATAGAACATATATTGTATGAGTCCATTTATATCAAAAGTCCAAAAAAAGGCAAATGTATAGAAATATAAAGTAAATTAGTGGTTGTCTATGGTTGGGGTTGGTGGTGCAAGTGGGAACTAACTGTAAATGGTCACAAGGGATCTTATTGAAGTGACAGAATGTTCTAGAACTACACTGTAGTGCCGTTTGCACAATTGGTAAATTTACTAAAAATTATATTGTACATTTTCAATGAGTATTTTATGGTATATAAATTACACCTCAAAGAACGGTTTAAAAAAACAGAAAGTCAACTAGTGCTTGGTAATTTCCTGCTAGACTGTCAGTAGAAAGAATACACTGAATATTAATTTGCTTTTAGAAACATTCCACATTCTTCATTATAACTGCACACTTTATCCAGCTTCAATAATTCTAGATGAAATAGGTAAATTCTGGGGTGGTTCACTATCAAGTGACTGCTGCTATACCAATGTATAAAAACCTGGAAGCACAGAAACATCTGTGTGCTTAGAATCCCTTGGTTATTTTGGGAAAAGGGGTACAAGCTCTTAATGCCACTAATGTTGAACCTGCTGTTCATCACTGCCGGCAGTCTTAATAGAGTCAAGGAGGATTTAAATGGAAGAGAGGTTGTCATCAAATTTGAAAAACACTCTTGGAAAGGCTATACTTGCCATTGGTTCTCAACAAGTTTAGCAAAATGTGAAGTCAGAAACAGAAGGACGTTTTTTAAAAAGTTAGAAAGACTCATTTAAGGTCAATGACCTAATACAGTAAGAAGAACTAGAGTGTTAAAACAAAAGATTCTAAAATGTATAGCTTCAGAAAAGCCAAATGTGCTTAAAACTAATGCTGCATGTTAAGTACTTGCAGGCTGACGTGATTTACTTAGAGTGTAAACCACAGAAATAAACATTTCTACAAGAGATCATTTACTTACAGTTTGACTAAAACTAGTTTCTCCAGTATTAAAAGAATTGCTGGAAATTAAGACCAAAAGTAAATTAATTGATAAGACAATTTTATATCAAAATTCTCTTTGAACTGTTTTACTTCCAGCATACCTTTTCTACTCTCTACACTTTTCCTAGAACGAACACTATTTGACTGAGTTCCACTGTATAATTTTAAGTGACATACATTTTTCATACAGTGAAATGGAGTAAAAATTTAGCAACCCTGTAGTAATATTCTCTAATTCCTTCATTTAGAAAATCTGTTTTTACAGCTAATGAGACTAATTCAAACGTTAGTTACCCTACCCCATCCCCAGGGGCCTAGTTTTGTATTCTTAAGATCATGGAATCTTGCCATCAGCTTAGGCTTATCACCCCATCGTTCATATAAAGGAGGCCCTAATGGAGGGAGGATGGGGGTAGGGGCGTGTTTATGTTAAATTCCCAACAGCCTGACGAAAACATATAATTGGCTGAGAACTACAAATTCTGGGACATACGCAATGGCTCACAGAATCCTAGAACACTTCTAGGGTTATATCACCTCGTTACCTCTAATTCCATCATGGAACGCCTATGACTAGTTGACCCATGACCACTCAGCTTTCCTTCTCTTACTTTTAGTGATGGGGCACTGACCGCCTCATAAGGCAACCAGCTCAACTTTTAGACACCAGAATCTTTAGATGCTTCTTTCTACTGGTTTGACACTGCATCATTACCTTCTATCCAGCTCTAGATCTGCTTTATGAAATTCACAGGGAAAGTACACTTCCTTTCATATATTAGACAATTTTGCAAGTAATTTATATATTTCAATATATATCTGTAAAAGAAGTACTGTACACATTCAAATTTAACATTCATTGCCTTTATGATTATAAACCAATCCGTTTCTTCCAGACAGAGCTACCATTCCCTGCTCTTTGAGCAGCTTTTATTTTTAATAATTTAAATGTAATAAAAGTAACACATGCACTTGATCAAAACCCAAACAACATACAGGAGTTTAAACTGAAAAGTCTTCTTATCCCAGCTCCAACAGTTCTTATATTTTCTTGCAGAAATTTTGTATGCATAATTAAGCATATATATGCATACTCTTTTGAAAAAGGCAAATGTAACTATTTGTATACTTACACTTGCTTTTGCTACTTAATCTATTTCGGAGGTCTTTCCATATTAGCACATATACCTGTTAATATTACGTTATAAAGACACTATAACTGACTTAACCAATCTTATTTACTTATGTTTAGGTTATTTACAGTTCTTGATATTATAAGTATTTCAACAATAAGCATTCTTGCAAACATTTCTACGTAATTGTACAGATACCTGTAAGATAAATTCCTAGAGGTAAGATTGCTAGATCAACAGGTTTATAAATCATACTTTTTTTACACTAATTCCAAGAGTTAAATGAGTAGTCTCTTGACACTAGACTTATATATGAAAACGAAGTAAATTTTCATTTTACTTGTTACTGTATAAATTATAAATTTTGATACGTATTACCGCGTTGCCCTACAAAAATGCTTCGTGGTTTACAGCTTGATTGACAGCACGTGAGAGTGCCTGTTTCCCATTCTATCATCCTGAGCATTATAAAATTTTAAATTTTGCCAAAATTTAACTATGGATGAGATTGAGCAATTTTGTGTATTAGCACTTACGTTTCTTATTTGTGTGTGAACCTCCTATTCATAAGCTTTGCCTAATTTTAATTGGGTAGTTTTTCCTACTGATTTATAGGAATTTTTTTGTATATTTTAAAAAAATTAATCTTGTTTTAGTCATGTGTGTTGTAAATATCTGTCCTAGTTTTCTTTTTGCATTTTAATTTGCTTATGATACTCGTGGTTGTGCAGACATTTTGGTTGTCAGAAAACCTTACCCATCTTTTTCTTTAGGGCCTGCAGCTTGGGTCTCCTTTGAAACACATTCCTTGATCCAAAATTAATTTTTAACTTCACACGTGTTCTTCTAATATTTTTATGATTTTACTTTGATGCTTATAACTTTGATCCATCTCTAGTTTTAAAGAGTTAGGAAGAAATCCAGCAATTATTTTCCTTCAAGTAGCTAGCCATTATTAAACTGTTTTAATTCCTGTCATTTTACTATCTGATATGCTAAATTCTCCAAACTTAGTCTTAAAGGAGTAGCTATAATAATTCAGAGCTGTCATAAAATAATATCATATAGATTATTTTCCCATAAACCACTCATTTTGAATGATAAATTTTAAAAAATCTCCAAACTGCCTGTTATTTATATAATTATATAACATATAAACTTAATTATGTTATGACTTGCTGCAGTAGCTCTCCATAAACCATTGCTAATTCACGGTTACAGAGAACAGCTCAAATATGCTTTCTTATGGTCTCTGTTTCACAAACTACTGGACGCAAGCTTCTTCTATGTCTTTGAAGTTTAGTTTCCCTAAGTCAGCTTTAAGATATGGATCAGAATTAATCTAACTTCTCATTTTAGCATGGTCTTCCCTACTCAGTTGCCTCATTCTTTCACTTTCTATGCTACTTCATGCTAGTTTGCAGTTTCCAGCACTGTCACTAAAACTTCCTCAAAATCTTCTGTACAGGAATTAACACTAAACCCATCCACACAACCAACCGTGCTTCACAAAAATGAACCCTAGAATAAGTAACCTAGATATAAGTGACTTTACCCCCAACTCAGCATCTAAACACTCATCTATTACTGTGTTATGGACGATTTTCTGTTTGATTTTTGAATTCTCTACGGCAAAGATGAAAATTCTTCTTGCAACACAATTCAAATGTGAAGAAGATAGACATGCCTTTGACTATTAATCTAGTCTTCTAATACCTCATCATTGGTTTACTGTAAAAGAAAACAAGGCAAAATGAAATGTTTAATCCTGTTTAAAATTTGGTCTAAATCCAATAGTATAAACATTCCATTCAGATTATAGAGTCCTTTTTTTATTTAAAACAGATAATTATAGTATTAAGGAAACCACCTTAAGGCAAGTAGCTAGCCATATAACAAAGGTAGTGTTTTATGATGCTTTATAGTTTACAATGTATTTTCACATTAGTGTTTGATTTGATTCTCACAACAATCTCAAACAATTTAGGCTGCTATTGTCCCCATTTGATTGATGAGGAAGTGAGAGGTTAAACATCTTGCCCAAGGTCACAGAGCCAGGAACTGGCTGACCCAAGACTCAAAGCCATGCCTCCTGCCTTCAAATCCTGCCTCGTTCTAATGCGCGACAAGCTTCCCCAAACCACAGAACTTTAAGCCATTGCGTGATGCGGTATATCTGTTAAGATGTCTTGGACTGCAAGTAATTGAAATTTCAGCTCAAACTAGCTAAAATAATAAAGGACATTTATTAACACATTATAATAATACAAAGGAGTTCAGGGGAATGGAAGACTAAGTTGGTAGATGCAATGGCTCGTCAATGCCACCACTACTTTGCCATTTATTGATCAATTAACTAAAGGCAGATCTTTAAGCTGCCTTCTCTCTGGATCCATAGATTAGATGCCTGCCAGCAGCATCTGGGGTATTGAATTCCTTGTTTACATTCAGTAGGGGAGTGGGAGACAGACTGCTACCGTAACCATGGACCATATGTCCTTCTCTTTGTTTGATTTGAGCAAGTTAGGTTATGGCCAGAGAGAGTGTTTGTTTACACATTTCCCCGCTACCTTTGCATTTAGGTGGGAACACGTGACTAGTTCAAAGCAATGAACTATGAGAAGAGAAATGAGTCACTTCCAGAATGAGGCAGATAAGAGCGTGTGCGCCTCCTCCATTTCTTTCTTTCCCTGATGTAACCTAGGGGATACACGGTAATATGTTAAACTAGCAAATAGATCACAGAATGGAGGAAGCCTGGATACCAGAGCCACCAGATGGAAGAGAGATTCTGATAACCTGCAGCAGACTCTGAGTAATCTACAAATTAATTTTTGTCTCCCTGAGCTACTGAGATTTCAGGATTTGTCTGTTGGGACATCCAGCGTTAATTACCTTGATCCATGCAGATTACATGCTCACCTGAGGGAAAGCTATGCACTGACCAGACTAAACATCATCTGAGATGGAATGGATGTGCAGTCTTTTGACTATATGCAATTTTATAGTAAGAATTCCTGTGCTATTCGGTTGGAAACTCAAATGATTAAAAGTACAAAATATTTATAATTATCCTGCTAATTTTTGCTACATGGAAAATTGTGCCATTTTCACGAAAAGCACCATCAAAAAGATAGAATGCCTTTGCAGACATACCTTTAGATTCTTGAGGGTCTTCAAAAATCCTTTTAAAAATAAAATACAAGCAGGTGAAACTGCAAAACCTAGGGCATGACTGATCTGTTCTGTGCAAACATTTATTGAACAACTACTACTGCCTAGCTCTGAGCAAGAAGCAAGTAATGCAAATAAGATATGACCCCTTCTGTCGAAACTATTGCCTACTAGAAGGCAGATAGACAAATTATGGCAAAAAGTTGAACAGATGGTCAAATACTCCCTAAAATCTACTATCAAGACAGCACACTGCTCAATAATGTCTAAGATCAGAGTGTAGTAAATAACATAACCAGCATTTAAGCTCAGGTACTCCAAGCTCCAAACAAGGCCCATGTTTTTCTAAAACCCCAATAAAAAACGGGTTTAAAAAAATTAAGAAATTCATCATGACATTTAAGAAACCTAAATACAGCCTTTGTGGGAGGAAGCTGGTACCAAAAATCAAACTAGAAACTACAAAGAGGATAATTGTGATGGCCTTGAAATTTGACCTTACATACTGTTTGTTGTATTAAAGAAAGTTTGGTTCAGTTAAATTGATAACAAGAGAAACAATAAGGGAACAGATACAACTAAGTATTGACAACATGTAAGGATATAGGATAGCTTGGTAGATATATTCAACACAGATAATTAAGAAGAGGTGGAAGAACCAAGTTAAGCACCCAACATTTATGAGACACCAAATATTCATGTCTTTAATGGGTCGCCCATTGATTGTACCCATCCTGGCCCCATGTGCTCTCTGCCTGAGATATGCGCATAAAAATCCATAGCTGTTCAGCAGTGTCTTAGCAAGTTACAATTATACCTAGGCACACTTGCCCCTGATGATGGAGCAAGCTGTGTTGGCTCCAGATACACTCCATCTGCTGGGCCAGCTCACACTCAATACTGGTCTTCAGAAATGCACCATGATCAGGGAAGGTTGATGGCCGAGAAGGCAAGAAAGAAAGGAAGGATGAATATTACGTAACACAGGATTCAGGGAGTGTGGTCCTTTAGTCCCACTTAAACCCCTTCTAAGTAGGTAAACCTACCCCTATGTTTTCCCCCTTGCTTCATGCTGTGTTTTAGGCTGATTCAATAAATCTGCGACTAGAGTATCTTGATTTGGTCTGTGAGCCTTTCTGTACTGTGACCTACCTACACTATGAGGTACGTGTAAGGTAAGCTTATGGCACCAGAGGGTAAGGCCAGGAGGTGCCCAAGTTAGGGACAAAGGCTACAAAAGCCTGGGATACCCCTGGAATTGTTGCCAGCACCAGCAAGAGTTGGGGCTAAGTCAGGACAGGTGGCCCGCTGGGTCCTGACAATACCAAGAGAACTGACCCACAAATTTACCAGCCACAGACTTGCTACCTGAACTCACTCACACAGCAGAACATTCAGAGTATGTTCTTATAGTATAAGAACCTACTATAAGAACCTACACGTAAGCACTCTAGGCTCCCCTTTCTTCATCCACTGGAATATGCAAACTCCCCATTCTCAGCCCACCTCTCCTCAAAATGACCACACGCCACCTTGGACAGAACAGCTGGAGGGGCAGGGAATCTGAAAGACTCAGGATTCACCTGAGAAAGCTTGAGTCATCACGAGAAGAGACTAAGATAACATCAGTTGGCAAGTATAAGTTTTCTGTTCCGCCTGGGGGTGATGTACTGAAGAAAAATAGGTATGTTACAGTAAAGAACCTACCTCTTCTTTGTAAAGTAAGTAAATTCGTGAGTCCATTACAGTTCTACTAACAGCACTAGAAATTTGGGACAGAGAAAAAACAAAAGGAATGAGGAAGAGAAAGTTGGTAAGTCAATGGAAGTAGGAAATGAAAATCTTTAAACCTGTCTGTCCCACTTCAAGAATCCATAAACACACACACCCATACACACACTCTACAAACATCTGGTACTCGATTATTTTGTCTGCAGAATGACTATCTTCAGTAGCAGGATACTGAGCAGTTACTACATACATGTCTAAGTAGAGAAGTCCCAAACTAAAAAAAGCATATGAGCCCATATGCATTCATTTATGTGTGACTTAGTTCTCACTTTTCTGCCACAAACATGAAGTGTTTTGTTCTTCGATAGATCTTTTTCCAGAAATACTATGCCACGATTCCTAAAAATGTGTTTCCTCCTATAGTAAAACTGGGACACAGCACAATCAAAGGCCAAGCTGAAGTCGAAGGGTAAGAATGATTGAGAAGTACTCATCCACTGGAGTGAATAATCTCTTAAATGGTATGATTTTTATGTCAACATTAAATGAAATTTTGTACATGCTTTGGATATAAATTAAGGAAAAATATGGAACCTCATACATGGGTTAGTCTGCTTTTTAGTCAAGGTAGAGATCAATATATGAAGGCCAAGGGCAAGTAGTAAAGATCCAATCAATCAGATGTCTGCAAATCTCAGGACAAGTAGATCAATCTGATGCTTTACACATTTCCAGCTCTAAAGTATTTCTTTTATAAAGCTGGGAGAATGCACACCTGTGTCTGAAGTAAAATGAAAACCCAGTATTTCCACATAGAAAAATCAGATTTTGAAGGAAACTCTTTGGAGTGATAAAAAGATCACCAGCTGCACACCTGGATGCTACAAGCACCCAAGCATCGGGGCGGAACAGAAAAGAGACAAGAGTCGGGAAGACTGGCACACAAGATGCTGAGATGTTCTGAGCTGAAAACGAGGGAGTCAATCACCCTGCAGTTTTACTAAGAAGATTCAACCTGTGGGGCTAATGCGCCATCTGGTGGCCATTCAGGGCCTATGTGTCAAAAATTACCCAGATATTTCTAGATATTTTAGGATGCCATCATAGCTACAACAAAATACAGCTCATTCTGAAACTTAATAAAAATTATCTGATCTCAATGTGATGAAACACTAGGGAGCAGTTAATAATACAGAATAAGATATTTCTCATTTAGTACCTCCAGGGACAAAAAAAAAATGCCCCTTGGAATACAATACCAACTTGAGATTTCTTTATGCATTTTCTGTATATTGAGATAAAAAATTTAATTACAGTATCCTGTAAGTTAAATAATCGAAGATATATTCGGTTATTGCAAAAGATTACATGTAAGCACCAACAGAACTGCTTTTGAAATTCATGAATTTCAGCCCTAGAAATATACACATTTCCCCATGGATTTTATATCAGTGTTATTTATTGCTGCCACTGTATTATAACCAGAAGCTTCCAGAAGGATTCGCACTCATTTATCCACTTAGCTCTTTCACCATTACTTTTAGCAACCACGCTGAAATAAAAATTCTAGAAATTACTAAATGAAAACAAGAATATGAAATAGAAAAATGCTATATATATTCTCGGAAGCAAATACATTAATGGTTATTTTAATTCTTTTAATTTGTTCTCCATCTAGGCACAAGATATTTCCAATAACTACAATTTAGCTCATATTTAACTCTTTCAGAACAAGAAAGCCTAAAACGCTCAAGAGCGATCTACAGTGTACCAAGTTCACTCAACTGAATAAACTCGGCACGCATCTTCCTTCACCTTTTTTTTGGAAAAGGAAAGTGGACAAAAATACGGAATGCCACCCCAAATACTGCTTAATGTCCATCTGAATAGACAGGAATTTAAGTTAACAAATCTCCTGCCACCTCTCAGGAAGGAAAAACAGAGTCACTCAGACATCTCCCCAGAAGTCGGAGGGCGGAGGCCCCTCCTGGGCCCCGGCAGAGTCCACGGAGACAGAGGCGGCCTGTACTCACACAGATGGTGAGAGCTCCAGCGCCCATCTCGCAGGAAGTACCCAGTAGATCTGATGAAGACTGGATGAAAACATCAGAATGACAGCAAAACACTAGAATTCCATTCGGTCGATGTGCTCCGATGTGAAACACAGCTCCAGATCCAGAGGCCCCACGGTGAGCGGAGAGCGGCTCCCAACATTTTCGGAAGTGTGGTTTTGCTTCTGATTTGGCTGAACCCACATGGCTGGGAGGACTGCCTGGAGTTGAAATCCGATCCAGAGCGTCTAGGACTGGCGAGCAGACGGAGTCACGTGACCTGGGTCTTAAGTCGCTGACATCTTTTCCTTAAACCTGACTTGCTAGATGCCACACACAGGCTTCTTCCGTTCAGAAAATGCCCATCACCTGGCGGTGCTCGTTAACAGGACTTAGTTAACTAAGTGCAGAAAGCGAAAACATGCTTGCTTCCCGTGGCTACTCATCGCCAAGAAAAATTCACGTAGTTACACTCAGGTTTAAATCTGCAGGCATACCTCTCACTTTTTCTGAGGCAGTTTTCACTTCTGTTGCCCCCACCCCCCCCTGAAAATCAGTTACATTCCATCAGAATTTTCTTCCTTCCACCTTTATTCTATCAGCACTGTTCTAAATGAAATGCTCTATTTTGTGTAGCTGTTACTTAATGCTTCTAATTATTTTCAAATTATCTTACATACACTGGTGATAAACATAAAACATGTTTCCAGACAGCCATAATTCTACGTATGTGATTTACTGTCTGGAAAATTAGCCTCCAGCTGACCTTTCAAGAATCTTCTACTCCATATGCTGTGTCATTAGAAAATCTGATTTAACAATTTCCAAACATTTAAACGGACAGCTAAAATATCCATTTCATTCAAGCCAGAAGGAAACTATCCTATTTTTTTAATACCACTTTTCTGTCAAATCTTTTTTACTGGCACCTTTAAGAGAATGCTGACGAATATTACGTGGGAAGTTTCACTTGACCCAACTTTAAAAGACTTAAATTGCCCCCGATCACAAAACATATTAATAATGTTATATCTTAAGGGGAAGAGGTGGGAGGAAAAGGGAAAAACGAAATCATCTCCCATTTCAATACTTTTCTTCAAATCTAGTATTCTTTGTGTAACTATAGCCAACCAATGCTACCTGCAGCAGAGCCAAGATAGCAGATCGTATCAAGCAAGCCACAGAACGTGACAGAGTATGTTTTATTTCTATACGTGCACACACAACACTGCACAGACTCTACTTCCAAGAGACAGAATAACACAATCCCAAGGCCATACAAGGGAATGGACATGGGATAATGGACAGAATCTTCTCTATTGCAAAAAGGAAATTTTTTCTACTTCCACCTTAATCTAGATTTTATCACTTCTGCTTCTCGTTCACCCATTAGAAAACTAGGCTGATTACTAAGGAAAATCATAAAATAAACTGTTTCTAATACTTAAATTTGTCTTTTTCTGATTAAATAAATATTGCTTGTCCATGGTGAAAAATAAAAAGATTAGGTCACCTCGAGGCCCATCATCCAACATCACCCAATCAATATGTATTACCTACACTGGGCCAGGTGCTATGCTATACACCTTAGTGACAATGTATGTACCTTCATTCCTGGATCATCCAATGGGGAGAGGAAGGAATGAGTAAGTAAACTTTTTTTTTGATTAGTAAATGTAGAGACGCTAATAAAGAAGCCAAGATGTGGTAAAAGAATAACAGAGGTCACCCAGAAACATTTAACATATCTACTTCCAGGATCTTTTCTATGCTTTTTAAAAAACATAATTTAAATCTAATCTCTGATCATTTTAAATCCTAATTTTTTTCACTTAACATTGCATCAGAGGCCGGATCCCATATTGTTAGCATTATAAACAATTTTAATCATGTGTAGTACTACATTCTGTGTATATAACCATTTAGTCGTTCTCCCATTTTTAGACATTTACATGGTTTCCGATTTTATGTATGTATGATTTTAAGTAATGCTTTGTCCTCATTCTAATTTTTTTTCCTAGTAAAGACTCCTGAAAGTGAAATTTCTGGATCACAGAATATGAACATGTGCTAAGGCTCCTGACATACACTGGCTTTGGCAGTTTATATTCTACAACCCACCCTACCCAAGTCTGAATATTTTGTAAAACATTTCCTAAGTCAGTTAGTGAAAATGATTTCTCATCTTAAAACTTATACTTCTTTTTTATCATAACATTAAAGATATGAAAATCCTTATTAGTCATTGGTATTTTCTGTTCTGTGAACTGTCTTTGATCCATTTTCTTTGTCCATTTACCAACTGCAGTCAGTTGCAGTCTCTTTTATAGGGTCATTGTAAAGATCAAATGATATAATCCATAAAAGGCATTTATTTTTATTACCATTTGCCAGGTGCTATGCTAACAACTTTCGATGCTTATCATATGGTTTGACCATATATCTATCTGGAATTATTCAAAACATAGTAAAAAGATGATGTTTTATTTTCATATAACTACTGTGGCCCAGACTGTTAACACTCTCCTGTATGTAATCTCTCTTTCTGATAACATTAGAGCTCTTTCTCCCCCTTAGTTGGCTGAGCCCACGGTTATCCAGCTGGAGACTACATTTCCCAACCTTTCACACAGGTAGACAGGGCCATGTGACCAGATTTGCATTACAGAATGTGTACCGATAATATATGTGCAATAGTATTCTGTGTCATGTGCTTAATAGGAAATCCCTTGCTCCACATTTACTCTCCGTGCCCTTCATCACAAGCTGGAATGAGGATGCACTGGAAACCCAGCTTCAACCATGCAGAAGAGGAACAGTGTCCCAGAGGATGGCGGAGTAACTAGATGGAAGGAACCTAGACCTCTGAATGACCCTGAGGAGTACAGCGTCCGACAAGCCTAGACCAAGTAAACTTTTATGCGGGGATGAAATAAATCTCCCAATAAGCTACTATATTTGAAGGTCCTATATGTAACTATATGTGTATGTATATAAAACAACTTTGTCTTTAGCCTAACTCATATACTCAACAAAAGGACTCAGCCCCATTTATTGAGCAAATTTTTCATTTCCCACTTGTGACACTATCCATACTATATATTAAATTCATACATACACACACATACACACACATGCACAAAACAGGGTGTTTTTCAGGCTAAAATATTCTATCTAGTTTTTTTTCCTAGTTTTATATCACTTTCATAATATTTGAACAACTATAACTTTATAATATTCATTTAAATATCTAACAAAGATAGCCTTTTTTCATTACCCATCTCTTTCAAGACTGTTGCTCTTCTTTCTAGTCAAGTCTTAATGATGAATTTCAAAAACAGTCAGTAATGTCACATCAAGTTAGAGAACCAAAAAATTATACCTCTTGTTATTGTTTCTAATAGATATATGTTTATCTTATTTCTAATTTGGATATTACTATATAAAGATGACATAAGAAGGAAAAAAATCTAGTTCTAATCTCCATAACTTTTTATATACCATTATAAAGTAAAATTAGTACTGTACCTAACAAATGTTTATCCTTATTTTTCTGTGATGACTAGATTTCACTTGCAAAAAAGAAACCCTGAATAGGCCATTTAACAAAAAGCACCAGAAGACTCTCTTCACTATAAACAAAGTTTGTTTCTCCATGGAATATATCTATAACTGGAGCCTGAAATATTATATTTTCCTGACCCTCAAATGGATGAAAGTGATAGCAGAGCCCAATTAATTCCAGAAAGGTCTCTGAACTGTCACACATGTACATCCCTGAGTACTGATTTACAAAGAACCTTAAGATATACAAGCCACAGCCAAGAGATTTGCTTATATGAGTTACTGCTTTTCCCCCAGAAAGGATAATCAAGGAATTTTAAAAAGCGCTTTTCTGAATAGTCCACTATGGTGGGCTAATTCGATGACTACTTCCAGAAACGCTGAAACGCCATGGCAGGACAAAGGATGTCCTATTTTCAAGACGATCCCTGGGCACCCTGGAGGAAGGTGCCAAGGTTACTTCACAATGGATGGTCAAGGCCCCTAGGACACTGTCATTCAAAATCACCCTTTGACCTGGGGAAGCCTGATGAAGGAAGCTAAAAGGACCAGGTTTACCCTCTAGCCTCCAGAAAAGCTAAAAACGCTTCAAAGCCAAGCCCTCCGATGCCAGCTGGCAGAGCTATCAAAGGACAAAATCTCTTTAGCTGGAGTAGATATAACAGTTGCCAGAAGAACACTTGGCAGCACCTGTAGATGTAATACTGTCAGCCATGTAGCAGGCACCAGCGAGTATCAGGGCGGGTAGTGGCAGCGGGTGGCAACTATAGAATGAACCACCTGAGGCCCATTAGAAATGGGGCAGTGGAGGCTTTCTTTGGTCCAAACTCAGGCACAGTCTTTACTCCAGCTCCTGCCCTATCCCAGCTATTTCTCCATGAGAATCCCAACCTGGCCCGGAATCAATGACATCCAATCAGACAGGATATCAGAAGTCAGCCAGTCAGCAACTATTTAGCATTTATATACTCTCTCGCAGTCAGAGCGTTCTGATACTTTGGTGTTTGAATCCCTCACGGTAGATGCACCTGGAAGATTCCCTGTTCTAGTCCAGGGTCAGCTAACTAGCCTGTGTGCCAAACGCAGCGACCCTAGATGACGTCTGGTCACACCCGTCTGTTCACATGATGCATACGGCTACTTTGGCAGTACCAGGCAAGAGGTGAGTAGCTGCAACAGACAGAACCCATGGCCTGAAAGCCTAAAATATCTACCACCTGATCCTTTATAAAGCTTACTGACCCTTCCTCTAGACTATTCAGTAACATTACTGGGTATTAGAGTCCTCATATAACCAGAGGAAGACTAGTCTATGGGCTTTGGTGCCTTAGAAAACAGGAGGAACTAAGTCTTTCTTTGGTTTGTGAATCTGCTTTGTTCAAACAGCCCCATTCTGTAGGGTCAGGCCTATTCTTACCTTCTCCTAAGTATTTTCTGAAAGATTCCCCTGAAAAAGGTCCCGTTTAAATCTGATGATCTCATCTCTGCTCTGAATTCTAGATACCTTCCCATCCCACTTCAGGAAAAAAAAAAAAAAATGACCACAGTCCTAGGAAAAGATCAATTTCTTTGTAGCCATGGAAACCAATAGCCAAAATAACTAACTTCAACCTGTTCAATCGTCAGCTTGCTTCAGTAAACCACCTGGTTTTGCAAGCCAACCCATAAATGACAACCCATCACTTCTGGCCAGTGAAGAATGCTCCAATAAACATGTCTCTGAGGGCCAAGCAGTCGATAACCGCCTTATTTGAATAACCACTCTCCTTCAGATGATGTCAACACCTCCTGAAAGCCCACCAATCCTAATTCCACACTTCCTGGGTAAGACAGCAGTCTGCTCTGCTCAGAAGGACTTCCTGCCCAGCATAGCTTTCCCTTACCACAGTAACCAACAATTCAGCCGTCTTTTTATTTCAGGTACTGAGTATTGGTCTCGTCATTCTTTGATGCAACCCGAAGTTTAGACACCCCAATTCCGTGGGTCATTTTTAAGCCACATTGGTTGACCTGCACTTCTATTGCTTCCTCACTAGCTTGCCTGCTGCCCCTCTTCTAGTTCTCTTTACAGCTTCCGTGTTAACTCTCAGCATGCCCCCCTTGGCTGAGGCTAGACTGCTCGCTATCGTTCCCTCCTCCCCCGGAAGCCAAAGCAGATCCACTACACCACTCTCCAGGGCAGGAGAAAATCAGGACCCAGCCCACGATGAACTGGGCAAGAGGGCTGACTTGGGAATGGGAAGCCCTGGATATCCATGGTAATCCCCCAGGCCTGGGAAACAAGAGAATAGCTACACTTTCTTTTTTTTAAAATTGAGGTAAAGTTGATTTACAACATGATATAAGTTTCAGGTGTACAACACAGTGATTCACGATTTTAAAGGTTATACTCCATTTATAGTTATTACGAAATATTGGTTATATGCCCTGTGCTGTACAATATATCCTCATAGTTTATTAATTTTACACTGGGCTTTCTTTCGAAAAGTTTTAGTTATTTTCCCAACAAGCTTGCTAAAGCCATAATTAACTTTTTAATTTCACAAGCACTTATACAATGCACAATGTGTACCTATTAATATTCTAGGAATTATGGCTAAGGAGAGGTATGGGAAATGGTGTATCACTTGAACTATGAAGTATACGTAAAAATATTAAGGACATCAGTTGCACATCTTGTGAAGGTATACTGTTTGACCATTTTGTCTCACCTGCAGAGTGATTTGAAAGGCCATGTACCTGTACTAGGTGGGAATTACTATCGCTAGCAATCAACACAAACACTTAATACCTACTGTTCGTCATTCTGCCAGCTTCACAGTTTACGATTACCTCATGGCCCCTGGAGGCACTTGAGTCTTAATCCTTCAATTAGAAAATACAGTACACTAAACTGTATAATCAAATTTGAAATGTGTGCCCTCAGTAGTTGAGAAAATTCTAAAATTAGAAGACAGGAAAAGATGGGATGGACAGAAGCGACTGCAGCTAGAGCTGCAAGAAGGCAAGTGTTGAGCTGACTCATACAGAAGTCATTGATTAGGACGGCAGAGGAAGGAGAGGGCATCTAACGTGGGTCTGTGTGATGAGCACGGAGACAGACACCAGCGGGAAAAGCACGGGGTTTTAAATAGCAAAGAAAGAAACCTAGGCGAATCAGGAACTACTGTAGGTTCTTAAGTAGAATGAAAAGCTTGAGAAAACTAGTGCCAGATTCATCTGGAAGTCTAACAAGAAGGTGCCAGGATGGGAAGGAGACTCTTTATACATAAATGGACTCTGTTAATAATAATCCAGCTGAGATAAACAGGTCTTGAATTTATGTAGTGAAGGATAAATCACATGAATTTTGTAGAAAGAACTCCTAGGATGAATAACTGACTTTACATAAGAGGCAAAAGAGGTGCCATACTGGTCAAGGTAAGAGAGGCATGCAAGATGATTCTAGAGTTGGTTTTCCAGGACACTGGAGCAGTGCCTAATAACTACGGTACTTTAAACTCCAGTCTGCCTGGAGTAAAGTTTCGATTTATGCTTGTTGACTTAAAGTGATTATTAATAAGGTCCCCCTTCACTCTTAAAAGTGTTCTGGGAAAGCTGAGGTTAAGCGAGGTACCAGCAAAGGCTACTGCCAGGGTATCAGAAGGACCCTCTCCACCAGGATCTTAAGAACCCAGAATCACCAAACGTCTGCCTTGCACTGGGAAGATCTTTTCACCCCCCTCTACATTAACGCCAACGCAAGGTCCCGTGGACCAGTTCATGAGATGGGGACCGAGGCGGCCTATGTGGACCACCGCAACACACTAACCCCAGGGGGTTTTCTGGACCACCACAGTCTTAAGTAGCAATCAAAAATGTCTGTCCACCAAGGGGGGTTTCTTGTCTTCTTCTCCCATGCTGAATTTTCCTCCATCATGCCCACACACTGAAAACAATAGTGAGGTACTGCCAGTGTCGATTCAATCTTCAAACAAATTTGCTGCATAAATCCAGAACCCCAAGAAACTTGAGGCTTTTTGTCACTCTTCAAAAGTGATTTTGAATTCTTTTTCACCTTTGATTTAAGAAACTGTATTACTTGGGAACTCCCTGGTGGTCCAGTGGGTAGGACTCCTCGCTTTCACTGCCAAGGGCCCGGATTCAATCCCTGGTCAGGGAACTAAGATCTCACAAGTCATGCGCCTCCCCCGCCCCCCCCCCCCCAAAAAAAAGAAAGAAACTGTATTACTTAAGCGATTGTACCTTTGACAATGGAAGCTTTAAAGGAACAAAATTTTTACCTTAGTGTTTTACAAGTAAGTTTGATTTAAATATTTAAAAAAATGGTTCTAGAAATCATTGTCCTAGATGGGACTACGTATTATATGGTAACCCTAATAGAAGAAATTAATTAGTTGGCAAGCAACGTGTTTGAACAGAAAGTTACAGTTGGTTTCAGGTAGACTCTAGAAATCAGTCACGAAGTGGGAGAAAATTTCAGTAGCAAGCGTGCATTAGGGTCATTTTCATAAACATCTCAAAGGCTGCTGCAGCCTCCTCTGGATTCTTTAATCCCTCCCTAGAAAATCATCACAGTCTATTTTCTCTACCTCATAAAAGTTTTTCAAGTCAATTTCCTCTCTGTTCCCACAGCCATTTTTAAAATGAAAACATTTTAAATGCAGACCTCATCAGCATTCCCTTCCGTACAACTACACCCCTTCGTTTCTGAAATAGGTTTGACTGTGTTGCTTTCCTGCTTATTCTCTTTAGGTCTAAGGGCTCCACAGACGAGGTTCGAGGGACCTGTGATCACCCATTTAATTGTATTTGGGTTCTGAGTGCGTGCACACTGAAGCGAGCATCCACTGTAACATTTTTAACCTTTTATGAGAATAAAAACTGTAGGTCCAGATGAAATTCCAAACTCCTTAACGTGGCTTCACGGTTTTTCAAAATCAAATTCTGTACTAGCCTTATTTCCATCCTATACCTTAAACTCTAACATCTTGCTCGTGGTAGGCTGGATAAGAACCACCCAAACGTGTCCACCTCTTAACGCCCAGAACTTGCGAATACGTAACCTTGCAGGGCAAAAGGATCTTGCAGATGCAAATTAAGATGCAAATTAAGATGCAAATTGAGATGGGAAGATTAGCCCGCAAAATCTAATCTCAAGGTGGGCCCGGTCTAATCACAAGCATCCTTATAAGAAGGCAGGAGGGTCAGAGTTGGGGGAGCTGTGATGATGGAGACAGCAACTGTAGTCAGAGAGATTTGAAGGTGCAGGGCGACTGGCTTGGAGAGAGAGAAGGAAGCCACAGCCAGGGAAGGCAGCTGGCCTCTAGAGGGGCAAGGAGGACCTTGATTTTAACCCAGTGAAACTGATGGCAGACTTCTGACCCCCTGAACAGTAAAATAATAAAATTATGTTGTTTTAAGTCACTCAATTGGTGGTAACTTGTTACAGCAGCAATAGGAAACGACCACGTTGTCATTCCAGAAATTAAGTGAGGCTTACATTTTCCTTTTTGTTCATGACCTTGTATTTGCCAGAAATGTCTTTGTCCCCTCTTCCCACTTAGGGAACTAATACCCACACTTCAATGTCCAGCACCAATGTCACTAGCATGCCTGACGAGTTGTCCCTTTGTGCACATATGTCTGGTTTAAACCACTCGTATAATATTTACACATGGCATTGCTATTGTTTGCAAACCTATCTTTCTAGATTGAGAACTCCTTGAGGGATAGGGCATTATCATATTCAATTTCCTTATAAGCGTCATAACACAGATATTTGCACAATTAATGAATTAAATGTGTGGTGATAAATCTTGGGTGGCTCCTGGAAGTGCTTTGGGACTCATTTAAAAGTGAGGACATGAAATAGAGATCACACGAGTGTACCAGACAAAGAACTGAAAAGCGTGAGCACGCATATAATTTCGAAGGGATTTCAGAGAAAAAAGTTCAGAGATCTGAAAGAGGAAAACGAGTCAAGAATAATAAGTACAGGATGAGGGAAACAGGTGGTCAAAAGGTACAAACTTCCAGGGGTAAGATAAATAAGTCCTGGGGATATAATGTACAGCATGGTGACTATAGTTAATAATACTGTTGCACATTGGAAACCTGCTACGAGAGTAGATCTTAAAAGTTCTCATCACAAGAAAAAAGATTATAACTATGTGAGGTGATGATGTAACTAAACTTACTGTGGTGACCATTTTACAATATTACCTATATCAAATCATCATGTGTATTTTAAACTTACGCAATGTTTATGTGCCATTTATATTTCAAGACAACTGGAAAAATAACAAAGATTTATATTTCTGTAAGAAATTAATATAAAATTATATTCTGTAATTACATTGTGCAAGCATATAAAATCTCTAAGACAAAAAAACAAGGAGTGTAGTGCTCATGGGAACATACGTTTGTGGCCGTTAATATCCGAGCTCTTCACTTTCAACCTCTATCAGGAAGAGTCCACTGAACTTTTTCAAATCTTAACTCTGAATAAAGGTTAAGTTAAAATTCTTGAAGCAATTACTTTTGATTTTATTTTAATAAGAATCCAGTTCGTTAAATTTTATTCAAAAAAATTTTTTAGGGACTTCCCTGGTGGCACAGTGGTTAAGAATCCGCCTGCCAATGCAGGGGACACGGGTTCAAGCCGTGGTCCAGGAAGATCCCACATGCCGCGGAGCAACTAAGCCCGTGTGCCACAACTACTGAGCCTGCGCTCTAGAGCCCGGGAGCCACAACTACTGAGTCCGTGTGCCACAACTACTGAAGCCCGTGCGCCTAGAGCCCATGCTCTGCAACAAGAGAAGCCGCTGCAATGAGAAGCCCACACACCTCAACGAAGAGTAGCCCCCGCTCGCAGCAACTAGAGAAAGCCTGAGCGCAGCAACGAAGACCCAACGCAGCCAAAAAGAAATGAAAAAAAAAAAAATTTTTTTTAAATATATGACCTGTGGCTGGCACAGTGCCTGACCAATTGAGAAACTGTAATAACATGCTTCATATTCTTTTAAAAAATCCAGAAAAGTGAAAAAACAACTCATGAGCAAATAAAACAAAAATCTTATTAATTGAATAATTCCCAGAACTAGAATTAAAAGTTGTTTTTTACTTGTGAGGGTGTATACGAAATAATCACTAACATTTGTTTATTGCCAAAGTGTTTCACAAATGCTCTCATTTAGTTACTGCAACAATTCCACAGTATAGGTATTATTCACATTTATCAAATGAGAGACTGAGACTCAAAAAAAGGTTCAAATTCGCACAGCCAACAACGGACAAAGCTAGGTTTCAAACCCAGGCTTCTCTGAGATCTATGTTTTCACAAATGCATTAAATTACAATCAGTAAATCCCTCTTTTTGTAACACACATGATTTCCAACTGTGACAAGATTAAGTGTAAAGACATATTATGAACATCATTGCTAATTACAAGATATAAATAGTAAACCAATAGCAACTGAGAATTAAAGCAGAAGAGATTTTTTAAAAAAATTAATGACTAAGCATTTTTACCTGTATTATATCTCATTCAATCAACATGAAAAAACCTAGGATGTAAATGCCATCATTCCCATTTTATAATGAAAAACTATTTGAAACTCAGAAGTCAAATTACTTGCCCAACCACTGCTGGAAAGATGTACAAACAGAAAGAAACTCAAGATGTCACGTATTTATTTATTTAACAATAAAATAATTACTAAGAGAATACCATGTGCCATGTACTACTGCAAACAGTGGATTTTTTATGGATATAACTTATAATTGTAAAAGCATTAAAATTCATGAGTTATAATATGCTAGACTATCAGGGACTTCTGGGGAAGATGGAAGGTGCATTACTACAGGATTCTCGTGTATTCACGTGGCAGCTAACTGTTCAGTAACAGTATCTCACATTACTATAGCTGTAACAGTTTAATGATTATTTACAGATATGAATTGCTATTAAATCCCCATTTTATGTATAACAATGTGTGTTCCCCTTCACTGGAGTATGGTAAAACACCTAGTGGTCAAGCAATTAACTACTGCAGCCTGAGATAAATCAATTTCATAGTCATGCACACCAAAGACAGTCTCAAAGTACACAAAAGGGAGAGAATCCTTCAGCTCAAAAGTAAAAAGTTAAAAAATGCAAGGAAGGGAAGGAAGGAGGGAGGGAGGGAGGGAGGGAGGTTGGTTAAAGTCCCAATACTGCATATAAAAGATATGTCAGAAAACAAATAAAACTAAAAACTTTCTCTTCAGTGACTGTAGCAATGATAAATTAAAATCACCTACTGGTTACAAAAAAAAATTCCAACAACTTCAGAACAAACAAGGTCAGTGCAAAATTAATTCCTGTGTTGTAGTAACAGAGATCACTGTTAAATAAATCACTCTGTTTGTTTCTGTTTAACACGACTGGAAACAAACTACCGATTGAAGTGAGAAATTTTAAAAGTCCAGTCAGCATTAAAATGATGGATTTAATGAATCCATAAATTTCTCCTAAATAAGCAATCACGTAATTGCACATCAATTTCAGCACACTGTTGACAGGGACTTTCCAAATTGCTAGCTAGTTCCACTATTATATCCCCAAAGGAAAATAACACTGTAAAACGAAGAGGGGGAAAACAGAAATTTGTGAGATCTATAAGCTTAATTATAAACAGAAAAGGGTAGGGGAAAATACATACATACTTACACATATACATATATATAAAATGACATATGTGTATACATATACACACACACACACACACATACATATATATGAAACAAAGCAAAGGAGGAAAAAATATGAAAAGCCAAGGAAAAGAGATAATTATCACCTACCACCACCTTTCAGAATTTCGGTGTCAGGGTTTAGGTTGAGAGATACAATAAATGCAACTAGGAGGAGTAGAGTTAGACTTCCCTCTCTCCATTTTTAAAAATTTCTCTCCAATTTTGGTTTTCAAACCTTATAAAGGAGGACAAAGATAATAAAGTATATTTCAAACATATTTCCAAAAGATGACTATCTGAAGACTGTCAATTGCATCATACCCATGTTTTATATGTTTACTATTCCCTTCAGATACCTAAAATCAGGCTAAAAATCTGTCCCAAACATAGTATACGTAATATGCTGTGATTTAGGATTAAAGCAAGGAAAGAAAATGTGCAACTGTTTTGAATTAATGAGACGAGAATTTTTAATAAATAATCCTGAGGTAGGTTTGTGAATTCCCCTTACAATGACAACCACAGGTACACAATCCACTCTTGCAAATACTCTACAATATCATTATATCTGTATGAATTAATTTGGCCTTTTGCACTATTGTCTTTTAGTTCCTTTCAAAGTCTGTTTTCTTAAAAAGTTGAGAGAATGCAAGTGTTTCCTTCTAGTCAAAAGATGTAGGAAATAATAAAATCACAGCTAGTACTTACTTACTAGGAGAGTGTGGTACTTTGCAAAGCAATTTCTATTTCAGTTCATCCTTACAACAAAACCAAAACCTGTATGATTTTTATTCCCATTTTTGATATGTGAAAGATTCTATAAAACCAGCTGGAGATTCCAGGGCTGGTGGGTGGCAGTGAGATGTACAAATCAAGAGACTGTGTTTCTAGAACCCATAAGGTTTATCACTAAGATGTACTGCCTGTCTGGTCTCTTACTTTTATTGTTTACCTGCTTCTAAAACAATGGTTGAGGTAACTGTAATATAAAAAGAGAGTTACCACTAAAACATTAAGACTAAAAAAGAACACAACCAATGGATAAGAAAAAGAAAAGTACCAGGAATTCAAAAGGAGTTAGCTACAGCAAATTCAGCACAAACCAAAGGTGACAGATTTGTGTTGTCAGTGCTGAAATGGACATAACTAGCTCTTCTGTCAGATAAAAGGAAACCAAATTTCTTCTGGATGTCATAATCTTTTCTTCTGACATTAAAGATAGCCAGAATTTATCACATGAATCCTTAAGTAAAGTGACAGTATATCATGAGAAGTATTTTCAACATCAGCTGGGCTAAATACAGAGATACGCCTCAGAAGGTTCTTATCCTTATGTCTTGCCTCTAGGAAAGCCGGTGGAGGAACAGTAAATTGGAACACCTGACACTTAAAGTCGTAACTCTGTTACGGCTTAATTAAAAAGTGAGTTAAGGATCTGAATAGATGTAGTTCCAAAAAAGATATGCAAATGGTAAATAAGCACCTCAAGCATGCTCCAATGAGCTATTAGGGAAATGAAAGGCAAAATGACAATGGGATACCACTTCACACCCACTGGGATGCTATAAAGAAAAAAAGACATAATAACAAGTGTGGGTGAGGACGCAGAGACCCTGGAGCCGCTGTGGTCTGAACGTTCACGTCGCTCCAAAATTCATATGTTGAAATCCTAATGCCCGACGTGATGGCAAGAGGTGGAGAGGCCTTGGGGAGGTGCTTAGTTCATGAGGGTGGAGCCTTCATTAACAGATTCTTATAAAAGAGACCCACAGAGATCCCTCACCCCTTCCACCATGTGGGGACCCAGCAAGAAGGCATCTATCAACCAGGATGTGGGTCCTAGCGAGCCATCACGCTGAATCTGCTGGCACCACGGTTCTAGACTTTCCAGCCTCCAGAACTGTGAGGAATAAATTCCTGTTGTTTATAAGCCGCCCGGGCTGTGGTATTTTGTTGCAGCGGACTGAATAAGACGGGGTCCTCACACACTGTAAGACTGTAAAGGGCTTTAGAAAATAGCTCCTCAAAAGGTTATACATAGTCATCGCATGAACCAGCAATTCCAGTCTGCTGTATACCTCAGGGAAATGAACACCTCTGTCCACACAAAATCTTGTGCATGGATATTCACAGCAACATCATGCGTAAGAGCCGAACAGTGGAAACAACCTAAATGCCCATCAACTGACAGATGTAAGACAGGAGGGAAGGGGGCAGGGCACGACCTTGAAAAGAATGACACGGCCACAGTACGTGACGAAAACTAGTGAGAACCAACTAGGTCCAAGACGGTGGAAGATGTGACTTCCAACAGACCTTGAGCCTCATTATACGCTCATTGTAATATATCAGCACGCTAAATGACACACCCACCATCACCATGACAATCCTGAAGCTACCCATAAAAGGCCAGAAAGTGGGCGGTGACGCATTTCCTGGAAGTCCCCGCCCCTTCCCCAAAAGAGTTGGATTAACCCTCCCACTCATTAGCCTATGAAATTACCAGCCCAGAAAAACTAACCACACCATATTTTGAGGCCTCTTGCCTCTTGCCCTCGGAGACGGCCCACGCTTTGTCAGTGGACTGTGTTTCTCTCTAAATACATCTGGTTCTTACCAATCACTTCGTCTCCGAATTCTTTCGCGACGGAGAAAGAAGCTGAAATTCACCAGCAACAGATGGATAAAACATAGTATATCCATATAACAATGATTTAGCAATGAAAGGAAACGATGTATGATGCATGCTACAACACGATGAAGCTTGCAAACATTTTGTTAAGTGAAAGAAGCCAGTCAAAATGGACATATATTGTATGATTCTATTTATCGGAAACATCTAGACTAGGCAAATCCATATAGATGAGTGGTTGCCGGGCTGAGGAAGAAGAGAGAGTGTTGGAGGGAATGTGGAATGACCACTAACGGTATGGTATTTCTTTTTGGGTGATGAAAACTTCTACAGTGGATCCAAATTGAGTTTCAGAAACACTATCATGAGGTCTTTTTAATCTAGAAGCATTGCAGCAGGTGTTAATAACTGTCACCTTCAAGCATAAGGGAGTCTCATAAGGTAGAACTGCATCATAATATGACTAGCCAGTTGCATTAGGGATAGCTTCAAGGCTGAATGAGCTAATGATTATTATTTACATTTATCAATGATTATTATTTAAACTTTTTTGGATCCTGGACCCTTTGAGTATGGGTTGAAAGCTCTGAACAAGGTAGGCATGGTGTTACCCTGAGGAATGTAATTGATTGCAGACATTGGAAGAGGACTCTCTGTGACTGCAGTGAAACAAGACAAAAAGAAGCTCACTCTCTAATCCTGCCTGAACTGAAAATTTAACCAGGAAAGAATCGGAATGCTGCGCCACCACAAAAATGATCAAACATCCCCCACTTCTGGTTAGCAGGAGTGACTACTGCTTCTTCTCCAGTGATGACTCTAGCCTGTTCCTCTAGCTTCCTGGATAAAAATTAAGATAACTAACAGCTAAATTGCCTCTGCTTTTTGACAGCACGCAGCCCAGAACAGACCCTTCACTTTCTTTAAACTTCTCTAAAAACCACCTTATCCAAATCCGATAATAAGCTCCACCTGACCCTTCTTTTCGAGACATGCCGTGGTTTTCCAAGGGGCGGATCTCCCTTGCTGCAGTAGTAAGCCTAATTTGGCAAGGGTGTGTTCTTGCTGGTGTCTGGCTGATGGGAATCAACAACATCTAAAATATTTATAATATGTTGTTAATAAAAGCATGTATAAAATTTTATATATATTATAACTTCATGTTCCTATTGAAATACGCATATAAATATCACACACATTACATCTATAACAGTTACACTGATACAAGAAAGAACATGGATACACACCAAACTATTAAGAGTAGTTATCTCTGAATGTTGGTATGATTTCCTTTTCGTTTTTCTGGATTTCATATTTTCCTTCAAATATCATATATAATTTAAGAAGGCAGGAGGGGAAGAGACAAGAAAAACCCTCCCAAAAGAATATGATTTAAGAGAAGAATCTCATTCACAGTGATTGTCAATGTATAAAGTTTTCAACCTTTAGCATATTAGAATCACTTGGGATGCTTGCTGAAAATAAGGATTCCTGGGCTACATCCCTGGGGTGGACCCCAGAATCTGGATGTTGGACCCCAGGAGATACTCAACCATAAAGTCGGAGGAACCTTGAATAATGCAGCTTTGGGGACAAACTAGAATTTGAAAGGTGTACAGATTAACAGCAGAAGGAGAGGACTTTTTAGGCTAAAGGAGAAGAATGAGTAGCCTGAAACCATACAGCTGCATGTGCCAGGAACAGGGAGAGTAACGCACCGCAGGCTCTCAGTAAACCTGATTGGACCCACCTGATGGAACTGCAGGCTCCTTTAGAGAACAGTTGGAAACTGGGCAGGTTTGGAAAGGTCAGGTGGGTAGTATGTAAAGTTCACTCAAGTTCCCCACCCACATTGCTGACATCAATCAACAATTCACTGGTTTCTTCAATTTATATCCACACGTTTTTCTAACTTTTCTTTAACATTTCCACTAGCAATTTTCCTTCTTCCAACACTATTAAATCTTTTCTACCCTCCAGGAACTCATTCTCTCCTCTTTACTTATTCTGCCAGTCAGCTGAAAACCTACTGCCAGCCAACAAAGAAACATGGAAAACAAAATTAAGTTTAAAAGTCCCCTGCTGAACACCTATATGATACTATGACACAGAGTATAAGTCGTCACTATCTTTCCACATCATGTTAACTTTTTTTTTTTTTTTTTTAAAGGAATGGGACTTTCCAATGAGTAATCTGATCTCTTACTTGTGTCAAGAAATTTAAGCGGAAAAGTGTTCCTACCTTTAACCATTTAAAAGAAAAATTTTTATATTAAAAATGAATAATTTGAGCTTTTGTCTACAATATAAAGTAAAATAACTTTACAGCTAAAAGAGACTTCAAAGTACAAACTTTCATTTTACTGATCACAATTGTTTCACAGCTTATTTGCCCTAAAACACACCCCCAAAATTATATTTTAGCTGAAAATTCCCCTCTACATTTTATGTCCCTTAAAATAGGTAACACTAAAACTTTTTTGTGAAAACCACTGATTTTCCATTGGCAGTAAAATTTTCAATTATTAACAGAGAAATACTATTTGATATTAAATCAGTTTAATACATATGGAATAATGTTATCATGTCCTCTTCCTAAGCTTATTGGAGTAGCTAATTCAGGTATCAAACAAAAAATCTCCAAGTAGATGATGGTCAGTGATAAACTAAATGGAACCCCAAAAGCAAAAAAGCAGTTCCTTTAAAATTAAAAATTTACTCTACCTAGAGGCTTTCTATTCTGCTACAAAACTATTATGAATAAAGGATACCACAGAAAATGAGGCACATAATGTACTTGCACTGATATTATCTCAGCAGAAAAGGAATTTAGAGCTTGTAATGGTGAGAAAGATAAGCCATTTTCAGGTGATTTGGAGTAATTTTAAGAAAACTCACATTCCAATAAATCAAATGCTATGTCTGATGAACACAGTTACAGACTCGAAGGGCTCTCACAACTAGAATGCCTTTCTGGTAGGTTAATGTCAAAAGTTCCATTTTAATAAATGGCAACTTTAATTTTGCAAAAAAGTGATCATGATATACTTTCTTCTTTCCATGTCTTTGAGTTAAATAATACTTCGATTGTGAGAGCGCGGGCAGAGAATGTTGTTTTAAAGCCAAATAAAACTCCATTCTACAACCTACATTTAATAGATTCATACACTTCTTTAGCCTTTATTCCCCTGTATATAAATGAGGTAACATCAGCCTCATAGTATTATTACAAGGATTAAGAGAGACTGTGTATATGTAGAAGGAAACAAATACTGGTGGCGGAATTCCACAGGAGTGAAGTGTCTTCTGATTAGAGGATAAACCACAGTGAATGGTAAGGGACAACTAGAAAACAGAACAGTATACGAAATTACTCTGCGTAATAAAGGAAAAAGAATCTTAAGATTTCACAAGCAGCTGAGAGGGAAGGAGAGAGGGGGCCTCGAGAAAAATGCTGGAGAGAGAAGGCAGAGGACGGCAAAGCAAGACGGAGCAAGACCGTGACCCAAAGAAAAGAACTGGCAATAAGAAGTTCCCTGTGGCCAGCCAGGCTCTTAATAAAACAAGGCTGACAGACATTCTATTTTAAGGTCCCCCCCCCCTTTGTACTCTAATGTATATCTGCTGCAATTAGCGACCCCTCCCCCCAACAAAAAGGAACAAGTCTGTTAGAGGAAAGGATCTGGTGTAAAGCTGTCTTGGGTAAAGTCTTTTTTTTTTTTTAAGATTTAATTTTATTTTTGGCTGCGTTGGATCTTCGTTGCTTGCGGTGAGCGGGGGCTACTTCTCGCCACGGTGCGTGGGCTTCTCATTGCAGTGGCTTCTCTTGCTGCGGAGCACGGGCTCTAGGCACCCGGGCTTCAGTAATTGTGGCTCGCAGGCTCAATAGTTGTGGCTCGCGGGCTCTAGAGCACAGGCTCAGTAGTTGCAGCACACGGGCTTAGCTGCTCCGCGGCATGTGGGATCTTCCTGGACCAGGGCTCGAACCCGTGTCCTCTGCATTGGCAGGCGGATTCCCATCCACTGCGCCACCGGGGAAGTCCCCTTGGGTAAAATCTTATTAAAAGTCGGCTAAGGGCTTCCCTGGTGGCGCAGTGGTTGAGAGTCTGCCTGCCAATGCAGAGGACGCGGGTTCGAGCCCTGGTCTGGGAGGATCCCGCGTGCCGCGGAGCGGCTGGGCCCGTGAGCCGCAATTACTGAGCCTGCGCGACTGGAGCCCGTGCTCCGCAACAAGAGAGGCCGCGACAGTGAGAGGCCCGCGCACCGCGACGAAGAGTGGCCCCCGCTCGCCGCAACTAGAGAAAGCCCTCGCACAGAAACGAAGACCCAACACAGCCATAAATTTAAAAACAAAAAAAAAGTCGGCTAAATACAACAGCCTCCTACCAAGTGGTGTTTTGAGGAAATCGAGGAATGTGGGCTGTGTTCCAGATTTGAACTTACACAAGGTGATGAAAAGGGAACAGTTCTAAGTGATAAGACACAAGCAAGCTGGAGAATTCAGCAGAAACAGAAAGGATCCAAGTGGTGTCTGGAAGAAAATTAAACCCCAGAGATAGTGGGGGAGGGAGGTAAGAGGCAGAGTTCATTTCATTTAAATATCATGGGACCAGTAACCCCAGTAGGGGGAAAACCAGGCTGCCAACTTCTGCCAGTGTCTTTTGATTGGCAGTCAGTAAATGCCAGCTCTCTTCCCTTCTGAGGAATGAATAACGTTTCATACCTCGGATACAACTGTTTTCACGCTTGTTACAACTATCAGATAATAGAGGCAAACTTTAAAAAATGATACAAAACTAGCATGAGGTTGCACTTTATCCAATATAGTCAACCAAGACTGAGTGGTTGATTTGGGGGGGGGGTGAGGGGGGGAGGGCGGAGATCTACCTTCAGGAAAAGCAGACATTTGTCAAAAACCACTAGAACTTTACAGTGTATCTAGGAGATCAAAGATTCTCCAACACGTCAGACAGGGGAAAGCTACGATTTTGAGGAAGGCAATTGAGCAGTCTGGGCAAGTAAGTCAGATAATTAGAAGCCTTAAAATCAACATCTTCTTTCCTGCAGTAAGAATGCTCAGGTCAGTTCCCTTTTGAAACATTGTAGCAACAACGTGGCCTTCGCAAATAAATGAGGAATTACTACGCTACTTTATGTTAACGAAAAAGGTTAGACATTTATGTTCAGAAATTAGAGCAACTTAACTGAAGGCGTCTCCATTTTTTCAAAGTATACAGAAAAGAAAGGGTAATAAAGGAAAGACGAAAAGCGTTTCCTCGGTAAACAGGTGCTACCGGAGGAAGGCGGAGCTCCCTTCTCCAGGGAAGGCTCCGAGGGCCCAGCGGGGAAGCGAGTCCGGGAACGCGGAGCAGGCACGGTTCATCGCAGGGTAATTAGCGCACAGGTGCCCGCATTCCCTCCATTTAAAATGCCAAGATAGAAACGTACTGTATCTCCGTTTCAAACAAACCAAGGGAGCCTCTGTCAAACTACAATTCTCTTACTACTACCTAGAAGCAGAGGCAGTGAAGGAGCGGCACGAAATTCACGAGTCTTCCCACAGACTCGGGCACAGGCAGCTCTGCACAGAGCAGCTTCCACGGAGAGCGTGACTCACACCCTCGAGCAACCCACCGGGGAGGAGAGACCCGATATCCAGTTTGACCGCCCTCCGCTGCGCCCCACCTGTCCAGGGCTCGCTCGGATGGGTGTTGCAGACTGTAAGCCCCACGTCCTCTCCTCTTCCCCCCCCCCTATCCCCACGGGGAGCCAGCCTCCGTGCCTTCGGCCAGGAGCCGCGTCCGCTCGCTCCTACCTTGGCTCGCGGTCCTTGCTCCGGCTCGTCGTGCCGCGGCGGGCGGGCTGGGGATCCCCGGGAGTCGGCGCTGGGAGGCGCGGACGCCGGGGCCGCTATTTGTAAACACGCTCCACGTGCGCTCGCCCTGCCCCATTCGCATCCCGCTCGGGACACCTGAGGATGCGCAGCTTTCTCGCGAGCCCTCCGAAGGTGCGATTTTTATTGCACCTGAGAGCGGAGGAAGCCTTGCCCACGGAACCGGGACCCTGGGAAAAGGGCTGAGACAAGGTGAGCTTGTACCGCCCCCTGCTGGCCGGCGAAGCAGTCTGCAGGTTGGAGCAGCCGGGCCCTCAGCAGAACCCACGCGGCGCCCAGAGACTCCGCGGCGGCTGGGCCCGCCCCCTCCCGCCCGCTCGCCGGAGACCCCGCCCCCGGGCCGCGTGCTCGCCCGCGGAGGCCCCGCCCCCTCGCCGACACAACGTTCCTGCGGGGGCGCGCGCGTGCCCCCTAATCCCCCGCCTTCCGGCTCCGGCGGCGACGATCGCTGCCTGCCGCCGCCGCCGCCGCCGCCGCCGCCGCCGCCGTCGCCGCCGCCGCCGGTGTCAGCCTCCCTCGGGAGACTCCATTTGCTCTCAGGTTGGTCTGGCCGCCGCGAAGGCAGGCGGAGAGCGATGCCCCCGGCCCGCGGACTGGCGTCCCCTGGGCCAAGCGCCCGCCCGCTCGCTGGCTGGCTGCGGCGGTGACATCCTGGTCGCTGGCGTGCACGGAGGAATCCGGGCTCCCAGGGAGCAAAGACGGCCGGCGTTCCGGAGCTCGCCGTGCGGGGAGAGGCCCTCGCTAACGCGGCTCCTCTCTGACCTCTTAATTTCGGGAGGTAGGCAATTCAGGTCCCGATCCCTGACACTCTAGATAATGCCTAAAAGCAGTCTGTGTCGTATTTTAGCCATCACATTCCTAGGAGGCGTTAATTTTCTCAACACAGTCGCAGGATAGATGTGGATAATGCCACAGACCCTGATATTGAAAGAAAAATGTTTTTGGTATCTTCCTTTAGGTTTCGGAGGCTCCGGGTGCCTATACAGCCCCCGACAGGAACTACTTCTGTTGGCCCATCGAGGATCATCTTTCACCTGGATTATCGTAACATCTTCACTGAGCCCTCCCCCACCCCATACCCTCTACCATGAGTCCTGATTTCTGCCA
The DNA here is from genome assembly GCF_028021215.1 of Eschrichtius robustus. Lineage (NCBI taxonomy): Eukaryota > Metazoa > Chordata > Mammalia > Artiodactyla > Eschrichtiidae > Eschrichtius > Eschrichtius robustus. The sequence continues at coordinate 10,123,764 of NC_090827.1, forward strand.
ATGAAGTTTTTTGATGCTTTCTTTAATCATGTGACACCACTTCTTGTCCGCCTTTTTCCTTTTCAGTTGCCAAACACATGAGGTGGAGGTTTGTGTCATGTTAAAGTACACAGTTTCCTGCCTGTCCACTTTCACCTGATTTGCACCGCTCCCTTCTGTTCAGCTTGCCTTATCCTGCTTGCTTACGATTTCCATAACCACTCACTTGCCCAACGTGTAGCAGCCCTTGCCTGGGGAGGTAGCATTCCATACAGCGCACTGCCTGACAAGGACAGCAGTCAGGGGGGCGAGTTTTCCCGTTGTATTTTCCTATCCGGTTTGCAAGCCCTGTCTTCCAACTCTTTGTTCCCTAGCACATTGCCCCAAATACTCCCACCAGAGTCTTAGTTCCTTTAACATAGAGCTTCGACCGTAAGGATGGCAAGAATCAAGTATGTAATAGGACTGTTTTAGAGACCTTGCTGGTACAATATTGGTTTTCATCGCCGCTGAGATCGCAGTTCCTGAGAAGATCTTAAACTAAGGGAGGAGGAAGCAAGATAGAAGATAGGATTAAGTGGAGCCAGTCCTTGTTCTTTGAAGTTTGTAAGTTTCAAAACAGCAAAGAGGGTCATGTAGGCCTTGTCTGGAAATTGGCCAGCACACTGCCCATCTAGGCCCTAGGGGGGGTAGGAAAGGGATCGTAAAACCCCATTTTCTAGTCTCATTGTGTCCAACTCTAAGTTGTTAAATATCTTGTTCTAGTAATCGTTAGATACAATGTTGGGGAAACGAAAGCGTGTGGTGTTGACAATTAAGGACAAGCTTGACATTATTAAAAAACTTGAGGAAGGCATCTCTTTCAAAAAACTTTCTGTGGTGTACGGAATTGGTGAATCCACAGTGCGTGATATTAAAAAAAACAAAGAAAGGATAATAAACTATGCAAACAGTTCAGATCCTACAAGTGGGGTATCCAAACGTAAATCTATGAAGTCATCAACATATGAGGAACTTGACAGAGTTATGATAGAGTGGTTTAACCAACAGAAAACAGATGGGATTCCGGTGTCTGGAACGATTTGTGCAAAACAAGCCAAGTTCTTTTTTGACGCTCTGGGGATGGAAGGTGATTTTAACGCATCGTCTGGCTGGCTGACTCGATTTAAGCAGCGCCATGGTATTCCAAAGGCTGCTGGTAAAGGAACAAAACTGAAAGGAGATGAAACTGCTGCCAGTGAGTTTTGTGGTAGCTTTCAGGAATTCGTTGAGAGAGAGAATCTACAACCAGAACAAATTTATGGTGCTGATCAAACTGGATTGTTCTGGAAATGTCTACCGTCAAGGACATTAGCTCTTGAAACTGAGCGGAGTACTTCTGGTTATAGGTCAAGCAGAGAGAGAATCATTATTATGTGTTGTGCAAATGCCACAGGTTTACACAAACTTAATCTTTGTGTTGTGGGAAAAGCAAAAAAACCTCGTGCGTTCAAAGGAGCTGACCTTTCAAACCTTCCTGTCACTTACTTCAGTCAAAAAAGTGCATGGATAGAACATTCTGTTTTCAGACAGTGGTTTGAAAAGTACTTTGTGCCACAGGTACAGAAGCATTTGAAATCCAAGGGGCTTCTAGAAAAAGCAGTGCTCCTTTTGGATTTTCCCCCAGCACATCCAAATGAAGAACTGTTGAGTTCAGATGATGGCAGAATAATTGTGAAATATCTACCACCAAATGTCACAAGTCTCATTCAACCTATGAGCCAAGGAGTTCTAGCCACAGTAAAAAGATACTACCGAGCAGGACTTCTCCAGAAGTACGTGGATGAAGGAATTGACCCCAAAATGTTCTGGAAGAACTTGACAGTGTTAGATGCAATTTATGAAGTGTCAAGAGCTTGGAACATGGTAAAATCAAGTGCCATAACCAAAGCATGGAAAAAACTTTTCCCTGGCAATGAAGAGAATTCAGGCATGAATATTGATGAAGGAGCCATTTTAGCAGCTAACTTAGCAACAGTTTTACAGAATACAGAAGACTGTGAACATGTTGACCTTGAGAATATTGATCAGTGGTTTGACTCTCGGAGTAATGACTCAAACTGCCAGGTGCTAACCGACAGTGAAGGTACTGAGGACCAGGCCAAGCCTGCTGAGCACAAGCCTTCCAGTAAGACTAGAAAAACAGAACTGAACCCAGAGAAGCATATCAGCCACAAAGCTGCACTGGAATGGACCGAAAATTTACTGGATTATCTAGAACAACAAGATGACATGCTTCTGTCTGATAAACTGGTGTTGCGGAGGCTTCGAACAATAATAAGAAGAAAACAGAAGATCCAGAATAACAAAAGTCATTAATAATCCTCTTAAGGGTTTCCGCGTGTTTGCGTCTTTGTGACTTTATCTGCAGTGGAACTTAATTATCTTGTTTGAAGTGCTGTGGATTTCAAGGCCAAATACATTTTATTAATGAATTTAGGATTAGATGCTGTTTTGGATTACTTACATTACTGTGCTTGAATGTCGATTCTAGGAAGTGAGCATTGACATGTATCTTGTCTGTTTCTAATCTGTATTATACTAATTTAGATCATAAGGTACCTGAGGCCAGGGATCCTGTGTCTGTTTTGTGCCTGAATTTCATTGTCTAATAGAGTACCATGCACACTCTAGGCAATCAATAAATCTTTCTTAAATTGAATTTTTATGACTTTCTCTGAACTTCAGTTTCCAGACTGAAATACGTGGAGGGTAAGTTTCCCTTTCTACCGTTTTTCCACCTGCTGAATATTTTAGAACTCAGCAAAGATTATACCTGAAGTACATGTATTTCACTGTGAAAGCAGAGAACTGAAGGAAAATAGTCTGAAGCCCGAAATATGGCATTCTATACCAACAGTATTTGGACAATCAGCAATTCAGATTGGCTGTCTCTGTATAATGAAGTAAGAAGAAATAAGGTTAAAACGTCCCCAGGCAAAGGACTTGCACTTCACTTTTATTTCATCTGGCAGTAGGGAGAGTTCCTTCAGAGTTGTGGAAAGAATGCCACCATTGTTCCAGAAAAATAGATTTCATTTTCCAAATCATTGCTATTAGAAGAGAATAAGGATTAAACTGTGTTATCTGTCATTTTGATCCTTTATTAGTAGAGATATGTTAAGTAGTTTTTTCTCTTTAATAAGCTATTTGATGTAACACTTCAAAGCTTTAAAGTACGTCATTTGCTTTCATAATAGTGTATTTTTCTGTGAGAACTAATACTGAGAATATAGGCATACATTGCATTTGTGGAGCCATCACATGAACTGACATTAAATTGAACATGAGAAAGGCACTGTAGAACAGCATAGGCTGCTGTGTGACCATGGGCAAGTTACTTAACCCATCTGTAAAATAGGAATAATACCTGCCTCTGAGAGTATTTTGAGGAGTACGTGAGTTAATATATGGATTTTAAGTAATACAGGCTTAGAACAGGACCTGGCGCAGAAAAAGTCCTCTAAGTGTTAGCTCCTGTTACCGAGTTGCAGAAATGATGTTTCAGAAGTGTGCGCAACAGATCCAGTGTGTGAATCAACCCCGATGTTGCTGCACTGGGAAAACCCTTTAGAGGGAGGTGACATAAAAGAGATGCAAGTGACTAGATTCAGCTGAAATATAATAATAATTTACTTCAAAGAAAACTGGAAGGTGAATCCAATTCAGAAATCATTTCCCGACCATCTACTGCTAGGCACAGTGAGGCACGCCGGCACGTTTAAGACATCTTAGTTTGAATTATAAAAGGAAATGGGAATGGAATTGTAGTTTCTTTGCTCCAGGCCTGCTAATAAAATACATAGATGTTGGCTTTGTTCATAGAATCTGTTACTGATATTGGCGTAGTTTACTGAAGTAATAAAATACCTTTAAAGCAGATAAGATAGCAGTTAGGACGACACTTGAAATATCAAACTAAAGTAACACCGGATCAGTAGAAAATTAGAGCAAAAGAAATATCACAGGAGACTGGTTACAGTAATTGGGTCCAGCCATATACTGGGAGCTTTGTTGTGATTGACTTGAGATTTTAGAAGCTCTGACAGTCCTTCATGAGGACTGTTAGAGCTCAGAATTCTGCCCTTTGACAGAGCAGAGGCTTTGAGTTCGAGAAAGGCCTTTTCGGAAAACCTCTAAGAATATTTTCTTTGGGAGAATTCATACCTTATCATTAACACACCTCTCTCAGTTTACACAATTTCACTTACTAGGAAGCCCTGAGGAAATGAAACTCTGTGCGGATAAGTCCTGAAACTATTTGGCTTCTTGGAGGCAAAGGGACTCTGAAGCCTGGAAATGGTAATGACATATTTGAATACTGCTTTGCATTTTTCACAGAGCTTTTTGCTAACAAAAACTTCTCAAACTTCTTTCAGTCATGACATTGAAATGGTTTAATCCTGTTTCATCATAAAGACCGATATAAACTGTGCATTCTAATTCCATAATTAATTGTCATACAAAAATCTTTTTCCTTTTCCAGGTATTGTTATATTAATTATATCCTCCAGGAAGATGCATTGTGTTATCTTGGATAACCCCATGCTCCTTATATGTATCCTAGTTTGAGCAGCACAGAAAATAACGTGCTCTCATTTGACTTTGTGCACCTTAAAGAAAGTATCCACAAATTTATTTTTAAATAAATTTATAAATGGAAATTAATAAATTTTCCATTTATAAAAGTGCCTATTTTTTAGAGGATTTGAAAGGCAAACAGGACCCAGACCAAATGGGAAGTGTTTGGCAACTGAGAGTATACTTTAAAAAAAACTTGTGTAGTGGGAATATTTACTATTTCATAATTTAATTTCAGAGAGTAATATAGGGGTTGACTGGAGAACCTTGAGTGCTCAGTAAATATAACAAGAGTTGGCAGGGCCCAGATCAGTGGGCACAGTCAATTCAAGTAGAATTATGGGATTATCATGGTGCTCTTGTTCTGGGACTCTCTTTGTTTTCAATCTAGCTTCAGACTGAGCTCTGTGGTCACTTCATCATGAATTCTCTGGATTTAAGGAAGCTCACGGTGGACTCAGTAGCACAGTTGACATGAAGCAGGAGACAGCTAGTTAGGTCATGATCTCAGAGACACTCTGCCTCCAGTGATGTGGCCAAAGCCACACAACGTACTACAAATCAAAGCCAGGACCTGCACTCCAAATATAGCCCTCCTTCAGGAGGGCTGTGTCTCTACTTACTAGTATTTTCGCAAAGTTGACCTTTTCTTATTTAAACATATACTTTATCTCCGTCCTAAGCAAAATCACAGGTCTTGTGTGCCGACTGCGGTCTCTTTCTAGTCCAAGTTAAAGTAAATATAAGACTTTTTTTTTTTTTTTTTTATAACTTGACAATCTGTAACCCAAAATCACCTCGTATATCTCATCGGCACACTTTGTGAAACTCTGGCTACGACGAAGGAGTGGGGTCGTTGAAGGGTAATGGATTGGAGTACAAACACCAGCTTCTCTGCTTTCTCCCTAGATGACCTTGACAGCTTGCCGGACCTCTCTGAAGCTCAAGTTTCTTCACATGTAAAAGGGTGGCGGGTTAAACGGGCACACTGCAAGCGTTCATAAACACCAGCTATTAAGCAACCCTGTGGCTGTTCACTGAGAACCCCTGGCCTCCAGGCTTAGGCTGGACAATGAGTCACAGCCCTTCTCCCACGGTGACTCTGTGCTGACCTCCGCGAGGCCCGGGCACCCTTGTTGAGGTCTAGGGCGCTGCCTCATCACTGGGGATGCTGGCTCGGGTGGCTGCCACAGGTAAGAGGGCAGTGCTGAGTCCCTCAGGCCCTTAAGACTACAGTGTGTGCTGTCAGGTCATCACGGGGGCCCATCAGTAAACAGACAAACAAACAAGCACAGGCGGGGCCTGCTTTAGCTGTAGTCTTGGGATAACGGGGCTCAAAGAGAAATGGGTTCTTCCAAGCAGCTGAAGTCATCCTTGTGAGATGATGAGCTCTTATGCTAAAGGCAGAAATGCAAACTGCCGGTGCAAACACGGGGGGGAGCTGGCGGAGCCGACAGGCGCCCAGCCAGGAGGCAGCGCCGTCAGTGCACTCCCCCATCTTAACAGGTGAGCCCAGGGGGCACTGGGCCTGGTTTGCCCAGCAGCATCCTGATTCGCGCTGCTTGTTCAGAGTAAGTGTTACAGAGCCCTTTTTACTCTCGTGTGTCCCAGCTTAGGAGAGAAATTAGACGGTTTCCCTACCAATGACCCAGAGAAGGGAGCTGATCTGCCTAAGGTCACATAGTCGCTAGGGGCCAAGAAGGGAGTAGAAGCTGCTGCTCTCAGCTCCAGACATTGGTGGCCTAGTGGCCAAGGGTAGGGGCTCCCTCCAGGCCGCGCCTCCCAGGGCCGGACTTCATCCTGGAGTCCAACACAGGCCTGCCTGTTCGACACAGGTGGGACGTCCCGTAGTGAAATTCCCTCCTGGAGGACGGGGAGTGCTGCAGTTCATGTGCTGAATGTCTGCGATGTGCCAGGCACGACGCTGGGCATCCCACAAAGCAGAGTCTATTCTGTGATCCTCAGCACCAATCCTGTGAAGTGTAATTCCCGTTTCAGAAGCAGTTCCCAAAGGGAGCTGGCAGAGACCAAGCAAACACTCCTGTCTGAGACAAGGACAGAGGTTGCAGCCCTGGCAGGAAGCTGCGGTCCTCCGTTCCCCCACGGGCATCCAGACTGCAGGAATCCATGAGGCTCTCAGCCAGAACCTTCCTTAAAACCACTTTTAGCTGGGTGTGTGTAATTCCAGAGAATGCTTCCACCAGGGTTATTCTCCAGGCAGCTGAGTGTCATTGTAAATCCATGAGGCTCAGAAAATCCTTCAGCGAAGCTCCTTGCAACAGACAGATGCGGTCATCATGAGGGCATCTTTTAAATTTTCTTCTGATCAGAAGATCAGGCCCAGGGCTAGAGGGTAGATCCAGCCACGTGTCCACAGGTTATTGGGGTGGCCGACATCCTTTCTACATGGAAACCCCTGGGGGTGGGTGGGTGCTTATCCTTGTTCCTGGCTCCTCACTATTCCTCCTGGTCTAGGTTGCCCCAAGAACCAAGCCTGCCTGGCTCGCAGACCCACGTCAACAACATACTTGTTTAGTGTAATTTGGAAAGTGAGAAACAAAAGGTGCTATAAATGTATAATGAAATGTGTAAGGCGTAATGTCTGCCACATTTTTTGGTCAACCTAAAGATGGATATGAAAATATTTACTGTAGTTCCTTTATAGAACTTTAGGTGTAATTTATGACTAGCCCTAGAACTTCAAACATAGACCTTTGGGGTTTTGTATGTTCATAGTGACTCTGTAATGAGGTTATTAGCTAATACCACTGTAACTAATTAAATCACTGGGGGATATGATAGATTAGAGTTACTCTACAGATATTAAAGGAATCAGTGAGGTTTGGGAACATTTAACTTTTTTTTTCTTAAGTTAGAAGAGAAAAATTGACTGTAAGACTCAGCCTCATTAACCTATGAAGTAACTACCAAAAGTGCTTTTGTTCTCGAGAGGAACCTTAATAGCTGAACTTACAACCAAATCACATCTAATTTCTTCTAAAACCAACAAAAATGTTACCCAATTCTTTACTATATTTCAGAATATGTTGATCATCTGCAACTTATTTACCAAGAAAACATAATTACCTGTGAACCTAAAGAAAGGCAAAGTAAACTTAAGGAAAACAGTTTTCCTCATCCACTGAAGCATTTAATTTTTTTTAAAAAGTCATATAACAGAATAAAGTTTTAAAGATACTCTTTTTTCTTAATGAGAAATGTCTGAGGTTATACACATAGTCTTGGTGTGTTAATTTAAGATGACAGAGAACCCAGATTTTTTTTTTCCCCTTTTTGGCTTTAAAAATGTAACTTAAAAGATGAATTCAATAGGAGTCTTGATAATCAACGTGATCTAATCCAAACTAACATTTTAAGCTGTTTCAATGTAATAATCACAGCACAAAGCTGACTCCCAAAGTATGGTTGTATTTTTTTTAATTATTGTTATAGTTGGACAATATATAGGGAATAGTATTTCCATTTTCTGTTAATCAGCTTTTTGGGGCCATTTGCTGATTTACTTTAGTATTTGGGGGAGTCTGTGTCTCCTCATTGTATTAATAAGATACTTAACCTATGGTACATAAAATACCTAAGTTGCTTTTCTATAAAAACCTAGAGAATGAAGGGTTTTCTCCTGCACTGCACAAATATTCAGTACTGTAAATTATACTCACCAATTAAATTAGCACAATGTATAATTAAAAATGTTTCTACCATGAGAAAAACTACTGTATTTGATTGATTCTAAAGATACACATTTTAATACCTGTGAAATTGGGATACTTCTTGAAATCAACAGCATCTTACAATTATAGTTGACAGCATTTTTGTCTTCATGGTATGTAAAATAATTGTATCTTTTAGGTTCTATGAAATATAAATTTTTTTGTAAATCTTGCCTTTCTTTTGAAAATAGAACTAGAAGTAATGGCATACATAAAAAATTTCCATTTAGTATATATACATTTATAAAAGCATAATTATATGTTACATATGAATATACAAAAATCAGATATTTACAAGATAATCTAAGAAGTGTTATTTCATGATACTATTAATTGCTCTTGCACACACACTTATATTTTACTAATTTAGGAGTAAAGGTAGGGTAATCCTTTTAACTACTACTGCATGTCTTTTAAAGACATGCTGCTTTATTTCATTTAAATATATAAAATAAATTGTAGAGCTATCGAAGTGTAGACAAATAGTGGCTTTTTACTGGCCACACTTCTAATGATTTGTATGTGAATTAATCTGTTAAGAAGTTTCTAGATTGTTCAAGAATAGCATGTTTTCTTTGTTTATATGTTCTATCCATGTAACTTACCATAATAGGTTTTTGTTTGTTTTTCTATAATTTATTCATATTTCCTTAGTTTTAACCTAATATCTTTTTTTTTGTTCCCGGATCTCATCACATTACATTTAGTTTTCGTATCTCCTTAGGCTCCTCTTGGCTGTAACAGTTTCTCAGAATGTACTTGTTTTGATGACCTTGACAGTTTTGAGGAGTACGGGTCAGGTATTTTGTACAATGTCCCTATACCCTGTACCTCTACCATAATTTGTTGTTGTTCTTTGTGCATCCCTTGCCTACTCTAACACAAAGCAGACTGTGAAAGTGCCATGATCAAAGATACATTATAAAGAAATAAAAGTATGAGAGAGAGAAAGGCAAATTTTGATGAGGGTCGGGAAGGCTTCTTGCTCTTGAAGCAATTGGTTGAGTCTGCAGTGGGACGGGGTGGGGGGGAATGAATGTGAGGAATGCAGGTCATCTTCTAGTAACAAACTAATATGATTTCAACATGAAGTTTATTAAAAGAGTAATTACAAGTGTTGGTGTCAAGTTTGGTAGGGGCCTGAAGGGTTTTTTCCCCTCCTCACACCAAAATACACGGTGTCTTTTCCAACACAACTTCTCCAACGCTGACACCAACCGGGTGTCCTACAGTTCTGACACTATCAGGGTGAGACCGCACAGGTTTAAGGGCTCAGTTCCATAAGAGTGCCCTCACTTCACAGGTTAGTGGCACGTATCAGGTCCCCAGGTTACCCTCACTTCTCTCTGTCTTGACTACAAAGCTGGAGGTTCCCACAACCCCCCAGTTACTATTATAGTTTACTATAAAGGATACAAATGGTCAGATGTAGTGACATGTAGGGTGAGGTCCAGAAGGGTCCTGAGCACAGGAGCCTCTGTCCCTGTAGAGTGGGGTGGGCCACCCTCCTGGCACATGGATGTTTTTGCCAACTTGCAAGCTTCCTGAATCCTGTTGTTTAGGGGCTTTAATGGAGGTTTAATCCTATAGGCATGGTCGGTAAAATCAGTGGCCATAGATGATGAACTCAATCTCCACCCCCTTCCTTTACCCCGAGGTTGGGAGGTGGGTCTGAACATTCCAAGCTTCTAATCAGAGCAACCAGCCCCACTCCTGAAGCTACCTGGGGGCCCCCAAAGAGTCATCTCTTTAGAATGTCACCCTTATCACTCAGGAAATTTTTTTTAAATTAGAGAAAAAATTGAGAAGACACACAAAAGTGGAGAAGCAAAAGCGTAAAAGTTTGGAGAAGTAAGACTAAAAGAAGGGGACTGGAATGCAGAGGGAGATGAGCAGGTCCCCATCTTTTGAGGGAGAAGCTTGGAGAAGGAGGAGGTACCCCTCAGAGCCACTGTCATCATCGTATTTGCCAGTGCTCTTAAATGACATATGTGCACATAGCAGAGCTGTGATAAAAAGCAAGATAGTCAAGAACGCTACAAGTTTGTTGGGATATTGTTTAGCTTTCCATTTCTAGACTTTTCTATGCCAGTTAAGCCAGTTTATTCTCATCTTGGGCCCTATCTGACACTCAACCTAGATTTGGTTCTAGAATGCCTCCTTGGACAGCTAATTTTAACTCTCTTGGTCCTGTTTGCCGACATTTCTGTAAATGTAACCTTACCCTCTTTTGTGGCTGACAAGTCTCTTTTTCTCTTTTCTCTTGTTACTCAGCACTGGATAATTCATTTATTTCACGAATACTTTTTCGAACACCTATGATGTACGCTAACAAATTTGAGCCCCAGGACAGCGGGGACTTCAAATGCCTCGACGATTTTTGTATATCCAGAATACAAAATAGTCCTGGGACCAACGTGTTCAATAAATATTGGTTGACAGAACGAATCAGTACCATATGAAGCACTGTATTCTTGATGAAGATAAAGGTTTTATTCTCAAGCATTTTACAGTAAAGGAGTGGGACAGCACTGTTTACTCAAGTAATTACAGGGAAGAATTATTTAATAAAAGTCAGAGAGCTAGGAGAAAATCTCCCATAAAGCTGGGATCACAAAAGACTTACATCTTCAGTGAAAAGGAATCAGAATAAGCTTGTGGCACAGGAGGGGCAGCAAGAAAACTCTCCCATTTTGACCCTGGCATTGGGTGGGAGGAATAGAAATACCTGTCCTCAGAATTTGTAAACACGAGCCTGACTCCTTATAGGTTTGCAATACGAATTTACTGTCTATCCCCAGACAATTCGCCCGACAATTTAATTTAAGATGGTGGTGCTTGCAGGAGACTGGCGAATAAACACAAATCCTCTCTGAAGGAATACAACTTCAGCATAGTCCTCAAAAACCTTCCATGGATAAAGTTCCAAAGAAAAAGAGCTCACAACGCGCCGTAAGAGCCAGCAGAAACAACTGAAAGCAGCACCAGACCCACTCAGACTCCACTTATTGCAATTACTATAGAATGCAAACATAGCAAAGTTTAGCTTACACAAGGAGAAGGTTTACCATATGAGCAAGAAATAGGAGACTTAAAGATCAAGCAGATTTGAAAAGGAACTAAACAGAACTTTGAAAAATAAACTATAGTTATCAATATAATAATTGCAGGTAAGTCACTGTGACCCTTATCGGAGCACAGTCACTGAGGGATGAAGGCAGAATCCAGTACCAGTCAATTGAAGAGTTAATGGCAGTAAATAAACCGTGCAATATATGTTACGTGATTTTCTGTATGCACGTGATATTTTACAATTTAAAAATGTTAAATAGAACATAATGAGAGATGAAATAAACAAGACTGGTAAGTGCAAACTAATTCTAGTACCTTTCAGTGGTGATAAAACGGTGACGGTGATGAGGACAGAGAGGGAATCCCTTCCTCCATCAGTGTATCTCATTACTCCCAGATGCCAAGTCTACTTCTTTCTCTTTAACTAAAAGAAAATGGGAGACGGAGAAAAGGGAGGGAGAGTGGGAAGATGAAGGAAAGGGGAAAAAAGAATAGGAATAAGAACAAAGGGGAAGTGAAGGGGATAAGGAGGGAGGGGAAACCCATCTGGCTGTATTGAGTGAGCCCCTTGTCCCTGCGCTGGACTTCATGGCAATGGAGAAAAATAAAGTTGTGGGAGAGAAATGGGGAACATGTGAAGCACATTCTGAATCAATTGCCTTGAAAATTAACATTAAGATAATTTTTTTCCACTGTAAATCATAAATTTCACTTAAAAAAATTTTAACGCTAGGGGCTTCCCTGGTGGCACAGTGGTTGAGAATCTGCCTGCTAATGCGGGGGACACGGGTTCGAGCCCTGGTCTGGGAAGATCCCACATGCCGCGGAGCAACTGGGCCCGTGAGCCACAACTGCTGAGCCTGCGCGTCTGGAGCCTGTGCTCCGCAACAAGAGAGGCCGCGACAGTGAGAGGCCCGCGCACTGCGACGAAGAGTGGCCCCCGCTCTCCGCAACTGGAGAAAGCCCTCGCACAGACACGAAGACCCACCACAGCCTAAATAAATAAATAAATTTAAATTTCTTAAAAAAAAAAAAAATTTTAACGCTAAACTAATCCTCTCTGATTTCATTTTCAACCTATGGAACTGGATTTGAACCTAACCAAAAGTGAAGGCTCCACTCTACAAACCTTGAAACATCACTACCTCTTAAAAATAAAAAGTGTAAAGTAGGACTTTCAGTTGTCAGCATGAATTACTTTTCCTTTTTTTAAAAAAAACATAGTCTAGGCCTCTCAGAGAGCCAGGGCGAGGGGAAGGAGAAGCAGCCCACTGTTGCGGTTCATAGGTCAACAGAAAAGAATTCGCCTTCTTGATTTTGTAGGGCAAAGGATTAAACATTTTTCCTCTCCAACTATCATACTTTGAATGTAGTTTAAAGTCAGGTAATATTGAAAAAGCACAATATAATTTTTAGACAAATCAAACAGATATGTCCATTTCAGTTCTTTACAAAACAGCAAGTCAAAGCATTTTTCAAATAAAACAATAACAGCATAATTATGTAATTAGAAGCAATATTTCTCAATTTGGGTGATCATTCTCCCACTTTATTTTACAAAGTACTTTAGAATGACCATCACATTTTCTCCATTTCCTGCTTCTGCTTGAAAAGTAGCCTGACTTGGGATGTTGTATTCATTATGACTCTTCATAAAGCAAGTGTCATACTGGTTTTAAAGGAGGAACGTGATAGGCTCTTAGGTACTGATTCGAAAGTCCAGAGGGAAGCGTGGCTTTAGGTACAGCTTGATTAAGGACTCTACCCATGCTCATAGGGTCCATCTTTGTGATCAGCACCCCTGTAAGTCAGCTTCGCCCCCAGGCTGGCTTCTCTCATCACAGAAAGGTATTGGTGAGCTCCAAGACCCATGTTCTCGCACCAAATCCACCTCCAGCAAATGTCTCCTCATCTCTTACTGTCTCTGAGAGCTCACATGTGTGTCTAGGCCTGAACTGTAGATGAGTCCCATTGCCTGGTTTAATCCAATCAGGGCCCAGGGCTCTCAAGCTTACGGCAGCGACTGTCTCTTCTAAACAGTATTGCTAAGAGTGCTTTTCAAATAATGCTGAAGCCACGATCACCTGATATTTTAGGAGGAGGAATGGATGCTTGGCAACAAGAAAACCAGATCGTTTGGGTAAGTAGTGGCCAAAGTTGGCTCTAGAAAAAACCCTGAAGAAGTAAAATTGGGTATTTTCTCTCATTTTGAGATCTTCCACTCTCACACCTTTCCCCCTCCATGTTCAGTTTCTATTTTACTCTTGCACAGCAAGACCCTTGCTTTCTAAGGCAAGGGTCATTATTCATGTATATTTGGCTTCAACCTACGATGGCTAGTATATTGTCAGTCAGTGAAAAATCAATAAGCACCAAGAATTGGTTTCTCACTTTAACATGTCAGTTTATATTGACCCTGAAATTTCAGAAGAAAAGAGCATTTCTTTAAAGTGAAGTAAAATGTTACTTAATATAAACTGTTAGAGAACAAAAAAGCTTTCACTATTCATCAGTTATCACAGATTTATATGATGTCTTTATGCTCATTCCTGTTCCAGAAAGTAGAAAATAGACATTTGAAATCTAATGTCACCAACAAGAATTTTATTTTTATATAAGCCAGTTTAAATGATAAACATAAGAAAAGTATGCAAGCATATTTTACTTGTGTATTTTGATAGACACATTTCTCCCTTCCGTTTGCCATTCTCCTATAACTTATTTATTCAGCAATTACTAAGTACCTCCTATATTCCAGGTACTCTCTTAGGAGTTGGGAATACAAGACTAATGCTTTATTATATCACTCACAGTGGAATCCCAACCATCTACCCACAATAAAAATAATTTTGTTTTGATGGATTATAATTAAAGAGGAACCATATATATGTAAACGAATATAAAACTGTTATAATTTCCAGTGTAGCAAGGGTAATATTCTGGCTCCCAGGAGGAAGAACTAGTTTTTATTTAGACACATAAAATCTCAATGTGAAAGAAAAGTTTCTCTGTCTGGGACCAGAATTGTGCTCAGAGTTTTTTCCATCACCATTCTCTATCCCTGGTGGAGACTGCTCAGACCAGTAGTTGACAGAAAGAGGGTATGGTACATCTAAACAGGGTTTTCCTAGAATGTGGAACAGGTTTGTTTGAGGAAAAAAGAATTATAACTCTGCTATTATTTCTGGTTCAAGCTTAACTGTTAAAAATTAAAATTCACATATGTGAGACCATTTTATATTAATACAAATGAGAAAGCAAATATATAGTTCTTTTCACTAATCTATTTTTTTCCCTTGGATATTTGAGGTTACAAAACCAGGGCCTGGGAAAACCAGATTTTAATGAAATTCCTAGAAAGTGATGTCTAGAAGACTTGTTGTTTCAAATGCAGCAAAACAACCTCTGATTTGCAGGTGGTTACTTTGGGTTTTCTTCTGCTTGGCTGGAATCCTAAACTTGGTTTTCACAGTGTTCTGTTCCCATGTAATCCTTGTGTTGTAGAGAGGCAGAATAGGGAGGTGGTGAAGAAAATGACTATGGGTCCTGCCTGCCTGGGTGGGAATTCTCATTCTGTGGTACGCTGGCTGTGTGATTTTACTCTCCACCTCTGTTTCCTCATCTATAAAATGAGGATAAAATAAGATCAACCTTAGGATTGCTATGAGGATTACCTGAATAAATATGTGTAAAATGCTTAGAACAATGCCTGGCACATAGTAAACAGTATGTGTTTGGTTAAATAAACACACACACATATACAGTAATTTCTCACATTTCGTGTAGTCAAGCTGGGATTATTACTTTATAATACCCTTATTTAACTATAAAGGAATATTTTCTTATTTGACTTAGCTTATTCACTGAGGACTGTTAAAACTTAAAGGATAAGACTGGATATCTAACAGACAAGTGAATTTTCTAACTCTTCCACTTAAGGTGTCTACCAGAAGCATTAAGTGTACTTACATTTAATAGGTGATACATAATGTCATATTTGTGTGTGTTCCTCAACAAATCCACAGTGGGTATAAAAAATGCGCAAGTAGCATAAAAGCAAAGGGGAGTAAAAAGCTTTCATTTCTAGTTACAGCTTCCCAGTGGTGTTCATTGTCATTTCTGGACACACTGGCAATGGGAAGATAAAGACCCGAAGGGAACTCTTCCACGAGGCTTCAGGAAGAGCCACTGCATACTTAGGGAATTAAGGAATGAAAGTAAAAGAATTTCATGAGACACCTGGGACTCTTCTCCTTTATCATTTCCTCCTAATACACGAAATTCTGAAATATATATATATATATATATTTCTTCACTAAGGCAGTACATTCTTCCTAGAGGCATTTAAGAATGTACAGATGCTATAAACTTAACACAATGTCATTTGTCAATTATACCTATAAAGCTGGAGGGAATGTGCAGGTGCTACTAAGATTTAATAGGTTTGGCATAGGAATGCTAGATGTCTTGCAAAGAGTGGGAGAGTCCTGCAGAATAAAAATTCAAATGCTCAAAATGCCAATAGCACCTGATCTTCCCGCACTGAAGCTCACAAAGAATGTTGTAAGAGAAAGAGTTCTGGCCTGGAAACAGGAGACCTATGTTGTGGACCTGCTTTAACCCTCAACTAGCTACATGACCTTGTGGGAGTCCTGGAATCACTCTGAATTTCATCCTCTCGTAGAAATGTAATAGTAGAAGTCCATTTCACCACCATTTCTTTAAAAGACTAAAGATAATTATTTTGCTTTCCTGTTTAGCAGTAACTTTACTTTCCAGTAACATCCTCTCCAGGTGACAGAGTGACATTGGTGTCAATCCATCTGAAGCCACAACCGTGTGCAAATATTATCCTGTAAATATTCCAAGAAGTCTTTAACAAAAGTATTTAGTTTTAACTGGAGTAAAAAAATGTAACTTGAATTCAATATTTAATGTGAAAATATTACTATTCTCTGATTTGATAGATCTTGTATTATATTTCAATTTGTTCCTATTCAAGGCCCAAACAGCAATCTGATCCCAAAAATAGTTATAATTAATATTATCATATTTCTTCTTTTCATAAATAAATATCAAATAATGTACATGATAAGAAAAGGCCTATTTAACAAGCAAGGCTAATGATCTCCTTTATAAAGGCAATTTATCAGCAAATTCTGAACATACTTAGAGCTGATCATTTTAGTGTTTGTATCTTCAACGTAATAATAACTATAACTCCCCCAAAGTTATTATGTTAAATCTGTAACTTCTAATAAAGGGTTACCTGACGTATGGCATATTCTTTACATTTACATTGTGAGCACCTATAGTTCCTTCGTTTTTATTATGTAACTACTTATTTTTATTTTGTAACTAGGCTCATTCTATATAAAGCGAACATTTATTAAATATTGATGTTAAGAAAGAAATCTAATACAATATACTCTACTTTTGCTTTGCTAAAACTCAGGATGAAAAGCTTTCCACATAATATTTTTCCTCCTAAAACAAGTTGGTTGTTAATATTATGCAAGCTTCTGTGTGAAAATGGGGTTGATAAATGCTTCTGAGACCAGGTTCCTTGAGAAAATGTTTTATCCATTTTGAGTCAAGAGAGGTGCTATAAGTGCTGTGCACACATTCAATCCTTTCTGACAGATTCACTAAACTGTCCTTTCATCAGATTCACTAAGCTGTCGTCCTATCAGATTCACTGAACTGTCCTATCAGATTCACTAAGCTGTCCTATCAGATTCACTAAGCTGTCGTCCTATCAGATTCACTAATCTGTCCTATCAGATTCACTAAGCTGTCCTTTCATCAGATTCACTAAGCTGTCCTATCAGATTCACTAAGCTGTCCTATCAGATTCACTAAGCTGTCGTCCTATCAGATTCACTAATCTGTCCTATCAGATTCACTAAGCTGTCCTTTCATCAGATTCACTAAACTGTCCCATCAGATTCACTAAGCTGTCCTATCAGATTCACTAAGCTGTTGTCCTATCAGATTCACTAATCTGTCCTATCAGATTCACTAAGCTGTCCTTTCATCAGATTCACTAATCTGTCCCATCAGATTCACTAAGCTGTCCTATCAGATTCACTAAGCTGTTGTCCTATCAGATTCACTAAGCTGTCCTTTCATCAGATTCACTAAGCTGTCGTCCTATCAGATTCACTAAGCTGTCGTCCTATCAGATTCACTAAGCTGTCCTATCAGATTCACTAAGCTGTCCTTTCATCAGATTCACTAAACTGTCCCATCAGATTCACTAAGCTGTCCTATCAGATTCACTAAGCTGTCCTCCTATCAGATTCACTAATCTGTCCTTTCAGATTCACTAAGCTGTCCTATCACATTCACTAAGCTGTCCTATCAGATTCACTGAGCTGTCCTATCAGATTCACTAAGCTGTCCTATCAGGTTCACTAATCTGTCCTATCAGATTCACTAACCTGTCCTATCAGATTCACTAAGCTGTCCTAGCTTTTGCGGTTTCATTTTGTGACCCAGAATAAAATGTATCAAAGCCATTACTGAATAACAGTTGGCAAACTCTGATCCAAAACAGATTTCTTAAAAAAATTCCCTAAATTTTTGAGCTCCCGACTGGTACTACTACAACAACAAAGTAAGTGTTTGTGGCAAATTAATCAAAATAAGCAAAATCATTTCTTCATCCTCCAGTGGCCTTTCTTATCCATGTTACTGTTTAAATATACACTTTCCATAAGAGATAAAAGGACTCATGGAAGGGTTTTTCATTTGCTTTGTTTACTTTGTAGGAAAATAAATTAATTTGAAATAAAGTGTCTCTTCTTCACAAATCTTGTAAAACTCTACCTTCTAAATAATTGTTTATATCTTGTATCAATAGTTACTGCTAACGCCTGATACTATCAGTCATATCCTTGGCTAGAAAGACTAAATGATTTTTTTTTTTTTAATTTTCTCTCAAGAAACATAAAAAACATATTCCAGGAGTAGTACCTACCTAAGCTTTTAAAGTACCTTTTATATGACAGATATGAACATGTGGCTCTTCATTTACATCATAAACTGAATTCACTTTGAAAAGTTAAAAACTATATATTTTAAAAATGGTTAATTTTTCCTATTATAAAATGATTGTGTGCTTATTATAAAAACTTGGATAATAATGAAGGTAAAATTAAGAAAAATACGTAAAGAAAACCATAGTTAACATTTTGGTATATATATGTATAATGTTTTAAAATTTTCATGAAAATTAATTAAATTAACGTATATTTATGCAAAGTAAAAATGGGCATCGTTTTAAAATCAAGGAGTACTATAAGATTTATAACAGCAATCCCCTCCCTTTCCTATCCTTTAGTCCCTATCCCCAGATCCAACAATTATTTTCAACACATTTTAGGTGGTTTCCAATACTGTCTCCACATTCAAAGATATCCACATCCTAATTCCTGGAACTTGTGAATATGTTACCTTACATGGTAAAAGGGACTTTCAGATTCTAAGTTTAGGCTTTTCGGATAGGAAAATTGTCCTGGGTTATCTGAATGGGCCTTATATTGGGTTGGCCAAAAAATTCGTTTGGGTTTTTCTGTAACATCATTCATGTATATCTATATATATACACACACACACATATATATACCCATATATATAATATACACACATATATATATCCATATATATGTACACACATATATATATCCATATATATACACACGCATATATATATCCATATATATACACACACATATATATATCCATATATATATCCACATCCATATATATATACACATATATATATATACACACATATATATTTCCATATATATATATATCCATATATCCATCTATCTACCTACCTATCTATCTATCTACAAGGTAGGAGGATCAGAGTCAGTAGTAGGAAATGCAATGAAAAAAGCAAGAGGTTGGAGTGATGCCAGGAAGGGGTCATGAGCCAGGGAATGCAGTGGCCTTTAGAAGGTGAAAAAGGCAAGGAAATGGATTCTCCACATAGAGCCTCCAGGAAGATTCAGCCCTGCTGACACCTTGACTTCAGCCCAGTTAGACTGATTTCGGACTTCTGACCTCCAGAACTATGAGATAATACATTTGTGTTGTTTTACACCACTAAGTGTGGGATAATTTGTTATAGCAGCAAAGGGAAACTAATACAGCCTGTTATTTTTTCATAGAACTCTGTTGTTTTGTTTTTTAATGTGCAGTGTATCTTCCCCTCTCTCTGAGGATATTTTTTATAAATTAACTTACCTCTTATTCTGCATATTGTCTCTGATTTTTTTGGGTTCTCTTTTCTGGTTTTCCTCATTTTATTGTTTTATTATCTTTGGCTAGCCATTTATATTTGAGAGTGAAATCCCAAAAATCGGTGAGGAAGCGTTGTTTAAATGAGCAGGTTTATCCCGAGGAGAACTTTACTATATATAATGTAATTGGCGGGCATATGGCTATTTCACTGAAAGCTCCCTGTTTCTGTTACTGTTGCTTCACGATAAGTTACCCTAAAGTTTTGCGGTTAAAATGATTATTTTATTTTGCTTAGCACTTTTATGGGTCAAGATTCAGGATAGGCTCAGCTGGGCAGTTCTCAAATGGGTTATCCCATCCATTTGCAGTTAGCTATCAGTTGGAGTTGTAGTTATAATCTGGCTTATGTGGGCTGGAGTCTAAAATTGCTCACTCCCTTGGCTGACAGTTGATGTTGGCCACTAGCTAGGTGCTCAGGTGGTCTGTCAACTGGATCGTCTGCATGTGACCTTTAGGACATGACAGTCTCAAGTAGTCAAACTTCTTACATGGTGATTGGCTTCCTCTAGATCCCAGAGCAAGCATCCCAAGAGAATGAGTGGATCTTTCGTGACCTTTTCCAACCAACCTTCAGAAGTTGTGCAATGTTATTCCTCTTCATTCTACGGGTTGAGGAAGTCATATGCCCACCTGAATCCAGGGGGACTGGATATAGACCGACCATTCAATTGGAGGCACGTAAAGAATTTAGAACTTGATTGTTCCATTCCCCTGATCTATTTGTGTATCTTGACACCAATACTGTATCTTTGTAATAAATCTTGAAATCAGGTAGTCCTAGTTCCCCAAATTTGTTCTTATTTTTCATAATTGATTTGGCTATTATAGGTCCTTTGCATTTTCATATATGTATTTTAGAATCAGTCTGCCAACTTCTAAAAAAAAAGACTGCTGAGATTTTGATTTGGATTGCATTGGATCTATAGACCAATCTGTGGAGAACTGACATCTTAGCAATACTGAGTCTTCTGACTCATGAGCACAGTATATCTCTCCATTAATTTAGGTCCCCTTTAATCTCACTCTGCAGAGTTTATATTTTTCACTGTCCAGATCTTTCACATCTTTTGTCAATTTATTCTTAAATGTTTTACATTTTTTTGCTATTGATTTTGTATATTGATCTTGTATCATACAAACCTTTCTAAACTCATTTTTTAGTACTATTAGCTTTTTTGTTCCATTGGACTGTCCACATAGACAATCACATCATTTGTGAATAAAGACAGTTTTACTTCTTCGTTTCCAATCTGAATGCCTTTTATTTCTTTTCCTTACCTGACTGCACTGGCTAAAACCTCCAGTACAATGTTGAATGGAAATGGTGAGAGTGGACGTTTTTGTTATTTCTGAGCTTAAAGGGAAAGCAAACTGTCTCTTACCATTAAGGTATGATATTAACTGTAGGATTTTATAAGTGCCCTTTATCAGGTTGAGGAATTTTCCCTCTCTCCTAGATTGCTGAGAACTTTTTTTTTTTAAAATCAGGAATGAACGTTAGATTTTGTCAAATGGTTTTACTGAGTCTATTGAAATTATTATGTGGTTTTTGTTTTCTAGTTTATTTATATGGTGATTTACATTGAAAGATTTCAAATATTAAAACAACCTTACATTTCTGAGATAAGCCCCATTTGGTCATGATGTAGTATCCTTTTTATACTCTGTTGTATTTGATTTGCTAAGATTTTGTTTAGAATTTTTGTACCTATGTTCATGAGGAACATTGGTCCGTAGTTTTGTTTTCTTCTAATGTCTGTGTCTGGTTTTTATGTCAGGTCAATGCTGGCCTCACAGAATGAGTTGGAAAATAGTCCCTACTTTTAAATTTTCTGGAAGAATTTGTGTAGACTAGGTATTATTTCTTCCTTAAACATTCGGTAGAATTCACTGGAGAAGCCATTTGGGCCTGGGATTTTCTTTGTGGGAAGGTTTTTAACTAGAAATTTAACTTAAAAAGTAGATATATGGCCATTCAACTTATCTATTTCTTTTTGACTGAGCTTTGTAATTTATGTCTTGCAAGTTTTATCTAATGTGTTAAATTCACTGGCATAAAGTTGTTAATAATATTCTCTCATTTTCCTTTTAATATCTGTAAAATCTCGAACAATGTCCCTCCTCCCATTCCTGATGTCACCAATTTGTGCTTTCTTTCTTTCTTTTTGTCCTTATCAGTCTGGTTAGAGGCTTATCAATTTTATTGATCTTCTCAAAGAACTAGCTTTTAGTCTCACCGATTTTCTTCTATTGTTTTTCTATTTTCTACTTCATGGATTTCCACCTTGGTCTTTATTATTTCCTTTCTTCTACTTAGCTGGGACTTAATTTGCTCTTCTTTTTCTATTTTCTTAGTGTGGAAGCTGAGATTATTGATTTGAAAACTTCTTCTTCTAATATAAGCATTCAGCACTGCTAGATGGCACTAGGTACTGCTTCAGTGGCATCCCAGAAATTTTGATGTTTTTCAATTTTCATTCCATTCAAAGTACTTCCTAATTTCACTTTTGATTTTTATCCTTGATCCATGAGTTATCTAGGAGTGTATTACTTAGTTTCCAAATATTTGGTGCTTTTGCAGAGATCTTTCTGTTATTGACTTCTAATTTAATTCTATTTTGTTCAAAAAAACTTACTTTGTATGAATTGACTCATCTTAACATTATTGAGACTTGTTTTCTGGCCTAGAATATGGTCTATCTTGGTAAATGTTCTGTGTGTACTTGAAAATAATGTATATTCTGCTGTTAGGTGGAGTGCTTTATAAATGTCAACTAAGTTGTTTGATAGATTTATTCACATTTTCTGTACCTTTACTGACTTTCTGTCTACTTGTTCTATCAATAATTGAAATAGACATACTGAAATCTCCCCCAATAATTCTAGATTTGTTGATTTATCTGTTCAGTTCTGTCAGTTTTTTGCACCATGCGTATTAAAGTTCTGTTATTAGGTACATAAATATTTAGGATTGTTATGTCATCTTGATGAATTGACCCCATTATCCATAGGAAATGACCTTTTTATCCCTGGTATTATTCTCTGCTCTTAAATTTGTTTTCTCTGATTTTAATATAGCCACTCCAACTTTCTTTCGATTAGTATTAGCATAGTATACCTTTATCCATACTTTCACTTTTAACCTATTTGTCTCTATATTTGAAGTGGGCTTCTTGTATGCAGCATGTAATTGGATCTTATTTTTGAAATCAATCTGACCATCTCTGTTTTTACCAAGGTTTTTTGTTTGTTTGTTTGTTTTACATTTATTTATTTATTTATGGCTGCGTTGTGTCTTCGCTTCTGTGCGAGGGCTTTCTCTAGTTGCGGCAAGTGGGGGCCACTCTTCATTGCGGTGCGCGGGCCTCTCATTATCACGGCCTCTCTTGTTGCAGAGCACAGGCTCCAGACGCGCAGGCTCAGTAATTGTGGCTCACGGGCCTAGTTGCTCCGCGGCATGTGGGATCTTCCCAGAACAGGGCTCGAACCCGTGTCCCCTGCATGAGCAGGCAGATTCTCAACCACTGCGCCACCAGGGAAGCCCCCATCTCTGTTTTTAAATTGGGGCATTTAGATAATCTCCGTTCAATGTATTTATTAATATGGTTAAGTTTAAATATATAATCTTGCAATCTGTTCTCTAATAGGAGAGAGCCTGTTTTTTGTTTACATTTTCTGCTTTCCTGACTTTTTTGGATTAGATATTTTCTGATTCTATTTTATCTTATTGGTTGCTTATTAGCTATAACTCTCTTTTAGTTCAGTTGTTTTAGGGTGTTCATGTATATTTTTAATTTATCACAGTATATCTTCAAATGATATTATACCACCTCATGTATAGTATAAGAACATTTCAATAGTTTACTTCCATTTCTCCATTCTCTACCTTTGCATTTATTGTTGTAATACATTTTACTTTCACATATGTTATAAACCACATGCTACCTTGTAATTAATTTTGTTTAACTACAGATTTTAATAGTAAGAAATTTAAAAGAAAAAATTCTTATGTTTAACCACAGAGTTAAAATTTCTAATAATCTTTATTTCTTTGTATAGATTCATATGTCTATCTGGTACCATTTTCCTTCTGACCAAAGAACTTCCTTTACCATTTCTTGTATCGTGGGCCTGTTGCTGATGAAATCGTTTGGCTTTTGTATGTCTGAAAAGTGTTTTGTCTTCATTTTTAAAAGATATTTAGGGAGCTAGAGTATTCTAAGTTGACAGATTTTTCTTTCACTACTTTAAAGATTTTACTCTACTCCCTTTTCACTTGAATTGTTCCTGATGAGAAATCTAATGTTACCTCTGTTCCTCTGTGTGTAACGAGCCTGTCTCTCTAGTTGCTAGGATCTTTATCACCAGTTTGGAGAAGTTTGATGATAATGTGTCATGATATAATTTTATTCATATTTCTTGTGCTTGGGTTTGTTGAGCTTCTTGCATCTAAAGTTATTACAACCTAGTGCTTTCTTCAGAGAGACATACTAATGTCAAAAACTCATATAGATGAAATGAAAAAGTTTCTAAATGATGGTACAAAATGATTATTAAATAAAGATCAGCTCGTTCCAGAATGTTTTAAAATTGTGTTATCATTTGGAAGAGGATCACATAAACCTCCTGTTACGTATAAAAATCTTGTGGCTAAGCAGAGGCAGAGTTTGAAACATGTGTTTTAGCTAAAATGGGAATTACAGGAGGATTTTCAAGAAGCAGCAGGCCAAATTTTGTCAGGTGCTTTGAAGACGGCTACAGCAACTAGCTACTTAGCAGGCATTTTCTTCACACGAACCAGTTGGACAAGTATCCACAAGACGCTGAAGAAAGTAGTTTGACTTCAAGTGACAAGATTGTTGGATTTATAAGAATCTGAATCTTTGGAAAAATTATACTGCAATAGGAAATCTTGAAATTTTCTCACTGCTGCTTGGGCTTGAGAGTAAAGAATGTTATTAGCAAGACTTAAGCTTTATTGCAACCACCTGGAAGAACCACAGAACCAGATGCAACAGTATTTTCTCTTTCTTTCAACACAAGGGTGAGAGGCCCTTTCTCTGAATCTTCTGCTCAGCCTGAGAACTTGACTTTGAGAGAAGAGTGAGAGCTTTATGAGCTGCAGTCTGATAATGCAGTCAAGATGAGATGCACTCATCTGCCCCTAGACAAGTTCTGGGTTTCTGTGAGGGAAGAGTATCCTGTCATTCATAGCAAAGCAGAGAACATTTCGCTGCAGTTTTCTACTCATTACATATGTGAGCAAGCTTCGACTTGTTTGACAATTATCATGAGCAGGGATGAAAATCACCTCATTTTAGTTGAAAATGAAGTCCACGTGTGTTTATCTCAAGTTTGATCCAGAACTGAGTACTTGTGCACTAGAAAAACAAGCACAAGTTTCCATTTATTTTATTCTTTATTCCTAGTTTCAAAAATAACAATTTTATGCATAAGTATGTATATAAAAGAAATTTTCAAAAGCCTACATATATGTATAATAATTTCATAACTGGTAGGCCTAGAGGCCTGATAATGTTATTCAGGAAGGAACTGATTTTTTCAAAGTTCTGTATAAAAAACGATCTCAGGATATACTTTTATTCACATTCTGTTGACTTATGGTTTAGTAGCTGTACTGATTATATTGTCAATAATTTTCATGTTGTAAATAACGTTAGCTAAATCAATTTATAACTTTTATTTAAATTAACCAAGCCTACCTTTAGAAAAAGTAAATCACATTTTGGGGGCATAAACCAGCTATTTAACAGAAATTTATTATCTTTGCTTTATATGTTTTTTAAAAAAATAATTTATGAAAAGGGAAGTAAGGTGTTAATTTCAAGAAAAGGTAAGCTAAAGCTAACTTCTTTTTCAAGAAAGTTTGGGTAAGAAGTCATTTTAGTTTTAAATGGAGGGGGGGAAACCCACATAGCTTACCTCATTCACTACTTGTAGAGTAGACATTTATGATAAAGATTTTGGCCTTCTTAGGTGTGATGGCCATGAGTTTGTGCTTTGCAGACCTCCAAACTATAGGAAACTTAATTGACCCAGGCCCCAGCTGCTGTGCTCTGGACACCACG
Source organism: Eschrichtius robustus (assembly GCF_028021215.1). Lineage (NCBI taxonomy): Eukaryota > Metazoa > Chordata > Mammalia > Artiodactyla > Eschrichtiidae > Eschrichtius > Eschrichtius robustus. The sequence goes on from NC_090827.1 coordinate 10,149,571, forward strand.
GCTGTGTTGGTGCAAAGGCCACACATGCCCTGATGCTCCCAGCCGGTGACTGAGTGAACCAGGAGCACGGAGGCAGGCCGATACCTTGATGTCATCAGACCCTTTTGATGGCCACCTTTGATTCGAAGACTCCCTGACAGCACTGCAGACCTTTTCTCAGACTCCACAGCAATGGAGACTATTTCCACCTAACCTTCTTTCCCCTCTCCTTCATCCAGAGTCATGCGTGCTTCATGGTCCAATGGCTCTACCAGTCTTCCCAGTCTCTTTCTCTCAAAGGTATTTCCCTCATAAAATCCTTGCATGTTTAATCCTGTCTTGGTGTCTTGGAGGAATTGCACTGACACACCAGATATGGTTAAAAAAATCAAGTAGGAAATAAAAAAGGAAAACTAAATTTTCTCTACCTACACTACCAACTTATGTTAGAGCTGGTGTCTTTTGTGGGGAGAGAGAAACACACTAATATTTTACCCCCAATATTCACAGAAAAATATCATTCTCTTTTTCTATGACAATGATTGACAATTGTTACTGGATTATTATATCTATAACTTAGTGATCACATTAACATTCTGGGATTTGTAGGTATAAGAATATTTATGTAGGAATACCTTGAGACTTGAAAATTATTTCAAGAATTCCTCTAGGGTAAAAAGATTAAAAACGAGTACTCAAGCCTATTTCTGACAGGCTTCAACTCAATCTCATTTCATTCCTTGATCCTCTGGGTGTTGTATTTTTGTGTTGAAGCTGAAATATTTTGCTCTCACTTTGCAGCTCAAAGTAGCTGAGTCCAATTCTTGCCAACACAGAAGCCCATCCTAAAAGCCATTTCCTGTTTCCTCCCTCTTTATGTGATTTATGGAGGCTCCGATAGAGTCTAGCTGTATGGCAGAGTTAAAAGGCTAGACTCTAGTCCTAGAGGGATTACAAAATTTTACAAGGTTATTAAGACAAAATTTATGTACAGGGGTGTTATAGGACTAGAGTTCACAGATTAAGGGGAGAAAAAAAATCAAAATTTGGGTATTAAACATGGCAAAAATCCCAATTGCTATAACTGACACTCAAGATCAAGTACAGGAGAAGAGCAAAGTGTAGTATTTAAGAATATCCTGTATTGCTATCAAGCTGCCTGAAACTTGGCTCTATCACTGACTAACCGTAGGACGTTTGGCAAGTCACGTTCCCTCTCTAGTTTCCTTATCTACGAAAATCGGAATGATAACACGTGCTTAGAAGAATCAAATGCAAAAATATAGGTAAAGTGCTTAGCACTGTACCTGACGCAGTGTAACCACTCAATAAAGGGTGGTTTTCATCACTAGTAAGGATGACTTGTACAGTTTTTCATCTGAGTGCTATACTATGTAGGCACTTTGCATCTTGCATTGAGATCAAATTCTTTTTGTAAGTTAATTTTTATTGTTACGAAAGAAGTACAGGAAAGTACAAAAAAAATCCAGGGTGCTGAGGTTCCCACAGTTCAGCACACACACTTCCATTTAACGCCCATCCTTGATGTCCGCCATCTCTCTCCACTTCTCCATGGTGTCCTTAAGCTTGGGGCTTCTCCACCCATCTTCTCCGGGGAACAGTTGTTGGGCAGGAGAGGAAGGGATAGGAGGTTGCTGGGAACTAGGGGAGCTGCTGCGTTGCTTGGATAGGAGAGGGGCCCCGGCCACCCAAGCATTTCAGATGCTTTCAGTCATTCCTCCACTTCCAGACCTGGACCTCACGCCCTCCTGAAGTAGATGGTGCTTCCGCTTGCACAAGGCGGATGCACTCACTTCTCGTCCGGGAGAATCCCTTCTGCCAATTTTCAGGTGGTCACTTCTTCTTCTCTGGTAAATTTATTACTGCTTCTCTACCTACTTTGCATCTTCTGAAAATTTGTTGAAATATATTGTTTTCTGTAGTTTTCCCTACCATTCTTTTTGTCCTTGTGAGTTAATACTTTTTAAAAAAAAATCCTTACCTATCATTTCAGGAAGATTTGAAGGATTGGGAGAGAAGATAAACACATGTGGCAATCATTATTTTTAAACTTGAAGTAGATGCCAGATTCTAGTATCAGTTCATAAGATGAAAGTTGCATTTAGACAAAATTAATCTTGAACTCGTATAGTATGGAAAGAAAAGTATCTTTAAATATTAGAATCCCAATCAGCCTGGTGAGATGATTTTACTGTGAGAGGCACAATGGGACCTTAGGCACAGGAGGAGTAGTCCCATTTTATACACCTATGGGAACATAATTTTGTATATTGGCATGGCAAGTGGAATTACCCATACTGTTTGTTATTTTTTATGCTTGTGCTTTTTTCCCTTAACTTCTAAGCCTTTGCATAAATAAAATGCGTACAGGATGATAAAAATTAACTCTGCTATAGATTCTCAAACCTCTCTTTAAAGAGACAGTTTGGTACAAGAGAGTCTAAGCTGAACATATAGGTAAGGTTAAAAAGTCTTGACACAGGGATGGTGAGTTGGTAGGTGCCAGCTAAGGACCAAGAGCTAAAAAGTGACAGTGCTTGAATTGGAATCATGGACTCTTTCTACTCCATGGCCCCAACTTCAGAGTTTAGAATCAAATTAAAATTGGGGAAAGACTTTGAGCAAGGGTTGTTTTGGTTTTCCAGTGCATGCCTAATAATGCAAATGAATTGTACTTTGCATTTTTATTCATATAATTTGAAATAAGACATTTAAAATGAGATAATTGTATTGTATAAGCACTTTATGTTTTGATTGATTCAGTTTCTTTACCTCATTTAGTCCTGACAATAATTCAGTAACATAAATATTGTCATTACCCTAATTTTACTGATGAGTAAACTAGGGCTTAAAGGGGTTGAATACTTTCTTCAGGTCATACAGTGGCAGGACAGCATTTTGTGACTTTTATCACCACTGTACTCTGAAATGGGGGGAATCTCTGTTTATTTAAACTCAAACACTTAACAGAATATGATCATAATGACCACTACTTAAGCTCCAACTGCCTTTAAAAGTACAATAAGTTCGTACCTCTTGGAATAGACAAAATTTTAGGGGCAAAAAGGGGAGGGTCTGGAGAAAAGAATATTCTGGACTTGCCACTGACTCATCAAAAATAGGAGATTATGGTGACAGTGAACTCACAAAGATTTTTGAACATCAAGGTAAGACTTTTTCTCAAAATATAGCTGGACTCAGAATCACACTGATCTGACAGCGTTGTTTTCTAGACTGAAACTTAAAGAAGTAGTCATTAGAACTACTTTTTTTTTTTAAAGTGTCCAGTTATATTTCAACTTTATAGTGTATCAGATTTATCCATACTAATGAAAATCTTTTTACATACTGACAATCTATTCTAAAACTATCTAAAAATGCGAAATCTGCCAATGATGGTAACAGCATCATTAATTAATTTTCTCACTTAAAAAAATCGCCTCCCCTTCCCTTCTCCCCCTTCCGGTCCAACTTTAAGATTTATTTCAATTCATATTTTCAGACTACATCTGCTATCAGATATAGAAAAGTGACCCAAAACCTCAAGTGATATCCACGCCAGCTATCATATATAACGAACACACTTTTATAAGCTGGCCTTTTTATACTTCTAGTTGACAGATAACTGTTTCATGAACAAAAGCATAAATAATTAAAAAACATTTTGAATCTACATAAAGGTTTGCATAATAAGCCTTTGATGTGATTACCTCATGCCTTTAGCATTAATGAAACAAAAAGATCTTTTCTGATATAAAATAAAATAATATTTGGTATCAAGTAATAAAGCGATTTCACTCAGAAAATCACTAACTGGCTTAACTGGGTATATAATAATATTACAGTGATCAGTTTCATTATATAATACTTTCTTGACACATCTACGTGTTTTGAAAAGTCAGAAATGTAATAATAAAAAAAGTATAATGAGGGGCTTCCCTGGTGGCGCAGTGGTTGAGAATCTGCCTGCCAGTGCAGGGCACACGGGTTCAAGCCCTGGTCCAGGAAGATCCCACATGCCACGGAGCAACTGGGCCCGTGAGCCACAACTACTGAGCCTGCGTGTCTGGAGCCTGTGCTCCGCAACAAGAGAGGCCACGGTAGTGAGAGGCCCGCGCACCGCGATGAAGAGTGGCCCCCGCTTGCCGCAACTGGAGAAGGCCCTCGCACAGAAACGAGGACCCAACACAGCTAAAAATAAATAAATAAATAAATAAAATTAAAAAAAAAAAAAAAGTATAATGAACTATTGAAGGAAATCTGCAGAGTACAGTATTAAGTATTTCCTTAATACTGAGCATAATTCAGAAAGCACTTGTGGGCTTAAAATATGGTTTCTTTAAAAATATTCCTTATTATGTGCATTCACTTAGAAAAAAATATTATGAAAAGTTTGGTGATTTTGACACGTTGCAGTTCCTAAAAATAGTATCTGCCAGTAATGTCCTGGTGCCTTCAAGGACAACAGTCATCAAAGATTTTTCTCTTTACCTATAGCATTGCTGTGGCATGCGAAATTTAACTACCATCCACTTATGAATATTACTTTTTAAGCATGAATTATAATTGCTCATAAAACATTTCTGGAAAAAGATTGCATTAAAGTGAAAATATACCACTTATCATAGAATAAACAATGAAGTTAAAAGATTAGTACAATTAAATTTAATCTAAGTAGGTCTTAAAACACAGCACTTGGTAAAGCAGTTTGGCAATATATGTATAAAACAGAACCAAGAAACTAGACATAAACTGTTGATTACAAGGAGAATACGTGCAATCCAACGCCTTTGGGACTCTCAGTTCCAGTCACAGATACAACCTTTAAACATACAGGCTAAAAATTGTCCCTAAGATGATTCGTGCTAAGGCTTTATATATCTTAACATTTTTTTTTTTTAGTTTTAAAATAATGGCCCAATTGTAAACAAACAAGCCCGAGTTATGATTGCAATTTTAAGATTTGATAATTGTTTAAAGCATTGATGTTATAATGACACATCCATTTTTAAAGGCCACTTAAAAGGAATATTTAAATCAATAAATGGTAATGTTTATGTGTAATTGTGCCTATATGCTAAAAGTACATAACATTTAAAAAATAATTTGGTTAAAATTTTTCATTGAGGTAACATTGGTTTATAACTTTATATAAGTTTCATGTGTATATTTCAACTTTGTTATACACTACAGCGTGCTCACCACCAAAAGTTTAGTTTCCGTTTGTCACCATATAGGTGACCCCATTTACCTATTTTGCCCTCCCCCAAACTCCCCTTCCCCTTTGTAACCATTACTCTGTTCTCTATATCTATGTGTTTGTTACTGTTTAGTTGGTTTGTTCACTTCCTATTTATTTATTTGTTTATTTATTTATATTCTACATATGCGTGAAATCATATAGTATTTGTATTTCTCCATCTGACTTATTTCACTTAGCATAATACTCTCAAGGTCTATCTCTGTTGTTGCAAAAGGCAAGATTTCTTCTTTTTTTATGGCTAAGTAGTATTCTACTATATATATATACCACATCTTCTTTATCCATTCATCTGTTGATGGACACTTAGGTTGTTTCCATATCTTGGCTATTGTAAATAATGCTGTGATGAACATAGGGGTGCATGTATCTTTTCAAATTAGTGTTTCTGTGTTCTTTGAATAAATACCCAGAAGTAGAATAGCTGGATCACATGGTAGCTCTATTCTTAACTTTTCAAGGAATCTCCATACTATTTTCCACAGTGGCTGCGCCAATTTACATTCCCACCAACAGTGTAGGAGGGGTTCACTTTTCTCCACATCCTCATCAACATTTGTTGTTCCTTGTCTTTTTGATAATAGCTGTTCTAACAGGTGTTAGGTGATGACTCCTTGTGGTTTTGATTTGCATTTCCCTAATAATCAGTAATGTTGAATATCTTTCATGCGCCTGTTGGCCATCTGTATGTCTTCTTTGGAAAAATGTCTATTTAGATCCTCTGCCCATTTTTAAGTCAGGTTGTTTGTTTTTCTGTAGTTAAGTTGTTTGTGTTCTTTATGTATTTTGAATAGTAACCCCTTTTCATATATATGTTTTGCAAATATCTTCTCCCACTTGATAGGTTGTCTTTTTGTTTTGTTGATGGCTTCCTTTGCCATGCAGAAGTTTTTTTTTAGTTTATGTAGTCCCATTTGTTTATTTCACTTTTGTTTCCCTTGCCTGAGGCGACATATCCAGAAAGATACTGCTAGGACAAGTATCTTGAGCACTGATATTGCATAAACTGATGTCTATGTCAAAGGGCATGCTGCTATGCTTCTTCTAGAAGTTTTATGGTTTCAGGTCTTACCTTCAAATCTTTAATCCATTTTGAATTGATTTTTGTGTATGTTGTAAGAGAGTGGTCTGGTTTCATTCTTTTGCATGTGGCTGTCTAGTTTTCCCACATTATTTATTGAAGAGACTTTCCTTTCTCTATTGTATGTTCTTTGCTCCTTTGTCAAAATTAATTGTCCATATATGTGTGGGTTTACTTCTGGGCTCTCAGTTCTGTTTCATTGATCTGTGTGTCTGTTTTCCTGCCAATGGCATGATATTTTGATTACTATAGCTTTGTAGTTATAATTTGAAATCAGGGAGTGTGATACCTCCAGCTTGTTTTCCCCTGCCCCCTCAGGATTGCTTTGGCTATTCAGGGTCTTTTGTGGTTCCATATAAACTTTAGGATTTTTGTTTTATTTCTGTGAAAAAATGTCATTGAGGTTTTGAGAGCAACTGCATTGAATCTGTAGATTGCTTTAGGTAATATGGACATTTTAACGATGTTAATTCTTCCAATCAATGATCACAAAATATCTTTCCATTTCTTTGTGTCTTCTTCAATTACTTTCAACAATGTCCTATAGGTTTCAGCGTACAGGTCTTTCATCTCCTTGGTTAAATTTATTCCTAAATTAAATAATTTAATCTTATCAAGAGGACTAGACAGAAATTTTTGGTCCAAAGGACTGTGTCCTCTAGAATAAAAAAATCCACCAAAGAAAAAAGAAATTCACTTAGCATTTTTGAGAAATTCATTTCTTCATCATTAAAGCAAATGCATGTTAAGTTTTTCTAATTGAAAAACATAGTTTATACCCAGAGATTCTATGAAAATTGGATATTAGATAGCCTTATATTAACATATCAACAGCTTATTAGTCATTTCTCAGGTGCTTGGTATCCTTATTTCTAATTAGCATCCTTTTATAACATAATGATCTTTTAATATCTTTGATATAAAAAGCTGGTCAGACTTAAAAAGTAACCTTTATGGTCCTTCACTTTTTCTATTTAACATTTTGATCTCTGATATGCACAAAAGACTATAGGGGACCCTTGATCAACATGGGTTTGAACAGCTCAGGTCCACTTATATGGTGATTTTTTTCTCATAAATATGTACTACAGGACAACACAATCTGCAGTTAGTTGAAACCACTGGTGTGGAACCATGGACTGCGTGGAGGGTAGGTATCCCTAACCCCTGTGTTGTTCAAGGATCAACTGTATTTGTTTTTAAGTCATTTCATGGTGATGACTTGCTTCGCTACTAAACTGTAAATGAGGGGACCATTCACAGTGACTAACAGCATACCTTCTGCAGCCAGACTCTTTGAGTTCAAATCCTAGTTTTGCTACTTCATAGTTGTGTGGCTTTGATCAATTACTTAATCTCTTTGTGCCTCAATTTTCTCAACTATAAAGTGGGGATAATATTGATAATAATTCTTACCTTGTAGTGTTATAGAAGGAATTAAACGTATTAATACAGGTCAAACATTTAGAACAGTGTCTGGAAACTAGTAAGATCTAAAAAAAAATCCAAGCTGTTATGAATATGAATATTTATTCCTACAATATTTTATTGCCAAGATACTGTCTCAGTCAGCTAGGTAAAAATCCATCTTAGTCAGTATCTCTACATTTCCTGATAGTTTTGGTGAGCTGTATCTTGTTTATACATGTGATAAATGCCCTGTGTGACATTTCTTTCAGTTCCTGGTCCTTGACAAAACTACATCTGTGTATTCACTGAATTTTTTTTACAAGGGAATATATATTGTTATGGGCTGAATTCTGTCCTCTTCCAAAGATGCACTGAAGTTCTAACCCCCAGCACCTCAGAATATTACCTTGTCTGGAAATAGGGTCTTTGCAAATTTAATCAGGTTAAGAGGAGTTCATGAGGGTGGACCCTAATCCAATATGACTGGCATCCTTATAAAAAGGGGAAATTTGGGTACAAACACATAGAAGGAAGCAGATGTGAAGATGGCTATGTGACTAGAGTGGCACATCTACAAGCCAAGGAAAGCCAAGGATTGTTGGAAAACACTACAAGCTAGGAAGAAGCAAGGAAGGATTTTCTCCTAGAGCTGTCAGAGAGAATCAAGGTCCTGGGACACCTTGATTTCAGATTTTTGGCCTCCAGAACAGTGAGACAATAAACTTCTGTTGTTTTAAGCCACCTAGCTTTTGGTACTTTGTTAGAGCAGCCCTAGGAGACAAATACAGGTATCATATAGATTTATCTACTTTCTATCTAGACACTGAGGAGGCTGCAATTAATCATTCCCTCATTTTTTTTCTTAAGCGTCATGAACTATGGATTTGAAGAAACAAATCCTTAATTTCTAGGTGTAAATGTATTAATGCAATTATTTTTGATCAGTGAGTGGAAAACAAGCTGGTGAGTGACTGAACAGTGTCACAGCAACGCGATTGGGCCTAGATTTGTTTTCATTTTATACTGATATACTTTCCAAGGGATACCTTTATTAATGTTTTTTTTAAAAACTACCACTGCTATCTTCTAAAATGATCTACTTTTATATTCTGGGAGACAAATGTACCTGTTAAATAAACTGTCTTTAGCTCCTTAAGTACGCATCACAGTGATAGATTGATTTAGCAGGGAATTAACAGATCAGGTAGTTGAACTGCTTTACTTCTCACAGGAGGAAACTGTAGTCAAGAGAGGTTAAGTAACTCGGACTTCTGATGCACAGTCTAGAGGTTGTACTTGTTATAACCTTTTTTTCTGCATCACATCACTAAGGAGTTAAACGTAAGTTAAATCACATTTAAAAGATCAGATTCTTCTGGATCTTTTTTATATCCTCTTCATAGCTCGTAGTATTAGTGGCCTACTAAGGGGAAGTGATAACTGTTTATTGGGGAGAATGCTTGTTTGCCAGTTATCTTGAATCTGTAAACAAACTTGCTATTAATAGTTGAGTAGAATGTGGGTATATATGACTTCCCTGTCCTTGTGATAGCCATAACACGTTGAAGCCAGTGCATGTGAAGTCTACACTGTTTTCTAAAGGCAGAAACCTTCCTTAGGGTGGTTAAGTCAGTAGGAATATTTCTAAATGGGGCATCAAGTAAAGACTGGCCCTGAGTTTCGGAAGCATGTAGACATTTTTACTACGACCTCATATCCCATCATAGCTGACTTCGGAAGCACTGGGTGAGGAGGTCATGAGAAAGATCAACAAACCAAAATAAAAGAGAATCTAAGAAAAACCACCAAGATCAAAAAAAAAGAGAAAAGGCATAACATCTTTAATAAATGACTTTGTCTAGAGCTATTAGTCAATTCATAGCTCGAAGACTCAACCTGGTAATTAACAATTTAATTAATATCTACTAATCTACAGTTACTTAGGGACCTCTCTTCATCTTCAGATATTTGCTTCAAATATTATTAAACTTACTTTCTGCCAGAAATCATGCTAATTACCTTACAGATGTTGTCTTTTTTAATGCAACAAAACTGTAAGAAACTACAAATATTATCCTCATGTTTACAAGAATGAAAATGAAGCTTAGAGAGTTTAAACAACTTGCTTTATGTTGCATTCTTAGCAAATGATTGGGCCAAGATTTAGACTTAGATCTAACTCCAATGACACTTGCATTCATTATCTAATCAGAAGGTTGACAGAATCCCTGACTGGGCATCTTTCCGTCTCCCTGCTGTTAGGGAACATATGGGCCCTCCTGCTGGTTAAGCACTTGGGTCATTCTCTTCATCTGAGGTCAGTTTTCAATATAAGCCTTTCTTCTTTCAGGCCTTAGGGATTTGGTCTGCTTACTTTTCTTTTTTCCAGCTGTCACTACTGATTCTCCCTCCTGTGATTCATCTCCTACTAGAATTCTGGAACAGAATACAGATTCCCTTTTTTCCCTCTTTCTGTTATTTCTGATTTAAAAAAAAAAAAAAGCTTCAAATTTTTAAGGAGAATCTCACTAGCAACTTCAAGTTGCAGTATAATGATATTAACAATCGCTTCTGTGCTTCACTAGCAAAAGGTTACTTTTGCTACTGATGTTAAATTTACTGTTCATAATTATTTTTGCATATGTTCTTAGACACTTATAAGGCAATAAGTAGAATTTTAGTTTGACTCAATTACAATTTCATAACCCTTGCTCTTTCTGCAGGCATACAACTGTCCTGATTTATCTTGCTATAGCTTATACTTGAGAGATACTAGAAGACATTATTGAAGATTATATTATCAAGATTTACATCTTAAGAAATAACTAAAGACAAGAGACATGAATATGAGGAATTTCAGAAAAAGCACTCCTATTAGCCAACTTTGCCTTTACTGAGACTAATATTTATTGAGCACTTAAAGTTCTAAATGCTTCTTATATAAAAAGTCATGGGGGCTTCCCTGGTGGCGCAGCGGTTGAGAATCTGCCTGCCAATGCAGGGGACACGGGTTCGAGCCCTGGTCTGGGAAGATCCCACATGCCGCAGAGCGGCTGGGCCCGCGAGCCACAGTTACTGAGCCTGCGCGTCTGGAGCCTGTGCTCCGCAACAAGAGAGGCCGCGATAGTGAGAGGCCCGTACACTGCGATGAAGAGTGGCCCCCGCTTGCCACAACTAGAGAAAGCCCTCACGCACAGAAACGAAGACCCAACACAGCCATGGATAAATAAATAAATAAATAAATAAATAAATAAATAAATAAGAGCATCAGGTTCTTAAAAAAAAAAAAAAAAGTCATGATGATGATTATCTACACTTTACTGATGGAGAAACTGAAGCACAGAATCTGTCCAAGAATACCAGTAAGTGATGGGCCTAAGATTCCAACCCAGGTCTGTATAAACAAATGCATTAAGCAGATTTTCAAAAATGTAGTATATGAACACAAATCTTGACTATTATGTAAGAACAAATTTCATTTTCTGTATTTTTTATCCTGCAATTCCTCTGGATCTTAATTTGCTTTCACACTTGCAGTATCACTCGATGCTTTTGAAAAATGGGTCTCATTTTACTTTAAAAAATTCTACAGTTAAATAATAGATGAAATGCTTTGTTAGTGTGACTTTTTTAATTTAGTCATTGTGAGGCTAGCTGGTTAGCTAATTCTTTTGAGATCCTTGGTTTAAATTAGTATCTCCGAATGTAAACTCTTTTTTAAAATGTACACTTGCCATTTGTCTTCTGGATTCTTTGATAAATGCAAGTGCATAACACATATGTGATGAAACTTCAGATATACCATCAATTTTACAGTCCTCTCTTAGAAACTTTACCAGTTGAAATGTTCTTACTACCGTTGAGTGTTTTTTGTATGTATTCAATCCAGGAATACTGAATAAATTAATAATTTTTATAGATTTGTTTTTACTCTTGTCTCTTTTTGAGGAAAAGGGGAAAAATGCCCCTCCTCCTAACCCCAAAACAAAACTGGCATCGACTTCAGAACTCAATATTTATGTTTAATAGACAGCTGTGTATAAATGTGTTTAGTAAACTATGCATAGTTCTTTTAACAGAATGGCTCTAGAATCTCAGGAAAACGTTTTTTAAGGAGAGGTTAAAATGAAGATTATTAGCCAACAGTAGTAGTTCATTTTACAGTAAAAATATATTATACTGCATAAAATGGCTCTCTACTCATAGTCATAAACTTGCTTGAAAAACTACTATGAGCTTATGCTATAGGTAACATTGGTCTAACAGGCTTATCTTTTATCCCATTTTATTAGATTATTAAAAAAATTTTAAAAAATACTTTAAAAATAGAACATATAATTAGTGAATGGGAAACATTTTGAAGGTTATTAATAACAGCCAAAAATCAATGATGTTACTCAACTCCAAGACCATTTTGGGGGGAAAAGATTATCTTATCAATATCTGTTCTTGGATGAGATACTTTCCCTCTGTATCTATAGTCAGTTCAAGTTCAGAAAACTGACTTTCAGAGGGAGGAAACTGAGAGAGTTTTGTCTGTGGCATTTTTAAAAGACTCAAAGTCATAATATAGATTATCTTTGTGGAAATGTCTACATATTATCAAACATCTAGAGCTGTGCTGACCACATTTCAAGTTCCTAATTGCAGAGAGAAATTTCTGCCACCACTGCAGAAAGTTCTACTGGATAACACTGTTGCAGAGGGGCAGAAATGGTAGTAAATATTTTAATTGTTAGACAGCTTATCCGTATACATCCAGATATTTGGTAACATATCAAAGTAACTATGAGTTATTTTTCCCAAGAAATTTAGAGGAGACAAAATTTAGAGATGACAAAAATAACTTAAAAGTTCACTTATCAAAATTTTAATAAAATTCATTAATATGCTAGGCACTAGGTTAGGCAAAAGTGAATGAAGTGTGATTTTTTTTTTAACCCCGAGTGATTACAGTCTTGTGGCTAAGCTAGACAAGTATCCAATCACTATATAATGTGAGTTTTGCTATAATGAGATTATACACTAAACAAAGAAGATATTAGCTCTGTCTGGAGGAACTGAGGAAGACCTCAAATAGGAGATGATAGTTGAGCTATTACATTAGAAAGCTATTTTTGAAGGATGTGCAATAGGAATATGAAATTAAAGGCTTAATCTTTCTTGACGTCTGTATAGGTGAATTTGGGACTAGCCCTGAACCTGAGGCAGGACCCTCCACCAACATTCTGTAGCCTGCTCTTGGGAATCCACATCCACTGAATACTATTCTAGAGCCACATACCAAGTTTTAGGGGTGTGACTTGGCCTAATGCATAGTCTCTTTGGGAAATCCTAGGCTAACAACTAGAGCTGCTATAACCCACAGTATGATAGACATGAAGGGATTAAACAGTAGAGCCTGCACACTCCAGGCCATGCTGCCAGGCCATGATGAACGGTATAACACGGAGAATGTCGCAGGGCTGCAGAGTGGGTGGCTCCGTCCTCAGTGGGACTCTTCTAGGTTTTTAAGTGTCCCTCCCACCATCACAGCTTGGGAGGATGCAGATAACGCCGCAGAGAACGTGGATTAGGAGAATAAACGAGCGGCGGGCTCAGGCTGAGAGCACTGAGTGTCACTGCAGCTGATGGCCTTCCCGCATGAACGTAGTAGGCCAGGTGGGGATCCTGGAGGCGGGTAAGGGGTCCAGATAGTATCAGAACAGAGACTTTACTCTGCTGGTTACACACAATCATCAGTTCCGTCAGTGAGAGAGACTGGAAGTTATTTAGCCTTTGTAGTATGTTGTACATAAATTTGTGTATGTCTTTGTATCAGTCAGGGTTCAGTCAGAGAAGCAGAACCATTAGGAAATATATCTGTAACAATCAGAGATTTGTTATAGGGATTGGATTTTATGCAATTGTGGGAGCTGGTAAAACAGTCTCCATAAAGCTATCACTCTTGTGTCTGACGCTGGAGTTTCAAGTCCACAGGGCGGGTGGGCGGGAGGAGAAGATGGAAGGTAAGCGGGGCAGTGTGAGAACAAGCTGGACCCCTGAGCATGAGCTGGAGCTCAGGAGGAGGGACCGAACCTCACGTCAGTTCTGTGTCTGATGTTGGGGGAATGGTGTCTTGCAGAAGCTGGGAGCCTCCGTCATGTAGCTAAACACACTTCAGGCCCAGGAGCTGGAAGTAAGGAAGAGGGTCCCGGGAAAGATGGAGCAGCTACTTTCCACCAACGAGGCCAGGAAGCAGATAAATGACAACGTGTGAGAGCTACAAAAATGGCTGCGGCTTCACCTCCATCCTCCAAATCTCACGCAATAACCTCTCCTGGGCCTAACCAGAGATACACAGGAAACAGAGTTCTAGGAAATGCAGTTCAGCCCGGCCAGGCTGACACATTGCAAAGTCAGCATCTCCTTAGGGGATGGTGTTTCGGTCACAGGCAACAACCTTTGGTTAACTTCATAGGGCCACGTGTTAAAACAACCAAAGACCGCTTTAGGTATTTATAGAGAGAGATGCTTAAATGGAATAGATTCTGACTATTCTACTTGAGTCTGGTGCTCCAAGTGGGCAAAACCTGATAAGTATCACTTCTTAGGTGATTTTAACTTGGTGAGGAAAGGCCTACGTAACGTTAACCTTCACAGCCACATAGACTTGGCTACTTTCTTCTTGAGGGCTAAAATTACAAATTATATGTGGATTTCTTCATAAGTATGCAAAATTAACTAAGTAGAAGAAAATGCCTAGATAAAATTCTTAGGTATTTATTGACAGGTACCCATGACGTTGAGAGACTTCCCTGTGCATGAAAATTAGTATGAACCACATAAATATATCTCACTAAACTCAACCTAAATGTATCCCCTACTCAGCTTCTGCTTAGCTGGATCTCAAAATGCCTAGGCACTCTAAAAGCAATGAACCTGAGGGGAAGTAGAAACTGAAAGAGACAGTGGTCTTAACTAATTGTGGTTTAAATTTCTCACTTTGTAAACTTTATAAAACTATCTAAACATGTAAAATCATTACCAAGTCTCTTTGGAACCATGAAAGTGAAGTACAGTCATCCTTCTGTATCTGAGAGGGATGGGTTCCAGGACCCCTGGAAGATGCCAAAATCCACGGATGTTCAAGTCCTTTATGCAAAATGGTGTAGTATTTGCAATATAACCTGCACACATCCTCCTGTATACTTTAAATCATCTCTAGATTACTTATTATACCTAATGAAATATAAATGCTATGTAAATAGTTGTAAATAGAATGCAAACGCTATGTAAATAGCTGCCAGAGTATGGCAAGTTCAAGTTGTGCTTTTTGGAACTTTCTGAAAATTTTTTTCCTGAATATTTTCCATCTGCTGTTAGTTAAATCGATAGATGCGGACCCTGTGGATATGGAGGAGAGCAGCTGTACACAGAAGCTTAAGCTTCTTTAGGTGTGTGGTCAATCTGCCTCTGGGTCACGCTTTATTATGATTAACTGTGAAGTCCCTGAGATCATCACCCACACTGCTTAGCACTGTTCTTAGCACATGTTTGTCTCTTATTAAAAGTTTGTGGAAGGCGAAATAAAATAAGGGGGAGAGAGAGAAAGAAAGAGGGAGAGAGCAGGGGGAGAGGGGTAGAAGAACAAGGGAGCAGGGAAAAGGTAAGAAGGGAAGAAAAAAGGAAGGAAGATAGCAAAGAAAAAGAAAGGGAGGAAAGGAGGAAGGAAAGAGAGAGGGAAGCAAAGGAGAAATGTACAAGTTCGTTGAACCAATTAAAGACAAGTCTTGGACCAGATTCCAGGTAATCTAGTCAGTTCCTTAAGAAATCAAATAAAACTAAGCATATATTTTGTAGACCTATACTTTAATCCATGATTATAAAAGTAGGAGAAATATTCTATATCATATAAATGTTCATTATAGCATGATGTAGAAAAATAATAGTTATGAGAGAAAAATAGTGTTTTATTCTTTAAAAATACCTTATACAAAGAAGATTCTACAGATTTGTAGGGTCTTAATGAAGATTTATTTTTACAAGTTTTGAGGTCTAATATTTCCTTGTTTAGTGATCAAATATAAACTATATTAAGGGTCAGGAATGATTATTTTGGGGTCTCTGAATCCCAAGGGGCCTGTGGCTCGAACTCAAGTGGTCTGTTAACTTAGACAGGAAAAAATAACAATTTTTTCCAATAATTTCTAGCTGTAGTTTAGCATGTCCTTCAAGTGTGAATATAGGCAACAAACCACAATAACATTAGCCTGTGACACACATTTTCAAATCACATCACATGTTGTCAATATCTCAAATATGTTTACTCTATTTACTAATTTGAGTTCATAGTAGTTATTAGACTGGCCACTAGATTTTCTTACTTAATGTGTTAATGAAGAAGCATACATGTTAGTCTATTTCACATTTGTCATTTTAAGTCTTTTGGTAACTATATTTCAATATAGTTTCTAATTCTGGTATTTTATTCCATACTTAAAGACATTATTACAAAAGAGGTCCATAGGTTGCCAAAGAGTCCCATGGGCACAAAAAGGATTAAGAAACCCTGCCTTTTGCAAGGACAAAATGTCTCCTTCATTGAAGGATTTTTTTTCTGGTTAGTATTCTAGAGATGAGAATGGAAAATAATGGTGATTACAAGCATAGTACACAAGGTGGCAGCACATCACAGTTTAATTTCCCCAAATCAAATCCCCTCATTCTCAGCCTTATCTGGACGCTTCAGTGTAAACAAGGAGGTTATTAGGATGTAATACATTTTCAAAAAATAGCCTTTGCTACTTTTCAGCCTTCTAATGTATATTGGTATGCTCTTTTTTGTGTGTGATATATTGCACACATTAAAAAAAAGTTTCTCAGTTTGAGAAACACAATAAGAAATGAAGTTAAATTATTTTCAGAATTTTCTCTAAATATGTTTCCTAAAAACAGAACAAAACAAAAAACCCCACCAATATTCAAAGAACCAAAAAACACACTACCCTTATGAAGAAAGACTTTTTTCTTACTATAGGCACCATGGTTTCATTTACACTAATATGGTCTATGTGCCCAACGGGTAATTGGTGAATTACATAAAACTTTTTCCACCGGCATATACCATTTATAATCACATACCCTCTCTGGTTTAAACTTATGCGTTTTTTTAAGTGAAAACAAAAGGAGCAGGGAGGTAGAGGTGGTAAAATGCTCTTGGGCGGAATAGGTTGCAAATTGGCTGTAATGCTTCATTCCTCCCATGATACCTCCGGTGTTTCCTTTTGCTTTCCCTTTTTCAGGACTGGGGATGGAGCTCACGTCTGCACCTCACGGAGGAACGTGCCTGGAACAGTCTGCTGCAAGGATGTGAGAGTCATGAGAACGAGACCTGGAAAGCTGAGTGGCCCCGGCCAGATAAAGCCCAGAAAAATGAGACCCCAGCCAGTCTACTCCCAGACAGACAAGAGAGGCCAGCTGAGGCCAGGAGAATCACACAGCCTTAGTCTCTGAGCTGCACCTGATTCTAGCTGGATGAGCAATAAACGCTTATTATTTTTAGCCACTGAGTTTTAGGGTAGTGTTTTAGGCAGCAGTGTTTGTAGAATAGGTAAGTGTTACAAACTATTCTTTATTACTAACTGAACATGAGCTCATGACCAACCCAGGTGACATGTTTTAACAAAATGTAGAAACTATGAAATACCTAGCATTCTATTGCATCAGCTATTTTGGCCTGTGTGATGTTTACTGAGAGCTTCTAGCCATTTAGTAAATCTAGTTTTGACTTTAGGTATAGGAACTGGGGGTAAAAGAAGAAATTGAGTATGGGCATGGGGAGGAATTGTTATATATGAATGTTTGTGTCCCCCGCAAAATTCATATGTTGAAATCCTACCTCCCAGGGGGTCTGTATT
Source organism: Eschrichtius robustus (assembly GCF_028021215.1). Classification (NCBI taxonomy): domain Eukaryota; kingdom Metazoa; phylum Chordata; class Mammalia; order Artiodactyla; family Eschrichtiidae; genus Eschrichtius; species Eschrichtius robustus. Next base: position 10,167,221 of record NC_090827.1, read on the forward strand.
TGGAGATAATGTCTCTAAGGAACCAATTAATGTTAAATAAAATCATAAGACAATCATAGAATTGTCTTCATAAGAAGAAATATCAGAGATCAATCTCTTTCTCTCTCAAGCCCTGTGTGCACACAAGGAAGAGGTCATGTGAGCACACACAAGGCCAGCTGCTTACAAAACATGCCTCGGAATGAAACCTACCTTGCTGGCACCATGATCTTAGACTTCCCAGCCTCCAAAACCGTGAGAAATAAATGTCTATTGTTTAAGCCACCCAGTCTGTGGTATTTTGTTATGGCAGCTGCGTTGACTAATAGAACGTGGGAAGGCAAAATAGAGGGAAAGTAATGATAACTAATAATTATTGTTTCCCAGCATTCTGAGGACTTAACAACTTTAATTTTATTTAGTCTCCCACCGCAGCCCACTGGGGTGGATACTATTACTAGCATCCTCATTTTATTCACAGATCAGAAAACTAAGACAAAGAAAGGCTAAGTAACATGACCAAGTTCTCATGGTTAGTAAGTGGCCGAGTTGGAATTGGAATCAAGATGTCTGTCTCTAGAAGCTGTGCTCTTAATTGTTACTTTATACTGGCAAATGAAGGTGGGGAAAGAAAGAGGAAAGAGAAAGTGGTTTATAGGATGAGCCCAGGGCTGGTGATCAGAATCTGTTGTCATCTCCCAGGCCAGTTTTCCCTGACTCAGAGTTTACTCCTGAGGGATACATCGCAAAGCTGGGTGTCCCTGGAGGCCCAGCGCACTGTGCGATCTTGTCTGTGGAGATCTGCACAGGACTTTGAAATATGTTCTCCATTCTCTTCTTCCATTGTTTTCATAGACCAAATTGCTAAATTTTTTCAGGACCCCTGGGCCCCCAACCCCAAAAGCTGTCTCTGGGTAGAAACAGGATCACGTCAGCCTTGCTAGACCTGATGATAAATGCTGTGTAGTCTGGAACATGATGATACACTGCCACATACAGCATGCTGTTCTGATGAAGATATGAATAGGCATGTTTACTATAATAAAACAAAATTCTATGTACACTTGGAGGCATGAACAAGAAGGTATTTTAAAGCATTTATCTAGCACTGCTCCACGCTGAATACATATAGGATGAAGTTACAAATTGCTCACGTTAATTCTACCTGAAAGGTAGAAGATTAACTTGTTGATGATTGGGTCTCCCATATTTTTTTAAAAAATAAATTTATTTATTTGTATTTATTTATTTTTGGCTGCGTTGGGTCTTTGCTGCCTTGCATGGACTTCCTCTAGTTGCAGCGAGTAGGGGCTGCTCTTCGTTGTGGTGCACGGGCTTCTCATTGCGGTGGCTTCTCTTGTTGCGAAGCACAGGCTCTAGGTGCACGGGCTTCAGTAGTTGTGGCACATGGGCTCAGTAGTTGTGGCTCACAGGCCCTGGAGCGCAGGCTCAGTAGTTGTGGCGCACGGGCTTAGGTGCTCCGTGGCATGTGGGATCTTCCCGGACCAGGTCTCGAACCCACGTCCCCTGCATTGGCAGGTGGATTCTTAACTGCGCCACCAGGGAAGCCCTTGGTCTCCCATACTTAACTGGCTACACAGGACATCTGAAATATGAAAAAAAAACCAAAAACGTTTTCACGGGCTTCCTCTTGGCCAGAGAAGGAGTTGCTCCTGTCTTCATATAAGCAGGAAGGTATTATAAAACTCTGCAGCACTCTGACAGACCAGCTGGAGAAGCCAGGCTCACTGAGAAAATTAGTCCCCATCCTCCAAGTTCCCCTCAGTCCCAGAGCATACAGAAGGTAAGCAAGACAACGTCCATGCTCACTGAGATGCGTGAGGAGGGTCTGAGAATTGAGAGCCACTGTGCCTGCCCAAGGGTTTGTATTTTAGAGAGAGTGGATGTTGCTGTGAGGCTCCAGGGTGACCTGATACTATGGCAAAGTTTCAGGGTATCAGCGGCGCTAGTATGAGTCAAGGGCAAGAGCAAGGTGGGGGCAACGCAGACGGTGGGGAGCCCGTGACCTGGCCGTGAAAGAGAACAGGCTCCTCTAGTTACATCAGCCTCCGACGCCTCAGCAGCCAGTGCAGTGAGAACAGAGAACGTCCCAAAATGAGGCTGGTCGAGCTGCCACTTACAGGAGATCAGTAAACACGAGAGGCCAACGCACAGATCAGCCGGGCGCCCTCATCCCCATTCTAAGACATTACGTAAAATTCTTCCTGGATCCAGCCCCTCGTCTGGGGAGAATGAGGGAGAGGGAAGAGGAGAACAAATAAGAGGGGCCGCCGTCCAGAAATGAAGTTTGGAGTTTGAATAGACCAACTGAGTTCCCAAGAGACCAGGAGTTATGCCGGAAGTGATTACGTTGTTTTAATTAGCTACTGTCAAGACGTCTCACGTCCTGCCTCCCATCCCCGCATCCAACCAAGTGAAACAAGGAATGTGTGAGCAAAGTGAGCTCAGTTACAGGCTAGAGATTTCTGCCTTCATGAGTGGCGACTATAAAAATAAAGCTGCTACATGTCTAAAACACAAGCTACTTTCTTACCAAGAATCCAGTCTGCTACACATTAGCAGTACCTGCATATGCGGCAACATTTGTCTGTTGCTGCAAATTCTCTCTGATATCCGCATTACGCAATATCAACAGAGATTCTGATCACAGGAAAAGGAGTGTGAAAATAGTCGTTTGCACATCTAAATCGACGTATTGAAAAGGTACTCATACACTGACATTATAGACATGAAAAAGTATTTTTCTAAAATGCAGTGGGAAGATATTAAATATTTAATACATTTGTACTAGTTATCTATTGCTACATAACAAAGCACTCAAAACGAAGTGGGTTAAAATGACATTTATTATCTCATGGTTCCCGTGGGTGCAGAATTCAGTGAGGGCACAGTTGGCATGGCTGGTCTCTGCTCTGCAATGTCTGGGGCCTCAGATCAAAGACTCGAAGGCGGAAGAGCTAGAATCATTGAAAGCCTGACTCGAGCTGGAGGATATACTTCCAAGGAGGCTCTCACGTGGGCGCAACGTGGTGCGGGCGCGTTGGTTCCTCCACGGGCTGCGTGAGTGTCCTCGTGACGCGGCAGCTGTCTTTCCCCAGAGTGGACCCTCCCCGGGTTTAAGGAAGTTGCACTAGATTTGGGGACCTATCTTCAGAAGTCTCACACCATCACTTGTGCGGTATTCTACTGCAGCCTGATTGTGCGCGGGAGGAAACTACACAGGGGATTGTATTAGTTATCTCCTGCAGTACCAAAAATTACCCTGAAACTTAGCAGTTTAAAGCCATAAACATTTATTATTCACAGTTTCCGTGGCTCAGGAATACAGGAGCAGTTGAACTGGATGGTTGTGACTCAGAGTCTCTCATGAAGCTGTCTGCTGGGGCTGCAGTCATCCGGGGTTCAACTCGGGCTGAAGAATCTGCTTCTGAGCTCCGGCGTTTGTTGGTAGACTTCAGCTCCTTGCCGTGTGGGCCTCTCCTGAGGCTGCCTAGGTGTCCTTAACGACATTACACTGGCTTCCCCCAGAGTGAGCCACGCGAAAGACAGAGCCCAAGACAGAAGCCACAGTCTTTTATGACCTGATCTTGGAAGTGACATACGGTATTAGTTTCCTGTTGTTGCTGTGACAAATTACCACAAACTTAGTGGCTTACACAGTGCATATTTCTTATCTTACAGTTCTAGAGACCAGATGTCCAAAATGAGTTTCTCTGAGCTAAAATCAAGGTGCTGACAGATCTGTGTTTCTTGCAGAGACTTTAGAGGAGAATCCATTTCCTTGCCTTTTTCCAGCTTCTAGAGGCCATCTGCCTTCTATAGCTCACGGCCCTTTCTCTACCTTCAGAGTTGTGAGGGTAGCATCCTTAAGTCTCTCTGACTCTGACTCTCTCCCATCTTTTAAGAGCCCTTTTGATTACATTGGACCCACCCAGGTAATTCAGGATAATCTCCCCACTGTAAGATCTTTAATTTAATCATATCTGCGAAGTCCCTTTTGCCATGTAAAGTAATTTATTCAACATATTCATAGGTTTAGGATGTGGGGATAAGGATGTAGACATATTTTGGGAGTTATTATCTTCCTACCATACACACCATCACTTTTGCTTTATTATACTCATCACACAGACCAACCCTGGTACAACGCAGGAGGGGACTACTTATGGGTGTGAATAGCAGGAGGTTGGGGTCATTGGGGACCATTTTGGAGGCTGGCTACCATTACATTTTTAATATGACTGTTACATAACTTTGAAAAGTGTTAGTTATTGCTTCAAAATACAATTCTGAAATAAAAATCCTATACAACTATTAACATTTTATTCTTGTTAGACTAAGAATAATAATAATAACGAAGAAATCACACTAGCGGGCTTCCCTGGTGGTGCAGTGGTTGAGAATCTGCCTGCCAATGCAGGGGACATGGGTTCGAGCTCCTGGTCTGGGAAGATCCCACGTGCCGCGGAGCAACTGGGCCCGTGAGCCACAACTACTGAGCCTGCGCGTCTGGAACCCATGCTCCGCAACAAGAGAGGCCGCGGCAGTGAGAGGCCCGCGTACCACGATGAAGAGTGGCCCCCGCTCGCCGCAACTAGAGAAAGCCCTCGCACAGAAACGAAGACCCAACACAGCCAAAAATAAATAAATAAAAATAAATAAATTTATTAAAAAAAAAAAAATCACACTAGCTACCGTTATTGGTTGAGTGCCAAATTTGTGCTGGGCACAGTAATAAGCATTTAACAAAACACCTCTAAGTTACGTAGCATCTTGAAATATGAGAAGATCAATATTTTTATCATTTATAATAACACGTATAAAGAAACAGGTTCAGAGAAGCTAAATGATTTGAGTAAGTTCACACAGAGGAGTAGCAGGTGGAGAGAGAAGGTTTGAATGGAGTTTGGTCAGGTGTTAAGATATGTGGGCTCCAGTCCCTCTTTGCCACTAACTACCTGTGATCCTTTATAGGTGGCTTCAATAACCAAGTTCTCCTTGCTGACGTTGATTGGACTATAGATTCCTTAACTGCATGATCCTGAAAGAATGAAGAATCACAGGTATTCGTGCAATTTATTATCAACCTACTGATGGCACTTTTGTGTAACTAGAAGCTCAGTATGTGTATAGAAGCTCAATTTTGAAACTTAGGCTGAAGACAATTATATCAGAAAGTTAAGTCCCTACGCACGTAAACAGCATACCATTGTTCTTGTCTGTACCAAAGTGAAAGGGGAGAGAGAGCGAGCCTCATGTAAAGATCTTCTACATGAATTCTAATCTACTCATATAAGCCACCCACTGAGACGACTTATAAAAAGACCCTTTACACCGCATATCCTCAGTTCACCAAACATCTAGAAAAATCCATACTGTGACACACCAAAGTTCTATACAAGAACAAAGGAATCCTTCTTTCTGTACCTTTCCCCACTTCTTTCATTTCTCCCTATTTATGTATAGTCTTTTCAGTAACAGATATTTACCCTATTTTCCTTAATTGGCTGTCTTGAATAGCTCATTTAAGAGAACACTTCTGGAGAGCTATTAAAATTTTTTTTAACATCTTTTTGGGACTATAATTGCTTTACAATGTTGTGTTAGTTTCTGCTGTATAACAAAGTGAATCAGCCATATGTATACATATATCCCCATATCCCCTCCCTCTTGCCTCTCCCTCCCACCCTCCCTATTCCACCCCTCTACGTGGTCACAAAGCACCGAGCTGATCTCCCTGTGCTATGCAGCTGCTTCCCACTAGCTACTGATTTTACATTTGGTAGTGTCTATATGTCCATGCCACTCTCTCACTTCGTCCCAGCTTACTCTTCCCCCTCCCCATGTCCTCAAGTCCATTCTCTATGTCTACATCTTTATTCCTGTCCTGCCCCTAGGTTCATCAGAACCATTTTTTTTTTTTAGATTCCACATACGTGTGTTAGCATACGGTATTTGTTTTTCTCTTTCTGACTTACTTCACTCTGTATCACAGACTCTAAGTCCATTGACCTCACTACAGATAACTCAATTTCATTTATTTTTATGGCTGAGTAATATTCCATTGTATATATGTGCCACATCTTCTTTATCCATTCATCCGATGATGGACACTTAGGTTGCTTCCATGTCCTGGCTATTGTAAGTAGAGCTGCAATGAACATTTTGGTACATGACTCTTTTTGAATTACGGTTTTCTCAGGGTATATGCCCAGTAGTGGGATTGCTGGGTCGTATAGTAGTTCTATTTTTAGTTTTTTAAGGAACCTCCATACTGTTCTCCATAGTGGCTGTATCAATTTACATTCCCACCAGCAGTGCAAGAGGGTTCCTTTTTCTCCACACCCTCTCCAGCATTTATTGTTTGTAGATTTTTTGGTGATGGCCATTCTAACCGGTATGAGGTAATACCTCACTGTGGTTTTGATTTGCATTTCAATAATGATTAGTGATGTTGAGCATCCTTTCATGTGTCTGTTGGCAATCTGTATATCTTCTTTGGAGAAATGTCTATTTAGGGAGGGTGGGAGGGAGACGCAAGAGGGAGGGGATATGGGGATATATGTATACATATAGCTGATTCACTTTGTTATACAGCAGCAACTAACACAATATTGTAAAGCAATTATACTCCAATAAAGATGTTAAAAAAAAATACTTTCTATCTCCTTTTGAAGCCTTTGTCTTGTCTAGAAATTTGTCCAGTAGGAACTCTTTGATATAACAAGTCCACTCTCAAACAGATAGTTTCAAACTGCTCTTTTGTTCTTGAAACTGACAATTATTTTGTCCCTGTGCGCTTGAGGCTTGGATGGGAATGATTTTTTCACAACTATCAAGCACCACATGAATAAACAGTGGCCTTCATTTACTGGAAATAGACAAAGTGGAAATCTCGACTGCACATATTTCAGGATTGTCACATAAAACGGTGTTTCTTTTTATCAGCAAATGGTTTACAAATGTTAACATCACCCCGAAACAAACAGCCTGGTTTAAAACAACATATTTAGTGGTGTTTCAATTTGTAATATTCCGTGCCAAGTTTAATGGCTTATATTCATGTTTCAAGTAAACTGTTTAATTAAAGCTTAAACAAGGGTCTCCAGAGCCTTAACAACAAAGCATTATATTAGAAAACCAGGTAATATATTCTAAAAAATTAATTTAGTATGGCCTCCTTATGTCAAATAAATAAAAGTCTATGACATCTTGCCTGATGTTATAGATCTTGCATTCTGAAAATCTTGTGTAAATACTGATCTGTGGTGGCCCCCAAGCTGTAAGCTTATTCAGCTTTCTGCTTTCCGGAGAACTGCTTGTCTCTTTCTTGGTATGCACTCCTGACGCTGCGGTAAAAAAGGAAAATGGCTTGCGGCCAGTTTCGTTCCAGGTGCCTGCTCTGGATCTAAGAGCCCCTGGTTGTTCCCCAGAAGAAGGACGTGCTGCCCTGAGGAGGAAGTCTTTATCTCCAAAGAATGGCCCATAAGGCATGCTGACGCATAGATAGTGGCGCATAGATAGTGGCGACAGAATTATGTGGAAATACAAGGTTTACTGATTTATCGTCCAATGGTCGTTCCATACTAAACCTATATATACATTCATGCTCTTTGAATAAACTCGCCTTGCAACCATCAGTTGTCTTGGCCCTTCTGACCCCATACTGGTGCTTTTCAGTTCCTTACCCCTCACCGCCAGGAACTTCTAGCTTTCTGCAGCCGGTCTGCGGCACTGATCTAAAATCATATGTTCTGAGCCACATTTTATATTTACTTACTTATCTGATCAACAACAGATAAGCCTAGGTTTGGTTTCCAGTGCTGCCACTTAGAAGCTACTTGCCTTCTCTGAGCCTGGGTTTCTTCAGCTGTAAAATAGGGACAACATCACTTAACTCGTGGGGTTGACGTGGAGTGTAATTGAGAGAACGTGGGAAAAGCCCAGTGCTGGGTACAACCCTACGTGCCCTTTCTCCTCCCATTCTAGGGGCACACTCACACTCACCCTCACCAGACACACTTACACGGGTGTTTTCAGAAACCGACGGGAAAAAAAAGCAAAGGAAAAAAGTATGCTTAAGGCGAGCAAGTGCCTTTCCTTCAGCTTCTGCATTTTCTACACAGGCTAAATCAAGCCAGGCAGAAAGAGGAAGTATTTAGTTAAACAGAAAAGCCTTCAGTTCCCATGGCTCTTGAAGCTGTCTGGAATATCTATATAATAACAAGAAGAGACTGAACTTCCAACACGATTTTATACAGCTCTTTAATCGGAGCGTCTTATTCGGCAAATGGGAAATCTTGCCAATTCACATTTTAATTTCTCTCCTCTGAAAGGGAGCATTGCTGTGTGAGGAAAGGACACATTTTACTATGGAATTCCCTTTTTATAGTCCTAAAATGTTATTTATCTACATTCTACTTGAGGCAGAATCATGTATTCTGCAGTGAAAAGCTTTGGAATCAGTTCTATATTTGAATCTTATTCCCTCACATGTTACTTGTGTGAGCCTTAGTTTTTCATCTGTAAAATGGGATACCCACCTCATGGTGTTGTGATGATTAAATGAGATAATATACGTAAAACTTCATCTCATTGACTTTGAATAGTAAGTATGCTAGGAAGTGAGCTGTTATTATCCTAAAGTATTCCAGACATTAGCTTTAATCAAAATTTCCAGTTGTTGGCTATTCTTTGCCAGTGCTTTAGTTCCAAACTAAAGCAAGAAGACCATCTGGTGAATGTCCATAAATTCCAATTCTGAAGGGTGAAGGAGAGTTGCTTTCAAAATTAAAAAAAAAAAAAAAATTAGGGATGTAGGAGATATTATCCAGCTTGTATATGAACACTCTCAATAGGACCAATACAACAAAAAAGGAACTTATCACTAGCTTATCTAAATAGACACATTCAATTTCTGGACCATCCCAAGGTCAAGTTCAGAAAGTCAGCAGTGGGAGGTTGAGATTGGAAGCTCCATGTGAACATCAAGAATAAGTCAAGCGCACTCACCTTTCTGAAAGCAGGGAGAGAAAGTACAAGAGGCCTTTGTTAATCAGACAGGAAAATCATAGCCTGAAAATGCTGACAATGACATTTCAAAAGTCTCAATTACTTAGTAATAGGCAAGAACATGTGAAGAAGGAGAAAAAAAAAATCCCTGAAGTTTTAAAAAGCAAAAAAGGATCAAATATCTGTTGTACGTCAGAACTTTATCTTTCTTGCGAGGTTACTTCAGTTCACATTTCCTAAACAGGGGCACCTCTGCAGAGGGAACACGAGGCTCCTCTTGTGAGGCACTGTGCTGGTACTTTGTGACAGTGACAAATGCCACCTGATTGATGGCCCTGCCTATCCCACTTTAGGCAGTCAGAGACATACTGAAGACAGAGTCATCCAAATCCAAGTTCACTTATGAAATACCAAAGGGAACAGAACCTCCCATGCCCTCCAACTCCCCTCCTCCTGGCACCGTAAGGGGCCCAGGGGGAGAAACATCCCCTCACTAAGACTGGCCCAGTGATGGGAGACACGGAAGGGGAGCAGCGAGCTCCCTAGGTACACCCCAGACGCAGAAGCAGATGGGACCACATTAGCCTCAAGTCGTGATATGGTACCCTCTATCCCCACCACACCTCCTTCTTCTTGAGCAACCACTCCTTCATTTTCTCTCTTTTCTATCCACCACCATCTGTCCACAAAACCTCTGGAGGCCTTAATAACTGAGTCCTTTGCCCTGAGACATTCCTCCTGTTTATCCACTGACCCTTTTACCCAACCTCACCTCCCCACCCGCCTCCAGGTGTCTCTCTGTCATTTTGACATCTGGGGGTTCAGATGGTGATATACCACCTGGGCTCAAACTGTGACTTCTTCAATCCATAAACATAAACTCTGTTGTTCCAGTCATAATAAACCAAACTTCCATGAAGGGAGCACAGGTCTATATTCTTAAGTCTTAAGAAAGAAAATCAGGTAAGTGGTCAGGTAGTTGACCTGGGAGAATTCTGTCTCTCCTTGTTACAGTTGCCATAGCTTGGCTACTGTTGCTGTTTCCATCTTTGTTTACTGCTGAAGGATTCCAGAAATCTCCATGCTGAGAAAAGGAGCAGACTGCTCCCCGGATCCACTCTCCCCACCTAGGCAAGAACACTGGGTCAAGGTAAGGAGGAACATGGCAGGTGACCCAGAAACGATTGGGAACAAGGAGGCGACAACCTCAGACTCACAAAGGATATAAGCAGGAAGTAGAGACTTGAGAGGTATGCAGGGAATTGGCACAGAAATGAACTTGGGTCACACAATGAATAGAAAAAAAAGGTAACTGTCTGAAGTTAAAAGCTCTTTTCTTTCTTTTGTTAAATTAATAATCACAACTAAAAGCATGGAGGATTTATAGGCTTTTGTTTAAGGAGCGTATCTTTTTTTGCTTCAATAAAACAGTATCTTTAAAGATGAATAGGACTGGCAAATGAATTTCTTTTAAAACCCAGAAGGATACATTAAAAGGCAGGAAACCGTATAACATAAACATTTTTGCCCAGTCACTGAAAATGTTTCAGCAAGCATGAATAAAGTGACCTGTAAGCTATGGTAATACAGCCAAAAAGGATCATTTCAGCAAAGGAAAGAGACTTACTGAGCTCCACACCGATAACAAAAGTAGCTTAGAAACAGATAACAGCTGTATCCACTTACAATCCAAACTGCTATATGAATTGGGATGCACCTTGCCCAAAAAGTGTCACAGAGTTCTGGAACAAAGATTGAGTTGGCAGTGGTTCTGGCTTTGTTATCTCTGTGACTTTTAGAGAGTTCTTAAGCCTCTCTGGGCCTCAGGCCCTCATCAAGAAAAGGAGGGGGCTGGGGCTTAGATAGTGTCAAGGTCCTTCCTGCCCTAGAATTACTTCATTGTCAAGATTTATAGAGAAAGCATTGTAAAAGCACAATTAGCCTAAAGTTCGGGCATTTGTTCTGCCCCTCCATACTTCATCAAAGGATTCTTCGACCCCTTTCTTAAAGACGATTAGCAAAACTCGTTAGTGGAGTTGTTATACTGTGGTCTTTGGCCACAGCCGGACCTGGGATAGGTCTCATCTTTGTCAGTTCCTAGTAGTGTGATGATGAGCAAAGGACCATGCCTCTCTGAGCCTGTTTCCTCATCAGTTAAATGTAGTCTTATCTCATAGGATTGATAGGAAAAAAGATGGCTTTAATCACATAAAGAGCTCAGCATAGCATCTGACACCCAGTGAGTACAGAAGTGATATATTATAAACTGTATGTTGCATCTATAATATGGAAAGTGTTTGAGAGAGTCAGCATAACATAATGGGTAAGCGCATGGGCTCTGGAGCCAGACTCCCTGGGTTCAAATTCTTCTCTGTCATTTCTTAGCCATGTGGTCTTGGGCAGATTACTTAAATTGTCAGTGGCTCAATTTCTTCATTTGTAACTTGGGGATCATGATAACAGTATTTAGCAAATTGGGTTGTTGGGAGGTGTCAATGAGTTAATATTAAAACACTTAGAACAGTATCTAGCTGGGGTGGGGTGCTAAGTAAAATAATCAGATCAACTTTTAATTAGAGGCTGGAGCCCAGAACATATTTAAACAAAAAAACCCACTTTAAAAAAAAAAAAATTAGCAGCCTGAAGTGTAATTACTTTAGGCACCTCCTGCTTAAACTTTTTCACCCAAGTATTTGTCTTTTAGAGGCGTTCGAACTCCGTCAGGATCGTAGGTGGGAGCAATGGTGTCTCCTTAGACACTTCGTCCTCTAACGGAGTCGGTGGGAACAGGTTCTAAACTCCTGGCTGGTGAATTTAATCTCTGATTTGTATGCATTCTCTCCAGCATAACATTAGAAACCATGAGATGAAATTAGCTGCCTTTGTGCTACTAAAATAATAAATGAAATATCATAGCAAATGGATTTTGTGACATTTCATATATAGTCTTTGGGCTCAGGGCTTTTATAATGATGCTCTGCCCTTTCCCTTTTGCATCTCTTCAGAAATGCTCTTGATTTTCCACTTACCGGAAAATATGTGACTCACACAAGCCAGCAGAGCTCTATACCTCATTATCTGATCTTGTTTTATGGTTGAGTTAGAACAATATGTTAGGTCTATTTTAGTACAATATATGGCTTTTGGTGAAGAACATTAAATTCAAGTATCACTGATTAGTGAAATAAAAGAGATTTTAACAGTGATTTCATGGAGATGGAGATTCATAGCATGGATTAATAAGTCAAGTATCTTCTGTGATATAACTTATTTGAATGCATTCATCTAAAGTTGTAGAAAGTGATGCTGGACTTGTGCAAAATTGTTTCCAGTTAATGGGCCATGAAATGATGAGGCTTTATTTTTTGAATTACAGGAGTATCATGAAAACCACTGCTCTATGCCCCAAAGCAGATTTTACTGTGATGGTAAAAATGTGCGAAAATTCACTTTGCTACTATATGCTCTCAGTATGTTTTCAGGAGGGAATCATGTCAATCACAATCAGTTACTTTGATCTCGAAGGTCCTTTCTATCTGTAAGGTTCTGACTCTGATTACTGAACACCCACACGGTGGAAGGCACTATACCCGATATTGGCTTTTATACCAAACGTTGAAACAGGCTCCAGAATCTCCCCAGGGACCTCCCTCCACATGAGAATGTATACTCTCCAACCACTGGAGAATTCTCCGAGTAACCCATTGTGCCTTCAAAGACACATGACTCTTCTACTATGGAGTTGCTACTGAAATGAACATTTCTTGAAATACTCAACTGCCAATCCTTTTAACATTTACAAATCTTGGGAGCGCCTCTTTTGTTGACTCCTTTTCTTGTATCTGCTTTAATAGCAACCATCTAAAAATTCAGAGAGGGCTTGACATCATTCAAACTGTCAGATACAGGAAGTAGCTTGGTGGTTATTTTAAGAAGGATGAAACATGAAACATACCACGCTTGGCCCTCAGCAGGTGCTCACAGAATAATATTTGAATGAATTTGTTAAAGTTTGACAGACCTAGGAATGAGCTGAGGGGTAATAGGGGAAAAAGTTACTGCACTAGGTCAAAGTTATCATCTGAGATACTAAAGGAGGAATATTCACAGTTAATGGTTGCCATGAAAGACACTCTTCAAATGGGATGCATTTTAATAAAGAGGCTGTAATTAATATACACCCTAATTCTGCATAAGTAGGTTAAAAAGTATTGAAAATGAAAGTAGATGCTTTTGCTTTACAGATAAAATAAATGGAAGATTTTAATATTAATTTTGTATCTTTCACATATATATCTTTGGGCTCAATGTTTCTGAAAAGAAACATAAATCTGTTTTATCTTTAGGGAACATCTTAATTTTCACTCATATGAAATGCCCCTGATAAGGTACTTTCTGGGATTCAACGTGCAGTGACCATCTTTTCATGGTATCTGCTCAACAGAGGATGAAGTTCTAGGAATACTTCGAGAAGCTTTTTTTCTTTTTTTCTATTGCTCAGCTATCTGAATGAAAAAAAAAGACAAACAAGAAAACAGTAATTCCCTTACTGCTTTCCCAGGCTCCCACCCCAGTGCTGCGTCTGTAATGCTGCACTAAGGACACCGTGTAGTCTAGGGGAGAGAATAGGAGCTTTAGCAGCAGACCTAATAGCTGCAGTTCTGGCCCAACCATTTTCCGGGAGGCCTCAGACGTGATAATTAACCTCCTGGGCCTCCATATCTGTCTCTGTAAATGGGAATAATATTTATACCATAGGGTTATTACGTGCATTTCCCAGCATAGAGATTTTGAAAACTTTTTATTTTGAATTTCAGACTTACAGAAAGGTTGTAAAAGTAGTACAGACAGTTACTGTGTAAACAGGTTTTAACAAGTGTTAATTTCCTTCTCTTCCTATGCAACGTAAATTTGGTCTATGTTTTTCTATTTCAAAAACAAGAGCTTCAGATATTTCCTTTGATTTGGCCTCTCTAGCAATCAAATACATATATATATATATATATATATATATATATATACATATATATATATATATATATACACACACACACACACACACATATATATATATTTTTAATCAATAGAATTTAGTTTTTAGGGCAGTTTTCGGTTGACGGCAAAACTGAGCGAAGGTACAGAGAGCTCCCACATACCCCCGTCCCCATGCATGCACAGCCTCTCCCACTATCAGCATCTCCCACCAGAGTGGTACACTTGTTATCATCGATGATTCGAAATGGACACATCATTATCACTCAGAGTCCTTATTTTACGTTAAGGTTTACTCTTGGTGCTGCCCATTTCCTGGGTTTTCCCATGTATCCAGTTATAATATCATACGGAGTAGCTGTGCTGCCCTAAAACTCCTCTGTGCTCCACCTATTTATTCTTCTTTCCTCCCTACCCCCCTGCAAACAGTGACCTTTTTACTGTCTCCATAGTTCTGCCTTCAGAATGCCGTATGCTGCCATCATATAGTATGCAGCCTTTTCAGATTTGCCTCTTTCACTTACTGATATGCATTAAGGGTGTCTTGGTTGCTTCCAAGTCCTGGCAATTATGAACAAAGCTGCTATAAACATCCACGCACAAGTTTTTGTGGAGATAAAAATTTTCAACTCGGGTAAATACCAAGGAGTGTGATTCCTGGATTATATGGTAAAAGTATGTTTCATTCGGTAAGAATTTGACAAATTGTCTTCCAAAGGGGCTGTACCATTTTCCATTTCTACCGGCAATGAACGAGAGTTGCTGTTGTTCTGCATTCTCACCAGCATTTGGTGGTGTTATTGTTTTGGATTTTCGCTGCTCTAATAGATGTATAGGGGTGTCTCGTTATTGTTTCAAACATAATTGTGTAAGTGCTTGAACTCTTGGGAGGGCAGAGCTAAAGTCTGTTTCTCCAGGAGGCCTCTGGGCTCTTATATAAATCAATGGGTAGAATTGATAAATTAAGGAGAGATGGAAGTTTCACTTAATATTACTCAACAGAGTCACTTGAATACCAGATTCTGCTGGCCAAGAAAACCAGGTCCCTGATCAACAACTGTCTCCTTTCTAAACCCTAGTGTTTTAGAGTTAAGTTTGGCTACATGATACCCGACGGACTAGCTGCTGTCTATGGGAACAATGCCATTCAAAAGCTTGTGTGTGGGTGGGCGTCTTTCTCTGTAGGGGCAGTGATATATAGTTAATGAATAATGGCAGCATAATTGTTTCTCCATCTGGAAGAAAGTAAAATTGGACTTATATCTCCTACCATATACAGAAGTAAACACCAGAGCAATTAAAAACTTGAATGTAAAAAATTAAGAGAATAGAAATCTTAAAAGAGAATTTATGAGATTATATGCATAATGCAGAAGTTGAAAAAGAATTTTAAATCCAAAATAGGAAAATCAAACATATTTGACTATATAATAATAATTAAGAACTTTTGTACAGTGAGGATATAGCAACTGTTGAGGAAATATATCTGTAATTTACATGACAGGTAAAAGTTTTTCTATCATATCCTGTGAGCTCTTATAAATTAATAAGAAAAAGATAAAAACTAAATTGAATAATGGACAAAGGATATATAAAACAATTAACAGAAGAACAAATCCAATTGGCCAAAAAATATATGTAAAGATGCTAAACCTCATAAGTTGCAGGGAAATGGAAATTATAGCGAAAATATTGGAAGAAAGGCAAGTAGGAGGTCTGAGCTCGCAGAAAACCCAGTCTATTACAGCCTTCAATGAACACCCCAGTGATACCAGGACGGCTGTGGATGACACTGACTTGGGCAATGCTGAAGTATTTTCTTAAGGGCACTTACTATAGCCAGAAGCCATATAGTGATAAAAAAGCAGAACTCTGGAACCACTTCAGAGATGTGAGTTTGAATCCTTACTCCTCCTTTTACAAACAGTGCAACAAACAAGTTAAATTTTCTAAGCTATTTCTTCATTTAAAAATGAGAATAAGAATACCTATCTTCATGAAGTTATATAAGTTCATAGGTTTTTAAGCTCTTAGGGTAGTATAAACGCCTACTGTATTTTTGATA
Organism: Eschrichtius robustus; assembly: GCF_028021215.1. Lineage (NCBI taxonomy): Eukaryota > Metazoa > Chordata > Mammalia > Artiodactyla > Eschrichtiidae > Eschrichtius > Eschrichtius robustus. The sequence goes on from NC_090827.1 coordinate 10,183,290, forward strand.
TTTTTCTTAAGATACTTAAAATTATGAAAATTTATGAAAAAAATTTATCCGAAGTATTGGTATGGAATCCATATGGTTTTTTTGCAGGACGATTTTATGGGAAGTATGTACTGTACTTCTTGAATGTGTTGGGTCACTTTTCAAAATGTTCTAAAATATTAGAAATTTCATCTCAAACCTAGATAGTAGCAATTTCAGTTAAAATTGGGCTAGTGCAAGGATCAAACTGTGAATGGTTGGATGCCACAACTGTAAGACAACCCAGCAGATAACAGCCTTGACTGAGGTTCAGTACACAATCTATAAGCTAAGTCCAGCAAGCCAGAAAGTGATTTAAAAATTTCCAAGATTGTACAGAGAGTACAATTTGGCAAAAATCCCCATAATCTAATTAATATTATGATGATCTATCTATTCAATTTCATGTCTTTTTAACACCCCCCCATATGCTTAAAAGATTATACAATATGAAGTTAGAAAATTCTTTATCTAGTTTTTTATTTCTACATTAAAACAAAAAATATACTCTCTCATGTGATGGAAAAACAAATTTTGATTTTAGAGAGTGGAGTGGCTGTGCCATTGTTTTTTTTTTTTGTTTCGGAGAAAAAGAAGAAACTAACATTTCCTGAATTCTTACTCTATAAACTTTCTCTGCCTTAAGAGAGTAATTTGTTTTTGAAACCCCCTTAATAGGACAAAATATTGTAAGTTGGAAACTTAATTACTATTAAAAAGTTACTATAAAATTTTTAAATGTACTTCTCAGTCCCCAGATCAGAACAATTTATACTAGAAAAACTATAGTCCATTAAAGTAGAAAGAGCACACAGGGAAAGGTGAGGCAACATGTAAGAAGCTGTTATTAACCCAAGGGTTGGGGGACATCGGGAAGAGGTGTTTTACCAGAACCCAGGCGAGCAGCCTCAGCAGCTGGAGCCCAGGGGATATCCTGCTAGAAGGGTCACATCCCTTTCTCTCCTCCTCTCACCTTTTAATCTGCCTTTAGTGCCTCTCACAGTCTCTGAAGAAGCCAGGTGGCAAGGGAGTCTGGGAAACAGTTAGCAGGAGTTTGCTCCCTGTGGGCAGAGCAGAGCTGGGGAGGGAAGGCAAATGGATCTGAGAGCAAATAGGTATGACTGGCACAGTCATAGAACAAAGCAGTTTCCCAGTTGAAACACATAAATTAATCTGTTTCTAGGAATTTGATTTTTTTTCCCCAGATTCCACATACAAGTGATACCATGCAGTATTTGTCTTTCTCTGTCTGGCTTATTTCACTTAACATAATGCCTTCAAGACCCATCCATTTGTTGCAAATGGCAGGATTTCCTTTTTCATGACTGAATAATATTCCATTGCGTACACCACAACTTCTTTGCCCATCTATCCATTGGTATCAGAACACTTAGGTTGTTTCTATATCTTGGCTATTGTGAATAACTTTGCAATGAACGTGGGAGTGCAGGTGTCTCTTTGATATCCTGTTTTCATTCCCTTTGGATATACATATCCAGAAGTGGGATTGCTGGATCGTATGGTAGGGTGGGGACAATAGGGAGAGGTTGGTAAAATGGCACAAACTTTCAGCTCTAAGATAAATAAGCTCTGAGGATCTAATGTAAAACATGGTGACTATAGATGATAACACTGTACTGTATAATTGAAATGTGCTAAGAGTGTAGAACTTAAATGTTCTCTCTCACACACACACACACACACACACACTACACACACAAAGATAACCATGTGAGGTGAAGGATGTGTTGATTAACTAGCCGGGGGACCCTTTCACAGTGCATATGTATAGCAAATTGCCCACAGGGTGCACTTTAAATATCTTACAATTTATCTGTGAATTATACTTCAATAAAGCTGAAAAAATGCAAAATAGTTCTTGTACGTGCAAAAACACTTGCTTACTATGCCAGAGTAGGTGCATTCGATGAAACACTTTATAAAGCAGAACTGTCACAGCCCAGTTGAGTGTCTTCCAGGATTTTACTGCATTAGATATTGAGTTAATTACTTTACATCCGCTAATTCTTTTAATCTCAGCAAGGATTTAGGCCCTATTATTTATACAAAACAGAAAACGTAAGGATCAGAGAGATTAAGTAATTTTCCCAAAATTTAGTTAATTAAGCAACAGAACCAAGATTTGAGCCAAGCTCTCCCAGACTCCCATGACCTTTCCACTACTTCAGATATAAAAATGATTAAATAACCATTAAATAAATGAAATATGCCATCAACATAAACATGGGACTATATATTTATAAATAGTATATATATTATATGTTTAGTATGTATACTAAATATTGAGAATTTGGGCTATATCAATTAAAAAATATAATTTGCTTAATCTAAACTAGACAAAACCAATATAAATTCATGATATTTGGTCTCAGGTTTATGTGCGTTTTTTTTTTTTTTTTTTTAACTGAACCAATATTTCTCAGCATGTTCTCTGAATCATTTGGGGAGTTTGTTAGGAAGTTAAACAGGCCTCACTTCAGACATCCTTAGTAAGAGTCTCTAGGAGCAATGCCTGGGAATCTGCATTTGAAACAAGCTCCATAGTAGATTCTTAGGCACCTTAATGTTTGACAAACTTAAAGTAATTCTGTATTTGGTCATACTAGCTCTCTTACCAAGAGTTATTTTAAAACAATTTTCCTTCAAAAAAGGAAAACAAAACAAATTGACCAAAGGAGAAAAAATAAACCCACAACCCCCGTCTACACAGACCAAAACCAAACAACCTACTCTTTTCTATATAGAACCTTAGTTCAGAGATGGTAAAGCCAAAGACAAATACCATAGGATTTCACTTATATGTGGAATCTACAAAAACAAAACAAGTGAACAAACATAACTACAGAGAACAAACAGGTGGTGGCCAGAGGGAAGGGGAGTACGGAAATGAGTAAAATAGGTGCAGGAGATTACGTGGTACAAACTTCTAGTTACAAAATAAATGACTCACGGGGAGGAAACGTACAGCATGAGGAACGCAGTCAATTATATCGTAAAATCTTTGTACGGTGACAGATGGTAACCAGATTATCGTGGTGATCATTTTATGATGTATAGAAATATCAAAACACTACGTAAAAAAGGAAGAACTAGGAAAGAGTTCAAATGTTAAATCTTCAATTTAACATCCTATCTTCATGTACTTCAAACACTTTTATACTATCTCAAAAATTTTTTTCTCAGTATGAATGGTTATTTTTAAAGCCTTTGGTTATGTTACATGATCTTAAAGACTGAAGGTTTTCATATTTCTCTAGTTTATTTCTTACATCATATATGATATCTCACATTTCCCAATATGCTTCTTACATACTCCTTTCAATCATCAGGTTTATGAAACTATGTGTTTATATAGGCTATGTCTTCTACTGGGTTTGAAAAATTCCTAAAAATACATTTCTTTGTCTCATTCGTATAAGAACAAAACAAAACAAAAAAGGATGATTCAGGGGAAAAAAGATGACAAAGCTTCTTCAGGTTGGTGATATATTTAAAGAGTAATATGTGATATACAACTTAGACATTTGGCTTCTGAAAATTTGACCAAGTTACAAATATCCCAGGCTACGTAGTAACTCTAAAATTCAATAATCCAACTTTGTTATAAAGAAACTCCAAGGTACAATATTTTAGTGGACATCTTAAATTCTTCCTAAAGAATTATAACTACTGATTATTTGATAAGATTATTATTACTATCAGCAGCAATGGATACCTCGCTCTATTCACATTAAAATTAATCTTGTTATCTAGTTAAATTTGCAATAGTTTGAACCTAATATCCTGATTCCATTTAATACATGAAGGATTGGGACTTTAATTGCCTTAAAATACATACATTTCATTTTTATCCTTCTGATATAGCTTTCCTCAGTCTTCTAATTCCTGAGAAAATCTCAACCAGGAAACAAACTCATTTTATAATATAGAATCATATAAGAATTTATGATGAATCTTAGACAATTAATATATAATATATATAATAGATGTATCATCTAATCCAAATCACAAAGCAATCATATATATATTTATATATACTTGAATTATAGGTGTATGTATATATATAGTGTAATCTAAAACACAAAGCATTCATGCACTTAGTCATTCAACAAACACTTATTTAAAACCTACAAAATACAGGCAGTGTCTAGGCTCTTGTGATGCATCAGTGAACAAATAAAAATCCTTGTCCTAGTGGAGCTTGCATTTTAGCAGAAGGAGACAATAAACAATAAGCATAATGAAGAACCAAATTACATAGTATGGTAGAAGGTAACAATTACTAATGGATAGAAGAAAAAGTAGGGCGGCATAAAGGATGAGGTAGATTACAGTTCTTAAACAGAGTGGCCAGTGCAGGCCTCATTTGAGCAAAGCTTTGGAGAAATTGAAAATAAGTTATTTTTGTTTTATAAATATGATCATACATAATAAAATATAACCCTTATTTCTATTAAATACTCCCTTACACATTAAGTTTTCTAAATGAGTTAATTATCTTTTATTATTTATGTGTTTTCTCTTTTGTTAGAATCTCATCTCCTTGAGGAAAAGAACTGAGTCTTATTCATCTTTCTTTTCCAAGCCCTTAGTACTGTCCTTGGTACAATATTTGGAGAATGGGAATTGAATTGTTTAATAAGATATGGTTAGAAACAGTTTGTGAGATTTCTAGCAATGGGATTTTAGTTATGAGAATGAAAACAAACTACTGCCATTTTTCTTCTACTTGTTTCTTTAATACTCTCTATAAACCATATTTCATGAACCCCCAATTTTACCATTTTCTTGGAACTGGGAGAAAAATTGTCAATAGAGGAGTCCCAGTATGCATGGAAGGAAATGGAGTAATTCTTAATTTTGTTTTTTTAATCTTAAATAACAACAATTAAAATATATGTTAACACATTCAGCCTACAAAAGTGAATATGAAATATTTAAGTAATAAAAACACAGGATCGGGCTTCCCTGGTGGCGCAGTGGTTGAGAATCTGCCTGCCAATGCAGGGGACACGGGTTCGAGCCCTGGTCTGGGAGGATCCCACACGCTGTGGAGCAACTGGGCCCGTGAGCCACAACTACTGAGCCTGCGCGTCTGGAGCCTGTGCTCCGCAACAAAGAGAGGCCACAACAGTGAGAGGCCCACGCACCGCGATGAAGAGTGGCCCCCGCTCGCCGCAACTAGAGAAAGCCCTCGCACAGAAACGAAGACCCAACACAAACAAAAAAAATAAAAATAAATAAAAAATATGGCCTTGAGGAGCCCTCCCAGGAGTGCCAACCCACAAACATTTAAAAAGCAAAAAAAAAAAAAAAAAAAACAACCAAGGATCTTCAACCAATCTAACTTTTTAATAGCATAAGTTAGACTCCAATGATTCTGGATAGTGGGCATAATTCTTTGGTGTTTGGATAATTACTGTACTCTCCATGTAGGCCACTTATAACTTCATCACAGCTGAGAAAGAGAGAACGAGAATTTCTGGGTAGCAGTCATAACCAGACTATTTCGGAAAAGGAAATCAAATACCATTGGAAGTGAGGCTGATAAGTGAACTTTGAGAAACTGCAATCAGAGAGATGCAAAGAAATAATATCCCAACAATAGGCATTAGGGTCTATGAACAAGAGTCATGAGAAGAAGATGGGCAAAATACTACAGGACAGTAAAACAAAAAACACCAACAGCTATGTCTATATATCTGGATCTGGATCTATGTCTACATGGATGAATACATGAATCAGATATAGACATAAATGAATCTTTCTCCTAACCTTGGTCTCAAAGGATTTCTCTACCATCCTTATGATACAAGATTGGAAATTAATACCAGAATTACACTATATTCTTTGTGCTTTGTTATATACATATGTGTATATATATACACACATATATATATTCTAAAATTAATATAATAAGAAGTTGCATAAAGGTCATGGTCAATGCAGCAATTCTTAACTAATGGTCATTCTCCTCTAATTTTTTTGTTTTTATAGTAACCTGAGTTAAAGAGTATCAGATTAATTAAAGATAAATATTAGCTCTGGCTGTAACTCACTGAATGTGGCAGCTCTACAAACTGTGTTACTGTTGGTGTGTTAAGTATGTGGTAAGTATTGATTCCAAAATATTTAGAGTGAATTCTCTCAATCTAGGTATCCAACACAACAAACAACAACAAAGCCCCTAAACTCCTTGCGCAAAGGGTAGATTATTACTAATTCCTTTCTTGACATAAACTTAGGCTTTAGCCCAAGAGTAGTCTTGAAAGCAAGTGAGCTCTTATTAACATTTTGTTAACTTGGCTTCCATCTCTGAGAATGTTAATAGCAAGATTAAAATTAAAAAGGTGCTACAGAAGTTGTTAGGCACTTTGGTTTAAGTGCTGTATGGTATCAGCAGGAACAAATTTGATCTTCTGGATGTGTTTGACACAGCGACTCTTGGAATATGTACTGAGAATTTCTGAGAAATTTGTAGGCCATGCCTTGTAAATTACCAACAGTAACAATTTCAGTCTTTGCTCATCAGTCAGGAACAGCCACTGAACGATAAGCCGTCTCCAGGGTCACCTGGACTTTAGCGGTCTTAGTAGAGCCAAGGGAGAAGGAATTTTCCTGCTAGGTCAGGAACCCGATTTATAGAAAGGAGTAACAACCAATGAACAGCATAAATTTGTTACTTGCTGGCATTCTCCCAAGACAGGACAAATGAACAGAAAATTCAAAGAGCAGGGGTCTACTTTTCTTTTCAATCTTTACCTTTTTTAATATATAAAATTATCAAGTCAAAAGATGAGTACTTATTAAACAAGGAATAAAGGAAACAGCTACCACAAGCCTGGAACCATTCCATCTTTTTCTCTCTCCTTGAATAAACAAAATCCTCACTTTATTGCATTGTGCACAGGTAAATATAGCTTTGAACTCAATCCTGATTTCATTCTGGCCAACCCTGCAGTGACCTTTGGCAAATGATTACTTTTTTTGTACGCTTTTTAACAGCTAAAATGAATTTACAGGACAATCTTTTCACCCTTAGTTGATGGTTTAAAAAGTGCTCAAATTTTAGGAAAAGGTGTTTTATATACATTTTATATTGTCAGGTTGTTCTCTGACAAAATATTATTTTGGGTGCATTCTTTTTGGAAATCATATTGAGGACAAATACATCTTAGGAAAATAAAACTGTGTTAAGAAACTATGGCTTACTTGGTAAATATTTATTTAGTCCCTTCTAGGAGCTGGGCGTGTTGTTAAATACACCGCTGAATTCAAAGAATGATATGATGTTTCTGCTAAAGAGGTGTGTTTGTGGTGGTTAATAAAATGGGTTCTAGGATCAGGTGGATCTGATTTTTAATTCAGGCTTCATCCTTTACCAGCTGTACATCCTAGAGCAGGACACGAACTGTTTAAGCCTCAGTTGGCTCATTTGTAAAGTGAGAATTAAAATCGCACTTGTCTCATAAGGTTATTGTGAGTCTTAAATGAGATAATATATGCGGCATAAAGATACTAATTTATATTTTATTTTCCTTATGGTATAGAAATCAGCAGGAATGGGACTGTGTTTTATTTCCTTCCTTTTTTCCTCCTCGTCCCTCCTTCCCTCTCCTCTTCCCCTTTCCTCTTCCTCTCCAACGTAGCCTGAATCGAATCACTCTGTTTCTGTGGAGAGGGTGAGATGGGGTATGAAGACAATTTCCTTTTATGGTGATGGGGCTCAGGACACACTACCCCAAATATGGCACCTCGGCATAATGAATATTTTAAGCTGAAGGAGTTGGAGAAAATGGTAGGTCACACTGAACTCTCCCCAACCCCTCTCCTCTGAAATAGGTCAAAAAACCCTCATGTGAGAGGTGCCCTTCCTGTACCCGGAGGGAAGGCACATCTTTATCTCTGAAGACAAAGGGAAGCCAAGGAAGAACCTGGACAAACAGGCCTTGCCAAGTTTCCCTCAGTTACTACACTCACCTCCTGAACTTAGCGCACCCCTCCATGACTATCCACTCTTCATCAAACCTAGCACACAACACTCAGGTCTAACTCTTTCTTTGGGACTTCATTTCCTTATAAAGGCTCCGGTGTAACGTAAAACTTATATTAAGTAAATTTGCATGTTTTTTTCCTATTAATCTGTCTTTGTCCATTCAATTTTCAGACCCAGCCAATGACTGACCCTAAGAGGGTTGATAAAAACTTTTTTGGCTTTTCTGTATATGTGTAAACTTTAGCTCATTGCTGGAAATATACTAGAGAAAGGGAAAACAGTGGTAGCAAGAAGCAGGAGAGAGATTTTTCCCAGGCCGGAAGGGCCCAGAGATCTGTGGGTTCCAAGAGGAGAAGGAACCTGAGCCCAGATCCATGGCCGTGGCCAGAGGTGACATGGTCTTGGTAGGTACCTTTATGGTACTCCTCGTAGGCTGGGTCCAGGCACCCAGACTCCCAGCCTTGAAATATCTCCACAACAAGGCCTGGCACAAAAAACGCTAAGACTGCCTATTTGGCAACTTTATGAGAGTTTATAATAGCTGCAATAAAAGGGGACCAAAGAACAAAGAGGCTATTCCCCATTTTCCGGAAAGCACATAAACCTCACATGCTTTTAGGTGACTCCAGCAAGGAATAATAACTGAGATTGAATTTCTTAGTGAGTTTGACAGGATTGGGTTTGGTATATAATTTAATGTGATTTAAAGATGATAAAGATATACAACTTTTTTTTTTTTAATATCAGGTTCATGTATATAGAGCATTCGACACAGTGCCTGGCAAATAGTAAGCACTTAATAATACTTACTATTATGGCATCTTTAATCTCTGTAGAAAACATTCTTATTACTTTAGTCCTTCTAAAGTACTAGCTGTTTGGAAAGCTTGCTAAGCTTTCTTTACTACATTAACCACCACCATCTGAGTAGTTCATGTGCTTTGATGTATTGTAGAATGGATGTAACATCCAGTTTGTAGCACAGCAAGAGTGTACATTAAGATATGGAATGGGAATTGTCAAATATCTGGAGCTACCACCTCATTGTCAGCTAAGATTCCTGTTCATGTGTTGATGTTAATGAGTCAGAGTTCTGACAATTTCAGGACAAAGCAGTTATAAGATCTGTGTTTCTCCAGTCTTTCTGGCCATATAACTGAGCCCTGAGGCCTGATGCTGGAACAAAAATTATTATCTGGGGGGAATGGAATAAATCCACAGAGGTTCTAACCAAGTCCAAGTCTAATTCAGCTACAGAACAACTCAGTTAACTTGCAGATCTTTGCATTAGTGTGAGCAGCTTTTGCAGGGAAGAGCTCTCTGCAGGAGGCCCCTTTTGTCTTGTCACTTTAGCAAAGCTCTATTTTAACTAATTTCTGGCCCAAGCACAACTTTCAAATCTTTTGATCACACAAAGCCTTGCGTAACCTGTTGGTTCTTTCCTCAGATCAAAGAAATAAGAATTAAGAATAAGTAATTAACAGATGACCAGATCTTTTCCCCAACCTTCCCTTCAGTAATCTCACAAACTGTGTGAACAATATAGCATCCAAAGATCACAAGGAGTCAACAAGCCTTCATGCAATGGGAGATGGTGACAAATCTGACCGCTATCTCGTTGATTAACTGAGATTACTTCTCCATTTTCCCTTTAAAAACTTTCATGGCTGAACAGAATCTTCAGAGTTGGATTTGGGACACGAGTCTGCCTTCTCCCCAGATAGTCAGCTTTCTGATTAAAGCAAATTTTTCCATTCCTACCAACATCCGTCTCGCACACTGACTTCTGAGCAGCAAGCAGCCAGCCTTGAGTTCATTAACATTAGATTCTGACAAGCTCTTCCCTTCTGAAGATTGTACTGCCAGCACTCATCTCTCACCCTCACCCAGGTGCCCAAGAAAGAGAAACAGAGAAGTGAAATTAAGTGGCTCTGGCACTGCTAACATGGAATTACCAACAGTTCAAACATCCAAATTCTCAAAAAGAAAAATTTAAGAGCTCTATCCCCATTAATGCTCAAATTACTATTTTTGAACACTTTTCTCTTTATTGGACCTGATTAAAGTACCAAGAAATGTCACTTTACCAAATGTTTCAAAGTTATTAAGTGTTCTGAAATGAACATTCAAAAAGCTTCATGTTAAAGTAAAATCTCTTCTTTCTTCCATAGAACTGCTACTTAATTTAACAAAGTCCAGCATGGAAAAATCTGAACTAATAAACAAATGGGAAAATAGATGCACAGAGAGGTAAGTAACTTGCTTAAGGTCACATGGTTAAACCTGGCAAAGCTCTGTCTCCAGAGGTCTGATCTCAACCAGAGCTGATTGTTACTTTCGTTTCACTTTTCTGAGTTGCTTATTCGTGTCCTTTCCCCATTGTTCTCATGTCCTCAGAAATATGTAAAGTTCCCGGAATGTTAAACCTTTGACGTATATTTGTTGCAAACATTTGCCCCAGTTTGTTCTTGATCTTCTATGTTGTTTATGTGTTTTGAAGGTTTTAAAAATTTTTTGTTATTTAAAAATATTTAAGTCAATATCTATCAGCCTTTTGACACATTAAAAAGCATATTTAGCTTTTGCTTTTGTAAGTTCCTTCCTTCCTTCTTTCCTTCCTCTCCTCCTTTATCACTGGTGCTTTTTTTAAGAGTATGAAAATAGGGAGTTCCCTGGTGGTCCAGTGGTTAGGACTCCATGCTCTCACCGCCTAGGGCCCAGGTTCAATCCCTGGTCAGAGAACTAAGATCCCACAGGCTGCGCAGCACAGGCAAAAAAAAAAAAAACAAAACCAAAACAAAACAATCGACTGCATATATATTTTTTCAAACAATGTCACTTTCCCTTCCAACTCCACCCCCATCATAAAGACTCTGGCAGCTGGGAGGCTGTGGTTAAGGATCACTTTTCAGCTGTTCACCATTGCATGATTCCAGTTGTTCATTTGCTGAATCTTTAGGTATTTTGAAAAGTCTAGTAAGTAATATTAATATATCTTATAATCTTGAATAATCACCACATTACTAGAATGAACCCCACATTGACCAGATATATTGTTCTTTTAATATACCGTGAGACTTAAGGGTTTTATTTTATTTAAACCTTTTTTCTTTTTTTACTAAATTTATTTATTTATTTATTTTTGGCTGAGTTGGGTCTTTGTTGCTGCGGGCAGGCTTTCTCTAGTTGTGGCGAGCAGGGGTTACTCTTCGTTGCAGTGTGCGGGCTTCTCATTGTGGTGGCTTCTCTTGTTGCGGAGCACGGGCTCTAGGCACACGGGCTTCAGTAGTTACAGTACACGGGCTCAGTAGTTGTGGCTCGTGGGCTCTAGAGCGCAGGCTCAGTAGTTGTGGCTCATGGGCTTAGTTGCTCCGCGGCATGTGGGATCTTCCCAGACCAGGGCTCGAACCCGTGTCCCCTGCACTGGCAGGCGGATTCTTAACCACTGCACCACCAGGGAAGTCCAAGGGTTTTATTTTAAAGAAAAAAATTTCCTGTAGCTCCTTTTAACATGTGAAACATCACAAACCTCTTAACAAAATAGTTTCAGGTAAAGTGATTTAAATAATTGATTATATATTTAGAGTCAATTTTTGATCAATTAGAAGGAAAAGACAGATATTCTGAAATTATAAGTGAAATAGGAAATCTGACTTACAAAAATCTCAGCTATATACCTTTTCTATGTATTGAATAGCTTTGAATGTAACTATTTGGGGGCTAATTTCCTGAGACAAGCACTTGGATGGGCCTTCAAAACAAAGCACCCAGAAATTTAAAATGGTTGAGCTTACTAAGTCTTCAACCTACAGAACAACAAACACAGTAAAAACTGCCAGCAAGAATCATGTTTTATAAAGAAAATGAAAACAAAGTGTAGTATTCGCTTGGAGAAATGAAAATTTCATGGACGTCTTCAACCCTCTTAACTGTTGCTTGAAGTTTAAACCAGTCATTCTGTCAGGCAAGTTGTCTGTTACCTTGACATAATAAAGGCTGAGTTAGCCAGCACTTTCCAAGACACCTCCCGTGGTTGTCTTTTACTGAGGGCTCATTCCAATTCTAAGTCTAGTTTGGTTATCTAAGTTAGCTAGAGTAGCTGCAATACAGTTGTTCAGATTATTCAGTGTTTTAATCCATTCTGGCTGCTATAACAAAATACCACAGATTGGATGGCTTATAAACAACAGAAATTTATTTCTCACAGTTCTGGAGGCTGGAAGTCCAAGATCAGGGGGCCTGCGTGGTCAGGTTCTGTGTCTGGTGAGAGCCCTCTTCCTGGTTCCGAGATGGTCATCCTTTCCCTGTATCCTCACATGGTGGAAGGGGCTGGGGGGATCCGTGGGACCTCTTTTATAAGGCCACTAATCCCAATCTCCTACTTACCTCCCTAAAGCTCCACCTTCTAATACTATCACTTCGGGGATTAGAATTTCAACATGTGAATTTGAGGGGAACATACACATTCAGACCATTGCATTCAGTTATAGGAAGTAGCCAGATGACTGTTGTTTACTTTCTCTTGGGGGGAGAAGGGGTGAGAGGGTGAAGAAGTGGATTAAGTTAAGGAATACTTAGAGCTTGACTTCTCAGAAAATTGACAATTTCCAGATAAATGGATACATTTCTGGGTTTTTTGATTAATGGCTGTCCTTTCATCTAGTTATAAACCCTGGAAGAAAAAAAAAAATCTGGAAGAGTTAACTTCAGTTAATTTAGTTTACTGAAAATTTTGATAATCAGTGTCCTCGTGCCAAACAACAGAGCTTTTACGGTATTTTGATTGACGGATATGCGTTTACGGAAGTTGGTGGTAAAAGACTCACAGTCAGCATTTAAAGTGCATTTATTTCAGTTAGAAAAATAAGGAGGTATATGTGGTTTCCTCCTAGCATGATGGGAGGGTGATATTATGATCTCCTAGTGTGATGGTATCAGTACAACTTTAGTTGACAGAATAATAAAAAAATTTGAAAAGGAAGGCAAAAATGTCAGAAAAGTAAGAGGATGGAGTATAATAACAGAGAGAACATCTAAACTCATTGCTTCAAAACACATGAAAGTATTTTAGACATCATTTGTTGGAAATTGTTATGGGCTGAACTGTATTCCTCACAAATTCGTTTGCTGAAGTCCTAATCCGCAGTACCTCAGAATGTGATTGCATTTGGAGACAGGGCCTTTAAAGAGGTAATTAAGATCAAATGGAATCATTCAAGTGGGTCCTAATCCAATGTAACTGGTTCCCTTAAAAGAAGAGGGGACTTGGACACAGACATGCACAGAGGGAAGACCATGTGAAGATAAGAGACAGAAGACGGCCCTCTACAAGCCAAGGACAGAGGCCTCAGAAGAAACCAGCCTAGTCAACACAATGACCTTGGACTTCCCAGACTTCAGGACTGTGAGAAAATAAACTTCTGTTGTTTAAGCCACCCAGTCTGAAGTACTTTGTTACGACCACCTAAGCAAACTAAAGAAGCAAAGTGTATACCCATCTGAGATAAAAGTGAAAAAAACATAACACTCTAAAAAAGAAATGATATGAAACCACATTTAACGCAATATTCCTTTTCCTCCCAATGAAATTTCATTTCCTAATTGATTGCTGTTGTAAATCTGGAGTTGGTCTAGCACAGAATGATGTCATGGAGAGGGAGGGGCCGATTACACCACCCTGAAAGAGTCCTCACGAGCCCTGATGAGGCCATGACCGTGGCCCCAGATCAGGGTTTCCAGGGCTCCACCTCAGTGAGCCCAAGCAGTCTTCCCTCAGTGGAGACAGAATGCTGAGGATGTAGTACCTTACAGAAAGAAACTCAATCTTAGGAAGATCTGTAGGAGACAAGAGGAGGACCAGTAGCTCGGTGGCTTGCACGTGTCAGTTTACATTGCAGGATTCCCTTTGATGGGGTTCAGGACGTGCCACTCCAAAATATGGCAACTTGGCATATTAAATATTTTCAGCTGAAGGAGTTGGAGAAAACAGCAGAAGCAAGGACACTCTGATTTTGCCCCTACCCTCTTCCCTAAAACAGATCGTAAAACCCTCATGTGAGAGCTGTCTTGCCTATATCTGGAGGAAAGGAGCTTCCTTACCTTGGAAGACAAAGGGTGCCAAGAAGAATCTGAACAAACAGGCCTTGCAAATTTCCCCAGTTTACTATGCTTACTCATAACCCTTAGCCTCTCAAACTCCTCCATGACCATTCACTCCTCATCAAAGCTGGCATCAAATACTGAGCTTGAACTGGGTCTTTGTCTCCGTTTCCTCAAGAAGGCTCCCAAATCATGTAAAACTTGTATTAAATAAATGTGTATACTTTTTGCCTGTTCATCTGTTTTTGTCAGTTTCATTTGCAGACATAGCCAGAGACCCTAGGAGGGCCGAGGAAAACTTTTTCCGCCCCTACACCTTGGCATCCTTCACATCTGAGCAGAACTTTTTGAACTTGAAACTCCTCCAAGAGAAACAGCTTCCTCAACTCCTCCCCTTATCAAGAAACACTGCTGCCTAGAATGACACTGTAAGGGCACTGGCTTCATGCACGTTCCTCCCTTCGTTCCAAAGACACCATCAAAGGCAAATGGTTTGAGGGAAAGAGGGTATGTTTTAGTTTTTAGGCAACCGAGTCAGAACGGTATCTGTAGGAAAAAAGTACTTCCTTTTGACCCTGCTATGCATCTGCTTAAATCTTTTCCTATCAAGAGTGAAGCTTGTATTTGTAAAAACAGGATTCTTGCAATACAGCTAAGCTGGTGTGACTTTCAATGATCTGCCCGTAGATGTCTGTCTCATTAAATAAGTTATTTGGCCTGAAGGCAAATATGTTACAGTATTATCTGCTCATGCTGAAAAGCGGATATAAAATGGGTGTCTGTGCATATGAAAAGAGAATAAAGGGAGCCTTTGACAAGGCAACTACTTTATCAAGCATTCTGTGCCTCCTACCTATTTTGCATTTTTAAGATGCAGAAATCTGGGTTACTATGGCTTCCAATGGTGTTAGTAAAATATAAGTTCCTGATGCATGTTTGCTTATGATAAAATATAGGTGCTTATGCATATTTGCTTTAAGCACCTTTGGAGTAAGGAGATCTTTCCATTTAGGTTTTGCTAATACTTTTGCAAACAGTAGACCCCCAGATGCAACAAACTTACCAGGTAGCTCAGCAAGATCACCAGAAAATGGCAGCCTATGGCATCCCTCTGTCTACTTATTGTTTTTTTTGTTTCTTGCACCATTTTTGTGCTTCCTGATACAAACTTTGATTATTTAACTCAAATTGGGATTAAGGTTCTGACTAGAATGCCAGCTTATAACGGACAATGAAGTATCACTGATGCAATAAAATTTCCCCAGAAATATAATGAAATGGAGAAAATGATATTCATGATATTTATCAGAATTCTTCCTGGGAGTGTTCCGTATGCAATTGGAAGGAATACTTCGCTATTGCACTCTCCAGGAGCAATGCATAGTTGCACTTGCCAGGCTGCCTTTCAGAAGGGTGGTCCTGGTAGCACGAAAGATTTTATTTTGTGCTGAGTGGGGTATGTTAGTTTGGGGCCAAGGGGAATAGCTAGAAATCATAAGAGAAAGGCCAGTCTTTAGCAGTGGTGTGTCTCCATCAGCGTGCAGTGTCACCTCAGTGTGACTACTGATGAATGTTAGAAAAATATACACAATACAATAGAATTATGGAGAAAGGATATTGAATTGGCAAATCACAGGGAACCCAAACAGCAAATAAACGTATGAAAAGCTGCTCAACTTCACTGGTCATCAGAGAAATGCCAACTAAAACCAAAGAGATATTGTTCCGTGGTCATCATATCATCAAAAAGTTAAAAGCCCAATAATATTAGGACACACAGAGGACATTATATTATTCTCCATCATTTTCAGTTTGTTTGTGAAATATTTCAACATAAATAGATTCGAAAAAAAAGAATATTGATTTGAAGGGATTCCCATGACGTGCGTCAGTCTGGCTGTGTTAACCCCTCTGCATTTGGCCCTGTATCACGTCATGTGAAACCTTCTGACAATTCCAGTTCTCATGCAGAAAATACTCGCACTGCAATTCCTTCAGGCCCAGGCATTCTGTGAGGAGCTGGGGGACTTAAGGCCAAAGGAGTAGGTGCTAGAAATGGAAGGAAGTTCCCTATGCTTTCTGATTTTCTGTGAAATTTCCGAAACAGAAAGTTAGAGATTTTATGTTGGGTTACCTATCTTCATGATGCTTAATAATAAGGCCAGAATTGTTAAGTCATGTGCTTTGGACTTAAGTGGGAAGTTAAATAAAAATATATTAAAGACCCAGGGAGGAAATTATTGCAGAGACATTATATGTTCACCAAATCATTTTGTTCTCTTTTCATGTACACAGGAAGGCTACATTTACACACCCTTCTTGCCACTGCTTGTGAGCATGTGACTGAACTCTGGCTACAGCAAAGTAAGTGAAAGTTGCAACTTCTACACCTGATATCAAACAGCCTGTGTCATCTTCTGCTCTGTCTTTCCCTGTCCATTTGTCTGGAAATGAAGGACTATGAGAATGGTGGAACAACAACAACAAAATATTGATTTGAAGGGATTCCCACATTGCCCATGTATCTCCATCCGGCTCTGTCATGAAAGACGTCTGGATCTCTGAGTCACCACATGGAGTAGAGCCTCCCGGGAAAGCAAGATAACTAGGAATGTCTGCACTGGGGACTCTGTGTGTATGTTAGAAATATATCTCTTCGTGTTAAGCCTCTGAGATTTTGGAGCTACTTTAGTGCCAGAAATTAGTCTATTTGGACTTACCCAGTAATTCCTTAGACTAATATATATTTTCTTAAATGTCCCAGGAAGTCCTTCGAATGTCCCAGAACAGCCACCATCTAACTGAGAAATATTTATTAGCTAGACATTTAAAATAAATGGCTTTGAAATGACTCAATCTATTTTCCTCCTACCATTGTCACCATAAGGAGAGACAAGGCCAGGAATATGACATGCTTTCTGAAGAAATGATATAAAAGCTGGAGCGGAAACTAGACTTTTGAACTCCACTGTATACATCTCAGGGTTTGGTATTAGCGTAACTTCCTATTTCCTTTCATGTGTTCTATGTGAATGATTCGTTTCCAGGGGCAGGCTGGGGTCTGGACCTGCTCCTTCTAGCGTAGCTCATCCAAATACATTTATTCCGTGAGCTGACGGATATGACTTCTTAGATTTTATCAGTATTTGGTTTTGCATTATAGTTGTGACTAAGAGTTGGGGTTTTAGTTATGATTTATGTTGCAGAGTTTTTATTTTTCAAGCGGGGTAAGAAATAAGATTTGATATGTAGTGAATTTTTGAGGACAGATCTGAGCAAATCACCCCAAAATTTCGACTCTGAATGGCCACTTGAGACCAGACAGGAGTGACCATGTGAGGGTAGATCATGGCAACCACTACGTGGTGAAGCCTTGATGTACATATCCAGCTACGTCCCCGGCATCTTTCCTTGGAGGCCTAATAGTTGTCTCAAAAGGGACACGTTCAAGCGTGAAATCTGGTCTCCCGCCCATGCTGGTAAACGGTTGCCCCACCCACCTCATCCTTCACTCCTCTCTTTCCCTTTATATCTAATCTGTCAGATCATTCTGTGGTCCTTCTTTCAAAATATACCCTAAATCCATTTTCTCTCCTGGATAATTTAATACCTTTGGACTGTTCTGCCTGTTTCTGTCTTTGCTCATGGTTTCCTGTGTCACTCAGATAAAGCCAACTTCTCAAAATGCCTTCCAGGTTTTACATGATCTGTGCCTTTCTCTCTCCGCAACCCTCTGCTACCTCCTCACTGACCCCTCACCCTAGCACTCATTCTGTTCCAGCCACACTGACTTCCTTGATGTTTCTAGAACAAATCAGACATGACCTACCTCGGGGCCTCCCATTTGCTGTTCCCTCTATTTGCAACACTCTCCCCTCATTTATCCATGTGAGTTGAACGTCACTCGAATGTCAGTGAGGACTTCCCTGACGCCTTGAGTCTAGCAAGTCTTTTCCTCCACAGCCCCGTCCTCTGGACCACATAACTTCCATCCACCTCCCAGTGGGTACTTCCTAGATCTTCCTACTGGTTCTACTTTCCTCTGTAGCACTTACTACCATCTGATATTCTTTTTTCTCTCTCTCTTTTTTTTGGTTACCATCTTAACCATTTTTAAGAGTACAGTTCAGTAGCATCAAGTATATTCACATTGTTGTAACGACAGACACAGAAAAACAGAAAAGTTGTCTAGAACTTTTTCATCTCACAAAACTGAAACTCTATCCTCAGTAAACATTAATTTCCCCTCCCTCCAGTCCTTGGCAACTACCTTTCTACTTTCTGCTTCCATGATTTTGACTACTTTAGGTACTTCACGTGAGTGGAATTATACAGGATTTATCCACTGTGATCGGATTATTACGCTTAGCATAATGTTTTTGAGGGGCATCCATGTTGTTACATGGGACAGGATTTCCTTCATTTTCAAGGCTATATAATATTCCATTGTATATGGGCAGCTATAACAAAACACCATAGACTGGGTGGTTTATAAATGACAGAAATCTATTTCTCATAGTTCTGGAGGCTAGAAGCCCAAAAACAAGATGCTGGCAGATTCGAATCTGATGAGGACCTACTTCCTACTGCCTCCTAGTTCCTTTGTGGCTGTTCTATCACTGTGTTCTCACACGACAGAAGGGACGAGGGAGCTCTCTGGGGCCTGTTTCCATTCACGAGGGCTCTGTCCTCATGACTTAATCACCGCCCAAAGGCCCCACCTCCAAATACCATCACACTGAAGTTAAGATTTCAACATATGAATTTTGGAGGTCACATTCAGTCCATTGCAATCATTTTTGCAGAAATATTACCTAATTGGTATTGCATCCTTAGAGCATCCTATGAGGGGCACATAATGTCAGTTCATCCCAAATGTAAAAATTAAATCGACCCCAGGCTTAGCGAGAGTGCAGTCTATAGACACTCAAGCACTGCTGTGTACAAAGTTCACCCATGTTGTCCTTATTATCAAATAAAAAAATTGCATGAATTTTAGGTAGCATATTCAGCAAATAGATCTTTTCTTTTGGAAAAAAGGAAAGTCGATTGTTTCCCCTCCCCTCTGGTAGAGGAGAAATGGAAAAGTTTGCCAAGCAGACGCTGTAAATGTTGGCTAAAAGAATTATAAATTTGAGATTCTGAGCACTGCGGGAGTTCTTGTCATTATTGTCCTCGGACAAGTCATTTAGTTGTTGATCACCTTGTTTCATCTTCAAAATGATGGAAAATCATGCTTACTGCTCACCTCATCTCTCTCACAAAGGCACTGGTGGCCTAGCCCAAGCAAAGGCACTCAAGGGAGTACCAATCTTGTAATTTAAATGAAAGACACACAGAGAGGCAACACTCTAGTATTATACAGACTGTTTTCATAATTAGCTTAACAGCAGTCCTTGGAAGCGGCTATTTTAATATATTGTACATTTTCTAAAAGGTAAACAACAGATGAGGCTGGGACAACCATATTGGAAGGAGCTGATAAAACAATGATCTCTAAAAACTCCCCTACAATGAAATACAATCCTGTAATTAAAATGAAGTCCCTTTTTATTAAGGAAAAGTTAACAGGTCTTTTGGATAAGAGTGGTTTATAAGATGAATAGATCTAAGGCTGTTAGAGTAGACAGTCTCATAGTTAAGTCTTTGGGGGGATGGCATTGCAATTATCACACTGGTATCAGTGTCAAAAACAGACACCATGGGGCTGGACAAAATTAACCATGTTTTAGCCAGTTATCTTCTGAGATAATGTCTATACATGTTTAAAAAATACATGTAACTATTACAGCGCTCTTTCTCCCTCGTTGTCTTGACTAGAGTTTGCTTCTTGACAGAGGATCCTACTCTCTATGCAGGAACTTGTTCCTCTAGCTCTCGTGTGCCGAAGGGCTGGCTGTCCGTTGCTGCCAGACCTTGGCAATCCTACCTTTGTGCAGCTTAGGTGTCTAGCTAGAGTCTTCAAAATCCCCTTTCTGTCAATGACCTGACCTTCTCACCCCTTCCCCTTGTTTATCCAACATCTTGGGACCTAGCTGACCCATCCACCCCCATTCCGCCACCGGAAATTTCAAGGAATATGTAGACGGTTGTACGGCCAGCTTCAGGGCATGTGATCTATGCTGTCACACAGAGCTCCACAATTAAAAGGGCCCAACAGTTGGTTAAATATTCTGCTTTTGCCATTTTGAAGTCCTCAATTTTTGAACACGTTTTATTCTACAACAGGCCTCGCAACTTTTATAGGCAGACCTGATTTTGTTATAAGTTAGGTTTCCCAAGAAGCAGATTCTGAGATGGAGATTAGCAGAGAGGATGTTTATTGGGGATTGTTGGTATCACCACTTGTGGAAGCGGGGAAAAAGGAAGGAGCCCTGGGCAGGGGGAGAAGCTGAGTTCTGACGCAGTCTCAACGAAGACCTCTCCAAGCCCACAGGGAACTCTGATACTAGCGTGGTCTTTAGAGTCGTTCTGTGTGAAGGCAAGAAAGCCAGGCTTTGCATTAACAGTCAAGAGGGGAGTACAGCTCGGAGAGCTGATTCTTTTCATCCAAGGAAATTCCAAAGAGAGCTTACAGCTGAGGCCCATCTCTCTGCAGCTGGGGGAGTCTGGGTGGCACACCACAGCGTCCACTACAGCTACCCGTTCAACCATTTTGCCCTTAGCTCTTCAGATGTCATTCTTCTAATAACCTCAAAACATTCCTGGGCATTTTGTCCTTGTGTGGACTTGCTTTACCTTAGAAATCTTCGTGTTCTCACTCCTACTGCTGTGGCTGACTAAATACGTTCATCACACAATTTTCTCTTTCTTGGGACAAAGAAAGATTATCTTTCCCACGTATTTAAGTTGAAACTGAGTCCCTGTCAACAGAAGTGTGAATGGATATAGTGTGCCACTTCCCATCTGAGACAATTAAGGATGGATGTGGGTTCTCACACTCTCTCTTTCTTTTCTATAGGTTGGATGTAAAGATCTCTGAGATGGCAGAGTCACAAAATAGAAGCTGCCCTGGTCGGTGAGCCATTTTTGGAGTAGATCTTTCAGAGACAGCTGCCTCTACCACTGTGATGACAGTGACTAAAACACTGCTCTTCCACTTCAAAAACACAAAACAAAGAACAAAAAACATCAACAGAACTTCAGGCTCTTAATTTCTGCTTTTCTTCCAGACTCTCAGCCTCTCTTAGCCATCTGCCTTCCCAAGCCAATCTGCAACTCACAGTTGATCGTGAGAAACAATCTTTCACCTACACCTTTATTTGCTTTGCACACTTTTCTCGTGCTGTGCCCTTTCAGCCAACCCTCAACTCCAGAGAAATTCAGCAATCCATATTTTCCGCTCCTATACTAGAATGGCTCAGTACTGCTGGAGACAATCACAACCATTTGTCTGACTAATGCCACCACAAAGTCAGATGTCCATTCTCAGCTAGGTCTTTAGCATTTCCTGGAAGTTCTGGCTCAGAGCCCTCCTTGATCACCTCAACAACCTTTCCCAGACTCGCCTGTTTCTACATGTTCTCTACTCAGTCCTTATCCTAATCTTAGCAGAAACCTTATTTCTTCCAGAAAACAAAACAAAAAAACTACAGACAGAATCTCCCTCCAACTTTTTAACTATACAACTGTGGATAGTACTCAAGAGGGTTGAAGGGATAATTTTTCCCCTTGTGAATGAAAAATGTTGCCTGCCAGTAAACAAAGGATGTTGTACAGCCATCAAGCCATCACATTACAGCTGCCCCAATGGTGAGCCCTGAGGGAACTCAGGATAGAAACAGGATGCCTGCCATCTAGCAGTGAACTGCTGCAGTCACCCCTGACTGTGCACCCTGAGGAGACTCAGGGTGAGAAAGCACAGGATACTGGCCCTAGATAGCTGAGGTGCCTATCAAAGGAATTATTTCAGTGAGCCCAGACTCTTGCATCTTCCCACACATAGAAAAGTGCTAAATTCCTTGAGATGTCTGGTTTTCTTTAATTAACAGTACTCTTTTGATGTTCTAACTACTTAGCCTTTGTTGCATAAACTCCTATATATCCTGGCTCCCCTCCTTGCCTCTTTGGAGCAGCCCCTCGGAGTGACCCAAGAGTCCTGTCTCCTGGGCTTGAAGTCCTCAGTTTTGTCTGCTGAATAAAACATAACTCTCAACTCTTAGGCTGTGCATTTTTTTCAGTTGACACCCTTTACATTTTTTCTCCTTTGTTTTTCTGAATTAAATTACAAATTAAGCCCACCTTTGAGTCCTCACCACCAGGGTTGTAAGAAATTCAATTTCCTCCTTGTTTTGAAGTTGTACAGGATCTAGGGAGCTTGTGTGGGGCCTGACACATGGGGAAAAGGCCTCTCGACTCCCACCTCTTATGGGATAATGTTGATACTTCAGGGTCCAAACCTGTGGGCCCACCCAAAGACTGGCAGCTCTACTATTTAGTGCCTATTTTCTGCTTGTTCTCTCTGAGGTGGGGTACCACTCTGCCTGGTGTCAGGCATTACTGTATGGCCCACATCTAATTCCTCTTTGAGTTTGGTTATCTCTTGAGATGCTTTCAGAGACTGGAGACACTAGTCTCTGCTTCTCGCAGGACATGTCAAAACCTCTATGCCTTCCTAGTTGAAGGGAATTCCATGTCCTTTCTTCTATGACTATTTCAGCTTCTCCTCTTAAAGTTATTCAACTCTCACTCCACTCCCCAAAGGGATGAGCTAGCATAACCCTCTCAGTGACTTTCAGCTTTTAAACACAAAAACTTGGGGGCAGTCTGTCTTCAAGAAACTTCTGCTTGACAATCTATAAGAAATGGATAAATTCCTAGGAACATACAACCAAGCAAGACCGAGTCATGAAGAAATAGAAAATATGAACAGACAGATTACTTATAAGGAGATTGAATCAGCACTCAAAAACCTCCCAACAAACAAAAGTCTAGGACCAGATGACTTCACTGGTGAATTTTACCGAACATTTAAAAAGGAATTAATACCAATCCTTCTCAAACTCTTCCAAAAAATAGAAGAGTAGGGAACACCTCCAAACTCACTTACAAAGCCAATATTACCCTGATACCAAGCCCAGACAAGGACACCACAAGAAAAGAAACTCATTTACAAGGCCAATATCCCTGATGAACATAGATGCAAAAATCCTCATCAAAATATTAGTAAACCAAATTCAACAATACATTAAAAAAAGCATATACCACGTTCAAGTGGAATTTATTTCAGGGATGCAAGGATGACTTAACATTTACAAGTCAATAACTGTGATACACCACCTTAACAAAATGAAGGGTAAAAATTATACAATCATCTCAATAAGATGCATAAAAATCATTTGAGAAAATTCAACATCCAATTAAGATAAAAACTCTCAACAAAGTACGTAAATAGGGAACATATCTCAACATAATAAAAGACCATATATGACGAGCCCACAGCTAACTTCAGACCCAACTGTGAAAAGCTGAAAGCTTTTCCTCTAAGATCAGGTACAAGACAAGGATGCCCACTCTTGCCACTTTTATTCAACATAGTATTGGAAATCCTAGTCAGAACAATTAGAAAAAAAAAAAAAGAAAATTCATTCAAATTGGAGAGGAAGAAGTAAAACTGTTACTATTTACAGATGACATGATAGTATATATAGAAAAACCTTAAAAACTCCATCAAAATGTTAGAGCAAACAAATTCAGTAAAGTAGCAGAATACAAAATTAATACACAAAAATCTGTTGTGATTTTATACACTAATAATGAACTATCAGAAAGAGAAATTAAGAAAACAATCCCATTTACAATTGCATCAAAAAGAATAGAACAGCTAGTAATAAATTTAACCAAGGAGGTGAAAGACCTGCACACTGAAAACTATGGGACATTGATGAAAGAAATTGAAGACACAAATAAATGGAAAGACATTTGATGCTCATGGATTGGAAGAATTAGTATTGTTAAAATGTCCATACTACCCTAAGATATCTATAGATTCAATGCAATACCTATCAAAATTCCAATGGCATTTTTCTCAGAAATAGAAAAAACAATCCTAAAATTTATACGGAACCACAAAAGACCCCAAAGAGACAAGCAATCTTGAGAAAGTGAAACAAAGCTGTAGGCATCACACTTCCTGATTTCAAACTATATTACAAAGCTATAGTAATCAAAACAGTATTGCATTGGCATAAAAACAGACAAATAGATCAATGGAACAGACAGAGAGCCCAGAAATAAACTCACACGTATGCCACACTTTATCTATTCTACTGTTGATAGAAATTTTGGTTGTTCATATTTTTGGGGGTAAAATGAATAAAACTGCTGAGAACATTCTTGTACATGTTTGTGGGGGGAGAACAAGTGCTCATTTTCTGTTGGAATTGAGTGGAAATGCTGGGTCATAGGATATGTGTATGTTTAATTTTAGTATGTATTGCCAAACAGTTTTCTAGAGTGACTGTACCAGCTTATACCCATCAGCAACGTATGACAGTTCCAGTTGCCCTAAGTGTTGCAGAACCCCAGAAACCATAAAGAAAAAAAAGTTGATGAATTCACATAAAGACAGACAAAACCTATGCATGGCAATAACTAGCATAAAACAAAGTTGGAACTCCAAAGATAAACTGGGAAAAAAATTTTGCCATGCATCATATTTAAGGAGCTAATTTTCTTTAAAAAGAAAAAAAAGAACAAAAAAACCCCCTGGGATTCCTTTTAAATCAATTCAGAAAAGACCAACAACTCAATAAACAAGTGGGACAGGACATTCAAAGACAGTTGAAAGTAAAAACAAATAATTTTAAACAGGAAATGATCCCCAGTTTCAATCATATTAAGAGAAAAGCAAATTGAAAGTATATTGAAAGCATTTTTAATATATATGATTGGCAAAGGGAAAAATGTTTGATTAATGTAGCTAAGATGTAGAGAAATAGCTACTTCCATTTAGTAATGGTAGGATTCTAAACTATGGAGAGCAGACGATATCCATTAAAATTAAAAATGCATGTACCTCAAGAGTGATATGGATCAATTGTGATGTATTACACAATGGAATATTACAGAGAGAAAGAATGAATGAATTACAGGACTTCCCTGGCTGTCCAGTGGTTAAGATTCCATGCTTCCAGTGCAGGGGGCGCAGGTTTGATCCCTGGTCGGGGAACTAAAATCCCACATGCCACGTGATGCAGCAAAAAAAAAAGAATGAATGACAGTTCATACACCGTATAGATGATTCTTGCAAGCGTAGTGTTGGGTGGAAGAGCCAGACACCTAAGTTCAAAACCAGACAAAATTAATCTATGGTGTTAGAGGTCAGGGAAGTGTTACCCTTGATGGAGCTCACTGAAAGGGAACACAAGAAGGGCTTTGAGGGGCTTGTAATGTCCTGTATCTTGATGTGGGTGCTGGTTACACAGTTGTGTTTTCATTGGGAAAATTCATCAAGTTATAAACCTAGGATTTGTGTACTTTTCTGAATGTATGCTATATTTCAATAACAATTTTAAAATAAAAAGTGTATATACATAGTCAAAAAAAAAACCTCACACATATGTTAATTAATTTAAGACAAAGGAGGCAAGAATATACAATGAGGAAAGGACAGTCTCTTCAATAAACGGTGTTGGGAGAACTGGACAGCCACATGGAAAAGAATGAACCTGGGGGCTTCCCTGGTGGCGCAGTGGTTGAGAGTCTGCCTGCTAATTCAGGGGACACGGGTTCGAGCCCTGGTCTGGGAAGATCCCACATGCCGCGGAGCAACTAGGCCCATGAGCCACAACTACTGAGCCTGCGTGTCTGGAGCCTGTGCTCCGCAACAAGAGAGGCCGCGATAGTGAGAGGCCCGCGCACCGCGATGAAGAGTGGCCCCCGCTTGCTGCAACTAGAGAAAGCCCTCGCACAGAAACGAAGACCCAACACAGCCAAAAATAAATATAAAAATAAATAAATAAATAAAAATATTACTATTAAAAAAAAAAAAAAAGAATGAACCTGGGCCACTATCTTACACCATACACAGAAAATAACTTGAAATGGATTAAAGGCTTGAATGTAAGACCTGAAACCATAAAACTCCTAGAAGAAAACAGGCAGTACACTCCTTGACACTGGTCTTGACAATAATTTTTTGAATCTGACACCAATAGCAAAGGCAACAAAAGCGAAAATAAACAAGTGGGATTACATAAAACTAAAAAGCTTTTGTACAGCAAAGGAAACCATCAACAAAAAGAAAAGACAACCTACAAAATGGGAGAAAATATTTATAAATCAAATATCTGATAAGGGGTTAATAATCAAAATACATAAAGAACTCATACAACTCAATAGCAAAAAAAAACCAATTAAAAAATGGGTAGCAGATCTGAATAGACATTTATCCAGAGAAGACATACAGATGGCAAACAGGCACATGAAAAGATGCTCAACATTACTAATCATCAGGGAAATGCAGATCGAGCAGATCAAGAGTACAATGAGATCACCTCGCACCTGTTAGAATGGCTATTATCAAAAAGACAAGAAATAACATGCTGGCGAGGATGGGGTGAAAAGGGAACCCCTCATGCTGTTGGTGGGAATATAAGTTGGTGCAGCCATTATGGAAAACAGTATGGAGGTTCCCCCAAAAATTAAAAATAGAACTCCCACATGATCCAGCAATTTCATTTCTGGGTAATTATCTGAGGAAAACAGAAACATTAACTTGAAAAGATATATATACCTTCATGTTCACTGTAGCATTATTACAGTAGCCAAGACATAGAAGAAAACTTAAGTGTTTCATTCATCAACTGATGGATGAATGGATAAAGATGTGATATATATATTTATACACACACACATATCCATACAATGGAATGTTATTTAACCATAAAAAAGAAGGAAATCTTTCCGTTTGCAACAACATGGGTGGACCTTGAGGGCATTACTCGGAGTGAAATAAGTCAAACAGAAGAAGACAGATACCATATGATCACACTTATGTGGAAGCCCCCCCGCCCCAAAACAAAACTGGAACTCATAAATACAAAGAACAAATTGGTGTTGCCAGAGGCAGGGGGTGGGGAGTGGGCGAAATGGGTGAAGGGGGCAAAAGGTACAAACCTCCAGTTATAAAATAAGTTAAGTCCTGGGGATGTAATGTACAGCATGGTGACCATAGTTAGTAATACTGTATTGTATATTTAAAAGTTGCTAAGAGAGTAGATCTTAAAAGTCCTCATCATGAGAAAAAACATTTGTGACTATGTGTGATGATGGATGTTAATTAGACTTAATGTGGTGATCATTTCACATATACAAATGTTGAATCATTATGTTGGACACCTGAAACTAATGTAATGCTATATGCCAATTATAGCTCAATTAAAAAGAAGAAAGATTAGTGTGCCAGTTGGTTTAAGCCACTCGACTACAGGGTCTTTTTGTTATCACAGCTTAGATCAAACCCTAACTAATTCATGTCATCCATTTATATGAATCATTTTCTAATAATCGTGAAAGTTTAACTTATGAGTATTAGAAAAATATGTTGTTCTCTATTCTTGGTTACAAATTCATTGTGAGGCCACACATTTCTATTCCACTATTATTCACCACATTGTACGGTTTTCTTAACAAGACTATTTCAAATTTTAAAATTATGAGACTTTCAAAAACAAAATAAATTGATTATATTCAAAAGCAAAAAAATACATATATGTGTGTGTGTATATATACATATATATAAAATATTTCTGCTCTCTGCTTCCACTAAACAAATGCCCTGAGGAATGGGACACAAATGCCTGGCCACCCCCTTGGAAAGGAGAAATTTTAATATGAACAAAACACAAATTTATAACTTAGTTGCTTATTTCGTCACTCTTAATTGCATCTATATCCATCCTTCCTTTTTTTAGCTTTAAGGTAATTCCTTAACCCTGACTTTCATCTATTCTGTTTCCTCTCCTCTGAAACCTTGATCAGGAATGACTTTTCTTTCTACAGCATCTTCAGTGTTACTCACCCTAGAAACATGCTTCAGTCTCTCCCTATCTGCAAATTGTCCTTCAACCCTGTGTCACTCTATTTTTTTAGTTAATTAATTAATTAATTAGTTTTTGGCTGTGTTGGGTCTTCGTTGCTGCGCGCGGGCTTTCTCTAGTCGCGGCGAGCGGGGGCTACTCTTCGTTGGGGTGCGCGGGCTTCTCATTGCGGTGGCTTCTCTTGTTGCGGAGCACAAGCTCTAGGCACGCGGGCTCAGTAGTTGTGGCTCGCGGGCTCTAGAGCGCAGGCTCAGTCGTTGTGGCGCACGGGCTTAGCTGCTCCGCGGCATGTGGGATCTTCCTGGACCAGGGCTCGAACCTGTGTCCCCTGCACTGGATTCTTAACCACTGCGCCCCCAGGGAAGCCCAACCCTGTGTCACTCCTGAGTACTGTCCATCTCTCTTCTCTTTCAGAGCCGAACACCCTCAAAGCAGTCAGTCTTCGCTTCCTCGTCTTGCGTTCACTCCTCAAGCCCCAGCTATCTGTCTTCTGACCACAATTCACTGAAACTACAGTTGCCAAGGTCATTTGTGACTTCCAGTTGCCAATGCCAGTGAAAAGATTTTAATTCTGATTTTGTCAGGCCTCCTCACTGCATTTAAAATTGCTGATTTGCATTCTTTCTGGAAATTGCCTAAACTGTTTCTCCTTATACCCACAATCTTCCTCTGAGCCCTCTGAGGGCTCGTCTTCCTCTGGGGACCCTAACATGTTGCTGATTCCCAGCAACTGACCAAGAATCACTACTTTTCTCATTGTACTCACCCTTCTTGGGTGATTTCATCCACCCTCATTTTTTTTAATAGGTAAACAAAGAAAAAAAAAAAGGCTTAAACATTTGTATCTGATGTCTCCTAAATTAAAATCTCCAACCCTGAGGTCTCTTCAAAGGCTCAGACTTTCGTATCTAATGGTCTGCTGGGCATTTATGCTGGGTGAGGAACAAACTTACTCTCAGAAACCCCTATGTAGACACATGTGGCAGATTCCCAGGGCCTTGTGATGACATTCACATATTACTTAGAAATATTCATTGACCTCACAATCTCATTAATAGTGTGGAAGTATACATGGGCTAAATATTTTAGACATTTTCACCAACCTCAAATACATAGAGAACATGAATTTAATGAGCCCTGTAAACTGTAACCTTTGGGATAGTGCCCTGAGCTTAATCCCTGAAGTGTCCCGTGGGCCTCAAGTAGTCCAGATTCTTTGATGCCATATATTTTTAAAAAATGGGCAGCCAAACCCTATCTCTGGCATGGTATCACACTTGCCTAAGGCGAAGCTTTTTATGAAAAGTATTTTTGGAGCAACAAAAAGGACGAAAAGCTGAGACTTCATCATTTTTAAAGAATAGGCTGCATGACTGTGTTGTGCCAGCTTTCTAACTGTGGCAGATTGTATTATCACAGACTAAATGATCTTCTGCAAAGTGACCTTGTCACCCTCCCATCAAGCTATAGGAGCTAGTTTCTTCATTCCACTGAATATGGATAGGCCCTGTGCCTGCACTGGTGATAGAGTACAGCCAAAATGACTCTGCCAGTTCTGGGTATAGCCCTTAACTCTCCTGCTTCCGGCCACCATGCTGTGGGAGGCCCAGGCCACATGGAGACGATATGCACAGGTGTTACGGCCCCAGCTGAGCTCCCGACCAAAGCCAGCATCCAAACCAGCCACGTGAGTAGCCGTGATGGATGTTCAATCCATCTGTCCTCCAGAACCCCAGCAGACGTGACAACTGAGAGATCCCAAGGGAAAAAAAAACCACCCAGCTGAGATCAGTTATACCTCAGAACTGTGAGAGATTAACAATAAGATTGTTATTTCAGCTGTGAAATAAAATTCGTATTTTAGGGCAAGACAAGAAAAATTTTAAACAAAACTTTTCTCTGCCCTTCGGCCTCCCCTCTCCCATCACTGTGAACCGTATATCCTTCCCCATCGGCAGAAATACCTGCTCGACCATAGGGCAACATTGTCCTAGCATTAACAAGATAGCTCCTTAAAGACGGCATTCCTTCTTGATCTCGGAAGGGTTCACATGACACTTAGATTTGGATTAGGTGAACTGTCAATAATACGTCATCTAATGTACAGCCCTCTGTCTCAGAAAACTTGTATAACTGCGCCTGGGTTTCTAAAGGGCGGAACCGTCTTCAGAGCTTTCTGAAACGTTCTTCCTGGGTTATAATCCTCAAATTTGGCTCGAAGAAAATTTTCCATTTCTTTCTTAGATTGACTGATTAATTTTTCATCGACACAGTCTACTAAGTTTTAGGGTGGTTTGTTATGAGGATAGATAGCAGAACACTAATAAATGCCTGTGCTTTTGGCAGAATTTGGTCTGCAACTTGCTTTCTTTATAACCTGGTATTGAAGTTGTAGGGGGGCTTATCCCTTATCTACCCACCTCCAAATATTGTTGCCTATTGAGATCTAACAAAAAGAACCTATGAGTTATATGTGACCAAACTGACTTGGGGAGATAAGGCATTTCCCCCGGTACTAACAGAGCAAGAATTTCAAGGCTCAGAACCCAGACAGTAGGCCTGTGTAATGTGGTTTGTCGAATAACAGAACTATAGCTTCAAATGGTACCGTAAGTTACTGGGTGCTGACATGGCCGAGAGTATAAAAGTCAGGAAAGCCCACAGATCTGTAATTCTTTTGTCCCTGTGGACAAATTGTTCATATACATTGCCTAGACACCGCATTTGCAATGTGTCTCCTTAAGATAAAAGGGAGGCAATGAGGAACTATGTCAGCCCTTCACATCTTTATCTTCGCATTGCTTATTTGCTGCTTCAGGAACCAGCCAAAGCAAAAGCAAGCTTGAGTGAGTCAAGTCCATATTCTCAGCCATCCTGAAACCTGGCACAGGTGGCCTTGTACAATATCTCCATCCCAAGGCTCCACAGGCATCTCAAATGCATTGTGTTCCAAGCTGAGCAGATCCTATTTCCTCCTAAACCTACTGCCATTACCACCTTCTCTGTCTCAGTAGGTGTTAATCTCCATCCACCCGTTCACCAGATTTCTCCTTCCACCTCTTCACCACACCCCAAAAATATCTGAGGCCAGTTAATATGACTTCCTAAACAGTTTTTAGGAATCTCTTCCTAATGCTGTTTCAAGATTCTGCCCTCCATCATGTCTCATTTGGACATCCTGATTCATCTCCCTGCCTCCAGTCTTGTCTATCTAAAAATTCCCCCCTCTACTCAGCTAGCAAAGGAAGCTATCTACAACGTAAATCTGACTGTGCCATTTCTTTGCCCCAAATCTGCTATCTTGAAAGCAGCAAGCACATGGCTTCCTTGCTCACCTCTCTTGTCTCATTTCCCACCACTGCTCTCAGAACACTGAAAGCCTTCTTAAGAACACTGCCCTCTCACAAAACTGAAACACTTGTCAAACGCCGAGCTCTTTGCTGCCTCAGTGCCTTTGCTCATGCTGCTCTCTGCTTGACATACCCTCTCTCCATGCCCTTCCCCCCCTTCCCAGTCCTCAGCCTGACGAGTTTCTTCTCATTCTTTAGAACAGTAGAGCTTGAAAAGATCCTGTTCCCTAAGAAACACCCCAGGCCAATTACAACAGAATTTAGGCAAGCGGCTCCCAGGATTCAGTATTTTTTAAAGCTGCTCAGGTGATTTCCATGGCAGCTCAGGCTGAGAATGATGCTTTGGGGTCAGGGTGCCCCTTTTCTCTCCAGATTGAAATGCTCGTTTATAATCCCATCATGTTCTGTAACATCTGCTTTATAGCACAGTCCACAATGCATTATCATCAGCTGTTTACGAGTTTGTCTCTCTAGAGGATATGAACTTATTTAGGGTAAGAACTGTTTTTTCAAATTCGTATTTTCAGTATTTCGCTTGGTGGCTGGTAGGTACTAAACAATCAATCACCCTTCATGAAAGAGACTGAATGAGAAAACAACTAAACTTATGCTAATAAACATCTTCAGCATATTCATATAAAAAGTAAATGAAAATGTCATCCTATTTCACTCCAGCACTATTCATTTCTGGTAAGTCCCAAAGCACATAGGTATGAGTAGGGTTAGAATACATAGAGTTTGCTTTATGATTGGAAATGAAGATATTAACAAACCAGAGCAAGCACTGCAGATTTTGAGCAGGGTCCCCTCAAAGAGGCACTTACAAGCCCAAGAATGTGAGACGGGCTACTGAGCTGTAGTGAGAGGTAAATTCTTGCTTCAGAGAGAGAAACAGAAAAGTGAAACATTTAGGGTTTACTCAATAACTTTACAGGAAAAAAAAACCCTTTTCTCCTATTGTAGATTCATGAGAAAGTTCATTGGGTGGGGCTAGATATAACAGAATATAAATGTGTACTTTTGAGAATTTAGAACACCGTAAAGAGGGAAATAATAATTTAGAGAATTAAATTATTAGAATACTGAATTAAATGAGAATGTTTGACATACATACCAACCTGAAAAAACATACTCTGGAATCACTGCAATTCACTAACCCATTTCTGAGCATCCACATTTCAAGTCTCTGTGAACTGGAGCAAGAAAGTCTCTGATACCAAGAAACTTAGTCTAATAATAAGGGTAATGGGATCAATAACGTAAATATATATTTTGAGCATCTACTAGGTGCCAGGCTTTGTCCAAAGATCTT
Source organism: Eschrichtius robustus (assembly GCF_028021215.1). Classification (NCBI taxonomy): domain Eukaryota; kingdom Metazoa; phylum Chordata; class Mammalia; order Artiodactyla; family Eschrichtiidae; genus Eschrichtius; species Eschrichtius robustus. The sequence goes on from NC_090827.1 coordinate 10,216,128, forward strand.
TACGCATATAAGGTCAGCTAATCTATGGTAAACTTGTTATTCTCACTTTTTTAGATGAAGAAACTGAGACTTAGGGAGATTAAGTCGTTTGCCCAAGGTTGATAAAACTAGGATTTAAACTCATATTTTTTTGGTTCTAAACCATTCTGCTTTCTTAACAGGGGAGATTAAATATGTACATCAATTACAAAAGTTAGAACGTGATATATGTTGCCAGCAAACAAAAGGCCATGAGAGTATGTAATATAAAGTTTTGCTTCTCACAGGGGATGGATAAAAGCAGACATAATGGGGAAGATATCTGATCCAGCTCTCGTAACTCTCCTTAAGTTTAGTAACTCTCCTTGTTTTCTCTAGTGGTTTTATTATGAAATATATTTGGGTTTACAGAAGAGTTGCAAAAATAGTACAGGGTGTCCCCTTGTACCCTTCACCCAGCTTCCCTTCAGGTTAACATCTTACATACTCATGGCACAATGAGCAAAACCAGTAAATTAACATTGATACAATACTATTCACTAAATGACAGGTTTTACTCAGATTTTCCCCATTTTTCCCACTAATGTCCTTGTTCCAGGCTCAAGTAATGAATTTTATCAGGAGAAGATCAAAGAGGAAGATATGCCAGAAAAAGGGAAGTCCCTGAACAGTGAAAACAAATTCTAAGCCCAGGATACTTCTTCTAAGATGACCAATGATGTTTAAGGAACCTAAATTGCTCTATTAGCAAATGGAGAATTTTCCATTGCTGTTTACCTTCCTGTCAGTCACCTCTGTCTGGTTGAACATATAGTGATAAATAAAAAGGGAAATAATTCCTGTTATTCTCTTCTTGCTCTGACGTATTTTCCTTTTGCATCACCAGTAATAGAACATTAGGCTGTGTGCATTTCAGTGCTAATGCACTCTCAATGGCTTTGCTGTCTTGGTCTGACAGTTCTGGCCTCATTGTAACATACCACAGGTTTGAGAAAAATATGCCAGTCTATTCTGTATTTCCCCAAATAACTTTTTCATTTTGCAGGGTAGAAAGAACCTGCTCTCCAAAAAAGCATAAACAAAGCCATTAAGTTCATCCTACGCCTTCTTCTAAAAGGCTTTTAGAACAGCCATATTGAAAAAACAACCACCATAAACCCCATGGAGCAATAATACACTAGACATAAATTTAAAGAGTATGTCTCCATTAAAAACAACCATCACAGAAACATTTACCTGAGTCTCTGGGGAAATATGAATGATAGGAAATGTTGAACCTTGCCAAGTTCTATGCAAAGAACCAAAAGAATACTTTCTCAGAGGAATAGCAAACACGTCTCCAAGTTAATTTTCTTTTTTTCTTATTGGATTTGATGCATTTCAGCCATGTTCATGTTCATCTACTTTCCTATTTTGCCCTCCAGATAATCACCTGCATATATAATTTTAAAGGTGAATCAAGAAAAGTTAATCGTTTTTTTAAAAAAGTCACTATCAACTCCCTTTCTTTGACTTTGAGGTAAAACATGGGACATATTCTGGCTGATCCAAGGCAGAGGCAGGGCTGCAATCTGGCTGTGCCCACGTTATCACGGACAATGACTCAAAAGTCACCAGTCGTCAATATTTCCTGTTGTTGTCAGGACGGCAAACCAGCACATTTTTAGCGACATTACTCATAACCGTGCTTTGGTTGTTTAAATTGGAAGGAATGATGATGAGAGTAATTTGGGGGTAATTAAGCCTCTCTTTTCCACCTGTCAGTTATGCAAACTAGAAGATGAACAGCACAGTCATGTGCTGCTTCAATTAAGAACAATTTCATGGGGACTTTGAATAATGTGGGTAGTCTATTAAAATGCTAGGGGAAAAAGTTGAAATCTGTTATCCTTTTTAAAAAAGTTTTATTGAGATTTTTATATATCATAGAATTTACCCATTTTAAGTGTACAAGTCAATGAATTTTAGCGTATTTACAAAGTTATACAAACATCTACCGGAATCTAACTTTACAACATCTCCATCACTCTAAAAAGAAATCTGTGCCCAATTAGTCACTCCCGATTTTAACCTCCAGCCCTAGGCAACTACTGATTTTCTTTCTTTCCCTATATATTTGCCTTTTAGGATTCTTTTTCATATAAATAGAGTCATACAATAGGTGTCCTTTTGTGTCTGGCTTCTTTCACTGAGCACATTTTTGAGGTTCATCCATGTTGTAGCCTGTATCAGTACTTCATTCCTTTTCATTGCTGAAGTTATCCATTCTGTGGATATACAACATTTTATCTTTTCACTGGTTGATGGACATTTGAGCTATGTCCACCTTTTTGGCTACTGTGCACAATGCTGCTCTGAACATTTGCATTCACACTTTTGTGTGGACATATATTTTTATTTCTCTTGGGTAGATACGCAAGAGTGGCATTGCTAGGTCACATGGTAAGTCTGTTTAACTCTTTTAAAGAAACTGCTAAGTTGTTTTCTAATATGACTGTGTTATTTTACATTCTCACCAGCAATGTGTGAGTGGCCAGTTTCTGCACATCTTTGGCAACATTTGTTATTGTCTTTTTTATATACCCATCTTAGTGGGTGAGAAATGGTATCTTATCATTTTTTTTAATATAAATTTATTTATTTGTTTTTATTTTTGGCTGTGTTGGGTCTTCATTGCTGTGCGCGGGCTTTCCCTAGTTGCGGCGAGAGGGTGCTACTCTTCATTGCGGTGCGCGGCCTTCTCATTGCAGTGGTTTCTCTTGTGGAGCACGGGCTCTAGGCGCACAGGCTTCAGTAGTTATGGCTCGCAGGCTCAGTAGTTGTGGCACGCGGGCTCTAGAGTGCAGGCTCAGTAGTTGTGGCGCACAGGCTTAGTTGCTTTTGGCACATGGGATCTTCCTGGGCCAGGGATCGAACGCGTGTCCCCTGCATTGGCAGGTGGATTCTTAACCACTGCGCCACCAGGGAAGCCCTCTTATCGTGGTTTTGATATGCATTTCCCTAATGAGTAATGATGTTGAGTATCTTTTCATATTCTTATTGGCTTATTGGTACTGCTTATTGGTATAGTTTCTTTGGATAAATGTGTATGCAAATCTTTTGTCCATTTTTGTACTTGCTTATTCCATTTTCTTGTCTCCTCCTGAAGGAAAGCACTATCTCAAATTTTAGGACCATTATTCCTTTGTGTAAAAAATTGTTTTAATAATGTATGGCTTTAAAAATTAATTTTATCACATGTTCCTAAACAAAACATTGTTTTGTTTTGCTTTTTCTTGATCTTTACAAAAATGGATTTATATTGTATGCAGTCTCCATCAATAGAATCTTGAATATTCTCAAAAATCCAGTTTTCATGTTGGATAAAATAAATTGTTTTCCAACAGTGGTGCTAGAATACTTAATGCAGAAAGTTATCTTTAAGTTTAAAGAAAAGTGTATAAATGAGAACATGCAGCTGCTGATTCTTGTCTTTTGGAAAATTTAATGGAGTTACTATAAATAGGGTATAAGGGTGACAAAAAGGCCCCAGAATTTATGAACATCAACTATTGCACTAATCTTAGAACGCAGAGCTATTTGCCTCTAAGTAGTCCTATCCTCCTGGGAATTTTTCAGTTTGTGAGACTAATTTTTATAACTTTCCTGTCTCTTTTTTTTTCTCTGAATCTGGTAATTACATCTTTTATTACTCTCACTGCTTTCAGCAGGTTGTTTTCTATCTGACACAGATGTAGAAAACAGATAATCTAGAATTGTGATTAGGATTAGAGTGACTGATTTAGGTTCTGATTAAGAGCCTGAGGGATTCCCTTGGAGATGAGTTAATAGGCTTTAGAGTATGGATTATGGGAAATTTATTTTGGTAGCAGAGGCCTTTTTTTGTTTCCTTCCTTTTTCTTAGCTTTTTTCTGAGCGGAGATTTAAGAGCATGGGTTTAAAGACAGATTTGGTTTTGCATCTTTGCTTTGCCATTTTATTGGCTATGAACACAATACTCCATATTCTTTATTCTCTAAATGGGGAGGAATGCATTTATCATATATATAATATGATATCACAAAATAAGATGATATCTCTAAAGCATCTATCTCGAAGCATTCAGATGTGTGGATATTGTCTTTTTCATAATCTGGCGTATCAATATCAAGCTCTCCAACTGTTCTTTGGTGACATCCGAGAGTAGTAAAAATAAGAACAGTACACACAAGAAAGATTGTACTTCTTATATAAGATATGTAAGGCTTGTTAGGACAAGAGAGGAAAGAATCGAGAACCAGTATTGGATGGGAGGGAGGTGGTAGTGGTGAAGATGGTGACAGGGAGGAAGTATTCCAGGAAAGCCTACAAGGAAAACTCCCACATTCCTGGTGAGACAAGTTGATGCCAGAAGGGGTGTACCATCAAGAGAGTCCTGAAAGGGGGCTTAAGCATTACGTAGCTCAGAGTTCTTAAATTTTATCACCACTAAGATTTTCTTTTATTACTTTTTCCTCCATTGACTTAATCTGTTCACCAAAAGATCTGATGTCCCAGTGAATTAACTATTGTGTGGGAGAACAGAGTCTGGAGAAGAGAATGATTCTTCCCCTTTTTCCTCTCTGGGATAATGAAGAGGGGATGGGGTGGGGCTTCAGAGACTGTAAGACAGGGGCTGACAGCACATGGACTCTTCCCTAGCTCTCAACTTGGCTAGGGTCCATGGCTCTATCTGGGCTTTATATACAGAAGCTATTCTCCCTCATTCTGCGCTGAATCTGGCTTAGCCTAAGTGTAGCAGAAACTATAGGGTACATGAGCTTGTCAGTAACTCAAGGGTCCCACAGCACTGGAAAGTCAAGGAGACAACCTCATGGGCTTGGGAGACTTCCACAGACAGTGTCTGCAACCAGGGTGATGGTGTTTACAATCTCGGATTGCAGAGGACAGTTACCATCTAGCTGACAGGAGGGCAAAAATAGGATTTCACTGATCTGTGCATCTGTGTAACTTCCCAGGTATTCTCAGAACTAACTATGGGAGAAATGATTAAGGAGGTACCTGATAGTTATACAGATGAGGGTGATGAATCAGATAAATTTTGGCTTAAATGATAACATAAAGTCATTTAAATCCACAGAGAGGTCCCAAGAGTTTTGAATTATATAGATGATTTATAAATTAAAGCAAAAATAACCAAATGTTATTAATCTAGGACCAAAGTAGTAATTATTATAATTGTATATTTTTACTAATAATTATATGTCTTTAGAAATGTGATGTTTTAGCTAACATATGTGTTGTCCTTCATGCATAGGCCCCTTGTAGTTCACAGATCCTTTTGATTACATTCTAGAATCTCTAGGGGTCTAAGGACCTTAAATTGGGAACAGTGATATAGTCCATCTTCTTTCATCCATATAGGGATAAATGAGGCCTGGAGTGATAAAGTTAGTATTAGAACTCAGCTCTCTTTTTCTGACTCAGTGTTTTTCTATTCTTATCCTCTGTTCCTCCCAGTCATTTTAAATATCAGTAGCCCACAGTCGTGTGTTGCATACAAGAAGGGAACTCAGCAAACATACAGAGCAATTAGAGAATTGTAAAGTGGTCACATATGCTGGCAGTCGATTTCACTCTAGAGATAAAGTACTTTTGAGACAGGCTGGGACCTGGGTCCCGGGACCCTTTGCTGCAGTGCTGCAATGCTTGCACCTAGACACACCTCTCCTCAAGCAACAAAACACAAAGAAACTCTATGGGACTAAAAATAACTGTGTGCATGCAGCAGTTGGGGCAAATTCTGGACCCAGAAGATACAAAGAGACCAAAAAAAAAACCAACTGCCACTTTTGAAGAGCCTGGAGCAAAAACAGGGTACTGAGCATGCCCCCTGCACACAACACCACCAGAGGGGTTTGCAAAACACCTAAGCCTCCCCTATGGACACACCCATACCCTCACCCCATATAAGGAGCAAGCTTGCCCCTCCTCAGGGAGTGGGCAAGCAAGGGAACCTATGTTGGTTCTCGTTCCTCCGTACTGCAGCAGGGGCCCCAATAAAGCCTGGCCAGAATTTCTTGCCTGGCCTCTAGTCAATTTCTGTTGATTGCGGAAGGCCAAGAACCCTGGTCGGTTAACACTTCGGTGTTTTGGGTGGAACCGGGAAGGGAAAGATGTCTCAGGCTTGTGGCAGAATGTCACCTTGGTTAATAATTGGGGAAAGCAAAAATACAAGGCCTACTTACTTAGCACTACTTAAGAAGCCACAGCACAGAGCTCGGGAGGAGAAAGAATCAGCATGGAGGCGAGCTGGAGCGGGGACAGTAGAGGCTGTAGCAACTATCCAGGAGAGAGTATTTGTGAGCTTAGTTGGCAGGAGGGAGGGAGAGTAAAGGGGAACTGGCACCTGGGTCCTGCGGAGGAGTCTCACAGAGGCTGGTCATCTAGGCCTTTCCAGCAGAGGGCACTCACAGCTTGGCTTTTCTCCGGCAATCCATGCTTTCACACCTTGGATTTCCCCGCCAGGTCTGAGCTAACTCTGGGGTCCCAAGCATGGGGTAGGACAGCTCCCTCTCTTCTGCAGGGGAAGTCTTCCCCAATCCGTAGAAAGGAAAAAGGTCTCAAATTTATTGAGACCTCACATTTATTTATTGAGACCTCAAATTTATTGAGGTCTCAAATCCAGAGAGGACCTTGGAAATCTAGCTACATTTTCTCCTTCAGGGCACAGAACTGAGGGCCCATCCACATAGATTTTCTTTTTGCTTCCCTGCTCTCAAGTTTGATCAGTTCTCTCTTTAGCATATGTCTGTTCAGAATATGATTTAGACAAAGGCTTGACTGAAGGGGACTTCCCTGGTGGCACAGTGGTTAAGAATCCACCTGCCAATGCAGGGGACACGGGTTCGAGCCCTGGTCCGGGAAGATCCCACATGCCATGGAGAAACTGAGCCTGTGCTCTGGAGCCCACAAGCCACAACTACTGAGCCCACATGCCACAACTACTGAGGCCCACGCGCCTAGAGCCCGTGCTCCGCAACAAGAGAAGCCACCGCAGTGAGAAGCCCGCGCACCCCAACGAAGAGTAGCCCTGCTCACAGTAACTAGAGAAAGCCTGCGCACAGCAGCGAAGACCCAACGCAGCCAAAAAATAAATTAAAAGAAAAAAAAGGCTTGACTGAAGTTATTGTTGCTTAACTGAAAGTTCCTTGCAAAAGAGAAAAAAATATAGATGATTGAAGGTGGAAAATCTAAAGTATTTAACAGATTTCAGAAATGTATGAGGAAAAAAAAACCCCACCTATTTAAGGGACTTCAAACATCTTGAAGACAGGTACTTATATTCAAATAATTATTTTACTAGTGATTCTGGATAATGAAGGGTAGCAGAATATACCACCTCAAAATATGCCCTTTAGTATATTGATTATTTTGAACTGTAGGCACTTGAAAAACAGCAAATGCAGAGAAAGGCTTTCTCTGAACTCTCCTCATCTGCCTAAAGACAGATCCTCCAAAAGAAACTCAACTGTCATAGATCCCCTCCCCGGGAGTCTCATTACAGGAGAGGGGACTGTTTGACACCCAGACAAACCGTCATACCTCCAATCTATTCTTCTGCGGGACGATTCATCTTTCCTAAAAATCATTTACTCTCCCCTCAAAGGCCTACATTGCCTCTCCCCTTTCCCTATTAAGATGATATTTAAGCCTGAATTCTAAGCCACCTCAGAGAGTTGCGCAATTTTTTCCTGGGTTTCTTCCGTGTGCACGTGAGGTACACATGTTAATAACCTTCTGCTTGTTTTTTCTTGTTAATCTATATTTTTACTAAAGGGGTCTAAGCTAAGAACTCAGAAAAGTAGAGGAAAAATTATTTTTCCTCCTCTACAATAATTTATTCAAGTCCACAGTCTACAACTCTCTGTTAATTAACTCTGTATTTAAAAATAGGAAAATGGAATGCTATGCTGTTCTTACTAACAACCAAGTCTTAGATCATATGTGCTATAAATGTTTTAAATGAATCGTTGTTTCTTTCTCTTCTTTCATTTGAATTTGGGATTCAAAGTATATCTTAGCCAAATCATCCAAACTATTTTTCTGTTCCTACAGGGAAGTTAATTCAAGAGACTCACCTTCCAATAAACTGCCAAGTAGTTTATAATAAAGTTTTACCTACTGCATTCTTTTTTGTAAATTGAAGTATAGTTGATCTACAATGTGTTACCTATTGCATTCTTAACTGTGTACTGTTTTGCCGTATTTTCACGATGGATATAAAGTTACTAGTTACTGATGTTACAACTGAGTCAAGTAACTCTTTGGTTCCAAATTGTAATATATTTTATTTCAAAGGTTTGGCATCCAATTCATGTGTGTGTGTGTGTGTGTGTGTTGGCGGTCGTTGGGGGGCACATTTCCCCACATCACCAAACAATTCTGGGACTCCAGCTGGTGACCTACAATTCAACTCAGTTCTGACACTCCCTACCTGGAGATAGTGTCAGATCTCACACGTTAGGGGCTTAAGGGCTCAGTCCTACAAGACTGCCCCACCTCACCCCTCCTTCGGGCACCAAGTCTAGGTTGCCACCTGTGTTTCTGACCAACTGGCTACAGGTCAGAGGTTCCAATTACCCCCTCCTTGGGTTTGATTAATTTGCTAGAGCAGCTCACAGAACTCAGAGGAACATTTTACCTAACTAGATCACTGGTCTACATAAAAGGATATAATTTGGGAATAGCCAAATGGAACAGATGCATAGGGCAGGGTATGGGGAAAGGGCACAAAGCTTCCATGCCCTCTCCAAATGCACCAATCTCCTTGAAACTCCATGTGTTTACCAACCTGGAAGCTCTCTGACTCCCATCCTTTGGGGCTTTTATGGAGGCTTCATTACAAAGGCATGATTGATTAAATCATTGGCTATTGGCGATTGATCCAACTTCCAGCCCCTCTTCCTTCCCCTGAGAAAACCTCTAATTACACAATTAGTTCCCCTGGCAACCAGCCCCCATTCTTAGGTTTTGGTCCAAAACTCACTCAGTAACATAACAAAAGACACATTTATAGCTCTCATCACTTAGGAAACGCCAACAGTATTAGCTCTATGCTAGAAACAGGATAAAGACCAAACATATACTTCTTATTACAGATCACAATAACCCAGTCAGAAACTTGAGTCCACAATCTCCCTCCTGACAATTCGGGACGTGAACCTTGGTTTACAGATTCCTACTGATGGATTTATTTGGCAGAAACACATTTATATACACCCAACTGGATATGAATAAATAATTTTCATTTTTTTAGAGGAAATATTTTGCCCATTCTTGTAAGAGAATGAATAAAATTATTTTCCCTATCCTTGAGCAGGAGAGAAAGGCCATTATATTTCTGAGGCCTGGGCCCTCCTTACCTTGGAGGGAGGGTGTGACAGATTGAAGATTACATGCTCTAACGATGGCCGCATCAATATGTTTATTCAATCTCGCATGCTTTTCTTACCAGATGATTGACACTCCTCTCAATGGGGTTTATGTTCTCTCCCTAGAATCTGGGCCTTGACTAACGGATATCTCAGAAGTGATGTTATGTGATTGCCAATGCTAAATCATAAAAAGGATGCAGTTTCTGCCTCTCACTCTTATCCTGAAGGAATATAGGGTTGTGTTTTCAGATGGAGGGGGCACTGAGGGTGAAGTGGTGTTGACAGCTACAAACTCCAACATTTTTGAGGTGCCGTCTTATACTACAGGCAGCATGTGGGCTCAGAGAACCTAGATTTTAATCCTATTCATGTAATGGGAGCAGAAACTCTGAAATCTGTAGACTGAATAATCAATAGTGAAAAGAGGACGTTTGCTTCTCCCTGACCTTTTTAAACTAAACTGAGAGAGTTTTCATTTCGAAGACTCTCCAATATCCCAAGAGTGGAAGTAGAGACAGAAAGAAAACCCAGACCACAGTAACCCTACCTTTCTCCGTGACTAAGATGTGCTTTACAGGCGAGATAAGCATCATGAGATAGAACTAGGCAACCTCTGACCCTTTAGCTCCAGGTTGGAAAATAACTTGTCTTTCAACGTGAAAGGACATGTATGAGAGTTTTTGATTAATGGAATAATTTCTGATTTACTCCTGTTGTTTCTTCTCATCTCATTTTGAGGGTCACCAACACCAGGCAAGATACGTACAGTGAGAAGCCTTGTGGTCTGAAGCGACTGCTGAAAGGCACCAGTGTTTTCTATCACAGGAGCACAGCCATTAAGCTGCTTCCACCTCAAACCCTCACGTACTGAGTTCCTGATGGTTGTGTGAGGACGCCCTCTCCCCCCACACTGTAACTCCTAGGGGGCAGTCTGAGCACCTCAGGATGAATTATATCAGAGAACCCCAAGCTGGGTGCAATGAACAGTCGACATTCCTGTTTCACACCCATTTGGACCCACATGACTTCTCCAGCCAAGAAGATCATGTGACTTATTGTTTTGTATTAGTAAACATTGAACACTGGTAGACCATTTTTTCTTTTTCATCCTGCACTGACATCTGGTATTCTTTGTCACGCTCATGTCTCAGAGATCACAAACACAACAGGTCAAAGGGAAAGGAAACAAGAACCTGACATGTTTCATAGGAAAAAAAAGTATTTTCTTAGACACTATTTTAGGTCAGGTGTACTTCCCTCAACTATTGGTTCCAAACATGATTCAGGGGTTTTGGATAAAGGAGGTTCATTTCTATATATCACATCTCACCATCTCACCATATATCATCTCCTCATATTGTATATACATATTTTATATACTATATATTTTACTATTTTTCTTTTCAGTGTTCATTCACTCAATTATTTTTCATGGTACTACCCACTTAAAACTTTCACATCTCATCAATGAATGTGTGAAAATGTACATTCAAGTTTACCAATATTGTGATAGTCTAGTGACAAATAATTTGTGACATAATACAAGATACTCTAAATACGCAGGAGCGCAAATCTACACGGTGACAATCTAGGCACTGTGTTTTCCTGTTTCCATCCTCTAACTTCTAGCTGGAACTCTAGAAACAGGGTCAGAGCTTCATCTTGCAGGCTCTTATAGTAACTGATAATAGCTCCACTGTGGCCGTTTTGATACTGTTGTGTTTTGTGGTTTATATATCTGGGAACCTATTAAAGGTTAGAGTGTGGGTCATTCACATTTTTAACACCTGCATGTCACATATGTGCTTGGTTCAGGTGCCTAATTTATGTCTACTGAAAGAATGGCTCTTCTGATGCCATTTGAAAAAAATCTATTATGGTTTCTTAGGTTAAGATTCTGGTTGACATTTGACTTAGTGGAGAAAAAGTCCCCCAGTTATGGGCAGAGTTGGTTATTATGCCCTGGAAAGTTCTCAGAAGGAGATATGATCTGTTCCTGCTTTTTTAAATTTGAGAATTTACCTGCCAAGTCATCTGTGTCTGTGCTTATCTCTTTAGTATTTCTAATGTTTTTCTCAGAGAGGAAGTATTAATACACTGTCTCTGCCTTCCTTTCTTTCTTTAGCCACATCAAAAATGCCGATGGTTTCTGTTCTGTTGCAATATACAGTCTTGGAAGATAAATCAAAAACCTTCTTAAAATGAAATGATTATATCACTTATGAATTCGTAATTCGTAAATGTCTCAGTCCACATTTGGCCAATGCTATTAGGATTAGTATCTTTAAATGAGCATTTCACCTTCAAGGGAAAAAAGAAGTTGTATCAGGCCTTGGTTCTGTCATAAAGGAGAATGTAATTTAAAATTCATACCTTCCAATAATTTTATTAATTATTTTAAAATGTGCTCAAGGCTTGTTCATATATTCCATGAGTTACGTTTCTAAAGCTCATAAAAATTTAACTTAATTATTAGAAACACTTGTGAGGGTAGAAAGCAGTCTCATTTGCTAGGAGACAAGAAATAACTTTTAGTCAATTTGTGTAACTGTTAATTCAGATTGCACATAGAATAATGCCTTCATACACCCAGATCTTTTTTTTCCCCCTTTTCCCAGAAAAGGGCAAGTAATTTTGTACAGTGTCAGTAAGTATTCTATTTTTTTTGCAGTCTTGGCATAAAAATTACTCATTGTGATTGTGAATATGAGATTTGCATAGAGTATGGATGGATATTTTGGTAACTTAACCTGTTTTTTTCTTCCTTCCATTTTCCACACTACTTGGAGGAAATATATTTAAGTGACCCTCATTTTCTTCTAGAAATAATTGTCCCCCCCTTTTTTTTTTTTTTAATACTCCACCCCTGGTTTGAGAAGATTTGTTACCTTTATGAGGGATGCATCACATAACACTTCAGAAGCCTGAGTTAATAAAACTTTGTAAGGGCTAACAGAATAATGAGTTAGGTCATAATGAGAAATCCACTAGGTTTTATTGAAGTAGTATCTAACATCCTGATCATCCCCATTTTTTTTGTCATCAGCGTTTTGTGTACAGTAAGGCAGCCTTAGTGAACTAGTTACGTAAGTAGATAACACTGAGCTTGAGTGGGTTTGAATCTTGGTGCCAACACCAACTAGCTATATGCACTTAATCTCCCTGCATTTCATTTCATCTGTAAATTGCATTTCAGCTTTCATATGTAAAATGCGCAAGATAATACTACTACTTACAGCACAGAGTTATTGTGAAGAGTAATAAGAAATGTATATAAGAAACCTAGAATAATGACCAGTATGCAGTAAACACTCAATATACCTGAGCCATTATTATCAACAGCAACAGTCTGGAAAAAAAACCACTAAAGTATAATCATGTATATATAAATTCAGTTGTGAGCAAGGGACAAATAATACTAATTGTCCATTTTGTGAATGGGGAAGATGAGGCATGTAATTTCATTAAACCTTTATCCTAAGAGCCCTGGGAAGCACGGGTACCTGAAGACATCTTGTAACAACCTAGTGCCTATTTCATACCAGGAAGCTTCTTTACTAAAATGACACTTTATCATACAGTATAGAAAATCTTACCTGCATATGAGCTACATTATTTACACCAACAAATGGTTTCCCAATTTTATGGAGTGTTCTCCCTAAAGGGAGTTGAGAATAATAAACTAATAATACTGGAAGGTGAAGGAGCACAGATGGACGTAGCCAGCCAAAAGAGAAAGACATTTATCTTAAGTCCCATGTTCTATCATTTAAAAATGGGCACTCTGTCCTTTGATTCCTCGAACAGTCAAATGCTGGTAGGAAACAGTTGGCATTTTCAAATTGGGTAATTGAGGAGAATTCCATAAAGAGATTTACACGGATGTAGGTAGGTTTTAGGGCAATCATAAAATAGTCGTGCAGTACCAGGGGTCTCGAGACAGGGTTGGGTCCAGGACATCACTCTTAGGCCTGAGAAGTCAAGGGCAGGAGGAGTATCCAGGAGCCCGCCTAATGGAGAGGCCTGCCTGGCGGGGGTTTCGGCTTGGTTGAGTGTGACACAGCCAACACAAGGCCTACAGCTGGGGCCAATCTGGGAAATAACTGTCCCGGCCTTACTCCCTCTTCTCCCTGCCACCCATCTCCAGCCAGCAAGAGGACAGGCTGAAAGCAGTGGGTAGAAGCACGGCAAGGGGGCTTGTGGTACCCGTCCCTCCAAGTCAGCCTCCAAGCGCACAGAGCAGGATGAGTAAGGGTGAAGAGTGGATGGGGAAGGGCAGAGAGGAGATACTCGGCGTAACTACAAACATCTATGTTCGCTTCAGTGTTAAAGTGACTCACGTACTTACCCATTAAAGCTACCGTCAGATGTTTCAGGAACATCGATACTTCAGCATGGAAGGCTTCCTGTTTCCTGGTTTGGATAGCAAAGAAAGAAACAAGCCCTTGACTGAGCAACTGATCTTTGGCAATTTCAAATCCCTAATTGAGAGCTGTTATTAGTTTTCCACTGCTATGTAACAAGTTACCAGAGTCTCTACAGCTTAAAACAGTACACATCTGTTATCTTAACAATTTCTGTAGGTCAGAAGTATAGGTCCAGCGTGTCTGGATTCTCCTCCAAGTCTCGTCTGAGTGAAATCAAGGTGTCACAGTTCTCACCTGAGTTTGGGGGTCCCCTTCCAAGCTCACTGGCTGTTGGCAGAATCCATTTCCTTGCCGTCATAAGGCTGAGTCGCTGGTTTCTTCCAGGCATCCGACGGCGGCACCTCTCAGCCCCTCGAGGGTATCCCAGTTCCTTGCCACGTGGCCTCCTCCTCGCCAGCCAAATGGGATGCTTGCTTTCTCCCAGGCCAGATGGAATGCGTCTCTCTGACTTCTGGGACCAGCGGGGGTGGGGGGTGGTGGGGGGGGAAAGGTATCTTTTAAAGCGCTCACGTGATTAGGTCTGGCCCACGCAGATAATCTATTTTAAGGTCAGTTGACTTGGCACCTGAATTACATCTACAAAATCACCCCACAGCAGTGCTTGATTGAATAACTGGGGGAAGGTCCGTGCCTATCAGAGGCCAGGAATCTCCAAGGCCGTCTGAGAATTCTGCCTACCTCAGTGGGTCTGAATAAGTGGAAGAGGAATCAGCTGGGACTCTGTCTCCTCAACCTGCGGAAGGTCTGATGTGGTCGCAGACCTCTAAAACCTGGGGTAGCTTTGGGGCCTCTGGACTAGCGCAGCTGCAAATGCAGATGCCCTCAGGGTCCAAGCAGGGAGCAGGGCTCAGTCACATGAACTTCCAGTATTTTCTGTGCACACAAAGCTTTACGTCAGGTGGCAAGGTCATCATTGGTGACATCGTCTATTTCAGTTTGGGGAGCCCTCCTTGATTCAGCAATTTACAATTGAAGGTTCTCTCCTTATCAGCCAGACCCACAGACCCACATGAAGAAGGGGGCTGTGACTGGGATTCTTGTTTCTTTCCACCCCTTAAAGATTCTGTTTCTGCCAGACAATCTGGATGAAGACCAGGGAGAGACAGGAAAGGATGGGATCTGGAAAGTTCATACTTTCCCGAGTGTTGCACACTCTCTCGCAAGGGTTACATCGAACCCGCCCTCACGTGCGTTCTGTGGCTTCTTTAGAGAACCCACCTCCGCCTCCCCTGCGTGCAAACACGTGCTGCTCCCGGGCGCATGCGCACACACCCTGGCTCCCTCCCTCCCTGCCTTCTTCCCACGCACACCTCACCAGGGATCTCCAACTTGCATATTTTTTTAGGCAGGTGAAGTATTCTCTTCCAACTCTTGGATGGAAAGCTCCTAACTCAGCCCCTGTGGATGTGAATCTGTTGTCTCCTCCAGCAGCATGCAGCTGTGGCGGACAGAGAGATTTGTTAGTGGAGTCGAGCATATTTTCATACGTTTCTGATGCTCGCTTGTGCAGTTTGACAAATCGCTCTGTTGTATTCATCTTTTTGTAACTGATTTGTAGGTGTTCTTCCTATTTTTCTAGATTCCAATATTTTGTCAGTTATATCACTTCTCTTTTAATTTGCATATGGAATCTTTTATCATCTCTAAGTTTTAAATATTCGAGTAAAGTTACCAGTTGTTCCCCTTTTTTTCCTCCTTTTTTGAATCGGTAATATTTTAATTAGCATTTAACTTTATATTTTAAAAATCATACTTGATGTGACAAAGTTAAAATCTTTTACTAATTCTTAAGGATCTGATAACGCTAAACGTTTGAATAGTGTTATCCTTATGTTTTAAACAAAAAAGGGAAATATGCTTAAAGTGACAATTTAGGTATGTCATAGTCATGTTTAAAACCATTCTTAGTACTTTTCTAGATTTATAAAAAGCTTACTAAATAGAAGGAAATAGCAAAATGCCAGCCTTTTTATAATAGAACGGTAATGTTCAAGCAAAGAACACAAAGCTCAAAGGAGTAGGGGAAGGAACTAAAATTTGTTTTACCTGTGTCATTTAATCCTCACAGTTTTGCAAAGTAGGTATTGTTCGCCTCAATTCACAGGTGAACGCACTGAGCCTCAAAACGATTAAGGGCCTGGGCCAAGGAATTTAGCTTTAAAGCTGAAATTTGAACCCAGGGTTCTTTAGTTCTAAGCCTGGGTAATTACCACTATATCTTTTTGAGACTCCATCTCAAGTCAACACTGAAAAAAAATTGCCTGAAAAAAAATGTGCATTTATATACAATACCTCCCAGGGTTGAGATATATGTGGAAGTGCCCAACAGAATATTTAGCCCTTGGCCATTACTCTTTGTATTGACTTTTAGGCAAAAAGACCACAGATAATAAGCAAATACTTTCCAACCTTTTAAGAAGTCTTATCTTGCTTCTAAACACCTAGAATATCTTTGACAATGACATTCTGCTTAGTTTTTTTTTTTTCTCTTTTTGAATGACAGGCCAAGGTTCCTGTGCAGTTTGATTGAGAGGTGTCAAGTGGGAATAAAAAAAAAGGCGTAGGAAAATATCCTCTCTTGGAAGCTAATACTCCCACCAGAAATCTCTTTGAGCACTTGCAGCTTTCATCCTGATAATATGAATTTCTACTATGTTAGTCCTGTATGATATATTTAGAAAAACCGGCTGTAGGACATTAAGATAATTCGAAGGGTCTAAAGAATTTAGAACTCTGTAACTTAGCTCACTGATAGTCTAGAATGGTGTTGAGGAAAATCAAACAATGTTGGTATTCATGAGTTCATTAAGAATATATACTAGACTGAAAGCGATCCTATATGGTTTACAAAAGGCATACGCTTCACAAGAAATGAGGTATTTTGAGTTCACAGTCAGTCCAGTGAAACTGGATTATGCTAAGGCTGTTCTTGTGTATACTACTTAACATTAAAGATGTGGATGAGTGAGAACAGTTGGCTGGAAATGGCACCCAATGACAGGAATGCCTGCTGGTGGGATATAAACAGCTAGAGGCATAAGACAAACCATCTCAGCCCCACCGAGGATCCTTGCATTATCTGACATCTCCACGAATAGCATTTATGTCTTTGGAAATGCACGAAGTTTAATTTGCCAAAATGAATGTCTAAGTATGCAAGAGTTAGGTAATGGCAGCTTCAGGACGTTGTTTTAGGCTGAAATGGTGTGTATTTATCCATATAGAGTTGTTGGAGGGAGAGCATGGCCCTTGGAAGTTTTGAAACAGTCACTGTTTAAAGTTCATGGAAAATTCACTACATCATTTTTTGAGATTTGGGGTTAATAAATTTTATATCTATCCAGCTGTCCAGTTCTTCAGTGAATTGAACACAGATTCAAGGAGGCAAAAGGGGATCTAAATATAGTATTAGTTTTATTAATGATTAAACTGGATTGGAGGCCATGGCTAGGTTTTCTGTTTCCTTCTAGGAACCTAAACTGCAGGATCCGGATTTATTTACCCAGGAGTGGGCAGAAAAGCTGAAATCACACAGCAACACACCTGGGTGGCCATGGGCAGAGGCATGAGACAATATAAGCCTGAATATAGGTTTCCATGCTTCCACAGGAGTAGATGTACCCTGTACCCGCCCCCCCCCCCCCCAGTATTTCCATGAATGTCAACCTCTCATCACCTCTCACAGAGCAAAAGTTCATACGTGTACACACACACACACACACACACACACACACACACACACCGCCGTGCCATTGAGAGCAGGGAAAACCACTGCCTCTGATGACCTGCAGGCACTGTTGATTCCATAGGAATTCCATTTTAATCAAAGGAATAAACCCTTTCATTGTAAATACTTTCAGCTCCACTGCAGATACCTAGCAGAAGTGTGTCACAATGAAAATCAACTGATTCTAAACACGTAGGGCTAAGAGAACAATTTTGACAGCAGTGGCAGAAGCACTAACAATAACAACAAAAAACAAAGACTAACTTTTTATCTATATTACATTTATTACGGGAAGTAAAATGCAAAAAAATCATATTTGACATTTTTTCGAGGGTTAAACTAAGTCATCACTTGAATTTCATTCATTCATCTATTCAAAAATCAAATCCAAAATGAGGGTGGATGTGTAGGTAATTTCAAAATCTTGATCTATCATAACATTCCAACTTTTCTAGCAAATGAAATTTTCTTGGTAGGTCGATTTCCGGAGGATGGGGACTTTCTTAAACAAACAATTTAATGACCTTTGTATATCGACATCATGAAAAGACATAGCTTTAGATTCTAATATTGATACATTCATAAATGGAATTTCATTTTAAATATTACCGTTTCTTCAGTGATTTAACATCACACTACAGTTTTGGTCTTTCTCTTTTGAGTATTTACACACATAAATGATTCTTATATTGACAGCTATAATTTTTCTGGTTGGCACTTAAATTAATACATATCTTCCAAAATAATTACATAAATTTATCTTTTAAGCAACAGTAGATATTGACATCAAGATTTCATGTATGCTGCTCTTATAAAGAAGGATGTTTTTAGTAGTTAAAAAACACAGCTAGCTAGAGTTGTAATTGTATTGTTCTTATGGTTGTTAACCTTTTTTTTAAAATCTAAGATATAAAGGTGGCACATTCAGTCTTTAAAATATGAATATGTATTAAACGGTATTATTAACTTTCTACTGAGAAGTGGTTATATTTGTACTTTGCCACACAGAATTTTCTATTAATGGGCAATTCTGGTATTTCTATTCATAACTTCAACCTAATATCCAGCCAACATAATTTTTAGTGGCAAGGAATCGGGGTCAAATCATATTAGGTTTTAGGAACCAGATCAGACTTTTTGATGTCTAATAGAGTACTTCCTTTTCAAAGAAATGAGAGAAACTAAAACAACATCGATTCACTGATTGGAATTATGATAAATTGACAAAGGTCATCCAGTGTTGGCATTTGCTGGCTAAGGACTCTAATCTTGTTATCCAGTCCATACGGTATCACCTGTTGTCAATAATAGTAATTTATTTGAGTCCATCTTAAGGAAATCCTAATTGCTAGTCTCCTGTTATTCTACCAGCATCATCTATAATTTTAAAAAATAAAATGTTTACTCTATGACTTCTCCTTGGCGTTGCTAAACGTTGTTTTGCTGATCTCAAGAGAATAATGCCTGCAATCATGTTTCACTTCGAGTGATTATACACTCTTTTGAAATCTAGGGATACATCTCTAAAATGTAGGGCTTTTATCAGCCTGTGCAAATAAACATACTAATAAATGCACAAATGAAGTCTATGAAAAATAATTGGTTTTCCCTGGTGTTTGTCATTTCCACATATAAAATTAGGCGCTTAAAGAACAGCATTAAATCTTTGAAGCTGCTCAAGTACCTGTCTGTGCCTCAGTAAGATACCAACTAGATTTTCGTGACTCAGTGGGTCTGGGCTTTCCTAAGCGCCAAATCTGCTACCAGGGAGTAACACCATTTAATGGGGAGCATCTGATCTGATATTAATATATGTAAAACAGAACAGTCATGAAAAGATGCCGTTTTCAATTAGTTGTTTTAATTCGTGATTGATTTAAATATACCAGTGTGAATAAAATGCATTTATGTGTGCATATATAGGCGGGTAAGCTATTTACAGTTATGTTACGTATACATTTTTATGTGTAGAAAATGAAAATACACATTGATTAGCCCTTTTGAGGCTTTTGAACAACTGTTTCTTCTTCCTGCTTTCCTGCACTGCTTTGAAGATTTAGATAATTCATACAAGGTATGTACACAATCACACCCATAGTATGTACATCCTAATCACACACTTAACACAGAGAAGATGTGTGAGGAATGTAAATCAACCCAGTGGTCAAAGAACTGACCTTACCTGTGACTAATGGTGGGGAATTAGCCCTGGCATATTTAGTAACATGCCAATGAACTGATGACTACATTCAACCTTTGTGATAATTATGTTATCTACTCTCAGAGAGGATTAAAAGAAAAAAAACAACAGCCATTTCTGACCTTCAAAAATGAAAGGACAAATTCTGTTACTTCACACACACACCCACACACACACACTTTTGTTGGTTTTATTCACTTTCAGCCATGTGCCTACCTAATGACAGAGCTTGGCCTTAAAATGGGATACAGTATGTTATTTTTTTCTACACATAAAAATAGAAAACCAACGACTTACAGACTGTACACACTTACAGAATGTACTGACGTACCACAACCAGCTACAGTGTAATAATGCACCACATAGTGTTCACACGTTAGTACAGCAGAGATAAATACATTTAGAAATGTAGTAGTAATTGTTAGTATATTTCCTTCTTGAGTTTTCAGGCCCTGTTGACCTTTCTCGACCTCAGGCAAAGGTATTTCCAGATGCCCTTAAAAACAAGAATTAGTCTCTCCTCCCCTGTAGGGACGGTAATACTGCAATCTCCTGATTTACCAGCATCATCTTAAGACATGACAGAAAGCATTATGGAAAATAATTTACTCAAAGATGTGGTTAAAATAAATGCCAAGAAGTCTAAACTGAAATCATTAAGAGATACTGATAAACACGGGTAAGCCCACTCTGCTCATTCCATAGTTTGCTCTGTTACATAACACAAAAGCAATATGAACCAGAAAAAAAAAAAAGTTTAACTGCTCAGAAGTTTTGCTGAAGAATAATTTAATTTTCAAAGGAACAAAGAGTAATGCTAGCAGCAATGTTAAAAATCAAGCTATCATTTTCACCCTGAAATAAGCCGATGACCTACCCACATCTTAAGAGATTGAGAAAGAAGTTGGCATTTCTCCCACATTTAATTCTCCTTAACACACTTAAGTCACTAGGGTATCTCTCGTCATAATTATCACCATGCCGGTTGACCATCAGTATCTTTTTCTGAAGTGTGAAATATGTGATCTTTATTCCAGCCAATCGATTTTGAGCTTGAACCCAAAAGGATACTTGATGAAGAATTAGTATTTAGAAACACCCATCTGGAACATCATTTTCTGTAAGGCATTATTTCAGGCCCCTTTTGATATGAGTACTCTCATTTTAGTTATTTTGCATTTGAGAACCCCCCCTTTTTTTTTTTTTCCATAGCTAAGGCTGGTAATCCTCTAGGCAGAGTTAACTGAATTGTTTTCCTACAGGCTAATGTCCAGGAAGAGTAATCACCAGACATTTAACCCTCCATTTCAACCAAGTTTCGGGTTGGAGCTGTCTTGAGTTTTAAGCTAGCAAGATTCTTGGTGATTCCTTCGGTCTTGGCTAGTGTTAAAACAGAGCTGTTAACCATAAAACCTAATGCTCACGAGTGCTGTACCTCTTTATGGAGCTCCTAAACGAGTTTTTCTGGCAAGAAAGCAGAAATTATGCCTTTGCTTATTTTACCCTGTGGGTTACGGTCGGTCTTCATGGAGCAAACCATAATTATATAATGGTGCGCCCATGATAGATGCACTTGCTGGTATAACTGCCTCTTTTTGGCACATTATTGCTTGGCTTTAATTTCATTATCAACAGTCTTTATTCTCATGATGAGTAACTGAGATATCTGGGTCTTAAAAAAAACACACACCAAACTTGGGAATAACATCTTGTTGCACCATTCTGGCCTCCACAGTCATTTCACCAAGGCCTGCTGTTATTTCAATGTCCTTTGTAATTATCACCTTGATTTACCTAATAGCCAACAGTAATTTTTCAGGGTTTTTTTTTTTTGTTGTTGTTGTTTTTAATCTATACATATATACAGATGTATTGGATTTGCTTTGAGAGAGGTTATTTGGTTGTGGCTAGTGAGTAGTTTAGCTGGTGAATGTTCACAGTTAAGAGCAGCTGTAATGAACTCTGGCAGATGTCACTGATTGTGAGACAGAACTGTTCCACCTCCATCCATCTTCATTTATGTCCTTGGCTATTGCAAATCAAGTTTATTTCTGTAGCCAAGGAGAATTTGTTTTTTCCAAGAGTAGGCTAAAGTTCAAGGAAATCTGTTTCAGTCTTTACAAGACTATTTTTTTCCCTTTTGCAAAAATGTCTAAAATTTTGTAGACATCGTTAAGCCCATGTGTCTGCACAGATGACATTTATAATTACTCAGCCGGTTGCAGAATTTCATTAAGAAGGATATAGTTACAAAGATGGACAGGAGATTTGGCATTATCACCTGTTATTTGCCAGGTGGCAGCAGGTGACCCACCTGTGGAGAGATTCAACCCAAAGGGGCCACACATGGAATCAAAGAACATTGCTAACAGAAAACAAAATGCTCAGATATGAATATAAGATAGCAAACACTGCGGCAGACGTGGGCAAGACTTCTGATTCACGGTGTAGACAAAACAGGGGTAGAGACAAGATGGTCAGCTCATTTATCCAAGATACTGCTGAGTTCATAGTATTACTATCACAAAGGGAAGTTCACAGGCTTCATTTCTCAAATACCACTTAGGACAAAGCTGGAGAGAGTAAACAGTGCCATCTCCATGGCAGCATTGTAGATGATTAGTAAGTCAGACAGGTAGAGGCCTACACAAGGCTACAAGTGCCCAATTTTCAGTAAAAACACATATACATATATGCAAACCTTACCCTAATGTATTGTTTTTCTTTATACTGATTCTTCAAAAGTAGACGAGGGATGTGGTAAATTATGTGGTACTAGAAATGGACAAATTTTTTAACACTTGCACAATATGTAGGAGGAAGAGAAGACAATTTCTCACATGTTGGCAGCAAAACAGTAACGAAGTGGATACAACAGAGCCAAACAATTTACATTAACAGCATACTCATATATGTCCTCTGTAAACAAATTTTAAAGTCACATCGTATTCTAGTCTTCATGTGGTATATATACAGGTATTCCCCAAATGATAGGAACTCCTAGAGATGAGAGGAAGAACATTAGAATAAGCTAGGAACTATAAAACCTTAATACTCTGAAATGCAACCCAAAGCTGTTTTCCTCTTCTGCTGTCTACTTTAAGATAAGCTCTTATTAAGAATTTGGTTCCAAAATTCAACCTCTAGGTATATGTTACACATGCATATTTGGTCCAATTTACTTCAATTATGATATTTAACCTATAACGTGGAGAACAATGGTATCCAAAATAATAAATATTAGACAACTCTAAAGATTAAACGTCATCAAAAATCAAATTGTAGTCAATATAGCTGACTTGTCAAGGTAGGAAAACACAGTAATATTTTTTATAAATATTTTTATAAATTTTGGATGCAAATAAAAAGGTTTCTGGTTAACCTTGACCTAACAAAATGTTTAACTTATACCACTGATCCAAAACACAAAGCTTAATTAGGATTTTACTGTACATAAAGTAGTTGGTCTGCGGCATCAAGGGTAATAATCCAGAAAGACATAATTAGAAAAGCACGGAAGATAAATAGATATGACAGTTGAAGCGATCCCATTTTTCGTATAGTCAGAAAGATAGAAAAATCAATATTTAAATTAAAAATCCTAATATTCGCTGGGTAAGCATCTTCACATTTTAAACATTTAGATGTTTGAACTCATCTCTCTTTTGCTACTGGTTTAAAAAATATCTTATACTTATTTACTTAATAAAATATCTCCTCCATTTATTTCAACAACTAAAATGCATTAAAAAGGACCAAAACATAACTAAAAGAAATTAAGGAGAAAAACAGCTTTCAACCCGATGTGTATCATGCAGGTAAGGAAAAGAAGAACAAGTTCAAAAAGTCTGCCATGAAAATTATTTTGAAACTTCATTTGTTGAATGAACCTAAGGAACCACAAATGATGTCCTGAATGTGTATGCTGTGTCACAGATCGAAGTGAAAGAACATTTTCAAATCAAGGTTTTGTCCTGAGGGTCCTTGGGGGATCATAATGCAGAAACACTGCGGTCTTAAAACAGGCTCCTGTTCACTGAACGAGCTACTTCTGTGACTTGTTTTCCAAAGCTGTTCCTTCTATAAGATTCAGCAAGCGAGAAGAAAGCTTTTATAACATTTTGTGACAGTCTTTAGAGTGTGGTAAAGATCGAAAATAAAAAATGAAAGATTAAGAAGTAAAGGTTAGTTTCAGTCCCAAAGAAAGTCAGCTAAAGTGACTCCATCACACATTAAGCTTTAATTTGAGGGGCATATCTACAACACCAAATTCAGTTTTAATTTATTATATTTTATTAATTTATTTTTAATGTGTGACAAATGCCTACAGCTCTCTTCGGTCTCTGTTTCCTTTTACTATTTATAAATCATGTGGTTACTCCAAACTCATGAAAACAAATATTATTACCAGATGCTGAATTCTTCCTTTCCTCCTCCTATTTTAATGCAGGGAACAGCCTGTTCCAGCCAGTTCAGAGCAGAGGGTGACCTGGGGCCCGCCCGTCTGGAATGGGTACTGCTGACAGCTGCCACTGTGTACAGAAGGTGTTCTCCATGTGTACACAGCACGTGTGAGGGAGACAGTCAGTGAGCGAGAGAGGAGGGAGGTTACATACTGGCAAAGGCATCTTCTACAGAAGTGACATGAACACTACGACACATGGGTATTTAAGGTCAAAAGAGAGTTTTAGACTCAATTCACTAATAATAATTTGACGGCTAATTTGATGGTAATTTCTACTTTAGATAGCTTTCTTACTAGAGGCCAATTGGTAAGAAACTGAAACATGTGCTCTATTAAAAAATTCATTGTAAGTTTCAAGTCTAACAACTCTAATTGCCATTCTCCGGCTCTGAGAATGCTGTGACTGGTCTACTGATACAGGCTTCATCGACAGTCCAATGGCTTTGAAAGGAATCAATGGCTATTTACTAATTTAGGTTATGTCCAGTGTAGCTTGTGGTGTTAAAGTTTACGTATGAGATCCCCGCACCCCCATATATTCAGAATCTTCAAAAGAGAATTAAAAAAAAAAAAAAAGCGCCAAAACAGAAACTGTGCATTTACCGCACAAATGGCATTTATGAATCTCTGGAGAGAGAATACACGGCCAGACAATCTTTTCTGGCTCATCAAGGGCAGTGCTTTAGAGAAGGCAGCCAATGCCCCTCCAACCTCTAACAGTGATTTTCTAAAAGCAAGGTGGAAACCAGCAACCTCCCTGCAAGTCCAGGAGGGGAAGCCTTTCAAGGACCCTCGCTCACTCCCCTCTTCCTCACTACCCTGACTCAAGCCACTGTTGGTCACCCCAGCCCAGTGAGTGCCCTGCACAGCACTCAGGGACCCCAGGGACACGCTCCCCTATGGAGACGGGTGAGGGCTCAGCTCAAACAGGTGCCTGTGTTCTCAAGGACCAAGCCCACCCAAAGCTCAAACCATGTTTTTGTACAGGCGGCTTCTTTTTTTGGGTTTGAAGGATGAGATATGATGGTATTTCTCTTAAAATCAAGAGGCTTGCAGAGGTTACCTTTTTACCACAGATTAGACTTAAGTAATTAGACGATATTAGTCTAAATACAAAAACAGTAAGTGAGTTCATTTCTATTTGACTACATTTTCTATGAGAAGCTACTGAACCAAATCAAAACAAAACAAAAAAATGAATCCTGTTTATAGGAGTCTCAGTTAAACCTCTTGTTTTTGTTACTCAGGAGGCTTTCTTTTTTTCAACACAGAAAAAAGTGTTTGGTAATTGGCTATTTATAATTCCTTACCAGAACCATAACTTTCTCAGTAGAATGTCATCGGAGAACACCTGAACAACATAAAATTTAGTATTATCAATAATTTGAGGACTCTCTTCAAGAATTCAGTCACACGTACTTCCTCTAGGGTAAGGAAATATGAATTTAATCTAGTTACAATCACAGAGATGACCCTTTCCTTCAGTGCAGGAAAATGTGTATACATAGATTCATGTTTTATGTGGGCGGTATTCATAGTCAAATGCTGTGCTAATTTTTTTCCTAATATGACTTTCTTACGTTTATTAACGGGTATAACAAGGTTCATAAAAAGGGTTATCTGCAGATGTTTACAAATATTACTTCATATTTGGCATTTTATGCATTTAAATGCTTTTATTTATTATCTTCTGGCCGAGGAATGAGTCAAATTTGTTTCCATTTTTTACATGATACTTCTCATCACCTACTTGAATTTTGTGTGGTATCAGCATTCTTATTGCAATGGACTAGAAAGTATAACCGTGTTTTTGCTAAGAGTGTTTTTGCTATTTTTAATATAAAGCAGGGATTTTAATGCAAATACCACAGTGTGATAAATTGAGTGAGTAATACAAAATGACACGTGTAATGATCATGTTATTCTATAAGCAACATCATATTAAAAAACCCACTGAATGTTATTTCCTCTTAATTAAGGTCGTAAACCGTCAGTGAAGCTTGCTTCTTTTCTTTCTTTCAAACTGAAATGATGTATTATTTATGGACCCCCAATCAAAGGACGCCACGATCCTTAATAGCAGTTTCCTCAAGTTAATGCTTTCTCTTCCTGGTCTCTCAGAAAACACTAAGTAAGCTTTGACATAGACAGAGGGATATCTATGAAGACCGTAAAAGTATACAAGGGCTCCCGTACATGTTCCTTTTCAATCTAACACAGAAGAAGGAGCGGGACGAACGCAGCAGTTGGGCCGTCGAAAGTTCTGCAACATGGTCTGCAGAACACTGGGCTGCCGGCCTTTGAGCTTTTTATTTGAAGAAGTATCCGAGGAGATGGATCTCCGGCTCTGGCTGTTTTGACCTTTGATTAATTTCTCGTGTTCCCTGATTTGTCGCTGTAAATGGTTCTGGATGGCGACGCCCAGGGACTCTGGGTCCAGGGAAGCGCCGTACACCTCCCAGGTCATGCCCTGCTCGTCCCACACCACGTCCCGGACACGCCTGGACTGTTTCAACTGCAGCCTGGAGTCAGCACCCAGGTGCTTCTTCTTCTCTCCCGGAGTGAGTCCCACCTGGGCGGCAGCTGCCGTCACGTTTAACTTCTGCTCCTTGAGGAACTCACTGACCCGGCTGGCCCGGCGGGGACTGGCTTTGACGGAGCGAGAAGGGGTTCTCTTGCCAGAACCGGGACTGGAGTCCCCCATCGAGTCAGACGGCAGGCTTAGGCTGGTAGCTGTCTTGGGCTGTCTGTTTTCTTCCACGCTGCCCTCCTGGCTCCTTCTAACTGGGGAGGGTGTAGGACTCGCCGCTGGGGCGGTGCCTCTACTTTCTGGAGATTTAGGATTGAGCAGTACGCTTTTGGCCTCTGCCCTTGCCCTCGGGTCCAGGATATCGATGCCAGGAGATCCTTGTTCTCTTACTATCTGAGGAGATGCAAGCTTCTTCTCTCTTGCGTCCCCTTGATTCGTGAGATCCAAGTTCCCGGACTGGTCAGCTCTGCTGGCAGGGCCACAAGAGTTGGAGAGTTTCCAGTCTGGGTCTGGTGTGTGGCCATTGGTGGTTTCCGCTGCAAACTCAGATGGCTTCGTTTCAAATTTCCCTAATCCGTGACTTGTTTCAGCTTGACATCCTGCACTGATAGAAACCTGGTCACCGAGGCTAGCTTTCAGGGAGGTAGAATTAGTACCCCAAAGCTGTCTAGAGGCGGGCTCTTGCCCCACCTGGGTCATCCCTGCTGACCTCCCATCTTCTTTACATGTAGCCTGAGCATTACTGGATGCCACATCGATTGATGAGCTTCTAAGGACCTCAGCCGGTAGGCTCACTGATGTACCTTCCCCCCGGAAAGCTGCAGAAACAGCTGCAGCTGGCTGGATGTGCACCTCTGGCGTGGTGCCAAGGCACCGACCCGCCTCCCGGGGGGCTGGGGTGCTTGCAGACAGCTCCAATGTGCGGCTTAGGCGGCCACTGCCGCGGCAGACGACACGCAGCTGCTCTTGTTGGAACTGCTCTGCAGCGGGGGTTTCCTTTAAGAACGCAGTGAGAATGCTGGGGCTGGTGGACACGGACCTGCTCTCGACACTCGCCACCGCCTGCACCTCAGCGTCTTGCTGAGCCCTGGGCGGAGCTTGCTTGATCTCACTTTCAGCTCGGTTGGTCATTGTACTCACTTCTCTGAACCTTGACCCCTGAGGCTGGGCTGGCTGCAGCATCTTCTCCGGATCCGGAGGAAACATGGACCCTCCGCTAGGGAGGCGGGATGGCTGAGGTGCCACCGAAGTCACGGCCTGGGGGTCTGAGGTCGTGGGAGAGGGTGGTTTGTTCTCCGAACATCTAACTTCTCTGGCTGGAGGTTCACAGGACCCCGTCTGGGAATCGCAAACGGCTTGCCGCCTTTCCCCTTCAGGTCCACCTACGGGAGCGGGGGCAGGACTGAACGCCTTGGCTGCTGTATCTGCAGGTTGCACGCTTCCCTGGATTGTTTCCTGAGAAGGAAAACAAGGGGGCACCTGATCTTTGCCACAGATCCCTGCCACCGGACAACCTGACTTCTCAGCTTGCTCTCCATCCGCAGTTCTCTGTGATTCCACCAGGGTGTCTTCAGGTCCTGATGGGAGGCTGGAGTTGGGCTGGTCCCCTGGGATGGCCGGGTGGGCGTGTTGATTGGCTGGCACGGTAAATGTCACGTGTATCAGATCCTTTCCTGCTGCAGAACGTGGGGCTGGTGCTGCGGGCTCCCCGCTCCCTGGCAGCTGGGTATTGCCAGGAGAGTTGAGCATGGGAGATGCTTTCCCCACCTCACTGACAATGCCAGCAGACGACATGGCTGGCTGGGTGGTCTCATGCTCAGTGGCCTGCATCAGGGCCTCAGCAGCTGTCCTGGGACTGAGGTCTGGCTCTGCAGGAGTGCCAGAAAGGCCATTGGTGTTCCTACCCAGGAGGGCTGGTTGAGGCCGAGGTGAAGCAGCCTGAACCTCTCCTAGGTCGTCTTCTTTTCCAGAAGCTGCAATCAGGGAAGTTTTAGCCGATCTCAGAGGGTCAGGTACAGTCCCCATGGAATTTCTCTTCGGGAAAATCTCAGAGCTCTCCCCGCAGCAGTGCTCCCACTGGGAAGCAGTCGTAGCTCAGAGTGAAGATGCAATCAGAGATGGTTCCTCTGAAGGACCAATCTGTGAATCAAGGAAACAGCACCATTAATACAGTACAGTATTTGCGGATTGAAACTACACCAAATTGTCACTTGTATAAGAACTCATAAGCCCATGAAAACTTTTCTTCCCATATCTGTTGATATAAATATAGATCTTGGGAAGAAAGATTCTGGAAAACTTATTTTAATTATACAGGTATTATTTTGATATATTAGTTTCTGCTTGCATCCCATTGCTGTCTAGCAAATAGGTTTTTAACGTATTTACCTACGCACTTGATAATTACCTCACTTGAGTAATCCGATTTACCAGATATCAGAAAATCCTATAAAGCTACTGTAATCAAATGAATAAGTATTGAAATAGGGCTAAACAGATATGTGGAATAGAATATCTAGAAATAGATACAGATATAAATGAGGATTTAATATATGACAAAAAAGGCATTTCAATTTGGTGACAAAAGGATGGGTTATTTAATATAAGGGGCTGGCAAACTATTCAACCAGAAGAAAAGAAAACTAGATCTTTATCTTACACCAATTCCAAAAATAAATCTTAGATGGACTTAGAGAGATTAAAGGTTAAAATAGAAAATAATTAATTAAATAAATAATCCTGTTAAGAAAATGTAGGATCATAAATATAATCTAGGGGCAGGGTAGGTAGGCTTCTTTTGGCAAGGCAGAAAATACAAAAACTATGAGAGAAAACATCAGCATAGGTGACTTAAAAAAATGACAAAACTTTCGCATGGCAAAAGATGACGAACAGATACGATAGGTTTAAAAATGTTTGCAACCCTAGAGGACAGGCAAAAATATCTGTAGTATAGCAGAAGCTCTTAAAAACGTACAAGGAGACAAAATAATCCACTGGAAAAATGGATAAAGAATATGAAGGAACAGCTTGCAAGATAGGAAATCCAATAGCCAACAATCTTATGAAAAGATGATCAAATTCATTTGTACTCAAAGAAATGCAAATAAAGTAACAATGAGATTTTACTCTACACCAATTGCACTTGCAAAAACTTAAAAAAAAATGTTATAACACCATGGCCTGGGGAGATAGAGTGAAGGGAAGTATTTTCATTAATTGTATGTGCAAATGTGTATTGTTGCAGCTTTCTTAGGGAAGCAGTTTAGCTTTTAAAACTAAAAATACACACGTCCTTGACCCAGTGATCCTATCCATAGAAATAAAATACCAGCATATGTAGCTATACATACAAGTATGTTTACTGAAGTACTATTTGTAGAGACAAAAAATTCAGAATAAACTGATCTCCTTGATTAGGTGGAAAGGCAGACTAAATCATGACAAAGTTCTATGGTAGAGCATTATACAACCATTAAAATAAACAGTTAATTAGACTATAACTTTTCACTTGGGAGAAATTTCCCCAAGGTATGGTTGAATGAGAAAAGCAAGGTACAGAAAAGAATATATATGTTTTCATTTCTGTAAAACAATGACCTAAAACACTACATATGTTTGTGTTATGTGGGTGTGTACAGATATGTTTGTGTATGATTACATAAATTCTAAAAATATACAGAATGAGACATATTAGGTGGTAAATGGAGGGAGTGTGATGACTTTGGAAACAGGGAAAAAGAGATGGAGGTATCCAAAAGTATTCTGGATTTTAAAAGTATATTTTAAAAAGTATATCTGAATTTTTTAAAGTATTTATGAAAATTTATTCATGTGTGTTTATGCATAAACATTTTTTAGAAAGGAAAACCAGACTCCAGCAATGGTTCAGAAATTAGTAGATGACTGTTTTAATATTACCTCTATCACTCATAGGTTCTGTGACCTCATGGGAATCACTTAATCTTTCTGCACCCCAAATTAACTCATCGGTGAAATGAATTATGTGATTTCTAAGGACTCCTCCAGATCCAAAAATCAAAGATCCTACTGTTTTGCATGTGTTGGATAATAAATCAAACAGCACAATCTTAACTTCAGCTTTAGGGT
Source organism: Eschrichtius robustus (assembly GCF_028021215.1). Classification (NCBI taxonomy): domain Eukaryota; kingdom Metazoa; phylum Chordata; class Mammalia; order Artiodactyla; family Eschrichtiidae; genus Eschrichtius; species Eschrichtius robustus. The sequence continues at coordinate 10,246,982 of NC_090827.1, forward strand.
CAAAGCAAGGCAAAGGCAAATCTGGTTGGGCCCAGATTTTGAAAATAAATAATTTTATATTTTGGTTCAATGTTATTTGGCTGATCTATCATATGACATCTAACAATTAATCCCACTTATCTTCTTCCCCAAAGCAGCTCTTCCTTCTAACTTCATTATTCATATTAATGGGTTAAATATTCTTGGTCTTGACAGCTTTCTGCTCATTCAAACCATGTCCCCAGGTTTATATTCCATTTCTTCCTTTCTGGAGTTTTCTATTGCAATCACTTGTTGTGGCGCAAGCCCATCTTTCCTCTCCCTCCTTTGCACCTGTCTTTATTGTACCTTTAGTCCTCTCTCTGAGCCCCTTATCCTCAGAAAGCCTACCCATTCTTCAAAGCCCCACTTAAAGCCCATAGTCTCTCTCTCTTTTCAAAATCCTACAGCTATGGTCATCTGCGTCCTTTGTATTGTGCTTTTTATGTACTGTTTTTGTACCGCTGTTACTTGTATAAATGCCTCATTTCTCCCAAAGTCCTTCAAGTCTCAGGAGGTAAGGGAACTAGCTTATTGATTCTTTTCTGTTCACTCCACAGGACACAGTGCAGGGTCTTGCGCACAAAAAGGTGTTAATTGATTCCATTTCCCTCCAAAATGGCCATTATTCAGCCCTGCCAAACTTCGAAATAATAAAAAAATTTAACCCATGGCATGAAATATTAATGAAAACACAATTTAAAAGAGTGCTATTTTTAGAAATAAGAACATGGTTGTATCTTTGAGATTTTATGTATCTGTAATCCAGGTTTAGACAATTAAAAACAAGTACATTGGCCACCTGCTACAAAAAGCTGGAAGGTCTAATAAACCCGGGAGGACAGAACATCTCCTGTGTTATTCGGCTGGAGCCAAGAAGCCTGGCTTGCCAAAGAGGACTGTAAAATACGAGCACCTCAGAGTTCAGCAACTGAAAGTTGAAAGACTTAGAAAAGATGAGGGACTTCATTAAACTCTCAGAAGTCACTGAGTTTACCCCCATTTCCCACAGAGAGCTGATTGTACTGGTTTATTTTTGAAAGGATGTTTTCTTTTATTTGCTTTGTTAATAGTGGCTAAATTATCCATCAATTCAAGAATCAAGAAGAGGGACTTCCCTGATGGTGCAGTGGTTAAGAATCCGCCTGCCAATGCAGGGGACACGGGTTCAAGCCCTGGTCCGGGAAGATCCCACATGCCGCGGAACAACAGCCTGTGCGCCACAACTACTGAGCCTGTGCTCTAGAGCCCGTGAGCCACAACTACTGAAGCCCGCGCACCTAGAGCCCGTGCTCTGCAACGAGAAGGCACCGCAATGAGAAGCCCGCGCACCACAACGAAGAGTGGCCCCCGCTCGCTGCAACTAGAGAAAGCCCGTGCGCAGCAACAAAGACCCAACGCAGCCAAAAATAAATAATAAATAAATTTATTAAAAAAAAAAAAGAATCTAGAAGAAAAGCCCAGATTGCTTGGCTATCACCTGTAATTCGAAATCTCTTGATTCAAGGGTAGATAGGAAATCAACACTACTCAAAACATATCTGCTATTGTAATTGTCACAGCACCTCCAGGAGCCCCGGAAAGACTGCTTAAGCTCAAGAAGCAGCCCTCCGTCATCTGCCCCTCTCCTCTCCAGCCAAACAGCAGAAATCTATAGTCTCTAATAGGTTGGACAAATAGATCATTTAAAAAATGTAATTACTTGGTGGTTTAGAGCGAGGAGTAAAAGTCTTTAAAAGCAATGGGAGTCCACTGTGATAAGATTTAATAACACCTAAAAATGAGGTTGCAAACAGGTGATCCACAGACTGAATAAATTCCTTCTGCAGGTCTGTGTGTGTGTTCTGTGTGATTTTCCCTTCCCTTCCCTCCCCCTCCTCTTCCCCTCTCTCTCCTTGCTCTTTTCCTCTTTCCTTCCCTTTCTTTTCTTTCTTTGTCCATTGAATTGATCTTTCATAAAAATCCAGATTTCTCTCTTCTTGCTTCTCTTAAAAAAAAAACACTCAGAAGGTATGCATTTCCAGGTAGCAACACTAGGTGGCGCAGATAAGGGCGGTCCCTCTAGAGTGCAGGGACGCGCCCGACTCCAGACTGCCCATTCCTCACCTAGCCTGCTTCACTCCTTTACATAACTTACCCCGGCTCCAATGGGCAGCTCAGTTTGAGAGCTTTGTTGTAAGCGCACTGACACAGTAGACTTCCCAACCTAATTTTCAGTCCTCTGAGGACAGTTTGGCACTGTGTTAGCCTCTTTAAAAAACCTCATATTTAAGCTTTGATCTCTGTTAAAAGAAAAAATTATTCTTATACTTGTTAAAATGATAAGGAAGGTTCAGAAAGATTGAGCTCAACTCCAAATACGTACACAAGAATGTGTGGGGATTTATAACCAAGGGGTAGGTTTGTGTTGGGGAGGTTTGTCAGTGGATGGAAAATGATTAAGAAGAGGCATCAAGGATAGGGGGATTATTGCAGAAGGCAGGTCAGGTGATCAGCTGTCACCTGGGGGATGGTGAAGGAGGAGGAATTTGATTGGATATTGAGAATGATCAGATACCACGGGTGGGAGTATTCTCTCTACACCGGCTTAGCAGGATTCTTGCTAACACTGGACTCTGGAAGGGCAGACGGGGAAGCCCAAGGCTGAGGCTTAATTAAGAAGCGGGCTCAGAGGAGAGTGACTCAAGTTTGCCAAAGGAAGGAGTCCTTGTCTTCTCATCAGCATCAGCAAATAGGGAATTTCTTATAAGACTCTCTGAAGCATCATGACTTCTTTCTGAACTGGGCATGGATCCCACAGAAGCTACTGGTATCTCGAAGTGAGTTTGTCTTTAAGTCTGACGGGAACTGGATTCTTGACAGCAGGTCCCTTTGGCGCTTTTGCCTTTAAAATTGTGAGCCAAGATTTAAAGCCTTGTTCCAGCAATGCAGCCAGCCTGCAGGGTACACATGAACGACTTTTTACAGGGAAGGAAACTGAGGTTCAGAGATTAAGCCACCTACTCAAGGCTGAATACATCTAATTCCAGTTCAACTGAATTCTAATGAATGGTCATGCCTGGGCCCCTTCTATGTGCTGCCTTATTATCTGTAACTCTGGAAAGAAAATGGAAAGAAAAAAATGTGTATCTATCTATCTGTCATCTATCTATCTATCTATCTATCTATCTATCTATCTATCTATCTATCTATCTATCTATCTATCTGTCTATCTATCATCTATCATCCATCTATCTTCAAAGGAGAGGGAAACTTCTTTTTGTAAGTCGTTTGCAACTTAGCAGCAGCCTGGATGGTACTAACACCGACGACAGTGGCATTCATAACTGGTCACTTTATGAAAAGCCCGGCTTGTTGAAAGCTGACACCACCTCTGCTCATTCTGAAAACAGTAGGTTCCACTACGCTGCCACGCTGCCTATTTTCATAACAGACACGCTTGCTTAATAAGACAGGTAGCGGGGAATCCCAGCCCTTTGTGACTTGCTCCAAAGCTGCTCCGGTGGGAAGAGCATTAGACAGAAAGAATGGAGAGAGGCTCGGCAGTTCCGGACCAGCAAGATGCTGATACCCTGCAGGTCATGGTGATAATCCAGTGGGCAGCAATTACCTCCGCCCACTTCACAACGGCTGCACTGCTAGAACGAGGGCTCCAGGATGTCATCAAATCTCTTTAGTGACTTTAGGAAAGTGTTACAGGGACCTTGGTATCCCCGTCTCCACCCATCGGACAGCAGCCTTCAGATGGATGGTACAAAGACCCTTAGAGAAGAGTGAGGTGAAACCTAAGAGACTATTAATCCTCAAGAAAAGGATAAAGAAAAAAATGTCATCTGGTATCCTATTTAATCCAATTTTATTTGCCTCCTTTAATTGGGAACGTTTGCCTGGATCATTTGCATTCTGAACCCAGCAGATCCTGCCAGTTTAGTTTTAAGGGGGGGTGATTCAATCCCAGGAAACACCCACAGGCTGGGAAAAGCAGTTGCTTCTTCTTTCTTTAAAAAAAATCATACCCTCACGCTAATAGCTGCCTCAAATGCACTCTTCAAAGATACCAGCTGAAAAAATTGGTTCTTCCCTTCGAACTGCATCTAAAGCAAATCAGAAGGGCTGAAGAGACAGGCGGCTGCTTTGCTTAGTGCCAACAACAGTGCCGTGGACTTTGTTACAATGGCTACTTTAATAAAGGCTTGTGAGAAACACACTGCGTCCCTTCCCTATTCAGTTCTTCTTTTGTTCCACAGTGTTTTAGAAAAACAAATACCTGGCTTGTTATCTCACTGAATTCCATGGTAAGCAGGGCTGGACAAAAACCGAGAAGTAAAAAGGGCCTTAAGAAGCATGAAGACCCCAAATATATCCTCCCTTTTCGTCCAATATGATTTGAACAGACGGCTTCTAAATTCACAACAGATTAGAAGCACACACAGTACAGCAAGCACTTACTGCTTTCTATATTCCAAACACTGTTCTTTACATGAACTTATTTAACCCTCAGAACAACTTTAGGGGCATGGTCCTACTCTGAGTTCCACCTTGCAGAGCTGGAAACTGAGGCAAAGTCATGCAAGCAGTAAGTGGGAGAGACCAGATTTAAATCCAGACCATCTGGCTCCAGAGTCCACGTTGTTAACCAATTTGACACAGGGGAGAGACGGGCATGTTTTTGGGAGGCAAACTCAGGGACCTGGGCAAGAAGTGTCATCAATGAGGGAAACAGGAGAAAACTCAGAAAACATAGCCTTGAAACCATTTACTTGTTCAAGCTAATAGAGGTAGACTAGGCAACACAGGAGTTCCTGATCTTCATAATGATTAATCCAATTTGGATGTTTTAAGGGCCACAGAGTTTTCTGAGAAGCTGACGAAAACCATGGACTCTCGAGAGAAACGCACATGTGCCCACACACATACATGTTTGCAGATAATTTTAGGAGGTTCACGTCTGGAAACCTTTCCAAGGCTGCACGTTAGTATCCTTTTGTCTAAGGCATTGGAAAATGTCACAAAATGGAATTTACCTGCCTCAAAGAGTTGTTATAGAGCTTAAATAAGTTAAATACTCTGCATGGTTCTCGGAAAATAACAGATACACAATCGGGAATTATTATTACTTAAAAATTATTATTTTGGCATCATTTACCTAAGAAGGTAGAAACTATGCAATCTCTTTCTAGAGAGTCCAAATTAAACGTTCTAACACTTAAATAAGTTTACTATATGTTCTCCCAAACCCTTGCCCAAAGACTATCATTTGAAGAGGAAAGTTTTAGCTACCTTGAAAATAAACACAATAATGAGCTCTATTCTTTTTAGATCATGTGGGAAATGTGACCTTTTGGGTTCTTTCTCAGCAAAGTCGACTCAGGTTTTAGTAACCTTCAAAAATTAACCCCTCAATAGCTCCACTTTCCTCACCTGTGGAGATAATTCATAGTTAGATATCAAAGTTGCTGTTTTAAAAAGGCCTTGAAATCGGTATTTTTTAAACTTGAACTCTTCTAGGGAAGAGATGATTCAAATATTTAAGTTTTGCTATTTCTTTACCTTCCCTCATCAAGCTGTCTCTTATCATTTACTCGGTTTGCCTGACAGATATTCAAATCTGAATGTTTTCCTTTTCTCTCACAACTCAGCTTTGAAAGTCTTCAACTGCAAGCTTATTTTAATTGGAAAGAGAAAGCAACAGGATCTCAGGGCTAAATGGTAGTTAAACAACAAGCTATTGGAAATAAACCCAGAAGTTCGGCTTTTGCATTTTTTTTGTATTTGCATTTTAAACTCAGGATCAAAGCTGCCCCGCATCCCAGTTTTCTGCAGGATCTATTTAGCGCCACTGAGCCTTACAAGCAAGGATTCTTGCCCTTGCTTAGTTCTCTCCGACCTTGCTGGTCCGCTGATGCCCTTTCCCCACCCACACCAGGGGCTTCTCATTAAAACAAGGCCTCGGCTCCACCCGCTGTCCTTCAGGCCCCGTGCCTGCCCAGGTGTGGTGGGCCTGGAGGGGGCCGCTAAGCGGAGACCCCTGCTAGCGGGCAGTGGGAGGAAAGCTTACGAGTGATTTCTGTGTTTAGCTCAAGTCACACTGGGGCCTTTAGTCCTGCTGAGTTGGGAAAGTGTCTGGTGGCAGCATGTGCAGCGATGGACACAGACGTGAAAAGAGAGCTGTGCACGGTCAGTCGGGACTCTTCTCTCCTGGGGAACGAGGTGGGGAGGTGGGAGAAGGCTAAGTCAGGAAGCAGACGGATCCCTCAGGGCCCTGCGCCTGGCTCTCCTGCTGTTGGTAAGGAAGGAGGACCCGAGTGTCTGGGAGAATCTGGGGTGCTCTTGAGAAGGAAGAGTTTCTTTGCTGAGGTCGGGATCTTCTTTGGGTTTGGTCTGAGTTGTGATTAACAAAAAAGAGAGAATTAAACAACCTGTCACTCTCCTGCTTTATAGACTGTAAAGTACTAAGTTAGGCCCCATTGAGGTCCTTACAATTTTTGATTTTTGCCCTTCAGGAGATTTCAATCCATTTGAGGAGACGAGACAAATTCAATCAGAAGCTATAAATGAGCAAGCTAGTATATAATTAAGTGACTAATGCTGTGGTAATAAACCACAGTTTACAGAAGTTTAAGTCAGGGGAGAGGCCCATGTTTCTTATTCAGCTGACACTTCCTGGTACAATTCCTCTGTCGGCTAGAAAAAATTACTTGCGTCAGTCTAAAGAAAACCGGACATTTGAAATTAGGAGAAAGTGAGCAAATAAGAGTAAAAAAATGGCCTTTGATTAAAAATAAAATAGGGCTTCCCTGGTGGCACAGAGGTTAAGAATTCTCCTGCCAACGCAGGGGACACGGTTCAAGCCCTGGTCCAGGAAGATCCCACATGCCACGGAGCAACTAAGCCCGTGTGCCGCAACTACTGAGCCTGCGCTCTAGAGCCCGCGAGCCACAACTACTGAGCCCGTGTGTCACAAAAGCCCGTGCGCCTAGAGCCCATGCTCTGCAACAAGAGAAGCCACAGCAATGAGAGGCCCGCATAATTCAACGAAGAGTAGCCCCTGCTCTCCACAACTAGAGAAAGCCAGTGTGCAGCAACGAAGACCCAACGCAGCCAAAAATAAATAAATAAAAAATAAATTAATTAAAAAAAAAAACGAGAGAAAAATAAAATAATCCCTTAAGTCACACTGAGACAACTAGAAAGTACTGTTACATCCATTCATTCATTTAATAAGCTGAGTGCTTTCTTTGTGCCGGCTATTCAGGATACAGATATAAATAAGATACATTCATGTTTTTGAGGAGCTCACAGTTCCTATAAATCATTAATTTCAAAACAATATAAATGTTGGAGAAGAAACAAAAACCAAATGTACTATAGAAGCACAGAGGACTCGTTATTTTATTTGGCACAGACCTTAGGTCTCAGAGTCAGGGATCCTCAGCTTTGTAAAAGATGTATTTAATACCATCAGCAGGATGTAGACATTGATCTAGGGCAGATGTCCTTACTCCACACTACCACCATTTTGGACCAGATAACTCTTTGTGGGGCAGGAAAGACAGGTGACTGTCCTGTGCCTGTAGGATGTTTCCCAGCATCCCTGGCCTCTACCCACTAGATCCTAGCAGCACCTCCACCTCCTAGTGGTGACAATCAAAAATGTCTCCAGACATTGCCAAATGTCTCCTGGGAGGCCAAACTGTCCCCAGTTGAGAACCACTGATCTAGGAGACAAACTTATCACCTTGGATAGAAAGCAACATCTTCAGAATGAATACCTGTGAGCTGATGTGAGACCCTTTGAATTTACTCCAGGTACACATGAATTAACGATACAGTTTTCTGCTCTCAAGTTAAAGATAGTGTTCTTCATACTCTACCTGTGAGAATGCAAATGTTTTTTTGAGAATGTAAATTAATACAACTTTTATAGAGAACAATTTGGCACTATTGGCCAAAAATACAAGGTCAAATACACTTTGACTCAACAATTCCACCTTAGGTACTACTTAGGTAACCTTATGAGTAAAATAAATAAATAAATGTACTAATTGACATATGTACAAGGTTATTCACTGCATGAAATAACAAAAGATTAGAAGTAATCTAAATGTCCATTAATAGGGAGTGGTTAGTTACAAAAATTATGGTGCTTCCATATAATGATATACAAGCAGCCGGATTTAATAACAATGAAATTCTTTATGTATTGATATGGAATAGCCTCCAAAATATATTGTTAAGTAAAACAACAAATAAAACAAAACAAAAACACAATGATAGTTAGAAAAAACCCTAAGATACAGAGCAGTATGTTTACTGCGCTACCAACTGTATTAAAAAGGGAAAAATGAATATCTTTTGCTTGTATATACATAAAATATCTCTGCAAGGGTAAGTAAGAAATTGCTATCAGAGGAAGGTAACTGTGTGCCTGGGGGGTAGGATGGGTGGAAGAATTTTCCTTCTATATCCTTTGGTACTTTTTGAATTTTAAACTATATGAATGTATTACTTATTCAAAAATAATTAAAAATTTAAAAGCTGGTGCCCCCCCCCCCCCGCCAGGCAAAACTGAACATGCCTGCACCCTGGAGCTTTTCTATCACTGGTGATGGATTTGTGCCGATCTATCCTTCCACACTCTTTCCATCTGCTCTTTGCTCTGCAAGGAGATCAGCCCAGAATGCAACCAGTTAAAAAGAAACCATAATTTCTTTATCCATTTTGGTTATCTACAAGCTTCAAGCTAGATGATGTAATTATTTTTCAAAGTCAACAGCTGACAAGTGCCTTTTAAAGCGATGTCTGTTGGGCCACAAAATAAAGTTTACTTAAGTTTCTTTTCCCAGACTCTCTGACTCCTTTTTATCAGTTGATTTTTTTTTTCCCTCCTTTCCTAGTCTTGGTAGCTTGAGCAGTTGGTCCTCAAATCATATATACCTCAAACAATAAATCCAAGGATGACCTAAAGCCAAACTCTGGGAAACTGGGTCAAACCATCAATGAAAATGATTAAGAAAAATTTATTTATTTTGCCGATATTTTGAGAATCAACTACATGTTAAGACATAAAGTTTAGAAAACATATTTTAATTGCCAGTTATCAAATCTACCTCTTCTATCTCTACCAGGCTTAACCGAATTTATCACATCTCACAACAGTGCCATATCATACTGCTTGGTCTCATTTAGCCAATTCTGAAAAACGTACCCTCCACTTGCTGCTCACGTTGTCTTTCTAAAACAAACGTATACTATGTCACTTCTCTGTGCAAAACAATTTTAACGGTTCCCCATTACCTATAAAATAAGATACATGCTCCTTAGCACAGTTTAAAAAATGGCCTTCACTATCTGATCCATTTCTCTTGTAACAGTGATATCCTCTCTCATCATCTGTCAGACCTCGTATGTTACTGACTTTTCTTCCAGCAAGCTTCAAAGAGGGTTATTATCTTTATTTTACAGATGAGAAAACTGGGGCTCAGAGAAATCCAGCTCACCAAAGTTGCACATTCAGTAAGTAGCATAGTTGGAATTCAAATCCAGGTGAGTCTGAACCCACACTCTACTGCGTCCAAGAGCACAAAATGGGAGGTAAAAATGAATTCGTGATGTATGCACATTAAAGTCAGCAAGAGGGGAAAATCTGCACAGCATTTTGGAAAGATAATATCTCCCTAAGACCTTTTCTGATCACATCAACCCAAAGTGATTGTCCCATCTCTCGTCTCTGGTAGTAGATTGTTCATTGTTGTACCAACGGCACCTTGTACACTGTGCCTCATCCTTTGTTCTCCAGGTGCAGAGGGCACAACTAGTGCAGAGGCAGGAGCTTGTGGGGAAGAGCGAAGAGCTTAGCGTGGCAGCGGGAGCTGAGTAGGAGGGCAGGGCAGTGAAATCAGGTGGAGGGATTGCACAGGGCTTCTGTAGGTCTTTGCTCATGTGTCGCCTTCCCAACGAGTTCCCTCCAGACCAGCCTATTGTTAAATCGCCAGTCCTCTGACTTCCACTTTCTGTCACTCCTGAAGTCCTACTAAGCTTACTTATAATTCTCCTTCTGGGACCTGAGCCTAAGGAAGTAAACAAAATTACTGGTAAGTGTTTGTAAACCATGAAGCTCATTGGAGGGTTATACAGCAGAAGCTCTCTACCTAACCCCACCCAGCTAAAGAGCTTTCCACTCTCAAGGTAGGCTTTCCTGGTGAGGCTCACGACTCATGGAACCTTGTAGCTGGTAGCCCTCTCTCTGGCGGTCCTGCCTGACTCTGCTTCTGTCACTCACATTGTATTAAGACCGAGAGTCAGCGGCTCTTCCTGAACTTGCCTGTGCCAGTTGCCCTTGTTCTCGTCACCCCATCATCTGACTACAACTGTATTGCGTTAAAAGGATAACTTGAGGGAAAAAGTGTTTTTGTTTCCTGGAAACTAAGTTGAATGCTTTGGGAAGACTTGACAAAGGTGGGTCACTACAAAAAAGGAGCGATTGAATTAGGAATGGGTGACACAGCTATAAAAGGGGAAAATAATTGTAAACACTTAACATTCTTAATTAGAAATGCTTTGCTTCACTTTAACAAAACTGAAGTAGAAAAATATTGAGAGTCCATTATGAGTTTATATAAGAAAGAGGTTACAAAATTCCAACTAGTGGTTCTATTCTCAAAGAAAACATCTGCCCTGTATCAAAAGGCTAGTGAATGATGCAAATTCAAATGTTTTAGTTGGAAGGAAAAAAATCTTAGGAATATATGTATCATTTTCGTAATTCCTCATTTTCTCTAATTTTGATCAATTGTATCAGTAAGTTGTGATGCTACAGGCTGCGAGAAATTTATATCTAATATAATATGTAGAGAAAATACATATGTAGAAAAAAATATTAGAAGGAAATGTGTAAAATGGTGAGTCAATATATAGTAGTTTTATGGGTGATTTTTAAAACTTTATTCTTTTGTACTTTTAAAACCCTGTAAACATAGTCTTGGTTCAGCTGTGTAAAACTTAGCAAAACATGTAAAGAAGAGTAAGAATGGAGAAACACGATTACTGCCAAATCAAACTCCATAGCCCTGAGGTTTCCTATTTTATAACGCATGTTAAAATCCTGGGCTTCCCATTGCTAAGAGTATTCATGGTGTAAAAACGGGAAAGATGTTTTTCTCGAACACTGCACTTTCAGACCTTGTTTTATCTTGAGGCACTCTCTGGGTTTTCAGATATTACACCAGCTCTTTACTTTGTCTAAACCACTTCTGCACGCGAGTCCCCAGTATACAATTAGACTCCACTAGATACCTGGGAAGAAATCTGGGGTTAAACCTGCCCCATTGAGGTAGTCTTCTTCGTTGCTGCCTTAGAAGGATTACAATCGCCCTGACATCTCTGGTTCAACAGCATTTACATGGCTTTCCTAGGAATTGCTTATCACTGCTCCTCCTCAGTCCTTGACATTCTTTCCTACCTGGGGCTCCAGGCAGACTCTGGCTTCTGGTTTAAGCCATTTACATGCCACAGTCATTTCTCTCCTCTTGTTTTAAGACGTATTACCTCCTCTTTCTGTTTGTTAATGTCTGAAAGTGCTACACGAATTTGAGTCAGACCTTGAATGACAGGGAAGATTTCAACTGTACAAAGGGGAAAGACACAGACACAAAAAGAAAGACGCAGACATGGGGAAAATATACCAGTTATTCAAGGAAGAGTGGGTTGCCCTGAAAATCTAAACATAGTGTACTCATATGCAGGAGTGTCACTAAAACTGTTTATCAGCTAGTACGCGCCTGCATGCGCCTGCCTTATCAGATGGGATGCTGTCTGTAAAACAACCTATACTCGTATGCAGTTCCATAAAAGTGGCTATTGGGAGCTAAAAGCTGATATGGTAGATCAGGTGAGACTGGAAAACCTTTAATGGATTTGTTGACATATTTGGGTTTTTTTGGTGGGCAGTAGGAAGCTACCAGAGCTTTTCCAACAGGCCAGTGAGACAATTAGAAAGTTTACAAAGGAAGCACGTTTCAAGTCGCGCTGACTAGTCGAAAAGAATCCACAGTTAGGGAGATCAATTGCAAGGTTACTGCCAAGTAGAAGGTAGGGAGAAGTCCATCAGTGTTGTTAGTAGTAAGAGAACAGAGACGTGAAAACTATGGCAGAGGTGGCACGTGGGAAGCAAGGGGAGGGAAGGAATGAAGGATGATTCCAAGATTTCCAATCAGAGTGACGGGGAGGATGGTGGGAAGGTTGACAAAACAATGAAGGAACAGGGACCAAGGCTGGACCGGAAGACGTTTAATGGGTGACTGTTGCCAAAGGTGGGTGAACGGCATGAACTGGGGTTGGGGGCTTTAGCTACTCCCCACTGCTCTCTCTATGCCCCTGAATTCACTCCAAACCCATATAATCCAATAAAAATAGTGCACTTAATATGCAGCCTCCCTTTGCAATTACAGTGGCCCTGCAATTCCCTTTTATAGAGAAATTCTGGGGCCACTACTAAGGTACCTAAGGGGCGAAAGATGGCAGTAGCAGGCCTACAGCAGTAGTGTGCTGGATCTCTGTAATCTGTATCTGTAATCTGTAATCTGTAATCTCTGATCTCTGTATTTTTCTCCCAGAGAGCCAGTTGTTAAATATTTATACCTTTCTTGAGAAGCTGGCTATGGAAGTAAGAAAAACAGTGACGCTCTTGAATGATTGTAAGGCAAATCAGTTGGAAGGCGAAAGGGAGAAGCGTATAATTTTGAGGTATGCTGGATATACACGTTATCAAGGTTGAAGGAAGGTGGGATGGCAGAATTTATTCCCACCTGGAAGGAATCCTCTAAACATTTCTAAGTTAGTTATTAGTTCCTCGAGAGAAAAATTTCTTCTGATTTTTAAGACAGTATTTAATACTCCAGTACAAATTATGTTTTTCAAACATAATTTGTCTACACTGAAATACAAATGGTTCATCTATTTCTTACTCTTTCAAACACATTTTGTTCTTATACATATTATAACCTATTTGGCATTTTTACTTTTTCGTTTGCTATGGCATCTTTCCTATAAATCTCATGATGGCCATTGTAGGTGGCACCTGCTTCTCATCCTTCCTGTGGCAATGGTGCTTCTGGATTTCCTCTGCAAATTTGGTTAATTATTCAACTAAGCAATAATGACTTTTTTTCGGTGGGCTAGCATGCTTAATGCGTAGCAGTTTTTAAAAAGATAACAATTCACCGCAGCAGTATATCACTAAACTTCCCTTTGAGGGCACCTTTCTGGAAGTAGGTCTGTGTTAAAATGTCCACCCCATCCCCTCTACAACCACATCTGCCTGGCCTTTCTCCTCCCTCCTCCAAAAGGCTAGTGTCATTGGTATTCACTCTTTTCATAATGAATCATTTCTAAGACTTAATCCCTCAACTGTGAAATTTATTACAGAAACTGTTAACCAGAGCAGGCAGGATACAAGAGGTGATTGTGCCTAAACGACATTTTGGTTGGATTAAGGTTAAGATACCCATTATTTAGAACCATATTCTCCCATACAGGACAAAACACAGTTCTTCAAGCCTACTCAGGCGTTGAAAAAGCTATAGATTGAGCAACAGGGATTCCCGTTTTCAAGGCAGTGATTAGGCACTATCAAAGAATCCAACCTTTTGCTATGTGGTTTGATACATAATTGGTGATCAAAAATATCTGTGGAGAGACAGGAATATTTTTCTGTAGCAATAGGATTCTCATTGCACTAAGCTTTAAATCAAATATTTGAGGAACTAAGGTAATACGTGTCCCTTTCACTTAAAACACTTTTAGAACTGTCAGCTTAATTTAGCCAACCTATAGCATGTAAATCTTGAGCATTTATTTATTCTCTTAGTCAACCTGAGTATCTTTAATTCTCATTCGGGGAGAAAATATTACACGAGACCTGTTGATTAATTACCATTTTAAAGTTACCAAAGCAGAGTACATAGTGACATGAAAAAACATAAAGGAGGTGAGGAAAGGGATGTGATAAATTGATTTACCATAAAAAGGACAAAAGGAGTGGGAGAAAAAAAGATAAAGGGCTTCCCTTTATCTGGTGGTCTTAGTACAGCTTCTCAGGGATGAAGAAGGCAGCTTAACACTGATAACCTCTGGGGTCTATATCAAATCTTTGTGACTAAGTCAGTCTCCTCGCAATTTGCTTTGATGCTAAGAAAACAAAGGTCAGTTAACCAGAATCAAATTAACTTATCAAAGTTGCCAGACAAATGTAGGCCTCACTGAGTCTACAATGAAATACAAATGGTTCATCTATTTCTTACTCTTTCAAACACATTTTGTTCTTATATGTAATATAACATATTTGGCATTTTTACTTTTTCGTTTGCTATGGCATCTTTCCTATAAATGTCATGCATGGAGATACACACAGGAGAAACAATAACTCATCACATATATTGCTAAGGGCCAAGTGAATGACAGAACACAAGATGCAGCATGATGCAGACGCTGGAATGTGGCACAGCAGAGAAGGATAAGAGCGCACTGGGGAAGTGGCAATTGAGGGAGAAGGCAAACATCCCAGAGGCTACAATGCTCAAGGACAGCTACAGTGGTGAGTCTGTGAATCAGAAGGATTTGACACAATGAATACAATATGTCAGACTAAGGAAAATTGAGTATTGTTTTGAAGAGTGTACACCCCATCATATAGGTCAGCAATTAGTTATGATGTGGAAACGTATTTTGTTGAGCACATACTACGCTCTAGGTGTTCTTATGTCCTAAAAGACTTCATAAGCATGATCTCATTTAAAACCCACAATAACCCTATGAGGTAGTACTCATTTGACTCACATTTTATAGTTGATGAAACTGAAGCTCGTAAAATTTAATTAACTTACCCAAAGTCAATAGCTAATAAGCGATACCTCTGGCTTCAGAGTTCAGATTCTTTCAGCTCACTGAAGTGCTGGGACTAGGAGTGAAGCACACAGGACAGGGATGGCAGCATCAAAGGGCAGTGGGCAGTACACGGGTATATGGGAACACTGGGGGGAGTGGAGCAAAGGCAATGAACAGGTGGTTAAAACAATAGTCTGGACAAGCAGTGAGAAGGAAAGTGGAAAGAGAAAGACATGGATGCAATACATCTTTTGATGGAAGAATTACCAGGACTTGAAACTCTAACTGGTTAGAGGGGATGATGGAGAAAACAAGAACCTGGAGGCTGGGCCTACATGTTGGTGGGAAGGCTGTAAAAATTAGGTCTTTAATATAAGCCTGCAGGGAGTGGATGGAAAGGGGAAGGCAGTACAGTCACAGAATGGCAATTGCTGGTGTTGGGTATTGGACGAGTTACACTTTACCACACCACAAGAACTCTGCTAATCCCATAAGGAGTTTCCTTTCAGAGTTTTATGGCCAGTCATACCATTATAGCAGTCATGATTATATTAGCACTTACTATTTTAAGATTTATAAAAATAACATTTTCGTTTCACATTCTCAATCACTCTTTGGGCATTAAACTCAAACTTCCATTTCCCCTGATTTTGTTTGGTACTCTTCTCATTGCATGTTTCTAATTGTTTGAAAAGAACTGTGGTTAATGGGATTTTTGCTTCAATGGATTACTCAGGCTATGACAAATTTTCTCTGTCAATATATTAGCTATACCAGTGGATTTCAAGCTTTTTCGACACAATCCAGCTTTAAAAAAATACCTCACAATCCAGTACACACATTTGTATCCAACTGTTTAGTCCACTAAAATAAAATGGTACTAAAAACAGCAGTTCTGATATTTCTATTCAATTCCATCCCGTTTAAAAATGCTGACTAGATGCAAACTATTATATATAGAATGGATAAACAACAAGGTCATACTGTATAGCACAGGAACTATATTCAATATCTTGTAATAAACCATAATGGAAAAGAATATAAAAAAGAATATACATACACATATAACTGAATCACTTTGCTGTACACCAGAAACTAACACAATGTTGTAAGTCAGCTATACTTCAATAAAGTAAATAAAAAACAAAATGCTGACTAAAACCCACCAAATTGATATCTGTAGTGACCCAAAGATTGAAAAACAGAGAGTTTAACTCAGAGCGCCAAATAAGAGGTAACCATGTGCTCAGCTTGGGCCTCTGGTGCCCAGCACAGAATCTAACACGTAGAGCTTTAGAAATGTTGCAAACAAGAAAGAGGGAAGGAATCACATCTTTTTGGTAGATCATTTATTTTTCTTAAGAAATACCTGGTAAATTCATTGCATGACCATCTCAGTTTATGCCATCTGCAAATTTAGTAAATGTGTTCCCAAGTCCCAGATAATCCCAACTGTAGCATTAATCCAACAGCTACAAC
The DNA here is from genome assembly GCF_028021215.1 of Eschrichtius robustus. Taxonomy (NCBI): domain Eukaryota; kingdom Metazoa; phylum Chordata; class Mammalia; order Artiodactyla; family Eschrichtiidae; genus Eschrichtius; species Eschrichtius robustus. The sequence continues at coordinate 10,263,362 of NC_090827.1, forward strand.
AAATTGGAGTTTAAATCTTCTGAAGGTCATGGACAGGCATAGGAGCTATAGAAGTGGCAAGAGGAGCTTCAGTCTCTTTGGCAAGCACTGTGTCCTGGTGACTTCTGCATTTTCCAGGAAGGGGCCAGGCAAACTGTGTGTGTCTGCGTGTGTGCGTGCAGTGGGTACACTCACACGTGGGTGTAGGGGGAAGAAAGCAACTAACCTAAGAGTAAAGCAGTGCCTTTGTCTGAGAAGAGAACTCAAATAGAAGACAGGTTTGGCCCTGTGATTTGAGTAATAGAACAAAAGCTAGATATCTAATTTTAAAGTTTTACCAATGATGTTTACATTGTATTATTAAAGATATTCTTCTTTTTTTTGAAGTTTTTTTGATATGGACCATTTTTAAAGTCTTTATTGAATTTGTTATAATATTGCTTCTGTTCTATGTTTTGGGTTTTTGGCCCCAAGGCATGTGGGATCTTAGCTCCCCGACCAGGGATGGAACACACATCCCCTGCATTGGAAGGCGAAGTCTTAGCTACTGGACCGCCAGGGAAGTCCCATTTCAAGATATTCTAATCACTAATAAAATAAGAGCATCCTGCCTGCAGTCAGCAGTCGCTCCATGCTAGACGGAGTTAGCACATTCTTTGACCTCAGGTTGTATTTGAGTATTTTGGAATCAGTAGGGAAAAAAAGGAATCAAAACAGATAAAAGACAACAGGATAGCTTTCTTCTTCCTTCTTCAGAACAGATTCGGATTCCCCGACAGTTGGACTAGATTTGCTCTGGCAGCTCTGTGCCCCCTGCTGACGTGCTGAGAATGGCGTCCATCCTTGGAGGAGGGGCGGAATGCAGCCCTTCTTCCTCCTCACTCATTTCCTGCCAGCCCTGCAAAGAGCTCTAGGAAAAATGATTGTGCAACCCCTTCCTTGGCGGTTATTTATTTCTTCCTTAATGAAATAGACCTTTGTTTGCCTCCCTGTCAACGTCACCAGTAATGACGAACTGTAATGTCGTCATCATAATGCAATCTGGGATCCTAATCAGACTGCTTAATATTTGCCAACACATTTCATAAAGAAAAAAAGGAAAACAAAATCCTAATCTGCCTAAGCGATCTTAACAGTGGGTCAGTTTCACGTGGTTCTCTCAGTTCCATAATAAATAATGTCTACAGTTTACCTAGGCCAGGCAGACTTAATTTCAAGGGAAGTTCCTCTGAGCCTTACCTGTCTCAAGAGACTTGAATTCCAGGAAATTATTGCTTAAAAACAGAATTACCTGTCTTGGAGCTCAGAGCTATCTTGTCCCTCTGCCATATAGCAAATAATATAGAGTATTTTTTGTTACTAACAATGAACTACCAACCATTCTTTCATAAATATTTATTGATCACCTACTGTGCACCAGGTATAAACGTGTATAATTGTATTTTATACAGTTTTTACTCCTCTTATTTATTCTATCAACTGTCTATACACTGATCCTTTAAAAATTAATTAAAAAATTTTATCCAAGTATAGTTGACTTACAATATTACATTAGTTTCAGGTATACAACACAGTGATTCAATTATTTTTATAGCTTATACAACATACAAAGTTATTGCAATATTACTGACTATATTCCCTATGCTGTACATTACATGCCCATGACTTTTTTATTTTAGAACTGGTAGTTTTTACCTCTTAATTTCCTTCACCTATTCCGCCCATCCCCTGACCCCCCTCCCCTCAGAGGGCAACCACCACTTTGTTCCATTCTTGTTTCTGTTTTGTTACATTTATTTGTCTTTTAGATTCCACATATAAATTAAAATATACACTGATCTTTAGGTCCCTTTCAGAATATTTATTTTAAAATTATTATAGTTTTGCTAATGATATTCTAATTCACATTTTAATGCAATCTTTCTTAATTATAGATCCCTTTCATTACTTACTATTGCACTAGACACGTCTGTTATTGCCTAGAATTTAGATTTTCCTTTTCCTTATTTATACATGTAGAAAGGCTAGCTGAAAAAGATACCCTCAGTAGTTAGTTTCTTTTTAAAAAATTTTATACAATAGAAATAGACATATTGATATAATATCCTTTTATAAGAACATATAAAAATGGCATGACAGGCCACGGTGACCCATGGGGAAAAGGATAAAGAGAAATTAATTAATTATTTAAATAATTAAACAAGATAGCGTCCTTTACAGACCAGTGCTCATAACCCGAGTTGAGAAACATGATTAATGCAACCACCAACAATAACTATAAGTAAATTTCAGAATATAAAAAATTTAAAGAAGAAACTTAAAAATCCCTAATGTCACTCTGGAAATACCATTAAACTTTTTTTTAAATTAAGACTTTATTTTTAAAAAGCAGTTTAAGGTTTATAGCAAAACTCATAGGAAGATACAGACATTTTTCATATACCCCTAAACCCACACATGCATAGCCCCCGCTATTAACGTCCCCCAGCAGAGTGGTATATCTGTTACAACTGATGAACCAACATGGACACAGCATTATCACCCAACGTCCATAGTTTACATTAGGGCTCATTCTTGGTGTTGTACATTCTGTGGGTTTGGACAAATGCATAATGACGTGTTCCCATCATTGTGGTACCATACAGAGTAGTTTCAGTGTTCTATGGCACTCTGTGCCCCACCTATGCATCTCTCCCCTCCCTGCCCTTCTTTTTCAGTACATGTGCTGCCTCAGTGAGCACCCTCCCTGCCCTTTTAATCCCTGGAAAACACTGATCTTTTTATAATTTTTTTTGATATCTGTGTTTTCTTTTTTTTTTGAATTTTTGAATTTTATTATATTTATTTTTTATACAGCAGGTTCTTATTAGTTATCTATTTTATACATATTAATGTATACATGTCAATTTCAATCTCCCAGTTCATCCCACCACCACCCCCCCGCCACTTTTCCCCCTTGGTGTCCATACGTTTGTTCTCTACATCTGTGTCTCTATTTCTGCCCTGCAAATCAGTTCATCTGTACCATTTTTCTGGGTTCCACATATATGCGTTAATATATGATATTTGTTTTTCTCTTTCTGACTTGTTTCACTCTGTATGACAATCTCTAGATCCATCCACGTCTCTACAAATGACCCAATGTCGTTCCTTTTTATGGCTGAGTAATATTCCATTGTATATATGTACCACATCTTCTTCATCCATTCATTCGTCTGTTGATGGGCATTTAGGTTGCTTCCGTGACCTGGCTATTGTAAATAGTGCTGCAATGAACATTGGGGTGCATGTGTGTTTTGAGTTATGGTTTTCTCTGGGTATATGCCCAGTAGTGAGATTGCTGGGTCATATGGTAGTTCTATTTTTAGTTTTTTAAGGAACCTCCATATTGTTCTCCATAATGGCTGTATCAATTTACATTCCCACCAACAGTGCAGGAGGGTTCCCTTTTCTCCACACCCTTTCCAGCATTTGTTGTTTGGAGATTTTCTGAAGATGCCCATTCTAACCAGTGTGAGGTGATACCTCATTGTAGTTTTGATTTGCATTTCTCTAATGATTAGTGATGTTGAGCATCCTTTCATATGCCCCTTGGCCATCTGTATGTCTTCTTTGGAGAAAAGTCTATTTAGGTCTTCTGCCCATTTTTGGATTGGGGTGTTTAGTTTTTTAATATTGAGCTGCTTGAGCTGTTTATATATTTTGGAGATTAATCCTTTGTCTGTTGATTCATTTGCAAATATTTTCTCCCATTCTGAGGGTTGTCTTTTCATCTTGTTTGTAGTTTCCTTTGCTTTGCAAAAGCTTTTAAGTTTCATTAGGTCCCATTTGTTTATTTTTGTTTTTATTTCCATTACTCTAGGAGGTGGATCAAAAAAGATCTTGCTGTGATTTATATCATAGAGTGTTCTGCCTATGTTTTTCCTCTAAGAGTTTGATAGTGTCTGGTCTTACATTTAGGTCTCTAATCCATTTTGAGTTTATTTTTGTGTATGGTGTTAGGGAGTGTTCTAATTTCATTCTTTTACATGTAGCTGTCCAGTTTTCCCAGCACCACTTATTGAAGAGACTGTCTTTTCTCCATTGTACATCCTTGCCTCCTTTGTCATAGATTAATTGACCATAGGTGCGTGGGTTATCTCTGGGCTTTCTATTGTGTTCCATTGATCTATATTTCTGTTTTTGTGCCAGTACCATATTATCTTGATTACTGTAGCTTTGTAACAGAGTCTGAAGTCAGGGAGTCTGATTCCTCCAGCTCTGTTTTTTTTCCCTCAAGACTGGTTTGGCTATTCAGGGTCTTTTGTGTCTCCATACAAATTTTTAAATTTTTTTGTTCTAGTTCTGTAAAAAATGTCATTGGTAATTTGATAGGGATTGCACTGAATCTGTAGATTGCTTTGGGTAGTATAGTCATTTTCACAATATTGATTCTTCCAATCCAAGAATACGGTATATCTCTCCATCTGTTTGTGTCATCCTTGATTTCTTTCATCAGTGTCTTATAGTTTGGAAAATAGTGATCTTTTTACTGTCTCCATAGTTTTGCCTTTTCCAGAATGTCATATAGTTGGAATTATACAGTATGTGGCCTTTTCAGATTGGCTTCTTTCATTTAGTAGTATGCATTTAAGGTTCTTCCAAGTTTTTTCTTTTCTTCTTAGCATTGAATAATATTCCATTGTCCAGATAAACCATTGCTTACTTATTCATTCATCTACTGAAAGACATCTTGGTTGTTTCCAAGTTTTGGTAATTATGAATAAAGCTGCTATAAGCATCCATGTACAGGATTTTATGTGACTGTCAGTTTTCAGCTTATTTGGGTAAATACCAAAGAGTGCAACTGCTGGATTGTATGTTAAGAGTATGTTTAGCTTTGTAAGAAACTGCCAGACTGTCTTCCAAAGTGGCTGTACCATTTTGCATTCCCACCAGCAATGAATGAGAGTTCCTGTTGGTCCACATCCTCATCAGCATTTGGTATTATTATTTTTTTGGATTTTAGTCATTCTAACTGGTGTGTAGGGATATCTTGTTGTTGCTTTAATTTGCATTTCTCTGATGACATATGATGTGGAACATCTTCTCACATGCTTATCTGCTATCTGTATATCTTCTTTGGTGAAGTATCTGTTAAAGATTTGTGGCCCATTTTAAAATCAGGTTGTTTGTTTTCTGGTTGAGTTTTAAGAGTTCTTTGCATATTTGAATTAACAGTCCTTTTTCAGGTTTGTCTTAGGAAAATATTTTCTTCTAATCTGTAGTTTGCCTTCTCATTCTCTTGACATCATCTTTCATAGAGCATAAGTTTTTAATTTTAATGAAGTTCAGTTTATCAATTTTTTCTTTCATGGATTGTGCCTTTAGTGTTGTATCTAAAAGGTCATCACCATATCCAAGGTCATCTTGGTTTTCTCCTATGTGATCTTCTAGGAGTTTTATAGTTTTGCATTTTACATTTAGGTCTATGATCCATTTTGAATTAATTTTTGTGAAGAGTGTAAGATCTGTACCTAGACTAACTTTTTTGCATGTGGATATCCAGTTGTTCCAGAACCATTCGCTGAAAAGATTATCTTTGCTTCATTGTAGTGCCTTTGCTCTTTTCTTCATGATCAGTTGACTATATTTATGTGGGCCTATATCTGGACTCTAATGACATTTCAATGTTCCATTGATTTATTTGTTCTTTCACCAATACCATACTGCCTTGATTACTGTCGCTTTATAGTAAGCCTTGAAGTTTGGTAGCATCAGTCCTTCAACTTTGTTCTTCTTCAATATTGTGTTGGCTATTCTAGGTCCTTTGCCTCTTCACATAAACTTTAGAATCAGTTTGTCAAGATAACAAAATAACTTGCTGAGATTTCAACTGGTTTTTCATTAAACTTATAGATCAAGTTGGGAAGAACTGACATTTTGCCATTACTGACTCTTCCTATCCATGAACATGGAATATCTCTTCATTTATTTAGTTCTTTGATTTCATTCACCAGAGTTTTGTAGGTTTCCTCATAGATTTTGTACATATTTTGTTAGATTTATACCTAAATATTTCATTTGGGGGGTGCTAACATAAATGGTGGTTAGTTTCTTTTGAAAAACTAGACATCACTCTTATGTTTCTCTACAGAAATAACAGGTAATCTGTTACACATGAGAAGTATATCCTCCCCTCACTCATCCCAAAGCCTCTAAAACTAAAAGAGAAGAAACGTAAATGTATTAGAAAATAATGTGAGTGCACTGCAATCTGTAAAGAAACAGGGAAAGAACAGTTACAGATTATTATTATTGTCAGGCATATTGGCAGTGTTTCCCAGCCTCTTCTCTATTACCCACATGACGGGAATTCAAAGGTGGTGGTATCATCATTTCTTCTACTCTCATTTGTAGAGTGGGTATGTTGGCTGGGTATGTTGGTTGCCTGCCAAGAATCCAGCAGGAGGAGTTTGGCTCCTGCAGCTTTAGTCTGAACATATACTTAATATTCCCATAATGGGGAGAGGAGGGATACATTCATAAAATGATAGATTATAATAATACATGTCATATGTAAGACTGGATACTATAATGTAAGACCGGACACTACAAAGCTCCTAGAGAAAAACATAGGCAGAACATTCTTTGACATAAATCGCAGCAATATTTTTTTGGATCGTCTCCTAGAGTAATGGAAATAAAAGCAAAAGTAAACAAATGGGACCTAATCAAACTTAAAAGGTTTTGCACAGCAAAGGAAACCATAAACAAAACAAAAAGACAACCTATGGAATGGAAGAAAATATTTGCAATTGATGCAACTGACAAGGGATTAATTTCCAAAACACACAAACAGCTCATGCAGCTCAATAACAAAAAAACCCAAACAACCCAATCAAAAAATAGGCAGAAGACCTCAATAGACATTTCTCCAAAGAAGGCATACAGATGGCCAACAGACACATGAAAAGGTGCTTAACATTGCTAATTATTAGAGAAATGCACGTCAAAAATACATGGTTTTGTGAGTACTGGTGAGGTATCACCTCATACCAGTCAGAATGGCCATCATCAAAAAGTCTACAAATAATAAATGCTGGTGAGGGTGTGGAGAAAATGGAACCCTCCTATACTGTTGCTGGGAATGTAAATTGGTACAGCCACTATGGAGAACAGTCTGGAGCTTCCTTAAAAAACTAAAAATAGAGTTATCATATGATCCAGCAATCCCACTCCTGGGCATATACCTGGAAAAGATGAAACTCTAATATTAGAAAAGATACGTGCACCCCAGTGTTCATGGTGCACACAGCCAAGACATGGAAGCAACCTAAGTGTTCACCAAGAGATGAAAGGATAAAGATGTGGCATACACACACACACACACACACACACACACACAATGGAATATTACTCAGCCATAAAAAAGAATGAAATAATACCATTTGCAACAATATGGATGGACCTAGAGATTATCATACTAAGTGAAATAAATCAAAGACAAATATCCTATGATATCACTTATATGTGGGATCTAAAAAGATGATACAAATGAACTTATTTACAGAACAGAAATAGACTCACAGACATAGAAAACAAACTTATGGTTACCAAAGGGGGATGGGGAGGGAGGGATGAATTAGGAGTTTGGGATTAACAGATATACACTACTGTATATAAGACAGATAAACAACACAGTCCTACTGCATCACACAGGGAACTATATTCAATATCATGTAATAGCCTAAATGGAAAGGAATCTGAAAAAGAATATATATGTATGTATATATGTATAACTGAATCACTTAAAAAAAAAGAAAAGAAAAAGGATATGGGTCAAATATGCTTGTTTGGGCAGACCTAAATATAACGCTTTTTTAGTGTCTTTTTTTCCTCTTCAACAGTTCATTCTCATTCATTAGCTTCTCACACAGTTTGGGAAGGGCCTTCAGCCCAAACAAAGAATTTTTCTCCTAGAACCATTAAAGTTGGGGAGTGTTATGACCTCAGAAGTGTCCATTCTCCATCACAGTGGCTTTTGAGGTTACAGCTGAATTCTTAAAATGGCTTCGGAATTGTAGATTCCAGCCCAAACGGTGAAAAGAGTAGCCAGTGTTCCCTCTATTTGTGGGCTAACCTCTCAGGAGAAGTGGCAGATCCCGCCCTTGTGGGGCCTATGTCTAGGTGGGAGGCAAGATGATCCCAGGGGAAGACACAAGAGACCTGCAAGAGCAGAACATCTGTCTGCAAGGGGCAGTCTGTAGTCCACACACTGCGCATGCCAGGGAGGGACCAGGAACCCCAGGGAACACAGGCTGAACTATATTCTACTTCCAAACCACTGTGTTTTCTTGTGCTAACCCAGATGTTGCTCTACGTGGCTGCCTGCCCATTATCACTCCACCTATCAGATCTACAACTTGGCTTTTCCCCTTGTGTCATGGGGACCTTGGAGAGTCAGTCCACAACGGTGACCTTAGATTACTTGTCTGCAGAGAGGAAATTGTCATGTTTCACTGCTGGGCCACTTGCTGGGCCTTAGTCATTCCAAACTCCTTTTTTCTGTCCTCTGTCCTTGGGTGTCTGAGGCTCCTGAGTATAATTTCTTGTCACTAGTTGCTCATTATTTGACTCATAAAGCCCAACCTTCATCACTGCATTCCACCCAGCCTCACGCTGCCATCACTGGTGACCTCGATGTGTATGAATCCCAAAGACTTTCTGCCTTCATCTTAGTTGACCTCTTAGCCACATTCAACATGTGACTATTTCTTCTTTGAAATGTGTGCCTCTCTTGGCCTCCATGACCCGCCGTTTTTCGTTTTCTTCTGTATTTCTCTGCAGTCCTCCTTGGGTAGCTTTTCCTCCTTAGCTCTAACTGCCAGAGTTTTCCCCCTTTTCCTTAAAGGGGATCTTACCTAATCCCACTGCTTTATAACCCACCTTATCAGTTACTTTTAGTGGCAATATTGCTGTGTAACAAACTACCCCAGAGCTCAGTGTCGGACAGCAGTGAGCATTTTCTTCATGAGGAAATTGAGACTCATTGAGAAATGTCACCTTTAGGGGACATAAGTGACATAAGCCTTCAAATCTGATTCTTGGATCACTGCATTTTCTACTGTATTATGAATTTAGAAAGAAAGGAACAATCATATCCATCTCATTTCTATCAGTAGACTGTGTGGAGTTATCACATTTCAAAATAATTTTTTAAAACTCCCCCATATTTTTTCTCCAAAACTCTGTACAAACATGCCATTAATGTCTCTTGTTAACCTTCTTTATTTGAAACTTAAATGAGAGCTTTCATCCATTTGCCACAACTATACTATCATATTCAAATTCTCTTTCTCTCTAAACCATTGTGAATGGTCAATCCCTACGAAAGTATTAATTACATGCGATTTTCAAGTTCAGTATAATATAATGTTATGCCTTTGGAATGAAAGAGGTATCCATTAAGATTCTTTGGTGCCACATAGCAACAGATGATCCTGGTTAGCTTACAGAGAAGGGGGATTTATTGGAATAATAATAACAAACACCTATAGTGCTTACTTTGAGTAGGCACCATTCTAAGCATTAAACTCATTAATTCCTAGAGAACCCTGTATATAGGCACCATTACTAGTCCCACAGATAGGGAAACCAAGGCACAGAGAAGCTAAGTGATAACTTGCTCCAGGTCACGCAGGTAGGATGTGGCCAAACTGGATTTGAACCCAAGCCATGTGGCTCCAGAGTCTTTGGCACTATAGCCTATCAAAGGATATGGGGTAGTCATAGAATTGAAGGAGAGGCTACAGAAGCAAGGTAGAAGAGGGTAGAAGCCAGGGTATGGTAAAGAACTGTCATTGGGATAAGTTAACTCTAATCACCCCCTCCTCCCATCCCCCAAACCCCTGTACCAGTTAAGGCTCCAGATTCAAAGCCCTAGGAGAGAGGCACAATTGACCCTTGCCTGGGGAGGACAGGGCATCTTGTCTAAGAGTTCTAAGGCTGCAAACATAGCAGAACAATCAATTCCCCAAGAGGAAATGGGAACGTTGTTCCAAAAGGACAGGGAATGGATTTGGGAAAGGTAGCCAGCAAAAAATGCCCATTTCATGGAGAATGAAGGAAAGATTTTTATTCATATTAACAAGATGTCCACATAGCAACTGTATGAGAAACCCCTCAACTGCCTTAAGAACATGTCCTCATAGACTCCTTTATTTGTAAGAGATATCCCTACACTTTTCCACCTTCCACCTCTGCCCCAAGGCCACCCTGTAGAACCCATATTTTCCCACTTGAGTTGGATCACAGCATGCTTAAATCCCCATCATTAGGGGAAACCTCTTCCCTAACCCCACGGAGCTACTGACTCCAAGAGATCTTCGATTCCCTCACAATCCAACTTCTTGAAAAGAGTCCACAATCCCTACACGCCTCCCTTGTCCCAAACCTACTATGGTCTTGTTTCTTCCTCTGTCATTCCTGCCACTCCACTGAAACTGGCCTTGCTAAAGCCATCAGTGACTGGATTTTGCCAAAACAAACACTCTTCTCTCCTTACCTCTGCTGACTTCTCAGTAGCATTTGACAGTCTGAGCACTGTGTCCTTCTGGAAGCTCTCTTATCTGTGGTATGCTCTCCCTGGGTTTTCCTCTTTTTTCTACAGAAATCTCCTCTTTAATGCATTCTTTGGTTCTTTTCTCCTCAATTAATTTCCTAAATGTTGGCATTTCCCAGATCGTCTGCTCCTCTCACTTTTTACACTCAACTTGAGGGCCACAATTACTTATATGTTCATGAATCTCAAATCTCAAGGCAGAACTGCCTATTGATCTCCAAAATAGCAGCTCTCCACTTAGAAGTGTTATTGGTACCTCAAATAGGTCCAAAAGTTCATCCATCTTTACCTCTAAGCACGTTCCTCCTCCTTAATTATCTCAGCGAATGTCACCTCCATCTCCTCACACAAGCCAGAAACTTCAAAGCCATTCTTGTCTTTCTCTTCTCCTCCTTCACATCTAACTAGCCACGATGTCTCAGAGATCCTTCTTTCTACATATCTCCTCTATGAACCACCTCTTCTCTAGTCTCCCTGCTGCTGATGTAATGTAGGTGCTTATCATTTCTCGCCAGAATTATTTCAAGGACTTCCTACTTAATCTCTCTGCCTGCAATCTGTACCTTCTTCTCTTCTCCACACTGCTGCCAGAGAGATTTTCTAAAATGTAAATATGATCATGTACCTTCCAGAATTAAAATCCTTCTGTGACACCCACACATTTCATGAGGAAATTCAAATTCCTGAGCTTGGCACACAAAACTCTTTGTGACGAAGTTCCTGTTACCTCTTAAGCCTCATAACTTGTTAGGATTCCCAGAGCCTTTCAATCCAACCGTTGACAAGCATCCATGGTTGCTCAAACATGTCAAGGTCCCCACGTGGCTTTATCCATGCTGCTTCCTATTTCTTGAATGCCCTCTGTACTAGCTGAATACTGTCCCCTAAAATTCAGGTCCACCCAGAACCTGTGAATGTGACCTTAATCCACAACTAGGGTCTTAGTAGATAGAATCAAGTTAGGATGTGTCATAAGAAGAGGGAAATATGGACAAAGACACAGATACAGGGGAGAATGTCCCGTGAAGAGATAGGAGCAGAGATTGGAGTGATGTATTTACAAACCAAGGACTGCTGGCAACCACCAGAAGCTAGGAGAGGGACATGGAACAGATTCTCCCTCAGAGCCACTGGAAGGAACCAACCCTGCTGACACCTTGATCTTGGATTCTAGCCTACAGAACAGTGAGAGACAGATTCCTGTCGTTTCAAGCCACCCAGTTTGCGGTATTTTGTTACGACAGCTCTAGGAAACTAACACGCTGTTCCTAACTCTTTACTCCTTTGTGAACCTCAGTTCAGCTCAGCATCTCCTCCTCTGGGAAGCCTTTTGGAACTTTCCCACCCTAAGTCTTTCCCAGTCCCTGCTTCAGATACCTCCCCTCTGTTCTCTCATTGCCTCTGTGAATATCTCCATTATAATGCATTGCTATGCTGTCCATCGTTGTTATTTATTTTTTTCCTTTGTTTTTCTTTGTTAGGCAGTAAGCTCTGAGAGAGTATAGAGAGGGTGCCTACATGGCAGCCCCAGTATCCTACATGGCACTAACAAGAGAAAAAATACATGCAGTTAACATTGGTATAAGTTAACATGCCTCAAAAGAAGTGTGATTTTATTTCCTTCAAGTAGAAAGTTACAAATCATCAAGTAGAGTGGATATAAATTAATGGGAAAAATAAGATCTCACATAAGACCAACAAGGTGCAATGTATTGCCAACAAAATTACTTTAACATAAAGGAAGAGCTTTTTCTGTTATTGAAGTTAATTTCATTCACTAGCAACGATGAGAATTATGTCCATGTTATCTCAAATCATGAATTGTTTGCTTTGCATTTTTATTTTACTGCTTTGACCAGCAGCTTATAACAAAAATAAATATTATATGATTATCTAGGTAATAGAAATATCCTTTTCAAACAATAAAATAAATGGAAGCCGGGAAAGTTTACATCATGCCTTGTCAGCCTGACCATGAGCAGTTGCAGTCTCTCTCTTGCTTCAGCAGTGTGCAGCCTTCATTGGGACAAGCCCACAGGTTTATAAGAGTTCATTAGGAAAGGATCAATGCAAAGTGTGTAGGATGCTAGCCTGAGAACTTACTTGTCAGATGTGTTGGCACTTTTAATTAAAAATGACCTCTTCATGGCCTGAAGTGGCTTAGTGGGTTATTCCCACTTGGTTATCATGGGAACCATGAATTTACGTCAAAGATCTCACAAATCTGTGGAAATTCGCTTAATAAAGATATAACAAGCTGGACTTGTTTACCTTTAAGAATTCATTAATCTGATTATTTGTCATATATGCAATTATATTACTCTCAGATGGTAATGGAGGCCATTTTTTTCCTAAAAGTGATAAGAACATCAGCTACATCTGTTCAGGCCTAATAAGACCACCTGTTATTAAGATTAACAAAGCTTGCCAAGGGCCTTAGTGTGTTGCTTGTAAAACCTCTTGCTTGATTGAAGGCTATGAGATGAGATTAAAGCAGGGCCTTCGCAGTAATTATTTTTTGTATTCACTCAACTCAGCACAGCTAAATAAAGGGCCTGAAATACTAAACATGAAACATATTACTTTTTTTTAGCTATTCCAAACTGTTTAACATATATTAGTGCTGAGCCTCTGGTAAGTACTAGAGAGACACAAAAATGAGCAAAACTCCATCCCTGCCTATAGGGGTTGGCATCTGCTGGGGAGAGAGGCAATTTCAGTGCCAGAGATTTCAACAGGAGCCCAAGAGGAGCATCAGGAACACTGTAAGTAACCACACAGGTCATGGTACACACAAGGACAGCTCCAAGTTTAATGAGCAGTGAGGGGGAAGGAGAAATAGTAAGGCACGAGGCATAAAAGGTGGAAATAATGTTATTTATATATGTGACATTTAAACATGTATATTAACTCCTTAATTAATTCATCAAACATTTATCAAGCTTTTGCTATGTCCCAGGCACTGACAATATCATGATAAGTATATACCAGTCCTCACTTTCAAGAAGTTCCTCTCTAGTGGGGGAGGCAGAAACACAAAGGGATGATTGGAATATAACGTAATGAGCTCCATGAAAGAATAAGGTACAGGGCATGAGGAGAGCACACTGCTGGTGCAACTGAGTGAGGGCCTACCTAGGGATTCTGAGTGTAAGCGACAGCAAAGTTGCCTTGAAAGTCAAGCAGGAATCCTCAAAAAAATATTAGCAAACCAAATCCAACAATATATAAAAGAGGTCATACACCATGATCAAGTTGGACTTATTCCAGGGACACAAGGATGGTTCAATATTTGCAAATCAATCAATGTGATACACCACATTAACAAATGGAGGGATAAAAATCACATGTGCATCTCAATAGACACAGAAAAGGCATCTGACAAAATTCAACATCCATTCGTGATAAAGACTCTCATCATGGTAGATATAGAGGGAACATATCTCAACATAATTAAGGCCATTTATGACAAACCATGGCTAACATCATACTCAGTGGTGAAAAACTGAAAGCCTTTCCTCTAAATTGAGGAATAAGACCAGGATGTCCACTTTCTCCACTTCTATTTAACATAGTATTGGAAGTCCTAGCCATGGCAATTAGACAAGAAAAACAAATAAAAGTAATAATAATAATATAATAATAAAATTTGGATAAATTGGAAGGGAAGAAGTAAAACTGTCACTATTTGCAGATGACATGATACTTTATATAGAAAACCCTAAAGTCTCCACCCAAAAACTATTAGAACTTATAAATGAATTTAGAAAAGTTGCAGGATACAAGATTAACATACAGAAATCTGTGGCTTTTCTATAAACCATTAATGAATTATCAGAAGGAAGAGTAAAAAAAAATACTGTTTAAAATTGCATCAAAAAGAATAAAATACCTAGGAATAAACTTAACCAAGGAGGTGAAAGACCTATATTCTGAAAACTGTACACTGATGAAGGAAATCGAAGATGGTACAAAGAAATGGAAAGATATCGCATGCTCTTGAACTAGAAGAATTAATATTGTTAAAATTACTCAAAATAATATACAGATTTAATGCAATCCCTATCAAAATACCCATGACATTTCTCATAGAACTAGAACAAATAATCCTAAAATTCATATGGAATCACAAAAGACCCTGAATTGCCAAAACACTCTTGGAAAAGAAGAACAAAGCTGAAGGTATCACCCTCCCAGGCTTCAGACTATACTACAAAGCTACAGTAATCAAAACAGTGTGGTACAATAATCAAAACAGTGTTTTTGTACTGGTACAAAAACAGACAAATAGACCAATGGAACAGAATAGAGAGCCCAGAAATAAACCCATGCACCTATGGTCAATTAATTTAGGGCAAAAGAGGCAAGAATATACAATGGAGAAAAGGCAGTCTCTTCAGCAAGTGGTGCTGGGAAAACTAGACAGTTACAAGTAAAACAATGAGATTAGAACATTTCCTCACACCATATACAAAAATAAACTCAAAATGGATTAAAGACCTAAATGTAAGACCATAAGCCATCAAACTCGTGGAAGTGACATTAGGCAGAACACTCTTTGACATTAATCGTAGCAATAGTTTTTTTGATCTATCTCCTAAGGCAAAAGAAATAAAAGCAAAAATAAACAAATGGAACCTAATTAAACTTAAAAACTTTTGCAAAGCAAAGGAAACCATCAACAAAACAAAAAGACAACCTACGAACTGGGAGAAAATTTGCAAATGATATGACTGACAAGGTGTTAATATCCAAAATATATAAATAGCTCATATAATTCAATATCAAAAAAACCCAAACAACCCAATCAAAAAATGGGCAGAAGACCTCAATAGACATTTTTCCAAATAAGACAAGCAGATGGCTAACAGGCACATGAAAAGATGATCAACATAGATAATTTACTAGAGAAATGCAAATCAAAACTACAGTGAGATATCACCTCACACCTGTCAGAATGGCTATCATCAAAATGTCTACAAATAACAAATATTGGTGAGGATATGGAGAAAAGGGAACCCGTGTACATTGTTGGTGGGGATATAAATTGGTGCAGCCACTAAGGAAAACAGTATGGAGGTTCCTCAAAAAACTAAAAATAGAGCTACCATATGATCCTGCAATTCCACTCTGGGTATATATCCAAAAAAAACAAAAACACTAATTCAAAAAGATATATGCACCACAATATTCATAGCAGCACTGTTTACAATAATCAAGATATGGAAGCAACCCAAGGGTCCATCAACAGAGGAATAGATAAAGAAGATGTGGTATATATATATATATATATATATATATATATATATATATATATATATATATATGAAATATATAATGGAATATTGCTCAGCCATAGAAAAGAATGAAATTCTGCCATTTGCAGCAACATGGATGGACCTAGAGAATATTATGCTTAGTGAAATAAGTCAGACAGAGAAAGACAAATACAGTATGATATTATATCACTTATATGTGGAATCCAAAAAATAAAACAAATGAATGTAAGTAGCAAAACAGAAACAGACTCACAGATATAGAAAAGAAATTAGTGGTTACTATTGGGGAGAGGGAAGGGGGTGGAAATTAGGGGTATGGGATTAACAGATACAAACTACTATGTATAAAATAGATAAGCAGCAAAGATAGATTGTATAGCACAGGGAATTATAGCCATTGCCTTGTAGTAACTTTTAATGGAGTATAATCTGTAAAAAGTCCTGAATCATTACGCTGTATACCTGAAATTAATATAATATTGTACATCAACTGTATCTCAATTTAAAAAAAAAAGAAAGTTGAACAGGAGTTGTCAGCGAAGGGGAGAGGGCATTTCACGTGCACATGAACAACATGTAGACAGATGTACAGAAGCGAGAGACAGTCTGTTGGGAGGAGTGATTGAGGGTGGGACGGGGTTGGAACAACTTGTAGTTGAGCATTGCTGGAGCTCCAGATCCAAGGCCGATAGCACAAAGCAGCCATCTGTCAAGGGAGGAAGCTAAAGGGAGTAACGAAACAAGACTGCTCTGGGCCTTGTGTGGCATTTCCCCAGGTCACAGAGGGCTGGACGGGGCAGGTGTGTGGAGATTGGAGGCAGAAGGACCTCTCAGAAGGCGACTGCAGGAGGTACTGAGAGAACCAGGGTAGTGGTCACAGGAGTAGAGGGGAAGGGATTGGTCTAGAAATACTAGAAGAGGTGAAATCTCCTGTGCACCATGGTTGACTAGATGTGAAGGACAAGTTAGCAGGAGGATCCAAGGTGTCAAGATGAGGCAGAACGGTGGTATCAGGATGCTACGGCAAATGCTATTATGGATGTACTCATAGGGTACCACATATGTCTGTGAGGGAAGGGACCCCACCCACCTTGAGGAGGGTTCTGGAAAGCTGTGCTGAGCAGGATGGCCCCTGAGCTGAGACCTGAAGGGTGAAGAGTTAGCCGTGTGTTTGGGGCTTCCCTGGTGGCGCAGTGGTCGAGAATCTGCCTGCCAATGCAGGGGACACGGGTTCAAGCCCTGGTCTAGGAAGATCCCACATGCCGCGGAGCAACTAGGCCCGTGAGCCACAACTACTGAGCCTGCGCGTCTGGAGCCTGTGCTCCGCAAGAAGAGAGGCCGTGATGGTGAGAGGCCCGCGCACCACGATGAAGAGTGGCCCCCGCTTGCCACAACTGGAGAAAGCCCTTGCGCAGAAACGAAGACCCAACACAGCCAAAAATAAATTAAATTAAAAAAAAAAAAAAAAGAGTTAGCCGTGTGAAGGAAAGGATGGATGGAAGGAGGTCACTCAAGGCAAGGAAACAGCATAAGCAGAGGCAGGAGACTGAACGCAACACATTAGAGTACTAGGAGTTCGGAGTTACTGTGTCCCTTACCTTCAGGAAACATTTCTCTGTGTGAGAGCCTACATTAGCACGGTTGTTTAGAGTGTGCTTCTAGAATCAGATGATTTGGATTCACACCCAGCTTGCCACTTATGAGCTGCATGGCCTTGGGTAAATGACTTAACTCCTCCGTGCCCGAGGCTTATCACACAGGGATGGAAAGAGAGGTCGTTGTGAGCTCTTAGAAGAGAGCTTGGCACACAGTGTTGGCTAGCAGCAGCAGCAGCATAAGTAGTATTAGTGATGGTCACAGTACAATTGCTTGTACTTTCTTACTAATGTAAACTCACTGCCAGGTGACCTTCCATGTCCACTGCCCGTTCCCCACCTCCCGTCTCTCACTCCATCCACTCCAGAATCACAGAATAACAAAAAGATCATGGTCCATAACTTGACATTTTAATTATGAAAATGTGTCGGCAACCTCAGGCTGCATTGCAAAGATCTCAGTTCTCTACTCTGTCATCCAATGCACTTCTTTTTACTTTTCTTAAATCTAACTATGTCCTTTCTCCATAATTATTCCTAAAAGAAATTACTCAAGATTCCCTGTACATAAACTGAAAGTAAGTCAGCATCCAAGAATTGGCGGAGGAACTGGTGTTTGAGAGGAAAACACTATGAACAAGTAGCTTGTTAGAACATCCACTCTTTGCCTAAATCTCTAACTCTGCTGCTCCAACTGCTTAATTTATCCTCAGTGGAAAAGGAAGTCATACACTAGCTCTCCATTTAGATTCATCATTGTCTAGCTTGACTTCATCAGTTGCTAATCTTTTCAGCTCTCTCCCTTTTCCTTTTGCAAAATATATCTTTTTCCTTAACTTTTAGACATTTTACTTTTGGTTGAGGTTGCTCAATTACACTCATTTTTTTGAATAGAAGGAATATGTTTTCCTGATGTAAATATACATAAAAATTAAGAGGACATGATGCTTGAGTAGTTGTCATATTGGCTG
The DNA here is from genome assembly GCF_028021215.1 of Eschrichtius robustus. Lineage (NCBI taxonomy): Eukaryota > Metazoa > Chordata > Mammalia > Artiodactyla > Eschrichtiidae > Eschrichtius > Eschrichtius robustus. Next base: position 10,281,789 of record NC_090827.1, read on the forward strand.
AATGTTTTAACAAGAGCAATGAAAAGAAGTAGAAGTCAGGAAGGACACCAGTTTGCAAAATACGAAGATGTTCATTTCAAAAGCTGAACTTGCTTCAACGAAAGTATGGTTTTTGCTGATCATCTTGTTAAAGTTATACAGATGATAGTATCGGGTGGGTGATGTTCATTATAACCACTGTATAATGATGATCCCAAAAATCTTGTCCTCAACTTTTTGATTCTTCGTGCTCTGGCTGGGGCTGGTTTCAGAACAGCTTTGATATTTCTTTTTCAGCCAAATTCACCTTTCATTGGTGCTTTCCTATATTCTGTCTTGATCACATGGGATATACTTTCTTTTCATCTGAGAATCTACCTATTTGGAAAGCTTACTTTAAAAAATACTAATGTTCTTTTGTCTTTCTTTTTCATGTTTTAAAAGTGACTCCGATTTAAATGTATTTCCATTTCCTATGTACATCTCCTCTTATACATTAATTTCCTATTTTTATTTTATCCCTTATCATTAGTTCCAGGAGCTTTTTTACTTTCATAATGAGTAGAAAACAAAAATCTCAAGGAAGAAAAATCACCAAATACTGACAGGGAAATATATGCTTTATCTCATTACATTAAAGATACCTTAAATATGGTAAAAACCTTAGATACAATAAAGCCACTTAAACAAAAAAACTCAACTGTTAATTTTAAAAGGATTTGAACAGTAGTACCACAAAAATACTTACAAAGCAAATTATTATTTTTTTAATCTACTACTCTCGTCTCAAATTCCTGAAGAATTCAGTACTGAACTCAATGGAAAACTGAACTGAATTCAATAAACATTTACTGGGAATTCCTATGTATAGGGCATTACGTTAAGTTGGGGGGGGCTATGCAAAGATATAGAAAGATATAGAAAAGCTGGCTGATATGCTCCACAATTGACCATTTTAGGGAAGATATACCCCTAAGGACAACTATAATACTAGGCACGTAAAGGAAAGTGCTATGGGAGTACAGGAGGGCAAATGTTCAATTGACACTAGAGTGAACTTCAAAGGCTTTTTGGAAGTGCTGGGTAAGATTTTTTAAAATACATACATATAATGTTATTTCCTTAAGCCTTGACATTTTGGGGTTATATGTTATTAGAAGTTAGTCTACTCTGGCTTATATATTTAAACTGACTAAATTGGACTGTGTGCTATTTCCTAGCACATGGTAAAGATCTGAGTTGGGCTTTTAAAGTTGAGCTTTGGGGCCAAAAGGGGAAAGCCTAAGGAAAGGTTCAACGATGGTAAATTATAGACTTACTGTGGTCCATTATGCCTGGAACTTGAGTATATGAAGGAGGAGAGCTGGGAGTAGTGTATAAACAGGGTATGTGTTGGGACACTCACTGGGAAACATGGCTCTAGGCCCAAGTCTATTATGGATAGATTTCAATGCCAGTGAAGAAACTGAATTTTATTCTAGAAATTATTTCAAAGTTCCATACTTTGAAGTAAGTGAAAAATAAATGACTCCATTAACTAAAATGTGGAACGAAAGTAGAAAAAGAAATGTGTATGTTTAGAAATGTTTGAAAATTTAGAAAATCATAATAAATCCTGAAGTTAAGCAAGATTGATGGGCCAATTCCATGATAATACTGAGTTTTACTGATTACTGTAAAGATAGAAGAAAATTTGCCTTGGTTTCAGTGTTGGGACAGAAACTTATATCAAATGATGACAAAAAGGTGTTATCAATTTCCTTGGGAGGTCCCACAATTTTTTAAATTGACATATAGTTGACCTACAATATTATGTTAGTTTCAGGTATACTACACAGTGATTCGACATTTGCATACATTATAAAATGATCACCACCAGTCTAGTAACCATCTGTCACCAAAGTTATTACAATATTATCCACCATATTCTTATGCTGTATATTACATCCCAGTGGCTTATTTATTCTATAACTGGAGGTTTGTACCTCTTAATCTCCTTAACCTATTTCACCCCCCCAATCCTTCCCCTCTAGCAACCACCCATTTGTTCTCTGTATCTATGAGTGTTTTCATTTCGTTTTGTTTTGCTTTTTAGGTTCCCATATGTAAGTGAGATCATATGGTATTTGTCTTTCTCTGACTTTTTTCACTTAGCAAAATACCCTCTAGATCTATCGATGTTGTCGAAAATGCCAAGATTTCATTTTTTATGGCTGACTAATATTCTATTATATATTCAGTTGACTCTTGAACAACATTGGGTTGAACTGCTCAGCTCCACTTACATGCAGATTTTTTTCATTAAATAAAGTGCTACACAATCTGTTTGGTTGAATTCACAGATGTAGAACTTGAAGATAAGGAGGGCTGACCATAAAGTTATATGCAGATTTTCAACAGCATGGGGGTGGGGAGGTCAGTCTTCTATCTCTCGTTTTGTTCAAGGGTCAACTGTACATATAACATCTTCTTTATCCATTTATCTACTGATGAACACTTAGGTTGCTACCTTAGATATTGTACGTTATGCTGCAAAAAACATTGAGGTTCATTTATCTTTTGAAATCAGTGTTTCATTTTCTTTGTGTAAATACCCAGAAGTGAAATTGCTGGATCATACGGAAATTCTATTTTTAATTTTTTGAGGAACCTCTGTACTGTTCTCCATAGTGGCTGCACCAATTTACATTCCCACCAACAGTGCACAAGAGCTCCCTTTTCTCCACATCCTCCTCAACACTTGTTATTTGTGTCTTTTTGATGATAGCCATTCTTACAGGTGTGATCACATTGTGGTTTTGATTTGCATTTCCCTAATGATTTGTGTCTGTTGGCCAACTGTATGTTGTCTTTGGGAAAATGTCTACTCAAGTCATCTGCCCATTTTTCATTTGCGTTTGTTTGTTTGTTGATGATGAGTTGTATGAGTTCTTTGTATATTTTGGATAATAACCTCTTATCAAACATATCGTTTGCAAATAATTTCTCTCAGTTGGTAGGCTGCCTTTTCGTGTTGTTGATAGTTTCCTTCACTGTGCAAAAGCTTTTAAGTTTGATGTAGTCTCATTTGTTTATTTTTGCTTTTGTTTCCCCTGAGAACAGATCCAAAAAAATATTGCTATGATTTATGTCAGAGTGTTCAGCCTCTGTTTTCTTCTAGGAATTTTATGGTTTCAGGTTTTACATTTAAGTCTTTAATCTAATTTGAATTTTCATGCATGGTGTGAGAGAGTAGTCTGGTTTGATTCTTTTGCATGTAGCTATTCAGTTTTCCCAGCACAATTTATTGAAGAGGCTGTCTTTTCCCCATTGTATATTCTTGCCTCCTTTGTTGTGGATTTATTGCCCATATAAGTGTGGGTTCATTTCTGGGCTCTCTATTCTGTTCTACTGATCTATGTGTCTGTTTTTATGCCAGTAACATACTGTTTTAATGACTGTCTTGTTGTGGTCCTCTTTGGGTTGACCCTGTTTAGGACTCTGTACTTCCTGGACCTGGATGTCAGTTTCCTTTTTCAGGCTGGGGAAGTTTTCAGCTATTGTATCTTCAAATATGTTCTCCACCCATTTCTCTCACTCCTCTCCTACCGGCACCTATAATGAGAATGTTAGTACACTTGATGTTGTCCCAGAGGTCTCTTGAACTGTCCTAGCTTCTTGTTTTTGTTTTTCTGTTTGGTTTCCATGTTTTCCACTACAGTTCTCTTGAACTTTCCTAGTTTCTTGTTTTTTTCTGTTTGATTTCTGTGATTTCCACTACTCTGTCTTCTGGTTCGCTAATACGTTCCTCTGTACCATCTAATTTACTGTTGATTCCTTCTAGCGTATTTTTTATTTCAGTTGTTGTATTCTTCAGCTCTGGTTCTTTACATTTCGTAACTCTTTCTTGAAATTCTCATTGTGTTCATCCATTCTCCTCCCATGATTGGTTAGCATGTTTATGATCATTACCTTGAATTACTTATCAGGTAGATTTCTTACCTCTACTTGTTTAGTTCTTTTTCTGAAGTTATGTCTTGTTCCTTCATTTGGAACATATTCCTCTGTCTCCTCATTTCACCCAATTCTCTGTGATTATTTCTGTGTGTTAGGTAGGTGGGCTATATTTACTGATCTTGGAGAAGTGGCCTCGTGTAGAAGATGTCCTATGGGATCCAGTGGCCTGCTCCACTCTGGCCACCAGAGCCATATGCTCTAGGGGTGCTCCCTCTATGTGCACTGTGTGCACCTTTCTGTTACGGCAGAACTGACTACTGTGGGCACACTGGTAGTTGGGGTGGGCTTCCTGTGCAGTTGGCTACATGGCACAGGGGGCCATGGGGTTGGTGCTGGCCTGCTGGAGGGTGGAGTTGGGTCCCTATGCAGCTGTCTGCATGACCCCACAGAGCTCAGGGCTGACACTGGCCTGCTGATGGGCAGGGCTGTGTCCCTAGTATTAATAGGTTATAGGGAGAATTCCAAAATAGTGCTTGCCAGCACTGGTGTTATCACGGTAGAATGAGATCCCAAAAATGGTTGCTGCCAGCATCTTCATACCCAGGGGGAGTCCCAGTTGCCTCCCGTTTCTCCAGGAGGCTCTCCAAGATCAGCAAGTGGGTCTGACCCTGGCTCCTTTCAAACTACTGCTTCTGTGTCGGGACTCAGAGTATGAGATTTTGGGCACACCCTTTAAGAGCAAAGTCTCTTGTTTCCTACGGCCCTTGGGCTTTCCTGAACATAAGCCCCCTGGTTTTCAAAGCCAGATGTTCTGGGGGCTTGTCTTCCTGGTGCAGGACCCTCAAGCTCAGCCCATTGTAGGGCTTGGACCCTTTGCTCCTTGGGGAGGACCTCTATGATTGTTATATTCCTTCCATTTGTGGGTCATTAGTCCAGGGATGTGAGTTCTGACTACACTGTGTGTCTGCCTGTCCTACCCATTTTGCTGTGGTTCCTTCTTTGTGTCTTTAGTTGTGAAAATTTTTTTCTGTTAGTCTTCAGGTAGTTCTCATAGATAGTTGCTCTGTAAGTAGCTGTAAGTTTGGTGTGTCTGTGGGAGGAGGGAAGTTCAGGGTCTTCCTGCTCTGCCATCTTGGCCACCTTCCCTCTACAGTTTTTTTTAATTAATTAATTAATTAATTAATTAATTAATTAATTAATTAATTATGGCTGTGTTGGGTCTACGTTTCTGTGCGAGGGCTTTTTCTAGTTGCGGCAAGCGGGGGCCACTCTTCATTGCGGTGCGCAGGCCTCTCACTATCGCGGCCTCTCTTGTTGCGGTGCACAGGCTCCAGACACGCAGGCTCAGTAATTGTAGCTCACAGGCCCAGTTGCTCCGCGGCATGTGGGATCTTCCCAGACCAGGGCTCGAACCCGTGTCCCCTGCATTGGCAGGCAGATTCTCAACCACTGCGCCACCAGGGAAGCCCCCCTCTACAGTTTTTGATTAATCATTTGAACACATGGAATAATGTGCCACTGAATTTCAGAGCCACAAGGATCTTGAAAGACCACAGCATCCTGCGCCTTGCCTTGGACAGTTTTCCCCAGAGTTACTGCAGATGTCCCTGAGCCTTTTCTGCTTTCTCACTACGTTTCCTTAATTGTGTACATTTGTACGTTTTCAAGGTGGCTGGTTTGAGATGAGATGCAAGATGTGATCCTGGAAGAGAGGGGTTTCTTTGTTTTGTTTTTTGTTTTTCTTTTCGTTTTAAAAGCAAACTGGTTTTTACCTGAAACAAAGCAGAGATGCTCAGCCTCTTAGATAAAAATTTAAAAAATAATTGGCATGGCACATATAGATTTTATGATTGTTCTATGCTGTCCTGATCACTTATTCTTTAAGACAAAGTAAAAGTGTATACATCAAACCAATATTCTTTTAATTTTTTTTACCTTCACTAGTGATTTTCTGGGTAAACTAAGTTTACATTGCCACCTTCAGGATTGAAATGTTGCATTAATTCCATATAAATGATACATTCCACATTAGGGCAGCGGGAAGCAAATGGGAAAGCTCTTCTTACCCCGGGTTCCTTTGCTATGATTTAACTTTGGCAGGGATGGGAGAAATGTTTTTCGTGCAGGGCACCTTCATGAGTTACTGAAAAACAATATGCTCTTGTCAGGACAGTACGGAGCTCTTCTGAAACCGGGGTGGAACTAGGTTTTACGCTTTAAAGGTTGGGAGATGTTATTGTGCAGCAAATTTAGCCTATGATTTACTTTTAAGAAAGGAACATCACACATATGCAAAATTCACAAGGCTTGGGTTACATTTTTTAAAATTCCTAAAGGATACTGAAAACGGGAATTAATTTCCAGGAGCAATGCTAATAATACCTCCTATTTTAAGCCTATTAAGTATATTGCACTACATACTGTTTCTTATTTATTCTCCACAAGCCAGCAAAGAAAGTATTATTTTCTTAAGTTCAAAATGAGGAAACTCAATTTTATTCCTCATCTGTCTAGAAGACGGTTTTCCCTGCTGACGCCCACCTCTTCCTGACACTCTTCCTTGTTGACTTTCATGTCCACTTTTGGATGGTCCCTTTGTAGCCTTAGATCAAACTTTTTCCTTTCCTGACCCTTATATCTGGGTTTTACTAGGAATTCTTCTCTTCAGTCCTCTTCTTTCCTGTCCTTGGAAATCTCTTTCACACTTAGGGTATCTAACGGTGCTGACCTAATGGCTGTAATTTCAGGCACCACTTTTTCCCCCAACATTGCGTCCTTCTCCATTTTATAGCTGTGGACCTGCATGTCATGCCAGTATCCCAAACTTAACATCCAGCCTAGGATTGGACATCAGTCAATCAATGCCAAAATGAACTTTCCCTCTTGACAGCTCTGTTTCTGTTAATGGCACCAGTGGTCTCCCGGCCAGGTCTGGCTTAAAATCCTGTAGTGATTTTGACAGTTTCAGCTCCCTTATCCCCTATAATCATGCAGTCACCAATTCGTGTCACATCTCTGCCAGAAATATTTGCAACTTTCTTTCCGATAGCCGAGACTCACATTTATATAGCTCTTTAAAATATACAAAGCTCCCACAAATATTCTTTCTTATAATTTCCACATTAACCTCATAGATACAAAGATTGAGGCTTCAGAAACTTATGTGATTTGTCCCATAGCTTAGTGGCAGAGTTAGGACTTGATCCCAGGGCTTCTGACTTCTGCAACCCCTGCCTTCTCTAAGTCATGCTTGAGCTGGTGTAGGTGCCTCAGGTGTGGTCTTTCTGCTTTGCTCCAGTACAGCTTATATAATCACTAATATTCACTGTCTCATAATCACTGTCAAGTGACATTGTTTTAAAACAGACTGATCATATCATTCTCAGCTCAAAATCCTTCAGTGGCTTCCTATACTGAAAAATGTTCAGAAGAACACTTCCAGTTTGATTTCAACACCGTTTTGGAACATTGCTTCCCCCAAGCACCCTATACTCCAGCCAAACTGAACAAGTCTCAGTTTCTCAAACATACATGTCTCAAGCATTTGCCTGCATTCTTGTGCTCAGGCCATGTACCCCTAGAGTGTGTTCTCTGTCTCTGTTTTTTCTTTCTCTTATTAATTAATTCAGAAATATTGATGTATCAATAGTGTATCAGGGACTGGACTAGATATGGGGGAAAACTAGTAAACAAAACAGAAAAGACCCATTTCTCAAAGAGCTTAGGAACTAAGAATGTTAAAGTTCAGGACAAACGCCACCCTCTCCGCAAAATAACCTTTCCTGATGCTTCCTGGCAGGAAGTGATGACTTCCTCCTCTCAACAGCCATAGTACAGTGAGAAAACCTCTATTATAGGATTTATCATAATCTGATTGAATTATAGTTACTGAGTCACATGTCTTATCTCTCACCCTAGGTTGTAAACTCCATCTCTGACAGATTCTAAGTAGCCTGGTATCAGCGCTCACAGCATGTAGAACAGCACTTCCCATATTATAAGACCTTAATAAATCAGATTGTGAATAATTACTTTCAGGGTCTGTGAATATGAGATTGGGGAAAAAGGGGGGCGCAGCCCATTTACACACAGACAGCAGATGACACGGAAGGCTCATACTACTCTCACACACATCCACCGGATGGTTAACATAACATCATTTTAAGCAACAGAATGCTCAGCTGATATCCAGGGCCTCCCTCCATTTAAAGAGAGTTTTGAGATCTAAACTAACCCGAGATTTCTGGACATCAGAGCACAAATCTGTTCAATCTGCACATTTTTCTGTGTCAATAAACAGAGAATAGGATTAGCATCTTCTCCATATGGCCTGCTTTTCTGATTTCAGAACCAGGAGGATGTTAAAATTTGGACCATGATTCGAGGCTAAATTTATTTTTTAAGAATTAAAAAAAAATTATGTACAGTAAGATTTTCTTTTTTTGGTATACAGTTCTGTGAGTTTTGACAAATACATCGTTGTATAACCACCACCACAATCAAGATATAAAACTATCCTATCATCCCCCAAAGAAATTCCTTTGGGAACTGACTATTCCACTGTAGTCAAACTGTCCCCCACTCATCTGTGCTCTACTCCTGGTTTTGTTTTTTCCCGATTGTCATGTGATGATAAAAGTACAGAACTGTTTCGGGCTGCCTTCTTTATTTGGCATAATATATGTGAGGTTCATCTGTGTTGTGTATATCAATAGTTTGTTCCTTAACACTGCTGGATAGTATTCCATTGCACAGGTGTGCCACTGTCTGTTTATTCATTCTCTAGTTGAGGGATATTTTAAGTATTTCCTGTTTTTGGTGATTATGACCGAGAAATAGGTCTTTGTGTTACCATAGGTTTTTATTTCACTTAAGTAAATAGGAGTGGAATTGCCAGGTCAAATGGTAAGTGAATGTTTAACTTTATAAGTAATTGCCAGATTTTCCATAGTAGCTGTACCATTTTGTATTCCTACTAGCAGCATATGAGAGCTCCAGTTGCTTCACATTCTTGCCAACCCTTGGTATTGTCAAGTTTTTTTGTTTCTTTGTTTTGTCTTTGTCATTCTAGATGTATAGTGTGGAACAGAATTTTAAAACTTCATCTTTTTAGAACCATAATATTTCCATTTCCATATTAAGCACACACTTAACACTTCCTCCTCTCCCTTTGCTTGAATCTCTGTGTTCTCTCTCCTACTAGATTGCAGATTCATTAGTGGATAAGGAGTAAATGCTAGCCACCTGTGTAAATATGATGCACTGTTACCCCAGCCCAAGTGCAGAGATTTGCAACAATAGGCCAATACCACATGCTTCTTCAATAAATGCATCTCTATGATCAGATTAGATCAACACACACAACAATACAACTAATGCATCCAAAACGTAAGATAGTATTGCCTAATTTCATCAGTTGTTGTATACCACAGGAATTTTTATAAAACTATGCATTTTCCTTCCTTGTTATGGATATTTCCATTTTTATTTGTGTAAACTATAGATTTTTGTTTTCTTGCTTTACTAAGCAGTAAATTAGAAAATATGGTTAGCATGGCAAAATATGGTTGTGATCTGTTTTTTGACAGATTTCTTGTGCGTATATGAAAGACAAGATTTTTCTTCCTAGTACTTAAGTAAGGGATAATGGATTATTTATTTATAATTTATTTTTTGAGTTAGATCACTTACTTGTATGTTAATGTGTTTTTTAAGTGAGAGAGAAAACAGTTGGAATTACAAGGGGTACCCAACTGTAGACATCATTTATCAAGTGAGTTGGGGGCCAAAAAAAAAAGGGGTTGAGAGTCACTGATAATGACTCAAAGAATCTCAAAAGTGGAATAAGTCTCAGAAGCTCTGAAGGCCAACCTCCCAGTCATTGCAGGAATTCTGGCTATAGCAGCTGGTTGAATACTTCTACCATTAATAAGCTCACCACTTCATATAGCACCACTGTATACATCCTTACAAGCAAAAGAGTCTCAAAGATAGCGAGGGTGGGAGGGAGGGAGAGGCAAGAGGGAAGAGATATGGGGACATATGTATATGTATAACTGATTCACTTTGTTATAAAGCAGAAACTAACACACCAGTGCAAAGCAATTATACTCCAATAAGATGTTAAAAAAAAAAAAGGCTCAAAGAAAAACAAAAAATAAAGAAAAGAAACATCGGGAAGGCAGCTTCTCTCTCTAAACGAGCTTTTGCTTTTCTGTAACATAATATTATACGAACCTTCTGTAGCACCTACAGAAATCTAAAAATGGAGTTTGGTATCTACTGTGGCAGAAAATATGTTTATCGTTATATCACCCAGACATGTGCTGAGTTAATCTCATTAACTTTTATATTGCAAGATGATATATATTTTGAAGAGATGAGCTCAGTGGCTTAAATGACATAAATCTTGGAACTTTTTTTATAAATACTCCTTCTGAAGCTTTAGGTTTTGAGTGTAAGTAAACCAACAACTTATAGTTGTGTATAGAAGAAAATTTGTATAAAATAGAATAAAACGTCTGCAACGTAATCCACGAGCAGATTGGATTCTGAGTCCTTTAGCAGGAAGGATTCTTGCAGAATTCAAAAACAAGGGACTGTCTGACCTTAGACATTTCTCTTCCTATTGGCTAGTTTCTGTGATGGTTTTGTACCAGCTGTCAATTTAGCTCAGATCGAAATCCATTCCCAGAATTCCCTTCTCTAAATGATTCTTCGTTACAATTGGTTACAAGGGAAACCTAGGTGAGGTTTGGAAGGCAGAAGTGAAGCGGCAGTGTTTCTGCTTTCAGAAGGGCAGTGTGGTGCAACAGGTGCTGGGCGCTGATCTTCCCGTTCACCTTGGTGGAGTCGGGCAGCGGCCAGGCTTTGGTCCTTTGCCTCCCACCAGATCCCCATCTTCACCTTCTGGCCCAGGTGCACGAACAGCTTTGCAGTGCAGAGTGCCAGCTCCTTCCACAGTTCTCCCAGGTCACTGAGGCTGGAGGAGACAGGAGTCCAACACAGGTTCTAGTCTGTCCTTGCTTGTCTCCACTTCACATCCAGCTTTTCTTTCCACTGCCAGCTCTGCTAACCTATGATGACTTCAGACACAATACCAGATGCAAAAGCAACCACTGCTCATAAACTTTTCTATAAGCTCCCACAACTGTGCAAGGTCTAAAACTTATAATAAATCCATTATTCCAAATCACCATAGTGGTTCTGCTCTCCTAACTGATATGGCTTCCATTAAATCATTTCTATTCAGAATACATACTTGGTTACAAATATTCTCTTTGTGCATGGCTTTCTTTCTTTCTTTGAAATTTATGATGGTGTCAAATGCAATCGTACTGATTTATTAAGCCTAAGTATATCATTTTATTTTACCTTCTGTTTGAGAAAGGGACTTGACATATGCTCTTTTGCCCGATTCCCCTCAGAACTACTGGGCTGGGGAATTAGAAGTTTGATGCAACACCAGAGAATACAGAAAAACTAACAAACTAATTTGAACTTTGGTGCAATTACTAGCATTAAAAACTACCCGCACTAACTAGCTGTTTCTTCAAAATATGTTTTAATGTGACACTTGGAATGTTATACCTGCTATGACAAAACATAAACATTAAAATTTTGAAAACAATTTCAATTAACTTTTATCACAATGTATGTGCACTGAAAGTAGATAAATACTGCCATGAATGTTTCAACCTCTTATTCTTAATATTAAGATTTTATGGTCTTTTAAGGCAGGGATGCATTTTTCATTTTTACATCCTCCCATAGCGGTACACGGATAAGTCCTTAGTAAACATCAGTTGAACTGAGTAAAAAACAAACTTCAGCTTCCTGTTTTTTACAAGAAAGAAAAGAACAGCAGTACATGAACGAACAACCACAAGCAACTGCATCCTCTGATGCTTTTCTCACTATTATATAGAAACTCCAGCAGGAAACCACAGCTATATCCTTTTTGCCAGTATAGGAGAATCTTATGAATTGCTGGCAAGCATAAAAGAGCTCTATTGACATTACACAGATGTTTTTGACAATTTCTACTTACGACACTCAGGTGCCTTACAACATTTTTGCAATGTTTCTCAAGGACAAATTCCCAAAGAAATATAGTCATAATAATAGTTATACCTTAACCATGTGTTTGGGGGTAAATTATATAGAAAAACAATAAACACCACTGAAACTCAATTCCTACCTCAGTGTAACTGAATTCAAAAAAAACACCTGATGTATGCCTCATTTCACTCAGACCTGTAAAAATTTCTAGCTGACCAACTGCATTGCCCTCTACTCAAAAATCAAGAAAGTACTATTTTTTTTTCCCTTTGTGTTCAAAAGATCCCAAGCATTAGACCACTCTAGCTATGAAATATAGAAAGCCCTTTTTGTCCATTCTCATGTGTAATCCCATTCAGGATTTGCACAACACATGTTTTAAATTTGTAATGTGAGCCTTGATAATGTGTTTTTATCAATGAAGGGACTTTCCACTGAAGATTTTTAGTTGTTCAGGAAGTACAAAGAAAAGATTATGGCAGAAGTCCAGGGCTTTCGAGGGCTTTAACTTCAATGGGAGTAACAGACATGTATACTCATTTAAAACTGAAGTCAGGGGTACAGAATTCTGTAGCTTTCTTGTTTGCCCACATTACCTAGTATGTAAGTTCTCCACAGAATGTTTGTTTCAGGAGTATGTGGCGTAAATGAATGAATGCATGAATGCTTGCTGCTGACGGAGGGGGAAGATAAGAAGCGTATCTTTAAGGTCCAGAAAAGGCTGAAGAGAACTAAAATTTAGAAAACAGGCCCAGGAATAAAGACTGTTAAAAATAATTGGACAGGGCTTCCCTGGTGGCGCAGTGGTTGAGAATCTGCCTGCTAATGCAGCGGACGCGGGTTCGAGCCCTGGTCTGGGAAAATCCCACATGACGCCGAGCAGCTGGGCCCGTGAGCCACAACTACTGAGCCTGCGCGTCTGGAGCCTGTGCTCTGCAACAAGAGAGGCCGCGACAGTGAGAGGCCCGCGCACCGCGATGAAGAGTGGCCCCCGCTCGCCGCAACTGGAGAAAGCCCTCGCACAGAAACGAAGACCCAACACAGCCATAAATAAATAAATAAATAAAATTAAAAAATAATTGGACATTAGAGCTAGAATTGATCTTAGGGATTCCTGGACTCACCTTCTCATTTCTAGAGAGAACCTGAGGTGCCTTGGGCAATGACATGATTTCATGTACCACTTTCACAGATTGTGACACCTGTGTACCTCTCATGATTTCTGTCTTATGTACTTCTTATCTAAATGATTTTTGACTTAATATTTTTCATTCAATTGACTGTAACTGCTGCACTAGTTAAAAATATTAGCCTAGCCTTAAGAAATGATACCTGTAAGATCACAGGTTTGTTGTGCCAGTGATATGTTTTTCATATAGCATATTTTAAAATATATACTTTAAAATTTATTCTAAGTATTTTTATATTAAAAGAAATTCATAACTATTCAATACAAAGTAAATCCGTATACTACCTAAGATCATCTCACAGGTCACTGATGGAAATCTCCCACACTTTGAAAAGCAGTGCATTCTACTGTGTTACCCTCTGGAACAGAGTTTGTATTCTGAAACAACACAAAGTGGTAAAGACATTCCATATTGATGACAAGAGTCCAGTGACAAGCCTAGTGCCTGCAGGGGACTTCTGTTTTCTTTAACTAGAAAAAAAATCAATCACTTATTACTTAAAAAAAAACTACGGCAGAAGTCACAACTTGAAAACAATTAGTGGATTTTCATGTTTGAAATGGACAAATATATGTATATCCATCCTCCTGACAAGCACCATTAGTTTGTCAGAAATAGAGTTTTAAGAAGGAATTTGTCTCAAATGGGCCTCCTGTACATAGATTACCTTTTGTTCAGCCTTCAATTTGCAACCAGAACACTTAGCTGCAAGCTATAATAAGGAATCGCTCACTTTCATAAGTAAATGAATGTCTGTGATTAAAACATCAATCACGGAAACACTAGTTCTATAAATAGTTTCTAGGTCCAAAGTCCATTGGGAAAGCTAAACACAGACTCGTGCCTGGTTTTCTTTCTTGTTATATGTGTGTATGTGCACATGTGTGTGCACGTGACTGTGTGAAATCGGTTTTTCTTTCAAGAAACAGACATGTTGTTTGTAGGACATATGTGTCACCTGGATATTCTGATAAAACGTTTTGTTTTGCTAGTTTACCACCTATACAAAGATTTTTAAAGTTTCAACCTAAAATGTTTTGTCCTTGAGCTCCCCCTGTTTGCTGAAAGAATGACTTATCACTGATCTAGAAGCTTTCACATTTGCTCTTTAAACAACATGAAATGAAATCTGAGATAGGAAAGAACAGTCTGTAAAATCCTGCCCATTCCTCGTATTTTGACTCATAGTATTAATGTTAATAATGTTCATATATTGCAGTGTATGTAGCCCAGTGCCTTTGAAGTTGTAGACAACTCTGGATTCTCACACAGCTCTATCAATTAGTATCAGAGGGACTCTGGGCAAGTTACTGAATCTGTTTCCTCCTCTCTAAAATGGGGAAAATAATAGTACAAACCTCACAGATTTGTTTAAATGAGAAATGAGTTTAGCAGATGCTACTGGCAGAGGAGCCTAAAGAATGAAGTTTTGAAAGGGTCAGAGGTCATTAATTATACACCTCTATAACCTACCCATGTCCGGTTTCCTCACAGTGGAAAGCAGATGGATAAAGAGAAATGTATTCCGTTCTCTCGTGCCCCAGAACCAAGACGGCCAAGAGGCCTGAGTGGGTCCTTTGGTCTCTTGCTCCCATTAACCCCGCTTTACTTCCTCTTCCCTCGTGTGTCTGGCTGGTCTTTTGTTCCTTCCCACTCATTGTCATTAGTTCTGTAATCCAGGTACCCTCCCCCCTTTTCCCTCTGCCACTACCTTCTGGGCAGCAAGGCTAGGAAGTTCTCCTCTAAGTAGGGGTAAACACACGGAGATGCAGTCATTCACCAGGGCTTTGCAGAGACGTGAATTACCATTTGAACTTTCAGGGTCCTAACCCTGGAGAGAAAAACCAGGGTAAAGTGATGAGCGCCACCTTAGAAAAAAGAAGATAGTACGAGGGCATAGGGCATCTCACTGAGCAACTGTGAAAACAGACAGGTATTTTCCGTACCCTGAAACGGGTACATTACCCAACAATGATCTGACTCAAGATCATCCCCCCCAGGGTGGAGGTAATCCCTGAGAGTCTAAGTAATGGTGTAAAGCCATGATCTTTAAACCATCTAATAATACACTAGTGTATCACAAACTGTTTATGAGCAATGATAAAGTACCAATGACAACAAATGATTTATGAAAAGAATAATTTAGAGCAGTTTTCTCTCACGTCAGCTATGCCAATCTCGATAATAGTCATTTCTAGAATAATGTTACCTCATTCATCTCAGTTGCATTTGTAGATGTTTTCTTGAATCGAAAAGAAAGAGAGGGGATGAAGTTACACAGAGTTTCTGGTATACTCATGGGGAGGAAACGTCCTATAGTATTCAGACTAGCCACCAGCAGAAACTTAGAAGATTTCTTAATCTTATATCTGTCCCATCTTAGTCACTCTTGGGACCCTCTGTTTCTTAGTTGTTTTTAGCAGGATGAAGTTGAAAATACATGTATCTATGTTTTTATTTTTGATGGCATGAAGGAAGTACAGCGTGGGAAAGACTTCTTCTAGTTTTCATGTTGGCCTGGCTAGGAAAAAAGGAACCCAGGTGTGGCGAGAAGGTGGTGAAGCTGTGAAGACGGACGGAAATTGAACTGAATTGCTGGGGCCTGAGGAAGGAAGAGGGAGGTACAGGGGTTGCTTGGTTGGGACTGAGAAAGAAGTCTGGTTGTTAGGCTGTTGGGGAAATCCCGGAGATCCTGACCAGGAAAAGAGTCCAGTGTAACCTTGCTGAGCCACATTTATCAATAAGGTTATCTAATCCAGTAGTCTGGGAATTATTTTGAAAGTTCAGATTATGTTTTATTCAACTTTGAATCCCTAGCACATAGCGCAGGGTCTAAGATATAAAGTACTCAACGCCAATTTATTAAATGAGGAATGCTTTTATTTGACTTACCAAGCAGAAGTACTGATGTACCCTCAATCCAGTCCAGTTCAGATTATTAACTTTGATCATCCCTTCCTGAGACTTGGACTCACCACTCAAAAGCCACAAACCCCAGAGGGATGATCTTTAAAAACCCATCACTGCAATTTGAAACATCAAAATAACCACCAGGGGAATAGGAGAAGAGTTTCATAAGAGAGCATAAAAGTTTCAGTGTAACTAAATTTAAGGTACTTAAAATCACTAAGAAAAAAATAACTTTATCCCTAAAGAATTTGAACACCTCTGGTTTTGTATATATTATCAGTACACTTCAGGTGATGCCTACTACTTAAAGATTTGGACATTATTCTAGAAGGAAATACACTCTGTCCCAAGAAAGCACGGAGTTGATGTAGCACCGTGTCCTCCGCTGGCTTCCATTGATACTATTCTCAGCACTGTCTTCTTGGAGTGAAGCTGCTGAAGCACTGATACTTTGGGCTTAATAATTAGGTGCGACGACGTTTTTAGAAGCCAGGTGGGAGGCACGATGTGGAGGTGGCAGGCATGAAGTGTGCACGAGGAAGGAGAGTGGCAGCGGGAGTTGAGAAAGTAGGAGAGATGTCAGAGCTGAGAAGAGCTTTCTCTACTTTAGGGATCTGCCTGCGTTTTCCATCTTGTTGTCTCCAAAGGGCCTTTGTTTTTATTTACAACACGAGTAAATCAACCCTGACAGAGTCACCTCATTTTCAGCCACATGAACAGAGCAGTTCCACACAATCAAGTAGCCAGACTGCACAGGGATCTGGGCAGCTGCAGTCACAGGTTGGAAGCACAGCCAACTACCATCGTTAGGTGACCCTTCCTCAGGTGTGCAGGCCACAGCTACAAACTGGGATACGAGTCGATACCACCCCTGACGGTTTATTCTCAACTGCCCTGCCTACCAAACAGAATGTACCATCTACTGAAAGCTCGAGATATGCTTTGGGCTTTCAGGAGGCTATGCATGTGTCGTGTCTATGGAAAGAGTTGTACGTAAAACAAAGATATGGTGCATTTAAAAATATATAAAGCTAAACAACAAGGACCTACTGTAGAGCACAGGGAACTATACTGAATATTTTGCAATAACCTGTAAGCGAAAAGAATCTGAAAAAGAATACATATATATACACATATGTATACACACACACACACATATATATATAACTGAATCACTTTACTGTACACCTGAAACTAACACTATATTGTAAATCAACTATACCTCAATTTAAAAAAAAGCAAAAAAAAAAAAAAATAAGCAATCCAATGTAAAACTGTAATCATTGGTCATGTTAAAGAATAAATAATTGATCAAACTTTTTGTTTGTTTTGCTTTTTGCAACACGTGGTAGAGTAAAAAGCAAGCAAACAAAAATTTCCACTATTCTCTTCTTAACAGACCAGGTCAACTCAGTTTGTATTCATTACCCTTTCACAGAATCTACATATTCTGATGATGAAAACTGTTTAGACTCTCGCTATAGTTTACGGGGCTTAACTACATTCAGCACAGTGGCCTCTCTACTGTGTAGAGTCCCATCAATTTCATGAGCACACTCACAGCACCGGAGAGCTCAGTGGTACTTAGAAAACATCTCGTCCAGGCTTTGTGAACTCAGTATCTACGGCTTCTAGGTAGCTCACACAATTAAGGGAAGCTGTTGAGTACAAGGGACTTATATGAAGTCTCAATGTCAGGGAGACAATAGGGAGTAGTGGGGTCTGAAGTGTAATAAAGAGGTAGCACATACTGTTATTCAACTCCAGCTTAGAGAATGTGGGTTGGTGTTTCATTTTTATAATAGATCTTCTGATTTTTAAATACTGGCCTAATTAAAAAGAAATACCTGCAGGCCAAGTAGAACACGATCATCCTGCTGGGCCCACAGACTGCCAGTTTTCAATGTCTGATCTGTCTGGGCAGTTTAAGTGAAGTGCAGCAGATCCCTCAGATGCTCATGGCAAAGGATTCTTTCGTTCTGAGAATCTACATATGTAGACAAGAAATCATCCCCCACGTGAAAGGAGAAGGCATAGCCATTTTCACTCAGTCAGAGCTTAGCCCCTGACCTTGACATTGACAGATTTCTGCTCTCTGACTGCTTTCAGAACTTGTTCAACGTGAAAAACAAAACCAATCCTCCACACCCATTTGTCATAAGCAATTTTTACATATTCAAGGATGCAGGGAGAAATGTACACCTATTTATTAACCTTAGCTCTGGTTAAAATTCTCATTAGCATTAAAATTCTAGTCACTTCAGTTTTGCCTGCATATTTCAAGGAGAAACAATTTGTAGGATTCAAGGAAAGGCATGCTTAGAGAACAACACAAGTAAGGATAAATTAAACATTCATGCCATGGGGACTTCCCTGGTGGCGCAGTGGATAAGACTCTGTGCTCCCAGTGAAGGGAGCCTGGGTTCGATCCCTGGTCAGGGAACTAAATCCCACACGCATGCCACAGCTAGTTCACATGCCGCAACTGGGGAGCCTGGGAGCCTCGGCTGAGGAGCCTGCCTGCCTCAACTAGGAGTCTGCGTGCTGCAACTAAGGAGCAGGTGAGCCACAACTAAGGAGCCTGCCTGCCTCAACTTAGACCTGGTGCAACCAAATAAATAAATAAATATTAAAAAAAAAATTCATGCTATGTATAAAATAGAGTTAGAAACAGGTCTAAAGAAGCATGGAGAGTTTGCTGAAATAATTGAGCTTTAAACCATGTTTTGAGGGGATTGAGAAACTAATTTCAGATGAAGAAATAAGCATTCCAAAATGATGTAATGGCAAAGGCAAAGACCAAAGTCCAACAAAGTGGAACCCACAATGAATCAAATATCTTTTGCATTTTTGAACAATAACAAAATTTTTTAAAAGTGTATCATGAGAAGGCACATTCACATCAGAGTGGAAAAAAAAGAAAAGCAGTTTAAAAATTCTATATTATATTCGGCAGCCCTGTCCTACACAGGTGTAATTCAGAACAAACACCCAGACGCGATGCAAAATTCTGAATCCTGATATCTGCCATATTGTCCTTATTAAGGCAGACATACAGGCACAGGGTATTAGATTTTAGAAAAACTGTCAACAAGAATTGAAACAAAAAGTTCTCTGATTCCTCAGAAAATATACTGAACACAAACATTTAACTCCCTCAAGCATTTCATTTACCCAAAGTTTTACGTTATAAAGAAAGTCTCCCATAGACACAATATGGTTAGTTTAATTTGAGTCTATTTAGAAGTCAATATCGTGAAAAAACAATCAAGAATCTGTCCACGTAAAACATCTTGAGTATTCCCCCTAAACTAGATCTCTCACTTTGTTGGACCATTTGCAATTCAGGCTTTAAAAAAAAAGGATTCTCTGCAACTTCCTTTGCCTCCAGAAAATTAGTAGGTCCAATTAGATTTTTTAAGGAGCTCTGGAGCTCTCTGCCCAGCTGTCTGTTACTGAATTAGCAACAGTCCTGAGGTCCCTAGAGGCGCTTGTGACTTTGTGGATTTTTACTCTCTGGCCTTGAGTTTTTTTCAGGGATTGCTTGCTTCTGCCAGTATCACAGGCTGTGACTACTGACTAAAGCAGTCTTCCTAGGGATGGCTTGGGTACCCACTGGGTTTAGGACCCAAGAATTAACATTTTAAAATTGAATCTGGTGTGTAAGGCCAAGAAAGCACCTGGCCTCAGATCACACAGCTGATCCCCGCAATTTTTCTGCCCCATCAGACCCTTGAGACAGAGATCACTGCATTGACTCGCAATTTGGGAGGAAGGGCTGCAGGAGTAATTTGATTTCCCTCCCCCTACCACTGAGGAGCCCTCAGACCCTCACTTCAGGTCCTGTTCCTCCTCCCCTTAGTGGAGAATCAGTGGAGAATTAGAAAGCGGAGGTCTAGATTGTTTTGCCCCAGTTCTAAGAGTGATTTAGGACAATTTATTAACTTGTCTGGGACTCACCTGTAATCTGTCTACTTCCTTGTATATAAAGGCAGGACTAAACAGGGGTGTCCAAGTCTGGCTATGGACATCCTTTGGGGACTATTACAGAATACAGATTTCTAAGCCCTACCTACAGACTTGGATTCGGATTCCATAGGTCATAGCATTTAACCCTCCAGCTAAGGGTCAGTTACTACTGACTGAAGATAATAATTCGGGCCCTCAGTTACGCTGCTAGCTTCAAAGTAAAGCTGACAGTCTAATTACAGACATGAAAAATTAGAAAGTTGCTACTGTACTGCCAACTCTAACATGCCCAGATAAAAAGCTGTGAAAATTTTTCTCACCGGCATTCAAGACAGTAATCTGAATTGCAAGAGTATGTATATATATGTATATACATCTTCCCCCATGAAATTCAACAAATGCCTTTTCAATTCAAATGTAGCCTCTAAATGTTTTTATTATTCCAGACTTGACTCATGCAAAAAAGTTAGATTATCACTAGTCTAAACATTCTGATGTGGAGAAAGATGAAAGAGGAGTCCAGGGCATCTTTATAAAAAAGTGAATTTCCATATTTGACTGCCTTTCAAATCAATCAATCGAAGCGCATGAGTCTCTATTTTAACTGGCAGTGGTTCTCCTGGTTAAAGGTACAGCTTTATTCAAGAGGATATCAATATCATGAGATTGTTTTATTGCTTAGGAAAGACAGCAAGAGCTGAGAGTAGCCCACCAAAAGTTTTCAGAAACACAAGTAATGACTTTTTTCTGATTTTACCGCCTCAAAATAACTATTTAGCTATAGCAAAACATTCTGATGTTAATTTCTCAAAATGCCTGTAAACATATTTACATATTTAGCTAAAATGATGGACAAGTCAGAGAGCAACTGAAAGAGAAAATCTGGCAGTTTCTGCCCTTCCTTTTGGGATTCTGAGTGCCAAGTGGTCTGATTCATCTTCACAGAGCTGCCAGTGCCTAGCACGGGGCGTTACACCTACAAGGCACTCAAGAAAGAAGACTTGCTGAAAACGATAGAAGGGTCTGCTCTATTTATGACAATCACTTGATCACCCTTGACCCTCTGTGCCAATGACTATACTTGTGTTCTGAGAAATGAAATAATCATGCTACAATGTGGTGTGTCACATAACTTCAATAATTCAACCATTAAATTCATTTGAAACAAGCCTTAGCCATTAAATGATTGCAAAAGAAAGAAAAAGATGGCAGGAAATAAGAGATTAATGACTGACATGATGGCCCTTCTGTCTAGATTTTCCTAAAGTACCAGGATTAGGAAAAGAAATCTTAGATAGAAAATAAATAAATAAATTATAGAAATAAGTGATTTTTGAGTCATATTTTAGTCTAAACAGAAATTCTGCTGTAATTCTCTCCCTCCCAACTCAATATTCATTTTTTTCTTTTCTAAGTGACTCTTAAATAAACCTCACATTACCCCACCTCCTTCTTTACTTCCTCCTCCTATATCACCACCCCTTGCTCACTGCCCACCCAGATTCATCCATCTTTCATAAACTACCTCAAGTTCCACCTCCATTCTGAACTTTTTCTAGACGAATTCAGTCCCCAAGGATCTCCCTCTCTTCTGACTTTACTGCCATGAATTTACTGGTAAATTATGATGCCTTGCCTTTCTCAAGACCAGTTTGTTATTCAGAATATGGCATAAATGCTTGTGTAGTAGATCTCTAGTTGACTCTCGGGTTCTTGCAAACTGGAAGCATCTCTTCTTTGTATCACTTAAAGCAGTAGCTTTTGGACCTTCTGAAACGATGCATAATAAGATATACGTTTTATCATAGTCTGATGTGTATATACATATAGATATCTATTTAAAAGTTCCAAGAACAATACTTATTTACCCGCCTATTCTGTTTTACTCTATTTTGTTTTTCAAAAATAAAAGTGCTATCAGACCCAGTAAATTGACTTCACAACCGGTTGTGACCAGTTCTAGTAGGGCACTTATTGATTACTCTGGGATTGCTGTATGTAATTTCCTTCACTTTAAATAATTGTATAATTATCTGTGGCCTTTGGGCTTTTCCTGAGTTCCTTTTTTTTTTTTTTTTTTTCCTTTTGGAGTCATCTGGGACAATTAAATGCTTGGAATATACAAGTATTTTCCATTCTTTTGCCCTGAGCAATGCTGTCATAAAGATTCCCTGCATTTCTATAAAACTCAAATCTCCATTCCCTCATTCTCTTTTATTTTCGCAATATGCACAGTAGGT
Source organism: Eschrichtius robustus (assembly GCF_028021215.1). Taxonomy (NCBI): domain Eukaryota; kingdom Metazoa; phylum Chordata; class Mammalia; order Artiodactyla; family Eschrichtiidae; genus Eschrichtius; species Eschrichtius robustus. The sequence continues at coordinate 10,304,074 of NC_090827.1, forward strand.
GGTAGACATTTCCTGGATGAAGAAATTGAGGCACAGAGAATTCTGACTTCCTCAAGGACATATCTCCCTTTTAATCAGGCTATTGTAAATTAAGGTAAATATGGTTTCTGTACAGTTGAAAGAGATAAACTTGGGTAATATGAACAACACAGAGCCTCAACATGAATGTATTTACCTAACGTGTCTGGATCAAATGGTCTCCTGGCCAGATGAGTTAGCAGCTCTTCTGGATTTCAGTTTGAGGATGTATCCACGTCCTTCTCCATCCCCATCTTTCCATCTTTCTATCCTCACAGTTTTTCAACCACCTAGAGCTACCTGTTCTTCCTGGGCCTCTGTATATTTTGGTCCCTATACCAGGAGTGCCCTTCTCTCTCGTCTTCGCCAGGCTAGCCCCTCATCCTTCAGGTCCCTGGGACTGTTCCTCTCCCCCTCCACACCCTGGCTGCCATAGCACCCTGTACTCTCCCCGTCAGAGCACTCAAGTAGCTGTTCCTCCCTCCCTCCCTCCCAAGTCTTGCAGGCCGAGACTCTTCTATTCCACAATCTAGGACCACGTCGAGTTCAGGATAAAAATATGTAGAAGGCATAAAGGAATCAATAAGAGAGTGCATAAAGAGATGCCACTGAAAAAGTTCGAGTGTGATCTGGGACTGGAATTGTGTGTCCTGACCCTCCGAGGCCAACCTTTCATGATTTTGTGATTCTATGATCAATATTTTAGTGCTTCTTTGAAAGCTGCAGATTTTGTGACTGGAAATTCATACAGTGAAGGATAGCTGTGTCTAATACATTCTTTCAAGTTCATTTAGGGTACAACCAAGGATAGGTTGAAAGGACAAATAATTAAGTGTATTGGGCAAGTGTATTTGTTTTAAGGCAATTTTTAAAAAACACCCAGATTTTAAAACTGCTTGTTGGAACCCACCCTGCCCTCCAATTGAGGCGCTTCTGATTCACATCATGCCTCAGTCCTCTGTTTCCAATATGAAGCTATATACACTGGCAATTTTGCCCTCATCAGTTTCATAAAAGTCTAATGAGTGATTGCGCGAAGCCTCACCGCACCAAAACACACTTTACAAGGATCTCCATGAGTTCCTCTGCACTGTTTTCAAAATAAATTCCGATGATATAACATCTAGGCTTGCCATGGCAATTACTACTTTTTTTTTTCTGTTTATGAATCAACAACCTCTCCCCTCCACTAAACGCACCAAAAAGCTTGAAAAATGTTCTTCGTGATCCTATTTCAAAAGAATATTCTCTAATATAAATTCCTGCCATTCCCAGATAACAACAGAGAAGATTTTCTTCTTTAAGCTGTGACTCATGTATCTTTGTTCCCACAGTTGCTACTCAGGGCAGGCCAATGGTGAACACAATGGAAGAGAAAGAATAGTTTATAACTGGAAAATAAGCAGATTCGGGAGACGTACACTCAAAGCATTATCAAAGTAAAATATGCAGCTGTACCAGCAAGAGCAAACAAAAGCCCACGCAGGAGATGTGTAAATATTTCATGAAGCTAAAGCCTTAATCAACTCTCTCTCCAAATCTTGCTGGTGCTGTAAACACTTCAGTTCCTCCCAGTCCCACCATGACCCAGATTCTTTGCAAAAAACAAAATGAAAACGTGGTCCAATGGATCTTTAACAAATGTGTTAGGAAAAATATTGACATGGAGCATATCCAAGGTATTTGCCTTAACAGGAAGAAGAGGATACCTTAATAAAAGGTGGTTGCTTCTTGGTGACTTTCAGAGCTTCGTTTCTCCCCTCCTCCTCCAAACCACTGCCTTTTTCCCACCACCTGTGCTGCTTTCTGGACCTTCACATCCTCTTAACCTTGAACTACCTACACCCCAAGCCGAGATTTCTCCCAATGCCCCTCCGAAAAGCCCTTGCACCCTTTTGGGGCTTTGCTGCCTTCCCACCACCCAAAATGCACTTTCCAGTGTTTAAATTCCTCTCCGCCCCCCTCTTCACTGTCCATTGTTGCGTCTGAAATTTTGCCTGTATCTTGTAGATCTGCCTGGTTGGCATAAGGATCTGTCTGTGTATTGGCTGACAGTGTTCTTCAGTGATTTCTTTTCTAAAATCCGTCTCCGAAGAACTGTTTATAGACTCTAGTCTCTACCCTTATTCAGTGTGGTTCCAAAGTTCACCTCTAGATACTAAACAGGTCTCTGCAATGATTTCCCTTTATCAACCTCTGCCCGCCCTTCTCTCTCCGCCTATCTCAAGAAAAACTGTATATGTGTAAATGTGTGGATACACACGCACACAAACGCATGTATATTATATATAACGATAGTATGTTTCCCTTAAAGGAAATAAGCGTAGGAAAATGAGAAAAATGCCTGTGTAGTATTGCCAAACACGCGCGCACACGCGCACACACACACACACACACACACACTCCTATCTGGATATTCAGTGTGCAGACCTGATTGATTATAAATACTTCTCCCAAGCACAAGAACAGCAGGCGTCTTCTCTCTTTTACCTTCAAAGCCAGAGCCTAAGGGAGCAATGACCTTGCCGAGAAATTCATCACCCGCGAGAAAGACGGCCCCTCCTGGAGCTCAGGCTGGGACGGGGACGAGAGCAACAGGCAAAAAGGACCACCTGGCAAAATGTGGGACCGAATCCACTCCCCACCAGTACTGAGCACCCCGCAAAGCTCCGGTCCCCTAGGGCTGGACGCCGGGCAGAGGTGGCTCGGGGGGCCGGCTCCTCCCGCGGCCGCCGGTCGCCTACCTGCTGTCGCCCGGCTCTCCCGGCGCGGCGGGGCCGCTGCCTGCGCTGTGCCGGCGGCCTCCCGTCGCATATCCCGAGCAGCGGCTCCCGGCGCCACGCCGATGCCTCGGGCGGGCTCGGCAGCGGCGGTCCTCTTCACACGCGTTGCGGGAGCGAGCGGGGCGCTAGCAGGAACTGCAATTACTACGCAAAGCGCAGAGGCGGCGCGCAGGGGCCGGGCGGAGACGCCGGGGGGCACCGCGGGGCACTGAGCCAAGCTGGAGGTGGGCGTTCACGTGCCCGACTGCTCACCCGTTAGGCCCGGGCTGCGGCCATCTGTCCTCGCCGGCGGTGCTGCCCCGCCCGAGCCTCCGGGGAAGGGGTGGGGGGGGGGGGGGCGGCGGCGGCGGCGGCACCACCGGCGGCAGCTCGGGCAGCGGCTCCGGCACCAGCAGGCCGCCGAGCTCCGCCCCCGCCGCGGCCCCGCCCAGCCCGCTCGTCCCTGGGGAGGGGCTTGCGGCGGCTGCTACGGCGGGCCGGGGGGCAGCCGGGCGCGGGCTGGCGGGCTGCGGAGCCCCTGCAGGCAGACCGGCAGCAGATGGAAAGTTAAGAGAAGGATTACGGTAGAGGGCTGGGGCCGAGAGCGACTCAGCAGGGATTCCGGCTCTTGCTCCCTCCCGCAGGTCCCCAGACTCCATGCTGTGTCTAGACGCCAGCAGACGGTTTCTCATAAAGCCACGCGCCGGGGAGCTCTGAAAGCAGGGAGACCACCCAGCGTTTCCTGTGTGTTGCAACATGTACGGTACCTGCGTGTTTGGAGATGGCATTGTTGCTAGGGTTCCTGTCCCCCTCGCCCCACTGCGCTCTCCTGGGCGTGGATGGCTTTGGAAAGTGTCCACTCAAAGCGGCTCCAGCAACACTGAATGGATGTGTAGTATGGCTAGCGGCTGTAGATGGTGCAAATGATTCAATGAAAAGGAATCCTATTCACTCAGGATTTGCTGGCAGGCACTGTGCGAAATGCCTTATATGCAGCCTCTGTAATTCTCATAGTGACCCAGTGAGGTGGGTGTTATTCTCCACCTTATTGATGAGAAAACGGAGGCTATGATGATTCAATGAAAAGGAATCCTATTCACTCAGGATTTGCTGGCAGGCACTGTGCGAAATGCCTTATATGCAGCCTCTGTAATTCTCATAGTGACCCAGTGAGGTGGGTGTTATTCTCCACCTTATTGATGAGAAAACGGAGGCTTTGATGATTCAGACACTTCGCTTGAGGTCACACAGTAGTGACCTGCACAGCTGGGATTCAAAACGCTGCAAAATGTATCCTCTCTCCCATGGGAATCTCCTGGGGATCTTGTTAAAATGTAGATTCCGATTCCGTATGCCCAGAGTGGGCCTGAGGGTCTGCATTACTAACAAGCGCACAGGGGATGCCCGTGATGCTGGCCAAGGGACAAAACTTTCTAAACCACTAGGTCAGGGATTTTAATAAGTTTCTTCCTTCACGGCAGCTCTAGGTGATTGACAGCAACTTCCTAAAGGTGGGTTAAGAAGGATTCTAAGGCCGTGTCTTGGCTTTTGGGCAAAGAATGTTGCAGTCCATTAGCCATGTTCAACTGGGTTAACGGAGGGAGGTTTGTGACCAGGGTGCCAGGTGGCCACTTCTACCACTGCTAAAATAACACGTCAGTTACTGAGGGTGGTTATGATGTAACATTCAAGGATGGACGTCTTCATTCCAGTCCTCGCCCTTGTTTAGAAAACATGAAGTCAAAGTTTTACACCTAACATTTGTATAACACAAAACACTGCACAGTGCTCACATGAATAATTTTATCTGTCTTCATAACGACACTGTAAGGCAGGTATAATTTTACTTTACAGGAAAGGAAGCTGAGGTAGAGTGATTTTCCTGATATTACACAATTAATAAACATGTGGTGGGGACTAGATTGTGACAGATCCCTAGCTCAGGACTTTTTTTTTTTATTATACCATTGTATTAGTTTCCTACTGCTGCTGTAACAAATTACCACAAATTTAGTGGCTTAATACAATACAAATTTATTATTTTATAGTTTTTGAGGTTCAAAACCTGAAAATAGGTTTTACAGGGCTAAAATCAAAGGGTCATTAGGGCTATGCATTCCTTCTGAAGGCTCTGAGGGGATAATCTGTTCCTTTGTCTTCTTTCCCAGCCTCTAGAGGCAGCCTGCATTCCTTGGCTTGTGACCACATCACTCAGACTTCTGTTTCTATCCTCTACTCTGACTCTGACCCTCCTGCATCCCTCTTATAAAGACTCTTGTGATTATGTTGGTTCAACCCAGATAACCCAGAATAATATCCCCAGCTCAAAAGCCTTAATTTATGCACATCTGCAAAGGCTCTTTTGCGATGCAAGGTAACATATTCATAGGTCCCAGGGATTAGGATGTAGGTACTTTGTGAGGGTCATTATATCTACCAAAACTTCACTTAGTGCTTATCTTATAGTTTCTACTGTATTTTACTCATCCTTCTGTTCTGCTTGATTTCTCAGACTGCTGGGAAGTTCTTTCAATGGAAATATTCACTTGAAAGTCATTCAAGAGACAATAACAAATGTATAGTGGCAAGAAATACCCCGAGGCCATGAAAAAGCCAAGAGGATGCCTAGGATTGTGGTCATGGACACATAAAATTAGGAGATACTTATTGGTCTGAATGGCACTGAGGTAATCCTTAGGGGACGTCCTAACCACAGGTATAGGCTCACTTTAGCAATACAGAATTTTTTAAAAAAATTCTGCTTCTCAAAGGTACATTGTTCTATGATGAATAAGGCAATTCAAAGCTCATACAAAATTGAGTATAACACCAAATTCCAAAGAGTAATAATTATCAGAGTGATGATAAACATTAAACCAGTATGTGAAACAAAGCCAAATCATATTATTGAACGCCTCAAGGAATTTATAGAAAGACTCTGACATGCACAAGGTTACCATTTCATTAGGAACACAGAATTTATGGAAAATGAAAATAATAAAGGATTTAAACAGAGGAAAGAGGAGAAGCAACGTGAGATGGTACTTGGTTAATTGCCAAGTGAATCAGGTAAAGTGAAAATTTTATTTGGAAGTTAGGTTTATATAGGGGAGTGGAAATAAAACTGGAAAGGTAGGTTAGAGAGTTGTGTTGTGAAGGCTCTTAAATGCCAAATTACAGAGTTTAGACTTAACCTGAAATAATAACAACAATAATAATACCTTATGTTCACATAGTGCCGAGTAATTTACCAAGTGCTTTTTACATATTTTCAGTTATTTGAGTTCCTTCCCTCTGCCCCCAGAGAAGCAGGCCAATATGCTCACAAACACACGAACACATACGCCCCTCACATCGCATGGGGAAGGAAATGCAAGCTTCTTATCAAAGAGGTGTTCTCAACCACTCTATATAAAATAGCAGCTCCCTCCCCACTTACCTGTCATTCTTCCTATTCTCCTTACCCTGCTTTATGTTTTTCCATCAGACTTCCTACTGCATTCTGTATTTATTTGTTTATTGTATGTCTACTGCCTATGAGGGCAGGGACTTTGTGTCTTTTGTTCTCTGCTAAATCCCTGTCACCTAAAACAGTACACACCACTTAGTAAGGGCTCAGTAAGTTGAATGAATCATTATCCCCAATGTATAAACCAGGAATCAAATCCCAGATGTTTAAATAAACTTTGTTAGGTTCCACAGCTGTTCAGTTCCTTTACCAAGACTGAAGCCCCGTGTCCAGCCAAATGCTTTTTTGATAGTCTATTTCCTTTCTGAGTGAAAGCTCTTAGGGCTGTTTAGACAGGGGCAGCACTGTATTTTAAAAAGATGAGAATTTGAGATGAGAATCTTCTCTAAATGTCACATCTTTCCTAAAAGCTTCATCAGTTTAGCTGGATTGGCAAGAGGCATTGGCGGGATGAGTTAGCAATGGTAGATTCTGAAGGGCTGCCATCACTCCTGCATTAGTTGGCACTGAGTAATACTGTAAGTTGTTTTGTAATTGTTCTCTGGTTCATTCATATGTGTGTCTTGACACTTTGTATTACACTTTTTGGGCTCAGTGACTATAACTTCTATTTTTTTGTTTGTTTAATATCCATGCATTCTGCCCAGTGCTGGACTCTAAATCGATTTTATCACTGCATGGCTACAAAATGGCTGCCATTGCTTTAAAAATCATATCCTTACAAACCACATTCAAGACAGTGTAGGGGATTCAAATGTGCCACCGCAAAATATGCCACTTTGGCATAAGGATTGTTTTGAGCTGGAGGAAAATGAGAATCAACAGATGCAGATAGAAGCCTTCTTGGAGTTTCCCTTATCTGACTAAAACCAGAAACTTCTGAGAAGTGAGGATTACCCTAAATCCCCTCTCCTGGGCAGTTTTAAGGCCATGAAGAAAACAGAAAGCTGGCACCGAGATAAGTCTGCAAACAAATCTGATTAAAATAACTCATCTTTAATTAGGTTTCCCCCTATATATTTGCCTTCCCACAGTTTGCTGCCCCTAAAAGCCTAAACCCCTTTTTCCTTTGTCTTGTTATCTCTATACAAATTTACTGTTTTTGTGAAGATGCTATATAAGCCCAAGTTCTAACCACCCCTTTGAGTTACTCATCACTCAGTTTCTTCTGCATCTACGCCTGATGTACATACGTATTAATAAACTCTGTTTCTTTTTCTCCTGTTAATCTGTATTTTGACTGTCTAATTTTCAGGGTCCCAATTAGAGACCCTAGGAGGATAGAGGAAAAAGGTTTTCTCCCCTCCTATATAATAGGAAGAAAAGAATTCCAGTGGAAAAGGGAACCTCTTCTTTTTATGGAAGAAAAAAATATTTTCCAGAACCCATTCTCTTATTCCCAAGTCATTGGCCAGAATTCAGTCACCAAATCACCCAAGGAGGCGGTGAAAGTGAGCACCTAGCCAGGAGGAACAGGCTTGCTTTGATTTTTCTAGGCTGGTTGTCCTGGTGCCCCAGTCATAACCAAGGTTCTGTTATTAAGAGAGAAGGAACGTAGGCTCTAGGATCAGCCCTTAGTTGTGTCTTTCACAGAGAATCAGTATAGAAATACTGAAGACTCACAGTAAGGTCCATTTTGATGTTACCGGACTGCCTTTGGATTTCTGGAAAACTAGGGCCAGTCATATAAGTCAGGCTCTTACCTATTTTCCTCCCTTCGCTCTCTCTCTCTTGCCCCTATTCCCTCCCCCCACCTTTCTTGTTATTCTTTTCCTTTCTTTCTTCCTTCCTTCCTTTCTTTCTTCCTTTCTTTTTCTTTCTTTCCTCTTTCTTTCTTCGTTTCTTTCTTTCTTCCTTCCTTCCTTTCTCTTTCTTCTTTGCTTTCTTCCTTCCTTCCTTTCTTTCGTTCCTCTTTCTCTTTCTTTCTTTCTTTTTCTTTCTTTCCTTCCTTCTTTCCTTCCTTCCTTCTCCCCTCCCCCTCCTTCCCTCTCCTCCTCTAATACTAAATAGCCTCTGCAGCATCATTTATAGTCATATTTAGTATTCTACTGTATATTTAGTCAGTGCCCTACTGTCAAAGGTTTAGATTCTCACCATCTGCAATAGTCTTAAGATAGGCTTGTTCAGTTGATTGGATAAAAGACACTCAGATCACTGCTTGTCACACCAGCGTCTCTCTTGCTGCTCCCCGAGCTCACATTTTCCATTCCTGCCCCAGTAGTTTGTAAAGCACACGAGTGAGTATGTTTTCCCACGGCACCATGACTTTGTTTTGATTTGTACCCGCCCCCCACCCACCTCCCTAAACGCCCTTTCCTCAGAGCCACTTGTCAAATTCCTGTTCCTCTGGCAAAATCTAGTTTAGCTATCCCCTCCTCCGGGAACCCTTGCCCAGACCACCCAGCCCCGTATTTAATTACTTCTTCCTCTGTGATACGTCTGCACCGGGTATCAATCTTTGCTCTGCTTAAAGCACTGTACCAGAATTTGTGTTTTTATTTGTTTTTCTCCTTTAATAAAGTCTGAGTCCCATGAGGACAAGTCTTTGTATTATATTATTTTCTGTTGTCAAACTTGGCACATTGCCTATTGATTGTCAACATTCGTAGAATTTCAGGCCGGCTCAATTTTTAAAAGGACTGACTCTGCTTCAGTTGTTGTGCTAGGCATTTTAAAGTTTATTACTCTATTCAATTAAAGTCAGAGGAGATGGAATTATCTTTACAACAAAAGACATCCAGCTAACTTTAAGACAAAGGAAGAGTCCTAAATTACTTTAGGCTCTGAAAACCGTGGTTGTGCTGACGCCATCTTCATGGCTCCACAGTGGGGCAGTGTTTGGTTTGTACTTGGCCATTTTTGCCATATGCTCTTAAGGATAACCATCACCTTCCATTTAAAAATTGCATGTCACACACGTAAAAAATCTATTTCACACAGGACCATTTTTTCAAGTGATTATTTTTCCCAGGAACTTTTAGGCAATGAGGAGAAGAAAACAAACACACACACACACACACACACACACACACACACACAAATATGCTGAGTTGACATCAGCTACTGTGTACTTGTTTGAAAGATGCAGGGAGGGAAGGACACACAGGGACCCATTTATGGAAGAGAGCTGCTGTTTCTGTCTTCTAAACTTCCACTGAGGAATATCCACTGAGGAACCACACCTCAGTCCATGTGCTTGGGTGGAGCTGACCTTGACCCAGGGTGCATATATGACCTAGGACAGAGAAATAGAAGGACCACCTGTCCCTGGCCATAGTGATCGGTTCACGGATATGTGCAATACCCAAACTATGGCTGGAACTCTTGGGAAAGATGGGGTCTCCTGCCTAGTAAAATGTAAAACTGAGGCTGCTAGTGGGGACCACTTGGAAGAAGCTTGCATGAGGGAGACATGAAGACAGAAGAAAGGAAAGCAGGGCTGGGAGATGGAGAGAAAGAGACAGAGTTCTATTTCTGGTGATATCATTTAAACCTCTACATTCAGCCGTCCTTGAATTCAAGTTCTACCGTTGAATTTTACACTGCTCAGTCATTTTCAAGGTGGGTTTGTCTCCTGCAAGGGAAGAGTTCTTATAGGCTCTTATAACAGCTGCACAGAAAGACTTCGTATGTCCCTCAGAATAGAGCAGCAGACGCAGTGATTGGCAATGGCGCTTATGGTCCAACAAGAAGCTCTGGTGACTTAGTCACACTATTCCTTAAGAAGCAGCCATTTGCTGTTGCTTCTTTTTCTGAAGCCTGCAAAGGACCTTGTAACTGTCTTTCTTTCTGTTCCTCTGTTTACACCACTATTCCCTGAATTCTTCTTTTTCTCTGCACAACTTGCGTTCAAGCTTCCCAAGAAAGAGAATCTGATTGACTACTTGATACATTCCCTTCAATGTATGAAGTGCTTTCTTGTAGGTCGTTCCCTCTGGCATGATTTCCTGCCCCAGATCTGCCCCTCCCCCCTCCCCCCACCCATTTTTTTGGCCAATGTCTATATATTTTTCAAGTCTTAGGTAAAGCCATTTCCTCTAAAAAGGCTATCTGAGACTCTGGGATTGGGTTAAGTACTTCTCCTTTGTGTTCTTAAAGCACCTACCTGTTCATCACTTGGTATTACATTGCCTATTTATTTGTCTGCCTCTTTACCACAACTCCTAGACTGTAATTTCTTCGAGGACAGGACTTTTTTCTTGGTTTACGAGTGGCACCTGGCGTAGTACGTAGCACATAGTCGATACAAAAAAACAGTATTTGTTAACTATTGAATAAAATAATTGACAGTTAGATTAGGGTGTATCCCCAGTCTCTATCAGAAATACCATTGACCAAAATAGCAAGGGATCTCCAGAATTAGTTCACTCAACATGTTCAAGGTGTAACATCGGGAAAAGGACTGGAATACAACTAATGTAAAGAAAACTGTAGCGTGAGTTGAAAGTTCATATGACCATTTAACTTATGTAAATATAAATACATAGTATTGGGGAGGGATGGTGAGAGAAATACAGCAATACAATTCATAGGATACAGGCATTAGGACATGACATTCCACCATTTAGCATTTGACCCGGGGTTAGCATGAGATAGAGACAAAAACCTGCTGTTCCCTCAGTAAGGCTCTCATAGCAGAGTTCTCTTGACAGACTAGGGAGTATTCTGGTGTTTAGAGGTCCATTTTTCCCCATAAAATATGGCACCTGAACACAATCAATGACTTGCTTTGGTATTAGACCAAAGGTTCAGAAATCTGTTCCAATGCTGGAAGAAAGGGTTCAAAAGAGAAGATACTACTTTCTTCCGAGACAAATTGATAGATGATTGATAGATAGACAGACTGACAGGCAGATAGATGAGCTAGTGTTGAATATATCTTTTGATTGCAGAGGCTTGGTAGTCCCTGCCTTTCTCTTGCACAATGTTGCTAAGACCTCAGGCTTTTCGCCATATATACTCAAGTTTTCAGATCCAAAGCCAAGTCTAACAAATACGGGCAGTAGACTCTCATCCTCCAGCTGGTGGAATATGGAAATAAGCTCACTAAATTTCCACATTGAACGTGAAATGACTGAGGTGGGCCCTGAGCCACCATGTCTACAATGATGATCAACCTTCATCTCTGTTCTCCACCATGTTCTCCTGGTTCATATGGGCCCACTTCTGCCTGACTTCTCAGTAATGCTTCATCTGCTGGCATTTCAGCCTGCTTGTTTAAGACCCCGACCCTTCTTTTCCCTTGCCCGTCCTTCTTCTCCAAGGGCAATGGGCTAATGGTACTTGGTGCAAATTTCTCCAGTAACTGGGAAAAGTTCAGCTCTAAATTGGATGGACCTCCTGGAAAGAGAATGCAACTAGCACGTGGCTTCAGGTATAACCACTCTCTAGAAACTGGCTGCCTTGCCTAAGACTATTCCACCTTCTTAGGGGAGCAGAGACTTCTAAGACTACTCTACCTTCCCCCCACCTTAAAGATGTTGGCTGTATGTTATAAATTTGCTGTGTTCTTTCCAGGCACTATTACTTTTTTCTGAGTTAGGCCTATAAACCAAATTCATTTCCATAGTACACATTTCCCTGGTTCTCTATCCTGCTGACATCACCAACATTCTCCATAAAAATACAAACATTATTCCACAGTGTCCATCAACTGATAAATGGATACATAAAATGTGGTATATCCATACAATATAATATTACTCGTCAATAAAACAAATGAAATATTCATACATGCTCCAATTAAAAAGTGGGCAAAGGATCTGAACAGATATTTCTCCAAAGGAGATATAAAATGGTCAGTAAGCACATGAAAAGTTGTTCACTATCATTAGTCATTAGGGAAATGCGAATCAAAACCTCAATGAGATACTAACTACCTCACACTCATTAGGATGTCTACTAACAAACAATAGAAAATAACAAGTGCTGGTGAGGATGTGGAGAAATTGGAATGCTTATAATTGCTGATGGGAATTAAATACGGTGCATCTCCTTTGGAAAAGAATTTGTCAGGTCCCCCAAAAGGTAAACATAGTTATCCTATGACCCAGCAATTCCATCCTAAGTATATACCCAAGAGAAATTAGAACATCTATTCACACAAAAACTTGTATGTAAGTGTTCATAGCAGCATTATTCATAGTAGCCAAAAAATAGTATTAACCCGAATATCCATCAACTGATGAATGGATAAATAAAATGTATATTTACATATACTCTATATTTACAGTATATCCATAAAATATAATTTTTTTTTTTTTTAAAGATGAGCTGGGGGAAGGTGGAGGGAAAGGTTTTTTTTTTTTTTTTTTTTTACTTTATTTATTTATTTATGACTGTGTTGGGTCTCTTAGTTTTCGTGTGAGGGCTTTCTCTAGTTGCGGCAAGTGGGGGCCACTCTTCATCGCGGTGCGGGGGCCGCTCTTCATCGCGGTGCGCGGGTCTTTCACTATCGCGGCCCTCCCGTTGCGGGGCACAGGCTCCAGACGCGCAGGCTCAGTAGTTGTGGCTCACGGGCCCAGTTGCTCCGCGGCATGTGGGATCCTCCCAGACCAGGGCTCGAACCCGTGTCCCCTGCATTAGCAGGCAGATTCTCAACCACTGCGCCACCAGGGAAGCCCCATAAAATATAATTTTATTCAGAAATAAAACGTAACAAAGTATTGATACATGTTACAGCATGGATAAACCTAGAAAATATGCTAAGTGAAGAAGCCAGCCACGAAACACCACATATTGTAGGATGCCACTGATATAAAATGTCCAGGATATGCAAATCAATAGAGACAGAAAGTAGATTAGTTGTTGCCTTGGGATGTAGGGCTGAGGGGAGGAGAGAATGGGGAATGACTGGCAATGGGTATGGGATTTCTTTTTGAGGTGATGGAAATGTTCTAAAGTCAGATAGGGGTGAATACACTAAAAACATTCAATTGTACACTTTGAAAGGGTGAATTGTATGGCATGTAAATTATATGTCAAAAAAGCTGTTTAAAAATATTACTTTAACAACTAGTTTAGACTGATGGAATACTTTTTGGGAATTCTTAACTCCCATTATTCTAAGGCTGAGCACACAAACAACCATTTCACCTCTAATGCAGTTTCCTTAGTGCTTTATCCTAATCAATGATACTTACCCTGCCAAATATGTCAACCATGCACATAAACTGATACTCTGGTTTGCATGCCCATCGCTTGTGAGTTTTTCCAGTCCAAATAATTTCCCCAGAGTTTGAGCACACTTGGGATGAACTGATAGAATTAATTTTAGCAAACCGCAAAGCTAAACCCCTGGCCTGTGTTAGCCTCACACAGGTACTGATTCCCCAAGAGACCCTCCCTAAAATCATTAGCCAGCCAGCCAGATGGCCTCTTGCTCTTTCTTTTTGACAGGTCTCAGCTACAATAAATTAGAGGGAATATTATTTTTCAGTGCAGAACTATAAAGATTCCTGCTGGGAATTTGCAGTATCATATCACAAAAGAAAAATAAACCAAAAATAAATGAAAAATAAGATATAGTTCTTGATTTTGTCTTCTGTAATGGATGTGAAACCATGGCAAGAATAAACAGTGATTTGGCATTCAACATCACCACTACATCAGTCATCAGAACTGAATTAATGAATGAATAAACTCATGTCATAAGAATATTGTTTGTAGATTGATGAATGTATCCTGTTTGCCCCAGATTGGTTAAGTTTATCTAGTTATCATGAAATTGCACAACTCAAGGAATACAACTTAACTTGTATTCTATGTAAATGGTGTTTTCCAAATTTGAACAAAATGGAAAATCTGATTTATTTGTTAGAATGGTAGGAAAACCTGGAACCTCAAAGAAAAAGTGGTTCTTTATATCCTATCTTTCCTCTTCCTTCACCCAAGGGTAGAATTGTACCAGGTATCTCACTTTACTTTCTGAAACTTGAAATCACTACAGCACACATTATTGATGAGTCAACGGGGTTGATGCCTACTCAAGATCCCAGAGAAATTTAAGCTATATTTGGTTTTTATGGTCTTATAGACTCATATGCACTGATAACTGTATTAATATTATGACATCCAGTTGGCTCAGTTTTCTTTGGCTGGTCTTCACCACGAGGTGGTAGTCGGGACATGATTGATTTTTAGGTGAGTATCAAAACAGAAATGGGACAAATGCATTTTGTAAACTCACATCCAGTTTGGCTGCTGTGTCTTAACCCTGCTCTTTTGGCATGGGTGAAGGCAGAACCAAACATCTAATCAGTCCATGAAGTGCAAATAACATGGTGTAACAGGATTTCTAAAAGTCATGATTCCCTACCCCGAGAGGCATGGTTATTAAACATGCTAAATATTAAGAGAGAGATATATATATAGATATATATAGATAGATATATGAAGAGAGAGAAAGAAAATGCTTTATGTACAAATACAGATGTATATGAATATATGTGTGTATCACAGAAAATATATACATGTACATAGGGGATCCACAAAGTCTAGATACATAGATAATGTTTTATTTTTTATAGATTGAAGGTGTCTCTGACAAGATTTACATTTTTCCAAATGTTACCATATTTTCTGGAAACCTTTTATGCACATGAAAGATGAATGGAAAAAAAGACTTCTCCAGTTAAGAAAAATACTTGATTTTCCTAATCATCTAATGGGTTATTATTTCTATTTGTTATTTCCAGGATTAATTTGTCTAATTATCCATTTACTGTAAGCAATCTCCACATTTCTCTATAAGACTTTCCTGGAAGTTATATCATAAAGTATGTCAGTGTGAAATGGATCTTTTTTTCCTATAACAATAATGTTACCATTAAGCCTGGCTTCTCTGATCATGAATTCAACAACAAAACGACTCAAAGTTAAAAACTAACAAATACTAAAATCTCTACAGTCATTTAAAATAAGATTATGTTCTACATTTTATAAAATGACATAAATAGGTTGTGTACATCAACTATTCACGGGATCTCAATGTACTACAGTACATATATAATAATAAAACTATTATAACTGTACTGTATCATAATGACTTACTTAAAATGAATAATCCAGCTCTAATAACCATTGCATTAATTATATATGATTCAAGGAACAATTTTGTTTGCATTCTTACAACTTGGAAGGAGTTGAGAAGAATAATGTTTTGCCAAATCCTTATTAAAACTGCTTAGGGAAGTTTGAGTGGTTGATATTTTTTTCTCTTGTTAAGTTTTCCTGCATCAAGAAGTCTTCAAAATTATTGAACAGTTCTGATGAACACATATTTGTTAAGATTTTACCAAAATGCCAGATACTACCCTAAGCAACGAGGATACAAAGTTGAATAATACACAGCCCTGCCCAGGAGGAATTCATTGTTCTGTAGGGGAGACAGACACATAATCAGTTGATTTCCATACAGCAACGAGTTATGCATGAAGCACTATGGAGTACAGGGCAGCTGGAGTTTTGTGAAAAGAGAGGATCCTTGAAACGAGTTAAATCCAAGATGGGTAGGAGTTGATGAGATGAAGAAGTGGAATGAACAGGAGATATTTGTGAGAGAGGATATCCTGGGCTATGCTCAAAATGGGTCATTAGAAAATAGAGCCATTGCACTATTACATATTTGAAGTCTTTATTAAGAAGCACAGTTCATTCAATAAAATGCTTCCTGAGTGTTTTATCATGTATTGGGCAATGTTCTAGGTCCTGCAAATACAGCAGCTAACAAAACAGACAAAAGTCTCTGACTTTCAGGAGCCTACATTCTAGTGAGAAAAACAGGAAAAATGGAATGAACAAATAAATATATGTTATAATGTCAGATAGTGATGAATGACATAAAGGGAAGAAAGCAGGGTGAGGGACTAGAGAGTGACATCTATTTTTAGATGGGGGTGGGTGTCAGGGAAGTCCTCTCTGAAGGAGTGGCTTTGAGTGGAATGGAGTTAGAGGGCCAGCTGTGTGGATATCTAGTGCAACAGCACTTCAGTTACTGGGAATAGCCTATACAAAGGTTCTGAGACAGGGACCTTGGCTTAGTATGTGTAAAGATCAACAAGGAGGCCAGAATGTTTGGGGTACAGTAAATGAGTTGGTAGAAGTGGCCAGAGGCCAGTTATATAGAAAACTTATCTCTACCGAAGTTGTTTTCTCTCATTCAGAGCCATACTATATTTCCCAGAATTCCTTGCAGGTAGGGGTGTGTGGCCGTATGAAAGAGTTCTAACCCCTGGGAGGTGGTAAAAATGCTGTATACGACTCCCAGACTTACTCACATAAATGTTCTGCATGCTTCCCTCTTCTCTCTGATTTCCAGTCTCCTGGAGGACTCCAAGGCCTTGAGCAGTCCTGCGTCCCTAGCTAAGCATGTGGAAGACTGCTCATCGACTAGGAACCTTTGCTCTGTACTTTGTATAAACAAAAAATACAGTCAACTATGCTAAGCCACAAGATCTGGAATTATTCTCTTCCATCCTCTTCTCTCCTGCCCTTGGAAATCTTTCACACCTACACTATCTGTCTAATGACGCTGCCTCTAATGGCTACGATTCCAGGCATCGCCAGCAGCCAGAGACTCTAATGAAGTTTTTAGTAGGCGGGGCTTGAAAAGAGGCATCTATTGAATTTGATATTTGAGTTCATTTTCTTTTCTTCATTCTTTATCTTATATCTCCCCCCCCCCCAATCAGCCCCCCTTTGGAGGGAAAACCTTAAAGAAGCAAAATGGCCACAGAAGATCAATCTGAAGGCTTTTGTTTTAAAGAGAAGGGGGACAATCACCTTTTGTCTTAGTGATGCTGAGAGGTAAGGACATGAAGTTCAAGGCTTGTAGGAATCATCAACTTCAGCCTCCTCCCTACAGCAACTCCTAACTGATTCATTATTCCCTAATTCTTTCCCTGCCCACTTCCAAGAATAGCCAGAGTGAACAGGAGTGCAGAAAAAGAAAAATATAATTATTTCCTAAGCAGAACTGAAGTTTGGACCACCTCATTCATAAATAACAAAAGATTATGTGAGAAAAGGACTTGTGTATTAGGGAATTTGGCTGAATAATTAATCAATTCACCTTAAAATTTATATAATAATTCTCTTGCACCTGCACCTTTTGGGTGTAAACACATGGCAAAGATATAGTTATTTTTATACTATAGTTTCCAACAGTATTTTTAAACATCTTTTCCTCCTTGTAGGAATGTTCCTCTAGGTTCACTTTTAATTATCCTATCTTTGTAAAGTATACATGATACCACTATGAACGTTCATTGCTTCATTGTGTTCTTATTGAGCATATACTCTGTTTCTGGCACTGTTCTAGGTGCTAAGATAGAAAACTCCCTGCTCTTATGAAGCTCAGGAAAAAAAAATGAAATTATAATATAACTTAGCTTGGTTTTACTTTTGGTACTGGTTTCCAATAGTCATGGTAAGAAAGGAACACAAATTTAGTGGCTTAAAACCACACAAATGTATCCTCTTCTAGTTCTGCAGGTCAGAGTTCTGAAATGAGACTTATGGGGCTAAAATCAAGGTATTGGCAGGGCTAGTTCTTTCTGGAGGCTCTAGGGGAGAATCTGTTTCTTGTCTCTTCCAGCTTCCAGAGGTTGCTGGCATTCCTTGGCTTGTGGCCAAATCACTCCACCCTCTGCTTCAATCATCACAGTTTCTTCTCCTCTGTCTGATCTGCCTGCGTCCCTTATTAGGACTCTTGCGATTTTATTGGGCCTACAAGCATAATCCAGGATAATCTCACCATCACAAAATCATTTATTTAATCACATCTGCAAAATCCCTTTTGCCACGTAAGGTACCATATTCACAGGTTCTGGGGATTAGGCTGTGAATACCTTTGGGGGAGGTAGGGAGCAAGTTTTCACCCTATCACACTTTTTCAATATTTTAGAGCAAAGAACTTACTTCCCTCTGGGGAAAGCTTCAGTTGGAGTGTCGTAGAAGTTATTTTATAAAAGAAAAATTTCATTTACTTTCTCCCAATTTGCAGATAGGCCGCTACAACAAGAAGGCACACGTGAGCTCCGTTTTACTAGATAGCAGGTGTTCACAGACTCAGCCTCGACACTTTCTAGCCTGGGATCTCGGGCAAATTGCTCAGCCTCTGTGATCCTTAGTTCTTTCATCTCTGTAAAATGGTGATAATAGGACCTTTGTCAAGTGTTGTTATCTGTTGTCTGAGGATCATCTGAGATAAATATGAAAAGCATTAGACTTACTGTAGGCAGGGTTTCTCAACTTCTGGTACCCAGACTTGCAGGGGATCCACAGATAGGATTCAGTGAATCTCTGATCCTCTGGATTTACATGCAAGATTTTGTTTGTATGTATAAACACACGCTTTTTTTTTTTTAGGGGGAATCTTATCTCTATTTCTTATTACATCTTCTAAGGGTCTGTAAACTTGTCAAATACTAAAAATCATTGTACTAGATAATCATAATGGTACTTCCCTTTTTCTTTCAATTTCTCCAGGAGTGGGATTGGTTCCTCCATCAAAACCACAAACTTGACATGTAGGCAAACTCTTCTGAGTGAATACTCAGAACCTGTGGTGACATCAGTGGTCCATCCTTTTCTCTTTTTATAATGGTGGTTTCTGGTACACAGAACACATCCAGTTTAAAGTAGATGATATGCTTACCTATCACACATCAATATCCTTATGATATTATTACACTTAAAGTGTCATGTTCCATTTCAGCTTCCTCTTAAAGGAATAAGCATGACTTCAGCTGTCAGCAACAATTTAGGCTTGGTCTGTCTGAATTTTTAAATCGCATTTCCATCCACGTGATTCAAAAGTCATCAAACACTCCTACCTTCATTCAGCCAACACTCACTGGCAAATTTTTCAGCTTGCCCTTTGCAGCCCAGCTCACTGAGCCACAAGCATGTTTTGAGGATTAATGTGATTTGAACGGAGGCCCTTGATTGAGGCCGTGTACGTGGCTTGCTTATTTCAAGACACAGAACTTCCCTGACGTTGTGGCTCCATGATATGATCTTAGTACATTGTATGATTGACTGTGAGTTTCTTGAGAGCAGAGTTCATATTTTGTCCATTTTTTTTAAACCCCTTGCACCTAATACCACACCTAGAATATAGTAAGTACTCAGGAAATATTTGTCATATTCAATCAAATGTTTATTAATACCAAACTCATATTTTTTTCTCATGAAATCTATCTTCCCTTCTATTTTCTTCTCTATTAATGATATCAGTTTGAAACTGTGATTATTTATATCAGGGGTCAACAAACTATGGCCCTCAGGCCAAGTCTGGCTGCCACCTATTCTTGTAAATTGAAAGTTTAATTGGAACGTGGCAGAGTTAAGTAGCTGTGAAAGACTGTGTGGACCGCACAGCCTGAATGAAATATTTGCCATCGTGGCCTTTACAGACAATGTTTGCCAACTGCTGACTTAGGTGAAGATGCCCAGCAAAGTTCTCTCTTGGGATGGAAAAGATTTCTGTCCACATTGCTTTCTTAAATATGGACTTTTCTCACTGATTCTCCCGCAACTTATCCTTGATCTTCCCTTACGCTAAGGGCCACCTTGTTGTTGAACTCTTCGTAAATCAAGAATAACAGAGGTGACCTCTGGAGGGCAGGAATTGCATCACATTTCTCTTGCCTCCTTGACTGAACTCAGTAAATGTTGCTTGTGTGAGTGTGATCTTCTCCAAATATCTCAGCAAATACCTTACTGTTTGTGATCATCTCTAGACTTTGTTGTAGGTATTTTATGTAGAGCGTAAAGGTCATTGGAAGATATTTACCTGCCTCTTAACTGCAACTTCTGTATAAGTAAATGCTTCAGGGCTCATTAAGGGAGAGTCTTCAGAGTGGGCAAAAAGCCCAGAAATGGCATCATGCGAAACAGAAAAGTATGCGAAGGGATAAGAATAAAATATCCACTGATTTTCTACAGCACTTTTAATGATTTTAGAGTGTACTGTCTAGCAACAAAATCATTAATAAGAAAAGGAAGATCTATGGAACATGGAGTGGCACTTTATGTTCCATCTCGTATCTAAAAAAATAAAAATATATAAACGACTAATATAAAAACGGGTATAAAACAACCTTACTTAGTAATGGTAAGAAAGACACGTCTTACTCTGGACTGGTTGAGTGACATTACTAACCCACAGAGGTTGAAATGGATGAGATCAAACATTTTAAAATGTTTCCTTTTTAGGAGGCTCCCCAGATCGGCCTCTTTAACCCCTAGGGTGTCATTGGAGGAAGACTTAAAATTGATGAACCTATTTCCTCAGATACTCTAGTGATCTGATGACAGAGAAATCTGAGCTTTCATAGCGCTTCCTGAAGTGTAAAGAGAATTCTTCGATGTTAAATTTTGGAACTTTATGCACACCCATAAACCTGGGGATATGTGGCACACATTTCTGTCATCCAATGGCTACAAAATAGCATTAAAAACTCTCAGGTACATTGAGATAAATGGACTCATCCCAATCCTGAGCTCACCACCACACAAAGAGGTGAAAAGACAGTGAAGGTTACCCCAGGGTACGGATGGTCTGGGAATGGGAATGGAGGGCTATGGGGCAAGGGTATTTGTTTTCTTTTCTTTTTTGTAGTTTTCTCTGATTGTGGCAACATAGGTTAATTTTGTAATTTATAACATATTCTAATACCAAACCCCCCAAAGACTACAAATAGTCATATATAAGCTGAGTAATGGGTGTTTAAAAATTTTGAAGTCTAGAAATATTTCAATTAACCAAATTTGATCAAAATAATTAAGTACACACACATCACACAGAGACACAGACATATGCATATCTTTCTCTGTCTGTCTATCTATCTACCTACCTACCTACCTATTAGATTATAGATAGATTAGATGCTCTATAACAATATCTATTGCTCAGGGAAGTTTTTGGCAATATGATTACCATAGACATAAGACCTGTACACATTAGGGTGAATAGTAATAAGATTTCCTCTTTCATGTGTCGCTTCATCTCTGAGTCCTAGGAAACAAGAGACAATACACTCTTTATTTATGGGTTACAATCATGTACTCTTTACCTTTAGTCAGTTATGGTCCGCTATTGCCTTTGAGAATAAATATTCCACTGCTACTTGGGTCCAGAGGAGAGATTCATTCATCACTAGAACAGAAGAAAGACACTGGATTCAGGAAAGTTATTTTTGCACAAATTTAATATATAAAACAACTCAATCATTAGTCTTACTGAAAACATAAAGCCTAAGTCCTCTTGGGCCATATCTCAATGTTACAAGATTGTTGAATAACTCTGGACAAGATTTAACTTCTGTGTTAATGTGAAGGGTAGGTCAATTTTTATTGCTGGGGGAGTCAACATAATTATGTAATATTTTACAAAAGTTAAGAGACAGTAATAAATCTCTGATCCTTCATGTCTTTGTATATACCTTGTTCTAACCTAGAAACTACTCCTCTGACAGCTCACGTTTAAATCTTATTAGGTATACACTGAAAATTATGCCAAAACTCCACCCCTGCCAACCACACTATCACCCTCATCACCTCCTACATTCCTTCTATCTTACTGAGTATTTCTAAAACCTTTTTAATCTTATTGTTTCCTTCTCCCACTCTATCCCATAGTTAGTACTTATTTTTGCTCCACTTTTTGGATTTGAATATTATTCTGATTAAGAAGTGTCAAGCTTCAATCTCCAAATTTTCCTTTGCTCAAGCATCTCCTTAAACCCACTCAAATCTTATCTCACCAGGGTCCCCAAATGCCCTGCTGAGTTGGAGAGTCTAGTAATGTGGATTTCACTGTTCTTCCTGTTGAAAATGTAGACTACAGGTTAAGTAAAAAGCACAACTAAATCAACAGTCTCATTTTGGGCTTCCCCAGTTCCTCTTTGTTACTAAGACCCTAACAATGGAAAGCAAGCAAGCCAGAGCAGGGGCAGTCTCTCCAAGGCTGGGCATCATTTCCAAACCTTCAGTTTAGGTGTAATACATCTAGAAGATTATAAACTAGAATTAAGTTAGAGGAAAAGAGGAATCTGTAAAGAACACCTGAATCAGGTGAGACACAAGTGGAAGTAATCTATATCCTTAACTTACCTGTTGAAAACATTTTGGGGGCTTCCCTGGTGGCGCAGTGGTTAAGAATCCGCCTGCCAATGCAGGGGACACGGGTTTGAGCCCTGGGCCAGGAAGATCCCACATGCCGCGGAGCAACCAAGCCCTTGCGCCACAACTACTGAGCCTGCGCTCTAGAGCCCGCGAGCCACAACTACTGAGCCCACGTGCCACAACTACTGCAGCCCGCGTGCCTAGAGTCTGTGCTCTGCAACAAGAGACGCCACCGCAATGAGAAGCCCGCACACCGCAACGAAGAGGAGCCCCTGCTCACCGCAACTACAGAAAACCCACGTGCAGCAATGAAGACCCGACGCAGCCAAAAATAAATAAATAAATTTAAAAACAGAAAGAAAAAATTCTGGGCTTCTCAGACTTACCATCTGTAAAGGGAGCGTCATAAGATCTATCTTGTAATTTATCATAAGAACGGGCATAATGTATTTAAAGCACATAGCACAGTACTGACACAAAAGTAGAGCTCATTTAATGGCAGTTTTTGTTATTACTTTTTGCTTCAGAGAGAGCAGGGCTTACAAATGAATTAAGAAACAGTTAAAATTTTCAGAGCCATGGTGGCAAACACATACTTCTGGAGTATCAAGTAAATAAGAGAGGGAGTCTAGAGAACTTGGCTGTGACAACATTTGTCTTCACCCAATGAGAAAGTCATCCCTAATAAACTCACTCAATGCTTTCCTCACCAAGGTCCCCAAATGACCTGCCAAGTCTGAGAGTCTAGTAATGTGGATTTCACTGTTCTTCCTATTGAAAACATAAATAGGTATCTTAGTTATAGGTTGCTATAACAAAAATACAGACTGTCCCTAACTTACAATGGTTCAACTTACAATTTTTTGACTTTATGGTGGTATGAAAGCAATATGCATTCAGTAGAAACTTTACTCTGAATGTTGAATTTTGACCTTTCCCTGGGCTAGCATCATGCAGCACGATACTCCCATGATGCTGGGCAGTGGCAGCGGACCACAGCTCTCAGCCAGCCATGAGATCATGAGGGTGAACAACCAATACACTTACAACCATTCTGTTTTTCACTTTCACTACAGTATTCAATAAACTGCATGAGATATTCAACACTTTATTATAAAATAGGCTTTGTGTTAGATGATTTTGCCCCAAAGTAGGCTAATGTAAGTGTTCTGAGAACATTTAAGGTAGACTAGGCTAAGCTATGGTGTTCTGTACACTAGGTGTGTTAAATACATTTTCAACTTGTGATATTTTCAACTTACAATGGGTTTATCAGATGTAACCCCATCGTAAGTGGAAGAAGATCTGTACCAGATCTAAGCCTGGCATAGATGACAAACATTTATTTCTCACTGTTCTGAGGCTGGGAAGTCCAAGATTAAGGTGCCAGGAGATTTGATGTCTAGTGAGAGCCTGCTTCCTGGTTCATAGCCAGTTGTCTTCTTGCTGTATCCTCACATGATGGAAAGGGGGCAAGGGAGCTCTCTGAGGTCCCTTGTATAAGGGCACTAATCCCATTCATGAGGGATCTATCCCATGACCCAAATAGTTTCCAAAGGCACCATCTCTTAGTACCATTACATTGGGGGTTAGGGTTGCAGCATATGAATCATGGGGGGAAACAAATATTCAATGCATTATAATAGGTTAAGTAAAAAATACAAGTCAATGCATTATAACAGGTTAAGTAAAAAGTACAATTAAAAGCAACAGTCTCCTTCTTTTGATCCATTAAACACTACCCCTCCCCTAAGACATGTTTTCTCTTTTAGCAAAAAAGTGACATGTTGGATCTATGCTCCAATGGCACCTGAAAACCTCTATTTACTATTAGAGTATCCAGAATGTAATTATGATGTTCAGCCCCAAATTAGGGCAGAAGATGGCTCTGTTCTTGATGTACAACAAGAAGGGTGGAGTGAAAGGCAGGTTAACGTGTTTCCTTTCAAAGGCCAGTTGTATGGCATCATTAACCCAAGGTATTTAGGAATGTTTTGAGGCTCTTCATTATTTTGGTCTTTTAAGTAGTTTTACTAACTCCATTTGGAGAAAGTCACCTACACAGGACTCATCTATGAGAGACAAAAAGATGAAAGAGCTATCGAGGTCCCAGGAATTGGCCTCACTGTTCCAGGTCCCACCACAAAGAACATGTTGACTTCTGATGGTGATGGGGGCCAGGAGGCAACACCATTGGGTTCTGCTTTTCCTCTGACAAAGCATATGACCTCAGACAAATTGCAATCTATCTGGGTCTCGTATTTTTCATCTAGAAAATATGGGAGTTGGACTAGGTGACTACATTCCTTTAGCTCTAATATCATATCAGCATCATTATTTTGATTACCGTTCTGAACTTTCACATCCTCCAGGGACCCTGGATGCAGGAAATAAGAATTGGACAGGAAGTTAGTAGCCCTGCTCCCTTAATGGCTGGTGGAGTGATAATGGTCACTGGGCCTCAACTTCCTCTTCTGTAATGCAGTTCAGTGAAGAAAAAGCCAGGCATGTTCCTTGCCCAGAGTTCCTAAAAATAATTTTAAAATCCAATCTCCTGATACATAGAAGGACTTCTCATAAACCTAGGAACAAAATTCACAGAAAAACAGGGTTTCACAAAATAGTTTTTTGTTTGAGTGTGTCCAGTGCATGAGTTTAATGAGCAATAATTGCTTAATATTAAACTCTTGCCCTTATTTGTTAAGAAAGACAAACAGCAGAAAAATCCACATTGTGCTACTGTATATT
Source organism: Eschrichtius robustus (assembly GCF_028021215.1). Classification (NCBI taxonomy): domain Eukaryota; kingdom Metazoa; phylum Chordata; class Mammalia; order Artiodactyla; family Eschrichtiidae; genus Eschrichtius; species Eschrichtius robustus. Next base: position 10,329,202 of record NC_090827.1, read on the forward strand.
ACTAACCTTACAGATAGCCATTTCTGAGAATTACAAAGAATAATGGGGAGACGCAAGAGGGAGGAGATATGGGGATATATGTATATGTATAGCTGATTCACTTTGTCATACAGCAGAAACTAACACACCATTGTAAAGCAATTATACTCCAATAAAGATGTTTAAAAAAAAAAAGAATAATGAATCTTAATTATCAAAGAAAGGCAGTGCATTGCTCTTTACCATTGGGTAACTTGTATGAGGACAATTAATTACCCTTCCCAACTCTGAGAATCCTGGAGGTTAGAAAGGACATGCTGTTGTTTACTGTTTAGTAGATGTAGATTGGTTAACCAGAAATCAGATTATTTTATGTTCACATTTCAATTAAGCAGCAAGGAAGATAAACAAATAAAACTAAATATAGTATTACAGAAAAAATTCTTTCCAGTTGTCTTTCTTTAAAATTTCCCAAGCTCGGACGACTATAAGAAATATGAACCAGAATCCTTTCTTCCAAGTTGTGTATTTTGAGAGGCCAATGGGCCCCATGTAATAGATTATCTAGGATCAGCCAACTGAGTCATTAATGAATAAAGGCTTTGTAGCTATATATGAGCAAAGAAGTAAAAGAATACATGGATAAAACTTCTAGCCATAACTTTAAAAAATATAGTGTTTATTCCTTGATTCCTCAGTACAAAGTAAGCATAGACCTAATGAATTCTTGCTGCTATTACTATTGTTATTTTCTAGGTTGTTTTTTTTTCTTGACCCACGTAATATCAAAGTCCAAGTAGCTAGAAGTGTCTTTAAATAGTGTTTGGATATTTTTGAAAAACTAAATGAATAATTCAAATATTTAGGATTTTTTGAATACAGGCTAATCTTTCATATGACACAACATTGCATTTTAAGAGTATAATCCTAGCACATTACAAAACAGAAAGAAAAGAAAGAAAAGAAAATGGTGATTTATGTAAGAGAGAAAGTTGGTTTCAATGCTTTAGTTATAAATGCTACTTTCGTTGACTGGAGAAAATAGGTTTCTTAAGAGTTTCACTTTCTAAAGTTTGTTTCTTTCTCTTGAGTACTATCGTCAGAGATTTATGACTAAGGAACTCCCTGATTAATTCCCTTCAAGAGACATCAGGAGGCAGGTAAACTGAGAAATGGGAGGAACATCTTTCCTTAAGTACCTAAGCCTTCTCTTCATTGTGTCATATCAGCACAAGGGAGTTGTGAGTTTGGAACCTTGGAACCTTTGCCATGGCAGCGTAAAACCATCATGAACAGACTAGTGAACCTTGAATGGTGGACCTTGAGAGAACCTCCAAAGCAACATCCCAAAGGCAGCAACATCCTTGAAAAAGCCGGCATAAGCTCATTTAGTATATTCGGAGAAGGTTCTGAAAATATAAACTTGTGTGCATGGTAACCCATATGTTGCCAGACTGTGGGGTCTTGGGGCCACTGAGGTCTTGGACAATAATTGCAATAGTGTGTCCTTAATTTCTCTGCTCCCTCTCCAGAATTCTCATGGGAACCCCCGCCCTTTCCTTTCCTCTCTCACTTCAAGTGGTCTGGGGACTTCATATTCTTTCTCAGTGGCTGCTACAACTTTGCAGGCCTATAAGTGTTGCTGCTATTGCTACTCCCATTCAATACTCTTGTTGCTTTCTCTTCCCATTGTTACTTTCCCTTGTTGTCAAAACTTCTGACATTGGTACTAACAATGACGGAGAGAAGTTTCTCTATCGCTGGTTAATGCTTTCTAGGCCTCCAAGGCTCCACTTGGCTGCTTTTTCCTTACTAATTCTGTATTAGGAATTTTGGATATGATTACCAAAGCCCAAGTTTAGCACAGCAGATATATTTCTCTTCAATGATTGCTGAGTTACACAAAATGAGGCATGTGTTTTATCAGCCTAAGATCTCTGCCTTCTCTATGTTCTGATTCTGAGGCCTCTCCTCCTACTCCCCCTCTTTGTGTAGGTGCTAAGATTAGGCCCAAAGTTTCCTCCCCCAAAACCCAGGAGATCCTGTTAATAGAAGCTTTGGTGTTATGGTCTGATTCCCCAGACTCTCCAAGGCAAAAACAGTGATCAGAATTCATACTAGTTTTCTATTCCTGCTGGAACAAATGACCACAAATGTGGTGACTTAAAACAACACAAATTTATTATCTTATAGTTTGTAGGTCAGAAGCCTGGTGTGTGTCTCATCAGACTAAAATCAAGGTGCCAGCAGGCTATGGGGAGATTATGTTCCCTACTTACTCACGTTGTTGGCAGAATTCAGTTCCTTGTGATTGTAGGACTGAGGTTCTTGTTTTCTTGCTGCCTTCTGGTGGTCATTTCCAGCTTCTAGAGCACACCACATTCTTTGGCTCATGGCCTGCTTCCTCCGTCTTTCAAGCTAATGATCGCAGGTGGAGTCTCTCTCATGCTTAGATTCTTTCCTTATTCTTCTTACATCTCATTTCTTGACCTTTCTTCTGCTTCCAACATCTGTATTTAAGAACTTACATGATTAGATTGGGCCATCTAATCTCAAGGTTCTTATCCTTAATCACATCTTCAAAGATAGTTTTCCTTGTAAGATAACATTCTACAGATTAGGACGTGCATATCTTTGGGGGGGGTGTCATTATTTTGCTTGCCACAGAATCTGCTCATTGATTCTTATTGTATTAGTGTTACCAAAAAACATGACTAGTGTCTAATAGAAAGCTACAGACTGAAATTATGCTCTGTATTAGATGACTTTGATTGAATTAAGAAATTGAGATTAAGCGGAAAAAAGATATTCATTAAATTATTAAGTGGAGAAGTTCAGATGGCTTCAGGCACAGATGGATCCAGGAATTTGCCTTTCTTTATCACATGACACTTCACTCCTCTCTGCTAATTTCAAATTCAGGCAGGTTGTTTCTTTGTCTCTAGGTTTTTGCCTTATCATTCTAGCAATGCCAGTAGAAAGAAAGGTTTTCTTTCTCAAGAGTTCCAACAAACATTTGGAGGACAATTCTCATTTGCCCTGCTTTGTCATATGACCATCTTAAAAGCAGACACCCTGTAGTCAGAGTAATTCAGTGCTTTGATTGTCTAGACATGACTCACATGCCTAAATCTGGAGCCAGGTGATGGGGTCAGGCCCACCTAATCACATGGAATCACATGGAATGAAAGTGGTACTATTATCTGAAGGATGTGTGAATGCTGAGTAGGCAAAAACAACAGACGTCTATCATTTCTCAGAATTTTTGGAAAATACTACATAGAGATTTAATATCTAAAAGTAAAAATATAAGTTGCAAGAGTAAGAGAAAACAGAAATAGGTGGCCTCTCTATAATGCACAATATAAAATACGTGACTAAATCAAAATGACTTTTATCTTTCATGTAAATATTGCACATTTATGTGCATTCTTCCATATATTATCTACGTGACTTTAAGCAAATTACTTGATCTCAGATTTCTCATATATAAAATGAAGTAATAGACCTTACCTTTCCGAGTTGTTGCAGGGACTAGAGATAATGCATGTGGAGAACCTACCATGGTGTCTGGTGTATGAGTGATGCTCAATGTTTGACAGATCTTGCCATCATCAACAGATGATGTCATCACTATCATTATGTCAATAAACAAGCTTTCTCACTGTTGGAAGAACAGTTTAAATTACAGCACTTCTATATCTAAGTTTTCCTTGAGGGCAAGTAAGCTACTTGTAATGTTCTGCTTTAATGTCAGGCTTGAAATAAAATGTTGATCAATTTGTTCTAAAGCCATTAGGCCTTTTTACTGATTCAGCTCAAAGGAAAACGCCAATAGTTTTAAATATATCGATGCTGGTTGAAGTTAATTTTAATTTAAGATAAACCAAAGGCAAAGTGAGGTCAGACTAGCAACGTTGCCAACATGAAATCTGCATCATTTCAAGATGCTCTTTCCTTGCCGCTTATCATTAAATCAAGTTTCATTTAATTAGCCAAAATGGATATGCTTCTGAACCTATTATCTCTTCTCAATCCCCTTCTTATAGAGGGATATCTGCTACTGATAAGTAGGATTCTCCGCAAGCTCCTTAATGGCAAGGAATGTTTCTCCTTCACTATTTTATCTGTCCAGTAGCCCTGTACCGAGCCTACAATTAGATGCTCAAGAATTTCTTGGATTGATACTTGTTTAGACATCAAGATGCAGAATATGTACAGATATGTTTGTATGTGGTCTACTTGCTACAAAATTGGCAGGAAGTATAAGTGATTGAGATGGGAGAAAAATGAAAGAAAAATTAGAGAATAATAAAAAAGAAAATGATTTTTAACAGACGACTAGGAGTTAACCTGGGGTCCTTGGGCAGTTTCAGGGGTGATGTGAACCTTCTGAGATTCTATGCAGAATTTCAAGCACACGTTTGTAGGTGTGTTTTCTGGAAGAGGATTTTCATGAGCTTTTAAGGAGGCTCCTACCCAGGAGGTTTCCTTTTTCCAGTGTCACTGGGCAGAGTGCAAGGATTTTATGTCAGAGAATCATCTTGCCAAGTGCACTTCAGATAATTTGTATTGCTATGCAGAATTTAAAAAAAAAAAAAATGGCTAAAAAACGGAGGAAATTCTCCTGGACATTAACAACCCTCCTCCCCCAGCGATCCTAAAGGCGATAGATGATCCAGTGTTCCCTAAGTCTTGTAGGGATACCCTAGCACATGCTATAATCCTGAACTGGGGAGCTGGCAAGACTTTGCCCTTTGACAATCAAACCCTGGGCTCAAGTTTCCAAACCTGAGAATTCAGATCAGTTCCGTTGTCCAGGCTCAGCCTTGCTCATGCGGAGCCTGGGGGAGCACGTTACCTAACTAAGATGTGTGAGCTGCTGGCCTGCAGTGAACACAGGTGTTTGGGATGGATGGAAACTGGGCGTGGCCTAGCTGAGCCACACCCCGATGGGGACATGGGGTGATGAGAAAATCAACCTGAGCTTACGTGCTGCACCTGGGAGGAAGGGGTTGTTGGTTAGGAAATTCCACATGTAAACGAGGGGGGATGGGCAGGGAAGAAGAAACTTCCAAGAGGCAGATGATAATAATAGCTAATATTTAGTGCAAGCTTATTATGAGTTATACATGGTTGTAAGCCTTTTACCTGTACTTCCTATTTAATCCTTCCAAAGCTTTATCAGGTAGGTTTTATTATTATCCCTATTTTGCAGTCAGGAAACTGAGGGCTAAGAGAGTTAGTGACTTGCTGGAGGTCCCACAGCTCAAGCAGCAGGGTGGGATTTGAGCCCAGGAAGAGGGGCCCCATTGCCCACCCTCATCACCATGATCCACCTTTCCCTACTCCAGCCCTTTCCTGTAGCTAGCCAAAAGGGCCCAAAGTTTCAGCCCCTTTTGGGCCCCTAGTCAAGGAAAACCAGCACTGAAGATGTTATGAGACCATCCTTCTCTCTTGTCAGTGAAGTCTGAAAAAGTGCCTGCTTCTCCAACCCCTCCCCACCCCAAGTCACATTGGGGGAATTTAGTTTACCTGGTTCCCAGGTGAGTGTAGGGCTGCAGCTTCACTCTTCTCCAGGTCCTACTGGGGATGGTCTTTCTGCTGTTTCCCCTTCTGCCTTTGTTCTTTGTATCTCTGGAACTGGAGCCCTGTACAGGGCTCCCCCCCCACCCCTTTACCTGGGTCCCTAAAACTCTCGTCCCCTCCTCACTTAGTTTCTTAAAGCATCCTAGGAAGTGATGACTGCTGACAATCTTACTTGTGTAGCTTTAAAATATAATACATTGCCCAAAACCTCACTGCATTGCTGGCTAGAAGTCTTTGTAGATGTTCTGAGTCACGCTGCCTGGGCTCAAGCCCAGCTGCGTAACATTAGTCAAAGTAATGATGTTTGTGAATCCTTGGTTTTCTCATTTGTAAAATGAGGGTCATAAAATACCTCCTCATAGGCATTGCTGTAAGGATTAAATAAGATAATTCCTGTAAAGTCCCCTGCACAAATTGAGCACTCAAGGAAATATTAGCTATTATTTTATCCTTCTGCTAGACTAAATCTTAAGAAGTTGCTCTCAGGCTTGTGGCTTAGGATGTTGATTCTTTCCTAAAAGGGTTTTGCTTCTCTCTTCTGCTTTGCTAAGACCCTGCTCTGTGTCAGTATGGGCCCTTCTTCCCCGTGGGGCTGGGTTTACCCAAGTTATGGGTAGTGATGGTTCTGAAAGCCTGGAGCCTTGGTCAAGATAGGACCAGTGTGGGTCCAGATGGGAGCTCAGTGTCCAGAAGAGGCCCACACAGATTGGGGAAGAAGGAGCGGACAGGAAGAGATGTGGGTTCAAGGGCTACAAAATTGCCATGTTGCTCCCCAGTGAGCTATTTACTGGGTCAGATTGAGGGCATCACTTAATTCATGTTCCAGTGGGGAGTGGAACTTAGAGTTTTGATACATTTCCTGGCTTTCTCATGATGTTTTCAGGGCCAGGAAAGGGCTTGGGCTTGTGGGGTGCACTGCAGTATACACTGAGTATTAGCTTCCTATTACTGCTGTAACAGATCACCACAAATTTAGTGGCTTCGGACAACACAGATGTGTCATCTGAAAGTTCAGGAGGTCAGAAGTCTAAAATGGTGGGCAGAGCGATGTTCCTCCTGGAGACCCTAGGGAAAATCCACTTCCATGCCTCTTCTAGCTGTGTTCTTTGGCTACTGGCCCCTTCCTCCATCTTCACAGTCAACAGTCTAGCCTTTCCACATCTCTCTCTGTGTTTAAATGATGACTCTCTACTGGAAAAGGAGATTTCATGTTACACGAAAGCTTGCAAAATATAAAAAAATGAGTTAACTCTTTTCCCAGTATTTGATTTATAAAACATGTGTCTGGCCTCAAATGCTGACAACTCTTTCTTTTTGGCACTAAAATGAAGTGTTGATATTTTATATAACACACACACACACACACACACAGATATATTTTTTTTACAAAATAATAGAGGAAAAGCCCATCTCAAATATAGGCTCAGCAATTTAGTTCAAAGGTAAAAATATTAAATTCCCAGAGAAATATTAAATTGCCAGAGAAAGGGAGAGAAATCACAGGGAAAGAATAACTTTTACATAGAAATTGTCATGAGTCCCCAGGATCCACGGTGTGTGCTTAAGACACCCAGTGGAGGTCTTAAGGGGTGTAGGCCCTGTTGCAACATTAGTTTTTGGTATATTTCCCCTTTAAAAAGGCTCTTCAGTGTCCAGAGGGGATTGGTAGATACGGGAAAAAATAGTAGATATGGTAGATATAGGTGTGAAGCTATTAGAAAAACTTTCATGAATATCATGGTTATTTATGAGCATAAAGGGAAACTCCCACCCCACCCAGACCCCAGTTTGGGGTTGTTTTACTTTGCTAAGGCATCTATCACAAAGTACCACAGACGGAGTGACTTAATCAACAGAACTTCATTTCTTCACAGTTCTGGAGGCTGGAAGTTCTAAATCAAGGTAGTTGCGGTGTTGGTCTCTTCTAAGGCCTCTTTCCCTGGTTCACAGACAGAAGACTTCTCACTGTGTCCTCACATGGTCTTCCTTCTGTCTAAGTTGTCTATGTCTCCATCTCCTCTCTTTATAAGCACACCAGTCATATTGGACCAGAGCTCACCCATATGCCTTCATTTTAACCTCTTTAAGGGCCCTGTCTCCAAATGCAGTCACATTGTAAGGTTCTGGCTGTAGGGCTTCAACATATGAGCTTGGGGGGAATAAAATTCAGTCCATAACAAGGACCAACCGAATTCATTCTTTACATTATCTTTGATGGAGTAGTTTATTCCAGCTGTATCCATCACTCTTTCTGGTGAGATCAGGGTTAAAACAGGGGTGAGCTTCACTGCCAGTCACCAGGTGGTGTTTCCAAACCTGGCCGAATTACCGGTGTCACATTCAAACCAAAACAAGATAAACCCATTCTGGGTCCAGGCCTCTGTCAAAATCATCCAGAACCGTGGAGATTCAGAGGTTACCACAGAAAGTTATTTAAAGCTATCTAAGCTGTTATCTCTTCCTTTTTTTAGCATTTCATATTAACTCACAATCTTTTGAGGACAGAGGGTTAAATTCCTTGACTTTTCTCTGTTTCAGTCATTTTCTTTTCATATGTAGGGGGTTTATATTTCATGTCACCATTTAGACATGCTGAAATGTAATTTTATTTCCTGTAACTGAACTCAACTGGTCCATGAGCCCCCCCCCAGCTCTGGTCAGGAATGGGGAAGAACTTTAAATTGCTCGTTCAAGTTTTCTTACTCATTTTTAGTTTAAATCTTCCTCTTTTCCAGAGTAAGTCAGTGTTTCTGCCCCCTTTCCTGCCCCCAGGATAAGCTCTAGATCCCTGGGAAAGGCCACTGGTCCTTGCTCTGTCCTCCTGCCCTTCTTGGTCTTGGCTGAAGTATCTCATACCTGGAGTTGAATTTACCGTACTGTTAACGAAGCTTAAACTTCAGGGCTTCTTCTGAGCCCTTGGAAGGGGAAGCAGTGATGGGTTCACATCGTCATAGATTTTATAACATTTATGGAAGTAAAATATTTTAACAACAATTGATTAAGACCACTGTTGTTTGCCACTTGATTTCCACTCTACCAAAACTTTCCCTCATATAAAATAGCTTTGGAGTGGCTGTAGGAATTGTGGGGATCTGATTAAGGGGAAGCTGAGATGGGGATATGTTCAATTTGTATTTAGTGTGATAGATTCATGTGGCTTACAGTCACTTCTATGAATAGTTAAGTTATAGGCTGGTCAACCTTAGCTAGAAATGCCTTCTAGAAATATTCCTGTCACCTGCTGTGCCAATTCAAAACTGTGGAAGGCTGGGGTCATATCAGGATACAGTGCCTATGATGCCTGACACTAGAAGTATGTGGGGAGTGGAGGAGAAAAGGCTTGGGAAAAGCCTATGGAAGATTCTTCCAGTTACCAGAGGGGTAACATTGTAAGCAGAAGATTTTGTTCTCGTTGACAGCTTGACATAGAGATATTTTTAGGCCAGGAATATTTCAATAATGTAGCATATGCAATTATAAATGCTACATATATTTTTTTCTGGCAGAAATTATGCAAAATGGAACTTAAAATTCCTGTGATTGTAAGGCACAGGCATGGAGAGCAGGTGTATCCATGTGTGAGGCCGCATGATTCCTGCTTTCCAACTATCAGTTATAAAAAAATAAATGTCAATCAGTGATCCTCGAGGAAAACCTGGATTATCTAACTTTTTATTCTATCTACAGAAACTGTTACAAAATAGTTATCATATGAATAAGTGATCAAAAAGTGTGCAGCCCCAAATGTATGAAAAATGTCTTATAGAGATATAAACAAATAATTTATAAAACCATTGTTATTATCTAGATTTTATGATACTTGTACGTTAGCTTTTATATATCTGTTGTTTTCTTTTCTCACATATTTAAAGAAACATTTACTTTCATTCTTAGTATTGTATTTATCATGTTATATTCTTTTTTCTCACAGGGCTCCCCAAAGCTTGGAGGCAAGCTTCATGCCCTGTGAACCCTATTCTGCTCTCCTTATGCCCCTTGAGGTGTGAACATTTCTGTGTGATGGGGGCTTGGACTCCAGCCCCTATGCAGTGACTCTGTGTTCTCCTTGTCCAGACCCCAGCTGTCTTCCAGAAACTGTTCCCTGAGCATGCACGTTTCAGCACACCTGACTCCATTTCTGAGTTCCAGGAGCATTTAATGCCCTAGTAACACTGAGGGTACCACAATGATATGCAGGGTCATGTAGGACTTGCAGAGCAGAGGGCATGCTACTGCAGGGTCACGTAGGACTTGCACAGCAGGGGGCATGCTACTGCAGGGTCATGTAGGACTTGCACAGCAGGGGGCATGCTACTGCAGGGTCACGTAGGACTTGCACGGCAGAGGGCATGCTACTGCAGGGTCACGTAGGACTTGCACAGCAGGGGGCATGCTACTGCAGGGTCATGTAGGACTTGCACAGCAGATGCTACTGCAAGCCCTGCTTCTGAACAAATGCTCCATGCCAGTGTATCCACTGCTGCAGGATTGGTGTGTGTGCGGCAGCGTTGGGGATGAGGAGTGGGACCCTCTGTGAGGCTGTCTTTACACAGCCTCCTCTGCTTTCGAATTTTGAAACATAACTGGAGATATTTTTAATCTGCCCCTTCCAAGTGTTAGGATTTCAGATCTTTCTTACCAATTCTCTCCAAGCACCTTCTCCCAAGCCCAGGATCTGCTTTTATAGCACCATGGTGCAGTAGTTAAGAGCACAGACCGGAGCCAAATCACATAGGATCAAATACTAGAGCCATCGATTACAAGCTGTGTAAGCTTAGATAAGTTACTTAACCTCTCTGAGCATCAATTTCCCTATCTGTACAAAAGGTTGTTATGAGAATGAGCGAGTTAATGTATCTAAAGTACTTGGAATGCAAAATGCAGATGGTTTAGCTATTATAATCTCCTCGCTATAGAGTAAGCACTTGTGCCATATTCTACATCTTTCTTGGTCTGTGGCTTATACTAAAAACACTATGCTATGAGGGTCAGGCTTTGTTCCTTGATATTTAATGATAAGATTTTGGAATTTAGAATACTTTTTTTTTTAAATCACAAAGGCCCAGAAGTTATAATCAAAAGCCTGGATTTCAGGACTGTTGTTTCATAGATGGATTTCTAGTGCCTATTGTAGAAGTCTAGAAATGAACAAATAATTTTTATGTGTGCTTTCATCCCAGCTGTAAAGATACTAAATTTCTCTGAGGCAATGAACACTTCTGGCTCAAAAGGAGAAGCTTATGAAAAAAAGATTTTAAAAAGTACAAATATTAAAATAATAACATATTTCAAAATGCTACATAAATAACAATAAAGGAGAACCAACACTTTTAATTTCCTTTAAGGGTGCCAGGTCGAAGGCCATGAAATTTATATTGCTTAATCTTTACAGTAGCCTCTTACGTAGGTAGTTTCATTTCCATTTTACTGGTGAATAAACTGAGGTTCACAGAATTTCAAGTTACTTGCCCACACTATTAAGTGCGATAAGGGGTAGGTCACGATTCAAACCGACATTTTGCTTCCAACAGACATTCTCTTCCCACTCATTTCTCATGTTGGTCCACCCCTTACTCCCTAAAATTTAATTCTCTGAAAGAAAAGCATCTGACTGGGAAAGAGCATTTTTCCGTAAAGAAGAGTTTTCCATCATCAGCTGAAGTCTTGTCAACTGTGGGAGGCATCTTCCTGAATCTCGAGAGCCTTCCGTCTGTCAGAAGAATAACCTCAACTTAATAAAATAACCTAGGATACAGTTTCCATCTGCAAGTGTGACATCAATTATGAAAGTATATCTCAGTGTGACTGTAGTCAATTCTAATGAACTCTCCTCTACCAGTGAATTCTGCCAATACATTGACTCTATTTTAAAAAGTCAGGCTGTCCTTGTGGAAGAACCTCATTCCGTCTCTCTCAGGTATTTGTTGCTTTGACCCTAAGCCTCATCTTTCTTCTCATCACAAATTCCTTAGAAAAACTCTTCCTCCCATTCCCATAATGAACTAAAGGAATCATGCTTAAGACAGTGACAAAGAAATTTTGCTCTGAATTTAAAACAGGAATACAGAAAAAATATGTGAACTCATTACTCTGGCTAACAGTGAAAATTAGTACCATACAACGTGTTGCATGTGTTGTCAAGCTTGGTCCTAAGTGAAATCATGAGGCCGATAAAATTTGCTTTATATGATCCACTCACTCCTTTCTTAGCAGTTGCCACCTTGCGTTTATATCCGCCACACAACACTGTGTCTAAGAATCTCATTTCTTCTTTTTTTTAAGATCAGAAGATTATCTTCTGAATCTTATTTTATTTTTTACTTTCACATTTTTCATTGAAGTATAGTTGACTTACAATATTATATTAGTTTCAGGTGTGCAACAATGATCTGATATTTTTATAAGTTACACACCATATAAAGTTATTGTAATATTAGTGACCACATTCTCTGTTTTGTATATTACATCCCTGTGACATTTATCTGATAGCTGGTAATTTGTACCTCTTAATCTGCTTCATTAATTTCACCCATCCCCATAACCTCCTCTCCTCTGGCAACCACTAGTTGTGTCTGTGAGTCTGTTTCTGTTTTGTTCGTTCATTTGTTTTGCTTTTTGATTCCACGTATAACTAAAAACATATGGTATTTGTCTTTCTCTGTCTGATATTTCACTTGGAATAATACCCTCTAGGCCCATCCATGTTGTCAAAAATGGCAAGATTTCTTTCTTTTTATGGCTGAGTAGTATTCCTTGTATATATATACATCTTCTTTATCATTCATCCATTGATGGACACTTAGGTTGGTTCTATATCTTGGCTATGGTAAATAATGCTTCAGTGAACATAGGGGTGCCTATATCTTTTCAAATTAGTGTTTTCATTTTCTTTGGATACATACCCAGTAGTGCAATTGCTGGATCACATTATAGCTCCATTTTTAATTTTTTGAAGAACTTCCATACTGGTTTTCATAGTCGCTGTACCAATTTACATTTTCCTTAACCGTACATGACAGTTACTTTTTCTCTGTATCTCATCAACACTTGTTATTTGTTGTCTTTTTGACAATAGCCATTCTGACAGGTGATATCTCAATGAGGCAATATCTTGTGGTTTTGATTTGCATTTCCCTAAATCATAGTGATATTGAACATCTTTTCATGTGCCTGTTGGCCACCTGTATGTCCTCTTTGGAAAGATGCCTATTCAGGTCCTCTGCCCACTTTTTAGTCAGATTGTTTTTTGATATTAAGTTATATGAGTTCTTTACATATTTTGGATATTAGCCCTTATCAGACATATAATTTACAAGTATCTTCGCTCATTCAGTAATTTCCCTTTTTGTTGATGATTTCCTTCACCGTGCAAAAGCTTTTGAGTTTGATGTAGTCCCATTTGTTTATTTTTGCTTTTTCTGCCCTTGCCTAAGGAGACAGATCCAAAAAATATTGTTAAGATTGATGTCATGGGCAGTTTTAGCAAGATATCGCTAAAACTGCCCATGTTTTCTTCTAGGGGTTTTATGGTTTCAGGTCTTACATTTAAGTCTTTAATCTATTTTGAGTTTATTTTTGTACATGGTATGAGAAAATGGCCTAGTTTAATTCTTTTACACGTAGCTGTACCCAATACCACTTATTGAAGAGACTGTATTTTCCCCATTGTATATTCCTGCCTCCTTTGTCTTAGATTAAGTGACAATATTTGCATGAGTTTATTTCCAGGCTCTCTATTTTTCCATTGATCTACATGTCTGTTTTTATGGTAGTACCATACTCTTGATTACTATAGCTTTGTAGTATAGTTTGAAGAAAGGGAACATGATACATTCTGCTTTGTTCTTCTTTCTCAAGATTGCTTTGACTGTTTGAGGTCTTTGTGGTTCTGCACAAATTTTAGAATTATTTGTTCTAATTCTGTGAAAAATACCACAGGTGTTTTGATAGGGATTACACTGAATCCGTAGATGGCTTTGGGTAGTATGTAAATTTTAACAATATTAATTCTTCCAGTTCATCAGCATGGTATTGGGTTGGCCAAAAAGTTCGTTCGGGTTTTTCTGCTGTATATATTTGCATTGTCTTCAATTTCTTCCATCAATGTCTTACTTAGTTTTCAAAGTACAGTTCTTTCACTTTTTGGTTAATTTTATGTCCAGGTACTTTATTCTTTTTGGTGTGTCTATAAATGGGATTTAAATTTTTTTTCCTTCTGATAGTGCATTATTAGTGTATAGAAATGCAAAAAATTTCTGTATATCAATTTTGTATTCTGCAAATTTAATGAATTCATTTATTAGTTCTAATAATTTTTTAGGTGGAGTCCTTTTTTGGTGGATACTTTCTATATAAAGTATCATGTCATCTGTAAATAGTGACAGTTTTACCTCTTCCTTTCCAATTTGGATGCTTTTATTTATTTATTTTTGTCTGATTGCTGTGTTTAGGACTACCAGTACTATGATGAATAAAAGTGACAAGAGTGGTCATCCTTGTTTTGTTCCTGATCTTAGAGAAAAAGCTTTCAGCTTTTCACACTGAGTATGATGTTAGTTGTGAGTTTGTCATATATGGCCTTTATTATGTTGAGGTATGTTCCTTTCATACCCACTTTGTTTAGAGTTTTTTTTATCATGAATGGATGTTGAATTTTTCAAATACTTTTTCTACATCTATTAAGATGATCATGTGATTTTTATCTTTTGTTTTATTAATTTGGTGTATCACATTGATTGATTGGCAGATACTGAATCAATTTTGCATTTTTCGAATAAATCCCACTGATCATGATGTATGGTCCTTTCAGTGTATTGTCGAATTAGGTTTGCTAATATTTTGTTGAGAATATTTGTGTCTATGTTCATCATGGATGTTGGCCTGTAATTTTCTTTTTTGTGGTGTCTTTATCTGATTTTTGTATCAGGGTGATGTTGACCTTGTAGGATGAATTAGATACGTTCCTTTCTCTTCAAATTTTTGGAATAGTTTGAGTAGAATAGGTATTAAATCTTCTTTAAATGTTTCATAGGATTTCACTTCTGAGGCCATCTGATCCTAGATTTTGGTATAACGGAATTTTTCATATTAATGATTCATTTTCCTTACTAGTAATTTGTCTGTTCCTATTTTTTATTTTTTTCTGATTCAGCCTTAGGAGATTTGATATTTCTAGAATGTATCCATTTCTTCTAGATTATCAAGTTTATTGGCATATAATTGTTTGTAGTATCCTCTTATGACTGTATTTCTGTTCATATAGGTTGTAACTTCTCTTTTATTTCTAATTTTATTTGGGCTCTTTCCCTTTTGTTCTTGATGAGTTGGGTAAAAGTTTATCAATTTTGTTTGTCTTTTCAAAGACCAGCTCTTAGTTTCATTGATCTTTTCTATTTTTTAAATCTATTTCATTTATTTCCATTCTGATCTTTATTATGTCATTCATTCTACTAACTTTGTTCTTCTTTTTCTAATTTCTTTAGGTATAAAATTAGATTGTTTTCTTGTTTCTTTTATTTTATAAATTTATTTGTTTTATTTTATATTTTATTTTGTTATTTTTGGCTGCGTTGGATCTCCGTCGCTGTGCGTGGGCTTTCTCTAGTTCTTCTCTGATTGCTGTGGCTAAAACTTCCAAAACTATGTTGAATACTAGTGGTGAGAGTGGGCAACCTTGTCTTGTTCCTGATCTTAGTGGAAAAGGTTTCAGTTTTTCACCATTGAGAACGATGTTGTCTGTGGGTTTGTCATACATGGCCTTTATTATGTTGAGGTAAGTTCCCTCTATGCCTATTTTCTGGAGGGTTTTTATCATAAATCGGTGATGAATTTTGTTGAAAGCTTTTTCTGGAGAGGGCAGACAGCAGAAGCAAGAAGAACTACAATCCTGCAGCCTGTGGAACAAAAACCACATTCACAGAAAGACAGACAAGATGAAAAGGCAGAGCGCTATATACCAGAAGAAGGAACAAGATAAAACCCCAGAAACACAACTAAATGAAATGGAGATAGGCAGTGTTCCAGAAAAAGAATTCAGAATAATGATAGTGAAGATGATCCAGGACCTCGGAAAAAGAATGGAGGCAAAGATCGAGAGGATGGAAGGAATGTTTAACAAAGATCTAGAAGAATTAAAAAACAAACAGAGATGAACAATACAATAACTGAAATGAAAAATACACTAGAAGGAATCAATAGCAGAATAACTGAGGCAGAAGAACGGATAAGTGAGCTGGAAGACAGAATGGTGGAATTCACTGCTGTGGAACAGAATAAAGAAAAAAGAATGAAAAGAAATGAAGACAGCCTAAGAGACCTCTGGGACAATATTAAATGCAATAACATTCATATTATAGAGGTCCCAGAAGGAGAAGAGAGAGACAAAGGACCCGAGAAAATATTTGAAGAAATTATAGTTGAAAACTTCCCTAACATGGGAAAGGAAATAGCCACCCAAGTCCAGGAAGCGCAGAGAGTCCCATACAGGATAAACCCAATGAGAAACACGCCGAGACACATAGTAATCAAATTGGCAAAAATTAAAGACAAAGAAAAATTATTGAAAGCAGCAAGGGAAAAACGACAAATAACATGATAGGGAACTCCCATAAGGTTAACAGCTGATTTCTCAGCATAAACTCTACAAGACAGAAGGGAGTGGCATGATATACTTAGAATGATGAAAGCGAAGAACCTACAACCAAGATTACTCTACTCAGCAAGGATCTCATTCAGATTTGATGGAGAAAACAAAAGCTTTACAGACAAGCAAAAGCTAAGAGAATTCAGCACCACCAAACCAGCTCTACAACAAATGCTAAAGGAACTTCTCTAAGTGGGAAACACAGGAGAAGAAAAGGACCTACAAAAACAAAACCAAGACAATTAAGAAAATGGTAATAGAAACATACATATCGATAATTACCTTAAACGTGAATGGATTAAATGCTCCAACCAAAAGACACAGGCTCGCTGAATGGATACAAAAACAAGACTCATATATATGCTGTCTACAACAGACCCACTTTAGACCTAGGGACACATACAGACTGAAAGTGAGGGGGTGGAAAAAGATATTCCATGAAAATGGAAATCAAAAGAAAGCTGGAGTAGCAATACCCATATCAGATAAAATAAACTTTAAAATAAACAATGTTACAAGAGACAAGGAAGGACACTACGTAATGATCAAGTGATCAATCCAAGAAGAAGATATAACAATTATAAATATATATGCACCCAATATAGGAGCACCTCAATACATAAGGCAACTGCTAACAGCTATAAAAGATGAAATCGACAGTAACACAATAATAGTGGGGGACTTTAACACCTCACTTACACCAATGGACAGATCATCCAAACAGAAAATTAATAAGGAAACACAAGCTTTAAATGACACAATAGACCAGATAGATTTAATTGATATTTATAAGACATTGCATCCAAAAACAGCAGGTTACACTTTCTTCTCAAGTGAGCATAGAACATTCTCTAGGATAGATCACATCTTGGGTCACACATCAAGCCTCAGTAAATTTAAGAAAATTGAAATCATATCAAGCATCTTTTCTGACCACAACACTGTGAGATTAGAAATCAATTACAGGGAAGAAAACGTAAAAAACACAAACACATGGAGGCTAAACAATACGTTACTAAAAAACCAAGAGATCACTGAAGAAATCAAAGAGGAAATCAAAAAATACCTAGAGACAAATGACAATGAAAACATGACTATCCAAAACCTATGGGAGGCAGCAAAAGCAGTTCTAAGAGGGAAGTTTATAGCTATACAAGCCTACCTCAAGGAACAAGAAAAATCTCAGATAAGCAATCTAACCTAACACCTAAAGGAACTAGAGAAAGAAGAACAAACAAAACCCAAAATTAGCAGAAGGAAAGAAATCATAAAGATCAGATCAGAAATAAATGAAAAAGAAATGAAGGAAACAATAGCAAAGATCAATAACACTAAAAGCTGGTTCTTTGAGAAGATAAACAAAATTGATAAGCCATTAGCCAGACTCATCAAGAAGAAGAGGGAGAGGACTCAAATCAATAAAATTAGAAATGAAAAAGGAGAAGGTACAACAGACATGGCAGAAATACAAAGCATCCTAAGAGACTACTACAAGTAACTCTATGCCAATAAAATGGACAACCTGGAAGAAATGGACAAATTCTTAGAAAGGTATAACCTTCCAAGACTGAACCAGGAAGAAACAGAAAATATGAACAGACCAATCACAAGTAATGAAATTGAAACTGTGATTAAAAATCTTCCAACCAACACAAGTCCAGGACCAGATGGCTTCACAGGTGAATTCTATCAAACATTTAGAGAAGAGCTAACTCCCATCCTTCTCAAACTCTTCAAAAAATTGCAGAGGAAGGAACACTCCCAAACTCATTCTATGAGACCACCATCACCCTGATACCAAAACCAGACAAAGACACTACAAAAAAAGAAAATTACAGACCAATATCACTGATGAATATAGATGCAAAAATCCTCAACAAAATACTAGCAAACAGAATCCAACAACACATTCAAAGTATCATACACCATGATGAAGTGGGATTTATCCCAAGGATGCAAGGATTCTTTAATATATGCAAATCAATCACTGTGATACACCATATTAACAAATTGAAGAAGAAAAACCATATGATCATCTCAATAGATGCAGAAAAAGCTTTTGACAAAATTCAACACCCATTTATGATAAAAAGTCTCCAGAAAGTGGACATAGAGGGAACCTACCTCAACATAATAAAGGCAATATGCGACAAACCCACAGCAAACATCATTCTCAAAGGTGAAAAACTGAAAGAATTTCCTCTAAGATCAGGAACAAGACAAGGATGTCCACTCTCACCACTATTTTTCAACATAGTTTTGGAAGTCCTAGCCATGGCAAACAGGGAAGAAAAAGAAATAAAAGGAATACAAATTTGAAAAGAAGTAGAACTGTCACTGTTTTCAGATGACATGATACTATAGAGAATCCTAAAGATGCCACCAGAAAACTACTAGAGCTAATCAATGAATTTGGTAAAGTTGCAGGATACAAAATTAATGCACAGAAATCTCTTGCATTCCTATACACTAATGATGAAAAATCTGAAAGAGATATTAAGGAAACAGTCCCATTAACCATTGCAACAAAAAGAATAAAATACCTAGGAATAAACCTACCTAGGGAGACAAAAGACCTGTATGCAGAAAACTATAAGACACTGATGAAAGAAATTAAAGATGTTGCCAACAGATGGAGAGATATACCATGTTCTTGGATTGGAAGAATCAATATTATGAAAATGACTATATTACCCAAAGCAATCTACAGATTCAATGCAATCCCTATGAAATTACCAATGGCATTTTTTTCAGAACTAGAACAAAAAATCTTAAAATTTGTATGGAGACACAAAAGACCCCAAATAGCCAAAGCAGTCTTGAGGGAAAAAAAGGGAGCTGGAGGAATCATACTCCCTGACTTCAGACTATACTACAAAGATATAGTAATCAAGACAATATGGTACTGGCACAAAAACAGAAATATAGATCAATGGAACAAGATAGAAAGCCCAGAGATAAACCCACGCACCTATGGTCAACTAATCTGTGACAAAGGAGGCAAAGATATACAATGGAGAAAAGACAGTCTCTTCAGTAAATGGTGCTGGGAAAACTGGACAGCTACATGTAAAAGAATGAAATTAGAACACTCCCTAACACCATACACAAAAATAAACTCAAAATGGATTAGAGACCTAAATGTAAGACCGGACAGTATAAAACTCTTAGAAGAAAACATTGGAACATGTTGTCATGTCAGGAACAAAGAATGTCAAACATTCTTTGACATAAATTACAGCAAGATCTTTTTTGATCCACCTCCTAGAGTATCGGAAACAAAAATAAATGGGACCTAATGAAACTTAAAAGGTGTTGCACAGCAAAGGAAACCATAAACACGATGAAAGACAACCCTCAGAATGGGAGAAAATATTTGCAAATGAATCATCAGACAAAGGATTAATCTCCAAAATATATAAACATCTCATGCAGCTCAATATTAAAAAAACAAACTACCCAATCCAAAAATGGCAGAAGACCTAAATAGACATTTCTCCAAAGAAGACATACAGTTTGCCAAGAAGCACATGAAAAGGTGCTCAACATCACTAATTATTAGGGAGATGCAAATCAAAACTACAATGAGGTATCACCTCACACCAGTTTGAACGGGTATCATCACAAAATCTACAAACGACAAATGCTGGAGAGGGTGTGGAGAAAAGGGAACCCTCTTGCACTGTTGGTGGGAATGTTAATTGATACAGCCACTATGGAAAACAGTATGGAGGTCCCATAAAGAACTAAAAATAGAATTACCATATGAGCCAGCAATCCCACTACTGGGCATATACCCAGAGAAAACCATAATTCAAAAAGGCACATGCACCCCAATGTTCACTGCAGCACTATTTACAATAACCAGGTCATGGAAGCAACCTAAATGCCCATCAACAGACGAATGGATAAAGAAGATGTGGTACATATATATACAATGGAATATTACTCAGCCATAAATAGGAACGAAATTGGGTCATTTGTAGAGACATGGATGCATCTAGAGACTATCATACAGAGTGAAGTAAGTCAGAAAGAGAAAAACAAATATCGTATTTTAACACATACACGTGGAACCGAGAAAATGGTACAGATGAACTGGTTTGCAGAGCAGAAATTGAGACACAGATGTAGAAAACAAATGTATGGACACAAAGGGGGAAAGTGGCGGGGGGGGTGGGTGTGGTGGTGTGATGAATTGGGCGATTGGGATTGACATGTATACATGGATGTGTATAAAATGGATGACTAATAAGTAAATAAATATTTTTAAAAAAGAAAGCTTTTCCTGCATCTATTGAGGTGATCATATGATTTTTCTCCTTCAATTTGTTAATATGGTTTATCACATTGATCAATTTGCATATATTGAAGAATCCTTGCATTCCTGGGATAAACCCCACTTGATCATGGTGTATGCTCCTTTTAATGTGCTATTGGATTCTGTTTCCTAGTACTTTTTTGAGGATTTTTGCATCTGTGTTCATCAGTGATATTGGCCTGTAGTTTTCTTTCTTTGTGACATCTTTGTCTGGTTTTGGTATCAGGGTGATGGTGGCCTCGTAGAATGAGTTTGGGAGTGTTCCTTCCTTTGCTATATTTTGGAAGAGTTTGAGAAGGATGGGTGTTAGCTCTTCTCTAAATGTCTGATAGAATTCTCCTGTGAAGCCATCTGGTCCTGGGCTTTTGTTTGTTGGAAGATTTTTAATCACAGTCTCATTTTCAGTGCTTGTGATTGGTCTGTTTATATTTTCTATTTCTTCCTGGTTCAGTCTTGGAAGGTTGTGCTTTTCTAAGAATTTGTCCATTTCTTCCAGGTTTTCCATTTTATTGGCCTATAGTTACTTGTAGTAATCGCTCATGATCATTTGTATTTCTGCAGTGTCAGTTGTTACTTCTTTTTCATTTCTAATTCTATTTATTTGAGTCTTTTCCCTTTTTTTCTTGATGAGTCTGGCTAATGGTTAATCAATTTTGTTTATCTTCTCAAAGAACCAGGTTTTAGTCTTATTGATCTTTGACCTTGTTTCCTTCATTTCTTTTTCATTTATTTCTGATCTGATCTCTATGATTTCTTTCCTTCTGCTAACTTTGGGGGCTTTTTGTTTTCTTTCTCTAATTGCTTTAGGTGTAAGGTTAGGTTGTTTATTTCAGATGTTTCTTGTTTCTTGAAATAGGATTGTATTGCTATAAACTTCCCTTTTAGAACTGCTTTTGCTGCATCCCATAGGTTTTGGATTGTCGTGTTTTTATTGTCATTTGTTTCTAGGTATTTTTTGATTTCCTCTTTGATTTCTTCAATGATCTCTTCATTATTTAGCAGTGTATTGTTTAGCCTCCATGTGTTTGTATTTTTTACCGAATTTTCCCTGTAATTGATATCTAGTCTCATAGCATTGTGGTAGGAAAAGATACCTGATACGATGTCAATTTTCTTAAATTTACCCAGGCTTGATTTGTGACCCAAGGTATGATGTAGCCTGGAGAATATTCCATGAGCACTTGAGAAGAAAGTGTAATCTGCTGTTTTTGGATGGAATGTCCTATAAATATCAGTTAAGTCCATCTTGTTTAATGTATCATTTAAAGCTTGTGTTTCCTTATTTACTTTCAATTTGGATGATCTGTCCATTGGTGAAAGTGGGGTGTTAAAGTCCCCTACTATGATTGTATTACTGTCGATTTCCCCTTTTATGGCTGTTAGCATTTGCCTTATATATTGAGGTGCTCCTGTGTTGGGTACATAAATATTTACAATTGTTATATCTTCTTCTTGGATTGATCCCTTGATCATTATGTAGTGTCCTTCTTTGTCTCTTGTAACAGTCTTTATTTTAATGTCTATTTTGTCTGATATGAGAATTGCTACTCCAGCTTTCTTTTGATTTCCATTTGCATGGAATATCTTTTTCCATCCCCTCACTTTCAGTCTGTATGTGTCTCTAGGTCTGAAGTGGGTCTCTTGTAGACAGCATATAAATGGGTCTTCTTTTTGTATCCATTCAGCCAGTCTATGTCTTTTGGTGGCAGCATTTAATCCATTTACATTTAAGGTAGTTTTTGATATGTATGTTCCTATTACCATTTTCTTAATTATTCTGGGTTTGTTATTTTTGGGTTTTTCCTTCTCTTGTGTTTCCTGCCTAGACAAGTTCCTTTAGCATTTGTTGTAAAGCTGGTTTGGTGGTGCTGAATTGTCCTAAGTTTTGCTTATCTGTAAACGTTTTGATTTCTCCATTGAATCTGAATGAGGTCCTTGCTGGGTAGAGTAATCTTGGTTGTAGTTTTTTCCCTTTCATCACTTTAAGTATGTCTTCCCACTCCCTTCTGGCTTGCAGAGTTTCTGCTGAAAGATCAGCTGTTAACCTTATGGGGATTCCCTTGTATGTTATTTGTTGTTTTTCCCTTGCTGCTTTTAATATTTTTTCTTTGTATTTAATTTTTGATAGTTTGATTAATAAGTGTCTTGGTGTGTTTCTCCTTGGATTTATCCCATATGGGACTCTCTGCGATTCCTGGACTTGATTGACTATGTCCTTTCCCATATTAGGGAAGTTTTCACCTATAATCTCTTCAAATATTTTCTCAGTCCCTTTCTTTTTCCCTACTTCTTCTGGGACCCCTATAATTCGAATGTTGGTGCATTTAATGTTGTCCCAGAAGTCTCTGGGACTGTCCTCAGTTCTTTTCATTCTTCTTTCTTTATTCTGCTCTGCAGTAGTTATTTCCATCATTTTATCTTCCAGGTCACTTATCCGTTCTTCTGCCGCAGTTTTTCTGCTATGGATTCCTTCTAGAGAATTTTTAATTTCATTTATTGTGTTGTTTATCATTGCTTGTTTGCTCTTTAGTTCTTCTAGGTCCTTGTTAAACATTTCTTGTATTTTCTCCATTTTATTTCCAAGATTTTGGATCATCTTTACTATCATTACTCTGAATTCTTTTTCAGGCAGACTTCCTGTTTCCTCTCCATTTGTTTGGTCTGCTGGGTTTTTACCTTGCTCCTTCATCTGCTGTGTGTTTCTCTGTCTTCTCATTTTGCTTAACTTACTGTGTTTGAGGTCTCCTTTCGCAGGCTACAGGTTTGTAGTTCGTATTGTTTTTGTTATCTGCCCCCAGTGGCTAAGTTTTGTTCAGTGGGTTGTGTAGGCTTTCTAGTGGATGGGACTGGTGCCTGTGTTTTGGTGGATGAAGCTGGATCTTGTCTTTCTGGTAGGCAAGACTGCCTCTGGTGGTGTATTTTGGGGTGTCTGTGACCTTATTAAGATTGTAGGCAGCCTGTCTGTTAATGGGTGGGGTTGTGTTCCTGTCTTGCTAGTTGTTTGGCAGAGGGTGGCCAGAACTGTAGCTTGCTTATCGTTGAGTGGAGCTGGGTCTTAGCATTGAGATGGAGATCTCTGGGAGAACTTTTGCTCTTTGATATTGTGTGGAGCCGGGAGGTCTCTGGTGGACCAATGTCCTGAACTCGGCTCTCCCTCCTCAGAGGCACAGGCCTGACACCCGGCCAGAGCACCAAGACCCTGTCAGCCACACGGCTCAGAAGAAAAGGGAGAAGAAAAGAAAGAAAGAAAAAAATAAAATAAAATAAAGTTATTGAAATAAAAAATAAAAAAATAATTAAAAATAAAAAAAGTTAAGGAGTAATTAAAAAAAAGAAAAAAATAAAAGAAAGAAGGAAGAGAGGAACCAAACTAAGAAACAAATCCACCAATGATAACAAGCACTAAAAAACTATACAACAACAACAACAACAACAAAAACGGACAGACAGAACCCTAGGACAAATGGTAAAAGCAAAACAAGACCAAAAGACAACCATCAGAATGGGAGAAAATATTTACAAATGAAGAAACTGACAAAGGATTAATCTCCAAGATTTACAAGCAGCTCATGCAGCTCAATAACAAAAAAACGAACAACCCAATCCAAAAACGGGCAGAAGACCTAAATAGACATTTCTCCAAAGAAGATATACAGATTGCCAACAGACACATGAAAGAATGCTCAACATCATTAATCATTAGAGAAATGCAAATCAAAACTACAATGAGATATCATCTCACACCGGTCAGAATGGCCATCATCAAAAAATCTACAAACAATAAATGCTGGAGAGGGTGTGGAGGAAAGGGAACACTCTTGCACTGTTGGTGGGAATGTAAATTGATACAGCCACTATGGAGAACAGTATGGAGGTTCCTTAAAAAACGACAAATAGAACTACCATACGACCCAGCAATCCCACTACTGGGCATATACCCTGAGAAAACCATAGGTCAAAAAGAGTCATGTACCAAAATGTTCATTGCAGCTCTATTTACAATAGCCAGGACATGGAAGCAACCTAAATGTCCATCGACAGATGAATGGATAAAGAAGATGTGGCACATATATACAATGGAATATTACTCAGCCATAAAAAGAAACGAAATGGAGGTATTTGCAATGAGGTGGATGGAGTTAGAGTCTGTCATACAGAGTGAAGTAAGTCAGAAAGAGAAAAACAAATACAGTATGCTAACACATATATATGGAATCTAAGGAAAAAAAAAAAAAAAGGCCATGAAGAACCTAGTGGCAAGACGGGAATAAAGACACAGACCTGCTAGAGAATGGACCTGAGGATATGGGGAGGGGGAGGGGTGAGATGTGACAGGGTGAGAGAGTGTCATGGACATATATGCACTACTAAATGTAAAATAGATAGCTAGTGGGAAGCAGCCGCATAGCACAGGGAGATCAGCTCAGTGCTTTGTGACCACCTACAGAGGTGGGGTAGGGAGGGTGGGAGGGAGGGAGATGCAAGAGGGAAGAGATATGGGAACATATGTATATGTAACACTGATTCACTTTGTTATAAAGCAGAAATTAACACACCATTGTAAAGCAATTATACTTCAATAAAGATGTTTAAAAAAAAAAATGGTAAAAGCAAAGCTATACAGACAAAATCACACAGAGTTCACCTCCTCAATTTGGGATGATTCGTTGTCTATTCAGGTATTCCACAGGTGCAGGTACATCAGGTTGATTGTGGAGATTTAATCCGCTGCTCCTGAGGCTGCTGGGAGGGATTTCCCTTTCTCTTCTTTGTTCGCACAGCTCCCGGGGTTCAGCTTTGGATTTGGACCTGACTCTGCGTGTAGGTCGCCTGAGGGTGTCTGTTCTTCGCTCACACAGGATGGGGTTAAAGGAGCAGCTGCTTCGGGGGCTCTGGCTCACTCAGGCCAGGGGGAGGGAGCGGTACGGAGGAGGCGGGGCGCGCCTGCGGCGTCAGAGGCGTCGTGACGTTGCAGCAGCCCGAGGCGTGCCGTGCGTTCTCCCGGGGAAGTTGTCCCCGGATCATGGGACCCTGGCAGTGGTGGGCTGCACAGGCTCCCGGGAGGGGCGGTGTGGAGAGTGACCTGTGCTCGCACACAGGCTTCTTGGTGGCGGCAGCAGCAGCCTTAGCATCTCATGCCCGTCTCTGGGGTCTGCGCTGGTAGCCGCGGCTCGCGCCCGTCTCTGGAGCTCGTTTAGGCGGCGCTCTGAATCCCCTCTCCTCGCGCACCAGGAAACAAAGAGGTAAGAAAAAGTCTCTTGCCTCCTCGGCAGCTGCAGACTTTTCCCGGACTCCCTCCTGGCTAGCCGTGGCACACTAGCCCCTTCAGGCCGTGTTCACGCCGCCAACCCCAGTCCTCTCCCTGCGATCCGACCGAAGCCCGAGCCTCAGCTCCCAGCCCCTCCCGCCCCGGCGGGGGAGCAGACAAGCCTCTCGGGCTGGTGAGTGCTGCTCGGCGCCTAGCCTCCGTGCGGAAACCTCTCCGCTTTGCCCTCCGCACCCCTGTGGCTGCGCTCTCCTCCGTGGCTCCGAAGCTCCCCCCTCCGCCACCCGCAGTCTCCGCCCGCGAAGGGGCTCCTAGTGTGTGGACACCTTTCCTCCTTCACGACTCCCTCCCACTGGTGCAGGGCCCTTCCCTATTCTTTTGTCTCTGTTATTTCTTTTTTCTTTTGCCCTCCCCAGGTACGAGGGTAGTTTCTTGCCTTTTGGGAAGTCTGAGGTCTTCTGCCAGCGTTCAGTAGGTGTTCTGTAGGAGCTGTTCCACATGTAGGTGTATTTCTGATGTATTTGTGGAGAGGAAGGTGATCTCCACGTCTTACTCCTCCATCATCTTGAAGGTCTTCCTCCCACTGTATGTCTTTTGATTGAGGCATTTAGTCCATTTACATTTAAAGTGATTATTGATAGGTATGAATTTATTGCCATTTTGTTGCTTGTTTTCTGGCTGTTTGTGTAGTTCATCTCTGTTCTTTACTTCTTTTATTCTCTTCCCTTGTGGTTTGATGACTTTCTTTAATGTTATGTTTGGGTTCCTTTCTCTTTGTTAGGTGTGTATTATTGTAGGTTTTTGCTTTGTGGTTAACATGAGGTTCATATATATTGACCCATGTATTTATCTGTTTGTTTTAAACTGTTAGTCATTTGAGTTCAAACACATTTTAAAAGCTCTAAATTTTCACTCCCCCACAACGTTTGATATTTTGACATCATATTTCATATCTTTTTGTGTATGCCTTAACTACTTTATGTAGTTATAGTTGATTTTATGACTTTTGTCTTGTGACATTTATACTAGCTTTTTAAGTGGTTAATCCACTGCCCTTATTATATACAGTTGATCCTTGAATAATGGAGGTGTTATGAGTTCTGACTCTCCATGCAGTCAAAAATCTGCATGCACGGTTCCTCCATATTTGCTGTTCCACATCTACAGATTCAAATAACCACAGGTCGTGGATTGTGTAGTACTGCAGTATTTACTATTGAAAAAATCCGCATATAGGTGGACACATGCAGTTCAGGCTCATGATGTTCAAAGGTCAACTGTATATGTCTTTACCAATGAGTTTTTACCTTCACATAGTATTTATTTCTTGTTGTAGCCTTTATTATTTTGCTTAAAGATGGCCCTTTAACGTTTCTTGTAAGGCCGGTTTAGTGGTGATGAACTCTTAGTTTTTGCTTGTCTAGGAAGCTCTTTATCTCTCCTTCAATTCTGAATGATATCCTTTCTGGGTAGAGTACCCTTGTTTGTAGATTTTTACCTTTCAGCACTTTAAATATATAATGCCACTCCCTTCTGGCCTGCAGTTTCTGCTGAAAAATCAGCTGATAGCCTTATGAGGGTTCCCTTGTAAGTGACTCTTTACTTTTCTCTTGCTGCCTTTAAAAAGTCTCTCCTTATCTTTAACTTCTGCCATTTTAATTATGGTATGTCTAGATGTGGGTCTTTTGAGTTCATGTTATTTGGGATTCTCTCTGATTTCTGGACCTGGATATCTGTTTCCTTCCCTAGGTTAGGGAAGTTTTCAGCCATTATTTTACCAAGTAAGCTTTCTGCCATTTTCTTTCTCTCCTTCTGGGATCCCTATAATGCAAATGTAGCAGGGCGTAGGGTGTGTTGGAGCCAGTGCCTGGTGTGGGTTGGGGCTTTTCCTGGGGCTCACCAAGGGCCACTGCTTTGTCGGGGGAGGGATGCTGGAGCCAGAACCTGGTGTGAGTTGGGGGGGCATGCTGGCATGGTCTTGGCAGACCAGCTAGAGGGCCTGATACTTTTCAGTCAGCTTCCTCTGCACTGAGACTCGGAGGGAGTAAGTCTGTGGGTGTACACTTTAGGAACGGAGTCTCAGTATCCTATAGCCCTCTGACTCCCCCAGCTGTAAGCCCTGCTGGTTTAAAATCCATTAAGGTGGCTTGTCTTCCTGATGCCAGTCCCCAGGGCTTGGGTGCCCAATGTGGGGCTCAAGCTGCTTGCTGTTCAGGGAGGACCTCTGAGTTTGTAATGTCTCTTTCCTATTTTGGGTCACCTGATGGGGGTGTTGGTCCTGACTGATTGCATCTCTGTCCCACCTACCTGTCTCAATGTTTTTTCCTTTATATCCTTTACCGTAGAAAAGCTGCCCTGCTAGCCTTTAGGTCATTCTCAGAGAGAGTTGTTCTATATTTGCCTCTAATTTTGGTGTGTCTGTGGGAGGAGGTGAACTCAGGGTCTTCCCTCAGGGAAGGGTCTGTTATACTCATTCATGCTAATGCCATCAGACCTTATCTTTTTCCCTTCATATCTTCATTCTCAGTTTCTCCTATGTAGATTTGTGAATATGCTTGCCTTCCTCCCACCTTCCATCCTTCCCTTAGGATTATTTCTGCTCTGGTCTTCAATTTAATTGTGAGTCAGGAAGTGTTTAAATTATTTCCATTTTGCCACATGGGAGGGTTTAAAAATAGATAATTCTGCTCATAATCACATTATCATTTAACAATGTTCTGTAAGTTCTGGTTAATGTAATAAGATTGAAATAGAAGTAAGTCGTACATACATTTTGGAAAAGTGAGGGCAACATTATTATTTGCAGATGTGAAGATATACCTAGAAAATGTAGGCGATTAAACTAAAAAAGTACCATAATAAAAAAGTGTAGCAAAATGGCATATATGAAAAACATTTAACAGTAACTGTGTATTATTCCAGAAATTCTAATTTAGAAAATATAACGAAAGAAGAGCTCATTCATTGTATAAACAAAATACACCAATTAAGTTAGAAATAACCTCATCAAGAACTATAGTTATTATTTGAAGTAAACTATTGTTTTTCATAAACAGATAGACAACATGCCTTTGGAATATTTGGAGAAAAATGCCATACTCTAATTAGGAGAAGACTGAATATTGCAATGATATTTTCTTTCAAACAAATATATATGCAAACTAACTAATTAAAATTCAGATGGGATTAAAAATCAAAAACTTTACAAATGTTTCCAAGGTTTATCTGAAAAATTAGACAGAACAAAAAGAACTGAATTTATTGCTAACGAAAGTTACTTAGTAGGACTATAAAAAAGTTTAAATAAAATATTTTATACAAAGATTTTGAGATTGATTAGAATTTCAATACGTTGCAGTTTTATACATGGTTATTTAGTACTTATGTGTTCTAGAATTCTCCTGGGTCTCACCAGCCTGTTGAAATGAAGTCACGTTAACATTAATTTCCAAATTATAGTAACTTAGCATCTGATTTTGATACTGAAGGACTTCTCCAGTCTCCTGTCAAAGTTACCCCTAGTTATTTCTGGGATGTCAAGTTGTGTCACTTGTATCCAGGAACAAATTAGCTCATAATCTTCGTTATGAGTCACATCGCCACAACTTCTGCTGCCAGTGCCCTCTGTGAGAATCCCCTAAAGTGGCTCCTCTGAGCCCATGGGTTGGCTGCCAAAGCCTCTCAGTGATACATGGCAAAGTTGGGGAGGAATGTTCACTGAGACCAGCAGTAACATTTGTGCCCAGAGCCTCCAGTGTCCTTTATGTATACATCTCCTAAACTTTCTGCCCTTAATCCCTCTCATCATCAGGACTGAAATATAGTATCTGAAGCCCGAGAGAGATAGGTCCAAGCAATCCCTGTCTTACTCAGCTCTGTTCCCTTCATTTTTCTTCTTAGGCTTTAAAACTTCTCCATTCTATGTCAGCCTCAGAAAAAAAAAGACCTGTGCATCATCAAAGCACACAAGTAGACTACCAGGTCATCAAATAGCCAGATTCTGAGCACAAATTCATGCTCAGCAGAGACACTGTACTGTATAAGAACTCACCTAACTCTATTATAAATCATTCATTAACAGTGATCTATTACAATGTATGAGGTGTCAGGCATAGTTTAAAAAATTAAGAAGTCATAGTTTCTGTGATCCATAGCTAGGAATCATAGCTCTTATTTGCTAGGGAATAATGAGAGCTTACCCAATGCATTTCTAAACTACATAAACTACATTTTCCTACTGTACCAAGATAAATATGCTGCAAAAGAGCAATTAAATTTATCTGGTATGACTTGTTCACAGTTAACTGATGTTGGCTCCTAGAATCCTTTATTCCATTTTTTTAAATGTTCTTAAAATCCATCTGATAGCATTTTTGAGAATCCACATCAAACTCACCAGAATGTAGTGAAAAGTAAAAACATTAGCCCATAGTCGGTCTTTTAGCAATACCCTGGTTCTCTGCAGAACTGCAATGGTGACTCACTGCCTCCACATTCTGCCAATAACTTTCCATATAATATACTAAGGCAGGATGTCAGAACTCTGAAAATAATCATGTGCTTTCCTACAGTATCTCTACCCATATTGTAAATTGACATGCATAATTATTAAACAAATGTTAGTTGAACAAACTCTTAACTGGCAGCTGTGTTAGATATAGAGGAAAAATGGTGAATAAAACACAATTTTGTCCAAAGATGCTAATGGTTTAGTGGAGAAGATAGGTTTATAAACGAATGATGACAATAGTGATGATGATGATGATGATGATGATAAAAATAGTGACTATGGGGGGCTTCCCTGGTGGAGCAGTGGTTGAGAATCTGCCTGCTCATGCAGGGGACACGGGTTCGAGCCCTGGTCTGGGAAGATCCCACATGCCGCGGAGCAACTGGGCCCGTGAACCACAGTTACTGAGCCTGCGCGTCTGGAGCCTGTGCTCCGCAACAAGAGAGGCCACGATAGTGAGAGGCCCACGCACCGCGATGAAGAGTGGCTCCTGCTTGCCGCAACTGGAGAAAGCCCTTGCACAGAAACGAAGACCCAACACAGCCAAAAATAAATAAATAAATAAATAAATAATTTAAAAAAAAAAAGATAGTGACTATGATAAAATAATGATAATAGTATAATCGGGAGAAGTATTTTTTAAATTAAAAAAATCGTGCTGGGTTAATTGGCTATCTAATTGACATCCACCTCACAGCATACGCAAAAATTAATTCTAGATGTATTATAGAGTTAAATGCAAAAATTAAAGCAATAACTTCTAGAAAATAACATGGGAAAATATCTTCATCTCCTTGGGGAGAAAAAATTTTCATAAACCAGGCATCAAAAGCATTAACCTAAAGGAAAAATTGATAAGTTGAACTTCACTAAAATTAAGAACTTTTATTCAGTAAAAGATACTAGCAAGAGAGAAAACCAACGAGTAGGAGAAATATTTGTAATACATATATCTGGCAAAGAACTATATCCAGACTATTTGTACATCAATAAAAATATTCCAGAAAAAAATGGGCAACACACTGGAATAAGCACTTCACAAAAGCTATAGGGTTGACCAATACACAATTGCAAAGGTGATCAACATGGTTAGTCATCATGGAAATGTAAATTAAAATACCAGTGAAATACCTTTACAAGAAAACTAAAGTTAAATAAAAAAACTGATAATATTGGTGAATATATGATACCACAGTTTGCAAAACTTGCAGTTACTAAAGGATCACACACTACCCAAAGTCTCTGCAATTCTACTCTCAGACAAGAGAAATGTGTACTTGTTTACCAAAAGAACAAAAATGGTAATAGAACCACTTCTTGTAATAGTCAACAAAACAAACACAATAACTAGAAATGAGTCATTTGTCCATCAACAGCAGAATGAAAACTACACAATGGGATAGCCTCTTCAACATATGGTGCTGGGAAAACTGGATATACACAAGCAAAAGAATGAAATTGGATTCCTATCCCCACACCATTCCTGAAAATAAACTCAAAATGGATTAAAGACTTAAATGTAAGACCTGAAACTATAAAACAACTAGAAGGATGCAGATCAAAACTACAATGAGGTATCACCTCACACCAGTGAGAATGGCCATCATCAAAAAATCCACAAACAATAAATGCTGGAGAGGGTGTGGAGAGAAGGGAACCCTCTTGCACTGTTGCTGGGAATGTAAATTGATACAGCCACTGTGAAGAACAGTATGGAGGTTCCTCAGAAAACTAAAAATAGAGTTACCATATGATCATGCAACCCCACTCCTGGGCATATATCCAGAGAAAAACATGGTCCAAAGGATACATGCACCCCAATGTTCATTGCAGCACTGTTTACAATAGCCAAGACATGGAATCAACCTAAATGTCCATCGACAGAGGAATGGATAAAGAAGATGTGGTACATATACAAAGGAATATTACTCAGTCATTAAAAAGAATGAAATAATGCCATTTGCAGCAACATGAATGGACCTAGAGACTGTCATACTGAGTAAAATATGTCAGAGGAAGAGAATTATCATATGATATCACTTATATGTAGAATCTAAAAAGAAATGATACAAATGAACTTATTTACAAAACAGAAACAGACTCACAGACTTAGAGAACAAACTTATGGTTACCAGGGGGGAAGCATGGGGGGAAAGGATAGTTAGGAAGTTTGGGATTGACATGTACACACTGCTATATTTAAAATTGGTAACCAACAAGACCTACTGTACAGCACAGGGAACTCTGCTCAATATTATGTAACAATCTAAATGGAAAAAGAATTTGAAAAAGAATAGATACATGTATATGTATAACTAAATCACTTTACTGTACACCTGAAACAGTCACAACATTGTTAATCAACTATACTTCGATATAAAATAAAAAGTTAAAAAAAAAACAACTAGAAGGAAACATAGGGAAAATCTTCATGATGTTGGTATTGGCAATGATTTCTTGGATATGACTCCAAAAGCACAGGCCACAAAAGCAAAAATAGACAAGTGGGACAACATCAAACCAAGAAGCTTCTGCAGAGCATAGAAAACAACCAACAAAATGAAAAGGCATCCTACAGAATAGTAGAAGATATTTGCAAACCACGTATCTGTTAAGGGGTCAATATCCATAATATATAAGGAACCCCTACAACTCAATAGTAAAAAACAAATAACCCAATTTAAAAATGGGCAAAGGATCCTAATAGATATGTTTCCACAGAAAACATACAAATGGCCAATAGGTAAATGAAAAAGGTGCTCAGTATCACTAATCAACAGGAAATGTAAATCAAAACCACAATGAGCTATCTAACCTCACACCTGTTAGGATGGTCATCATCAAAAACAAACAACAAATTACAAGTGTTTGTGATGATGTGGAGAAACTGGAACCCTCGAGCAGTATTTGTGAGACTGTGAGATGGTGCAGCTACTGCTGAAAACAGTAAGGATGTTCTTCAAAAAAGTTAAAAATAGAACTATTATACAGTCCAGCAATTCCACTTCTAGGTATTTATCCAAAAGAATTGAAATCAGGATCTTGAAGAGATATTTGCACTCCCATGTTTCTTGTAGTATTATTCACAGTAGCCAAGATAGGGAAGCAAACTAAATGTCAATCAATTCATGAATGGATAAAGAAAATGTGGTAAATACACACAGTGGAATATTATTCAGCCTTAAAAAAGGAGATCCTGTCACGTGACAAAATGGATGAATCTTGAAGATGCAAGATATGCAAAGTGAAATAAGTCTGTCACAAAGGGACATATACTGTGTGATTCCACTTATATGAGTTATCTAAAGTAATAAGACTTCTAGAAACAGAAAGCAAATGGTGGTTCTGGGGACTGGGGTTTGGAGGAAGTGGGGAGCTGTTGTTCAGTGTGTGTGAAATTTCAGTTATGCGTAATGAAAAAGTCCTAGAGATCTGCTGTACAATGCTGTGCGTTGGTTAACAATAATGAACTGTTTACTTAAAATTTTGTTAAGACGGTAGATTTCATGTTATATGTGTTTTTTTTTACCATGGTAAAAAACCCAGTAGAATGAATAATTAAATTGAAGATGCATTTAGACAACAGAATATTACACATTTCAGTAATGAAAATGAATGAATTATTGCTACATGGTATGCATCAAGATGGATGGATCACACAAGCACAATGTTGAGTGAATGAAACCAGACACAAAATTACACATCGTATCATACTATTTATATAGAATTACAATCAAGCAAAACCAACCTATGCTGATAGAAGTCAGAATTGCGGTTACCTTGCAGGAGTTGGGGGGATAGATAATGGGAGGGGCCACGAAGGAGGTTTCTAGAGTGCCGGTGAGGTTTTGTTTCTTGCTTTTGATCTGGGCGGGTATGCAGGTGTGTTTCACTATGAGAAAACACATCAAGCTGTATATTTTAGAACTGTACACTTTATGTAGGTTATGCCTCAATATAAAGTTTACTTAGTAATAATAATAGCTGTCATTTATTGAACATATTAGTTATCAGACACTTTACATATTGTATTAGCTCATTTAACCGTCCCAACTATCTTCGGCAGTAGGTATTGTATTATCTTTATCTTGCAAGTGAGGAAACTGGAACACTGTGCAGTCAGCTAACTTGCCCAATGTCACACAGCTGACAAATTCACTGGTAACTAGCAATTCCATTGCAGGGAGTTTGGCTTCCCAACTCTCTTCCTAACAGCTGTGCATAGACACTCTAATACATCAGAGGAGGAACCAAGGGCTGTGCTTTCAGTGATTAAATTTTTCTGGGTGGACAAATTAATAGACAGCTTCTGGGGACATCTGGTGCTTGAGCAGCCTTGAAGGAGAGTAGGTATTGTCCAGACATAAAAGGAGAGGAGGTATCCCAGGTCAAACAAATAACACGTGCAAAAGTGAGAGGTGTTGAACTTGAAAATGCCAGTAGTTTGGTGTGGCTCAAAAATAGTGTGGATGCAGACATAGAAAACAAATTTATTGTTACCAAAAGGGATAGCGGGGGGTGGAAGGGATAAATTAGGAGTTTGGGAGTAACAGATACACACCACTATATATAAAATAGATAAACAACAAGGACCTACTGTATAGCACAGGGAACTATATTCACTATCTTATAATAATCTGTAATGGAAACTGAAAAAGAATATATATATATATCTGAATCACTTTGCTATCCACCTGAAACTAACACAACATTGTACATCAACTATATTTCAATTAAAAAAGTAGTGTAAGGGGAGGATCCTTGAGAACATGTGCATAGACAAAGAGATTTTGATTTAATTCTTGATGAGGACAAAACTATTTTGAGCAGGATAATTATAGGATTAAGTTTACATTTCAGAAATAACGTCCTATTGGCAGTCTGGAGGATGGATGGGAGGGGAGAAATCCGAGTCAGTATGACCAGTTAGGAGGTGAGGTACTAGTAATGGTGAGGGGAGGAGGCTGACAATGGACATTTCAAATTGTACATTCTCAGTATTGTCACTAAATACCTATTTGGAAGGAAAAATGTTTCTCTCTCCTCAGAATTATGAAGAAAAATTTCTTCCTATAAATTTACATACTAACTATTTATTTGAGTACCTTCTCTGGGTGAGGCATTGTCCAGAACACTTTTAGAGGTGGGCCCACCTCAGGCCTGCCTGCAGGTGTTGCAGGCCAACATTTCCACAAATTTGGTCAATAAAATGCTGCAACAGGTATATTTTTAAGAAGAGAAACCAGCTTTCAGATGGTGACACACAAATATGCAGATAACCCTATTAAAATCTGTAATAAAAACATGTATGACCTTTGTAATAATAATACAAACTTGAGTCATTTTAATAATTATGTATAATCTAGTTCTATCCATTTGTCCTTTGTCCTCTTAGTCAAGACAGAGAGCTTGGATGGTCCTTGCCCATGAAGGAAACTCCTGTATTTATACCTAGAAGGGTGAAACATCCAGGTTGGAAAGAATGTGTAGAAATAGATCTAAGAATCTGTTTCAGTATCACCATTGGATCAGTAGCCTGAATTTATTGCTCAAGTATAGAAATTCCAGACTCCTAGTATTGAGTATTCTAGTACCCTCTCTCTGATGGAGCAACAAAGTTCAGGGGTGATGGAAGGAAATGAGGGGTGCAGACAGTTCCTTCTTTCCAGGTGGGCAGGGCTGTCTCCTGGCCTCTGTCCAGGTCCCCAGTTGACACAATGGGATGGTAGGTTCTCTGGGCCCTATCCCACCCCACTTCTCAGGCCCATGCTTTCTTGGCTGTGGGCAACATATTTTCTCTGTTTGCCCTGGCTCCATTTAAAATTTGATGGTGAACAGCTTGGACCCTTGACCTGACTGGCTATTAAGATATGCTGTTGCCCAGCCTGGCCTACAGGTATAAACAATACGCCACAGTGTGGCCTGGCTATCTGCCTGTGGTACTCAGAGCTTGTCGTCACACAGGAAACTTGCCAACCCCTCTCGAAGCCATATGCGCAGGGCAACATCCTTTCAGACCACATCTAGTGAAAGTGTGGAATTCTGCAGCAAACCTCGTGCTCAGCCCTCTCTATTTTCTTGGGGGCGGAAAGCTAGGTTTGAATTTCTGCCATCACAGTTGCATAATGAAATGGATACAGTTTTAAAGGAAAGTGATCCTTGATTGCATGTGCAAAATGGCGCTTTTGTGTGTCTCCCTTGAGTTATAAAAAGATCAGAGAAGTCAGCTTGAGTATTGCCGAGATGGGAGAAGTGGGGAGAATCCAGATGCCCATTATGCACAGTAGCTCATTCTGTGTGTTGCTGACAGAGAGATGCAAAAACCAGACTCAAAGACCTGTAACCATGACAGACCAGACTTGCGGTGTTTCAAGGAGAAATAGGCGCTTAGGAGCAGTGACAACTGTAATCACAGTTGTGTAGAGAAGTGGGACAAGGGTTGAAATAGGGAATGGAACGGACGGGCAGGTTAGGAAACCGAGACACGGGATAAGCGTGCTGGTTGCTGCTTGAGTGTGGTGTCTGCGTAAAGCTTCATTCAGGTCAAGCTGAACCCATCCACCATCAAACGTGTATCCGTCCTGCTCACACACTGTCTGTCTCTATTTCTGTCTCTCTTTTAAAGGAAGATCTGAAAATTTCCATCAGAGATCCAATTCTAATCAAGGGTCCAGCTTTCTGGGTCGAGTACCTTCATCAAATTCCTGCTATTTTCCTCTAATGGTGATCTGGGTTGGTAAACCTAAAAAATTCTTAACTCTTTTCTCTTCAACTCGGAATGATCACTGAACCAAAGTGATCTGTAGGCCACCACTTACATATGAATCATCTGGGGTCATTGTTAAAATGCAAACTTCCTGTTCCACTCAAGAGCCCCTGAATCAGTATCTCTCAGGAGTAGGTTCTAGGAATCTGTATTTTAAACAAGCGCTCTTGGTGATCCTTAGGAATTCTAAATTACGGAAAAACCCAAACGAAATTTTTTGGCCAACCCAATAGTAAGGCACGCTCCTAAGTGTCCTTTCTCAGCTCTTTTCTCCTGGGCCTTGGTCTCGTCTCCTTGTGTCTCTAGAGCGAAACGTATTTTCTGGGGAAAGATACAGCACCAACAGGAAGAGCCAAACAACGAATATGATCTTCCCCAAAATGTCGGAATGCATTACTTTCCTGCTTTAAAATGCTCAGTGCCTTCTCAATGAGCTGGGAATATAATATCTCCATGGCTGTGTGCCCTTCCTTTCTGATCTCTTTCCCTCCTACCTCATTCCTCCTGGCTTGCTAGCCTGTGGTTATACTGGTACAAGATCTGATCCTTGAACCTGCCAAGATTATTTCTGTCTGGGAGCCTTTGTGGATACTCACTTCCAGCAAGGAAAACATTTTCCGTGTCTTCCCACCCCTGACTCCGTCTCATCATTCGGACCTCAACTCCTGCTTTACCTCCTCAGGAAGTTCTCCCTGGTTTCCCTTTCTAATATGTGCATATGCTCCCCACCTGTTATCTCTAGCACATCAGCCTATTCCACTTAGAACTCACTTTCTGGCATTTATCACCATCTGAAATCAGTCACTCAATCAATTAATCTTTCTATTCTCCTTTGTTTTTACTTATCAATCTACCTTCCCTCTACCCCAATTGAATGGAAGAAGAATCTTCATCTGTGTTATTCACTGCTGTATTTTCAGTGCCTAGACCTGTGGTCGGCACAAGGTGAATATTCAATAATTAGTGAATGTCGAATTAAAAACTTCAAAAGTGCAACATATAAGGGATTTTAAAGCTCTTCAAATCCACAATGGTCTCAATTCCTCTAACTGCTTTTTTTTTTCTACCCGAGGAACTTCCCCCAGTATTATGAGACCTGTCCCTAATTGGGTATGAGGACAGAGGGAGCACAGAGACCTGGATAGCACAATTTGTGATTCTTCTGCAAATGTCACCTTACTCTTTGGTATGAAAGCTAAATGGCAAATCATTTCAGTCTCATTCTCTACATATAAAGTAAAAATGTAGACCTTTAACTAGTTAATTAAATCATCCAACAAGCATTTATTGCTCACCAATCAGGCCTATCCTAGGTAAATGGAGTATATCAGTAAGCAAAATAATGATTCCTGCCCTTATGGGGCTTTCTCATATTCCTACCTGCTAACCAGGCCATTTGGTTCAGTCAGGAGAATCTTCAAGTTGTGGAGAGATGGTCCCCCATGCTGAATCATCTTCTTTATTTGTGAAATAATAGTGATATGTTTAGAAACTTCAACTCTTCTTAAATATGAAAATAAGTTGTTCTGAAACACATATTTTTAAACATCTCCAAAATATCATACATTATAAACTGAATATATATCAATGCTATTTCCAAGAGGAAATCCTTTGTATAATAATAAAGCTAAGAAAGTAGATGTATTCAGAGGGAAGAGTAGATGACAGAGATTATTCAATTAGAAAACTGCAAACATCTCTTTCTCTAGAAAGAGATGCCAGTTACTAGATCATTATTCCATTTTCTTTGAAAATATCAACCTGCTCCACATTAATGTGAGAAAAAAATTACTTGAGCAAAACCCATAATTTAACTTGCATTTCATTGAGAGGTATTTGTGTAATGAAATAATCCTTTGAAAATTTATCTTAACTCTATATTGTTTGTCAATCTGAGGAATTAGTAAAAAATAAAAAAAACCTGGAGATCATTCAAGATTAAAACTTTATATGCAAGAGGGAAGAGATATGGGGACATATGTATATGTATAACTGATTCACTTTGTTATAAAGCAGAAACTGACACACCATTGTAAAGCAAGTATACTCTAATAAAGATGTTAAAAACAAGACTTTATTAAAGAATTTTATCAATATATCCAAGTACATCTAGATAAAACCAGCTCATTTAAAATAAACCAAAGCACACGTCTTTTATACTTAAAGACATTATAAAGCCATTTTTATTTCTCTGTTTAGAAGAGAGGGCCACCCTCCTTCTTGCCATGCTGGGTGTTCTCAGAAGAGTCGTTAAGTATTCAATCTTTATTCCATTACAAAGAGTAGCATGCAAATGTGAACAGGCCTAAGGTGTAGACAAGTAGGAAATAGCAAGGCTTCTTTTTCTAGGCACTGATGACTGGATGCTTTGCAGTTGTGCTCTTTCATAAAGAACCCAAAAGCTGGGGAGAGAGGCGGACAGGGCTGACACGGTTCTTTTGAACAGTGTAAAGCCTGATTTCTACTGTGTGAGGGTCTGTGTAGACCGTGGCACATTTAGGAAATTGCTTTTCTTCCTAAATATAGTTGGAGACTCTACTCTCTCTAAGAATGAGAGCTTCTCTCTGGAAGAGTTGTTTATGTCTGATTAAACTGGTGCTCCCAGAAGACCAGGAGAACCTGGGTTCCTCACTTTTCACTCTACTGCACTAAAGGCCTTGGACCGTCTAGAGCCTCCTCTTCCCAGCCCAGAGGTTACTTAGTCTGCACTAAATAATCATGGTGCTGGGACATGTGTCATTGAGGGATATCTATCTTCCAAGAGTTGTCTGATGATACGGGCATTTTTTAATTTTATTGGAAATACATTTCTTTTATTTATTTATTTATTTAATTAATTTATTTTTGGCTGCGTTGGGTCTTCGTTGCTGTGCCTGGGCTTTCTTATTTTTTTAGTTGTGGTGAGCAGGGGCTACTCTTCATTGCCGTGCACGGGCCTCTCATTGTGGTGGCCTCTCTCGTCTTGGAGCACCGGCTCTAGGTGCACGGGCTCTAGAGTGCAGGCTCAGTAGTTGTGGCGCACGGGCCTAGCTGCTCTGCAGCATGTGCGATCTTCCTGAACCAGGGATCGAACCCGTGTCCCCTGCATTAGCAGGCGGATTCCTAACCACTGCGCCACCAGGGAAGCCCCGATATGGGCATTTTTAAAGCACAACCAACTTCGGGATAGGGAGTGAGTTTCCTCCCAGTGGTTTGGAGGATTGTGTGTTATCT
The DNA here is from genome assembly GCF_028021215.1 of Eschrichtius robustus. Taxonomy (NCBI): domain Eukaryota; kingdom Metazoa; phylum Chordata; class Mammalia; order Artiodactyla; family Eschrichtiidae; genus Eschrichtius; species Eschrichtius robustus. The sequence continues at coordinate 10,369,488 of NC_090827.1, forward strand.
GACATTCTCTCCAATGCTCTGCACCTGATGAAAGGGAGCATGACTAGGGACCCCAAAGACCAAACGTAAAAGGCCAACTTTTTGGGATGCCTAATTTTTTGACTACTAAAATAATTAAACTCATACATATAGTTAAAATTGTTTTCCTTTTCTGTATTCAGAATCAATGTATTTATCTTAATCCTTCAGTAAATTCTGATACACCATTAAATTCTGATGGTGATGTGGAGGATAGAGGGACGAGTCAGTAACTAACAATGAGGTGCATCTCATATCTCCCACTCCACTGATGTCCAGGTGGAAGATTATAGCCCAGGATTCAAGGTAGGCCCATCAGAGAATGATCTGTGGTCCCAAATTGTTAAAAGCGGTGCTTGTGACCAGAGCTTGTTAGGTGATGAGCAGCTAGGTGGCAGAAACGTGGTTCAGGAACAAGTATTAGACAAATCTCTTCTTTTCCCTAATTAAAGTAGGAGAGAGTAACAATGGAAGAGAGAGGAGACTGATGCTCAGATCACAGTTCAATGAAAGGAAAGAAAACACCCTCAAAATAACACCTTTAAAATCTAAATAACAAATATGTGACTTTCCAAAATATGTGACTTTCTAGAATGTGATATCTTATCATCATTTATCGTACTTTCAGTCAAGACTAGCATTCAATCACATTAAGAGTGTTGGGCTAGGAAAAGGATCAATATTGATGCTCTGTAACAAAAGAGACAAGTAAGGTAGTACTTACTGTCACTCTGAATGAAGTATGGCTGTCAGAGTAGTCAATAAAAGAAAAGAACACCAAAATAACAATTGATGGGGTGTCTTAACTCAATAACGTGTAGTCTTTTCAAAGGAATAATTATTACTGGTACAGTGAGTAAATTAGGAATATCGTGCATGGCCAGTTCATTCTGAATTGTGTTAGAATGTATTAAACTTGAGGATTTAAGTGATTTGATAACACACTGATTTAATTTTGAATATATCCCACTGCTCCAAAGGCAGCAGACACAATACAGAAGAGATGAAAAGAAATAATGTGATTTGGAGTCTGGGAGCTAGAGAGGGCGGTGTTTACAAAAGCAAGTCCTAGAGCCAGACTGCCTGGGTTGGAATACCAACTTCACCTAATCTCTCCAAGTTCAGTGTTCTTGTCCATAAAATGGTGATAAAATATGTAACTACAAGAGGTTATTTTGAGGAATACAAGAGATAATGTATGAAACGCACTTAAATGGTATATTGCAAGTCTTTAATGATATTTAGAGATTATCGATATTGCCATGGAAGACATTTATTTGCCCAGATAACCGTATCCAAGGATAGAAAAGTAAGGAGTGAATTTTGTATTAGGTCACAGGGCCAAACCAAACTAAACCTCACTGTTTCATTAAAATTTTCCCAAATACTATTCTCCCACTAATCTTCCGCTAAGCTCATGTCTGCACAGGCAAAGCCAAATGAAATCCTAAGCATATTTATTAGTTTGCTAAGGCTGCCATAACAAAATACCACAGACTGGGTGACTTAAACAGAAATTAATTTTCTCACCGTTCTGGAGACTCGAAGTCCAAGATCAAGGTGTTGGCTGTGTTGATTTCTTCTAAGGCCTCTCTCCTTGGCTTGTAGATGGCCACCTTCTTACTGTGACCTCACATAGTCTTTCCTCTGTGCACAGTATCCCTGGGGTCTCTTCCTCTTCTCATAAGTACACCAGTCATATTGGCTTAAGGCCCCACCCTAATAGCCTCACTTTAACTTAATCACCTCTTTAAAGAGCTTATCTCCAAATATAGTTACATCCTGAGGTGCTAAGGGTTGGGACTTCAGAATATGAATTTCGAGGGGCACAAGTCAGTCCACAACAGCAAGCATTTGTTTATTACAAATAATCAAAGCATGAAATTTATATTTTGAATATTTTATAATTTTTAATGGCAAAGTAATTCAAAGTCATACATTCACATTGCAAAAAATAGAACACACGTGGAGTAAAATGTTAAGTCCTTTTTACTATTTGACCTTTCACCCCTCTCAATCTGGCCATCTCTGGTGGCAATAGTTTGGTATGTTTCCCTAGAGAAGTTTTATGGATATACACATGTGTGTGTAATATATTGTAGAATATATACATATATATGTCATTGTCATGATTATAGTAGATAATTATATTGCATATATAATATAATTAAATTCTGTTATTCTTTTTTTTGCTATAGAATTAGCCTAAATAAATTGTTCTTTGATGTGCTTTTTTCATTTCACTTGCTTTTTTCTTGATGACATTTACATTTCAGTACACATATATATAGCTCATTATTTTTATATATAACATATAGTTTACATATATAATTATATATGTTTATATATTTGTGCTATATAACTTAGTGTGGAAAATCTGTTTCACCATATCCCTATTGGAGTGTATTCTGGATACTTAGAATTTTTCTTTATTTTAAGCAATAATGCATACATATCTTTGCATTTATATGGGAAAACTGGTCTTGAACTATACAAGTTCAAACTATGTGCAGTTTTAGTTTTAAAAAAACTTGGCAAATTATCAGCCAGTTTTTTAGTTCCAACAATGATATAGGAAAGTATTTTTCCACACTATGACCAGAAGTGCATGTGATGAGCAGTTTAAATTCTTTTCATCTAATGTTGTTTTATTTTGGAGCATTTTTTCACACATATTTTTGACCCTCTATTTTTCTTTTTTCATGAATTCCTTCTTCATATGCTTTATTTTTTTATTGTGTCATCTTTTTCTTTCAGAGTTGAAGCTCTTTTTATTCTGAAAGTTAATCCTTTTTGAAAGGTATGCATTGCAAATCTTTTCTCCCCGCACATATTTGTAATTTAATTGTGCTTGTGGTGTTGTTTGCCTTTGTGACTTTTGGGTATTATATCTTATTTAAGGAGGCCTACCCACCCCAGTATTTTAAATTAGCTCCTATATTTTATTCTAGTATTTTAAACAGAGGAATGAGGTGCTCAGTGAAAAGTTTAGTTTAAATTTTGGCTCTGCCATTTATTAGCTGTATGACAATGGAAAAGGCACTAAAGCTCTTCAGATTATAATAATTTCATGATATCTTGCATTAACCCTTATTTAGGCTTAATTACAAGTTTTACTGATTTATTTGTTCACTGTTTTAAAAATAAATAGTATTTGTTGAATTAATTGTAAAATGTTTATTATGAAATTTTTAAACATTCAGAAAAATATGGAGAAAAAAAACAAACTTGGGTAATCGTATACCAGTTTTATCAAATCTTAACATTTTGCCATATTTTCTAGACACGTGAAAATAATATTGCAGACATAGTTGAAGCTGTCTGTGTATCCCGCCCTGATCCCAATACCTTACCTCCCTCACTACTGCAATGAAATGGTGTGCATTATTCCCATGAATTTTAAACATTTTGAATACACACACACACACACACACACACACACACACACACAGGTAAAAATGTTTTGTGTCTTTTTATTCTTTAAGCAGATAGTATTATACTATATATAAAATTTTGCAGCTTGCTTTTGTTTGAGATTTATTTATGTTCATAGAAGTAGTTCTGGTTTGTTCTTATACTTACCGTTTGGTATTTCATTGATTATACCATAATTTATGAATATACCACAATTTCCTTATTCTCCTATTAACTGATGTTTACATTTTCAAATTTCATTTCATTCTATTCACTTTTATTTTCTACTTTTTTGCTATTTAAATAACACCGTAGATGTGTTTTTGAGAATATGTATTGGTCTTTCTAAGATAAATATTTACACATAGAATTGCTGGGTCTTAGGATATGTACACCTTCAACCTAAATTGTTATTAATAGATATGACCAGATTGCTCTCCAGAGTGGTGGAGCCAATTCCACTCAAACCACGAGTGTTGGATCGTCCATATTTTTGTATCTTCATTAACAAATATTTTCCAAATTCAATCTCACAATTTTAAAGTTTGGATTTTCACACTTAAGTCTTTAATCCTCATGGGAATGATTTTATCTTTGTAGAAGTGAGCTAGGGATCCTATTCCCATATGGCTAATTAACAGTCCCAGCACCATTTGCTGAGTTGTCCATTCCTCTTTCACTGATTGTTAGCACTTTAGTTATATATAGAGTTTTCCTAAAGGCATCACTCTGTTTCTGGGCTCTCTACTAGCTTCCGTAGCACCATTTGTCTTTCCCTGTCCTAGACCACACTGTCTTAATTACTCTGACTTACTATGTCTTGCTGTCTGAGAAGGCACACCTTCCTGTTTTGCGTGTCTACCAAACTGTCTTGGTCCTTTACTCTTTCCTGCAAATTTTGGCATCAATGTGACTTACTTTATTGACCAGAGTTGTTGTGGTCATTCAAACTATAAACTAGAGTATTTTTTTTTGAAGAATAAGGCATTTTAGTGTATATTTGTATTTCTCCCTGTTTTCCTTCCCTCCCCCACTCTGTGCTTTCTGTGCTTCTGCACAGAAACACCTGGTCGATGGATGTTCGAATTCATAGATCTATACTCCATGTCTCATCTCCTAACTCTTCCCGCATACTTTTGATCATTTAGCTTTTATTTCTTATTTGCATGGCATTCTGGGGCAGTCTCTAGGATTGATTTTTCAGCTGCATTTCATTTTCTGTTCATCTCACTTATTGATTGTTTTAGTAATTTCTTTCTCTGAGCAGCCTCATTCATAATGGATGAGTTATCCTTTGAACCTTTCAGAGGTTCCTAGTTGTGCTTATTTTCACATGCTCCTTTGTTGCTCAGGGCATTAATTCTTTTGTTTATAGATTTTATTAGCTTTCCTTCATGTTGATGTTCCTCAAATGGTTATTGAATATTCGTTGTCTCTGATGTCTCTGGTTGATATCTGAGATTGCTCTTGACAGCAGGAGAATATTTCAGTGTTCAAATAAAAGTTTATGGAATCTTGGCAGTGAATATAGATTCAGACCTCAGGGTCTGAATTCTAATGAATACAGATGACACCTCACTCCTTGTGTGTGTACATGTGTGTGAGTGTGTGCACATAGCAAGAACATGGCCAGGCTGGCTTTCTTTTAGGAAATGCTTATCATGAATCTTCTGTGTCAGGGAGGGGCTTTGTGTCCTTCACGGCTGCACTGGGTCACCTGGAACACCTACTTCTCCGTCCGCAGGCTCCAGTTTTCAAAGGGCTCTACTTGTAGAAGGCAGTTGCTCAGAGTCAGTTTCTGGAAGCAGGGGACTGGTACAGCCAACTAGGCTCCATTACCTCTGTACTTAGCATTACTTCATGATTCAGCTCTGTTGCATTTTTCTAGCAGTTCATTCTCATCCGAAATGCCTTTCTGTTCTGCTGTGCTGATGATATATTTTCTAGCTTGACAGGATTGCTGAGGATTTGTTTTTATGTCATTTCAATGTGATTCTTTTTTGGAAGGAAGAAAGATAAAGCCAGACATCTTGAACCAGAAGTGTTGAGTCAACAATTTAAACTGAGTGATGCATCATTTATATTGTGTTGTGTGCTCTGATTAGAAGCAAATGAGAGAATAAGTTCTCTGCGCAGAAAAACCATATCATATATTTAACTGTATTTTCCATAGGACTTAGAACAATAAGTATTTTTATCGTTGAATGATTAAAACCACTTTTTCTCAAAATCATTCAAAGTCTCAAAATCTCAGAAAGATTTATTCCTCTAAAGCGTCCAAGTAAATGTTCCAAAATTTTCCACTTATTCTTTTAAATTTACTCCTATACTGCTTCAGTTTTTTTTTTTGACTGAAATGCTCCAGATATCATCTCTTCATTTCCCAAACTAAACTAGAAAATATTTTCAGCTTTTGGATTTTAATGCAATATTTTTGCCATCCTCTTCTTTCTAGTTTCTAATGCGCATGTGTCAGACCAATTGTTATGAACTGAGTGTTTGTGTCCCACCCAAATAAATTCACGTGATGTAGCCCCAATGTGATGATAGCGAGAGGCAGAGTCTTTGAGGGGGTAATTCGGTTTAGACAAGGTCAGGGGTATAGAGGGCCCATACTGGGATTAGTGTCTTTATAAGAAGAGGATAGACTCCAGAACTTTCTCTCTCCACTGTGGGAGGATGCGGCAAGAAGACAGCTGCCTGTAAGCCAAGAGAAAAGGCCTCAGAATGAAACCAATCTTGCCAGCACCTTAATCCTGGACTTCCTGGCCTTCAGAACTCTAAGAAATACATTTCTAATGTTTAAGCCAACCAGTGGATGGTATTTTGTATGGCAGCCCCTTGCAGACTAAGACATCAATAAAGACGGAAAGTTCCTGTAATAGGATGTCCATAGTTGCACCTCAGTAATAAGGCTTCAAATGGAGGCTTGGAGGTGATTAGTTGCATCAGCCTATATTCAGCCTTTATCTCCTATTTCATTTGTAGTTTTGTGCTCCCATAGGACAACGTGCATGCCTCTATTCTAGAATCTCTCTTTCCTCTCGTATCTAGACGTGTGAGTACCTCAAGGTTGCTTCTGTTTTCATCCTTAATACTATAAATAGAAGAATTTCTGAGAAAAGGCAGTTGCTCCTAAATGAATGAATCATGTTTTTAAAAACATATTTCTCTGCTATATCAAATACAAATGGCTCAGACAAAGGGGAAAGCTTTTTAAAAATATCGTTTTGAATCCAAAGAAAAATTTAAACTGATCTAATAGATTAGCATTCACATAGGAAGAATCTCTATTACTGACAACTAAAGGTCTTGCTTCTGAGCTGGCGGTTAGCTAAGTAACTTGACCTAATCACATTACTGACTTGTGTTTTCAGACCAAAGATCTGCCTCGGAGAACATGTTAACATCTTATTTTAGATTTTGATATGTACACCGAGCTTTGAGAAAATATGTAGGTTCTTTCACTGCATTTTGAATCAAAACAATAACAAGCAATTAAAACTTATGATTGTGAGGGACTGAGAACTGGGAGAGCCTCCCTTTATTATATTTTCTTCCTAAGTATAAATCATGATCATTACTTTTGAAATAAACACAAATATGACTCAGCAGTCTTATCAGTTATCGTTTCAATCCCAAAGATTTACTGTGCGGCCCAATGAGGATCACAAATAGCTAAGGAACTCACTCAGGAAATGACGACAACAAAATAACCTTCTGCGTCCCAGTGACATGGGCCTGGCTGTGGTTATTACTGGAAAGTTATAGTAATTGTTACAGGCCCCCACCTGCTGTTGAGTAATGAGAGTAATTCAGTTATGCTCAGCATTGTTTGCATATGATAAATCATTTTGACTGAATTACTAAGGTTTAATTTTGTTTGAAAGGGACTCATCAAATAAGGAATGCTGTGGCTAGACTGAGGTGGGTAAGCGTGACATCACAGTTGTTTCGTGGTGACTGTTAAAAACAGCATGGAGAGGTGTCTCTATTAGGGAAATGATTCTCTGTTGACAGCACTTTAAAAAATCAGAATTAGTAAATAGCCAGGGGGATGTGTGTTGGAAGTGAAAAGATCTCCAGGATATCATGATTCATGAATCAACATTTTTGAGAAGTGTGAACTTTATTGGATGGATTTTTACATGTTTTATTTCTATCACCCTCCATGCCTACCACCTACATCCCCCTTTCCACTGGCACTGCACACCTTTGTGCACCACACAGTTATTTATATTCAATTGCAAGCACGTCTTGGTGAAGAGGATTTGAGTCCCTTCCCAATTAAATGGGAATGGAAACACATGGAGGAAATCCAATGATGATTTGTGTTTACATCCAGTCTTAAATGTCTAAACTTCCTAGTAACATGACACCTATTTCTATAATTTTCTCTCCAGCAAGCAATGTATGGTTCTATAAGATGCAATTCATCTAAGTAATAAAATGTGGATATAGATTATGAATGCATCTTAAATCTATTATATTCCTACAGTGCACTACTTTCTCCATTTTAAGATACTTAGGACATTCATCATTTTTATTCTGTTATTCTGGATTGTGTTAGATGGAATTTCATAATTTCTCAGAACATCTTGATTTTATTTTATTTTTTTGCCAAGTGACAGGTTTACTTTCAATATCCTCCAGATGTGCTTTCTTAAAACTGGTGAATTAAAATGTATTGCCATTCTTTCCTGTGACTGTATCATTTTCATGAGCCCTTGAAATTGGCATGTCAGTAAACCGAACTCCTTCCTCTCCAAACAAAGAATGCTTGTGCTGTATAGAAGATCTGCAGAGGCAGATTCTAATCCCAGCCCCACTTAATGCTTGCTCAGCCATGTTTGTAAGTCATTAAACTACAGTGTAACTTCATTTATTAAATGGATTACTCCCTGACCTCAATGTGTTCTCTCTGAAATAAACCTGAGGTCCTTTGTGCTTTGCAAGTAACATAACATGTTTGGCAATAAAACAGCACAGTGCAAAAGAACTCCATTAAAATTGTGTTACTAAAGGCAAATAATCAAAATTTTATAAGTGTAAGAGTAGAAAAGTACTAAAAGATGGTATTGACTGATACTAAACTCTAAAGATTTGGAAACAAATGTGATAAAAGTTCAAAAACAAAAACAAATCCAGTGTTCCATTTGTACTTTTTAAGTTAAATAATCTGGGTGCACTTAGAGACTTTACATTCATTTTTATAGGTGCATACATTCATAAGATTGGAAGGGACTTCTGAAACTATTTCATCCAGCTACTTTCTCCAGCTCATTCCCATTGGATACATGAATCCTTTCCATGTTACCTTGGCAAGAGATTATTTAATATCAACTGAAATAACTCTAATGACATACACTTCACTAACTACATTTAGCTGCTTGAAAATTCTCCCGAAGTCTGCTTCCTTACAAATTCTACTCAGTGATATCTGTTTTGCTTTCTGAGGAAACAGGAAAGAACGCAATCAAATCAAACCAAAACAAAACAACTATACCTTCTACATTTAATGGCCTTCAAATATTTGAAGACAATGATTGTAGTCCCAAATGTTGTATTTCTCAAAAGGTTTTCCTTTTCTTTACGGCATCCCATGGCATCGTTCTTTCTTCCCTTAGCCCTCACTGCTACCCATGATCTATTTGGCACACAGCATCCTGAAAGTCTGCTATCAGATTAACTCGGACTCCAGGAACGGTCAGAGCAGTTTGATGTGAGCCGAATCAGCCAATATCCTCCAGGCTTCATTATATTGCGAACTAATAGGATTCCTTCTGCCAAGACAAAGGATGAAGTTATCATCCTTTCTTTTTTCTCCTTCATTCATTCAAGAAATACCTTTTGAGCCTATACTAAATTTCTGACATTTTCCTATGTGGTGGAGATCAATAATGGACAAGACAGTGTTGACATTTGCCCTTATGGAATTTATAGTCTAAAAGGAGAGAGAGGAAGAAAAAGGTTACAATTTGGGACTTGCTAAGTAAAAAGTCAGGTGCCAAAACAGATAGTAATGTGGTAAAGGGAGGAATGTAAATTAAATTAGGTGGTCCACTAGGTCCTGTTTGGGGGGTGCTATTTCAGCTCAATGCTAAAGGGTGAGAAGTAGCAAGTCTTTAACCATGGATTTAGAGCTGCCCCCCGGTCACTTTGCAACTACGCTGCCCATGTTGGTTGTAGTTTTGCCCCTCTAGAGCGGCCGTCCACACTGGCTGCCCCTCTCCTCTAGGTCAACCGAAAGGGCTGCTGCCTTGCTTGGGCAATCTTCTGTAGTGTAAGGCCTGTCTGTGCTGCCCAAGCTCCAGCTGGGGTTCCTACTCTGGAGTAAAGAGCTTTCTTTACACACCGTATTAGTTGCCTAGGGTTGGAATCACAAATTACCATAAACTTGGATGGCTTAAAACAACAGCATTTATTGTCTCACAGCTCTAGAGACCAGAAGCTCAAAATCAAGGTGTCAGCAGGGCTGTGCTCTCTCTGAAGGCTCTAGGGATAAGTCGTCCTTGACTCCCAGCTTCTGGAGGTTGCTGGCAATCCTTGGCCTTCCTTGACTTCTAGATGCATCGCTTCTATCTCTGGCTCGGTGGTCACATGGCATTCTCTCTGTGTCTGTGTCCAAACTGTCCCCTCCTTGGAAGGACATCAGTCATTGGATTAGGACCCATGCTAGTCCAATATGATCCCAACTTGATTACATCTGCAAAGACAACTTCCAAATAAGGTGACAATCATAGATATGGAGGGTCAGGACTTGAAGATATCTTTTGGGGGGGGGGACACAATTTAACCCATAACGCACACTGATGTTTCCAGGCACGCTGAGTCTGCTATTGTAGAGCTTCTTGATGACCACCTGTGGGTCTCCTTTGTCCAGCCAACCATTCTTTCCCAAGTAGGGAAAACGTCCCCTTACATTGTCTAGCTCTTTTAGAGGAAGCTCCTCCCAAAATAAACACGAGCAAACAAATAGAATCCAAGCTTGGACCACTAGGGAGAGAATTATTTCTTTAATTTTTTTTCAAGCCATAATTCTCTTCTTCCCAAAGAGCAAACTGCCCCAGGAGCCAGAGGTAGGGAGTGATGAGGGTAAGCGTCATGAGCACCCCAGATCATCATTTCCTCCTGATTTCCACCCCACAATGTTAAAAGATCATTGCATTTTTGGTGATTTCTCTTTTAGGAACTCCTGTGTTTCTCCTGCATTGCTTTCTCCCTGAGTTCATAGATCAGATACACTGTTTTTTGTGTGCTCTCCAGGGGGGTTGCATTTTTACTGGACGGGTCTCCTGAACCCCAAGCCGATGTTGAAACCCTTAGCAATTAAGGAGGCTTCTTTTCCAAGAGAAGGAAGTGGACATCTGGGGGCCGTGGTGTCAATTCTGGTCCATTCAAGATACTTTGTTATACCTATAACACCAAGAATCTCTTGAGAGGGATCTGAAAGGTGAAAACCGTCAAGACTATGCACAGGGCCATCTGTCCCTGCTGAACTTGGTGACAGAGTGGGGAACTTGGCTGACAGCCTGAACAGCTTTAGGAAAGACAGATGCAAAGACAAACGGTGGAGCGGAACATTGAATTAGGGCTTCAACGAGCTATTGAACCAAGTGAGGAAGAAGGAAAATTGAGTTTTTTAATCTATCCTCACATTTTTAGAATGCTTTATATTGTGATATGAATATAGGTGTACATGGGCATATATATAAGTCTGTGTTTGTGTGTGTGTGTGTGTGTGTGAGAGAGAGAGAGAGAGAGAGAAATTTATAGTAGATGCAAGCTTTCTGGTTATTGGAAAGATAAATTGCAGAGTGGAGCAGCAATTAATCAAGAGACTCAACTCTAGCCCTATTTATTTTTGCTTACTAAGAAGTTTTCCTATTACTACTCCTTTACGTCATCAGTTATAAGCGGTACACTTTAGTTATATTTTAACATCTCTAAAATCAAGGTGTGTCTTACAAATAATAGTGTCTTCCAGCTGTTGTTGGTGGGCCTGTGAGGACCTGGTCACCATTGTCTTTAAATGCACGTATGTGGAGATAGCTTTCCATATCATCACAGCTACTGTGGTTGAGTTATGTGCATTATTGGTATCACACATGTTGATTTTAATTGCTGTTTAAATCTCTTCAAAAAGAAGACAATATGCTTTAGCTTTACACTGAAAGTTTATTGCATATAAAGAAAAATAAAATTAAAAAGTCATGCCTAAATAATGCTGAAAGGACTCTTTGAATAAGTATGAAACAAAATTTCCGTGTAAGAAAGTCTTGTGTCATAGTTTAATTGGGAACATTTTTTTTCTTAGTAGTACTGTACATAAAATCATGGTGCATCTTTAATAAATGACATATTAGAGTCAAAGAAATGCAGTAATTTATTCCCTCAGGTACCGTGAAACATGAGCTATTCAAAACCCAGTCTTCCATAACTTTTTGACTTCACTACTAATTATACACTTATGTCAGTATAACTAGGGGGAAAAAAATCTCTTTGGTAGCAAATAAACAGCATCAGAGGACCTGAGGATAAATTCGGAGTTTGGGATTATCATATACACACTACTATATAAAAAACAGATAATCAACAAGGACCTACCATATAGCACAGGAAACTCTACTCAATACTCTGTAATAACCTATATGGGAAAAGAATCTAAAAAAGAATAGACATATGTATATGTGTAACTAAGTCACTTTGCTGTATACCTGAAACTAACACAGCATTGTAAATCAACTATACTCCAATATAAAATAAACATTTTTTAAAAATAATAAAAAATAAGAAAAATGACCATAGTTGAGAAAATCTGAAGAGCACTTAATGAATCCCATTACTACTGCCTTGATCCAAACTCCCATCTTCCTCTGGAACTATTGCAAGGAACTCCTAAACAGCCTCCCTGCACACTCTTCAGTGGCTTCCGATTGCATTTAGAAGAAAACCTAAATTCTTCAGGGGCACCTGCAAGTTCCACCTTCTTGAACTGGACTGGCCTTGCCCACCTCACCTTTCTGCTACTCTGCCATGCCCGACGTCTTCCCACTTTATCACCGTTAACTGGCTCTTGTCTCATCCTGCAATGCCCTCCTTCCAGCTCTGATTTACTGTCTCTTGTCATTCAGCTCAAAAGTCACTGTCTCAGAGAGACCTTCCTTATCCAGTCAATCTAAAATAGTTCTTTAGTGGTTATCATATCACATTGTTTTATTTTGTTTTTATAGCCTGTGTCACTCTGACATGATCTTATTTGTTCACTTCTTAGTTGACCGTGCCTCTCTTACTAAAATATAACTGCACCAGAGACGGGGACAGGAGGGGTTTTTCTGTCTGTTCACTGGTATTTCCTACCACTGTAACATTGCTAACCATTTGTTGAATGGATGAATAAATAAATTGTAATTGGACAGCCTAGTATGAAGGAAAAAGTGCTTTAATGAGCTGGGGAGATCTACAAAATCATATTTACATATAAATATATAAATAAATATAAAAATATAACTATATAAAAGTCTACCCCAAAATTGAAAAGTATTTCAGAAAGAATTGGAAGCTTAAGAAACAGAAAATGGGACATGTAAAGAAGTGGAACAAACAAAGAATGACAGACTCCAGCCATGATGGTGGTGACTTAGGCACAGATTAGAACCAGCTATGTTGATGACGTGTAACAAACACTGATGATGGAGAGGAAAGGCAGACGGCTGAGCAGCTTGGATGTCTTGAGGTGGGGAGAGCGCACCTGTTTCACCGCGAAGCCCTCACGGGAATAGATGTGTTCCACTCCAGGCTGCCAAACCGCTGAGCTCAGTGGTCTTGGGCCGGGACGTGCCATTGACTCTGTAGATTGCTGTGGTTGTAATAAAACTTTAGTTACCAAAGTATTCATAGCAAATGCTTGTGAGGATCAGGGCAAGTCATGGGAGAAGCAGGCTGTGGGGAAACTCGCGCCCCACGAAAAGGACCAGCTGCTGCCCTGTGGGAAAGTGGGCCCAGCATCATGAGATCTTTGGACTTTTCTAGTAGGCCAGATATCTGGATTTTTATATGAAATTTCCCCATATGTCAACGCTGGCAACAAATCAGTTTACAAAAACATGTCATCGGCCAAACAAAAACAGATCTGCAGTCTCAATCTAACCCATAGGTAATCAGTCTGCAACCTCTAGTTTATATGGACTTTCTCAGTATTATCCTTTTGGAAATATCCAAGAACCTCATGAAATACATCGGTGGAAATTTTAAATTCTTCATTATAAAATGAGCACATTCTTCTCTTAAAATAATTTGAAAGTCCAGGAAAGCATAAAAGTTTGGAAACAAGAAAGTCTGTTGTGTTCCTACATTAGATAACATTCTGCTGTATTTTTTCTCTAGTTAAGACCAATGATCACCAATAAAATGCACACATATATGCAAACACACACTACCTACATATACATAGGTAGCTAGGTAGCTTTATGTCCTGCTTTCTCTTTTAACACCGGATTATAATATTAAAACATTTACTTGTTATTTAAATTTCACATGAATATTATTTTAAAGGCTGTACACTACTCCATTGTAATTATGGATGATCATTTACTTGAAGTTTTCTTTATTTTAGATGTTCACATTGCTTCCATTTTTTAACTGTGACACTAACTTCACAATGAACATCTTTATACCTAAATATTGGCTCATATTTCACATTATTTTATTAGATGTGCTTGCAAGAAGTAGAATTATTGAGATGTTGCTGATGAATGAAACCAAATTAATTTTTAAAAATTTTGCCACAAAATCCACTCCCAAGAGCAGTTTTGAGAATACATCAGTAAAAATGACAGAAAGGAGACTTCCCTGGTAGTGCAGTGGTTAAGAATCCACCTGCCAATGCAAGGGACATGGGTTCGAGCCCTGGTCCGGGAAGATCCCACATGCTGCAGAGCAACTAAGCCCATGCACCACAACTACTGAGCCTGCGCTGTAGAGCCCGGGAGCCACAACTACTGAGCCCGTGTGCCACAACTACTGAGCCTGCGCTCTAGAGCCCGTGAGCCACAACTACTGAAGCCCGCGTGCCTAGAGCCCGTGCTCCGCAACAAGAGAAGCCACCGCAATGAGAAGCCCGCACACCGCAAGGAAGAGTAGCCTCCGCTCACCACAACTAGAGAAAGCCCACGCACAGCAACAAAGACCCAACACAGCCAAAAATAAATAAATAAATTAATTAATTAATTTTAAAAAATGACAGAAAGAAACTAAATTTTCACTTGATCTAAGTTTGTTTAATTACTAGTAAGAGGGATTATATTTTATATGACAATTAGCTGCTACATGTATTTTTTGTTTCTTTTAAATTATCTCACTTTCTTCTTTGGTTGTTCTTTTAAATTTGGGGTCTACTAAATATATTAATCTAATTTTTCTTGTATAGGACATATGAGACTGTTTTTCTGTTGGTGTTTTCATTCTGGTATGTTTCGGGTGACAGAAGCAGTTAGTGGCCTGACAGCCACCTTTGGTGGAAACAGGCCTGCTCAGGGGGCTGCAGGGTCATGTGACAGTCTGGGGAGACTGAGTGGTCTCCGAGGCTGACAATTATAGTAAGAACCCCAAGGTGGCACTGTGGGTAAGGAGGGAGCCAAGTGATTTTGGTTAGTGGGTTGAACATAGTAAATTAGGGCATACCACTCATCTGAATATGACCAGAAAGCTGTCAACTGAGAAAGACAATGTGACATGGAGAAGTCAATGGTGGGAGTTTCTTCATCATATTCAATGTTTCAGTTAAATGGGCTGAAGCCAGAATGATTTTTGTGCCTTTGTAGGTAAATATGAATAAAATGTAAAAATAATACAAAAATCCTTTAATACAACAGCAAATTTAAAATCTGCGCTGGTGGCAATCAGAAAACAGAATGTGAAATTTGGATAACAATAAATGATGCTAAGAACCAATTTAACAGAGAAAAGAGGGTGATAAGGGAAAAACTATGTTTCCTACAAAGGAAACATGTTTATGTTCTGGTTGGATGATGATTAACTTGTTTCTTTATCCTTGTAATTAAAATTGCCCAAATATATCTATTTAAAATTAATTTTCCATGAAACACAGTGAAACATTTCATTGTACCTTCTGATGCTTTTGTTCAGTTTAGCAAAAACTTCCCTATTTATTATTGTTACGTGTCCATTTGTTCATATTTGTTCTTTAATAACACCCAGGATTTGTAGGTTGGCACTCCATATCTCTATTTTTTCCCTTATCACCCTCTTCAGAGGAGAGGGCGCAGGTGTGGTTGCCTCAGGTGGCAATCCAGGTCCACATCCTGTCAAAGGAGAGGGTGCAGGGAGGACGCGAAGGGTTCAGCCTGAAGTGCAGGTCTGAGAGCGCGTGGCCAGTCCAAGCAGATTGCTCATTAGGAGTTCCACGTTGGGCAGAAACAGCTGCTCTCCAGTGTCCCCGCTGTGAGTGTAATTGGCTGGGGATTGCCTGGGGAGAGAGAGGCCTCTGCAATGGACCCTGAAGGCACAGCAGCAGGAGGGAAATTTGCAGCAGGTTCTTGAAGGAAGACCTGAGGAAATACCACCATGGCTGCTGCAGAGGGGAACAAGAGAATCGATCCCTTTCATTCTGAACGTGTCCGTTTATGACCTCAGGGTATCTTAGTTACTAAAGATGTTTTTCTGGTCTCTTCTGAAGGTGTCATTTCTTCTTACATAAAGCAGCAGGAGTGTGTGATGGTCAATAGTCTTGACAAGACCCAGCAGACTCTGTAATATATTGATAGTCCATTGTTTTCCCTGAACACTACACATTTTTGCATAAGCATGTCTGTTCCATAATAACGTCCTTTCACTTGATCTGGCTCAGTGTATTTCAGATAATCCTTGAATCCTTTCTGCTGTTGTTTTTGCACGACTTGCCTGCTCCCTGTTTTAATTTCCTCTTCTTCCAGGGCCTGTTTCACCCAGAAACAGAGAATTGATTGTTGCTTGTGTCCTCCTTTTGTGCTGTCTTCCTCTGAAGAGTTGAACAGTTTCAAATCACATCAACTTTCTCCCGGTTTAATGCTCTCCAGTGGCACTCCACCGCACTTCAAATAACCCTCAAACTTCTTACCATGGTCTACAGGATCCTATGTCATCTTCTGCCAGCCTTCTGACCTCATCTCCTATGGCTGATTACCCTCGATGACCATATTCTAAACACATTGACTTTCTTACAGTTCCTTGAATACTTACCTGAAACTCTATCTGGGCTCAGATTCTTCCCTCTGCTTATACACCATGAGGCTTCTGCTCGAGTCTCAGTATTTCAGAAACCTTCCTTGACTGCCCTACTTAGAATACAACCACCCCAGTCACTCTTTAGTCCCTTACCACACTTTCCCCTGTCGCTGACAATGCTGTCATGAATCAGTTTTGCCCTGCATCTTACTGCTACTAGGTGTTAACGTTCTCCTAGGCATGGCTCAGACACTCAGGATATTCATGTATCATTAGATGAGATGAGACCTAATCCGTGCTGCAGCCAGGTGGGAGACCTCAAGGCTTCTAGGGAATGCAAAATAATGTTAGCCATTCTGGGCTGTGCCCAAGCCTTCACCACCTGGCTCTAAATCTTTCCTCTGCTTTTTGTCTGAAATTATACTATTTACATGTTGTCTTATTTAACATCTATCTTCCCCAGCTAGAAATGAATTTCTAGGATGTCAAGGGCTTTGTTAGATGCATAAACTAACGTATGTCCTACCCTAGAACAGTACCTGGCACATAGTAGGCTTTTCAAAAAGTATGTGTTCAGTAAAGGAGGGGGGGAGTGAATAAATGAATGGCAGAAAGTCTTTCTATGCAAGAACTATCATTTATATTCTCAGCACAGTTTCACTAACCTCAACTATGTGCATGATGGCTGTGGTTGTCTGGGTTCTCCAGAGAAACAGAACCAATGGGAGATAGATGATAGATTGATAGATAGATAGATATGAGGAGATTTATTATAAGGATTGGCTCATATGGTTACGGAGGCTAGGATCCACCCTTCCTCGATCTTTTTATTCTATTCAGGCCCTCAGTGGATTGGATGATGCCCAGCTGTATTGGTGAGGGCAATCTTTCCTCAGTCTATGGATTCAAATGCTGATATCTTCCCATGACACCCTCTCAGACACGTTTTACCAGCTATCTGGGCATTCCTTTGCCCAGTCAGGTGGACACATGAAATTAAGCATCATAGTGACCATAATAACTTTGACAGACAGGATTTAGGGAAGATATTATGAAAGGTTTTAGGAGGTGTGGAATATCAGAACACATATTACCAAGTGAAGAATATCACCAATATCATTTCATATTAGGGAATATAGATTGGGCATTCTGTCAAGTAGGTAATGTAGCTAGTCACTCCGCAGCCAAAGCTGCTAGAGATTGAAGAGCTGACCCTCCCAGGGCTGCTTATTTTCGTTCCCCTTCTCTGTTTCCCTGTAGCCTGTCCTTTCTTTCCACCTTCACTATCTGACTTTTGCAAGAACAATTTTCTTTCTCCTGTTGGGACTCTGCCCTACTTTCTGTCTCCTGATTAAAATTGCCAATTGGACTGAAGGTAACTCTATTGCATCTATTTTTCTACCCTATGCAATTTTGAATTTTTAAAGCAACTTTCATGGGATTTTGTTGTTGTTGTTGCTGAGGACTTTTCAAAACCAACAGAATCAAAATGCAATTGGTCTTAGATTAATTTGTTCTCTGCACTGCTACCTCTAAACGCACACCTCTCACATTTGTACTGAGACAGAAGCAACGCCAATCGTTTGTTTCTTGTGAATTTCCCTCAAACGTTGCGACCCTCTTGGAGAAGATGGGGGCATTTTCTCTCACCGTTTCAGAATATTTTCAACCCTAATGGGAATATGCAGTTCAGTTCTAGTTACTCTCTGACGGTATGTGATGCACACGTATGGTTTATTTCTTGGGAATTTCATATTCGTAGATTATTTGAAGAACAACAACAAAAAAGCCCAGAGTCTATAGGTGGATTAGAAAGAAGTGCTGATTATTTTTCTATTTAAATCTCTGTCACTGTAGGAAAATATGATGTAGGAAGCACACTTACGGGTCTGTAGCAGCCCATGTCACAGAGGCCTGGCTTCTGGTGCCCTCTCCAGGGACTGGTGTGTCCAGATGACTTTCTGTGTGAGTGTGTGGGAAACATACTGCAAGCCGAGGGGACACGATGGTACAAGATTGGCTGTAATCAGAGCCTGGAATTACGGGAATATTGAAAACATGATTTGCAATTTTTACTCTGATACTGAGAATCAAAATGAGCTTTATTATTCTACAACTGCTCTCACTGAATAACCGTCTCTTGTCTCTATTTTTGCTCTGCAACAAATTACCTCTGATTAATCTTGCAGATTTTTATACGAGCAGAATTTGAGCAGAAAAAAAATAGTCTGTGTTAATCAGCTGTGAGTTGTTCATATTAATTGATTAAGCCATCCTAAAGCCATTCCTTTTTGGAATCATAAGAAGGTAAATATTATGAATTGATTATTACATTGCCATTCTAACCGTCATGAAGTATCTCTTACTGCAGAAGCTTGTGTAAAAATGCAGTAATGTTTGTTTACAGATAAGAAAAAATAGCAGAAGTTCTTCCACACCATGGGAAAATGAGGGGAATCATATGGTTTAGAAGGATAACGATGCTTTTTTCAGTGTTGTCAGTAACAATAGCAAGATGCCTGATGTTTTGTGCTCCTAGCCTAGCCAGCCGTGCTACCAGACTTCCCAACAAGCCTCTGGCAAGTTACAAGGACAGCTGATAGACAAGCTTTTGGGTGACATTGTGCTTAATCACTCAGGCATATAACTGTATTAATTAGCATTTCCTGGTTCTTAAAAAGGTAAAACATGCATGCTATATTTAGCCAAACCTGAAATGCTTTCAGAAGCATGCAGTCTTACCCACAGCCAAACATCTTTTGACTAATATCTTAATGGATATTTTAAGTAAAACTGTATTAGTATCTTTTAATGAAGACATATTTGGAGACATTAGATTTGGTCAGATGATCGGGTACTCAAGTCATGTTTTGGAATCCTTCGTGATTGTGGGCAAGTTAGTGCATCTCAGGTACTGAATTGTAGAAAGAGGAGAACAATAGCTAACAACAGGGTGGTTGTGTGAAGTAAGTGATCTAAGGATGTAAACTTCTTGGTTCAGTGTCTGGAATGTAGAAAGCAGTGAATAAATGAATTTACTCAACAGTGTTTACTGGGGACTTATGATGTACAAGTCATTGTTCTAGACCCAAACTGTCTAATATGGCAGCCACTGGCCACATGTGGCTATTGAGCACTTGAAAGGTGGTTGGTCCACATGGAAGTGTGCTGTAAGTAAAAAATATATGCTGGATTTCAAAGCTTTGGAACAAATAAACAAACAAAAGAATGTAAACTATCAGGTGAATATTTGTATGTTGATTAGATATTGATATAATATTTTGGATATATTATGGTAAATAAATACATTATGAAAATTAACTTTAGATATTTTTTAACATGGCTACTGAAATATGTATAACTACACATGTAGCTCACATTTGTGGCTCACATTACCCTTCTGGTAGACAGTGCTGGTCTAGATGCTGAGGAAAAAGTGAAAAAAAAAAAACAAAAACCAAACCAATAACCAGAAAAAGGCTTGTCTCCTACAGAGCTTAGATATCAGGAAGAGGAGACAGATAATGCAAAATGAACAAATAAATATGGTTGATGCTCAGTATTTGCTGTTCTCTATTTGTGAATTTGCCTGCTTGCTAAAATGTATTTGTAGCCACTGAAATCAATATTTGTAGCCCTTATGCAATCATTCACAGATATGTGCTGGGTGGCAGAAACTTTGAGTTACCTTATGCGTGTTCTCAGCTGAAGTCAAACAAGGCGATGCTCTTCTTGTTTCTGCTCTCATTCTGGAAACAAGTATCCTTTTCATGGACTATTTAGTGCCATGGTTTTTACATCTTTTGTGTGTTTTTTGGGGTGATTTTGCTGTTTCCAATGGCCCCCAAGGGTAGTGCTGAAATACTGTCCGGTCTTCCTAAGCTTAAGAAAGCTATGATGTGCCTGATGGAAAATATGTGTATTAGATAAGCGTCATTCAGGCATGAGCTACAGTACCGTTGGCTGTGAGTCCAATGTTAATGAATCAACAATGTATTAAGTAAGGTGTCTTTGAACAGAAACACACATAAAACAAGGTTATATATTGATAGGTGGTGAAAATGCTGTGTCCAGAGGTTCACAGGAAACTAACCCTGTATTTCCCTTGGGAATATTGGTTCAGTACTTGCTAATTCAGCATCCTCAGTGACTTTATAAAGCACAACTGCCATAAGTAGCAAGAATTGGCTGTATAAAATACAATCAATGTCAGGTAGTGTTAAATGCTGTGCAGAGTGTGAGGATAGAGAGGCATGGATGTGAAGAGGTGGAAGAATTGCTAATTTGGAAAGGACTCAGCAGAAAATCTCTTCAAGGTTGTCGAATTTGAAAACAGTAGCAGAAGATGAACGTGGAGGCCTCTGAAAGCCAGATCCTACATGTCTTTAGGCCATGGTAAAGATTTGGGATTTTATTCCATATGTGATTGGAAGGCTTTGGAGGATTTTGAAGGGATAATAAGTTCATATTACATCTTAAAGGGCCACTCAGGCTTCTGTGAGGAGGATAAGTTGTCAGGGGGAAAAAAAAAGAGAGACAAGTTAGGTGACTGCTGCCAGAGTTCCGGTGAGAGGTGGTGGTGGCTTGCTGTTTCCCTCATTGCCGGTTATATTTGCCCAGAATTCTAGGCAGGCTTTGTCTCTTAGTTTCCTAGTTGTCCCTGTCTCAGTTTTGGTTTTTGCACAAGCTGATCATCTTTTAAGAACTGTTGTGCAGTAACTTGACTGGAAGTGATCCCCAGAGGCAGGAGCGAGGAGCGAGGAGAGAGGGACATGGTGGAATGTACATCCGTCACAGGATGTATCACTGGGCGAATCACTGCTCTGAGAAACTCAGGCTTAAGCTCTTTGGGGCCCTCTGAGAAGCCTTGAGAATTAGCCTGGGGATTGCAGCTCCTTACCATAGGAGGCTCAGGCAACCTCCTTCCCAGTTGACTGAGGACTGTCGTTGGGAAAATTAACCGTCTGTACTCCTGGGCTGCCCTGAGCTCCTGTGGCTTCAGGGAAAGCCTGAGGCAGCAAAGCGGAGAGACACAGTGAGCCCATGAGGTAGGATATTGGCCGCCTGCCTGGGGACAGAGCATCTCAGTACAGCTACAACTGTAGGTGGGGCAAGGGGAGGGGTGAAGGGACACAAAGACCTCCGCTCCAACCTCCAGTTCTCTGCTGACAGTTGAACCTACCTAGAAATCTTGGCATGCATCCCTCACCTTGGAAACCTGTTCAGTGCTTTCACTCCCAGGAAACTGGGTTCTGAACCAGACAGACTCCCTGAGACCCTGGTACCATCCTTATCCTGCCGCAGTGTGAGTACTGCTCCTTCCAAGAAACTCACTTAGGTATCTGCCACCATAATCGATCCTGGCTGGGCATGATGATTTTAACTGCAGGCCAGCTTCCTTGGGCACTAGACCTATTGCTGGGTTAGTTCTGGTGCCAATACTTGCTAGATGCTGACCTTGTGAGAGCTGCATAATCTCTCTAAACCTCATTCTTTTTAATTAAAAAAGGAATGAAAATAGGACCTCTCTTATAAAGTTGTTGTGGGAATTAAATGAAATGATGCAAGTAAAAGCCTTAGCCCGGTACCCGGTACACAGTAAGGCTCAATGCATGTCACTGCCTGCTGTTACCCCAGATGCCCCTACTTTTTCCCATCGCCATTTTCCACTTAGCTCTCCTCTCCACTGGCCATGGTGAGAAGTCCTAGGTGCTCACCAATTCTGGGAGTGCTGTTACCATCAGATTTGCAAGGCTCTAGGGTCAGGGCTCTGCTCCTACTTTGCTTCTGACCGAGAACATTAGTCTTCAAGGATCTTCACCTATGATGCTCTTTCATGAATAAATCCTGAATTAAACCTCATTTGCCAGTCAGGATGTAGTCTATTTTATTCATGGTTTTCTAATTCACATAAAGGATTTTGTCAGATTTGTAGTGGTGATTTTGTTTATTGAGTTGGAGCGGCTGTTGCTATAGACATTGTTTTTACAGTTTCACTTTTTAATTTTAATGAATAGTTTGTTTTGCCTTCGATCTTTTTCTTTAAAAGGGAATAGAAATAGCAGAGAAAGGGGAATAGTTCTGAGGATGAACAATGGAAACTGGATGCTTTCTATACTCTGGTTATCTCTGCATAAATCTTCCTACAAACCTAACGGAGATGATCTGAGTCCTTGATGGAGCCTTGCTCCAAAATTTATTTATCTCGGAAAGATTGACAGAGCAAGTTAAATTTATATCAGGAAAATTTAGGAGACTGAAGGCTATATTACTTCTGCAGGTGAGCAGTGATACTAGTTCTAATGAGAATCCGAGAGTATTCCTGGAAAAAAAACCCTGCTTTTTATGTTTTGAGAATGTTTCAAGCTTTTATGAGATGATTTCATATGCTGAACTCTTTGAATTCCCTCTGTGGTGAAGCATGCCTAGCATTTGAATGAAAGAGGAGGGACACAAAGATGCATAAAATACAGCTTCTTCTCTCAAGAAGCTTTCAAACTAGAAGGGACAGTCAAGACAAATATAATACGAGGTGTTATGAAAAGATACAAAAGATAATGAAGATGTTCTTTTATTTCCTTTATTAGTAGAAGTATTCATGGGAGAAGTCGAATTTGAGCCGTCATTATGGGTGGGTGGGATTTTGGTACAAGGAGTTAAAAAGTAAAAGGAGACCCTTGGGCATTAGAGGATGAAGAAATAGTTTAAGGAAAAGCAAAGGTATCAGAGTGTATTGTGAGTGCAGAAAATAGCAAATAGACCAATTGGACTGAAATATAAACTCCCTGGGGTTATCATCTTGAAATTTCTTCACTTCCATCTTCATGACATCTTTATTTATAGGAAATGTTAAATTTCCTATAGTCCTAAAAAAATAAGCAATATTAACATTTTATTCTTCAATGTAGATGTCAAAGAAGCATGCTATCACCTAATTTAAAGTACATTTTCTATTTATATATTCCCTTGAATTTTGCATTTTGCACGTTGGGCAGACTTTTTCCCATGTATTTGGTCTTTGTGAAATTTTTAATAATATTTGTATTATATTTTGAATTTTTTTAATTAAAAAAAATTTTTTTAATTAATTAATTTTTTTGGCTGCGTTGGGTCTTTGTTGCTGTGCCTGGGCTTTTCTCTAGTTGCAGAGAGCGGGGTCTACTCTTTGTTGTGGTTTTCTGGGCTTCTCACTGAGATGGCTTTTCTTGTTGTGGAGCACGGAGTCTAGGCATGCAGGCTCAGTAGTTGTGGCTTGTGGGCTCTAGAGCGCAGGCTCAGTAGTTGTGGCGCACGGGCCTAGTTGCTCCACAGCATGTGGGATCTTCCCGGACCAGGGCTCAAACCCGTGTCCCCTGCATTGGCAGGCAGATTCTTAACCACTGCGCCACCAGGGAAGCCCAGCAGCCACTGTTCTCGATGGCTTTGACCCCTCATCAATCACAGTCTCAGAAGTCCTGCTTTCTTCTCAATGCCGACTCACTGATATCCCTCCAAAAACGTGAAGGTGACTTCTTACCTTACACCTTAGTCCTCTCTGACTTTTTAGGTTTTTAATATAGTTTCCTCATCTCAGAGTTCTTCTCACTGCTGGCGCAACCGATACCAGCTGCTTCCCATTCTTGATGTTGTCTACCCTTCAACCTGGTGGTAACTTTTCTGCTTCCAACCAAGCAGGAAGCAGGTGTTGTTGCAAGAGATTCCCCTCATTACCTGGCTACAAATTTGACTTGGCAGCAGGTCAGCAGCTGGGAGTTGCCAAGTCAAATGCAAAAGAGTGTGTGTGATTTGATTAAGCGAAATATCGAGTTTCCTCTTGCTGACCACATCTCTTCATTTGGGGGCAGTGGGGGCTCCAGCAGAGACATCAGGTGATCGCAGCAGCGGTCCTCTCGGAGCCCCTGGCCCTGCTCTCCAACTGTCTAACTTTCACGTCCACTTGAAGTTGCTCTCTTGACCTGTCTCACACCAAACTCTTCATTTCCCCCCAAAGCCTGTGGCTCCCCTCATCTTTCCTGTCTCTCACCCATAATCATCCACCCCAATTTTTAAATCAGAATCTTTGAAGTCATTCTTGAGCCCTCCATCTTCTTTTTCTAAATATGATTTATCGCAAAGTTTAGTCAGTCTGCTTTCCAAGTCATCTGCCCATTTCATCAACCATAGCCCTAGACCCAGTCACCATCATCTCTCATCCGGATACCAAAACTGCCCCCTAACATTTCTCCCTGTGGTCCTCCTTGGTCATTTGTCCTTATCTCCAACCCATTCACCACACCACACTGAGAGTGGTCTGTAAAAAAATTCAGTCCTATCAGGTTCTTCTCCTGCTAAAAGCCCTTTTATGGCTTCACATTGCATTTAGAATAAAATCCAACTTTCTTACCCGGTAAGGCCCTGTGTTACCATCTCCTATATATTCCCCCAGTTTCCTCTCCTCCACTCCTTCTATGGCCCTCTCTGTCCCAGCTATTCATGCGGTGTCTCCTTCTGTTCCTTTAGTTAGCTAAGCTCTGCCTTGCCCCCCACTGACTGCAAGGCTTTTCCTCCGCCTTCAAATAGATGGTTTCTTCTTGTCATTCACGTCTCAGGTTAAACATAATCCATCATGACTTAATTCTTAATTCACAGTAACCTCCATCCCCTGTTATTAATTTTTTTTTAATAGCACCATTGTTTCCCATCTCTTTCTCAGTATTTGTTTGTAATTATATATATATATATATATATATATATATATATATATATATATATAAATGTTATATATATATATAATTATTTTTGCAGTTTACTCATTTAATACTTACATTCCATACAAGAGAGTTAAGACCCTAGAGGCAGATATAGAGCCCCTAACACTATACACTCATAGGTGCTTTGAACATTTATTTTGAATTGATGAATAGAATGGAAAGCAAGAAGGAGCAGTGAATTCTGAACAGGCATGGAGCTGGAAAATGCTCAGCTCCTGTGTCACCACACAGAGAGGTCATATTGATCTTTTAATTGAATCCTTTTGTCTTATTTAATAAAAACTTTTTGTCAGTAAAAGGGGGCTGGGATATTATTTTCATTTTCAAAATCTTTAAGGAAGAACACCGTTTCATAGAGCTAGGTTAGTGGGAAGGCTTGTCTCCAATGCCAGCGTCTGAGTCATACCACACCCCACACACACCTATCAAGCAGAAAGGTGTCTTTGTCCTCTTCAGAATCACATGCTCAGTGAGCCAAAGTCCTTAACACTTCAGTAATTACCAGGCCCCAGTCCTGGGCTCCCCCTTGGTGACTTTGGAGTCACATCTTTAAGGCCTCTCTGTACATAAGCTGGTCATACCCAATTGATTTGGGGACCTTTTTCCTGCTGGGAGCTCAGGAGAATCCTTTGTTTAGTTTTAGCAGGGTCATCCTAAATTTAATAGAGTTTAGTTTGTAGAGTTTTGGCACATAATGCTGAATTTATCATCTGATCAGTAGGGGCTTAGATCATAGGACACTTTAAGTGCCCAGATTCCAGAACCCAATGGACAAAAAGTAGATGCTGGCTAGGATTGTGTCCAAGGACAAAGACAGAGTCTAACACGACATATTTACTCTGTCACCTGTCCAGGGCTAGTGTCACTCACCTATTAAGAATTATACAGCAAATCACCTGAGCTTCTCAATCTAGGTGTCCTGTGCACCCCAGGGGATCGTTCTCAAAGTGGCCATATTCTGGAAGTCATCCTTGTCAAAAAGATACAAATGTAAGTGCCAATGATACAAAGAGAGCGGAATTCAGGGAAACCTGGACACAAGCTCAATAAACTCAAAGAAGCCAAAGTAACGGGGTCATGCAAAAATTAAAAGAAATTATTCCATGGCCAAAAGTTATTGATGGGGAGTAATGCTAGATAGTGGCTTTCCAAAAATTTTGACTGTGGTCCTAGGTAGGAAATACAATACTTTTTATAAGGCAATATTTACCCATAGTGTGGATGTATTTTTCCCTTCCCTTCCTTTTCCTTCTTTTCTTTCTTTTCTCCATCCCCACCCCTCCTTTCCAAAATAGCTGGTCTCATCCCACTGGGTTAATCTCTTGACACTCTGATGAGTATTGACTTGCAGCTACCAAAACAAACAAACAAACAAACAAAAACACATGAATGAAAAAAAGCAACCAACCCACCAACCAACAAACAAGCTTTGTTGTAGAACATTCTGGAGAATACCAGAGCCAACCTCACAATGTAATTGATAACGGTTCTGTACTTAAAGTGAACTTTGAACAAGCACATCAGCAAAGACAGAATTTTCTGCAAATATTGTAAGTGTTCTGATGCAGGGTATCAAAAACCCAGTACTGAGTGGTGTGAGATGAGAGCCATGTCGGTCACACACTAGAGGAGCGATAGAAATTAATCAGCACAAGAAGAAGGAAACATGTCTTGCACCAGAACAAGTGGCTACGAGTGTAAACATGTTCCTTGGTGAGTAGTTTGTATCAGAAGCCCATTTATTCTTTTGTTTGTTTATTCAACCAATATTTTTGAAAGATCCAGACCCTATGTGGGAACAAGACACACCCTGTGCCTTTAAGGAACTTATAGTAAATATATTATTTGTGGTTTAATATATATGAAATGAAAATTAATATATAATAATATGGAATATAACAAATTGACTGGAAAGAAGAAAACTGCATATAATTCACATTTCACATCACAGCTTTAGTTGTTTTCAGCTAACCCTTCTCGTTAGCTGGGTTAAGTCCAGAGTCAAAAACACCTCTCTAAGTGTTGTATGTAGATATTTAGACAATGTGTACATGAACTCACAATTGCAGTCAAGATGCTGGTAGTTAAGGGTGGACAGATTGAGTAAGTAAAATCTTTAAAATAAAGTTGATTTAAAAAGTGTACTTCTTTTTTCGAGTATTAATTATTATGCTTGCACATATTAAATACTTAATTTAAAAAGATAGTTTCCCTATGAGACTTTCATACTAACATTGAGTTTTATAGTACTGTTACATGGTTCAATTTAGAAATCCATTAAGGATTGCCTTTTATTGATTTTTAATTTGGTCAGTGTCTTGCCTACCCCCAACTAATTATAAGCTCTTTAAAGATAGAATTTTATTCTCACTTTTTACATATTTCTTAAATAAGTGTAGGATATAAAACAAATATTAAATAAAGTTATGAGCTCATGAAATGATTACCGTGAAAAATTGTTCTCCTTCCTGAAAATGGGGGGTAGAGCCATGACGCATGAATGTAAGGTTAAGTAAATCATACTTCTGCCTGTTTCTTTGTTTTCTAAATAACCTGTACCTGGTTACTGGTGCCAGAACTTATCCTCCAATAGCTGTAACCACCTGTGGCCTAAGTAACCAAGAGTGTATGAAGTCTACTGTTAGTTTTCTAGGGATGCCATAATAAATTACAAACTAGATGGCTTAAACAACACAAACTTATTTTCTCACATTTCTGAAAGGTAGAAGTCTGAAATCAAGGTGCCAGCAGAGTTGGTTCCTTCTGAGGGCTGTGAAGGCAGATCTGCTCCATTCCTCCCTCCTGGCTTTGGGAGCTGCTGGCAGTCTTTGGTGTTCCTTGCCTTATAGATGGTCCTTGTCTCTCTGCATCTTCATGTCCTCTTCCCTCTCTGCATGTCTGTCTTTGGGTCCAAATTTCCCCGTGTTTATAAGGACACAGTCTTATCGGGTTAAGGTCCACCCTAACAACCTCATCTTAACTTGATCACATGCAAATAAGATCATGCTCACATGTAAGGGAGTTAGGTCTTGACATCTTTTGTGGGGACACAATTCATCCAAAACAACTATATTGTGAGACCTTTGATTTTACTGAGAACATCGCCTAAACCTTGCCAAGAGAATTAGACAACATGCTTGTCCATGCCTGAATTAGGGAGAGAGAGAGATTTACCCACTTTTATTATGAATTCTAAAGGCTCCTCCCAATTCCTGCTGTTGTTGTTTTGTCAAGGGATTTTCTCTGCTTGATTATTCCACAATGTAAAGTAGCATCCAATAGACCAAGTCGGTGTTCCCACTAACCCACGTCATGCATCAAACATCTTAAATTACCTAGATTTTATTGTTACATGTGCCCTTGCTTATAGGTGGGGAATCATAAGGAAAACTGCCTCAGGGATCTCACAGTTATGTGGAAACAACAGAAAAAAATAGGACATCTACTAGAAAAATATCCAGCAGGTCGAGACTTTTTTTTTTTTTTTTTGAGAAAGGTTATGTTCAATATCCACAGAAGAAGGACGAAGACTCAGAAGTGTTACATTTTCTGGGTTCACTTGAACTCTGGCATCCATAGCATCAGGTCTCTGCCACCATGTGGTTAATACACAACACACCCAGTATCTAAAGGTGTTAACAACTGTCTTACTATAAATGTATGTACTTTGAAGGTTTTTCCCAGAAGCAATGATGTATGGACGAGATTTATTCTAGTCTCTCAGCCCATATCCTGCTCGTGACTAAGGGCAAGCAGGTTAAGAAGATGAAATGATGACATGTTAACTGGCCCATGGGGCTATGGGTCTCGTGTGTGATGAGTGCTAAATCCTGCTCCTGTGAACAGCAGAGGATATTACCCAAGCTCAGCTTGTTCATTAAGGAGATGGCTAACTGGAAGTGTGTCCTGTAAAGATATCAGAAAAAGGCAGGTATTCACATCATGATGGGAGATTTTAGAGGGATAGGGTGAGAGAAAGAAAAAGGAGTCTTAACATCAAGTATGATTTCAGTCATTATTAGATTTATTTGTATATGTTTTCTTCAAAAATAGCTCAGTATTTGAAAGAGAAACCCATTCTGTCTGAAAAATACATCATTTGACTTTTCTGTCTATTCATAGCACCAATGATGCTGAAATATTTTCTAGGTAGTTTTGAGTGAAATATGTTTGGACAGATATAGAATAATGACAACAATTTGTATCATCTTAATATCAATAAGTACAGCATATTCTTTAAGAACATGACATCTGGAACGAGAATGCCTGGATTGACTACTAACCTTGTACTGAACTAATCAGCAAAACAGCGGCAGGTGCCACAGGCAGAATAGAGTGCCCAGTGGGTTGCTCCCTGAGAAATCCCTCTTGAGGAAGTATTTTTCTCATAAAAGTGCCTTTTAATTGACCACTGTAATAGCCACTTGTCCTACTCAAGTGTCCAAGACATTCTCCTAACCCACAGACTCCAAGTCACTGAGGGTGTTTCTGGGTGCTTGTGTTTCATGAATAAAAGGAAAAAGTCAAATTAAAAAAAAAAAATCCATGGTAGTTGTGGACACTGAGAAAGCCACTTAACTACACCTGGTCTCAGTTCCCTTCTTTGTAAAATGGGGCTAAAAATAGACCTATCTTATACAGTCACTGTGAGAATTAAATTATTTAATATACTTAGAATTTAATGACTTTACATACCTAGAACAGTGTCTAGCAAAGTGGTATATAATTAATATTATAAATATGAACTGAAAACATAATATGTGCCCAGTCTGTATTAAGCGTTTAAGAAATTTCAAGAAAACTATGTGTTTTGAATTTTGATCTTAAGGAACATATAATTTGGGAACCAATTAGATTAAAACACATCTGATCAGAAAACAATAAAAGAGAGTGTGTCATTATATCCCAAGTGTTGTATATTGTTTTCAAAGATGAGCACAACCTTTCCTCTCTTCTCTAGCACTCTTCTTTGCAATGTGCCTTTGTGACTTGTCCCACCAAGAGATGGAGACTGTTTCCCTGACCTTTGACTTATTTGGACCAATAGAATATTAGTGGAAGTGGCGTTATTTTGAGTTCTGGAATCTACCTCTCAAGAGACACTGCAGCTTCCACCATGACACTCTTGGAACTCTGCCCTAGTACTAGGGCAAAGGAAGTTGGTCTAGTCTACTGGAGGACAAAAGGCCCACGGAGGAAAACGAAGGTGCTCTAACCAACACCAGTACCACCTGTCAGACATGTAGGTGAGGTCGTCTTAGATCCTCCCGCACAGCTGGCACTCAAGGTGACGCTTCACATGAGTGAGCCCAGCCGAGGAGCTGCCCAGTCAACCCGCAGAGCCATGGCAGACAGCAACCTGCTGTTGTAAGACACTGAGTTCAGCAGTGGTTTGTTACACATCAGTAGGTAACTGAAACTCCAAGTGATGCGGAGCAAAATGCAATTGCTTTTTAGAGGTTTAAAGAAAGGCAGTAGGAGTAAAGGGTGATCAGGAAAGGCTTCTCAAAAGATACGACATTTTAAGAGGCCTTAGAAGATGTTTTAGTCTGTTTGGGCTGCTGTAACAAAATAGCACACATGGGGATAGCTTATAAACAACAGAAACACATTTCTCACAGTTCTGGAGACTGGGACATCCAGGATCAAGGTGCTAGCATGGTTGGGTGAGGACCCTCTTCCTGTTTCATAGCCAGCCCCTTCTTCCTGTGTCTTTACATGGTGGAAAGGTTAGGGGTCTGTCTGGAAGCTTGTTTATAAGGGCACTAATCCCACTCACAAGGACTCTACCCTTATGACTTAATCACCTCTCAAAGGCCCTACCTCCTAATACAATCACCTTTGGGGGTTAGGATACAATACATGAATTTTGGAGGGACACATTCAGACCGTAACATTTGAAAACAAATAGGACCTGAATAGCTGGAGAGGAAGAAGTCAGTATCTAAGCTATAGAAGCAGTATAAACAAATAAACTTGAATGAGCAAGAATAAGTCAGGCATGTACGTAATCAGGGGATCTGGACGGGGAACATGAGGGTCAGGGAGGAAATTAGATTAATTGACAAATAAGTTTTGTGTTGGAGTATAGTGAGAGATAAGATTGAATTTATAAGGTTAAGAAAAGTATGGAGAGCTTTTAAAGCTATTCAGAAATACCAATGTGATTTTTAAAAACTCCTACCTCCCTTATAACAGTTCCTATTTCATAGTATTTCTTTATTCAACAAATATTTATTGAGTGGCTATTATGTGCTAGATACCATAGTAGTTTGGTTGAATAGTGTCTGCCCCAAATTCATGTTCACCTGTAACCTGTGGATGTGACCTTATTGGGGAACAGGGTCTTTGCAGATGCAAAGATGCTGTCATACTGCATTAGGATGGGGCTCTAAATCCAATAACTGGTGTCCTTTTAAGGCGAGGGAGATTTGGGGACATAGAGGCACAGAGATACACAGGGAAGAAGGCCCTGTGACAACAGCAGCAGAGACTGGAAAGTTGCAGCTCTAAACTAAGCAATGTCAGAACCATGAAGAGATGCATGAAACATTCTTTCTTAGAGCCTCCAGAAGGAACCAACCCTGCTAATATCTTGATTTTGAACTTCTAGCCTCCAGAACTGTGAGAGAATAAATTTCTGTTGTTTTAAGCCACCTCATTTGTAGTAATTTGTTACACCAGCCCTAGGAAACTAATACGGAGCTATTCTAGATTTTTGAGATACAGCAGGGAATAAAAGAGATAAAAATCATCTTCCTGTGTTATCATTCCTCTTAGACTATAAGCTCCTGGAGGGAGGATCTCTTTCTTACTAATCTCTGTTTTCCATGAAGTTCTGCGTACAGCATAGATGTTCAAAACATAAAGATTCAAGGAGAAGTGTGCTAGATAATGAGGAACAATTGAGAATTTGAGAGTCAGCAGCGGGGACTTGAGATAGCACATGTTCAAACACCAGCTTCATTGATGGTTAGCTGTGGGTGATCTTGGGCAAGTTGTTAAACTTTCTGACCCTTTCTCCCATCATCTGTGAAACAGGAGTCCTAATACCTGCCCCATAGTATTGGGTGAGAGAATGTCATAAGGTAACCCATTTAAAGTGCCAAGGTCATGGTTAGATGCTCAATAAATTTAGTTCCTTCTCTTTCCCTTCCCTGTAATGGTATGAGGAAAGCAGATTTCAGGAAGACTAATTTGGCGGTAGAATATCAGGTAAATTAGAGGGAAAGGTATGGCTTTGAGCACCTGTTTTGGAGACAGTAGAAGGAAGCTGGCTGTGAAATTGTGAGGGCATGGACTGAGGTGCTGATGATGTGAACTGAGAGGGGAGGACAAATACAGAAATGTTTCTAAAGAAGAATCTATAGAATTTAACTACTAGTTGGAGAAAGAAAAAAATAAAGTGAAAGAGGAATATTCAACCAGACTCCTGGTATAGTAGTCTGAGATACTGATGTGTAACTGACATAGGGAAATTTGGAAGTTTGGTTATTAAGGCTGGGAGATAAGCTGCGTTTGATTTAGGCTGAGTGATGTTAAGGCATAAAAGTGATGCCTCATAGAGCAAAATGAGGCTATAGTTGTGGAGAGAGTTAGAAATGTAGATTTGACCATCATTTGAAGACAAGTGGCAACAGAAACCATGAAAATAGATGATTTAAGTCAAGGAGACAGTATGTAAGAACAAACAAACAAACAAGGGGTCAGGGCAGAATCTTGAACAATAAGAAGTACCAACAGCTGAATAAGATATGTTGCAAATTTCATGATGAAATGACTCCCTGGACTTAGCAATGGTGATTAGGCAAAGGTCTCATTTGAAAAAAGCTGCACTTCTAAATGTCCTGTCATAAGCCACCAGGAAAACATCGAAAGGTCCCAAGGAAAGTGTAACTGCTTTTAGTGAACCTCAATTAAGTCTTGATTTAGATAATGTTGTATTTATCTTAACTTCTTATCTATACCAATGTACTGCAGAAAAAGCCATAAGACAATATCAACAATTAATCTTTCTTGCCTCAGTTGGAAAAGACAATATCTAGCATAGATATTTTTCTTTCCTGTTTGTAGTTTCCATGACTCTTTGATCTAGTCAAAAACATAACAGCTGTAGGAGAATTCTTTGTGATTAAATGTAGGTAAGCAGCATATTTTGGTTTCTAGCTGAGATAGGTTAATTTCAGAACTTAGGCATGTATACGCAGTGTCTGAGGGGGCTACATGTTCCAGAAGTCTAGCCTCTGAGTATGAGAAGCCCCTAAGAAAGAAACTTAAACTGAGGAAAATGTTGAATTCATAAGAGAGGTTCAAGGTCATGGACTAGTGTGGAAAGAGTCGGGTAACTATGAGTGTGTGCAGTTCATATGGTCCTCTGTTCTTGTCCTGTATGGCACACTCATCTCTTGATTTCCCAACACAGACCCAGGGATTTGTACTACCCGAGGCCTGACAATGAAGCTCAATGGGAAAAATAAAACAGACTTTCTTTAAGTGTCCTAGACAAAAAAAGAACAAGGCAATGCTCTTGGGGCCAGGTAAAAGGGAAAGCAAAAGAGGCATCTTCTTGGCCTTTTGAGCAACAATTTGGAAACAACAGCCACTATACAGACACTAGTTTCCTTTACATCACTGATAGGCTCTGGGAAGGATAGAAAAAAAGAGTACCGATATTGGTTGACTAGTTAGTTTGAAGTGTAAAGATGCATGAGATATTGTCTGATATTTCTATTTTAGGGCTAATTATGAGGCAAGATTGTCAAATGAGAAAGAGTTAGACGAGAAGGGATGTAGAATTGAACATAGTAATGCACGAAAGAGTCATTTTGAAGAGTCATATGATAAACAGAATTTCTGAGCAGTGTTGTATGCCCCTTTGAGCTTTGTGACCATACAATACATTCAAACTCAGTAAGTGTGTGTTTTTCTCCAGGAAAAATTGTTTGGTTGCAGATTGAGACTCAGTGTATTAGTTGAGTTTAATTAGGACTGGGATTTTGCCAAGAGAGTATGATGTAGAGAGAAATTAGTAAAATAGCATTTGGCAATAAATTATTTAAATGATGGACCATGGAAACTAAGTTCTCGCTAAAGAGGGAAGTGAGCATAGGAGGGGGATGATAGTGAAAAAGCTATAGAATCTGTGGGCTGGGTGCTTTGATGGGGTAGAAAAGCAGTCCAGGAGGGTTGTTAACTAGGAAAAAAAGGAAGTAGCTGGACATTTTTTCATCTCGTTGCTGCATAATATTGAAACAAAACAGCAGAAGATATAGTGTGATCCTTTTCCTATCAATATGGGAAAATAAGACATCCGGAGATAAGTTACCTGGCTAGATAAGACTAAACTGTACTTGACTGATTCTTAACAATCCAGTAAGAAGACATAATTTAGGATATCATTGAATGTTGAACTGGTACATCTTTAAAACTATGGGAAGCATTTTTCATTTTAATTTCTGGCCTACAACCAAAACTCCTCATCAGCCATTCAATTACACCTGAAATTTGGCCATCCCCCAACTCTTGGGCTCTCTATGTTAGAATAGGAGTGGAAAGTTTTTTTAACTGAAAAGATTCACAAACACTGAGTTTAGGTTTTGTCCCATACTATTTTTTCATATTGATTATAAG
The DNA here is from genome assembly GCF_028021215.1 of Eschrichtius robustus. Lineage (NCBI taxonomy): Eukaryota > Metazoa > Chordata > Mammalia > Artiodactyla > Eschrichtiidae > Eschrichtius > Eschrichtius robustus. The sequence continues at coordinate 10,404,524 of NC_090827.1, forward strand.
ATTAGAGTACATGAAGCCAAAAATATAGGAAGAAAAGTTTATATCATGAGCCTTGCCAGTATCATATACTTTAATTCAGTATTGTATGGTTACTTTCCTTCTCAGACCTACCTTGATTCAGATTCCTTTGTCAGAAAGGACATACTTTTATACAGACTGAGCTGAAATCAAGTGCTTTTTTAGTGCAAGGGTTAATATTATCCTCAGAGAGGACAGCCATGGTAACTAGGAGACCCTCTGTTCTCAATGTATAAATAGTTTCTCCCTCTTATTCCCTCCATGGCTATTTATAGAGCATGAGGGAACTAGAATATGGTCAATCTGTCATCCAATGCCATATATTCCAGAAAAACTGAACTCATTAAAAGTTTTCTCCAATCCTAACCAAAAATGTAGATATATTATCAATGTGACACACCATATTAACAAATTGAAGAAGAAAAACCATATGATCATCTCCATAGATGCAGAAAAAGCTTTTGACAAAATTCAACACCCATTTATGATAAAAACTCTCCAGAAAGTGGGTATAGAGGGAACCTACCTCAACATAATAAAGGCCATATATGACAAACCCACAGCAAACATCATTCTCAATGGTGAAAAACTGAAAGCATTTCCTCTAAGATCAGGAACAAGACAAGGATGTCCACTCTCACCACTATTATTCAACATAGTTTTGGAAGTCTTAGCCATGGCAATCAGGGAAGAAAACGAAATAAAAGGAATACAAATTGGAAAAGAAGAAGTGAAACAGTCACTGTTTGCAGATGACATGATACTATACATAGAGAATCCTAAAGATGCCACCAGAAAACTACTAGAGCTAATCAATGAATTTGGTAAATTTGCAGGATACAAAATTAAAGCACAGAAATCTCTTGCATTCCTATACACTAATGATGAAAAATCTGAAAGAGAAATTAAGGAAACACTCCCATTTACCACTGCAACAAAAAGAATAAAATACCTAGGAATAAACCTACCTAAGGAGACAAAAGACCTGTATGCAGAAAACTATAAGACACTGATGAAAGAAATTAAAGATGATACCAACAGATGGAGAGATATACCATGTTCTTGGATTGGAAGAACCAATATTGTGAAAATGGCTATACTACCCAAAGCAATCTACAGAATCAATGCAATCCCTATCAAATTACCAATGGCATTTTTTACAGAGGTAGAACAAAATGTCTTAAAATTTGTATGGAGGCACAAAAGACCCCAAATAACCAAAGCAGTCTTGAGGGAAAAAAAGGGAGCTGGAGGAATCAGACTCCCTGACTTCAGACTATACTACAAAGCTACAGTAATCAAGACAATATGGTACTGGCACAAAAACAGAAACATAGATCAATGGAAAAAGATAGAAAGCCCAGAGACAAACCCATGCACCTATGGTCAACTAATCTATGACAAAGGAGGCAAGGATATACAATGGAGAAAAGACAGTCTCTTCAGTAAGTGGTGCTGGGGAAAGTGGACAGCTACATGTAAAAGAATGAAATTAGAACACTCCCTAACACCATACACAAAAATAAACTCAAAACGGATTCGAGACCTAAATGTAAGACCAGACACTATAAAACTCTTAGAGGAAAACATAGGAAGAACACCCTTTGACATAAATCACAGCAAGATCTTTTTTGATCCACCTCCTAGAGTAATGGAAATAAAAAGAAAAATAAACAAATGGGACCTAATGAAACTTCAAAGCTTTTGCACAGCAAAGGAAACCATAAACAAGACAAAAAGACAACCCTCAGAATGGGAGATAATATTTGCAAACGGATCAACAGACAAAGGATTAATCTCCAAAATATATAAACAGCTCATGCAGCTCAATATTAAAGAAACAAACACCCCAATCCAAAAATGGGCAGAAGACGTAAGTAGACATTTCTCCAAAGAAGACATACAAATGGCCACGAAGCACATGAAAAGATGCTCAACATCACTAATTATTAGAGTAATGCAAATCAAAACTACAATGAGGTATCACCTCACACCAGTTAGAATGGGCATCATCAGAAAATCTACAAACAACAAATGCTGGAGAGGGTGTGGAGAAAAGCGAACCCTCCTACACCGTTGGTGGGAATGTAAATTGATACAGCCACTATGGAGAACAGTATGGAGGTTCCTTAAAAAACTAAAAATAGAATTACCATATGACCCAGCAATCCCACTACTGGGCATATACCCAGAGAAACCATAATTCAAAAAGACACATGCACCCCAATGTTCATGGCAGTACTATTTACAATAGCCAGGTCATGGAAGCAACCTAAATGCCCATCGACAGATGAATGGATAAAGAAGATGTGGTCCATATATACAATGGAATATTAGCCATAAAAAGGAATGAAATTGGGTCATTTGTTGAGACGTGGATGGATCTAGAGACTGTCATACAGAGTGAAGTAAATCAGAAAGAGAAAAACAAATATCGTATATTAACACATATATGTGGAACCTAGAAAATGGTACAGATGAACTGGTTTGCAAGGCAGAAATTGAGACACAGATGTAGAGAACAAACGTATGGACACCAAGGGGGGAAAAGTCCCGGGGGTTGGGGGTGGTGGTGTGATGAATTGGGCAATTGGGATTGACATGTATACACTGATGTGTATAAAATTGATGACTGATAAGAACCTGCTGTATAAAAAAAAATTTTTTTTAAAAAGGAAAAAATAAAAGTTTTCTCCAATCCTAACCAAAAATGTAGATATATATTTTTTTCAATTTTTTAAAAGGCAGATTAACTCAAAAAATTTTCTCAGAGGAACAAAAATTGAGAAGCAAAAATTTGGCAAAAGTTGTTTCTTCATGTGTCAATTACTGGTAGTCAAATTATTTTCCTCATTCTGTTGATTGTATAAAATCCAAAGAACAATCTCTCTTTCTGGGCTGATAACTTGAGAGTCAGATAGATAGTTATGATTGGTTTCTCTGAACTTACATGGAGATTTCACAGCAACGTGATAATATGAAGGAGTAATTGCATTTTCTACAGTGCTCATGTTGAATTTATTGAGCATGGTGCCTTCATAAATAATATTATTTTACACAAAGTGTTTGAGATTTTCCATGTAAAGGAGAAACTGCCTCATCAAATGGTCAGAGTTACCACGTATTTTCTTTTTCTATTTGCCTTAGCTTTCAAGAAATTTGAAGAGTTTGATGTTTATCATTTCTAATTTCTCTAATAAAATTGCATCTCCTATGCTCATCCTGAAATTTTATATTGCATAAGATATTTCTATTTAATTTTGTAAAAAATGTCGGCCATGAAACACCATTTGGGAAATAGAATTGGAATTTCAGAATGTTAATGCTGACAAAGCTGGGAAAACATAGAGTCTATCCTCCCTATTTGTATAATGTAGGAAAGTGGGCTCGGAGATGCTTTGTAACTTATGTAGCTAGAAACTGATGGAGTCAGTACTGAAAACAATTTTTACTCAGTCTAAGCTTGGTGCTGGCTAGAAAACAAATTAATCTAGAAATTATATTTGATGTCAAATTTTGTTGTCTGTTTTAAACTTAGAGTTACTGCCTCTGAATTGTTCTCTATGGGTGAGATTTTTTTACCCCTGGCTTGACTCCAAGCTCTTCTAGGTTAGGCCCTGCTTAGTCTTTCAGTATTCAGTAAACACTTAAATAAACAAAAGGCTGAGACTGGATTTTTTTCAGTCAATTATTTATTATCAATGATAATGTCCAACTTATTACTTCCCCTGGAATATGATAGGCTCACCGTATTTTGAAATTCTAGAAATAGGTGGAATTTTACACGTTACTTTTTAACCACAGAATTATATTAACATGTTTAATTGAAAACAGCACATCTGTAAGAGGACAGTCCAGGATGGTGGCACAGGAAGATCCTGAACTCACCTCGTCCCACAGATACCCCGAATTGACAGCTACATATAGAGCAATTCCTCCTGAAGAAGACAAGGGCTGATTGAACATCTTCTGCAAAACACATGATAGAGGGACCACATGGAGATGGATTGGAAAGATGAAGACATGGTATCTATAGAAACTCCATCCCCGATGTAGCAACCTGCAATAGGGAGGGGTATCACTGAGGGGCCTGCCTGCAGACTCTCCCACCCATGGCAAAAAAATAATAGTTTAAAGGGCACCTAGAGGATACTTAAGGGAAATCCATTTACTAACCCTAGCGTGCTGTCGAACAGGCAAGGAACTGCTGGAGCTCTCTTCCAGGTTGGAAGCACCAGAGAGTGCTATTTTTTATGTTCCCCCTCCACCTTCATAGTGTGGACAAGAACACGTTCCAGGTGTTCTGGCCCACCTGCCAAGTTCCCTGGCCCATGCCAGCTACACCTGTCTCCCTAAGGCAGACATCCCTGGCATGGCACACTCCCTAAGTGAAATCCAGGGAAACACCTGTCTCCCTAAGGCATCCCTGGCATGGCACACTCCAGGACCCCCAGCCCATGCACACTGCAGCTGTCCTGTCACGGTGATCTCAGCACAGCCTGTCCCCACTCCAGCTGACCATCAAGGTAGCCCTAGTGAGATGTGCCCCAGGAATCTACTGCACATGTCTGCTCTAGCTCTAGCCATTCTGCCAAGGGGCCTTGATGCCTTGCACCCCAGCACCCCCTGATCTGCTAACACTCCAGCTCCAGCTGTCCCACCAAAGTGGCCCCAGTTTGCCCTGGGACCCCACTGACCCGTGCCTGCTCCAGCTCCAGCAGTCTTTCCAAGGTGGCTGTGACGTAATGTGCACTGAGATACCCCTGTCCATGCCCACTTCAGGTCCCGCCAGCCTGCCAAAGTTGCCTGTCATGTGCAGTCTACACAAGGAACACTCCTACATAAGGCCACAGAGGAACCTCTTTTACCTAATTCATAGAAACCAACAGAAAGTCAAACAAAATGAGGAGACAGTGTAATATGTTCCAAAAAAAAGAGCAAGATAAAACCCCAGGAAAAAACCCTAATAGAATGGAGATAGATAATTTACCTGATGAAGAGTTCAAAGTAGTGGTCATAAATATACTCACCAAACTTGGGAGAAGAATGGAGGAACACGGTGAGATCTTCAACAAAATGTTAGAAAATATAAGAAAGAACCAATCAGAGCTGAAGAGCACAGTAACTAAAATGAAAAATACACTAGAGGGAATCACCAGCAGATTAGATGATACAGAAGAACAGATCAATGATCTGAAAGATGAAATAGTGGAAATCATCAAATCAGAACACCAATAAGAAAAAAGAATTTTTAAAAATGAGGATAGTTTAAGGAACCTCTGGGACAACATCAAGCATAGCAATATTCTCATTATAGGGATTACAGAGGGAGAAATGAGAGAGAAAGGAGCAGAAAATTTATTTGAAGAAATAATGGCTGAAAACTTCCCTAATCCAGGGAAACATATCCAGGCCCAGGAATCACAGAGAACCCCAACCAAGAAGAACTCAAAGGGAACCACACCAAGACATCATAATTAACGGCAAAAGTTAAAGATGAAGAGAGAATTTTAAAGAACTCATACAACTCAATACAAAATTTTTTATTTTATTAAAAAGCAAGCAGAGGACCTGAATAGACATTTCTCCAAAGAAGAAATAAGGATGGTCAAGAGGCACATGAAAAGATGCTCAACGTCGCTAATCATCAGGGAAATGCAAGTCATAACCATAATGAGATATCACCTCATTGAGGTAGCACCTGTCAGAATAGCTATTATCAAAAAGACAAGAAATAACAAGTGTTGGTGAGGATATAAGGGAAAGGGAACCTTCATGCACTGTTGGTGGGAATATAAATTGGTACAACCATTATGGAAAAGAGTATGGAGGTTTCTCAAAAAAATCAAACCAGAACTACCATCAGTTCCAATACTGGCTCTTTTTTTTTTTTTTTTAAATTAATTAATTAATTAATTTATGGCTGTGTTGGGTCTTCGTTTCTGTGCGAGGGCTTTCTCTAGTTGCGGCAAGTGGGGGCCACTCTTCATCGCGGTGCGCGGGCCATTCACTATCGTGGCCTCTCTTGTTGCGGAGCACAGGCTCCAGACGCACAGGCTCAGTAATTGTGGCTCACGGGCCCAGTTGCTCCGTGGCATGTGGGATCTTCCCAGACCAGGGCTCGAACCCGTGTCCCCCTGCATTGGCAGGCAGATTCTCAACCACTGCGCCACCAGGGAAGCCCCTGGCTCCTTTTCTAAAGAAAACAAAAACACTAATTTGAAAAGATATATGCACCCTAATGCTCATTGCAATATTGTTCATAATAACCAAGATATGGAAGCAACCTAAGTATCCATCAATAAATGAATAAATAAAGAAGATATATATATATATGTATATATACAATGCAATATTATTCAGTCATAAAAAATGAAATCTTGCCATTTGCAACAACATGGATGGAGCTAGAGGGTATTATGCCAAGTAAATAAGTCAGACAGAGAAAGACAATTATCATATGATTTCACTTATAAGTGGAATCTGAAAAAACAAAACGAACAAACAGAAACAGAAACATTCTCATAGATACTGAGAACAAATTACTGGTTGCCAGAGGGGAGGGGAGGTGGGAGGCTGGATGAAATGAGTGAAGGGTATCAAGAGGTACAGACTTCCAGTTATAAAATAAATAAGCCACAGGGATGTAATAAATATACAGCATAGAAAGTATAGTCAATAATATTGTAGTAACTTTTAGGTGACAGGTGTTAACTAGACTTATCCTGGTGATCATTTTGTAATGTGTAAAAAAAATCTAATCACAATGGTGTACACCTGAAACCGACACAATATCTTAAGTCAATTATACTTCAATAAAAAAGAAAACAACTACAAAACCCAGCATGCTGAATATTTATTCACAGAATGCTTTGTAAAAATGACAAATTCTTTTCTCACCCCATCCTTAAAATATATGCACACACATGGCATGCACACATACACTGAACACAAATTTTTGGCATGTAGAGGGTCTGAAACCTAATTATGATAATTGAAGATGGGAGGATTGTGTTTCTTGTGACACAGATTTTCTTACACTAATTCTCTTAACAGCCTGTGGTGGTAGTGTTTCTCCTCCGTTGGATGGAAGGACATCGCTTGTGCCCCTGTTCAGCCTTAGCTTACCAGTCATTTCTGTGATTTCCACCCTGCTATGTGGCATGTTTCTGATCCATTGCTCTATTGCAATTACTTTTCTCAGTTAGAGCACCCTTCATTATATAGTATTTTAAAGTGATCTTGTTAATATCTAAAATAGACTGAGTCGTGTTCACTACTTTTCATTCGTTGCTCCTCAGTGTGGTAAGTGCTAATGCAAAATGAAATAACAACGAAGAATAAGCAGCAGGAAGGAGAAAAAAAAGGAAAAGGTGTAGCTAAAATAGAAATTGGATAACTGCTCCTTAACATGTAGTTCTTGTCTTGTCCATTGTCCTGGTGAGTGGGAGGAAATAATCTTGTATGCTGGGGAGTGTGGTGGTAGCACAGTCTAGGGCTGGGTCTGCTGGTGACCAGAGGACCCTCTCATACAGCACTGGGCATAGGCTGAAAGGGTTTTAATGCACATGCAGGAGAGTTAGGGTTGGTGACAGGTGATAGCAGTTAATTCAAGGCGAGCAATTGAAAAGCAATGAGAACAAACTGCAGTGGATTGGGGAAAGACAAAAAGCAATTTACCTATATCATCCCATTTGATATGGAAAAACTCTCAACTTAGGTTTTATTGGCTCCAGTTTACAAAAGACGACTTGGAGGCGTTAGTCAAATATAAGTCTAATATTTGGTTTCAAAGCCATGTTCGCTCTTCGGTAAAACAGGGCAGAAAGCCCAGAGTCATGGATTCAGAAATCAAGATCAGAGCATAATTTCAACTAATGAAATCAAGAAGCATGGGATTAAGCATGAGGCAGTTCTGCAAATTTTAATCACAATTTATAAATTTGCATTTTGGTGCAATGCAGTCTGCTTCCTTTGGGTTTTGACTTTTAGGGGTCCTGCATCTTTAACATATGCAAAACTTCCAAATAAGTTCTGTTTGACTTAGGAGTGCTTAGTGTTTAATATTTTAGGCACTAACAATACTTTTAACAAAACAAAAATACAAAAATGAGGCTTATATGTCTCCTCCACCCTCTGAAAAAGAGATCACTCAGAATAGAAGGAAAAGAACCAAATTTTCTATGTGACTCATAGGGTGGCAGCTGGCCTCATGAGTCTATTGAGCACTTCAGGTCTGCCTAGTCCAAACTGACATGTGCTTTCAGTGTAAAATACACATCGGATTTTGCAGACTTAGTTTGCAAAAAATAGAAAATATCTCATTAATAATTTTGTTATTGATTACATACTGAAGGGTAATAATTTAGATATCCTCAGCTAAATAAAATATACCATTAAAATTAATTTCAGTTGCTTCTCTTTACTTTTTTTTGGTGTAGCTACTAGAAAATTTAAAATGATGTATGTAGTTTGCATTTGTGGCTTGCATCATATTTCTATTGGATGGTGTTGGTTTATATTGTCCCCAACTCTATTCCTCCAGGGCCATAGTCCATAATATATTCCAGGTTTTTAGGTATTTCCCAGTTCAGGAATTGCCTGCTTATGTATTATAAACATAATATATCCCATGTTTTTTTCTCTCAAGGTATACTCTAACTTTCCATGTATTTTCCAGTTTAAGGAATGCCCAATTATGCCCTGCTATGCATCTCTGTGGACCCAGATGTGGTGATACCTGACACTTTTCCTGGAAAACTTACAAATGGTCTCCAAATTTTGAAGAGGAATTTTAATAAAAATATAGATAAACAAAACAATTCAATGAAGGTCAGTTGCTACATATAGGTGGTTAATATTTTAACTTGATGGAAATTTTGTCTGGTGTTCATTTATTCCTCTCTTCACCCGTTCATGTATTCCACAGATGTTAATGAGGGCTTCCTGGGAAAGATGCTTGTTATGTAAGACTTTCCAAGACCACAGGGACTGAAGAAGTTCAAGGAATGCAGGACACATTGTCAGCTATTGAAAATGCTTTGATATAGATTACTTATTTAATCACTCTCAGCACAGGCTTTGAGCATTCATTTATGATATTTGTTAAAATAGAAGAACTGCCTGATTTTTTAATGTACATTTATGTAGGCTAGAAGACCTCTTAAAGAAGGAACTCAATCCTGGGTTTTATTTTTCCATAAAGGGAAAGGTTCCCTAGGCTTTAGAACAACAACCATAACAAAACTCCCTGAAATATTTTTGGCTCTGTTAAGGGTTATATAACATCTTAAAGGGATTATTGATATTAATTCTAATATTACATTGGATTTCATTGTACCTTTGAGGCTTGTCATCATAAATGATACATCTAGTAATAATCTGAGATTGTCACGAATTTAGATGATCTCTTATTCCTCACCAGGTTCTTTTACTGAATTGGGTTTCTACCTACTTTCCCATATTTGTATTTCCTTCATCTATTAAATAAAATAATTTTTGAGTATTATTTTGAAAAGAAGAATAAAAAACCATTAAGTATGATGAAGTGGGTGGATAAAAAAAAATCCATGTGCCCAAATTTACTGTTGAGAGACAGTAAATTATTTTCATTTAAAGGTTTGCTGTCAGAAAAATTTCAGGCCACAGTCCAAAGTAATCAAAGCACAAATCATAGTCAGTACTAGTCACCCAAACAAGTTACTATTGCCTAAAAAAATATGTGATACTTCCTTTGTACATAGGAATAGATCTATTGTGGGAAAACTTCCATTATCCTCACAACAACATCCCCAAGTACCCAGACCTCAGCCATGGTGGAGGTCAAAGACAATATTTCAAGACTAGAATGCCAAGACAAGACACTCAGTTTTATTCTTCTTTCAGTGGCAAAAACATTTAATCAACACGAATTATTGCATAACATTTGGGCATGTAAAAATATTTTTCTAAATACAATTAAATCAGGACTTCCCTGGTGGTGCAGTGGTTAAGAATCTGCCTCCCAATGCAAGGGACACGGGTTCGATCCCTGGTCTGCGAAGATCCCACATGCCGCAGAGCAACAAAACCCATACGCCACAACTCCTGAGCCTGTGCTCTAGAGCCCATGAGCCACAACTACTGAGCCCACGTGCTGCAACTACTGAAGCCCGTGTGCCTAGAGCCTGTGCTCTGCAACAAGAGAAGCTACCGCAATGGGAAGCCCGTGCACCACAGTGAAAGAGTAGCCCCCACTCACCACAACTAGAGAAAGCCTGTGCACAGCAACGAAGACCCAATACAGCCAAAAATAAATTTAAAAATTTATAAAAATTAAAAAAAAAATAAATAAATACAATTAAATCTAATCCAGACTCCATCCTCCTAGACTTTGGAATTAGGCACAAATCCTTCCTTCCTCCCTTTCTTTCTTTTTTGTTTCTGGAGGGGGGTAAGGTACCCTCTTGGGTTCTTATAAAAACTCCAGGGCCTCTTGAATTCATTAGGGCATAAGTTAGGCTAAAGAAGCGAAGAGACCTATAAATTCAGTGCCTTACACAAGTTAAAAACATGTCTTTCTTGCGTAAAATTCTGGGTAGGTGGCCAAGAGTTGGTAGGATTGCCTTTGGAGTTGTTGATTTCCTTTTCTTAACTCAAGGTTTTCATTTCTTGATCAAAATGCCCACATTCCAACTAAGGGAAAGGAAGAGGAAAGGTCTGGCCGACTTCTTTTATGGGGATGAACTTAAAGTTGTACACACAATTCTTCAATGGCCAGAAGGTGGTCACAGGGCCACATCTAGTTGCACAGAAACTCAGTAGTATTTGTTGATTGGGTGGCCATGTGCCTCACTAGAAATGCTATGACCATGGGAATAAGGGGAACCCAGACAACAACTAGAAGTCCCTCCGCTTTTGTAATTGAAGGAAATTAGGAACTGGCCGCTAGATTGAAGTCCAGAGTCGTTACCGCTGAGACGATGTTGGTGGTCAAGTTCACACAGCCCACCTGAGGATACGTTGCTCCACTTTTTCTGTGTCCATTTCATGGACATCCATCTATCCATACGGTCAGCTCAGTCATCTCCTGGATATAATACACTTCTAGGGCCAATAGAAGGGCTCTGCCATTTGGAAACCTGCCTCCCCTTTGTCTCTCCATCTGGGGGAACAGTGCATTTCTGGATTTGTGCTACTTTCTTCCCTTAAATCCTCCAAATTCCACTTCCTGTATCCTTGTATCCTGAGACAATTCCATTATATTCTTTATAGGTCTCTAAACTCTTAAAGAATAAGGGTCATTTTTAAAAAACTTTCTCAGGAAAACAAAACAAAATGAAGTTTCAGTTCCTCCAGGATTAAGAAAATTACAGTCATTACACTGGATGTCACAAACTGGCAGCTGTGGATAGACTGAGTCCGCTGATGTATTTTGTTTGGTTTGCAGGGATTTTTTTTGTTTGTTTGGTTTTTTTTTTTTTTTTTTCAGTGTGTCTGGGGAGGTTGTTGTTAAACTGAGTTACTTACCAGTACTAAAGAAAAAAATATATAATCCAGCAATCTCCATGTCCCACCTCTAGGTATACATTCAAAGAAAATGAAAATAGGATATCAAAGCGGTATCTGCATTCCCATGTTCATTGCAGCATTGCTCACAATAGCCAAGATATAGAAACAACCTAAGTGTCCATTAATGCACAAATCGATAAAGAAGATGTGAGATATATATATATATAGATATCTATATATATCTCATAAACAATGGCATATTACTCAGCCATGAGAAAGAAGGAAATCCTGCCGTTTGTAACAACATGGATGGACCTCCTTGAGGGCATTATGCTAGGTGTAATAAACCAAAGATAAATACTGCATGGTATCACATACATGTGGAATCTGAAAAAAGAAAAAGTCAAACTCCTAGAGATAGTGAATAGAAAAGTAGAAAAGGGGCTGGGGGTGGGGAAAAGAGGGGAGTTTGGTAAAAAGGTACAAACTTCCAGCTATAAGATGAATAGGTCTCAGAATCTAATGAAAAACACGGTGACTACTGTTGATAACACTGTATTGTATAATTGAAAATTTGCAAGGAGAGTAGAACTTAAATGTTCTCACAAAAAAAAAAAAAAAAAGATAAATCTATGAGAAGATGTGAGGTGGTGGATGTGTACTATTTGGGGGAATCCTTTCACAATGTGTGCGTACATCAAATCACCACAATGTACACTTTAGATATCTTATTTTATACATAAATCATACCTCAATAAAGCTGAAATTAAAAAAGCAAAACCAAAACCAAACATATTTCTGCCTTCTCATGGAAAACTGCAAGATGTGGAATGTGGAAATTGGGCTGTATTCCTGCAGAGTTGGAGCTGAATAGCAGCCATCCTGTTTGGAAAGAATATGCCATTTCTCCACTCACGGACACCTCATCCTCATTGTTCTGTTATATTGCCTGTCTAGCCCTCATGGGGATTTTCTTTGAGATGCTACTTGGAACAAAGAGAACTGGCTCTTGTGTTAGGGGAAGGAAAAAAATCATTTTTATCTTTGAGCGCCTACAAAGCAAAAATCAAAGTACAAATTAGTAGCTCCTACTTCCCCCCACCAAAAAAAAAAAAAACCTATGAATAAAAACTGACTTAATAATATTTTGCTAATATTGTGGAAGTATATAAGAGATGTTAATCTATGAAAAGCAAAAGAATAGTACAATAGTCCAAGTATGATGAGAAGCTACACCTTTCAGTCCAAGAAACCACTGCTATAAGAGACTGAAATTAAGAGATTGAAAAAGACATCAATTTGTTTCCTGATGTAAAATCAAAGACCAGCAAGTAAAAATCTTATAAAATGCTAATTTTAATAATAGGGGAACATATAGGAAGACGTTATTTCAACTTTTCACTTAATAATGCTGAAGGAAAGTCTCCTATGGTTTATTTCTTATTTCTCTTAAGTGAAATCTCAGCAGGCTCTTTTCAGTCATGTGTCTGGTCTATCATTTCAATTCTGTGATTTTATCATCATGTAAAGCAATAAGAAACACACATTGAAATCAGCCCTTTGTACTGTTTATTCAAAAAAGTTATTTAACACCTGTGCCAGGCATGTTGTTTGGTTCTAGAAATTCAGAGATGAATAAGACAAACTGCCTTAAGTTGCTGATATGGTCCAGTGAGTAACCACCACAAAAAATCTTAAAAATTATAATACTATGGGATGCTTAATTCCATATGTTCTGTCAGCTGGGTATTGATAACCTACATATCAACAATGCCAAAAATCAAGAACAAATAACAAAATAAGTTGATTCTATAAAATTAACCTTCTAGCAATGGTAAACTCCAAGGTAGAAAATAGCTCCTCAATATGAAGAACCACAGGTAAATGGGCCAGAAGCAATCACAAATTGCAGAGGAGGGTTCAACATAAAGTTTAAACTTCTGAGTGCTAGGAGTGTTTGGAGTTACAGAATGTTCTAGATGGGGGTGGAGGAGGGGAGTCTGGGTGTCACCAGGAAGAATTTCTATGTGAGCATTTCTGGTAAACTGCCTTAAAGAAATTTTAGAAGATAAGAGTTACCTGTTTCATTTCATTCCTTCATACGTCTCAAGAGCCTAGACTAGTGCCAGGACCACTATAGATGCTCATAGCTGTTGAATGAATATTTGATTAAAAAACAACAACAGAGAAAATGAAAAGAGAGTGGACCTTGCTGACTTGAATTAATAATCTGGAAGATCAAATTGGTGTGCAACCTTACAATGTGGAGCAAAAATACCAAGAAATGGGAATCATGATTTAGTAGATAAGATAGCTAGATCCAGGTATTTAATAGGCAAATAATAACATGTTTGAAAGGAGAAAAAAAAGAACAGGGGGAGGGGAAGCAATAGTTCATAAAACAACAGGAAGAGAAAAAATTCTGAGCTGAAAAGGTTTTGTATTTTTAGATCAAATGAGCTTAATAAGCACCCTTTATCATTTGAGAGAATTTGACAGACCAAATAGTGAAAGAATAAGTAAACATATGCAGGAGAGGAAAAAGATTTCCTCAACCCTCTTAGGGTTTGTGGCTGGGTCTAAAAATTAAACTGACAAAGACAGATGAACAGTAGGAAAACATATACATTTATTTAATATAAGGTTTATGTGACATAGGAGCCTTCGTAAGGAAATGAAGACCTAAAGAGATGGATCTGGGTATTTCTGTGCTAGGTTTAATGAAAAGCGGGAGGTCATGGAGGAATATGAGAGGTTAAGAAATGTGAGGTAAGTATGGTAAAGTGGGGGAACATAGCGAAGCCTGTTTATGTGGGATCTCCTTGGTGTTCCTTTATCTTTGGAGATAAGGATGTTCCTTTCCTCTGGGTATAGGGAGAACATCTCTCACATGAGGATTGTTGTATGATTGTTTCAGAGGAGAAGGGGTGGGTGGGTTGAGGGGAAAAGTTCCGGTGACCTTCCTGCTTCTGCTGTTTTCTCAAACCCCTTCAGCTTAAGATATTCAATATGCCAAGATGCTGTATTTTAACCCCATCACATACAAAGAATTTGAATACTAAAATGAACAAATTAATTATGCATGTCAGTGTCTATTTCTATACATGACAGAAAGAGACTACAGGTTCTTTCCTTATGGCTTTGGGACACTTAGAAAAATCACTCATGTCCCTGAGAACTAATGGAAGACTTCACTAGCTGTTGGTGTTTGGGTGGGAGGAGAGACATAGGGGTTTTGTCCCCCTGGATTGGATCTGTCCCTTTTGCTCCTTAGCTCATGTAAACCCCACCTCTCTAAGCCTTGGTTTACTGTGAAAGTGGGATAAGACCTACTTGACAGAACTGCTGCAGGTGGTAACAGGCAAATGCTTCACACAAGATCTAGCCTGCTGCCTGGCACACTTTGGCATTTAGCACGTAGTCATTCCTGTTACTAATAACTGAGAACTGGGACAGTAGGGAACTTAGATAACACACAAGGAGATCGAATATAGATGCCTTTCCAGATCTCTCCATTTCTTCTATTGTGATAACCCTGAAAATAATTTCTGCAGAGTCCACGATGGAAAGCTGCAATGGAAGTAAGTAGACAAGACCTAAGAAAGAAGGTTTGAACTCTGTAAATTGGTTAAGAACCATCACTGATGAGACAAACTTTAAAGTAAATAAGCTCTCTTGTATATCATGTATTTTAAAATTATCTGACACATTAGAATGTTTTATAATGTATTCATTCCACATTATTGCCACGTTAGTGGCATTAGAAGATTTAATAATTCTCCTCTAATAATGAACAGTCTGCCAGGAAATGATTTGGGTAATGGGAAAACTAAGGTTGAAACTGTCTTTAAGGGTATTAAATATCCTTAAAGTACTTGAAGCTATACTAAATCGTTTCATAATTATTTAATGGCTCTAACCTGCTTTTTTAAAAAAAAATGTATGTGTTTTAGTGCAGCTCACTGAAGTGAATTCTTGGTAATTAGCACAGAGGGAAAAGGTAAGATGCCTGAGCAGATCAGAAGATTTCAGGGAGACTGGTATCACAGTCATACTTCCCTCATTGTCCTAAGGAGTGAATCATCTAGCACAGTGTGCTAATTTTTTTTTTTTTTTTCAAATTTTTATTTATTATGTTTATTTTTGGCTGTGTTGGGTCTTCGTTTCTGTGTGAGGGCTTTCTCCAGTTGCGGCGAGTGGGGGCCACTCTTCATCGCGGTGCGCGGGCCTCTCACTATCGCGGCCTCTCCTGTTGCGGAGCAGAGGCTCCAGACGCTCAGGCTCAGTAGTTGTGGCTCACGGGCCCAGTTGCTCCGCGGCATGTGGGATCTTCCCAGACCAGGGCTCGAACCCGTGTCCCCTGCATTGGCAGGCGGATTCTCAACCACTGCGCCACCAGGGAAGCCCAGTGTGCTAATTTTGAGGAAGGCAGGAAAAGCAGAGCAGGTAGGAGTTAATTGTTTCGCTCCCTTTGATACCCCCATCACCAAGCACTGAGCGAAGCACATTGTGGGCATTTTCGTGAAACACTTGCTAAAAGAATGAATACATGCAAGAATGAAGAGTAGGCAAATCCTAAGGATACAGTGTCCAAGGTCATGTCAGTAAACACTGAACCCCTTTTCCACCCTTTTCCCATTAGCCAGTATGGTCCCCTGTCTCCTCAGCAGCTTAAACGTCACCCGAAAGATGGTTAGAAATGTAGACTCTCAGGCCCACCTCAGGTCTGCTGAGTCAGCACCAGCAGTTAAACAAGATCCACCAGTGATTCGTACGCACATTAAAGCTGGAGAAGGTCTGGTCTCTCTACAGATCCATGTCTTTTATTTTATCTTATTGCATTTTACTTTTTAATTTAACTTTTATTTTATAGTGGGGTATAGTTGATTTACAATGTTGTGTTAGTTTCAGGTGTACGGCACAGTCTGTGAACTTCCTCCTCCTGAATCTCCCATCTCTATCAGCTGGGCCTCTGAAACTTGCGTAATGACAACTGTGATGCAGATTTTCTGTTTTCTTGCCACACAAGTTTTTTTTTCCCTTGATCTAATTTAACTCCAGATCTGTTCCCTGTTCTGTGCTTCTTGAGCTCCCACGTGTAGAAAGTATCAGCATTTCAAACAGAGATATCAATATTAACCCACAGGGGAGAATTATATGGGAATTTCTTTATTTCCTAGAAGCATGGTTCAGGATGGTTCATCACTGAGAAGGCTGCCTTCCTCGCCTTGCTAAAAATCACACCTCCACTGGGCACATTATTTGCTTATGGCACCTGCCCCAACAGGATGAGTGGACTAAAGTGCCCACAAAAAACCTGACTGATAAAAGCCATTCAGAGTTGCTCAGTATTGCTAAGAAATGCTCTGTTTTAATCTTCAGGCAAAGAAAGATAATGTATGAATGAACATTGAATTTTACATGTTATCTATTTAGATAAAATAATATACAGTAATACAAATTGCTTCATTTAGTTATCTGTAAGAATAACAGCCCGGGGAATTAAGGAGAAGTTTTGCAAATTGGCAGGCAAGTCTGCTATTACTTGAGACGGTTCTTCCTCTCACTAGCTTGGTTTAATCCTGATCCCACAAAGCAGCTGTCTTTCCTACTAAGCCTCACCTATTTTGATTTGCCAAAAGCCTTTGTTAATCATCTGGTGCTACCAGATGTCAGAATTCCCTGCTGCTATCTCAAGTATTGATAGTCTTTCACTTGTGGTAAATATAGCTTGTGTTGATTCAGTTGGCTTGTTCTCTGAACAGCTGGAGAGAGTGTCAGAGGGGCTTGGGAAAGAGGCTGAACACGTACTGAGAGTCCTGAGAGACTTGGTCACAGCTGGAAGATGGGACACCCGGAAGAGCCTGAATAACGACAAAGCTCGCATCTTATGCAAAATTTCCCTGTAAAATGGACTCTTTTTTCCATTTGCAGATATACTTTGTCTGTGCTTGCAAGATGATATGGAAGCCTGGCACATCTTGTGTGTCCCTTCATCATAAATTACTACTATAAAAATGTTCATCACAAACACTTATTTTCTCAATAAGGTTTGCCTGCATCATCTCCTGCTCCAGTTTTCAGTGCGTGGATCTTGGGTGGTCTGCATCACCATCATATGGGGCCCCTGTATGCAGATTTCAGGGTTTCTCCCAGACGATCTGAATCAGAATCCAAGTTCTGAGCACTGCATTTTGAACAGGCTTCCTGAGTAATTCTAATGCACCCTAAGTCTGAAACTACATGCTTAGATTAAGTCCCGTGAAGTTAGGATTCATGGCTGGTTTGTTCCCTATGCTATATTTAGCACAGAACACAATACCTGGAAGGCAATAGTGTTTTATTTTATTTATTAAATAAAATATCCAATGAAATCCCAAATACTGATCTCATTTTGCTTTTGAGGATCCTTCTAAATAATGGAAAAATAAACAAACTACATTCTTTAAAGCAAGAGACAGATAATCTTGCTTTGTAGATGTATTTTCAACTTTTGCAAAATGACTGCTGAGAGTAGCTTATCTTGCCAATTTTTGCAAGTGTTTTTCAATTTTACATCACTGAGCAACTTTACGGCTGTCACGGCTTTGCTGTCATAATGTTACAAATGGAAGGGACATTAGTGTTGGGTATCTTCTTTGTTACTGAGAAACCGAAGACACAGATCCCCAGAGTGAGAGATGCTTGCTGCTCATCCTACAGCGCTAGGCTCCAGTGGCAGTCGTAAAGGGACACGTGTATAGTAAAGAATTCTACCGGCAGAATTATTGATAAAAGTTGAGACTTTCAAATCAGTACTGCAGAGAATTCAACAGCTCATTCAGGTCTGTGTTTTCCAGAAAAAAAAGTTGAGGGGGAGGAGTGTATTCTCAAGAAGAAATGTTTTTGGCATGATTTTAACCACAATTGGCTGACCTCCTCCAAGAAGAGGAACAAATTTAATTTCCAGATTTGTGACCTACACAATTTATTTATAGTTAACTTTGTCTTTCAGCTCTAAAAACGTAAAATACAACAGAAGTGGCAATGGTAGAATACCAAAGACAAGGCTAAAGAAGCATAGAGGCTGGTTGGCATCCCTGGCTAGATATGAATTTGGAACTGTTTGAACAAATATTCTAGAAGTTTTTAAAGTAGCTGAAATTAGTGGAGGACTTACTTGTGCCAGGCTCTGTTCTATGTATTTTATGGGTAGTAATTCATTGAACCCTCTCAACATACCTGTGGAGAATGTTCTGTTTCCAGATGAGGAGTAGAGGCAATGAGAGGTTAAATCACACGCTCAGCGTCCTACGCCTTCTACGTAGTCACGTAGCGCAGCAGGAATCGCGCAGGTACTCCGAGTACGCAGTTCCGCTGCTCCAGCAAAGGCCAGAGAAGGAGCACCTGGGCGGCAGTTCTACTGCCTAATCCTCTGGGAACCACAACCAAATCCTGCAGTTCATTTGCCTCATCCTCCGAAAATCATCTGTTACTCCAGCATGCTCTTTTTTTTCGGAAGGGGGACAGGATTCTTCCACCAATTGCCCCAAGGGGCTTTCTGCAGTATTCCTTTCATTCTACCTGCTACACGTGGAGGCAGCTTCTGGTAAGTACCGTCTTCCTGATTCCCTAAAATGGCCAGTGATGCTTTCAGGAGCCTTTCAGAATAGCCCTCTATGCTGCACTAGAAAGCTGCCCAGGTTCTCGGTAAAAAAAAGCATTTAAACCTAATAGCGCTCAGAGTCAAGCCAAACTTGAGACATTTTGATGCCAAACCTTATTTCTAACGGGTAACAAAAATACTAAATTCATCTCCTGCTTCCCCTTCCCCTCCTGCCCCTTGAAAGGACAGGAGAATTATTTTGGGTTGAAGTAGCTGCAGACCGTTAACATGTTAATGTTATTTTTCCTAATTATTAGCCTACTTATTTAGGGGCTCACTAACTAAGTGAACTAGGATCCCTAAGAGCTGACATCCTCGGAACATATGCCGAGGAGAATATGGCCAAGCAGAGAAGTCTTCCACAATCCCTCCTGCACACAAATCTGAGGTTTTGAGGTGTAGTGATTACAAAACGTGCAAGTGACAAACGTTACACTTGCAGTCTGATAGGTTTGAAAGAACCTCAACTAGCTCCAGTTTCTTTTTTTAATAAATTTATTTATGATTTATTTATTTTTGGCTGCATTGGGTCTTCGTTGCTGTGTGTGGGCTTTCTCTAGTTGTGGTAAGCGGGGGCTACTCTTCGTTGCAGTGCATGAGCTTCTCATTGTGGTGGCTTCTCTTGGTGTGGAGCACGGGCTCTAGGCGTGCCAGCTTCAGTAGTTGCAGTGTGTGGGCTCAGTAGTTGTGGCTCGCAGGCTCTAGAGCGCAGGCTCAGTAGTTTTGGCACTCGGGCTTAGTTGCTCTGCAGCATGTGGGATCTTCCCGGACCAGGGCTTGAACCCGTGTCCCCTGCATTGGCAGGTGGATTGTTAACCACTGTGCCACCAGGGAAGCCCCTCTCGTGTAGTTTCATGTGAGCAGACCTAAGCAGGTCTGATTTCCATGTGTGTGTGTATGTATGTGTACATGTGTATTTATGGCAGAAGTACCACAAAAGTAATTTTAACCAACAACATCTTAATATGTTGGTAATCACCAATATGTTAACTTACGGTGTATATGGCATATTTGTGCTATATAAAAATACAAGTTGACCCTTGAACAACATGGGGGGATTAATCCATGTATAATTTATAGCTGGCCTCCGTGGTTCCCTCCACATCAACGGATTCAACCAACCATGGACTCTGTAGTATTGTAGTATTTACTGTTGAAAAATATCCTCCTATAAGTGGGCCCACATGATTCAATCCTGCATTGTTCAAGGGTCAACTGTATACAAGTCATGTAATTTGGCTTAAACATTTCCCCTGAACACAATTTGAAAACCATGGCCTAGATTATTCTATTTTATAATTAACCACACATTGGCCATGATAACATTTGGAGAATCTTTCATTTCTTTTTCTGTATCAGGTTAAATTGTTACCTCAACTTTTGTACTCTAGGGAAGAAGTAATTTTCATGTAAAACCCTTTGTGTAGAATGGCTTGAAATACATTTATATATGTAGTTCCTACTTTATTTTAGCTGGGGAGGAAGGAAAGTACTTATCGAGCGCATCACCTAGGATTCTTACATTTTGTAGAATGTGGATACTTTAAGGATCTATAATGGGAACTTAGTACTCAATAGACAGAACTCATTCAGGAAAACACCATTGGATATCCTCTGTGTTGGTGGTTCTCCACCTTGTCTGACCACAGGATTACCCAGGAAAGTTTTTAAAGAATTCCTGATGTCATGATGCCTGATCCCCACACCACCCACAAGATTCTGATTTAACTGGTCTGGGGTGAGTTTCAGGGGTTGGTATTTTCAAAAAGTGCCTTGGGGCTTCTAACATGAATTCAGTGTTAGAAAGCCCAGTTCTATCTGGCAGGGCTTATTTTGGGTACCAGAGGAAAAAAGATTATCAATGTCTCCAATGGGAAAGGAAAATAAAGAATAATTTAACGTATAGTGTCAAGTGCCAAAAAAAGAAGAATATATAAAGTACTATATCGAATTAAGAAATAAGTAAATCTGTGGTTGAGCGCATTCTGATAGACTTACAGTAATTCTAATGTGGGCGAAGCATGGAGAGGCTTTCGGTGGAGGTGATGATGGTTGAGTTGGAAGTAGGATTCTTTCAGCAGGGAAGAAATGATGTGAATAAAAGTACAAAACTGGACTTCCCTGGCGGTCCAGTCCAGTGGTTAAGACTCTGCGCTTCCACTGCAGGGGCGCGGGTTCGATCCCTGGTTGGGGAACTAAGATCCTGCATGCTGTGCGGCGTGGCCAAAAAAAAAAAAAAAGTGAAAAACCGTAAGATGTAGGGAGTCATTGTGTACTTCTGACAGTGGACAGAAATGCTTAGTTAGCCACTTTGGAAGTCATCTGACCCATTTTCCTGATCTTGAGCACAACCTCCCAGAATGGATCCATGATTTCCCTTTTGTGACACCCTGTGTATACTGGGAGGCCTGGGTCTTAGCAGTAAATTCCATATGCTGAGAAAGAGCATTAACTCTTTTAGATAATAGTGCCCAGTACACATCATTTCATAAATGGAATTTCTGTAGCTTGAAAAGTTAACGCATCTTCCCAAGCGGGCATCTTAGTCACTTCTCAAGAGCAGGACAAGAGCCATTACCTTGTCAGGGTAAAACTTAAAGCAAAGGACTCTTTTCCCCCATGAGGTCTAATAAAGCAAATCACTTACATGGAAAGACATTATTTTTGCCTGAAAGATAGGAACACATGGTGAGTCATAAATCAATAAAAACATAACCATAAGCTGTTTAGTGATTCATCCATTCCTTATTTCTAAAATAAGCTTCAAGCAGAAGAGCAGTTTACTTATATCATCAGGTTCTTCTCTAAGATGCACCTATAAAAATGCTAGGGTCAAATCATGCCTTTGACTGCTAGGATAAAATTCCCATTGACGCAACACCTCAGGAAATCTGTGGTTGGCAGAAGAAAGGTACCAATACCTACCTCTCTGCTTCCATTTGAGAAAGCTTTTCGACTTTCTTTTCTCTGTAACTAAATGAAATTGGACCTTACTTTCCATACCTTTTTATTTTTGAAAAGAAGTTTGCTAAATGTGGCGGACTGTATTTTCCAAAAGTGACCAAAGCATTCCCAGGACCAGCACTTTGCCCTTTGTCATTCCCCCATCAAGAAGAAGAGTCTGTTTCCTTTCCCTTTGAAACTTGACAGGCCTTTGTGACTGCATAGATGAAAAGAATGTGGTACAAGTGACTTGGCATGTCTGATTCTCTTCTCTTCTCTCGTGAACTTGGGTGGACCTTCACGACTGCCCCCATGAATAAGATGCAGGGGAAATGACACTTCGCAGGCTCAGTCATAAGAAGTGATACATCTTCCATCTGGCTCACTCTCTTTTGGAATGCTTGCCCTAAGAATCCCACCACCATGTCGTCAGGAAGCCCAGGCCACATGGAGAGGCCACATTAGATATTCTGGTAGGCAATCCCAGCTGAGGTCCCAGTCAACAGCCAGCACTCACTGACAAACATGGCACTGAACAAATATTTAGATGATTCTAGACCCCAGCCTTGGAGCCACCTCAGCTGAGGCTGCGTAGGTCAGAGTCAAGATGCCATCCCTGAGCCCTGCCTAAACTGCATATTTGGGGACAAAATTAATTATCTTATTTTAGGTCACTAAGTTTTGGTCTTTTTCACACAACAATAGATAATTGGAACACTAAACAACAATAATGAATAAGCTGATTTTTTAAAATTTCAAGATGATTTTCAAGATGTAATCAATTCTACTTTGAATATATTCAAAAGACTTATTAAGCAATTAAGTCTGTTGTAAAATAGCGGAAAGTAGAAAGAAGATTCCAGAACCACTGTGGAAAGAAGGAAGGGGAGACTGTGTTTCAGACTCACATCCCACTTCCAAGCCCCCATCTTCCTCCGTCACCTAAATTGGTATTAAATAGTCAGTTTATTTTGGGAGGACCAGAGCTCAGAAATTTAAGTAAGGATACCCAAACCTCTACCTAACTGATTTGCCTCAGGCACCCTATTTATTAATATGTAATAAGTATGTCAGTCTCAAGAAGTGATGCAGATGATCTTCCTAGGATCCTCTCTTTCTTCTCATTACGGACACGTACACAGCCTGTACCTGGTGGGCAGTTTTCCAGTGCCCTTCCCCCTAGCACCGAGCAGGCTTTCCATGATGGTAGTTGTCATACAACCTGCTGGACTCCCTCACCCACACCCCAGCCTTTTTTGCCACGTCCTCTTGTGGCCAATCTTGAGCTACCACTTTCTCAGTTCTTTTTCTATGGTTGCTAGTGCTGATGAGGGATAACATAGCTACACTAAGTCACTCTGGATTAACTTCAAACGAACATTTACTGTCATTCAGCAAGGCTTTTAAAAATTCAGCCTTCTTGAATTGCTAATAGTTTGGAGGTTAGTTGTCCCAGAAGTTTTCAAAGCGCCCAACGTATATTCAAGGCTTCTAACACATGACCTAAATCATTTTACATGAAGTTAGAGGTCATTGGGACTCACATTTCTTCTTCTGTGATACAATATCTTTAAATCTCCGTAGTTTTCAACTCTAGTTTGGGACATGCGTCATCAATGATATCCATTTCCTTCCAATGGGAAAAAAAGAAGATTGTCCTGGGCCTCCTCCTGTTCTCTCGTCATACAGCTGTGCTTCTCTGCCTGCATATGGCCTCCTTGGGCCAGCATACTTCTCACCCAGCACTGACCTTGTGGTCTCTAATACACACACACACCTGGAAAAAAAGTCACCCCAAATACTTACAATTATCATGAGAACTGTAGTCTGTTATACTACATTATATACATAGTAGTATATATATACATATATACTACATTATATTTCATTTAATTATATTCTACATTAGAAAAATACTGGTCATGCCTGCTAGTAGTTTGAGGACTACAGTTTAAAAGACACTGGTCTAGAGGGAAAGATCAGGTTTCCAGTCTGCAGGTAGGCGTGGGCCAAACCAAGAAGGAAGAACTGAAGACCAAAGATGGTATCAGAAACTTCTGAATAGAGTAGGGACAGCAGATATCAAATGAAGTTCAAGTAACAGAGGCTTGAGCAAATCAAGGTGAGACAGAGAGAAAAAAAATTCAGGAAGCAAGTACACTTAGATTTTTTTTTTTTTATATCTTTATTGGAGTATAATTGCTTTACACTGTTGTGTTGGTTTCTGCTGTATAAAAAGTGAATCAGCCATATGTATATATACATCCCCATATCCCCTCCCTCTTGCATTTCCCTCCCACCCTCCCTGTGCCACCCCTCTAGGTGGTCACAAAGCACTGAGCTGATCTCCCTGTGCTATGCAGCTGCTTCCCACTAGCTATCTATTTTACATTTGGCTCACTTAGATTTTTAAAATGTGTACATTTAGAGACTCAAGCCCACTGGAAGGACACAGGTGGAGTACCTTGCAAGTAAGTGGGCTCTAATTTTAAGTACAGTGGGCTTGGCGTCATGCCTAGTAGACAGAGAAGTGCTGGCTTCACATTCCCTGATGGGTTTTCTGGGGGTCACGGTTCACCTGAGAAATTTGCAGATGACCTGAGCAGATGCCTGAGGAGGAGAAGAAGAAATCTAGAAAAGTTAGATTGGTGAATGCAGAAAAGATCAGAAAGAAGGCAGATATACAGCCTCTCTGTTGAGGAAGTTTTAGCATCTGTGGGAAGGTGGATACAAGGACCAGGGAAAGAAGTTGCTTGATTTAAAGAAGTCTAAGGCTTATCCAGTTCTATGTAGGATGCAGCATGTGATGACAGGAACCAAACGAAGCCTTATGCCTAAAGAAAAAATACAGAAAAGTATGCTAAAATTTCCTGTGTCTCTAGCACAGGCGGAAGGTAAGGAGACTTACAACAAAAGGACCACCAGCAAAAGTATGGAGGATTATTTTTAACTGCTTTGTGCCTCAGTTTTCCCAACTGTAAAATGTGGATCCCAATTGAATCTCCCTCATAGGATAATTGGAAGGATTAAATGAATTTGTATATGTAAAGAGTTTAGAACTGAGCCTGGCATATGATAAGTATTAAGTAAATGTTCCTGTTATAGTTATTTTTACTGCAAAGTTCAAATAGTATGAAATCTTGATTCGAAAGTATCCAGTTTCTTTGAGTCTCTTAGAATTTGCTAAGGGACTTCAGCAACTGAGGCTTCAACTTGAATAGGATGGACCAAGGCCCGTGTTTTGGGAGGATCTCCATTTTTTTCAACTCCAGTGATACTTCTGGCCTCTTCCCAGCCCTTCACTCACTGTCCGCAGGCAAGAGGAGTGGCTTGTTTATTGAGTGAGTTTGGAAAAACTGCTTAGAATGAGCCCCTCTATACCTTCTCCTCTCTCACTTTTGGATGCAGCTTGCCTGCAGGAAGTTATGAATTCTCTACTCCTACGTGTTATAAACCTGCAAGGCCTGCAAGACCAGGCCTATGATTGCCCAGAGCTGCTTGTTGCTGGCTGGGGACTGTTGAATAATTCAAGAGTGAAGTAGAGGAGGCCTGGTATGGCTGTAAATCTAAGACAAGTCATTCCTTCCTATCAGACACTCATTATAATAAAACATATTTTAATATCCATCTCTCTGATCTCTGTGCCTTCCTCTCAGATGGTTCTGAACCCAGGAGTGACAGGGAAGGGTGCTGTTCTGTGACTTCCTAAATCTTGGGAGCCAAAACTCATGCAAGGCATGAAAGTTTTAATTTCAAAGCAAATAAGCACTTTATAAAAGGTATACTATTACATTTAGATGTTTATTTCTTTCCTGTCTTGATCCTTCTGGATATTCGAATTTTTATTCCCTCCTGACACTGTACAGCTGATTAAGCTATTAGCAACTTTCATGAAGTATTCTATTTTTACAAAATGATGCTTTCCTAACATGTGCTCTATCCATGCCCTATGAGTCCTTGGTAGCCACCCAGAATGGAAGCCAGTTTCCACAGGGGTAATTAACGACAACAGTTCCATTCCTAGAACATTCAATCCTATGTCTCAATTAATATTCCCAACATATGGCGGCCTAATGAATCACTTGTATGTATTAGTAAAGTGCATCTGTCCAAATCCGTCGTTCTCCACTAGGAGGGTGTCTCTGATTCACTTTGGGGGCTTTTATAAACTACACAGTAGCACCCTTTCCTTCCCTAGCACAGGATTCTAGCCACCTTATGGTCAGACTTATCTCCACTTAGGTCAGAAAACAGACAGACAGGTTCTTAATTTGTCTCCTTGATTTATATTTTCTATGCTTGTGTAAGTACATCTTCTGATTTCTGAGTGTTTCAAACTTGGGTTACTTACTATGTTATTCTAACCTATTTTCTATTTTCAAATATACATCAGATTGGTCTTTTACTTGTTGGGGTTGATATTACTTAATGGCTAGGAGCATGGCATTTTATGGTATTAGTGAAATCTGGATTAAGGAACTCTGACCTGCTTCTGGGTAACTTTTCGTAATCCGTCTTAAGCCCCAATTTTCTTGTCTATAAAATGGAGAACATAGGAGTATTTTTCTCATAGCGATACTGTGAGGATTAAAAGACAAAATGAGCTGATGTATATAAAGCGCTTGGCAAAATGTGCAACCCAAATATGTGAACAATAGTAAGTGTTCGATAAAGTGTTAGCTATTATTATTATCTTGTGCTTACTTCAAGAAGAGAGTTTTGTCCTTTAATCTTTTTTTTTTTTTTTTAAGATTTATTTATTTATTTTTGACTGCATTGGGTCTTAGTTGCGGCATGCGGGATCTTTCGTCGCAGTGTGTGGGCTTCTCTCTAGTTGTGGTGTGCGGGTTTTCTTTTCTCTAGTTGTGGCGCACATGCTCCAGAGTGCGTGGGCTCTGTAGCTGTGAAGCACGTGGGTTCCAGAGCCCGTGGGCTCTCTAGTTTGCTACACGCAGGCTCTCTAGTTGAGGCACGTGAGCTCAGTAGTTGCGGCACACGGGCTTAGTTGTTCCGCGGCATGTGGGATCTTAGTTCCCTGGCCAGGGATCGAACCTCCCTCTCCTGCATTGTAAGGCAGATTCTTTACCACTGGACCACCAGGGAAGTCCCTCCTTTAATCTTTGTCTAATAATCTTTTATTGTTTCTTCCTTTCTGTGTTGCTGTCTAACCCTCAGGAGGCTTTAAATGACAATTATCTGTTTTCTTCAAGGGAATAAACTTACTACTCTATCAGTCTCAGTTGGAATTAATTAAAAGCCATGCCAACTATATATGATAATGAACAATTTATGTCACATAATTCTTTCAATAAATACTTTTGAGTTCCTGGTGAGTGACTACATTCTGAAAGATTCCTCTCTTTAAATTGTATCATTTACTTTAAAATATTTTACTATTTCAGACTGGCCTTCCCCAATTATTCCGAATTAATTTTGTGGGTCTATGTAAGAAGTAATAAACTGATCTCATTTGATCTGTAATGAACCATAGCATGGAACACTTCAGTGCCAATTTATCCATCCAATAATTAATATTCCCATATGAAATGTCACACCTTTCCATCTTCCATGCTTTACTAAGAATTAGAGCAGCCAGATAACATGCAGATGCCCACATAAATCTGAATTTCAGACAAAAATGAATATATGTCCCAACTATTGCAGAGGGTATACTTTTACAACATTATTCATTATTTAACTGAAATTCAAATTTAGCTGGCATTGCTAAATCTGGTATTCTTGCTAAAGAATGCAAGCAGAAAGGAGATTTAAAACCTGAAATAATGGTACTACCTTTAAGTATGATTGTTAAACTTAAAGATTGCCAGGCCAGGCCATTCTCTTATGTTTATATGTATATTTAAAATTTATATATATATATTTATATATTATATATAGATATATATAATATATATATATTTATATATTATATATAGATATATATAATATATATATATTTATATATTATATATAGATATATTATATATCTCTATATATCTATAAATATATACAAATATATTATGTCTATATATATAGTATAGATATATGACATAAATATATTTTCTATAAATATATATGATAGAAATATATATATATTTAACTTGATCAACCAGTTATTTGCCATAACTGAAGAAAAGGCTGCCTGTGTTCCTTCGCTTTGTGGTTAGAGGAAACGTAGCTCAATCTGCAAATTCAGGAGAAGAATGTTGTTGCCTGGGATGCTAGTCAGGCTTAATTGATGTAATATCAAAGCCCCAATTCAAGCCTGCTGTCCTTCCAGGGGCCCTAAGCCCCACCCTGCTTTCCTACCTTCCTGGATCCTGTCTGTGCACAATTCCTCCATTGATTTCTCAGGCTTCACCTGGAGTTCTATCTGGGTAGAGCCGGCAGGATCAGATTAACACTTCAAACACAGAAATAGCTCCATACATAGACTGGTGAGTAAAGGCTATGAGATCAGTACTTAACCGTGACTTTTGCCTGTAATTTAGCTGTCAACTTCACTTCTGCGAGCTCAGGCTTAATGGCCATGTAACGCAAACCTCAGTGTTAGAAGAAATTAATTTGGCTTTGTGCCTGTTTCTGTAAATGGGAAAACAGAACTCCCTCTCTCTTTTCTGTGGTACACAATTTTGACTTTCATTCTGTAAATATCCAGTCATCTTTACTGTCTTTAAGGTGCCTTTACTTGGCCTCTAGTTCTGCCATGTACACCGGTGCAAGGGCCAAGGTAACTCAGTCATGAAAACTGCATACTGAACTGGGCAAGAAGAAAGCAAAGGGATCGTCTTCTGGGTTCTGATAGTACTGTCAACTGGGAAAACTGATAGGACCTAAGATAATGGGCCAGTCATTGCCCTTCTTCAGACAATTATGTGCATGTTTCCTCTTAAAATCTTCTATCTGGAAAAAAGGTATAAAACATTTTCTATTAAAATAACTCTCCTGGAAATGTCTGCATTGTCTTCTAGAAAGGGGACATCAGTTACTACCCAGTGGTACATTTCTATAGGAAGAAAGATTGATATTGGCTTACCTATAAGGCATAAGTCTCAATGATGACAATAATAAATTTGAAGGATTAGTTGGCTGGACCTGTTTCTATAGAATAACATTCATAGTTAAAGTTACAGAGTTATATTACAGAGGGGGGAAAGTGATTAAATAACACACATACACGCACAAGTATATCAAACTTGCTATTTGCATTAAGACAGTATTATTACGAAGAATAATTATAAAAAGGATCATTGATTACCAAAAATTGAGAATCATAAAAAGCAAAGTTTAGTGTGTGTATATATATATATATATATATATATATATGAATCAGATACTATCTCATAAAAAGTGAAGGATGAAGATTACAATATATTTAAAATATGCTTCATATTGTATAGATAATTTAATGCAGACTGAACCCTAGAATAATATATACTCTTATCCATATGAAAGACACATTATATAACCCAAAGATACACATGGCACTTTGCATAGATGTATGTGTGTATATTGAACAGTACGTTTTACTCTAAGGTAGGGGTTGGCAAATTACAGCTCATAGCTTGGATGTCTTTTTTTTGTAAATAAAGTTTTATTAGAACACAGACACATTCATTTGTTTCTGTATTATCTGTGGCTCCTTTCACACTACACAGTGGACGTGAGTAGTTCCAATAGTGATTATAAGGCCCACAAACATTTTTGGTAAAACACAAATATTTATCTGGTCTTTAAAAAAAAAGCTAAGACATGGTTATGGTATCTCTAACTATAAAAAAAGTAAAAAAAAAAACCTCATGTCTGTTTTAACAATTTCATAATGTGAAATTCAATTTAGCTCTTCAGTGTTGACAGAGCAACAGGGAAAAATGCCAGGTACTGAGTAAGATTTTAATGTGTGTGTAGATAAGTAGAAAAAAGAAAACTTTTCTGTATGTCCACTCCAATTTTCTTCTCTTTATAATTTTACTTATATTTTTCCCCCCTCATTTTTATTATTTTGTTTCTAGCTTCTCCTCACTTATCTCTGTTCTACCTTTTTCCACATTTTTCACACTTCCACCATTTTCCCACATATATTTAAATTTAAATTTAAATTTGGGATTCACATAAATCATAGGACTTTTTGCATGGAGGATGTATTTATCTGTATCCATATGAGCAGTGTTGAAAACTTTTCACCTCTGATGAACTAAAAAGATAAACTGAGTAAGGTGAATTAGCCTCTTGACAGTTTCCCCGATATTTGTTTGATGTTATGTAACAGCAAAGCAGGAAAAATACACTTGCAGTTCAATATACTTATAAGCTTTGGGGGTGACTCTGGTAATATTTCAGATGTTGGCGATTAAAAGACAAGTAAGATAGGTTCAGATCTCTTGTTGTTCTCTCTCGTACGTCTTGCACTTTCTTCTTAGCGGTTAGGATAACTTGTACTTTGTGTGTGCAAGTGTGTGTGTTTTAACTGGGTCTTGCTCTGGACTGTCATCTCCAGGGAGACAGGGGTGATGTACGCTGTGCTTATACTTTTATTCCCTGTGCCTAACATATCCTAGGTCCTCCAAGAATATTTACTGACTGACTTGGATGAATGACAGAAAGTTATTATATAATAATTGGAATGACAGGCTCATTCAAGTCTCAGTTAAGTAATTCTAGCAATAGTTTAAAGTTTAGAATTAAAGAGGATCAGACTGGAGACTGAGAGTTGGATCTTGTCATTTTCCGTGACAGAAGATTCAGAAAACTCTTTAAAGAAACATTAATTGAACATGCTTCATAGGCTAGATATTGTTTTCAGTCTTGGACAATCAAGACACAGTTCTTACAATTTAGGATGCCCATGAAATGTGTAATGAATTCTGATTAGAAAACTCAAAGGATTAAGTATTTCACAGAGAAGATGGCATTTAGAAGGGCATTGAGGGATGAATGGGAATCTGACTGGGAGAAAAAGTATTCTAGGTTGTGGGAGGAGGTAAAGCCAAAGAGGGGTGGAAGGAAATGCTTGCTGTCTTAGAGATTAGCTGGCAGGTGGTCTACTGTGAGAATAGCACTCAGGGAAAGTAATAGCTTAAACTACCACGAAAGGTGGCAACATGCTTAGTCGGACAAAAAGCAATAGGGGGGCACTGAAAGTTTTCCAGTGGATATAACATGATACATAGTTGGTGTATTTTAGAAAGATACGTTTGGTGGCTGTATCAGGAGTAGGCTGCAGGGAGGAAATCTGGTAAGAAGCTTGTGGTAATAGCTTCAAATAAAGACAGTAAAACACTGAACTAGTGAATTCACTATGGTGGAGGAGAGGAAGACAGAATACTGGGACACTCAGGAGAGAAGGATCGACAAATTTGGACATGGTTTGAGTGTTAGGGGTGAGCTGAAGGTAGCACCATTGGAAGAGTCCAATGCACTGGCACTTTCCAAATATGCAAGAGAGGATGGAACCTATTCAGGATGAAAGCTAGCAGGACCCCCTTTCGGCTGCGACCAACATGTGTAATGGGTTCAAGCACAGATCGGACGGTGTTGTTCGCTCAGAATGCACTTCAAGCTACAAATACTTCAAGATGAACCATTTTGGAGTCAGTGAGGGTCAGAGTCTGTGTGTTGTAATAATACTTGTCTTACTGCATTTAATATTGAGAAGTTGCAATGCTAGGAAGAGGAATCATGACAGCGAGAAAAAGAAAACTAAGTCTATTATTCAAATTGACAGTTATACCGTAAAATTAGCTGTTGAAGTCTTACAGTACCATCCTTCCTAAAGGCAGTGAGTTTGTAAAACAGAAATCTGAGTGAACTATAACCATTTTTGTTTTCCACACTTGTTGAACCAGGAACTTGATTAAGTGCAGTTCAATGGGGTTTACTTTTTTTTTTTTTAATATTTTTATTTATTAATTTGGTTGCACTGGGTCTTATTTATTTATTTATTTTTATATTTATTTTTGGCTGTGTCGGGTCTTCGTTTCTGTGCGAGGGCTTTCTCTAGTTGTGGCAAGCGGGGACCACTCTTCATCATCGCGGTGCACGGGCCCCTTCACTATCGCGGCCTCTCCTGTTGCGGAGCACGGGCTCCAGACGTGCAGGCTCAGTAGCTGTGGCTCACGGGCCCAGTTGCTCCGCGGCATGTGGGATCCTCCCAGACCAGGGCTCGAACCCGTGTCCCCTGCATTGGCAGGCAGATTCTCAACCACTGCGCCACGAGGGAAGCCCGGGTTTACTTTTTATAGTAAGTTGATAAACTGGTTATAGGCATATGAACTAAGATACCAAAACACTGATAGGATTCTCAATACAAACATCCATCTATTTTCTTTTTTCTTTTTTTTTTAGGGCTAATTTTTTTTATATAGGAGTATATTTGATTACAATACTGTGTTAAGTTTCAGGTGTACAGCAAAGTGATTTAATTATACATGCACATATATCTATTCTTTTTTAGATTATTTCCCATACAGGTTATTACAGAGTATTGAGTAGAGTTCCCTGTACTATACTTTCTAAAGTTATAGGGAAAAGATGTCCTGAACAAAATGCAGAGACAACTTAAATCATCATTTAAGTTGGTAATTGGAATGTGTTTCTTTAATAAATTCTTTAGTAGAACTGGGTGACAAATAGGATTTAAACTTCATTTCTTCAACCATCAAACAATCATAATAACACCAGATTGTAGAGGACAAGGAAAGAAAATAAAAGATAAGTGTTTACCTGATAGGATCCTAATATTTAGTTTTATAAATATGAGAGAAATTTGATCTTTCTTGTGTAGGAGAACAAAATAAGATATTTATGTAACTCATCAATTTGGGAGTATGAAAGGCATGAACCTAGAAATAAATGCTTCTCCAGCTCAGTCTGGTTCTTTGCCCCGCAATAGTTACCACCTTCCCCCATCCCCTCAGGTGTGCCTTGTAGTTCTCAACTACTTGCCTTGATCCCGCTTGCCATCCCAGCTTTGCCGGGATCTATTTGAGCAGCTCCCGTGTGCTTTTGTGCTTTTCCCCAGTCATGTAATCGGGATTCTGCATTGTTCCTGTCAATTCATGATAGGTGCTTTTCAACATCATGACAGTTTCTGGGGATAAAATGATGAATAAGACATGTCACAATCTATAAAGGGATAAAAATCAAACGTTAACAATAATATTGGATGATAATTACACCCAGTTATGTGCCCATTATAGAGATGGCAGAGGGAAGAGAGAGATTATGCCTGTGTTATGGGCGCTGGAAAGGCTTCATAGAGGAGGAAACATCAGGGCTGTGTTTTCAAAGGCTATTCCAAATTTTCAGATTCGACAGAAGGCAATGTGGGGAGATGGGGAGTAGGTATTCCAGGTGGAAGGACAAAACAAGGCATGAAAAAGTTAAAATATTTGGCACACTTTTTATAACTAGACATCTGTATCAGTTCTTCTTTCCATGTCCCTATTATAAGTCCCATTCTCCTCCAGAAGAATTGAGTTCTGCCCCTGAATATCAATCCTTTTTGATAGTAGCCATTAGAATTCCCTGATGCTGCCTTTCAGCCCCAGATCCTGATCTGAACGGCACCTGCCCCAAATCTCCTATTTCTGCATCTACTTTCTGTCTTGTATACTTATTCGCCTGAACCTGAGATACTGTGGTTGTGACTATTGAATACTGAGCTACGCCTCCATCTTAGATCAAGCTCTCTCTCCAAAAGAGAACTTTTAATTAAGGATTCAGGTGCAAGTGGTTTATAAAAGAGGGCTCCCTGGAGAGGCAAGTGAAGGGACAAAGCAGAAGAAGCCAAGCAATCTTCCTGTGATTTCAGGTGTAGCTCCAGACTCAACCTGATCCCACAGGGCGCTCTGGAGTATGAATTATATTTCAGAGATTGTCATATCTGGAGGCAAAGGTGTGGGGATTTTGTACCCTCCTAGGAATCAATCACTGACTAAGGTAGACCTCATATTTTGTGTATGTGGAGACCTAACCTACCAGGCACTTGCCGGTGAGGTAACTCCAGTAAACAAGGGTGAGCCTCTGAAAGTCATAGGTTCAGCTGCTTGCAGCATAGCAATCAGAAGATGGTGAATGCTAGGCAAGGGGGTAAGAAGGGATCTGGGGAGGTACTACAGCCTCTGAATCTTCCCCACGTTCATGCCTGTGATACCTAGTGGGCAGGGATGCTTCGGGTACCCGAATCTCTTTGGGCTTTTCCTTCCTCCTAGAATTAGCTGGGCTCCTCTGTACTGTAAAATGCCTGCATTCCTGCAAAGCTATAGACCTTTCAAAGACAACAAAAACGGAAGATGCTTTTCCTCCTTGGGAGGCTAGTAAAATTTCAGATGAGCAGAGAGCTTTTGGTTCATATCAAAATACAATTCCATGTTGAATACAGAATTTGAAACTTTACTATGCACAAAATAAAGGCAGGATTGATCTTCGGATTTAAAAAGCATAGGCTGTTTCCTGATCAGTATCCAAAAGCAGGATAACGTATTTCCAGGATATTTTGTATTCAGATTTATTATACTCCAAATTCAATCTTTCAGATTAGAAGGTTTATTCTTGCTACAGTATAAAAGCAAGTGTAGGAGACAAGGGTATACAGCTTAAGTAAATTTTTGCAACTTCAACCAGAATTTTAAAATATTTTAAGCCATGAGACTTATACTATATGATTAGTAATTAGAAGTAATGTAGAAAAAACATGTGCCTTTTTCTCTATTATTCTTATGTGAGGATTAGCCTAGTGATTTTCACTCCTCTCTTTCTCTTTCTCTGAAATATTTTAAAAAGCTCAAATTATGGGAATTATAAAAAATGTGCACTTGTACACCTCTATAAGAAAGACAAATAATAATGATGTATTCATGTGGCAGAAATTTGTTGAAATCAATGACTTTCAGGTCAAATTAGAAAGCTAGCTTTGATTCAGCCTTGTATCTAGCAGCCTGAATTGGTGTTCAGAATTACTAGCATGGCATAGTTACTGCTGTGAACCAAATGGGTTAACTTGTACTTACTATAGTTTAAATACATTCTATTTTTACTCTTATTTCTTGGAAAATTGGTAATTTATGTACAGTAATTCTTACCTAATGAGACTATTCAATTATCCAGTTTCCTGTCATTCTGGATAAATGGGCACTGGCTATATCTTTCTTTCCATCATACCATTTGTGGTGACGTCATACTCCAATTTTAAAGATAATTTTATTTATCACACCAGAATTGACCAATGCCTGGAAAGGTTACATCTGTAAAGTAAACATAAAACACTATGGAGCCAAGTGGAGCCCAAATGATTTGTTTACATTTAACATTGATTTTTTAAAACCTCATTTCCCTGTTTTGTTACAGATGGCAGTGGAAAAAACAATAGAATCTCCGAATGAAAAAACACCCAGATTACTATGTTGTAAAAACGGGTCCTTGACATTCTTCCTGTTTGTCTAGGGAGATGCTGACATCCCCTTTGTTACCTTTGCCTCTGGTGGTAGGAGTGCAGGTCATTCATGCCTTGATGCTTAGACGTTTCTTCAAACACAGAATGGTGGCAGATAAAAGGAAGTGACGTGTGGCGTTGGCATGGATGGCAACTGTCAATGCGAGCAGAGATTACACTATTTATACACATTTGTGACCACAGACGGTTGTCCTTCGTGTTCTAATTTTGATAACTTTATGCACATAGCAAGTAAACATTAGCATTTTCCTTTTTTCCTCAAATGTTCGTGGTACTACTGTGAGGACAATGCTGGCTTTTGACTTACCTTGTTATATTTGAATGATACCTAAGAAAAATACAGATGATTAGTCAGACATTTCATTACTCACCTTGGGAAGCTGATAGTTTTACAACCTTACCTTAGATAGTAGAGTATGAGCAAGTGTAGTCTTTCAAGAAATGTCTATGAAGTTTTATTTCATAATCTTGTTGAAATCATTTGTGGGTTGAGCTCGTCAAGTCGTACTTAAATGCCTTGTCAATTAAAAAAAAACAATCTTTAGTATGTTCTATTTATTAGATCTTTGTTTCGTCTTTGATGAAAAAGCTGTAAAAAGAAGAGGAATGATGCATTTTCCCAGTAGTTCTGAAAAATGTATAAAGATTCAAACTGAACAGGATTTGACAAAATATCAGATGCAAAATATCAGATGCATCCTTTTAGTAGACTCTAAATGTGGTGCATAGGAGATGTTCTTTTATCAGTTACTATAGATATGAGGCTGCATATTGACTTATCAATATATTTTCTTATTAAAGCTATATGTTTTATATATTTAAATACATGACATATTCTTAAAAGTGTTTATTGATATCAGGAGAGCAAGCATTTAAATTTGCCTACCAAGTGATACGTCGAAGTGAGTCCTTCTAGACCAGACTTCAGTTCCCAGTTACATTGGGAGTAACTTGAATTGCAAAAGCTCCATTTTAAATTGTTGAAATTATGATTCCCATAGAGACAGGGATTACTGATGGACTTTATGAGGCTTATTCAGTATCTCTTAAGAGGCACTTACCCTGGAAAGCTGTTAATAGCACAAGCTGTCATATCCAACTGGCAATTCATCGGGAATCCCCTTGGCTCAATCTGCAAAATATATCCAGAATCTGGCAACTTGTTACCATTTCTGCCCCCACTCTTCCAGGACACCATCACCTCTCACTTAGATTGTTGCCATAATCTCCTAACTGATTTCCCTGTTTCTACACTGCTCCCTCTAAGTGCATTCTCAATACAGCAGCAAGAGAAATCACTTGGAAACACAAGTCAGGTAATGTTTTTCTTCTGTTTAAATCCTGCGATTGCAGCCCACATCACTCTCAATGAAAGCTCAGATCATTACTACAGCTGTCACAGTTCTACATGACTTGCTTCCCTCTCCCCATCACCTCTTTGACCTCCTATCCCATGAACTCCACCTCTCCCCTTCCCTCTACTCCCTCTTCTCCAGCCCCACTGGCCTCCTCACTCTTCCTGCCTCAGAGCTGTTTCCTCTACCCCAGAAATCTCCATCAACTACTCTCTCACTTTTATCAATTCGTTGTGCAGTGGTTTTTTTTTTTTTTTATAACACATTTATTGGAGTGTAATTGTTTTACAATGGTGTGTTAGA
This sequence comes from Eschrichtius robustus, assembly GCF_028021215.1. NCBI lineage: Eukaryota > Metazoa > Chordata > Mammalia > Artiodactyla > Eschrichtiidae > Eschrichtius > Eschrichtius robustus. The sequence goes on from NC_090827.1 coordinate 10,441,731, forward strand.
TTCTGCTTTATAACAAAGTGAATCACATATGCATATACATATATCCCCATATCCCCTCCCTCTTGAGTCTCCCTACCATCCTCCCTATCCCACCCCTCTAGGTGGAAACAAAGCACCGAACTGATCTCCCTGTGCTATGTGTCTGCTTCCCACTAGCTATCTGTTTTACATTTGGTAGTGTATATATGTCCATGCCACTCCCTTACTTCGTCCCAGCTTACCCTTCCCCCTCCCCGTGTCCTCAAGTCCATTCTCTACGTCTGAGTCTTTATTCCTGTCCTGCCCCTAGGTTCTTCAGAACAATTTTTGTTTTTTAGATTCCATATATATGTGCTAGTATATGGTATTTGTTTTTTGCTTTCTGACTTACTTGACTCTGTATGACAGTCTCTAGGTCCATCCACCACACTACAAATAACTCAGTTTCATTTCTTTTTATGGTTGAGTAATATTCCATTGTATATATGTGCCACATCTTCTTTATCCATTCATCTGTCAGTGGACACTTAGGTTGCTTCCATGTCCTGTCTATTGTAAATAGAGCTGCAATGAACACTGTAGTACAAGTCTCTTTTTGAAATATAGTTTTCTCAGGGTATATGCACAGTAGTGGGATTGCTGGGTGATATGGTAGTTCTATTTTTAGTTTTTTAAGGAACCTCCATACTGTTCTCCATAGTGGCTGTATCAATTTACATTCCCACCAACAGTGCAAGAGGGCTCCCTTTTCTCCACACCCTCTCCAGCATTTATTGCTTGTAGATTTTTTGATGATGGCCATTCTGACTGGTGTGAGGTGATACTTCATTGTAGTTTTGATTTGCATTTCCCTAATGATTAGTATCATTTACTATCATTACTCTGAATTCTTTTTCAGCATCCTTTCATATGTTTGCTGGCAATCTGTATAACGTCTTTGGAGAAATGTCCATTTAGGTCTTCTGCCCATTTTTGGATTGGGTTGTTTGTGTTTTTGATTTTGAGCTGCATGAGTTGCTTGTATATTTTGGAGATTAATCAATCCTTTGTCAGTTGCTTCCTTTGCAAATATTTTCTCCCATTCTGAGGGTTGTCTTTTTGTCTTGTTTATGGTTTCCTTTGCTGTGCAAAAGCTTTTAAGTTTCATTAGTTCCCATTTGTTTATTTTTGTTTTTATTTCCATTTCTCTAGGCGGTGGATCAAAAAGGATCTTGCATTTATGTCATGGAGTGTTCTGCCTATGTGTTCCTCTAAGAGTTGTATAGTGTCTGGCCTTACAGTTAGGTCTTGAATCCATTTTGAGTTTATTTTGAGTGTATGAGTGTATGGTGTTAGGGAGTATTCTAATTTCCTTCTTTTATATGTAGCTGCCCAGTTTTCCCAGCACCACTTATTGAAGAGGCTGTCTTTTCTCCATTGTATATTCTTGCCTCCTTTATCAAAGATAAGGTGACCATATGTGCGTGGCTTTATCTCTGGGCTTTCTATCCTGTTCCATTGATCTATATTTCCCTTTTTATGGCTGTTAGCATTTGCCTTATGTATTGAGGTGCACCTATGTTGGGTGCATAAATATTTACAATTGTTATATCTTCTTCTTGGATTGATCCCTTGATCATTATGTAGTGGCCTTCTTTGTCTCTTGTAATCGTCTTTATTTTAAAGTTTATTTTGTCTGATATGAGAATTGCTACTCCAGCTTTCTTTTGATTTCCATTTTCATGCAATATCTTTTTCCATCCCCTCACTTTCAGTCTGTATGTGTCCCTAGGTCTGAAGTGGGTCTCTTGTAGACAGCATATATACGGGTCTTGTTTTTGTATCCATTCAGCTAGTCTATGTCTTTTGGTTGGAGCATTTAATCCATTTACATTTAATGTAGTTATTGGTATGTATGTTCCTATTACCATTTTCTTAATTGTTTTGGGTTTGTTATTGTAGTTCTTTTCCTTCTCTTGTGTTTCCTGCCTATAGAAGTTCCTTTAGCATTTGTTGTGAAGCTGGTTTAGTGGTGCTGAATTCTCTTAGTTTTTCCTTCTCTGTAAAGGTTTTAATTTCTCCGTCGAATCTGAATGAGATCCTTGCTGGCTAGAGTAATCTTGGTTTTAGGTTTTTCCCTTTTATCACTTTAAATATGTCCTGCCACTCCCTTCTGGCTTGCAGAATTTCTGCTGAAAGATCAGCTGTTAACCTTATGGGGATTCCCTTTTATGTTACTTGTTGTTTTTCCCTTGCTGCTTAATATTTTTTCTTTGTATTTAATTTTTGATAGTTTGATTAATATGTGTCTTGGCATGTTTCTCCTTTGATTTTTCCTGTATGGGACTCTCTGTGCTTCCTGGACTTGACTATTTCCTTTCTCGAATTAGTGAAGTTTTTAACTATAATCTCTTCAAATATTTTCTCAGTCACTTTCTTTTTCTCTTCTTCTTCTGGGCCCCCTATAATTCGAATGTTGGTGCGTTTAATGTTGTCCCAGAGGTCTCTGAGACTGTCCTCAATTGTTTTCATTCTTTTTTCTTTATTCTGCTCTGTGGTAGTTATTTCCACTATTTCATCTTCCAGGTTACTTATCTGTTCTTCTGCCTCAGTATTCTGCTGTTCATTCCTTTTAGAGAATTTTTAATTTCATTTATTGTGTTGTTCATCATTGTTTGTTTGCTCTTTAGTTCTTCTAGGTCCTTGTTAAGCATTTCTTGTATTTTCTCCATTCTATTTCCAAGACTTTGGATCATCTTTACTATCATTACTCTGAATTCTTTTTCAGGTAGACTGCCTGTATCCTCTTCCTTTGTTTGGTCTGATGGGTTTTTACCTTGCTTCTTCATCTGCTGTGTATTTCTCTGTCTTCTCATTTTGCTTAACTTCCTGCTTTTGGGGTCTCCTTTTCACAGGCTGCAGGTTCATATTTCCTGTTATTTTTGGTGTCTGCTCCCAGTGGGTAAGGTTGGTTCAGTGAGTTGTGTAGGCTTCTTGGTGGAGGGGACTGGTACCTGTGTTCTGGTGGATGAGGCTGGATCTTGTCTTTCTGGTGGGCAGGGCTGCATCCAGTGGTGTGTTTTGGGGTGTCTGTGAACCTATTATAATTTTAGGCAGCCTCTCTGCTAACGGGTGGGGTTGTGTTCCTGTCTTGCTAGATTTTTGGCATAGGCTGTCCAGAACTGCAGCTTGCTGGTCGTTGAGTGGAGCTGGGTCTTAGCGTTGAGAAAGAGATCTCTGGGGAACTCTTGCTGATTGATATTCTGAGGGGCTGGAAGTTCTCTGGTGGACCAATGTCCTGAAGTGGCTCTCCCACCTCAGAGGCTCAGGCCTGACACCTGGCTGGAGCACGAAGGCCCTGTCAGCCACATGGTCAGGTATATGGGGAGTTTCTTGCCTTTTGGGAAGTGTGAGATCTTCTGCCAGCGTTCAGTAGGTGTTCTGTAGGAGTTGTTCCACAGGTAGATGTATTTTTGATGTATTTGTGGGGAGGAAGGTGATCGCCAGGTCTTACTCCTCTGCCATCTTGAAGGTCTTCAGATACTTGTTGAATGAATGAATTAATCCATTGCTATTTTATGACAGTGGCAGAAAGAGTGGTTTGGGTCACCGTAACATGGGCTCCCACCTTCTGCTGAAATGTGTAGGTATCTTGGAGCAATAAATATCTCCTCCTACCTGTTCTAGGTCTAAAGCAGTTGATAAATAAAGCTGAGTTTCAGTGGTAAGAGGATAAAATATCACCTTATTACTGGAAGGACCAGTGAAAGAACATGCATATGTCTGTAGGCAAGTCAGTTACCTAATACTGAATTCCCAAATTAGGCACATGTATCTACAAAGCATTACTGGGCCATGGCAAATGTCTCACAACAGGAGCAAAATGAGTTGCCAGAGAAGCAGAGAATTCCTACTCCTCAGAGTAAGGAAAGAGGAAGGAAATGGGCTATTCATCCAGTTTCTCCTTCCAAATTAACAAATAACATGTTTTCCTTCTCTTGGAGGTGGGTGGGAGGTGGAGGAGCAGTGGAGGTGGATATAGAAGAATGTGTGGTGAGAGGATGGAGAGAGACCACAAGTGTTACTCTAATAAATATCTCTTCATATAGAAGAAAACATAAGGTATGGGGAAGAAGTATTCTCCCCTAATGATACCTATATTATTCCTCTCTTGAAATTGTTTTTTGGTTAAAAGTAATAGATTTAAGATATTTGGAATTGTTACTTATGCTTTCAGCAAACCCATAGAGAAAAAGAAAGGTCAGTATGCTTGTAATGGAAAGAATTGTTCAAAATATAAATCTGGGACCTAACCCATCAACTGTCACAGAAAAGTTAGAAGAAGGCTTGCTTTTAAAATAGGGATCCCTCAGTGGCCCCACAATCCTAGTAATATTGCCAGTGTTTTCAAATCACAGACCATGCCTTTGGGTTTTCTTCAAGGTAATGGGAAGCACATCATAAAGAAAACACAGATATATTTGGGTGTTTGTTATGTAACAAGCACAGGAGACATAATAGTGCACAAAATAAATATAGTTCTTGCCCTTACAGAATCTACTGGGGAAGGAGTATAAGTAGATGTAGAACGAAAATAAAGTCATCAATAGTACCAGACAAGTATGCATATTGAGGCTAAACGTGGGAAATAATCATTGTTTACAGAATGCTCCTCATGTTACAAGCACAGTAGCAAGTACAGGGGGGTATAAAAATAAGATACAGTCCTGCCCTTAAAAAAAAAGAGAATTTGAAATGGAAGAGATAGAAATAAGCAGAAAGTTAAAATAAATTTTTAAATGTACTGTATATATTGGCCTGCACATGGACCTATGGTGACCCCGAGAAAGAAAACTTAATTCAGGTTTAGGTTTCAAGAAGACTTCTTAGAGAGGTGAGTTTAAGCAGTAGCATAGAAATAACAGAGGAAAAAAGAAAGTGAATTAGAAGATAGATTTGAGATACTCACAATATAAAGTGATAAAGAGATGAAAACATGGAGTAAGAAAGCTAAGAAATAGGTAGGATAATGTGATCAATTTCTATGTATATTTAATTAGAGTAAAAGGAGAGAATAGAAAGAATTGAGGAAAGATAAAAGCTCAAGATTTTTCCAGGAGAAAGTGATTGGAGCCCTCAGATTTAAAAAAGTAATACGTTCTTGGATTGGTTCAGGATGGCAGAGTACAAGGACATGAGCTCATTCCCTCTTGCAAGAGCACTGGAATCACAACTAATTGCTGAACAATCATCAACAGGAAGACACTGGAACTCACCAAAAAAGATACTCCACGTTCAAAGACAAAGGAGAAGCTGCAATGAGATGGTAGGAAGGGTGCAATCACAATAAAATCAAATCCCATAACTGCTGAGTGGGTGACTCACAAACTGGAGAACAATTATACCACAGAAGTCCACCCACTGGAGTGAAGGTTCTGAGCCCCACCTCAAGCTTCCCAATCTGGGGGTCAGGCAATGGGAGGAGAAATTCCCAGAGAATCAGAATTTGAAAGCTAGTGGGATTTGATTGCAGGACTTCAACAGGACTGGGGGAAACAGAGACTCCACTCTTGAAGGGGACACACAAAGTAGTGTGTGCATCAGGACCCAGACCCCATAGGAGACTGAACCAGACCTACCTGCCAGTGTTGGAGTGTCTCCTGCAGAGGCAGGGGATGGCTGTGGCTCACCGCAGGGACAAGGACACTGGCAGCAGAAGTTCTGGGAAGTACTCCATGGTGTGAGCCCTCCCGGAGTCCGCTATTTGCCCCACCAAAGAGCCAGGTAGGCTCCAGTGCTGGGTCACCTCAGGCCAAACAAGCAACAGGGAGGGAACTCAGCCGCACCCATCAGCAGACAAGTGGATTAAAGTTTTACTGAACTCTGCCCACCAGAGCAACACCCAGCTCTACCCACCACCAGTCCCTCCCATCAGGAAGCTTGCACAAGCCTCTTAGATAGCCTCATCCACCAGAGGGCAGACAGCAGAAGCAAGAAGAACTACAGTCCTGCAGCCTGTGGAATGAAAACCACATTCACACAAAGACAGACAAAATGAAAAGACAGAGGACTATGTTCCAGATGAAGGAACAAGATAAAACCCCAGAAAAACAACTAAATGAAGTGGAGATAGGCAACCTTCCAGAAAAAGAATTCAGAATAATGACAGTGAAGATGATCCAAGACCTCGGAAAAAGAATGGAGGCAAAGACTGAGAAGATGCAAGAAAGGTTTAACAAAGACCTAGAAGAATTAAAGAACAAACAAACAGAGATGAACAATACAATAACTGAAATGAAAACTACACTAGAAGGAATCAATAGCAGAATAACTGAGGCAGAAGATCAGATAAGTGACCTGGAAGACAGAATGGTGGAATTCACTGCTGCAGACCAGAATAAAGAAAAAAGGAAGAAAAGAAATGAAGACAGCCTAAGAGACCTCTGGGACAACATTAAACGCACCAACATTCGCATTATAGGGGTCCAAGAAGGAGAAGAGAGAGAGAAAGGACCTGAGAAAATATTTGAAGAGATTACAGTCGAAAACTTCCCTAACACGGGAAAGGAAATAGCCACCAGGAAGCACAAAGAGTCCCCGGCAGGATAGCTAAAAGAGTCCAGGAAGCACAAAGAGTCCCCGGCAGGATAAACCCAAGGAGAAACATGCTGAGACACATAGTAATCAAATTGACAAACATTAAAGACAAATTATTAAAATCAACAAGGGAAAAAGGACAAATAACATACAAGGGAACTCCCATAAGGTTAACAGCTTATTTCTCAGCAGAAACTCTACAAGCCAGAAGGGAGTGGCACGATATATTTAAAGTGATGAAAGGGAAGAACCTACAATGAAGATTACTCTACTCAGCAAGGATCTCATTCAGAAATCAAAAGCTTTACAGACAAGCAAAAGCTAAGAGAATTCAGCACCACCAAACCAGCTCTACAACAAATGCTAAAGGAAGTTCTCTAAGTAGGAAACACAAGAGAAGAAAAGGACCTACAAAAACAAACCCAAGACAATTAAGAAAATGGTAATAGGAACATACATACCGATAATCACCTTAAATGTGAATGGATTAAATGCCCCAAACAAAAGATACGGACTGGCTGAATGGATACAGAAACAAGACCCATATATATGCTGTCTACAAGAGACCCACTTCAGACCTAGGGACACATACAGACTGAAAGTGAGGGGGTGGAAAAAGATATTCCATGCAAATGGAAATCAAAAGAAAGCTGGAGTAGCAATACTCATATCAGATAAAAAAACTTTAAAATAAAAAATGTTACAAGAGACAAGGAAGGACACTACAGAATCGTCAAGGGAACAATCCAAGAAGAAGATATAACAATTACAAATACATGTGCACCCAACATAGGAGCACTTCAGTACATAAGACAAATGCTAACAGCTATAAAAGAGGAAATCGACAGTATCACAGTAATAGTGGGGGACTTTAATACCTCACTTACACCAATGGACAGATCATCCAGACAGAAAATTAATGAGGAATCACAAGCTTTAGATGACATAGTAGGCCAGATACATTTAATTGATATTTATAGGACATTCCACCCAAAACCAGCAGATTACACTTTCTCCTCAAGTACACACAGAACATTCTCCAGGATAGATCACATCTTGGGTCACACATCAAGCCTCGGTAAATTTAAGAAAATTGAAATCATATCAAGCCTCTTTTCAGACCACAACACTATGAGATTAGAAATCAAATGCAGGGCAAAAAACGTAGAAAACACAAAGACATGGAGGCTAAACAATACGTTACTAAATAACCAAGAGATCACAGAAGAAATCAAAGAGGAAATCAAAAAATACCTAGAGACAAATGACAACGAAAACACGATGATCCAAAACCTATGGGATGCAGCAAAAGCAGTTCTAAGAGGGAAGTTTATAGCTACACAGTCCTACCTTAAGAAACAGGAAAAATCTCAAATAAACAATCTAACCTTACACCTAAAGGAACTAGAGAAAGAAGAACAAACAAAACCCAAAGTTAGTAGAAGGAAAGAAATCATAATCATCAGAGCAGAAATAAATGAAATAGAAACAAAGGAAACAATAGCAATGATCAATAAAACTAAAAGCTGGTCCTTTGAGAAGATAAACAAAATTGATAAACCTTTAGCTAGACTCATGAAGAAAATGAGGGAGATGACTCAAATCAATAAAATTAGAAATGAAAAAGAAATGGCAACGGACACTGCAGAAATACAATGCATCATAAGAGACTACTACAAGCAACTATATGCCAATAAAATGGACAACCTGGAAGAAATGGACAAATTCTTAGAAATATATAATCTTCCAGGACTGAACCAGGAAGAAATATATAATATGAACAGACCAATCACAAGTAATGAAATTGAAACTGTGATAAAAAAATCTTCCAACAAACAAAAGTCCAGAACCAGCTGGCTTCACAGGTGAATTCTATCAAACATTTAGAGAAGAGCTAACACCCATCCTTCTCAAACCCTTCCAAAAAATCACAGAGGAAGGAACACTCGCAAACTTATTCTACGAGACCACCATCACCCTGATACCAAAACCAGACAGAGATACTACAAAAAAAGAAAATTACAGACCAATATCAGTGATGAACATAGATGGAAAAATCCTCAACATAATACTAGCAAACAGAATCCAATAACACATTAAAAGTATCATAGGGCTTCCCTGGTGGCGCAGTGGTTGAGAATCTGCCTGCCAATGCAGGGGACATGGGTTCGAGCCTTGGTCTGGGAGGATCCCACATGCCGCGGAGCGACTAGGCCCGTGATCCACAGTTGTTGAGCCTGCGCGTCTGGAGCCTGTGTTCCGCAACAAGAGAGGCCGCGATAGTGAGAAGGCCCGTGCACCGCAATGAAGAGTGGCCCCCACTTGCCGCAACTAGAGAAAGCCCTCACACAGAAACGAAGACCCAACACAGCCATAAATAAATAAATAAATAAATAAAATTTAAGAAAAAATAAGAATAAAAACAAATAAAAATAAAGCAAATAATTAAAAACAAAAAGTATCATACACCATGATCATGTGGGATTTATCCCAGGGATGCAAGGATTCTTCAATATATGCAAATCAATCAATGTGATATACCATATTAACAAATTGAAGGAGAAAAACCATATGATCACCTCAATAGATGCAGAAAAAGCTTTTGACAAAATTCAACACCCATTTATGATAAAAACTCTCCAGAAAGTAGGCACAGAGGGAACCTACCTCAACATAATAAAGGCCATATATGACAAACCCACAGCAAACATCATTCTCAATGGTGAAAAATTGAAAGCATTTCCTCTAAGATCAGGAACAAGTCAAGGATGTCCACTCTTGCCACTATTATTCAACATAGTTTTGGAAATCCTAGCCACAGCAATCAGAGAAGAAAAAGAAATAAAAGGAATCCAAATTGGAAAAGAAGAAGTAAAACTGTCAGTATTTGCACATGACATGATACTATACATAGATATCCGAAACATACCAACAAAAAACTTGTAGAGCTAATCAATGAATTGGGTAAACTTGCAGGACACAAAATTAATGCACAGAAATCTTTTGCATCCTTATACACTAACAACCAAAGATCAGAAAGAGAAATTAAGGAAACAATCCTATTCACCATTGCACAAAAAGAATAAAATACCTAGTAATAAACCTACCTAAGAAGGTAAAAGACCTGTACTCAGAAAACTGTAAGACACTTATGAAAGAAATCAAAGATGACACAAACAAATGTAGAGATATACCATGTTCTTGGATTGGAAGAAACAATATTGTGAAAGTGACTATACTACCGAAAGCAATCTACAGATTCAATGCAATCCCTATGAAATTACCAATGGCATTTTTTACAGAGCTAGAACAAAATATCTTAAAATTTGTATGGAGACACAGAAGACCCTGAATAGTCGAAGCAATCTTGAGGGAAAAAAAGTGAGCTGGAGGAATCAGACTTGCTGACTTCAGACTGTACTACAAAGCTACAGTAATCAAGACAATATGGTACTGGCACAAAAACAGAAATATAGATCAATAAGGATAGAAAGCCTAGAGATAAACCCATGCACATATGGTCAGCTAATCTATGAGAAAGGAAGCAAGGATATGCATTGGAGAAAAGACAGTCTCTTCAGTAAGTGGTGCTGGGAAAATTGGACAGCTACATGTAAAAGAATGAAATTAGAACACCCCCTAACACCATACACAAAAATAAACTCAAAATGGATTAAAGACCTAAATGTAAGCCTGGACACTATAAAACTCTTAGAGGAAAACATAGGAAGAACATTCCTTGACATAAATCACAGCAAGATCTTTTTTGATCCACCTCCTAGACTAATGGAAATAAAAACAAAAATAAACAAATGGGACCTAATGAAACTTAAAAGCTTTTGCATAGCAAAGGAAACCATAAACAAGACGAAAAGACAACCCTCAGAATGGGAGGGACAAAATATTTGCAAACGAATCAACAGACAAAGGATTAATCTCCAAAATATACAAACAGCTCATGCAGCTCAATATTAAAAAAACAAACAACCCAATCCAAAAGTGGGCAGAAGACCTAAATAGACTTTTCTCCAAAGAAGACATACAGGTGGCCAAGAGGCATATGAAAGGATGCTCAACATCACTAATCATTAGAGAAATGCAAAGCAAAAGTACAATGAGGTAACACCTCACACCGGTTAGAATGGGCATCTTCAGAAAATCTCCAAACAACAAATGCTGGAGAGGGTGTGGAGAAAGGGGAACCCTCTTGCACTGTTGGTGGGAATGTAAATCGATACAGCCATTTTGGAGAACAGTATGGAGGTTCCTTAAAAAACTAAAAATAGAACTACCATATCACCCAGCAATCCCACCACTGGGCGTATACCCAGAGAAAACCATAATTCAAAACACACATGCACCCCAATGTTCATTGCAGCAGTATTTACAATAGCCAGGTCATGGAAGCAACCTAAATGCCCATTGACAGATGAATGGATAAAGAAGTTGTGGTATATATATATGCAATGGAATATTACTCAGCCATAAAAAGGAACAAAATTGGGTCATTTGTAGAGACATGGGTGGACCTAGAGACTGTCCTACAGAGTGAAGTAAGTCAGAAAGAGAAAAACAAATACCGTATATTAACGCATATATGTGGAATCTAGAAAAATGGTACAGGTGAACCAGTTTGCAAGGCAGAAATAGAGACACAGATGTAGAGAACACACATATGGACACCAAAGGGGGAAAGCTGGGGGAGGGATGGTGGTGGGATGAATTGGGAGATTGGGATTGACATATATACACTAATATGTATGAAATAGACAAGTAATAAGAACCTGCTGTATAAAAAAAAAGTCAAAAATAATTAATGCTTCTAGTCAGTAAAACTAAAAACAAATCACATACGTGGAGTGAAACTGCAGAAGAATAAGGAAAAACTGAAAATTGGAAAACCACCAAGTAGAGAAGAAAATGGGTTTTTTACCAAGGAATAACAACTGAATAGCAATGATATATGCTCGAAAACATAAGAATCTTCAAAGGAGCGTGGAAAAATAACTGTCAGGATAGAATTCTGTTTTCAGAGAAGTTATATTCACAAGGGAGAATGAAATAAAGCCACTTTAAGAAATAGAAAGACCAAGTGTTTATCACCCACAGACTTTTGAAGAAAGTACTCTAAACGATGAAATTCAACACAGAAGAAAAGAGCGGGTGCAAAAATCAGTGGTAACCAAAAGAGCAAGGACAAACTGGAAGTTTATGTGTGAAGATCTGGGGGAAGAGAGAAATGGAGAGGGACACAGGGGAGAGGTAAGTAGAGGCCTGTGATGGGCCGCTCTTGTCTTTCCTAGGGATTTGGGCTTCATCTGGCGGTTCAGGGAATGAGGGAAGGGTCTTAGCAAGGTGGTGACGTGGTTAGATGTGCTTTCGTAAGATCACTGGCAGGAGGGTCGAGAATGTTGGAGGGCAACAAGGCTCATGCCATGAGGCCGGTTAGAGCTTGTGGGTGTAATTTAGATAAGAAGTGATTTGGGCTCGAATGAAGATGAGACATGGAGGAAAGCAGGCAGATTCTGGAACTATTAAAGAGATGGAGTCCCAGGACTCAGTAATGACTCCTTATTAGGAGAAAGAGAGGAAACATCAAGGATGGAACGGTCTTGTTAGGGCAGTTTCAGTGGAGTCCAACTGCAGTGGAGGAGCCATGGGCTGTGACAGTGGAAGCCCTGATAACCCTGTAAGAACCATCAGTGAATAGGTGGTGAGGCTTGGAACTTAGTCCTAAAGTTAGAAGAGTTGCCAGAGGAAGACCAGAGTGAAGAAGGATTTTAGGGTGGTAGCCTTATTAGCAAGTTTACATGCTAATGAGTGGAGAACAAAGAAGAAGGCAAAGCTTGGAGGTAGAGAGAGGATAAGAGATGCCTGATAGAATAAGGGCCTGGGGAGGTAAGACGTAGAGTCATATGCAAGGAAGGATAGGGAAAGAGGCAGATGTAAGAAACTCACAACTCTCTCCTTCTTTGAAAGTAGCATCAGAGCAGTGATGAACAAATGATGAGCGAATTAGTGAATGAGTGCCTGAAAAGATGGGTAAATTATGGACACACACAGGCAGGCCCCAAACAGCATTAACACTAACAAATGCGAGCCTGTTGTCAAGATAGGTACGGTAGACCTCTAGTGGCCAAAAAGAAACTCCAGAAATCTAATGGCTGAGAACAAAATTGGAATAAAATGGCTAGGGAAAATTTATTTACAAAAGAACAAATAGATAAAAACATTGCTCTACAATGCTGTTGGTTCTGTTGTGCGTAATTTTTGCTGTGTTCAGTTCTTATCAATAGGGTTTAATGGCATACGCCTTATGAATTTGCTTTTATAATTAAGTACTTAGAGTGACTGGCTTATGGAAATGAAGCCAGTAATCTTTTAATTATGATTAAAACTTTTAAAAAAACCTGCAGGAGGGGACTAATTACTTGTGTGTGGAATTTCATGTACAAGCTAGGTAAGATAAAACTATTCATTTTCAAATAGAGAAAAGGGGAAAGAGACAATTATAAACAAATGAGCCATTGATTGCCAAAGTCACAAATATGACGAAAAAAGTGAATTTAAAAACAGCAACAGCAACAAGGTTTTTTAAAAAATTGAGTAAAAATATAAAACTGTAAAAGCAAGGATAAAAATCTATTTGAATCCTTAAAAATTAATAATAATATCCTAATGTAAAATTACTTTGATTAAGCTTAAGGAAGAATCAGGAAAGTACCTTATGACTTCTTAGGCATACTTCAGCTTTTCCATTACAGTACTTTTAATCAACAACATACAGTGTCTTAGGTAGGTGAAAATAAATCCATTTAAGAGTAGAATTGTTTTGGGTAATTGTAAGCAGCTGGTGAGGGGTAGTGTGAGAGATAAGGAGATATTGGATATGGGAACATATATGAGGAAACTTGTCTAATCCACCTTTGCAGAATATAAAAACCCAAGTTAGCAGAATTGAAAGCAGCTCAGTTCTCTGGGATTTCTTGTTTGATTCTGAATCCTTTTTAATGTTCAATTCAATACTACTGTATTTGAGAATAACATTATTAATAATGTCATAATGATCTCTACACTATTTTAAGGTACCATATACAGTGTTGACATTCTTTATTGACTGTGAGCTACCTGAGATTTAGTCATCAGACAGCACTGTATTTTTAAGTAAGTTTTGAATTTGACAGGAATAGAAGCAGTAATCTGGAAGCAAGTAAAAATGATTTCCAAGCAATACTTAAGCACCTGTAGTAAAAATATCTCTTAAAAGTACAGTCATACACCCAAAGAAGGAATGATTATCTCTGGATTTTTTTTTAAATAGGTGGTTTTATTCTGTTTTTCTTCTGTCGCGTGTGTGTGTCCAAAGTTCTCTGCATGGTGCATGCAAGCGTGCATTACATTTGTCATTTTCCTTCTTTTTTCTCCCAGCTTTATTGAGGTATAATTGACAAATAAAAATTGTATATATGTCAATCCCAATCGCCCAATTCAGCACACCACCATCCCCACCCCACCGCGGTTTTCCCCCCTTGGTGTCCATACGTTTGTTCTCTACATCTGTGTCTCAACTTCTGCCCTGCAAACCGGTTCATCTGTACCATTTTTCTAGGGATTGGGATTGACATGTATACACTAATGTGTATAAAATTGATGACTGATTAAAAAAATAAAAAATTGTATATACTTAAAGGGTACAACACAATAATTGTGAAATGATTACCAAAATCAAGCTAATTACACATCTGTCGCTTCATATACTTACCTTTTTCTGTGTAAGGACACTTAAGATCTATTCTGTCAGCAAATTTCAAGTGTAAAATGCGTTGTTATGAACTACAGTCACCACGCTGTATATTAGACCCCCCAGAACTTATTCATCTTATAAATGAAAGTTTGTACCCTTTGACCTGCATCTTGCCATTTCCCGACCTCTCCCCTACCCACAACGTTGCAGCAATTCTACTCTCTACTCCTATGAGTTTGACTTTTTTAGATTTCACATATAAGTGAGATCATACATTATTTATCTTTCTGTGTCTGGCTTATTTCATTTACCGTAATGTCCTCCAGGTTCATCTGTGATGTTGCAATGGCAAGATTTTCTTCTTTTTTAATGCTAATAATATTCATTCATATGTATATATCTCACATTTTCTTTGTCCATTCATCCACTGACAGACACTTAGGTTTTTTCCATATCTTGGCTATTGTGAATAACGCTGCAAAAACATGGCAGTGCTGATGTCTCTTTGAGATACTGATTTTATTTCTTTTGGATATATACCCAGGAGTAGGATTATTGGATCATACGGTAGTTTTATTTTTAATTTTTTTGAAGAACCTGCATACTGTTTTCTAGTGGCTGCACCAGTTTATATTCCCACCAACAGTGCACGAGGATTCCCTTTTCTCCACACCTTTGCCAACACTTGTTATCTCTTGTCTCTTTAGCCATTCTGGCAGCTGTGAGATGATATCTCACTGTGGTTTTGATTTCAGTTTCCCTGATGATTAGTGATGTTGAACACCTTTTCATGTAGCTTTTGGCCATTTGTAGGTCTTCTTTGGAAAAATGTCTATTGACATTTATTGAGGTCCTTTGCCCATTTTTTAATTGGGTTATATGTGTGTGTGTGTTTTGTTTTGTTTTGCTACTGGGTTGTATGAGTTCCTTATATATTTTGGATATTAACCCCTTATCAGATATGATTTGCAAATATTTTCTCCCATTCCATAGATTGCCTTCTCATTTTGTTGTTTCATTTTCTGTGCACAAGCTTTTTAGTTCAATATAGCCCCATGTGTTTATTTTTGCTTTTGTTGCCTTGCTTTTGGAACATTTCCAAAAAGACATCGCCAAGGCCAGTGTCATAGAGATTTTTTCCTGTGTTTTCTTTTAGGAGTTTTATGGTTCAGATATCATATTTAAGTCTTTAACCCATTTTGAGTTAATTTTTGTGTATAGTGTAAGATAAGGATCCAGTGTCATTCTTTTGCATGTGGATATCCAGTTTTCCCAACACTGTTTTATTGAATAAACTATCCTTCCCCCATTGTGTGTTCTTGGCACTCTTGTCAAAGATTAGTTGACTGTATATGAATGGATTTATTTCTGGGCTTGTGATTCTATTCCATTAGTCTATGTATCTGCTTTTATGCCAGTACTGTACTGTTTCAATTATAATAGCCTTGTAATGTAGTTTGGAAACATGAAATGTGATGGCTCCACATCTATCATTTTCTGAATGTGATTTTAAAAGGTTCAATGTCCTTTTTTGACTAGAAACCATAGTAGGGCCACTACAGAAGCTATTGTGTCTTTGTGGGCAAGTCTGCAGCATCTCTTAATATTCTGAGAACTGTCCAGAACCGACCTACATGCAACTCCAGACAACAGTACAAGTTCTCTGGAACAATGTGATGATGTCAGCCTTTTATTAATAATTTTTGCAATTAGGGAAAAGTTAGAGGAAAGTAGGAAATTCCAAGGATAGCTATTGATTAGTTTAAGACTTCACAGTGCGTAACTGTGAATACCAGGACGAGGGAACACAGGAAGGGCCTGGAGAAAGTTTCATATTTGATTCAACAGATTCCTAACCTTAGGAAAGTCAGACACTTGCAAGCAAATATCTGTCTCAGTATGCAGCCATATTCATGCCTGGAGATAGGATGCTCTGGTCCTGTTTCTCAATAATGCCCTTTATTTGGCAACGCTTAGTTTCCTGGACCTGCGACCTTCACTTGTGCTCTTGGTTTTTGTCCTCTTCTCACTTCATCCCATTCTCCCTCCTTTTTTTCTTTCTTTTCCCTTCTCTTTGTCCCTTAATAATTATGTGCTATGCCCAAAATAAGAGCAGATGGTGAGTTCAGATTTGTAACTACTCCCAGACGTGAGATATCTTTGTGTTGTTTATTTAGCCAACTCTTAATCTATTCATTTCACAAGCATTTGTTTGCTAATAAATGTTAACATGTAACTATTGTTATAGAGAGGGAATGCTTAGTAAATAGTAATTAAAAAAAGAAAAGAAAGGGAAATTCAGACACAGTCTCTACCTTCAAGAAATTTACAGTCTAGTGGAAAGGACTGATAATAATCACAAGTAATCACCCCCAAATAGTTTTTATTGCAAATTGGTATGAGTGTTATGACAGAACAGCACAAGTAAATGAATGAGGGTGAGGGTTCCAAGAAAGGATTCCCTGAGGATGTGACATTTAACCTGATACCTAAAGTAAGGATTCACAACCGGGGCAATTTTGACAACGTCTGAAGGCATTTTTGGTTGTCATAATTGGGACAGGGAGGGTTTATATTTTCTGATCATTTTGTGTGAGTTTGGTTTATGTCTATAACAGGGATATTTTCAAAATAAAAGAGAATCTATTCTAAAAAAAGAAATAGGTGAGGGAGATTAAGAGGTACAAACTTCCGATTGCAAAATCAATGAGTCACGGGTATGAAATGTGCTGTGTGGGGAATTACAGTCAATAGCTATGTAATATCTTTGCATGGTGACAGATGGTAACTAGACTTATCGTGGTGATCATGTTGGAAATTTATAGAAATATTGAATCGCTATGTTGTGTAACAGTAACTAACAGTGTTGTAGGTCAATTATGCGTCAAAAGCAAACAAACAAACTCGGAAAAAGATCAGATTTGTGGTACCAGAGGTGGGGGTGATGGCGTAAAGGGGAACTGGATGAAGGCAGAATAAAAAAAGAATCATTTTGGAACCCCATGATGTATATTGTCCTGGATATCCCCATGCATTGACTAGGCTTCAACTGTTTCAGGGTGATTGTAGATAGCACCTAACACAGAGAAGTCATCGTTCAGCTTTGAATGTTACATTAGACATTTTTTTGAGCACCCAGTAGAACAGTTGCCTTGAATACCAGAGTTTCAAAAGAAAGAAAAGTTTTTCTTGGAATTCTGACACTTCCCTTTCACATATCAAGGTACCTACATATGACTCAGGTCATAGTGTTTTATACTATAAGACATTCAG
This sequence comes from Eschrichtius robustus, assembly GCF_028021215.1. Classification (NCBI taxonomy): domain Eukaryota; kingdom Metazoa; phylum Chordata; class Mammalia; order Artiodactyla; family Eschrichtiidae; genus Eschrichtius; species Eschrichtius robustus. The sequence continues at coordinate 10,459,303 of NC_090827.1, forward strand.
TAGATTGAAGGAAGGTTCTGATATCAGGGCAGTTCCCATCAGACAGGAAGAGGTAGAAAGTGCTTCTTGTGCTTCAGGGAAGGAACCAAGGGAACGAGAGAAAGAGGAAAGCAAAGCAAAGCAATCTGATTTGGATGTCCTTGCATTGTCCTTGGTAGGGCTGGGAGGGCATCTGAAGCACTGAAATAATTTTGAGGGAATCCGAGAATCAGAAGCTTCTTCTGCATTTCTCATAGGTTCTGTCTGCTCTGTCCTCCTTTCTAGGTTGTTGCCCTTGTCCCTCAGGCTAGCCAAATGGCTGAATCTGCTGTCATATTCAAACACCACACCATCCAGACCAAGAGAGAATGTCTTTATATTCCAGCAAGTGTTCCAAGATCCATTCTGATGAGACAGGCTTAGGTCACACCACTGAACCAATCAGCATGATCACCTGATACTAGGAGGGGAATAAAATGTGTTAATCACTTAGTTATTGTTACATCCACCACTGGACTCCAGGAGAGGAGTTGGCTTCCCTACAGCTATGTGGATCCCAAATGGAAATCAGGCACTACTAAAAAAGGGACATGGATTCTGGAGACAAACACAGATGCCCACTTTAGCCTACTCCTTAGGCCACCCAATAGCCAGACATACTCTTCTTTCAACACGTGGTTTAAAACATGGCCAAGCTTACATAGAACAAGCACACACCTCATACACAGACCTTATAAATGTGCACGTCACCTCAGAAAACACAATCCAAAGATTGATTCGGTTACTGAATCCAGATTCTAAGAGCTCTGATAAAAATCAAAACCATATATAATCACACAGCTTATGGGCTACATTACCATGCTCTGTGTTTGACCGATTGCATAATTCCCAGAGAGTCTTGCCTATAAGATGAAGTGACAAATAACTTTTCTCAGCTTGCCCTCACAGGGTGTCTCAATAGATCACTAAACTAGGATCATTAGACTGTTTATTCTTCAAGGCTTGCTTTAAAACTTTTCTCTTGCTGGGTCCACCAACCCTAAACTGTTACATAATAAACTTGGCCCAATCTTCAACTGCCTCTCACGTGGAAATATCCCCAGATATAGTAAATCAGAACAAAGCCCTAACCTTTGACCTTGTTATTCTGAAATGCTACTAATTTTGCATCAGTGGTTTCCTTTACAGTGGTAAGCAGTAAACTTGACTTTGTTTTAGCAACAAGTTATTTTGGAGAGCTCTTCAGAGAGTGAGCAGTTGACCCTGGGTGAGGTGCATTCCTTTTCCTGGGTCCAAATATAGTTTCTCATGATTCACTAATTTATGGCTAAATGGATACTTATTTAGATGGAGTGCATATAAGAATACAATGGTGCAGAAATAAAAGAGTGACTAAAGTGAAAACTTCCATTTGGAAAAGAGGAAACATCACATAGGGATGACTGGTCCCGATATCCATGATATGACAGGACTCCCTCACTTGAGAGTTCCTTAGTTTGCCAATCTGCTCACCTCTGGTTTGGTTATGGCAGGATGTTTCTTTTCTACTGTCCTTCACAGCCATCTCTGAGACGGGCACTGAGTATGTCACCCCTTTCCCTTTACTGCTTAGAGGCTCATTTCCTATTAGTTAAGGAGCTTAGAGTTGATATTCAGGGCCTAAGAAATCACAGGCTGGGAGCTTATTTGGCAATAAAGCTTCAATAAAAGTATAGAGGCTTCCAGGCTATTTGTTTCATAGGCCAGCAGCCAAAGACAGAGACCCCGATGAGTTGAAGTCTTGAAGTTCAATTCTAGCCACCAGAGTTTCTTTGGTAATGAGCCTCCACTTCCCTGCTTTGCTCACTCCTCTACTGCTGTGGTTCTCAAAGTGTGGTTCCTAGGCCAGCAGCAGCAGCACCTGAGAACTGGTTAGAGATGCCAATTCTTAGGTGCAGACCTATTCAGAACCTCTGGGGCTGGGGCCCAGCAATCTGTGGTGGAATAAGCACTGGAGGTGAGATAAAGTTTGAGACCACAGCTTTAAGTGATGTCATTTGGGGGCAATTTGGAACAATAAGCTGGGGCCTGAAAATGCCATTAAAATTGTCTCTCCCTGCAGGCTTTACGTGAGGGCTTCTTCTCAAGTGGAGCCATGACCCTTTTCCTTTTCTTATTAGTAGGAGCTCATTAGCAGAGGCCTGGATGGGGGTTAGGGAACAGCAGCGTTTTCCTGAGCCACAAAGATAACTGCTCTTCTAATCTTTCAGGGTTCCAGGTACTAGACTCTCTGGCAACTGAATAGACATCAAGGGTAGTGTTTCTCTAGGCAAGGTCTTATTTTCTTCCTTCTGCTTTCCGATGGCAGTATCAAAACTATCATACCTCTTTTGTGTAGGAATTTATTGAAGGCCACTAAAAATAGTCAACACACTCTAACATCCTAATTTTTCCTCCGAAGTCCCTTCGTTCAAAAGCTTCAATATGTACATGATCTGGTTCTCCAGGGTACAGATGGACAAAAATGATTATTTCCATTACCATGTATTAATAACTACAGTCTTCCAACCACCGAATAGATGTGTCCCATTGGTCTCCACCCAACCTCCTTGGCTCAACTAAGACCACATTTTAGAGTCTCTTAATGTTAACCTTACTCTCAGTCCCAATTTCTGTATCAAGGATCTGAATTACAAACAACAGAAACCAAGTACGGTTGTCTTACAAGGAAAAAATTGTGGAAAAAGAAAGAGGGTTTATTGAAATGAAATGGTACCCCACAGATTCACCTGGGGGCTGGGGGATGAGAGAGGGTGAATGGGCAGGACTAGGGTGATGAAGGTGAATCAGTGGGAAGAAGAGCCACTGCAGGGTGGATCAGGTCAAGGTGCCACTACCAGCATTGCTGCCGCCGAGCCATGGCTGCTGAGATGACCTAACATCTTAACCATCAGGACGTGTTCTTATGTCAGACACCCGAAGTCTCAGTGCCAGGGTGAGCTTAGAGTTGAGCTATGTGGCTCAATGTAACTCATATGCCAACTGATCCCTGACCAGTAGGAGAGGATAAAGGAGGATCTGGGCCCTCTCATCTTCCATAATGGTTGGTGGACCCCAGAGATCGTAAGATGGTAAGAATGATATGAAGGAGGAGAATGAATGCTGGGGGGAGGGGTTGGGAGGTGAAAATAATGGTTGCCTCTGGGGCCTGAAGTGGGGGTATCGCACTGCCCTAAAGAGTCCACATGGGAGTTCAGTGACTTTATGAAGTGTTGACACTTAGAACAGGGCCTGGCACATAGTGAGCACTAGGTAAATGTCCCTGCTTGCTGTTTGATGCTTTTTTCCAAGGCATCGTTATTGCCTTGATCATATGTAAAATTAAAAAAGAATGATTCCACCTTACCCCACCCCTCAAAAAAGTAGAGGAAGTAAAGAAAAAAAGGCAAAAAAAAATTTATATCCTGCCTTTCCATTGAGTAATGTAACATCAGTAGTATCCTGTGTTCATAAATATTGTTTACAATTTAAAATGTTTTTCAATATCAGGATTGCATATTCATAATTCTATTGTGATATCTTGGCGTGGAGGCCTGATATAGTCATCATTAGTTAGTATAAAATATCAGCAATCAGAAACAGAAAATGATCAGAAATCTTTTCTGTCTTTTATTTCTGTGGAATAAAATCGGCAAGTGATATCATATCAAAGAATTATTTTTTAAAATGCCGTGTTTGGGGAGGTTTATTTCGATATCAAATATTTCTATTTCATTATTTTGTTTATCTGCAAGATTATTATTGGCGACATGGTAACATACATGAGTGAAGGATGGGAGAAAGGGAAAGAGGGATATGGAATGGGAAAGATAAAAGGAGGAAGAAAGAGAGTTAACATTTGCTGACTATTGTGCAACTTTCCTTTACATAAATTATGTCATTTCATCTTCCAAATAACTGGACCATTTAAATATGCAGAACACATTCTTTAAACGAAAATTTACCTGAAAGCCATTATAACAAAGAAGGTAACTGTTGAGTGAATAAATAGCTCAGGATGAGGAGTTGAGGAAGTGGGTGCCCTCTTCATCTTCCTTGGGATAACACTCAGAATTATTTTAAAATATATTATCTAATTTATATTTTAAAAAAGACTAAACTCTGCTCAGGGTAGTTTTGGTAGTTAAGTCAATTACGTTGTATTCTAACTCTTCACAGATTTGTAACACATGCATCAAGTTTAAGTTCACGGGTAACTCTTCCTTGACTGTATGGATTTTAAGTTTCATCTTTGAGTATGGAATCAAAGACTATCTATACCTGGTAAAGAAAATTCAAATACGTGCACACACACACAGACTCAGAAGCCAAAATACTGCATTTCACAGAAATTTTCAGCCTTAACTATTATGTGTAAGGGGAATTTTATGTGTAGTTATAATTTTAACATGTAAAAATAGACTAGGGATAAGGTAAAAATCCAAGTAATTTCTTGCTAAATCCAAACACCCTTGACTTAAGATCACAGTCTAAGTTCCTAACCATATGGAACAATTTACTAGCTGAGACACAGTTACTGATTCAGCTATTATGAACCAGTCCCTAGCATATGTTCTCTGGCCATTTTATGGTTTTAAAAATGACAAACCAAGGTTGAACTCAGATGGCTGAAAGAGGCACCTATGAGGTTGAAAGCAACAAATAGAATTTGTACATATTACAGAAGGAGCTGCCAGCTAAAAGCACTAGAGTTGGAATTATCAAGGATATAGTGTATTATTTTGTCATTTCACTTGTAAAAAAAATGAATGGAAGCGTACAAATATTTGTTTGACTGCAGAAATATCCCATTAGAACTCCATCTCATGGGCATCATTATCCTATAAAAGAAAATTGTTCCCTTTGTGGATTGCAGATATGAATATATTCACAGCAAAATGTGTGCAGTTTGAAATCTATGCTATATTTTCTCTTTCTATTTGTACTGGTTTCTCTTTACAACAGCAGGGGATGCTCTTAAGGGGATGCTGGAACAAGTTCCTTACTTACTACCTACATCCAAAGTCTGAGGTAGTTAAAAAAAGTTTTTTTTTAAACCAGGTATAGATAGCCTTTGATTGCACACTTAAAGGTGAAAGAAAATTCATATATTGATGGAAAAGTTAACTCTGCATTTTAAGGTATTATAAATGGCTAATATCAAACCAAGGAAAAACATATGACTATCTCAAAATAAGTAGAAGAAGAAATTTGGACCAAGAGGCTGCAAGAGATGCATGGTTAATACTGTAGAAGATGAATCTCAGAAACCATCACATGACAGACACATATCTGCCATTGCAAGAGCCTCTCACTGATTTTCCTATACCTCCTTGGCCTCCATTGAATCCATCTCTTCTTCAAACAGCGAAAAGCATCTTCTCAAAATGAAATTCTAGGGACTTACATGGTGGCGCAGTGGTTAAGAGCCTGCCTGGCAATGCAGGGGACACGGGTTCGAGCCCTGGTCGGGGAAGATCCCACGTGCCGTGGAGCAAGTAAGCCCCTGCCCCACAACTTCTGAGCCTGTGCTCTAGAGCCTGCGAGCCACAACTACTGAGCCCGTGTGCCACAACTACTGAAGCCCACGCGCCTAGAGCCCGTGCTCCGCAACAAGAGAAGCCACCGCAGTGAGAAGCCCGCGCACCGCAACGAAGAGTAGCCCCCGCTCGCCAGAACTAGAGAAAGCGCACATGCAGCAATGAAGACCCAACGCAGCCAAAAATAAATAAATAAATTTATAAAAAAATAAAAACCACAAAAATGTCTCTTTGATTAAAAAAAAAAGAAATTCTAATCATATAATCCTACTCCATAAATCTTTAATTATGCTTGAGATAAAATGCAAAGTCCTTAGCATAACTTCCATGGTCCTTTTACAATACAGATATTTCCTGTGTCTGCCTTTCTAGATTCAGGGCCTTATAATTTCTAACCCTTTTACTGAATGTGCTTCTTCCCTTTTTTGGATAGTCTACTCTGATTTATGGCTCAGCTGAAGCACCACATTTTCAGGAAAGCCTTCCCTGACCCCTCAGACCTATGAGGGAAGGACAGGAAATAAATGCATATTTTTGTGGTATTAACTGCTACAGAGAAATGTATAGAATGATAACGGGGTTGTAATTTTGCATAGGATAATCAAAAAAGGCATTGCTGATCAAGTAGTATTTGAGCAAAGACCTGAAGGGATTTGAAATAAGACTTACACTTGCAGCCGTCTGGGGCAAGGGCAGTCCAGCCAGAGGCGGAAGCTGGTGCAAGGGCCCTGAGGTAGGATGGACTTGCTATTTGAGAAAGAACAAGAAGGCCAATATGGCAAACACCAAGTAAGGGAACCAAGCAGGGAGAGCACTAGAAGACAAACTCATAGAACATATACATCATGGTGAGCAGTTTGGATTTAGATCTAAAAAAAGATGAAAAGCTAGATTTGAGTGAGTGAAGGGGTGAACACTGGGAGACGAGGCTAGAGAGGGAATGGCCTAGGGGTTTGGACACAGTGTGGTGCAAGTAGACCATTGTAAAGGTCTTGGCCATTCCTCTGAGTAAACCGTGTTGGCTTTGGATTGCTTAAGCAGAACAGTAACATGATCTGGTGTGTATTCTGGATGATCACTCTAGCTGCTATGTTAGAATAGAGGGGGAAAGAGTGGTGGCAGGGAACCTCGTAAAGTGCCTCTCATAGTCCTCCCGATGAGTACTGACTGTGACTGCACAAGTGTAGTAGAGGTGCTGATGAGTGCCTGGGAGCTGGATTTATTTATCTGGAAGAGAGAGCCAACAGAATTTGCTAATATAAAGTGGAAGGAAGAGAAGTGTGAAGAATTATTCTAACGTTTTGGCCTAAGCAACCATAAAAATAGGGAATAGAGTTGTTTTGGTCTAAGAACTATTAAAAAATAGGGAATAGAGTATAACAAAAGGTGGAAAACTAGGAGACGCTCTTTTGTAGGAGAGGGACTGCTGCTGGTACTTAAGTAAAGAATTCCCTTTAGAATATGTTGAGTTTGAGATAACCATTAGATAATCAATTAGAGTTTTCTAGTAGAGAGTCAGATACAAAAATCTAGAGTTTAGCAAAAAGTTCAGGGCCAGAGGTATGCATTTTGGAGGCATATGGAAATACATGGTATTTAAAGACTGGGAGTAAGTGTAGCTTGAAGAGAGGAGGTCAGAGGACCTCCAGGGGCACTCCAAATTTTAGAAGTCAGCAAGATAAGGATGATCCAGCAAAGCATTAAGCTGTTCTGTGAGATAGAAGGACACCCCAGAGACTGGTGTTCAGAGGCCAAGTGGAGAGTATGTTTCAAATATTTGTTAGGAGCTACAAATTACTAATATCAGAATTGAAAAAGGGGACATCACTACAGATCCCATGAGCATTGAAAAGATTAAAAAGGAATACTAAGAACAACTCAATGCCCACAAATTTGATAACCTAGATGAAATGGACCAATTGCTTAAAAAACACAATCTCCCAAAACTCACACAAGAAGGAATAGATAATCTGAAAAGGCCGATGTCTATTTAATATTGAATCAATAATGAATAATCTTCCAAAAGAGAAAACACCAGGTCCAGATAGATTCACCACTGAATTATACCAAACATTTGAGGAAGAATTTATGCCAATTCTCTATACTCTCTTCCAGAATATAGAAGCAGAGGGAATACTTTCTAACTAATTCTAGGAGGTCAGCATTATCCTAATTTGAAAACCAGACACAGACATTACTAGAAAAGAAAAGTAGAAATTAATACTTCTCATGAACACAGATGCAAAATCTTCAACAAAATATTAGCAAATTGAATCCAACAATGTATAAAAGGAATTATACACCATGACCAAGTGGCATTTATCCTAGGTATGCAAGGTGTTTTAACATTTGACAATCAATTAATGTTATCCATCACATCAACAAGTGAAAGAAGAAAAATCACATGATCACATCAATAGATGCCAAAAAGGCATCTGACAAAATCCAATACCCATTCATGATACAAATTCTCATCAAACTAGGAATAGAAGGGAACTTCCTCAAATTGATAAAAAATTATCTTCAAAATCCTGCAGCTAACATCATACTTAATGATGAAAAACTAGAAACTTTCCCAATAAGATCAGGAAAAAGGCAAAGAAGTCCCTTCACCACTCCTTTTCAACATCATACTGGAAATGCTAGCTAACGCAAACAAGAGGAAAAATAGACAACAGAAACATATCTAGAGATAATCCATAAACTGGAGTTGTCAGACACAGATTTTAAATAACTATTACTTATATGTTTGAGAAAATAGATGACACAATGGAGAATTTCACCAAAGCACTAGAATCTACAAAAAAAGAATCAAACAGAAATTCTTGAACAGAAAATCATAATAATTAAAATTAAGAATTCAATATTTGGGTTTTCATCAAATTAGACTGAGCAGAAGAAAGGATTTGTGAACTGGAAGATAAGCTTCCAGTTAAAGCCATGCAAACTGAAGCACACAGTGAAGAAAGTATGGAAAAGCCACAGTACACAGCTTTTGTATCTATGTGTAAGAGTGACCCAAAATTAGTGTGTTTGCACCATTCCATGGGCAGAATACCCATGGAATGTGGGTATTGTGATACCATGAAAGAAATCCCGTCCTGGCCAGTGAGGGTGATCTGGTCACCAAGCCACCCTCTTGGAACCAGGACCTGACTCCGGAACTCGACTTCAGGGCCTTAGGACAACCCTATGGGTATGATTCTGGGAGCTCTTCAGGCATCTGGTTGACCTCAATGAGTGGTATAGAGAGTTGGAGAGTGCTCCTAAGAAATCTCACCCATGCAGGTCCTAATCTAGGCTCCGGGTGCCCTTCCTGGATAATAATGCAGATTCTGGGTGATTCCAATCACCAGAAGAGGATTATGAAAACTTTGGAAAAGCACTCTGAAGTGGTGGGAGTTAGGGGATTAAAAGGAGGCCTGAGGTGTGGAGCCCAGGTCAGGGGTTCCACTTACTTGGGTCTAAGGCAGGTAATGAGAATTTTAGTGATCATTTAGGGACCTGTGATCTAACTCAAATCAATGAGAATCATTCCTTGGCTTTTGCTTGAAATATTGGAGAAGAGATTTTCTTCCCAATGAAATTCTTAAACTTTGATAATATAAGCTTTTAGATTTTGTTACCTTTCTTTGCTGCCACTGGGATGAATATGATTGAGAAATAAGCCAGTAAAGTTGAAAACAAAACTAAGTGACAAAGAGAAGGAGGGAAAAAATATTCTTGAAGACAAGGATTAAACAACTGGATTGCACCGAGTCAGCAGCTAGTTTATTACAGAAATATATGAGTCAATATGTTCCCTTATTTGCTTAAACTGAGTAGATTTGGAATTTTCTTACTTGAAACAGGATGAGCCCTTATTCACATGCACAAGATTTTTATCTTCCTTCTTGCGTGAGGATCTGGTGGTACTGTTTCTGGTGGTACTGCCTCAGTCATTGAGCAGAGCAGAGTCTGAAGGGTGACTGGCTCTGATGGAATGATAGTAAATTTGACACTCATTTAAATTGTTTACAGGATATCCTGGTAGGACAGCAGGTGCTCTGAAACATGAGTGTGGAGCTCAAGGGAAATGTCAGGTTTGAGATATAAATTTTGGTAGCACTATCATATTAGTAAGAGAAAGTTTTGGCATTGTATGAGATATACAGTAAGAAGAAAAAACTGAACGTGAACTATAAGGGAGCTAATATTTAATAGGGAGCTAGAAGAGAGGAATCAATGAAAAAAGGGAGGCTGATCTGAAGTAGGAGAAAAGCCAAGGGTGAACAACGAAGAAAAAAAAAGAACAGAGTTGTAAGACTTCGGTACATGTGGTAAAAGTAAAAGATGAATGACATGCAGCTTTTCAATTAGCATTTAAATACTGGATTTGGCAACTCGGGTTAACTAATGACCTTTAAGAGAGGAGTTTTGTTAGAGGAAAGGGACGAGAAAAAATTCAGAGGTTGAGGGTTGCACAGATGTATCAACTAAGATTATATTTGGCTCAAAAATAATGATTTACATATGGGTAAATTTTTTAAATATCATATTTCTCTGATGAATTTTAAATATCAACAGTGATTATATTCTGCTTTAAGGTCAAATTGAGATTAATTTCTATGATTTCTATTTGATTTTGAGACCTTAAAAATAAATAGTAATTTCTGTTTGTCAAAAAACTCCTAAGCTGATTCATAGAAATCAGAAGACAATTGAGCTTTCAAAGAATCATTTTACTTATACTTTTGCATCTATATGCATAAATATAAAATATCAACTAATTAAAATCAACATAGTATATGGACTGAACTATATTATGTTAAAATATTATTTATATGCTAAAACTAAAGTTCACAGCCTTAAATAATATCATCTAAACTTATATAGCTTACTACATATGTGAATGTTTAAATAAATGCATTCAACACCACATCAATAAGTAAATGAAGATAAAGAGTAGTTTAAAGGAGAGGACTGGTAATTTAAAAAGTTATAATGAAATAAAACAAAAGTTAAACATTCATGTCTTTCATGGAGGAAGTCAGGAAGAGACATCCCAGAGCTGGTATGAATCTCCATATTTACCTGGCTCACAGGCTCTTTTATCTTTCTCCTCTACTGTGTTTGGCCGTGGCTTCCATCCTAAAGCTTTTTTCATTGTCCAGATGGTTGCTGGGGCTTTAGACACCAGACGTGTATTCTAGACAGGAGGAAGGAGAAAGGACTAATGACAAATGGAAACATGTTAAAACCCCCTGTTCAACACTTTTTTTGAAGTCTACCTAACTTCTGCTTAAAACACATTGAACACCCCTAGCTGCCAGAACGACTGGGAAATAAAATATTTTATCTGGGCACATTGATCAGGGTCCAGTTAGAGACAAAGAACAGGATAGACAGCTAACAGTCTCTGTCTTGATGGATTATGAGACACAAAGGAAAATGCACTGTATTTTCCAAAATATTTGGTAGAGATATGGGGAGGTATTTTGAATAGTATTTGAGAGAATGGGAATTTTTAGGATGGGAAAGACTTGAGTGTTTGTGGGTTGAGGGGCAGAATGCATAAGATAAAGTGCAATTAATTAAAGGAGCAAGGCACCTGGGGAGGTGAGAGACAGGGATCGAGGGCACAGGAGTCCCTATTGATTCCTCATGCCTCCCATTTCAGGAAATCAATGTCAAGGTGGTCTACAATGCATTGTTCACACTTGGGTCCCATCTGCCTTACATGGGATTTTAGAGTTTAATGGCATAGTTATAACACCTTAACTTTGCATGAAAATGCTTTGCAAATATAATTTGTGAGGGTGCCATGTTCATTATGGTAAAGAATAAGCTATTTAGCAAAAAAGGGATTGTTCTTCATAGATTTGAGCAAGAAACCTTTGCAAATAAAATGTTTTTAGATTAAATTTTAAAATAATAGGCTATGTGCCTAGACGTATGTATAAAAATTAGATAAAATGAGTCTTTGGATAAATGATCCTTTGGACAATTAACTTATATTTAATACATTGCTTTCAATATTAGCATTTATCTTTCTTTTTTATTATCTGGTCTGTACAGGTGTGCGCGCGAGCACGCACACACACACACACACACACACACACACACACTACTCTTAAAAAGGTCCAATAGTTGGTAAAATCAACATATATGGAAATAGCCCCTATAGCTTAAAAGGGTCTTTTTAGCATTTATTAGAAAGTATGATATAATACCTTATTCCTTTTGCTCTGTGTTGACATTCCAAATGCTATGTTCTAATTGCATATGACAACATAAATAATTTACTAATTTAGAATTTACCCACTCCTCAATTTTTTAAAGGAGAATATACAGAATATTTAGAATGAATATTATCAAGTTTCTACCATATAGATAAGAGGCAAACTTTTACTTTTCATAAGATTGAAAAATTAAAGGCACTAAATCATTCTCCAGCTATCCACATTATGTGTAAAAATTGTTTCTTATTGTGTATGTTCAGGAATACTACTTTAATATCTCTAAAGTTTTGTAAGTATACACTTGCTTTCTTTATGCTTTATTTCATCTTTGCTTAAAATATGATTTATTCTAGTTTCATTTTAGATTTATTCACTCTCTAAAGTTATGGGTCAAAATTATAATTTAGCAATCACCATACTTTCTGCAATTAAAAAAATCTTGTGTAATTTGAAGTTGAATTCACATGCTTTTGTCTACTCTTTATCAAAGACCAAATAATTTATGTTTTCAAAAATTCCATTGAGGGGGTGCCTTCAAGATGGCAGAGGAGTAAGACGTGGAGATCACCTTCCTCCCCAAAAATACATCAAAACTACATCTACATGTGGAACAACTCCTACAGAACACTTACTGAACGCTGGCAGAAGACCTCAGACTTCCCAAAAGATGCCCTCAGGTGAACTACACACAGGGGCGGGGCCAAATCCAAAGCTGAACCCCAGGAGCTGTGCGAACAAAGAAGGGAAAGGGAAATTTCTCACAGCAGCCGCAGATTAAATCTCCACAATCAACTTGATGTACGCTGCATCTGTGGAATACCTGAATACACAATGAATCATCCCAAAATTGAGGCAGTGGACTTTGGGAGCAACTGTAGACTTAGGGTTTGCTTTCTGCATCTACTTTTTTTCTGGGTTTATGTTTATCTTAGTTTAGTATTTAGAGTTTATTATCATTGGTAGATTCGTTTACTGATTTGGTTGCTCTCTTCCTTTTTAAATTTTTTATATGTATATATATTTTTTCCTTTTTCACTTATTGTGAGTGTATATGTGTATGCTTCTTTGTGTGATTTTGTCTGTATAGCTTTGCATTTGCCATTTGTCCTAGGGTTCTGACTGTCCGTTTTTTGGGTTTTTTTTTTTTTTTTTTAGTATAGTTTTTAGTGCTTGTTATCATTGGATGTTTTGTTTTTTGGTTTGCTTGCTCTCTTCTTTCTTTCCCTCTTTTTTTTAAAATTAGTTTTTAATTTTTTTATGTTTAATAATTCTTTTCTATTTTAATAACTTTCTTTTCTTTCTTTCTTTCTTTCTTTCTTTCTTTCTTTCTTTCTTTCTTTCTTTCTTTCTTTTACTTTCTTTTCTTTCCTCCCTTCTTTCTTTTGTTTTCCTCCCTTTTCTTCTGAGCCATGTGGCTGACAGGGTCTTGGTGTTCTGGCTGGGTGTCAGGCCTGAGCCTCTGAGGTGGGAGAGCCGAGTTCAGGACATTGGTCTACCAGAGACTTCCCGGCCCCATGTAATATCAAACAGTAAAAGCTCTCCCACAGATCTCCATCTCAATGCAGAGACCCAGCTCCACTCAACCACCAGCAAGCTACAGTGCTGGACACCCCATGCAAAACAGCTAGCAAGACAGAAACACAAACCCACCCATTAGCAGAGAGGCTGCCTAAAATCAAAATAAGATCACAGACACCCCAAAACCCACCACTGGACACTGTCCTGCCCACCAGAAAGACAAGATCCAGCCTTATCCACCAGACACAGGCACCAGTACCCTCCACCAGGAAGCCTACACAACCCACTGAACCAACCTTACCCATGGGGAGCAGACACCAAAAACAACAGGAACTATGAACTTGCAGCCTGTAAAATGGAGACCCCAAACACAGTAAGTTAACCAAAATGAGAAGACAGAGAAATACACAGCAGATGAAGGAGCAAGGTAAAAACCCACCAGACCAAACAAATGAAGAGGAAATAGGCAGTCTATGTGAAAAAGAATTCAGAGTAATGATAGTAAAGATGATCCAAAATGTTGGAAATAGAGTGGAAAAATAAAGAAACCTTTAACAAGGACCTAGAAGAACTAAAGAGCAAGCAAACAATGATGAATAACACAATAAATGAAATTTAAAATTCTCTAGAAGGAATCAATAGCAGAATAATTGAGGCAGAAGAATGTGTAAGTGACCTGGAAGATAAAATAGTGGAAATAACTATCACAGAGCAGAATAGAGAAAAAAGAATGAAAAGAATTGGGGACAGTCTCAGAGACCTCTGGGACAACATTAAACGCACCAACATTCGAATTATACGGGTCTCAGAAAAAGAACAGAAAAAAAAAGGGACTGAAAAAATATTTGAAGAAATTAGAGTTGAAGACTTCCCTAAAATGGGAAAGGAAATAGTCAATCAAGTCCAGGAAGCGCAGAGAGTCCCACACAGGATAAATCCAAGGAGAAACATGCCAAGACACATATTAATCAAACAATCAAAAATTAAATACAAAGAAAAAATATTAAAAGCAGCAAGGGAAAAACAACAATTAACATACAAGGGAATCCCCATAAGGTTAACAGCTGATCTATCAGCAGAAACTCTGCAAGCCAGAAGGGAGTGGCAAGACATTATTTAAAGCGATGAAAGGGAAAAACCTACAACCAAGATTACTCTACCCAGCAAGGATATCATTTAGATTCGATGGAGAAATTAAAACCTTTACAGATAAGCAAAAGCTAAGAGAATTCAGCACCACCAAACCAGCTCTACAACAAATGCTAAAGGAACTTATCTAGGCAGGAAACACAAGAGAAGGGAAAGACCTACAATAACAAACCCAAAACAATTAAGAAAATGGTAATAGGAACATACATATCGATAACTACCTTAAATGTAAATGGATTAAATGCTCCAATCACAACACATAGACTGACTGAATGGACACATAAACAAGACCCGTATATACGCTGTCTACAAGAGAACCATTTCAGACCTAGGAACACATACAGACTGATAGTGAGGGGATGGAAAAAGATATTCCATGCAAACAGAAATCAAAAGAAAGCTGGAGTAGCAATTTTCGTATCAGACAAAATAGACTTTAAAGACAATTACAAGAGACAAGGAAGGACACTACATAATGATTAAGGGATCAATCCAAGAAGAAGATATAACAGTTGTAAATATTTATGCACCCAACATAGGAGCACATCAATATATAAGGCAAATGCTAACAGCCATAAAAGGGGAAATCGACAGTAATACAATAATAGTAGAGGACTTTAACACCCCACTTTCACCAATGGACAGATCATCCAAAATGAAAATAAATAAGGAAACACAAGCTTTAAATGATACATTAAACAAGATGGACTTAATTGATATTTATAGGACATTCCATCCAAAAACAGCAGATTACACTTTCTTCTCAAGTGCTCATGGAACATTTTCCAGGATAGATCATATCTTGGGTCACAAATCAAACCTTGGTAAATTTAAGAAAATTGAAATCATATCAAGTATCTTTTCCGACCACAGCACTATGAGACTAGATATCAATTGCAGGAAAAAAATCTGTAAAAATTACAAACACATGGAAGCTAAACAATACACAGCTAAATAATGAAGAGATCATTGAAGAAATCAAAGAGGAAATAAAAAAATATCTAGAAACAAATGACAATGAAAACACGATGATCCAGAACCTATGGGATGCAGCAAAAGCAGTTCTAAGAGGGAACTTTATAGCAATACAATTCTACCATAAGAAACAAGAAACATCTCAAATAAACAACCTAACCTTACACCTAAAGCAATTAGAGAAAGAAGAACAAAGAAACCCCAAAGTTAGCAGAAGGAAAGAAATCATAAAGGTCAGATCATAAATAAATAAATCAGACAAAGATATCACAAAAAAAGAAAACTACAGGCAAATATCACTGATGAACATAGATGCAAAAATCCTCAACAAAGTACTCACAAACAGAATCCAATAGCACATTGTAAAGGATCATACACCATGATCAAGTGGGGTTTATCCCAGGAATGCAAGGATTCTTCAATATACGCAAATCAATTAATGTGATAAACCATATTAACAAATTGAAGGAGAAAAACCATATGATCATCTCAATAGATACAGAAAAAGCTTTCGACAAAATTCAACACCCATTTATGGTAAAAGCCCTCCAGAAAGTAGGCATAGAGGGAACTTTCCTCAACATAATAAAGGCCATATATGACAAAGCCACAGCCAACATTGTTCTCAATGGTGAAAAACTGAAACCATTTCCACTAAGCTCAGGAACAAGGCAAGGTTGCCCACTCTCACCACTGTTATTCAACATAGTTTTGGGAGATTTAGCCACAGCAATCAGAGAAGAAAAAGAAATAAAAGGAATCCAAATCAGAAAAGAAGAAGTAAAGCTGTCATTGTTTGCAGATGACATGATACTATACATAGAGAATCCTAAAGATGCTACCAGAAAACTACTAGAACTAATCAATGAATTTGGAAAAGTAGCAGGATACAAAATTAATGTACAGAAATGTCTTGCATTCCTACACACTAATGATGAAAAATCTGAAAGAGAAATTAAGGAAACACTCCCATTTACCATTGCAACAAAAAGAATAAAATACCTAGGAATAAACCTACCTAAGGAGACAAAAGACCGGTATGCAGAAAACTATAAGACACTGATGAAAGAAATTAAAGATGATACCAACAGGTGGAGAGATATACCATGTTCTTGGATTGGAAGAATCAACCTTGTGAAAATGAGTATACTACCCAAAGCAATCTACAGATTCAAAGCAATCCCAATCAAACTACCAATGGCAGTTTTCACAGAACTAGATCAAAAAATTTCACAATTTGTATCGAAACACAAAACACCCTGAATAGGCAAAGCAATCTTGAGAAAGAAAAACAGAGCTGGAGGAATCAGGCTCCTGGACATCAGACTATACTACAAAGCTACAGCAATCAAGACAGTATGGTACTGTGACAAAAACAGAAATATAGATCAATGGAACAAGATAGAAAGCCCAGAGATAAACCCACGCATATATGGTCACCTTATTTTTGATAAAGGAGGCAAGAATATACAATGGAGAAAAGAAAACCTCTTCAATAAGTGGTGCTGGGAAAACTGGACAGCTACATGTAAAAGAATGAAATTAGAACACTCCCTAATACCACACACAAAAATAAACTCAAAATGGATTAAGGACCTAAATGTAAGGCGAGACACTCTAAAAGTCTTAGAGGAAAACATAGGCAGAACACTCCATGACATAAATGCAAGATCTTTTTGACCCACCTCCTAGAGAAATGGAAATAAAAACAAAAATAAACAAATGGCACTTTATGAAACTTAAAAGCTTTTGCCCAGCAAAGGAAACCATAAAACGAGACGAAAAGACAACCCTCAGAATGGGAGAAAATATTTGCAAAGGAAGTAACTGACAAAGGATTAATCTCCAAAATATACAAGCAGCTCATGCAGCTCAAAATCAAAAACACAAACAACCCAATCCAAAAATGGGCAGAAGACCTAAATAGACATTTCTGCAAAGAAGTTATACAGATTGCCAGCAAACATATGAAAGGATGCTCAACATCACTAATCATTTGGGAAATACAAATCAAAACTACAATGAGGTATCACCTCACACCAGTCAGAATGGCCATCATCAAAAAAATCTACAAGCAATAAATGCTGGAGAGGGTGTGGAGAAAAGGGAACCCTCTTGCACTGCTGGTGGGAATGTAAATTGATACAGCCACTATGGAGAACAGTATGGAGGTTCCTTAAAAAACTAAAAATAGAACTACCGTACGACCCAGCAATCCCACTACTGGGCATATATCCTGAGAAAAGCATAATTCAAAAAGAGTCATGTGCCACAATGTTCATTGCAGCTCTATTTACAATAGCCAGGACATGGAAGCAGACTAAGTGTCCATCGACAGATGAATGGATAAAGAAGATGTGGCACATATATACAATGGAACATTACTCAGCCATAAAAAGAAATGAAATTGAGATATTTGTAGGGAGGTGGATGGACCTAGAGACTGTCATACAGAGTGAAGTAAGTCAGAAAGAGAAAAACAAATACCGTATGCTAACACATTTATATGGAATCTTAAAAAAAAAAAAAGGTTCTGAAGAACCTAGGGGCAGTACAGGAATAAAGAGGCAGACATAGAGAATAGACTTGAGGACACGGGGAGGGGGAAGGGTAAGCTGGGACAAAGTGAGAGAGTGGCATGGACATACACTACCAAATGTAAAATAGCTAGCTAGTGGGAAGCAGCACATAGCACAGGGAGATCAGCTCTGTGCTTTGTTTCCACCTAGAGGGGTGGGATAGGGAGGGTGGGTGGGAGACGCAAGAGGGAGAGATATGGGGATGTATGTATATGTATAGCTGATTCACTTTGTTATACAGCAGAAACTAACACATCAGTGTAAAGCAATTATACTCCAATAAAGATATTAAAAAAAGAATTCCATTGAGATGGGAAGCTTAGGAGAGACAAAAATGCAGCCCATGGGCTTTTTCAGTTTGTATGACATAATTTTAAAAATCGTCAGTGTCTTCAATGAAGTACTATGACGCTAAAATTATAATGACTTAAAGATGATGATGTTCATATCAACATAGAAATGTCACCATCAGTACAAATACTCTATCAGCTTATTCCAGTCTCTGCACCCTGTTAAGTCTCCTCTCTACTCCACACTGGTTCCTGGCAAATAAGAAATGTGGAGAAAGGGAGAGAGGAGAACGGGTGGAAGAGATGGTGGAAGAGAAGGAGAGAGAAGGGTGGAGGAATTTTGGAATGAATGAGAAGAGCTTTGATTTACAGGCACTGTGTTTTAGAGGGGAAGTGAAATGAATTCTAAACTCTAAATTACTTCTTCCATGAAATGTTTCCTGATATCTTTCACTTGCTCCAGACACAATTCTACTTTGTATCAATCCCCTTAATTCTTATTGTACCCTTTAAATAATCTGCATCACTTGTATTATGGTTTTTAAAGCATCAGTTTTTCTTTTCTACCAGATTATCAAGTATTTCGTAAGAGGGATCGGGCCTCATTTATCTTTATGGTCTCTGTATGTTTAACGCAATACCAGCTACATAGGACCTCATTAAATATTTGTTAGGCTAATGAATTAATTCATATAGTTTTTTTAGGAGCTTTGGAATCTGTTAGAAGTATTTAAAGAATAGTAGTGGGACATTAAGTATTCGTCATTGATTGTCATTATAGCAATAATCACAATAATACATATTCAGGCTTCTTGAGCTCTCTTTTAATTATGTTAGATTTAAATTTTAAATCTTTCACAGAAAATCTTGCTTTTCTCTCTTCTCTTTATAATATTGATATATAGCTGACACCAAAGGAAGGGAATACAAATAGATTTACAAAAGCTGATACTTACCAAGTAACTGTTGTCAGGGAATGTGAGTTATCAAGTCTGCAGCTTTGAACAGTTTGGAATCTACATGTAACAAAATAGGCCATGTAAAGAGCTATTTTTAACCACCACCAACACCACCACTACCATCACCACTGACAACAACAATCTCAAAACTAGAAGAAAAACATTTGTACCTCAGCAGCCAGGGCATTTATACACTCACATTGACCAACCTGTATTTGTTCTGATCAGAGGTACAAAAATTCATATCCACTATTTGTTAGATTTAAGTTGGAATTATAAACATTAAAAGATGCTATTTCTACACAAACAATTTTATTCACTTTACAAATTATAAGTTGAGTTTGCCCGCAATATCAAATACCAATTTTTAAAATAAAATATGGTAGAACTTCTTTCTAATTGAGTTTATGAAGAAATCACATGAACAAAGGTAAAAAGAGGAAGAGGAAGAAGAAGAGGAAAAGGAAGAAGAAGAAGAAAGAAGGAGTGAAATGGGGAGGAGGAGGGGAATGGGATGGAGAAGGAGAAGGAGACAAGGAAAAGGAACTATAACCAATTTGTACACTGGATAAGGCAGTTTGGCTTTAGATAGCTTAGACGTCCAAAGAGAAGTGAAGGAAGGTGAAAATAAAGAGAGAAAGGCACAGTGAGTCTCTTTGTACTGGACTTCTCAATACTCTTTCTGGGCCCTAGTACCAAAAACGGGAAGAAGTGAATTCTGCTGATTTTGAGGATTGAATTTAATTTTATAGTAGTTTGGTAAGAAAATAAACATTGTGGGATCAGGTACTAGTAGAAGAATTATTATAAATTCAGCCCTAAATTAATGAAATAGAATTGAGAGTACAGAAATAAACCCTTACATTTATGGTCAATTACTTTTCAACCAGTGTGCCCAGACAGTTCATTAGGGGAAAGAATAGTCTTTTCAACAAATGAGACAACTGGATATCCACATGTAAAAGAATGATGCTGAAACCCTGCCTCACACCATATACAAAATTAACTGAAAAATGTGTCATAGTGCTAAAACTATACAACTCTAAGAAGTAAATGTGAGAATAGATCTTTGCAACCTGGAGTTAGGCAATGGTGTCTTAGATATAACACCAAAAACACAAGTGACCAAAAAACAAAAGATAAATGGATTTGTCAAAATTTTAAAATTTTGTGCTTCAAAGGAAACAATCAAGAAAGTGAAAAGCAACCCACAGAGTGGGAGGAAATATTAGCAAATCATGTATCTGATAAGGGACTGGTATCCAGAATGTATAAAAAAAACTTTTACATCTCAGTAATTAAAAAGACAATCCCACTGTTTTAGTCTGTTTGGGCTGCTATAACAAAGTACCATATATTGGGTAGCTTATAAACAACAGAAATTTATTTCTCAGAGTTCTGGAAGCTGCAAGTCTGACATCGGAGTGCCAGCATAGTTGGGTTCTGGTGAGAGCTCTATTACAAGTTGCAGACAGCTGGCTTCTTGCATCCTCACACAGAAGAAAGAGAGCAAGAGTCTGGAGTCTTTTGTAAGGTCACTGATCCTATCTATGAGGGCTCTACCCTCATGACCTAATTAACTCCCCAAAGCCCTACCTCCTACTGCTATCACATTGTGGTTAGGATTTCAACATACGAATATGGGGCAGGGGGCACGTCACAAACATTCAGTGCATAACATCAATTTAAAAATGGAGAATAGATTTGAATAAACATTTCTCCAAAGAAGATAAACGGACAATAAACACATGAAAATATGCTCAACATCGTTAGCCATGAGGGAAACACAAAACAAGAAGATACCACTTCATATCCACTAGGATGACTATATTAAGAAAGACAGACAATAATAAGTGTTGATAAGGACACAGAGGAATTAAAACCATCATGCATGGCTGGTGGGATTTTAAAATGCTTCAGCCACTTTGGAAAACACTTTGGCAGTTCCTCAAAATTTTAACCTAGAGTTTCTTTTCTATATGACCTAGCAATTCCATGGCTAGGTATATACTCAAGGTTAAAATTATAGGTCCAAACACAAACTTGTACACAAATGTTCATAGCGGCATTATTCCTAGTAGCCAAACAGTAGAAACAACCCAAATGTCTCTCAAGTGATGAATGGATAGATAAAATGTGGCATACCCGTAAAATGGAATATTATTTAGCAAAAAAAAGAATGAAGTAGTATTATATGCTGCAACATGGATAAACCTTAAAAACCTTATGATAAGTGAAATAATCCAGACACAAAGGCCACATATTGTACTATTAAAGTTATATGAAATTCAGAATAGGTGAATCTATAGAGATAGAAAGTAGATTAGGTTGGTAGCAGCTGGGAGAAGGTGGAATGGAACATGCCTCATAACGGGTTCTGGGTTCCTTTTGGGGGTGATGAAAGTGCTCTAAAATTAGATATTGGTGATGGTTGTGCAACTCTGTTAATCTACTAAACCCTTGAATTGTATACTTTAAAACCGTTAATTTTATGGTATGTCAATTATATCCCAATAAAGTTGTTATTAAAAAATAATAATTCACATCAAGACATTTAGGATACTTCTCTGGTTACTGACTAGAGTCCAGTTTCTAGCTTAATAAGTTTATATGTAAAACAAAGGAATTGAGTAGATGATTTCTAAGGTTGCCTCCAGAAGTATAATTCGAATTTTATAAGTTTATGATTTTATCCTGAAATCTGATGGAAATCTGATTCAGTCGTGATCAGTACGTGCCCCTAATTGAAGTTCTCTCTCCCTCCCTCTCTTTGCCTCTCTCTTTCTATTTTGCGTTACATATTTTTGATTCATTGAGAATAAGAAGATTCAAAATGGTGACATAAAAGAAGTCAAATTAACCTTTTATAACATTTAAAGCTCAGTATGTTTCACATAAATACAATTACACTTTAATAAAGTAGGTAGAGAAATTCAAATGAAAAACACAGAAGACTTGCTCAGAGAATCCAACCTAGAGTATTGGTAAATTACATCATTATTAAACTTGTATATACTTAAACCAAAAAAGCAAAAAAAAAAAACCCGTCAGTTTACTTATATGTTTATCCATGATCATTATTTGATTTGATCCCATGGCAGGAAATTTCATAAATAAACCTCATTACATAAGACCACTGTAGTGATCAATTTAGCTTACAAAAAGCATTTTATCCAACATCATCAGTTGGAAATATGTTTTAGACAATGGCAATTTCTTTTGACTAATGGATTGCAAACTGAAACTAAAATCAGTGCATTTACTGAATGTCTGTTACTGTGCTGGGGCTCAGAGGAAATACTAAGAAGTATAAAATCAATGGTTTTAACTCAAGAAAGTTTCCAAGTTTCTCTCTGGTTCAGAAGATCCTTGTCGAACCCCTGTTAACCCTTCAAGATCTACACCCCTGCTCTCTGAAGTATTCCTTGTCCCTCACAGGCAGAGATGGCTGATTAGTATCACAGCTTTTATTAGTGCTTATCTTAAATATCTGTTTACATGTCTGCTTGCCTTTCCTGGTCTTGAGCTCCAGGACAGTACCTTATTCATTCTTTCATTCATTCGTATGATGAATATTTATCAAATACCTATTACCATGCTAGGCATACAATGGTTTAAAAAAAAAAAAAGATGTAGTTCCCATTTCTACAGAACTTTCAGTCTAACGGTGCATAAAAGTAAACAGGTATTACTAATTTAGTAATTGCTTACACATGTACAAATAAAATGCAACTTCTTAATTTTTTACAAAGCACCCCACTTTTGGGAATTCCCTGGCGGTCCAGTGGTTAGGACTCTGGGCTTTCACTGCCGGGGGCCTGGGTTCAATCCCTGGGAACTAAGATCCCGCAAGCTGTGCGGCACGGCCAACAATTCTGTTATAGAAAAAGAATCATTACACATGTATTCAATAAGTTAACATTAAAATCAAAGCAATTTTATATTTACCATGCGTTTCATACTGTTAGTCCCTTTAAAGGTATATTTATTTTTTTAAAAACCCATTTTAGAATATAATGATCTCTCCATCTCTTCCAGCATAAGTAAGCTCTTTGGCTTGTTTCAAGCTTTTTGGTGTAAGTTTTCAGTCTTTTAAACTTCCTTCTTCTCCCCACTGCTCTAATTCCAGATAATTTCTAAGTGACCTTGTGGGAACCTTGTGGAAGCATGTTGAATTATATGAATCCTTGCTGATGTTCTGTGAAGCGTGGAATCTTATCTAGCCCCTGGCTGGTATCCACTGGGATGTGACCACTTCTGTGTGGCGTTTTGAGACATTGTGCTGGCAACTGCCCTGAAGTCAATGGTCCCAGTCATTTGTCTGCAGTGTTGAAATCCTGGAATATTTTCGCCGTGACCCCCCAAGCCTTTGTTGGCTTATTGGTCCTCTCGTACTCTGTATCTTGGATTATGTGGACACATATGCGGCACATGGAGATCTGGGATTTATTTAGACTTACCTAGCTGAGAGCCTCCCTGCGTTAAAGTTGTTATTGCTTCTGGGCTGAGCTGGATGTCAAGTCAAACAATGGGCTTCTCACAGAGGCTTGAGTCTTCTGCTGATACACACCAGGGGGAGTAGGCCATTATCTTTGATGTTCTTATATCTATCTAATTTCTTCAGAACTGGCCCCTAAAAGCAGTTGTCATACGTTCTTTTACCCTAAGCCCAAAATAACAAATGGAGTGCACTTAGAAAATATATCTTACCTATAAGGTAGTATCTTAAGTATAATTTCAATTGCATAGGCATTATGAACCAGTGTGGTAGGTGTTTAACCTGTCCTGTCTGAGGCAGTTATTGCTGTGGTGCTCTAATGGTGATTTTCCTCATCCCTTCTACATCTTTAATTGGAAATCTTTTGTAAAGAAGACTAGTCCCTTTCCCCCATTTATTTGTTTGTTTTTGTGTTCACTTTGCGGGGGGGGGGGTGTTAATATCAGTGTGGATATGTATTTCATTCTTTGGGTTACAATCCAATACTACTGTTACTTATTTTGTTTTTGAAAATGTTCTAATTTTGGCTATTGGGAGCTTTTTTTAGGCCCTTTCACTATGTCTTGATCTTTTATTATTTATTTTTAATCACTTCCTTACTTTCTGGCATCACATACCGCTCCAGGATTATCCAATGTTTTCCCTGCCCCAGCCCTGGCATAAACCAGTTTTACAAGGAGCCCCGGTTCCTTTTATTAGAGAATGAGATTTAGAAACCAAGCTCATTGCTGCTGGGGTGACACTTCTTCTAGCACCTCTAAGTGGATAGAACTGGGGAATATATGTACCCTAACTCATGCCTATAAACATGTCTCTGTTTATTCCTATTATATTTGTAGGTATTAAAAAATCATGAATCCATTTGAATACCCCTATCTCCAATCCAGTACCACGTGGTTCATTCTAGCATTTACGCTTTCCTTGTTTGCAACTTCTTCCTTTGGCAGTGAGAAAGCCAACTCTCAGTTTCTACAGTATATTTATTAGTTCAACCCTAGCATAAAAGGAAAGTAGTTTTAGAATTGCTAGGCCATACCCTTGTGAGGAATAAATTTACCAACTCTAGCAGAGACTGGCCAAGTACAGCTCACAGGCCAAATCCAACCCAGCACCTGTTTAATAAATAAAGTTTTACTGGAACACAGCCATGCTCATTCGTTTACGTATTGTCTGTGGCTGCTTTTGTGTTCCAGCTGCACATTGAAATAGTGGTGACAGAGATCCTTGCTTGCCAAGCCGAACATATTTACTGTCAAGTCCTTTATGGAAAAAGTTTGCCAAGCCGTAAGCTAGAGCGTAGAGTTAATGTACATTTCTTTTTGTGTTTAACTTTGAAGTGTCCAGTGAGAAAACTGTTTGCCAAAGTTGTTTGGGTCAGCAGCTTTTTGTGATTATGTAATCCCTTTGAAATACATCTAGATTTGTCACATCTTGCATCCCTCCCCACATCCTGTTCGATCTGATTTTTAAAAGTTAACATGCAGTAAAAGTCACTCTGCGATGTACAGTTCTTTGAGTTTTGACAACTGTGATGACATGTATTTATCCCCACAATTCCGTACAGAAGTTTTCTCACCCGCCCCCCGCGCCCCAAGTTCCCTAGTGTTGTTCATTTATATTCAACCCCTCTCTTTACACCTTTATCACTGGCGACCACTAATCTGCTTTGTGTCCCTACAGTTTTGCCTTTTCCAGAGTGCTATATATAAATGGAATTGTGCAAAAGGAGCCTTTTCATGTCGGACTTCTTTCACTTAGCAAAGTGCGTTTAAGATCTAAGCATGTTGCTGTGCTAAGATATTTCCTACCTGGTCTTTTATAGAAAAAGTTTACTGACCCCTGTTATAAAGAATAGAAAGGAATGGAAGAAGATGGGTGGCTTTGTTAGAGATTTGATATAAGAAGCAAAGAAAAATTAAAGATGGTTCTGTAATTTTGAATTTGGGTTATTGAGAGAATGTTTTACCTTAGTAAAAATAGTGAAGCCCTATTTAGGGGTTGTTCTTAAATGGCCAGATACCTTTTTATAATTCTTCATTATGCGAAACTAGAAAAATGAACATGAAAGTGGTCATGAGTTGGCCAAACAACAAACCCCATCAAAGTGGCAAGTGTATCAGTTTTCATTCTAGTTGCTGGAAAATGGGAGGCATTCAGTAGTAGGAGTCAGGATGCAACCACAGAAGAAAGAGTTTTTACATCATTCAGCCCATATGATTTTCCCTGTCTGAACAAGTGTTGTCCAGAAAGCTCCTCATAAGACAACAATGGAAGTCCTTTCGTAATACATATTTTTTTCAGATAATGTATTATCATTCTAAAATTTCAGATGGTAGAGAGGAAGTGAAAGTAACCCTGCAATCCCACATCCTTCAGGATAACTACTGTTAACCTGTTGGATAATTCCTTTCCGAATTCCTTATGCATATAGATAGAGAGCATCATGCCGTTAATACTCTCCTATTAGCTGCTCTTCGATGTAGTAATATATTGTCTATGTCTTTTTTTGTAATACTTTCAGTTCTACTTTATGGTGGCATAATATTCTATTGTGTAGTTCTGCTGTTATTATATAACCAAACCATTTTTGACGTTAATATACGTGATGGCTAGGTTTTCACTATTAAAACTCAAAGAGCACCATTCCATGCACACATAGTCATAATTTCTTCACTATGGTCCTAGCATAAAGTTCTAGAAGCAGAACTTCTAAGTAAAAAGATGGCTTTTTTATCAGTTGTATTTCTAAGGCTCCATCCAAAAGTAAACACATTTTTTTTTTTTACTTTTTAAGCTCAGGAAGTCTGTCAATGATAATTATAAAGGGATAGAACATGGTTGTTTTTGAAGGTTGGGGAAGCAGACTAAAGGTGAGGTTGTTAACCAAAAAAATATCGGTATTAAAGAAAAACAGTGAGGAAGCCATAGACAATTAAAGATACCATTGTCAACCTGTCTCCATTCTTTTCTGTATCTTGACTGATTTCAGCCCTAGAGGATGAAGTAAAAAGGAAGAGGAGGAATTGATGGGAAAACATCTCAAGTGCCTAATTGGGTCTTTTTGTTTAATCTTCAGAGGGGTGTTCTTTTGACCCCGAGCATGATCAAAAAGAAGATAGCATGTTGCATCTATAAGCAAAAACCTTAGAGAAAGCATTAACTTCACTGTTTATCACTTCTTTTATCTCACATTTTTTGTTCATAATTTCTTTACCATTTTCCTAGCATAAATTTCTAGAAACAGAACTTCTAGATAAAATAATGACATTTAAAATTTTGTGTTTTGAGAGAAGTTTTCACTGGTATTACCAGACATTTTTGAATACTTTCATAAAACTTATTTTCTATTTTGATCATTTGGTACTTAGCAAATACCACAATGCGCTACTAGTTCTTTTATGAGTTTGGTCTCAACATACTCAACTAGTAAAAATTCTTTGAGAGTACTATCTTTAATATCTAGTGGGTATGTTGAAAATATTTGTTGATTGATTCATGTTACTGAGATATTGATTCTAATGCGTTGTACTTTTAATAATCCATAAACACAGGAAGTGGAAAAGTCTACCATTAAAATATATACAAATTACTCTCATCTTCCTACTGTATGCTTAATTTATCATACTTTTGTGGCTAGAATATTTCCATTTCTAAATTGTGCCTATCTGGTTTTCTTTACTACAGTGAAAGACATATCATTTATCTAGCTGCCAAATCCAGAAAACTTAATTTTTCCTTCTGCTTAAGTTTCTGAGATCCATCCATATCTTTCTATTCCCCAAATTACTTTTGGTACATTTCAGTCTCTTAGACACTCCAACAGCCTCCTAATTTGTCTACCTACCTTTGGAGTAGTGCCCTACTCCCAAACATTCACTTTGTTACAGCTAGAGAGACTTCTAAACAAAAAAGGAATCTCATGATGTTACTCTGTTTAAGACTCTTTAACGCTCTCCCTTTGCCCTTACAGGGAAAAACTCTGTAGCAGGGCATTTGAGACTCTAGGTTCTGGTCCCTGCTTATTTCTCCAGTCTCCTTCAAACCCTTCTATTTCTGTGCTCTGCATTCCAAAATACTAGTTAGACCCTAAATATGTAATGTCTTCTCTCTGGCCCTTTTACACTGTGGTGTAAGGCTGAAATTAAGACTCGGTGTTAACGTTGCCTTGACATCTGTAAAATTGGGAGAGCTTTGAATGACCTAACCACAAGTTCCCCTTCCCCCCTGCTGCTGCAGATAAAGAACCCTAGCCTAACAACCCTCTTATCACAAGACCTGGTTCAGTCCTGAAGTAGCAGGCTTCAGTTCCCTGCCAGTGCAAGAAATTATTCAAACAAGCCAAGGGCTACCTCACCCTCTTGTTACTACAAAGCCTACCCCCTACAGCCCCTGCTTATTAATTTCTTCCCAAGAGCAACCCCCGTATGGCCCTGCATGGCATGTGATGTCCTCTTCACCTGGCTTGTGTAGTTTATGTGACTAAGAAATTGCTGTCAAGTCTCATCCGGCTAGTGGTGGGTGTTGTCTGTTCAGTCATCCACATAACTCTAGGGCAGGAGTCTGTCCCTCACCATAGGGGTGAGGAGGAGGTGAATAAAACCTGCATATGCTATTTATTATGTTTTGGAAGAAAGTTTCTGTTGATCTCACTAAATTCTAATCATCCATTCGTACTCAGAATTGCAAATGAGACACCCAGCTTCTTTTAATGATCCAATCTCTGTGCTTCATTTAAATTAAAGCCTTTTTTCATGCCACTGACAGTCATGCTACTTCAACCTAGGAAGTGTTTAACAGGTGTATTAGTCATGGTTTTCCAGAGAAATAGAACAGGGAGAGAGGGAGAGAGAGAGAGAGAGAGAGAGAGAGAGAGAGAGAGAGAGATGGGGAAATGTATAATAGGAATTGGCTCATGCAATTACTGAGGCTGAGAAGTCCCAGTATCTGCAGTCTGCAAGCTGGGAAAGCCAGTGGTGTACTTCAGTCTGAATCAGAAGGCCAAAGAGAGCAAATTCGCCCCTCTTCTGACTTTTTGCTCTATTATTCAGGCTCTCAACAGATGGATGGTGCCCACCTGCATTAGTAAGGGTGATCTTAACCCAGTCTGATTCAACTGCTAATTTCTTCTGGAAACAACCTCACAGACACATCCAGAAATAATGTGTGCCAGCTATCTGGGCATCCCTTAGTCCAGCCAAGTTGGCACATAAAAATAACCATCACAGGAAAGGAAGAGAGTGTGACCACTTCTCCACTCCCCCACCTTGTTCCAGATCTTCTCAACATCACTTTCCCAGTAGGCTGCCACTGCAACTTCCTGAGTTGGTTCTGGAGGAAGCAAAGGAGGAATGAAAAAAATCCTAGTTGGCAGAGGCAGATGTAACTTGGTATTTGGTGCCCTCTGAGTATGGCAGATTCCCAATGTTCATTCTTTTTCTCCTGAAATATTTTTGCGGGTTTTTTAGATATTCTCCCTTTGAAAAAAACCAAAAAACAAAACAAACAAACAAAAACACCAAAGTTCAGCTCTTGTGCTATGAGGTTTGTTTGTCCTGCAGTTGTTCCCTACATTCCCCTGGTCTCCCAGCTGCGTCTTCATTGGACAGTATCTCTGATCTCTTCCTGCTAAAGGCTCCTTGTTCTTGGCAGCAAACCCTCCTGAAGAGGGTGTTCCCCTAAAATGATCTTTGTGTGGCTCTTTCCTCCAAAATCTGCATCTAAGCATAGGAATCATGCCTCTCTGACCTACCAGTGATGGAAAACATAGCCTGCTTTCTTTACTCTGCAGACCCAGGTTCAGACATTCCCTTTGGAATTTCTTCAGGTAGTCAAGCCACATACTCCATTAATAAGTTCCCTGACAGAAGAGACAATCCTAAATCCAATGTGTCAGAAGTTCTGAGATCAGCAGGGCTACCATCTCACTCTTCTTCAATTTCACAACATTCTAAGGGAAGTAAATTGCCAGACTGGCTGATACATCAGGGTCCACCTGACACTGCAGAGATAATAAAAACTTTACCTCAGAAGTACAGAAGGAAACTTGTATCTCAAGAAGAAATTGAATTTATCCAACGTGGAGGTCCAGAATAATCACGGACAATGTGGCTGCTGTTTGTTTAATCAGACAAAGAAGAGTCTTTACAATAAAGGACTTCCAGGATGACACATGAGAAATTGAACATTAGACAACTTTAATAAATATTCTGTAAAAAAAAAAAAAAAAAAGAATGAAGTAGAAAATTTAGATGGACGCTTGTATCTCCTAATTTATGTATCTTGGTCAGCTTCTCCACAAGCTTATCTGATTGTTTATATACTTTATACTTATTAAAGTATATGTTGAAAAAAAATGTTTATGTTCTCCAGACTTTAGTAGTCAAACATTCAATTCTCTCATCGGTACCTTGGTTGATCCATTCAGTAGCCTTGAGGTGAGGATGAGGCACTATCTCCCCTACCCCAAGAGTGGGGGGTACGTAAAATGCCGCTGTATTTGGATAACCTGTGCTAAGGAAATTCTCTTATTTATTAGGTTTATTCAACTACTTACATATCCCTAAATTAGGTAATGAGCCAACAAATGCAAAAATATTTTGGGGGCTTCCCTGGTGGCGCAGTGGTTGAGAATCTGCCTGCTAATGCAGGGGACACGGGTTCGAGCCCTGGTCTGGGAAGATCCCACATGCCGCGGAGCAACTGGGCCCGTGAGCCACAACTACTGAGACTGCGCGTCTGGAGCCTGTGCTCCGCAACGGGAGAGGCCGCGATAGTGAGAGGCCCGCACACCGTGATGAGGAGTGGCCCTCACTTGCTGCAGCTAGAGGAAGCCCTCGCACAGAAACGAGGACCCAATACAGCCAAATAAATAAATAAATAAATAAATAAATAAATAAATAAAAATTAAAGGTGCTAATAATTTTTTTTTTAAATGGTAAATTAAAAAAATTTTTTTGGATTGCCTCTTTTGCATATCCTACATAAATGATTTAGCAAGATGCTTTGAAATGGAGAGCAGGTGGCATCAATGGTTCTATTTTCCCTTTGGGCCTGATGTAAAACTGGAGCAGATGAAGTGCCATTTTAACATCCTGTTATATTTTGTACCTAAATTTTATTTTCCATGACGTTACTGTACATTCTCAACAATCTGGCTAGACTTTTATCTATAAAGGAATTTAACTGCAGTCGAATTGCTACATTAACCAAAGATTTTAAAGACAAGTCAATCATCTGTTTAAAACTGTGTTGAGTATATACTTGCTGAGCTCATTCATATTCATGTTTGGAAATAGTAATATTTTAGGTTGAATCATATGTACCATGATTATTTCAAAATAAATAACTATTTAAATAATATCTGTGATGGATCATTAAAATAGGTCTGATCTTGTTGTGTATTTTAATTTCCACACTTTGGTGGTGACAGCAAAGGCAAGTTTTTCTCCTTTATCATAAAAGGTTTTCTATTTTGAGTGTTACACTCTCACATTCAGCTTCCTTCTTAATCACAAAATAGGTCAGGATAGGCATTAGGAATTCTGAAGAGTTCTTGAACCTCCTGAAATTCTATGCAAAAGTTTATGTATATATTTGTAATTTGTTATAGGCAACTTAATCTTAGAAGGACAATGCCTTAAAACAAGACATTTTAAAAAATCAACATGTTTTTTGGTCAAAGAAAACTGAGTGCTATTTTAAAAAAAACTGTATATATATCAAAATAATTGTGTTTGTGCGCTTATATTGTCATTCTACAAAGGATTTGACTTGACTTTTAGAAACACATTGGACAAAAGAAGATTTTTTAAAAAAGGATTCTCAGTTTAAAATTGGAAACATATAGTTTCCCTTCTTCTCAAAGAAATCACAAGAAGTAAACAAGAAAGATAAAATTAAATGCAAATTTCTTCTTCAGTAAAACTAGACAACAGGTGAAACTCCAGACTCAAAAATTGTTGGAAAGGGTTCTACAGGCAGTGAAGACTAAACAGCAGAGCTGAAATCAATGAGCACTTCAAGAAATTATAAATTTTTAAATAATCTCAGAGAGGGAAAGTCTGTCTAATTAGGATCCCAAACTTAGAATATATAAAATAAGATTGATAAATTCAATCATATAAAACAACAAAAGCAATAATAATAATGAATTTTTTTGCAAGGTAAAACACCTTTAAAGAAAAATGACCAACTAGCAGCAGAATCTTTATTAACAAGTGAAGATATAATTTGTATTTGTTTTATCAAAAAGTCAACTCCAGTTGTCATTTATCTGCTGGAAAAATAATTAAATGCCTCAGTGCAAACAGAGTAAAAAATAGAGGATTCTATCTTCTATTTTCATTAATATAATTGTACTCCATGTCTCACTTATCAAATTACTCCTCTCTAAATAAGCTGTTCCTTTACTGTCACATGTTAATAACAACACATAATCACTTATACCATCCAGATTTTTCTCAAATATTAAAATAAAAATTTCCAGAAGTAAACAAACACTTCATAAGTTTTAAATTGCATGTTCTTCTGAGTAGTATGATGAAGTCTTGTGCAGTCCTACCCTGTCGCTGCCAGAATCCCCAACCATCAATATCTTTCTGCTCCTGACATCCAGCCATTGACATCATTGTGGCTCAATGATCCAGAATCGTCCAAAGAAGATGATCCTCCTTCTGACTTATTGATTGGCAGAGGTCAATAGTAGCCTAACACTACGTCACAATACTTGTGTCATTAACCTCAGTTCATCTCATCATGTAGGCATTTTATCATCTCATATCATCACAAGAAGGGTGGGTTCAGTACAATAAGACATTTCGAGAGAGAGACCACATTCATATAAGTTTTATTACAGTATATTGTCATAATTGTTATATTTTATTATTAGTTATTGTTGTTAATCTCTTATTGTACCTAATTTATAAATTAAACTTTATCATAGGTATGTATGTGTAGGAAAAAACATAGTGTATATAGGATTTGGTGTTATCTGTAGTTTTGGGCATCCACTGGGGGTCTTGTAATGTATCCCCTGCAGATAAGGGGGGACAACTGTATATAACTCGATGAGTTTGGGAATAGGTATACAACTGTGAAACCATCCCCGTCATCAAGGGCAGAGACATACCCATCACGTCATAAAGCTTCCTCCTGCCCTTATTATTATTATTGCTTTATTATCATTATTATTTTAATTATTTTTGTGGTAAGAATGCTTAATGTAGATCTACACTCTTAGAAAATGTTAAGGTATACAATGCAATATTGTTAGCTATATGCTCTATGCTGTAAGGTAGACCTCCAGAACTTATTTATCTTGGATAACTAAAACTTTGTATTCTTTGACCAACATCTTCCCATTTCCCTTCCCCCAGACCCTGGCAACTATCATTCTACCCTCTGCTTCTGTAAGTTTGACTATTTCAGATTCCAAATATAAGTGAAATCGTGCAGTATTTGTCTTTCTGCATTTGTCTTTTTGCACTTAGCATAGTGTCCAGGTCTATCTCTGTTGTCACAAAGGGCAGGCTTTCCTCCTTTTTTATGGCTGAATAATATCCCATTGTATGTATATCACATTTTCTTTATCCATTCATATGTCAATGGATATTTAGGTTGTTTACTTATCGTGGCTATTGTGAATAATGCTTTAATGAACTTTCAATTCCTTTGGATATATACTCAGAAGTGGGGTTGCTGGATCATGTATAAGTTCTATTTTTAATATTTTAAGGAACCTCCATACTGTTTTCAATAGTGACTTACAACTTACATTCCTACAAACTGTATACAGGGCTCCCTTTTCTTCACAATCCTTGGCAACACTTGTTATGTTTTGTTTTTAAAATTATTCATGATGGGCCTCACTTTTAGATTTGAGTTTCTCAATTCATTTTATCCACAATAGAAAACAAAGTTCTTTTTTGTGCCATAAAGAATGACATTAATAGTTTTGTGCCGTAAAGAAGACATTAATAGTTGCTCTTTTGACTGTGAGAAATCTCAATAATCCCTCTCTGGAATGATTTTAAGCAATATAACTTCCCAATGGACCTTCTAGGATAAAGTTGTAACAAAATGCACATATGTGTAAAGAAATGGATGCGTTTGCTACATAGAGTTGTTGATTGATAGTCAAGTACATTTTGGAAGATGTCTTTCAAAATTGCCACATTGAGTTTTAGAGTAATTCATCTTTAGCTATTATTTCTGCAGTAGTTAGATGGTAGAACAAGTATCCATTGAGGCTAAATCGCTTCATAAGTGACGAGGAGACTAATCATCTCTCCATCCTCTATAGCAAGAAGACAGACATCCAGCATTTTAAAAGAAGTTCAAAAATTAAGCTTTTAATTTAAAAAGGAGGGTGAAAACATGTCTCGTTACATGACTCTAAATTATAATGCGATCGGTAGGTGGTTCTTACCCACATTTATTCTTATGGTAGTATTAAAATAGATATTCTATTTAAGTATAAGTCATACAGCTTGTCCCATACCTTCTTCCTCTTTACAGAGTTAAAGGAGAGGAAGTGATGATGGTGATGGTGGTGATAATAGTAACAAGACTAATAGCATCTGACATTTATTGAGCACATACTTTAGGCTAGGCTCTGTGATAAGTCCATTATGTTCATAATGTCACTTAAGCCTCACAAAAAACCTGTGATGTAGGTATTATTACTGGTCCCTATTCTACAGAGGGGGAAAATGGATTTTAGAGGGTAACATTCAAAGTCACACAGCTACTATCAATACATGGCAGCTCCCGATAGTGTGATGCCCAGAATTGTGCACGTGGTAAATTTAGAACAAATTATGCTAAGTCGTGTATCACATTGATTGATTTCCAAATATTGAACTGTCCTTGCATCCCTGGAATAAATCCCCCTTGATCAAAGTGTATGATTCTTTTTATATATTGTTGAACTCAGTTTGCTAATATCTTGTTGAGGATTTTTGCATCTATATTCATCAGTGATTTGAACGTGTAATTTTCCTTTTGTGTAGTGGCTGTGTCTGGTTTTGATATCAGGGTAATGGTGGCCTCTTAGAATGAGGTTGGGAGTATTCCCTTCTCTTCAATTTTTTGGAATAGATTAAGAAAGAAAGGTATTATCTCTTCTTTATATTTTTTTTTTTTTTTTTTTTTTTCACATTATCTTTTTATTTTTTATTTTTTTAAACATCTTTATTGAAGTATAATTGCCTTACAATGGTGTGTTAGCTTCTGCTTTATAACAAAGTGAATCAGTTATACATATACAATATGTTCCCATTTCTCTTCCCTCTTGCATCTCCCTCCCTCCCACCCTCCCCATCCCACCCCTCTAGGTGGTCACAAAGCACCGAGCTGATCTCCCTGTGCTATGCGGCTGCTTCCCACTAGTTATCTATTTTACATTTGGTAGTGTATATATGTCCATGACACTCTCTTACCCTGTCACATCTCACCCCACCCCCTCCCCATATCCTCAAGTCCATTCTCTAGTAGGTCTGTGTCTTTATTCCCCTCTTGCCACTAGGTTCTTCATGGCCTTTTTTTTTTTTTCCTTAGATTCCGTATATATGTGTTAGCATACTGTATTTGTTTGTCTCTTTCTGACTTACTTCACTCTGTATGACAGACTCTAACTCCATCCACCTCATTACAAATACCTCCATTTCATTTCTTTTTATGGCTGAGTAATATTCCATTGTATGTATGTGCCACATCTTCTTTATCCATTCATCTGTCGATGGACATTTAAGTTGCTTCCATGTCCTGGCTATTGTAAATAGAGCTGCAATGAACATTTTGGTACATGACTCTTTTTGACCTATGGTTTTCTCAGGGTATATGCCCAGTAGTGGGATTGCTGGGTCGTATGGTAGTTCTATTTGTAGTTTTTTCAGGAACCTCCATACTGTTCTCCATAGTGGCTGTATCAATTTACATTCCCACCAACAGTGCAAGAGTGTTCCCTTTCCTCCACACCCTCTCCAGCATTTATTGTTTCTAGATTTTTTGATGATGGCCATTCTGACCGGTGTGAGATGATATCTCATTGTAGTTTTGATTTGCATTTCTCTAATGATTAATGATGTTGAGCATTCTTTCATGTGTCTGTATGCCATCTGTATATCTTCTTTGGAGAAATGTCTATTTAGGTCTTCTGCCCATTTTTGGATTGGGTTGTTGGTTTTTTTGTTATTGAGCTGCATGAGCTGCTTGTAAATCTTGGAGATTAATCCTTTGTCAGTTGCTTCATTTGCAAATATTTTCTCCCATTCTGAGGGTTGTCTTTTGGTCTTGTTTATGGTTTCCTTTGCTGTGCAAAAAGCTTTTAAGTTTCATTAGGTCCCATTTGTTTATTTGTGTTCTTATTTCCATTTCTCTGGGAGCTGGGTCAAAAAGAATCTTGCTGTGATGTATGTCATAGAGTGTTCTGCCTATGTTTTCCCCTAAGAGTTTGACAGTGTCTGCCCTTACACTTAGGTCTTTAATCCATTTTGAGTTTATTTTTGTGCATGGTGTCAGGGAGTGTTCTAATTTCATACTTTTACATGTACCTGTCCAATTTTCCCAGCACCACTTATTGAAGAGGCTGTCTTTTCTCCACTGTATATTCTTGCCTCCTTTATCAAAGATAAGGTGACCATATGTGCGCGGGTTTATCTCTGGGCTTTCTATCCTGTTCCATTGATCTATATTTCTGTTTTTGTGCCAGTACCAAACTGTCTTCATTACTGAAGCTTTGTAATATAGTCTGAAGTCAGGAAGCCTGATTCCCCCAGCTCCATTTTTCGTTCTCAAGATTGCTTTGGCTATTCGGGGTCTTTTGTGTTTCCATACAAATTGTGAAATTTTTTGTTCTAGTTCTGTGAAAAATGCCAGTGGTAGTTTGATAGGGATTGCATTGAATCTGTAGATTGCTTTGGGTAGTAGAGTCATTTTCACAATGTTGATTCTTCCAATCCAAGAACATGGTATATCTCTCCATCTATTTGTATCATCTTTAATTTCTTTCATCAGTGTCTTATAATTTTCTGCATACAGGTCTTTTGTCTCCTTAGGTAGGTTTACTCCTAGATATTTTATTCTTTTAGTTGCAATGGTAAATGGGAGTGTTTTCTTAATTTCACTTTCAGATTTTTCGTCATTAGTGTATAGAAATGCAAGAGATTTCTGTGCATTGATTTTGTATCCTGCTACTTTACCAAATTCATTGATTAGCTCTAGGAGTTTTCTGGTAGCATCTTTAGGATTCTCTATGTATAGTATCATGTCATCTGCAAATAGTGACAGCCTTACTTCTTCTTTTCCGATTTGGATTCCTTTTATTTCTTTGTCTTCTCTGATTGCTGTGGCTAACACTTCCAAAACTATGTTGAATAATAGTGGTGAGAGTGGGCAACCTTGTCTTGTTCCTGATCTTAGTGGAAATGGTTTCAGTTTTTCACCATTGAGGACAATGTTGGCTGTGGGTTTGTCATATATGGCCTTTATTATGTTGAGGAAAGTTCCCTCTATGCCTACTTTCTGCAGGGCTTTTATCATAAATGGGTGTTGAATTTTGTCGAAAGCTTTCTCTGCATCTATTGAGATGATCATATGGTTTTTCTCCTTCAATTTGTTAATATGGTGTATCACATTGATTGATTTGCGTATACTGAAGAATCCTTGCATTCCTGGGATAAACCCCACTTGATCATGGTTTATGATCCTTTTAATGTGCTGCTGGATTCTGTTTGCTAGTATTTTGTTGAGGATTTTTGCATCTGTGTTCATCAGTGATATTGGCCTGTAGTTTTCTTTCTTTGTGACATCTTTGTCTGGTTTTGGTATCAGGGTGATGGTGGCCTCGTAGAATGAGTTTGGGAGTGTTCCTCCCTCTGCAATATTTTGGAAGAGTTTGAGAAGGATAGGTGTTAGCTCTTCTCTAAATGTTTGATAGAATTCGCCTGTGAAGCCATCTGGTCCTGGGCTTTTGTTTGTTGGAAGGTTTTTAATCACAGTTTCAATTTCAGTGCTTGTGATTGGTCTGTTCATATTTTCTACTTCTTCCTGGTTCAGTCTCGGCAGTTTGTGCATTTCTAAGAATCTGTCCATTTCTTCCAGGTTGTCCATTTTATTGGCATAGAGTTGCTTGTAGTAATCTCTCATGATCTTTTGTATTTCTGCAGTGTCAGTGGTTACTTCTCCTTTTTCATTTCTAATTCTATTGATCTGAGTCTTCTCCCTTTTTCTCTTGATGAGTCTGGCTAATGGTTTATCAATTTTGTTTATCTTCTCAAAGAACCAGCTTTTAGTTTCATTGATTTTTGCTATTGTTTCCTTCATTTCTTTTTCATTTATTTCTGACCTGATCTTTATAATTTCTTTCCTTTTGCTGGCTTTGGGGTTTTTTTGTTCTTCTTTCTCTAATTGCTTCAGGTGCAAGGTTAGGTTGTTTATTCGAGATGTTTCCTGTTTCTTGAGGTAGGCTTGTATTGCTATAAACTTCCCTCTTAGCACTGCTTTTGCTGCGTCCCATAGGTTTTGGGTCGTCGTATCTCCATTGTCATTTGTTTCTAGGTATTTTTTGATTTCCCCTTTGATTTCTTCAGTAATCACTTCGTTATTAAGTAGTGTATTGTGTAGCCTCCATGTGTTCGTATTTTTTACAGATCTTTTCCTGTAATTGATATCTAGTCTCATAGCGTTGTGGTCGGAAAAGATACTTGATACGATTTCAATTTTCTTAAATTTACCAAGGCTTGATTTATGACCCAAGATATGATCTATCCTGGAGAATGTTCCATGAGCACTTGAGAAAAATGTGTATTCTGTTGTTTTTGGGTAGAATGTCCTATAAATATCCATTAAGTCCATCTTGTTTAATGTATCATTTAAAGCTTGTGTTTCCTTATTTATTTTCATTTTGGATGATCTGTCCATTGGTGAAAGTGGGGTGTTAAAGTCCCCTACTGTGATTGTGTTGCTGTCGATTTCCCCTTTTATGGCTGTTAGTATTTGCCTTATGTATTGAGGTGCTCCTATGTTGGGTGCATAAATATTTACAATTGTTATACCTTCCTCTTGGATCGATCCCTTGATCATTATATAGTGTCCTTCTTTGTCTCTTGTAATAGTCTTTATTTTAAAGTCTATTTTGTCTGATATGAGAATTGCTACTCCAGCCTTCTTTTGATTTCCATTTGCATGGAATATCTTTTTCCATCCCCTCACTTTCAGTCTATATGTGTCTCTAGGTCTGAAGTGGGTCTCTTGTAGACAGCATATATATGGGTCTTGTTTTTGTATCCATTCAGCCAGCCTGTGTCTTTTGGTGGGAGCATTTAATCCATTTACATTCAAGGTAATTATCGATATGTATGTTCCTATTCCCATTTTCTTAAATGTTTTGGGTTTGTTATTGTAGGTGTTTTCCTTCTCTTGTGTTTCTTGCCTAGAGAAGTTCCTTTAGCATTTGTTGTAAAGCTGGTTTGGTGGTGCTGAACTCTCTCAGCTTTTGCTTGTCTGTAAAGGTTTTAATTTCTCCATCGAATCTGAATGAGATCCTTGCTGGGTAGAGTAATCTTGGTTGTAGGTTTTTCTCCTTCATCACTTTAAGTATATCCTGCCACTCCCTTCTGGCTTGCAGAGTTTCTGCTGAAAGATCAGATGTTAACCTTATGGGGATTCCCTTGTGTGTTATTTGTTTTTTTTCCCTTGCTGCCTTTAATATGTTTTCCTTATATTTAATTTTTGACAGTTTGATTAATATGTGTCTTGGCATGTTTCTCCTTGGGTTTATCCTGTATGGGACTCTCTGTGCTTCCAGGACTTGATTAACTATTTCCTTTCCCATATTAGGGAAGTTTTCAACTATAATCTCTTCAAATATTTTCTCAGTCCCTTTCTTTTTCTCTTCTTCTTCTGGGACCCCTATAATTCGAATGTTGGTGCGTTTAATGTTGTCCCAGAGGTCTCTGAGACTGTCCTCAGTTCTTTTCATTCTTTTTTCTTTATCCTGCTCTGTAGTAGTTATTTCCACCATTTTATCTTCCAGGTCACTTATCCTTTCTTCTGCCTCAGTTATTCTGCTATTGATCCCATCTAGAGTATTTTTAATTTCATTTATTGTGTTTTTCATCATTGCTTGGTTCCTCTTTAGTTCTTCTACGTCCTTGTTAAATGTTTCTTGCATTTTGTCTATTCTATTTCCAAGATTTTGGATCATCCTTACTATCATTATTCTGAATTCTTTTTCAGGTAGACTACCTATTTCCTCTTCATTTGTTAAGTCTGGTGTGTTTTGACCCTGCTCCTTCATCTGCTGTGTGTTTTTCTGTCATCTCATTTTGCTTATCTTACTGTGTTTGGGGTCTCCTTTTCACAGACTGCAGGTTTGTAGTTCCCGTTGTTTTTGGTATCTGTCCCCAGTGGCTAAGGTTGGTTCAGTGGGTTGTGTAGGCTTCCTGGTGGAGGGAACTAGTGCCTGAGCTCTGGTGGATGAGGCTGGATCTTGTCTTTCTGGTGGGCACATCCACGTCTGGTGGTGTATTTTGGGGTGTCTGTGGCCTTATTATGATTTTAGGCAGCCTCTCTGCTAATGGATGGGGCTGTGTTCCTGTCTTGCTAGTTGTTTGGCATAGGGTGTTCAGCACTGTAGCTTGCTGGTCATTGAGTGATGCTGGGTCTTGATGTTGAGATGGAGATCTCTGAGAGATTTTTACCGTTTGGTATTATGTGGAGCTGGGAGGTCTCTTGTGGACCAGTGTCCTGAAGTTGGCTCTCCCACCTCAGAGGCACGGCCCTGATGCCTGGCTGGAGCACCAAGAGCCTTTCGTCCACACGGCTCAGAGTAAAAGGGAGAAAAAATAGAAAGAAAGAAAGAAAGAAAGAAAGAAAGAAAGAAAGAGGCTATAATATAGTGAAGTAAAATAAAGCTATTGTAAAGCAAAGCTATACAGACAAAATCTCACCCAGAAGCATATACATATACACTCACAAAAAAAAAAGGAACAGGGGAAAAATTAATATATCCTGCTCCCAAAGTCCACCTCCTGAATTTGGGATGATTCGTTGTCTATTCAGGTATTCAACAGATGCAGGCACATCAAGTTGTTTGTGGAGTTTTAATCCGCTGCTTCTGAGGCTGCTGGGAGAGATTTCCCCTTCTCTTCCCTGTTCACACAGCTCCTGGGGTTCAGCTTTGGATTTGGACCCGCCTCTGTGTGTAGGTCGCCTGAGGGCGTCTATTCCCCGCCCAGACAGAACGGGGTTAAAGGAGCAGCTGCTTCGGGGGCGCTGGCTCACTCAGGCCGCGGGGAGGGAGGGGTACGGAGGAGGCGGGGCGAGCCTGCGGCAGCAGAGGCCGGCGTGACGTTGCACCAGCCTGAGGCGCGCAGTGCGTTCTCCCGCGGAATTTGTCCGGGGATCACGGGACCCTGGCAGTGGCGGGCTGCACCGGCTCCCGGGAGGGGCGGTGTGGAGAGTGACCTGTGCTCACACACAGGCTTTTTGGAGGCGGCAGCAGCAGCCCCAGCGTCTCACGCCCGTCTCTGGGGTCCGCGCTGATCGCCGCGGCTCGCGCCCTTCTCTGGAGTTCGTTTAGGCGGCGCTCTGAATCCCCTCTCCTTGCGCGCAGCGAAACAAAGAGGCAAGAAAAAGTCTCTTGCCTCTTCGGCAGCTGCAGACTTTTTCCCGGACTCCCTCCCGGCTAGCCGTGGTGCGCTAACCCCTTCAGGCTGTGTTCACGCCGCCAGCCCCAGTCCTCTCCCTGCGATCCGACCGAAGCCCGAGCCTCAGCTCCCAGCCCCCGCCCGCCCCGGCGGGGGAGCAGACAAGCCTCTCGGGCTGGTGAATGCTGCTCGGCGCCGCTCCTCCGTGCGGGAGCCTCTCCGCTTTGCCCTCCGCACCCCTGTGGCTGCGCTCTCCTCCGTGGCTCCGAAGCTTCCCCCCTCTGCCACCCGCAGTCTCCGCCCGCGAAGGGGCTTCCTAGTGCGTGGAAATCTTTCCTCCTTCACAGCTCCCTCCCACTGGTGCAGGTGCCGTCCCTATTCTTTTGTCTCTGTTATTTCTTTTTTCTTTTGCCCTACCCAAGTACGGGGGGAGTCTCTTGCCTTTTTGGAGGTCGGACGTTTTCTGCCAGCGTTCAGTGGGTGTTCTGTAGGAGCAGTTCCACGTGTAGATGTATTTCTACTGTATCTGTGGGAAGGAAGGTGATCTCCGCGTCTTACTCTTCCGCCATCTTCTCTCCTCCCCCCTTCTTTATATGTTTGATAGAATTCCCCTGTGAAGCCATTGAGTCCTGGGTTTTTGTTTGCCGGGAGTTTTTTATTTGTTTTGGTTTGGTTTTTTTTTTTACTAATTACAAATTCAATTTCACTATTACTGATTAGTGTGCTCACATTGTCTATTTCTTCCTGATTTAGTCTTGGCAGGTTGTATGTTTCTAGAAATTTGACCACTCTTTCTAGGTTGTCTAATTTGTTGGCATATAACTGTTTGTAGTATTCTCATATGATTTTTTGTATCTCTGTGGTATTGGTTGTTGTTTCTCCTCTTTCATTTCTTATTTTGTTTATTTGTGTTCTCTCTCTTTTCTTCTTGACAAGCCTGGCTGAAAGTCTGTCAATTTTGTTTATCTTTCTGAAGAACAAGCACTTGGTATCATTGACCTTTTCTATTGTTCTTTTGGTCTCTATTTTATTTATCCCCTCTCTGATCTTTATTATTTCCTCCTTTTTGCTGACCTTGGCTTTGTTTATTCTTCTTTTTCTAATTCCTTTAGGTGGAAGTTCAGGTTGACTATTTGAGATTTTTCTTCTTTCTTGAGATAATACTGTATAGCTATAAAATTCCCTCTTAGAACTGTTTATTCTGCTGTTTTTGGATGGACTGTCCTGTAGATAACTATTAAGTCCAACTGCTGTATTGTGTCATTTAAGACCACTGTTGCTGTATTGATTTTTCTGTCTGGATGATCTGTGCCTTGATGTAAGTGGGTTGTTAAAGTCCCCTTCTATTATTATATTATTGTCAATTTCTCCCTTTATGTCTGTTAATATTTGCTTTATATACTTAGGTACTCCTG
Source organism: Eschrichtius robustus (assembly GCF_028021215.1). NCBI lineage: Eukaryota > Metazoa > Chordata > Mammalia > Artiodactyla > Eschrichtiidae > Eschrichtius > Eschrichtius robustus. The sequence goes on from NC_090827.1 coordinate 10,502,092, forward strand.
TATTGGGTTCATATATGTTAACAAGTCTAATATCCTCTTCTTGTGTTGATCCGTTTTAAATTATATAATGACCTTCTTTCTCATTGTTATAATCTTCATTTTAAAGTCTATTTTGTCTGATATAAGTATTGCTACCCTCACTTTCTTGACATTTCCATTTGCCCTTACTTTCAGTCTGTGTGTGTGTGTGTGTTTGTGTAGCTCTGAAGAGAGTCTCTTGTAAGCAGCCTATAGATGGGTCTTGTTTATTTATCCAGTCAGCCACCTATTTATCCAGCTCCACCTTTTGACTGGAGCATTTAATCCATTGACATTTAAAGTAAGTATTGATTGGTATGTACTTATTGCCATTTAATACTTGTTTTCCAATTGTTTTTGTGGTTTTTGCCTTTTCTTCTTCTTTTAGTTTCTTCCCTTGTGGTTTGATAATTTTCTTTAGTGGTATGTTTCTGTTCCTTTCTGTCTTCTTTCCGAGTATCTATTGTTGATTTTTGATTTGTGGTTACCATGGGGTTCATATATGTTGACCTATAACTATATCTGTTTTTTTAAACAGGTAGTCCTTTAAGTTCAAACACATTCTAAAAGATCTACCTTTTTTATATTCCTTTCTCCCACCTTTTATGTATATGATGTCATATTTTACATCTTAATGTCTATCTCTTTATTAATTATTGTAGTTATACTTGATTTTACAATTTTTTGTATTTTAATCTTTGTACTAGGATCAACTAGTGGCTGATTCTCAGCCTTTACTATATATTTGCCTTTAGTAGTGGGAATTTTTTTCCTCTCCTGTAGGTACTTCTTGTTATAGCATTTTCCACTTAGAGAAGACCCTTTAACTTTTCTTTTAGGTTTGGTTTAATATTGATGAACTCTTCTAGTTTTTCCTTGCCTGAGAAGTTCTTTATCTCTCTTTCAATTCTAAATAGTAATCTTGCTGGGTAGAGTATCCTAGGTTGCAGGTTTTTCCCTTTCAGCATGTTAAATATATCATGTCACTACTTTCTGGTCTGCAGAGTTTCTGGAGAAAAATCAGCTGATAGCCTTATGGGGGTTTCCTTGTATATGACTTTTTGTTTTTATTTTGCTGCCTTTGCAATTCTCTCTTTATAATTATTTTTTAGCATTTTAATTATGATATGTCTTGGTATGGATATGTTTGGGTTCATCTTATCTGGGATCCTCTGTGCTTCTTGAACCTGGTTATCTGTTTCCTTCTTCAGGCTTGGGAAGTTTTCAACCATAGTTTTATTCAATACATTTTTGACCCCCTTCTTTCTCTCACTCCTTCTTCTGGAACCCCTATAATGGGAATGTTGGTATGCCTGATAATATCCTAAAGATCCCCTAAACTGGTCTCGTTAAAAATTGTTTTTTTCTTTTTGCTGTTCTGATTAGGTGATTTCCATTATTCTATCGTCTAGATCACTTATGCATTCTTCTGTATCACTTAGTCTGCTGTTCATTCCTTCTAGTGTGTTTTTCATTTCAGTTATTGTATTCTTCAGTTCTAACTGGTTCTATATTATATTTTCTACTTCCTTGTTAAAAATCTCAGTGTGCTTATCTATTATTTTCCCTAATTCAGTTAGCATTCTTATTACGAATGCTTTGAACTCTTTATCTGGTAAATTGTTTATTTCTGTTTATTAGGTGTTTTTTCAGGGAGTTTCTCTTACTCTTTCAATTGAGACAAATTCCTCTGTCTTCTCATTTTGCTTACCTTTTTCTGTCTCTATGAAATTAGGTGAAACAGTTACCTATGTTGATGTTGATATGGTGTCCTTATGTAGAAGTATTCCTATACAGTCTGCATGTGCCCATTGGCTTTGGTGAGAGCTGGATTTGACATGCACACAAGTCACATCTTTCCTCAGGGTGTGCTGGCAGCTATAACCTTGGTAGGATGTGGGGCTGGAATGGAGGGGCTGAAGCCAGAGCCAGGTATGAGGCAGGGCTTCCTCTCTGTTCAGTGGCCACTGCCACCCCATCGGGGCCAGGATCAGGTCCCAAGTTGCTAGAGAGAGGAAGCCCTAGGTTCAGGACCAAGCTGCCTCAGTTTCCTTTAAGTGTGTGCTCTCGCCCATCCCAGCACCAGCCTCTTTGCCCCAGAGGGGAGCAGTGCCGGAGCAAGAGGGGCTGGTGTGGGTATTCAGTGAGGGTTGTGCATGGGCTGTGGTGGTCTGACTGCTGTCCACACTGCCTCTGAGGCACCGCCTCAGCAACAGCAGTAATGGCTGCCCCCTCCCTGCTCAGACATCACTTAGGGTATGAGCCTCTTCATTGTTTCATAGTCGAGCTTTTTGCTCAGTTGTGGCAGCCCTTGCTCTAGTGTGGAGCTGCAACGTGAGGCACGCAGTACTGGAGCATTTGCTTGGCTCAGGTTGGGGCACACCCTGTGGTGGTCCTGGGAAATGAGTCAGCCAACCTTATGGTTTCAGTCTGCCCTCTCTGCCCTGCTTTGGGAGAAAGAAAGCATTTATGTGCATCTCATGAGCTGAGTCCAGGCTTCTCATGACCCTCCTATTAGTCCCACCAGCTCTCCAACCAGCCAAGGGGGCTTGTCTTCCACTTGTCAGACCCCAGGGCTGGGGCACCCAATATGTGGCTTAAACTGCTCACTCCCCGGGGCAGACCTCTACCGGTATATTCTCTCTTTTCCTCTGAGTCCCCTCCCAGGGGCCAGGCCCTGACCTGATCATTTCTCTTCCCTTCCTATCTGGTTCTATGTGGATCTTTCTTAGAGCCTTGGCTGTACCGGATTCTTTTTGCTAGTCTCCAGTTAGTTTTTAGTCAGGATTGTTATATGTGTAGATGTATTTTTAATGTGTTTGTTGTGAGGAGGTGAGTTCTGTGTCCTCCTATTCCACCATCTTGATTCTAGTCTGGTCACACACAGATTATGTGTTTATATCTTTTATTATGTGTTTAAATCTTTATTATGTGAACATATCTTTTAATGTTCAGATAATGAACGTGAAGAAGTTTTAAAATGTTTCTTAGTTTATACAGATATGTAGTTTTTATTTTTATAAAAAATTTATAGAGTTTTGAGAATATGAAAAAGATATATATTTTTTTACTCTCAAAAGTGTCCTAATCCAGACAACAAATTACATGGTCATTCTTAAATCATCTCATTGAGGCACAACCTGCTCTGTCAGTAGATGTCAGTCCTGACAGTGTTATCTAAGGGACAGTCAAGCAGGTGGGGAGAACCAGTTTAGTGCATGTGTATGTATCATAGAGAGTATAATTTGGCTCAGAGAAAAGTGTGGCCTCCTTGTAGCCATTTCACCTACTTATACCACGGATTTGTACAGAGCTGAAGTTAAGCTGCCTGATTCACACGGATATTTAAAAATTTGTATAGAAGTGTAAATTATCTTTATAATTTTTTTCTGTCAGTTGAATTTGTCCTATTTTCTTTCTAGGTCGTGTGAAGTTAGACTGAAACTATAAATGAAAAATAAAGGATGGTGATTTAATTTTACGAATATGCTGAGGTTAGTAGAAGAATAGTGGTAAGTGATTAAAAAAACTATAAACTCATACACTGGAGACTCAAAATTATACCTGCCTAGGGTAGAGTTGAGAACCCCAAACTTGATCTAGTAGAAACATGTTTAGTTATTTGTAGAATTACGATGAAAATTAAATTCTAGGCAGAATCTCAACGTGTATATATTTACGATGTGCATTTGAGTTGTCAACTGAATTTAATTATCTCTGAATATATTTGTACTTATATATTAGGCATTTCAGATATGCTGTTTATATATTTTATTGACCGCTCACAAAAGGATTATTTCAAACTTTAAGATAAGGTGAACCCAGGGGTTTTTTGGAAGGTGGATGAAGGCAACTAAGTTGGGTGAAGTTTCCTCCTATATCTCTGCCTTTTTCTATGCTGTTACTTTCCCACTTTCTGTGGTCAAAGGAGATGGCAGTTATGTTCCCAGAATATCCTTTTACTTACCAGACGTGGTAAGGGAAAGGCTAGGGCTGAATATGATAAAATGTATTTGGAGAGGAAAATCTAAAGTATTTGAAAATTGATAGCATAAAAATAATTTCTCAGGGAAAAATGGTGATTGTAATTTGTAAATTTTAGAGGAAGTTGGGGAAACAGAAATTTTTCAGAATCAAAAGTATAAACTGATCTGTGTGAAAGATCTGTGGCAACTTGCCAAAAAGGCTTAGTCTTAGATCAGGAAGAATTCAAAAGTATAGGAAGAATGAAACTGGGGAAGACCCAACCCGGCACAACAGCTTTGAGATGAAGCTAAAAGGAAATTGACTTGAAACTCAGAGTTGAAGACATTTCCCTGCCATGATCTAGGGAACTGGGGTAAGGCACTCAGTATTCCCGGTAAATATCTCAGACTCTTTAGTTTGCAAGTCAGGGCCCTTTGTGAGATGTCTCAGCCTCTGTTTGTTTCTTCGTCACTGGTTTAATAGCCAAGGTGTATCCAATGAGCAGACATCCAGGCCTGCTCAGCGTCAGGCCCCTGTCTAGGCCTTCCTGTCTCGGTGAGGACTGGGGTCTTGAATTCCACGTTACCTAGACCATCCATAACAGCACTTTGAAAATGCACACACTCCTCATATTCGATCAAATGGATCTCTTTCTCCATACATTGGCCTCTGATTCCCTCAGCTGGAAGTACTCATACCTTCTTCTAAATCCTAATCTCATTACCGTAGATCTCATTTGGTTACTTAGTGCCTTCTGATTTGATTTGAACTGTTGATGCATCCCTTTTCCAGGCTGTAAACCCTTGAAAAATAGTCTGTATTTTATTGTTCACAGGGTGAGCCAGCCTTGCCAATAAATATTTGCAGAATAATTAATTAATTATTTAATATATAAGTATTAAAATAGTATAATTATAAAAATAATAGCATAATTAAATGATTACTTGACATGGGTTATTTCTTCATGCAGATTATTGGGCCTTGGGGTCATTAATTAAAAAAAAAAAAAAAACCGAGGACTGGAAAGGAAATCATATGGGGAAGGAATTGCTTAATAATTTATATCTGTTCGTGTAACATTACATGAGACTCTAGGCTTGTTTACTTTTTTTTTATAGGCTTGTTTACTTCTATCATATCTGGTTTTTACACTGTAACAAACTTGAAATGGCTGTCTGTTCACTGGATTACAATGGGCAGGTTGAAAAAGTAGAGTTTTTTTTAAGACCTGGAGAACCATAGCCAATCGGAGATATACCTTCTCACCTCTTACCAGAGTGAGTGAGAATAGCTTGTTCTATGGAACAGGGGGCCCCCCTGTTTCGAGGTTTTCTTTGGTAGCTATACCATTTCATCCCATGTTACATTGGTGAAAGCAGCTAGCATGATACTATAATAGATACTCAATAAAAAATTATTTACTTTGTTGTTGAATTACTAAATTCCTCTGCAAGAATTTCCTAGTTATAATCAAAATTGTTTGTCTTTTGCAAACCACCAGCTGTGAACAGGTTGAGCATAATTTAGGAGTACAAATGATACTGTACATACCAGATAATTCTGCTATTTTTTATAGCTAAAGAAATAGCAAGTCAAGCTGACAACTGATTTGGAGCTTTTATTTCCTTTAAAATTCAAGTTCTACTGTAAATATTACAATTATAATATCAATTTTAATAATATTATATTTTAATTAAATACATAACATTTAAATAATAATATTTAATTAAGTCCTCAGAAATGGTGCTCTTTAAATATAAGAGAATGCATTTAAATATTCACTTTAAAATTTTTCCTAATATTTAAACAGAGGTTTAGCAAAGTCTTGAAATTGAAATGATATCTTTAAAGTATCTACCAGAGAATTAAGTTAGGATTTGTCAGCACGGACTGATATTTCTATGGCTCTATGCAGTAATACATATGGAAATTACTTAAATATCATTAGATTTTAAAAATGAGGCCTGCTTATATTGAAGGAAAGAATCAAAACAGTTGTAGCATCTAAATAAAATATAAAATAAAATAATATAATTTCTAGAATATCTCTGGGTACAGAATGATTCCACAGCATTTCCCCGTTTGTACAGTAGATGTCGCTGCAAAGTTAAAGATGCCTGAGTAGTAAATGCTCTTAGTACACAGGAGGAGTGATTAAGTATTATTTGGATCTAGTTGTAAAAAAAATGCTAGCTGGAAAAAACGTGCTTTTTCATGGAGTGTGCCCGACTGAAGTCTTTATCAATTAAATGCAGTGTCTCTTCCTATTGGACAGATTTAAAGCCCCTTGAAAGGACAATGTATTTTATTTCTTTATATTATTGTGCCTTTTTTTTCACATCTTAAAATTCCAGCTATGCTTTTTATATGTGGTTTGCAGGTTCTAAGAATAAAAATACCTCATTCATTAAAGGTTAACCAGCTAATTGCTATAAACCTCTGAGATTCTTAGGTGAAAGTTGTTAAATGAAATGCATGGCTAATTGCAATATGTTCCAATCATCGTATTTTTCTTTTAAACAGGGGTAAAAGATTCTCCCTGTACTATCAATAATGCTAACATCATCATGTTTGAATATTACTGCCTAATAGTCAGTTAAGGGTGGCTGGAGAGCTGCTTCTCTCAATAGGAGGCAGAGAAAGAGGATAAGGGCCTCCCAGCTGCTTTCTCAACTTACCAAAGGCTAATTCCAACCTTGCACTGGTGGTTTGATCCCAAGGCAACAGCTGCAAAATATCTCAGGCCCTTGGGCTAAGGGAAGAAAGCACAGGGGTGAGGCCATCCCACTTCCCCAGTTTCAGCACCCACAATGCTTTGAGGAAATCAGCCTCAGCCCCAGGCCTTGCTGGGAAAATTGATCTGTGGTCTATTCATAAGACTTTTTAGACCACATTCACTTTCCCACTAGTTCTGGGTCCAAACATCTGTATCTAATATAGGTGAAAAATGTGTCAGCTCAAATGCCTCTGGGATCCAGGCAAATGACAAAAATGTTTGAATTGGTCCAGACTGCTTGCTCTACCATACTGCATTCTCATTCAAACTTTTGTCAACACCATGTCCACCTGAACATAAATCTGTAAGCCAGTTTTAGCCCCCAGGTCCTTAGCTTTTAACCCCCTGCCCTAATGCTTGGTTTAGATATTTATGTGTACTATCTAGAGACAAAGCATTAACTTGGGCCTTTGTGAAAGCAACCAGAGGATTTGTGCAGCCAGACTGAGCTCTCATTCTAATGAAATTCATGCAGCAATTTTTACACATAATCATGTAGGTAAAATTATAAAGGATGTTGTACAGGATAAAATTGTAAAGGGTATAGAGGAGAGTTCTGGTGTCGATTTCACTTTCTCCTCTCTAAGCACCTGGAGATGATTTCTAGTTAGAACGGTTCTGGTTCTGTCTATCTTGCCTCTTCTGTCATCCTCTGCCTGCACTGAACCTCAGTCCCTTGTTTTAGAATCCAAAACATTGTCAGTTAGTTCAGTGAAACATCCCATCGAACCTCCTATACCTGAATTGATAGCACTGACAAAATATTTTACTGAATATAATTTCACAGCATGTATATAACTGAAGGATATTGTTTCTGAAATAAATGGCAATACAGGTTTAATTAGAAGAGCTTATATTTAACTATCTGGAAATTATTGAATTCCAATAGAAGCCTGAGCAATCTTTACTCTACCATCTTTCTCCCCAAATAAGTTAAAACAAAATGTGGATAAAAATTAGATTCAGAATTAGCAATATTTCCACTCAAAGTTATTTTCTTTTTCCACATTTCTCTCTATTCCCTACAGCTATGCAGTTTTTCGACAGCTACTTATACTTAATATTTATGATATGTTGCTACAGAATCCTCGTAAATAACATTTTAATTATTGCCCAATATTATTCCATGAAGTCAATTGGACAAAATGTAATTAATCATTTCCTATCGTTAAATATCTAGTCCTTTTTGCTACCATAAATAATTTTGCAATGAATGTAGATATTCTTTCCTTTAGATAATCCCTAGGAAAATTTGATGTAGATGAGATTACTCTATCAAAGGATACTACCATCTACATAATTTTTGGAATACATAGTAAAAATGACTTCTAAAATATTTATCAATTTACATATACACATTACCAGCATAGATAATTACCTTATTTTTATTTTGCACACTTATTAGGTGTAACATGTTTTCAAAATTTTAATTTCTGATTTCTTTAATTTTTTTCATTTATTTGTTTACTAATTTTTCTTTAGATGTTTCTTTTCAATTTCATGTCTTTTCCTGAAAATATTTTATTAGCTTTTCCTCTTTAGTTATGATATATTTTATTATAAAGAAAGAATAGTTCATAGAATAATCTGTTTATCTTTTCCTCTGTGGTATCTTCTCCCCTCCTTTTTATCAAGATTGTAAATGAGACCACTTTCCTCCAAGGTCTTCTGTTAATTAGTTCATATAATTCTTCCTGGCAGCCAAGCTGTGGGTAATGTCCCTATTTAGTTATTAATCTCCTGGCTTTGTAGGGAAGTCATGTGATAAAAATTATCTTTAATAATTCTCATTAACTTTGAAACACTTGCTGCAAATATGCTATTATTTACTGTCTTAACTAATTTCATTGGGAGTAACTAAAAATAAACACTTGCTAATAATTGGAACAATCAGAAGTACAGTCAGTTTTGATATAGTGCTGCTCAGCTCTGTGAATTTTAGACTATTTTTTTCCCTTCAACTTAACTTATTAATATCCAACTCTAAATACCAAGGAACCAATTCTGAAGTGTTTTTTATTTCCCTAACCATGTAACAAAATCAGTTATTGCTTTATAGAACATACAATTTGTTTTAACCAAACAGCTAATTTTCAACACTAGTTTCTAATTGGTTATTTAAAATGTTAACATTTGCTTTCAAGTTAATTTTCTCTTTTTTCAAAAAAGAGGCCACATGATTTAAGAATTTTTTTGTTTTTCTGAACACGGCTGTCTTTAGAATATTCCAGTGTATACATCAAAGAGTGATATTCTCTTTTTAATGTAAGAATTTGAGAAGATGAGATGATGTCATCAACTTCATAAATATGAAATGAAATGTGTCTACTTTACCACTCAGAATTCAGTTCAGGAAACATTTTATGCAGAAAAGGATTTACTACAATTTGCTGAGTGTCCCCATACAACTCTCCCAACGACAATTATTGATCTCTTAGGCTTAGTGTACTCACTCACGTAGACTAAATAGATTGAATATTCGCTTAGGCCTTCTTCACACATTTCAGATGTAGTTTTCTTCTTCTTGGTCTTCATCTATAATATCTAACTGATCTCCGAATCAAGAGGTAAGAGAACAGGAGCATGGTGTGGAAGAGATTTCTTAAAGCTCACGACCAATCAGTACCACAGAGAACAAACCACAATTTGATGGAAAGGCAGGACAGAAATCTTTGTATTTCTCCTAGGGTCTCTGCCTACCACCTATTAGGACCAGTGCCTGTTTCACATTAGGCCCACCCTGATTTATTCTAAGCCCTAGACCCCATAGGCTGGTGCTTATTGTCATGTCATTATAAGCTATTATTATCTGTTCCTAGAGTGCAAATGAGCCCTTTCCTTTTTAATTCCTTTCTGGGGAAGCACCCCAAGGGAATGATAATTTGCAAAAAATGGCCACATGACTTATTTTTGCCTAATGAGCTTAAGTTCAGTTTTAGGTTTTGAAAAGGAAAAGCTAAAAGGAGCCGAGACTTGCTATGGTTAATTCTAACTGATCATATCAAGGACATTTCATACTCATAGATGACAGAATCTCAGGGTCAGAAGGTATCCTGAGGGTCTTCTACTCAAGTCACACTAGTCTCAGGAGATTGTTGTGAGAAAGAGAAAGAGATCTAGTAAGGAAAACTAGGGACCAGTCTGTGGGAAAGGCTGGAAACAGGAAAACAGGATGGTATAAATGAATGGAGAAGTTCCAGGCTTTCTGGGAGCAGTTTCAATATCTTTTAATCGAGAAATCTTTGCAAAAATGCATTTCTTTGTGAGGATCCTGTGAGATTTGTTTCTTTGGTATTGTAGTGAAATTGTTAGTGAAGTGACCCACAGGTGACCCACAACTTAATAGAAATACTGAACCTCTTAAAATGTCATAGAGAAGAAGAGTGCAGGGTTAAGGGTGAAGTGACAGATGTTTCATGCTGGCAACTTTGTTTAATTATGAAATTGCTTCTTTTTGTTTCCTGAGTGAGACCTTCATTTGCCAAACTGCTGATTCTTGTAAAATGGCATTATTCCAATATTTTCCTTCAAAAACTAAAATGACTTATATCCTTTTCCCCCTCCTTTCTCCTTAAAATATGGAATTCATATTAAAGTAGCTGTCAGTAATGTCTGCACAATTCTTGGTAGTTCTCTGATGAAATATTCTGGGTACATGGGAATTACACATCATTGTCTTTCAGGTTTTATTGTACAGGGAATTCAGGGAGTAGCAGGAACGCTTTGTTTCTTTAGCAGATACATGTCTGGATTCTCATGACTGTGACTAATAATATATTTTCAATATAGAGCATCTTTTTCCAGGAAAGTGGTTTAGGGAATATATAACTGGAAGATATAATTCTTTGTTGGCTGTTCTTCCCATTGCAGTGTTTTAGGATTATTACTGATCTTTGCCTGTGACCCAACACTGTGTTCCTTCAAGCAATGGAACAAAATAGAATCTGGACACATTCTCCATGTTTAGAAAGAATCGTGTCTTGCTTTGTCTAATGGCTTGTACATGAAAAATCTATTTCTCCTTGGATTTATTAGCCTTCTAGATTATTAGCCAGCCCCTAAATATAACAGGGCTAGGTTTCTATACTTCCTGTTACCATGATCTGAATCTCTTCTACACTCTTTCCCATGGATCATTAAAGTACATTCCCAAATTTACCTTCAAGTAAACTTTTATGTCTCCTTTTTTCATCTCCTTCTTTATTTCTTGTTTGTAGAATAAAACTTGTCTTTATCTACCTTTGGACTGCTGATTTCTTCTGATCTTGAAAGGTCCAGCACAGTGTCTATGAACTTACCATTCCAGTCTTAAGTGATAGAACTTTTTCCCTAGAAGTTTTTTGAGCACAGACTATGTAAGGGGAGGACGTGCTGAATTGGGATTTATAAAGGGAAATTTAAGGAGCAGAATTTCCAGTGTACTTGGCTATCTCTTTTCCAGGATGATGTCCTTCCATCATCGCAAACAAATATTCTCACCTTTTGACACTTACTAGTAGAATATTTGGTCATAGCATGAAAAACAATGTTTGTTGTTAAAAGGAAATTTATCACCTATTGTACAAGTTCTGGATGAAGCTTACAGGATGACAGGCGATTTCTGGTAAGAGTATTAACAATGTATTTCCATGGCCACTTAATGGTTTGATCTTAAAATACATATCAAATGTTCCTACTAAATTCTTTTGACTTATTCACTTTCTTAGCTATATGAAAAATTAAGTTGTACTACCTTAGAGTAAAACCTATTAAGGCAGACATTGTTATTATTGGAATTCTGGTTAGATTATTGAATTCTTTTCCATCACATAGCTAAATATAGCAAAAGTAGGAGATAACATATGCCTTAAAACATGGGTTCTAATCCATCAAAGAATCACCATGTAGTTTACAATAGGAATCTCTAAGAGACGAATGAGTAGTTCTTCAAGTATTATTGAATGCACTTGTAGTTAAACATTTATGTATAACGTTAAACCTTCTCTAAGTCAGAGTTCTCTCTGACTTAGATAAATTTAGAATTTATAAATGAAACATTGTACATATTTGCATGATTGTTGAGATTTAAAATTACTGGAAGTCTCCCTTTTTGTATTAAAAAATTGAAACTAAGTACTAAATACTAATGATTTAGTACCTGCACATTAACTTAGTCATGAATTCGGGACAGAACCCTCTTGTGTACTCACAGTTCTGCAGGGATGCCCACCAATAGGAAGGAGACTCAGTGAGCGATGAGACCCGGAGCCCAGGGTACTGAGGGGCGAGGCAGCCGAGGCGTACCTCATCGTCTTCATCTTCCACATAGCAATTTAAACTAGTTGTTAAAAAATATGTGGGACATCAAACTTTCTTTTGGAAGAGCCATTGTATCCTAGAAAAAAACCTCTGCACATTCCATTATTCCATTTCCCTTTCCTATCTTCATTTTAAAGAAAATCTGTCAGAGGAATTCTAAGTTAACCTAAATAGATTTTGAACTTTCCTTTTAAATCCTTAACCTTCTTGATAGCTCTGTTAACAACTACCTTTAAGACTTTTCTAGTTGTAAAACTATTCAATGAGAAGGATACCTGAAAAAAATCAACTTTGGGAGATAGGAGCATATATCTCTTGGAGGGGAGGAAAAGTTTTCCTCCTCTCTCTTAACATCAGTGGCTGGGTCTGAAAATTAAACCGACAAAGATAGATGGACAGGAGGAAAGCATACAGATTAATTAATATAATTTTTACTTGACACAGCAGCCTCCATAAGGAAATGAAGACCCGAAGTAAACCTGAGTATCGTTTTGCTAGCTTTGATGAAGAGTGGACAGCCATGGAGGAATATGATAGATTAAGAAGTATGAGGTAAGTGTAGTAAACTGGGGGGAACTTAGCAAGTGCTGTTCAGATTCTTCTCGGTGTCCCCTTACCTTCCCAGATAAGGTTGCTCCTTTCCTCTGAGAATAGGGAGGGCACCTCTCACAGTAGGGTTTTATGATATTTCAGAGGAGAAGGGTTGGAGAAATGTCAGAGTGACCTTCCTGCTTTTGCTATTTTCTCAAATGCTTTCGGCTTAAAATGTTCAATATGCCAAGGTGCAATACTTTGGGGTAGCTTGTCCTGAACCCCATCACTCTGTTAGTAGAAGCAAAGAATTTAAGACTGAAAAGGTACCTCTCTACTCAGTCTTTAAGAAAATCAATTCCATTCCTGTCTGTTTTACTTCTGTCTTTGGAGCATTTGTTACTTTCCTGCTGGATACCTGTGGGGGGAGGGCTGGGAAGTATGGGAGAAATATACAGAAATATATATGCTTTGGTCCTCAAGGACCTCAGTTTTAGTATTTGTAGAGATGGACATTTGCAGTGTGAAACAGAGGACCATAGAAAGTAGAATGTAATGGTGTATTTAACTGAATATAAACAAGTACTATTTTATAACATGGGCAATTAGTGTTAAAACAGCTATCTATGAAGGATTTGTTTTGATCTAAATCATAAAGTAACTGAAACTTGGTTTTGGTATCTCTTCCTTCTATCAGTGGTTTGCATACTTACTTCTTCCTGTTTCATCCCTACTTTTAACTTTTACTTGGATCTTTCAACAGTCAGAATGGGCTATGTTAAAATTCCAGTGTAACTACACTTTGCTTTTTCTTCCTCTCCTCCTCCTCCTCCTTTTGTGTCAGAGATTTCTTTTGTTCATTTTATAATTTCAAAATTGGAAAATAGGAAATGAAAACTTTTATATATTTAAGTTAATTTGAGAGTTTTTAATAAAGTGATAGTTCTGGATATTTACAACACCATTCAGTGAAATATGAAAAAGCTACTGCTAAGATTGTGTTTTCAATAAGTCTTCCTGAAATTTGCTTATATTGTACTATGAAATAAAGTTGTCCCACTGTATAAAAAGGCAAAGTAATAAGGGCAGAAATTCAGGCTCGTGATTTCAATATTTAAATTAGAAAGAAAAAAATTCCTCCTGCATTTGTAGTGAATGTATATCCTTATTCTTCATGTTCCATTTATTTCCTCATTTATCCCAGTACCTCTAGAGAATCCCTCAGATTATCACTTCCTTTTTTCCTATTATAAAACAGCATGCCCTGTTTTTGAAGAGCTTCTTTGTGGGATAATTTCAAACCTATTTTCTCCAATGGGACAGTGAATGCATTTGTGCTTTTCTATTCAGTTTATCTCTTGTTTATCAGGTTCATGAGAAACAAGATTATCACCATTTTCAACCCTCTCTATATTATAGTTTCCTTGACGACCAGCAGAAATCCTTTACTGACTTAGTAATGGTGAGTGGGAAGATTGAGCTGAACTAAAAGTTGGGAGAAACCAAGCATTATTTAGGTGGAAAAATGGCTAAACTCTAAATTTAGTATGTCGGTATACAATATTAATCTCACAATGAAAAACTGATTTCTGGGATTTTCATGAATTACTCAAAATTCCCTTTTCAATTAATTCAAAGAATATAATTTTCTAAACAGGAACAACAACAGGAGGTTAGGAACTTCACACTGTTACAGGAGAATAGAAGAGATAGCCTTTCCTCCTCAAATTCTATCATTTTTTATTAGGAAAGGAAAAGATCTTGAAACTTCTGGGATGAGGGTTAATCTCTCTGTAAAGACTTCCCAAAAGATTCATCTCCTAATTTGGAGGGGATTGTGGTTTATATCACAGAATTAACATCTTCTCAGGTACTTTTCTGTTTTCTAATTTACCATATAGTTGACTGAATTATATCATAAATGCAGTGATTGCAAATTTTGTAAAACCTGTAATGCCTTGATCACTAATTATTTTGGGTATAATGTATGCCTTACGTTTCTACCATGTTTAAAATTCCCTATTTGTTTTGTTGTATTGTTGAAGCAGTAACAATTAGGTACGATAAAATCTTATCAATCAATATGACGTGAATCCAACTAACATGAAAATGACAAAAAATCATTATATTTTTAGGAATAAAACAGCACTGATTTTCAAGCTCTGTAAGGGCAGGGAACATGTCTGCCTTATTCACAGTTGTTCTCAGAGGGTTTGGTATAGTGCCTGGCCTACAAAATTGTTGAGATAGTTTTTTTGAGTAATTGAATAGGAGAATTTTTATTAAAAAAAGTCATAACTAGATTTCTATGTACTCTATAACTAGAAGGCTTTCTCCCTATATGTATTCAAATAGAGCCAAATACCACGCAAACACATATATCTTTCAGCAGGAAAAAAGTGCTGGAAGGGTTTTTAGAATACAAAGAGTTCTTGTCTAAAGGACTTTATTGATCATCGTAACCTGGCTGAGATTACTTCAGAATTCAGAATATTAAAGGAATGAATTACTTGCTTTAAAAATGACTAGTATCTATGAGATTATTAAATATTAAATTTGACATTTCAGTAGTCATCAGCTTTTTGCATATTACTTTCTTAGGAAATATTGAATCCATGCACAAAAACATATGTACAGTTCTCAATAGCATTTGGTTAGAAACATCAAGACGGACGATTTAGGCTTGTTTTGTCAGAAGGTCTAATCAGCATGAATTTCTTTTTTTAAGATATTATTGAGTAAAGAATTTAGAAATTGATTAAAATGGATGTGTGTTTGAACTACAAGAGCAACGTTAGGAAAATTTTATGGGAAAAAATATCATTAAATTTAGCTGAAGAACCTTGGTTTTCAGGACATTTTACACTGCCTTGTTAATGAATGACCCATTGAGATTTAATTTATACCAGCTCTGCTGTGCTGTAACAAGCAGCCATTATGTCTCCAAAGCATGAAGTTAATGAAATAATGGCTCTTTGGAGTTGGTTATTACCTGCACAGAGATATTTTTTCTTGTTTAAAGCTAATTAACATGAAAGACAACTTGACCCATTTTAAATGAAATGAGAAGAAAATGGAAATAATGTGTCACAGTGAGGCAGACAATGGAAATTTTAGCCATCAAAGAAAAAATGGAACAAGTGTAAACCACATACACTTTTCACATTATTCTAACTTTGAGAAAAGAAATATCTTTTCAGGGAATATTTTAACTAAGTGGTGTCAGCTGAAATTATTTATTCTTCAGATAGATTCAGCCTAATTCTCTATTATGTATGTGATCCTTGGTATTATATCATTAGTCTAGAAAATGTGACAAGAAATCCATTGAAGGAAGTGAAGAAAATACATGGAGATAATGTTTAGATATGTAAGCACACTTCTCAATATAGCCTTTCGTAGCTGGGTCTTGGAAGGGGCCTTATTTGAAAAGGACCCTTGGAAATGCTGAGATTGAGAAACAATCACAAGAAGTTTTATTTCTGTGAGTCCTTTGTTATGGGACTGATAGACGCTTCCAAATAAAAAGTCAAGAACGAAACTTTCTCAGCCTCTGAATTTGGGAGCACCCCGGTATTCACTTGGAGTTCGGACACTGCTAAAAAAGTTTCAAGTTCTTCCATAAATGGAAGCTAAAAGTAAGGCTGAAAATTCCTTTGGCATGTCCAGAGACTTGTAACTTCCTATAGCAGTGGACAAAAAAGTCACCTGGGAGCCAATGTTACAATCAGGTTTCTGAGCTCCATCCCAGAGAGTCTAAGTCCACAGGTCTAGGCAAAGAATCAGTATCCCAGGTAATTCTGTTGTAGGTGGCCTTCACACCACTCCTTAGGAAGCACTGACCTAGAAACAAGACTAAGATGATCAAAATAACTTTGACTATCCAACACTGATCAAAATTTATAAAATGAATGAGGGAAATAAAGCCCTCCTCCAAATTCTGTTGCTCTCTCTCCATGCAACAGAATAAAGAAAAGGCAGTGATGGCAGGGAAACAGAAACAGAAGCAGTTAATGAGGCTGCAAGATCTCACCTGGAACTGAAGCATAGACCAGTGAAGAGAGAGAGCATGAAACACTATGAGCTAACCGGAAAAGTAAGAGTACCTCTGGTGGATTAGGGATCGAATCACGAATATCAGGGGCGTACTTGGAGCAAAATCTTGAATGCTATTAACCTATTGCATAATGATCTCAGGTTTGATATAGCTTAGAGAAAATTTACCCTTGAAAACACTTAACTGACACTAATCGTTTGTTTGTTTTTGGCAAAGGAAGTAAGTTGATACAGGAAGCCTTCCTGAACTGTCACAAAGAAGTAGAAACATTTAAAATTTTATGTATCAAAATTTCATCATATATCTTCGGCTTATTCCTTCTAAAATGCAACTAATTCACACATTTTTTAAAACTACCTTCATAGCACGTGTCAAGTAAATGCTTTTTGACCGTGTCATTCCACATGCTTTTTTAATGTTGACTTGTCTTTTATTTTTTTTTCAATACAGTATTTATTTTGGAATGCTTTAAGATTCTTAGTAAAGTTGCAAAGATAATAATGGAGAATTTCATATACATCTCAGTTTCTTCTAGCATTCACATCTTACATTACCAGGGCACATTTGTCAAAACTAAGAAACCAACATGGGTGCATTACTATTAACTTGAACAGCAGGATGTCACTGATTTTTCCATCAATGTCTTTTCTGGTCCAGGATCCAATCCAGGATACCATATAGTATTTAGTCGTCTGGTTTCCTCACTCTCCTCTGGTCTGTGATATTTTCTCATTTTTTCTTTGTTGTTCATGACTTTGATGGTTTTGAGGAATATTGGTTAGGTATTTTGTAGACTGTCCCTGAACTTGGGTTTGTATAATATTTTTCTCATGGCTAGACTGGGGTCATGGGTTTGGGGGAGGAAGACCACATGATGAAATGCTCTTCTCATCATGTCATATCAGGGGGTGCATGCTATCAACATGACGTATCACTGATGATGTTAACCTTGATCCTCTGGACAAGGTAGTGTTTGCCATGTTGTTACACTGTAAAGTTATTATTTTTCCCTTTGCCTATTCTATTCTTTGGAAACAAGTCACTAAGTCCACCCCACACTCAAGGGATAGGGGCATTAAGCTCCATCTCCTGAAGGGGAGGATATCTATGTAAGTTATTTGGAATTCTTCTCTAAGAAAGATTTGTCTCTTCTCTATTTGTTTATTTATTTAGTCATGTATATCTGTGTGGAGTCAGAGATATTTATTTTATACTTTGCATTATAACCCAATACTACGTTGTTTTTGTTGTTCAAATTGTTCCAGCTTTGATCAGTGGAACGTCTTGCAGGTGGGCTCCCTCTTACCTTTGACATTCCCCTCCCCGCGCCCCCCTCTTTTTAATCCTTCTTCCCTTTCTGGCATAACAAGATGTTACAGGCTTACCATGTATTTGCCTGTCCTGGCCATAGAATTAGTTGTCTTTGATTTTTAACCTCATGAAAACAAGGAGTAAATGTATTTTGGTTCCTATATATAATACCTTATGCAAAATCATGATTGTTTTTGGTGATACTGATGGTACAAGGCCAAGAACAAAATAGGATCTTATTAGGTTCATTTCCTGCCAGGCCAAAATGTAATGAATACTCATTTCTGACCTGAAAACATTGTTTGGAAAGTGACAAAAGGGATACTTTAGGATGGACTGCACATTTTCCTTTTCACTTCCTGCCGTTTTGTAGAAATAGTTTGGAGAGAGCACTGTGGGGAAGGGCGGTGCTTTCACCACCTAACCACCCACAAAATCAGGCATGATCTTGGTCTTTGTTTTGTTCGGGAACCTTAGTTTCCATGGTAAATAGCACTGGCCCCAGACTCCAAACAGCTGAGAACTATTCTTAGCAAAAGATAAAGAAGAATAACTTACTGCTTTTTTCTTTCTTCTCCCCTCATCTCCCGTTATTTCTTAACTAACATGTGCTAAAAATTCTGGTACTCCCATTATTTCAGCCAACAAATGAGTGGAACTGTCCTCTTACATCCATCTTTCTGAGGTTCTTAATCTTTCTCACAATTGTACCCAAAACAGGTAGAGAGTAATCACAGTTTCTTTCTGCCTTCTGGTACAGTTGGAAATTAAATCAGTGGCTGAGTTTGCCCCCTTTGCCTCTTAACAGTTGGGACATGCATTGCCAAACAGGTAGTGACTATACAGTATAGGTTTGAGGGGTAAGGGTACATTTTAAAAGGACTTTCCTAAAATGGTTTTACTTTAAGTAAGGAAAATAGGGAGGTATTGCCTCCAATAGGAATTAGGAAAGAGAAGCAAATGAATAAATGAGATAAAATACCTCTGCACAGCAAAGGAAAACCATCAATGAAATGAAAGGGCAACCTATGGAATGGGACAAAATATTTGCAAATCATATATCTGACAAAGGGTCAGTATCTAAAATATATAAAGAACTCACACAACTCAATAGCAAACAATCTGATCAGAAAATGGGCAGAGGAGCTGCATTTTTCCAAAGAAGACATTTTTCCAACAGCTACATGAAAAGGTGATTAACATCACTAATCATCAGGGAAATGCAAATCAAAACCACAATGAGCTATCACCTCACACCTGTCAGAATGGCTCTGGCTATCACCAAAAAGACAAAGTGTTGGCTAGGATGTGGAGAAAAGGGAACTCTTGTGCACTGTTAGTGGGAATGTAAATTAGTGCAACCACTATGGAAAACGGCGTGTAGGTTCCTCAAAAATTAAAAAAAAAAAAAAAATAGAACTACTATATGATCCAGCAGTTTCACTTCTGGGGACGTATATATCCAAAGGAAAGGAAATCACTACCTAGAAGAGATACCTGCACTCCCATATTCATTATAGCATTATTTGTAATAACCAAGACATGGAAACAACCTAATATGTATAAAATATATAATGTATGTAATATATATATACATACCTTATATATTTCATACATATATGTGATATATATAATGGAACGTTATTCAGCTGTAGCAAAGAAGGGAATCCTGCCATTTGTGACAACATGGATGGGCCTTGAGGGCATTGTGTTAAACAAAATTCATCAAAGAGAGAAAGATGAATACTGTATGATCTAACTTATATGAGGAATCTAAAACACCAAAACTCATAGAGAACAGATTGGCGGTTGCCAGAGATAGAAATGGCTGAAAGTGGTCAAAAGGTACAAACTTCGAGTTATAAGATAAATAAGTCCTGGGGATGTAATATACACCATGGTGACTATAGTTAACAGTACTCTTGTATATTTGGAAGTTGTTAGGAAAGTAGATCTTTAAAGTTCTCATGACAAAAAAAATTTGTAACTGTATGTGGTGATGGATTTTAACTAAAGTTACTGTGGTGATCATTTCACAACATATACATATATCTAATCATTATGTTGTATAACTTAATCTAATGCACTGTTGTATGTCAATTATATCTTGATAAAACAGGAAAAAAAATTTTTTGAACACTCTGAATGTGTCTGCCAAATTATCTTACGAGAAATACTTGCCCATGAAAGAAGCCATTTATACTGGGAAAACCACTGTGATTAGTTGGTATATTCACATGTGTAGAAAAACATATTACTGTCAAACTACATCCGTGGAGCTAAAGTACTGGAGCCACCTGAAATAGAGCTCTTGGAATATTTAATCTCAATATACAGTATTTGAGACAGTCAGATACTCCTAAAGATTTTGTGTTCTCTAATATTCTTTCAATTATCTTGATTACGTTTTGGAGAAAGGCATAATTAGGTGGTTGTACTAGACTGCAAGCACAAACACAGAAACCAGATTATCATTAGGATGGCACTAGTAAAAGTGGCTTCTAGTACCTAGAGAAATGGACTTTCTGGTCTAAAGTGTCACTGGGGATGTGTGTCAGCAAAAAGGAAAGGAAAACAATATACTGTTTATTCCCTTAGATGAGTGATTTCCACACTTGACTACATTAGAATCACCTGGGAAGTTCTTAAAACTGATGATGCCTGGGTTATAATGTCTGAGATGGGTCTAGGCATTGACATCTTTTAAGGCTTCCTTGGTGATTATAATGTGCATCCAGTGTCATAGAACAATATTATCAAATTTTAGTGAACATTTAAAAAAAAATCTGGATAATTTGTTAACAAGGCAGATTCTTGGGGCCAACTGTAGTACTCATATTTATTGATCAGGTGTAGTGTCCAGAAATTTACACCTTTAAAAAATAAGTCTTCAAGTGCTTTGGTTCATTGCATGATACTTAGAGCTTAACTGCCATAGCTGCTTGTGATGCCAGTCAAGTTGTGGCATCAGCCAAGCCCAGACTTGCACCACTGCCTAGAGCTGGCCAAAGCTCCATGGAACTGCTTGGTTTTCTTTGCAAGCTCTGAGGTCTTCTTTTTTCACTTATGCCCTTTCATCAGCTGTCTAGGTAACTCATCCTTTGACATTCAGCTCATTTACCTACCCTTGGAATTTCTTGACTCCTCCAAGACCCCTCTCACTCTGCCCCTGTGTCCCCATGTGATTGTCTTATTGTTTTGTAAACCTTAGTATTCTTATCTGTGTTTTCCATGAAACACTAAATTCCTTAGATGACCAACTGTGACTTGCTAAACTTTTATAGTTCTCGTGCCTGCCTCATTTCCTTATCATTGGGTGCCCTCAAAACTCCAAGCCTAATAGACAAACATCATAAATAATTATAATATGTTGTGAAATATTCTCTCAATGATAAATGCAGTATGCTGTAGCAATCCAGATTTCTTTCATCAGTAAATTTAATTTATTCATGACATTTCTTCTCCTTCCCCACAATTAGCATGAATAATTCAGAGGAGGCTATGTTCTGTCTAGTTGTGAATGAGAAGTTCACATGCAGTTGACTCAATTTTCTAAGCTACTGGAGAGGAGCAAAAGCAGATAATCCAAAAATCACTTATATTTGTGTTTGGAACGCGTTTTGACATTTCCTGTGGAAAAAGTGTGGCCAATGATATAGGAATTCACGGTATTTCATACAAAAAATTTGAAGCCGTATGTGTAAGACCCGATTCTCCAGAAGCCAAAAACTGCCCTCCTGTTTAGTTCTCCACACACTACCCATATGGCCTGCTTTCCTGAGGACTCCTCTAGGGGTAAGGGAAGCTATCTATTGAAATAAAAAGGAACAAAAAGGGATTGGTGTTTGCGGTGTGCTGTGTGTTTTAATTTAGGACTCCTCCCCCTCAAAGGTCGCTCTCTACTATTTCTTTCCATGTGAAAAGAATGTGAAAGAATTGAAAGAATGTGAAAGAATATTCTGTTCATGTCAACAAACGAGTTAATCAAGCAAAATAGGTTGTGATACCCTTAAGATCTTGAATGCAAGCTAAAAGGATCAGGGGTAATTTCTTGGAGTGATAGAGTGGATTTATATTCCCCCCCATAAATATTTAACCGTTTATAGAGAATCTTTTTTTTTTTTCAGAAAAATTTTTAGGAGCTCCTACAAATTGGGCAATTTAACTTTCTTCAAATAAGTACTCAGTAGAAAAACACTGTAAATTTACAACATCTGGATGAGAGTTAGTTACCATAGTTTCTATTAGAAGCATAAAAATATGCTCGTGGATATGTAAATGTGGTAGGTTCTTTATTATGTTCTTTTATCTCTATATGATAGTGGTATATTCCTTAAAGCTGATAAAATTTACAAAGCAGTCATTAAAGTATCCTCATTAAATCTTTGACTTTCATTATGGACGTGATCTGCACATGGACTGCCTCTCCAACAATCCCTTTGCCTCCCATACCGGGCAACCATAGGGTTCTGGGTAGGCAGAAGCCAAGTAGCAAAATCAGATTCTCTTTCTGACTGTGATTGGTTCAGGGAACGTGACAAAAGTTGATCCACTCAGAGGAAAGCCCAGAAATTTTAGTTAATAGCTGGGATGGCAAACGTTCTCCCTTTGGACTAAAAGGAAAAGCACACATGTGTCCAGTTGCAGCTGGCAACCATCTTGTGAACTCGAGAGGGACCAGTCTTGGGACAAAGCTGACAGATTCCTGGTGAAATCTTTCAGTCATCAAATCCAGCTATCCGTGAAGGTAGTCCTCCTCTAGGCTTTTTAGCTGTGTAAATTACTGACTCTATTTTGTACAGCAATTTGAGTTTTTTCTCTTATTTGCAACAGGAAAACTCTTAGCAGATATGAGTACCTATGACTGACATGTCTGTCAAATGAGAGAGGAGCAAATGGGTTATTCTAATATGTGACAGAAGAAAAGTAGCTATCTCACAGTAAAATATAAAAGGGTTTACATCCGTGGTATGGTGTGTTTGAACCAGCCCTTATATGTAAATGCAGCCTAGCTGTTCTTGTTCCATTTTGCATTTCCTTCCTGATCATGACACACTGAGAAAATGTCACATAAAACTTGAGGGACCTATTGAGAAGTAATTTATCTTTGTAATCTTCTTATGTTGCTTTGCACTCCAACTGCAACGTTTAGTCATATAATTCAGACTTGAGGGTTCCTTTCAGAAATCCCTTCATTTTATAAATGAGGAGACTGAATCTCAGTGAGGTGGAGATGGAAAAGAACAAGGACAAAGCCTCCTGTCTTCCGATGAGCCCTTTTCCCACTGCACTGTGCTGTCTACAAGGAAAAAATTAAAAACCACGTGACTGAGTGACATTAAAAATTAAAAAACCATGACATTGTTCCCTCTCCTGTAAGAGGGTTCTGTCTTGTTGCCATTGCCGTTGCCATGTGACTCTCAGAGCTTTCCTGCACTCCCTATTCCATCAGCAGCCTGACCGCATGACTTGCTGAGGTAAATGTGAGTAGATGTGCAGAATCATGGAGGGCAATCGTGTGAGGCAGCTCGCTCTTGTACTATTACAGCAAGTCCCAGAGGGTGGCTGTCATTTCATCCTTGGTCCTGGAATGAAAAGACCCATGGAGAAGCTCCTCTGCCTGGAGTAGAAATGCAGTTACATTTAACATTAATGGGCAAGAAACATTTGTTAGAGGAAGTCATTGAAAGTTGCGGTGGTTTGTTACTTCAGCAAAGCTGACTAATACTCAGAGGATCAGGAGCAAGTATGCTATATGTTGTAAAATTTAAAAAAAGAGGAAAGTCCTGTGCATTTAGAAAACACTCCTTGCATTTCTACGGCTGTTCAAAGGACATAATACTGGCTGGTTTCTCCCTTATGTCATTAACATCTTACAGAGCCTGGGTTAACCTGTTTCTTCATTTTTGCTAATTGTGAGGAGGAGAAGATATCCCATGAACAAATCAAGTTACAGGTAAATAACAACATCTATATTAATACAGCACTTTAAGTCCATCCTGTGGTAGGATACAATGTACTGTATTATATATTTTTTAATGTATCTCAAATTGAACTGTGAGCTCTTAGCAACAACAGGTACTATTTCAGGGACTAAACTCATACAGATTAGGAAGACACAGTTGTTGACCTCAAAGAGGTCAGAGTAGATTGTCTCATTCTTGTTTAGACATTGGCGCATGCAGTAAGACTACTGTGGTGTATGAAAGAGAGAGGGAGAGAGAGAGAGAACATCCATGAAAGAATATGGCACACTAAGGGTACTATATCTGTTTAGAAAAGCCAGGAAATTTCCAAGAGAATCCAAATGCTAAAGAATAAAAGAAGTTATCAAAATAGCGGAAGGGATCAACATATGCAAAGATAGGGAGTCATTAAGTAATTCCATAGGGCAAATGTGGGGTAACAGGGAGAAACAGACATGGGTCCAGCCATGGCAGACTATTTATACTGAGGAACTGGCCTTTATTCTCTGCATAATAAAATGTCACTGAACGAATATGATCAAAGTACTGACATGGACAGAATTTAGTTTTGCAAATATCTCTTTTTCGGAAGAATGAAGAAAAGAAGATCTGGTAACACTGGTAAGAAGACTTTGAAAGTTATCTGTATTAGTGTGGGTAAGAAATGCCAAGATCTTGCATTAAAAGCAATGGCTGTGGGATAGAGGCTATGTAAACTTATTTTTAAGGTGCACTCTGCTGGATTTTGTGAGGGTTGAGGTAGAAGTCACTCTCGTTAGGCAAGGAGGTATATAGGAAAGTTATGTCAGATATTTTAACGAAAAAAAAAAGTGAAACACCCTAATGCAAAGATTTTGGACTTGAGACTAGGAGAGAGTATCATTTACTATCTCCCTGGTCTTAATTATTAATCTTTTCTAAGGCTCAGTTTCCTCACCTGTAAAATGGATACAATAAAGTACTTTTCTTATAATGTTATAATGACAATGAAATAATATGGAGGATAAAAATATTTTAACCTTCTGACCCATATAAGGGATTTATAATTTTTTGGTCATGTCTTTTTTTTTTTTTTTAACATCTTTATTGGAGTATAATTGCTTTACAATGGTGTGTTAGTTTCTGCTTTGTTACAAAGTGAATCAGCTATACATATACATATATCCCCAAAACTCTTTCTTGTTGCATCTCCCTCCCTTCCACCCTCCCTATCCCACTTCTCTAGGTGGTCACAAAGCACAGAGCTGATCTCACTGTGCTATGCAGTTGCTTCCCACTAGCTATTGGTTTTACATTTGGTAGTGTATATATGTCCATTGGTCATGTCTTTTCCCCCCTAATTCTTATTAATTCTATAATATCAGCCAGGACAGGAAATATGGGAGATTTGGGGTGATAAATGGGGAGGGAGACAATTTCAATTTGAAAATCTAGAATCTGATTTTCTGTAAGATACCCATATGGAAGTATCTGGTCGGTAGTTGGCAATTCAAGGAGGTATCTAGTAGGTGATTAGTAATTCAAGCCTGAGACTTAGAAGAAGGTACTGATGGGAAGTAGGTCATATTAAAATTGATGTCATAGCTATAAATGATATTGCCAGAGATAATGTATAGAAATAAGGGAAGAGGGACACCCAAAAATAAGGGACCCCCAAAAAGGATACTGAGAAGGAGTAGCCTGACAGCAAATGGGTAATCAGCATTAAGTAATGTTTTATAAAGCAAGGAAGGAGTTTTTAAAAGAAAGGATTTAATTATAGATAAACACTCCAGGTAGAAGGGTATAATAAGTTGAAAGGATCAAATATAGGCAATTATAGAGAAGTTAGATTGAAAGAAGCTGCATATATTAGGCAGTGAGTTAAAAGTGATCAAATAGAGAACAGTAATTTAAGATTGTTCTTTTCAAACCCTCAAGTGTAAGGGGAAGGAAACTATAAAGACTCCTAGTTGCCTCCTTACTATCAACTCTGTCCTTCTCACTGAGTTACAGAACTCTTACATTATTGGTCATAGTATTATGCCCAGTTTAAAGTGACATCTGCAAGCCCCCATGCAATTGGGTGGCTAGTGAGATATGATTGTGAGTCATGCGTGGGAAGCAGCTTCCAGGACAGCTGCTTAAAAGGGCTGCCTCAGCTGGGAGTCATGTCCTTTCCCCTTTGTGTTTCTACCTTCCTGAAATGGGGATGAGATGGCTGAAGTCAGAGCAACCACCGTGGGACCTTGAAAACCATGTCAAGAGAATCTCAGGTACTTCAGCGCTAATATTCTTGAACTCCTGAATCAATGTCATCAACAGTTTACTTCTGTCATGTGAGAAAAATAATTATTTTAAGTCCCTGTTGGAACTCTGTTTTTAGCAGCTGGATGCAATTGTAGTTATAAACTGACAAAGTATAACAACTAGGTGACATAAGGTTAAAAGAATATGTATATATTCAAAGCAGTGGCTTACAACCTTCTTGAGATTCTTTTCTTTATTTTACTCTTCTTCCCTCAATAGGGAACATTGGTAAATCAGGGTCTGTACTTAACAGATTACACTCGGTAACCTTGTTAACAGCTGGGCCTGATTGAAATGATTTTGAGCTGATGCTTTAATGCGACAAAACCTTAGGAACCTTAGGAAGGTTAGGAAGATATTCCCAGAAACCTTAGGAACCTTAGGAAGATATTCCCAGAAACCTTAGGAACCTTAGGAAGATATTCCCAGAAACCTTAGGAACCTTAGGAAGATATTCCCAGAACCCTTGGGAACCTTAGGAAGATATTCCCAGAAACCTTAGGAACCTTAGGAAGATATTCCCAGAACCCTTGGGAACCTTAGGAAGGGGTGGTCAAGCATGTGGGCAGGTGCTCCTCATCACTGGGAAAGGCAAATTAAAACCGCAATGAGATATCATTACATACTCACTAGGAGGGCTAAAATTAAAAAGACTGATAATACCATGTGCTGGAGAGGATGTGAGCAACTGGACATCTTGTAAAATATGCAGTGACTCTAACACTTGGGGAAAAAGTTGGGCAGATTTTTACAAAGTTAAACTACACTTACCATAAGACCCAGCGATTCTACTCTTACGCATCTACCTAAGAGACAAGAAAGCATACGTTCTCACAAAGAGCTGTGCATAAATGTTCATAGCAGCTTTATTTATAATATTCGCAAACTGGAAACAATGCAAATGCACAGCAACAGGTAAATGTATCCACTAATTGTGGTACATCCCACAATGGGATACCTCCACTTGATGGCTGAGACAGCGGAGGTGCTGATTCCAGCCCACTCCTAAAAGACACAGGAGCTCCTCTGATGGGAGACTGACCAGAGGATGCCCCCTGGGGCCTGGCCAACGCGTTCCTGGGATTGCATTTTGCCCTCTTGAGTATCTATCTCTCTACCCCGTCCTCCTGACTTCCTCCTTTCTTTTACCTATATCAGAGCTGCATTGTTCTGCAGGATTTCCACGCCTTGTTGCTTCTCTTCCCTTTATCCTTCACATTATTCCCCTAGATCTATTTCAGGGCTAGTTCTATCTTGGCATCTACTTCCTTGAGGATGCAAATTAACACGATGAGTGTCTGAGTCAGAGGGTAGGGACATGAAGGAATTTTTGGGTGTAATGGAAAAATGTTTTAGGCTTTATCATTGTGGTGGTTACATGGGTATATTCATTTGTCAAAACACTGAAATGTATACTTAAAGTGAGTGTATTTTATTCCTTAATAAAATTGACTTAAAAGAAAAAATAATTCCAAATGCCACAGCTTACCGGTCAGGTCAGGTAGTGGTTAGATAACATATTTTCTACAGACTACAAGGCAGAGGGGATAAACAAAGAATCTGCATAGCATTGGCAAAACCACAGTCTTCACTTATTTAGGAGTTGCATTTATAAATCTTTAGGAATCATAAATCTCCTTTTAAGGATGTTAGGTCACTTTGGTGACTTGCTCATAAGTGGGCGTAAAATGGTTAAATAATAAAAGCCCAGATGGCTGTAGCAGGGGTGATATTTGAATGAGACAGAGAAATTACGCTTAAGTGATGGCTTTATACAATAAAAAAGGGATAAGGGTTTTGGAGGTAGCTTTTTATCTGAAAATTATTTTTCCCCCATAAACCCAGACTGGCTTCTGAATTCATAACCACTGATGGTGCAGGGCGAGAAGATGTGCTGAGGCAGCCTCCGGCATATTTAACAAAAGCACAGGCACTGGAGGAAAACGGCAGAGCTAGCACTCATCAGTGTATTTAAATCCTCCCTTTCCTGTCTGTCTTTCCCCCCAGATTGTGACTTATGTGAGAATGATGACCAGGGCTTTATCCGTTTTCTCTGTCTCTGGAATAGCTAGCTTACTACGGGCAAGCAATACATTTTTATTGAATAGATTATTAAAGGAATAAATAACTTTCCATCACAACTCTCCTTCTCACGGGACCATCTTTCCAAACATCTCTTGCTCATTTTCTCCCAGACGAAGCTGAGTACCTATAATGACAAGGTTGTTTTATTGATCTTGTTTTGCTTCATTTACCATCTATTTATTTTACTACCAGGTTTAGCCTTTACTAGAAACTAAGGAGCCAGATCAAAAGAGGATCCTGCTATTGTAATTGAGGTCAGAAAACTTGTGTCTGGTAAGATCCTGAGTCGGGAGGGTTTGACGCGGCATATAATTGAATCGCAGTGTTGCTCAATCTGGATGCAATCTTTTCAAAGTGACTTTACAACAGCAGAACAATTAGAGATGTCAAAATCCAACTGATGTAGAATTTTTCATTACATAGCTTTTAAGAAATCCCTAGAGCCACCATGTGAAGAAAACAATAGTTCCCTTTTTAAAAATAATCTTTTAATTTAAAAATACTTTTTGACTTAGAGAAAAGTTGCAAAGATAGTAGAGAGTTCTAGCTCCCCTAATGTTAACATCTTTCATTACTATGATATCTTTATCACACTAAGAAAACAAGTTTGGTTTGTTACTATTAACTGAACTGCAGGCTGTATTCAGATTTCACTAGTTTTTTTCCTAAGGTCCGTTTTCTGTTCATTACATTTAGTCATCATATCTCCTCAGTCTCCTCCACTGTGTGACAGTTTCTCGAGCTTTCTTTGTTTTTTATGACCTTGTCAGTTTTGAGGAGTACTTTGTAGAGCGTCCTCCAGTGTGGATTTGTCTAATGTTTTTCTCACTGTTAGACTGGGGTCGTGGGCTTTTGGGAGGAAGACCAGAGAGGTGAATTCTCACCACATCCTGTCAGGCTACATGCCATTTCCATGATTTACTAGTGATGGTGCTAATCTTAATCATCTGGTCGACGTAGGGCTTGCCAGGTTTCTCCACTGTGAGGTTACTTCCTCTCCTTGTTTTCCTTGCTCTAAGGAAGCGAGTCACTCCGGGTGGCCCGCCCTTAAAGGTGCGGGGTGATTTAAGCATCATGTCCTGGATAGGGGAGCGTCCAAATGAATTGTTTGAAATTCTTCTGTAAGAAAGAGTCGTCTCTTCTCCCTCATTTGTTTGTTTATGACATCATTTATTTCTATCAGTATGGACCTGAGATATGTATTTTATGCTTTAGGTGATCTTCCAATACTGTTGTTTATTTTGTTCAAATTATTCCGATTCTGGCCATTCAGAGCTCTTTCACTTTGGTTCCATTTGACAGGCCCCATCCTTTTCTCTGAACACTTCCTTATTTCCTGGCCCTGTTAAGATGCTCCTGATTGATCATATCTGTTCCCTGCCCCAGCTCTAGAGCCAGCCAGCCATTTCTCCAAAGAGCCCTGGTTCTTTTCATTGGAGGATGGTGTCAGAACCCAAGATCAGAGCACAGGGTAACAGTTTTTTGTTGTTGTTGTTGTTTTAAGAGCATTATTGAAGTTCCACCAGCTACTAATATACCATTATATCTGTTTATGCCTAGTATGTAGCTAAGGGAAGAGTTTTGTTTTATATATTAGATTATTAGGGTTCTCTGTCTTACATTCTTTTCTTTTAGTTCTGTTTACTGTTTTATTTCCTTCTGAATTCTTGTCAGATGAATGGAACTCTGGATTATGGTAGGCATAGTTTTGGCAGCAAGAAACATCTCATTTTGACAATGAACTTATCCCTGGATTAACTTTTCTCCCAGTAGGGCTGCACCATGGCTGTTAAGTTGTGCAGAGCTTACTGTGTTGAAGAGGCCTGTTACGTAGGCCTGTTGTATATTTTCGATATATAAAGGTATATTCATTTGGTGAATTGATCATATTTGGAGTTTGGTCCCCTTTTGTGCCTGCTGTTTTATCAGAGAAAGAGCTGATCTATCTTTCAGGAGTGGGCTCATGTTATTCAAGCTTGTAGAAATGGATACACTTCCATAATTCTGATTTATTCATTTACAGTAAGAAATGCAATGATAAGCAAACAAGAATGCTTGTATCAGTAGAATCTTTCCTGTCAAATGTGGTATTCAGGAAGCAATAGTATAATCAGAAGGCTTTTGGTGAGCATGGTTCAAAACAAGGGGAGTGTCACAATTTACCTGTTGAATGGCATGCTGTCTAAGTAGCCTGCCTCTAGCTGTTTGGGTCTCTTCTTTGGTCCTCTGGGCTGACAATTCCCCCTTCTTTTAGCAATTACTCACAACACAATACATGCATGTGGGGAATTTTCTTAATGCAAAATTTCCATCCTACTCCAATTGTACCTTCTCTGAAAATAATTGCCTAGTAACCTTGGTTCAAGATTTTGAAGTTTACAAACTCTTCAGTCACACATTTCAAAAAAGAAAAAAATATATATCAATTTGGGGTTTACTTCTATAAAAGGCTTAAGCACAGATATTGCATGTGGATTTTCCTGGTTTAATCCAGACAGAGCAAATTTTTCCTTTTTACCTAATTCTACTCGCTGACCCACTATTGTCCACCTCCATACTCCTTCTCCTGGGAGAGACACTTTTCTGTTGTTTACATGAAATTGTGTGAGCATGGGTAAGTTACTTAACTTCCAAAATCCTGTGTTTTCTTATGTGTGAAATGAGAAAAAGTAGTACCACTTCAGAAGGTTGATGTATGGATTAAATTCTCATTTAAAATATATCAAATGTCTTAAAAAATTACTGACAAATAATAAGCATTCAATAAAGGTTAGCTTCAGTCAGTGGCCCAAAATATCCCCAAACAGCAGCTTAAAACTAGTCAGCATTTCAAATGCTACAGCAACAATCTTCACCCTGACTCAGTGCTGCCCTGTTAAAGACAGGGATAAGCCAGCATTTTTCTAGTGAATAAAGACATATGTTGGGCTAACATACTCATATTGGAGACTGAATTCTCCACATCAATCATCATTGCTGCATAGATGCAGCAATTAATTGCTAAGTCCTTTTAAATATAAAACTGATGGAAACCAAGAGCAGTTTTTCATAAACATTAATTATTACTCAATAAAAGTGACCAGCAAGGGTTGCCCAGTGTAGATTATGTCCATTAAGATTTTTCTGTGTTAGAAGAAAGGCTTTATATTCATAAATTAATCAATACAGGTACATATTACTATTTTAACTTGATCATTTCAATTCTACAAATAAGCTTACTTTGAGGCAGCTCTATTTGGAAATTGAATGACTAGCCTACAAAACAACAGGGGGTATGGTTGAAAATGACCTTCTTTTATTGTTGTGTCCTAAATGCAGGACTGTAATGAGGAAAGCCTTGACAAAATGTCATCCACTTGGATTACCGTGCACATGGTAATCTGTCATTCGGATCCTCTGGAGAGCCAAGGAGCAGGCTACTGTACGTCGTGTTAACATGTGTCTGTGGAGAGGTATTCACCAAAAGTTATGCTCGACATCCATAAGGGTCTCCTGGTGGATCCTGAATTTCATCTTTAGTTTCATTAGCCAGATATTGGCTGTTAGAATTATTAGTGCTCTAGGAGGACCCACCCAAGTGTGGTCACCAGTGTCTCCTCCCTGTGGAGCAGACTGTATCTTGGAGACTCATCTGGTCCCCAAACCAGGGGATATGGGGCACACAGCTCTGTCCTACAAATCACTGTGTCCTAAAATCACTCATGCTTAGTTCTTTTGGGGAATAATTGCTTGTTTTCAATCCCTAAATTTAAACTCACCTCCATTTGGACTTATTTCTCCTGGTTTTTTGTTTTTGTTTTTGGTCTGATTTAAACCCTGAATCCAGGCTGGGGTGTCATTGTCATATTCTGCTCTGTCCCCTTACCCAGTTTGGTTCTCTCAACGCTGACTGCAATCTTTGACTCTAACCGTATTTTTGGCCTTGTGTAGGTTCGGACAACAACTCTCTGTCCTATACTCTTGCCCACTTTGAACTTCTGAAATGTAACCTTGGCCTCCTACTGGGAAAGGATCCTTGTGTATGTCCCTGGTTTTGACCTTATCACCTTGGAAAACAAGCTCAGGATCCATAATCCCAGCTGTTCCAGCCACACTTCCACATGGATCACTGAGTCTCACGCGGGCACCAGGCAAATGTTTCACATATTACACATGATCTAGGTAATGGGGTAACGGTTCTTCTTGAGCACCTCTTCCTTGCTCAGTGGATCATGAGCACTTCTTTCCTGAAAAGTCAGAAAAAGAAACTAGAAACTATGTTATTGCCAATTTTATTTTTCCATCTTAGAGATTTTTGTGAAAAAAAGATTGGTAAGCACAGTAATTAAGTTTATTATTTTTTTTAAAACAAAGACAGTTATCTTGAATTCCTTTCCTTTTCATATTTTCCAAACTCACATAAGTTCTAAAATGTTTGAGGTGACTGTACAGCAGAAACAAACACAACATTGTAAATCAACTATAAGCCAATAAAAATTAATTTAAAAAAAAGAAATACAAATGTTTGCTAGAGAATGGAAAAAAAAAAAAAAAAAGACTTCCCTGAACAACAACAAAAATCCATTTTTACCCGTTCTGGAATATTTCTTGAAACATATCCATCTCATGGGGCATTGGAGTTGGCATCCAAAATAAAACTCCTTTTTTGAGAGAAGTCACCATTTTCAATCTGCTTTTCTTGACTGGAGCGATAGTGCTTGCTTAGTAACGTGCAGGAAAATTGAATATAAATCCTGTCTTTGCTCCTCTCTGTATGTTAACTCTATTCTTTCATATCGCAGTCAGTCTTGCTGGGCTATCTGGTCAAACTCACATCCTTCAAACTTTGGGACCAATCACCATGGCCAGGAGGATATAATATTATGACTGCCTGACCCTGAGTCATTTACCCAACCCTCTGGCCAGAAACATGGGATGTGTTCCCAAAGGAAGGTAGAAGAGGACAGGTCATGTTAAAGCGGGACAAAAACAAGTACAGTAACCATGCATCTCTCCACCACTTCCCCCATGTATCCATTCCATAAGTTTATTTAGTACCTAGTGAACCGGCACTGGCCTAGGTTCTGAACTTATAATAAATAGTGATCAAAGTCAATATAATCCCCATCCTCACTGAACTTACAGTTGAGAATTTCTAGCAAACGTTGTGACTAAGCTACCTAACATCTCTGAACTTCCGTGACCTCATCTGTAAAATGAAAGTAATAGTATTTACCTTTCATGGTTGTTGCGGGGAAAATTAGACATGGCTTCCAGTGTTCAGCATTTAGCAGTTTGAGTTGTGGTGCAGTGCCTGGGGTAGCAGTTGTGGTGTCCCCATTACCTCCAATTCTGCAGTGAGATTTTGAGCATTGTTCCCCTCCATACAGCTTCCAACCCTGTTCTTTAGCTTTGCTAGAGATTCTGTGCACAACCCAATATCCTTTAATAAATTACCCTCTGATCAAACCAGTTTTGTTTGCTACAAAACACCTTAACTGATAAAGAAAGTGCTTAATAAATGGTAACTATAGTTCCAAATAAAATAAAATAAAATGTTTGAGGTGATAATTATTCTGATTTCAGTTTTGATAGTTTAAATATATTAAAGTGGGAAATGTGAAAATTCTTATCTTTAAATCAATGAAATATAGTAATAAGATCTATCTTCTAGAATTGCCATAAGTATCATGAGTTTATACATGTAAAGCACTTTACTCAGTGCCTTGTACGTGGTGTGCTATTAATTATCTTTTATTATTATTTAATTTCATACTTATAAAATGAATAGTTTGTACCATATGACCTACAATGTCATTACCAATTTTCAAATCTTCAGTCTGAATTTTACCCAAAGTAGGCTCTCCAGTGTATCTATGATATTGTTCACTGATATTGTTACTCAAAAATATTACATATGTAAAATGTGGATAGCACATACACATTATATACACATATGTAATAACAAGATATGAAAACATAAGTGTATAGTATATCAGATGATAATAGGAGCAGGAAAAGCAGGGTAAGGGGATGAATGGAGAAATCCAGAATGTGGTCCTATTTTAGAAAAAGTTGATCAGAAAAGGCCTCTCTAGTAGGGTGGTATATGCACAGGTATCTGGTTGACACGAGAGAGGAAGCTCTGGGGGTATCCAAGGGTAGAGGGTTCTTCTTTTGTTTCTGAGAAGGAATATATCCAAAGCATACTGTGATCCTTGAGGTCAAGTTGGCAATTCCTTAGTGTCCAACTCGATATAAAGGTTACCTCTCTGCTTTCAGAACAAGAGAGAAGCCATTCAACCTCCCCTAAAGCATGTTACACATGGACTGACTCAAATCCAAGAAGATTAATTTTCAAACAAAAACCCTTGGATAGCTGTGTTCACAGGATAGATATTCCACTTGGTAGGAAAGTTGTCTCTCACATCACTGGCTTAGACCATTAGATATCACCAGTAGATTTTTGTTACCAGATAAAGTTTAGTTTATATGATTAATACAGACTATATCTACATGAAACCAATAATCAAATGTACGTGAAATATCTGTTCCCTTTGCTGTTGTGTATGTTGCCTCATGGAAGGCAAGTAGCCAGAAGCCTGGTAAAAACATGAGGTATGCTATATTTATTATTCATCCGAACAGTGCAATGGAAAGTTTGTAGAAACCATTGATTTATTAACCTATTGATTCATTAATTCCTTAAATATTTACTGATTATGTGAAAGTCATCATGCTAAAAGTAGTGTATTTGAATTTTAGAACAAGTACTGTTATTAATGAGCTGTGTGATCTATGAAAACAGCTTCTCTCTGGGCTTTATGTTTCTCACCAGTTCAAAAATATGTATTTATTAAGCCCACACTCTATGCCAGGCTTTGTGCTTGGTATTAGGAACAGAGAAATGAATAAGACAACATTGTAAGGGAGATAGGTATGGAAACAATTAAAGCATGCATGTTAAAATTACATCCAAGTTTTCTGTTTAAAAAAAAACCCAGAGTGCTAGTGATTAATCTGCCAGGGGAAACAGGATTAGGAAAAACTTCAGAGAAGAGACATTTAAGAATTATTAGGAGTCAGTTAGACAAAAAAGTGGAAGAAAGTCATTTTATACAGCTCATTAAGGACAGCTTAAAATTTCATGATTTTAGCAATATACCTTTTAAACTTTTGGAAAAAGACATGGGGCTAGATGATAATAATATCAATTAACCATTAAAAGTGATATTCAGATGCTTTGAAAATGTTGAAAACCTCATAAATAAAACTCATCATATAGATATTTAAAAATTCTGTTTAGGATTTTTTTTTGGCCTTATTTATACATCTCCAACTAGGAATGTTTCTGCCTGAAATGCAGAACTCCCTTTATCATAGAGTAGCTTACTTCTACTAAGTCTTTTAACTAATAGTTCAGAATAATGTCTTGATTTTATTTTATGCCTCCATAGCTACAAGATATAAAAATTTTGCATCATTATATGTAAGTTCACTTAAAATATATTTTTTTCTCTCACTATATGGATTTTTATGAAATACAGAACTAATACCTGTATTTTTTACTGCAATATTGATATGTGTTTTATTCCCTCAGTGATTGCTGCTTTTGTTTCAGACACTACAGAATTTACTTTTTAATAATATAAATCTTCCTAAACCACACTCCCCCCCCCCACACACCCTGCAAAGTTATCAACAGAGGCATTTGGATTCACAGAGATTCTAACAAAAGATTACCCAACATTTTCTCTTATCTTACAATTGGATGTATTCCCTTGGGATAAGACCTCATCCAGAACTAAGACTGCTCAACCAAATGGATTTTTTGGTTGGCTGAATTCACAGACACTTAAGACACATCAACAGAAGAGACTTCGCTTTATCCAGTGACTGTATCAAATAGCTATTGTTAGGATGTTATGGTCTCAGTCAATCAGGACTCAAGAGCCTAAAAAGTTTGATTTCTCTTTAAGAGTCATTTAGAACAGACTTGAGAACACAGAGCCATCCTTGTTCAATAAGAGATGAAGATGGTATGAGATTAAAGGAACTTTTACCTCAATGGAATATGAAAGGAAGAATGGGAGTATATCTCAGACTAATAGACTTTTAGGGTAGGAAGGGTCCTTAGAAATAGCTAAGCAAATGCTCTTACTGCACATATGAGAAAACTGAACTGTAGAAATGTTAAATGCCTTCCAAAAATCATGCACCCAGTTTTCCTACAAAGGGTCAGAAAGTATATTTAGTGTAGGATTCAAATTCAGACTTTTGACATTATTTACAAATTAATTTATGTAAGTACATACCAAGCTACAATAATAACACTGAAATGTATTCATTCCACAAATTTAAATATGCCACAATTCTATAATGCAGCTCCCTTCACAATTTAAGTAGCACTTCCCCCACCCCAGCACTTTTCAATATCCTTTTCCAATATCCTGGAAATTTACAGGTGTACCTTTTAATCGTTATTTTCGTCACTATCCACTTCAAAATAAACCAAATGATGCAGTTTAAAATTTATGAGTTTTGGAGGAAATATATACAGAAAATATAGAGGAAAATAGAGCTGTATGCAGACTGGAACCAAAAAGTCTTTGGAGCTATAAACAAATAAGTTTAGGGTATATCAGTGATATAATTGAGTTGAAAGGAAAGCAAGACTAACATGGTGATGAATAATCCGTTAATATGTGAGAACTCTGAATAATCATTCATGGGTGCTTGACTGGAGTAGCAAAGATGACTCTTTCCACAGATACTCTTGTGGAGTAAGGTGGGAGCTGGTTAGCCACTGGGGATCTCAGATGCATATTTATCAAGGCCCCACTGCTGCTACTGCTATGGCTCCTGGGGAAGGGGTGGAAGAGGGAGAATGGCAGTACAAACAGCAATTCAAAACTCCCTTTCCTTGTTCTGAATTGGCAGTGTTTTTCTGAGTTCTCACAACATAACTATGGATGACAGAATTCAACAGACTTCTAAGATTGTGGCCTCAGACTTTCTTTATAGATCTCTGTGAACACACTACTGGTTTGGGGTTCATTTCCCAGCCTAAGATGAATAAAATACAGTTGATTTAACCATTAAAAATCTATGATAAAAAAACAAAAAAAATGGTGATTAAAAAGATTGAAGGAATTGATTACTTAACCAATTATTAAGGCTATTAAAATTTTTCTTTTTCTTTGACATTTTCTATGTCTGTGAGTCTAATTCTGTTTTATAAATAAGTTCATTTATATCATTTTGTAGATTCCACATATAAGTGATATCATATGATATTTGTTTTTCTCTGTCTGACTTACTTCACTTAGTATGATAATAGTTAGGTCCAGCCATGTTGCTGCAAATGGTATTATTCCATTCTTTTTTATGGCTGAGGAATATTCCATTGTGAGTGTGTATATCTATCTATCTATCTCTCTCTATATATATATATTTATACATATATACACCACTGTAGGTGTGTGGGTTTATTTCTGCTCTCTCTATTCTGTTCCATTGATCCATATGTCTATTTTTTGCCAATACCATGCTGTCTTGATTACTGTAGCTTTGTAGTATTGTCTGAAGTCTGGGAGGGTTATGCCTCTAGCTTTGTTCTTTTTCCTCAGCATTGGTTTTATGGTCTTTTATGGTTCTATATAAACTTTAGGATTATTCGTTCTAGTTCTGTGAAATATGTCATGGGTAATTTGAAAGGGATCACATTAAATCTGTAGATTGCTTTGGGTACTATGGCCATTTTAACAATATTAATTCTTCTAGTCCAAGAGAATGGGTTATCTTTCCCAGATGATTTCTTTAAATC
The DNA here is from genome assembly GCF_028021215.1 of Eschrichtius robustus. NCBI lineage: Eukaryota > Metazoa > Chordata > Mammalia > Artiodactyla > Eschrichtiidae > Eschrichtius > Eschrichtius robustus. Next base: position 10,540,194 of record NC_090827.1, read on the forward strand.
GTTTTCAATTTCCTTTTTCAGTGTTTTGTACAAGTCTTTCACCTCCTTGGTCAGGTTTATTCCTAAGTATTTTTACTTTTTTGATTCAATTTTAAAAGGGATTTTTTTTACTTTTCCTTTCTGATATTTAATTGTTAGTGTAAAGAAATGCAACAGATTTCTGTATGTTAATCTTGTATCCTGCTACATTGCTGAATTTGTTTATCAGTTCTAGTAGTTTTTGTGTGGAGTTTTTAGGGTTTTCTATTTATAGTACCATGTCATCTGCATATAACGACAATTTTACTTCTTCCCTTCCAATTTGGATACCTTTTATTTCTTTTTCTTGTCTGATTGCTTAGTTTTTGCTTGTCTGAGAAGTTCTTTGTATCCCTTTTAGTTCTAAATGATAATCTTGCAGGGTAGAGTATCCTAGGTTGCAGGTTTTTCCCTTTCAGCAGTTTAAATATATCATGTCACTCCCTTCTGGCCTGCAAAGTTTTTGCATAAAAATCAGCTGATAGCCTTATGCAGGTTTCCTTGTATATGACTCTTTGTTTTGCTTGTTGCCTTTAGAATTGTCTCTTTATGTTTAACTTTGATATTTTAATTATGATATGTCTTGGTGTGGGTCTGTTTGTGTTCATCTTGTTTGAGACCATCTATGCTTCCTGTACCTGGATATCTGTTTCCATCTCTAGGTTTGGGAAGTGTTCAGCCATAATTTTATTAAATATATTTTCAACCCCCTTCTCTCTCTCTTTCCTTTCTGGGACCACTATAATGTGAATGTTGGTATGCTTGATGTCCCAGAGGTCTCTTAAACTGTTCTCATTTTTTAAAATTTGTTTTTCTTTTTGGTGTTCCAATAGGGCCATTTCCATTTTTCTATCTTCCAGATCACTTATGCATTCTTCTGTATCACATAGTCTGCTACTCATTCCTCCTAGTGTCTTTTTCATTTCAGCTATTGTATTCTACAGTTCTGACTGGTTCTTTTTTATCTTTTCTAGTTCCTTGTTAAAATGCTCACTGTGTTCATCTATTCTTTTCCCTAGTTCAGTTAGATTTCTTATTACTAACGCTGTGAACTCCTTATCTGGTAAACTGTTTATTTGTTTCTTTAATTATTTTTTCAGGGTTTTTCTCTTCCTCTTCAACTGAGACAAATTCCTCTGTCTTCTCATTTTGCTTATCTTTTTCTGTCTCTAGAAATTAGGTGAAACAGTTACCTATGGCGGTCTTGAAGTGGTGTGCTTACATAGGGACATCCCTATACAGTCTGCATGTGCCTGTTGGCTTTGGTGTGAGAGCTGGATTCCAGGTGAACACAAGTCACATCTTTCCTCAGAGTGTGCTGGTAGCTATCACCTTGGTAGGAAGTGGATCTGGAGATGAAGGAGCTAGGGCCAGAGACAGGTGTAAGCTAGGGCTCCCCATATGCTCAGTGGCCATGACCACACTATCACAGGTGGGGGCAGGTCCCAAGTTGCTGGAGCAGAAGCCCCGAGGGTTGGGTCCAAGCTGACTCCACTCCCTTTAAGTGCGTGATCTCCCTGCTCCCAGTACTGGCACCCTTGCCTTTGACCCTGCTTCAGGAACAAGGAAGCTTGTGCGTGCTCTTCACAAGTGGAGCCAAAGCTTCCAGCAGCCCTCCTGTTGGTCCCACCAGCACTCCAAAGGGAGCTTGTCTTCCCTGTGTTGGACCCCAGGACTGGGGAGCCCAATGTGTGGCTTGAACTGCTTACTCCCCAGGGTGGATCTCCTCCCATGTCATCTCCCTTTTCCTCTGTCCCCTCCCAGGGGCACAGGTCCTGACCTGATCACTTCTCTTCCTTTCCTACCCAGTTCCATGTGGCTATTTCTTATATCCTTGTTTGTACAAGTGACTTTCTGCCAGTTTCTGGTTAGTTTTCAGTGAGAACATTTCCATGTGTAGATGTATTTTGGATACATTTTGGATTTTCTAGTTGTATTTGGGATGTGTCTGTAGGGGGAGGGGAGTTCCACATCCTCCTATTCCGCCATCTTGATCTCCCAATCTTAAATTTTGTTCTTTTAGTTAGGTCTCCTATGACATTAAACTTTCTTCAAAAGTGCAGTTTTGATTTATGTGACTCTTTTCCTTCTAATTCCATGATTTTGAGGTGTTAATTATTTTCATAATTATATTCTATTTAAAGAATCCAAATAAGAAAAAGAAGACTGATAGTCATTGAATATGGTAGTGACAAGATAATTTCAATTTCAGTTATTAACTGACCTTTACTAATTCTGCTTTACTCTCTTCATATATGAATTAACACTGATGAGTTTCCTTACTTCAAATGTCCCTCAAAATATTTATAGTTGTTTCTTATTTAAAGAAGTCTCAATACACTGATAGTTAAATTTGTAAAAACAAATATTAGAAGCTAATAAATTTGATCATTAAAAGATTTTTTTCAGTTCACACACAGAAAAGAATGATTATAATGTTCTATTTAAAGCAACCATCTCTAGGACATAAAACATAGTGAATGCTTGCAAACTTTCAAGGAAATTTTTAAGAACATTACTACAAAGTGAGGCTCATATATAATTCTTCTAAATGTTGCCGCGACCTCTGTCTGCCCTTTTAGTGTGTCTGTTTTCTTACTGTGGCTAAGCTTACTGAAGTTTAGATGTGAAATGTCTGACATGTATACTTTGCAGAAGAGTTTTCTAGTATCCTTGGGTTCTCTGCTCTGTTGCAGTTTGCAATGACTGCCCTCCACTGTTGCAGCTCACTTCTCCCCCTTTTGCTGTGCAAACCCCTCTGGAATTAAGAGGGAAAAAAGAAAGAACCAGGTCTACTTCTCTTCTGCTAAGCTCTCTATTCAGCCCCATTATACTACACAGTTATGTGTGGATTTCTGAAGAATAAGGGCCATTTCAAAAGGAAATTATAGAAAAACCTTCATGGTCAGGAGACTCTATGTTGTCATATGATAGTTCTTCCTTCTTTCAGGGACAAATAGTGTTCATAGACTGTGGTTAGCTTTCCTCAGTGAAGTACTACAAGGCTGTGTGTGGCTAGACCCAGCTCATAGTTTATATACAGTTTATACATTTTGCAAGAAAAGAAAAGACATGTAATATTCGTGAATTTCCAGAAAAGGCTTTTTGTCTAAAAAATTGTGTTTCATTGCTCTTTTAGTATTTCTATTAGAGATTAGAATGAAAATTGCCCTTTAATGTATCTAATGAGGTATAGGATGCCCCCCAAGGACTCTTGATTTCTGCTTAGTCAGTCATTATGAAAAAGGGTTAGAGCATCTCCCTTCTCCTTTAAAAGAGTTGTCCCCTCCTGCCCACAGAGATGACCCCAGGTGTGCCCCTAAGTCCAAAGTGAGCCATGCCAACTAAGGGTTCCAGGATTTTATGGATATTCAAGTAAATTCTACCTTTGGCAGAAGTCAAGTAGTAGCTGAACTCTGCTTAGTGTCCCCTTATGTAGGGAACCAATGAGTATTAAGAAGTTTGAGCAGGTATGTCTCTTAGACCTGTAATGTTCATTCTGTTATTATAACTTTTAAAGTTCTATCTAACTTATATTTTGCTTGGCAGTGAAAGGGAAAAGCACCCAAAGACCTTGGTCTCCATGAACAAAATAGAGTTGATTTCTTTCTTTTAAGGAGTGAGGGGCAAGGGAGTCCATCATCAATCCCTCCCCCCTTCTTCTGATACAAGCACCATGTACCCTTACCCCTGCCTCTAGGTGATGTTCCTTAACCACCTTCTGTAGGTATTGTGTGAATGTCCATAGAGTATCCTGTCCACCCAGACCCCTTTCTAGACACCAGGGTGCTCATATGACCCAGTCTGACTAATCATAACCCTCCATTCCTAGAACTAGAGTTGTTTATCACAGGGTGTGTGTTCTAAGCCAGTACAATTCAATTTCTTCTCTGGGATTTTATGTGACCGAGAAGGAAGAGAGAAGCTCTTGTCTCTCTGGTTCGCTAACCTGGGAGAAGGTAAACCCAGAACAGATGATAGATCATGATTTTCCTTCCCTATCCTGCTGTACCTTTGGACAAAATTGTCCATAATGTGGGCAATGAAGTGAACCCACAGAAGGGAGTAGAGACAGGAGTGTAGCATAAATTCCCAGTTCTAGTTCCTCATACTCCCAGGCCTGTTTGGGTCCCTTTAGGTTTTCCTTTATTTCCTTGAGCCTTTCAGTTATTCCAGTAGCCTTACAACTCTGAAATGAATTTATCTATCTATCTATCTGTCTATCAACTATCTATCTATCTATCTTCATCATCATCATCTACTTATTTACCTAAGCTAGTTTAAGTTGGGGTTCTTTCATTTAGGATGGGGAGAATCCTTACTAATACAATGCTTTTCTTTGTAAACTCTTTCCCCCATATCCTAACTGGGCTCTTCCACCATCAGGTTTGTATCTGTGCCTCCCAAGCTCCCCACTTTCAAGTGTCTCAGTCTGAAAATCCACTTTGCTCCCTGTATTAGCCTATTTGGGGTGCCAAAGCAAGATACCACAGACTGGGTGGATTAAACAACTGAAATTTATTTTCTTACAGTTCTGGAGGCTGAAAGTCCAAGATCAAAGTGTTAACAGGTTTGGTTTCAGCTGAAGTCTCTCCACCTGGCTTCCAGACGGCCACCTTCTTGCTGTGTCCTCACATGGCTTTTTCTCTGTGCCAGGTATCTCTCTTCCTATAAGGACACCAGTCATATTGGATTAGGCTCCACCCTTATGACCTCATTTGACCTTCATTACTGCCCTAAAGGCTCCATTTCCAAATATGATCACACTGGGGGTTAGGGCTTAAACATTTGACTTTTAGGAGGATACATTTCAGTCTATAACATTCCCCGACTCATGAACATCACTTATTTTCATCGGGAATAAAAATCTTGTTTCTTGGGTTCCAGGTCCCACCCACACAATGAAATGGTCTGAGTCCTGTCGTCTACTCTCTGGAGCTCTGCACTCCCCTGGACGTCACTGGGGCTTATCCTGCCCAGTTTCAAGATAGCACATCTCCCAGGGACAAACATTATTATTATTATCATCATTATTATATCATTATATTATTATATTATCATTATTATTACTAGTGCTAGTACTACTACTACTACTATTATTATTATTATTTTCTGAGAGTAAACGTAACCCCAAGTTGATGGGGGAAAACGTTTCTTCCATTAGAAAGGCACCTGCACTGTCCTTGGTGTTAATGAGACCCCATTATTTATAGAACTTCATTTAATTGCACCTGGGCCTGTCAGAACGCTAAAGACTTGCATCAGCCCTTAACATGGTTTTTTTTTTTTTTTCATTTTCCTAGAGAAGCTTTCCAAACATTATTACATTCCAATTTCTCCCACCTTCAGCCCACATATTTAAACCAGCAGGTTGTCATAAACTAGCTTGTCATGTGGCCGTGTGCCTTTATTCCAGCTACATTCGGCTCCTTAGGGGAAGGCACAGAAAAGGCAGACAGTTGAACTTAACTAGGGATATGGTTATGGTCATAACAGGCTCAAATGGTAGAAAAATGAGGGCATGGAAGTTGAGTGTACGTGCAAGGGAGTACAAATACTGCTGGACTGTGGAATCCAACCTAGGGAATGAGAGAAGTGAGGTAGGGAAAGAATGATGACAGCATCAATAGGATGGGTGGTTGAAGACTGTTCAAGCAAACCAGAAAGAGCGGAGGGGGCAGTCAGAGAGGGGACTTTTAAAATTGTGATTTCGAAAGTGTTGCAATTATTACTAATGGGACAGTTTAGGGCAAGGGTGAGTAAACTTTTAAGTAAAGGGCCAGATAGTAAATATTTTCAGCTTTGTAAGCCGTAAGGTCTGTCACAACTACTCACTCTGCCATTGTTACCAGAAAGCAGTCATAGATGATACAAACCTGAATGAACATGGGTGTGCTCCACTGAAAAATACAAAATCCTTGGGCTTCCCTGGTGGCGCAGTGGTTGAGAATCTGCCTGCTAATGCAGGGGACATGGGTTCGAGCCCTGGTCTGGGAAGATCCCACATGCCGCGGAGCAACTAGGCCCGTGAGCCACAACTACTGAGCCTGCGCATCTGGAGCCGGTGCTCCGCAACAAGAGAGGCCACGATAGTGAGAGGCCCGCGCACCGCGATGAAGAGTGGCCACCGCTTGCCGCAACTAGAGAAAGCCCTCGCACAGAAACGAAGACCCAACACAGCCAAAAATAAAAAATATAAAAATAGATAAATAAATAAAAAAAGAGTGAGAGATAAAAGGCAAAAACTTAAAAAAAAAAAAACGAAATCCATCCTTAGTTGGCAGGCTGTACAAAAACAGGCAGTGGTCTAGATTTGGCTACAGGCCATAGTTTGCCGACCCTCTGGTCTAGGTTATAACCATGGACGTAAGTGGCAGAAAGTGAAGTGTAAAACACTGAACTTGAAAAGATTTGAGGACTGAAGAACTAGAAGCCTGAATGAATCATCAACATAGATGTTAAACTCACCATGAACAATGACATGGATTCTGTAGGAATAAACACTTGAAGCCGAGTGCTAATATCTTCAATGAATATAGGGAGTGACCAGGTGAATGGCAGATACCTATGAAAATGAGAGGTGGTATCATGATGATATATGCTTCAAGTAGGTTTGCGATTTTGTTTGTGTTTTGTTTCTTTCTATGGCAAGTGGAGGAACACTGATCTGGAAGCCATGGTGGGGGGCAAGGAGGCTGCCAACCCCACCCGCCCCTCATGTTATGTGAGAAGAGGGAGGACATTCTTCACTTTCGAGGCCTGTAGGAAACTTAGTGTCCTCAGGGCATAGCCTGGTTTCAACAGAAGAGAAAGTTACAGGAACATTCAGAGGACTTGAGGATATAAGCTTTTTGCAGATGCCATTGTGGAGGGCACAGTGAGTGAAAAGGCGGCTGGAGTGGGGACTTGGGTAAGTGAAGGGGCTTGTACAGAAGGAGATAAGAGTCTGGAGGACTAAGAGTTCTTGTGTCAGAGGAAGAAGTTTGTAGATGCAATGAGCTTAGTCTGCAGGATTTCCTATGAGGAAAAATAATAGTGAGTAATAGATTCTCACGTGGTCTCCTTCTAGATACTGATCTCTTTGGCTGTGAGACAGGCAACATTTTGAAATAGGTCAGGGAAGCAGAGGGGCTGTTTTTCCAGGATGGTGAGGATCCCTGTGGGATTCTCAGCTCTGGCTGAGGTCCCGTGCATCCTTTATCATTATATTCCCAATGTCTAGTACCATTAGTGGCAATCCACCTTTGTAATAAAGACAAATACACAAACAACAATAATAAAAGGCAGAATAAAGGAATGGTGTAAGAAGTGTCTTGACAAAGCAATTGAGGGAGAAAAGAGGGCAAAGTTTATCGGATGAAGAATTCAGGGGAAGACGTCAGAAGGTGATGCCTTTACTGAGATCCCTGGCAGGTGAATTTTTTTTAAAATTATTAGCACCTTTAATTATTATTTATTTATTTATTTGGCTGTGTTGGGTCTTCGTTTCTGTGCGAGGGCTTTCTCTAGTTGTGGCAAGTGGGGGCCACTCTTCATCGCGGTGTGCGGGCCTCTCACTGTCGCGGCCTCTCTTGTTGCGGAGCACAGGCTCCAGACGCGCAGGCTCAGTAGTTGTGGCTCACGGGCCCAGTTGCTCCGCGGCATGTGGGATCTTCCCAGACCAGGGCTCGAACCCGTGTCCCCCGCACCGGCAGGCAGATTCTCAACCACTGCGCCACCAGGGAAGCCCGCCTGGCAGGTGAATTTTTGACGCATGACTGGTGGTGACCCTCATGCTGCCTGTGTAGTGACTGAGGGCATCCACGTGCTTGCACGACTGTCTGACAAGGATTGCTCTCAGGCATCCTAGTTACATCTATATGTGTTCAGCGATCAAAATGAAAAGATTTGGTCATTTCAAATTGCTTTTGTTCTTTTGCTATATTTCTCAAGAGATAAGGAGCTAGAAACAGCCATACAAGTAACAGCAAATTGAAAAACCAAATCATCTCATCTGCTGTCTGCTTTAAAAGGAAGCTGGGGCCCATTTGGAAAGGTATCAAGGGGGGAGACAAAAAAAAAAAAAAGAATTAGAAGATTATTTCTATTATTTCTCCAAGGAAATAATTGGCATTAAAAAAAACTGCCTTCGCCTCCTAGATAAAATAAATTTTGGTGAAATGTCGGTATTGTATAAAACGCCATGTTCAGTCAGCCTCTTCATATGTACAATTTAGTCAGTAGAGAGCCTGAGGGCCCTTATAGATATAGAATGATTTCCTTGTGCTGTCAGAGCAGGAAGGTAATAACTCAATGCTTTCAATTTGGATTTACGCCTTTGGTCTAGTTTTCAATAAAATTATAGCCAAAGGCTAAAATTCTCAAGTTGGTACAAAATTGCTTTAACCCTAAGGGTTCTTTCCCACACTTAGATTCACTTTACCTCAGATTTTTCTAACAGTCTAGATATAACCTGTGATGGAAAATAGTCCCTCTTCACAGATATGAGCATAAATGAAGAAGGAGTTCTGGACTTGTCGTGTCAATTAGATCTTTCACTTTAGAAGAATTGTTCCAAACTTGGAGTCTTCATGGATAAAGGTGAGTAATGTTCACCCCCTCCCCTCCAGGGACAGTGCAGAAGCCATACAAAAAACCCACTTTCTCCATCTGGTTATTTGACCTTATCTTCAATATTATAGAAAAAAATAGTTAACTATTGCTGAGTAATACATTACCCCAAAATGTAACAGCATAAACTAACAGATATTCATGATTACCCAGTTTTGAGGGTCAAGAATCTGGGAGGGTGAGGAATCCGGCTGCTTCTAGCTCAGAGTCTCTGGTGGGGTTGCAGGTGCACTTGTGGCCAGAGCTGCATCATCTATGGGTCCCACTGCAGCTGGAGCAGCCAGGTATGAGCTCAGTTCCAGGTTGTTGGCAGGCTTCAGTTCCCTACTGGCTGTTAGCTGGAGGCCTCCATCTCTTGTCATGTAACTCACTTCATAGGCTGCCTGAGAGTCTTTACGACATGGCAAAGGCTTCCCTCAGAGCAAGTGATGAGAGAGAGAAGAACCCAAGACAGAAGCTGTAGTCTATTATAACCTAACTTTGAAAGTGACCTACGATCACCTCTGCCATACTCGCATGGGTCACACAGACCAGCCCTGGCGCAGTGTGGGAGGGTCTACACAAGGGTGTTAATACCAGGAGGTGGGGATCTTTAGGGACCATCCTGGAGGCTAGCTGTCACTAATATGAATTCAATTTAATGGTCTGTTATAAAAGAAGGGCGTATTTTGGTAAATACAGAAATGGAGACTTAGAGAAAAAAATTTATAGCCATCTGAGATACTCACCGTTACAATGTTGGTGTATGCACATCCATCCGAGGATTTGTTTTGCATATGTTGATCATGTGGTACATACAAAACTGGTTTCTCTGAGTTAGTATCTCAAATTAATTAATTCTGTCCATTACAGACAATTGTTTCATTATAGAATGTTTATTTTTTGTCCAGAAATGAGACTCCTTCCTTTCTCTGTGTATAAATTACTCACTCGTACCGAGGCACAGTTTGCAACTTTAGTTCCCAAACCTGCATTCAAAAGTGACCAACGCGTTGCTCTGATGTCCGGGGGCTCCGTGGGCAGGAACAAGCTCTGTCCCTTCACCATCTAGTGGTTTTCCATTTGGGGGCAGGAAACCTTTGGCTGAGAAACAATGACAGGATGAAGCTTTCCCACCACTAGCCTGGGACTAGGGGGATTTGGGGGTAGAAACGAGGAGGAAGGACAAGCCTAGAATCAGATAAAAAATGATCTGGAAAAGCCGAAATGGGTCCACAATTAAGGTGAAATGCGGAACACAAGAAAGTGTCGCCTTCCCACAGGGGCAGAACTAATTTAGTCCTTTCGTCTGCAATACTGTTTCTTGGAAAGTTCTGAAAGAGACTGTCTAGGTGGCAGCTAAGGGGGGGAGGGAGCAGTGCGATAGGGCAGCTGTAATTCGCACCCTCTGGGTGTCAAGCTTTGGCGAATCCCCTGTCTCTCCAGGCAAGGCCAGAGGTGGAGTTAGTGGAGAAGCCATGGGGCATTATGTTATTTCCTGTGGATACTTTATTTTGCTCTTGGCTTCTATTTTTGAAAAAAATTTTTCTTTCCTCCTGAAAACAAAACTCTCCACTTTTTTTTTTTTTTAAACTTTTGTGTTTATTTATTTCTTTATTCATTTATTTTTGACTGAGTTGGGTCTTCGTTTCTGTGCTAAGGCTTTCTCTAGTTGAGGCAAGTGGGGGCCACTCTTCATCGCGGTGCGCGGGCCTCTCACTATCGCGGCCTCTCTTGTTGTGGAGCACAGGCTCCAGACGTGCAGGCTCAGTAATTGTGGCTCACGGGCCTAGTTGCTCCGTGGCGTGTGGGATCTTCCCAGACCAGGGCTCGAACCCGTGTCCCCTGCGTTGGCAGGCAGATTCTCAACCACTGCGCCACCAGGGAAGGCGCTCTCCACTTTTTTATAACAGATATTAATACAAACCATTGACTTGGTGTTGAGTAATAACAGCTAACTTTTATTGTGTGAAGCTATTATAAGTACTTAAAATGTTTTTTCTTATTTAATCCAACCAACATGGTAATGCTATTATTATCCCACTTCTACAGATGAGGAAAGTGGGACAGAGCATAGTAAGTACCTTGCCCCGAGTCACTAAGCTAGTGAGTGTCAGAGTCTGGCTCCCAAGGGGGCACCCTTATCCACCAAGTACTAGTAGAGCCTTCCCATGCGTCCCAGGTTCTGTGCTAAGCATCATGCATATATTCTCTCACTGTATCTTTATACAACACTGTGAGGTAGGTATTAGTTTCCACATTTTATAGATAGGGAAACTGAGGCAAGGGGAAGTTAGTTATCTTGGCCAAGCTCCCTTGGCTGATACAGAGCTTGTATTCAAACCAAGGTTCATCCAGGCTTCCTCCACTGCTCATGTCCTTATGTTCCCAAGGTAAGGGAACAAATTATTTTATGGTAAGCAGCAGATGCATAGAGAGTACTTCACATTACTTCCATGTAAATTACATAGGAAAAAAGAAATTTGAACAGAGCATACCAACTATATTTTAGATCTTTGGTTTAGTTATCACATGACTTCTTGATTTTCTTAAGGTCCACCTTCAGTTATTTCATGTCTCAGATTTAGAAGCAGTACTTATGTTCATAATGAGATTACAGGGAAGATCTGAAGTGTGATTGTGAAGGAACAAAAGTTTCTTCTGATATGATGTCTGGATTTATCCACATAATTCAGTAAATTGTAGAATATACTGCTCTTGATGCAGAATTTTCCACAGGCATGCAAATGCACACATATAAACTTGTAAATACACACACAATGAGGGCACACAATCTTTGACTGGGCTGGTAAATGTGAAATAAACTTGCTGGTAGGTAAATCTAATTGTAAGTTCTATGTTTGCCTGTAGATATTCAGGGGGAGGTTAGGCGCTGGAGAGAGAATAATGTTATGCCTATATTTTTAATATTATATTCATATAAAAGAACTTCAAAAGCTTTCACACGTCTTCATTAATGAAAGGAAGCAGTAGATTAAGGTTCTTTGTAGCAGTGTAAATTATACAATATTTTTGCTGAATGATGTATTTACGTGGTCATACTTAAATACTGTTATGTCTGATGTTTGGCAACATAATACTTGAAATGAACCCAAATGACAGGAAGAACTAGGGACTCATTCCATTTTCCCTTCTGTTTCTTGGCTCAGGTTTTCCCAAACATGGAAATAAACAGCTTATCTGAAACTGGAACACTGACCTTTCTTGAAGCAGGTTTTGTAGCTAAATATTGAAGGCTCACACAATTTCCTTTCTGAAAGAAAGCCATTTATGTACAACCAAGAGTAGGTTGATAAGGGAAAAGCACTAAGAATGTTATGTGTATTTAAGGCAGTACTTTTGTTTTCCACGGATAAACTGCAATGAGGTTAAATATTTCAGGTCACCCCTCACCGTAATTATAAAGTTAGAAAGTATTTTCTCCAGTATATCCCTACTTCTCCTTTCTGTTTTCTTTTTCTTCTCTGGGTTACTATCTCCTCTTTTTTCCCCACCACTATCACCACCCCAAATACCCCTGCCCTCCTCCCCTCTAGAGGTATATATAATGACCACAGATTAGACCTTGTAATGAAACCCTCTATCTTCAAGTCCAGACTCTGGACCCATTACTTGAGATGATTCACTTGATTTCTCTGAGGTGTTTTTCTTACTTGCAAGCTGGAAAGAATAATAGTTAATTTCCAAAGTCGTAAGGATTCCCAAAAGATGCTTATGAAATGCTTGATATGTAATAGTTCTGACACTTAAGATTACCATTACCCAAGCTGTCCCCCTAAAACTACATTTCTACTCCACAATTATTTCTGTTCTCTTCCCTCATCAGTACTCCCATTTCCTCTGTGACTTCATGTCAGATTACTAAATGAGGAAAGGATTAGATGAACTAATTTAAATATGAATTACCAATAACAATGTGTAAACAAATTAATGAACAGTGTGAATTTGATGGGACACAGATATAAAGTTGTTAATCTCTTTCTTTTAAAAGTCACTTCCTTCAGCTGTTTTCCATAGAATTTCCATTTCTATTCCTTAGTGATATCTTGGGACAAATCCCATAGCTTTCCTGTCACTCAGTTATTAAACATCAGCTTATATCCAATTTAAATCTTCCTCTTCCTTCCATTAGCAACAAGACTTTTGGCTCAAAGGAGTTGGAATTGGGAAGTGAAAAGGTCTGATTTAGGGACTTTTCCCCATCCTCCTTTTTCTGAAGCTCTTTTTCTTCTGGTGTATTCAGGACAGAGAAGTGAGATGGGAGAAAAGAGTCAAATGATTCTCATTTAGTTGGGGTTGGTCTTTTCCTCTCTTGGCTGTGACAGTTGCCTTGGTGATGACCTCTGAGTGAAAGGTACCAAATGCTGGTTCTCTCTTGGGGTGCATATACAAATGCTCAGGAGACCCTGCAGGAAGCTTCCTGCTACATTGTTCTCTGCCATAGAAGATCTGCTGGGCTTTGAACTCTTCCATCCAATGAATCTTTACCAGTATAATTTCAGACAAGGCAGTTGTCCAAGGCGATTTAGGTCGGAGTTTGGGAGAGATTTTGCCACCATCTCCCAAATTGTACCACTTGGGTAGGCATTGTCTAATCTGTGCATCCATTCCTGGATCGATCCCTCCTTAAGAGAATTGTATTTGTGCTGTCTTTATTTGTCTTTACTACTTCAAAAAATGTGGCAGCAGAGGCAGGCATTTGAAAAGTAAAGGCATTAAGATGGCTGTAACATAGATGGGAAAAACTGGTAAAATTTGGAACCAACGAAAGCCAAAATATATTCTGTACAAGGAAACAAAAATCTTAGAGATCATATACTCTTAGCATTCCTAATTGCATCTGCTCGGACAATGTGAATACTTTGTACAGAGAAGGAGAATTTTCCTCTTGGGGGTCTTTGGGATCATCTTGTGCTACCAAGAAGTTGACACTCATATTTGACATCTGGGCAAAGAAATGTCCTAGTATCTTTACACTCCATTCATATACCTGAGCAAGGTTATTGATGAAACTTCGATAGATATTATTGCCACTCTAAAACAAATCATGAGGCAATACTCACTACCAGTAAGTTGTTATGAGAAAGCCTAATTGCACCACAATATAGAACTCAAAGTATTTCACTTGATTGTTTGGTTCTTAACAAGAAATTAAATTTTCAGATTTCTTTTATACAAAGTAGAAATCCTTATTATTATTATTTTGAAGAACCAATATGCCTTACTCGGAAAATGGCTTACGTCTCCATTGTGGCAAGAGCAAGGTGGAACAGTCTTTTCCTCATTAGCTAAAACAGAAGAGATTTTGTTTAAGAACAAAAGAGATTTTTGTACACTTACTCGTCTGTGTGTGCACCGATGCTGTAATGAAGTGCCAACACTCTCATTAAGCCATTTTGACAACCTTCAGTATCAACAGCTCCTTTGAAAACCACCTATCAGTTGTCGCTAGGACTTGTGATTTCCTTCTGGGTCAGTAAAACTGTGACATTTAGGGTCAGCTCGCTCTTTACCTACTAACCACTTTGTCACTTGGAAGATGAAACTCCTTTTGGACAACAAAGTCTCTCTTCTTGGTCTTTACCATTCCTTTTTCTTTCTGTTTCCTGTTTAAACTGGCAAATTTCCCTATGTCCATACTTTAGTCAAATACCCTTTTGCCCTTTGTATTATTTATTTCCATCAGGCATTCTCTTCTGGTTGCTTTCCTGAAATTCATGAAGTATTTGTCCAGATGTTTTTAATAACAGCCTCAAAAACGGACAGCAGCTGCTGCCCAAATGTGTACCTGCTCTTACTAAGAGAGTGAGTCAGGGCTTATTGTGCAAACAGTCCTCACAGGAGCTTCTTTCCTGTGGTACACACATCCCATTTCTCTTACAAGTACTCTGTGGTTCATTCTTTCTCATTTTCCACGCTTGGTTAGTATTGGATATTTAATTAGTAAAGCAATGCATTTAAAACCTATTCTTTGATTATTGTCTGCATTAACAAAATAAAAAGTAGAGCTGAATACAAACCATGAGGTCTACAGAAGGTAGGAAAAAATATTATTTTAGCAAAAGTTTCAAAACCAAAGATTACTCCACACAAGCTCTAAACTCAATGTGCATATTCTAAATAATAAGATCTGGTTGGCTTTTTCGTTGTTGTTGAAATTTTACAGAAGCTTACACTAACTCCAAAAGGGATAATTGAGAGAATTAATTTTAATAATGCTTTTCAAAAGTACTTGAAGGTTCTGAATAAAATAGAATAGGGTTCTATAGGAATATTATATAATTTTTAAACATAAAAATATAGAACATAGTTTTTCAACATAGAAACAACCTGGCATCTTAACAAAGGGAAAACAGTCTCTCAAATTCACTGGGGGTGTTTGTACTGAATGCACATTTTGGCTGGAGGTTGAATGGTCAAATGTTAAAATCAACAGTTGGCCAAGATGGATCACATAACATAGAAAAAACGTCAAATGCAAAAATAAATCTGAAATATTATTAAATAAAGTCAAATCATTGAAATTTTTTTTTATAATTTTAGTAATTGTTCTTTAAGGCTTGACATTATAGAACAGAAACATTTTTTCAGCAATGGCAGCTGGTAGATTGCTCCTGTGGTAATTATATTGCACATTAGGGAGGCTACATAGACATTTATTTTCAGCTGAGGTTGTGGAGGAACAAATTCCTTTGTTTAGCTCCTACATCTGGGGCACAGCTGATGTAACAATGTGGCCAAGTGATTAACTCCCCTCCACCAATTGTAACTCACTTTCCCGCCTCTTTAGCTCCTGGCTAGATGGTGAGGATGAGGTGATGCTAAGGTCATGCTAATGATGTGGTCCCCCAAATGGATGCTCTGAATCCACGCTGAAGAAGATGCTTTCTGAATATTTTCAGAAGCAGTCTTGCAATTGTGAATCTCACATATCTTAATATCTAATATTTTCCTTTTTTTAGTTGAGGTATAGTTGTTGTACACCTGAATCTTATGTATTATTGTAAAACATAGCGATTCACAATTTTAAAGGTTATATTCCATTTATGGTTATTATAAAATACTGGCTATATTCCCTGTGTTGTATTATACATCCTTGTAGCTTATTTATTTTATATGTAGTAGCTTGTACCTCTTAATCCCCTACCCCTATCTTGCCCCTCCTCCTTTCCCTCTTGCCACTGGTAACCAATTTTTTCTCTATGTCTATGAGTCTGTTTCTGTTTTATTATAGTCACTAGTTTTATTTTTTTAGATTCCACAAGTGGTATCATATAGTATTTACCTTTCTCTATCTGCTTTATTTCACTTAGCATAATACCCTCCAAGTCCCTCACTGTTGTTGCAAATGGCAACATTTCATTCTTTTTTATGCCTGAGTAATATTCCATTGTGTATACATACCACATCTTTATCCATTCATCTGTTCATGGACACTTAGATTGCTTCCATATCTTGGCAATTGGAAATAATGCTTCTATGAACATTGGGGTGCATGTATCTTTTCAAATTAGTAGTTTGGTGGTTTTTTTGGATAAATACCCAGGAATGGAATTTCTGGGTCATATGGTAGTTCTATTTTTAGTTTTTTTGATAAACCTCCATACTGTTCTCCATATTTGCTGTACCAATTTACATTTCCATGAACAGTGTATGAGAGTTCCCTTTTCTCCACATTCTTGCCAACATTTGTTATTTGTGGTCTTTTTGATGATAGCCATTCTGACAGGTGTGAGGAGATATCTCACTGTGGTTTTAATTTGCATTTCTCTGATGATTAACTATGTTGAGCATATTTTCATGTGCCTTTTAGCCATCTGTATGCCTTCTTTGGAAAAATGGCTATTCAGGTCTTCTGCCCATTTTTTTAAAATCCAGTTGCTTGATTTAAGTATTGCTACCCCAGCTTTCTTTTCATTTCTGTTTGCATGGAATACCGTTTACATCTCCTCATTTTCAGTCTGTGTGTCTTTAGATCTGAAGTGAGTCTGCTGTAGGCAGCTCATATGTGGGTCTTGTTTTTGTATCCATTCAGCCACTCTGTGTCTTTTGATTGTAGCATTTAATCCATTTACATAAAGTAATTATTGATATGTATGTTCTTATTGCCATTTTGTTAATTGTTTTGGGGTTATTTTGTAGGTCTTTTTGTTCCTTTCTTCTTCTCTTGTTCTCTTCTTTTGTAATTTGATGACTACCTTTAGTGTTATTTTGGATTCCTTTCTCTTTTTTGTGTGTGTATCTATTATAGATTTTTGGTTTGTGGTTACCCTGAAGTTTAAACATAGCAATTTATGTGTGTGTGTGTGTGTGTGTGTGTGTGTGTGTGTGTGTATGATTATTTTAAGTTGCTGATCTCTTAATTTCAAATGCTTTTAACAACTCTGCATTTGTACTCTCCTCCCCTCACGATTACTGTTTCTGATAGCTGTTCTGATACAGCTAATTGTTTTGTGTATCCCGTAACTGCTTATTGTGGATATAGATGATTTTACTACTTTTGTCTTTTAATCTCCCTACTAGCTTTGTGTGTGGATGATTTCCTACCTTTACTATGTGTTTGCCCTTACCAATGACCTTTTTCTTTTGTGATTATCATGTGTCTCATTGTGTCCTTTTCTTTTTCACTTAAAGTTCCTTCAACATTTCTTGCAAAACTGGTTTGGTGGTGCTGAACTCTTTTAGCTTTTGATGGTCTGTGAAGCTTTTGATTTCTTGATCAAATCTGAACAAGACCCTTGCCAGGTAGAATATTCTTGGTTGTAGGTTTTTCCCTTTTATCACTTTAAATATATCATTCCACTCCCTTCTGACCTGCAGAGTTTCTGCTGAAAGGTCAGCTAACAGCCTTATGGGGAGTTCCCTTGTACATAATGTACTGCTTTTCCCTTGGGGCTTTAATATTCTTTCTTTGTGTTTAACTTCTGCCATTTTAATTACAGTGTGTCTTGGTGTGTTCCTTTTTGGGTTAATGCTGTATGGGACTCTCTTCACTTCCTGGACTTGGATGTCTGTTTCCTTTCCCAGGTTAGGGAAGTTTTCAGCTGCTATGTCTTCAATTATGTTCTCAGCCCCTTTCTGTCTCCCTTCTCCATCTGGGACCCCTATAATACAAATATTAGTACACTTGATATTGTTCCAGAGGTCTCTTAAACTGTCCTCATTTCTTCTCATTCTTTTTTTCTCTTCAGCATCAATGATTTCTGCTACTCTGTCTTGCTGATCCATTCCTCTGTATCATTTAGTCTATCGTTGATTACTTCTAGTGTATTCTTCATTTCATTTATTGTATTCTTCATCTCTGTTTGGTTGTTCTTTATATTTCCTAACTCTTTGCTGTAAACGCCTAACTTTTTGCTCTATGCATCTATTCTTCTGAGTTCTTTGATCATTCTTACGATTATTGCCTTGAACTCTTTCTTCTGGAAAGGTTGCCTATCGCCACTTTGCTTATTTCTTCTGGAGTTTTATCTTGTTCCTTTGTTTGGAACATGTTTCTGTCACCTTATTTTGCCTAACTTGCTATTTTTATTTTGTATTTTTAACTGGTAGCCTGGTTACATTTCCTGACATTGAAGAAGTGGCCTTTTGTAGGAGTCGTCCTATGCATTCTGGCAGTGTATTCCCTTCTTGTCACCAGACTTATATGCTCTAAGGTTTCCCCCCTGAGGGCTCTGAGGGTCTTTCTGTTGTGGCAGGCTGACTATGTGGGTGGTCTTGTAGGCTTGGCTGGCCTGCCTGTGTGGAGACTGCTAGCTGCTGGCTGGTGGGACAGGGTCATGAAGTGGCTGACCGTGGAACCCTGGGGGCCCCTGGGGCTAGTGCTGGGTTACTGCTGGGCAGAGACAGGGTCCAGGAGACCCCAGGGCTGTTGCTTAACCACTGATGTGTGAAGCCAGGTCCTGGAGTTAGTGCTAGACTACTGGCAGGCAGAGACAGGTCCCAGGGTCTGGTTGCAGGGCCTGTGGGTCCCAAAGCAGGTGTTGGACCACTGGAGGGTGGGCTGGCTCTTGAAGCAGTTGTGGCCGCAGGGCCCAGGGCATCCTGAAGCTTGTGTTGGGCTGTTAATGGGCAAGACCCAGGCACAGCAGGTCCCAGGGTAGGATCTGGCCCACTGGTGGGTGGGCCAGGTTATAAGAATGTGGTTTTCTTGCAGCTGGTGTCTGCCCCCTGGTGGGTGGAGCTGGGTGTCTGCTTCTCTGGCTTGAGGGCTCTGGGGTCTTGGGTCTAGGGCCTGTGCAGTGGTGCATGAGGCCAGGTTCTGGGCCCTCTGGTGGGCAGGGCCACGTCCAGAGGTGGCTATGGGATCAGGGATTTTTAAGGCAGCCTGTCGGCAGGTGTGTGGGGCTGTGCCCCTGCTCAGTTAGTTACCTAGCCTGAGGCATCCCAGCACTGGTGCCTGCAGATGGCTTGGCCAGGGTGGGGCTGGGTCCTGGGGCTAATAAGCTGGAGGGAAGATTCCAAAATGGCCCTTGCCAGCACCAGAGTCCACGTGGTAGAAGGAGCTCCCACGAATGGCTGCCACCAGTGTCTATGTCCTGAGGGTGAGCTGCAGTTGCCTCTTGCCTCTCCTGGAGACTCTCCAGGATCAGCAAGTAGGTCTGACCCAGGCTCCTAACAAATGACTGCTTCTGTCCTGCGTTCTGGAGGGTGTGCGATTTTGTGTGCAACATTGAAGAGTGAAGTCTCTATCTTCCTCAGCCATCTGGGACTCCTGAAAGTTAGCCTGGCTGGTCTTCAGAACTAGATGCTCTGGGGGCTTGTCTTCCTGGTGCAGGACCCCTGGGCTGGGAGCCCGATGTGGGCCTCAGACCTCTCACTCCTTTGAGAGCCTCTGCAGTTGTGATTATTCTGCTTGTGAAATGCCCACCCAGGGATTTGGGATTTGACTATGTTGTGACTCCACCTCTCCTACCCATCTCATTGTAGTTCCTTCTTCAGTTGTGGAAGATCTTGTCTGCTAAGTTCTGGTCTTTTTCACTGATGGTTGTTCTTGCAAATAGTTGTGATTTTGATGTGCTTGTGAGAGGAGCTGAGCTCAGTGGCTTTCTATTCTGCTGTCTTGCACAGTCTCCCCTATCTCTAATGTTTTCACACGCATTTTCTGCTTCACACAATCACTTGAGAAAAATTTGTTCTTAATCCAGGGACCAGAACTTTGGCAATTGAAAAATATGATTGGCTTTCAGGATACTAAAATTTTTCTTGAATTCCTATCTGCCATTCAGGTTTCTGTCTATTTCTCATGGGCAAGTATGACATTTCCCTGGAGAGGAATGATGGGAGGTCTGTCCATTACATAGCATGTAAGAAATACTCCCACCCCGTGATATATTGTTTTGATTTCTTAAGCAGGTTTCAGCAAAGGAAAGCTTGGCAAGCAACCATTGGTTTTTAGTATATCCTGAGTGGTTGGTATTGTTATCTGCAAAGTATGTAATACGGTTTGCCTTCTTTTGTTCAAACAGCCTTGAACATGTAATGGCTTTCATTCTGTCTTGGCTGAACATCTCATATAAGTGCAAGATAAGGCAGTTTAAAATATCTTGATAACATGTAGCTGATTTTTGCTGAGGTGGATTTTCATTGCAATTTTACATCTTATGGTGATTACCAGTATTTTAAATTAAATATTCAGGTGTTCTTAATGAATTTAAAACAGATGGATAGACAGCTTATAAAGCAATAGTAAAATGTAAATACGGAATCTAAAATGTAAATACAGTGACACCGTGTAGTGGTTCCACTGTAGTGTTTTTTCAAACTTTCTTTATGTTTGAAAATTTTTATAGTTAGGAAAAATAATAATTCTAAAACAATATGCCTTATACTGTAGGTCAGGATCTCTGGGAAAGACACTGAGATTTGCAAGCAGAAAGTTCACTGGGAGGGCTGAGATGCAACGCCTGTGAGGGATGAAGAAAGCAAAATTGGGTACACGGAGAAGTTGCACAAGAGGCTTCAGCTGATCCTAAGGGGTGTCTGGAAGCTGGTATAGCTCTTTAGAATACCAGTTGAGTCAAGGGGCCAAAGCTTTTGCACCCCAGTTCAACTAGTTATAGATGTAGTCTGCCTGCAGGGAGGGGGTATAACCTTGGATAAGACAGTTTCCTTCAGTAGGAGGCAGCTCATGCGGAAGGACTCAGCAGTGAGCCTCAGCAGTCAATGCTCCTGGCTGCAGCAAGAATGTACCAGAGTATCCACTGCACCTTATTCATATTCTTAATGATGTTAAAATGACTGTGTGTAAAGGTTACCTACATAATCATATAACCATTGATCACATATGAGTTCATATTCAGTTGAAGCCAGAGAGTAACACCATATCTTGGTAGTTCCCATGGCAAAACCAAAGTTTGGTATAACCTATACCTATTGGCATTTGGAAAGAGAAATGATATTTTTCAGAAAATCAATCTGTAAATTATTTTGAAAAATAAAGCAACTCTGTACAAGTTAAAAGGAATTTTCTTTAATTGACTTGAGAACTGCTAATGCCTTTTATAGAAACTGCTGTCTATGTCCGGTGTGAAAATCTCCATGTTATTTTTCCCCTTCATGACTGAGTCACCTCCTTGAATAAAATTGCAATTAAATGTATAGATATCAAGGCTGATCATCTAATTTATGAACTAAATAAGGATATTATTAAATGACTTTATTTAGTGTGAGAGTTGCTCCCTTCTCATCTATCAGAAATTGGACATATGATTTAAATACATTACATTTATTATACCTAGCAAATCTGAGAGATAAGTATTATTATTCATTGAGACATATAGGAAAGTGAGAATTAGATCTGTGATTTTTTTTCTATTTCTCATTTTTTCATAACTTGCACACTCTGGTGGTCACGGAGCACGGACAGAGGTGAGAAGTGCATGCATCACTGGTAGCTACGTCATTATGTGTGCGGGTAGAGGTTGTAGCTCATAATTCATCAAAGTATAAAAAGCATTTATACTTTGTAGTGGTCACGAGGATGATTTCTTTCTTTTTTCCTTTCATTGTGATAAAAAAAACACGTAATATGAGCTCAGTCCTCCTAACAAATGTGTATTGTTAACTTTAAGCACAATGTTGTACACCCGATCTCTAGAAATTTTCCGTCTGGCGTAACTGAAACTTTATATCCACTGAGCAGCAACTCCCCACTTCTGCCTCCTCCCAGCTCTTGGAGCCACCGTTCTACTTTCTGCTTCGACGGGTTTGACTCCTTTTGATACCTCGTATGAGTGGAATCATGTACGGATAGTATTCGTTCTTCAGTCACTGGCTTATCTCACTTAGCAAGATGTCCTCAAGATTCATTCATTTTGTAGCATATGACAGGATTTCCTTCTTTGTGTGGCTGAACAATCTTCCATTGTATGTATATACCGCATTTTGTTTATGCTTTTGTCTACAGATGAGTATTTAGGTTACTTCCACATCTTGGCTACTGTGAATGATGCTGCAGTGAACATGGGAATGCAGATATCAATTCTTTTTTTCTCTCTCTCTTTAACTTTTCTAGATAAATACTCAGAAGTAGGATTGCTGGACCATATGATAGTTTAACTTTTTGAGGAACCTTCATACTGTTTTCCATAACAGCTATGCCATTTTACATTCCCACCAACAGTGCACAAGAATTCCAATTTCTCTACAACAGATGATTTCTTACAACATTTGTTTTGGTACTGACTTTCAGTGAACCCAGATATTAATTGGGTAGCATCATTGGTAGGTGCCTGGACATCCATCCTAATGTATGGCTGCACTAAAAATCTCCAGGTAAAAGAAAATGATAGCTTTCCTTTGTTCTGTACCAGAGTATATGTTGAGGAGCTAGTCCAAGAATCACTGATGTAAAATTCAAAAATGTTGTAATGATCTGTTTGGGTTTTTTTCATTATTATGGAAAAGCAAAAGAACCATGACTTTAGATGCAGTATCTTAATGTGAAAAGATTTATGTGTCAGGAAATTCTGTTAATATTGTAGCTAATAGCAGAAAAAAGGACATATAGTATTCCCTGATGAGACTGTCAGCTAGGGCTTCCATCAAAAATAAGAGGTATTTCTTGAGCACAACAGCAGCCTTAGGCATCATTTAAATCACTGTGGAGTGGTGTGACTCAGAAGACAGTGAATTCTGAAAGCACACATGTTATTTCTTCCCTTCATGATTGAGTCACTGCCTAACGGAACAGTCCAATTAAACAAGCTGATGTTCTGGGTGTTACTTATGTCTGGGAATCACATTTGGGAAATAAGTACAGGGTCATTGCTAATGAGCATCACCTACTATGCAGTGTGCCATGTGAGATCTTTCTGTCAGTGCTACTGACACTTAAACCTGAGATATCACAGTACTGGTGACAGTTTGAAAACAGGATGCTGGAACTCGAGACTATGTCAGCTGAGGTGCTGATAATTGCCAAATGAAATGTAGTACTGACCTGTTGATAAAAAAAGATTGCCCGAGGCAAAAGTCCTATTCTAGTTTTCTAAAGGATTTATGTACATTTCAAAGAGAAGTACTTATAATTACAAGTTTGCTAAAGTAAATGCTCTGAGAAAAAGAAGTGACGGTAAATCTGTTCCCTTATTTTTAACAGGGAGAATTAAGTCTCTTATTTTAATTTGTATTTGTATTTACATTTCTCATAGGACACATTTCTGGCAAACTCCATCCTTTGACACAAAAGCTCTTGACATTTCTGAGTATTATGACTACTTCTCAACATAAAAAAAAATTCTATGAACCATATCTCTGAGATAGTAGTTGTATATTTATTACCTATTTACTGAGAAAATACATGGTGATCAAACACTACTATGAATTCAGATACTCTTTTAGATCAATTTTTATTTTTTACTCTAAGTACCATCTACATCCATTTTGAAATGAGTGGCATCTTTACATGCAAAGCATAATGGTTTGTCTGTCAAGCTGTATTCCTTGAAATAACCCAAGGGCTCTCACTCCATCGGAGGCTCAAATATGGAAAACACTAGTAATAACTAAAATAGCTTCTGATCAGCTAAAATTGTTGCTTAAAAGATTACCTAGGCACTGAAATCATTGCATTTCAATATCAAATGGCATTTCAAAATCAATGACTTGATTAACAAGGAATGAGCCCCAGGGTTGTTCCCTATTTAGATCTTCCTGATTGCAGTTTACACAAAATTTGGCAGATCTGATTACCTGAAGTCTCAGACCATTGTAGGGAGGGTCTGCAACAGGGAAGAACTAATAAAAGAACTGTAGAGGATAAAATTGTCATCTTTGAGATAGACATTATATTTGATATATGACTCACCACGGGTCTTCAATAAAGGTTAATTAATATCCAGAAACTTCCACCTAAGAATATAAGAACATGAGTAATACAAATAGATTTTCTTTTCAGTTCAGTAGACTTTTTTTTTTTTTTTTTTGAGACATTTGATAATTAAAAGAGCTCGCTTTTTACCCTCCACTAACAGTTTCCTTCCCCTGTCAGGAAACCTAATTACATGCGACTCTGGTTTCTCCGCTGAAATTTAAAACTAGATGGTTTTATTTATGGAGTGACTATGGTGCCTTCCGTCTCAGATGGAGTTTCAGTATTTGCCTCTTTAATGTGGCTGCCCGAAGAATAGGAATCTAGGCTTGTGCCAGGGGCTAGGGTTGTGGTAATGCTTGCAGGGTGTTATTTTCCTGAGCTCTGCTAGCAATCATCATTCCTCAGATTTTACTCCTGGGTTGGGGATTATTGGGAAGGACTTGCCGTATGAATGTCCAGCAGTTCTGATAAGATCTCGATGCTGTATGTAGAAATTATTGATTCCTGGAGTGGAATATTTACTTAGAACAAGAATAACCTGCATGTATCAGAGTTCAGTGCAAACACATATATCTATTTATTTATAAATATTAATATATATATTTATACATATTTATATGTATAAATATATATTTAAAATATGTAAATATATATTTACTGTCATTTTTGTGCTGACATTTGCCCTGTCAATGTTCAGTGCAAATATGTATATAAATATATATATATTTACTGTCTTACATATTTTAAGAGAAAAGGGATATATAATACAGAGATGCAGTGATTAAAAAATTATTGGTGGGACTAGTGTGGGCTTTAGCCCTACCAGAATAGCTTCCTCAACACTGTGCGCTTGACTCTGCACTTTACATTTTAGCTCTGCTAGAGTTAGCTCTGCTAGAGTCTGATGGTAGGAAATTAGGAGGCTGCCTCCTGAACCAGTGAGTTGAAGAACATACCACTGTTGTGGTCACTAGAAAGTCAGGAGGCTACTGCTTCCACGCCAGCTGGTGACCAGAAAGCAAATGACGCTGCAGAAAAGCCTGTGCCTTCATGACTCCACTTCCAAGCAGAAAATAGCCCCAGACAACAGGAAGAAAAATGCTTTTTTCTGTCTTCAAATTTTGGAGGAACTGAATTCTTGTTGGGAACCGTGGGTATAAAGAGAGTCTGGGAAATAAGGTCTTTAGCTTTCCAGCCTCTGTAGTTCAGAAAAGCCCACTAGGAGAAGATGGGAATGAACGCTGAGTGCGGTTAAATTACATTTCATTTACCATGATGATCATATTCAGTAATTAACAAAAGTTGGCCCTGAAAGGGAGAGTCCCCTTAATCTTTTTACAAAGGTAGAACCTATGTACCCGAGAAATACAGTGCTATTCTCAAAGCTAGTTAGCAATCTTGCCTGTCTACTGAACTGTCTTAGCCTGGCTTCTCCTTCAAAGTATAACCTGAGACAAGGGTTGTATACAGATGGTTTATTTGGGAAGTGATCTCAGGGATAAAGAGTAAGAGTACTTACTCTTGTTGGGGAGTACAACAGAGGAAGTGAGAGCAAATGCAAAGACTGTAACTGAAAGTGAGTGGAGTTGATCTTGCCCTGCTGGCCTCTGAGAAGCGAGAATATGGCTCAGAGTTGGCCCCCAGTGGTCAACCCACCAGCTTCCTCAGGTTGTGTGTGTGTCAGGGAAGTTTGTACAGGAGTCCCTCAAGGTTAGAGATCCTGGGTAAGAAATCAAAAGTAGGCAATGTAGCTGGGGCAGGTGCTGTCAGGTTGTAGCTGGTGTGTTGGTTGCCTCAGAAGGTTGGAGAAGGTGGGTGACCAGGAAGATGTGAGGGAGGGTATAAAAGGCATTCGATTCTATTCACAGTTTGTACCACACCGTTTCATTCATCGTGTTCAGTCTATCACAGAGACTTTAAGGTAGTATCAGACAATAGTTTCTGTAAAAGACATAATAGCACAGGGTTAGTGAAACACATAAGTACATCCTGAGGCCCTCATTCTATATTAGATGAATGAACTCATGAATGAATGTCTCATCATGAAGATTTGCTTTCTATTTGCATGCAGAATATTTATTTGGGAAATGACCCCAGAGAGAAAGACTAAGGGACTGGAGACAGTACAACAGAGAAGGAAGGAAAGCCAATGTGAACGTATATTTTAAGTTAGTTACTAAAATGGGCTCCTGGAGTTTGATCCTGCCTTGAACTTCTGAGGAGCTATTAGGAAGAGCCTCAAAATTGACCACCTGAGGGATGGAAGGAGGAAACATCTATTAGCTCTCGTCCTCCCTTGCTCGTGGGTTGCCCCATGGTGTGTTAGCTCCTTCACACACCAAGATCCGTTCACGCCAGTCCCATGGGATTGTGGGTTCCCAAAGGTGTCCCCCACCATGGCCTCAGAGAAGCCCCAAGGCGGTACAGTGGGGCAGGTGAGGTGAGGTGCTGATAGCGGTCAGGTCTAAGCAGGCAAAGCTAGTTGTGGAAGCAAAGGTTAGAGTAAAAGTTGGGCCAAGAGGAGGCAAGGTATGAGAAGTAACCAATACAGGAACTCACATCCCGGCCTCCCTCAAAGCCACTAAAAGTAGGCCTTCTCCTGGACCCCTGCAGTGTCACTAGTGAAAGGTCTTTGGCGTGGAGTGACCTTATCTTTTCAAACTTCCTTTTCTGAACCAAGACAGTTGGATATAAGAGTAAACTATGGAGATTTTACTGGTATGACTTGAAGAACCTAAAACTTCACACGTCCAAAACCCTTAATTGTTCCCTATGACCACTCCAAAACTGTCCTTAAAACTGTCTACTCCCTCTCAATAAAGACCACTCTGTTTCTCAGATCGTACCTTGGAGCCATGCTTGAACCCTTTTTCTCCTGTTCCGTGCCCGGCGCACCAGCAATCTTGTTTACCGCACTTTTACAGTGTACTCTAAACCCTCCACTTCACGCCCCATCCTCCACTACCAGATTGATCCCAGGCAGCCCTGAAACTGTAGGTAATCATTTCTTAAATCCTGTAACCTGCCTTCACTAATCAAGGTCGTTAATTGTTGCTACAAAACACTTGCATGTCCTCCAACCGCACATCACCTAAACAAGATGTTTGCCGGAGTGGTTCTCCAAGAACTTGGAGTCAGCTGTGTCTCGTTCCAGCTGAGCTGGTTAAGATGGGATGGGACCACCGACCCTTCAACTGGGCATGCGTGAGTGTCCGCTCAGTGACCTTTTGAACATGCGGCGGCTGTAGCTTAGTTACACCTACGCAGAAGGACAATTATCTCACCTTTTCCCAATCACCTTTCCCCACGCCCCCCACGCCTCAGACCTCCCTGCTTCTTTAGTCTTTAATCCATGAATACGCGGAGCTCCTTGCTTTGGGGCGATGGATCTGAGGCTAGTTCTCCCGTCTTTCTGCTTGGCTGCCTTGTGACTAAACCCTCTCTTTCTGCAAACCTCAGCGTCTCGGCGCTTTGGCTCACTGTGCGATGGGCAAAAACGAGCCTGGTTCAGTAGCAGTACCACCTCTCACGAGGATCATCCCAACAGCTTCTGGACTATTCTTGTTTCCACTCTTGCTTTCTGCAGTCTGTTCTCTGCACAGTGGCCAGAGTGGCTACATTTAAAAACGGTAAGCCATATCGTTTCCGTTGTCTCAACTCTTCAACTGTTCCCATTAGGTTTCAAATGAAATCCCAAATCCTAGCTGTGTTCGTGTGCCTACATGGTCTGGCTCCTGTCCACATCTGTGGGCTCATTTCCTCCCATTCTAGCCCTTTCTCTGTGGTCTCTAATTACTCTTTCCTCCTTGATATTCCTCAAACATATCAAGAAAGTTTCTATTCACACTTTTGCATTTGCAGTTTCTTCTGTTTGGAGTGGTTTATTCTCTCACTTCATTCATACTTCAGTTTATCTCCCAAGGAGACTTCCCAGGACCACCCCTTCTTTAAAGCAGTCTTCCATCATAATATATGCTCTTCTCCTGTTATATTTTTCTTCATAGAACTTATTACCTGTTATATATGTATAAAATATGTTATATATAGACATACACAACATATATATGATAGGTAACATACGTAATGTATGATATATATAAAACATGTGTGTGTCTGTGTATATGTGAATTTGCTTGCTTATTGTCTGTTTCACTCACTAGAATATTGCTACATTAAGGGCATGGATAAAGTTGAATTTACTACTCTATTTCCAGTGTCTAGACGAGTCTTTGGCACATAAGGGTTTAAGTAGTTAATTAATTAAATCAGATAAAATGGCACTTGGGTTGTCAGTAGATTTCCCTTTACCATTATGTGCTACTCAGCAGATACTAGTTAATAATGGAGAAAGAAAACGACAACAGCATTTCTGTAGTATTTGACAGCATCAGCTAACTTTCTGCAAGCAGAGCCCTAGTCACATTTACTTTATGTTCCCCTTATAGTCTGATGAGGGTCTTCTGGAACTACAGTAAGCCAAGTTTGATGATGAATACTCTGTGTTTATCAAAAACCCGAAGTCATTTCGCCAGAACTTCGGAGGTAGAACTTGGAGGGTTGTGGAGGACAATTTAGGAGCCTCTCTTGGAAATGGCATATGTGCATTCCACCAACAAGCCACTGGCCAGAATTTAACCCCATGGCCCTACCTAACTGTAGAGGTGGATGGAAAATAGAGTTCAGCTGTGTTCCCAGGAGGAAATGTATCTATTAACTCTGTCACAACAGATACATGGATGATCTTCTATAATCCTTAAAAATCCTTAGAGATGAGTACTTTATCCTCATTTAGAGATTAAAACTAATCTGACCTTCAGAGAGATGGAGCTACACAACCAAGATCACAAAGCTAATGATTATGTGGCAGATCCAGGGCTTCATGGATTTATCTATGATTTTTCCCTGTCGTTTTAGGTACTGGAAATTCCAGACAGCACCAATCACTTTGATGCGGCTGAGTTTGCTCATGATTTTATCTGTGCTTACACATCAGTAAAGAGTGCATATAGACCTCGGACCTGAATTACTGTTATTTTTTTAACATCTTTACTGGAGTGTAATTACTTTACAATGGTGTGTTAGTTTCTGCTTTATAACAAAGTGAATCAGCTATACATATACATATATCCCCATACCTCTTCACTCTTGCATCTCCCTCACTCCCACCCTCCCCATCCCACCCCTCTAGGTGGTCACAAAGCACTGAGCTGATCTCCCTGTGCTATGCGGCTGCTTCCCACTAGATATCGGTTTTACATTTGGTAGTGTATATATGTCCATGCCACTCTCACACTTCGTCCCAGCCTACCCTACCCCCTCCCCATATCCTCAAGTCCATTCTCTACATCTGCGTCTTTATTCCTGTCTTGACCCTAGGTTCTTCAGAACCATTTTTTTTTTCTTTAGGTTCCATTTATATGTGTTAGCGTACAGTATTTGTTTTTCTCTTTCTGACTTATTTCACTCTGTATGACAGAATCTAGGTCCATCCACCTCACTGCAAATAACTCAATTTCGTTTCTTTTTATGGCTGAGTAATATTCCATTGTATATATGTGCCACATCTTCCTTATCCATTCATCTGTCGATGGACACTTAGGTTGCTTCCATGTCCTGGCTATTCTAAATAGAGCTGCAATGAACATTGTGCTAAATGACTCTTTTTGAATTATGGTTTTCTAAGGGTATATGCCCAGTAGTGGGATTGCTGGGTCGTATGGTAGTTCTATTTTTAGTTTTTTAAGGACCCTCCATATTGTTCTCCATAGTGGCTGTATCAATTTACATTCCCACCAACAGTGCAAGAGGGTTCCCTTTTCTTTTTTTTTTTTTTTTTTTTTTTGAGGGTTCCCTTTTCTGCACACCCTCCCCAGCATTTATTGTTTGTAGATTTTTTGATAATGACCATTCTGGCTGGTGTGAGGTGATATCTCATTGTAGTTTTGATTTGCATTTCTCTAATGATTAATGATGCTGAGCATTCTTTCATGTGTTTGTTGGCACTCTGTATATCTTCTTTGGAGAAATGTCTGTTTAGGTCTTCTGCCCATTTTTGGATTGGGTTGTTTATTTTTTTGATATTGAGCTGCATGAGCTACTTGTAAATTTTGGAGATTAATCCTTTGTCAGTTTCTTCATTTGTAAATATTTTCTCCCATTCTGAGGGTTGTCTGTTCGTCTTCTTTATGGTTTCCTTTGCTGTGCAAAAGCTTTTAAGTTTCGTTAGGTCCCATTTGTTTTTATTTCCATTACGAGGTGGGTCAAAAAGGATCTTGCTGTGATTTATGTCATAGGGTGTTCTGCCTATGTTTTCCTCTAAGAGTTTGATAGTGTCTGGCCTTACATTTAGGTCTTTAATCCATTTTGAGTTTATTTTTGTGTATGGTGTTAGGGACTGTTCTAATTTCATTCTTTTACATGTAGCTGTCCAGTTTTCCCAACACCACTTATTGAGGAGGCTGTCTTTTTTGCAATGTATATTCTTGCCTCCTTTATCAAAAATAAGGTGACCATATGTGTGTGGGTTTATCTCTGGGCTTTCTATCCTGTTCCATTGGTCTATATTTCTGTTTTTGTGCCAGTACCATACTGTCTTGATTACTGTAGCTTTGTAGTATAGTCTGGAGTCAGAGAGACTGATTCCTCTAGCTCCGTTTTTCTTTCTCAAGATTGCTTTGGCTATTCGGGGTCTTTTGTGTTTCCATACAAATTGTGAAATTTTTTGTTCTAGTGCTTTGAAAAATGCCATTGGTAGTTTGATCGGGATTGCATTGAATCTGTAGATTACTTTGGGTAATATAATCTTTTTCACAATGTTGATTCTTCCAATCCAAGAACGTGGTATATCTCTCCATCTGTTTGAATCATCTTTAATTTCTTTCATCAGTGTCTTATAGTTTTCTGCATACAGGTCTTTTGTCTCCTCAGGTAGGTTTATTCATAGGTATTTTATTCTTTTTTTTGCAGTGGTGAATGGGAGTGTTTCCTTAATTTCTCTTTCAGATTTTTCATCATTAGTGTATAGGAATGCAAGAGATTTCTGTGCATTAATTTTGTATCCTGCTACTTTACCAAATTCATTGATTAGCTCTAGCAGTTTTCTGGTAGAATCTTTAGGATTCTCTCTGTATAGTATCACGTCATGTGCAAACAGTGACAGCTTTACTTCTTCTTTTCTGATTTGGATTCCTTTTATTTCTTTTTCTTCTCTGATTGCTGTGGCTAAAACTTCCAAAACAATGTTGAATAACAGTGGTGAGAGTGGGCAACCTTGTCTTCTTCCTGATCTTAGAGGAAATGGTTTCAGTTTTTCACCAGTGAGGATGATGTTGGCTGTGGGTTTGTCATATATGGCCTTTATTATGTTGAGGTAGGTTCCCTATATGCCTACTTTCTAAAGAAATTTTGTCAAAAGCTTTTTCTGCATCTATTGAGATGATCATATGGTTTTTTTTTTTTTTAATATTTATTGTTTTTGGCTGTGTTGGGTCTTCATTTCTGTGCGAGGGCTTTCTCTAGTTGCGGCAAGCGGGGGCCACTCTTCATCGTGGTGCACGGGCCTCTCACTGTCACGGCCTCTCTTGTCGTGGAGCACAGGCTCCAGATGCGCAGGCTCAGTAGCTGTGGCACACGGACCTAGCTGCTCCATGGCATGTGGGATCTTCCCAGACCAGGGCTCGAACCCGTGTCCCCTGCATTGGTAGGCAGATTCTCAACCACTGTGCCACCAGGAAGCCCAATCATATGGTTTTTATTCTTCAATTTGTTAACATGGTGTATCACATTGATTGATTTGCGTATATTGAAGAATCCTTGCATTCCTGGGATAAACCCCACTGGATCATGGTGTATGATCCTTTTAATGTGCTGTTGGATTCTGTTTGCTAGTATTTTCTTGAGGATTTTTGCATCTATGTTTTCAGTGATATTGGCCTGTAGTTTTCTTTCTTTGTGACATCTTTGTCTGGTTTTGGTATCAGGGTGATGGTGGCCTAATAGAATGAGTTTGGGAGTGTTCCTCCCTCTGCTGTTTTTTGGAAGAGTTTGAGAAGGATAGGTGTTAGCTCTTCTCTAAATGTTTGTGAGAATTCACCTGTGAAACCATCTGGTCCTGGGCTTTTGTTTGCTGGGAGATTTTTAATCACAGTTTCAATTTCAGTGCTTGTGATCGATCTGTTTATATTTTCTGTTTCTTTCTGGTTCAGTCTCGGAAGGTTGTGCTTTTCTGAGAATTTGTCCATTTCTTCCAGGTTGTCCATGTTTTTGGCATATAGTTGCTTGTAGTAATCTCTCATGATCGTTTGTATTTCTGCAGTGTCAGTTGTTACTTCTCCTTTTTCATTTCTAATTCTGTTGATTTGAGTCTTCTCCGTTTTTTCCTTGATGAGTCTGGCTAATGGTTTATCAATTTTATTCATCTTCTCAAAGAACCAGCTTTTAGTTTAATTGATCTTTGCTATTGTTTCCTTCATTTCTTTTTCATTTATTTCTGATCTGATTTTTATGATTTCTTTCCTTCTGCTAGCTTTGGGGTTTTTTTGTTTTTCTTTCTCTAATTGCTTTAGGTGTAAGGTTAGGTTGTTTATCTGAGATGTTTCTTGTTTCTTAAGGTAGGATTGTATTGCTATAAACTTCCCTCTTAGAACTGCTTTTGCTTCATCCCATAGGTTTTGGGTCGTCATGTTTTCATTGTCATTTGTTTCTAGGTATGTTTTGATTTCCTCAGTGATCTCTTTGTTATTAACTACTGTATTGTTATACTCCATGTGTTTGTATTTTTTACAGATTTTTTCCTGTAATTGATATCTAGTCTCATAGCATTGTGGTCAGAAAAGATACTTGATACATTTTCAATTTTCTTAAATTTACCAAGGCTTGATTTGTGACCCAAGATATGATCTGTCCTGGAGAATGTTCCATGAGCACTTGAGAGGAATGTGTATTCTGTTGTTTTTGGATGGAATATCCTATAAATATCAATTAAGTCCATCTTGTTTAATGTATCATTGAAAGCTTGTGTTTCCTTATTTATTTTCATTTTGGATGATCTGTTCATTGGTGAAAGTGCGGTGTTAAAGTTCCCTACTATAATTGTGTTACTGTCGATTTCCCCTTTTATGGCTGTTAGCATTTGCCTTATGTGTTGAGGTGCTCCTATGTTGGGTGCATAAATATTTACAATTGTTATATCTTTTCTTGGATTGATCCCTTGATCATTATGTAGTGTCCTTGTCTCTTGTAATAGTCTTTGTTTTAAAGTCTATTTTGTCTGATATGAGAATTGCTATTCCAGCTGTCTTTTGATTTCCATTTGCATGGAATATCTTTTTCCATCCCCTCATTTTCAGTCTGTATGTGTCCCTAGGTCTGAAGTGAGTCTCCTGTAGAAAGCATATATACAGGTGTTGTTTTTGTATCCATTCAGTCAGTCTATGTCTTTTATTTGGAGCATTTAATCCATTTACATTTGAGGTAATTATTGATATGTATGTTCCTATTACCATTTTGTTAATTGTTTTGGGTTTGTTTTTGTAGATCTTTTCCTTCTCTTGTGTTTCCTTCCTAGAGAAGTTCCTTTAGCATTTGTTGTAAAGCTGGTTTGGTGGTGCTGAATTCTCTTAGCTTTTGCTTGTCTGTAAAGTTATTAATTTCTCCATCTAATCTGAATGATATCCTTGCTGGGCAGAGTAATCTTTGGAAAAGGTTTTTCCCTTTCATCACTTTAAATAAGCTCCTGCCACTCCCTTCTGGCTTGCAGAGTTTCTGCTGAAAGATCAGCTGTTAACTTTATGGGGATTCCCTTGTATGTTATTTGTTGTTTTTCCCTTGCTGCTTTTAATATTTTTTCTTTGTATTTAATTTTACATAGTTTGATTAATATGTGTCTTGGCATGTTTCTCCTTGGATTTATCCTGTATGGGACTCTCTGTGCTTCTTGGACTTGAGTTACTATTTCCTTTCCCATATTAGGGAAGTTTTCAACTGTAATCTCTTCAAATATTTTCTCAGTCCCTTTCTTTTCCCTTCTTCTTCTGGGACCCCTATAATTCGAATGTTGCTGCATTTA
The DNA here is from genome assembly GCF_028021215.1 of Eschrichtius robustus. Classification (NCBI taxonomy): domain Eukaryota; kingdom Metazoa; phylum Chordata; class Mammalia; order Artiodactyla; family Eschrichtiidae; genus Eschrichtius; species Eschrichtius robustus. The sequence continues at coordinate 10,574,204 of NC_090827.1, forward strand.
ATGTTGTCCCAGCGGTCTCTGAGACTGTCCTCAATTCTTTTCATTCTTTTTTCTTTATTCTGCTCTGCAATATATTTTCCAGTATTTCATCTTCCAGGTCACTTATGCGTTCCTCTGTCTCAGTTATTCTGCTATTGATTCCTTCTAGAGAATTTTTAATTTCATTTATTGTGTTGTTCATCATGGTTTGTTTGGTCTTTAGTTCATCTAGGTCCTTGATAAACGTTTCTTGTATTTTCTCCACTCTATTTCCAGGATTTTGGATCATCTTTACAATCATTACTCTGAATTGTTTTTCAGGTAGACTGCCTATTTCCTCATCATTTGTTTGGTCTGGTGGCTTTTTACCTTGCTCCTTCATCAGCTGTGTGTTTCTCTGTGTTCTCATTTTGCTTAACTTACTGTGTTTGGGGTCTCCTTTTCGCAGGCTGCAAGTTTGTAGTTCCCATTGTTTTTGGTGTCTGCCCCCAGTGGGTAAGTTTGGTTCAGTGAGTTGTGTAGGCTTCCTGGTGGAGGGGCCTAGTGCTTGTGTTCTGGTGGATGAGGCTGGATCTTGTCTTTCTGGTGGGCAGGACCTCGTCTGGTGGTGTGTTTTGGGGTGTCTGTGGCATTATTATGATCTTAGGCAGCCTCTCTGCTAATCGGTGAGGCTGTGTTCCTGTCTTGCTAGTTGTTTGGCATAGGGTGTCCAGCACTGTAGCTTGCTTGTCATTGAGTGGAGCCGGGTCTTGGTGTTGTGATGGAGATCTCTGGGAGTTTTTTGCCGTTTGATATTACGTGGAGTTGGGAGGTCTCTGGTGGACCAATGTCCTGAACTCGGCTCTCCCACTTCAGAGGCACAGTCCTGACGCCCAGTGGGAGCACCAAGACCCTGTCAGCCACACGGCTCAGAATGAAAGGGAGACAAAAAGAAAGAAAGAAAGAAAAAAGAAAGTAAAATAAAATAAAATATTGTTATTAAAATAAAAAATTTAAAAATAAAAAGAAAGAAAGAAGAGAAGAGAGCAACCAAACCAAAAAACAGATCCACCAATGATAACAAGCACTAAAAACTATACTAAAAAAAACACAAAACGGACAGACCGAACCCTAGGACAAATGATAAAAGCAAAGCTATACAGACAGGTCACACACAGAAGCATACACATACACACTCACAAAAAGAGAAAAAGGAAAAAATATATATATCTTTGCCCCCAAGGTCCACTGCCTCAATTTGGGATGATTTGTTGTCTATTCAGGTATTCCACAGATGCAGGTACATCAAGTTGATTATGGAGATTTAATCCACTGCTCCTGAGGCTGCTGGGAGTGATTTCCCTTTCTCTTTGTTCGTACAGCTCCCGGGGTTCAGCTTTGGATTTGGACCCGCCTCTGCGTGTAGGTCATCTGAGGGCGTCTGTTCTTCGCTCAGACAGGACGGGGTTAAAGGAGCAGCTGATCTGGGGGCTCTGGCTCACTCAGGCCGGGGGGAGGGAGGGAGGGGTACGGAAGTGGGGCGAGCCTGCAGCGGCAGAGGCTGGCGTGACGTTGCACCAGCCTGAGGCACGCCGTGCGTTCTCCCGGGGAAGTTATCCCTGCATCACGGGACCCTGGCAGTGGCGGGCTGCACCGGCTCCCGGGAGGGGCGGTGTGGAGAGTGACCTGTGCTCACACACAGGCTTCTTGGTGGCGGCAGCAGCAGCCTTAGCGTCTCATGCCCGTCTCTGGGGTCTGCGCTGATAGCTGCGGCTCGCGCCCACCTCTGGAGCTCATTTAGGCGGTGCTCTGAATCCCCTCTCCTCGCGCACCAGGAAACAAAGAGGGAAGAAAAAGTCTCTTGCCTCTTCGGCAGTTCCAGACCTTTTCCCAGACTCCCTCCCAGCTAGCCGTGGCGCACTAGCCCCCTTCAGGCTGTGTTCACGCTGCCAACCCCAGTCCTCTCCCTGGGATCCGACCTCCGAAGCCCGAGCCTCAGCTCCCAGCCCCTGCCCGCCCCGCCGGGTGAGCACACAAGCCTCTCGGGCTGGTGAGGGCTGGTTGGCACCGATCCTCCGTGCGGGAATCTCTCCGCTTTGCCCTCTGCACCCCTGTGGCTGCGCTCTCCTCCGTGGCTCCGAAGCTTTCCCCCTCCACCACCCGCAGTCTCCGCCCGCGTAGGGGCTTCTAGTGTGTGGAAACCTTTCCTCCTTCACAGCTCCCTCCCAGAGGTACAGGTCCTGCCCTATTCTTTTGTCTCTGTTTTTTCTTTTTTCTTTTGCCCTACCCAGGTACGTGGGGAGTTTGTTGCCCTTTGGGAGGCCTGAGGTCTTCTGCCAGCGTTCAGTAGGTGTTCTATAGAAGCTGTTCCACATGTAGATGTATTTCTGATGTGTTTGTGGGGAGGAAGGTGATCTCCATGTCTTACTCTTACCATCTTGAAGCTCCTCTGAATATTTTTAAAGAGTTTAACATACTGTGATTTTTCTTTATCGTCCAGTCCCAATCACTTTGAGTGCCTTCTTTCATCTTACCAGTCACAGTATTTTAGTACTTTTCATTAATAAAACTAATACAACAAAACTCTTTTCTGCTTTTCCATTAAGTTAGATAACATAGTTAAAATCTTAGTTGATTATCTGAAATACATAGTCTTATTGATTGTTTCTGATTTGTGTCATTTGAATCACTCCCATTTTAATAGAGACATAAGTTATACTTGATTGCCTTCAGTTGCTAAATGCTCATTCTTTGGGAAGAATTATATCCCTGTCAATTAAGGGTAATTAAGCAGAGTATCAATACAATAATAGACTCAACTTGAATCAGTGAAAGTGTAAAATGTAGTTCAAAGTCTAGTCAGAGAATAAATAGAAAACACCAGCTGTGGGTGCCTTACTTACATGGAATCTTGGTTACCTAGATGCTGGTCCTCAGCTTTGTAGATACAGAAACTCTGTGAATAGGCCCCTTAAAGATCTCACTCACCAAAGAAATTCATGAGACATTGATGACTAAAAGAATCCTAATTCTTCATTTATAATAAAGTATGCTACCTTCAGTGACTAGAGAACTAATTTCCTTTATCTAGAGCATACCTTCTTGTTTTTAAGACATTGAGGAAACACACTTATAAACCTAATAATTTTATGGGAAATAAAAAATTATGAAATGTTATTAGGTAACTTCAAGAGGACATTTTGTCCAGGAATTGTTAGGACCTAACAATACTTCCACATCACAAAACTAAAACACAAAACAAAACAATAACAACAATAGTTTTCCCCTAGGGAATGGAAAGTACTTGTACATTAAGTATGCTATTTCTGGACTTCCCTGGTGGCACAGTGGTTAAGAATTTGCCTGCCAATGCGGGAGACACAGGTTCGATCCCTGGTCCGGGAAGATCCCACATGCTGCGGAGCAACTAAGCCCGTGTGCCACAGCTACTGAACCTGCACTCTAGAGCCGGTGAGCCCCAACTACTGAGCCCGCGTGCCACAGTTACTGAAGCCCACACGCCTAGAGTCTGTGCTCAGCAACAAGACAAGCCACCGCAATGAGAAGCCCGCGCACTGCAATGAAGAGTAGCCCCTGCTCGCCTCAACTGGAGAAAGCCCGCCCACAACAATGAAGAAGACCCAATGTGGCCAAACATAAATAAATAAAATAAATTAAAATATATATATATATATATATATATACTATTTCTATGCCTTGCAGAGAGTTGGATAAGTACGTGACCAAATTCATGTTATCTCTTTCAACATTTTCTGAGATTCATGTCTGCCATCGAGGCTTCTCTGTTAATATAACATTTCTTTAGAGAGATCACAAACTTTGATAAGATTAGAATCTTCTGCACTCAAAATTGTTTTTAGGGCTTCCCTGGTGGCGTGGTTAAGAATCTGCCTGACAGTGTAGGGGACACGGGTTCAAGCCCTGGTCCGGGAAGATCCCACATGCCACGGAGCAACTAAGCCCGTGTGCCACAACTACTGAGCCTGTGCTCTAGAGCCCGTGAGCCACAACTTCTGAAGCCTGCATGCCTAGAGCCCGTGTTCTGCAACAAGAGAAGCCACTGCAGTGAGAAGCCCGTGCACCGCAATGAAGAGTAGCCCCCACTCACCTCAACTAGAGAAAGCTTACACGCAACAATGAGGACCCAACGCAGCCGAAAGAAAAAAACAGAACAAATAAAATAAATAAATTTTTAAAAATATTAAAAAAATTGTTTCTAGGGTAGCAGTATTTTTAGTGGAAAGGACATAGAATTTGAAATTAGGTAAATCTAGGATTAAGCCCATTTAACAGTCATTTATCTGATGATTTTTTTCATTTTATTTCGATGAGAACACAACATGAAATTTACTCTCAACAAATTTGTAAGTGTATGATACATTATTATTGACTGTAGATACAATGGTGTAAAGAAGATCTTTAGAGTTTATTCATTTTGCTTAACTGAAACTTTATACCCCTTGATTAATAACTATTCATTCCCTTCAGCACCTCCCAGCCCCAGGCAACCACTCTTTGATTTCGTGAATTTGACTATTTTCGATACTTCACGTAAGAAGAATTATGTATTTTTTGTCTTTTTGTGACTGATCAATTTCACTTAACACAATGCCCTCAAGATTCATCCGTATGGTCACATATTGCAGAATTTTCCTTCTTTTTTAAAGGCTGAATGGTATTCTACTGTACGTATGTATCACATTTTCTTTATCTGTTCATCTGTTGAATGACATTTAGGTTGTTTCCACAGCTTGGCTACTGTGATGTTGCAATAAACATAGGAGTGCTAGTATCTCTCTGAAATCCTGATTTCAGTTCTTCTGGATAAATACCCAGAAGTGGGACTGCTGGATCATATGGTAGTTTAATTTTTAATTTTTTGAGGAATCTCCCTATTGTTTTCCACAGTGGCTAAACCATTTTTTATTCCCACCAATAGTGTGCAAGTGTTCCAGTTTCTCCATATCTTCATCAATACTTAATGTCATTTTTTTTTTTTTTGGTAATAGTCATCCTGATAGATGTGTGCTCATTGTGGTTTTGATGAACATTTCACTGATGATTAGTGGTGTTGAACATCCTTTCATATACCTGTTGGCCATCTGTATGTCTTTATTGAAGAAATGTCTATTCAAATCCTTTGCCCATTTAAAACTTGGATTATTTGTTTTTTGCTGTTGAGTTATAGGAGTTATTTATGTATTATAGATATTAACCTCTTATCAGATATATGGATTGCAGATATTTTCTCCCATTCTGTAGGTTGCCTTTTAATTTTGTTGATCATTTCCTTTGCTATGTAGAAGCTTTTTAGTTTGAGGTAGTCCAACTTGCGTATTTTTGTTTTTTGTTGTCTGTCCTTTTGGTGTCATATCCATGAATCCATTGCTGAGACCAATGTCATGAAGACTTTTGCCTGTGTTTCTTCGAGTAGTTTCATGGTTTTAGGTCTTACTTTCAAGTCTTTAACCCACTGGAATTGATTTTTGTGTATGGTGTAAGATAGGGGTCCAGTTTAGTTCCTTTACATATGGATATCCAGTTTTCACAGCCCCATTTGTTGAAGAGACTATATACTTTCTATGCTGTAGATAATACAGCACTTCTCTAGAACCCTCAGAATTTTCTGCTACTGGAACTTACTGTAAACTCCTCATGTATTCTTTTCCTTTCCTAGTTATCTCAAGGACCAAAGCTACTTGAATCACAGCCTGAAACTACTGAGGGATCCTTCCTTCTCTGGGCTCCTTCCTTCTCTGGGCTCCAGTCAAAGCTAGCAGCCTTCTTTGTTGTTCAGTAAGTAAGTCAAAGTACTCTTTCTTAATGTAAAATATGCTGTTTCCAGAATCTGAAAATGTGAACCAGACATTATGTGCCTCTCTTTGTGTTGGAAGATCTGAGATGCAAAAATTTCTCCTTTATATTGAGGGTATAGCACAGCATGCCACAGACTACTAGGGGCCTGAAAACTTCACTGATGAGGCAAAACGTTGGATCTTTGTAGAGTGCATTTTCCACCACTGGAACACATTTGTCTTACCTTAGTCTCCAATTTACATTTTAATCCAGTTAACATAATGTCATTGATATAGTAGCCAATGTGATGTTCTGTGGAATGTTTATATGGCTGAAGACACTTTGGACTATATTTTTAAAGAAACCAGGAAAATTTACATAGTCTTGGGGTAGGACCATATATGTACACTGTTGTCCATCCTATTTGAATGTGAACTATTTCTGACCCTCCTTATTGATAGGGATGGAAAATAATGCATTCATCAAATCAGTGGCCACTTAACATGTACTGGAGGCTGTGTTAATTTGCTCTAGTATAGATTCCATGTTTGACATAGAAGCTGAAATTTGGGCATCTGCTTGGTTGAGTTTCTAGATTTATTTAATTGTTGTAGGAGTCAGACCTTCGAATTAAGTGGAATATGATGGGGACTGATATCTCTGCATATTTTACATCTTAAGTGTGGCACTAATCTCTTTGATTCCTTTGGTAATATGTTATTATTTACTGTATTTACAATCTTGACCAGAGGTGGAGGGGCAATTTTTGAGGCTTCCACTTGGCCTTTGCCTTTATTATTTCTCTTATGTCACAGCTCAAGGAACTGATGTGAGTGTTCTACCAATTACCAGCTATGTCTAGTACAATTATACATTTAGGGACTGGGAAGTAACTGTTGGGTGTGACCACAGCTATGAGCTGAACTTGCTCCAAGATAATATTTATTTCCTAGATAACATCTATTCATATTCTATTAGGGGAGTGATGGTAGCACTTTGGGCTCCCAAATATCAATGCCAATATAGACCCCATATACAAATATTCTCAAAAAGTCTGAAGGTATTTTCTTTTCCCCAGTGTATGGTTAGCTAAGTAAATGGCTATAGGTGTCTTTAGGGAAGAATGGAGGAAGTTACTAGTGAGTATACATATCATAGTTTTGTGTGATGCTTCCTCGCAGGAATCCAGATTTTTCTTCAGTCATGAATTCTGAATCTGAGAACTGGCTTATGTCTGAAAATTATGCATGGGATCAATTATAATTTTTCATTGATTTTTTTTCACATTTATTATGAATATTATCCAAAACACAGAAAAGTTGAAAGAGTTATGCAGTGGACACTCTTAAGCTCATCACCTAGATTCTAAAATTGATATTTTTCTATAATTATTTATCAACTATTTACACATCATATATTCATTCCTCTATCAATATATCAAATAATTTTTTGATGCTTTCACAGTAGTTTGCTTTATCAGTACCCTTAAACATTTCCAAATGTATATCCTCATCTAGAATTTAATATCTGTGTTAAGATTGTTTTCCATGGCACAGTTCCAAGCAAATCCATACAGTAGGAAAATAACTGTCACATTATTTCTTTTCATCTTCTTTTTGTAAATGTCTACACAGTTTGCATTGCCTGACAAAAGGTTTTTAAATCTATATACCTAGAAAATAAGACGGACAACAGAGTGCTGAAAACAAATGCCGCTTTGGGTTCAGAACAAAATTTCTGCTCTAACAGAAAATAATAGAAAAATTAAGCTATTCTTTTTCATTACATTGACCAGCTTGACAAGCAAAGAAGATCATTTCTAAGATGAAAAATGTGTCTTTGTTTTCATTTATGTTAGATCCTATTTTCTTTGATGCTTAACAACATTTTTTGGTCTATGTATTTTCTATTTGCCAAATTATGAAGAGTAGTGAGTATTAAAAAGAAACAGTTGTGTTTCAGGTCAAGCCATTTATTGACCATCCAAAGTTTGGCAATGATAAGTAAGACAAGGTAGGTCTTGATGAATTTGGGGGATTTGTTATTTGAACATAATACAAACCAACAAAATAATAACAATAATATGAAGAGAAAGAAAGACATTTGTGGTGGCCTAGGGTTTTATCTTTTTTCCTCCATTACCTCTCATAATACTGACTCTTTCCTCTCCATACACAATTTATTTGGGTCTTCGGATGATGTGGCATAGAGTAAGGATATGGGCCTTGTATTCATGTAGACAAAGATTTGCAAAATGGTTTTGCTATTTCCCAGCTGTGTACTTGAGGATGTCTCTCACTTTCTCTAAAATTTTTGGTTTTTTTCCAGAAAATCCTGGGAAATAATGCCTAGTTTAGAGTGTACTTTTGAAAATGTTACACAATCAGTAGCTTCTATTGTCATTGATTATGTTATTCAACAGACATTGAGGAGTTATTATATTCAGACACTCTTATGTATCTCAAAAATACAAAGTTGATAAGTCCCTAACCCAAGGCACATGTTGTCTAAAAAAATTAATAAAATTTTAATGTAATTAAAATTATATTAATCAATAGTTAACATACATTGTGATAATGCTATAACATAAGAAGACATTGAATGGTAAAGATCTAAAGAGAGAGTGTGATAAGGAATAACATCCAATCTAGCCCTGGGGTTGAGAAGATATGAAAGAAATTGGTGAAATCTTTTAAGAGGAAGTAAGATTTGAGTTACTTCCTGAAGAATGACAGATAGTAGGTGTGGATACGAGAGAGGGATGTTACAGAAAAAAACACCTCTGATATATAAATTCACAAAAGTAAAAAAGAGTATGGCTTGTTTGGGAGTTTTATGTGATTGATACGGAAGTACATGTAGGGACAGTAATAAAGAATGAGAGAAGTAGGCAGGACCCATATGATGAAGGACCTTGAAAGCTTGGTTAAGAAACTTCAGCTTTAAACTAGAGGCCATATGACACCACTAAGGAGTTAAAACAAGAAAATTACAAGAATTTCAGGAAATTCACTATGTCAGGATACAGACTTGAGAATGAAATTGGAGAAACTAGTTATGATATTATTACAGCAGTACAAACATTCTAATTTAAGGAAGTAGTATAAAAGTTGTTAATTGGAGAGAAATTTACATTATATTAAAGAGATAGAATGTATAGGACTTCGGATATGAGTAATGATGGATTAGAATAAAGAAAGATTTGAATTTCTGACTCGTGGGGTGGAGTGGATGGTGCTCTCATTCCTCAGTATAGGGGACCTAGAAAGAGGGGTGAATTTCAGGAGGAAGATAATGATTTCTTCTTGATAAATATTGAGTTTGGAGTGTTAATGGGACACTCAAGTGGAAAAACTAGGAAATTACACGTGTACGTATATTCACTATATGTTGATGGGCACATGCACACATGTATAGTTCTGGAGTTTCTGAGAAGGCACAGGGTAAGAGATAAAAGTCAGAATGGAGATTAGTTACAACCTTGCTGTGTATGGGAATGCTAAGGGTAATTTTATTTGCCTAGAAGGAAAGAGAGTGAAAGTTAGAAGCCTGGAGAATACCAACATTTTAAGGTTGAATAGAGAAAGAGTAATGAAGAAAGATGACTGTTCAGGGAATTTGGAGACTAATGAATATTCATTGTTCATTTGTTTATTCTATGAATGTATATTGAACTCGTTCCTAGTCTGGGTGGACCCCAATTCAGAGTCTGAGATGAAAGTCTGCATTCAGTAATATCATTAGAAGTGAGCCCGGAGAGCAGAAGTGAGGAATTAGTGGAGTAAAATAAGAGTGTGTAATCAAGGGAGGGCAGACAGCAGAAGCAAGAAGAACTACAGTCCTGCAGCCTGTGAAATGAAAACCACATTCACAGAAAGATAGACAAAATGAAAAGGCAGAAGACTATGTACCAGATGAAGGACACTAAATGAAGTGGAGATAAGCAACCTTCCAGAAAAAGAATTCAGAATAATGATAGTGAAGATGATCCAGGACCTCGGAAAAAGAATGGAGACAAAGATCGAGAAGATGCAAGAAGTGTTTAACAAACACCTAGAAGAATTAAAGAACAAACACCAAGAAACATTAAAGAACAAACAAACAGAGATGAACAATACAATAACTGAAATGAAAAATACACTAGAAGGAATCAATAGCAGAATAACTGAGGCAGAAGAACGGATAAGTAACCTGGAAGACAGAATGGTAGAATTCACTGCCGTAGAACAGAATAAAGAAAAAAGAATGAAAAGAAATGCAGACAGCTTAAGAGACCTCTGGGACAACATTAAATTCACCAACATTCGCATTATAGGGGTCCCAAAAGGAAAAGAGAGAAAGGACCTGAGAAAATAATTGAAGAGATTATAGTCGAAAAATTCCCTAACATCATAAAGGAAATAGCCACCCAAGAACAGGAATCACAGAGAGTTCCAGGCAGGATAAACCCAAGGAGAAACACTGAGACACATAGTAATCAAATTAACAAAAATTAAAGACAAAGAAAAATTATTAAAAGCAACAAGGGAAAAATGACAAATAACATACAAGGGAACTCCCATAAGATTAACAGCTGATTTCTCAGCAGAAACGTTACAAGCCAGAATGGAGTGGCACGATATATTTAAAGTGATGAAAAGGAAGAACCTACAACCAAGGTTACTCTACCCAGCAAGGATCTCATTCAGATTCAACGGCGAAATCAAAAGCTTTACAGACAAGCAAAGGCTAAGAGAATTCAGCACCACCAAAGCAGCTCTACAACAAATGCTAAAGGAACTTCTCTAAGTGGGAAACAGAAGAGGAGAAAAGGACCTACAAAAACAAACCCAAAACAATTAACAAAATGGTAATAGGAACATACATACCGATAATCACCTTAAATGTGAATGGATTAAATGCTCCAACCAAAAGACACAGGCTTGCTGAATGGATACAAAATGGATACAAAAACAAGACCCATGCTGTCTACAGGAGACCCACTTCAGACCTAGGGACACATACAGACTGAAAGTGAGGGGATGGAAAAAGATATTCCATGCAAATGGAAATCAAAAGAAAGCTGGAGTAGCAATACTCATGTAAGATAAAATAGACTTTAAAATACAGAATGTTACAAGAGACAAGGAAGGACACTACATAATGATCAAGGGATCAATCCAAGAAGAAGATATAACAATTGCAAATATTTATGCACCCAGCATAGGAGCACCTCAATACGTAAAGCAAATGCTAACAGCTATAAAAGAGGAAATTGACAGTAACACAATAATAGTGGGGAACTTTAACACCTCACTTACACCAATGGGCAGATCATCCAAACAGAAAATTAATAAGGAAACAGACGCTTTAAATGACACAATGGACCAGATAGATTTAATTGATATTTATAGGATATTACATCCGAAAACAGCAGATTACACTTTCTTCTCAAGGGCACATGGAACATTCTTCAGGATAGATCACATCTTGGGTCACAAATCAAGCCTCAGTAAATTTAAGAAAACTGAAATCATTTCAAGCATCGTTTCCAACCACAATGCTATGAGATTAGACATCAATTACAGGGAAAAAAACATAAAGAACACAAACACATGGAGGCTAAACAATACATTACTAAATAACCAAGAGATCACTGAAGAAATCAAAGAGGAAATCAAAAAATACCTAGAGACAAATGACAATGAAAACACAATGATCCAAAACCCATGGGATGCAGCAAAAGCAGTTCTGAGAGGGAAGTTTATAGCAATACAATCCTACCTCAAGAAACCAGAAAAATCTCAAATAAACAATCTAACCTTACACCTAAAGGAACTAGAGAAAGAGGAACAAACAAAACCCAAAGTTAGTAGAAGGAAAGAAATCACAAAGATCAGAGCAGAAATAAATGAAATAGAAACAAGGGCAAAGATCAATAAGGCTAAAAGCTGGTTCTCTGAGAAGATAAACAAAATTGATAAACTTTAGATAAGCTCATGAAGAAAAAGAGGGTGATGACTCAAATCATTAGAATTAGAAATGAAAAAGGAGAAGTTACAATAGGCACTGCAAAAATACAAAGCATCATAAGAGACTACTACAAGCAACTCTATGCCAATAAAATGGACAACCTGGAAGAAATGGACAAATTCTTAGAAAGGTATAACCTTCCAAGACTGAACCAGGAAGAAATAGAAAATATGAACAGACCAATCACAAGTAATTGAAGCTGTGATTAAAAATCTTCCAACAAACAAATGTCCAGGACCAGATGGCTTCACAGGCGAATTCTATCAAACATTTAGAGAAGAGCTAACACCCATCCTTCTCAAACTCTTCCAAAAAATTGCAGAGGAAGGAACACTCCCAAACTCATTCTATGAGGCCACCATCACTCTGATACCAAAACCAGACAAAGATACTACAAAGAAAGAAAATTACAGACCAATATCACTGATGAATATAGATGCAAAAAAATCCTCAAAAAATACTAGCAAACGGAATCCAACATCACATTAAAAGGATCATACACCATGATCAAGTGGGATTTATCCCAGGGATGCCAGGATTCTTCAATATATGCAAATCAATCAATGTGATATACCATATTAACAAACTGAAGAATAAAAACCATATGATCATCTCAATAGGTGCAGAAAAAGCTTTTGACAAAATTCAACACCCATTTATGACAAAAACTCTCCAGAAAGTGGACATAGAAGGAACCTATCTCAACATAATAAAGTCCATATATGACAAACCCACAGCAAACATCGTTCTCAATGATGAAGAAATGAAAGCATTTCCTCTAAGATCAGGAACAAGTGTATGATGTCCACTCTTGCCACTATTATTCAACAAAGTTTTTGGAAGTCCCAGCCACAGCAATCAGAGAAGAAAAAAATAATAAAAGGAATCCTAATTGGAAAAGAAGAAGTAAAACTGTCACTGTTTGCAGATGACATGATAATATACATAGAGAATCCTAAAGATGCCACCAGAAAACTACTTGAGCTAATCAGTGAATTTGGTAAAGTTTCAGGACACAAAATTAATGCACAGAAATCTCTTGCAGTCCTCTACACTAACAACAAAAGATCAGAAAGAGAAATTAAGGAAACAATCCCAGTCACCATTGCAACAAAAAGAATAAAATACTTAGGAATAAACCTACCTAAGGAGGTAAAAGACCTGTACTCAGATAACTATAAGACATTGGTGAAAGAAATCAAAGATGACACAAACAGGGGCTTCCCTGGTGGCGCAGTGGTTGAGAATCTGCCTGCTAATGCAGGGGATACGGGTTCGAGCCCTGGCCTGGGAAGATCCCACATGCCGCGGAGCAACTAGGCCCGTGAGCCACAACTACTGAGCCTGCGCGTCTGGAGCCTGTGCTCCGCAACAAGAGAGGCCACGATAGTGAGAGGTCCGCGCACCACGATGAAGAGTGGCCCCCGCTTGCTGCAACTAGAGGAAGCCCTCGCACAGAAACGAAGACCCAACACAGCCAAAAACAATAAATAACTAAATAAATAATAATTAAAGGTGTTAATAATTAAAAAAAAAAAAAAAGATGACACAAACAGATGGAGAGATATACCATGTTCTTGGATTGGAAGAATCAATATTGTGAAAATGACTCTACTACACAAAGCAATCTACAGATTTAATGCAATCCCTATCAAATTACCAATGGCATTTTTTACAGAACTAGAACAAAAAATCTTAAAATTTGGAGACACAAAAGACCCTGAATAGCCAAAGCAATCTATTTTTTTAAAATAAATTTATTTGTTTTATTTATTTATTTTTGGCTGCATTGGATCTTTGTTGCTGCACACGGGTTTTCTCTAGTTGCAGTGAGTGGGGGCTACTCTTCATTGCGGTTTGTGGGCTTCTCATTGCGGTGGTTCTCTTGTTGTGGAGCACAGGCTCTAGGTGCGTAGGCTTCAGTAGTTGTGGCATGCAGGCTCTAGAGCACAGGCTCTGTAGTTGTAGCACACGGGCTTAGTTGCTCCGTGGCATGTGGGATCTTCCCGGACCAGGGCTTGAACCTGTGTCCCCTGCATTGGCATGCAGATTCTTAAGCAATGCACCACCAGGGAAGTCCCTAGCCAAAGCAATCTTGAGGGAAAGAAAATGGAGCTGGAGGACTCAGACTCCCTGACTTTAGACTATACTACAAAGCTACAGTAATCAAGACAATATGGTACTGGCACAAAAACAGAAATATAGATCAATGGTACAGGATAGAAAGCCCAGCAATAAACCCATGCACCTATGGTCAACTAATCTATGACAAAGGAGGCAAGGATATACAATGGAGAAAAGACAGTCTCTTCAGTAAGTGGTGCTGGGAAAACTGGACAGCTACATGTAAAGGAGTGAAATTAGAACACTCCCTAACGCTGTACACAAAAATAAACTCAAAATGGATTAAAGACCTAAATGTAAGGCCAGACACTATAAAACTCTTAGAGGAAAACATAGGAAGAACACTCTTTGACCTAAATCACAGCAAGATCTTTTTTGACCCACCTCTTAGAGTAATGGAAATAAAAACAAAAATAAACAAATGGGACCTAATGAAACTTCAAAGCTTTTGCACAGCAAAGGAAACTACAAGCAAGATGAAAAGACAACCCTCAGAATGGGAGAAAATATTTGGAATCGAATCAGTGGACAAAGGATTAATCTCCAAAATATATAAACAGCTCATGCAGCTCAATATTAAAAAAACAACCCAATCAAAAAATGGGCAGACCTAAGTAGACACCTCTCCAGAAAAGACATACAGATGGCCAAGAGGCACATGAAAAGCTGCTCAACATCACTAATTATTAGAGAAATGCAAATCAAAACTACAATGAGGTATCACCTCACACCAGTTAGAATGGGCATCATCAGAAAATCTCCAAACAACAAATGCTGGAGAGGGTGTGGAGAAAAGGGAACCCTCCTGCACTGTTGGTGGGAATGTAAATTGATACAGCCACTATGGAGAACAGTATAGAGGTTCCTTAAAAAACTAAAAATAGAATTACCATATGACCCAGCAATCCCACTACTGGGCATATACCCAGAGGAAACCATAATTCAAAAAGACACATGCACCCCAATGTTCTTTGCAGCACTATTACAATAGCCATGTCATGGAAGCAACCTAAATGCCCATTGACAGACGAATGGATAAAGAAGAAGTGGTACATATATACAATAGAATATTACTCAGCCATAAAAGGGAACGAAATTGGGTCATTTGTAGAGATGTGGCTGGACCTAGAGACTGTTATACAGAGTGAAGTAAGTCAGAAAAACTAATATCGTATATTAACGCATGCATGTGGAACCTAGAAAAATGGTACAGATGAACCGGTTTACAAGGCAGAAATAGAGACACAGATGTAGAGAGCAAACATGTGGACGCCAAGGGGGGAAAGCAGGAGGTGTTATTGGTGGTGGAGGGATGAATTGGGAGATTGGAATTGACATATATACACTAATATGTATAAAATAGATAACTAATAACAACCTGCTGTATAAAAAAATAAATTAATAAAATAGAAAAAGTGCGTTATCAAGATGGCCATCATTGCCTGTAAGCAATGCTTAATCCTCTGAGACCATCTGAGGAACCCTATGAATGTTTCTCAAGACTGTGCACTCCAGGGATGAAAGAGAAACATTTATCTATGAAATTCTGCCTTCCATTTGCCAATGGTAACCCCACAGGTTTTCAACAGCTCATACATCTGGCTTGTACATGTTTGCATAGATTCACCTGGGGAACCCATACTGTAGCATTAGAAACGCCCTTGGGCAGGAATTGAGAAATAGGTAGTTATGGCCAAGATGACTACTGACAAGTTAAACCTGCACAGATTTGGTTTCTTAAATGGAATAGGGACTGGAATAAGAGGTAGAACTGAGAGGAAAGTGGTACAGAAAAGGGTTTAATATAATCCACTCCCTGTAGGACTCATATCCTCCCTCGTGGGAGGGTTTGTCCAATTCATCAAAGTTTCCTTCAGGATGGGGGCCAGCTGCACCTTGGTGCAGAGAAGCCCTGGGTCAGGAAGGTATGTGGCACTGGCCAATGTGGGATATTGACAGATTACAGATGGGGAAAGCTGATGGAATCCTGTGCCTGGGATGAAGGAGAGGCTGAAAGGACATGAAGTGGTACAAAGAGTTTTCTAATATAAACATCTTCTATGTTCAGTTCCATGGTGAGAAAGATAAGATTGCCCCTACCCTCATGTAATGTACATTCTAGTGGGTGAGACAGACAGAAAATATAAAATAATTGTAAGTGCTGAGATTAGAGGAATAGAGATCTTGGAATAGAGAATTATTTTCCTTACTCTCTATCTCCTTCACTTTTGTGTTTTCCACGCAAACGCTTTTGGCAATTAGGCAAGCTTTGTCACTTCCTTTGAATCAGCATTTCTATTATGAGTCCAGCAGAGGGCTCTGGAAAAGATTTGCTTGAAACTTGAAGCTGTAAAGCCATTAAATAGTGTGAATAGCTCTGAACCTTCTGGCTTTCCTCCAACATACTCTCCTCCTATTAACAATAAAAAAAGAAAAACAAAGTAAGTAAAATGACAAAAGGAAGAGTGTCCGTTTTCATGACCACTGACGTTTTCCATTCGTTCATATTCCCAATGGGGTAGTGGGTTAGGATTTATTAAAACAAAATATAGATTATATTTAATATATTATATATATTTAAATTTAAAACATACTTTATAGATATAAATATATAAACATGTTATATATTTATATGGAACATACATATATAAAAATTATACATACATAACAAAATTCTCCACTGCCCTTCTCCTTTTAAGGAGGTTTAAACTCAGCATGTTACACACTTAGCTATGTTCATCCCACCTTGTGTCTTTAGGATTCTGGACTTATAAATCATTAAAGTCAATACTTTAGCTTAAATTGTTACATCACAATTTTGTTTTCAGTCATCTGAAGGACAACAGTGGCAGACAGAATGTGGTTTTGTCTCACTTGGTGACCCTCCCTTGCAAGTACATTTAATTATAACCCTCCTCATTTTGACTATAGTACTTTGCTAATTTGAAATTCTACCTTAATTAATGTAGCTTGCGGTATCTGTAGAAAATCAGGAACCTGTGGTTATGATTTTAATTATAGCATATATGTTACAGATCTCAGCCAAACATCTCTGAGGACATTCTCCTTTGTGTAAAGTGTCAAGAAATTGGTCTCCCTCTTTTGACTTCATATTGCCTTCTTGAAATATAATGAGTACCTTTTGGTGACAGCATCCCTTTCCCAGTCTACATAGTGAGAATTATGAACTGTACTAAGAGGTATTTTGCTAAACTCAGGCATTGAAGCAAATGTGCCATTTATAAAATGTCATGACGTGGCATTTTTGAAACACTGAAAGACCTTAGTTTCTAACAAGCTAACATAACTGCATAAAGGTTTTTTGAAAAGAGAAAATACTGAGAAAAAAAGTGAAAAAAATAGTGTATCATTCATAAATATATGCAGTTATTCTAAGATTTTCACAAGTTTAAAATTCTTAGGGATATTACCACTGCCTTTGGATTATTAACCAAAAAATAATGACAGTTATTGCGGAAAGGATAAGGGTAAGGAAGTCTAAGATTCTTCAAATTTGAGTTTTTATGGTTTTATGGTATTATGATTTGATAAAAAATAATATAATTTACAGTATCTTATAAGCAAAATCATTTGAATTATTTATTTCCAAATTTCATTTCCTACTTATTTCTAAAAGATACTTAATATATTTCAGTTCTAATTACAAAAATGTAGCATATCCAAGGTCCTTATAAGAGAAGTCTGGACATCAGGGATTACATATGTTTGAGGCAATTAATTTATAAAGTTATGAAAGAATATTGAGAACTAGTATTTCCATGGTCAAACTAGGAGATACATATTGTAACAGATCCTGTATGAGTCCATCACTACAAATGTTTACCAATTAGAGAGTCTCTGTCATAACATTCTTCATGTTATACCCGTGTTTCATTTGATGGCTGAGAATAACTGATGCTAGCCAAGAGTTTCACAGTGGCATGTTTAGCATTTCAGGCCCTGGAGTCAGCCTGTTTTAGTCCAAATCCCAGCTCTGCCACTTACTAGCTGTGTGACCTTGGGCAATTCATTCAACCTATTAGTGTCTCAGGTGTAATAAATAGGTACAATAATGATACCTACCTCGAAGGTTTGTAGTGAATATTGAACAAAACAAAACATAGTAGCACTTAGAACAGTGTAAATTCTCGGGTATCATCTATTACTGTGTTTACTGTTATTACCCATAGGCATTACTTGCAACAACTAGGTCTTTATCCGAAATACTTTTGTAACCCATCGTGTCAGTGTTCGTGTACACTTTTGCACAACAGAGAAGGAAAAGGAGAGGGTGAGAGGGAGCAAGGGAGGCTGAGAACTGTGAAAATTAACATTTTCATATCAGATATGATAAAATGATATTGCTGTATACAGCAGTCATCCACTGAGTATGTTTTCCTATTTCTCTATGTTAATTCTCTCAATTATTGGCTGATGCCTCAACTCAGTATTCATGTCATTATTTGAGAACTGTGATTGATTGATTGATTGATTGATGGCTGCGTTGGGTCTTCATTGCTGCATGCGGGCTTTCTCTAGTCGCGGCGAGCAGGGGCTACTCTTCGTTGTGGTGCACAGGCTTCTCAATGCAGTGGCTTCTCTTGTTGCGGAGCACGGGCTCTAGGCGCACAGGCTTCAGTAGTTGTGGCACGTGGGCTCAGTAGTTGTGGCTCGCAGGCTGTAGAGCGCAGGCTCAGTAGTTGTGGCGCACAGGCTTAGTTGCTCCACGGCATGTGGGGTCTTCCTGGACCAGGACTTAAACCCGTGTCCTCTACATTGACAGGTGGATTCCCAACCACTGCGCCAGCAGGGAAGCCCCTGAGTGCTGTGATTTTGCAGCCTTACCAGTGAGGCAGGAGACTGAGAACTCCAGTGACCTGCTCACCACTGTTTTCCCCTTGTCTGGACAAGCACACCGCTGGCTCTTCATAAGCACTTAGCAATGAATGGGGCTCTATATTCAGGGATGTATTCTTGAGTAAGTCCCCGCTCTTTCCCCTCAAATCTCCCTCTTCCTCAGCCTACTTGGAAGCGCAAAGACAGAATCATTATTATTCTCATGTATCGTTCACCTCCCCCCTCACCCCGCCTTAACTAGTAGGAGTTTAAGGCCTCAGGACAGAAAAAAAATTATTACTTAGATGGGGAGCTGGCATTGGCAAGAAAACAAAATAATCAAAACTATAAATCACAAATGGATATGCTTAGCCTGTTATGACTAAAACCAAATTATTCACTTAGCGGGAGCCATGACTCAGACAGCATTCCTTCTTTTACTTTTCTCTTCTCTTCGAAATCAGAGTACCTCCAGCTTCCAGCATGGCAAGAAGCTAAGCAAATACTATACGGAACAAAAGTAAGAAATACTATAAAATATGTATATAGTATATCAAATAGAATGGAACTTACTCCAATTCTGTTTGGAGTTGGACTTTCAGATATTGACACTGACAGACTCCAAACCTGACCCAACCATGCCATTTAAGACTTGGAGTGCTGACTGCCTTTTTAGGAAACAAATTAGGTCAGTACCCTAGTTTTCTTCTCTACTGGTCATAGCAAGAGTTCTAATGTACCACGTAACCAAGTTCTTACAGGTTATCCTGTGTGGTATAAGTCTGAGGAAGCAGCTCTTATGTGCAGGGTGAATCTTCCTATTTATATGACAGAGGTAACAGTCTAGTCCCAGAGGTGGGGACCAGAGTATAGATCAGAAAGTTACAACAAAAGTACTGGTCATGGGCATACAAAGAAAGCTTAGTGGGTTTAACAGAAAGCCTAAGGTTTAGTGGAAATGAGGCACACCACTAACCCTGGGTAGTTTAAACTGGGCTAAAGATAGCAAAAATTAATCAAGATCCCACCAGCCGGCAGAGCTAAACCTTCTGATGAAAGCATGGCCTGTCCCAGCTGGCATTGGCTGAAGAACACACAGGGCAGTGCCTGGAGAATGAAGGTCTCTGAAAGGCATCAATTAGCACTCAAGGGATTGCCTAGCATAATGCCAAATAATTT
Source organism: Eschrichtius robustus (assembly GCF_028021215.1). Taxonomy (NCBI): domain Eukaryota; kingdom Metazoa; phylum Chordata; class Mammalia; order Artiodactyla; family Eschrichtiidae; genus Eschrichtius; species Eschrichtius robustus. Next base: position 10,594,130 of record NC_090827.1, read on the forward strand.
TTACATAATTGAGATCTTTACCTTTCATGAATTTATATAAATACACCCGGGTTAGAGTAATGCAAATAAACAAAATAGAAAGTGTCAAATTCTAACAATTTCTTGGGTGCAAGATAAGCCGCTTGGTTGAATTGTTGAACTTCAACAATTCTTAAAACTGCTGAATGTGTAGAAACAAAGCCTGAGAGAGCTGTGCTAATTTTTCTTTAAGATAAAGACCCTCTGTTTTGTTCATAATTGTGACCTTTGACATTATAGAGGAAAGGTTAGTTTCTTCCCCTTCCCAGATGAGCAGGCTGATTAATTATATCTTAGCATTATGGAAAAAGTCCTTCATAAGTATAAGCTCATTTTTAAAATTGTCAGCTGAGTGTATGTAATTGTTAATTGCACATTTATCTTTATATCATTTCTAAATTGTTACTGCAGCTAAGTCCCAGTCTATTTGGTATACTATATATGTCTTATAGCATTTCTTACTTTTGTTCTTCATAGTCTTTGCTTAGCTTCTTGCCAACTATAGAACTAAAATTAATCTTTCTTCCATCATTTTATACTTCTGCTCATGTTTTCTTTTGCTATTTGGTGATATACTATATATAGAAGTATCACCAAACAACGCATACGTTTTCACCCAATTAACATTTTTCTGAAACATTAGAAATGCTAAAAGTCAGTGTGAGTAAGACGAGTTTTTATAAGTCTTCAAGTTATTCCAGTGCTCAGGGACTCAGAGTATGGAAAATTTTTATGTTTAATTTATTCATTTATCCACCCACCCTGCCCCCCAAAAGATTTAAGTGACTACTTAGCTTTATAAATGACCTAGTGCTTTATGCCTTATTGGAAGGTTTACCTCCATCTAGCAAACATTTAACATTTTTAGGGACACTGACATTTTCTGATGGAATTAGTGATCCCTTACTTATTGTGGAGTTAACACTCTATGTGCCTCAAACTCAGAGTACTGATATTTACATGAGGTGCATAGATGTGTGTACAGATGTGTGTTAAAAAGACAGACATAGCTCATGTTACAAAAGAGGGGCACCAATTCAAGCCACATGGGTTTTGTCTTCTCCATTTATAATGATAAAAAGTGAATTATTATACCACAACATTATGTATGGCCTTACATACATAAATTTTGTTTTTGTTTTTTTCATAAATTTTTAAAATGTCCTAAATCTTATCATTCGTTCAGATAATGAGATACACAAAACCACTTAAAAACTCATGCATAGAGGAATTAATTATGTTATTCTAGAGTAAAGTGTTACCCAGCTTGGCAGTGGTTTGTGTTTATGTGGCAAGGCAGTAGCAGAATTGAAAACCTCTGGCGAGTGTATTTCTAGGAATTCTTCATCATTTATAAATATCTCTAAAGAGCTTTGACTGAAAAATCTAAGTATTATTGTCATTACTGTTTACTACAGTGTCTTTTAAAATCTGCTTTTTTAAGGTAACTGTCTGTGGTGGACATATTTCCATTTTGAGAGAAGGGATCTAAATGATGGTTTCTTAAAAATAAACTTTATTTTAGAATTATTTTAGACTTACAAATTGCAAAGGTAGTACAGATTTCCCATATACCCCATACTCAGTTTCCTCTATTATTTACATCTTACATTAAAGTTCATCCTTTATTAAGACTTCTTTAGTTTTTACCTAATGCCTTTTTGTCTATTCCAGAATCCTACAGGATCCCACATTACCTTTCTTCATCATGTCTCTTCAGGTTCCTCTTGGCTGTGACAGTTTTAGTGACTTCCTTTGTTTTTGATGACCTTGACAGCTGTCAGAAGTACTGGACTGGTATTTGATAGAATGTTCCTCGATTGGAATTTATCTGTTTTTCTTATTATTAGACTGGCATTAGGGCTTTTTGAGAGGAAGAAAACAAAGGTCAAGTGCAATTGTCATCACATCTTATCAAGGGTACCTCATATCCACATAACTGGTTACAACTGGTGTTAACCTTGATTTCCTGGCTGAGGTCGTGTTTCTTAGGTTTCTCCACTGTAAAGTTACTCTTCTCCCCTCTTTCCATATTGTAATCTTTGGAAGTCACCATGGGTAGCACACACGTAAGGAGTGGAGAATTATCCTCTCCCTTCTAGAGAGTGAAGTATCTGGTAAAGTATCTACATAAATTATTTGCAGTAATTCTGCGTGGATGATTTGTCTATTCTCCCCCCATTTGTGTATTTACTCAATCATGTATTTAAACCAGTATGAATTCATGGATATTTATTTTGTCCTTTGTGTTATAATCCAATACAATTTTATTGGATTGGCCAAAATGTTCCTTCGGGTTTTTCCATAACATCTTACAGAAAAACTTGAAGGAACCTTTTGGCCAACCCAATACTTATTTGTTGCTCAAAGGCTCATCTTGTATATTTCCTTCCCCAGTCCTAAAATTAGTCATTTCTCCAAGGAATGCTGGTTTTCTTTATAGAGGAATAGTATGAGAACCCAAGATCTGAGCACTGGGTATTCTCATTGCTTGTAGGGTGTCATTTCTTTCAGGTCCTCTCAGCTGACAGAACAAAATATGTGTGTGTATATACACATATCTGTAAATATTGCTGTATGTAACCATATGTATCTATAATAGGTGAAACAGGAATGCGTACTGATGTCTAGAACTCGAATTCATTACTACACGAAACATTTTAGCCTTCTCCCATTGCATGCCTGTAACCTCCCACTCCAACACTGAGAAAACTGGTTCCCACCATTGCCATTCATTTACTTAATTGTTCAATTCCATTATACATTTGTAAACAATTAATAAACAGAAATCTCAATTAATAGAGACAGGAGACCAGAAGGGGGAGTTCTCAGGCCCTGGATCGTAGCAGAGCCCAACAGGAGGAAGGAAGACTCCCCTTCTTCCCTGGCAAGCACTCAGCCAATGAAAAGCCATGGACTCTTTGTTTGCTATAGCCCTCCTAACTTCCTTCTCCTCTCTGTAGTAGTGTTCTCCTTCCCTTGCTGTGGGGAGACTTACACATGGCTCGTCATGGTTGCAGACCTCAAAATGCAATTCTCTGCTGATCCGGAATAAACCCATCTTTTCTGGAGAAATATCTGGCAGTCTGTTTATTTCAGATCAACACACATATTGTGGTTTCAGAATTATTAACATGTACCCTATGGGAAAAACTTCCTCAACTCAAGAACAGTGCTTATGTACAATTCCTTGTCTTTAGTCTTGTCAGGGATGAATATTTATTTAGCTGAGAAGATTTGTAAGCAAAGTGTTGCATATGTGACCTGGTTTCTTTTTCCTGCTTATATTAATGTGAGAGGAAAGAGAGAAATCGAAGGAACTGCTACGCAAAAAGGAACCAGAACTTGAAGATTTGGAAAAACCTCAACATATCCATATTGCAAAAAATGAGAAAGCAAGTTCTTGGAGAGAACACCAAGGGTGTGTTTGTGGCTGGACGATCACTCCATAAAGAAATTACCCATGATTTTAATTAACAATCTCAGCAGAAGCCAGAAATAGGGATGGGATTATACCAATTATACTGCTAGTTTGAACTGAAGGGAACAGAGATAGGAAGAAATAAAGGAAGACTTTCAGACTCTGGAATTCTCCAGGACGGGACAGTAGTCATCCAGCTGCCAGCATGCTATATCCTGCAAGAAAAGGGAAGAACAACCTTAAAGGCAATTCAGAAAGCATCAGGGCTACCACCAGTACCACGGGCCCAGGAGTGAGGCCATTTCCTCCTTAGTTTCAGAGGGGGGCCCACTTCTTTGGTTTCAGCAGCCAGGCTGCCCTGCAAAGAGATGAGGCAGGTGAGGTCACTGCCTCAGGGCTCTGGGCATGATGCTGTCACCCCAGTGGGCCTGGAGGGCAAATCCTTGAGCCAAAGAGGATTATTCTCAAACCTTAAGATCCGTTGGAATTTGCTTTGCTAGGTTTTGGACTTCTTTGGGGCCCATTTCCCCTTTCTTCTTTCCTATTTCTGCCTTTTGGGGTGGGAATGCCTATCCTATGCCTGTGCCACCACTGTATTTTAAAAGTGCATAACTTGGTTGGTTTCACAAGTTCACAGGTGGAAATTGTCTCAGGATGAATCATACCTTAAGTCTCAGCCACATCTGATTTAGACGATATGTAGATGATACTTTGGACTTGAAATGGATGCTGGACTATATTGAGACTTTTGGGGAGTTTGGTTTGGGGTGAATGTATTTTGCATGTGAGAAGGACATGAATTTTGGGGAGCCAGTGGACAGAATGTTATGGTGTGAATTGTGTCCCTCTAAAAAGTTTTATGTTGAAGCCTTAACCTCCTTCCTGACTCTGTTTGGAAACAGGGCCTTTAGGGAGATAATTTATGTTAAATGTGTTCATAAGGGTGGGACTCTTGTCTGATAGGATTGATGTCTTTATAAGAGGAGGAAGAGATACGAGGGAGCTCTCTTTCTCTCTCCACAAAAGAAGGGCCATTTGAGGACCCGCAAGGAGGTGGTTCTCTTCAAGCCAGGAAGAAACTGAATTGATTCTGTTTGATTCTTTTTTATGATTTCTCTCTTTTTGTTGAACTTTTTTCATGTATTGTTTTCCCGATTTCATTGAGTTGCCTATCTTTGTTCTCTGGCGGCTCGCTGAATTTCTTTAAAATAATTATTTTGAAATCTTTGTTAGGCAATTCATAGATCTCCATTTTAGGAGATCAGTTACGGAAGATTTATTGTGTTCCTTTAGTGGTTTCATATTTCCCTGATTTTTTTGTGTTCCTTGTAGCCTGCATTGGTGTCTGCTCATTAGAAGAAGCAGTACCTCTGTCAGACTTTATATACTGGCTTCAGTAGGGAAAGACTTTCAGCTGTTGGTGGGCATGAGAATGCCAGCTGGGTGGCGTTTGTGGTAGCACCGGGTCTGGGAGCATACAGGTTCTGTGGGTGCTGGATTCAGGGGAATGTAAGGGCACAAGTTCTGGGGGGCATGGCAAGCACCTAGTTCAGAGGTACATGAGGGCACCAGGCCAGTTGCATGTGGGGTTTCTGGGTCCAGTGAGTGTGTGGTGGCACCGAATCCCAAGGATGCATAGTGGTATCTGCTGGGCGGTAGTTTATGGAGCTGGTGGTTGGTTGGGGTATAATAGTTCTGGCTCCAATAAAATGTGGCAATTTGGGCTCCTGGTAGCTCCAGAAGCTAGGGTTCTCATTGGTGAAAACTGTGGGCTTAGCAGCAAAGGCTGTGGGGATCCCTGGCAGTGGGTGGGGCTGCCGGCGTCCTCTTTCTCTCCTTTGTCCTGATGAGGGAACATGAGGCTGAAGGGACTCATCACCGAGCTGCGCCAGCCTGGTGGGTAGAGTGATGCAACTAAAGTCAAATGTTTCCTTCCGCTCTCTTCCGTATGCTTATCCTGGTTCTTTTCCTTGACTGGGTTGCTGCAGCTTCTTAACTGGTCTCTGGAGCTCTCCCAGAGCTATTTTTGTCCTGGAAGTTGTTAAATCGTTGTTTTAGTGGGGGACAAAGTCTGGGACCTCCGACTCCACCATCTTGCTGACGTAACTTCACCTATTCTTTTTTCTATAGCAGGGAATCCTATGGGCAAGACGCATTGCTTCACTTCCTTCACCATAAAATTATTTCCTTACTCAGAGGTTATAGATGTGAGAAACTGTAGTGATGAATAAGGATTTCCACAAATTGCAGTGTTGGCAGAGACATCTTGAGCAAGGAAAGTAAATTTGTGTACAGAATACGCATCTATTCCTGTGTCAAAAATGACTGCTGCCTTCCTGATGGAAAGTTCTGTATTTCAGCCTTCTGGTTACACTGGGGATGGTTCTACATCAGGGGCTTAATTTAACCTGTGCTGTTGGCAGTTGGCCTTTCTCCCAGATCCATGGCTACTTTGTATAGGTGCCCATTGAGCAAAGACCAGGGTGATTGGGCTACAAAGGAATTTGGATCTCATTACATTCCTGGAAGTGGTAGGTGATTGTGAGGGGTGCTGAGAAGAACTGGCCTCCCTTGTGAGACAATGGACAAAGAAAATCATTTAAAGTTTATGAACCCTTTATAGATAATTTGGAAAATACCAGAAAGCATGTGGAGAAAAAAATTAAGGATGGTTCTATAATGGCAAAGCATTTATCTATGCATTGTTGGATGGATTTTTAAAAATTATGAAAAGAAACCCTAGGTTTTGAAAATAATCATTTCCCAAAGCTACGATTTTACCTACATTTTAAATCTGTGGCTTTCACTGCTAAAGAGATGGTTCACAAAATTATACCTATGAATGCAAGCGTGAGCATCTGCTGAGCATGGCTTGGAAATTGACAATTAGCAGTAAATCAAAGGATTCAGGCAGCCTAATGTTAACATCATCATTAAAATGAACAAGGAGATTACATTGATCAAATAGGAAAAGAGTACTTAAAACATTAAAACTGTGGGCATTCCTACAAATTGTTACCTCAGAAGGCTATGTGATCATCTCTCCTTTTCAACTAATTGCCAGCACTCTAATGATTTTATTGCTGCATTGTAATTTCAGATTTAGGTTTAAAGTATTAAAATAGCAGCTGGTTTAAAAGGAACTATGCTTTTTCTCTATCCAGTTTTCTTTGTTTTGATCTTAGACCCTGAGACTTTAAAACATCTTAGAATCCTTAGGAAGATACTCCTCAAAAAGAACTCTGACAGCACGTCTTTGGTAACATCAGTGTACTTCAAATGACCTTTCACACAAGTCTTTAAAAACCTAGGGTCTCATCCTTCTATCATCATTGTTATTTAACACTGTTCTTTTAATCCTGGCCAAGGCGATAAGCTAGAAGGCAGAAATAAAGCATAAATAATAGAAGAAAGAGATAAAAAATTATCACTCTTTCACTATAATATTCTAATTTCACATATGGAGAAATTGATCACAAAGGGTTTCGTTGGCTTGGACAAGGTTTAATAGCTCATTAGTGAAAAATCTGGGTTCACAGAGCTGGGTTCAGAAACAAACAGTAGAGATAGACGTTTTGTGTGTGATTTATGATGCATAGAGATGATTACAGATGAAATAATGTTAAGGCTAATCTTCAGATATTTCTTTACTTTTCATTCAGTACATTTTCTTTTGAGTGCCTGCTTATGAAGAAGTCACTGTGCTAGGCTCTGGGGAGGGAGGGATGGCCTAGGTAGATGCTATCCGTCCCTGCTCTTAAGTTGCCTTCATTCTAGCAGGGGTGCAGGTGTTTCAGATGTTTAATCAAATTAATTATGATTGTGATAAATAATTCCGGGCAGCAAGAAAGATTGCTAAAAGCACACAAGAGAGGCGGATCTACTTTCTTCTGTGAATTAGAGTAAAACCACGAAGCACAATCCCTTAAGCATTTGGGGAATCCAGATTTTTGTTTCTGGTTTTTGTGTGTGTGTGTGTTTTTGTTTGTTTGTTTTTTTACTTTATCCTCTTGAAATAGAGGAAATGATACAATGTTACATTTAGACAAATTGGTGGTCATGGATAAAAATTATAAGTTTTTTAAACTATCATTGGGTAAAAAGCAAGATACAAGAACAGGAAAGTGTGATTAAAAGTAGATTCCATGTCTGCCTCTCTATTCCTGCCCTGCAAAGTGGACACAGCGGGGGAAGACGGGGTGGGATGAATTGGGTGATTGGGATTGACATATATAGACTATCATGTGTAAAACAGATAGCTAGTGGGAAACTGCTGTATATCACAGGGAACTCAGCTCGGTACCCTGTGGTGACCTTGTGGGGGTGGGAGGGAGGTCTAAGAGGGAGGGGACATATGTATACATATAGTTGATTCCCTTCATTGTACAGCAGAAACTAACACAACATTGTAAAGCAACTATACCCCTATTTGAAAAAAAAAAGTAGACTCCAGATTTATGAGGTTTTGGGCAAACAGAGGTTTGCTTTCGTCACTGTTAGCTCTCTCAGGAATCATCTCCTAAGCCGTGTTCCTTAAATAGCAAGCAGGCTGCAGGCCTCATGTCATCCTGAATCCTGGCCTTACTGTGTAAGCCATCTGTGACAACACATAGACCTCAGATGGCACTTCCCAGGACATGGCACAATCCCCTGTTCCATTTCTGCCGACGGGGGCAGGAAGCAGACGTATCTGAGAGATCAGGTAAGATGGATGGCAGTTTATTCAGATTCCAACAGCTTGATCACGGTCATTGTCAGGTATTTGGATGCTTAAGCAAAGACACGCTGGCAATGTTTGAATAAATCCAGAACACTTCTACCTGTGTTGGCACCAAACCATCCCTTCCTCTCCTGATTCAGACAAAGAAATGCTACGAATGTGGATATCAAGATTTAGTAATCTGCCAGGAATAGTTAAAACACTTGCAAAATTAGTAATGACTGCTATAATGCTTCAGAGCCGCTATGCCCCAAGGTATTGGTGTACTAGCAGCATATTATTTTTAAAAGAAATTTTAACAGCAGCTTTTTTCATAAATTAATGCTTCATGTATATGAGAGGTAAATGTCACTTTCAGAAAATTGAGTATTTGTGCAATTGATTTGTTTAAATATCTGGATAGCTAAGTTTTCTGGAGTTAGCTGATTGGTTTATGAAAGTCACTAGATGGCAGTACTTGACTAGTTAGTATGATATTACAGTTCAGATTCAGGTGTGTTTTAAATACCAAAACAAAAAAAGGAAAATAGGAAACTGAGTTCATTCAGTGGTAACTCTGGGTGAGTGTATATCTTGGCATGGGGAGACAGGCTTCCAAAGGTAACACTGAAGCAGTGACAAGATCTCAAAGTTATAGGAGTACTAGAAATTTCCAAATTTCCTACAAAGTAAGTTGCAGTAGATAGAATAATATTTTTTATTTGTTTGGGGTGTTATAGTTTATGAAGGACTTTCAGAAACATTTTTCTCGTTTAAGTCTCACATCAGCCTTGAGATTTAAGTAAGGGTGGTATGATTATCTTCATTTTACCAGAAAGCTACAGAGTCTCTTTAGGCCAGTAGTCCTAAAGCACTAAGGCTCCTGGTAACAGAGAATTGAGGTGGACCATCTCTATACCTCCTTGACAAAAATCTCACTGTTCCATCTTTTCCTTCTTTTATTGCATTTGTTATGTGACTTGAATTTTATTATAGAAGGAACTATTTAAATATTTTTGTGACCTAGAAAAATAATTTACTGTTAGCTTTCCAAAATGCAACCCTCTTTTAATTGAGGGATATCTATTGAAAGAAGCTGACCATATCTATTTCTTTCTGGGCCAGCTCAAGTGAACTCTACAGCTACGGAGTGCCTACTGTAAGCTAGGTAGCATTTTAGGTGCTAGTGGTGTTAAGGTGAACGAGAGGGCTTTGAGCTGCTCATGATCCTGCCAAGAAAAGAAGCAGGAAAAATCTGACGGTAACGCAACGTGATAAGTGCAGTATTAACAGTTAGAGCAAAATGCTGGGGAGCGCGGAGGCTCGAATGATTAATTCTGCCTAGAGCGGAAGTTTCCTGAACTGCCAAGATAAAAGAGATGGGGAAAAAAAACACAACAATGCTCTGATTTTAAGCCTTTTGTTCTGCCTTCAAGAAATATGGGGAGGGACCTTCAAGATGGCAGAGGAGTAAGACGTGGAGATCACCTTCCTTCCCACAAATACATCAAAAATACATCTACATGTGGAACAACTCCTACAGAACACCTACTGAATGCTAGCAGAGGACCTCAGACTTCCCCAAAGGCAAGAAAATCCCCACGTACCTGGGTAGGGAAAAGAAAAAAGCAAAAACAGACAAAAGAATAGGGACAGGACCTGCACCTCTGGGACAGAGCTGGGAAGGAGGAAAAGTCTCCACACACTAGGAAGCCCCTTCACTGATGAAGACGGGGATTGGTGGGGAGGAAGCTTCGGAGCCACAGAGGACAGCACAGCCACAGGGGTGCAGAGGGAAAAGCGGAGAGATCCCCACACAGAGGATTGGTGCCAACCAGCACTCACCAGCCTGAGACGCTTGTCTGCTCCCCCGCCGGGGCGGGCGGGGGCTGGGAGCTGAGGCTCGGGCTTCGGAGGTCGGATCCCAGGGAGAGGACTGGGGTTGGCCGCATGAACACAGCCTGAAGGGGGCTAGTGTGCCACAGCTATCCCGGAGGGAGTCCGGGAAAAAGCCTGGAACTGCTTAAGAGGCAAGAGACCATTGTTTTGGGGTGCGTGAGCAGAGGGGACTCAGAGCACTGCCTAAACGAGCTCCAGAGATGGGCGCGAGCCACGGCTGTCAACTCAGACCCCAGAGACGGGCATGAAATGCTAAGGCTGCAGCTGCAGCCAACAAGAATCCTGTGTGCCAGCACAGGTCACTATCCACACCCCTCCTCCCAGGAGCCTGTGCAGCCCGCCACTACCAGGGTCCCATGAGCCAGGGACAACCTCCCCGGGAGGACACACGGTGCACATCAGGCTGTTGCAACATCACACTGGCCTCAGTCACCGCAGGGTCGCCCCGCATTCCGTACCCCTCGCTCCCCCCAGCCTGAGTGAGCCAGAGCCCCCGAATCAGCTGCTTCTTTAACCCCGTCCTGTCTGGAGCAGAAGCCTGAGGGCGACCTACACGCAGAGGCGGAGCCAAAACCAAAGCTGAACCCCAGGAGCTGTGCGAACAAAGAAGAGAAAGGGAAATCTCTCCCAGCAGCCTCAGGAGCAGTGGATTAAATCCCCACAATCAACTTGAGGTACCCTGCATCTGTGGAATACCTAAATAGACAATGAATCAACCCAAAATTGAAGTGGTGGCTTTGGGAGCAACTGCAGACATGGGGTTTGCTGTCTGCAACTGACTTGTGTCTGATATTTTATGTTTATCGTAGTATAGTTTTTAGTGCTTGTTATCATTGGTGGATTTGTTTATTGGTTTGGTTGCTCTCCTCTTTTTTTCTATTTTCTTATTTTAATAATTTTAAAATTTTTTCAATTTTAATTATTTTATTTTATTATTATTTTTTTCTTTCTTTTTTCTCCCTTTTCTTCTGAGCCGTGTGGCTGACAGTGTCTTGGTGCTCCAGCTGGCTGTCAGGTCTGAGCCTCTGAGGTGAGACAGCCGAGTTCAGGATATTGGACCACCAGAGACGTAATATCAATTATGTCTGGCCCCACGTAATATCAATTGGCAAGAGATCTCCCAGAGATCTCTGTCTCAACAGTAAGACCCAGCTCGACCCAATGGCCAGCAAGCTCCAGTGCTGGACGCACCATGCCAAACAACTAGCAAGACAGGAACACAACCCCACCCGTTAGCAGAGAGGCTGCTTAAAATCATACTAAGTTCACAGACACCCCAAAACACACCACTGGACGCAGCCCTGCCCACCAGAAAGACAAGATCCAGCCTCACCCACCGGAATGCAGGCACCAGTCCCCTCCACCAGGAATCCTACACAACTCACTGAACCAACCTTACCCACTGGGGGCAGATGTCAAAAACAACGGGAACTATGAACCTGCAGCCTGTGAAAAGGAGACCCCAAACACAGTAAGTTAAGCAAAATGGGAAGACAGAGAAATATGCAGCAGATAAAGGAGCAAGGTAAAAACCCACCAGACCAAACAAATGAGGAGGAAATAGGCAGTCTACCTGAAAAAAAATTCAGAGTAATGATAGTAAAGTTGATCCAAAACTTGGAAATAGAGTGGAGAAAATACAAGAAACATTTAACAAGGACCTAGAAGAACTAAAGAACAAACTAACAATGATGAACAACACAATAAATGAAATTAAAAATTCTTTAGAAGGAATCAATAGCAGAATAACTGAGACAGAAGAACAGATAAGTGACCTGGAAGATAAAATAGTGGAAATAACTGCTGCAGAGCAGAATAAAGAAAAAAGAATGGAAAGAATTGAGGACAGTCTCAGAGACCTCTGGGACAACTTTAAATGCACCCACATTTAAATTATAGGGGTCCCAGAGGAGAAGAGAAAAAAAAGGGACTGAGAAAATATTTGAAGAGATTATAGTTGAAAACTTCCCTAAAATGGGAAAGGAAGTAGTCAATCAAGTCCAGAAAGCACAGAGTCCCTGCGCTTTACAGGATAAATCCAAGGAGAAACACGCCAAAACACATATTAATCAAACTATCAAAAATTAAATACAAAGAAAAAATACTAAAAGCAGCAAGGGAAAAGCAACAAATAACATACAAGGGAATCCCCATAAGGTTAACAGCTGATCTTTCAGCAGAAACTCTTCAAGCCAGAAGGGCATGGCAGGACATATTTAAAGTGATGAAAGGGAAAAACCTACAGCCAAGACTACTTTACCCAGCAAGGATCTCACTCAGATTCGATGGAGAAATTAAAAAACTTTACAGACAAGCAAAAGTTAAGAGAACTCAGCACCACCAAACCAGCTTTACAACAAGTGCTAAAGGAACTTCTCTAAGTGGGAAACACAAGAGAAGGAAAAGACCTGCAAAAACAAACCCAAAACAATTAAGAAAATGGTAATAGGAACATACCTATCAATAATTACCTTAAATGTAAATGGATTAAATGGTCCATAAAAGATATAGACTGGCTGAATGGATATGAAAACAAGACCCATATATATGCTGTCTAAAAGGGAACCACTTCAGACCTAGGGACACATACAGACTGAAAGTGAGGGGATGAAAAAGATATTCCATGCAAAGGGAAATCAAGAGAAAGCTGGAGTAGCAATTCTCATATCAAACAAAATAGACTTTAAATAAAGACTATTATGAGAGACAAAGAAGGCCACTACATAATGATCAAGGGCTCGATCCAAGAAGAAGATATAACAATTGCAAATATTTATGCAGCCAACATAGGAGCACCTCAATACATAAAGCAAATGCTAACAGCCATAAAAGGGGAAATCTACAGTAACACAATAATAGTAGGGGACTTTAACACCTCACTTTCACCAATGGACAGATCATCCAAAATGAAAATAAATAAGGAAACACAAACTTTAAATGACACATCAGACAAAATGGACTTAATTGATATTTATAGGACATTCCATCCAAAACTATACACTTTCTTCTCAAGAGCTCATGGAACATTCTCCAGGATAGATCATATCTTGGGTCACAAATCTTATCTCAGTAATTTAAGAAAATTGAAATTGTATCAAGTATCTTTTTCGACCACAAAACTATGAGACTATATATCAATTACAGGAAAAAAACTGTAAAAAATACAAACACACGGAGGCTAAACAATATGCTCCCCAATAACCAAGAGATCACTGAAGAAATCAAAGAGGAAATAAAAAAATACCTAGAAACAAATGACAATGAAAACACGCCAACCCAAAACCTATGGGATGCAGCAAAAGCAGTTCTAAGAGGGAAGTTTACAGCAATACAATCCTACCTCAAGAAACAGGAAAAATATCAAACAAACAACCTACCTTACAGCTAAAGGAACTGGAGTAAGAAGAAAAAAAAAACAAAAATGAAAGTTAGCAGAAGGAAAGGAATCATAAAAATCAGATCAGGAATAATTGAAAAACAAATGAAGGAAACAGTAACAAAGATCAATAAAACTAAAAGCTGGTTCTTTGAGAAGATAAACAAAATTGTTAAACCACTAGCCAGACTCATCAAGAAAAAAAGGGAGAAGATTCAAATCAACAGAATTAGAAATGAAAAAGAAGTAACAACTGACACTGCAGAAATATAAAGGATCATGAGGGATTACTACAAGCAACTATATGCCAATAAAATGGACAACTTGGAAGAAATGGACAAATTCTTAGAAAGGCACAACTTTCTGAGACTGAACCGGGAAGAAATAGAAAATATAAATAGACCAATAACAAGTAATGAAATTGAAACTGTGTTTTAAAATCTTCCAACAAACAAAAGCTCAGGACCAGATGGCTTCACAGGCGAGTTCTATCAAACATTTAGAGAAGCGCTAACACCTATCCTTCTCAAACTGTTCCAAAATATAGCAGAGGGAGGAACACTCCCAAACGCTTTCTACAAGGACAGCATCACCCTGATACCAAAACCAGACCAAGCTGCCACAAAAAAGGAAAACTACAGGCCAATATCACTGATGAACATAGATGCAAAAATCCTCAGCAAAATACTAGCAAACAGAATCCAACAGCACATTAAAAGGATCATAAACCATGATCAAGTGGGGTTTATCCCAGGAATGCAAGGATTCTTCAATATACGCAAATCAATCAACGTGATACACCATATTAACAAATTGAAGGAGAAAAACCATATGATCATCTCAATAGACGCAGAAAAAGCTTTCAACAAAATCAACACCCATTTATGATAAAAAGTCTCCAGAAAGTAGGCATAGAGGAAACTTACCTCCACATAATAAAGGCCATATATGACAAACCCACAGCCAACATCGTTCTCAATAGTGAAAAGCTGAAACCATTTCCTCTAAAATCAGGAACAAGACAGGGATGCCCACTCTCACCACTATTATTCAACATCGTTTTGGAAGTTTTAGCCACAGCAATCAGAGAAGAAAAAAGAAATAAAAGGAATCCATATCAGAAAAGAAGAAGTAAAACTGTCACTGTTTGCAGATGACATGATACTATACATAGAGAATCCTAAAGATGCTACCAGAAAACTACTAGAGCTAATAAGTGAATTTGGTAAAGTAGCAGGATACAAAATTAATGCACAGAAATATTTTGCACTCCTATACACTAATGATGAAAAATCTGAAAGAGAAATTAAGGAAACACTCCGATTTACCACTGGAACAAAAAGAATAAAATACCTAGGAATAAACCTACCTAAGGAGACAAAAGACCTGTATGCAGAAAACTATAAGACACTGATGAAAGAAATTAAAGATGATACAAACAGATGGAGAGATATACTATGTTCTTGGATTGGAAGAATGAACATTGTGAAAATGACTATACTACCCAAAACAATCTACAGATTCAATGCAATCCCTATCAAACTACCACTGGCATTTTTCACAGATCTAGAACAAAAAATTTCACAATTTGTATGGAAACACAAAAGACCCCAGATAGGGAAAGCAATCTTGAGAAAGAAAAACAGAGCTGGAGGAATCAGGCTCCCTGAATTCCGACTGTAGTACAAAGTTACAGTAATCAAGACAGAATGGTGCTGGCACAAAAAAAGAAATGTAGATCCGTGGAACAGGATAGAAAGCCTGGAGATAAACCCACGCACATATGGTCACCTTATCTTTGATAAAGGAGGCAAGAATATACAATGGAGAAAAGACAGCCTCTTCAATAAGTGGTGCTGGGAAAACTGGACAGCTACATGTAAAAGAATGAAATTAGAACACCCCTTAACATCATACACAAAAATAAACTCAAAATGGGTTAAAGACCTAAATGTAAGGCCAGACACTATAAAACTCTTAAAGGAAAACATAGGAAGAACACTCTGTGAAATAAATCACAGCAAGCTCCTTTTTGACCCACCTCCTAGAGAAATGGAAATAAAAACCAAAATAAACAAATGGGACCTAATGAATCTTAGAAGCTTTTGCACAGCAAAGGAAACCATAAACAAGACCAAAAGACAACCCTCAGAATGGGAGAAAATATTTACAAATGAAGCAACTGACAAAGGATTAATCTCCAACATATACAAGCATCTCATGCAGCTCAATATCAAAAAAACAAACAGCCCAATCCAAAAATGGGCAGAAGACCTAAATAGACATTTCTCCAAAGAAGACATACAGATTGCCAATAAACACATGAAAGGATGCTCAGCATCACTAATCATTAGAGAAATGCAAATCAAAACTACAATGAGATATCATCTCACACCAGTCAGAATGGCCATCATCAAAAAAATCTAGAAACAATAAATGCTGGAGACGGTGTGGAGAAAAGGGAACCCTCTTGCACTGTTGGTGGGAATGTAAATGGATACAGCCACTATGGAGAACAGTATGGAGATTTCTTTAAAAACTAAAAATAGAACTACCATACGGCCCAGCAATCCCACTACTGGGCATATACTCTGAGAAAACTATAATTCAAAAAGAGACATACCACAATGTTCATTGCAGCACCATTTACAATAGCCAGGACATGGAAGCAACCTAAGTGTCCGTCAACAGATGAATGGATGAAGATGTGGCACATATATACAATGGAATATTACTCAGCCATAAAAAGAAATGAAATTGAGTTATTTGTAGTGAGGTGGATGGGCCTAGAGTGTGTCATACAGAATGAAGTAAGTCAGAAAGAGAAAAACAAATACTGTATGGTAACACATATGTAATCTGTGTGATAGGTAGTCTAAAAAAAGGTTCTGATGAACCTAGGGGCAGGACAAGAATAAAGCCGTAGATGAGAGAATGGACTTGAGGGCAAGGGGAGGGGGAAGGGTAAGCTGGGACGAAATGAAATGCTTATTGACATATATACACTACCAAATGTAAAATAAATAGCTAGTGGGAAGCAGCTGCATCGCATGGGATGGTCAGCTCGGTGATTTGTGACGACCCAGAGGGGTGGGATAGGGAGGGTGGTAGGGAGGCGATATGGGGATATATGTATACATATAGCTGATTCACTTTGTTATACAGCAGAAAGTAACACAACATTGTATAGCAATGATACTCCAATAAAGATGTTAAAAAAAATAAAGTACATCTATCAACATTAACAAAAAAGAAATATAGAGAAAGACAACATTTAGAAAACAAATACTGTAAGAGTCACAAAAAAAAAAAACAAAAAAGACATCTCATGACTTATAGAGCAAGAATCACCTAGTTGGGAAGTTTCCCAAAGTTAATTAAATACACTTTGGAAATGATATTAACTGTAATGGAACCTTGTGACTTAAAATCGTTAGTGCCCCCTTAAATAGATGATGTCTACGTAACATTCATCATATTGAACTAAATGATAGATGCCACCTGTGCACTTGCCAGCTCTAGAAGTGTAGACTAGTGGTCTAAGCTTGAATTGGTGGTATGCTGGTGACTATTTAATAACTGGCCCCCCTGTAAACAAAACCCTTGATTTACAACATTTGCTGATTTCTGTGGTATAAATACACCCATCATGATCAATTTCAAATTACGAATATAATGTCACCAATTGCAGAGTTGGGAAATGCTGTGCACGTGTAGCTCTCATGAAACAATACAAGCCAATCTGAGCAGGTCCAGAACGCAACACCTAGACTCCTCGTGTCATAACAGGAAGCACTCAACCAGCAATTCTAATTTCTGGCACTGCCACTAAAGAGCTATGTAAACTCAGGCAACCACTTAAAGTTTGCCATTTAATTTGCTTAAAGTCTGTTGAGCACTCTGTGTTAGGTGCTATGACATGTTTTAGATCCTCTTTACAGTTCTGAAAGTAGACATGATTATGTCCATTTTACAGATGGGAAACTGAAGCTCACAAGCATTAAGTGATTTCTTTCTCATGCGATAATGAGTACCAGAAATACGAAGTGCTGTGGAACTTGAAGGTCTGTTGTCTTGTTAGCGTAAATTAAAATGCCATTCTCTGCTCTCACAATTGGAGCTGTTGGAAGATTTGTTTTGGGAACGATATTTGCTGCATAGCTCTCTTTAGTTCTAGATCCTTCCTCATTTACTCGTCAGTTGTACCATTTCTTGGGAATATGGGAAGTGTTGTCCAAAGACCAGTTTGTTGAAATGTTTGCCTTTATTTGAAATGTCCTGAAGAGTTTAACTTTTTATTGTTATTGCTCATGATATACTCCTATTAAAACTGGTTTTAATTTTACTGTTTATAATGTAACATTTATTCACTTAAAAATACAGTAGATACAAAAAATAAATTGAGGGGGATAAGGGGTTGGATTGGGAGTTTGGAATTAGCAGTTGGAAACTATTATATATAGAATGGATGAACAACAAGGTCCTACTAGATAGCACAGGGAACTATATTCAATATCCTGTGATAAACCATAATGGAAAAGAATATGAAAAAGAATGTATGTATATAAATAACTGAATCATTTTGCTGTACAGTAGAAATTAACACAACATTGTAAATCAACTATACTTCAGTAAGTTTTAAAAAATTGAAAACAAAAGTTTCGCATCAGATAACCCTCATTGTTGTTTAAAAAGCTACAAAAGTATAGAAGTAGAAATTTTGAATACTACAGAAAGATATAAGACAAAACATGATAGCCACTCCCTTCTTCCCATGTCTTTCTCCCCATAGATAATTACTATTCTGGGAAAGATAATTTTCTTGCTCAGTCTGTATCTCCCTTTCAGTTTTAATTGGAAAATAGAGCACATAGTTTATAAAATGGGGATATGCCCCTCTATTTTTGTCATAGTTTTTAATGTGACTTTTAGATGATTTTAGAAAGTCCTTTGTTTTGACTATGAAATGCAAGTCATTTTTTTTTTTTTTGCTGCTTGTGACATGTCCCCAAATCATCATTTGATCCTCAATAGCAGAATCATTTAATATTTGTAACAAGACTGTTTATGTGAGTTGCAATAGCTCTTAAATATTTCTTCTGGGAATTCCCTGGCCATCCAGTGGTTAGGACTTGGTGATTTCACTGCCAAGGGCCCGGGTTTGATTCCTGGGCAGGGAACTAAGATCCCACAAGCTTCGCGTCATAGCCATAAATACATACATACATACATACATACATACATACATACATTTCTTCCCAAGCTATTACTTTTATTTTGAATTAATTTGGAATAATCCATTACTGAAAACAAATCATCCTGTGTTTGGTTTGGTTGCAATAATTTGACGGAAAGAATCCTCAGTATTACTTACGACTTCCATAAATAGTCAATACTATTCCTTCTGAAGCTGAATAGGGTGGCCTACAGGCCCTAGCAGGTCTGGTCCCAGGTACCTTTCTGATCCCTTCTCCTACCATTCTACTCTTCCTTCTTTTCTTTGCCAGCCACACTGATCTCCTTGCTTTCCTCAAGGAATGCCAGATATGCCCAGCTTCAGAGCATTTGCTCTCATTTTCCCTGAGTTTGGAGTGTTTTTCCCTCAGCTGTAGGAATGCCTGGGCCTCTCACCTCCTTCAGGTCTTCACTCAGATGTTAACTCCCCGCGTACTTTGTTTAAAGTCGTAATCCTCTCACTACAACGCTTATCCTCATCACTGCATCGCTTTTCTCCTTATCATTTCCCTGGCACACTATTTTCAGGGGCATTTGTGGTACAAGTGAAGAAGTCTCTGGTCCCTAGCCCCAGTGCTTACTCTTAGGGTGACACAATGGGGGCCAGATCAAATGTCCTACATAAGAAGCTGGACACACCATAGGTGAGAGATCAGGAAAAACATAATACTTCTCTGCTTAGAAAGGGGAAGGAAGAAACTGTCCTCCTCCTTGGAAAAGTCATGAGGCCAAATTATAACTTCAAACTTGGGTGTGTAAATAAAATCTCTTTGTGTCTCTGCTTTTCCAGCCTAAGAATATCTCCGAGTTCCTGGGCTTCATTCCTCCTTGAAATCTAAATACTTAGGGAGGTAGCTTTCAGTCTTCCTGTGACCCTGGGGCACCTCTAATAAGCTGTATCAGAACAATTAACTAGACAGACTGCTACGGATCTAATTCTCATGGCCTATGAAAAATCTCCGGAGGCTAACTTTCTTCACAGGAAGATTGGAGAAATCCGGGGAAGTTTTATATCACTGCAGAGCTGCTGGTGAATGCTGGCTTTCAATGACTCTCTCAGAGGTTGTTGCTGTGTTTCATTGCTGATAGTCACACATGCAAGTTCTACCCAGGGTATCTGGAAAAGTGTAAATAATAATTTGTTTCCTGATCTTGTTAAAATTACTGTTCAGAATTTTATAGCATACATGTAGAACCATGTCTTCTCTACAACTCTGTGAATAGTAATAACAATATTCCTAGATTGTAGTCTCTCTAAATGTTGGTTGCAACTCTGCCTTCCCCATTGTGTCATCAGTGGGGAACATAGGCAGCGGGTCTCTGGATTGAGCGGGAGCTGTCTTATTTACACTAGAAATGCTTGTCCTCTTTCTGGTGTAGCTTGAGACTGACTGGGGACACTGTCGCACAGTGTTACTGCATAGATGACAGGCAAGAGAGGACATAGATCAGAAGGTTGGTTGCATTGTGAGGCAAACGTCTGAAACGCTTCATAGAAGATGAGTGCAGCCGCACCTGGAGGACTGCCTGATATGTAGCATGAAGCCTGCAGAGAAGATGGGACAGCTGCCCTGGATTCCAGCAGTGCAGGGCACTCAGGGTAAAGGAAATCTACTGCCACTTTCCTTGGGTTCTGTAAACCAAAGAGGGAACCTGAAGTCAGTAACAGTTGAAATATGGAAGGGTGAGGGATAACCCGTGGCCCACACAGATGGCTCATGCCCAAAGGTCATGGTGGACCTTCGGTAGCTCAGAGCCCTGGACTTGTCCAGTGTGTGCTATGAGCGAGACTCACTCGGTATGGACACATTAGCATCTTTCTGGCGGCCCAGTCTTGTGTGATACCAGCAAATAAATTCCATGCTGGCTAGTGAGAGCGGTCCTATCAGCAGGTCACTTCCTGAAATTGGGCCAAGGGACCCCTGGATGCCTCCATGATCAATCTCATACATTGTCATAGTGGTGCTGGTGGTAGAGTTGTACAACACCCTGAAGGAGAAAAAGGGGGACCAGTGACCACAAATGTCCTGGTCTGCATCACCACCCTGATGTTACTGCTGACCCTGGCTCATCCCAGGCACTGGAGAGAGTTCTTTAGGTTGAGGAAGTTTCCTTTTATTCCAAGTTTGTTGATTATTTTTATCATGGAGGGATGTTGAATTTTGTCAGATGCTTTTTCCGTGTCTATTGAAATGACCACATGGTTTTTATCCTTTATTCTATTGGTATGGTATATTAATTGATTTCGGTATGTTAAACCAACGTTGGGTAAATTCCACTGGTTCATGGTTATATAATCCTTTTTATATGTTGCTGGGTTTAGTTTGCTAGTATCCAGTTGAAGATTTTTGTGTCTATATTCATAAGAGATATTAGTCTGTAATTTTCTTCTCTTGTAGTGCCTTTGGTGTTGGTATTGGCATTTGTATCAGGGTAATACTGGCATCATGGAATGAGGGAAGTGTTCCCTCTTCTGTTGTTTGGAAGAGTTTGCAAAGAATTTTTCTTTAAATATTTGGTAGAATTTATCAGTGAAATCATCTGGAGCTGAGCTTATTTGGGGGGGAAGTATTATTACTGATTCAATCTTTTAACACATTATAGATCTTATAAATTTAAAAAAAATTCTTGAGTCATTTTTTGGTGGTCTGTACCTTTCTAAGAATTTAGACTAAACGTAACCTTTAATCAGAGGGAGGACTGTACAGAGGGAGGCCTGTAATTTGTTCTCCTTTTCCCAGTGTCTTAAGGTGGAATGCAAGTATACTGATTTGTGATCTTTCTTCCTTTTTCATTTTGTGAGTTAACTTTTATTCATCTCAAATTACTTTCTAGTTTATCTTGTGATTTCTACTTTGACCTATTGGGTGTTTAGGAGTATGTTGTTTAACTTCCATGTAGTTGCCAATTCTCCAAAATTCTTTAGCAATTGATTTCTAAATTCATTCCATGCTGATCAGAGAACATGTTTTCAATACTTTTGTATGTTTTCAATACTTTTGTATGTTTTCAATACTTTTTAAATTTATTGAAGCTTGTTTTATGGCCTAACATGAGGTCTCTCCTAGAGAATATTCAGCATGCACTTGAAAAGAATGATATTCTGTTGTTGCTGGGTGGAGGGTTTTATAGATGTCTGTTAGGTCTAGTGGTTTATAGTGTTGTTCAAGTCATCTATTTCTTTATTCATCTTCTGCTTCGTTATTCTATCTGTTATTAAAGTCTCCAGCTATAGATTGTGTACCTCTTTAATTCTGTCAGCTTTTGCTTCATATATTTTGGCTCTCTGTGTTTGTATGTATATATATATATATATGTATTTCCAATTGCTCCATCTTCCTAATTATTTGACCCCTTTATCATTATAAAATGTCTTTCTTTATCTGTAGTAACTTTTTTTAATTTTAAAGTCTATGTTGTCAAGTATTGGTATATATCTTCCAGTTTGATTTGATTGTTGGTTGAATCTTCTTCCATCCTTTCACTTTCAGCCCATTTGTATCTTTGACTTACAAGTGTTTTCCTTATAGACAGCATATAGCTGTATCTCGCTCTTTTATCCAGCCTGATGATCTCAGCCTTTTGATTGGATTGTCTAATATGTTCATACTGAATGTTATCATTGACATAGTTGAATTTACATCTATTTTACCTTTTGTTTTCTATATGTCTTATGTCTTTTTGGTTCCACTGTTTCTACTTCACTGTTTTCTTTTGTGTTAAGTGAATATTTTCTAGTGTAACACTTTAATTCCTTTAATTATATTTCAAAATTTATTGAGTTATTTTCTTAGCGGTTGTTCTAGGGCTTATGATATGCATCCTAACTTATCAGAATCTACTTCAAACTTATACCAAGTTAATTCCAGTGAGATACAGAAATTTTACCTCTTTATAGCTCCATTCCCTCTTCCTTTTTTGTGCCATTATTACTGCATATATTACATTTATATATGCTACAGATCCAACAATACCTTCTTATAATTGTTACTTTATTAATTATATGCCTTTTAAAGAAGTTGAGAGAGGAAAGGACAGCAAAAATATATTTATAGTTTGTTACGTTACCTTTTTTTTTTTTTCCCCTACCATTTCTTGTTCTCTTCATTTGTTCCTATGGATTCAAGTTACCATTTGGTTACATTTCCTGTCAACGTAGCTTTGTTCCCACACATTCTTTGTGTTGTTATTGTCAAATATATTTCTAGATGTTATTGTTCCATGACATAATTATATACATATTGTTTTACACAATTGCTTTTGAAATCAGCTAATGGAAGAAAGGAAAAGAAATATACAATTATACTGTGTTTTATAATTACATCATTACCTTATTGGTGTTCTTTGTTTTTTATATGTGGATATGAATTTGTCTCTGGTTCCACTTGCTTTCAGCCTGAACAATTTCTTTAGTACTTCTTGTAGAGTGAGTCCACTAGCAACAAGTTCTCTCAGTTTTTGTTTTCATGGGAATGACTTTATTTTGCCTTCATTTTTGAATGTTAGTTTTGCTAGATATAAGATACTTGGTGGATAGTTTTATTTTTTAGTTTTTCCTTTCAGCCCTTGGAATATGATATCCATCTGCTTTTCGGCTTCCATTGTTTCACAGGTAAAGTTAGCTTTTCGCTTATTAGGGCTCCCTTGTGTGTGATGAGTCTGTTTCCCCTACTGCTTTCAGGATTCCTCTTTCTCTTTGCTTTTCAACGTTACCACTGTGATCTGTCTGGATGTGGATCTCTTGTATATGGTTATTGAGCTTCTTGGACGTGTAGGTTCATGTTTTTCATCAAACTTGGTAATTTTTCAGCCATCATTTCTTCAAAATATTTTTTAGCTCTTGTCACTTTCTCCTCTCCTCTGATACTCTCATTACACAAATGTTGGTAAATTTGATACTGCCCTCTCATTCTGTGAGTCTGTTAATTTTTTTCATTCTCTTTTCCTCTCTTCTTGAGATGGTTCTTCAAGTTTGTCAGTTCTTTCCTCTGCCAGCTCAAATCTACTACTGGGCAACTCTGATAAATTTTTCAGTTTGGTTATATACTTTTCATATAATATGTATGTTTGTATATTTATTTATTTATACACATATATAAATATATATAATTTAAATATATATATAATTTCTGTCTCTTTATTGATGTTCTCTATTTAATCAGATATTGTCATCATACCTTTGTTTACTTATTGAAGCATGGTTCCCTTTGTTCTTTGAACATATTAATAGTAGCTTCTTGAAGTCTTTGTTTGCTAAGCTGAACATCTGGACCCTGTCAAAGGCAGATTCTGTTGCCTGCTTTTTTTCCTGCTCATAGATCACACTTCTCTGTTTCTTAGAATGTCTTTTAATTTTTGTTGTAAACTGGACTTTTTAGATAATATATCATAACATTTCTGGAAACTGATCCCTCCATTCTGAGGCTTTTTGTTGTTGTTTGCTTGTTTAATATTTTAGTGATTTGGCTAGATTATTTTAGTGAAGTCTTGTTCAGCCTGACCCTCTTTGAGAGATACTGTAGCCCTGGACTGAGAGTTGGGTAGAGGAATCCCCATCTTCTTGGCCACATTCATGCAAAGTGGAGTTTCCATTCTACTTGTTGGAGGGACGGAGAAAGGGGTTATGGTTCAAATGTTACACACTCTGGTCATTCTTACCAACATTCAATAGATTTTATTAAGTGAATGTTTCTTCATTTGCTATATGCCTGTAGGATAATTTAGAGACACTTTAATGGTATTTTAAAAAGTAATTTTCAGCAGTTATGGTTGTTTTGTAGTGAAAAGGTTCTGCAGAGCTGCTCACATCACCATTATGGATGTTGTCTCCTCACATGATATTCAACCAGTAATAGAAGTTAAAATTCATTGAACAGTTAATATTGCTAGAGAGAAGTCCAGGAATTTTACATGTTGTAACTCATGGAATTTTTGCCTCAAGCTTATGAAGTAGTTATTACTATGGTCCCCATTTTATAGATAAAGAATCTGAGGGGCACAGAGTTTGAGTATCTTACACAAGCTGTTGAGTAGAGAGCAAGATTTGAATCCAAGCAAGCAGTCTGGCTCCTAAGCCCGAGCTCTCAACCCTTATGCTATATATTACCGTTGCTCAAATAATTCAAAGCCTCAAATTTGCTGACACCCTGCACACAATCACACCAGACCCCCTTCATATTATAACCAAATACTTGCTCCCACAGAATGAAAGTCCTTCAAATGACTTGTATGGCTCCTGACCCACTCAGAAATTAGAATTTTAAAATATGTACAAAATAGTCTTACTTCCTTCATTTCCTCTTATTCTTCTCAGCCCACCCAAAGGGTCACATGTGTGGTTTGGTTCCTTCTTTAGCATCTACACTGGGTCACCTTCCTCTTGAATTGGTGGAACTTCTTAATCACTTCCAATGGTGATTAAGTCTAATTTTAAATCTTTCATGTATCTTATATCTAAAATTCTGCAGGGTAAACAGGTTACCATACAACTCAGAACCACAGTTTTCTTTGTAGCTTACTTCTTAACCTCTGCTTCCTTCAGAAAATAGCATTTTCAGAGCTGAAGTGATGCTCCCAAAGTCTAAAAACATTTTAATAAAAATGCGTGTTCAATGTTTGGAACTGAATTGTGTCCACTCCCCCAGAATTCATCCCCTATGGGACTAATCCCCAATATGACTATATTTGGAGATAAGGATTTTAGAAAGGTAATTAAGGTTAATTGGGGTCATAAGGATTGGGCCCAAATCTGATAGCACTGATGTCTTTATAAGAAAAGGAAGAGACGTCAGAGATTGCTTTCTCTCTCTCCACACATGCACAGAGACCATGTGAGGACCCAGAGAGAAGATGGCCATTTACATGTCAGGAAAACTGGCCTCATCAGAAACCAGCCCTGATGGCATCTTGATCTTGGACTTCTAGCCCCCAGAAATCTGAGAAAATAAATTTTTGTTGTTTAAGCCCCCAGTCTGTAGTATTTTGTTATGGCTACTCTGGCAATCTAATACATTAACCATACCCATATTATTTGGAAGGCAGCTATGCTCACCACTGTATCACCACCGCCAGCTACTCTTATTATTTGAAGGAAATTGGGAAACGGAAAGGGAGCTGAGAGAAAAAAAAAAAAAAAGACAGAGCTTTGTTGTTTTAGCTTCATTAGGCTATCATTCAATCTTTGCCATCTCTTTGGAGTCTACCATCTGTAAACTTAAATGTTATTTGAACAAACCTCCCATTAATGATGTACCTACATAGGGCAGGAGTTTGAAAGTCCACTCTCATACAAATGGCCTTCTCTTAAAGCAGCATCCAAACACTACTACCTCGTGGAAAAATTCAGGTATTTATTGTGGTGTTTACTCCAATCTCTAGGTTTCCCTGAGGTTAATTTTCTCTTTAGGGCTTAAATGTGTAGGCTCTATTTAGGGCATAGCCTGCACACTGGTGGGAAGAAGCGGGGAAAAAAGCCAAGCTTTTGGACTTTATTTTGCCTTGAAATTGCCAATTCATGTTCTTTTCTTATTATTTTTCTAATTCCAGATGAATCCTAAGGCTTCTTATCCTTGTGTCTGTTGACATCCTAGGCCTGAACCCTCAGATGTCATAGGAAATGCAATGACTTATGCCATGGACTCTTCCCAGAACCTTTGCTTTTCCCAGCTTCTTAATCTCCCAGGTCCTAATAACTTCTCTCATCATGATGTCAGCTTACATCTCACTGGGGCTACCTGTTTTGCCATGAAATGGCCTGAGTGACCCTCTGAACTTGGACTTGGATCTCAGCTCTAGATGTAACCAAAATATGAAGGGAAGACACTTTGGTCTGGGGCAAGGAAACTTTCACCCTCCAACAACCAGCACCACCACCAGCCTAAAATCTGCCTGTGACCTTTGAGGGGGACTGCTTTCCCCAATCAAAACCAGATCTGCTCACTCCATGCAGTTTATAGCCCATCAAGGCCATGACACACTAGCATCTTGAAGTGCAAAACTCTGACTGTCCAACTCTATCTTTGCTAAGACTAGTGAGGTAAAGTAATTTTTGGCATAGTAATTCATATTTTTTCTTATATTTCCTTATTCCCATCCTCTGCCTTCAAACAGCTGTCAGACTCTAAGCTTCTTTGGCCAATGGGAGGTTTGTGGCATGGTAGAAAACAGTTTACATGCAAAAATGCAAGACATATCATACCTTGGCTTTTTTTTTTTTAGTCTAATCCCTCTGAGGAGATTGTGGTAGGTCTTCTCTGAAGGCGAGCAAGAGAACCTTGGAGGAATAAGAATCTCCTTCAGGAAAAGAGTTATTCTCTGAGATGGGGAGATGGTGAAACCTCTGGGCTTCTTGAATGGCAGACATACATGCCTTGCTCCTTTTTGGGACCCGCATGTAGGTGGTAGAGAGAGGAATGGCTGTGTGATTTCCCAAAGAGTCATTTGCTCTACACAGGAATGAGAGCAGTAGACTTGCAGAATTTGGGAGACAGTGGTACAATGGAAATTTCCCTGGTAACTTGCATAGATGCTTTACAACTGGAAGGGTCTCCAGAATGCCTTGCTAATGATAAAACCATGAGGGCCATTACACTAAAATAACTGAGGTTAAATTTCAAACCAGCCTGGCCAGGTGAGGATTGACAGATGAAATCAGGTTGGGTTATTGTTAATAAACATATTGGACTCTTTCTTATTGAGATTATAAGCTGAGATTTCTGTGTACTCCCCAGAACTTCACCCATACATGCAGCTGTCCCTACAGCTTGGCATTCCTAAGCAATCCAGATTCAGACTTAGCAAGGAATCTCAAGCCTCATCATTATGAGACCTTGACTTATTCTGCAAGAAACACTGTCGAATTCCTTGCAGTTGCAGGTATCACCACTAGAGGCCTCCCTAAAGAGGAAGCTTCACTGTTGGTGGGGACTTCATCTTCTAAAGCCCTGATCACTGAACATGTACTCGCTTTGGTCAGATGAGGTAGAATAGTGGTGTTGATTAATATTTGGGAAGAGTAAAAGAGAAAGAAGAAAAAAAAAAAGTGAGGGGAGGATGAAGAAAATGAGAGAATGTGAATATGAACCTACATGTAAACTTTGAGTTTTAAACCCAGCACATCACAGACTGTTTACCCCCATGCTACCCAAACCCTCTAGAGTATTGCCTGGGCTCCTGGTGCATCTTTGGGACGAGATGGAGGAATTCTGAACACCCTCTGGGGTAATAATGCCAAAAGTATTTGACTCTCTCCTTTAGTGGATTGTAAGCAAATGCGACCCAAAACCAGGCATGGAGTTTTATTCAGAGACATACTTGCAGTACCTACCACATTTCTAGACATGCAGTAGGTACCAGAAATTTTTGTTGAGTGAATGAAGGAGCCATATCTTCACTGTTGTCACAACAGGGGAACAAGATTAAGGAGCTGAATAATTTAAATGAGAGGTGGTAAGAAATAACCCACCGTAGTTTTCTAAGGCACCAGGGAAACTGCTTCAGTCTTATGCCTTTTCTCCACATTTTCTTGTAGACTTTGGTGGAGAGTGTGGATCTCTTGGGTTAAAGTCCTGGTCTTGCCACTTATGAACTTTGCGACTCTGTGCTCTCTGGACCTGAGTTTCTTCTGTAATAAAGTAATTGCATTGTTGTAAAAACCAGATAAAATAGCACCTGTGGAAATATGTTATAAAGTAAAAAATATCCTATGGTGTTAAGGTGACATTACCACAAATATCTGTGCTTCTTTCCTTACTGTTGAACTAAAAGACCTGATAAAGCAAATAATTTTTAGGAGCATCTAAATATCTGTTTGTATGGTACTTACACACACACACACACAAACACACACACCAACACAAACACACATCCCATCCCTCATTCCTCCCCCACACCACACATACATCACAGCTCTGGAAACATTACATTTCTTTCCATATGGCTGGCAACATCTGGTGATTAACAGTTAAATAAAATTAATGAGACCTTCCATTTTTATTAGTCACGTAGTCATCCATGGGCAGCAATAGCATTTTCCAAAAGATCTGTTTTCTAATTCCCTTAAGTTCCAAGTTTCCCTGGCTGACCTGGCTTTGAACTGTGCTCCCTTGTAAATAAAGGGAAGGTATTTGGCTTCTTCTAAAGAGCTAATCTTTCCCTATGCATCTCATTGCAAGACTTCCACTCATCCCCACTGTGCTCGCTATAAATCAGCGGCCCTGCTGCTTTGATGTTTGCTTCTTTTTATTTCTTTATTGTCTATAATACCAAATATTCTACTTGTGTGTGTGTGTGTATGACGTGTGACAATCTTGTTCTATAGTGAATGCTAAGGACTTTCTTAGCCATGGGCATTTTATTGTGACAGCCTCATGTTTAAATTGAAGCATAATCTATACTCCACCATGCCCTGCCAACATCCATTGATACCAATATGGAAGTAGTGTGGAATTGGACATTTTCTTTTGACATGTTGCTTAGTAAGTTGTAAGCATTAGCCTATCAGATCTGACAGTGCCACATAAATGACAACATAAACGACCATTTGCAATATCAGGTGGCTTATGGTTCAGCATGAATATTTATTATGATTTAATATGAATACTTAATATCCAGTATAAAAGGTTGCATATGTCACTACCAGTAGAATTAAAGGTGCTTTGGTGATGTTAACATGTAAAAGCCATAGACTTTAACAGCTTCACTAGGATCTTCATACTCTAAGTGATTGATTTTAAAGCGCTGTAGGTTTCAAGAGGTGACTAGCAAACTCATTTCAGTTGCATGAAAACTACAAAGAAAATGAATCCTTAGGCACCATCTGGTGGTTTATCAAAACAGATAAGAAGAGTCTCATGCTTACCGTTTCAAATGAAATGAATGCAAAGTAAAACATTTCTCTTAATACAGTAGGTAAAAATACGCTAATTGTTTTTCTTACTTTTAAAATTCTTCCTTCTGCATCAGACCACGAGTATTATTTAGTACTTACTAGCATCCACGAAGATATCTTAAAATTCCCTAACTCATCTACCCCATTTGAGCAACTTGGCCATGGTTATGCCAGCTGGGTGATGGCACCCTGAAGTCCAACTTTCTGGCTTCCTTTCATATGCCATTCTGCGCTTCCATTGTATTGAAAGCAGAAATAAATGTGGCGATGTTACAGGTCTCTGAGATCTTGGAATCTGACCAATTTTGAAGTGATTTGTATGTGTCATGGGTGGCTCAACATAATAAGAAAATAACAACTGCAATGTGTGTAATACTTTATAAAGGACTTTTCACATTCCATATATTCCTAAATTCTTATAACCATTCTGTGAAGCAGCTATCAGTGCTCTCATTTCCTTGGTGAAGAAATTTAAGCTCAGAGCAGTTTGATGAATTGTTTGCAGTCAGAGAGCAAGTAAACAGCAGGGTTGTGATTCAATCATAGGACCGTTGGTTACATAGTTGATATTCTTTCCACTGCCCCATTTTTGCCCTGCAATCTGGGGTCATTAAAATAACGTAGTGTTTATAATTACCTTGGGAGACTATATGTCCTGGTATGTTGAAAAGAATCCCTGTGTCCATGTAAAAAATGTGAAAAATAACCTGAGCCTTTTGCCTTATGTTATGAATTCTTGAGTTAGGCCTGCTGACCAGGAGTTGCAGTAAGTGAAAGCGTCTAGGGAAGGATGAGAGTTTATCCTGGCTTGGAGGAGAGTGTGCACCTTGAATGAAATGGCAGAAAAGAGCTAAAGAAATTGCGAGAAGATGATGCTCTATAATTGTCCAAATTTGCTTTCTTAAACGGTGAAGACTGAATATACTAGTTAAAAGAGCTATACAAACTACAAATGGCAACTGGGCCTTTTAGCAATAACACTGTTGGAGAAAGAAAGACCTAGAGGGAGAGGGTGAGTATTAAGATTATCATCCTGTGGCAGGGATGGAGGTAGAAAAATAAATGCTCAGACCTTGAAAGAGAAAACAATAATTCTGCATCTACATTATTGTCCACTGAGGTTTGAATGCCAGAAGTTCTGAGCCAAGAAAGAGATGGCTTGGGAGATGGAGTATTAGTAATCTACTGCTGATTACCACAAACTTTCAAGGTTTAAAATAACAATGTTTATTATTTCAACGTTTCTGTGGGTCAAGAATTCTGGTGCAGCTTAGCTGGATGGCTCTGGTTCAGGGTCTCTAATGAGGCTGCAAGTCATCTCAGTGCTTGACTGGGGAGAGCGGATCTTCCAAGATGGCTCACTCACATGGCTGTTGGCTGGAGGCCTCAGTTCCTTGCCATATGGGCCTTTCAGAGGCCTGCTTCAGTGTTTTCATGACACGCAGTTGGCTTCCCCCAGAATGAGTAATCTAAGAGAGGGCCAGGCAAAAGCTACAATGCCTTTTGTGACCTAATCTGGGAAATCAGTCACTGTCGCTCCCACCACATTCTACTTGTTAGAAGTTAGTCACTAAGTCTGGCCCACACTCAAGGGGAGAAGAATTTGGCTCTACCTTTTCAGAGGAGGACTGAAAAAGGATTTGTGGGCATATTTGAAAATTATTACAGATGGGTTAGATTGTGTGCGTGTGTGTGTGTGTGTGTGTGTGTGTGTATGTGAGAGAGAGAAAGAGAGAGAGAGAGAGAGAGATTTGATGCTTAGAATTAGAAAAGGGACTTGAGGCAGTACCATGTCCCAAACCCTCATTTGATAGAAAAGACAACTGAGAGTGAGTTTCAACAATTTCACCAAAACTCATGACTGTTACTGGCAGAGATGGGGCGAGATTCCTGTTCGTCTGGATCCCAGACTCCCATTTTTTCCACTTCCAAATATATGGGCTTAAAAAATATTTTAATCTAGTTTTCCTATGCATTTGGAATAGCATAAAAATTTGCTAAATTAGTTTTAAGAAGGCCTAGGAAACTTAATGACAAGTCTCCACGGTCAGACAGCAAGGCTAAAGCAGCCAGAACTAGGAGTAACAATACATCCCTTCTTCCCTGTTCCACCACCAGAAGAGGTGTCCAGCGAGGCTGACCATGCAATACATGGTGCCAGGATAACAACCAGAAGTCTTACGTCCTCTGTTGAAGCATTTGCTGACTTCATTTCCCCAACAAGTAAAACCGATGGCCCCTTCCTCTGTGTTTTCACCATACATTCTTCTGTTTCAGGAACCCTAGAACTTCGTATCACCTTTCTTTTTACATGTCTACTTCTTCTGCCTTCTAGAACCTGGGCTGTGTCCACTCATTCTGTATTCCCAGTACCTCGCACAATGATTGGTTCGTAATAGGCACAATGATAACATATAATGACAATGATAGCATTGTTTTATGAAATTACTGAGTGCATTTGTCATTTAAAAATAGTTGACATTAATCTAGCTCTTAAAAAGAGGCAAGTTTTGTCTGTTTTAGGACTATCTACTGTGTGATCACAGGTTACACAACTTCCTAGCCAGACAGCACATTTAAAAATTGTATGTATGTATGTACATATTTAGATATAATTGAAGTGTAATGTGTAAGCTTAAGGTATACAATATACTGATTTGATACATTTACATTGCAATATGGTTGCCACTGTAGCATTATATAACACTCTGTCGTCTCACGTATTATCATTTCTTCTAGTGATGGAAAAAATTGAGATCTAGTCTCTTGGCAAGTTTAATGTTTATAGTACAGTTTTGCTATCAGTTGATATATAAAAGTTTGGGACAAGTTCTCATATGGAAATCAAGTAATATATTTTTTCTTACTTGGCTTCTCTGTTTGTGGCACCTGTGGCCCAGTTGAAAGTGACATAGAGAGCAGGCACCTGACAATGTCTCGTAGTGAAGTTCTCTTGTGTAATTAATTGTGAGACACAAAGCTTGTGCTACAGAAGAATATGGCACTACTCTTGACCACCACTAGGTGTCCTCTGTCAGTTATTCTAGTCTGTTTCCAATACATTTTCACTTGATTTCCATCCTTTTTTAATTTCTGTAAGATTTCACAAGCCAGATATATTTTAATGATTTTTAAAATAATCACCCTTAGAAAAGGCTGATAAAGGCACAATTAAACTTGGGGACCTGTCTGAATTAACTGAGAAGGTATATTAAAATCATGAGAGATGTTCAGATTCTGAAAAGAAGTTTTGTGAATTATTAAAACTTTTTTTTTAGTGACATATTGTTCCCAGCAATTTCCCCAAATGGCTTTTCCTTTCTCCCCCTTATGGCCAGTCTATTTCCTCCCCATATTTATATATTTATTTATCCACAGAGATGAAGAAAAAGGGCCATCTCCATTTAAACTGAACTGTGTGTATTTCATGTTCTTGGCTTTGAAAATTGTCTTTCATGCTATAATAGCTTTTCCAGAAATACAAATAATTGGATACTGCTGTAAGTTAAAAGTACATCTAAGTATTTTATAAGAGCAAAGGATGATAAATTGTAGTAAGAGCTGGCTGCTCATGGGCAAGTAATGTTCACTAAGCACCTCAAAGTTACGTTTTCCGCATTTCTCTAAAGGCAATTTTACTTTATGGATTTGGAATAGGATACCCCACTTTTTTTTTTTAACATCTTTATTGGAGTATAATTGCTTTACAGTGTTGTGTAGTTTCTGCTGTCTAACAAAGTGAATCAGCTATATGCATACGTATATCCCCATATCACCTCCCTCTTATGTCTCCTTCCCACCCTCCTTATCCCACCCCTCTAGGTGGTCACAGAGCACCGAGCTGATCTCCCTTTGCCATGCAGCTACTTCCCACTAGCTATCTATTTTACATTTGGTAGTGTATATATGTCCATGCCACTCTCTCACTTCGTCCCAGCTTACCCTTCCCCCTCCCCGTGCCCTCAAGTTCACTCTCTACATCTGTGTCTTTATTCCTGTCCTGCCCCTAGGTTCATCAGAACCATTTTTTTTTCTAGATGCCATATATATGTGTTAGCATATGGTATTTGTTTGTCTCTTTCTGACTTACTTCTCTCTGTATGACAGACTCTAGGTCCATCCACTACACTACAAATAACTCAATTTCATTTATTTTTATGGCTAATATTCCATTGTATATATGTGCCACATCTTCTTTATCCATTCATCTGTCAGTGGACACTTAGGTTGCTTCCATGTCCTGGCTATTGTAAATAGTGCTGCAATGAACATTGTGTGACACTTTTTGAATTATGGTTTTCTCAGGGTATATGCCCAGTATATATGCCTGGGATTGTAGGGTCATATGGTAGTTCTATTTTTAGTTTTTTAAGGGACCTCCACTGTTCTCCATAATGGCTGTATCAATTTACATTCCTACTAACAGTGCAAGAGGGTTCCCTTTTCTCCACACCCTGTCCAGCATTTATTGTTTGTAGATTTTTTGATGGCCATTCGACTGGTGTGAGGTGATACCTCATTGTAGTTTTGATTTGCATTTCTCTAATGATTAGTGATGTTGAGCATCCTTTCATATGTTTGTTGGCACTCTGTATATCTTCTTTGGAGAAATGTCTATTTAGGTCTTCTGCCCATTTTTGGATTGGGTTGTTTGTTTGTTTGATATTGAGCTGCATGAGCTGCTTGTATATTTTGGACGTTAATCCTTTGTCAGTTGCTTCATTTGCAAATATTTCTCCCATTCTGAGGGTTGTCTTTTGGTCTTGTTTATGGTTTCCTTTGCTGTGCAAAAGCTTTTAAGTTTTATTAGGTCCCATTTGTTTATTTTTGTTTTTATTTCCATTTCACTAGGAGGTGGATCAAAAAGGATCTTGCTGTGATTTATGTATAGAGTGTTCTGCCTGTGTTTTCCTCTAAGAGTTTCATGGTGTCTGGCCTTACATTTAGGTTTTTAATCCATTTTGAGTTTATTTTTGTATATGGTGTTAGGGGGTGTTCTAATTTCATTCTTTTACATGTAGCTGTCCAGTTTTCCCAGCACCACTTATTGAAGAGGCTGTCTTTTCTCCATTGTATATTCTTGCCTCCTTTATCAAAGGTAAGGTGACCGTATGTGCGTGGGTTTATCTCTGGGGTTTGTATCCTGTTCCATGGATCTATATTTCTTTTTTTGTGCCACTACCATACTGTCTTGATTACTGTAGCGTTGTAGTGTAGTCGGAAGTCAGGGAGCCTGATTCCTCCAGCTCAGTGTTTCTTTCTCAAGATTGTTTCTATTTGGGGTCTTTTGTGTTTCCATACAAATTGTGAGTTTTTTTGTTCTAGTTCTTTGGAAAATGCGATTGGTAGTTTGATAGGGATTGCCTGAATCTGTAGATTTCTTTGGTTGGTTTAGTCATTTTCACAATGTTCATTCTTCCAATCCAGGAACATAGTATATCTCTCCATCTGTTTGTATCATCTTTAATTTCTTTCATCAGTGTCTTATAGTTTTCTGCACGCACATCTTTTGTCTCCTTAGGTGGGTTCATTCCTAGGTATTTTATTGTTTTTGTTGCAATGGTAAATGGGAGTGTTTCCTTAATTTCTCTTTCAGATTTTTCATCTTTAGTGTAGGGGAATGCAAAAGATATATGTGCATTAATTTTGTATCCTGCTACTTTACCAAATTCATTGATTAGCTCTAGTAGTTTTCTGGTAGCATCTTTAGAATTCTCTCTATATAGTATCATGTCATCTGCAAACAGTGACAGTTTTACTTCTTTTCTGATTTCAATTCCTTTTATTTCTTTTTCTTCTCTGATTGCTGTGGCTAAAACTTCCAAAACTATGTTGAATAGTATTGGTGAGAGTGGGTAACCTTGTTTTGTCCCTGATCTTAGAGGAACTGGTTTCAGTTTTTCATCACTGAGAACAATGTTGGCTGTGGCTTTGTCACATATGGCCTTTATTGTGTTGAGGTAAGTTCCCTCTATGCCTACTTACTGAAGGGTTTTTACCATAAATGGGTGTTGAATTTTGTCAAAAGCTTTCTCTGCATCTT
This sequence comes from Eschrichtius robustus, assembly GCF_028021215.1. Lineage (NCBI taxonomy): Eukaryota > Metazoa > Chordata > Mammalia > Artiodactyla > Eschrichtiidae > Eschrichtius > Eschrichtius robustus. The sequence goes on from NC_090827.1 coordinate 10,629,709, forward strand.
TTGAGATGATCATATGGTTTTTCTCCTTCAATTTGTTAATATGGTTTATCACATTATTGGATTTGCATATATTGAAGAATCCTTGCATTCCTGGGATAAACCCCACTTGATCATGGTGTGTGATCCTTTTAATGTGCTATTGGATTCTGTTTCTTAGTACTTTGTTGAGGATTTTTGCATCTATGCTCATCAGTGATATTTGCCTGTAGCTTTCTTTTTTTGTGATATCTTTGTCTGGTTTTGGTATCAGGGTGATGGTGGCCTCATAGAATAAGTTTGGGAATGTTCCTCGCTCTGCTATATTTTGGAAGAGTTTGAGAAGCATAGGTGTTAGCTCTTCTCTAAATGTTTGATAGAATTTGCCTGGGAAGCCATCTGGTCCTGGGCTTTTGTTTGTTGGAAGATTTTTAATCACAGTTTCGATTTCAGTGCTTGTGATTGGTCTGTTTATATTTTCTATTTCTTCCTGGTTCAGTCTCAGAAGGTTGTGCTTTTCTAAGAATTTGTCCATTTTTTCCAGGTTGGCATTTTATTGGCATATAGTTGCTTGCATTAATCTCTCATGATCCTTTGTATTTCTGCAGTGACAGTTGTTACTTCTCCTTTTTCATTTCTACTTCTATTGTTTTGAGTCTTCTCCCTTTTTTTCTTGATGAGTCTGGCTAATGGTTTATCAATTTGGTTTATCTTCTCAAAGAACCAGTTTTAGTTTTATTGAACTTTGCTATCATTTCCTTCATTCCTTTTTCATTTATTTCTGAACTGATGTTTATGATTTCTTTCCTTCTGCTAACTTTGGGGTTTTTTTTTTGTTCTTTCTCTAATTGCTTTAGGTGTAAGGTTAGGTTGTTTATTTGAGATGTTTCTTGTTTCTTGAGGTAGGATTGTATTGCTATAAACTTCCCTCTTAGAACTGCTCTTGCTGCATCCCATAGGTTTTGGGTCATCATGTTTTCATGTCACTTGTTTCTAGGTATTTTTTGATTTCCTCTTTGATTTCTTCAGTGATCTCTTGTTTATTAAGTAGTGTATTGTTTAGCCTCCATGTGTTTGTATTTTTTACAGATTTTTTCCCCTGTAATTGATATCTAGTCTCATAGCATTGTGGTCGGAAAAGATACTTGATACTATTTCAATTTTCTTAAACTTACCAAGGCTTGATTTGTACCCCAAGATATGATATCTCCTGGGGAATGTTCCATGAGCACTGGAGAAGAAAGTGTATTCTGTTGTGTTTGGATGGAATGTCCTATAAATATCAATTAAGTCCATTTTGTTTAATGTGTCATTTAAAGGTTGTGTTTCCTTGTTTATTTTCATTTTGGATGATCTGTCCATTGGTGAAAGTGGGGTGTTGAAGTGCCCTACTATGATTGTGTTACTGTCGATTTCCCCTTTTATGGCTGTTAGCATTTGCCTTATATTTTGAGGTGCTCCTATGTTGGGTGCATAAATATTTACAATTGTTATATCTTTTTCTTGGATTGATCCCTTGATCATTATGTAGTGTCCTTCTTTGTTTCTTGTAGTAGTCTTTATTTTAAAGTCTATTTTGTCTGATATGAGAATTGCTACTCCAGCTTTCATTCGATTTCCATTTGCATGGAATATCTTTTTCCATCCCTCACTTTCAGTCTGTATGTGTCCCTAGGTCTGAAGTGGGTCTCTTGTAGACAGCATATATACGGGTCTTGTTTTTGTATCCATTCAGCCAGTCCATGTCTTTTGGTTGGGAGCATTTAATCCATTTGCATTTAATGTAATTATCAATATGTATGTTCATATTACCCTTTTCTTAACTGTTTTGGGTTTGTTACTGTAGGTCTTTTCCTTCTCTTGTGTTTCCTCCCTAGAGAAGTTCCTTTAGCATTTGTTGTAAAGCTGGTTTTGTGGTTCTGAATTCTCTTAACTTTTGCTTATCTGTAAAGGTTTTAATTTCTCCATCGAATCTGAATGAGATCCTTGCTGGGTAGAGTAATCTTTTTGTATGTTTTTGCCTTTCATCACTTTAAATATGTCTTGCCACTCCCTTCTGGCTTGCAGAGTTTCCACTGAAAAATCAGCTGTTAACCTTATCGGATTCCCTTATATGTTATTTTTTGCTTTTTCCTTGCTGCTCTTAATATTTTTTCTTTGTATTTAATTTTTGGTAGTTTGATTAATATGTGTCTCTGCATGTTTCTCTTTGGGTTTATCCTGTATGGTACTCTCTGTGCTTCTTGGACTTGATTGACTACTTCCTTTCCCATGTTAGTGATGTTTTCATCTATAATCTCTTCAAATATTTTTTCCGATCCTTTCTTTTTCTCCTTTTCTTCTGCAACCCCTAAAATTCGAATGTGGTACGTTTAAAGTTGTTTCGGAAGTCTCTGAGACTGTCCTCAATTCTTTTCATTCTTTTTTCTTTATTCTGCTCCCTGGCAGTTATTTCCACCATTTTATCTTCCAGCTCACTTATCCATTCTTCTGCCTCAGTTATTCTGTTATTGATTCCTTCTAGAGTATTTTAATTTCAGGTATTGTGTTGTTCATCACTGTTTGTTTGCTCTTTAGCTCTTCTAGATCCCTGTTAAATGTTTCTTGTATTTTCTCTATTCTGTTTCTGAGATTATAGATGATCTTTACTGTCATTACTCTGAATTCTTTTTCAGGTAGGTGGCCTATTTCGTATTCATTTATTTGTTCTTGTAAGTTTTTACCTTGCTCCTTCATCTGTAACATATCTTTTTTGTCATTTCATTTTTTTTTTTGATGGGTGGGGCTGTATTCCTGTCTTACTGATTGTTTGGTCTGAGACTTGCAGCACTGGAGTTTGCAGGCAGTTGGATAGAGTTGGGTCTTTGTGCTGAGATGAGGACCTCGGGGAGGCCTCACTCAGTTGATATTCCCTGGGTCCTGAGGTTCTCTTTTAGTCCAGTAGTTTGGACTCAGAGCTCCCACCACAGGAGCTTGGGCCCGATCTCCAGCCTGGGAACCAAGATCCTGCAAGCTTCATGTCGCAGTTAAAAAAAAAAAAAAAAGAAAAAAAGAAAAAAGAAAGAAAAAAAGGAGCAGTACAATATCAAAGAATAAAAAACAAAATAAAATTAGAAAGATAAAAAATATATTAGGAAAAATAAAACTGTAATTGAAACAACTGCAACAAGATAAATTAAAACCTCAACAGAGGAAAAAAAAAGGGAGGGGGGGGCTTCCCTGGTGGTGCAGTGGTTGAGAGTCTGCCTGCCAATGCAGGGGACATGGGTTCGAGCCCTGGTCTGGGAAGATCCCACATGCTGCGGAGCAACTAGGCCCGTGAGCCACAGCTACTGAGCCTGCGTGTCTGGAGCCTATGCTCTGCAACAAGAGAGGCCGCGATAGTGAGAGGCCCACGCACCGCGATGAAGAGTGGCCCCCGCTTGCCGCAACTAGAGAAAGCCCTCGCACAGAAACGAAGACCCAACACAGCCAAAAATAAAAATTAATTAATTAATTAATTAAAAAAAAAAAAAAAAAGGGAGAGGGGAACAAGCCAAAAGGAGAAATCACTATCAAAGTATAAAGAATGAAATAAAATTTTAAAAATAAAAGATTTATTAGGAAAAATAAAAATATAAAAGAATCAACAACAATGAATCAACAAGGTAAAACAGAACTCAAATCTAAAAGAGGAAAAAAAAAAAAAGCCTTGGCTATGCGGGTGGAGTTTAGACGGGGGTGGGGGGTGGGGGGGTGGAACTTAGGCAAGGGCGGGGTTTAGGGTGGGGCAGCACGTAGGCAGGTGGAGGGGGTGACATTTGAGCGTGGGGCAGGGCCTCTGCTTAGGACCTGCAGAAGGGGAGAGGCAGCACATGGAAAGGAGGGCCTCTGGAGTGTGGAGTTTTGGAGTTTGGACATAGGGCCCTGGGTGAGGGTGTGTGGGTGGGGTTTAGGCCCAGCGCCTTGGAGGGGGTCTCAGAGGGGGTCTCTGAGTGTAGAGGTGGGGCCCTGGGTGGGGCTGTGGGAAGGGACTTGGGTAGGAGGGAGGCTCCGAGGGCAGAGGATTAGGCCGGGAGCCCAACAGGCTCCCCGGTGCCTAAGTGGACAGGAAAAGCGCTGGCCCCCTTTCCCTTCCGTTCCTTCGCACCCTCCCCCACTGTCTCCCCCAGGGTCTCCCCTGTTAATGCTGGACCCCTAACCATGGGTGGGTCCAGCTGGTTGTAGGAACTCCTTCCCTCCCCCAGCTGCCCCTCAGGGGTGCTGGTCCCGGAGGTCTGGCCTTTACCTTTACTCTTCCTTCCCTCCCCCTCCCTCAGGACCTGCGCGGCTGGAGGGGGCCTCGGTGGGCAGAGGATCAGGGGTTCTCAGCAGGTTCCTGGAAGATACCCCACTTTTTTAAAGAGTCTCACCTAAATATTTACTGGAACCTCATAATCTCATGGACTATCTTTGGCATCACCTATTTTATAAGTCTCTCTATTTATTCAAATTTTAGCCCTACAGTCTAATGTAAATATTTTGATTTTGATTAAATCCACAACGTCTCCAACTTTTTTTTTTCCTGTTTCTTCACACCTTACATCTTTAGGGTATACTCTCCCAGAATATGGTTTCCCACCTTATGGGAAACTTCTGTCAAGTTCTCCTTTTTTAACTCCTAATCACCAGTTTTTTAATACCAGAAACGTATAACATTAAATCACAAACAGCTTACAGAGAAGAGTTAATCATAGAATCGTATTTGTCATTATCCCTAAATGTTAATGAATTTAATGGGTCATTTCTAAAATATTTGGATTACATAGAAATCAGGGAATTAAAAGCTTGGATATACTGGGATAAAGAAGTTGGTATAGAATGGCTCCAAAGATGTATTTCATATTTATAACTGGTCAAATAGAGCCACCATTTGTTTAGTAGGTGAAAACTATTAAAGAACTGCTAGTTAGAGAGCATAATATTCATATTATTGTAGAGGAACAAAGATTTGGAAATTGCTAAGGAAATTGCCTAGTTAAAGTAATAGGTTTTAAAAAATGAAGAAGAAAATGGATGGAGAAGAGCAAATGTAATACAATGTAGTCCCCACCCCTAGGTCCAACATCTCAACAACACTTTTGGAGGATTCAGGCAGTCCTGAGAAGCCATGGTAGCTAGGAAAATGAAAGTAGAAAGAGAGAAAAGGGATGTTATGAGGAAGAGACTGAGAGAGACAGAGACAGATGCACACAGAGAGAATGATGATCCACTATAAAAACTCAGGACAATTTAGACAACGTAAAAAACGGAAAGATTGCAAGGGGGTATTGGCAGTCATCTTTTGTCTTCACGGTCTTACACTTTCCTCAGGCAACGATATTACAGGTTTGTGGGTGAAAGGGGCTGATGTTGAACAAAGAGCATGTTTAAGAAGCTAATAAGGAGATTTTTGGAGGAAATTTTTGGGGACTATGTATGTTGCCTTTGCACTGGATGTTGACCTTTATTCTGAAAAACTGAATAAGACAGGGGAAGTTTCCAAAAGAGAGGAATTAAGAAGATTAACAGTGGGTCTTACTGCTAAGATTTTGAGCTTAGATTTTAGGCATAGAAAATAAAGATGAGGAAAAAGTTAAGATCTGAATCCCTTTTTCTGATTACAAATACGTATTTCCTGGAATATACATTGTGGCCAGGTAGTCAGAAGTGACCTTCAACAGTGTGGGGCAGTATGAAAGCCAAAAGTAAGGAGGGATCTACCAGAGAACATTTCCTGAGCAGAGAGAAGGGTGAGATGTATACGCTGTAACCCCAAATGGGTCATCTGATCCAAATTCCAATATTTACGAAGAGGATATGAGTTCACCCAACCGGCTTTTGAAATAAATAAGCATATGTGTAAAAACAGTAAGTAGATTTCACAGAATTTCCGAGGTGAAAGGGAAATAAAAGATCATCATCTGATCCAACTTCTATCTTCCAATTAAGTCCTTTTACTACATCCTTGGTAATGAAAAACATGCCTCCATTTGAACATTTCCTTTCTGCATGAACTTCTTCCCTTCTGTCCCAGACTACCAGTTTCTATTTTGGGGCAACTTCTGTTGTGAAAAGGTTTAGTCTTAGATTCTGCTATTCTTTATAACTATCTGTCCTAGCTCTGTTCTCTGGATGCCATTTCCATTTTAGTATTTATATCCATATATAATGCTCTTCCAAAGTTTCCTCTTTCCCACACTAAGTACTTTCAAATCTTGCACATGTTGCCTATATATTTTCATTTGTAGATTCTTCCCCATCTCTGGATTCTTTGGATTCACTTAGTTGAACATGGGCAATGTCCATGTCAGGAGAAATGAAAAAAATGAGACTGCTGTTGAGTTAGTAGAAAGCATTGAAGAGTGAAATAGTGATATTTATTATGACAAAATTGGTTGAGAAAGGCAAAGTGACAACTAGATGGTAAAGTATCATGTAAAATTACAGCTAGTATAGGTAGCAAGCCACATTATAGATAATAAAGCCAGAGTTAGGAAGATTGATCTGACAGATTTGCAACTAGAGCTAGGGGTTCAAGAGCACACAGAGAGGGAAGTGAACAAGGACTGTTGTCCAGACAACCAGGGTGAGGAGAGTGGGTGATGCAGGATACATTGTAAGGTCACCAGTAAATCAGTTTAGATTCATGGATCACTCTTTTAAAATGGTGTGGGGGGCATTAAAATTGTACAGAATAGATGTGGAAAATGGTTCTAACGGTCACTGACTTATTTTTAACAAGGTAAATGCTTTTTATATTATGTAAATTATACACATGCATTTGGAAAACTCAAAATTCAAAAAACTCTTTGGAAGTAGTAAAAATTACCTGGAATCACTCTACCATGAAAAAAACCATATTCACCATTTGGTGATTATTTCCTTTAGTGTATCTCTTTTTGCACACACATGTGCCCACAAAGAAACATGCATACATTATACTACTCATTTGGGTCGTAGCAAATACATTATTTTCTATGAACCCTTTAAGTTTTCAAACTTTTTTTTTCTGAACATCTCTCTTCCTTTCCTCTTTTTTTCTGTCCTTTTGTCACCCACACCCCCATATGTGATCTGTGTTATAAACCTCATGTGTAACTTTCCATGTGTATCTTCATGCTCAAAATCATATATACATATGAGGGTTTTTAGTCATTGTTTGTTTTATGAAGGTGGGATTATATTATATACATGTTTCTGCAATTTGATGTTTTTCTTTAAACTCCTCCAGTTCATTTGGTGGGGCTCTAATCCATTCTTTTTTTATGGTTGTATAATACCCCACGGTAGGAATGTATTACAGTCTGTCTAACTATTCTCCTACTGAATGGCATTCTCTTTGTTTCATCCTTTTGCCAAGGTAAATGTGGAATAATCATCCTTGTATATTTATCCTTACTCACTGATACTTTTATTTCTATGGGGTAATTTCCCAAGAGTGGAACTGCTGGGCTTACAGACATGTACATGTTAAATTTTTAATAGACACTGCCAGATGGCTTTCCCCAAAGCCTGCAACAATTCACATTTCCACCTTTTCTCCCTACATCCCTGCCAGTAGTGGGTGTTATTACCGTTTCATTTCTAGCAGTGATAGCAGTTATTACTGTAATCTGCATGTTTTAAACTACTAGTAACTGCCTGTTCATATCTTTGGTCATTTTTTATTATATGCCTGACTATTAGGATTTAAATAAAAATAATTTAATATTTTGCATCATCAGGAATACATGCAATAAGTGAAGGAAAATAAAATTTGTTAAATATACTGTTTGTAATAATAAACATTCCATGAGCCTCTGTGATATCACTTAATCCTGAGGTAATTGGAGAGTCTATCAAGGTCTCGCAACATCTCAGGAGCATGGGCAGGCAGCCTTAAGGGAATTATTCATGGGTAGAAAGCTGATGTTCAAATAGTATGTGTTCTATGGGATATACATAATTTTAAAAATAATAAGTGATTGAGTTAGAGGACTTAAAGATAGAGGAACCAATTGCATGTGTGGTAGGTGAATGTGGTTGGACTCAGCGTGCCAATGCAAAATGCCCAGATCCTGAGAGAGAGACGCATTGAACATTCCACAGACCTGATTGGCATGAAGGGCCATACGCAAAAGCTAAGGCAAGAAAATGCAGACATTTTGATGTAGAGAGTGTACATTTGTGCTAGCGGTGCCTTTTCAAGACCCTGCTTCTAGTCATCCCTAATTCTGCTTCAAAGCCAACACTTCTCAGTATGCCTCCTGACAGCCTGAGACCTGGGATGACCATCTGACTTCTCAACTCCAACAGAGTAGTGTTTTCCATTACCATGCAGATGGCTATTTGCAAAATAACTAGGATTTGTTTTAGGCCAAATGTTAGGCTGGGTTATTCTTTATTCTGAACCTCTTATCAGTTCACATGTAAATTCTTATAGATTAATGCATTCATGTATTTTTGAGTCAATCCAAAGGTGAAAGTCAGTTTGACCATCTGGCTTCCACAACAGTGATCAAATGCCTTTCATACCACTGATAGGAGCTCTCAGGCTTCCTTGAGCTTCAAGGACATAATTCAAATATGTCTAAAAGTATTGATTTTACACTCAGTATGACAGAATTTTAAGAAGGGAAATAGGTAAGATTAATTCTTCACTACCCAGATGTTGTTATTTTAAAGCATGTCATTTTGGAATGACACTGCTTTTGTGAAATGTAACTAAAAGAGATTAAGAAATTCAAGTACAGGGAAAGAGCTAGCCCAATGAGAGGATATGTAAGGTCAGTGGGAGGATGGAGAGTTGCTTATGATTACATATTCTTTTTTTGTTTTGTTTTTTAATTTTAAAAAAATTTATTGATGTATAATTGATTTACAATGTTGTGTTAGTTTCTGGTGTGCAGCAACGTGATTCAGTTTTATATATATTATATATTCTTTTTCACATTTTTTCCATTATGGTTTATTATGGCTTCATATTTTTTTCCATTATGGAACTATATTGGATATAGTTCCCTGTGCTATACAGTAGGACCTTATTTTTTATCCATTCTATATATGATGGTTTGCATCCACTACCCCAAACTCTCAATCCATTCCTCCCCCACCTCCCTTTTCTTGGTAACCACAAGTCTGTTCTCTATGTCTGTGAGTTTGCTTCTGTTTCATACTAAGTTCATTTGTCATATTTTAGATTCCACATATAAATGATATCATAAGGTATCTGTCTCTCTTTTTCTGACTTACTTCACTTAATATGATAATCTCTAGGTCCATCCATGTTGCTGCAAATGGCATTATTTCATTCTTTTTTATGGCTGAGTAGTATTCCATTGTGTATATATACCATATCTTCTTTATCCATTCATCTGTCAATGGACATGTAGGTTGTTTCCATGTCTTGCCTATTGTAAATAGCGCTGCTATGAACATAGGGATGCATGTATTTTTTATTTTTATTTTTTAAAAATTTATTTTATTGAAGTATTGTTGATTTACAATGTTGTATTAGTTTCTGGTGTACAGCAAAGTGATTCAGTGAGAAAATATATATATATATATTCTTTTCATGTTCTTATGATTACATATTCTTGATTGAGTTCACTCCTCAGTACACCTGTTACCTAAGAAAGATGGGCATGTTTTGAACCTGGGTTTGTACAAAATGAAAGTCCAGTCTCTTTCCATTACACCATGTGGTGATACTTTACGGTTTTCTATAGATATGAAGTGTTATAGTTTCAGTTTGAAGATTGAATAAAATTCTGTGTGATTAATTTTTTGTATCCACAATAGGAAGCTTTTACCAGTACTTTCAAAATGTTTCATTGTGTAAATTCATTATAGGACAACACTGTTGTGAAAACTTTATAAATAATTCATAGGATTTTCTTATGTTGAAAATTAAACTAGCAAGATAAGTTGGATTAACAATATGTTTCAATATAAACTGCTTTAAAAGCTATTTTACTAAAATAAACTTTAAAAGGAGAATTGTATTAATACTGCAAAGGAGATATGATACAGCTTATGTCATTCTGCACATAGCCTGAATATCAACATTATAGTGTAAAAAAAGAGTTGACTAGGTCAGAAAGCCAATTTGCAAAACAGGGCTAATGAGTTATAAGTTAGCAAACTCATTTCATCATATAAGAAAATGGTCATAGACTGCTCCCATATGAAAAGTATAAATTGTCTTCCTGTGAGTAAATAGAGTAGAGAAAGGGAAACATTGCTTTCATTTGGCGTTTTCATATTTTGTTTTAGGAAAATCTGTGAGACATTAATATTCATTTATGTTGGAATAATTTGAATGATTTTTGAATTAATCATTTTAATACATAATTACCCAATACCATGTTTTCTCCCTTACATAAGATTTTGATATTTCAAAGTAGAAGGTGTTACAAGTATGAATTTCATATTACAAAGGAAAATGGATTGGAATTCTCAAGTCTTTTGCTGACTTATCCAAGAATAGGATACTAAGTGGTGAAGCTATGTCTTTAGCTGATCCGGGCAAGGTGTTTATTTTAAAGAAAAGCCCGAGGTTATTCTAAGCTTCCACCTTACTGTAAAGTTCCACCTGCTGCTTCCTTTTCCATTTCTCCTCTCCTCTGTCCTCATTCTCTACTTTTGCATCAAGACCAGTGACTTCTGTCTACCCAAGTCTACCCTCCTCTGAATGTCCCTGTTTAAGAGTTGACATTCTCAGGACACTTCCCATCTATCCTCCTTCCTATTTAAAATATTTGCCTCTTCTCATTGGTGCAAATGGATTAAATTATTTATCCATTCCAGGCACCGTGTTTGAATTTTAAGAAGGACTTATTCTCTGAAAAACAGTGGACCTCATCTAAATGCTAGGAGCTTCATGTACTAGAGCCAAATTCTTAAATAGAACAGAATCACTTTTCCTGTGTGGAACCTACTTGATTTCCCACTCATCTGAGCAGCTCTGTGAGGCAGAAGAGGCAAAGTTTAAAAGGTTGGGTACTGCCTGGGTTTGTAGCTCCATCACTTATTAGCTATGAGACCCAGTGAAAGTTATTTAAGCTTGTTATGCTTAATAAGGTTACCTACCTCACAGTTTTGTAGTAAGGATGAAATGAGATAATGTATGTAAAGTACTTCTCCTGGTGTCTCCCTCACAGTAAATGTTCAAGACATGTAAGCTATTATTATTATCATTACTAGTGTATTATCTGGAAACACTTAGGAATACTAATGAATAGAACAGAATTCATTCTTACTTTCAAAGTTAAACAAATACCTTTTTAGATCATGTTCAACTAGCAAAGGTTAAATTAGTACTAGATTGGTGCCACCAAAAGAAGCACACGATTTCTGTTTCCAGTCTGGTAGCCAGGGGTTTGGCTGCAGGTTTTTTCTTATTAGCTGCAGCAAATTATGCTGTGCATAATAGGATGGGGCAGACTGCTGATTTGGATGCTTGGTGAATGCTTGACAACACGAAGGGAATCACACTGTTTTCCATGCACTGAAAGGTAAAATTAGCTTTTGTATTGGAACTTGTATTATAAAGAACAGAACAGCTGTTCACCCTGCCTCTTATTCCTGGCATATGTTAAATGGGTGGTTAAATTTCTCTGTTTCTAGTCCCAGTGCAATTTTTAGTGTCTGTTCTTCGCCCAGTTCAAATTAATGTAAGAGTCATACGTTTACCTTAAAATGTAAACAGTGATAAATGTATAAAGGTAAATGTATGTACTGTGGTGGCATAAATACAATAAGTGCAAATACCATGAACTATTTTAGTGCCGGATATTCACTCTGTTCCTAATCTCATGGTGGTGAAATGGCTAAAGACCCAGCCTTGTTGCTTCCCTTTACTGAATCATCATATAATATTCCTGGAAAGGCACTTACACAGTAAGTTGTTTTTCCCATTTAATTCCCCTATAAATTTGATAATGGCTGCCTTGAAAAATTGGCTTAGATATAAGAAAAGAGAAAATGTTTCAGAAATTTTCATACATTCTTGGCATGGATTTGACCAGTAAAATGAGTACAAGTGAGGAGCTTTGCAATTAGATATTAGGTTCTTGAGCCATTTTGTAGGAACATATCCTGTTCCTAGTGAGCCCAGTAAAGAATATCTGTTTTTTTTAAATTAATTAATTAATTAATTATTTTTGACTGTGTTGGGTCTTCGTTTCTACGCGAGGGCTTTCTCTAGTTGCGGCAAGTGGGGACCACTCTTCATCACGGTGCGCGGGCCTCTCACTATCGCGGCCTCTCTTGTTGCGGAGCACAGGCTCCAGACGTGCAGGCTCAGTAGTTGTGGCTCACGGGCCTAGTTGCTCCGCGGCATGTGGAATCTTCCCAGACCAGGGCTCGAACCCGTGTCCCCTGCCTTGGCAGGCAGATTCTCAACCACTGCGCCACCAGGGAAGCCCCCAAGAATATCTGTTGATTATGGTGATGCTTTACCATTCAATAGCTGTTTTCAAACTGGTTGATTGATGTTGCTGTGACACTGATGAAATTCCTTAGCAATAGAGCCCAGACCACCGTGTGACTTCCTCTTGGGAGCCGTGGTTATTACAAGCAGTAGCTCCCTTCAGATCAGTTGTACAATATTTCATCTACTTTCAGAAAATCAGACTAAAACACAGTTCACTGCTCTTCAGGTAGTGCAGGCTCTTTCCAGGCCTTCAGGGATGCCAAACTGCTGCTGCTGGTGGTACCACAGCATTCCAGAGAGAGATTAAAATGTAGACATATTATGTTGTTATATGGCAGGGGTGGGGACACTTCTTTTATTTCTGCCTTAACTAAGAAGAATGTAAACAGAGGAGAAAACGTAAGTAAATCCATAAAGGTAAAACTTTCTTTCTGATAGAATATTTTAATAATATTCAGAATGTCCTCACATATAGTGAAACACATACGAGATCAATGTTTTAGCACCGTGGATGAATGGTTTAATTGTGAAAAACCTAACTGTAGCAATCTAATGGAATATATTTATAACACCAGATAGACAAAGCCATTGAGATGTATGTCAGGTTTTCTCATCCTTATTCAGAGCAAGGAAAACTTGTAACTCTTCTGGTGACTCTGGTTCCATCCCAGCCCTCAGTACACTATTGGTTTTTAATTTTCTTTTGCCTGGATATGATGACTCTTTCCTGAAATTTTATACTTATCTTTCCCTAAATTAGCCGCTTGGGCTGAAAACCTAAGCGACGATCCCATGTTGTGGCAAATCCCATGCTTGCGTTTCACTCCCAAACTCTGTTCTCCCCACTATCATGCTAAGAATTAGGAAGTAAAATGTAGGTGTCTGGTTTCCTTTTCAAGAGTAGAAAGGATTGAAATGGCACTTACGCTAAAGCACCGGGAGGATTTTGAGGAAGAAATAATTTGGTGTTCATTATTCATTTATTTTGTGAACTGAAAGACCGGATAACTACAGCAGGAACCTCAGAATCAGAGAGATTTGGGCTCCAGCCCCAGCTCTGCTACTCACTATTCCGTGGCTCAGGACAAGTTACATAATGTTCCTAAGCCTCACATTCTTCATATGAAAAGGAAATGATCATTTCAGTGTTCTAGGATTTCTGATAGCAGTAAATGAGAGATTGTTGTAACATGCATTACAAAGTGCCTGCTCAATGAATTACTGTTATTGGAAAAATAACATGTACCCTCTACTCGAAAATGAAGCCCTCAATGATGAAGATAACACAGATGAAGACCATGGCACTACAATCTTGTAATAATGAATTAGAAAAATTATATGCTGAAAATAAAATGGAGATGGAGCAGAATACAGTGTCTTTCACATAGTAGGCATGTAATATTTCCCTGTCTGTTAAATGAATGAATAAGCCAAGTAACAGATGAACTAAGTCTTGCCATGCTAAATAGCTACCCTCAACTTGTCAGAGAATACTAGTGTATTTCAGGCCCAGAAACCTGTAAACCAATTGGTGTGCCTTGTTATTTCTGGCAAAATACTTTAGAAAGTTTTTACTTTACACAAAAATACCAATTCCCAGAAGTGTCTATGTGGTTTCTTCAGGCTGTGAAGAACAGGTTACTGTAGACAATGGCCGTCTACAGCTACAAGTGAGGAAGCCTGAGAGAAATCCCTTAGGCAGCTGAGAGTGTAGCCAAGGAACAAAGCAGCTCTAGTTCTCCAGAAGGAATTGAAACAATTCACTTTTCAATTTCAAAAAACAAAGGAAAGAAAAGAAATGGCACTTACGGTTTTTGTTTGAAGAACTAACTGTGCAGGTTGTAAGAAGAAATAGGTAAAGATGCAATAAAACTGAAGACACAACAAAACTACCTCCACAACCCTGTTTGTCTACGTTTTGATTTTCAAAGGAATTTCTTCAGTGAAACTGCATTTGTCTTCAAGGTTCCGTCCTCCTGCGGAGAACTTCTACTGCCTACCTAATTATCCATTTACTCTCCTAAGAGTTCTCTTATTTTTGCTGAATTGAAACAGTTCTTTCATGCGGCACAACTTTTTTTTAAAATATGATTTAATTCTACTGGCTTCTAACTTTGGATTTATGTAATATTTCTTTTTTTTTTTTAAACATCTTTATTGGAGTATAATTGCTTTACAATGGTGTGTTAGTTTCTGCTTTATAACAAAGTGAATCAGTTATACATATACATATGTTCCCATATCTCTTCCCTCTTGCGTCTCCCTCCCTCCCTCCCTCCCACCCTCCCTATCCCACCCCTCTAGGTGGTCACAAAGCATCAAGCTGATCTCCCTGTGCTATGCGGCTGCTTCCCACTAGCTATCTATTTTACATTTGGTAGTGTATATATGTCCATGCCACTCTCTCACCCTGTCACATCTTACCCCTCCCCCTCCCCATATCCTCACGTCCATTCTCTAGTAGGTCTGTGTCTTTATTCCCGTCTTGCCAGTAGGTTCTTCATGACCTTTTTTTTTTTTTTTCCTCAGATTCCATATATATGTGTTAGCATACTGTATTTGTTTTTCTCTTTCTGACTTACTTCACTCTGTATGACAGAATCTAACTCCATCCACCTCAGTACAAATACCTCCATTTCATTTCTTTTTATGGCTGAGTAATAGTCCATTGTATATATGTGCCACATCCTCTTTATCCATTCATCCGATGATGGACACTTAGGTTGCTTCCATGTCCTGGCTATTGTAAATAGAGCTGCAATGAACATTTTGGTACATGACTCTTTTTGGATTATGGTTTTCTCAGGGTATATGCCCAGTAGTGGGATTGCTGGGTCGTATGGTAGTTCTATTTGTAGTTTTTTAAGGAACCACCATACTGTTCTCCATAGTGGCTGTATCCATTTACATTCCCACCAACAGTGAAAGAGGGTTCCCTTTTCTCCACACCCTCTCCAGCATTTATTGTTTCTAGATTTTTTGCTGATGGCCATTCTGACCGGTGTGAGATGATATCTCATTGTAGTTTTGATTTGCATTTCTCTAATGATTAATGATGTTGAGCATTCTTTCATGTGTCTGTTGGCAATCTGTATATCTTCTTTGGAGAAATGTCTATTTAGGTCTTCTGCCCATTTTTGGATTGGGCTGTTTGTTTTTTTGTTATTGAGCTGCATGAGCTGCTTGTAAATTTTGGAGATTAATCCTTTGTCAGTTGCTTCATTTGCAAATATTTTCTCCCATTCTGAGGGTTGTCTTTTGGTCTTGTTTATGGTTTCCTTTGCTGTGCAAAAGCTTTTAAGTTTCATTAGGTCCCATTTGTTTATTTTTGGTTTTATTTCCACTTCTCTAGGAAGTGGGTCAAAAAGGATCTTGCTGTGATTTATGTCATAGAGTGTTCTGCCTATGTTTTCCTCTAAGAGTTTGATAGTGTCTGGCCTTACACTTAGGTCTTTAATCCATTTGGAGTTTATTTTTGTGTATGGTGTCAGGGTGTGTTCTAATTTCATACTTTTACATGTAGCTGTCCAGTTTTCCCAGCACCACTTACTGAAGAGGCTGTCTTTTCTCCACTGTATATGCTTGCCTCCTTTATCGAAGATAAGGTAACCATATGTGCGTGGGTTTATCTCTGGGCTTTCTATCCTGTAATATTTCTTATGAATAAGAGCCTGACGCTGAAAAGGGTAAGAACCATTTAATGAGGATCCTTGAGTTGTAGCAAAACTTCTCCTCACTCCGTGCTCTCCTTTGCTCTCTTCCAGGACTTCTGCCTAGGCTCCCTCTAAACGACTGGCTTTCATTACTTAAAGGTTCAAAGAGATGCCTCTTCTCATCACCTCCAGAAAAGCTTCTGTTCTGTACTTGAAGCTTTCATTTCTTTGAAGCCTCTTGTGTACTGTTTCCACTTGACCAACACCACAGGGAGTTCAATTATCCAAGAATCACTCCCTTCTGAGAATTCTTAAAGAAAAACCCTCCCATTCTGAGATAAAATAACAGATGCAATAAGTTTCCCATTCACTCCGTAGGATACTGAACAATGTCAAATTGAATTCTCTGCGATGCAAGGTTTGGAGTGGGTTTTTTTCAGCTACGGAATGGGCAGGGCACTTCCACGTAATGCCAATGGAGGCAATTTTCCTAATCCCTTCTTGTGTCATGTCTGGACTCTTTGAATGCCAGGATGCCTTCTCTTTCTGCCCAGGACATTCCTGAGCTACTCCCCGTGGTTCATCATCAATACACTCGGTGCTTCCTGTCAGCAGGGTTCATGTCATGTTAAAAATGGCTGGGGGAAGGGTATGTCTTGTGATGTACCACACCATTTGTTAAAATCAACACTTATTGAAACAAATGTGCTATGAAGTGTTACTTAGGAATTTCTTTTTTTTTTTTTTTGCTAGTACAGAGACATATGCCAACAGAGTTTTGAAAAACAAAGGGGAAAAAGACTGATTTGTTCAGAGTTCATTATATGTCAAGTGTTTGTTTTCTCATTTAATCATCACCATAGTCCTGTAAGGTAGATGTTTGTGATTCACACTTTACAGAGGAGAAAGGGGCTCCAGTGCACTAAAGAACTTGCTTGATGTCACACACTGGAAAGAATCAGTGCATAAACCCAGCTTTCCTGGATTCCTTGTTTTGTGTTCATTTCAGTGACTCTTCACTTATACTAACATCATTTCAGGGGTAGAAAGATAACTCTGTCTCAGAAAACTTAGACATTATGAAACCAGATTCTTTGTTATGATCTGCAGATCTGAAAAGATTAGAACACAAGATCCATAGGTAAGAATGCTATGTTCATTCTTCTGTGAAGAATAGAATAAAAGTTGAGGACACAGACCAAAGAATAAGGTTGATTTTGTTCTCAGGATATTTCAGTGGAAACTGGGCTAAATAATGAATGAGAATCAGCTCTCCGGGATTTTCTTAGGAAATATGAGCGTGTGTTACATGTTATGATGTAGTTTTAAAAGTGAGAATGTACACACACACATACACACTAGAGGGACACATCACATAGAGTGCTGAATTACGGTATCTCCAAAGTCCCAGTCACAGGGAGTGGTAATTATGAATGTGAAGTATAAAGGCTGATTGTACAGATCATGTCCTGGTGCTACCACTACTAGATGACTGACTTTGGGAAAATCATGTAGGCATCTTAGCGTGGTTTTTCCTTTTACTGAAAGTGGAGATAATACCTAACTCATGGAAAATGTATGTGTATCAAATTGAAACTCAAAAAGGGAATTTTATCCTCATTGAATTGAATATTCCAAGAGCAGTTCTGGATTGAGATCTGACTTCATCTAGGACTCAAGCAAGGTTATCAGGATTCATCTCTAGGATCTGGTTCCTTCTTATCTTGACTCCAAACTCAGGCATAGAGTAGGCTTCTGGCAAATATTGACTTCAGCAGTTTCAGCTCCAAATCCTTGTGCCCAGTGGAGAACATGTGAATTTATGCCCCAGGATTCCCAGAATAGGTACTAAGGCTTATTCTTATTGAACTGGTCTATACTGCATGCTCACCCCTAAATCAGTTACTGTGGCCAGTCAGTGAGATACTCTGAGTGGCTTCAGCCATAAAATTCTTAAGAGCGGACTGGGCTGAAGATATACATTTTGGAGTTGTTAGCATGTAGAGGATATTTACACTTGTAGGATTAGATAAGATTGCCAAGGGAGTGTAGATAGAGGAGAGAGGAGGCCCAGGGTTGAGCATAATAGCCCTTTAATATTAAGAGGTTGAGAGTGGAAAACCAAAACAGGATACCAAGAAGGAGCAATCAAATAAGGTAGGATAAAAATCAGACGAATGCGTTATTCTGAAAGCCAAGTTAAAAATTTTTTTTTCGGGCTTCCCTGGTGGCGCAGTGGTTGAGAGTCTGCCTGCTACTGCAGGGGACACGGGTTCGAGCCCTGGTCTGGGAAGATCCCACATGCTGCGGAGCAACTAGGCCCGTGCACCACAGCTACTGAGCCTGCGCGTCTGGAGCCTGTGCTCCGCAACAAGAGAGGCCGCGATAGTGAGAGGCCTGTGCACCGCGATGAAGAGTGACCCCCACTTGCCACAACTAGAGAAAGCCCTCACACAGAAACGAAGACCCAACACAGCCAAAAATAAATAAATAAATTAAAAAAAATTTTTTTTTCTAGAAGAAGAGAACAGTTAACTGAATCAGCTATTACTGGTAGATTAAGCAAGAGTAACACCAATAACTGAGAAGCAAGGAGGAGGTCATTGGGGACATTGGTAGCAATGGTTGGAGTGAAGCAGTGGGAGCAAAAGCCTGGTTGAGGTGGGTTTATAAGAAAAGGGATGTGACAAATTGGAAAAAGGAAGAAGAGACAAATCTTTCACGGGATTTTGCTGCAAAAATGGGCAAAGTAATCAGAGTAATAGCTGGCAAAGAAAGTGGAGTCATGAAAATATTCCTCTAAGATGAGAAAGATAAAACTATATTTGAATGATGATAAGAATTATTTGGCACGAATGAAAAACTTAATAATGAAGGAGAGAGGGGAGGATTGCTGAAGTGATGTAATAAAGGAGGTGAGAAGAGAAGGGATGTAGCAGAGGGATTGGCTTTGGACAGGAGCATGGAAAATTCATCTGTAGCAACCGGATAGAAGATAGGAACGGGGCAGGTACTGATGTTGGCAGTTGATGAGATGCAGTGGCGGGAATCTGGGAAAGTCTCTGACTATTTCAGTTTCTTGACGATCTTACCATCATGAGAAAGGAGAAGAAGATACTGGGAGTTATAAGGGAGGGGAGAAGAAGTGAAATTGTTTTTAGTTTTGTTTCGTCTTTAGGACAATCAGAGGGGCATGGAGGATGAACAGGATGATTCCTGAGCAGCATTTTAAGGGCCCACGGGCAGCTATTTGTATGAATTTAAATTGAGGCCAGTTGGCTTAGTTGTATGTTTATCCCAGTCACCTTTAGCTCCTTGGGTAAAGGATTCGAGTTGACAAAGAGTTAGCTTTAGCCAGGTTGTGGTATTAACACTATAGATGATTGGAAAAGAAGCAAGAGAATCAAGGGAGGATGAGAATCAAGAATTTAATGCCATTTTCTTAGCTTAAATGACCATCTTTTCTTTCTTTCTTTTTTTTTTAAACATCTGTGTTGGAGTATAATTGCTTTACAATGTTGTGTTAGTTTCTGCTATATAACAAAGTGAATCAGCTTTATGTATACATGTATCCCCATATCCCCTCCCTCTTGCATCTCCCTCCCACCCTCCCCATCCCACCCCTCTAGGTGGTCACAAAGCATCAAGCTGATCTCCCTGTGCTATGCGGCTGCTTCCCACTAGCTATCTGTTTTACGTTTGGTAGTGTATATATGTCCATGACACTCTCTCACCCTGTCACATCTTACCCCTCCCCCTCTCCATATCCTCAAGTCCATTCTCTAGTAGGTCTGTGTCTTTATTCCCGTCTTGCCACTAGGTTCTTCATGACCTTTTTTTTTTTTCCCTTAGATTCCATATATATGTGTTAGCATACGGTATTTGTTTTTCTCTTTCTGACTTACTTCACTCTGTATGACAGACTCTAGGTCCATCCACCTCACTACAAATAACTCAATTTTGTTATTTTTATGGCTGAGTAATATTCCATTGTATATATGGGCCACATCTTCTTTATCCATTCATCTGTTGATGGATACTTAGGTTGCTTCTATGTCCTGGCTATTGTAAATAGTGCTGCAATGAACATTGTGGTACATGACTCTTTTTGAATTATGGTTTTCTCAGGGTATATGCCCAGTAGTGGGATTGCTGGGTCATATGGCAGTTCTATTTTTAGTTTTTTAAGGAACCTCCATACTGTTCTCCATAGTGGCTGTATCAATTTACATTCCCACCAACAGTGAAAGAGGGTTCCCTTTTCTCCACACCCTGTCCAGCATTTATTGTTCGTAGATTTTTTGATGATGGCCATTCTGACCAGTGTGAGGTGATACCTCATTGTGGTTTTGATTTGCATTTCTCTAATGATTAGTGATGTTGAGCATCCTTTCGTGTGTTTGTTGGCACTCTGTATATCTTCTCTGGAGAAATGTCTATTTAGGTCTTCTGCCCATTTTTGGATTGGGTTGTTTAGTTTTTTGATATTGAGCTGCATGAGCTGCTTGTATATGTTAGAGATTAATCCATTGTCAGCTGCTTCATTTGTAAATATTTTCTCCCATTCTGAGGGTTCTCTTTTCATCTTGCTTATGGTTTCCTTTGCTCTAAAAAGCTTTTAAGTTTCATTAGGTCCCATTTGTTTAGTTTTGGTTTTATTTCCATTTCTCTAGGAAAGTGGGTCAAAAAGGATCTTGCTGTGATTTATGTCATAGAGTGTTCTTCCTATGTTTTCCTTTAAGAGTTTTACAGTGTCTGGCCTTACATTTAGGTCTTTAATCCATTTTGAGTTTATTTTTGTGCATGGTGTTAGGAAGTGTTCTAATTTCATTCTTTTACATGTACCTGTCCAGTTTTCCCAGCACCACTTATTGAAGAGTCTGTCTTTTCTCCACTGTATATTCTTGCCTCCTTTATCAAAGATAAGGTGACTATATGTGTGTGGGTTTATCTCTGGGCTTTCTATCCTGTTCCATGGATCTATATTTCTTTTTTTGTGCCACTACCATACTGTCTTGATTACTGTAGCTTTGTAGTATAGTCGCAAGTCAGGGAGTCTGATTCCTCCAGCTCCGTTTTTTTTTCTCAAATTGCTTTGGCTATTTGGGGTCTTTTGTGTTACCATACAAATTGTAAAATTTTTTGTCCTAGTTCTGTGAAAAATGCCATTGGTAGTTTGATAGTCTACACTGAATCTGTAGACTGCTTTGGGTAGTATAGTCTTTTTCACAATGTTGATTCTTCCAATCCAAGAACATGGTATATCTCTCCATCTGTTTGTATTGTCTTTAATTTCTTTCATGAGTGTCTTATAGTTTTCTGCATACAGAATTTTTGTCTCCTTAGATAAATTTGTAGGTATTTTATTGTTTTTGTTGCAATGGTAAATGGGAGTGTTTCCTTAATTTCTCTTTCAGATTTTTCATCATTAGTGTATAGGAATGCCAGAGATTTCTGTGCATTAATTTTGTATGCTGCTACTTTACCAAATTCATTGATTAACTCTAATAGGTTTCTGGTAGCATCTTTAGGGTTCTCTATGTATAGTATCATGTCATCTGCAAACAGTGACAGTTTTACTTCTCCGATTTGGATTCCTTTTATTTCTTTTTCTTCTCTGATTGCTGTGGCTAAAACTTCCAAAACTATGTTGAATACTAGTGGTAGGAGTGGGCAACCTTGTCTTGTTCCTGATCATAGAGGAAATAGTTTCAGTTTTTCACCATTGAGAACGATTTTGGCTGTGCGTTTGTCATATATGGCTCTTATTATGCTGAGGTAGGTTCCCTCTATGCCTGCTTTCTAAAGAGTTTTTAGCATAAATGGGTGTTGAATTCTGTCAAAAGCTTTTTATGCATCTCTTGAGATGATCATATGGTTTTTCTCCTTCAATTTGTTAATATGGTGTATCACATTGATTGATTTGCATATATTGAAGAATCCTTGCATTCCTGGGATAAACCCCACTTGATCATGGTGTATGATCCTTTTAATGTGCTGCTAGATTCTGTTTGCTAGTATTTTGTGGAGAAGTTTTGCATCTATGTTCATCAGTGATATTGGCCTGTAGTTTTCTTTTTTTGTGACATCTTTGTCTGGTTTTGGTATCAGGGTGATGGTGGTCTCGTAGAATGAGTTTGGGAGTGTTCCTCCCTCTGCTATATTTTGGAAGAGTTTGAGAAGGATAGGTGTTAGTCCTTTTCTAAATGTTTGATGGAATTCACCTGTGAAACCATCTGGTCCTGGGCTTTTTTTTGTTGGAAGATTTTTAATCACAGTTTGAATATCAGTGCTTGTGATTGGTCTGTTGTATTATCTATTTCTTCCTGGGGCAGTCCTGGAAGGTTGTACTTTTCTAAGAATTTGTCCATTTCTTCCAGGTTGTCCATTTTACTGGCATATAGTTGCTTGTAGTTATCTCTCATGATCCTTTGTATTTCTGCAGTGTCAGTTGTTACTTCTCCTTTTTCATTTTTAATTCTATTGATTTGAGTCTTCTCCCTTTTTTTCTTGATGAGTCTGGCTAATGGTTTATCAATTTGGTTTATCTTCTCAAAGAACCGGCTTTTAGTTTTATTGAACTTTGCTATCGTTTCCTTCATTTCTTTTTCATTTATTTCTGATCTGATCTTTATGATTTCTTTCCTTCTGCTAACTTTGGGTTTTTCTTGTTCTTCTTTCTCTAATTGCTTTAGGTGTAAGGTTAGGTTGTTTTTTGAGATGTTTCTTGTTTCTTTAGGTAGGATTGTATTGCTCTAAACTTCACTCTCAGAACTGCTTTTGCTGCGTCCCATAGGTTTTGGGTCATTGTGTTTTCATCGTCATTTGTTTGTAGGTACCTTTTGATTTCCTCTTTGATTTATTCAGTGATCTCTTGGTTAGTTAGTACCTTATTGTTTAGCCTCCATGTGTTTTTATTTTTTACAGTTTTTTTCCTGTAATTGATACCTAGTCTCATAGTGTTGTGGTCGGAAAAGATACTTGATACGATTTCAGTTTTCTTAAATTTACCAAGGCTTGATTTGTGGCCCAAGATATGATCTATCCTGGAGAATGTTCCATGAGCACTTGAGAAGAAAGTGGAATCTAGTGTTTCTGGATTGAATGTCTTATAAATATCAATTAAATCTATCTGGTCTATTGTGTCATTTAAAGCTTCTGTTTCCTTATTTATTTTCATTTTGGATTATCTGTCCATTGGTGTAAGTGAGGTGTTAAAGTCCCCCACTATTATTGTGTTACTGTTGATTTCCCCTTTTATGGCTGTTAGTATTTGCCTTATGTATTGAGGTGCTCCTATGTTGGGTGCATAAATAGTTACAATTGTTATATCTTCTTCTTGGAGTGATCCCTTGTTCATTATGTACTGTCCTTCTTTGTCTCTTGTAATAGTCTTTGTTTTAAAGTCTATTTTGTCTGATATGAGAATTGCTACTCCAGCTTTCTTTTAATTTCCATTTGCATGGAGTATCTTTTTCCATCCCCTCACTTTCAGTCTGTATGTGTCCCTAGGTCTGAAGTGGGTCTCTTGTAGACAGCATATATATGGGTCTTATTTTTGTATCCATTCAGCCAGTCTATGTCTTTTGCTGGGAGCATTTAATCCATTTACATTGAAGGTAATTATCGATATGTATGTTCCTATTACCATTTTCTTAATTGTTTTGGGTTTGTTATTGTAGGTCTTTTCCTTCTCTTGTGTTTCCTGCCTAGAGAAGTTCCTTTAGCATTTGTTGTAAAGCTAGTTTTGTTGTGCTGAATTCTGTTAACTGTTGCTTTTCTGTAAAGGTTTTAACTTCTCCATTGAATCTGACTGAGATCCCTTCTGGGTAGAGTAATCTTGGTTGTAGGTTTTTCCCTTTCAGTTCTTTAAATATATCCTGCCACTCCCTTCTGGCTTACAGAGTTTCTCCTGAAAGATCAGCTGTTAACCTTATGGGGATTCCCTTGTATGTTATTTGTTGTTTTTCCCTTGCTGCTTTTAATATTTTTTCTTTGTATTTAATTTTTGATAGTTTGATTAATATCTCTCTTGGCATGTTACTCCTTGGATTTATCCTGTATGGGAGTCTCTGCACTTCCTGGACTTGATTGACTATTTCCTCTCCTGTGTTAGGGAAGTTTTCAACTATAATCTCTTCAGATATTTTCTTAGAACATTTTTCTCTCTTCTTCTTCTGGGACCCCTATTATTCAAATGCTGGTGCATTTAATGTTGTCCCAGAGGTCTCTGAGACTGTCCTCAATTATTTTCATTCTTTTTTCTTTATTCTGCTCTGTGGCAATTTTTTCCACTCTTTTATCTTCCAGGCCACTTATCCATTCTTCTTCCTCAGTTATTCTGCTATTGATTCCTTCTAGAGAATTTTTATTTTCATTTATTGTGTTGTTCATTATTGTTTATTTGCTCTTTAGTTCTTCTAGGTCCTTCTTAAACATTTCTTGTGTTTTCTCCATTCTATTTCCATTATTTTGGATCATCTTTACTATGATTACTCTGAACTTTTTTTTCAGATTGACTTCCTCTTCATTTGTTTGGTCTGGCAGGTTTTTACCTTGCTACTTCATCTGCTGCATATTTCTCTCTCTTCTCATTTTGTTTTAACTTACTGTGTTTAGGATCTCCTTTTTGCAGGCTGCAGTTTTGTAGTTCCTATTGTTTTTGGTGTCTGCCCCCAGTAGGTGACTTTGGTTCAGTGGCTTGTGTAAGCTTTCTGTTGGAGGGGACTAGTGCCTGTGTTCTGGTGGATGAGACTGAATCTTTTCTTTCTGGTGGATAGGACCATGTACGGTGGTGTGTTTCTGGGTGTCTGTGACCTTATTATGATTTTAGGCAGCCTCTCTGCTAATGGGTGGGGTTGTGTTCCTGTCTTGCTAGGTGTTTTGCATGGGGTGTCCAGCACTGGAGCTTGCTGGCTAGTCGATGGAGCTGGGTCTTATTGTTGAGACCCAGATCTCTGGGAGAGCTCTCACCGATTGATATTACATGGGGCCAAGAGGTGTCTGGTGGTCTAATGTCCTGGCCTTGGCTCTCCCACCTTGGAGGCTCAGGCCTGACACCTGGCCAGAGCAACAAGACCCTGCCAGCCACAGAACTCAGAAGAAAAGGAAGAAAAAAAAGTGTGTGTGTGGGGGGGAAATGAACAGATAGAGCCCCAAAACAAATGGTAAAAGCAAAACTAAACAGATAAAATCACACAAAGAAGCATACACACACACACCCGCACACAAACACTCATAAAAAGAAAACAAAACACAAACAAATAAAACCAACAGTTAGAACCCTAGGACAAATGGTTAAAGCAAACCAAAGCAGACAAAATCACACAAAGAAACATAAACAGTCACAAAAAGAAAAAAAAAGTGGAAAGCAATAAAACCAATACACAAATCCACCAATGATAACAAGCGCTAAAAATTATACTAAGATAAACATGATAATCAGAAAGAAATCGGTCACAGACAGCAAACCCCAAGACTACGGTTGCTCCCAAAGTCCACTGCCTCAATTTTGGGAACATTCGTTGTCTATTCAGGTATTCCTTAGATGCAGAGTTCATCAAGTTGATTGTGAGGATTTAATCTACTCTTCCTGAGGCTACACGGAGAAATTTCCCTTTCTCTTCTTTGTTCGCACAGCTCCTGGGGTTCAGCTTTGGGCTTGGCCCTGCCTTTGCCTGTAAGCCACCCTCAGGCGTCTGTTCCCCACCCAGGCAGGAGGGGGTTAAAGCAGCGGCTGATTAGGGCTCTCTTGCTCACTCAGGCTGGGGAGAGGGAGCGGTACCGTAGTCATAATTGGAATGTGGGACGAGCCTGTGGCGGCAGAGGCGTCGTGACGTTGCAGCAGCCTGAGGCGCGCCGTGCGTTCTCCTGGGGAAGTTGTCCCTGGATCATAGGACCCTGGCATTGGCGGGCTGCACAGGCTCCCGGGAGGGGAGGTGTGGATAGTGACCTGTGCTTGCACACAGGCTTCTTGGTGGCGGCAGCAGCAGCCTTAGTATCTCATGCCTGTCTCTGGGGTCCGCGCTGATAGCCGCGGCTCTTGCCCGTCTCTGGAGCTCGTTTAGGCAGTGCTCTGAGTCCCTTCTCCTCATGCACCCTGAGACAACGGTCTCTTGCCTCTTAGGCAGGTGCAGACTTTTTCCCGGACTCCCTCCCGGCTAGCCGTGGCGCACTAGCCCCCTTCAGGCTGTGTTCACACCGCCAACCCCAGTCCTCTCCCTGCGATCTGACCGAAGCCCGAGCCTCAGCTCCCAGCCCCCGCCCGCCCCGACGGTTGAGCAGAGAAGCCTCTCGGGCTGGTGAGTGCTGGTTGGCACCGACCCTCTGTGCAGTAATCTCTCTGCTTTGCCCTCCGCACCCCTGTTGCTGCACTCTCCTCCATGGCTCCAAAGCTTCCACCCCCGTACACCCCCCGTCTCTGCCCGCGAAGGGGCTTCCTAGTGTGTGTAAACCTTTCCTCCTTCACAGCTCCCTCCCAGAGGGGCAGGTCCCATCCCCATTCTTTTGTCTCTCTTTTTTCTTTTTTCTTTTGCCCTACCCAGGTACGTGGAGAGTTTCTTGCCTTTTGGGAAGTCTGAGTTCTTTTGCCAGTGTCCAGTAGGTGTTCTGTAGGGGTTGTTCCACATGTAGATGTATTTTTGATGTATTTGTGGGGAGGAAGGTGATCTCCACGTCTTACTCCTCTGCCATCTTGAAGGTCCAGTGCTTATGGATTTTTAATTTTTCAATAAAAACCTTTTCTCTTCATTTCTAATCACATATTGAGGGGGGTGCAAGCCAGGAAAAATTTGCATGCTGCGGAGTTCTAGAGAGCCTTTTAAGTAGGGCTCCAACAAGGGCCCTCCTGCCCACTGTCAGTCTCACCAATAGACAGATTTTGGTTCAGAAGCAAAGGGCAGCAGTAGTCTTTGATCAGAGAATGGAGAGGTGGGAGCTCACACTCTAGAGCACATGCTGTCCCCACAGGCAGAGCTGCTTTCCTGGGTTCTCCTCAACGGGGAGGGGCGGAGTTCTCAGGGTGCACGGTCGTGCTGCTCACAGCACCGGCACCTGTGTACTGGCCATCTTTTCTTACTAACATTAATGCAGCAGTCTCCTAAATGGCATCCTTGCCTGAATCCGGCTTCTCTCAAATCCCTTCTCTGAGCTACAGCAAGAGTGATTTTTCTGAAGAACATATTTGAGATCACTCCCTTACTTAAAGCCATTTAATGGATCTCCATTGCCCTCAGGATAAAGTCCAAAGTTCTTAAAGTGATTTCTATGGACTTTTATGATCTGGCATTGCCTATTTTCTTATGCCCCATTTCTTTCTACTCCCCCTTCACTATTGAATTCAACCACAATGAAAGGACTTTAGTTCCATGCTCTTTCTAGCCTCTGGCACGATCTTCTCTCATTTCCATACTCTTCTCCTGCGTAGCTCCAATTCGTCCTTCAGGACTCAGTTAAAACACTGATTCATCCCCATCGTCTTCTCTATAATCCCAAGGCTATCTGTAGTTCTCCACTCTCATCTGTTTTTACTCATAAGATTTCTTTTGAAGAATGTTTTTGCCCTATTTAAAATGGAGAAAAAAGAAAAAAAAAAAACCCTAAGAATACCACTGATCTAGATTTTAGGTTAATCCTTTCATTTTGTATTACAGAGTACATTGTTCTACACCTAGACCTCTGACAAGCAGAACTCCACAGCTGCCTCAGAGAACTTTTAATCTCAGGGTGGAGGGAAGACAGATACATAGAGATAATTATTGAATCATGGATGAGGTGCACTAGTAGACATATGCATAATGTGTAGATTATCATTCTAGTTTATCATCTATTGTTTTCATGTGTATTGATCAAACTGCAGTGTAAACTCTGTGCACAAAGTGTTTATTTGGTTTCCTTTGTGTGTTCCCTCATTTCTGCTTAATGTCTAGCACAGGGTTTGTCTCATACTAGGACTTTAATAAAACTTACAGATAGGGTGGGGCTAACCTACTGCTTTCTATTTCCGATAAAACAATGAGTGTATGGCTATACCAAGCAAGAAAAGTTAAGCACTTTTTGAATTAGAATACCTCTAATCATATTAAAAATTATAAAAATGAATTTGGAAAGAAATTCTTAGACTTGAAGGGAAGAGTAAGAAAAAATTAATAGTACCTAACACTGAGACATGTGCTCCAAAAGTACTTTATTTATACTATCTAATTTAACATTCACAATATTCCAATTCTGTCATTATTGTTATCGACACCATTTTGCAGATTAGGATGCTAAAGTACAGACACTTTAAAGAACCTTTCAGTATCACATAGCCAAAAAGTCATGGAGCTGGGATCTGAACCCAGGTAGTCTAACTTGGACACACACATTTAACCAAATTACCATAATCTTCCCATTGAACTCCTTCAGGTCCCAGCCAACAGACCAAAACATCTTTTAGGCCCTCCCTGTTTTTGTTTTAAATTTACTTTATTTTAGGTTTCTGGTTTCTGGTTAGGAACGGAAACATTTCCTTGTATTTTGTATAGCATTCATATTTTTACCACCTGCTGATATTAAAATAATTACAGTGCGCATGATCATATTTTCTCAAACTTCAAATAAAATCAGAATACTTGAAAACCAGATTTTTCTGGAAGAATTGAAAAGAATAATTTAATTAGAAGAAATGAATATTTGATTAATCTGGATAAAATGCAATTGGTATATTTCCCTCAGATAAAACTATCACTAGTTTAACATCCTTTCTGCATCCTGAAATCTGTTATGCAGTGATTAATGGCTAGGGAATTTGTTTTCCATCATGCAGAAGCTAACATTAGATAACCTCTACTCATAAGCAGACAGGCTACTTTAAGCTTTCCTTTCATAACTGGGCCAGCTCTCCAGAGAACCCAAGTTCCCTTATTTGGAGATGGATCTATAAATTGACTGATACTCACACATACCAAAAAGGCTTTTGGGAAAGCCAATCTTCCCACATGCTACTCACTGAAAGATAAATGAAGACAGTTTTTACAAGGTATTTACTTTTTTGGATGAAAGTATAAGTTTATACTCACATATAAGAACTTGCTGTACTTAGAGTATACTATACTCACATAGATGGTCTTCCTGTACTTCATATACGTATACTATACTATGCTCATGAATTTAGACTCAGGATTCATAGTTCTGCTGTTAGGACAGCCCTATACTACACGTTTTCCTTGCAATATTTATGGTATCTTAGAGATGTTTCAGAATACGGTTTCAGATATCCAAGGAGACAGCTACTCTGGACTTGCAGTCAGCTAAAGGGCAAATGGAAAGCACTATTGACTCAGAAAATGAAAAAGATTGAGAATGTAAGGATGATAAAGATATTTAAGTAACAAATGGCAACTTAACAAGACAAGCAGTGGTCAAAGTTGAACGAAAATCAGTGAAAAGCTATTGCCTTTTGAAGCATCAGAGAAGTTTCTGCTATGAAGTCTTAATCTTGTTAAGATAAGAATTTGTCAATGAGCTCAGTGGAAAAATTAGATTTTACTTTGACCCATGGTTGGATGAGTTGCAGAATATCTTTCAGGACAAGAAATTAAATAAAAACAAATTCAATTCTTCTTTAATGTGGGACATAAATATTCCCCAGCCACCCTCTTTTATCTTACCAAAAAAAAAGGTAAAATGCTACTTAAATTAAGAGCTCTAGGGGATGGGTAAAGGTACTTATCCAGGAAAAAAAAATTTTCCCTCTACCCAATTATTACATGAAATCTTACCACTACTTCTGGTGTTTTCTTAGCTCAGTTGTAGTCTCTTGCATTTTCACAGTCTTTAGATTTCTCAGTCACTCTCACAGACACTGGTTATTTTCTGCTTAATAGCTATTTCCCTCTTCTTACTAATGGAACTCTTTTTTATGTTTGTTCATTTTCGAGTTGTCATTATCCCTACATGTGATGATATACTTCAGGGAATCCTGGCCCTTAACCCAGGGCAGAAATCTTGATAACGCAATTATGTTATTGGATAATTATGGATTGATTAAGCCAATTTTGGTAATTTCATTGCTTATTGATGATGATTGACTGAGAAGTACCATGTGACCTAATTCAGGTCAATAAAACTGAGTCAATAAGGCTGAAGAGAAGATGGCTAGGGACTCTGAAAAAGATTTTCTAGATCTTATAACGGCACACAAGGGGTTTGTTCTTCCTTTGTTTTGCCTCCGGACATTGCTGTTTATGCATGTACTGCTTGGTATTGCTATACCCATCCGGAGACCACAGTAAGAGCTAGCTGACAAAATGAGAAGAGCAGAATGGAAAATAGGCCTTTCAGTACTGATTTGTTTTTCCACAAGAAATCACAACACTTCACCAAAATAATTTGAAATGGCAGCATGGAGAAATAAAACCAACATCTATTGTTAGACATAGAAAAGAAAATTTCCAGTAGTTTTAAGGAATAAAAGAGGAACTATGTAGTGGCAGAACAAGCCAAGTTGGTAAATTTCCTCCTCATTTCTGGCACATAGCAGGTGCTCAATATTTCAATAACTACTTGGATTCTTGTTGGTCCTTTTGTTTAGTATATTGCTGTACGTGGATGTCCTGTAAATGTGTGAAGCTCCTACTGTCCTCAAGAACAGTTTCCAGACTTAGATCTCTGCTGCTTGACCTTAGTAATAAATAACGTATGTCAGGAATGTCCCTAAAAGCACCTTTCTACCTCTACATCTTCTTCTGTGACTCTTCATGCCCATTTTAAACTTTAGCTACATGCAATCAGTATATTTCTTTAACAGTGATGCCCTTGCTCATGCATCAGTGCCGCTGTTTATGTATATGGTATAACCCTAAGCTACCTCTGCTGCTACAGTCAGTTCATGGAGCCCCAAAATGGTGTTCATGAGAACTGTGGAGTGCTGAGCAATAGACAGTCTGCTTTCAACCCTGATTGCAAGAATGGAATGACTCTTTCCAAAATAAGAGAAGAAAACCCTTTCCTTCTCTCCAGCAACATAGTAAAGGAGACAAAACCAATACAGCTACAGCTCTGAGCAAAGAGAAGAAAGCTGTTTCAGGGGTTAACAAGGAAAGTATTTAGACAGCAAGCAATTTGCAGAACAGATGGATTAGGGTAGGAGAGGGTAAGAGAGGGAAGCAAAATCTCTGTAGAAGTCATTTGGTTAAGACTTAATTTTTGAAACAAACTGAACAATGGCGTTAGCAGGGACTGGAAAGGAAGTCTTCCCACATGGTAAAGGGAGTCCCTGACAGACAGCACGCACTTGGATCCGGATGCTCACTAGGAGAGTCAGAACCCAGGGGATAAGGATCCTCACAGTTTTCTTGTGGTGATTCTAATTATTCTCAAAAATATTCTTGCTGTGTTCACAGAATCCCTCCAGGTATTTTTAAGATATAAGTACTTTTCCTGAGTAGCTTGTTCCTACTGTTTTTAATAAGCGCTCTAAATTAGCCAAATAAAACAGGTAGGACTCCTTCTTGGTCAGGGTCCCATAAGGAAACAAAAAGCATATTGAATTGGGTTTATTTGAGGAGTTTTTAATAAAAGTCTCACTTACAAAAATATCAGCAAGATGTAGGGAAATCACAAGAGAGAGTAAGTCCTCTGGGCTAGTAACAGGATGCTGTTACCACCCCTAGGTTTATACGAACCAAAGGGACAGAGCAGTCACTGGAACCCAAAGGCCACCTGGCAGGAGCTGTGACCATTGATAGCGGGGTGCAGCCAGCCCTGAGTGCTCCTGCAGGAAAAAAAGTGAGGGGATAAGTACCTGAATCTCACTCTCTTCCTTTGCTCTGATATTCTGCTGGTGCCTCCCATTGATTGAACCCAACCAGAAGCCAAGAGGCAAAGGAGCTTGTGGATTCACTTCATGACGGTCAGTTCCTGGGGCGCAGTGCAAGATGGAGAAGAGGGGAGGCCTGACATACCCACCACTATCCCTCTTAGAATGCCTCCTTAGCAAGCCCTAATGATGTAAGCCCGAGGGTACATTTGAACATAGCCTATATTCTGCCTGAAATGCCCCTTCATTCTCCATTCTTCTAAGTCACGATGACCTCCTTTCCCTAATCCAAGCTCCATCTGGCTAAAGATCTAGTTCAAGACTCAAGTCAGCTGTTACCTCCCCTGGGAAGGCAGGAACTATTTGTGCCTATTTTTGATAACCAGCTGAATCAGTTAAAATTAAGATCAGTTGAATCAAACAGAAAACCCAATAAAAGAGTAGTTTAAACATGATAGAAGTTTCTTTCTTTCTCATGTAAATTGGATCTACTTAGGAAATCCACAAATCTCTAGAAACTGTCCTGTAGAAAATGAATGAACTCACCCTGAGTACCAGGAGCCTGGGTCCAAGAGGAGGGGGTCTGCAAAGCTTATCATTATCAGTTCACAATTTTAAGATGGAGAGACATTAGTTTCTACAGACTTGTAGAAGTATCTAAGGAAGAGTCATTAGATAATATTGAACCACAGTGAACCATTTTGTATTTTAAGAAAACATAATAAGGAAATAAGAACAAGTGGGGGAAAAGGACTTGAGGCACATGGTAAACACATTTTTTTTCTCT
Source organism: Eschrichtius robustus (assembly GCF_028021215.1). Taxonomy (NCBI): domain Eukaryota; kingdom Metazoa; phylum Chordata; class Mammalia; order Artiodactyla; family Eschrichtiidae; genus Eschrichtius; species Eschrichtius robustus. The sequence goes on from NC_090827.1 coordinate 10,662,339, forward strand.
CAAGTCTATACAGAAATGTAGTAAGAAAGGAAATCTAATTATGTGAGCTCTTTAAAAATAGCTCTCCCAATAATCCCTCTCCGGTAAGGGTAATTATTGTCCAATTATATGATTTTCCAATTGCAAGTACATTTGAGGACCTGGCATGAGGATTATGAAGAGTCTGCTAATGATGGTCAGTATTTTCAAACTAAAGTCGACATTTGAACAATGAAGGGGTTATAGGGGCACCAAACCCTGTGTAGTCAAAAATCCACATATAACTTCTGACTCCCCCAAAACTTTACTAATAGCCTACAGTTGACCAGAAGTCTTACCAATAACATAAATAGTCAATTAACACATATTTTTTATGTTATATGTATTATATACTGTATTCTTATGATAAAATAAGCTAGAGAAAATAAAATGTTATAAAGAAAATCATAAGGAAGAAGACATACATTTACAGCACTGTACCATACTTAATGATACCATGAGTTTATGTTGTCTGTTTACAAGATGAATCATCTGTCTGTCAGTACCTACATCAATATTGTCTTATATGATACAAAACACTGTAGCTCTTATACATATTTCCAACACAAGACATCAAAAATGAAAAGATAATGTGAAAAAGAAATTCATATTTATTTACAGGTATAACCATTCGTGCATTGATAACAAAGGCTAGTGTAATTGATATGATTGCTTCATGGTAGCCTAGCAGATACACTAATGAATGAATTCTTATAAAATTTTTATGGCATACAGTATTACAGTCATATTCATAATACAATATTAGAAACATTGTTATATTAAAAAAAATACACCTGTGCTGATAGGCTCTTAATACCGTTTTTCTAATTATGAGAAAGAGAGGCATACTGTATGGTAATGTAAGTTGTTGAAAGCAAAGTTATAAAACAGTAAGAAAATGAACACATTATTAATTTTATATTAAATATCGCTCAGTTTATGCCTATGTAAGTATAGGCTATCTACTTCAATACAGGTTTTACACATGATGTTCTACACTATGAATACTTAGGCAATGATAATGATGACACACACACATCTCATACGGTTCTTGCCCTACAGTTACTAGATTTTCACACAAAGACACACACACATACACAACAGATAAGTTTATTAACTGTATGGTATGTTGGTTATTCATTATTCATTAAGCTGCAGTGGATCATAAAGGTCTTTATCCTCGTTGTCTTCATGTTGAGTAGGCTGAGGAGGAGGAGGAAAAGGAGAAGTTGGTCATCTTGCTGTCTCAGGGGTGGCAGAGGTGGAAGAGGGGGCAGGAGAGGCAGATACACTCAGTGTAACTTAACAGAAATACATTGTAATTTTTGTCTGACTTTTTGCATTTTCGTTTCTCTAGAAATGTTTCTATGCGGTCCCAATCCTTCTTTCACTGTTTGCTTTGGTTTCAGTGCCCGTGTCATGTAGACACGTCCATGTTATAAAAGAAGTCCAAAGCAGTCTTGAATAATCAGAATACTTTTGCCAGATTGTCTAATGTCAATTTGTTTTCTGGCTCTGCTTCTTCTACATCTTCTTCCTCATTCTCTGGCACTGGTTCAGAGGCACTCATCTCCATCGAGTCGTCTTCTGTTAATTCCTCTGGTTTGCTGTCTATTAGCTCTTGAATTTCTCTAAGATCCATATCTTGAAACCCTTCATCCCCCACCTTTTTTTTGCCATATTCACAATCTCTTTTGTGATTTCCTTGATTGGCTCTATCATAAATTCTGTGAAATCATACAGAACATCTGGACACAGCTTTCTTCAGCAGGAATTTCTTGTTTTGGGTTTGATGGCTTTCATGGCTTTTTCTATAACAAAGATGGTATCTTCAATGCATAATCCTTCCAGACTTTCATCATGTTTTCTGTGTCAGGGTTCTCTTTCACAGTTTTGACAATCTTTTCCATAGAGTACTGTGTGTAATGAGTCTTAAAGGTCCTTATGACTCTCTGATCTAGAGGCTGAATTAGAGGTGTTGTGTTTGAGGGCAAATAGATCACTTCATTGCCTTTGGTGTTGAACTCATGGGGTTCTAGGTGGCCAGGGGCATTGTCCAATATCAAAAGAACTTTAAAGCTGGCAAGGTACTTCCTGACTTCAGGGTCAAAGCATCGATGGAACCAGTCCAGAAAAAGTGTTCTTCCAGTACAGGCCTTCTTGTTGTACAACTGAAAGATGGTCAGCTGGTGTTTATCTTTTCTCTTCAAGGCTCAGGGGTTAGCAGCTTTATAGATAAGACAGCCCTGATCATAAACCTGACTGCATTTCCACACAACAGCAGAGTAAGCAGTAAGTATCCCTTCCTGCCTTAAATCCTGGTGCTTGCTTCTATTCCTTATTAATAAATGTTCTTTGTGGCATTTTTCTTTCCCAGAATAGGGCACTTTCATCTGTATTAAAAAAGAATATCAGGCAGATATCCTTTCTCCTTAATGATTTCCTTAACGGTGTCTCGGAACTTGTCTGCCGCCTTTTGGTCAGCAGAAGCTGCTTCTTCTGTTATCTTGACAATTTTAAAGCCAAACCTCTTTCTAAAATTATCAAACCATCCTTTGTTAGCATTAAATTCTCCAGCTTTAGATCCTTCACCTGTTTCTTACTTTAAGTTATCATATAATGACTTTGCCTTTTCTTTTATCATATTAGAGTCTATAGGTATCCTTTCTTATAGCAACCCTGCACCCACATAAGCTGCATTTTCAATAAGAGATAAAAAGGTATTTCGCCAAAAGTGCAAGGTTTTTGGGCCTCCTGGCATAGCTGCAGTGACAGCTTCACAAATTTCCTTTTCTATTTTTACAAGGGTCTTTACATCGGATTCATTTATCTTGAAACGGTGGGCAACCCCAGGTGCAGACCTCAATCTATGGTATATATTAAGTAATTCAGCTTTTTCTTGTAATGTTATGACTTTTCTCTGTTTTTTGGGAGCTCTTCCAGCATCACTGGAGGTGGCACTTTGTATGGGTCCCATGATGTTACTTAAGGTTTATAGTGTTGTACTAAACATGAAGAAAAATACAAAAGAACCATGAGGAATCACTTTTTACTGCGATACACAATTTACTGAAGAGAGGAACTGCTCAGAGGAGATGATTTGTATCACATGGCATTTTTTTTTTTTTTTTTAAAGGTGTAAGCGAGATGGAAGTTGTTTTTTAAACTTTGGGTTTGTTTGTTTGTTTATTTATTTATGGCTGTGTTGGGTCTTCATTTCTGTGCGAGGGCTTTCTCTAGTTGCGGCAAGTGGGGGCCACTCTTCATCGCGGTGCACGGGCCTCTCCCTATCGCGGCCTCTCCTGTTGCGGAGCACGGGCTCCAGACGTGCAGGCTCAGTAATTGTGGCCCACGGGTCCAGTTGCTCCGCGGCATGTGGGATCCTCCCAGACCAGGGCTCGAACCCGTGTCCCCTGCATTGGCAGGCAGATTCTCAACCACTGCGCCACCAGGGAAGCCCTCACATGGCATTTTAAGTGGATTCTTTCAACACATGAGCTCATTGCAATAGCAATAAGAGGCGGTTACAAAATGATTACTATAGTACAGTATGTTCTACAGTTAATTTTATGCAGTTATGACTTAATACTGCATCTTTACATTTGGGAATGGATCCATGTAAGGTCTGTAAGTGTTTGTGTTCATAAGTTTTGATAAATTTTAACCTTTATAACAGATTTGTATATATTTTATGGTAGTAAATGATAAAATAGACTACTATCTACATATATTTTATGTGTTCATGACATACCTAATTTTTATTAATTTTTAAAAAATATTTCTAAGCTACACGGTTCATCTGTGAGTTTTTTCAATTTGTCACAAATCCCAAAAATATTTTCCAATATGTTTATTGAAAAAAATCCATGTATAGGTGGACCTATGTTGTTCAAGTGTTCACTATACGTGAGCTCTGGGGTAATAGGTGAGTAGAAACCCATTTACTTAGTTCTCCTGAGTAATTGTCCTAACTGCCAAGTTCATTGGGAAACTGTACATCTACAACCAGATACTGCAAACAGGAAAATCAGCTCTCGCTCTTTGTTTCAGCAGCATCAGACCTCATTCAAAAAGAGATATAACATTTAGAGGGACATTTCTGCCATCTACTGTTACTGCCCTGGATTTTATCAGATTATATTGGCTACTTGATTCCAGTATTAACTTCAAGAAAGTGATATTCAGTGGGCTGAGAGAAGAGAGCAATGTCACATGTTTCTCTCAATTCTTGAAAAGATTATTTTAGAACAAGTAAAACTTCTTTTTTAAAATTCAGATTATAGAAAATCATTTTAGAGAGGCTGATTTTGCTCATTAGTTGTTTTTTCTTTTTGTAAATCGAGGTATAATTGACATAAAACATTAGCTTCAGGTATACAATATAATGATTCAATATTTCTATATGTTGCGAAATGACCACCATGGTAAGTCTAGTTCATATCTATCGCCATACACAGTTACAAACAAATTTTGTTTCTTGTGAAAAGAACTTTTAAGATTTACTCTCTTAGCAACTTTCAAATGTGCAGTACAGTGTTATTAACTATGGCCACCATGCTGTGCATTACATCCACCCCCTGACTTATTTATTTTATAACTAGAACTTTGAACCTTTAACCCCATTTTGCCCACTCACCACCCCACCTCTGGCAACTACCAATCTGTTCTCCATATCTATGAATCTATACGCTTGGGTTTGGGTTTGGTTTTGTTCTAATTCTACATGTAAGTGAGATCACACAGTATTTGTGTTTCTCTGTCTGACTTATTTCACTTAGCATAATGTCTTCAAAATCCATCCATGTTGTTGCAAATGGCAAGATTTCTCTCATTTTTTCTGGATGAAAATATACCATTTTGTGAATATATGTATACATATGTATGTGTGTGTGTGTGTATATATATATATATATATATATATATATGTATATACCACATTTTCTTCATTCATTCATTCATCAATAGACACTTAGGTTGTTTCCATGTCTTGGCTATTGTAAATAATGCTGCAATGAACACGGAGGTGCACATATCTTTTCAAGTTAGTGTTTTCATTTTCTTTTAATAAATATCCAGAAGTGGGGTTGCTGAATCATATGGTAGTTCTCTATTTTTAATTTTTTAAGAAACTTCCATACTGTTCCATAGTGGCTGCACTAATTTACATTCCCATCAACAGTGCATGAGGGTTCCCTTTTCTCCACATACTTGCCAACAGTTATTTGTTGTATTTTTGATAAAAGCCATTCTAACAGGTGTGAGGAGATATCTCATTGTGGTTTTGATTTGCATTCTGTGATGGTGAGTGATGTTGAGCACATTTTCATGTATCTGTTGGTCATCTGTATGTCTTCTTTGAAAAAAAATGTCTATTTAGATACTCTACCCAGTTTTTAATTGGATTATTTGTGTTTTTTGCTATTGAGTTGTATGAGTCTTTGTATATTTTGGATATTCATCCCTTATCAGATATATAATTTGCAAATATTTTCTCCTGTTCTGTAAGTTTGCCTTTTCATTTTGTTGATGGTTCCCTTTGTTATATAGCTGCAGTTCCATTTGTTTATTTTTGATTTTGTTGCCTTTGCTTTTCAGTGTCAAATCCAAAAAATCTTTGCCAAGACTGTTATCAAGGAGCTTACTCCCTATGTTTTCTTCTAGGAGTTTTATGGTCTCAGGCCTTATATTCAAGTCTTTAATCCATTTTGAGTCAACTTTTTGTGTGGTGTAAGAGAATAGTCTGTTGGAGCTTTCATCAGGAGTAGAAAGGGGGTTCAATATTTAGACATTGTTCACACTTGAGTACCAACTTTACTAGCTCATGAGAGTTCAAGGAAAAAAAAAAAGGAAGAAAGGAAGGAAAGGAGGGAGGGAGGGAAAAAAAGATGGAACAGTGGTAGGAATACAGGAAGAAGAGAATAGGGGAAAGAGGAATGGGGGAGGGAAGGAAGGAAGGAAGGAAGAATATCCCTTCAAATCACAGGAGATGTGTTTGTAAGAGACTGAATGAACTGATTCTGAGGAGTCCTATGGCATTTGAAATTCTATGACAGAAGTTTAAGTTTTTAAAAGACATTTTAAAAGTTGGTAAAGTGATCATTTAAAAGAGAAATGTAATATTGCCTCATTACACTTAGAAACATACTCGATAAAGTTCTGAGTAATTTTATTCAATTGGCAGAGACTCAAACACATTAAACCTATCTATTAAGTCTAAAGAGAAGAGATGAGAATAAAATTCTAACTGTATTTTTTACTGAGTTTGATACCATAATGGAAAAATATATCTCTCTACACTATTCGTACGCTGTTCTCAGGCTGGCCTTATAGAACTGAATTTAAATTATGCTTGACTATGTAGGAGTTTGCTACAGGTGTTCTGAAAAAGAAATATCTTTCTGGTTTAAATGTTAACTCCAAAATACAAAAGCCCCAGGTTTGCTTTCATATGTCATGGTAAAAATCAGCTAGAAACAGTTTTATCTGTCCTTGAAAAAATGTTTCAAATTGGCTCTGAAGTCTCATCTTCCAGATGGGCAGCCTTACGCAGGCCCTGCTGAGATGGCATATTAAAGACCTAAATATGCTTTCAGTCTACATATGAATTCTCCAGGTTGACAATAAATATTTAAAGAGTTGCTGGTGTGTCACAAAAACAAAACTGCACCTTGTGTCTATGTAGGATGGTTTATAAATAAATCTGTTTTCCACTTTTTCTTATCTAGTCATTTTTATTTAAAGGAGCTAAACCAGCTGCATTTTCAAGGGCTCACCAGTACACTGAGCCACATGGCTGAGTTACACTGTCCTCAGACGCTACAAATAAGTGCCACTTATAACCGTGCATATGTTCTATGGGTGCTACGAATATACACATTCATATTTCCCATAGAAAACATTGTTCTCCCTCAGAGACCCAGATGACACAACTCGAGCAGTAGTAAGACTGTAACTACATTTATTCATTCATGTGCAAACATTGTTCTAGGCACTGCTAAGTACTGGGATTACAAAAATGATAGTGGCAAACATGACAGTCATAACATTGATATCGACAACTAAATAACCACTGCCGTTGATTGAACAACTACTTTGTGGCAGCATAGCATTTTACATCATTTAGTCTTCTCCAAAATTCTTTGAGGTGGATATAATCTCCTTTTTTATAGATATCTTAGGCCCAAAGGCAATGTTTTTATTGTCACACAATGATAAACCATAGAACTAAGATATGGCCTCCAAAGCAGACTTACAATATATTTTTTTAATTCACTTGGAATAAGTCACATAGATTGGCTATAAGGAAGGCCACCTGCACCAAAGATGAACCGGCACCATATTGGATGGTGACAAACTGACCCAAAGAGGCCCTATCTTACAGGGGAAGGATGACTGCTAGGTGCAAAATAACAGGAGAAGGCCGAGGATAGAGGGCAAGGGGGCAATTCAAGTCTAAGTGTGTAATGAAAGGTACAGAATAATATGGTCCCAGTTCTCTGTTACGATTATTTTTTTTTGGAAACTTTCAAGTTCCAGAATTACCAAAGACTTTCTTTATCAAAGGTATTCAGGGTAACAAAGGGAAGATTTACTGTTTATTGAGTACTAACTCTGAATTAGGAATGGTAGTAAGTGCTTACATACTTTATTTGATTCAGTCCTGCCTGTGAGGTACCTATTGTTGCTCCCATTGTTCACTGAGGCTTGATGAGATGAAGTGGCTTCCTTAAGTTCATGTGGTTCATAAATGTAAAACAAGGATTTGAATCCAATCAGTGACCCTCACCACTACTCCTATTTCCTCCAACATTGCTACCTAACTAATACAAGGGAAGAGGTAACTGGCAAGAAATGTGTTCAATTTGTTTTAAAATTGAGGTACAGGTGATGTATAGCACTACATTGGTTTCAGGTTCTAACAGAATGATTCCATACTTGTGTATGTTGTGAAATGATCACCACAGTAAGTCTAGTTAGTATCTGTGACCATACATAGTTATAATATGTATTTTTTTTCTTGTGATGAGAACTTTTAAGATTTACTCTAACTTTCAAATATGCAATAAAGTATTAATAACTATGGTCACCATGCTGTATATTCCACCTCATGACTTATTTATTTTCTAATTTGAAGTTAGTACCTTTGGACCCCCTTCACCCATTTCAACCACCCTCTACCCCCTGCCTCCGACAACTAACAATCTGTTCTCTGTATCTATGAGCTTGACTTTTCTTAGAGTCCACATATAAGTGAGGTCATATGGTATTTGTCTTTTCCTGTCTGACTTATTTCACTTAGTATGATAGTCTCTGGGTCCATCCATGTTGCTGTGAATGACATTACTTCATTCTTTTTTTTATGGCTGAGTAATATTACCTTGTATATACATGCCACATCTTCTTTATTCACTCATCTATCAATGGACACTTACGTTGTTTCCATATCTTGACTATTGTAAGTAATGCTGCAATGACTATGGGGGTGAATATATCTTTTCAAGTTAGTGTTTTTGTTTTCTTTGGATAAATACCCAGAAGTGGGATTGCTGGATCAGTTGGTAGTTCTATTTTTAATTTTTTGAGGAACTGCTATACTGTTCCACAGTGGCTACACCAATTTACATTCACACAAGGGCTCCCTTTTCTCCACATCCTTACCAACACTAGTTATTTCTTATCTTTTTGATGATAGCCATTCTAACAGATGTGAGGTGACATCTCATTGTGGTTTTGCTTTGCATTTCCCTGATGATAAGTGATTCTGAGCACCTTTCCACGTACCTGTTGGCCATCCGTATGTTTTCTTTGAAGAAATACCTATTCGGATCCTCTGCCTGGTTTTAAATCAGTTTGTTTGGCGGGGGGGGGGGGTTGCTATTGAGTTGTATGAGTTTTTAAGTATTTTGGATATTGACTCCTTATCAAATATAAGACTTGCAAATATTTTCTCCCATTTAGTAGATTGCCTTTTTATTCTGTTGATGATTTCCTTTGCTGTGCAGAAGCTTTCTAGTTTGATGTGGTCCCATTTGTTTATTTATTTAATTATTTACTTTGTTTTATTTTTTGCCTTTTGTTGCCTTTGTTTTTGGTAGCAAATCCAAAAAATCATCACCAAGACTGATGGCAAGGAGCTTACTGCCTATGTTTTCTTCTAGGAGTTTTATGGTTTCAAGTCCTACATTCAAGTCTTTAATCCACTTTGAGTTAATTTTTTTATATGGTGTAAGATAATGGCTCAGTTTCATTCTTTTGCATGTGGCTGTCCAACTTTCCAAACACCATTTATTGAAGAGACTGTATCTTCCTCATTGTATTTCCTTAGTCCCTTTGTCATAGATTGACAGTGTGTGCATGAGTTTATTTCTGGGCTCTCTACTCTTTTCCATTGATCTATGTTTCTGTTTTTGTGCAAACATGTACTATTTTGATTACTATAGCTTTGTAATACAGTTTGAAATCACAGAGCGTGATACCTTCTTTTCCACTTTTTACTTAATCTTGCATGCACCTGAGACAGCAGCTTTAGACATTCTAGATAGGATACTAATAGAGAAAAAATTGTGTTTACCCAATTATAATAGCAAATAATATTTATTGAGTACTTACTACATTTATTGAGTACTTACTACTTACTATTTATTGAATACTTACTTACTACTTAAGACATGAGTACTTACTACATGTCTTTTTTTTAATACTGACAAAAAACCCATAATATAACTATTTTTATGTTTTCTCACTTTACAGATAGGAGACTGGGAGATATTCATTTATTCCACAAATAGTTATCGATTGCAACATAACAAATTACCACAAATTTAGCAGCTTGGAACAACATAGATTTATTATCTCAGTTTCAGGAATCTAGACATGCCTTAGCTGAGTCCTTTGCTTTCAGGTCTCACAGGCTCCAATCCAGGTGTCAGGCAGAGCCAGAGTCTTATGCAAGGCTCAGTTGAGGAAGGGTCTACCTACCAGCTCTAATGAGTATTGGCAAGGTTTACTTCTTGTGAGCTGTTGGACTGAGGGTTGCTTTCTGAACATTAGTCAGAGCTGCTTTCAGTTTCTTGCACTTGGGATTATCCATATAGCTTCATCAAAGCCAGCAAAGGAGAGTCTGCTGGCAAGACAGAAGTTACTCTCTTATGTAACCTAATGACAGAAATGACATTCCATTACTTTTCTAGTATTGGTTACATGCAAGTTGCTAGGTTAGCCCACACGCAAGAGGAGAGGGATATGCAAAGGCTTAAATATCAAGTGGCAGAGATCACTGAGAAGCATCATAGAGTCTGCCCAACACACACAAAAAAATAGCTTTGAGCACCTACTGTGTGCTCAAGAAACTCATATTCTAGAGGGACTTAAAGTAGTTAAGCGGACAGCTCAAGGTGAAAAATTAAATAATTAAGGAAAGAAATCAGAAAAAAGAAGTCATTTGGTTGGGGGTTTAAACAGTATCTAAAAGTCTTCTCATAAATAACCCACTACAGAGTAACTTTAGAGCTGTGATAAACTAAAGCTTCATGTCAAAAGAGGAGATGTCATTTACATGCACTGTTAGGCAATAAGGACTGTCCTGTCTCAAAAGGTAGGGCACCTGCTGTAGGTTTAGGTATGTTTTGCTCGGGAGAATGGAATGTGTTCCAACATTCTAGACTGATGAATATAAAATTATTTATTTGCAGTTATCAATATGTTTTCTTTTCTTTTTAAAAAATTTATTAATAATTTTACTATTGCGGTATAGTTGATTTACAATATTAGTTTCAGGTGTACAACATAGTGATTCCAAGTTATAATAGATTATACTCCATTTAAGTTATTATAAAATATTGGCTATGTTCCCTGTGTGGTACATTATATCCTTGTAGCTTATTTATTTTAAACTGAGTAGTTTATACCTCTTAGTCCCTTACCCTATCTTGCCCCTCCCCCTTTCCCTCACCTACTGATAGCCACTAGTTTGTTCTCTATATCTGAGAGTCTGTTTCTGTTTTATTATATTCATTTGTTTGTTTTATTTTTTTAGATTCCACATGTAAGTGATAACACACAAAATCTGTCTTTCCCTGTCTGACTTACTCCACCTAAGCATAGTACCCTCCAGGTCAATCCATGTTGTTGCCCTTGGCAAAATTTCATTTTTTTATATGGATGAGTAGTATTCCATTGTATACACATATACCACATCTTCTTTATCCATTCATCTGTCGATGGACACTTAGGTTGCTTCTATATCTTGGCTATTGTAAATAATGTTGCTATGAACATTGGGGTACATGTATCTTTTTGAAATAGTGTCTTTGTTTTCTTTGAATATATACCCAAGAGTGGAATTGCTGGAGCATATGGTAGTTCCATTTTTAGTTTTTTGAGGAACCTCTATACTGTTTTCCATAGTGGCTGCACCAATTTACATTCCTACCAACAGTGCACAAGGGTTCCCTTTTCCCCACGTCCTCACCAACATTTACTATTTGTGGTCTTTTTGATGGTGGTTATTGTGACAGGTATGAGGAGATATATCACTGTGGTTTTGATTTGCGTTTCTCTGGTGATTAGTGATGCTGAGCATCTTTTCATGTGACTGTTTGCCATCATATGTCTTCTTTGGAAAAATGCCTATTCAGGTCTTCTGCCCATTTTTAAATTGGGTTGTTTGTCTTTTTGATATTGAGTTGTGTGAGCTGTTTATATGTTTTAGATATTAACCCTCTATTGGTCATATCATTTGCAAATATTTTATCCCATTCAGTAGGTTGTCTTTTTCTTTTGCTGATGATGTCCTTTGCCATGAAAAAGCTTTTAAGTTTAATTAAGCCCCATTTGTTTATTTCTATTTTTTTTCCTTTGCCTTAGGAGACAGATTCAAAAAAAATATTGCTACAATTTATGTTAAAGAGTGTTTTGCCTATGTTTTCTTCTAGGAGTTTTATGGTTTCTGGTCTTACATTTATGTCTTTAATCCCTTTTGAGTTTATTTTTCTATATGCTATGAGAAAATGTTCTAATTTCTTTCTTTTATATGTAGCTGTCCAATTTTCCCAGCACCACTTCTTGAAGAAATTGTCTTTACCCCATTTTATATTCTGGTCTCCTTTGTTGTAGACTAATTGACCACTAATGTTTAGGTTTATTTCTGGGCTCTCTATTCTGTTCTAGTGATCTATGTGTCTGTTTTTGGTCCAGTACCATACTGTTTTGATCACTGTAGCTTTGTATTATAGTCTGAAATCAGGGAGCATAATACCTCCAGCTGTGAGCTCCTTTCTCAAGATTCCTTTGGCTATTTGGGTGTCTTTTGTGTTTCCATATAAATTTTAGAATTATTCTAGTTTTGTGAAAAATGCCATTGGTATTTTGATAGGAATTGCATTGAATCTGTAGATTGCCTTGGGTAATATGGTCATTTCACCATTATTAATTCTTCCAATCCATGAACACAGTATATCTTTCCATATGATTGTGTCATCTTCAATTTCTTTCTTCTCATCATAGTTTTCCTAGTACGTGACTTTTACCTCCTTAGTGAGATTTATTCCTAGGATTTTATTCTTTTTGTTGCAATGGTAAATGGCATTTCTTTAAAAATTCCTATTTCTGACAGTTTGTTGTTAGTGTAGAGAAATGCAACAGATTTCTGCATATTAACTTTGTATCCCTCTTTACCCACTTTGTTGAGAGTTTTTATCATAAATGGATATTGAATTTTATCAAAAGCTTTTTCTGAATCTATTGAGATGATCTTATTGTTTTTATTCTTCAGTTTGTTAATGTAGTGTATCACATTAATTACTTTACAGATACTGAACCATTCTTGCATCCCTGGGATAAATCAAATTTGATCGTGATGTGTGATCCTTTTGATGTATTGTTCGATTCAGTTTGCTAATATTTTGTTGAGAATTTTTTCATTCAAGTTCATCAGTGATACTGGCCTGCAATCTTCTTTTTGTGATATCTTTGTTTGGTTTCCTTATTTTTTTGCTAAATTTATGAAAAGGAACGTCATACTTACTTCTCAATGTTTTTGTTGTCATTTTTGCTGTCAGTGAAACATCACTAAGATTGTTAAATTTTGATCTTTTATGGAGTTTAAAAGTCCTTTTAGAGAATATTCAAGTGCAAAAAGAAGTGGGACACATAACCAGCAACTTGGATCAAGTGTACTTCCTGAAGCAAAGTGCTTCTGTTGCTTTTTTGTTTCACAAATGTTTTATATTCATGAAGAAAAATTAGCAAATCAAAATTTCTGCTATTGAATAACCACTAAAACATTTTATAATAGCTCTCTATCCTTTTTTTTCTCTGTATATATATATATATACACTCATAAATTCATGCAATATTTACTTGCTATAGTCATTCTTGAATTTTCTCTTTCTCATATGTGTAGTCGACATTTAAATTATGTCCAGAATTTGACAACTTTCTTCCACATCCACTGCTACTGCTCTAGCCTAGTCCACTGTCATTTCTCCTGACTGATGTCCCTGTGTCCCTACTTCCACCTTTACCCCTTACAGTCCATTGTCTACACAGCAGCCAGTACCATCCTTGTAAATGTATGTCAGTTTATGTAGCTTCATTGCCCAGCATCTTTTACTGGTTTGCCATCTTACACAGAATAGTTAAAATCTTTACATTTTGCCCCAGAAGGCCTTTATGTCTATACCACTTCTTGTCTTTCCCTACTATTTGTCCTCTTGCTCATTCTTTGCTACACTAACTCCTTTGCCATTCTTGAACATACTGCCACATGCTTTCCTGCAAGCCTTTGTACTTGCTTTTTTCATTGCTGAATTAGAACATCTTTCCTCCAACTATCCACATGGCTACCTCCTCACTGCTTTCAGATCTCTGCTCACAGAGATCCGTGAGCAGATCTGTACTTTATTAGAGAAACCTTTCTTGACCACCTCCCACTTTCTTACTCTCTGTACACCTTATCTGATTTTACCTCAGTTCACTCATTATTTATTATTTACTTAATTATTGCTTGTCATCCCCACTAGAATATAAGCTTCTTGAATGAGAGCAGGGATTGGAATTTTTTTAGTTCACTCACTGCTATATCCTTACAGCTGAGAAAAACTCCTGGCATGCGTAGGTGCTTGTTAAGTTTTGTTAAATGGATGAATAAACAATTGAATTAAAATATTGATATTAATAACAATAATAAGCCTGAAATACAATAATATTTCACAAAATTTGTTCAATATTAATAAATATAAAACTACATCATCAGGGTTTTTTTCCTACATGCATACTATTCTACTGTATCATACACTATTTTAGCTCACCCATATATATTTTTTTAACATCGTTATTGAAGTATAATTGCTTTACAATGGTGTGTTAGTTTCTGCTTTATAACAAAGTGAATCAGTTATACATATACATAAATCCCCATATCTCTTCCCTCTTGCGTCTCCCTCCCTCCCACCCTCCCTGTCCCACCCCTCTAGGTGGTCACAAAACAACGAGCTGATCTCCCTGTGCTATGTGGCTGCTTCCCACTAGCTATCTATTTTACATTTGGTAGTGTATATATGACCATGCCACTGTCTCACTTTGTCCCAGCTTACCCTTCCCCCTCCCCAAAGCCTCAAGTGCATTCTCTAGTAGGTCTGTGTCTTTATTCCCTTCTTGCCCCTAGGTTCTTCATGACCATATTTTTGTGTATTTTTTAGATTCCATATATGTGTGTAAGCATATGGTATTTGTGTTTCTCTTTCTGACTTACTTCACTCTGTATGGACGGACTCTAAGTCCATCCACCTAACTACAAATAACTCAATTTCGTTCCTTTTTATGGCTGAGTAATATTCCATTGTATATATGTGCCACATCCTCTTTATCCATTCATCCGATGATGGACACTTAGGTTGCTTCCATGTGCTCCCTATTGTAAATAGAGCTGCAGTGAACATTGTGGTACATGACTCTTTTTGAATTATGGTTTTCTCAGGGTATATGCCCAGTAGTGGGATTGCTGGGTCATACGGTAGTTCTATTTTTAGTTTTTTAAGGACCCTCCATACTGTTCTCCATAGTGCTGTATCAATTTACATTCCCACCAACAGTGCAAGAGGGTTTCCTTTTCTCCACACCCTCTCCAGCATTTATTGTTTGTAGATTTTTTGATGATGGCCATTGTGAGTGGTATGAGATGATATCTCATTGTGGTTTTGATTAACATTTCTCTAATAATTAATGATGTTGAGCATTCTTTCATGTGTTTGTTGGCAATCTGTATATCTTCCTTGGAGAAATGTCTATTTAGGTCTTCTTCCCAATTTTGGATTGGGTTATTTGTTTTTTTGATATTGAGCTGCATGAGCTGCTTGTAAATTTTGGAGATTAATCCTTTGTCAGTTGCTTCATTTGCAAATATTTTCCCCCATTCTGAGGGTTGTCTTTTCATCTTGTTTATTGTTTCCTTTGATGTGCAAAAGCTTTTAAGGTTCATTAAGTCCCATTTGTTTTTTTTTGTTTTTATTTCCATTTCTCTGGGAGGTGGGTCAAAAAGGATCTTGCTGTGATTTATGTCATAGAGTGTTCTGCCTATGTGTTCCTCTAAGAGTTTGATAGTGTCTGGCCTTACATTTTGGTCTTTAATCAATTTGGAGTTTATTTTTGTGAATGGTGTTAGGGAGTGTTCTAATTTCATTCTTTTACATGTAGCTGTCCAGTTTTTCCAGCACCACTTATTGAAGAGGGTGTCTTTTCTCCACTGTATATTCTTGCCTCCTTTATCAAAGATAAGGGGACCATATGTGCGTGGGGTTATCTCTGGGCTTTCTATCCTGTTCCATTGGTCTATATTTCTGTTTTTGTGCCAGTACCATACTGTCTTGATTACTATAGCTTTGTAGTATAGTCTGAAGTCAGGGAGCCTGATACCTCCAGCTCCGTTTTTCTTTCTCAAGATTGCTTTGGGTATTCTGGGTCTTTTGTGTTTCCATACAAATTGTGAAAATTTTCTTTCAGGTTCTGTGAAAAATGCCAGTGGTAGTTTGATAAGGATTGCATTGAATCTGTAGATTTCTTTGGGTAGTATAGTCATTTTCACAATGTTGATTCTTCCAAACCAAGAACATGGTATACCTCTCCATCTATTTGTATCATCTTTAATTTCTTTCATCAGTGTCTTATAATTTTCTGCATACAGGTCTTTTGTCTCCTTAGGTAGGTTTATTGCTAGATATTTTATTCTTTTTGTTGCAGTGGTAAACGGGAGTGTTTTCTTAATTTCACTTTCAGATTTTTCATCATCAGTGTATAGGAATGCAAGAGATTTCTGTGCATTAATTTTGTATCCTGCAACTTTACCAAATTCATTGATTAGCTCTAGGAGTTTTCTGGTAGCATCTTTAGGATTCTCTATGTATAGTATCATGTCATCTGCAAACAGTGACAGCTTTACTTCTTCTTTTCCGATTTGGATTCCTTTTATTTCTTTTTCTTCTCTGATTGCTGTGGCTAAAACTTCCAAAACTATGTTGAATACTAGTGGTAGGAGTGGGCAACCTTGTCTTCTTCCTGATCTTAGTGGAAATGGTTTCAGTTTTTCACCATTGAGAACAATGTTGGCTGTGGGTTTGTCATATATGGCCTTTGTTATGTTGAGGTAAGTTCCCTCTGTGATGACTTTCTGGAGGGTTTTTATCATAAATGGGTGTTGAATTTTGTGGAAAGCTTTCTCTGCATCTGTTGAGATGATCATATGGTTCTTCTCCTTCAATTTGTTAATATGATGTATCACATTGATTGATTTGCCTATATTGAAGAATCCTTGCATTCCTGGGATAAACCCCACTTGATCATGGTGTATGATCCTTTTAATGTGCTATTGGATTCTGTTTCCTAGTACTTTTTTGAGGATTTTTGCATCTGTGTTCATCAGTGATATTGGCCTGTAGTTTTCTTTCTTTGTGACATCTTTGTCTGGTTTTGGTATCAGGGTGATGGTGGCCTCATAGAATGAGTTTGGGTGTGTTCCTCCCTCTGGTATATTTTGGAAGAGTTTGAGAAGGATAGGTGTTAGCTCTTCTCTAAATGTTTGATAGAATTCGCCTGTGAAGCCATCTGGTCCTGGGCATTTTTTTGTTGGAAGATTTTTAATCACAGTTTCAATTTCGGTGCTTGTGTTTGGTCTGTTCATATTTTCTATTTCTTCCTGCTTCAGTTTCGGAACGTTGTGCATTTCTAAGAATTTGTCCATTTTTTCCAGGTTGTCCATTTTATTGGCATAGAGTAGCTTGTAGTAATCTCTCATGATCCTTTGTATTTCTGCAGTGTCAGTTGTTACTTCTCCTTTTTCATTTCTGATTCTATTGATTTGCGTCTTCTCCGATGTTTTTTTCATGAGTCTGGCTACTGGTTTATCAATTTTGTTTATCTTCTCAAAGAAGCAGCTTTTAGTTTCACGGATCTTTGCTGTCGTTTCCTTCATTTCTTTTTCATTTATTTCTGATCTGATGTTTATGATTTCTTTCCTTCTGCCAACTTTGGGGGTTTTTTGTTCTTCTTTCTCTAATTGCTTTAGGTGTAAGGTTAGGTTGTTTATTTGAGATGTTTCTTGTTTCTTAAGGTAGGAATGTATTGCTATAAACTTCCCTCTTAGAACTGCTTTTGCTGCATCCCATAGGTTTTGGGTCATCGTGTTTTCATTGTCATTTGTTTCTAGGTATTTTTTAATTTCCTCTTTGATTTCTTCAGTGATCTCTTGGTTATTAAGTAGTGTATTGTTTAGTCTCCATGTGTTTGTATTTTTACAGATTTTTTCCTGCAGTTGATATCTAGTCTCATAGCGTTGTGGTCAGAAAAGTTACTTGGTACGATTTCAATTTTCTTAAATTTACCAAGACTTGATTTGTGACCCAAGATATGATCTATCCTGGAGAATGTTCCATTAGCACTTGAGAAGAAAGTGTATTCTCTTGTTTTTGGATGGAATGTCCTATAAATATCAATTAAGTCCATCTTGTTTAATGTATCATTTAAAGCTTGTGTTTCCTTATTTATTTTCATTTTGGATGATCTGTCCATTGGTGAAAGTGGGGTGTTAAAGTCCCCTACTATGATTGTGTTGCTGTCGATTTCTCCTTTATGGCTATTAGTATTTGCCTTATGTATTGAGGTGCTCCTATGTTAGGTCCATAAATATTTAAAATTGTTATATCTTCTTCTTGGATTCATCCCTTGATCATCATGTAGTGTCTTTCTTTGTCTCTTGTAATAGTCTTTGTTTTAAAGTCTATTTTGTCTTATATAAGAATTGCTACTCCAGCTTTCTTTTGATTTCCATTTGCATGGAATATCTTTTTCCATCCCCTCACTTTCAGTCTGTATGTGTCCCTAGGTCTGAAGTGGGTCTCTTGTAGACAGCATATATACGGGTCTTGTTTTTGTATCCATTCAGCCAGTCTGTGTCGTTTGTTTGGAGCATTTAATCCATTTATATTTAAGGTAATTATCGATATGTATTCTCCTATTACCATTTTCTTAATTGTTTTGGGTTTATTATTGTAGGTCGTTTCCATTCTCTTGTGTTTCCTGCCCAGAGAAGTGCCTTTAGCGTTTATTGTAAAGGTGGTTTGGTGGTGCTGAATTCCCTTAGCCTTTGCTTGTCAGTAAAGGTTTTAATTTCTCCATCGAATCTGAATGAGATCCTTGCTGGGTAGAGTAATCTTTTTTATGTTTTTGCCTTTCATCACTTTAAATATGTCTTGCCACTCCCTTCTGGCTTGCAGAGTTTCTGCTGAAAGATCAGCTGTTACCCTTATGGGGATTCCCTTGTGTGTTATTTTTTGTTTTTCTCTGCTGCTTTTAATATTTTTTCTTTGTATTTAATTTTTGATAGTTTGATTAATATGTGTTCTGGCGTGTTTCTCCTTGGATTTATCCTGTATGGTACTCTCTGTTCTTCCTGGACTTGATTAACTATTTCCTTTCCCATATTAGGGAAGTTTTCAACTATAATCTCTTCAAATATTTTCTCAGTCCCTTTCTTTTTCCCTTCTTCTTCTGGGACCCCTATAATTCGAATATTGTTGCGTTTAATGTTGACCCAGAGGTCTCTGAGACTGTCCTCAATTCTTTTCATTCTTTTTTCTTTATTCTGCTCTGCAGCAGTTATTTCCACTATGTTATCTTCCCGGTCCCTTATTCGTTCTTCTGCCTCAGTTATTCTGCTATTGTTCCCTTCTAGAGAATTTTAAATTTCATTTATTGTGTTGTTCATCACTGTTTGTTTGCTCTTTAGTTCTTCTAGGTCCTTGTTAAATGTTTCTTTTATTTTCTCCATTCTATTTCCAAGATTTTGGATCATCTTTACTATTATTATTCTGAATTCTTTTTCAGGTAGACTGCCTATTTCCTCTTCATTTGTTAGGTCTGGTGGTTTTTTACCTTGCTCCTTCATCTGTTGTGTGTTTCTCTGTCTTCTCCTTTTGCTTAACTTACTGTGTTTGGAGTCTCCTTTTCGCAGGCTGCAGGTTCATAGTTCCCGTTGTTTTTGGTGTCTGCCCCTAGTGGCTAAGGTTGGTTCAGTGGGTTGTGTAGGCTTCCTGGTGGAGGGGACTGGTGCCTGTGTTCTGGTGGTTGAGGCTGTATCTTGTCTTTCTGGTGGGCAGGTCCACGTCTGGTGGTGTGTTTTGGGGTGTCTGTGGCCTTATTATGATTCTAGGCAGCCTCTCTGCTAATGGGTGGCTTGTGTTCTTGTCTTGCTAGTTGTTTGGCATACGGTGCCCAGCACTGGAGCTTGCTGGTCGTTGAGTGGAGCTGGGTCTTGGCATTGAGATGGAGATCTCTGGGTGATGTTTGCCATTTGATATTATGTGGAGCTGGGAGGTCTCTTGTGGACCAGTGTCCTGAACTTGGTTCTCCCACCTCAGAGGCACAGCCCTGATGCCTAGCTGGAGCACCAAGAACCTGTGATCCGCATGGCTCAGAGTAAAAGGGAGAAGAAAAAGAAAGAAAGAAAGAAGAAGATAAAACATAATAAAATAAAGTTACTAAAATAAAAAATAAAAAAGAATTATTAAAAAAATTTTTTAAAGTAATAAAAAAAAGGAAAAAAGAAAGAAAGAAGAGAGCAACCAAACCAAAAAACAAATCCACCAATGATAAGAAGCAGTATAAACTATAGTAAAAAAACAAAAACAAAAACAAAATAAAACAAAAGAACGGACAGATACAACCCTAGGACAAATGGTAAAAGCAAAGCTATACAGACAAAATCACACACAGAAGCATACACATACACACTCACAAAAAGAGAAAAAGGGAAAAATATATATATATCGTTGCTCCCAATGTCCACCTCCTCAATTTGGGATGATTCGTTGTCTATTCAGGTATTCCACAGATGCAGGTACATCAAGTTGATTCTGGAGATTTAATCCCCTGCTCCTGAGGCTGTCGGGAGAGATTTCCCTTTCTCTTCTTTGTTCGCACAGCTCCCGGGGTTCAGCTTTGGATTTGGACCCGCCTCTGCATGTAGGTTGCCTGAGGGCGTCTGTTCTTCGTTCAGACAGGATGGGGTTTAAGGAGCAGCTGATTCGGGGGCTCTGCTCACTCAGGCCGGGGGGAGGGAGGGGTACGGATGCGGGGCGAGCCTGCAGTGGCAGAGGCCATCGTGACATTGTACCAGCCTGAGGCGCCGTGTGTTCTCCCGTGGAAGTTGTCCCTGGATCATGGGGCCCTGGCAGTGGCGGGCTGCACAGGCTCCCGGGAGGGGAGGTGTGGAAAGTGACCTGTGCTCGCACACAGGCTTCTTGGTGGCGGCAGCAGCAGCCTTAGTGTCTCATGCCTGTCTCTGGGGTCCACGCTGATAACCACGGCTCGCGCCTGTCTCGAGCTCATTTAGGCGGCACTCTGAATCCCCTCTCCTCGTGCACCAGGAAACAGATAGGCAAGAAAAAGTCTATTGCCTCTTAGGCAGCTCCAGACTTTTTCCCGGACTCCCTCCCAGGTAGCCGCGGTGCACTAGCCCCTTCAGGCTGTGTTCACGCCGCCAACCCCAGTCCTCTCCCTGCGATCCGACCGAAGCCCGAGCCTTACCTCCCAGTCCCCGCCCGCCCCAGCGGGTGAGCAGACAAGCCTCTTGGGCTGGTGAGTGCTGGTCAGCACCAATCCTCTGTGCGGGAATCTCTCCGCTGTGCCCTCCGCACCCCTGTGGCTGCGCTCTCCTCCGTGGCTCCGAAGCTTCCCCCCTCCGCCCCCCGCAGTCTCCGCCCGCGAAGGGGCTTCCTAGTGTGTGGACACCTTTCCTCCTTCACGGCTCCCTCCCACTGGTGCAGGTCCCGTCCCTATTCTTTTGTCTCTGTTGTTTCTTTTTTCTTTTGCTCTACCCAGGTATGTGGGGAGTTTCTTGCCTTTTGGGAGGTCTGAGGTCTTCTGCCAGCGTTAAGTAGGTGTTCTGTAGGGGTTGTTCCACGTGTAGATGTATTTCTGATGTATTTGTGGGGAGGAAGGTGATCTCCGTGTCTTACTCTTCCACCTTCTTGGAGCTCCTCCTCACCCTTATTTTTGTTTTCTTTCCCTGAATTGTCCAGATTATAAATACTAGTATAGCAAAAATATTATACATAAATGTTGTCACACATACACATATATATTTAGAATAATTTTCTAGCAGTGAAATTGCTAAATCAGAGTATGCTGAGTCAAACAGAGTAATACATACTATAAAAATGTCTGCCAGAAATATGGTTCCAATTTACATTCCTTCCAACAGCATATGAAAATATTAGTTTTTTCACATCCTTGGTAAGACCTAGTATTACCAGGCTTCTAAAACTTTTCCAAACTGAGAAGTACAGTATAGTATGTTTTTCTTTAAAATGTTCATCTCCTCAATTATGAATGAATTTGCACATACTATATTTTTTGAGTTAACATTTTATATATTGGCTCATTGTTTTTTCTTTTGTTAAACAAATTATTTGCCATATGTATTGCAAAATATACTTTAGTTTGTTATTTACATTTCTATTTCATGGTAATTTTTATTTCAATAGAAAAGATTTTAATTTGTTTAATCACATTTATATTTCTAATGAACAAAAAATTCATCTTAAGCAGCTTAAACTCATAAATGGGATCATGCGTGATCAAATGTGCTTGGAAACTCAAGTTCAAGACTCCTTGAAACATTTTTTTTAGTATATTTTTCTGCTGTAACCACTTCGAGCATTAAGAGAGATTTGTCAGCATTTCTCAGTATTTTCCATGCTCAGTCATTAAGACTACAAAAACAATTTTAGAATGTCAAGTTGAAACTTCAGGGGTAAATGAAATAAAATTGACCTAGTTATAAGTATTCCAAAGTATTATATTAACTTGGTGCCATTACTTCATTGGAGGCCTGGTTGATCAGCCCACTCCTTCATACTTCTAATCTTTAAATTCCCCCTTTGCTAGTTAAAATCATGCCGTTATATAATATGACTTTTAAAAACTTTAGGGATCACTTCTCTCTTTCATTTCTCAAATGACATTAACAACTTACGTAAGTTGAGTGTCTTGATCAAGATTGTTCTGTAGCAAGATTAAAAACTAGGTCTTTTGATTTTCACACTACATTATGCTTGTCCTCCATGAATCACCAAAGAGATATTTGCTGATTTAATTTCACCTAAGTCTAATTTCTGAAAAAAACAAGAGTAAAATTCTCTGGGGTAGTTGAGACATTAAGGGATAATTCTAGAAGGAACCTGTTTCTTTGTTGATCAGAGTCCAGAATAGGGCTTCTCAGTTGCTTTATTTCCACTCCTAGTGCAGGATGCCAATTTTATTTAGCACTGTCTAGGAGCGGAGAGTCTTTGCATGGAAAAGAAGCAGGAATATAATTCTCATTTTAAACAAATCCGACATAAAAAATAGGGATATTATAAAATAATCCAAATTTCCAAAACCCTGTAAACAACACTAGGACTCAGTATTATAATCCAGGTGACTCAAGATATTCCAGAGAAGGGGGGGCCAGAATGTAGCTGATGAGGGGGAAAGCAAGCATGAGTCAGGTGCAAAAGCAGGGGTCAGGGGAAGATCAAACTGAACAGATATTGGCAGTGGAGTCAGAGGTAGATCAGAAAGTCAAACTAGATTAAAAAAATTCATAGGAAAGCAGTCTGATCACTTGGACTGGGCCTGTGGGCCTCACCGTCTCTTTTTAAACATGGTCAAGGGCTGAATGCCTTGGGGAGATGCTTGGTTCCTGGCAGCTCCATTTTTCTTTCATTTGGGATCAACGTTGTTCTCAGTCACTTGGATACCAATGAACTAACCTGTCCTCATTTCATGGCTATTACATGGGCTCTGGGGTCCGAAAAATTCAGATTCAAACCTCATATTAACTATGTAACTTTGGGCAATTTGGTTGAACATTTGAACCTGTATATATATAAAGTTTAATGGATATATATATATATAGGGCTTAGCTTCCTGAATGGCACATAGTAAGTGCCCAATAATGGATATATAGTGAGTCTATGACTGTTTCTATCATAACTCTAATTTATTAAATTTTTAGATTGTTTTAAAATCTTTTAGTTCATGTTCAGTGGTCCTCTTTTACTTTGGTTTCTCTTTTACTTTGGAAATGTAGGTTAAAGAAAAAAGGACATAAAGGTAATAAAAAGATAAAATACTATTTTGCCCTATAGCTTCTTGTTCAGTGTTTAATTTGGTGCATTGAATAAAAGCAAGTAAAATAAGACAGTAAATCTAATTAGAAAGTGAAGCTGCAATTTGAAAAAATAAATCAATTTTCTAACAAACTATGTCTTAAGAGAGATGAATAAATGACAACAGTGTCCTACAGTCATGTACATAATCCTTTCTTTACTTCTGATTATAATTTCTCTAATTTGTACAAATGACCAGCATTTCCCTGGGGTTTGAGTCTTCCAAGAGACTAATAACAAAAGATTTGTATTCTTGTATTTCAAGATAAACTGCAAATACAGGAGAGTTACATCAGTCCCTGGAATTTAAATATTATAATTACAAACACTCCAAAAATAAGTAAATTTACTAAAGGTGGACATAGTATAAAACCAAGTGTGGTAAGAAAATAAATTCACTTCATGTACAAAATTTTGTATTAGTAGTTGCTTAGTATAACATTTCTAAAACTCTCTTGAAATTCAAATATCAGGTTTACCAGACTTATTTCCTAATCTATTTTATTTAGGTGTTATGCAAATTCTTTCATTGTTGAAAAGCTTATTTCTTTTTCAACTTTTGCCTATTCAACAAGTTGTGAAATTTCTTTGAAAAATAAACTGTGGTAAAAATATGAACATTATTATTATATTTTACATGTTTATACTTTTATTTTTATGGCCACTAGTATTCTGATAAGTGGTATTTTTCATATGCATGTATACCCTCTTGTTCTTCCCTTTCACTGACTCACATTCACAAAGTAAACCACAAAATATCTCCAATTTGGGTTTGTAGCTCTAAATCATATCAACATTTTCCTTGGCCCAAAAGGATTTACTCAAGGTCCTAAGAGAAATCTACTTTTTAAGGTTAACATAATTGTAAAGATAAAGGCTGTTGCTACATGGCTATACATTCCCTTTTCAGTATCAGTCAAAAACATTTTGTTTTCAAAGATAAAGCCACTTAGGAGACATGAAGTTCAACTTCACAATGACAATTAAATCCAATTGTTGCTCTGTAACATCTTTGGGAGCTTCCCAGATATAGTAATCTGAAACTGGCCTCCATACACAGAAGCCAGGGAGAGAGGGAAGAAAGAGGCAGGCTGATCCATATTGGAAGGTGGCAGTTTTAATGAGCAAGGAAACTTCCTTAAGAGGCTTGACTTGGGCAGCCCCAAGACAAGTAGATTTCTGCACCCACCCACCAGAATCTTAAAAGTTTCTATCGAGGCCTCCAATGGGTTCAGTCACATACTCAGGCCAATTAGCCTCAACACCACATTTCTATCTCAAGGCTGTATCCTTAGAGCAGCTTCTGAGAGCCAGGAGGGCAAGCAGAAACACGTTCCAAGAACCGGGGTGGGGGTGGGGAGCCTCCAATTGTCTGGGTTCAGTTTGTGGGTCAACTGGCTGTCATGTCTTTTTGATGACCTCCTCCAACACCAGTGAAATGGGTCTTCTCACACACTGCCCTTCTTTAACTAAGAAAAATACTTTATATTAAGATAATTATAATTGGTAAGGACTTTGGTAAGGAAAACTATCTTTGCTGAAAATCTACTAAGTACCAGGATTTTGCCAGACACTTTAGACATTTAGTTTTACTTAATTCCCTGCTTAAAGGTGAAGGAACTGAAGCCCAGGATATTTAAATAACTTTGATAAGATCTCATAACCAATAAGTGTTAGACTACCTAGGACTGTATCCAATCTATATGATTAGAAAACCAGTTCTCTTAAATGAATTGACAGAAAAGTTTTTGTAATAAATAATACAAATTTATATATATGGGTGTTATGTGAGCATATGGATATTTTCTGAGCTAAATCATAAAACTGTTATAGAAGCAAGAAATAATAGTACTATAAAATTTCAATCATCTTAATATTTGTAGAAAATATCACTCGATCCTGAATTCTCCTGTTTCCCTTGTGTACCTGCAATTGATATTTGTTTAGGTATCTCAAGATATATTTAAGGATAATACCAAAAAAGACAGGCTAGATGTTAATGTAATTAAGGAGAAAAGAAAGTGCTTATATTATCACACTTAGAAGCTATTAATGGATTGATCACAATCTGTTACCACTTTATTCTTTGAATGAAGAATTAGCGTACTTATCACATTTGCAGATAAGATTGTTGATGTGACAAAAATACACTGGAGGAGAGAAGCAAGGTGAAATGATATAGAGAGAGATTATAGAGAGATTAGAAGGTTGGGCTAAATCTTTAGAAATTGCATTTAAAAGGAATTAGTATAAATTTTTGTCCTTGGTTCTAAAACTCCAAATCAGCATATTAGGAAAAGATTACTAAATAACAAACAGAGGTGAAGAAAGTATTGATAGAAAAAAAAAAGGAAAATTTATTTTTTTCCTTTAATTATCAGCTCAAGGTACATCAGTAGGTAATGTGGCTCCCTCAAACAGATAAAACCAAAGAAGGGGAAAAAAAAGAATTTCTGTCTGAACTAACAGTTTGTGAAGGAACCATTTCTACTAATAAATGCAGAATGTTCCAGGTTTTAGCAGCTAGTAGCAAATAAGGGCTCTCCAGGTGGGGAAGGGCAGCTGATAAAACAGACCTCATAAGATATTGTTCAATACATTTTGCCTTTTCCTCAGGACTCAGCCAATTAGAATACAGAGGCCATCATGAATTTGGATGCCAGTGTGCGTTGCTCCCCTCCAATCCAAGCAAGGACAAAAATATTTATTTTGCATATGCATCATAAAACTGGGCTTGGTTGGAATTTTCAGGGATTTTATTTAACACTAAGAGAAAACAAAAGAAATTATCAGACCTAGAGGGGTGGGATAGGGAGGGTGGGAGGGAGGCTTAAGAGGGAGGGGATAAGTGGATATATGTATACTTACGGCTGATTCACTTTGTTGTACAACAGAAACTAATACAACATTGTAAAGCAATTATACTCCAATAAAGATATATTAAAAAAAAAAAAAAAAGAAAAAGAAATTATCAGAGATCTCAAGAAACAGAAACAGGTTGACTGACAAGATTTGAACCCAAGGCTCAAACACTGCTTTGGTCTAAATGTTGTCCCAAAGGAAAGAAAAGTCTTCTAAATGTCCTCCTAAATGAGCTCACAGAACTCTGTATGTTTTCTCTTTGAGAGTTTTTTCTTTGAGAGTTGAAGTGTTCTCTTTGAGAGTCAGAGTTACCTCTAGTTCTTAGTTTGTCTCTGCTTGGAGAATGCCACTGTTTGATTCATTTTCCAGGAACCAACTGCCAGAATACCTTGTTCTCTTGACACATCTTAGTCTTCTCTGATTCAGTTCAGAATTTAAGACTAAGAATCATGAATCTTCTACAGTAATTAGACAGATTTATGTTGCATAAAAAACTTCAACTTCACCTTTCAGGTGATTGTGTATCTCCTATACTTTTTGTGCTCCAAAGAGTAACAATATTTTAATTGAAAACGTGTCCTGCAAGACACTCTGTAAAAACGGTTTTAGGATTTTAAAAAAGTTTGGGCAGCATCTAACTATGTTCATCCCTCAGAGGGTCATCAGACACAATAGCATAGTAAAGTTTCTGATGTGTTCTACAACTTAAAAACCTGTTAAATTTAAATTTGCTGAAACTTAAATTAACTGAAATTTTTCCAAGCTAATCTGACCAAGGGACAAATTATGTATATGTGTTCTGTATGTATATAGCACCTATTAACATCTTGTGAAAGATAGTTTGTCCAATATTGCTCTATCTGAAGAAGTATACGGTCAGATTTTACATGGAAACCTGTAACAAATAGGTCATTCCTTTTGGGAATAAAGTTTCTGGAACAAGATGGGTACTGCTTTATATGTTCAAACACATACTATTTCAGTTTTGAGAACCATTTTTCTAAGTAATCTGGACATCTATAAAGTTTTTTCAATGAAAAGAACCAAGAGGTTTTATAAAAGTATTGAAATCATGCCCCATGATTTCAGTTTGGAGTAATTAGGGATGGGGTACTTAGCCTGCAGAAGAGGGAAATAGGGTGGGTAAATGTCATCGATTGCCTTAATAACTGCATGTGAAATAAATTCATGTCAAACAAGTTTTGTGTATTGTCTCAAGAAAAGAACAAGGGTCTCTAATTAGATCCTATAAAGAGAGAATTCACGTCAATATAACAGCACTTTATAACAATTAGAGCTATTTAATGGGCTAACTCCCAAGGATATATGATTCTTATTATTGGGAGAGGCTCCTTGAGTCACCTGCATTCCAGATACTTACACAGCTCCTGAAACTTCAAGGTGATTTCTAGAAATACATACTTAACCTAGAAGCATACACATGCACATAATGGCCTAAAAGCATCTGCTGTAGTCTGAGTAGAGATCTTTTCAAAACTCTGTAAATATGCCAAGGATGGAGTAATTAGTTCTAACTGGAGAGATTAAACCTGTCTTACAGATAGTTATTCGGCACACTTTAAACGGTATCTTAGCCAAAATATTTTTTTTTGAATACAATTGAAATGTATTGTTGGAAACATTCCATCAAGGAGTTTTTCAGTCCCAGGATTGGTGTCATGAGACAAAGACCACAGATAGAAGGTGCCCCATAACTAGAGGCAAATGGCACTGTTGCTGGATAGTAGCAAGGACTACTAGGACAGTGGCCAAAATACCACATGAAACACACCAGCCCACACCTCCGTGTACCCTGTTGTCAGACTTCCAGTAACCAGAGAGGAGAAAAGTCACCTCAATGGGATCCAACGAGAACCCAAAGCACAGCACAGGGACAGAGGCTTCTTGCCCCACCTCCATGAGGACACGTAAGTTTCCCCTACACCAACACTATCTCAAGAAGTGAGAGGTGGAAAGGGGGCCAACTGTCAGATGGCTTCTATTCCTGATGGAGAGTTTATTCATTGGATTGAGTAAACATTTAGCATAGAAAAATTCTAAATTGGAAAAGATTTTTGGTTGTTATTTTTTTACATTTGGACCACGATTTTTTTTATTGAAGTATAGTTGATTTACAATGTTGTTAATTTCTTTTTTTTTTTTTTTTTAAAATTTATTTATTTATTTATTTATGGCTGTGTTGGGTCTTCGTTTCTGTGCGAGGGCTTTCTCCAGTTGCGGCGAGCGGGGGCCACTCTTCATCGCGGTGCGCGGGCCTCTCACTATCGCCGCCTCTCTTGTTGCGGAGCACGGGCTCCAGACGCGCTGGCTCAGTAGTTGTGGCTCACGGGTCTAGTTGCTCCGCGGCATGTGAGATCTTCCCAGACCAGGGCTCGAACCCGTGTCCCCTGCATTAGCAGGCAGACTCTCAACCACTGCGCCACCAGGGAAGCCCACACAATGTTGTTAATTTCTGTTGTACAGCAAAGTGATTCAGTTATATGTATATACATTCTTCTTTAAAAATATTTTTTCCATTATGGTTTATCGTAGCATACTGAATATAGTTCCTGGTGCTATATAGTAGGACCTTGTTGTGTATCCATTCCATATATAATAGCTTACATTTGCTAACCCCAACCTCCCACTCCATCCCTCCCCCAATCCCCTTCCCCTTGGCAAACACAAGTCTATTCTCTATGTCCATGAGTCTGTCTCTGTTTCGTAGATAGGTTCATTTGAGTCACATTTTAGATTCCACATATAAGTGATATCATATGGTATTTGTCTTTCTCTTTCTGACTTACTTCACTTAGTATGATAATCTCTAGTTGCATCCGTGTTGCTGCAAACGGCGTTATTTTGTTATTTTTTATGGCTGGATGTGTTCCATTCTATATATGTATCACATCTTCTTTATCCATTCATCTGTTGATGGACATTTAGGTTGTTTCCATGTCTTGGCTATTGTGAGTAGTGCTGCTATGAACATCGGGGTGCATGTATCTTTTTGGATTAGAGTTTTGTCCGGATATATGCCCAAGAATGGGATTGCTGGATCATATGGTAATTCTATTTTTAGTTTTCTGAGGAACCTCCCGACTGTTTTCCACAGTGGCGGTACCAACTTACATTCCCTCCAACAGTGTAGAAGGGTTCCCTTTTCTCCACATTCTCTCCAGCATTTGTTATTTGCAGAGTTTTTAATGATGGCCATTCTGACCGGTGTAAGGTGGTACCTCATTATAGTTTTGATTTGCATTTCTCTAATAATTAGCATTGCTGAGCATATTTTCATGTGCCTATTAGCCATTTGTATTTCTACTTTGGAGACATGTCTATTTAGGTCTTCTGCCCATTGTTTGATTGGGTTGTTTGTTTTTTTGTTGTGCTGTGTGAATGTTTGTATATTTTAGAAATTAAGCCTTTGTCAGTTGCATCATTTGCAAATATTTTCTCCCATTCTGTGGGTTGTCTTTTTGTTTTGTTTGTGGCTTATTTTCTTAGCCAAAATATTAAAGAGAGGAATATATCTTTAGTTTTATGTTTGCATTATATGATTCTGAGATCTCTTCAACATGGTTGAATTATATGATTTTGAGATCTCTTCAACATCTATTTATTTATTTATTTATTTATTTATTTTAAACATCTTTATTGAAGTATAATTGCCTTACAATGGTGTGTTAGCTTCTGCTTTATAACAAAGTGAATCAGTTATACACATACAATATGTTCCCATATCTCTTCCCTCTTGCATCTCCCTCCCTCCCACCCTCCCCATCCCACCCCTCTAGGTGGTCACAAAGCACCGAGCTGATCTCCCTGTGCTATGCGGCTGCTTCCCACTAGCTATCTATTTTACGTTTGGTAGTGTATATATGTCCATGACACTGTCTCACCCTGTCACATCTCACCCCTCCCCCTCCCCATATCCTCAAGTCCATTCTCTAGTAGGTCTGTGTCTTTATTCCCGTCTTGCCACTAGGTTCTTCATGGCCTTTTTTTTTTTTTTTTTCCCTTAGATTCCGTATATATGTGTTAGCATACTGTATTTGTTTTTCTCTTTCTGACTTACTTCACTCTGCATGACAGACTCTAACTCCATCCACCTCATTACAAATACCTCCATTTCATTTCTTTTTATGGCTGAGTAATATTCCATTGTATATATGTGCCACATCTTCTTTATCCATTCATCTGTCGATGGACATTTAGGTTGCTTCCATGTCCTGGCTATTGTAAATAGAGCTGCAATGAACATTTTGGTACATGACTCTTTTTGACCTATGGTTTTCTCAGGGTATATGCCCAGTAGTGGGATTGCTGGGTCGTATGGTAGTTCTATTTGTAGTTTTTTAAGGAACCTCCATACTGTTCTCCATAGTGGCTGCATCAATTTACATTCCCACCAACAGTGCAAGAGGGTTTCTTTTTCTCCACACCCTCTCCAGCATTTATTGTTTCTAGATTTTTTGATGATGTCCATTCTGATCGGTGTGAGATGATATCTCATTGTAGTTTTGATTTGCATTTCTCTAATGATTAATGATGTTGAGCATTCTTTCATGTGTCTGTTGGCAATCTGTATATCTTCTTTGGAGAAATGTCTATTTAGGTCTTCTGCCCATTTTTGGATTGGGTTGTTGGTTTTTTTGTTATTGAGCTGCATGAGCTGCTTGTAAATCTTGGAGATTAATCCTTTGTCCGTTGCTTCATTTGCAAATATTTTCTCCCATTCTGAGGATTGTCTTTTGGTCTTGTTTATGGTTTCCTTTGCTGTGCAAAAGCTTTTAAGTTTCATTAGGTCCCATTTGTTTATTTGTGTTCTTATTTCCATTTCTCTGGGAGCTGGGTCAAAAAGAATCTTGCTGTGATGTATGTCATAGAGTGTTCTGCCTATGTTTTCCTCTAAGAGTTTGATAGTGTCTGGCCTTACATTTAGGTCTTTAATCCATTTTGAGTTTATTTTTGTGCATGGTGTCAGGGAGTGTTCTAATTTCATACTTTTACATGTATCTGTCCAGTTTTCCCAGCACCACTTATTGAAGAGGCTGTCTTTTCTCCACTGTATATTCTTGCCTCCTTTATCAAAGATAAGGTGACCATATGTGTGTGGGTTTATCTCTGGGCTTTCTATCCTGTTCCATTGATCTATATTTCTGTTTTTGTGCCAGTACCAAACTGTCTTGATTACTGTAGCTTTGTAATATAGTCTGAAGTCAGGGAGCCTGATTCCCCCAGCTCCATTTTTCTTTCTCAAGATTGCTTTGGCTATTCGGGGTCTTTTGTGTTTCCATACAAATTGTGAAATTTTTTGTTCTAGTTCTGTGAAAAATGCCAGTGGTAGTTTGATAGGGATTGCATTGAATCTGTAGATTGCTTTGGGTAGTAGAGTCATTTTCACAATGTTGATTCTTCCAATCCAGGAACATGGTATATCTCTCCATCTATTTGTATCATCTTTAATTTCTTTCATCAGTGTCTTATAATTTTCTGCATACAGGTCTTTTGTCTCCTTAGGTAGGTTTATTCCTAGATATTTTATTCTTTTTGTTGCAGTGGTAAACGGGAGTGTTTTCTTAATTTCACTTTCAGATTTTTCGTCATTAGTGTATAGAAATGCAAGAGATTTCTGTGCATTGATTTTGTATCCTGCTACTTTACCAAATTCATTGATTAGCTCTAGGAGTTTTCTGGTAGCATCTTTAGGATTCTCTATGTATAGTATCATGTCATCTGCAAATAGTGACAGCTTTACTTCTTCTTTTCCGATTTGGATTCCTTTTACTTCTTTGTCTTCTCTGATTGCTGTGGCTAACACTTCCAAAACTATGTTGAATAATAGTGGTGAGAGTGGGCAACCTTGTCTTGTTCCTGATCTTAGTGGAAATGGTTTCAGTTTTTCACCATTGAGGACAATGTTGGCTGTGGGTTTGTCATATATGGCCTTTATTATGTTGAGGAAAGTTCCCTCTATGCCTACTTTCTGCAGGGCTTTTATCATAAATGGGTGTTGAATTTTGTCGAAAGCTTTCTCTGCATCTATTGAGATGATCATATGGTTTTTCTCCTTCAATTTGTTAATATGGTGTATCACATTGATTGATTTGCGTATACTGAAGAATCCTTGCATTCCTGGGATAAACCCCACTTGATCATGGTTTATGATCCTTTTAATGTGCTGCTGGATTCTGTTTGCTAGTATTTTGTTGAGGATTTTTGCATCTGTGTTCATCAGTGATATTGGCCTGTAGTTTTCTTTCTTTGTGACATCTTTGTCTGGTTTTGGTATCAGGGTGATGGTGGCCTCGTAGAATGAGTTTGGGAGTGTTCCTCCCTCTGCAATATTTTGGAAGAGTTTGAGAAGGATAGGTGTTAGCTCTTCTCTAAATGTTTGATAGAATTCGCCTGTGAAGCCATCTGGTCCTGGGCTTTTGTTTGTTGGAAGGTTTTTAATCACAGTTTCAATTTCAGTGCTTGTGATTGGTCTGTTCATATTTTCTACTTCTTCCTGGTTCAGTCTCGGCAGTTTGTGCATTTCTAAGAATCTGTCCATTTCTTCCAGGTTGTCCATTTTATTGGCATAGAGTTGCTTGTAGTAATCTCTCATGATCTTTTGTATTTCTGCAGTGTCAGTGGTTACTTCTCCTTTTTCATTTCTAATTCTATTGATTTGAGTCTTCTCCCTTTTTCTCTTGATGAGTCGGGCTAATGGTTTATCAATTTTGTTTATCTTCTCAAAGAACCAGCTTTTAGTTTCATTGATTTTTGCTATTGTTTCCTTCATTTCTTTTTCATTTATTTCTGACCTGATCTTTATAATTTCTTTCCTTCTGCTGGCTTTGGGGTTTTTCTGTTCTTCTTTCTCTAATTGCTTTAGGTGCAAGGTTAGGTTGTTTATTCGAGATGTTTCCTGTTTCTTGAGGTAGGCTTGTATTGCTATAAACTTCCCTCTTAGCACTGCTTTTGCTGCGTCCCATAGGTTTTGGGTCGTCGTATCTCCATTGTCATTTGTTTCTAGGTATTTTTTGATTTCCCCTTTGATTTCTTCAGTGATCACTTCGTTATTAAGCAGTGTATTGTGTAGCCTCCATGTGTTTGTATTTTTTACAGATCTTTTCCTGTAATTGATATCTAGTCTCATAGCGTTGTGGTCGGAAAAGATACTTGATACGATTTCAATTTTCTTAAATTTACCAAGGCTTGATTTCTGACCCAAGATATGATCTATCCTGGAGAATGTTCCATGAGCACTTGAGAAAAATGTGTATTCTGTTGTTTTTGGGTGGAATGTCCTATAAATATCAATTAAGTCCATCTTGTTTAATGTATCATTTAAAGCTTGTGTTTCCTTATTTATTTTCATTTTGGATGATCTGTCCATTGGTGACAGTGGGGTGTTAAAGTCCCCTACTATGATTGTGTTGCTGTCGATTTCCCCTTTTATGGCTGTTAGTATTTGCCTTATGTATTGAGGTGCTCCTATGTTGGGTGCATAAATGTTTACAATTGTTATACCTTCCTCTTGGATCGATCCCTTGATCATTATATAGTGTCCTTCTTTGTCTCTTGTAATAGTCTTTATTTTAAAGTCTCTTTTGTCTGATATGAGAATTGCTACTCCAGCTTTCTTTTGATTTCCATTTGCATGGAATATCTTTTTCCATCCCCTCACTTTCAGTCTGTATGTGTCTCTAGGTCTGAAGTGGGTCTCTTGTAGACAGCATATATATGGGTCTTGTTTTTGTATCCATTCAGCCAGCCTGTGTCTTTTGGTGGGAGCATTTAATCCATTTACATTCAAGGTAATTATCGATATGTATGTTCCTATTCCCATTTTCTTAAATGTTTTGGGTTTGTTATTGTAGGTGTTTTCCTTCTCTTGTGTTTCTTGCCTAGAGAAGTTCCCTTAGCATTTGTTGTAAAGCTGGTTTGGTGGTGCTGAACTCTCTCAGCTTTTGCTTGTCTGTAAAGGTTTTAATTTCTCCATCACATCTGAATGAGATCCTTGCTGGGTAGAGTAATCTTGGTTGTAGGTTTTTCTCCTTCATCACTTTAAGTATATCCTGCCACTCCCTTCTGGCTTGCAGAGTTTCTGCTGAAAGATCAGATGTTAACCTTATGGGGATTCCCTTGTGTGTTATTTGCTGTTTTTCCCTTGCTGCCTTTAATATGTTTTCCTTATATTTAATTTTTGACAGTTTGATTAATATGTGTCTTGGCGTGTTTCTCCTTGGGTTTATCCTGTATGGGACTCTCTGTGCTTCCAGGACTTGATTAACTATTTCCTTTCCCATATTAGGGAAATTTTCAACTATAATGTCTTCAAATATTTTCTCAGTCCCTTTCTTTTCTCTTCTTCTTCTGGGACCCCTATAATTCGAATGTTGGTGCGTTTAATGTTGTCCCAGAGGTCTCTGAGACTGTCCTCAGTTCTTTTCATTCTTTTTTCTTTATCCTGCTCTGCAGTAGTTATTTCCACCATTTTATCTTCCAGGTCACTTATCCTTTCTTCTGCCTCAGTTATTCTGCTATTGAACCCGTCTAGAGTATTTTTAATTTCATTTATTGTGTTTTTCATCGTTGCTTGGTTCTTCTTTAGTTCTTCTACGTCCTTGTTAAATGTTTCTTGCATTTTGTCTATTCTGTTTCCCAGATTTTGGATCATCCTTACTATCATTATTCTGAATTCTTTTTCAGGTAGACTACCTATTTCCTCTTCATTTGTTAAGTCTGGTGTGTTTTGACCCTGCTCCTTCATCTGCTGTGTGTTTTTCTGTCGTCTCATTTTGCTTATCTTACTGTGTTTGGGGTCTCCTTTTCACAGGCTGCAGGTTCGTAGTTCCCGTTGTTTTTGGTATCTGTCCCCAGTGGCTAAGGTTGGTTCAGTGGGTTGTGTAGGCTTCCTGGTGGAGGGAACTAGTGCCTGAGTTCTGGTGGATGAGGCTGGATCTTGTCTTTCTGGTGGGCACATCCACGTCTGGTGGTGTATTTTGGGGTGTCTGTGGCCTTATTATGATTTTAGGCAGCCTCTCTGCTAATGAATGGGGCTGTGTTCCTGTCTTGCTAGTTGTTTGGCATAGGGTGTCCAGCACTGTAGCTTGCTGGTCGTTGAGTGAAGCTGGGTCTTGATGTTGAGATGGAGATCTCTGAGAGATTTTCGCCGTTTGGTATTACGTGCAGCTGGGAGGTCTCTTGTGGACCAGTGTCCTGAAGTTGGCTCTCCCACCTCAGAGGCACGGCCCTGATGCCTGGCTGGAGCACCAAGAGCGTTTCGTCCACATGGCTCAGAGTAAAAGGGAGAAAAAATAGAAAGAAAGAAAGAAAGAGGCTATAATATAGTGAAGTAAAATAAAGCTATTATAAAGCAGAGCTATACAGACAAAATCTCACCCAGAAGCATATACATATACACTCACAAAAAAAAGGAAAAGGGGAAAAATTAATATATCCTGCTCCGAAAGTCCACCTCCTGAATTTGGGATGATTCGTTGTCTATTCAGGTATTCAACAGATGCAGGCACATCAAGTTGTTTGTGGAGTTTTAATCCGCTGCTTCTGAGGCTGCTGGGAGAGATTTCCCCTTCTCTTCTCTGTTCACACAGCTCCTGGGGATCAGCTTTGGATTTGGACCCGCCTCTGCGTGTAGGTCGCCTGAGGGCGTCTGTTCCCCGCCCAGACAGGACGGGGTTAAAGGAGCAGCTGCTTCGGGGGCTCTGGCTCACCCAGGCCGCGGGGAGGGAGGGGTACAGAGGAGGCGGGGCGAGCCTGCGGCGTCAGAGGCCGGCGTGACGTTGCAGCAGCGTTGAGGTGCGCCGTGTGTTCTCCCGGGAAACTTGTCCCCGGATCACGGGAGCCTGGCGGTGGCGGGCTGCACCGGCTCCCGGGAAGGGCGGTGTGGAGAGTGACCTGTGCTCACACACAGGCTTTTTGGAGGCGGCAGCAGCAGCCCCAGCGTCTCACGCCCGTCTCTGGGGTCCGCGCTGATCGCCGCGGCTCGCGCCCTTCTCTGGAGTTCGTTTAGGCGGCGCTCTGAATCCCCTCTCCTTGCGCGCAGCGAAACAAAGAGGCAAGAAAAAGTCTCTTGCCTCTTCGGCAGCTGCAGACTTTTTCCCGGTCTCCCTCCCAGCCAGCTGTGGTGCGCTAACCCCTTCAGGCTGTGTTCACGCCGCCAGCCCCAGTCCTCTCCCTGCGATCCGACCGAAGCCCGAGCCTCAGCTCCCAGCCCCGCCTGCCCCGGCGGGGGAGCACACAAGCCTCTCGGGCTGGTGAGCGCTGCTCGGCGCCGAGCGTCTGTGTGGGAGTCTCTCCGCTTTTTCCTCTGCGCCCCTGTTGCTGTGGGATCCGTGCTGTTAGCTGTGGCTCGCGCCCGTCTCTGAAGTTCGTTTAGGCGGCGCTCTGAATCCCCTCTCCTCGCGCACCAGGAAACAAAGAGGGAAGAAAAAGTCTCTTGCCTCTTCGGCAGCTGCAGACTTTTCCCGGACTCCCTCCTGGCTAGCCGTGGCACACTAGCCCCCTTCAGGCTGTGTTCACACCGCCAACCCCAGTCCTCTCCCTGCGATCTGACCGAAGCCCGAGCCTCAGCTCCCAGCCCCCGCCCGCCCCGGCGGGGGAGCAGACAAGCCTCTCGGGCTGGTGAGTGCTGCTCGGCGCCGCTCCTCCGTGCGGGAGCCTCTCCGCTTTGCCCTCCGCACCCCTGTGGCTGCGCTCTCCTCCGTGGCTCCGAAGCTTCCCCCCTCTGCCACCCGCAGTCTCCGCCCGCGAAGGGGCTTCCTAGTGCGTGGAAATCTTTCCTCCTTCACAGCTCCCTCCCGCTGGTGCAGGTGCCGTCCCTATTCTTTTGTCTCTGTTATTTCTTTTTTCTTTTGCCCTACCCAAGTACGGGGGGAGTCTCTTGCCTTTTTGGAGGTCGGACGTTTTCTGCCAGCGTTCAGTGGGTGTTCTGTAGGAGCAGTTCCACGTGTAGATGTATTTCTACTGTATCTGTGGGAAGGAAGGTGATCTCCGCGTCTTACTCTTCCGCCATCTTCTCTCCTCCCCAACATCTATTTATTATTAAATTCTGTTTATTATGTTTAAATTCTATTATATAAAACTATATCAAGCTTAATAAGTTAATTTTACCATTCACTTGCATTCTTATATCCTTTCTTCTCTTATTGAATTCTATCTGATAAGAATAGGTAAACAAAACACTGTCTAATTTGAATGATATGTAACCATTAAATCCGAAGAAAACCCATAGTTAATTATTTTATTGTTCAATATTTTATATTTTTCTTTAAAAATTTTTCTTCTATGGTCAATCTATTTCTCTATTTATTTTACTGTTTAAAAGTTCTTAAAAGGGCTTATGTAAATATAATTAACAACTTACCCAACCATCATTAATTATGATTCCATTTTACTACTGAAATAATAAATATACATTTATACTTCAAATTAACTGATAACATTTTATTTTATCTCCAAGTTACCTGTATTTGAAAGTGAATAGTGAGACATTAACAATGTATCAGAAGTATATATTCTTGTTCCTTGTTCACATCACTGATTTTATTTGCTTAGATGTGATGGTAATCCATACGATAGCATTCATCACACATATGTTGACTGTGCCGAAAATAACATTGCAGCAGGCATTTGGCTATTTGGACTTTCAAAGGTTAAGGCCAAATATGAATCTAAATGTTAGATTTTGGCCAAATGCAGAAGAAAAATCAAAATTTGATACATCCCTAAATTATGTCCATCCTTTGGCAGCTGTCCCACAAATCACCATGAGAATTGGGTGGTACTGGTCCAAGATAGAACTAACCGAAAATCACTTGGACCGGAAGCGCACCTTGACACAACACTAGGAGCCTGAAAGACATTTATGTGATTGACTTGAATAATATATATATGTACCCTGAGGCCAATGTATAGTACTTGAATGTTTTATCCAGTTTAGTTTGCTTCCTATGTACTATTTTTCTTTTGCAGTCATTTTAAGATTTTTTAAAGTATTAAATAAATATAAATTTGTAGAATTAGCCTTATTAGTAAAGCTTCTAGAATGAAAAATTAAAGCTTAATTTTTTTAACTTAAGCAACACCAATATATTATCATTCTGAAAGGGCAAAAATGATTCTTATTAGTTCTGAAGTACTATTTTAAAGAGATTTTACTATCAGTTCTCATGGAACCAGTACTTGGACAATTTATGAAATTCACTGGCAGGCATATTTTAAACATAATTCTGAGTGCTTACTGTTTGACACTTGCTTTTTGGAGTAGTTTGACCCGGAAATATTTTTTAAAAGGTTGTATTCACTCTGATCATTGACCTGGATTGGTTTAAATGCTAGTTTGATGTGGTTCAATATTGTAACAATGTTTGGAAGTTGTTGCCTTATGGGCATAGCAGCCTGCTTTCAGAAGGCTCCATACAGAGAGTGAATGGAACCACCTCATTCTGTTGTACATGTTTTTAGGCACATCTGATGCAAATCCATTATAAACCCTGCATTTGTACTCCAGATCTTGCCCTCTGACCTAGTTGGACTCATGTTGGTATGTGACTTCTGCCATAATAGGATGGTAACAGTTTTAAATAACTCTATACACATTTTTAATGAACATTAAGGACTGAGATCAAAATAGTCGAGTGGTCTAAATATCATCTAGTCATAGTTTATACCTTGGGTTTATATTTATTTGGCCAAGGCTGGGCTTTTTCTCCATTGTCTACAGAATTTTCAGCTTCTCTTTATGTACTGTATAGGGGCTATAATAAAGTACAAGGCCGTAGTATGTCTTTATTTTATTTTTTAATTTTTATTTGTGTGTGTGTGTGTGTGTGTGTGTGTGAGAGAGAGAGAGAGAGAGAGAGAGAGAGGGAGCTAGTATGTCTTTAATTACTTTGCTAGTAAGAAATGCAATTGATATCTTTCAGGTCCTTGTTTATTCCAGCGCAATCATAAAATCATTCAGAAGGAACAGGAATAATAACACAAAGGGGAAAAAAGATCCAAAAAGTAAATGAAAAAAGATTATCTAAAGGGATATTTGAAAATTAATTGTTACATTATATTAGAAAGACATTCATTACCACTAGAATACATTCTAGAACTGACCCTTCTTCCATTGTCCCCCCTAACAAACCACAACAGCTTACGTATTCCAGATATTGTTTTTAGCTTTGAATGTATGATCATTATTTCAGTGTAAATATCTATTTTACATAAAGTTATATTTATAAAACTCATGAATTTTTCTGCAAATAATATCCAAATAAACTACAGCAACAAGATAGTATAGAACATTTTCTCTTTAACTTAATCATCACTTATTTTCCTGAGTATTTTTGGAATAGAAGAAATGACTCTTTTTTTTTTTTTTTTTTTTTTGCTTTTTTTCTAGTTCAAGTCCATCAATATAAAATGAATAATTTTGGTGGTGGAATTATCAGTTTTCTTTCTTATGCCCTGCGGTAGTGATAGAATTTTTAAAATGTCTATTTCTATTTTTAGGAAAAAATCAGATCAGTTTTAAGGAATTGATAACTTAGTAGAACTAAACAAATTCCAAAAATGAATATCAGGAAAAAAATTCTGTAATTTGAAATATAATAGTTTTGACTACTTTTTAAGACCTATCATTATATATTTAAAAAAAATACTTGTTAGGCACCTTTTTTTTTTTTTTTTCAAATGGCAGTTTTGACACAAGAATATCTACATATTCAAAGGTAAGGGGATAGCCAGTTAAGAGATTAAATATCCTTTCAGAACTATAGCTGGTTGATATTTGGACTTTCAACTTATTTTGTTTAAAAACATAAAAAACAGTTGTATGTGTTTCTGGTAAGATTGTGGTCATGTAGAATATTAAAACTAATAGGAATCAGACCTCTGCACTTGAACCTACTAATGCTACCTTCTAACTAAATGGGCTAAGGTAATAATCTCAAACAAAGCATACAAATTTGGAAATAGTCTGGGCAAATTGTGCTCCTGAGGCATAATGGTATAGTGGAGAGGCCACAAGTTCTAGGAAAAGCCTAAATGTGTAGATTTCCAGCTTTCCCAACGACTAAGTTTATAACCTTGGACAGTTTGTTCTTCTTACATTTAAATAGACATGATATGATAATTCAGAATTTGATGACAATATATCATGTATAAGCCTAGAATAGTATACAATAGATGGTTTAAAAAAAATAGTTTCCATACTATTATGTGTTTAAACACTTGGGGGGTTGCTACAGAGTTAATGTGACAGTCATTAAGCACTGTATCATACTAACAATAGTGATAATAACAATAGCAACAATACCATGAAGAAAAAGAAGGAGAAGGAGGCGGAAGATGGAGGGGGAGAAAGAAGAGGAGGAGGAGGAGGAAAGAGAAAGAGAACACGTAGAAGTAGCCAGATTAAGTGTTAGTCATTTATTTGAATAATTTTTAGTTTCTCCAAATGGTTTTCATTTAATACTTTAACTTTTGTATTATTTAGGCATAATTACATTAACATGGGATTTGGAAGTTAGTCTGACTTGGCTGCCATAACAAAACACTGCAATCTGGATGGCTTAAACGACAGACAGTTTTCGTTGTTTATTTTCTCACACTTTGGGAACTGAAAGTACAAGACTGAGGTGCCTACAGGGTTGGTTCCAGAAAAGACCTCTCATTTTGGCTTGTAGACTACCACCTTCTCACTACCCTCATATGGCCTTTCCTCTGTGCACATGTGGGGAAAGAGAGGGCGAGCGAGCTCTGGTGTTTCTTCTGCTTCTGATAAGGAGGCCAATCCTGTTGGATTAGGGCCCCACTCTTATGACCTCATTTAACCTTAAAGGCTCAATGCCTGAATATAGTCATATTGGCAGTTAGGGCTTCAATATACAAATTTGGGGGACATGCAATTCAGTCCAGAACGGGGGTGGAAAACAAAAAGGGGGAGAGGAGTTTTGGTGAGAATTTAGTTGCTTCAAAAGCAAGGAAACTAGTTAGAAACCAAAAGAATCTGGTTTCTCTAATTCACAATGTCATTTACCAACCTCCTGTTCCAGCAAGCAATATTATTTAAAGGCTTGTCCCATGTTGTTTTTTTTTCATTTGTATCATTTTGCAAATAATGGACCCTTAACAACTTTATTTTTCATTTCATTTGTTGAAGGAAAATTATAACGTCATCAAGTAAGGGTTTCCTCGCTGACTTTCCATAGTAGACACAAACATTTACAGATATTACTTGAGGAAAGGCCTTTTCCTCTCCCATTTTACAATTACAGTTTCCATTAGTGTTTATGACTATTACATTTATCTCCAGAAGCTGTGGTGCTACTACCCTGTCAGCCAAAGCTCTCATCACCACATGGAGAATGTTTGATTTTAATGAAAAACCTGCACAATCACTATGCTGATTGCTTAGCTTGACTACTGACAGCAGCAGCTTTGTTATCACTGGAATTAATGCATTTTTGGACCAACTTTTAATTTCAAGCTGTCTCTGGGGGGCTCCTTTGCGCAGGTAGCAAATATCTGTGCATGAATTGTAGGGCTCGGCCCAGTGGGTCCTCTTGTGATACTCAGTGTTGACAGCCTAGCTTCAGCCTCTACTCCTTGGGAAATTTTCTCCCTTGGATGAGAAAAATGAGTCTAGTTGTTCTGACCTTCATTTTCTATTCCTTCAGGAAACTAATAAAATTTTTCTTTAGCATTTAATGGAGATGTAGTTATTAGTACTATTTAATTATATAATTAGATGTAGTTATTAGTTCTTTAAATATTTCTCTTCATATTTTCTTGTTTACCTCATATTTTACTCAACTTTAATGATACAGCAAACTGGGCTTTGTCATCATCTTGAGTACAAAATTATGAAATGATTTTCTTCTTCAGATATCAATCTGTGTCTTTAATGGATGTTAAGTGATCAGAATCATCAAGGGTTCAACTCTAAAAACAGCTGATATTTTTACTATTTTATTTACCATGTAAATTTATGGCTTTCAACCCTAATGATCATGGACTAAGAGAAGAGCTTTTAATTTTGTCTTTAAAATTAACACATATCTTTGATGCCTTAAATAATTTTAAAAATAAAATTAGGATTTTCCTTATGAGAAAGCTGAGATTTAAAACATTTACCTTAAAAATGATATTGGGTCTTCAAGATTCTCTAATCTTAGCTTTATTTGACTGATTGCTAATCAGTCTTACAGCTATGGTTCTAGGTAGCTGTAGCTGATTATATCTGGGGTTTGCGATGAGGGATATATTGTCTAGAAATCATATTATTGATGAACTGAAATATTAAGGTCTCCTATAATCTTATGGTTCAGTGAACAATGAAAGTGCCTTTAGGGGCTGTAGACCCAAGGAAGGTAATTATCAAGGGGTGGGATTTGGGGCTGCTGGTTGAAATCAAATCCAAATGAGACATAATGAGCCTATCTTGTAAATAAATATTTGCCAACATGAGTCTTATAGGAAAATTACCATTGTATTCTAAAGCTCCAATACATTAACCTA
This sequence comes from Eschrichtius robustus, assembly GCF_028021215.1. Classification (NCBI taxonomy): domain Eukaryota; kingdom Metazoa; phylum Chordata; class Mammalia; order Artiodactyla; family Eschrichtiidae; genus Eschrichtius; species Eschrichtius robustus. The sequence goes on from NC_090827.1 coordinate 10,705,448, forward strand.
TGAACTAAACTTTTATTTGGGATATATCGTTGCCATATAATTAAGCTGTTTTCTTTGCATTAGTATTTATCAGTTCATGGACTGACCCATGCTACCTTCTGCCTCCTTTTCACTCAATACTGAGCCTCAAGCTGACAAAGATACCAGGTAGCCCCAATGCCAGCCTTCTGGAAGAGGCAGGTTATTAATGATGGATGCCCTAAACATGCAAATCATTCTGTCCTGCCACCTTATTCCAGAAGCTAAAGTGTTTCTTCTTATGTTACAGTAATGCTGAAGACTACTCAGTACCTTTAATTTATTGCATTTCAATATAAAAATTTTCTGCTGAAGGAAATAATTTTTTAAAAATTAGAGAAAGCGAATGTGCTATGAAAAAATTCTTGTTCACCAACTCAGATATGGCTAGTTCTAAGTCCCCATGTCCTCAGTCATTCATAAAGATGGTACCATTATTAAATTGAAACAGCTGTATATTTTAGATCAAGGTTCTACTTCTAGCTCTTCACTGAGCCATTATATGACGGTCAAAGTAGGGAGTCAGTTTAGATGCAAAACGAGTTTTCCCACCAACTCTTTTTACTCAACTCTGACTTTACGACAAAAATTCAACCAGTAGATGGCACTATTTCAGTGAGAAGAGTACACTTTGCCGTAAAAATACACAATTAATTGTTGAATTTGAAAATGAGTGGAATCCTTCACATTTTATTGTGAGTCTCCCCCAGTTGATTTGTATTCAAATACCACAAAGAGTCATGAAATCAACACAGATTTCCTCATTCAAGGATGGACAGATACTTGCTTCTGGAACTTAGTGTGTTTTTCAAATGATGGTATAAGGAAAGACATGATAAATTTAAAAGTATTAATTTGAGGACTTTGTTGTCAGCCTTTAAAATGTAAAATATATGTATATGTATATATAGACATACAAATTTATATATTTTTAAATATAATTCAGTCATTGTTTCCCCAGTGCTTCAGCCAAATGCAGTAAGTATACATTCTGAAGATCTTTTCTTCTCCCAACATATAAATAGTGGTAGATTTAACATGAAAAGTAAAAATTATAAAGATTTAGCTATTTTCAGAAGCAAGACAATCATCTTTGTGGACAATAAATGGAACTGAAACACAAAGTGTTAAATGAAGTCGGACCTGCAGGCCTGCCAGCCTTTGGGGCCAGAAACAATCTGATGCTGCTGGGAAACTTTGATCCTTTTGGATAATGGAAACTAAATGTACCTCCTGTGGGATAAGAGACAGAACCCTGTTCTCTGCCTGAAATCAAAGACTCCCATTCAAGTGGAAGAAAGCTCAAAAAAGCTGGGGCTTGCCCCTACAACTGTGGCCTGAGAAAGAGGAAGGAAAAAGCCTCCCAGTCAAGATCTGAGCCGAGCTGTCTACTGCCTCAATGGCTGGTCTGAGATATTGTCAACATCACTGTGCACAGTGGCTCAAAATCACCAGTATTGTGCTGGTTGCCAAGTACAAGCCATTGTAATACAGGTAGGCTGGAGAAGTGTGGTTGAAATGGAAATTTTGGTCAACATTAGCCTGCAAATCAGTGTTCTTGACCACGTGAGGAAAAATTAAGATAGAAAGCCAACACGCTAAACAATTTAAACAATGAAACATTCTATTTTAGTTTTGGAAGAAAAGAAAAATAGGATTCAAAATTATAGTAATTAAATATTTCCAAATTTTAATAAAGATATGAGTTGTAATCTTGGCAATTAACTTTGAAGGCTAAGCAGGAAAGCTAAAAGTATATCCACAGGGAGACACATCCTAGTGAAACTTCAGAATGCCAAAAATAAAGGCAAAAACCTTGAAATCTACCAGAGAAGACAGATCCCCACGAAAGAACCACAGTTAGATTAAAGGTAGACTTCACAAGAGCAACAAAGCATGCCAGAAGACAACGATAACTTACCATGAAAGTGCTGAGGATAAATATTTCCACCTAGGATATATTCAACAGAGAAGGGAAAATGTATTTTCACACACACAGATAGTAAAAGAATTTGCTATCCATATTTTTCTAGAAAGAATTACTCAAAGGTATACTGTAGCAAGGAGATTAAATCCAGAGAAAAAGAATAGGGAGCATGAAAAAATAGTAAGCCTGAAAACTGGTAAAATACATTGGCAAATTTAACTATTAATTATGAAATAAAAGAATAACCAATCTAGGAGCTAAAAGAGATGAAACTAGAGTACTTGTCAATAGTAGCAGATTGGTTGGATAGGAGGAGGGAGGTAAAGCCAAGACCCTTGCTTGATTTAGGAGGTTGATAAGGAATAATTTTTTATATCATAGGAAAAAAATATACAGTCAAAAAATAAAGAAGGGAAACCAAAATGCAGGAAGTGAGCGAAGGGCTTCAAGTTATGTCTTAACCTTTTACACATTAAAAGACAAAATATATGAAGTAAATATGCCAGAATAGTAACATTTATTGAATGTGGTGGTAGATACATAGGTATAGTATTCTTCATATCATTCTCTCTACTTTTCTGAATGGTGGAAATATTGCAAAATGTAAAATAATACCAAGGGAAAAGAAAAAGAAAAAAAGTATCATCACACTGTAAATTCATCAGTTCCTCCCCTTCTCAGGCCCTGCTACTGAAGTTTAAGAGATATGAAGCATTTTCCTAGAGCTAATATATTGGAGATCCCTGAAAAATAGGTTTCCTTAAAGAAATCAAACAAAAAGAAATAAAAATGAAAGATAAAACCTGCTCAATTTATGTTGTATATTATCTGCTTCTTTTCAGTTTCGAAATCCTTAGTGTCGTGTTCATTTTACATTTGTTTTAATTAATTTCTGCTAATTAAGCAGATCATCACTGGGGCACTTTGTGCCACACATACTTAAAATTATCTGCCTGCATAAGTACAAATTGAGAATCTTTCTCTAAGCACTAAATTTGCCTTAGGAAATAATACTGCAAGTATTATAATTGTGCACTGTGTGTGTGTGTTTCTATGAATCAGAAAATCTAACTGGACTACTGTGACATTTTGAAAAAAACATCTCAATTAGCAGTTTTATTAAAGAAGACAAGTTAGCCTTCTCCCAAATTTAGGGGCTTACACGGATACACATGACTAGTTTGGAACATAAATAAATTTAAACCTGGGCATATTAAAGGATATTAAGGGATTATTTTTCATAGGAGATATTGTCCAATACCATGCCACCTCTATTTCTGATATAAATGAGATTATTAAAATTTTAGCTTGCATGAAACCAATTAATAATTCTCTGATGGAGGGAAAAAATATCTTATTTTCAGAGGCAGTCACAAATTATACTTGGGTCCTAGACAAAGTAAAAACAAAACTACAGAAAAGCTTTGAATACCAACATGGTTTGAAAGGCCTAATGGGAAAAAATATTCAGTGCAAACATGGATAAATAAATAGATTAAAACCCATCAGTGGCCTGACTCAAAATGATAGATTGACAATTCTATTCATGTAACAAAAAGGAAATATGAAGCATAAACCTGTAAAACAAGAATGGATTTTGATAATAGGCCAGAATCGTGAAAGAAATCTAGAAGACAGAAACTCAATGGGAGCAGATGTTAGAGTAAGGATAGAGAAAATTATGACCAGAATATAGGCAGAGATGTGGTTTTGGATGAGAAAAGGCAGTTCATCCCACAATGCTCAGAGAAATCCCATGTTCAGAGTATACAAAAACACAAAGTAGGAAGGACCTCTAGAACAGTAATCAGGATCATTCAGTAAAGGCTGCATTCAAACAGACTGCAGTCAGAACTTTTTCCTGCTCATAATGCTCTTGAATATGGAGTGACTAACAGTGCAGATGATAGGTTCCCTTCATAAGTCAGTGTGTTCCAGAAGGAGAGAGCAGAGACAATGGAGGGAATAAATTAAAGAACAACATTTTCAGAAATAAGAAAAGATATCTCTTTAGATTTACAGGGTCTACCTAGTGTCAAATAGGATCAGTAAAAGAAAAGTCATACTTAGACGTAGCCTAGAGAAGTTTTAGAACCATAATGTATTAGCTTCCTAGGGCTATTGTAACAAAGTACAGTGTGGCTTAAAGAACAGAAGTCTATTCTCTCACATTTCTGAAGGTTAGAAGTCTTAAATCAAGGTGTTGGTCAAGCCATGTTCTCTTTGAGGCTCTAGGAGAGGATCTTTCCTCACCTTTCCCCTCTGTCTGATGGTTGCTGACAGTGCTTCGTGCTTCTTGGCTTGTAGATACAACACTCCAATCTCTGCCCCTGTTATCACATGGCATTCTTCCTGTGTGTGTTTGTGTCCAAATTCCCCTCTTCTTATAAAGAAATCTGTCATTGGATTAATGCCCACCCTACACTAGTATGAGCTCATTTTAACCTGATAACATCTACAGACTCTATTTCCAAATAAGGTCACATTCACAAGTGCCAGGAGTTAGGACTTGAATATATCTTTTTGGGGAACACAATTCAACCCACAACCCATAAAAACAATTTTAAAAAAATGAAAATCCTCCAGAATGATCGTCGTCACCAAGAAAAAGACAGGTTACTTATAAAGGAATAAAAATAAAATTGACAATCATCTACTCATCAACAGCACTGTATGGGAGAATAAAATGAAGTAATGTCTTCAAAGTATTGAAAAGATATAGTTTGAACCTAAAATACTATACCCCCAATAACTATCATTCAAATTGAGGACAAAATAAAGAGTTTTTTCAGTCAGGTGAGTCTTCTAAAAGTTAGCCCCTTGGACAAATTGCTGTTTCTTGGTAGACCCAACCATCATTCCCATCCTCTTTTCCCATAGCCTTATAACAGCCAAGGTTGCCCACATTATACATTTCCGGCCAATAATAAGTGAAATTTTTTCATTGAGTAGCTGGGAAAGTTTTTTTTTTTTTTCCTTGATGCAGATTCTATTCTTTTCTTTTCCTACTAAGGCTTACATGAGACCTGTAGCAGTAACTATTCTGTAACTATGAGGAAAAGAAATTTGCAGAGATGTCGGCCTAATGTTATGTAGTACTGAGCCAACATCTTGTAGTTATAAGACACAAATCCCTATTTGTCTAAACTACTGTTATATGTGTATCTCACCTGCAGACAGGACATTCCTAATTAATACATTACAATTAGATCCTTTGAAATGATTATGTGAAAATTTAATCCAGCAAATGAAAAAGAGAATCTAAGAGGGAATATGATGGAAGATGAAAACAGTGACGATCAAAGAAATCAGTAAATTTATAGTTAAATATACACAAGTGTTGATGGAATTATGAACAAATTAGTAACATTTTAAAATTTAAATCCAAGAAGATTTCAGGTGATAATTTGGGAAAGTAGTAAAGGAGAGTGCAAATGGTATAATGTTTTTGGTATATTTGAAGAGTCAATATTAACTGTACATATGTAGAATTAAACATAGAATTAAGATGGTCACAAAAAGAATAAAAAATAGATTAACTTCTAAACCAAGAAACACACAATCAAGGAAACACAATTATTCCAGTGAACTGTAGAAAAAGTAAGAAAGAACAAAAAGTGTGGGAAATAAAAAAATGTAAAATAAACTATAGAAATAATTCTGAACATATCACTTCCCATAATAAAAATTCAGTAAATTATCAAGAAAAAGAGGGCTAGTCACACTTGGTAGTGGGTGAAATATACAACCACAAGCTGTTTGCAGGAGACATAAGTAATACAAAATGAATTAAAAAGCTAAAAATAACAAGGTGAAAATAAAAATCTCAGACAACTGGCAACAAGAAGAACAGAAGTGGTAACATAAATAATATACAAAAGAATGTATACCTTCCATACATTTTTGACATCAAATAGTATAGCAACAAGACAAATTAAGCAAAACCTAATAGAAACATAGAGTTAATTTAATAAAGTCTCAACTGTAATGGAAGACATAAACATATTTTTCTCAGAAACCAGCAGACTAAAGATATAAAAATAAATTAGAAAGTGAAAGATTGAATAAAGTCATCATAAAGCTTTATTTATAGTCATATATTCAACTTTGTATCTTTTAAAGCACCTAAGGGATCTTTATTAAAGTTGACTATACATTAAGTCACTAAGAAATTATTCAAAGCAGAAATTATATCAGTATTATTTCTATATACAATATATTAAACTAAATTTTTAAAAAGCTGAGAACAGTTGTGAAATTAAAACTTGTCTACATTAGCATCAATATTAAACAGAATATGTACAATACTTACAGAAAATAGAAAACATTGTTGGAAAAAATGGAAGCCCTAAATAAATGAAGAGATAGACCATGTTCATGGATTGGAAGACTCAAGATTGTTAAGCTGTAACTTATACCCATAAATACATTTATGAATAAAAATATTTAACATCAAATGAGCCAAGGAGTTCAGAGAATATATTAAACTCGCATAATGTAAGAATGTAAGAAGAAAAAAATTAATAGATATACAAAATACTTAAAAAACAAACTAAAACAAAGAATAGTCTAATCAATAAAAACCAATACTAGTTAATTTAAAGATGAAGAAAGTGGACAACCATTGGATAATGAAGAAAAAGAAGAAAAATGTGTCAAATTTTGGGAATGAGAAAGGGGACAGAGATATTGATACAAATTTATATTTTTAATTAAAAAATTTACATACAATTTTTAGTGTTTAGTTTGAGAATCTAAATCAAATAGATAAAATTTAAGGAAAATATAAAGTACCAACATGACTCAGGAAGTAGAAAACCCTACTGATTCAATAACTGTGGACAACAACTCTATGAGTTAGATATTATCACTATTATTATAAAAATATTATACCAATATTATTTCAAATTTATAAATTAGTATCTTAAGATATGGAGGGTTTAAGTAACTTGGTTAGGTAACACAGCTACTAAAAAGTAGAAGTCTGTCTACAAAATCCATGATCTTGAGCACCATATTATCCTATTCAAATAAAATTATGGTTTCATTTCTGCCATAAATAAGATTTTGTGCTATAACTTAAGAAATATCCCTGCATTAAAAAAAGCAAAATTTTTGATTTATTCAACTGTATTTGTCATATTATGACCCATTTACTTCCAATCATCCCAGAAAGTATTAATTTGTCAATTCAATAAGCATTTGTTAAACATCTATTTACCTATCAGGCAAAATGGGCATTCTTGTCCTTGGGAACTCTGTTTAAACCGAGTTAATTTAGGAGACTTCCCTCATGGTCCAGTGGTTAAGACTCCGCACTCCCAATGCAGGGGGCCCGGGTTCGATCCCTGGTCAGGGAACTAGATCCCGCATGCCACAACTAAAAGAGCCCGCATGCTACAACTAAGACCTCACTTACACAGATAAGTAAATAAATATTAAAAACAGAACAAAATAAACTAAGTTAATTTATATTGAGTTAATATATCTTAATAATACTTTAATAATAAAGTGTAGTAAGAATAGAAATGATGTGAACACAGTTCAGTAGGTGGACAAAAATAGGAATGACTGACTATGTGTGGAAATCAAGAAAGAGCCATAATTTTCTGAGCATCTACTGAGTTCTAGGAAAAATAATACAATGATGGTAAAAAAAAAAAAAAAAAGCTTATCAGAAAACCCTGAAAATATCTAAAAATTATAAAGTATACCATAGTGTTCCTCACAATGAGCAAAAACTGCCATTGATAAAAACCAGGAACTGGAAATTGTAATTTCCTTCAATTCATATTTAGAACCAATTTATCATGAAGACTGGCCTGTCAACTGTTTACATGAAAGCACTTCACGTATGTTAATGTTAAGAGGTAAACATTTTTACCCATTTTACAGATGGGGTAACTGAGGCCCAGAGACACTAATTACCTTTCTCTAAAGACTATAATTATAGCACATGGAAGGCCTGGAACTAAACTCCACGTTATTCTTTTTGTGTCTCTGAGAGGATAGCGATGGGGAGAGTGCAGGCAGGTGATGTTGCTCTCAGTTGATGATCTTGGAGAAAGACGTGGGAATTATGGGAGAGGAGCTCCCTGAGAGTGAGGAACTGCTCTGAAGAGGTAGGGAGGAAGGTCAGGATTAGATATGATTTTAGTCAAGGAGGGATACGTGCCATCAGGCACACATTTTGGCAGTAGGTTGCTGCTAGTCACGAGGAGCAGATGTCACTGTTAGTGATTTAGTGCTTTTCTACATATGAGAAGATGCAAGGATTTGGGCTCATAAAGTCTTCTGCAGAAAATATCTACCCGAAGGCCTACTTTGCCAGTTTTTTCCAGAGCACAGAGTGCTTCATTCCTGATCTCCACCCTGAACTCCTTTCAGGGTGTGTTGAAGGTCAGCGACTGCAGTGGCTAGTGACTTAATCCTTGTAGAGGCAGATGGCAAGTGACAATTTTTGGTTGGCAGTAGAAAAGGTCTGGGGAGAAGCTACCGATCTGGAGTATAAAAGAGATAGAAATAGGATGCGCATTGTCTGTGAGAAAGGAGTTGAGCCTTTAATAAGAGTATTTGATATGTGAAAGAGAAAGCTGGTGGGAAGGCAGGTAAATGGCAGAGAAGGGTGACCGGGGGCAGACACAGAAATGTAGCTTTGCAGACATCGATACTTTGCCTAAGGTTTGTGTTTCCTGTGGTCACCTGGGTGGGGACCAAGCAATGCCATACTTAAAGAAACTTTGTCATGTTCAGCTGTGAATGTAGGTAGCTCTGCTTAGAACCAGACATTACTATAAAGGCCATATTTTTCCAGGAGTTGCAACTGCTTGAGAACGTTATATTAAGCCAGGAGTCATTAAGTGTTGTGGGATAGTCAGGGTGATCTAAAGGGGGACTTCCTGTGGGGCAGAGAATGGGAGACCTCTGCAGAGGAAGCAGGGGACAGGATGAGAAGGGCTGGCAGACAGGTCAGTGGGGTTTCCCTCTCCATTATGCACCTTGGTACATCAGCAGATCATTTGGTCAGAAATAAAAGTTGCTTGGAACATCCTTGAATTTAGGCGGAAGGCCTATAGGCAAAGGAGGGATTCCGGCTTCCAGTGAACCTGGAGTCTTCATCTAAAAATGCATCTACTCTGAGATCAGATTTGAAATACTAATAAACCCATTTCTCCTGAGATCCTTATATCTCCTATTATTGATATATAACCTAATTTTCTTAATTTTTTTCTTCTTTCAGACAAAAGCCAGCTACAATGGTGAGATGGGAAAAATTTGGTTTGGGCTTGTTTTTCCCAATTCTTGTAACTTTCTTTCTCAGACCCACTCCCCCAAGTGCCTAGAATACTCGTGCTGTCACTCCCAAGTATACCTCACCTCCTGTCATCACAATTACTTGTCCCTTGTTCATTCCCTTACTAATCCCATTGGGGGAAACCCTTACCTTACCTGTGGATGATAAAGGTATTATACCTAGCAGGGATGTTTGCATTTTCACTAAAGATACCTAATACCTGAAATCCTTATGATGTGCAAATAAATATTTAAAAGTGGAATTTCAGGTACCCAGGTAGGCTATGTATCAAAGAGATTTGTAAAATTGAAAAAAAAAATTTTGTGTGTGTGATATTTTTAATCTATAAAAACTGAGAGAAATAGACCAAAATTTCTTTTTAGTCCCTATGGGAACTAACACTATTTTGATCTGCATTATGGAATATTGGGAAGATGCATTTCCTCCAGATGCATGCCTAATTCTATTACAAAGGATTACTACAAAGCTACACACCTCATCTGTGCATAAAGCGAGCTCTAGCTACTGCTATCAGATACATAATGCAAATAATGCCAACAACTAATTTTATCACCCTCTACCTACAGGTCAAAGAAGCCATATGAAATGCTATTACAGTTTTCAGGAGAGACATGAGAACACAATTCAACAGATTGTATAGCTTTCCTTCTTTACACTGGAATAACTTTTCTTTATTTTGGAAGGAAGTCCAGAAAGGTGATAGCTGTGACAACTCACCCAGTAAATTAAGATAGCCATCTGTTTAAAAAAAAAAAAAAAAGTGTTTTTCAAAGGATCAGCAGACAGAAATATAACAAGCACAGCTAGGATTGGTATTTTTAGTAATTGTCATTCTTATTGGAATAATTCCTTTCTGTCACTCTTCAAAGCACAGTACATTCCATTTTTTTATAAGCGTATACATTCTTACTGAACTTTTCATACAACATGACCCATTTCTATCCAATTGCCTCCCTTCTCCATTCTCAAACTAACCTCTGATGACTTCACCATTGGTAGCAATTTAAAGAAATTCCCTGATTGACCTTCTCCATACCAAAATGGTAATTTCTCAATGACAGATGGTATCTAGCCTAATATCAATTATTAATTGGGGAATTTTTTTCTTGTAACAAAAATTCGGCCGAATCAACTAGTTATTGAGCTCCTACCATGTGTTCACATTTGGATGAAAAACTATAAAATGAAAGAAACTAATCGTTTCTGAGTGTCTACTATGGCTTTAGCACTTAAAAATAAATCACCTCACTTGAAATTCAGAGACGTTAAGCCAGCTTCCCAAAGTCATAAAGATATATAGTTTTGAAGTAATAGATTCAAGGTCAATTTCAAATCTGTGTAATTTGAAGACTGAGAAAAGACCCATCATAACATGCTACCTGCAGGCATAGAGAGATCTCTCAAAGTACAGAAAGCTAGGGGCAAGGCTACAGAGCAGAGAGAATGCCTAGCTAATCCAAAACATGTCAGATGAACGGGTGAGAGAGCGAGGATATCCCAATTGCCAATAATTCTGTGACAGGAAATGTGGTGGACCTGGCTCTTCTTGAAGCAGGGAGAAGAAAAAGAGACTTCCTATAGATTTATATACTGGGGCTGGAGGTATGGAGTTCGTAGCTGGAAGAATGGTTTCAGTGTTGGGTATGAAGTGCTCCGGACGTCAAAGACAAGCCAGGAGGGGACAATACTGTCACTGAGTCTCTGGGATGCCCCTCGCCACCCCTTCTTCCCAGGATAACAACCCTAGGCTCAAGCTTGTGTCTAACTTCCAGCATCATGGAGTAACCAGTGAGGTTGATTCTTTGGACATTAGAAGAGCAGCACCCTCTCCCTGAGGCTACAGGCGGGGGCTGTTTCTGAGCAGAGCATGTGGGTGGCATAAATCATTCAACTCCCCCATCATTATCCATATGCATGGAGGAAATGGATGTCTATCTAGAAGAGGAGAACTAAAAATGCTGTATCTGTGAAATGCTCTAACACAGGGGACGAGGGCCTTGGGTGGCGTGGAGTGGCCATAGCTTAATGTAACTCTGGGGAGGAGAGGCACCTTCACACTTCCCTTAGCCACTGAGAAAGTACTGCTAGACGAGCCACAGTAGTGTATGCCTCAGTCATTGTGGCTGATTGGTCAACCACCCTCATCCCACAGCAATATCACACAGCCTTCAGAACAAAAACAGAAACCAGCAAGGAACCCTTCCCTCCAGGTAAAGGACTGGTCAGATAGCTGCTGTTCTCTTAGTGGGACGATACTAATAAGGTCAAATACCTTGCAAAAAGTAAATGCCAGATCCTGGTATTTATTAGGAAGTTGTAGACAAGACAGATGAGACATCACTCTTGTTGATTGGAGGTTTAGAGTCAGTTAGTTTTTATTTATTAAAAATAACATTTTTGTATCCTAAGCTGATGGGTAGAACAAATCAGTTATAGTATGTACCTTCCTCTAGCATCAGTCTGTCAATTTTTCTATTCAAATACTGTAGAAATCTGACTAGAATAGTAGCTTTCAAATATTTATGAACTTGAACTTAAAATAAGAAATATGTCTTACATTGTGGAACAGAAAACATATACATACATGTAAAATGGAAATGAAAGCTTCACAAAACAATACTTTCCATGATCACGTGCAGCGTGCTTTAATAGCTTCTTTTATTTTTACAAAAATATTTGTTAAATAGATTGGAACCTGCAGTTAGAAGATCACTGGCTTAGATTAGTCCATCAAAGAGAAACTAAACCTGGCTGGCTATGCTTTGACTGAAAGAATGAACATGTACTGGTTCCATGGAATCACCGCATTTGCAAAGTGTTCATACACATCTTTATAATATACCATTTTAGAATTTTTTGGAACAATTCTAATTATGCTTATGATAAAATTAATATTTTCTCTCTTAAACATCTAATCTCTAGCCCCTTTCTACCTTCCTACATATATCACATTCATGTATTTCTTCAAATTTCACTAACTCTTGTTCTATGATAATGTCTTAGGCTTCTTGAGTGCCTTATTTTATCTATGTATTTTATCTATGTATCTAGACTTGATCTCATTCAAAAAGGTTAGTTGCTCAGATAAAATTCCTTTTCTTTTAATAGACTTTCTTTCTTTTTTTTTTTTTAATTTATTTATTTATCTACTTTTGGCTCTGTTGGGTCTTCGTTTCTGTGTGAGGGCTTTCTCTAGTTGCGGCGAGCGGGGCCCACTCTTCATCACGGTGCGCGGGCCTCTCACTATCGCGGCCTCTCTTGTTGCGGAGCACAGGCTCCAGACGCGCAGGCTCAGCAGTTGTGGCTCACGGGCCCAGTTGCTCCGCGGCGTGTGGGATCTTCCCAGACCAGGGCTCGAACCCGTGTCCCCTGCATTGGCAGGCAGACTCCTAACCACTGCGCCACCAGGGAAGGGAAGCCCCTAATAGACTTTCTTTTTTAGAGCAGTTTTAGGATGACAGCAAAATTGAGAGGAAGGTAAAGAGGTTCTCATACACTCCCTGTCCTCACACATGCTTAGCCCTCCCCATTGTCAAAATTTCCTCACCAGATGGTACATTTGTTACAACTGATGAACCTCCATTGACACATCAGTATCATCCAAAGTCCATAGTTTACATTAGAGTTTACTCTTGGTGCTGTACATTCTATAAATTTGGGCAAATCTATAATGTCCTGTATCTACCGCTGTAGAATCATACAGAGTAGTTTCATTTCCCTAATGATCCTCTGTTCTTTGCCTACTCATCCCTTGCTCCCCACTAACCGCTGACAATCTCCATAGTTTTACCTTTTCTAGAATATCATATTGCTGGAATCATATAGTATGTAGCCTTGTCTTTCACTTAGTAATATGTGCTTAATATTCCTCCATGTTTTTTCATGACTTGATAGCTCATTTATTTTTTAGTCCTGAATAATATCCCATGTACTGCAGTTTATTTATCCATTCACCTACTGAAGAGCATCTTAGTTGCTTCTAAGTTTTGGCAATTATGAATAAAGTTGCTGTAAATATCTGTGTGCAGGTTTTTGTGTGGACATGTTTTCAACTCCTTTGCATAAACACGAAGGAATATAATTGCTGGACCATATGGTAAAAGCATGTTTAGTTTTGTAAGAAACCACCAAACTGTCTTCCGAAATGGCTGTACCAATTTGCATTCCCATCAGCAGTGAATAATAATACCCCTTGCTCCATCTCCTTGACAGCATTTGGTGTTGTCAGTGCTCAAGATTTTGTCTGTTCTAATATGTTTATCTCGTTTTAATTTGCATTTCCTTGATGGCATATGATGTGGAGAATCTTTTCAGATACTTATTTGCCATCTATCTATCTTCTTTGGTGAGGTGTCTATTAAGGTCTTTGGCCCATTTTAAAATTTATTTGTTGTTTATTTTCTTATTGTTGAGCTTTAAAGATTCTTTGTGTATTTTGGATAACATTGTTTCACTAGATATGTTTTTTGCAAATATTTCCTCCCAGTCTGTGGTTTGTCTTTTTCTTTTCTTTTCTTTTTTTAAAGGGCTTTTTAAAAAAATTATTTATTTTTGACTATGTTGGGTCTTCGTTGCTGCGTGCGGGCTTTCTCTAGTTGCAGAGAGCGGGGGCTACTCTTCGTTGCGGTGCGCGGGCTTCTCATTGCAGTGGCTTCTCTTGTTGTGGAGCACGGGCTCTAGGCGCGTGGGCTTCAGTAGTTGTGGCACCCGGACCAGGGCTCGAACCCGTGTCCCCTGCATTGGCAGGTGGATTCTTAACCACTGTGCCACCAGGGAAGTCCTCTTTTAATTTTGTTGACATTTTTGCAGAGCAGAAAGTTTTAATTTGAATGAAGTCCAGCTTATTGATTCTTCCTTTCATGGATCATGATAAATCATTGTGAAGCTCAAGGTCATTTAGATTTTTTCCTGTTATCTTCTAGGAGTTTTACACTTTGGCATTTTACATTTAGGTCTATGATCCATTTTAAGTTAATTTTTTGTGAAGGGTCTAAGGTCTGTGTCTAGATTCACTTTTTTGCATGTGAATTTCTAGTTGTTGCAGCACCATTAGTTGAAAAGACTGTTTGCTCCATTTTGTTGCCTTTGCTCCTTTGTCAAGGAGCACAGAAACACTATATGTGGTTCTATTCCTAGGATCTCTATTCTGTTCTGCTGATCTGTTTGCCTATTCTTTTGCCAATACCACCCTGTCTTGATTACTGTAGGTTTACAGTAAGTCTTAAATGAGTATTGTCATTCCTCCAATTTTGCTCTCCTTCGGCATTGTATTAGCTATTCTGGTTTTTACCTCTTCATATAAACTTTCAAATCAGTTTGTCAGTATTCAAAAAATAATATGCTAGGATATTTTAATTAGGAATGCAGTGAATCTATAGATCAAGTTGAGAAGAACTGATATCTTGATAATATTGTCTTTCTAGCCATGAACACAAAGTGTATTTCTGTTTATTTAGTTCTATGAATTTGTTCATCAGAGTTTTATAGTTTTCCTCATGTAGATCTTGTACTTATTTTGTTAGATTTATACCTACATATTTCATTTTGGAGGTACTAATGTAAATGGTATTGTATTTTTAATTTCAAATTTTGCTTGTCCATTGCTGGTATATAGGAAACTAATTGCCTTTTGCATATTAACTATGTGTCCTGCCAACTTGCTATAATCACTTATTATTTCCAGGAGGTTTTTTGGTCATTTCTTTCCAATTTTTCACAGAGATGATCATGTCATCTGCAAACAAAGACAGTTTAATTTCTTCTTTCCTAATCTGTATACATTTTCTTTTATTTCTTTCTCTCCTCTCCTCTCCTCCCCTCGCCTTTCCTCTCCTTGTCTTGTCATATTGCATTAACCAGGATATTCAGTAAAATGTTAAAAAGCAGCAGTGACAGCTCGGTTTTGTTCCTGATCTTTGTGGGAAAGCTTCGAGTTTTTCACCATTAAGTATAATGTTAGCTATTGGGCTTTTTTGTAGATCTTCTTTTTCAAGTTTAGGATGTTTCTTCTATTCCTAGTTTATTGAGGGTTTTTAAAATCATGAGTGGATGTCGAATTTTGTCAAATGCTTTGTCTGCATCTATTGATATTTGATTCTTCTTCTTTGACTTATTGGTATAATAGACTACATTAATTGATTTTCCAGTGTTGCATCAGGCCTACATACCTGGAATAAATTCCACTTGGTCATGATGTATACATTTTTTTATATATTGTTGCATCCAATTTGCTAATTGCAAATTGCTAAATTTGCAAATTGCTAATTTTGTTGAGGACTTTTGCTTATGTTAGTCTGTAGTTTTCCTTTTCTTGTAATCTCTTTGTCTGCTTTTGGTATTAGGGTAATGCTGACTTCATAGAATGAGTTAAGAAGTATTCCCTTCTTGTCTATTGATATTTTCTGAAAGAGACTATAGAGAATTGATAAGACTTATTCCTTAAATGTTTGGTAGAATTCACCAGTGAACCCATCTGGGCCTAGTGCTATCTGTTTTGGAATATTATTAATGATTGATTTAATTCCTTTAATAGATATAGGCCTATTCAGATTGTCTGTTTCTTCTTGTGTGAGTTTGTCAGATTGTGTCTTTCAAGAAAGTGGTGCATTTCTTCTGGGTTATCAAATTTGTGGGTACAGAGTTGTTCATAGAATTTTTAAAATTATCCTTTTAAGGTCCATGGGATCTGTAGTGAAGTCCCCTTTTTCACTTCTGATATTAATAACTTGTGTGCTTTTTCTTTTTTTCTTAGTTAGCTCAGCTAGAAACTTATCAGTATTATTGATCTTTTCAAAAAACCATTTTTTGGCTTAATTAAATCTCTCGATTTCCTACTTTCAATTTTATGGATTTCTGCTCTAATTTTTATTATTTCCTTTCTTATGCTTACTTTGGATTAAATTTGCTCTTTTTTCCTAAGTTAGAAGCTTATGATTGATTTTAGATCTTTCTTTTTTTCTAACATATGCATTCAATGCTGTGATATTTTTCCCTCTATGTACTGCTTTTGCTGCATCACACAAAATTTGATGTTGTGTTATCATTTTCATTTAGTTCAAGATAATTTTTAGTTTCTCTTCAAAGTTTTCTGACTCAAGTGTTATTTAGAAGTGTGTTCTTAATATCTAGGTATTTGGGGATTTTCCTGCTATATTTCTGTTATTATTTTCTAGTTCAATTCCATTGTGGTTTGAGAAAAGACATTGTATGACTCCTGCAATTTTACATTTGTTAAGGTTTATTTTATCACACAGAAAGTGGCCTATCTTGGTGAATATTTCATGTGATCTTGAGAAGAATGTGGGTCCTGCTGTTGTTCAATGAAACAGTTTATAGGTGTCTATTATATTCAGTTGATAAATGGTATTGTTGAGTTCAACTACGTTCTTACTGATTTTCTACCTTCTGGATGTATTCATTTCTAATAGAGGAATGCTGAAGTCTCCAACTATAATAGTGGATTTATGTGTTTCTCCTTGCAGTTATATCAGGTTTTGTCTCATGTGTTTCGAAGCTCTGTTGTGAAATGTGTACATGTTAAGGATTTAAAGGCTTCTTGAGAATTGGACCCTTTAGCATTATGTAATGACCCTCTTCATCCCTGAAAATTTTTTGATAATTGTTAGCATGATATATCATTCATTTACTTTTAATCTATATGTATCTTTGTATTTAAACTGTGTTTTTTGTAGACAGCATATGGTAGAGTCATGTTCTTTGATCCACTCTGGTAATCTTTGTCTTAAAATTTGTGCATTCATATAGTTAACACTCAACGTGGTTACTGTCATAATTGAATTAATATCTACCATACTGGTTACTTGTTATTTTTTCTGTTTTTGTCTTTTACTCTTTTTCTGCCTTTTACTAAACATTTATTTGATTCCATTTTCTGTCCTTTCTTAGTATGTCAGCTGGTACTTCTTTTTATAATTTTTTTTTTTTTTTTTTTTTTTTTTACTGCTTACTCTAGAGTTTGCTGTTTACATTTACAACTAATCTAAGTCCACCTCAAATTATGCTATACTACTCATGGGTAATGCAAATACCTTATAATAACAAAATAATCCTAATTCCTCCCTCCCATCTCTGGTATCATTTCTATCATTTATTTCACTTATTTATGAACATACATATGAGTGTACATGCATACAAACACACATACATACATATATGCATACCTAATCAAATACACTGTTGCTATAATTATTTTGAAGAAACTGTTATCTATTAGATCAATTCAGAATAAGAAAAAAGTTTTAATTTTACCTTATTTCTCCAGTGCTCTTCGTTTCTTTATTTAGATCCAAGTTTCTGATCTATATCATACTGTTTTTACCTAAAGAACTTCTTTTACATGTTCTTACAAGACAGGTCTACTGGCAATACATCTTCTCAGTTTTTGTTTGAGAAATTCTATATTTTTCCTTAACTTTAAAAAAATTAATGTATAGTTTATTTACAATATTATTTTCAGGTGTATAGCATAGTAATTCAGTATTTTTGAAGATTATACCCCGTTTACAGTTATTATAAAATAATAGCTACATTTTCCTGTACTGCACAATATATCCTTGTAGCTAATTTATTTTATGTATAGTAGTTTGTATCTCTTAATCCCCTACCTCTATTTGACCCTCCTTAATTCCTCTCCCCACTAGTAACCACTAATTTTATTCTCTAAATCTGTGAGACTGTTTCTGTTTTGTTATATTAATTCTTTGTTTTATTCTTTAGATTCCACATATAAGTGATAACATATAATATTTGCTTTTCTTGTCTGACTTATTTCACTAAGCATAATACCCTCTAGGTTCATCCACATTGTTGAAAATGGCAGCATTTCACTTTTTTTATGGATAAGTAATCCTTAATTGTGTAGGTACACCATATCTTCTTTATCCATTCATCTGCTGGTTGACACTTAGATTGCTTCCATATCTTGGTTATTGTAAGTAATGCTGCTATGAACATTGAGGTGCATGTATCTTTTCGAATTAGTGTTTTCATTTTCTTTAGATATATATCCAGGAGTGGAATTGCTGGGTTGTATGGCAGTTCTATTTTCTGATTTTGAGGAACCTCCATACTGTTTTCCATAGTGGCTGCATCAATTTATATTCCCACCAGCAGAGCACTAGGGTTTCCTTTTCTCTATATCCTCACCAACATTTGTTATTTACAGACTTTTTGGTGACTCTGACTGGTGTGAAGTGATATCTCATTGTGGTTTTGATTTCCTTTTCGCTGGTGATTAGTGATGTTGAGCATCTTTTCATGTGCCTGTTGGCCATCTGTATGTCCTCATTGGAAAAATGCCTGTTCCCATCTTCTGCTGAATTTTTAATTGGGCTGTTTGTTTTTTGATGTTGAGTCATATGAGTTATTTCTATATTTTGGATATTAGTCCTTTATCAGTCATATCATTTGCAAATATTTTCTCCCATTCAGTAGGTTGTCTTTTCACCTTGTCGATGGTTCCCTTTGCTGTGCAAAACTTTTAAGTTTAATTAGGTCACATTTGTTTGTTTTTGCTTTTGTATTCTTTCCCTTAGGAAACAGAACCAAAAAAATATTGCTATGATTTACATTAAAGAGTGTTTTGCTGGGCTTCCCTGGTGGCGCAGTGGTTAAGAATCTGCTTGCCAGTGCAGGGGACACGGGTTTGAGTTCTGGTTCAGGAAGATCCCACATGCCGCGGAGCAATTAAGCCCGTGCACCACAACTACTGAGCCTGCGCTTTAGAGCCTACAAATCACAACTACTGAAGCCCGCGTGCCTAGAGCCCATGCTCCACAACAAGAGAAGCCACGGCAATGAGAAACCCACACACCTCAATGAAGAGTAGCTCACCGCAACTAAAGAAAGCCACGCACAGCAATGAGGACCCAACACAGCCAAAAATAAATTAATTAATTAATTAATTATTTTAAAAAAAGAGTGTTCTGCTTATGTTCTCTTCTAAGAGTTTTATGGTTTCTGGTCTTACATTTAGGTATTTAATCCATTTTGAGTTTATTTTTGTATATAGTGTGAAAAAAATGTTCTACTTTCATTCAACCTTGCCTTGTTCCTGATTTTAGAGGAAAAGCATTCAGCTTTTTCTCCATTTAGTATTATGTTGACTGTGGGTTTGTCATAAATGGCCTTTATTATGTTGAGATATGTTCCCTCTAGAACCACTTTTTTAAAAAATTTATTTATTTATTATTCATTTGGCTGCATTGGGTCTCAGTTGCGGCATGCGGGCTCTTCGTTGTGGTGCACGGGCTTAGTTGCCCTGCAGCGTGTGGGATCTTAGTTCCCTGACCAGGGATCGAACCCACGTCCCCTGCATTGGAAGGTGGATTCTTAACCACTGGACCACCAGGAAATTTCCTAGAACAACTTTGATGAGAATTTTTATCATGAATGGATGTTGAATTTTGTCAAATGCTTTTTCTGTGTCTATTGAGGTGATCATGTGATTTTTATCCTTCCTTTTGTTAATGTAGTGTATTACAGTGATTGATTTGCATATGTTGAACTATCCTTGGCTCCCTATAATAAGCCCCACCTGATCATGGTGTATGTTCCATTTTATACATTGTTGAATTTGGTTTACTAATATTTTGTTGAGGATTTTGGCATCTATATTCATCAGAGATATTGGCTGGTAGTTTTATTTTTTATTTATTTTTTATCATAGTATTTGGTTTTGATATCAGTGTAATGGTGGCCTCATAGAATAAATTTGGGAGTATTCCCACCTCTTCATTTTTTTTGGAACAGTTTAAGAAGGATAGCTATTAGCTCTTCTTTATGTTTGGTAGAATTTCCCTGTGAAGCCTTCCAGTTCTGGACTTCTGTTTGCTGGATTTTTTTTATTACAAATTCAATTTTACTACTAGAGATTGGTCTGTTCAGATTATTTATTTCTTCCTGATTCAGTCTTGGCAGTTTGTATGTTTCTAGAAATTTGTCCATTTCTTCCAGGTTGTCCAATTTGTTGGCATATGACTGGTCATAGTATTCTCTTATGCTTTTTTGTATGTCTGTGATATAGGCTGTTATTTCTCCTCTTTCATTTCTTATTTTGTTTATTTGGGTCCTCTCTGTTTTTTTCTTGATGAGCCTTGCTAAAGGCTTATAAATTTTGTTTATATTTTCAGGAAACCAGCTCTTGGTTTTATTTATGTTTCTGTTGTGTTTTTGGTCTCTATCTTATTTATTTCCTCTCTGATCTTTATTATTTCCATCCTTCTGCTGACATCTGGCTTTGTTACTCTTTTTCTAATTTCTTTAGATGGTAGGTTAGGTTGTTTATTTTATAATTTTCTTGTTTCTTGAGGTAGGTCTGTACTGGTATAAATTTCTCACTTACAACTGCTCTTGCTGAGTCCCAAAGATTTTGGTAAGTTTTGTTTTTAATTTCATTTGTCTCAAGGTATTTTCTGATTCCTCTTTGATTTCTTCATTGACCCATTGTTTTTTTTAGTAACATGTTGTTTACTCTCCACACGTTTGTGTTTTTCCCATTTTTCTTTCTGTAGTTGATTTCTGGTTTCATATGATTATGGTTAGAAAACATGCTTGATATAATTTCTATCCTCTCAAATTTGTTGAAACTTGTTTTGTGACCTAGCGTGTAGTCTGTCCTGGAGAATGGTTCATGTGCACTTGAAAAGACTGTGTATTATGCTGTTTTGGGATGGAATGTCCTGTTGATATCTATTAAGTTCAACTGGTCTATCATGTCATTTAATTCCACTGTTGCTTTATTGGTTTTCTGTCTTAATGATCTCTCCATTAATGTAGTTAAAGTCCACTACTACTATTGTATTATTGCCAATTTCTCCCTTTATGTATATTAATATTTGCTTTATATATTTAGGTTCTCCTATATTACCTGCATATATATTAAAAAATATGATATCCTCTTCTTTTATTGATCCCTTTATCATTATATAATTCCCTTCTTTGTTTTTGTTATGGACTTTGCTTTAAAGTCCATTTTGTCTGATATTAGTATTGCTACCCCCACATGCTTGTCATTTCCATTTGCATGAAATATCTTTTTTCATCCCCTCACTTTAAGTCTGTGTGTGTCTTTAGCATTGAAGCTAGTCTCTTGTATTCAGCATATAGATGGGTCTTATTTTTTTCTCCAGTCAGCAACCTGTGTCTTTTGATTGGAATATTTAGGCCACTTACATTTAAAGTAATTATTGATAGATATGTACTTATTGCCATTTTGTTACTTATTTTCCAGTTGTTTGTGTATCTCTGTTCTTTTCTTCTGCTTTCAGTTTCTTACCTTGTGGTTTGATGATTTGGGGAGGGGTATGCTTGGATTCCTTTCTCTCTCATTTTTGTGAGTAGCTTTTTGACTTGTGGTTACTATGGGGTTTGTAAATGTTGATTTATAAATATGCCTACTTCTTTTAAACAGGTAGTCTTTTAAGTTCAAACACATTCTAAAACATCTACATTTTTAGTCCCCTCCCTCACCTTTTGTGTTTTTAATGTCATATTTTACATCTTCATGTTTGTCCCTTTACTGATTACTGTCATTGTAGTTGATTTTACCTTTTTTTTTTTTTTTTTTTGTCTTTTAAGCTTCATACTAGCTTATTTAACTGGCTGATCCTCAGCTTTTACTATATTTTTGCCTTTACTAGTGGAATTTTTCCTTTCCTATAGATTCTTCTTGTTGTAGCCTTTTCTTTTCCATGTACATAAGACCCTTTAATATTTTTTTTAGAGTAGGTTTAGTATTGATGAACTCTTAGTTTTTGCTTGTCTGAGAAGTTGTTTATCTCTCCTTGAATTGTAAATGATAATCTTGTTGGGTGGAATGTCCTAGATTGCAGGCTTTTCCCTTTGAGCACTTTAAATATATCATGCCACTGCCTCTGGCCTGCAAAGTTTCTGCAGAAAAATCAGCTGATAGCTCCATGGGGGTTCCCTTGTAACTGACACTTTGTTTTCTCTTGCTACCTTTAGAATCCTATCTTTATCTTTAACTTTTGCCTTTTTAATTATCTCTGTGCTTCCTTTACCTGGATATCTGTTTCCTTCTTCAGGTTTGGGGATTTTTCAGCTATAATTTCATCACATACATTTTCCACAGCTTTCTCCCTCTCTTTTCCTTCTGGTATCCCTATGATGTGAAGGTTGGTGCACCTTATGTTGTTTCCTTGCCCCATTCAGATTCTGTTCTGGGTCTGAGCTGGCTCCATCCATATGCACCGTGTACTCTCCTCAGTTGGTGCAGCCCTTACCCTAGTGTGGAGCTGTGACATGGAGCAAGAGGGTTTGGAGTGGGTGTGTGTTTCAAGCTGGGGCGCACACATGGGTGGTCATGGATGAGGCTCTGACAAAACCCCAGGGGGTTAAGCTCTGTTAAAATAGTGTCTCCTGAGGGTAGACCATGTTAAGGAGAACAGAATGCTCTGGTGTATTTCAGGTTAAATCCTTTTTTCTCCCCCTGCTGGAAGCATGAGGAGAATTTTTTTCTCTGATATTTATTGATACTATGAGAACCTGGTAGAGCTCCAGGAGGTAAAAAATTCACAAGAGTATGGGCACATTTCCCCCACCCACCAATGACTTGGTCTCCTTGGAGGTTTTATTTCTCAAACTTGTTCACACTGAGACTCCAGCAATTCATTAGTTACAGTGCAGATTTTCCTGTCTCGGTACTGGTTCCCATGGTGGATGCTGCTGATGGGTTTCTGCTCCAGTAAATCGTGATCCTTTGTGTTTGCCTGTCAGTCTCTCCAATTTGGGGGGCAGTGCTTTTACCTGTGTTCTCACTTCTCTTACAGCTCTAAGAAATGTTGTTGACTTTTCAGTTTATTCAGCTTTTTATACTTACTAGGTAAAAAATTAAGGAGTGTTGTTAGGAAGGAGGGGTGCCTTCCAAGCTTCTTACGTGTAGGACTGGAAATTGGAACACTACAATTTCTTTTAAAATATGTTTTTCTGTTTTTTCCAATGTTAGTTTTTACTAAGTTTTTCAAAAATAGAATGTTTGGTTTCAATTTGTCATTGGTGCATTTGGATATTTTTGCAAATAGTGCCATTTTGCTTCTCTACAAAATTCTGCTGACGTATGTTCCAGCCTTCCCTCAGTAGCCACATGCTGAGAATCCTCACTAAAACCTCCCTGCTTATAGTTTTAGACATTTCACAAAACCCAAACATGAACATTAAAACTTATCAAGAGTTATTCATCATTTAAGCCTCTCACATCAAACAGATATTTCTCTTCCTCTGAATTGGCATTCATATAATTCATTTGGTGACTGCTACTTTGTTACTGTTCATAAATATTTATTTAATGTTTGTCACTTAACATTGTGTATGCCAATGGTACTAATATTTCAAGTATATTTTAAAATTATCACTAGAAGAATTGGTTTAATACCATTTAGTATAGCATTTTGAGGGATTTTAAAAAATGATTACATTTTATTTTCAATTTATTTGTGTCTATTTTAAAATAAATTCATAATTTTGAATCTTTAAATTTATTCATTTTTATTTATTTTTAATTTTATTTCTTGTAATTGGTTAAAATTTATAATAAATGCTTAATTTTTAAGTTGTTCACTTTTAACAATGCATACACCACCCAAAACAAGAAATAGAACATTTACTTCCCACAGAAAGTTCCCTTGTGTTCCTTTCCAGTCAAATGTTTTTCTTCCCGAAGGCAACCACTTTCTGATTTCTGTGTTAAGAACTATAAGAAGTCTGTGATTTTACTCTTCTTGAAACCTAATAAGTTGTCCTGCCATTTTCACAGATTCTGGCAGAAGACATGAGTTATAATATTAGTGAAACAGTTTTGGATTCTAAGCAAAGAAGCCATGAAAAATGATTATAGCCATTAAAGCAAGGTCAAGGATGAAACCTTATAAGAGATAGTGAACCAATAATAGAAGTCTTCAATGAAATATCATGGACAGGATGTCTTTGTACCCATCCCCAAACTCATTTGTTGAAATCCTAACCCCTCGATGTGATGGTGTTAGGAGGTTTGGCCTTCAGGAGGTAATTGGGTCATGAAGGTGGAGTCCTCATGAATGAGATTAGTGCCCTTATAAGAAGAGACTCAAGAGCTTGCTCAGGCTCTCTGCTTTCTACCATGTGAGGATGCCATGACAAGTCAGCAGATTGCAACCCACAAGAAGGCCATCACTAGAACTCAACCATGCTGGCACCCTGATCTCAGACCTACTGACTGAGACAGACTGGCTTCATGTTTACCAAATGACTTCTAAGATTCTAGGTTTCATTCTTTGATTCTGATTCTTATTTTGAAGTACATTAATTTAAAAGGCAACAGTCCAATCTGGCATATTACAAAATTAGAAAGACATATATGAGATGATCTATATTATGGTCTTATATGGAAAGTTTTTCCATTTTACAAATTAATATAAAGGTGGTCTATAAGTGCCTAAGGTTGACAACCCATAATGAGACCTAAGCTGAGGTGATTGTCATCTTAGAAGAACCAGTACAGCTTGAGGTTAGAGTGATTCAACTGAGTGAATTTGTAATCATGCTTAGTAAAAGGGCATCTCTTTCTTGACAATTGGTTTTGCAATAAATTTTCTCCAAGTTTGGATTATTTTCTTTTTTTTTTTTTAATTTTTTTTTTAAACTTTGGGTTTATTTATTTATTTATTTTTATGGCTGTGTTGGGTCTTCGCTTCTGTGCGAGGGCCCTCCCCAGCTGCGGCAAGTGGGGGCCATTCTTCATCGCGGTGCGCGGGCCTCTCACTATCGCGGCCTCTCTTGTTGCGGAGCACAGGCTCCAGACGCGCAGGCTCAGTAATTGTGGCTCACGGGCCCAGCTGCCCCGCGGCACGTGGGATCTTCCCAGACCAGGGCCCGAACCCGTATCCTCTGCATTGGCAGGCAGACTCTCAACCACTGCGCCACCAGGGAAGCCCTGGATTATTTTCTTTCAACCATGTTTTTAAAAAAGTAAATGTGATGTACAGAATGATAAGTTACAAAGCCAAGGATAAGTCTATTTCTGGAAAGTGAGCATAGTTCTTGAATAAAAACGCTTTAAGACAGAGTGAAGGACCTAGCCTTCAATTATTGGTTTAATTCAACTCTTAGCACAGTTTTGATAGTTGAGGCAAAAGTCCTGTGTCCTTCTTATTAAGCTCAAGTCCTTTTTTTGTTTGTTTGGTAATTGTTGATCAGCATAAATGGTACTAAAAACAGAGCTTAGAGGATGGATAATTTTTACGCTAAAAATAGAGAAAATTGGGTAGGAAGAGGGGATCTGGGAAGCCCTAAAGCAATGGAGAGATGAATAGGCTACATTTGTAGTGGCTAGGTTTGTACAGCTGATTAAGAGATTATTTAAAAATTATACTATTTTTAATATAATTTATCATCTTCGTGAATGTAATCACTTTCCTCCCCCTATTGAAATTTTTTCAAGAAACCAATCATGTTTCAAGTCAATTCCTGTCAGTTTGATACTTTTTTATCACAGAGAGACTACAGAGTGCCCAAACTTGAGGGAGGAGAGCTATGCACACATATTTGTATTTATTTATTCATTTATATATTTTATTTTTCTGTAGTTTAATGATCAGTTTTTCTATTTTCATAGTACAAAATGGGTTTCTACCACCTTGGTGGAGGATGTCAATTGTCCTTTAAGCTAAGAGTGGTCAGATGACACAGGCCTGACCAGTGATTCATAAGTGGAAGTCAGTGTGTGGGGCTTTCAGGAAGATTTTTAAAGGGATCTGATTTAGCTGGTTTGTTCAAATGAAATTATAATCAGAGAAATAATTTTACCATCAGAAATTAATTACTGAAGGCCAGAAGGCTCTTTGTAAGAAAAAAATCAGCATTTTAAATGAAAATCTAACAACAACTTGGAAAGAAACAGAAAAGAGCCTGGGGGACAGGGGGAATATCAAGTAATGGCACTTACTAAGGCAGAGGATAATCCATCAGACTTGAGGAAGTTCTCGGCAAAAAGTTTCTCCACTCAGAAATTCTTTTGGATGAAGATTAATTTTGCTTTTCAAAGCTTATTCCATTATTAATTTTAGTGTGCTGTATACTGGCTTTTCGTACCAAGGTTGGAATTTGCATAGTCCATTTCTTTTCAGAATGTATCAGGAGGGTATCTCCTACCCCTCCCAAAGTTGTAGCTACAGCAACAATTATATTCCAGTCTGAGACTCTGTTGAATAAACCTATTTCCCTTTTCAGTGTTGCCGAAATAGCTGAGTCCTAGCTCTAGTGTTTGATTTATTAATTCCTTTTTTCAGTTTGTGTGGTCACTTGTTTTGTTTTGTTTTGTTTTGTTTTTTAATATATTTATTTTATTTGCTTATTTTTGGCTGTGTTGGGTCTTCGTTGCTGCACGCGGGCTTTCTCTAGTTGGGGCAAGCAGGGGCTGCTCTTCGTTGCCGTGCGCGGGCTTCTCATTGCGGTGGCTTCTCTTGTTGTGGAGCACGGGCTCTAGGCACGTGGGCTTCAGTAGCTGTGGCACACGGGCTCAGTAGTTGTGGCTCGTGGGCTCTAGAGCGCAGGCTCGGTAGTTGTGGCGCACGGGCTTAGTTGCTCCACAGCATGTGGGATCTTCCTGGACCAGGGCTCAAACCCGTGTCCTCTGCACTGGCAGGCGGATTCTTAACCACTGTGCCACCAGGGAAGCCCTTGTGTGGTCGCTTGTGTTTGGAGGATTTTAGCCTCCTTATTCACAAAAGAGGTGATTCAATTAAGCAAAAGTTAAAAATCAATGCAATACATCTGTGTGACAGTGATAGAATTTGGAGTTTTTCTCCTGGCGGCCTGAGCAGCATTGACAGAGCCAGTTCTGCTCTGATAGCAACTCTGCACTAAGGGGATGGGCTCCCCGTGCTGCCACTTGGTGCCTCGGTGCCAGCCACCTGCATCTTGAGTTGTAGTCTGTGAGGAGATACTGGGCGGAACCAACAAGTCAGTTCGTTTATCTAATCTGTTGATGCTAAAAGAGAATTGCTGCATTTTCCAGTCAGTACCCAAGCTGTAATTTAAGATGAAATCAAGAGCTTTTTTTACCCCTATTTGCCAGCAAACGAAGACATTACCTAATAATTGCCAAGTAACAATCAATCCCAATACATAACGGCTTGACACAGCAACTCTTCATTTAGCACACCTATCTCCAAATTAGCAATTTGGGCTGTGCTCAGCTGGGTGGTTTTTGTGGGCTAATCGTGTGTGAATGATACGCTGCTGGGTTGGTTGTGGGCTGGTTGGTCCAGGGTTGCCTGAGCTGAGATAGCTCCTCTCTTCATGTGAGATTCTCTCATCTCTCATCTCTGGCCTTGTATGCATGGTGGTGGCAGACTTCTGGAAGACAGTGTTACATGCAGGGCCTCTTGAGATCTCGGGTTGGAAATGGCATACTGTCACTCCTACCACATTCTCTTCGCCACACCAGCCTAGATCCGGAGAAGAGGAAAAAGCTTCCACCTTTTGAGGGGAGGAGCTGAAAACCCCGTTGAAAAGGGCATAGATACAGAAAGGAGTGAAGATTTTGTGTCACTTTTGCAAACTACCCCACTTGCCATTGGCCAAGAAGATTGTTTGCAGGTCAACACTGGGAAAACTGATCTTGGTTGAAGGCAGAGACTTAGCTGATACCACATTCAGGTAGGAGATTACTTACGTGGTGTGGGGTGGTTATAGAGAAGTGCCTACACGTTTATTTCTGCTTTGTCAACAGATTTTACTTTTAAATCACATATTGTTTTGTTGTTACTGTTTTACTGACAGAAACTAAGGAATATCTTTAAATTGTGGCAGCATGCAACTCTATGCTTCAATCAGTATTTAATAAGAATTTCCTTGAAAAGGAAAAAACACAAGAGAGATACCTAGACAATCATGATTGTTTTACTAGATTAGCTTCTTCATGTTGAAAATCTGTCAAGTCTATGATTTGTTCGGATAGCACTTGTTTTTGGTATAATAATGAAATTGTTGCTTTAGTCTACTGAATTCTCCTCTATTATTATTTTGCTCAAGCAGGATACTGTGCTGAATTGAATCATGAAATGAATGTATTGAACAAGATCAACCACAAAAGTGTTCTGGGTGTCATCTAAATTTTCATTTCTATTTGTTCAATTCTTTTTAGAGTTATTACTTTGATAAGAATGTAATGTTTTTCATTAGATATTAGCTCATAGAGGAAGACAACAAAGCTGAATTAAGTTGGCATAGTTTAATATAATAAAGGAATCATCAGCATCAATAAAAGCAGTGGGCACTACATAGATCTCCCAGTTCTGTTGTTTTACAATGCAATATTTGTTAACTGTTCTTCCTGTGTTTCTATGAGGTCCAAGGGTTATTCTTTAGCCTGAAAACATTTGAGCATGACTAAAGCAGGTAAAGTAGTAAGCCAAGCAGATATCAGGGGAAGAAAGTCCCAGCAGCTGGAAAGATAGAATTAGGCAGGTTCTTTGTGTTCTCTAGGAACAACAAGCTGATCACTGTAGCTGGAGAAAATTAAGTTGGGGAAAAAAAGAGGAGATTAAGTCAAAGAGGCAAAGTGGAGGCAGCTCATGTAGGTGCTGTAATCCGTTTGACTTTTACTCTGAGTTATGGAAAGACAATTATAGGATTTTGAGCAGAATCCTGGAGTGATTTTTTTTTTTGAAGTACAGTTGATTTACAATGTTATGTTAATTTCTGCTGTACAGCAGAATGATTCAGTTATACATATCCATATATTCTTTTTTATATTCTTTTCCATTGTGGTTTATCACAAGATATTAAATATAGTTCCATGTGCTATACAGTAGAACTTTGTTGTTTATTCATCCTATATATGCTTTTATTTGTAAAAGGATCACTTTTGCATGCTCTGTCAGAATAAAATATATGTGTTGGGGAGTGGTAGTGGATAGACAGCTGTATAATGGAAGCTGGGGGACATATTAAGAAGTGTGCTCTTTTTTCCTAAATCCATTCCCTGTCCTTCCTTTGATCAGACCTGTAGATTTCCCAGGCTCCTTTGCTAAAAGGTTTCAAGCTGAATTTGATTAAGAATAAACACTGTCATGAAGTTAAAGACAGGAAGAAGGGAGAACCAAGCTCCCTCTCTCTATTTACTTTGGGTTGTACCTCTAGTGGCTGCTGCACATGGTCCATGGGTAGTTCTTGCTGGACAGACCAGTCTGGTTGCCACTTCAGTTGGGTGATCTTGGCTCTTGGGTTCCAGTAACACTGCCTCTAGGGTTAGGGTAACAGCTGCCTATAGTAACTAATGTCCAGATTATTTTAACTCTTCTATTTGTTCTCTCAGATATTCTAACACTTTTGTAGCTAATTGGTTTCTATCAATTCCCCAAAGTAGGTTCTGTTATTCCACTGGACCTTGACTAATAGAGAGGGCTATTAAAATAGTCTAGACTAAAGATGATGGTGGCTTGGAAAAGGATGGTAGCAATGGAAGTGAAAAGAAGTCATCAGATCCAAGATACATTTTGTAGGTTGATTCAACAATATTTCTGATGGGTTCTATGAGTTTTATGAGAGAAACAGGGAGTCAAAAATTACTCTGGTGTTTTGCCTGAGAAATTAAAAGTAGTATTCCCATTAAGATGAGAAAGATGTAGGTAAAGTAAGAGTACAGAGGAGGAAATCGGGAATTCAATTTTGGATATGCTATGTTTGAGATGTCTATTACATACCTCATTGGAGATGTCAAATTTTCACTTGTGTGTATTTATATATATATATATATATATATCTTTATATATATATATATATATATATATATATATATATATATATATATGTATGCATCTGGTGTTCAGAAGAGGGGACAAACTGGAGATATAAATTTGGAAATCAACAGCTTTTATGGTTATCTCTGCAAAGTTATGAGACTAGAGGAGATCATCCAGAAAATGAGCATATATAAAAAAGAGAAGACTATGAAAGTGAATGAGAGCTCCATTTACCACACCTTCAATTATTTAAAATCTTATAAATTAGTGCTCTCCAATACAACTTCCTACAATGATGGAAATGTTCTATATCTGTACTATATGATATAGAGCTGCATTAGTTTTATATTTCTACCATAACAAATTATCTCACACTTGGTGGCTTAAACAATACAAATTTAATATCTTGCAGTTTCATAGGTCAGTAGTCCCACATGGTCTCACCAGGCTAAAGTTAAGATGTTGGCAGAGTTACATTCCTTTCTAGAGGCTCTAATGGAGAATCCACCTGTTCTGGCTTCTAGAGACCACCTGCATCTCTTGGCTCAGCGCCTCCCTGCAACTTTAAAGGCAGTAAGGCTTGCTGAGTACTTCTCACATCTCATTACTCTGATCTTTTCTTCTGCCTCCTATTTCTACTTTTAAGGACCCTTGTGATTACAGTAGGCCCACCTGGATAATCCAGGCTAATATCCCTATCTCAGTGTCTTTAACCTTAATCACATCCGCAAAGCCCCTTTTGCCTTGTAAGGTAACATATTCACAGGTTCTGGGGATTAGGGTGTGGACATAACTTTGGGGGGTGATAATGAATCACCCAGTGATTCGAGCAGTGTGGCCACTATCCCTAATGGTGATTGGGCATTTGAAATACGACTAGTGCAGCTGAGAACAGGATATTTTTAACTGTATTTAATTTTAGTTAATTTAAATTAAAATTTAAATACCTGAATGTGGGTAGTGGCTGCCTTATTGGATAGCACAGATCTAGAGAAATAGGAGAGTGAATAGAATAGGGAAATGTATTGTGATCACAGATCAGCATTAACAGCCACATATGGTTCATAGTCATGAATTTTAAGTAAAACTTTAGCATGGTTGCAAGCATTTCTACAGCCATTGTTTAGCTAGTATGGCAACCATACATGTGGCTTGAGGAAACATTATCAGAAAAATACAAAACAAGGAAGAGGAAAATTTTGGATTCAAGAAGCAGTGATGAGCAAGGGGCCAGAAAAATGGTCACCTAAATAAATAATTATTGAGGCTGCCATTCCAAAATTTAATATAATCCTTAAAGGAGAATTACATAAACTTACATAAACAGTTACTTAACTAAATAATTATAATAATTTATCAGAATTCAAATGATTAATTCTTGACATTGATGGAAAAAATAGATTGAAATATTTTGCTTCAAATTTAAGGATGACTAATAGAATAGTAGAAATAAGACATAGAATATGCAATTCATTTGGGAGAAAGAAGTAACAAAGTTAGATTAAATACCAAAAAAATTTTTTAAATGACAGTCAAAAACATGAACAATAGAAAATATAACACAAGATGGCAGCAAAAAGTTTAAACATATTGATTAAATTCCCCATCAAAGACAAGGAACATAATTAGCTGTTTTTAAGAGCCACGTTTAAATGACACACAATGATAAAATTTGAGTGGAGAAATCAGAAGCTAGACAATAGACAGAAAGAGATTTCAGCAGATGTGGCAGCCATTATTCCCAGTAGAGTTTTGAATTCACAATGCCTTTGGGACTGAAAACAGCCCAAACACAAATTTAATTTAAAGTGGTCCCCAACTAGTAGTTCCCCAAGATGGCAGAAGCAAATACAAATCCATTTTTTGAGATGGGGGACAGTGTGCCTGGCTGCTACCTGCCCATGAGTCTTCTAAAATAAAGCTTAAAAATTCACATGCCTTTCTATGCGCAGAGATTGCCTTTTTTTTTCCTTTCAAGAAAGAAAATACTTTGAGAAACAAATATACGTAAAGACAATAGAGCCCTGTGCCAGCACCAATATTAATCAAATTAGTTTTCCCTTTCTAATGGAGAAAAAAAAATGACCCCCAGACGTGTGCAAAAAATCAATAGCACAAGAGAAACACAACCAGATTATAACTTGGTCTCTAAAAGAGACCTATAAAAGGTCTCTAAAAGACTGGATAATTTTGAGGAAATGTTGCTAAAATTTTTTAAAATTTAAAAAAATTTTAAAGACCACAAAGAATGGTCCTCATATTAAGCAAAGTATAAAATGTGGCCTGATTTTGACTTGTCAAAGGAACATAAGAATAAAAAATCCATCTGAGCTTGATGTTTTTAGAGTCTCAGGGGTTGTGGCATTAGACCTATTGAGAAGAAAAGGTAAATTCTAGTACACTACTTGGCTCAGGAGTGAACAGAGACATAATAATGAAATTACAGTTTGTTGAATTTGAATGTTTTGGTTAAATTTTTGACTAAGCACAGATAAATTAAGTGTAATGTTATTGTCCTTTGAAATTATAATAATGAAGGTATCTACATGAAAGTTTGAGATGAGAAGAAAGTTAAATGGTAGGATCAATAATGTCTTATTACACAGAGGGTAGTTCAGATCCTTGTCTAAAGTTATTATCATAAGAAAGATTGGCTTAGGAATATTATTTAAAATTACTAAGGTAACCACAGAGGAGTTAAAAATGACAAAGGCAAGAAGAGACTAATGT
The DNA here is from genome assembly GCF_028021215.1 of Eschrichtius robustus. Classification (NCBI taxonomy): domain Eukaryota; kingdom Metazoa; phylum Chordata; class Mammalia; order Artiodactyla; family Eschrichtiidae; genus Eschrichtius; species Eschrichtius robustus. The sequence continues at coordinate 10,738,197 of NC_090827.1, forward strand.
GAGCAAATCCTGATCTTTCAAAGAGAGGAAACAACAGATAATGTCTAAAATTGTTAATCCAAAAAACAGATATTATTTTATTCAGAGTTAAGGAGATAACCACCAGAATAGCATAAAATAGAAGTAGAAAAAATAGTTATCTCTGAGCAATGTAATTATGGATGTTATTATGTTTTGTACTGTCAACATCTGCTTTTAACAAAGAGGAGATATAAAGAGAATAACTTTTTATTTGAAATTTGTATCCTCAGAGAATGTCAAGAAATTAATGTATCCAAAAAAGAATGATAGCTGCTATTTGAAAAAAACTTTCTTGAAAGTTAAAAGTGTCATAGCTTCCTAAAAAAGTTTTTTCAGGTTTGATTTTCTCTTAAATCTAAAAGAGTTATTTGAGAAGAGTGTTTTTTTCAGATTAGGTAGGTTTATTTATTTTGTTACTTTTTCTCTCTTTTCTCCATTAAACTAGAGTTTTATTGTGCTCAGACAATGTAATGCATTGAAATTCTACTTTTGAGAATTTTTAGAGATTTTCTTTGTAGCTGAGAGATTTTTGTAACTATTCACGAGATTTTTTTAAAAAGTAAATTTTTTTTTGGCAGGTATAAAGGTTTCTGAAACTTAGCTCTGTTATAATACTGTATAATACTGAAATACTGTATTATTTCAAGATACATATAATTATTTCTGAGAGTGGTATGTTAAAGCCTTGACCCTTGTAGCTTCGTCTATTTCTCCCTCAAAATTTTTTTTTTTTATAAATTTATTTATTTTTTATTTATTTATTTTTGGCTGCATTGGATCTTCGTTGCTGCACCTGGGCTTTCTGTAGTTGCTGTGAGTGGGGGCTACTCTTCGTTGTGGTGCGTGGGCTTCCCATTGCGGTGGCTTCTCTTGGTGCGGAGTACGGGCTCTAGGCACGTGGGCTTCAATAGTTGTGGCACGCAGGCTCAGTAGTTGTGGCCTACGGGCTCTAGAGTGCAGGCTCAGTAATTGTGGCGCACGGGCTTAGTTGCTCCGTGGCATGTGGGATCTTCCTGGACCAGGGATCGAACCCGTGTCCCCTGCATTGGCAGGTGGATTCTCAACCACTGCGCCACCAGGGGAAGCCCCGTCAAAATTTTTATATTTCAAAGGCATGTTGTTTGCAAAACAAAGACCCATAACAATTTCCTATTTAATAAAAATAAAATATCTATTTCAGCCATCAACAATTTTTGTCCATATTTAAAGACTATTATTTTTAGCAGTTTTAGGTTCACAGCAAAATTGAGAAGAAAGTGCAGCATTCCCATATACCCCCTGCCCCCCCAAAACACATAGCTTCCTCTTATCAGCATCCCCCACCAAAGAGGTACATTTGTTACAAATTGATGAACCTGTGTTGACACATCAGAATCATTCTAAGGCCATGGTTTACAGCAAGGTTCACTCTTGGTGTTGTACATTCTATGGGTTTGAACAAATGTATAATGACATATATACATCATTATGGTATTTTATAGGGTATTTTCACTTCCCCCAAAATCCTTTGTGCTCTGCCTATTCATCCCTCCTTCTCCCCAACCTCTGGAAAACCCTGATGATTTTACTGACTCCACAGTTTTACCTTTTCTAGAATGCCCTGTATAGTTAGAATTCAAAATATGTAGCCTTTTCAGATTGGCTTCTTTCACTTAGTAATATGCATTTAAGATGTCTTTTCATGGCTAGACAGCTCATTTCTTCTTAGTGCCAGATAGTATTCTATTGTCTGGTTGTACCACAGTTTATTTATCCATTTACCAACTGAAGGATAGTTTGATTGCTTCCAAGTGTTGGCAATTATGAATAAAGCTGTGATAAACATCCATGTGCAGGTTTTTGTGTGGACATAAGTTTTCAACTCCTTTGAGTAAATACCAAGGAACAGGATTGCTGGATCACATGTTAAGAGTATGTTTAGTTTTATAAGAAATGGCCAAACTGTCTTCCAAGGTGTCTGTATTATTTTGAATTCCCACCAGTAATGAATGAGAATTCCTATTGCTCCACATCCTTGTCAGCATTTGGTGTCGTCAGTGTTCCAGATCCAGATTTTGGCCATTCTAATAGGTGTGTAGTGGTATCTTGTCATAATTTGCATTTCTTTGATGATATATGATGTGGACCATCTTTTCAGATGCTTATTTGTCATCCGTATATCTTCTTTGGTGAAGTGTCTGTTAAGGTCTTCAGCCTATATTTTAATCAGGTTGTTTCCTTATTGTTGACTTCTAAGTGTACTTTGTATATTTTGGATTTCAGCCCTCTATCAGATATGTCTTTTGCAAATATTTTCTCCCAATCTGTGGCTTGTCTTCTCATCCTCTTGACATTATCTTTCACAGAGCAAAATTTTTTAATTTTAATCAAGTCCAGTTTATCAATGATTTCTTTCATGGAGCATGCCTTTAGTGTTATATCTAAATGCCATTACCATACCCCAAATAATTGAGGTTTTCTCCTATATTATCTTTTAGAAGTTTTATTAGAGTTTTATGTTTTACATTTTAGGTCCATGATCCATTTTAGGTTAATTTTTATAAAGCATGTAAGGTCTCTGTCTAGATTTGTTATTTATCATGTAGATGTCCAGTTGTTGCCATTAATGTTTTCACTTGGCATTTTTTTGTTGTTGGATATAAATGATGTCAATTATACATTCTTTGATTTTATTATCTATAGCTAGATATATTTTCCTAATCTTCTATAATTGTTTTAAAATAAAAGGAAGAAGGGGAAGCACTTATAGAATAGTGGAGCAAAACCCTCCAAAACCAATCCTTCACAAAAGCAGCAGAGACACTAGCAAAAATGATCAAAATTAACTTTTTTAGAACTCTGGAAACAAACCAAAAGCTTTTAACAATCAGAAGAGATTTTATTTTAGAAAAATCACTGAATCTTGGTAGAAACTGTGAGCCTTATGGTGTTTTAGATGCCTCATTCCCATTCCCTTCTAACCAGCTCTGTGGCAGTTTTAAAAAGCAACAGATTTGAAACTGCAACCATGGTAGCTGTGAAAACCACCAGTATAGAAGTCAGTAGAGGGGGAAGAAGAGGCTTGGAACTCCCCCCGAATTCCATCCCATTTTATTGTCATCATTTGACCTTTATGGAAGATACGCGAAAAGATCCACTCTCAAGGCTCATCTTTTTCTTTTTTTTTTTTTTAATTAAATGCTAAATCTCTAATCTCCAGCTAATTCAGTAAGCTTTACTGACATAATGTACTTGGTGACTTTGACTGATGTAGCTGGAAGTGAAAGTCCGCCTAGAACTCTGTTTTAGTCATGTATCCTTCACTTGAATAAGAACCTGATGCAGTCTTGAACATCATTTCTTTTCCATATCTTCTCCCCGGCCTCTGTTTTTTATTTTTTTTATTGAAGTATAGTTGATTTACAATGTGTATATATATATATATATATATATATATATATATATATATGCTTCTTTTTTATATTCTTTTCCATGATGGTTTATCTCAGGATATTGAATAGAGTTCCCTGTGCTATACAGTAGGACCTTGTTGTTTATCCATTCTGTATGTAATAGTTTGCATCTAGGGCTTATCTTTATTTGGCCTGATTTAGAATTTGCTCTGTAAGCATAGTCATATCCCCAGGGTATGTGTCTAAAACAATCATTAACAGTTGTTTAAAATCATAGCTTCCTGAAGTGGAAATACCACTTGGGGCTGATAAAAGCTGACAGAGAAATTTAAAATGAAAACTGGGGAACAAGAGGACTTTAGAGGGCTTTGTAAAGCTCCTGTATTTCCTGGTAATCTAGAAAGCCACAAACAGGTGCAGCACTGTGAGCATGCCTAGCAAACACCTGAGAAGGCCCAAGTCTCTCACCTACGGCTGACTTGGATCTCTACAACAGGAATTGAAGGTTAAGAGAGAGTTGTAAATTGTCTGCTGGAGTGTTGAAGATGTGCCCAAACATAAACACAGATGCCCTTGCAAAGGCTATAGAACTTATTGGTCTAAGACATTTACGGAAATCTCAGTATAATCATTAGCTGATGACTAAACTAACTGAACAGAGACCTAAGTGGCTACACATAGCAGAGAGCACAGATTAACTGAATTAGTTCAGGAAAGTCACAAACTAGCAAAAGGAAAGTCATAAACTAAAAGAAAAAACAACCACAAACAGCAATAGCAACAAATCCTGGAGCGTGGAGGAAGTCTGATTTCTATCTGGTTTCCAGATTTGCCACAATATGTTATTTTGAAAGTTTTATTTCTCAATAAAAAATTGAAACACACAAAGATATAGAAGTGTGCCTCATACCTAGGGTGGAAAACAATCAACAGAAACTGCCCTTGAGAAAGGCTAGACATTGGACTTGACTTACTGGTCAAAGATTTTAAATCAGTGATTATAAATACCTTCAAGAACTAAAGGATACTATATCTAGAAAATGAAAGGAAAGTATGAGAATGATGTCTCCAATAGAATATCAATAAAGAGAAAGAAATAACATAATTAAGTAAAAATATTTTACTTAAAAACTAAAATAACATATATGAGAAACTTACTAGGGGACTCAATAAAAGATTTGTAATGGCAGAAGAAAGAATAAGTGAAATTTAATATAGATCTGTTGTGATTATTCAGTGTAAGGAGCAGAAAGAAAAAATGAAAAAGATGAGTAGAGACCAAGGGACCTGTGGGACACCTTCAGGTGTAACAACATACACAAAGTGGGAGTTCCAACAGGAGAGGAATGAGAGAAAGAGACAGAAGAACTTATAAAATACATTAGTAGAAAATAATTTTAATGAAAATACCAAAAATTAGTATTAATAGTTGTGAAGTGACAAAATATAAAATAAATATACAAAACCCAATAGTTTTCATATACACAAGTCATTACCAGCCAGATAGTATACTGAGAAAGAAAATGTATAATTTATGATAGTACCTAGTGGGAGAAAAATCTATGAATAAATAAGAGCCTGGAACAAAATATTTGCAGCCTATATAGCAGATTAAGTGTTAATAAACATGCCGTAGAAATAAGCATACAAGAGAAATATTACTTATAAATCAGTAAGATGAAGACATACAATACAATAGAAAAATCACAAAGTTTACAAACAAAATTTAGCAGATAATTTAAAGTGAAAAATAAACCACTTTAAAAGTGTGAAAAAGGATCAGCTTTGTGAATAAACAGAGAAATACAAATTACACCAGAGTCCATTCTGTGTATAACTGTGCTGTTCAATATGGTAGACACTAGCCACATGCAGCTATTTAAATTTAAAATAATTTAAATAAAATTAAAATTTGATTCCTTAATTGTGCTAGCCACATTTCAAGTAATAATTAGCTACATATAGCTAGGGGCTACCGTATTAAATAGCACAAATATAGGACATAATTCCATAATTGCAGAAAATTCTATTGGGAGGAGCTGGCCTGTGAGATAAAATGGGGTGGTGGGAAAGGGACCCTGGTTTACTACTGGTGAGAGTATAAATGTGTCTAGTCTTTTTGGAAAGAAATGTGGTAATATCTATCAAAGTTAAAAATGGATTAAGTACATTAAGTTTTAGGGAACTGTATGATAATCATATTTTTACATATATATAAAATATAGTAGGAGGATACTCATACCATTATGTTTGTAATAGCAAGTAATTGGAAATACCCCAAATACGATTAATAAAATTTTAATTTATATAACCTTTTAGGTGAAGAAAACAAGTCACAAAACAATATAAATTATATAATAAATCTGTGTGTGTGTGCATGTAGGTGCCTGTCTGTATAAGATCTGTAGGTGTTTATAACTTGAAAGGAATTGGTTTTTAAGGATACACAGTCAACTTTTATAATGATATGAAGGTCAACCGTAAATGGAGTTAAAGTTTGAAAGAGACTATCGCGTTTTGCTCTTTTTCTGAGGTGTTAGAGTTTTATTCCTTTTATGATTAAAAAAAAGGGGGGGGTGTTAAAGAAGCAAGGTAGTGGTGGAAACAATGTCCTAATTTTTTTCCCCACCCTTGTAGAGATTTCACTCATGTCAGGAAAATAGTGTTTGGTAAACATTGCCACATATGCTAAGACATTATGAGTGTCATGCATCCTTTTGTCCTAAAACACTGTTGCATTTAGATGTGGAATTCTCAATAATAAATAATTGCACATACTTGAGAAAAAACGTAAAAGAATGCTTTCATATTTTCTAATGCAGTTCTAAACACAGTGAATTCAAATAGAATTCAATCAGTGGCTTGATTGTATCTATACCAAAACAGCCACAGAATGAGCTACTATGCGGTTCTTCATCTCTAACTGCTGTGTCGTGCTGTTAGCTTTAAGTGTGATTCATCTGTTGAGGGCTCAGGGTGATATATCCTCTTATGCAGAGCTATGCTGGTACACAACCAAAAGCATGGAAGAGAAATTTGAATAATTGTTTTTGTAGAAGTGAGGAATATACATAAATTACTCTAGCTGGATTTTTAAGTCGACTAATGGAAAAAGAGATTTCATTTTAACATCAGAGCTTACAGTTAAGGCATTAAAACATATGTCTGGTTCTTTAATATGTGCAAATGATTTTTGGTGGGAAAACATTTACATCTTGTACCTCCTCATCACTTGCATGTTAATTTTAATAATTTTAGTATGTTTCTGATGAGTCACACCTAACATTTGTTAAGACATTTATTTTACTATATACATGATACTTTTATATTTCTTAATTAAATTCCCCTTGATACTCTTAGGAAAATACTATCTGTATATTCTTAACACCATTATGTTGATGGTAAATACTTACATTGAATAAAACAGTAAAATAGTAGAATGTATTTCTGAGACATCCTTCTCTTAAGCCTTTTTAACATTTCTCTCCCCATTTTCATTTACTGCTTCCCCCGCATACACACCCTTAACTCAGGTGTGCTCTTGCGTTAAGGTTCCCATCACCATGGCCCATGAAGAACAGCCGTTCCTTACTGTGGCTTAATGCTTCTTCCAACAAAATTATCACGTGTCTTATAACCACAGGATGTTAGTTTCAGCAGGTTTTCTGCTGGAAAGCAGTGTAAAACATTGATGGTAACAACAACAAAAAAATCCTTTTCTGAGATGCTTATATCTAGAGGTAACCCATATGAACAAAAACAGTAGCAAAGTTACAGAAAGAGAACCCAGTCAAAGATGTAGAGCCTTTTGAGAGGGAGATCACTGGGGTCTTTATAAGACATACTACACAAAAGCCCTTCTTGGCCCTGAATGATGTTTTAAATTAAGTATTAAAATTCATATATCCAACTTGTTTTATTTGTAAATGTTGAATTTTTCCCATTCATCATATTCCAACCAAAGAAGAGATGGATATGTTACTAGCTACAGCATTATTTTTGTCCTATAGACGGTAAGACTTGATGCACACGACCTATCAAAGGCATTTCTGCCAAAGAGCAGTAACAGAAAACTGACACCAGAAATCCTAAGTTCTGGTTACTTATTTAATCCTGAGTCCAGGATTTCAAGGTTATTTGCCAAAAGATGCTTTCTTAAAGTACAACATGAAGGGACTTTATGAAATTCTCCAATAGTATGGAGAATCACTAAGACTGTTCAGAAAAAAAGTCATCTCTAAAAGGCTGTAGATACAAATACAGCAGCCCCAGAGTTAGAACGATAAAGAATAGTTAGATGTCAAGGGGTCCTCTTCAAAAATACACTTGAATTTGTGTTATAAACCCAACCTTCAACTGAGACACTGAGCACGTTTTGTGGCTTCTGTCAGTTACTAGCTGTGTGTTACCCAGGTTACTTAACTAACTACATTGGGCTTCCTTACATCATTTATGGAATGACTCTTTATACCATTTGTGAAATGATGGGGAATGAATAATTGCATTTCTAAAGTCTCCTCCAGCTCTGCCACTGTATGAATTGAGGTTCTCCTCCCTCTCTCTAGAGACTTTTTAAAATTAAACCTTTTGTTTTGAGATAATTGTGGATTCACACACCGTTGTAAGGAGTAACACAGAGAGATCCCATGTACTCTTTACCCAGTTTCCTCCAAAGGTAACATCTTGTAAAAATATAGTACAATATTATAACCAGAATGCTTACATTGATTCAATTAAAATACAGAACAGCACACTATAGCTTTGATTCCTTAATATTTATCAGGTAAAGGGATTACAATTAGTGAGAGCTTACTGTATGGTGTGTTTTACATGCTTTCTTTTATTTAGTTCTAAGTATAGACCACTTTAGATGAGGCCCAGCTGAAAGTAGAAGAGTCAGGTTCAAGGTCTAGCTGACATCACAGCCCTCATTCTTCCTACTACAGCATGCTGCCCCTGAAAAAAATCTCCAAGATCTTGTCATTGCTTTACGTGGCATCAAATTGCACTACACATATAACTGGGAATAAATGAGCATCTCTTTCCATCAGGAAAACTTTGCTTATGCAGTTTTGCTGAGCCTCAGATCTAGGAAGATTTAAAACATGCCCAGGTCTAGGTCACCCAGCCCATCAGCCGTTTAGTCAGGATTAAATTTGCAGTGTCTGTCTTCTGGATGCCCTCCTTTCTTTTTCACCTTTTGTACCATAGCCTCATTCTGTGAATGATAAATGATGGCAGAGTGCAGCAGAGAAAGAAGCAAGGACATTGTGGAAGAAGTCATTTGTATGTTCCAAAGGAAGAAAAGTAATTTTACAATAAAATCTGCTCAGATGAGTTATTTATGTTTAAAAAAAAAAAAACCCACACACTATATTACAAAATTATAAATGCAAAGCTGAAAACCATGCTATTTGGACAGTCTTCTACGATCACCCTTCCAATCTTCTGAGGTGTCAAACACCAAAGTCTTTCTGAGCCACTAGGGACTCAGACTATTTGTGCCTCAGCCCCTTACCGGTACAATATTGGAGTAACAATTAATTTACACAACGAATATGCATTGAACATCTAGTGAGCATCAGAATTAGCATACTGGGGACAAAAACAGCCCCTAACGCCTTTGTAAGGGGGGCACAGATAGATACATTCCATATGCATTATGGAGGGAATCCACAGGGTATTATGATAATGCATAAAAGGGCAAATTAATCTGAGAGTTCAGAGAAAACTGTTTAAGGAAGTAACATTTAATATGAGAACTGAAGGTTGAAAGGATAGCTTTTTTTGCTCAGAAAGAGGCCTTGTGGCCCAGGTGCTGGTTTCCTCTGAATGCTTGCCCATTTATTTACCAGTCAATCCTGCCGTCCGCTGAGTCCTTAACTGGGGTGATCAGCTGTAACACTTACACATGTTCTCTCCTTGTGGCCTGAGCTTCTGCACAACATGGTGGCTGGATTTCAAGGATGAGGAATAAGAGGCAGAAGGAGTTAACCCATGATAAATCTATTGGTAAATCTGTCCCTTAGAGATCAATATGATTGATATTTGACACATAGTTAAACAAGCAAATGGAGATTAAAACATCTAAAATTACATATGTGATAAATATTCCATTTTTTACTAAATAAAAAGTCTGGAATTAAAATGTAGGTTTTGGATCTATAATACCAAAATAGACTTGCAACTTTTTGCAACTTGGCTAAAAGGGTTAAGGTGGCAGCTGAACCGTGCCCTATTTTATAGGTTTGAACTATAGCAGTTAATTGCCCTCCACTTTCTGCTCCTGTGAACAAAAAATTATTTGCTTTCTAAATGAGTTGGCTCCATTGACATTAACCCACGTTCACTTCTTTCTCACTGGTGACCTCTGTCTTGCCACTTATTCCTGGGTGAGCAAACCTCATATTACGACTGCAACAAATAACTGCAGCTGTCCTAACAGAGAGATTCTCAAAGGAAAAAGGGGAACAAGCAGAGAGAAAGGAGAAACAGAACGACATGGTTAGTGGTTGAGTGCCCGGGCTCTGAAGTTAACCACCTGAGTTTGAAATCAAGTTCTACAATTTATCAGTTGTGTGACTTGTTAACTTCTTTGTGCCTTGGTTTCCTTTCTGTGACATAAGGTTTTAAAACTAGAACCCAAAAAATCAAGTTGTTTAAGCATAAGACAAGATAAAGTTTACAAAACACAGCCCAGTGCTTGGCATATTTTAAGCCCTCAGGAAATGTGAGCTCTTAGGCCATAATTATTTTTATTAACAAGAAAAGCGGCACCAGTGAGGGTGAACGCGTGGGGATCTAGGCTGATGTGGGTGTTACCGTATGGATACTCTCCAGCGTTCAATCTTCCGGTGCAGTGGGCATCAGGTAGCCCTGGGAGAGTAGCTTAGTTTCATTGGGAGGTAGCATAAGTGCATGGGACACGGGCCTCTCTGTGTACCTGGACCTCTCATACTTCCCCAGGAATTTGATTGGGTTAGTTCCGTTATTATCCACAATGGCCCCGGCATTTTCACCTAGACATAGTTACTTTAACTCTGTGTCTAAGCATTTGAGGTTTGTGTGCTTTTGTCTCACGGGCTCAATATAGAATCACTTGTGCTTAAAAGGGAAAAGTGGGCCTGGCAGACTTCTAGAGTTTGATAAATTCTCTCTGAAAATAGGCATGTTTGGGAAAAAAGAACACACAGCTGAGTTCCTATCTACCCCGGAGAGATGAGGAATCCCTCCCTCTGATGCCCTTGTCAGTCAATGGCTGATTGAAAGTGGCCCTGCTCTCTTATGTAGCTGCCCTTGCTCAGCTTTCCATCCTGGTGACAGTCAAGTCCCAAGCTGACTGTATTCGTCAGGGCTTTGCAAAGGAACAGAAGCAACAGGATGTATAGAGATAATATAAGAGGAGATTTACTAAGGAAATTTGGCTCATGTGTTTATGGAGGCCAAAGAGTTCCACAATCTGTCATCCATAAGCTAGAGGACCAGGAGAGCCAATAGTATAATTCAGGCTGAGCCCAAAGACCTGAGAACCAGGGAACCCAATGGTATAATTCCCTGTCCCAGGCCAGAGTCCTGAGAGCCAGGGGACCATTGGTGTAAGTCCCAGAGTCTGAAGGCCTGAGATCCAGGAGCTCCAGAGTCTGAGGGCAGGAAAAGATGGACGTCCACCTCCAAAAGAGAGAGCAAGAATTCACCTTTCCTTTGCCATTTTTTATTCCATTTGGGCCCTCAAAGGATTGGATGACGCCAGCCCACTTTGGTGAGGGTGGATCTTCTTTACTCGATCTATTGATTCAAATGCTAATCTCTTCCGGATATACACACATTGTTTCACGCCCAGAAATAATGTTTTACCAGCTGTCTGGGCATCCCTTAGGTCAGTCAAGATGACACGTAAAATCACCTATCATGTTGACCAAATGCCTCTCATTGACTATCATGCTTTTATCTTTGGGACCCAAGGTCAACCTGTCCTATGTCCTTATTTTTTTCACCTGTCACCCAAACATAGACTCCTGGGATTAAATAGTGTTTGGACTTATTCTTATGTCAATACTACTTTATGTTTCTGTTTCCTGACCCCATCCTCTCTCTCTTCTATTCTCCCTAAGTTCTTTCCCTAAGTCTACCACTCCATTATTAATGAACTTCAGAGATCCTAAAACTCTTCACAAAATATTTTGTGCACTTTGGAGTTAGATGAAATCTTGTTTTCCCTAGAAGACCTTGATTGACCTTTTCTTCTTCCAAGCAAACCTACATATCCTCTCTCTTCTTACCTCTCAGAGTTGAGAGGCAGCATCTGAACATCTGTGACCTCCACTGTCACTTAGACTCTTCGTCCTCTGCCTTCTTATAAAAATTACATGCTCTTTCATGGTTCATGCCAATCACCTACATGATCTCCATCTCTCTTAGGGCTAAAAAGCAACCCAGAAGCTGTTTTTAAACATGGTGTTTGATTCTTTTTTGTAGCTAACATGGTCTAGCTCCAAAACCCGTGGGATTTATGCTGTGAAATTCCTACTGGGGCTTTCCAAAAATTCCACACAACATGGTTTTTTTCCACCTAAAATTGTGATTCACATTTTTAAGTCTGAAACTGTGAAGGATCTGAGATGTTATTCTACTTAGAAGTTAGCTGGCCTTTCTTCTTTCTGTCTATCTATCTATCTACCATCTATCTCTCTCCTAAGAGAAACTGCAGACTTCTGGATGAGAGAAAAGACAGTTTACCCACAGAGCATCTTAGCAGTGCCCTAACTCCCCCTGGGGCAACACAGTGAGGGCCAAGGATCACTTCTGCATGCAGAGGTTGCACTATAGAATATGAACCCTGAAATTAGGACAACTAGAACTTATAGGGCAGCTGACACATCTGCCTTCCTCCTCTCCAGAAGGAGACTTTTGCTCTGGAATATAAGCACATTTTCTCCAAGGAGGAGAAGAAAAAGTCTGTAGCTTTTTTTTTTTTTTTAAACATCATTATTGGAGTATATTTGCTTTACAATGGTGTGTTAGTTACTGCTGTATAACAAAGTGAATCAGCTACACATATACGTATATCCCCATATCTCCTCCCTCTTGTGTCTCCCTCCCAACCTCCGTATCCCACCCCTCTAATTGGACACAAAGCACCGAGCTAATCTCCCTGTGCTATGCGGCTGCTTCTCACTAGCTATCTGTCTTACATTTGGTAGTGTATATATGTTGCTGCCACTCAATCACTTCGTCCCAGCTTACCCTTCCCCCTCCCCGTGTCCTCAAGTCCATTCTCTACGTCTGCGTCTTTATTCCTGTCCTGGCCCTAGGTTCTTCAGAACCATTTTTTCTTTTTACATTCCATATATATCTGTTAGCATACAGTATTTGCTTTTCTCTTTCTGACTTACTTCACTCTGTATGACACACTGTAGGTCCATCCACCTCACTACAAATAACTCAATTTCGTTTCTTTTTATGGCTGAGTAATATTCCATTGTATATATGTGCCACATCTTCTTTATCCATTCATCTGTCGATGGACGCTTAGGTTGCTTCCATGTCCTGGCTATTGTTAATAGTGCTGGAATGAACATTGTGGTGCATGTCTCTTTTTGAATTATTGTTTTCTCAGGGTATATGCCAAGTAGTGGGATTACTGGGTCATATGGTAGTTCTATTTTTAGTTTTTTAAGGAACCTCCATACTGTTCTCCACAGTGGCTGTATCAATTTATATTCCCACCAACAGTACAAGAGGGCTCCCTTTTCTCCAAGCCCTCTCCAGCATTTATTGTTTGCAGATTTTTTGATGATGGCCATTCTGACTGGTGTGAGGTTATACCTCATTGCAGTTTTGATTTGCATTTCTCTAATGATTAGTGATGTTGAGCATCCTTTCATGTGTTTGTTGACAATCTGTATATCTTTGAAGAAATGTCTCTTTTGTCTTCTGCCCATTTTTGGATTGGGTTGTTTGTTTTTTTGATATTGAGCTGCATGAGCTGCTTGTATATGTTGAAGATTAATCCTTTGTCAGTTGCTTCATTTGCAAATATTTCTCCCATTCTGAGGGTTGTCTTTTCGTCTTGTTTATGGTTTCCTTTGCTGTGCAAAAGCTTTTAAGTTTCATTAGGTCCCATTTGTTTGTCTTTGTTTTTATTTCCATTTCTCTAGGAGGAGGGTCAAAAAGGATCTTGCTGTGATTTATGTCATAAAGAGTTCTGCCTATGTTTTCCTCTAAGAGATTTATAGTGTCTGGCCTTACATTTAAGTCTTTAATCCATTTTGAGTTGATTTTTGTGTATGGTATTAGGGAGTGTTCTAATGTCATTCTTTGACATGTAGCTGTCCACTTTTCCCAGCACCACTTATTGAAGAGGCTGTCTTTTCTCCATTGTATATTCTTGCCTCCTTTATCAAAGGTAGGGTGACCATATGTGCATGGGTTTATCTCTGGGTGCTCTATGCTGTTCCATGGATCTATATTTCTGTTTTTGTGCCAGTACCATACTGTCTTGATTACTGTAGCTTTATAGTATAGTATAGTCGCAAGTCTGGGAGACTGATTCCTCCAGCTCCATTTTTCTTTCTCAAGATTGCTTTGGCTATTCGGGGTCTTCTGTGTTTCCATACAAATTGTGAAATTTTTGTTCTTCTTCTGTGAAAAATGCCATTGGTAGTTTGATAGGGATTGCATTGAATCTGTATATTGCTTTGGGTAATATAGTCATTTTCAGAATGTTGATTCCTCCAATCCAAGAACATGGTATATCTCTCCATCTGTTTGTATCATCTTTAATATCTTTCATCAGTGTCTTATAGTTTTCTGTATACAGGTCTTTTGTCTCCTTAGATAGGTTTATTCCTAGGTATTTTGTTCTTTTTGTTGCAATGGTAAATGGGTGTGTTTCCTAATTCTCGTTCAGATTTTTCATCATTAGTGTGTAGGAATGCAAGAGATTTCTGTGCATTAATTTTGTATCCTGCAACTTTACCAAATTCATTGATTAGCTCTAGTAGTTTTCTGGTAGCATCTTTAGGATTCTCTATGTATAGTATCATGTCATCTGCAAACAGTGACAGTTTTACTTCTTTTCTGATTTTGATTCCTTTTATTTCTTTTTCTTTTCTGATTGCTGTGGCTAACACTTCCAAAACTATGTTGAATAACAGTGGTGAGAGTGGGCAACCTTGTCTTGTTCCTGATCTTAGTGGAAATGGTTTCAGTTTTTCACCATTGAGGACGATGTTGGCTGTGGGTTTGTCATATATGGCCTTTATTATGTTGAGATAAGTTCCCTCTATGCCCACTTTCTGGAGGGTTTTTATCATAAATGGGTGTTGAAGTTTTTTGAAAGCTTTTTCTACATCTATTGAAATGATCATATGGTTTTTATCCTTCAGTCTGTTAATATGGTGTATCACTTTGATTGATTTGCATATACTGAAGAATCCTTGCATTCTTGGGATAAACGCCACTTGATCATGGTGTATGATCCTTTTAATGTGCTGTTGGATTCTGTTTGCTAGTATTTTGTTGAGGATTTTTGCATCTGTGTTCATCAGTGATATTGGCCTGTAGTTTTCTCTTTTTGTGACATCTTTGTGTGGTTTTGGTATCAGGGTGATGGTGGCCTTGTAGAATGAGTTTGGGAGTATTCCTCCCTCTGCTATATTTTGGAAGAGTTTGAGAAGGATAGATGTTAGCTTTTCTCTAAATGTTTGATAGAATTTGCCTGTGAAGCCATGTGGTCCTGGGCTTTTGTTTGGTGGAAGATTTTTAATCACAGTTTCAATTTCAGTGCTTGTGATTGGTCTGTTTATATTTTCTATTTTTTCCTGGTTCAGTCTCAGAAGGTTGTGCTTTTTTAAGAATTTGTCCATTTCTTCCAGGTTGTCCATTTTATTCGCATATAGTTGCTTGTAGTAATCTCTCATGATCCTTTGTATTTCTGCAGTGTCAGTTGTTACTCCTCCTTTTTCATTTCTAATTCTGTTGATTTGAGTTTTCTCCCTTTTTTTCTTGATAAGTCTGGCTAATGGTTTATCAATTTTGTTTATCTTCTCAGTGAACCAGCTTTTACTTTCATTGATCTTTGCTATCATTTCCTTCATTTCTTTTTCATTTATTTCTGATCTGATCTTTATGATTTCTTTCCTTTTGCTAACTTTGGTGTTTTTTTGTTCTTCTTTCTCTAATTGCTTTAGGTATAAGGTTAGGTTGTTTATTTGAGATTTTTCTTGTTTCTTGAGGTAGGATTGTATTGCTATAAACTTCCCTCTTAGAACTGCTTTTGCTACATCCCATAGGTTTTGGGTCATGGTGTTTACATTTTCATTTGTTTCTAGGTATTTTTTGATTTCCGTTTTGATTTCTTCAGTGATCTCTTGGTTATTTAGTAGTGTATTGTTTAGCCTCCATGTGTTTGTATTTTTTTAGTTTGTTTCCTGTAATTGATATCTAGTCTCATAGCTTTGTGGTCAGAAAAGATACTTGATATGATCTCAATTTTCTTAAATTTACCAAGGCTTGATTTGTGACCCAAGATATGATCTATCCTGGAGAATGTTCCATGAGTACTTGAGAAGAAGGTGTATTCTGTTGTTTTTGGATGGAATGTCCTATAAATATCAATTACGTCCATCTTGTTTAGTGTATCACTTAAAGCTTGTGTTTCCTTTTTTTATTTTCATTTTGGATGATCTGTCCATTGGTGAAAGTGGGGTGTTATAGTCCCCTACTATTATTGTGTTGCTGTCGATTTCCCCTTTTATGGCTGTTACCATTTGCCTTATGTATTGAGGTGCTCCTATGTTGGGTGCATAAATATTTACAATTGTTACATCTTCTTGGATCAATCCCTCGATCATTATGTAGTGTCCTTCTTTGACTCTCGTAATATTCTTTATTTTAAAGTCTATTTTGTCTGATATGAGAATTGCTACTCCAGCTTTCTTTTGTTTTCCATTTGCATGGAATCTCTTTTTCATCCCCTCACTTTCAGTCTGTATGTGTCCCTAGGTCTGAAGTGGTTCTCTTGTAGACAGCATATATACAGGTCTTGTTTTTGTATCCAGTCAGCCAGTCTGTGCCTTTGTGTTGGAGCATTTAATCACATTTAGGGTAATTATTGCTATGTATATAGTTATTACCATTTTCTTAATTGTTTTGGGTTTGTTATTGTAGGTCTTTTCCTTCTCTTATGTTTCCTGCCTAGAGAAGTTCCTTTAGCATTTGTTGTAGAGCTGGTTTGGTGGTGCTGAATTCTCTTAGCTTTTGCTTGTCTGTAAAGGTTTTAATTTCTCCACTGAATCTTAATGAGATCCTTGCTAGGTAGAGTAATCTTGATTGTAAGTTTTTCCCTTTCACCACTTTAAATATGTCCTGCCACACCCTTCTGGCTTGCAGAGTTTCTGCTGAGAAATCAGCTGTTAACTTTATGGGGATTCCCTTGTATGTTATTTGTTTCTTTTCCCTTGCTAATTTTAATATTTTTTCTTTGTATTTAATTTTTGATTGCTTAATTAATATGTGTATTGGCATGTTTCTCCTTGGATTTATTCTGTATGGGATTCTCTGTGCTTCCTGGACTTACTGACTATTTCTTTTCCCATATTAGGGAAGTTTTCAAGTATAGTCTCTTGAAATATTTTCTCAGACCCTTTGTTTTTCTCTTCTTCTTCTGGGACCCCTAAAATTCGAATGTTGGTGTTTAATGTTGTCCCAGATGTCTGAGACTGTCCTCAATTCTTTTCATTCCTTTTTCTTTATTCTGCTCTGCAGTAGTTATTTCCACTATTTTATCTTCCAGGTCAATTATCCGTTCTTCTGCCTCAGTTATTCTGCTATTGATCCCGTCTAGAGTATTTTTAATTTCATTTATTGTGTTTTTCATCGTTGCTTGGTTCCTCTTTAGTTCTTCTACGTCCTTGTTAAATGTATCTTGCATTTTGTCTATTCTATTTCCAAGATTTTGGATCATCCTTACTATCATTATTCTGAATTCTTCTTCAGGTAGACTACCTATTTCCTCTTCATTTGTTTGGTCTGGTGGGTTTTTACCTTGCTCCTTCATCTGCTATGTGTTTTTCTGTCTTCTCATTTTGCTTAACTTACTGTGTTTGGGGTCTCCTTTTTGTGGGCTGCATGTTCGTAGTTCCCATTGTTTTTGGTGTCTGCCACCAGTGGGTAAGGTTGGTTCAGTGGGTTGTGTAGGCTTCCTGGTGCCTATGTTTGGTGGATGAGGCTGGATCTTGTCTTTCTGGTGGGCAGGACCACATCTGGTGGTGTGTTTTGGGTTGTCTGTGGCCTTATTATGATTTTAGGCAACCTCTCTGCTAATGGTGGGGTTGTGTTCCTGGCTTGCTAGTTGTTTGGCATAGGTTGACCAGCACTGTAGCTTTCTGGTCATTGAGTGGAGCTGGGTCTTAGCGTTGAGGTGGAGGTCTCTGGGACAGCTTTCGCCATTTGATATTACATGGGACTGGGAGGTCTCTGGTGGACCAATTTCCTGAACTCGGCTCTCCCACCTAAGAGGCTCAGGCAGGACACCCGGCTGGAGCACCAAAGCCCCGTCAGCCACATGGCTCAGAAGAGAGAAAAGTAAAAAGAAAGAAAGAAAAATAAAATAAAGTTATTAGAAGAAAAAATTAAAAAATATATTATAAAAAATAAATAAAAAAGAAAGAAAGAAGAGAGCAATCAAACCAATAAACAAATCCACCAATGATAACAAGCGCTAAGAACTATACTAAAAAAATGAAAAAAACAAAAACAAAAAAAAACAAAAAAACCAGACAGACAGAATCCTAGGACTAGTGGTAAAAGCAAAGCTATACAGAAAAAATCACACAAAGAAGCATACCCATACACACTCACCAAAAGTGAAAAAGGAAAAAATAAAAACTATATATATTTATAAAACAGAAAAAGGAAGCGAGCAACCAAATCAATAAACAAATCTACCAATGATAATAAACTCTAAATGTTAACCTAAGATAAACATAAAACCCGAAAGCAAACCCCAAGTCTACAGTTGCTCCCAAAGTCCACTGCCTTAATTTGGGGATGATTTGTTGTCTATTCAGGTATTCCACAGGTGCAGGGTACATCAAGTTGATTGTGGAGATTTAATTCGCTGCTCCTGAGGCTGCTGGGAGAGATTTCCCTTTCTCTTCTTTGTTCGCACAGCTCCTGGGGTTCAGCTTTGGATTTGGACCCGCCTCTGCATGTAGTTTGCCTGAGGGCATCTGTTCCCTGCCCAGATAGGACGGGGTTCAAGGAGCAGCTGATTTGGGGGCTCTGGTTCACTCAGGCCGGGGGGAAGGAGGGGCACGGAATGCGGGGTGAGCCTGTGGTGGCAGAGGCCGGCGTGACGTTGCAGCAGCCTGAGGTGCGCTGTGTGTTCTCCCGGGGAAGTTGTCCCTGGATCACGGGACCCTGGCAGTGGCAGGCTGCACAGGCTCCTGGGAGGGAAGGTGTGGATAGTGACCTGTGCTCGCACACAGGCTTCTTGGTGGCGGCAGCAGCAGCCTTAGCATTTCATACCCGTCTCTGGTGTACGCGCTGAAAGCCGCAGCTCGCACCCGTCTCTGGAGCTCGTTTAGGCGGCGCTCTGAATCCCCTCTCCTCGCACACCCCGAAACAATGGACTCTTGACTCTTAGACAGTTCCAGACTTTTTCCCAGACTCCCTTCAGGCTGTGTTCACGCTGCCAACCCCCGTCCTCTCCCTGGGATCTGACCTCTGAAGCCCGAGCCTCAGCTCCCAGCCCCCACTCACCCCGGCAGGTGAGCAGACAAGCCTCTTGGGCTGGTGAGTGCTGGTCGGCACCGATCCTCTGTGCGGGAATCTCTCTGCTTTGCCCTCTGCACCCCTGTTGCTGCGCTCTCCTCCGTGGCTCTGAAGCTTCCTCCCCACCACCTCCCGTCTCCGCCAGTGAAGGGGCTTCCTAGTGTGTGGAAACATTTCCTCCTTCACGGCTCCCTCCCAGAGGTGCAGGTCTCGTCCCTATTCTTTTGTCTCTGTTTTTTCTTTGTTCTTTTGCCCTACCCAGGTACGTGGGGAGTTTCTTGCCTTTGGGGAAGTCTGAAGTCTTCTGCCAGCGTTTGGTAGGTGTTCTGTAGGAGTTGTTCCACATGTAGATGTATTTTTGATGTATTTGTGGGGAGGAAGGTGATCTCCACGTCTTACTCCTCCACCATCTTGCAGGTGCCCCCAAGTCTCTGGCTCTTATCCAACACTTTGGCATATAAACAAATGGCCTCAGGGGAGATCTGTATTTAAGATTGCTATTCAATCACTCTTTATTCAGAAAGCCAGGACCATCCAGAAATGTGAGAACAATAGTAGTTTCACAAGACTCTGGCCCAAGTTGTAAAACTGCTTTCATAGCCACATTTTCCTGCCCTGGATCCCACTCACATCTGGCAGTCTTTCATGACATCTACTACAGGTCAGAGCACTATTGTTACCAGTGGAATATTCTGCCACAGACCCAAAGATGCTTTTTTCTTAGCTTTCTACACTCCTAAGTCCACTTAGGTGTGAGATGCAGTAATTTTGCAGGGGACATCCCAGCATAGCTTAGACCACTGGGCCCCTCAAAACTTTACCAATATAGTGGGCCCTGATTCTTCATAGGTTTTATTTCCTATCCTCTGGAGTTCATATGCATTTAATAAAAACCTCTAACATATTTGCAACTTCTTGCTCATTTGCTTCTGTTAACATGATGTTACCCATAGAGCATACTAATGTGGTGTTCTGTAAATGTTCAGATGGTCCAGATCTCTTCTAAATATATTATGATAGATGGCAGGAGAGTTAATGTAGCCCTGAAGCAAGACCATAAAAGTATACTATTGTCTGTTCCAAATGACTGCAACTTTTTTTTTTTCACCTTCCTTCTTAATAGCAATAGGAATGAAAACAGTTTGTTAGATCAATGGCCACACACCATGTATCTGAGCCCATGTTAAATATCCACATTCTGCACAGCAAACAGAATTTATCTGCTTGATTAGTGAATTAATTTGGGATATAGTGGGGACTCTCACCCCTGCATTTTCTGAGACTTTAATATCTGCCATTCCCTCCAAGATGCAGTACTGGTTTTGATTTACTAACTTGGCCAGTGGGGGGTGGGTTGGGGTGGTGACAGTGTCAGGTGTTTCCATGTGGCCTTTCCCACTACAGTATAATCTACTAATCAGGAGAAGGAACTGTCAACTGGAAAAAAAAAAAAAACCACACAACCTAAAAGTTGAGAATTATGTTTTATTTGGTGGATTTTCCAAGGACTGAAGCCGGGAAGATGGCCTCTCAGATAGCTCTGAGGGACTGCTCCAAAGAGATAAGAGAGGAGCCAGGGTATATAGGAGCTTTTGCAACAAAAACCAGGGAGTCAGAATATCAAAAGATTAATGTTAATTAAAGAAAACCAGCCATCTCAAGTTAAGGAATTTAGTGCTTTTCTGAGTATGGGAAGATGCACGAGTCTGGGTTCATTGAAATCATTCCTTTGATATGCACCTCAGCTCTGTAGGGCCAATATCCTGCTTTTCTCTTCTTGGATCCCCTCAGGGTGCATAGCTGGGTGTGGCTGTAGTGTCTGCTGGCTTGATGGCTGCAACATCCTTTGTTTACTGATGTGGCAGGTGACATTTTTCATCCACAGAACTTCTTTGGGAGTCTAAGAACAACCAAGTGTATCCATACCTATGATATTATTCAGGGCCGGGTCCCAGAGAAATGACCACGGGCTGATTCTGGGGACCCAGGGAACTCCCTGTGAGCCAAACTGGGACAATATTGTATTTATTATGTTTCACATTCCCAAGCATCAAGTTAACTCAGACCCAGCGTCTAATCTTCTTGGAAATATTTCCATACTCCCTTCCTCTTAGTAGATGGTTACTTGAGTAAATGGCTGGAAGTCTCTTTGAGGAAAGACTGTGGGGATTGTTTTTCTACATGCTGCCCACTTGCATGGTTTTGCAGGGTCCTTCCTCCTGAGGACTTCAGCCAGTATGTTTCAGATCTGCAAAATGGCTCAGGTCTAGAACCTGGGCAAGAATTTGAAATATTTTATTGGCAGGTGCCCTCAGCTTTCTTTCTTAAATTCTTATATTATATGGATTGAGCAATACCCTTTTGGTTACCCCTCCTAGGTTGCTTTCAGGGAAGCTACGTTTTTATAACCATTTCCATGGTGCCCTGTGGTTCAGGTCCCTGTCTGCCACTCCAGCCTTGCAGCTCACCGGGTTCATTGTAACAGCCTGGCTTTGAGTTCATTGTAACTTCTGACAGTTAAGTGCCATTACCTAGCCTCTTATTATTTTGGAATTCTATCATTCCTAATTCGATTATTGAACCCACTTGTAATAGAATCTCCTTCTGCTTTCCCCTACTTACAGAGGAAAAGTCATCACTGAGTTTCTTAATGACGCTGGTGCCCCTCTCACTGGAGCATAATTTATCACTTTTGTAGAAGTATCCTCCAACCCAGCTCCACCCACGGAACATGCTCAGCTGGTAGAGTTTCTAACTTTCCGTCCATATCCATCTAGATGCCTACTTCCACTATCTGCAGCTATTCCATTTCTATTTCACTTACTGGGGGCCAGTGTTCTCTCCAAACTTCTAAGTGTCATCCAAATTAGAATTAGAACCATCTAATGAGCATATTAAGAATTAGCATATTAGCACCATCTTCTGGGGTCCTTTCCAGATTATTAGATTTTGTATTATGGGAGAATACTCATGTCAGTAGACTCTCCATTATCCGTCCTTCTGTACCATCCACCCCAGCCCCCCAGCTTCACAGTCTGGCACTCTCAGGATCCAGTTCTTTATATCATTTCCAGGCTCCTGTGGTGCGTGTTGGCTAAATCATGCAGTTTTTCAAGATATAGTCCATTTCCTCTCTTCCAGTCCCAGCACTACCTTGGCCATACTCTGATGCAGCTTGATGCTACTACTTGGTCTGGTGCCTAGGAAAGGATGTGGGGCTAGATTCTTATGGTGGGGTAGGGGTACAATCTAGAGGCTGCTGCATTGTCTTCAAGCAAGAGAAAACTGGGAACTTTTGATTCCTCCTCCAACAGGGAGGTGTGGAAACTTCCTGTAGATCCAGAGGGTTCAAGGGGATCTGAAGCTTCAATAATACCTACCCACATGACCCAACCCCATGTCTCAGACAGAGTCTTACTGCTCTCCCGCTGGAGCCTTGATTTGATGTCGTTGAGACTTCAGCCTTCTTTAGAGATGAGCTACTAGCCCAGATCCTCTGCTTTATCTGTCCTAGGTTGTGAAAGATAAGAGTTCCTTTATATGTGGCCTAAGAGGACCTCTGACTGTCACATTTTGCTTTTGATTTGTGAAATTACCCTCAATCTTTTCGTCCTTCTCCATGTATCAGTTACACTGAGCAAGAGCCATCTGATTCCATTGTCCTTAGAATTAGCGCTTCTACGGAACCTTCCAGAAGCCTGATAGGTTGAACCAGGCAGCGCAGTTCCCTTTCCTGGTGTTTCATCCATTTCATCTGGAGAAAGTATACTAACGACCAATTGCATCAAACTTCATTCTGTTTTCTTGTTTGATACCTTTCTTTTCCACTAAGCAAAATTCAAACTGAGTTGTAAGCCCCTACTTCAGTGTTGGGCACAACATAATTGTTTATTAAGTGTGTAAATACTGGATTTCTTTTAGGGGCTGTGTGATGATTTTCACTAACTCCAATAATTTATTCCTTTTTAATATAGTGCACATAGAACCAGGCTAATTTTAAAATATTTATTTATTTATTTTTGGCTGTGTTGGGTCTTCATTTCTGTGCGAGGGCTTTCTCTAGTTGTGGCAAGTGGGGGCCCCTCTTCATTGCGGTGCGCGGGCCTCTCACTATCGCAGCCTCTCTTGTTGCGGAGCACAGGCTCCAGACGCGCAGGCTCAGTAATTGTGGCTCACGGGCCTAGTTGCTCCGCGGCATGTGGGATCTTCCCAGACCAGGGCTTGAACCCGTGTCTCCCGCATTGGCAGGCAGATTCTCAACCGCTGCGCCACCAGGGAAGCTCCAGGCTAATTTTAATAGCTTATACGTTGGAATTGGATTCTGTCTATTGGAAATAGCTTGCAGCTAAGCCAGTGGTTATCATTGATCGAAAATCTGCCTGGTCAGGCCAATGTGATGGGTTAGGGTCTGATCAAGATGGCTCCAGGCCATAGCTTTTGCTCAAGCTTATCGGAAGTAGACATTAGGATTCTTGACAGAGCTTCTCTGCATGTAATGAAATAAGCTTCGGTTATACTTCTAGGTTAAAATTAGAATCAACTGTGTCAATATTAGTTGCATCAACCATATTACTTACATGGAGAAGTCATCACCTTTACACACACACACACACACACACACACACACACACACGCATTTCCTGTTAAAATTTTAAAATTGAATTATGACTCACAATGGATACCAGCAAAATTATGGTAATGTTGCCTTAACCTTTGGAACATAATGGAATCAGTCTTCATAGTCTCCTTTGTCTGTACTCACAGAATCATCTGCCTCTCCTTCCCAGTGTAATTTCTTTCAAGGCAGAATGGCATGCTCTCACAGCGGGGATGCCATTCTAGCTAGTTTTTGTCCTTGAGGTTGAAGGGCAAGGTCTCCAAGTTTAATTGATTTCTTTCTTCCAAAGAAAGAAAGGACAAGAAAGATGGAGGCTAGTGGAAAATCCCTGGCGTTTGCACGGATGTCATTTGCCAGTGTGCAAAACAGCAAGGCTTTCGTCTCCTCACCAACATCCATGCTTGGTTCCTGTCGTCTGTGCACTGCTGGTATCTGGCCCTGAATCTAACACACCACTGAATGTACAAAGGAATCTGTTGTTGTTGGGTTTTTTTTTTTTTGGCATTTCTGTTGTTGCTTGAGCCCCACTGATGTTGCTTCAGCTCAGCAGTCAGCTGCTCAGACAAGGAGAGCCTGTCTCTTCATCTTGCAGTTTCCTGTTTCCCACTCTCCACTCCCTTGATCCAACAAAAGGAATTCATTAAAGGAGTTAAGTGTTTGGTTCTTATCAGAGGAGGGAAAACAAATTGAGCTATTTTTGACCACAGAGGTCTTTCACAACAGCCACTGAAGTCAGCTCTTTCCTCACTTACAGTAATCATAAAAAATCAGCCATGGTTTCTACCGGTCACTGCACTATGCCAGCATAGAACTGGCAGAAGAGTAACTATGATTTGCGTGGTTAAAAACCAAGTACAAATTATGTAATTATCTGAAGAACTCATTGTTTTCTTTTGTTCTTTGCTTATTTATGTGCCACTTGTATCATCACTGAATTTCTTGGTAAGTTCTGAATATAAAGGCAAGTAAGGCTGACATATGACTATTAATTTTCCTGGAGAGCAAATTAAAAACTTCTTTACTAACTCCAACAGCAGTCAGTAACAGTAAAGTTCTTTAAAAGCAGTCAGAGCCTCTAATATCTTGTCATGTACGAAAGAAAACCCTAGCTTATTTCTAAAAGGAAACGCCCCATGTATTTTTGATATATATATTATAGAGAAAAGTTAGGTTATTCTTTTATCATACCACTACGTTTTCAACTTTCTATAAAATTTAATAGAGTTGAATGATTACATTTCACGTGCAAAGAACAAACAGGAAAAAAGAAACATTAAAGCCTATTGAGCTTTTTGGTTATTCAAGTATATACATATATATATATATGTATATACTTGAATATGTATATATATTCAATATATATATATTCAATATATGTATTTTTTTATCTATAAAACTGAATACATTTTGTCATGCTTCTCTCTGTGTATTACAAAGGAAGACTGAGCACATATTTTAGTTGTATCACCGGACTGGGAAATAACCCACTCATAACTGGTGAACGAATATTCTTAAAGGTACAATCATCAACTTTGATAATCATTAAAATTTAATTAGGTCAACTATCACTCTCTTTTCTTTTTGGCTGTAGGAAATAGCTCTTGGGTTAGTGTCTAGCTGACAACCATTCTCCCTTTTTTGGAAACTGACCCTGGTACAAAAAGGGGATCTCCACCAGTCATGGCTGTGCTATGTAGCCTGCTTCATCTGCTGTGGTTGATTGTGTCAGAGGTGGCCACCTCATTTAATCAGTGCCCATTACCTGATACCAGGAATTTAGGAAGTTGAACTGAGAGACACAGAGGCTGGGAACTTCTGGTAGTTATTTTATAAATGACAGTGCCCCTGAAGCCTGTGAACTTCAGCAGCTGGTACCTGCTCTGATACCTGATTTACCTGAGACCCAGTTATTCAGCTCTAGCTGAGCTTCTGTGAGATGTGTCAGTATCTTTCTAAGAGTATGTTTACCTGTTTAGCTCCAGTTGGTATCTGTTACTTGCAACCAAATGAAACTCAACTAGTATATTGTCTATTTGTATCATGCGTATACATTTGTTTCCACACTGTAAATATTAATGCCATTTTATATTTCTCCTGCCTATTAACAACAAATACTTTTCTCTGAACATTTGTACTCAAATTAGAATATTTGCATTAACCATAATGAAACAAAATTTCAAGGATATACATATTAGAAAATCCACCTTTAATATTGCAGTTCACTGAATATTGTTGACAAAATATGCCCTTAATCTAAACATACAGAAGATAATCCATCAAAACTAAGTAATTTAAATAAATTCAGTTATTATATTTTTGGATAACTATATTCCTAGAAATCTTATTTCTACTGCTCAGTACACGACCTTAATTTTTGCTAATTCAATGTTCTATCTAACGGCACAATGTAAAAGATAGTTGTCAAAGGACACAGGGTAATAAAAATCATCTCAGCATTTTAAATAATGTTACCTGTCTAGCAGAGCTTTTTAACAACATAGATTCTCTAAAATTATTCATAATTCTTTTTAAAATGTACAACCTCTTGCCATTCTACAAATCAGGAGTAAATATCAGCTTCCAAAGCAACCTTTAGGTAACATCAAAATAGCATTTTATAATGAGGAATCAAGTAAGTGATTCCCTGTCTCATTTACTACACACACACAAAAGCCACTTATCAAAAATTCATCTTATTCTTGGTGGATAAAGTAGCAGCTACTTTTGTCCTTTGCTCCCTTGTGTGATTGTTAGCTTTTTCTTATCGTGAAACAAATCTCAAATGCGTATATTCAGTCTCAAGCTTATCATGGGTGCTCCATGAATATTGTTGAATGAAGACTTACCTCTCTGGGAGGCTAATGAAAGAACAGATGCAGGCAAAAACAAGATGGTGCAGCTAGAGGAGAACGCAGAAGCTACAAAACATTAGTGTGAGTAGAGGGAATACAAGAAAAATACCAGTTGTCAGCTTAACTGGAGTCCGTGGATATAATTGAACAGCTGATAAAGTAGGTAGGAAAGAAACGGATGACCTGTAGTCTTATTTTCTTCCTTTAGGTTGCAGCTGTGATTCTTGTAGAAATAAAATGTGTTTCAGATTCACTCATAAGGAACACCAATCCTTATGGTCTTTATAACAGTAGAAGCAGATACATAGAATGTTTGAGGCTTAGGCAGTATGACAGTGTAGATCCACTATACTCAAGTTTAATAAGTAGAATGTTTGATTGTTTCTTTTTGGTTTTGTTAGTTTGTTTTGACATAGGTTTACAATGGATTAAATTTCAAATCCTGGTAATCATACCAATAAAATATTGTTCTTGGCTATACTTTTCACATTTTACACAATTTCACCAGTGACTATAATTCCTGGAGCTTTAGGTAAAACATTCTCTCCCTCTCTTTTTTTTCCTTCCCTGTCTTTTACTGTTCTGATCTGTTTTTGTTTGTTTCTTTTTTCTATATACCTGCTGCCAAGCTAGAGAGGAAGTAGTAAGGATCCTGGGACAAAAGAGCCAGGCAATATATTTTTCAAAGGTAATTTGCCCAGATGATTAATTGCGGTCTCAATGATCCAATTGAGACCTACCAGTCAACTTACCCAGTTGTGCAAAACTCTGGTTATTGCTCATTGGAGAGTAGTGTGGCACCACTTTACTCACTAAAAATTGGTTGATTTGAATTGAATTATAAAATCCTCACATGGTTATCTATCACTGAATATTTAGTTAGGAAGTGAGATCTTAAATTGTCATTCCCCCCAAATGTTTTCCTTAGAACATTGGAGCTGGCAGTGCTTCCTAAAGAAGTTTCCCTGGGTAGGTGAGTTTTTGAAATACTGCCTAGCACATCACACTCTTAGAAATGAAAAATTAAACTTGATAAATTGAAAAATTTAGATAAAATGCTAAAGTGTTAAAGGCTCTGAAAAATACTACGGTAGAGAAATTTAGTTTATCCGTCACGTTCTTTTATATCTAACTCCCGAGAAACTGGTCTTTAAAGGAAGAAATTTTATGAAAATAAGATTTTAGTCAGTGAGTTTGAGATATATCTAGTAATTATACAATGTTATTCTTTAATTTCTTAACCTCTTCTGAGTCAAACCCAATTTAGAAATGGATGAGGACTATAAATGCTTTTAGCCAAAGACATATGGACATTAAATTTTACATCAAGTTCAAAATTTTGCATATTATTTAAGGGTGATTCTTAAAAGTCACCACTGGTGCCATGTTAAGGAAACATGAACCTTTTGGTTCACTCACAAATTAAGCTCCTCTTTGGGTACTACTACCATGAAGCATACTTAGCTATTGATAAAAGTTGTGCAGAGTTTTACTACTGCCCTTTATTCAACGGAATGTGTGCCTTTTGCCCTTGTCATGGCCATTTTGAATCACCTTCAAGTGGAAAGATACAGACATTATCAGAGCACTGAGAGCAAGGGAGCCAAGGTTGATTTTTTCCCCCCTTGTATATATTGTGAATTACAGTATTTAGAATATAAAATTTTAAATACCTTTCTTTAGCAGATAAAGTTCAGAGATATATTACAATTTCCTTACTGCATTTGTGTTACTGATATTCAGAAGCATAATATTGAGGAGTTCAAGTCTTTAAAACATTTCTGAGCTTTGCTGTAGCCCAGGTACAAAATGCATAATGTATTTTGTTAGTGTGAAGTCTATTTCAAATATATTTTTAATATTTTTCTATTATTTTCCTTTTCCTCCATGTAAGTTAGGATGATGTAAGTAAAAAAATAGATTTTCCTTTGCAATTTAATTTAAATTTCTTTGAATCAAAAGGCTTTTTAGAATTGATAATTGCATTGATAATAAAGTTGAAAACTTTATTTCAAACATTTTTCCTTTGTTTTCTTTTACCCTAAGTTCTTACTGGTCCAGGTTTTTTCTTTTGTTTTGTTTTGTTTTTTTTAACATCTTTATTGGAGTATAATTGCTTTACAATGGTGTGTTCGTTTCTGCTTTATAACAAACTGAATCAGTTATACATATACATATGTCCCCATATCTCTTCCCTCTTGCATCTCCCTCCCCCCCACCCTCCCTATCCCACCCCTCTAGGTGGTCACAAACCACCAAGCTGATCTCCCTGTGCTATGAGGCTGCTTTCCACTAGCTATCTATTTTACGTTTGGTAGTGTATATATGTCCATGCTGCTCTCTCACTTTAACCCAGCTTACCCTTCTGCCTCCCCATATCCTCAAGTCCATTCTCTAGTAAGTCTGTGTCTTTATTCCCGTCTTGCTCCTAGGTTCTTCATGACATTTTTTTTTTCTTTTAGATTCCATATATATGTGATAGCATACGGTATTTGTTTTTCTCTTTCTGACTTACTTCACTCTGTATGACAGACTCTAGGTCCATCCACCTCACTAGAGGTAACTCAATTTCATTTCTTTTTATGGCTAGGTAATATTCCGTTGTATATATGTGCACATCTTCTTTATCCATTCATCTGTTGATGGACACTTAGGTTGCTTCCATGTCCTGCCTATTGTAAATAGAGCTGCAATGAATATTTTGGTACATGACTCTTTTTGAATTATAGTTTTCTCAGGGTATATGCCCAGTAGTGGGATTGCTGGGTCGTATGGTAGTTCTATTTTTAGTTTTTTAAGGAACCTCCATACTGTTCTCCATAGTGGCTGTATCAGTTTATATTCGCACCAACAGTGCAAGAGGGTTCCCTTTTCTCCACACCCTCTCCAGCATTTATTGTGTGTAGATTTTTTGATGATGGCCATTCTGACCGGTGTGAGATGATATCTCATTGTAGTTTTGATTTAAATGTCTCTAATGATTAATGATGTTGAGCATTCTTTCATGTGTCTGTAGGCAATCTGTATTTCTTCTTTGTAGAAATGTCTATTTAGGTCTTCTGCCCATTTTTGGATTGGGTTGTTTGTTTTTTTGATACTGAGCTGCATGAGCTGCTTGTAAATTTTGGAGATTAATCCTTTGTCAGTTGCTTCACTTGCAAACATTTTCTCCCATTCTGAGGGTTGTCTTCTCGTCTTGTTTATGGTTTCCTTTGCTGTGCAAATGCTTTTAAGTTTCATTAGGTCCCATTTGTTTAATTTTGTTTTTATTTCCATTTCTCTCAGAGGTGGGTCAAAAAGGATCTTGCTGTGATTTATGTCATAGAGTGTTCTGCCTATGTTTTCCTCTAAGAGTTTGATAGTGTCAGGCCTTACATTAAGGTCTTTAATCCATTTTGAATTTATTTTTGTGTATGGTGTTAGGGAGTGTTCTAATTTCACTCTTTTACATGTAGCTATCCAATTTTCCCAGCACCACTTATTGAAGAGGCTGCCTTTTCTTCACTGTATATTCTTGCCTCCTTTATCAAAGGTAAGGGGACCATATGTGTGTGGGTTTATCTCTGGGCTTTCTATCCTGTTCCATTGATCTAGATTTCTGTTTTTCTGCCAGTACCATACTGTCTTGATTACTGTAGCTTTGTAGTATAGTTTGAAGTCAGGGAGCCTGATTCCTCCAGCTATGTTTTTCTTTCTCAAAATTACTTTGGCTATTCGGGGTCTTTTGTGTTTCCATACAAATTGTGAAATTTTTTGTTCTAGTTCTGTGAAAAATGCCAGTGGTAGTTTGATAGGGATTGCTTTGAATCTGGAGATTGCTTTGGATAGTAGAGTCATTTTCACAGTATTGATTCTTCCAATCCAAGAACATGGTATATCTCTCCATCTGTTTGTATCATCTTTAATTTCTTTCATCAGTGTCTTATAATTTTCTGCATACAGGTCTTTTGTCTCCTTAGGTAGGTTTATTCCTAGATATTTTATTCTTTTTGTTGCAATGGTAAATGGGAGTGTTTTATTAATTTCACTTTCAGATTTTTCATCGTTAGTGTATAGGAATGCAAGAGATTTCTGTGCATTAATTTTTTATCCTGCTACTTTACCAAATTCATTGATTAGCTCTAGTAGTTTTCTGGTAGCATCTTTAGGATTCTCTATGTATAGTATCATGTCATCTGCAAACAGTGACAGCTTTACTTCTTCTTTTCCAATTTGGATTCCTTTTATTTCTTTTTATTCTCTGATTGCTGTGGCTAAAACTTCCAAAACTATGTTGAACAATAGTGTTGAAAGTGGGCAACTTTGTCTTGTTCCTGATCTTAGTGGAAATGCTTTCAGTTTTCCACCATGTTGGCTGTGGGTTTGTCATATATGGCCTTTATTATGTTGAGGAAACTTTCCTCTATGCCTACTTTCTGGAGGGTTTTTATCATAAATGGGTGTTGAATTTTGTCGAAAGCTTTCTCTGCTTCTATTAAGATGATCATATGGTTTTTCTCCTTCAATTTGTTAATATGGTGTATCACGTTGATTGATTTGCGAATATTGAAGAATCCTTGCATTCCTGGGATAAACCCCACTTGATCATGGTGTATGATCCTTTTAATGTGCTGTTGGATTCTGTTTGCTAGTATTTTGTTGAGGATTTTTGCATCTATGTTCATCAGTGATATTGGCTGGTAGTTTTCTTTCTTTGTGACATCTTTGTCTGGTTTGGTATCAGAGTGATGGTGGCCTCATAGAATGAGTTTGGGAGAGTTCCCCCCTCTACTATATTTTGGAAGAGTTTGAGAAAGATAGGTGTTAACTCTTCTCTAATTGTTGATAGAATCCGCCTGTGAAGCCGTCTGGTCCTGGGCTTTTGTTTGTTGGAAGATTTTTAATCACAGTTTCAATTTCAGTGCTTGTGATTGGTTTGTTCATATTTTCTATTTCTTCCTGGTTCAGTCTCGGAAGGTTGTGCATTTCTAAGAATTTGTCCATTTCTTCCAAGTTGTCCATTTTATTGGCATAGAGTTGCTTGTAGTAATCTCTCATGATCCTTTGTATTTCTGCTGTGTCAGTTGTTACTTCTCCTTTTTCATTTCTAATTCTATTGATTTGAGTCTTCTCCCTTTTAATCTTGATGAGTCTGGCTAATGGTTTATCAATTTTGTTTATCTTCTCAAAGAACCAGCTTTTAGTTTTATTGATCTTTGCTATCGTTTCTTCATTTCTTTTTCATTTATTTCTGATCTGATCTATATGATTTCTTTCCTTCTGCTAACTTTGGTTGTTTTTTGTTCTTCTTTCTCTAATTGCTTTAGGTGTAAGGTTAGGTTGTTTATTTGAGATGTTTCTTGTTTCTTAAGGTAGGATTGTATTGCTATCAGCTTCTCTCTTAGAACTGCTTTTGCTGCATCCCATAGGTTTTGGGTCATCTTGTTTTCATTCTCATTTGTTTCTAGGTATTTTTTGATTGCCTCTTTGATTTATTCAGTGATCTCTTGGTTATTAAGTAGTGTGTTGTTTAGCCTCCATGTGTTTGTATGTCTTACAGATTTTTTCCTGTAATTGATATCTAGTGTCATAGTGTTGTGGTTGGAAAAGATACTTGATATGATTTCAGTATTCTTAAATTTACCAAGGCTTGATTTGTGACCCAAGATATGATCTATCCTGGAGAATGTTCCATGAGCACTTGAGAAAAATGTGTATTCTGTTGTTTGTGGATGGAATGTCCTATAAATATCATTTAAGTCCACCTTGTTTAATGTATCATTGAAAGCTTGTGCTTCCTTATTTATTTTCATTTTGGATGATCTGTCCATTGGTGAAAGTGGGGTGTTAAAGTCCCCTACTATGATTGTTTTACTGTCGATTTCCCCTTTATGGCTGTTAGTATTTGTCTTATGTATTGAGGTGCTCCTATGTTGGGTGCATAAATATTTACAATTGTTACATCTTCTTCTTGGGTTGATCCCTTGGTCATTATGTAGTGTCCTTCTTTGTCTCTTGTAATAGTCTTTGTTTTAAAGTCTATTTTGTCATATATGAAAATTGCTACTCCAGGTTTCTTTTGATTTCCATTTGCATGGAATATCTTTTTCCATCCCCTCACTTTCAGTCTGTATGTGTCCCTAGGTCTGATGTGGGTCTCCTGTAGACAGCATATATACGGGTCTTGTTTTTGCATCCATTCAGCCAATCTGTGTCTTTTGGTTGGAGCACTTAATCCATTTACATTTAAGTTAATTATCGATATGTATGTTCCTATTACCATTTTCTTAATTGTTTTGGATTTATTATTGTAGGTCTTTTCCTTCTTTTGTGTTTCCTGCCTAGAGAAGTTCCTTTAGCATTTGTTGTAAAACTGGTTTGGTGGTGCTGAATTCTCTTAGCTTTTGCTTGTCTGTAAAGGTTTTAATTTCTCCGTCAAATCTGAATGAGATCCTTGCTGGGTAGAGTTATCTTGGTTGTAGGTTTTTCTCCTTCATCACTTTAAATATGTCCTGCCACTCCTTTCTGGCTTTCAGAGTTTCTGCTGAAAGATCAGGTGTTAACCTTATGGGGATTCCCTTATGTGTTACTTGTTGATTTTCCCTTGCTGCTTTTAATATTTTTTCTTGGTGTTTAATTCTTGATAGTTTTGATTAATATGTGTCTTGGTGTGTTTCTCCTTGGATTTATCCTGTATGGGACTATCTGTGCTTCCTGGACTTGATCAACTATTTCCTTTCCCATATGAGGGAAGTTTTCAACTGCAATCTCTTCAAATATTTTCTCAGTCCCTTTCTTTTTCTCTTCTTCTCTGGGACCTCTACAATTCGAATGTTGATATTTAATGTTGTCCCAGTGGTCTCTGAGACTGTCCTGCATTCTTTTCATTCTTTTTTTCTTTATCCTGCTCTGCAGTAGTTATTTCCACTATTTTATCTTCCAGATCACTTATCCGTTCTTCTGCCTCAGTTATTCTCCTATTGATCACTTCTAGAGAATTTTTAATTTTATTTATTGTGTTGTTCATCATTGTTTGTTTGCTCTTTAGTTCTTGTAGGTCCTTGTTAAACGTTTCTTGTATTTTCTCCATTCTATTTCCAAGATTTTGGATCATCTTTACTATCATTATTCTGAATTCTTTTTCAGGTAGACTGCCTATTTCCTCTCCATTTGTTAGGTCTGGTGGGTTTTTGCCTTGCTTCTTCATCTGCTGTGTGTTTTTCTGTCTTCTCATTTTGCTTAGCTTGCTGTGTTTGGGGTCTCCTTTTCACAGGCTGCAGGTTCATAGTTCCCGTTGTTTTTGGTGTCTGTCCTCAGTGGCTAAGGTTGGTTTAGTGGGTTGTGTAGGCTTCCTGGTGGAGGGTACTAGTGCCTGTGTTCTGGTGGATGAGGATGGATCTTGTCTTTCTGGTGGGCAGCTCCATGTCTGTTGGTGTGTTTCGGGTTGTCTGTGGCCTTATTATGATTTTAGTCAGCCTCTCTGCTAATGGATGGGGTTGTGTTCCTGTCTTGCTAGTTGTTTGGCACAGGGTATCCAGCACTGTAGCTTGCTGGTCGTTGAGTAGAGCTGGGTCTTGGCGTTGAGATGGAGATCTCTGGGAGATTTTCACCATTTGGTATTACATGGAGCTGGGAGGTCTCTTGTGGACCAGTGTCCTGAACTTGGCTCTTCCACCTCAGAGGCACAGCCGTGACGACTGGCTGGAGTACCAAGAGCCTGTCTTCCACACGGCTCAGAATAAAAGGGAGAAATAAAAGAAAGAAAGAAGAAGATAAAATAAAATAAAATAAAGTAAAATGAAATAAAATAAATTTATTTAAAAAAATAATTTGTAAGAAAACAACTTTTTAAGTAATAAAAAAACAAACAGACAGAACCCTAGGACAAATGGTAAAAGCAAAGCTATTCAGACAAAATCACACACAGAAGCATACACATACACACTCAGAAAAAGAGAAAAAGGGAAAAATATATATGTATTGTTGGTCCCAAAGTCCACCTCCTCAATTTGGGATGATTCGTTGTCTATTCAGGTAGTCCACAGTTGCAGGGTACATCAAGTTCATTGCGGAGATTAAATCCGCTGCTTCTGAGGCTGCTGGGAGAGAGTTCCCTATCTCTTCTTTGTTCGCACAGCTCCCGGGGTTCAGCTTTGGATTTGGACCCGCCTCTGCGTGTAGGTCGCCTGAGGGCGTCTGTTCTTCGCTCACACAGGACGGGGTTAAAGGAGCAGCTGCTTCGGGGGCTCTGGCTCACTCAGGCGGGGGGAGGGAGCAGTACGGAGGAGGCGGGGCGAGCCTGCGGCGTCAGAGGCGTCGTGACGTTGCAGCAGCCCGAGGCGCGCCGTGCGTTCTCCCTGGGAAGTTGTCCCCGGATCACGGGACCCTGGCAGTGGTGGGCTGCACAGGCTCCCGGGAGGGGCGATGTGGAGAGTGACCTGTGCTCGCACACAGGCTTCTTGGTGGCGGCAGCAGCAGCCTTAGCGTCTCACGCCCGTCTCTGGGGTCCGCGCTGATCGCCGTGGCCCGCGTCCATCTCTGGAGCTCGTTTAGGCGGCGCTCTGAATCCCCTCTCCTCGTGCACCAGGAAACAAAGAGGGAAGAAAAAGTCTAGTGCCTCTTCAGCAGCTGCAGACTTTTTCCCGGACTCCCTCCTGGCTAGCCGTGGCGCACTAGCCCCCTTCAGGCTGTGTTCATGCCGCCAACCCCAGTCCTCTCCCTGCGATCCGACCGAAGCCCAAGTCTCAGCTCCCAGGCCCCGCCCACCCCAGCGGGTGAGCAGACAAGCCTCTCGGGCTGGTGAGTGCTGGTCAGCGCCGCTCCTCCGTGCGGGAATCTCTCCGCTTTGCCCTCCGCACCCCTGTGGCTGCGCTCTCCTCCGCGGCTCCGAAGCTTCCCCCTTCTGCCACCCGCAGTCTCTGCCCATGAAGGGGCTCCTAGTGTGTGGACACCTTTCCTCCTTCACGGCTCCCTCCCACTGGTGCAGGGCCCGTCCCTATTCTTTGTCTCTGTTTTTTCTTTTTTTTTTGCCCTACCCAGGTACGTGGGGAGTTTCTTGCCTTTTGGGAGGTCTGAGGTCTTCTGCCAGCGTTCAGTAGGTGTTCTATAGGAGCTGTTCCACATGTAGATGTATTTCTGATGTATCTGTGGAGAGGAAGGTGATCTCTGCTTCTTACTCTTCCGCCATCTTGAAGCTCCTGTACCTGGTTGAGGTTTTGTTTGTTTCTGGGGTTTGGGATTTCTTCTTCTCTTTTTATAATATTCATCATAGTAGAATAAGGAATTACTACATTTAAGCTCAAATGTGTATATTTATTTGGGTAATATTTATATCATTTTAATTCTATTACACCTTACTCTTAAAAATTTTACTTTTTAAAATAACACTGAAGACAAGCAATGAAGAAATACTGTATGTAATAAAGAGTAATTTAATTATAGTAGAGTTCATTTAATCTTTATAACCAAATATAGTAAATACCGTTATTTCTAATTTACATCTAATTTTCAGAGATACAAACCTATTTCCTCGGATAACATAGCTAGCATGTGGTTGAGCTGTAACTTAAACTCAGGGATTCTGATTTAAAAATAGTCAGTATGTTTTTATTTTTTAAATAATTTCAAAATAACTGGCGGAACAAGTTTTGGGTATGAGGTTGTTGAAATAAATAAAAATTTGCCTTTAGAGAAGCATATTCTTGTGCTTAAAGGCACAATAAGTATTGATTTAGTTTGTACAATAGACACGGATATGTTTCTTCTTAATACTTTTGTGTCTAACTCTTACCTTTGTTTTTCCTTGCTTATATTCCCTGTCCTAGGATCTAGATCCATGACATGTCATATAGAAAAACACTCTCATAATTTTTAATGCATTACACATACACACACACAATTTTATACCTTTTCTAAAGTATATCCAGTCCTTAACCTCAAATGTGAAAGGCCTTATGTAGCTGGCCTAGTTTGGAATCTTGTCTCTTGTATATTTGCTGAGTTCACACCTGCTGCTTCTCCATCTGCTACAATTTTAGATCAGTATAGAACCTTCTTGAAATACGTGGAAAATGTCAAACATACTCCCAAAAAAGTACTGTCTTTTTTAAAGCTGATGGTGTCCTGAGATGACTGAGGTTTTTCTTTTCCTAAAGGTTAGCGCTCCCCTCTTTTGTTTTCAATGATTTAGAGTTTAAAGGATTAAGAATTATTTAAATGATTATTTAAAGGATTAAGACAACTTGGTCATGGTTTAAAGAAGAAATATCATTTTGAAAATAAACATCATTCTACTTGATAGTAGGCACTTGATAGGTTATCTATACTATACTTATAAGATATCAGTTTTATACTTGAATTATATAACAAGTTTTAGTCATGATTTCATATTTGGCAGTTGTACAAATGGGTTTCTTTCCATCTCAGTCTTAATACATCCAGTACAAGATACTTGATGTTTAGAAATAACATCTAATAGCTTGAGTCACTCATTCAGATATTTACTCTGAGCAAGTTTCTACCTGGAACTGTACTATGAAAGTTTAAAAATGTGTTCAGTAAGGAAGTTGATGAAATTATATTTGTGTGGGTATCCTGGGTCATTCTTAAATACTAAGTTCCTATTGTTTGTGCTTAAAATTTAGACATTGAATTTTGTGTTTATTTTCTTGTACAC
Organism: Eschrichtius robustus; assembly: GCF_028021215.1. Lineage (NCBI taxonomy): Eukaryota > Metazoa > Chordata > Mammalia > Artiodactyla > Eschrichtiidae > Eschrichtius > Eschrichtius robustus. The sequence continues at coordinate 10,775,511 of NC_090827.1, forward strand.
TTATATGTAAATTTATTATACTTAAATTACTTAAAAATTATATATTTTTCCCCACAAGCAATAAAGAAGTTGTTAGGAGTAATAATGGATATAGTGGTTTGGAGGAAGGAGATAGTGAATCCTAAGTCGGTTGTATAGGAGAATTGTCAAGGTTTTGAGGCATTATTATGCTTCCAGGATACATTGGGTTTTAGTGTTAATAACTTTTATCCTTTCTAGAGACATATACTAGAATATTGCCATGAGTTAGGGTGGATTTCACGTGTAATAGTTTTTGCAGCAATAAAGTATTATTGGTTGAAAGTTTATTTTAATTCTAGCCAAAATGGCAAGACCATGCAATCTTGGGTGTTTGCTTATTTATAAAATGAAGGCATTGGACAATTATAAAGTGATTTTCTGATACTTAGCCAATCCTCGGCTGTCAGGCAGGGTTTTTTATTTGTTTGTTTGTTTGTTTGTTTACCACTGGGAAGGTCGGATTGGGGAGGAAAGGTGGGAGCAATCTTCTGCGAGAGCTGTCGGCACTAATTTGTTTGCTAGACTCTGATATACAGAACTGCTGAGATTGGTTAGTCTTCCTACATCTGTGTTAGATCCTAAATCTTGACTTGGTCTCACTCCTAATTTTTTTGTACCTTTTAACAATCTAGACTCTCTTGAACTGTTCTCTCTTTGCTACCACTTGGGGAACTTCACTATAGCAATCCCATTCCCAACTTCTGTCTGAACTTAACAGAATGAAGGCATCCACTGAAAAGAAAACTAACTAGATAACCACAGGCAACATAAGTTCAGTCAAGAGTCCACCTAGGAATTTGAACTTTTTCAAATGTGTGCTTTGAGGATTTTCAGAAAGCACAGTGCCAATCAATCAGATTCCTGGAATTCGTGTATTAGGAGGCTTTGATTTTTTTCCCCGAAAGAAAACGAAACAAAGAGTGAACTGCTGCAAAGTGAGTATTGTATCTCAGAGATTGTGAGGTCCAAATACATGAAAAAAATACATTTTTCATATTTTTGTTTTACCTCGGCCTAAGATATGTATGAAATCATTTGGTTCTGAACAAAATTCTCTATATAATCCTTCTTTAAAACTTTAAAATTTTCAAAGTATCAAGATCATGTAAGAACTTGGCTTATTATTTTGCCAAACACCTCTGAGTCAAGGCTGACATTTTAGGCTACTGAGTTGACATGATGATAAGGCATTTTAAGTAGAGCTTATTTTTATTCTCTTCAGAACTCCAGCCTTTTGATCTGTAGCCTGACCTTGGTCCTGCCAATTCGCAGAAGGCTCCAGAATCCCGCTAAAGAACCCCTCCCCTGGCTTTGGGTGGGAGTAGTGCTGCTGTGCTGTCAGAATTCCCTGATGCTGCCTGGATGGACCATTAGTGCGTTATCATTTATTGGATAGTTTTTTCCCTATTGCCTATATATCTAGACTTCTTCCCAGCATTTACTTCTTCCCACAGATGTGTACATTTCAAAATGTTTTTTCTCCAAATATGTTCTGTACTACAAAGCATCTGAGCCTTCTATACCTGACTGTTGTGAGGTACCTTCACAATTTGTATCAATCACTCCACCGGGCCTTGCCCTTAAGGAAAAGTAATGTTTTTAATTCTGCCACTGCGTAGGCATCACTTGAGGCTTTTCCTTACTGCTCTAGAAACCTAGAAATTCTAAAAATTAAAACATCCATCTCTGTCTATTCTGGTCGTAATGTGGGCCTGCATTAAAGAGGGAGTCAGTGTAGTTTGCCCAGTCACCCATCCTTAGGAGAGCCTGGGGCTTTGACTGTTTCTTCCTCAGGAAAGAACTTGATTATGAATGTCTTTGACTATGAGGAGTTATGATTTGGAAGGGTTCCATTTGACTGTGTTACGTTTTTAAAAGAGCTGTTTGGTCATACATTTCTACTAGACATAAAATAGAAAAAAAAAATGGCTCTTCTGCCCCTCTGCAAAATTATAATAATAAAAATAATCACAAACAACAACAACAATAACAAAATATCTTCTTCCTGCAGGCACTGAAAGTTATACAGTCTTTGTGTTTCATGTTCAGATTTTGGCTACGAAGAAACTTAGATCTAAATGTAGGGTCTAAATATATTGTTCCACACCATATTCTCAATAGGCTTATTTCTCTACTCTCTATTAAGTGATGTCTCACTTTTTAAAAAATTTCAGCTTTAGTTTACAGTCCAGAGTGATTTTTTTACTTTGTTCATTGTTATTGTAAGTGAGGTCTGAATATTTTGGATATAGGTTAGATATGAACAAAAAATGCATTGAGAAATCAGAAACATTTTATAGATATTAACTGTTAAAGAACAAAGCATCGACAACTTCATATTGAATGCATTCCACAGTTAAATATGCAAGATTGCAAGACTGGTCTATCTTAAGCTGGTGATAGGTGTATGTGGGAGTAGGGATGGAGAGGTTTATCCCTAAAGATAAAGGAATTCAAGGAATTCCTCCAGGAATTCAAGTCAATTGCAAACTGTCAATATGAATTGTCATCTATAAAAAGGTGACTATTATGTGGAAATTATTGTTATTCCAGAAAGAATTGCTTTGAGTAAACTGTCCCTAGGGCATCCAGGAATTGTTGGCATGAAAACAATGACTAAAAACTATGTCTAATGACCTGGAACTAGGTATGATAGTGAAAAACCAAGAGTGTTGGTTTGAGGCATTTGAATGTCTGTTCTCACTAAGGACAGTGACAAAGCAGCCAGATCAACACTCCTTAATATTGATTTGCAGAGCTGTTCTTAGACGTGACTGACATGGCTTTGAGTTGTACTAGAATCCTTTTCAGAATGACACCAAGTATCCAACAATATTTCATCTCCAAACATTGCTCTGATAACCAGAACTCAGCATCAGTTATTAACAATATGTAATACACAAATGCTTTAAATCATATTTTTTATGGTTTTGATGACATTAAGAAAATTATGGAAAAGGTTTTTATCTTAGCTTCATATTTTTACTCATCATTCTCAGGCAAATGGCCTAGCTAAAACCTTGGTACAAGCTGCTGGGGGTGCCCACGGCTGATTGCTGGGGAAGCATGCAAAGAAGACATGCCAGATCTCTCATCATTCAACATGGCAGTCCATCTTCAACAGCAGGAGTCTGTCCTGCTGAACTACAAATGCTTGGCAGCCTCTCAAGACTTGCCCTGATCATTTCTATAGAGATCTGGGTGATGCCTTATATGACAAAAAAATATGTTCTAGATGCTCATCTGTCTGGATTTGGTCCTTGGTTATTTTTACCCCAAGAGTTGATCATTGTTATAAAATGTAGTATTGAATAATAATTTTCTGCCACTCTAACTTTGTTCCCTAGGCTGTTTCAGACAGTCCAGTGGGTAAAAGGACAAGTGTGCTTTGTCCTACTGATTGATTTCCAAGCATGCTGCCGAGGATGATCTGACAGCACAGAACCCTGGCAAGCATCTTACCAGCTCACTTGCTTTTTATTCAGCAGTGATCCTAGGGACTTGCTAAAGACAAAGAGGAAAGAAACAATGTTTTTCCATTGTGACTGTTGGTATTTCTGTTACCTCTCTTATAATGCAGACATTTTCATGTAAAATGTTGCCTCCTTTTAGGTAAAAAATGGGAGTTACCAAGTGAGAGGAGTATGGGGGAAGGTAATGGGAAATGAATGAGATTTGGGAAATAGGTGGAAATTCAAGTGGCTGTTTTTCTCCTTTGTGGTTGATAATAATCTGTTTTAGACTAGTGAGTTATATATATATATATACATATATATACACACATATATATATATATGTATGTGTATATATATGTATATATATATATATATATACATGCTTGTCTTTTTTTCTAGTGACCAGAACCAAAAATAGTGAACATATGAATATATCATATAAATATAAATATCAAACACATCTCATTTGGATGTGAAGATGTATGACTTGATTAGTATAGCTGGGTCTAAAGATAGATGTGTCCCATAAATACAGTGTTTGGATTTGGTACATATTTATCTCGTAGTAAGTAACTTTCTTTGATGCTAGGTGATATTCTGTGAATATTCATACTGGTTATTAAACCATTAAAATCCTCCCATAGCTATTAGTAAATAGTCTCTGCTCAAGTCTCCAGAGTGGCTCTACCATCATCCTAATCCTGATTACTGTTTTATTTATGTATGATTTATTTATTTAGATATAATTGACATACAGCGTTATGTTAGTTTCAGGTATACAACATAAAGATTGATATTTGTATATGTTGTGAAATGATCACAATAAGTCTAGTTAACATTCATTACCACAATGTTTCTTCTTGTGATGAGAACTTTTAAGATCTGTTCTTTTAACAACTTTCAAATATACAATATACTGTTATTAACTGTAGTCACCATGCTGTACGTTATATTCCCATGACTTAGTTTATTTTATAACTGGAAGGAAGTTTGTACATTTTGACTTCCTTCACCCATTCCACACCCCGCCACCCCCCCCCCCCACCCCCACCGCAACTCACCACCTCTGGAAACCACCTATTTATTCTCTATGAGTTCCATTTTGGGGGTTATTTTTTAGATTCCACATATAAGTGAGATCATACCGTATTTGTCTGATATATTTCACTTAGCATAATACCCTCAAGTTCCATTCATGTTGTCACAGATGGAAAGATTTCCTTCTTTTTATGGCTGAATGGTATATGCCATTGTACATACAGTTGACCTTTGAACAATGCAAGGGTTAGGGGGTGCCCATCCTCTGCACAGTCAAGATTTTTATGCAACTTATAATCAAACCCTCCATATCCTCGATTCCATATCTGTGGATTCAACCAACTGTGGATCATGTAGTACTGTAGTATTTACTATTGAAAAAAAAACTACATATAAGTGGATTCCCACAGTTAAACACATCTTGTTCAAGGGTCAACTGTATATACCAAATTTTCTTTATCCAGTCATCTATTGATGGACACTTAGGTTGCTTCCATATCTATGCTATTGTAAATTACTCTGCTATGAATGTGAAGATGCACCTATCTTTCTTTTTTTTCTTTTGGCTGCAGTGCTGCAGCTTGAGGGATCTTAGTTCCCTGACCAGGGATCGAACCCATGCCCCCTGCAGTGGAAGCATGGAGTCTTAACCACTGGACCGCCAGGGAAGTCCTGCATCTATCTTTTTGAGTTAGTGTTTTTGTTTTCTTTGGGTAAATACCCAGAAGTGAGATTGCTGGATCATATGTCAGTTCTATTTTTAATTTTTTGAGGAACCTCCATACTGTTTTCCATAGTGGTTGCACCAATTTACATTCCCACCAACAGTGCACAAGGGTTCCCTTTTCTCCGTATCCTTGCCAACACTTGTTTTCTCTTGTCTTTTTGATAATAGCCATTCCAAGAAGCGTGAGGTGATATCTCCTTCTAGTTTTGATGTGCATTTCCCTGTTGATTAGTGATGTTGAACACCTTTTCATGTACATGTTGGCCAGCTGTATGTCTTCTTTGGAAAAATGCCTGTTCAGATTTCCTGGCAATTTTTCAATTGAATTATTTGCTATTGAGCTGTATGAGTCTGTATATATTTTGGATATTAACCTCTTATCAGATATATGATTTGCAAATGTTTTCTCCAATTCAGTAGATTGCTTTTTCATTTAGTTGATGGTTTCCTTTGCTGTGCAGAAGCTTTTTAGTTTGATGTGATCCCACTTGTTTATTTTTGCTTTTATTACCTTTGCTGTCAAATCCAAGATATAATTGCCAAGACTGATGTCAAGGCCTTACTGCTTATGTTTTTTTCTAGGAATTTTATGGTTTCAGGTCTCACATTCAAGTCTTTCATCCATTTTGAGTTGGTTTTGGTGTATGGTGTCAGATGGTGGTCTAGTTTCATTCTTCTGCATATGGCTGTCCAGTTTTCCCAACACCGTTAATTGAAGAGACTGTCCTTTCTCCATTGTATATTCTTGGCCTCTTTGTTGTAAATTAACTGACCCTATATGCATAGATTTATTTCTGGGCCCTCTATTCTGTTCCATTGATCTGTCTGTCTGTTTTTCTGCCAGTACCATACTGTTCTGACTACTATAGTTTTGTAATATAGCTTAAAATCAGGGGGTATGGTGCCTCCAGTTTTGCTCTTCTGTTTTAAGATTGCATTGGCTATTATAACTTTTATATTAGGATATATAAATGAATATATCCACACATTTAAAATATTTGTTTCTTATTTATCTTTAAAAATATAGTGTTCTCTACTACTACTATCAACACTACCACCACCACTTGTACTAATACTACTAATAGCATCACTGATTCATTGATCACTTACCATAGGCAAGTCATAGTCTTAAACATTCTACTTATATTAACTCATTTAATCCACACAACACGGCTATGAGGTACTATTATTGTCATCTGCATTTTCACAGACAAGGAAACAGAAACACCAAGAGATTAAGTGACTTGTTCAAAGTAACACAGGTAGTAAATGACATAACTGGGAGTCAAACCTACATAGTCTACTTTTAGAATCCAGGATCCTCACTACTACTCCTGCCAACCTAATTAAGCAAGCACCCCTGATTATTTTTGGAAAAGAATATTGTATTCTTTTCTAAGATAAACACATAGACTTGCTACTATATTTGTTTAGATTTGACTTTACTGGAGCCCAGTTTAGCTTTGACATTTACAGATGGGCTAGCTTTCATCTCACTGCAAGATATAAAGCAACCTGGTATTTAGTCTACCTGCAAAAGGCAGTTAGGAAGCCCTAGAGGAACCTATTTAAAATGCAGCACATTTCCAAGGCACTGTATCTTGCTGTGTTGCCATAGAAACAGTGGGAATTTCTGGTCACTGACCTTTAAGGGAATCTGAGAATACATTTTCATAAGGTTCATAAGAAGAGCTAGCCCAGTGTATTAACTATAGTTGTAGGATCAACTTTGGAAATCCACTATGCAATCCTTCCTGACTTTAGAAGTATATTATATCAGCAAAACCCACTAGAGGCTCAAACTGGACTTTCTGAAGGAATGCTTTTTAACTGCTTCCAATATACCATCTGTACCACTGGATTTAAAATAATCAAAGATAGTGTTGTAGCAGCAAAGAAACATTAAAGAAAATCTTAGATAATTATACAGGAGATATTGGAACTAAAATAATATTTAGAAATAGTTTTGGTGTTATAGCTATTCTATTGCATTTGGATTTCTGAAATCTAGGTTTACTCAAAGGATAAAATAGAGCATTACTATATCAAAAACTATACCTAGAAAATCAAGGCTTAATATAATTTAAAAATATAAATAATTCATTCACTTTCCAGTTTATTCATTTATAAATTCAGCCATTACATTAATAATATGTATAATTGAACAGTTTTATTTATACTTTATATATATGTATGTTTGCCATTTGACAGAAGCTAAGTACCCATGATGCAATAGGAAGATGAAAAAGCCTGCCTTACTGTAGAGTACTGTTATTATGTTGATATTTTTATCTTCTACTGAAAATAAATAACTTAGTTCTAGCAACAGGATGTGCATAGTTTAGTTATAAGGAAGGATCATTCAGGGTAATCAGGAGCTGGCTAATTTCTCCTAGAATTAGAAATAAATCTCCATATACATGAATATGACTTATTCTAGACATGGATGCCTGAAGAAGGCTAGAAATATACTAATAATTATATTTAGAAAAGCAAGGCTATGATCCCATTCTCTAGACTTCTGGGGGGCTACTGACATAGTTGTATGTCCTCACTCTGAGAGATGATGTGACCTAGGGGCTGAGAGCACAGACTCTGGCCCCATATTGATTGGACTTCTGTTTTGGCCACTTCTTAGCTCTGTGGCTATGAGAACATTACTTAGCCTGCAGGTGCCTCTGTTTGCTCATATATAAACTGAGGATAGTACTGGAACTTAGAGATGTTTTGAGAATTAAACAAGTTACTATTGCTAAATCACTTACATCTATATTTGACACATAGTAATAAAAAAAAAAAAAGTATCTCCAATTTAAATTCCAGGGACAGAGCAAACAGGGAAGTACCAGCCCTGTTGTACTCCTGCCCAAGATAGAAACAACACAGTGGGATGAACTCATCCCAGATAAAAAGAGTGTGGTGTCAGTGTGGTGGACGGAGGAACCTGTCAAGTTTTCAGTTAGAACATTGCGTTTTTCTTCCGCAGTGTGGATGTGGAAAGCACTATCCCTGAGAGCTAATGGTTGTCCTGAAGCGTGTGTATGTGTCTGTGTGTGCTGATCCAATTGTTAGCCACTGGATGAGCCAGAAGGACGGGGAGTATATCTCATACTGGTGGGAGGTTTTGAAAAAGATCCGACTTGGAATGCCAAACCATGCATTAGACTGTTGTGCTGCCAATTGTGGCCAAAGCCCATCCTGACCTGTTTTGCTAAAGCCCCATGGAGCATATGAGGCTGAATAACTCAGACTTGGGGGAATGATGTCTGCAAAATAAGCCTGGGAGCAGACTAACCCTCAGGCCCCTTGTCAGGTAGTTGTCTCAGCAGTGGCTGTGAGACAAGAATCCTGAAAAGGCTTACGTGCCTTGCACACATTTTGTTTAAGTGCTTGGTTCAAGACGACCACTACTGGTGTATATCTTCCCGTGGTATTTTCTATGCACATATTGGTACTAGAAGGCTTCTTGTACAGAAAGGCTGTAATTTTCCATGTGGTTTCCTCATGAATGTATCTAATGAATCAAGAGACTTACCGCTTCTCTCCAGTTTAAGACTACATACACAGCAGCTTAACACTCTGTAGTCTCTTTCCAATTAGGCAAAAAACTAAGTTTCTGTGGTGATCATGCTGATAGTCATTATATTCATTCTGCCTTCCTTCCTTGACAATGCCTAATATACATCAAATTACTCATGATTACATATGAGCTGCCTAGCACTTCTAGAATATTTTCTTAAAATCATACTTTCTGTTGGGGACTTTTTAAAGGGCCTGTGCCATTTGTCTCCTGAATAATTAAAAAGCTAAAAAAAAATTATTGATTTGTATAGGCCTTTTGACATTCAAGTTTATTGTCAGCACCTATGGGGAATTAACAGATTTTCCCTAAGTAGAAAAACCTTTCCTAAAGAAATATCCTAGAATTCATATGTTTACCAGAATTTAAAGGAGTCCAAGAGATTTTTATAAATCTAGAGACATTAAGGCGATTCTCTGGTAGTTCCCAGAGATGTTTAAAGGTACTTCCTGGAAGGAAAAGATTTGATTTAAAAAAAGAAAATCCTGGGTAAAAGTTAAGCAGTTTCTCTCAGAGCCTTTAATGTGCTAATGTTAATGTGCCTTATGAATACCTAAAGAGGATGTAGTCAATATCATTTCTTACACTTCTGTATTCTATGGAACCCACTTTTTTATTTATTGATTTATTGAAGTATAGTTGATTTTGATTTACAGTGTTGGTAATTTCTGCTGTACAGAAAAGTGATTCAGTTATACATATATATACATTCTTTTTCATATTCTTTTCCACTATGGTTTATCAATCACAGGATATTGAATATAGATAGCTCCCTGTGCTATACAGTAGGACCTTGTTGTTTATCCATTCCGTATATAATAGTTTGCATCTGCTAATCCCAAATTCCCACTCTATCCCTCCCCACTCCTCCTCCCCCTTGGCAACCACAGGTCTGATCTCTATGTCTGTGAGTCCGTTTCTGTTTCGTAGATAGTTTCATTTGTGTCATATTTTAGATTCCACAAAATGATATCATATGTCTCTTTCTGACTTACTTCAGTTAGTATGATAATCTCTAGGTCCATCCTTGTTCCTGCAAATGGCATTATTTCACTCTGCTTTATGGCTGTGTATTGGGTTGGCCAAAAAGTTCATTTGTGAAAAACCCACACAAACATTTTGGCCAGCCCAGTATATATGTACCACATCTTCTTTATCCATTCATCTGTCGATGGACATTTAGGTTGCTTCCAAGTCTTGGCTATTGCGAACAGTTGCTATGAACACAGGGGTGCATATATATCTTTTTGAATTATAGCTTTGTCTGGATATATGCCCAGGAGTGGGATTGCAGGATCATATGGTAGTTCTATTTTCAGTTTTCTGAGGAACCTCCATACTGTTTCCCATAGTGGCTGCACCAACTTACTTACATTTCCACCAACAGTGTAGGAGGGGAACCCACTTTTTTAGTAAGGCCTCTTAAGGTACCAGTGCACATCAGAACATATTTTGGGCGGTGCTGCTTCAGGGAATTCCCACAGTAAAGGGTTAATGTTTCATCATCTCGTCTTTTTAAACTCCTCTAAAATCTATCCTCCTTCAAATGGCCATTAACAACTTTATATTTAAGTTAATTGTGTCAGTTCTCATTGCATGTTGTTTATAAGCATGGTTTTATTATTAAAGTGAGATGGGATAAAAATAAGATTTTTGTAATGAGAACATTTTATTTTAATTTTCACCATTTATATACAAACACAAGATAAGAAAACACATCACAAAACTAACATTTTATAGTTAATATTTATAGGTGCATAGTTTCATGCTCACGTATTTAAGTATTGTATGTATTAAATTTCACAATACATCAATATATTTAGAATCATTAAAAGACACCTTAAAATCTTATAATACATGCTAGTAAATCACTCACAATTTTTCAACATCAGCAACAAAAAATTAGTGAAGATTTAGAAATAAGTGGTAGTCACTTAGGTGTTTTTAATTTAATTTAACATTTTAGATTTGAAGCCACAATATCCACAGCACACAGAGACCCTGCTATCATATATTAGGTGAGAGGGAAGCACCGAAATGCTGAGGAGTTGGGGCAGGTACAGATACTCCAATCACTGCTGATGGAAGACTTCGAAACACACTGAAAACTTTGAGAAAATGTCATGACGGGGCACGTTGGAACTGAGCACTTGTACAGGGTGAAACATCTGTCAGCATATCTCAGGAAACTGGGAGCAAAGATACTTCTTAGGCTTCAGGTTCGTAGTCCTGATACCCTTCCTAATAACAGGAAAATCGGAAAGACAACACGAAGTTTTAGTGTAAGTGACCAGTAATCAGAGCTTTAGGGCAAATGAGATGGGACATGGCTTGCCACTTTGAATAAAGGTTATAGTCTTAACAGTTCTGGAACTATTCTGCTATATCCAGTATAATTTTCTTTCTTTTTAATAGTTTTGTCTTCCTGTCAAATATAAAAGTGAATTATTATTCTTGTGGTCAGCGTTAGGGTGTCTGAATTCTACTTCCACATGCGCCATTTAATAATCATATGACCTAGTCCTGTAGGACACAGTAGCCGGTCTATCTTATCTGGCTCTCATTTTCTTCAACTAAAGTGTTTGTTAGTTTCTTTCTAAGAAATCACCTGATTGATTTGGTTCTACAACATTTAAGGGCAAGTCACATTTTCTCTCCTTTTACTTTCCCAGTTGGGAATATCATCTTCATCTGTGGCTTCAATTATTACTATTTCAAAGCTCCTCCTCTCCCTCTATAATACTTGGATAACATATACAATAAAAATATTGATGGTCTTAACCAAAGTGGCCAGATTAGTCCTCCTAAAAAACAACTCTAATAATATCAGAATCCTGCTTAAAAACATATTTTCAATAACTCAAGCTGCTTTCTGAATGAAGTACAAACTTAAATGGCCAGGTTTTTCCAGTACTTTACTTTACAATTTGTCTTTGACCCATCTCTGCAGCCTTCATCTGTCACTATTCTCAAAGCTTGAACCACATTAAATTACTCACTGTGCCTCAGACATATCCCCATGCACTCTCAGACATGCATGCCTTGGAGTTTTCCTTGTGTTAGAATGTCCTCCCTTCATTTTGGCCTATCATATCTCCCACCCCTTCCCACGCAGATCACTACCACCTCTGCTATAAAACTTCTCCTGATTGACCTAAAGAAATCTTGTAAAATGTTAACCTTTTTTGTGCATCGTGTATATTTTTGCCCCTGTGATGCCTGGTGCATAAAAGGCAGTCAATAATGTTTGTTAAGGGTATCATGATGAATAAATGAAGGGATACACTTGTATTTGTTTTTCAAACCTACTAGAGTGTAAACTCCTTGCATCCTGGTACTAGCAATTATTCTTCCTGTATTTCTATAGTGTTTATTAGCATTGTGCCATGTATAAAAAGACCCCCAAATATTGGTAAAATTAATTAGGCAAATAATTTAAGCTCAATTTCTGCAAATGGAATGATTATCAATATGCCTTTTAATAATGCCATGAAGAAGAAGAATAACCTAACTACAACACACTTTAACTCAATTTTTAATGGCGATGTCTGGTTTTGATATCAGGGTAATATTGTTCTCATAGAATTGGTTAGGGAGTGCTCCCTCTTCTATTTTTTGGATGATAAATTAATTGGCATTATTTGTAATTAGTGGTATTTCTTCTTCTTTAAATGTTTGGGAAAATTCACCAGTGAAGCCATCTGGTCCTGGAATTCTCTCCCTGGCTGGGTTTTTTAATAATTCATTCTTTTTTAATTAGAAATCTATTCAGATTTTCTATTTCTTCCTGAGTCAGTTTCATTCATCTAAAAGTATTTTCTAATTTCTCTTGTGATACCTTTTCTATTAAAGAAACTTGCTTTCAAATTAAATTATGCTGTTTAAAATGCTAGACTGAAATGTATCCATTATTGCAAACTATGCATTTATCATATTTCTACTCTCTAATTTTTTTGAGTAACTTTTATTTTACTATGCAAACATCTCACTAGAAATGTATGGCAAATAATAATTCCTACTTTTGGCATTTAGTTGATTTCTCTAACTTTCCATTTTGGCATTTGTTTTAGAAGGTAAAGTTTCTAGTAAAATAATTCTTCAATGTAGGGGCCAGCAATCTCTTTCTGTAAAAGGCCAGGCTGTAAGTATTTTAGGCTGTGTGGGCCACATACCGTCTCTATCCGTGCTGTTGCCTTTTTTTTTTTTTTTTTTTTTAACTCTTTACAAACGTAAAAACCATTCATAGCTTGAAAGCTGTCCACACAATACATGTCCTGGATTTGGCTAACTTGTGCATCTAGAGAGTAAGTCATTCTCTTTAAGGACAAACATAAGGGAAGTCTGACAGTGACAGATTTGGGGTACTGATTATGGGACCCAACTCGAACTCTTAAACTTTATTTTCGGAGTTGCATGTGTATAAACTCTTACCTCTGAAGGCATCTCATAAGCCTCATTGTCAGGATCTACAGGTGTATCTTCCAGAATTCCTTCCTGGGAGGCTCCTTCACTCTGGAATTTAAATGAAAAGCATTCAAAGACTTTGAGGAGGTACCATTATTCACTTTTAAAAATCACAATCATATTTTGAAAAAAATCTTATATACAGTACTGGAAGGGATGTAATAAAAATGGCACTCCTTAGTATCACTGCTAGCACTCTATACAGTGCCTTTGGTAAAACATCGAGGCAACAGGTGTTATTAACGCTAAAAATGTACAATTTTTTGGCCAAGTAATGCACCATTCGGGAAACAGTCCAAAGCTAGAGAACAAAGGTGTTTCTCACAGGATCAATGACAGAAGTAAAAATTGTTAACCTAAATACTCAATGGATGATGAAGAATTAGGAAGATTATCATTCAACAATTCAATAGATTATTATGAAAACATCTATTACTATGACATAAAAATTATTATATAAAAAATAAGAACTTCTTTATGATACAATGTTTAGCAGTATATAAATGTTGTATATATTATGGATACAGCCTAGGTAGAATTCAGATACAAAGGTGAAACAGATTGGAGGAAGGCACAAGTACTTTTTGTTCAGTAGCTATGCATGTTTTTACCTTTTTGTAAGTTTTTAACTTATATAACCATTTATAATGTAAAAGCATACATATTTTATACTTTATTTCTAATAACGGCAAAGAAACAAATTTAAAAAACAAATTTCAAGACTGAAACCATACATATTTGGCAGAAGAAAAATCAACTATTTGGTCAGTTTTCCAATTCTCTCTCCTTAGGATACCACAAATTCAACCTCTTGTGGTCATGGTTTTATTAGTGTTCTTCATTAAATACCTTTTGTTGCTTTGCATTTATTCCAGAAAAGGAACTGTAAAAAGAAGTGACTGAAAATTAAAAGAGCAGGGAGGCAATATGAGCCTATATGAACCTGCTCAAAGATATCAAATAGTCCCTCAGTCAATGTGGCTTCTGGTTAAAAACTATGCCTGATGTAAATAACATCTCCCCATGCCTTCATCTTGAAAATACTTACTTACAGGTAGGGAAAGGGATAAGGAAATGGATGACGGTGAGAAAACGTCAAACTAAAGCTCATTCTTACATTAGCTGGGCAGAGAAGCTTATAGATCATCCACCTCTGCCTAACTCCTGTTTTATAAATTTTAAAAGCCCAAGTTATTTATAAATTAAATAAGATATAAACCATCCCCAAAATACCTTACTTCTAAACATGGAGTAAAGTTACTGTTTTCAGTGTTTCACCTCTTGGTTCAAGTCAAGAACATAGGTTCTGCTGATTAGTGGTTAGACACTAGGGCTGTAATATCACAAGACTTGAGTTCAGAGCCTAGCTTCTACAGATTCTAGATCTTTTGTGATGTTGAACAAGTTTCTTAAGCTTTCTCTAAGCATCAAATAGCCTTAGTGATAAAATGGGGCAGCAATACCTTTTTTAAATTGGGAGGAGCCAATGACATCATTAGTCCTCTCATTAGTATTTAGATAACTTTTAGTGATAGTCAAGTATGAGGAAAATAAGGTAAATTTCCTGTTTCTCTGCATTTTAAGCTTTTAGGGATTTATTTTTCTAACCTAATTTGTTAAAAGATTTTGATATAGACTGGACAAGTAAATATGCAGAACTGACTTGCTTTCTATCACAAATGAGGTGCTAATTATACAACTAAGACTGGTGAATGTTATTGGATATGTGTGTGTTTGTGTATTTGGGTGTGTCTGTTGCATTCTTCAAAGGTCATCCAAGTAATGGTCAATGTTGCTGGTGAATTCTTTGGCTAGATTGATCATGTATTGGGATCAAGTGAAATCCATCCCTATTAATTTTAAACAATGACTTACTTAGGTTGCAAGTACATAATAACTGCTATTTTTAAAAGTATATGTATTTCTGAGCATGTATTTACCTAATCTTTAAAACCATACTCCAAATATCTACAGTTTATAAAGTAAAATATGTATCACTTGTGGGTAAGGATTTGAGAAGCCACAGAGGAAATGCTAATATAATATTTAAAAAGAAGTCAAATAAGTGATGAGACAGAAAGTCAGCTACAAAAGTAAAGACACATAAATAAATGGGAAAAAGAGGAAACAAGTGAAATATAAATACCAGGATGGTCAATAAGTATCAACATGTCACAAGAAGACGCCTATACTTTCAGGTATCTTTACTCACTAAAGGAATGAATATGTGTTGCTTTCACAAGTTTGCTAGACTTTGTGTTGTTCTCTGGTCAATGAGATTATTGATTTCATTAAGATAAAAATACATTAATATTAATAAACTATCATTAAGGTTTAAACTGTATTATATGAAGTGGAAACAGCTCATAGACCTCCCATGAGGCAGGCTATCCTTAGCCACATCTTGCCAAGGAAATTTGGCTTTAGAGGTTTAGTAATTTGCTCAAACTAGCAGAGGTGACTCCAGACTCTGCCCTTAACCACTATCCTGAGCTTCTTCCCCGGAAGAATTTTGGCATTCAAAATGTTTTCTTTAACTATCTATAGATTTCAGAAACTGAGAAATAGGACATTCTCTCACGTCCCTGACTATGCCTTGCCTATTCCTTTAAGACCCAGTTGAGAGTCTATTCCTACTAAACAAAATTATCTTATAATTTGATTGCTGAAACCCATCAAAGAAGTTTATTCAGAAGCACTGTATGCTCTGTTGGGCCATTATACCTTTCATACTATCAAAGTTTACCCAGAAGGAAAAAACAAACAAAAAGCATTAGTTAAAGCACAAGTGAGAATTGCCTTTGTTTATCAAAACACTGATGAATTCTCTAGTGTGTAGAAAGAAACCACCCCAAGGGCATGGCTAGAGAAACCAGTGAGGATTAAGGAAATAGTGGGGATGAAGTTGCAGAATAAAAGATAATTACTCAAAATCCTTTAAGAACAGGGGTGTATGATATTCAATTTCCTATTTTTCTATCCAGTCTTGTGCTGCAATATAATTTCACCATCCTACCATATCCTTCACACATAGCCTGTCGGCCCTAAATATTCACTAAAGTGCTACCCAGTGGTCAGAATAGGACGCTGCAGTATGAGGAAAGCACAGCATAGGTAGGAGATGGATTATATAATGGAAACAAGAAATCAGAACCAGAACTGACCAGGAAAAATGTAATCACAGGAAAACCATCAAACATGTATCTTGCCTTTCCTATACAAACTGTACCTTAGCACATCATTGGATGCAATCAGCAAATTTTGGACTGTGGGAAATGATACAGGGCAAATAACTACTTTAACAAGTAAACTGCAAGAAAAACAAAAGTTTGGGGAAACATATAGATTAAAGTGGACTTCAGAGAGCATTAGAAAATTACAACTTAAGAACCTTATTTCACTCTTATTTGGAATCCTGTTTTGAGAAAAGAGAAACAAATATGAGATGGGGGAACTTAAACACTGACTGGATATTTAATTAAAGAGTTACTGTTTACTTTTAAAATGTGATATTATATTTGGGTTTTACTTAAAGTCCATAAATTAAAAAAAATAATCAAATGTTTTTAGATCAAATAAGATATCTAGGTATTGCTTTGAAATTATCCAGGTTTGGGTTGGGAGAAGTGAATAGGCTGTAGAAGAAACAGGAGTCTATGTGGTGGTGACCGGTTGCATTTGAAGGGGAGCATAGTATGCACCCTAAAATGTGGCAGGTAGATTAATGTGAACTGAAGGCAATTGAGGCCCAGCAGACTCAGGAAGAGCTTTTTACATCCTCCATAACTGCCTAAAAGAACGCAGATTAGAGGCCTGTACCAGAAAGAGAGCTTTCACCAGAGAGAACTTTTTGTTTATCTGAAAGCATCATCTACGTGGCAGGGAAAACATCTGATTACCAAAGATCTGCTCTTCTCATCTTCCTGTAATCGTCCTCCTCCCCTTTGAAGCTCTGGCCCCTATCGCATTCTTTAGCTCAGGGTAGTATATAAACCTCAATTGCCCGACTGCCTTTGAGTTCCATATCTTTGTGGGGCTCTCATACATATGAAATTAAATTTGTTTTTCTCCTGTTAACCTGTCTTATGTCAATTTAGTTACGAGACCAACCAAAGAACCTATAAGGAATGAAGGGAAAATTTTTCCTCCCCAATAGTTTGGTGCCGAATTTGGGGCTCTCCTTTGGCTGGACATTGCTTGTTCTGGGGTTGCTGCAGCTGAGAGATCCCGGAAGCTCTGGTAGAAGGTAAGAATCTTAACCACATCAGTCTCCTGGATCTCTGCCTGCGGGATGTGGTGGAAGCAAGAGCGGGGAGAATCCTTTTCCTTCTTCTAGATTTAGATTAGCAGGAGACATCATTTGTGTGAGTCAGTTCCTTTGGTATAGTGACTCTGGTAAAGATTTGTTGTGAGTATTCTGGTTTTCTATTGATTCCTTTCCTCCTAGGTCACTGTTTTCTTTTGTCTTTTGTGTTGTTTGTCATAAGGAGGAAAATCATAGGGTTGAATACAGGCATAGGTCCTATAAGCTTGTTGTTTGAGCTAGCCTTACAGACTGGTGAGTTCATGATTCTCACCAGACTGGCATCTCTTTAGACAAGCTTTGCTGTGGTTCCCCTATAGTAAAGACAACAACAACAACAGAGATGAAGTATTCTTTTTGTCTTGTTCAGCCCCATCTGCCTGTTTTAACTTCCCTTTCCTGTTAAGATCTGCAGAAAGCACTCTGTCCAGATCACCAGGCCCAGGGTGTAAAGATTACTTGTGTAACTCATGAAAGCCAGGAGGTGAATTTAGCAGAATCACTTGGGATGGGTGGTAGGGCTGGCTTCACTGCCCCTTACAACTCCTTCTACTTTTCCATCTACTTTTCTGATTACAAGGCCCTGTAATCAGGTTCTGCCAGCTTCAGGCTTTCCTATGCAATGTCCCTTGCAAATGTTTTCTGGACCCCCAACGCAAGAATTCATGTCTATGGATGGCGGTAGTTCTATTAAATTACAAAACCCTTTTACCTCTACTTTCAGTTCCTACCAAATTTAGGGAGGAGTTAAAAAGATTAATGTACATTCACAATCCCACTTACAGCTGCCAAGGTGTGTTTTTCCCCCTCCATAAAAATTATTTTGGTTTATATATAATAAAATTATGTTGTAGTTAACAGACAAAACAGACAGCTCCTGGCGGTGGCGGGGAACTCTCACAGAAGAAACAGATGACCCAGGCCCTCCTATAAATGATCAGGAAATGGATCAGCTTGAGGCCAATATTCAGGGGCTAATAGAAGCAACAGTAGAGGTTTTTTCCTCCTGAAGTGAACTGGTCCAAGACTGAATTGTACATTCAGGAAAAGGAAAACATTTGAAGGCCTTTGTTAAAGACTTTATCCAGACTTTTAAAAGGCATACTGCATTAAACCCTGAAGCTCCAGAACATAGAAATCTTTTGATTTCCATCTTCTCTGGAAATCTCTCTGATATAAGGAAGCAAATTAAAGATAATGTAGTTGGATGGGTGGCCCAGCCCCTTGATATTATTCAGGCTGCAACCCAATCTTTGAGGAATTAAAATCAACTGTCCTTATCTTGCAAACCTTTGCAAAACCAGAAATGCAGCTCTAGAAACAATTCAAAACACACCTATCTTTACCAACCCCCAAGCCTCCCCTATTCATCTCAAAATGCTTGCACATATTGTAAAAAATCAGGACATTGGAACAGAAGTGTTCTATAAAGAAGGAAAATAGTAATTACCCTAGACTTCTGATAATTATAGAGAAACATATTCCAAAACTCCTTGGAGACAACTCACATTCTTTCTTTGTCCCTTGAAGATGTAAATCTTCCATGTCTTTGAAATGTAAACACCCCAAGGAGATAACTAATACACAGCCCATAATCCTCTGAGACTGAAGTAAACAAAAGGGGGGGCTGGGGGGAGAGGCTTTTTAAAATAAAACACAAACTGCTATAAAATTTCCCTTGCTGAAAATTTAATCCACAGCTTCCATAAGATTACTTATTTCGGACAAATAAAAGTCCTTGCCACAAAAATTAAAGCATTTTACTAGCCATTTGAGTGGTAACCTTCACTTGTTCCATCTTCCAGAAACACACTTTGGATTTAACTGTTATTTACGAACTAATGAGTTTTGAACTGTTGTACCTGATTCTTGGCTAAAATTTAGGGTCCCTGTTTGTATCTGTGTGTTTATATGTGTCTATGGATGTATGTTATGTATATGTGATATATTTCTACCTCTGGATGGTATTGCCAAAATTAGTTTGCCAAAAAAAAAAAAAAAAAAAAAAATTAACTGACTTTGTTTAACTGGCTTAAAGAAAAACATGCACTTATCAATTTAAATATTTTTAAACAAACAATCTGAAATATAATAGACACTAACCCAAATGCTTTTCAAGTTCATGTGGTCTGGGACAATCTTAGGTAAATAAAAGCTAGTTTAAGTTTGTTGGTTTAATTAAAATAGGCACGTCTTTAGAGTTTTCAGCATTAAATATAATATTCTACCTAGGTTTACTAAAAGTCAAATAAGCTCATGTTGTCTCTGTTACAGAATTTGTCAGAAAGAAGAATAACCTAAGATGATGGCTAGTTGCTTTAATGTCTCATGAAATTTTATGAGTAATCTAAATATGATGGTTAAGAACAAGTGAATTAAATAATTTTAGGGGAGATAAAAATTTTAAGTGAACTTTTCAAAAATAATTATGGTTTATGATATGTCTACTTAAATAGTTTTCTAAATCTCTTTGGTAATTTAGAGTTTTGCTATGTCAAGTTAAATGATGGAAATTCATTGAGGTCATTTCCAAATAAGATAAAATACAGAACATAGGTTTATCCACTTTTGGCTTCTTATTACAGAGAAACTAAAGATATTTGGATCTGTCAGTAAAATGTCTTGTGTCACATTAAAAAAAAAAACTGTACTATGAGAAAGAATATACTTCTAGAAATTATGAAATGTACTCCTAAATTTGCCAGTCTATGGAATGATAGTATGACAGTTCACAATTGCTTACTTAGTTTTCACTAGATATTAAAGTTTCCAAGAGTTAAGAATTCTAATTAATATACGTAATTGAAACTACTAGAAATAAAAGAAAAAAACTCTGTATGCAAGGGAATAAGATGTGTTTTTGGCTAAGAAAAGGCATGAGGTATGGAGATATGTTTTTGTTAAGAGAAAAAGACTAATTTTGTCCTAAAATAAAGTAACTAATTATTTCAGAATGAGAAAGCAGAAAATAAAAGACAAACTAAGTGGATATACAAAGTTGGGGAGAAAGGGAGGGAGGGAAGGAGAGGAAAAGAGAATTTTGCCTTGTGTAGTCAAACTGGCTAAAATTGAATGAATTTATTATAAATATTTAAATAATAAGCTTTAATAACAATAGTATACTTATATTTGTATAAAACTAAAACTTAATTTTCTTTCATCTGCTAAAAGAACAAGATTTTCTTAGACTAGTCTGCTCTTCATAAGATTGTGAAAGGTTAAAGATTCTGTATTTTATCAAAATAATTTATTGTGTTTCATGTTCTCTTTATCAAGTCTTTGATTACTTAAGAAAACTGAGTCTTCTCTATTAAAAGAACTCATTTTTTTTTTAACAATTATATAACTTTCTATATCTGCCTGCAAAGTATTTTGTTGTCACTTTGGTTAAATGGATGACTAAATATTGTACCACAATGACCTATGATCCTATGTGAATCCCCCAAATCAAATTCTAAATGAAATCTTTTTGTCTTTGAAATAATTGGGATTTTCAAGAGGGTCCCTGGAACATCCCAAAAGATTGGTTCTCTCACCTTATATTTAAAAAAAAAGGAGAGAGAGATGTTAAACTAGTTAAGTTTATTTGATGTTAAATTACATGGTAAGTATTGTCAGGCAAGAAGTAATACTAAACCTTCTTTATGTTGTATTTCTATGGGTGTATGTTATTAATATGTATTCCAGAAATTGTATAAAATTCCTAAAAATGATATGTATTATTTTCAGTCACAATTCCAGTTATTACTTAAAAATGTTGTATGTCACAAAAATAATCAAATTTCCTTATCAACTGCATTATAATGAACTCTCATCAAATCTTTAACTGTGACTTTTCTTTTGTCATTAACAGACAGTTACTCTTTTACGCTGATGCTTTGGAAAAGGTTTCTTGCAAAAGTGCTTCACCTTCAAGAAACTCCTGGAAAGGAATCTAACAAGTACAGGTTTTTGATAACTTTCTGATCATACCACTAAACTGGGTAAGAATTTGCATTAATCTAATGGAGAAACTGACGGCTTCATAAAACTGCTAACAAAAGATCAGTATCAGTAAGAATTAATTACATGGGAGTGAATGACTGATGAGGATGAGAACAACTTTTATGACTTTTTGTTTGAAATATTCTTGGTTCCTTGGTTTTGTTTTGCTAGATTTAAGGAAACCTTTTTCTTTCTCTCTTAAGCTGTTAGCAATTTGGTATATATACCTTTGTGAACAAAGATACAACAATTACTTTTTCTCACTATCTGATCCCTCCAGAATTTGGAGACTCTTAGTGAGTATTCTTATTTTCATGGCATTACAATTATTTGCATAAGTTCAATAGGAATCTGTCCTCATAACATGACACAATTGGAAACATTGGTTATACACCAAGGCTTTGACTGGAATGTCATATTTGAGAATGTGCACAGAGTCAGATATGACCAGACAGGTTTAAGGAACTAAGGTTGACTTTATGGAGCCAATAATAACCCCTTGAAAAACCAGCCTGGTAACCTCCTTACAGGGTTCCTGGCAGCCTTATCAGATGAGTAAGGAAAGTCACTTCCTGGCAGGTGCAGGAACCTCAAGATATCTTGGGGACCTCAAGAGGAGAAGAATTACCCCAAATATATAGGTATTGCAGGCAAAGTCTGATGGTAAGTCCTTGGCTTGGCTGCCTAGCCTCCAGAGGCGTTTAAAAGGTAAATCTGAGATTCCTTATGAAAGGTTCCAACAAAGCAGATTTAAAAGAGCCTATATGGTCAGCCACTATTCTTGTTGCACTTATGTAAATAATAAGGCCAAGTTTGTTGAAACTAGACTTAATTTGCAGAGACATTAGTCTTACCATGGTTATCTTTGGTAGAAATGAAGCTAACTGTAGAGAGAAAAATCATGTCTCAGTAATATACCTTTGTGGATATCATATTCTAGTGCTATTAACTGTCTTTGAGGTTTTGTTTTCTACCTGTTAACTGGACTGGATCTTGAATTCTTCTAGTTTCCTTCAATAGTTGGCTAAAACTCTCCAAGCTAACATTTCCAACTTTTACCCACTTTTTGACTTGGAATCACTATGAACAAAAACTGCTCTCTTCCTGAAGCTCTGCAAACTAAATGTGAACAACTTGATATAAACTTCCCAGAAATCATCACAGCAGCTCATGTATAGATAGTCTTTATGCCTGTTGCTGTGTGGGCCCCTCAGAAAGTTTACCTGAACACCCAATGGCATCAGAAATATTCAAACTGCAAAAGATGTTTTGGCCCTGACAGCTAGAAATCTTCTTAACTGGCTGCCCTTAGGACTCAAACTGGGTTTATAGTCTGCTCCAAACATTAACCTTTGTTTTTCTTTTGTTTCCACAGAAATGCTTTTTTATTGACTATCTAATTGCTTGCAC
Source organism: Eschrichtius robustus (assembly GCF_028021215.1). Taxonomy (NCBI): domain Eukaryota; kingdom Metazoa; phylum Chordata; class Mammalia; order Artiodactyla; family Eschrichtiidae; genus Eschrichtius; species Eschrichtius robustus. The sequence continues at coordinate 10,798,493 of NC_090827.1, forward strand.
AATATAGGCCTAACTTTGGCAGCCCACTTGCATCACTGCCTTCTGAAATGAGACAACTCTTTAACTGAATTGACCTATTCTCAGGACTCAGACACTGGTTCAGTGAGACGAGCAATCTACCAGCTCAACTTCTGGACTGTGAAACTTCCTGGAGAAGTTTTAAAGGTGGGACTGAAGAGGAGCAGAATGGGCCACCCCAAAATGTGCTACTTTGGCAGGTAGATTATTTTAAGCTGAAAGCAGTTAAGGCCCAGCAGACTCAGAGGAGCTTTCTGCCCCTGCCCTTAACTGCCTAAAACAATTTAGACAGGGAGGGGAGGAGACAAGATGGTGGAGTGGAAGGACGTGAGCTCACCCCCTCTCACAAAAACAGCAAAATCACAACTAACTGCTGAACAACCATTGACAAAAAAGACTGGAAACTACCGAAAAAGATATTCTACATCGAAAGACAAAGAAGAAGCCACAACAAGATGGTAGGAGGAGCACTTTCGTGATATAATCCAATCTCATACCTGCCAGTTGGGCGACCCACAAACTGGAAAATAATTATATCACAGAGGTTCTCCCACTGGAGTGAGAGTTCTTAGCCCCACGTCAGGCTCCCCATTCTGAGGGTCTGGAATCAGGAGGAGGAGCCCCCAGAGCATTTTGCTTTGAAGGCCAGCGTGGCTTGAGTGCAGGAGCTCCACAGAACTGGTGGAAACAGACTCCACTCTTGGAGGGTGCACACAAGGTTTCACATGCACTGGGACCCAGGGCAAAGCAGTGACTCCACAGGAGCCTGGGCCAGGCCTACCTGCGAGTCCTGGATGCTCTCCCGGGGAGATGGGGGTCAACTGTGGCTCACTGTGGGGGCAGGGACACTGGTGGTGGAGGCCCCAGAGAATGATCATTGGCGTGATCTCTCCTGGAGGTCACCATTTTGGCACCGAGACCCAGCCCCACTCAACAGTCTGCAGGCTCCAGTGCTGGGACACCTCAGGCCAAACAACTAATAGGGTGGGAACACAGCCCCACCCATCAGCAGACAGGCTGCCTAAAGTCATCCTGAGCCACAGCCACTTCTAACACACCACTTGACCCAGCCCTGCCCACCTGAGGGGCAAGACCCAGTTCCACCCACCAGTGAGCAGGCACCAGAAGCAAGAGGAACTACAATCCTGCAACCTACAGAATGGAGACCACAAACACAGGAAGTTAGACAAAATGAGATGGTAGAGAAATATGCTCCAGACGAAAGAACAAGATAAAACTAAGTGAAGTGGAGATAGGCAATCTACCTGAAAAAGAATTCAGAGTAGTAATAATAGTTAAGATGATCCAAGATCTTGGAAAAAGAATGGCGTCACAGACCAAGAAAATACAGGAAATGTTTAACACATTATTGACCGGGGGATTTTTACAGAAACTAATGTCTGTGGCTGTAATACATCTCCGGTCAAAAAATGTGTTAACAAAGAGCTAGAAGATTTAAAGAGCAAACAGAGATGAACAATATGATAACTGAAATGAAATGAAAAATACACTAGACGTTATCAATAGCAGAATAAATAAGGCAGAAGAACAAACAAGTGAGCTGGAAGAGATTGGTGGAAATCACTGCCATATGGTGCTGCCATGAAAACAGACATATAGATCAATGGAACAGGATAGAAAGCCCAGAAATAAACCCATGCACCTATGGTCAATTAGTCTACAACAAAGGAGGCAAGAATATACAATGGAGAAAAGACAGTCTCTTCAATAAGTGGTGCTGGAAAAACTGAACAGCTACATGTAAAAGAATGAAATTAGAACATTCTCTAACACCATACACAAAAATAAACTCAAAATGGATTAAAGACCTAAATATAAGACCGGATACTATAAAACTCATAGAGGAAAACATATGCAGAACACTCTTTGACATAAATCACAGCAATATCTTTTTGAATCCACCTCCTACAGTAATGAAAATAAAAACAAAAATAAACAAATGGGACCTAATTAAACTTAAAAGCTTTTGCACCGCATAAACAAAATGAAAAGATAAACCACAGAATGGGAGAAAATATTTGCAAATGAAGGGATTAATCTCCAAAATATACAAACAGCTCACGCAGCTCAATATCAAAAAAAAACCCCAAACAACCCTATCGAAAAATGGGCAGAAGGCCTAAATAGACATTTCTCCAAAGAAGACATACATATGGCCAATAGGCACATGAAAAGATGCTCAACAGAGCCAATTATTAGAGAAATGCAAATCAAAACTACAGTGAGGTATCGCCTCACACTGGTCAGAATGGCCATCATCAAAAAGTATACAAATAATAAATGCTGGAGAGGATGTACAGAAAAGGGAACCCTCCTACACTGTTGCTCGAATGTAAGTTGGTGCAGCCACTATGGAAAACAGTATGGAGGTTCCTCAGAAAACTAAAAATAGAATGACCATATGATCCAGCAATCCCACTCCTGGGCATATATCCAGACAAAACTATAATTGAGAAAGATACATGCACCCCTATCTATGTTCATAGCAGCACTATTTACAATAGCCAGGACATGGAACCAACTGAAATGTCCATCGACAGATGAATGGATAAATAAGATGTGGTACATATATACAATGGAATACTACTCAGCCATAAAAAAGAATGAAATAATGCCATTTGCAGCAACATGGATGCAACTAGAGATTATCATACTAAGTGAAGTAAGTCAGAAAGAGAAAGACAAATACCACATGATATCACTTATATGTGGAATCTAAAATATGGCACAAATGAACCTATCTACAAAACAGAAACAGGCTCACAGACATAGAGAACAGACTTGTAGGTGCCAACACGGGGTGGGGGAGGGATGGACTGGGAGTTTGGGGTTAGTAGATGCAAAGTATTTCATATAGAATGGATAAACAACAAGGTCCTATTGTATAGCACAGGGAATTATATTCAATATCCCGGGATAAACCATAATGGCAAAGAATATAAAAAAGAATGTATATATGTGTATAACTGAGTCACTTTGCTGTACAGCAGAGATTAACACAACATGGTAAATTAACTATGCTTCAATTAAGAAAATAATAAATTAAAAAATAATTTAAAAACACAATCCCATTTTAATTAAATGATACTTTTAGAGAAACCAGTCTTATATAGAAATATGTATTTAGAAGCTATTCATGCTCTACTTTGGATAATCTGTTAGGAAATTACTCATTTTCTTGCCTTTTGCTCTTCTAACTCTTTCTTTAGTCTTGGCAATCCCTTCAGAAAGAAAGAGGGAGAGAGAGGACGATAAAGTGAACAGATGAAATGAGAACTAGTTTGACTGTTTTTAATAAAAGGTTTGGGATGGGGGAGAGAGTAAAGCTAATACATTAAACCTATTTTAGCGTTATTTTTGGATGTTCTTTATCAGTATCCTTGAATCTAGTTTTAAATACATTCAGCCATAAATTATAAAATAACTAGTCTATTAATTGGTCTATAAATCAGGAATCAGTGTGAAATCATTTTTTAGAAGAAATTTTCATTATATAGCAAAGAAGTAGTATTCTATCTTAAATCTTCACCCTTGGTAAGCATAACAAGTACCTCAGTGACTGCCATATTTATGAAAGTGGCATATAATTAGCTGACTCACCTAATAAGACTTCACAGCAGAGCAAAAATTGCCAGCTTTTCTCATGTTACTTGGATATAGACCTAGTTGCAAATACTAATACACAGTAGGAAGTCTGGGAATAAAGTATTTTCAGTTTTCATGTCCAAAGATTAATCCTCCTCGTCCATTAATAAAATAACATTATTATATATGTCTAAATATATATTTATATTTGCTTATTATTTAAGTTTGCATGGATAGAATTCTTGAAGATCAGCCCCTTGGCTAGTACTTGAATAAGATATCATCAAAGTGAAAGTGGGTCAGCCTGAGGAAGATCTACTCTTCTGTTGAGCCCAGAAGGAGACAGTTCTTTCATCTTTGCAAATGCATTGATATTTGGAGGCAAGTCTAAAACTAGCAACTGGGGGAGGAATCATGGGGAGTGCAGGTTTTGACAAAGAGAGAGATAGCGAGTCTGCTTTCATATCTTAGGGAACCTAGGGAAAGCTGAAAGGCTCCTGGGAAGGAGGAAATTCCTGTGAAGAGCATAGTGAACCAAGGCTTCAGTGTCTGCTTTCAAAAACAAGTGGGAAACTGGTCTTAATACCTGACTGGGAGAAAATACTTCAGGCAAAACAAACTGCTCATACACGAAAGGGTGTATAGGACCCATAGGGCTCTGAAGCAGAGAGAGAAGGCAAGAGCTTCAAGATTGGTGCATGTGAAACCCAGAAAAAGAAGCTTAAAGAACGAGTAAAGATCTGCCTTCTTCATCTAAGACAGCAAAGACTAGGAAAAGCTGTAAGAAAGGCAGAGCAGGAACACAGTACAGTCATGCACAGGTGCTAACCTGAGGTTCCACGAGTCTCCATGCTACTGGGAACAGATGCCAGTCCAGTGTGAAGGGCTTTCAAGATCTGGAAGGAAAACTCTTCAAGAGGATCTCAGCCTTCAAGTTGGAATATCTTTGTTTAGCATCTAAGATGGGATGCGGAGGGAACAATGCCCCACAGACCACAGTAGTCAATTTCAATAGATGTTGCAGTTACTCTACCCTATAATTTCAACCATTGTTAAGTTCTTTTCACATTAGGTGTGGCTGTTTCTTTTGGTTACTTAGAAAAGCTTTCCTCTATGCTTGTCTCAACAAATCTGAGATAACACAGAATTTACTTAGAAGAGTATCAAGAAAGATAATGGGATGGGTATATCCTCAGAAGATCATTCAAGTGAAGTATTGTTAAGTATTGTTAAGCTTAGATCTTAGATTAAGATCTTACTCTTACATGGAATAATTAAGATCTTAGATCTTAGATTTTAGATCTTACTCTTACATGGAATAACAATAATAGGTAAGGTTCATTTAGTGTGTACTCTGTATTTGTACTGTTCCAAGGGTTTTACATGCATTATTTCATTTTAAAAACCAACTACAGGAGGAGCTTCAAGATGGCAGAAGAGTAAGACGCGGAGGTCACCTTCCTCTCCACAAATACATCAGAAATACAGCTACATGTGGAACAGCTCCTACAGAACACCCACTGAACGCTGGCAGAAGACCTCAGACCTCCCAAAAGGCAAGAAACTCCCCACGTACCTGGGTAGGGCAAAAGAAAAAAGAAAAAACAGAGACAGAAGAATAGGGACGGGACCTGCGCCAGTGGGAGGGAGCTGTGAAGGAGGAAAGGTGTCCACACACTAGGAGTCCCTTCGCAGGCAGAGACTGTGGGTGGCGGAGGGGGGAGCTTCGGAGCCACGGAGGAGAGCGCAGCCACAGGGGTGCGGAGGGCAAAGCGGAGAGATTCCCGCACGGAGGAGCGGCGCCGAGCAGCACTCACCAGCCCGAGAGGCGTCTGCTCCCCCGCCGGGGCGGGCGGGGCTGGGAGCTGAGGCTCTGGCTTCCCTCGGATCGCAGGGAGAGGACTGGGGTTGACAGCATGAACACAGCCTGAAGGGGGCTAGTGCGCCACGGCTAGCCGGGAGGGAGTCCGGGAAAAGGTCTGCAGCTGCCGAAGAGACAAGAGACTTTTTCTTCCTCTTTGTTTCCTGGTGCGCGAGGAGAGGGGATTCAGAGCGCCGCCTAAACGAGCTCCAGAGACGGGCGCGAGCCGTGGCTATCAGCACGGACCCCAGAGACGGGAGTGAGACGCTAAGGCTGCTGCTGCCGCCACCAAGAAGCCTGTGTGCGAGCACAGGTCACTCTCCACACCGCCCCTCCCGGGAGCCTGTGCAGCCCGCCACCGCCAGGGTCCCGTGATCCAGGGACAACTTCCCTGGGAGAACGCATGGTGCACCTCAGGCTGCTGCAACGTCACGCCAGCCTCAGCCGCCGCAGGCTCGCCCCGCCTCCTCCGTACCGCTCCCTCCCCCCGGCCTGAGTGAGCCAGAGCCCCCGAAGCAGCTGCTCCTTTAACCCCGTCCTGTGTGAGCGAAGAACAGACGCCCTCAGGCGACCAACACGCAGAGGCGGGGCCACATCCAAAGCTGAACCCCGGGAGCTGTGCGAACAAAGAAGAGAAAGGGAAATCTCTCCCAGCAGCCTCAGAGGCAGCGGATTAAAGCTCCACAAACAACTTGATGTACCCTGCATCAGTGGAATACCTGAATAGGCTACAAATATCCCAAATTGAGGAGGTGGACTTTGGGAGCAAAGATATATATTTTTTTTCCCTTTTTCTCTTTTTGTGAGTGTGTATGTGGATGCTTCTGTGTGTGACTTGGTCTGTATAGCCTTGCTTTTACCATTTGTCCTAGGGTTCTATCCGTCTGTATTATTTTTTTTTTTTTTACTTTTTAAAATTTTTTTCTTCATAATTATTTTTTACTTTAATGACTTCATTTTATTTTATCTTACTTTATTTTATTTTATCCTCTTTCTTTTTTTCTTTCTATTTTTTCTACCTTTTATTCTGAGCCGTGTGGATGAAAGGCTCTTGGTGCTCCATCCAGGCATCAGGCCTGTGCCTCTGAAGAGGGAGAGCCAACTTCATGACACTGGTCCACAAGAGACCTCCCAGCTCCACGTAATACCAAATGGCGAAAATCTCCCAGGGATCTCCATCTCAACGCCAAGACCCAGCTTCACTCAATGACTGGCAAGCTACAGTGCTGGACATCCTATGCCAAACAACTAGCAAGACAGGAACACAACCCCATCCATTAGCGGAGAGGCTGCCAAAAATCATAATAAGGCCACAGACACCCCAAAATACACCACCAGACGTGGACCTGCCCACCAGAAAGACAAGATCCAGCCTCATCCACCAGAACACGGGCACCAGTCCCCTCCACCAGGAAGCCTACACAACCCACTGAGCCAACCTTAGCCACTGGAGACAGTCACCAAAAACAAGGGGAACGATGAACGTGCAGCCTGCGAACAGGAGACCCCAAACACAGTAAGTTAAGCAAAAGGAGAAGACAGAGAAACACACAGCAGATGAAGGAGCAAGGTAAAAACCCACCAGACCTAACAAATGAAGAAGAAATAGGCGGTCTACCTGAAAAAGAATTCAGCATAATGATAGTAAAGATGATCCAAAATCTTGGAAATTGAATAGAGAAAATACAAGAAACGTTTAACAAGGACCTAGAAGAACTAAAGAGCAAACAAACAATGATGAACAACACAATAAATGAAATTAAAAATTCTCTAGAAAGGATCAATAGCAGAATAACTGAGGCAGAAGAACAGATAAGTGACCTGGAAGATAAAATAGTGGAAATAACTACCGCAGAGCAGAATAAAGAAAAAAGAATGAAAAGAATTGAGGACAGTCTCAGAGACCTCTGGGATAACATTAAACGCACCAACATTCGAATTATAGGGGTCCCAGAAGAAGAAGAGAAAAGGAAAGGGACTGAGAAAATATTTGAAGAGATTATAGTTGAAAACTTCCCTAATATGGGAAAGGAAACAGTTAATCAAGTCCAGGAAGCACAGAGAGTCCCATACAGGATAAATCCAAGGAGAAACACACCAAGACACATATTAATGAAACTATCAAAAATTAAATACAAAGAAAAAATATTAAAAGCAGCAAGGGAAAAACAACAAATACACACAAGGGAATCCCCATAAGGTTAACACCTGATCTTTCAGCAGAAACTCTGCAAGCCAGCAGGGAGTGGCAGGACATATTTAAAGTGATGAAGGAGAAAAACCTAAAACCAAGATTACTCTACCCAGCAAGGATCTCATTCAGATTTGATGGAGAAATTAAAACCTTTACAGACTAGCAAAAGCTAAGAGAATTCAGCACCACCAAACCAGCTTTACAACAAATGCTAAAGGAACTTCTCTAGGCAGGAAACACAAGAGAAGGAAAAGACCTACAATAACAAACCCAGAACAATTAAGAAAATGGGAATAGGAACATACATATCGATAATTACCTTAAATGTAAATGGATTAAATGCTCCAACCAATAGACACAGACTGGCTGAATGGATACAAAAACAAGACCCGTATATATGCTGTCTACAAGAGACCCACTTCAGACCTAGGGACACATACAGATGGACAGTGATGGAATGAAAAAGATATTCCATGCAAATGGAAATCAAAAGAAAGCTGGAGTAGCAATTCTCATATCACACAAAATAGACTTTAAAATAAAGACTATTACAAGAGACAAAGAAGGACACTACATAATGATCAAGGGATCGACCCAAGAAGAAGATATAACAGTTGTAAATATTTATGCACCCAACATAGGAACACCTCAATACATAAGGCATATGCGAACAGCCATAAATGGGGAAATCGACAGTAACACAATCATAGTAGGGGACTTTAACACCCCACTTTCACCAATGGACAGATCATCCAAAATGAAAATAAATAAGGAAACAGAACCTTTAAATGATACATTAAACAAGATGGACTTAATTGATATTTATAGGACATTCCATCCACAAACAACAGAATACACTTTCTTCTCAAGTGCTCATGGAACATTCTCCAGGATAGATCATATCTTGGGTCACAAATCAAGCCTTGGTAAATTTAAGAAAATTGAAATCATATCAAGTATCTTTTCCAACCACAACACTATGACACTAGATATCAATTACAGTAAAATATCTGTAAGAAATATAACACATGGAGGCTAAACAACACACTACTTAATAACCAAGAGATCACTGAAGAAACCAAGGAGGAAATAAAAAAATACCTAGAAAAAAATGAGAATGAAAACAAGATGACCCAAAACCTATGGGATGCAGCAAAAGCAGTTCTAAGAGAGAAGTTTATAGCAATACAATCCTACCTCAAGAAACAAGAAATGTCTCAAATAAACAACCTAACCTTACACCTAAAGCAATTAGAGAAAGAACAAAAAAACCCCAAAGTTAGCAGAAGGAAAGAAATCATAATGATCTGATCAGAAATAAATGAAAAAGAAATGAAGGAAATGATAGCAAAGATCAATAAATCTAAGAGCTGCTTCTTTGAGAAGTTAAACAAAATTGATAAAGCATCAGCCAGACTCATCAAGAAAAAAAGGGAGAAGACTCAAATCAATAGAATTAGAAATGAAAAAGGAGAAGTAACAACTGACACTGCAGAAATACAATGGTTCATGAGAGATTACTACAAACAACTCTATGCCAATAAAATGGACAACCTGGAAGAAATGGACAAATTCTTAGAATTTCTTAGGAAGAAATAGAAAATATGAACAGACCAATCACAAGCACTGAAATTGGAACTGTGATTAAAAATCTTCCAACAAACAAAAGCCCAGGACCAGATGGCTTCACAGGAGAATTCTATCAAACATTTAGAGAAGAGCTAACACCTATCCTTCTCAGACTCTTCCAAAATATAGCAGAGGGAGGAACACTCCCAAACTCATTCTACGAGGCCACCATCACCCTGATACCAAAACCAGACAAAGATGTCACAAAGAAAGAAAACTACAGGCCAATATCACTGATGAACTAGATGCACAAATCCTCAACAAAATACTAGCAAACAGAATCCAACAGCACATTAAAAGGATCATATACCATGATCAAGTGGGGTTTATCCCAGGAATGCAAGGATTCTTCAATATATGCAAATCAATCAATGTGATACACCATATTAACAAATTGAAGGAGATAAACCATATGATCATCTCAATAGATGCAGAGAAAGCTTTTGAAAAAATTCAACACCGATTTATGATAAAAACCCTGCAGAAAGTAGGCATAGAGGGAACTTTCCTCAACATAATAAAGGCCATATATGACAAACCCACAGCCAACATCATCCTCAATGGTGAAAAACTGAAACCAGTTCCACTAAGATGAGGAACAACAGAAGGTTGCCCACTCTCACCACTATTATTCAACATAGTTTTGGACGTTATAGACACAGCAATCAGAGAATAAAAAGAAATAAAAGGAATCCAAATCAGAAAAGAAGAAGTAAAATTGTCAGTGTTTTCAGATGACATGATACTATACAGAGAATCCTAAGGATGCTACCAGAAAACTACTAGAGCTAGTCAATGAATTTGATAAAGTAGCAGGATACAAAATTAATGCACAGAAATCTCTTGCATTCCTATACACTAATGATGAAAAATCTGAAAGTGAAATGAAGAAAACACTCCCATTTATCACTGCAACAGAAAGAATAAAATATCTAGGAATTAACCTACCTAAGGAGACAAAAAACCTGTATGCAGAAAACTATAAGACAATGATGAACGAAATTAAAGATGATACAAATAGATGGAGAGATATACCATGTTCCTGGATTGGAAGAATCAACATTGTGAAAATGACTCTACTACCCAAAGCAATCTACAGATTCAATGCAATCCCTATGAAACTACCACTGGCAGTTTTTATAGAACTACAACAAAAAATTTCACAATTTGTATGGAAACGCAAAAGACCCCGAATAGCCAAAGCAATCTTGAGAAAGAAAAACAGGGCTGGAGGAATCAGGTTCCCTGACTTCAGACTACACTACAAAGCTACAGTAATCAAGACAGTATGGCACTGGCACAAAAACAGAAATATAGATCAATGGAACAGGATAGAAAGCCCAGAGATAAACCCATGCACATATGGTCACCTTATCTTTGATAAAGGAGGCAAGCATATACAGTGGAGAAAAGACAGCCTCTTCAATAAGTGTTGCTGGGAAAAGTGGACAGGTACATGTAAAAGTATGAAATTAGAACACTCCCTAACACCATACAGAAAAATCAACTCAAAATGGATTAAAGACCTAAATGTAAGGCCAGACACTATCAAACTCTTAGAGGAAAACATAGGCAGAACACTCCATGACATAAATCACAGCAAGATCCTTTTTGACCCACCTCCTAGAGAAATGGAAATAAAAACAAAAATAAACAAATGGGACCTAATGAAACTTAAAAGCTTTTGCACAGCAAAGGAAACCATAAACAAGACCAAAAGACAACCCTCAGAATGGGAGAAAATATTTGCAAATGAAGCAACTGACAAAGGATTAATCTCCAAAATTTACAAGCAGCCCATGCAGCCGAATATCAAAGAAACAAACAACCCAATCCAAAAATGGGCAGAAGACCTAAACAGACATTTCTCCAAAGAAGATATACAGATTGCCAACAAACACATGAAAGAATGCTCAACATCATTAATCATTAGAGAAATGCAAATCAAAACTACAATGAGATATCATCTCACACCAGTCAGAATGGCCATCATCAAAAAATCTACAAACAATAAATGCTGGAGAGGGTGTGGAGAAAAGGGAACCCTCCTGCACTATTGGTGGGAATGTAAATTGATACAGCCACTATGGAGAACAGTATGGTGGTTCCTTAAAAAACTAAAAATAGAACTACCATACGACCCAGCAATCCCACTACTGGGCATATACCCTGAGAAAACCATAATCCAAAAAGAGTCATGTACCAAAATGTTCATTGCAGCTCTATTTACAATAGGCAGGACATGGAAGCAACCTAAGTGTCCATCAACAGATGAATGAATAAAGAAGATGTGGCACAAATATACAATGGAATATTACTCAGCCATAAAAAGAAACGAAATTGAGTTATTTTTAGTGAGGTGGATGGACCTAGAGTCTGTCATACAGAGTGAAGTAAGTCAGAAAGAGAAAAATACCGTATGCTAACACATATATATGTAATCTAAGGAAAAAAAAAAAAACGGTCATGAAGAACCTAGGGGCAAGACAGGAATAAAGACACAGATATACTAGAAAATGGACTTGAGGATATGGGGAGGGGGTAGGGTAAGCTGTGATAAAGTGAGAGAGTGGCATGGACATATATACACTACCATACGTAAAATAGATAGCTAGAGGGAAGCAGCAGCAGAGCACAGGGAGATCAGCTCGGTGCTTTGTGACCACCTAGAGGGGTGGGATAGGGAGAGTGGGAGGGAAGGAGACACAAGAGGGAAGAGATATGGGAACATATGTATATGTGTAACTGATTCACTTTGTTATAAAGCAGAAACTAACACACCATTGTAAAGCAATTATACTCCAATAAAGATGTTAAAAAAAAAAAAAAGCAACTACAGTTATTTACTTTTTCAATTAGTGAACAGACAGGCCGTGTAGGTCCAAAGCCTGAACTCCTGGCTACGATGCAATATTATTTATCAAATTTCTTGACAAAAACTTCTTACTAAAACATTAAGTTGAGCTGCTTACAGAAGATAAAATTCAGTTTTAACAAATTAATACTCTCAATATGCAATGTAAAATATGAGTAAATATTGAGCTATCTCTACTATTATTTAAATGTTTGTCACCATTTTATCAGAAAAAAGTTAGAGGCTGAAAGAATTGTTGATATATATGTGAGTGGTATATTTACAAGAGCAAAAATCAGACAGAATATCATTTTAACCACATGGTTATTAAATCTGCAAACACTAAACTGATTAACTTTTTGTTACAGGGTAAAATAGCTTATTATGAATTCAATGCGTAATATTTTTCAGGTTTAGACCTTTGCATTAGAGTGGTTCTTACAGAATATAATGATAAAATTGTCAGAAATTGTTCATTTTTTCCCCTAAATATGTGGCACAGAAATTACAGTTTTCACAATGGTTTGAAACATCATCACTTGAATTTCTTTCTTCAGTCCTTTTGACCAGTCAATGAAACTTTTGCCTGGGGCACAGGTCTACTCTTCCTAGCTTTACACTGGAAATGGTCATCTCTCCCAATCCCCAGCAACAGAATTTATCATTCTCATGATAAAAAGTAATGATCCAGGGACTTCCCTGGTGGCACAGTGGTTAAGAACCCGCCTGCCAATGCAGGGGACACAGGTTCGAGCCCTGGTCCGGGAAGATCCCACCGGCCGCGGAGCAACTGAGCCCATGTGCTACGACTACTGAGCCTGCGTGCCACGACTACTGAAGCCTGCGTGCCTACAGCCCGTGCTCCACAATAATAGAAGCCACTGCAATCAGAAGACCGTGCACCGCAACGAAGAGTGGTCCCTGCTCAACGCAACTCGAGAAAGCCGCGAGCAGCAGTGAAGACCCAATGCAGCCAAAAATAAATAAATAAATAAATTTATTAAAAAAAAAAAGTAATGATCCAGTAAGTCTCTGGGCAGATGTTACACTTAGTTATGATGTTTTATTGACCCTGCATTATTCCACAGAGAATTTGGAGAGGAATAAAAGATTATTTCCTTATCACAACAAATGAATAGCCTTCGCTTTGTCTAACACTGTCTTTTTTCTACCTTTAATTAAAGCACTAAATGTTTATTTGTGTTCTTTTAATTACTTTTAAAGCATCCATTATTTCTGGATTACATTATTGAACTCTCAGTAAATCAATATAGCGCTCTGTATTTATTTTTTTCAACCATTCTCGCTTCTTTAATTTGGTTCATTTATATCTCCCTTTGGGTTTTTTTTTTTTTTTTTTTTTGAGTAGAACTCCTGATTTTTATGTCAGAGGGAGAAAAAACAAAGAACACACAGAATATTCTGTATTTAAGATGCTGCAACTGTCTCAATGGTCTCAAGGGGTAGGTGGGGTGGGTACATGCTTGTGTGTGAGTGTTTGTATGAGTGTGTGTGTTGGAAAACTGTATACTGAGGATAATTCCTCATTCTAGTTCTGCTGAGAAACTGAAACTGGCTGCACAATCACTGTGAACACCTTGTACAATATAGTCCCTTTCCTCTAACAACTGTATGTACTATTTGTAGTTTGGAAGCACAGAAGAAAATATGCTTTAAAGTGCAAGGGATATGGTGGCCGACTGACCTAGTGGCAGATGATATCCATGAGATTTTGAGCAATTTAGATGTCTCAACTGGAATATGGTAATTATAAAACCTTTCTCAGAGTGTTGTACTAAATGAGGTGATAAACATAAATTAGCCGATAATGACCACAGCACACAGTCATACTACCAAATACTTAACTGAGCATCTACTAGGCGGCTAAACTGTCTTAAGTACTTTATTTTTGTTATCTAAATAGCCTAATAAATGCACATCATATATTGTCTCAATACATATTACCTATTGTTTTTGTTAGACTTTCATCTTCTTGCTAATTTTGTTTTTTTTTTAATGCTTTTCTTGGAAAAGACTGAAACAAACAAAAAACTTAAGAATGACTGCTTTTCCCTTATCTGACTGGCCACCTTTGACTCCCCGATGAACTGCAGTGTTTTGCTTTGCTCAAACTGGTGCACAGGCTCTCCTCTTTGTTCCCTTTCTCTCAGCTGCCTAGAAACACAGCCGAAAACTTTTGTACCAAATGATAGATGGGCCTGTTACACCCTGAGTAGATCCTTGTGATTTAGAAAAGAGGCAAATGCTACAGAACTGTCAGTGCAAATGCTACAAGTACAATGTTCTAATTGTGTTTAACTGAAGACTTCGAAGCAGAAGCAGTGTTATATTTAGACCATATCAAGGGTGAGAAATATTCACAGAACCAGTACTTGAAGATAAATATACTTTTCTTGATATTTATAATGTTGGTAAAGAAACACCTCTTATCCTCACAATAACTAGCTTCTCATAATTGAAGCAGAACAAGCTATATATTAAAATCCCTGACTTTTCCTTTGTAGACTCTTGGGTCAACCTCACAAAAGGGTCAGTACTGTACCTGTGAAACTCTAGACTGCTAGATCAGTCAATTATAACCTCGCCATAAAAAATAAAACACAGGGAAAATATAGAGAACTGAGATCTTAGAAGTGGCAAATACCAATAGTGTAACATTACTACAGATTTTCCTTGACGTACAACGGGGTTACAACCCAATAAACCCTATGTAAGTTGACAACCTCCTATATGGAAAATGCATTTAATACAACTAACCTACCCAACATCACAACTTAGCCTAGCCTACCTTAAATGTGTTCAGAACAATTACATTAGCCTACAGTGGGGCAAAATAATCTAACACAAAGCCTATCTTATAATATAGTATTAAATATCTCATGTAGCGTATTGAACGCTGTCATGAAAGTGAAAAACAGAATGGGTGTACAGCTATAGAACAGTTGTGTATTGGTTGTTTACCCTCCTAATCGCATGGCTGACTGAGAGCTATGCTAGCTGCCACTGCCCAGCATCATGAGAGAGTATCGTACTGCGTACTGCTGGCCTTGGAAAAGATCAAAATTCAAAATACGGTTTCTACTGAATGCATATCACTTTCACACCATCATAAAGTCAAAAAATCCTAAGTTGAACCATCGTAAGTCAGGGACTGTGATATACTGTCATAAATACAATCACTGGTAGCGTTGTGACTTGCTTCCAAAAATGTGCAATATATTTGTGTTTAAAGGGCTATAAGATTTTGGAAGGCAACTTTAGAATTAAGTTGTTCTGTATTAAGAACTGACCTTAAAATGATGATTTCTGTCATACTGTTTATCCAAGAGCACCTCCAAATTTTGACTGAAAACTATGATACAGAAAAATGTTTCTCTACAGCCTAATTCAGAGATAGAGATTCTATGGTTTGTGTTATATTACCAAATATGCAATCATATTGCCAATATTAACCTACTCAGCTAATCAAAAGAAAGTAATTAGCAGTATAAATCCAATAAACATAATTATGTATAGTACTTATATCAGGAATCATAGACTGTACAATGCTATATAAATGCTAGATAAATAAAAAGTTAGATAAATAAAAGTAAAACACAAGGTAGTAAATGTGATAAAAGGGCATAAGGAAAGTTAAAGTAAAATGTTCAGAATGGGGTATGATGACTTCTGGCTAGAGGAAACATCGTTAGAACTGGGTCTGAATATTCTGGTTAGACTGGGAACTTCAGGGAGAGGACACATCATGGACAAAACAGAGTGGCCGGGAAGTGAATTTGTCTGGCTGGAGAATAGGGTATGAAGATAGAGGAGTATCCTGATAGCCATTCAATAGGGTTTAAACATTCAAGAATTGTTCTGTGTATCACACAGAAAAGTTATACGGTACATATTCTGTTTGAAAAAGAATGTTCTGGAAACGATGTACAGAACCGTTTGGAAGGAAGGGAAGCAGAGATGGATGGATCACGTAGGGGATTAGTCACAGCAGTAATCCGGAGAGAGGTAATGAGATGACTAGAGGAACGGGAGTGGAAATGGAGCAAAGGGATTGGTGTTGAGAGCTACTGTAGAAGTTGAATGGACAGAATTTAGCAACCGTTATTTATGACTGTGATAACTCAGATTTTATCCTACTTGCAAGCTAACAAGTTAGCCTGCCACAGCTTTATGGATGCTGGCCAAAGACACAGGGGTCCTGGGTCAGGGACAAATGACTTTATTCCTCATAATAAAAGCAGTAGCCAGCGTATCATCATTTTCTTGACCAGATTCCCCAAGCCCTAATTCCCACAGAGAGGTTCAGGTAGTGCCTACACAGCCAGTGGGTTGCATTATGGAAGAGGAATCCACGGCTTAGGCAACCTGAACCTTTTATAATCGCCAGTTAACATGTCTTTCCTTTGCCCCAGAAAGAGACACTATCTCTACCCAAGGCTGTAAGCACATCCGCCCTTTGTTTTAGAGAGAGAAACTATTTCTCTCTTCCAAGCTGTTCACTATACAAAAATCCTTGAAACATAGCCTCAAATACAAGGCACAAGGTGCCTTGCTTGCAAAATGTGCAGAAATGTGAGCTACTTGTTCTCTCAGCACTGCTTGGATGTGGGCAAATGACATAGGACATGGGATAAAAACAACCAGGTTTTGAGTTTGACTGACTAGGAAAATGGGGACCATTATTATAGCAATATAGTAAAAGAGGAGGAAGTAGATTTTAAGGGCCAAGTCATTTTTTGCTATGTTGAGTCTGAGGTGCTTCCGTAAATATATGTTGAAAATGTGATACTAGAGTTAAGACTTCAGCAACATAGAGATATGTTTTGAATATTTACTCCATAGAGGTATTTGAGGAAGTTGTCAGGGCTCACAAAACTAAGAAACAGAGGCAAGTGAAGAAAAGACAAGCTGGCATCACATGAAGAACCTTCCGAGTTAGGAGGCATGGCAGGAAAAAGTGGGAAAAAGCTAAGGCACAGTAAGAGATGGAATATGAAAAACAGCTAGCAACAGTGTTTCAGCAGCTAAATGAAAAAGGCCTTTTACTAATGGGTTGGTACTACTGCTAGCAGTTTCAGGCAATGAAAAAAGAAAAGGAGGAAGAGAACCACATTACATGTACTTCCAGTATTAAGCATTTTTTGCTTGGGGGATGCATGTATGTTTATTAAATATGTTTGTTTAAGTTTGTTGAATAGTCCAGAAAAAGATGGAGGAAAAAGTCAAATTTCAGGGGATAAAGAAATAAGCAAGACCACTGGAGGCCATGACAGCAGACAAAATTTTGTGAGGCTATGAGTAGGGAACGTTGTTGGGACATTTAATTTTGAGACCAACAGGATTTGAGATGAGTAGGGTTTTTGATTTTTGTTTGCTATTCTAAAGAAACGAAGAGGCTTATTAACGATTTCAATAGGAGCAGAATTTCACAATTCTGAGAGGGCAGAGAGGGGTTGGTTCATAGAATAAGATCTCAAAAGACAGAGAAAGGGATGGAGTCAAGAACACGGGTGATGTTTACTTTGGGAGAGGCAGGACACATTAACATGCAGAGACCTTTCTAGATGGAGACAAGAGAACTCAAAGGAGCCTGCAGCAAGAAGTCCCTATTTTCTAGGTAAGATAGTAATGAGATCACACAGATGAAATGCTTAGGGGTGGAGAAGACAGGGGAGGGAACTTATATTTATTAAATAATCTTGTAAAGTAGTCAATCATCCCATTTTATTGATGATAAACACGAATGTCAGAGATTACATTTTTGCCTAAAGTCACAAAAAGATGATTAATAGTCAAGGTGGGTTCAAAACCTTATCAATCTTATGCTAAAGCTAAGTTTTTAATTGTTGTGGTCTTTAGGGAAGTGGACCACAATGGACTCTGAAAAATAAAATATCAATCAGAAAGAAATAAAACAACTGCTGAGAAGCTGGGAGTGCCAAGTGGAATCTGGGTATCATCACTTGTTAGTTGAATCAACCAGCCCAATATCCTGATTTTCCTTAGCCTAAATTTTGAGGCTTTCATATGGGCTGAGTTCATTGTGAACTGTTTTACAGCAATAATGTAAGAGTGCTCAACAGATAAAGAAGTGAAAAACCACCACTGCCTCAGAGAGTTCTACTACCAGTTTCTCCTCTAGGCTGACCTTCTGGGCCTTATAGCTAGTTTGTCAACAAAGAATCTGGCTGGCCCAGATTATCTGACATTAACTAAAAGCCAAATCTAAAACACATAAATAATACCATACGTGTCTACAAAACCACCTTCTAGTCAACCAAATTTCTAAATCATACAATAAAAATTTTTAAATAATTCCAAGTATTTGGAA
Source organism: Eschrichtius robustus (assembly GCF_028021215.1). NCBI lineage: Eukaryota > Metazoa > Chordata > Mammalia > Artiodactyla > Eschrichtiidae > Eschrichtius > Eschrichtius robustus. The sequence continues at coordinate 10,817,007 of NC_090827.1, forward strand.
ACAAGAAAAAAGTCACTTTGACATAAAATTGACATATATAAAGGAGACTATGCATAATGCATTTTTAAATGAAATTCAAACTTGAAATTTGACTTTTAAGATAAAAACAATTCAATATAAATCTATATTTAATTATTCTGAATGAATATTATATATGTTTTAACCTCCTTCTAAACAAACTTCTATTGTTTTGGTTACCTTCATTTTAGATTCCTCTTAATTTTGTTTAATTTTGATATCTCTGAATTTTAAATCTAGGGAACTATTCCATCTTCTTTCACCCTAACCTTTCTAAGTGCTGGCATTCTTTTATTCTGTGTGGCTTTCCTATTTCCATTTTTTACATCTCAAACCATAACTTGGTGTGGAGTGTCCATGAATCCCATCTCCGTGGAAACCAAGACATAGGCAGCAGAAAGGTGATTTTATAAGAAAGTCCACTAGAGCAGAAGAGCCAGTGCACACAATTTACTTCCCTAGCAGACTCAGCAACTTACCCTGGAAAAGAACGTCTGCCTCTGTTGAATTTTACTAGGCAAATGGAATATTTGAAAGCCGTTGGATGTTTCAAACAAAACAAAACAAAAGGTAGAACTGTGCTGGTGTTCTCACGTGCTTATGCCCAGAAAGTAGCAGGCTGAGCTTCCCTGTGACTAATTGGTATCACAGTGCAATTCCTGCCCAGAACTGACAATCCAGTCATTTTAAACCTTTTCATCATCATCACAGTGTAATTGCTATAAAGTATAAAATAACTACTTTTTATAAGAAACTTAAAAAAATCTCTGTGTAAACAGATAAAAGTGGTTCCTGCCCATCATTCCCTGTCCCCCAGTACCGGGGACTTAGGCACGTCAAAGGAATTCATGGAGCTCCTTGGAGCAGGTGTGAAAACCGCAATGATCAACTATATCAATGTTGCCCTCAAAAGAGAGATACCAACATTTTACTTCAGGAAAAAAAGCAGCCTGATGTAGAATATCACTAGTTAGGAAACTTCTCGAAGCCACTTTCAAGGTACTGTTGATAAGATATTGTAATTTGACAGATTATCTAATCTATATGTCACCTGCATACCTGTAAAATGAGACTTTCAAAACACACATACCCACCAGTTACACACAGGTGTTTTAAAACAAGTGTTCCCCGAGTATCTAAATGTGAAAGCTTAGATCTTCAATTTTACGTTCTTCACGGACAAGCACAATATGTATTGAATGGATTAATAAATTAACGAACAAGATTGACATGGGTTAATCTGAATCACATTCAGAACAGAAATCATTTCCATAAATATTTAAAGATGAACCTGCACATCCATTACCCTTAAACCTCTCTGTAACTGATATCCCAATTTCACTCTTAGTAGCTATTCAGCCTTAGGTGTTAAGCACACCTCTCTCCTCTGGTCTTCTCTTTCAATTTCACAGCTACTTCTGGCAGGAAAGACAACTGCCTTTGTGAGTGTGAATACATACCACCGTGGAGTGCAAGGCACCTGAGAAAAGAGGATGCCAAGATAGGGAAAAAGACAGGGAGCTGGAAATATAACATCTATGCATTTGTCTGCTTATAATCTAATTTATATGTCAGTCATTTTAAAAAGAATAGAAGGTGTTTAGAAAGTCAGTGTTGCCTCTGGCTGTACTTCATGCTGTGGCCACTTAATACGAAGTAGTGTCCTTACTTGGTATCACAAAGGACAATTTAGAATCGAGAGCTCAATCTCTAAGGACGGTTTATGCACTCTATCTTGAGGCACACCAAGGAGAGAGTTTATCATTTTCAGAAAACACTACCATTATTCAAGTTAGAAAGAGGGTTGATGGGAAATTTATTTTTTTTTTAAGATTTAGAAAGATCATGAAGGCAAGCTGGCTTTTAATAAAAAATATTTTTATGCATTTCCTGAGTGACTGAATTTATAAAGTCCAGAAACACAGCTGATAGCTTAAGCTTTTTTTTTTTTTTAAATTACAATGGGGGAAACCTGAATATTATTTCGACTATCAGTTGTGAAATTAAACAAAAGGGAAGTTTTGCTAATGGGTGATTTTAATATTCGTGAATGTGATGGTTCAGCGTTTTCTCCAATGTTTCCCCCAGCAAGACCACTAATTAATGATCATCTTTACGAACGGAACATGTCATTGAGAATATTTTTTTTCTTTGCCAAGAGTTAATACTTCTTATTTTGAATATGTTTCATTATTCCACTCCACTTTTCTCTGTTTATTTCCACCTGAAAATTTCTTGATTTTCTTTTCATTCAGTCCTCTTATTCTCACTACAGGATTTTTAAAAGCCTGGTTTACTATATTGAAATCCTCCAACTATGAAGTCAGCAATGTTTTGATTTGATCCATCTAACATTAGGCTGAATTTGTGAAGCTTAGACATCAACATGAAAGAAAAGATTTTTTTTTAAATAAAATGCCTGAATCAAAATGAGAGGTCAAATTTTTACAGGGTGTTTTGCGTCTTGAAAATCTTCCTGCTGTAATTATCTGAAGCCCTTTGCTAATCATTAAGGGACTCTTGCAATTGTCCCTTTTCTCTACATTAATTAAGACAGGATCATTGGAGACACGTTGCTGTTCTGCATCTTTAAGTATTTTTAGTTCTTCATTATCAAAAGAGAAAAAAATGCATTAAGAAACAGCTTGCTTCTCAGCCAAATTTTCTGATATACAGATATTCTCAAAAAGGTCTCTGGAATGGGCATTAATCTTATTTCTGCACTTTTTTTTAAAAGAAGGTCATTATGAATTTTACACATATTTTTTAACCTGTAATGTACTTTTCTGATTTGATTTCATTTGAGCTAGTAAAGAAACAGGAATCAGGTGCTTGCTGCAATCAAGATGCCAAAGTTATACTTACACTATATCACAGCTTAGGTAGACAAGAAGAAAACTGATAATTGATTAGCCCCAGAGCAATTCAGATCTACCTAGAGGGGCCTTCCCCACTTAATGCAGTGATAGGAGATCCTGGCTCCTGGCTATAGGGATTCGAACCAGAGTACATCCAGTCCTAACCTTTGGAGGATGTCATTACATTGTGCTGCATTAAAATAAAAATACAAACAAAAGCAAGCAAACTGAGTGATAAGAAGCTGCTTCATTTTCCTTCATTTCCTTAATTATTTTTTTCTAAGGCCAGCTCACATGCCCAGTAGAAGAGAAAGGATCTGAGAGAAGTAACATAGAAGTCTTCTTTTAAGCACATTTAGATCCCAGAACAGTGCATGCACCTAGGACTTGCTTCGTCAATTTTCATCGAATGACTGTACCTCACCTATGAATTCTTCCATGATATCCTCTGTCAGAGCTAATCTCTCTCCTGGGTGCTCCCCTAAACACCTTCCCCGTAGAGGTAGTTCAGCAGAAGCTGCCCATTTCGAAACTACTGGTGTAGGCTGGTGTCCTCTACTGGGTTGTAAGTTCCCAAGAGCAGGGATGACATTATATTCATCTTTTCCTTCTACAGTTCTTTGCCCAGTGCCTAGCAAATAATACCAAGTAAAAATTTTTTTTAAAAAAATGAATAAATTAATGTATATAAAACACCAGTGGAGAAAACAGAAAATCAGAGTTACTAAAAAAATTAACTCAATTTAGTTGTTTTAAAATAGGAATCCCTCAGTGATTTATATAGCAGAAATTAGGATTCAGATCCAAGTAAGAAGAGATACTATCACCCCATAAAGATAGCACAATTTGTTGTATAATATGTTAAAAATATATTGTGTGATACTACGTTTTTACACAATTTTAAAAACTTATTTACCTTTTATGTATAGTTAGTTATAAAACATTAACACCAATATGCATGGGTAACACCTGAGGTTCTCATTATAAATGCAGAGTCCCAGGCTTTTGCATACACATTGACTGGTAAGTCTCCTTTTTTTGAGAAAAGGACCTTTTATCTGGGGAGAAAAAAAGATAATCAGCTTTTCTGAGAGAAAAGCCTTGATCCCTGTGGCTCTATCACCCAAGGCAGTGAGAGCGACCTTCACTCTTTAACCCTTACTCCCTTGCAAAAGAAACTCCCAAATCTCATTACACACGGTGCATTTTCTATTCCTGGTGTTATCTATGGGACTCCCACAGCAGCTTAGGAATCTGGATAAAGAAAGAAAGTACTAATCTTAAAGTACTTAATAATAAAAAGAGCAGCCTTTCAGAATTACAAAAAATGAACGGGTATACACAATGTTTTAACTGAAAGTGTCTTGACAATAGAATGAAATTGTAGGCTAGATATTAATAGTATATAATATATACATTTTTAAAAATTTACCACTTGTTAGATACTTATTGGGGGCTTTACCATAACTGTAGGAGGTAGGTGCTAGGATGAGGTCCACTCTACAGACATAACTAGTTTACCCCACTTCTCTCAACTTCTAGGAAATGGAACCAGAAAGCTTGGCTACAGAAGACATACTCTGAACTACCAGGCCACATCGCCTCTCAAAACAAGCCTGGGTGTATGCGGGTGTGTGTTTAGGCATATATGCATACCTGGGAGCTATTTGTGTCAAAACCGTCTACTACTGTTTACCTTAATGGTTGGAATTCAGGCAAATGGGACAATATTTATACCTTGAATACCGTTAAAATTTTAGCGGAATTAGTTAACAGTTTTATCCCTGTGTATCTCAGCAGTACATTTAAAATATAACAGTTAGATGGGAACTTTTATAACTGTGTGATTCAAACACAAGTACAAGAAATATTGAAGAAAAAAAAAACTTTCTCCAATTACCATCTACTCCTAAGTCTCTCCTTCCCTCTGGATTTGATGTTAAATCGTGCCACATTTCTCAGAAACTAATATCTTACAACTGACTTCTAAGAAAGGGTTTAGAAAAAGAAAAAAAAAACTTTGACTACAATGCAAGCCTCTATTATAATACTGTTTCATTCTCCTATTATCTCTCATTAGAGCATACCACCTGCTCTAAAATTAGTTAATAATGGTTTCTAAGCATATTTAGTTTTGTTAATACACAAATACACAAATGCATCTGTAAATATACACACACAAGCACACATACATACATACATATATATATATATATATATATATCATAGACTAGAATGCTTTCTTGGAGGAGTTTTGGGGCCTATGTGATGTCTGTTATTTAAATTTTCATAGTACTTGCACACATGAGAAAAGCAAAAACTTGGGAATAAAGAAAGGAGATGTTTTAATAATCATTGGTGACCTGTTAAAAATAACATTTAAATGTCCTTTAAATGATTATTAAAACATCTAAAAGAAAACATCTCAGTTAGACTGTGATTAACTATTTGATTTGAGCCCAAATACCTTGAAGTTGTAAATTAAGTTTTGTCCAGTAGAATACATAATCCCAAAGGTTACAGCTTGTGTGGCCAGTAAAATATTAACTGGTTTTGTATTTATTAGCCAATTCATTTCAGAATTCCTTTGACTCACTGTTTCTATAATCTTTATTCCTCAAATTCTCCTTTGAACCAGCTTAGTGGTTCCCATATTAATTAGCCAGTTGAACAAAACCTTTGACATGCATTCATTTTATTTTTGTGTGAAACATTTTTTACTTCGTGAAAACTATACTTTAACACGCTATAGAAAGACCAATTGCTAAGTTTACTTGAAGCATTGTTGAATCGTCTTTTTCCTTTTCAGTTTTAACATTCTGTATTATTTCAGATTATTTAAAAACTCAGAAAATATTTGGGGCTCATATTTATAGTCTTCCTAAGTAGTATAATCTGTTACCTAAATTAGGTTAAGTAAACTTCCTTGAACATTTTCATCCTTTAAAGGTAAATACATGAAAAAAGAGCTATGTTCCAAATCTCTAAGCCATACTCAATATACTGACTCCTTACTTAGGAACTCAGCAAGAATAGGTGGATTTTTTTAAAAAACATACATCCCATAGGGTGTTGCTGTAAACTATTTTTATAAATTATACTGTCTCTTTCATTTCCCTTTTTATTTGGAACGTATTACATACTCTGGTGGTTTCAGAGAAAGCATGTAGGTCATTCCAAGCATCTTTTCTGGAGAGTACAGGTGTGACAAAGTATGAACAAGAACAATGGCTACCCAACCAATCAAGTGGCCTCCGAAGGACAAAAACCAGAGCATCTAAAGCCATGAAGAAGTCTGACCACTGAGGAAGCCCTAGGGAAGTGGCCGCTCCATTTCCTCCTTCAAAAGCTTTGCATATGGAACATCTATCTGCTCTCCTACAGAGATGAGGGAACGCCCTAGACAACTACTCCTCCTCCCCTCCACATTCCCCAGTTTACATACACACCCAAGGAGATTAATTAACACTTATTCCAGGAAGAAACACAGACACTAGCATCCGATATTGGAATAGTCCTTGGTGAATAACTATAACACTTACGGAGGGAGAGGGAGATATTTTGAGAGAGGAAACAAGCATTGGACTTTATTGCTTAAAGTCAAAAGAAATTGGTATTTGTGGTAGAAGTATGAACAAAACATACTTTTTTTGAAAAACAGAAATATGAACAAAGCAATGTTATTTTGTACTAAGTATCTACTGTTTTTGTGGCAATGGCCTGTCACTTTAAAAGGCTTACATAAAATGAACAATTGGATCTAAAACAGCTACTATTATAGCATTCTCTGAAGATCTGACCACCTTCAACAAATGGGTGGTTGTGATCCTACAGGCAGGCACGTAACTATAGATGCACAAGTAGAATGGTGTTCCTTTTAAGTATAATATAAATCATTTTATATAATATAGTTATAAACATATAGTTTGTTTTTTCAAAACAAAATACAGTCAGATTTAAAATTACTCTGAGACGAACACTTGACAATTTAAATTCAAGAGTCCTTGTTTTTTGAAGGAAACGATGAAAGCAAATGCTTTCGAGAACTTGGCTGTTATCCGAGCCATTTCAATAGTCAAATTCCACATTCACTTCTGATTGATGACTTTGGAAGCTGTCAGGACATACCAGTTATAAGTTTTCTATTTATAGAGTTACTTTCTTCAAAGAAACAAAGTGTTTTATGTACATACCTAACAATTTCTTTCCAGGAAGATAAACTCAATAGGTATTCCCATGTTTAGCAATGTTCCCCAATAAAGCTTAATATTTATAAACTCATGCATATCCAAATTTCCATTAGAAGATTTTTACATTGTGAAAATGGATATATAGCATTTTGTGGCCAAAAGCATCACACAGTTCCATCCACAGTTGTTGTTGTTTCTTTGTTTGTTTGTTTCTTTCTTGCACATTTTTTGGTCATAAATCATAGATGACATAAATAGGGCAATCTTAATTCCCTTTGCATAAAATTTCAATGCCTTCGCATAGGTTATACAGAAATCCAAACTTTTTCACCATAAGATCTGAAATATCTACAGCCTCTATCTCCTCCTTTCGCTCTCATATTCCCTATATTCTAGGTACTCTGGTCATTTCACGCCATTAAAACCACCAGATTCTCCCATCCTCAGGGCCTTCACATGTCAGCTTGTTCTGCCCTATACTTCTGTCTCACATTCTAATCACCCCATCCCCAAACATTCTCTAGTCACATGGTTTACCCCTTCTTGCCTTTCTGATCTCAATTTAAATGTGACCTTCCTATATAAACTTTCCATAAACTGAACTGACTGAATCCAAATGGTTAATGGGTTTCCATTCTTATTACACATTCTCTGTGCATCTATTTTATAATGCTTTGGGAAAAAAATGAGAAGGAGGTGGTCTCAGGAGAACGGAAGTACTGGTGTAAAGGTGCAAAAGGGGAAACAGTATCTGCTCCGCCACCTGGCTCTAGGGATCTTAAGGAGGGGAAGAGAGAGAGAAAACTGCAGCAGATGCTGAAGGTGCCCGTTTGATTGACGTAACTGAAGTACTCAGGGCACAAGAGGCAAGGTCACTGGCAAGGGTATCAGTGGCATGATTCCTCCCTTAGTAACTCAAGGGCAGCAGATTCCAAAAAGGAAAGGAAAGCAGATGAAAGTGAGCAGACTTGTTCTTGAGCACATGTGAGATACCCTTGGAGACTGCAATAAATCACTGGGAGACTGAGGGGAGGTTTAGGCCCTGCAGATGGAACTCTGCAATGGAGAGGAATATTGTTTATCCTCAGGCTGTTCAGATCCGAAGACACTTAGGTCAAGTAAATGACCCCTGGGATGGTAACAGTCAGCGATTATCTGCAGTTACAGATCTGTCTCTATACTAAACCAGATAACAGCATCCAGGAATTATCAAAAGCCACAAATCAATCCCAGTGTCTTATCATGAATTCACATAGTGCTTTTCCCTTTCCTCATGGCTACTTAATGGATACTGGCAAGCTGTCAAATAAACAAACACAAGTGAGGATAAATGATGCTCCCCAAATATAAGGTGAGACATCAGTCAGACTTGGCATGGTCAGGGAATTTAGTCTGGTTTTTAGCTAGCTTTATTGTAGCACAGCCATAAATCTAGCTGTAATTAGTCTCTAACTTCAATGACTCAATACATTTAAGCATTTCACTTGACACTCAACCGTGAAAAACTGCAACTGATTTGACACTAGTAATGTGCTCTCACTCGCATACATATGATGCTGTCAGTACAACATGTGCTTTCAGTATCTGGATTTTTTCTTGTGATACTGATGGACTATCACGAACCACCTTATATCTCTCCTAGTTTCCTCTGGCCTAGTAGGATGCATTTGAGGGGCAAGTGAACATGGTAGAGCCTGTGGCCATTGGTTAGATTTCTCCCTCAATATGAAACAAATTAGCTTCTACTGACACTCAACAGAGCATGGGAATAATTTTTATTATTTTTTAAATAAACTTACCTACTTGAAACATCACCCCAGTCAATGAAGACACTGTATCTTCTATAACTGATCGTAAAGATTATTTTTAGCTGAGATAGGACAAGCAAATTGCTGTTTTAATCACTGGGATTACCATTTAAAATAGACAGTAAGCATTTACTTTTGAATCTGGAAACAAATTAAAGCAAATAGTATTTCATATCTAAATCACATTTAACATGTTTTAAAATGGATAGTAATTTTTTTTTAAACTTTAAAAATGTATTTGATATGTGTGGGTATTCCTGCACCTGAGCAAGATTTTCACTTCTCCAGGGATTTTTATTGACCCACAGAATCATAAAAACAGGGCTGTGTAAAATTTCATCAAGTGCTAATTTAACATCTAAGTTTTTATTAATTGATTTGTAAAGGAGACAACAATGAGATTCAAAGGAAGAGGCACCATCTGTGGACAGCTCCATTTCCAGATTCAAGAAAACTATTAAAACATTTACAGCACTGAGAGTGAATCAGATGGGGTATGTACTCATCTGTGTGGCCATATTGCATAGTGGGGGGTGGGGTGGGGGTGGGTGTCAGGGTAATAAAGTTCAGTCATCCATTTAGTCTCCAGTTGGAGCTCAGGCAACTGTAATTTGTACTTATGATGATAAATTTCTGAAAACGATGCAGTATTTGTAGACCATGTTAAAAATTATTCAGTGGAACTAGAAAATTACCTATTTTGAAAATAAAAATGCACAAATATTCAAATGCAAGAGAAACTGGAAGATTTAAAATGCTTGTTTTAAATAGAATTATCATAAAATTTTGATAGAAAATAGCTCAGCATATATTTGTTAATATTATATGCTATTTTCATTTCATCAGTTCTACTAAGGCAAATACATGATATTTTGTATACAAAAAAAAAAAAAAACCCTTCAGGAAGTATACTCTGACCACAGGGTAAAATTTTTTATGATTATTAGCATGGGGAAAGTGTAAACAGGTAGATACTTTTCATAATTTTAAATTATTAAATATATTTAATATAGAAAGGAAATCTGATTTTACAAATAACTTGAAACCTTAAATATATATGTGACCTCAAAACACACAATGTTACTTTGTCCTGAGAATAACAGCTTTAAAAGAATTTAGGCTTAAATATTCTCCTAAATGCTTTGTCAGACTTAAACTATAGTCCCTCAGAGCTCTTGACAAAAGGGAATAGAAAGAAGCAAAGATTTTACAGAGCTCACGGAAAGTTGAAAGATGGCCTGTGTCATCTATTCCTTACATTTTTAAAGAGTAAACGGTAGACGGTTTTCCAGAGAGCCTGCAAAATTGCTAAAATTAAATGTTTGGACGTAAATGTGGAATGCAGAATTAGCTACCCTATTTTTAATTTGGCATTTTCAAAGGCAAATTAAAAGGAAATATATATATTTTAAAGTACTCAACTGTAAAATGGATATTATAGGAGACCTAGACTTACAAGAATAATATGTTTTAAAGGCTCTAGATGTCACACAATATAAGTATATTTACAAATAACGATTTTGTTTTCCTTTTAAGTGTAATTGTCTAAAATTTTCAATACTCTCCCCCCTTTTGACCTGTGATATCTTGACATTCAGCAAATGGGTAAGCAAAAAATTAAGTGGAATAATTGGAAAGAACCATTAAATAATCAATATCTGATAACTTAGTAATGTGAGATAAGAATTTTATGCATTATTTGGGCTTATAAACTAGGTCCTTTTTATAGATATTTGCTCTTATTCTAGTCATTCTCCAAATAATTTTTAGGCACTAATTACAAAAGATGGCCAGAAATGGAAATTCTGTGTATGTAATAAAGTCAGGTCGTCATTCAATAAAATCAGGTCTATATACCAGAAAAGACCTTTACCTTCAGGCTAAGGCAATCTGGACTGCACAAATATATTTCTAGTTGGAACCATTTCCGTCTATAGTCCTTAAACATTTCACACACATTTACTCTGGGGGTTTGGTTTATTACTTCTCTTCACTCCCAGTCTCTTAAGCACTGGTATCACACTTGCAGAAATATCTCTACATAAGACATTTTTGACGGAATGAGAAAGATTAAAATATAGATGTTTATTTCAGAGATGTTGAAATGGTTTATAAAAACTCTCTATGAGGAATACATGCATAATGCAATCTATCAGGAAAGAGCAATGCTATCTTTAAATAAAAACAGTATGTGTGTGTTCTGAAAGGTTGGACTTCACTGTTCTGTGTCACTTTTTTAAGGCGTGCTTGAATCAAAACTGACAGCTTTGGCTTGAAATAGGCTTTAAAACAATGTCTGTTTTAATGCAATGAATTCCGACATGACATTTGCTGGAGCTGGCCAGGATACCTGCTACGAGTCAAAATGTTTATGGCAGGGAAGAAAGACCTGAAATGTAGGCATTTAGGGGGTTGCTATGATAGTTATTCTAAACAGTTGAGTTCAAAATTGCATTTGTCAATTCTATTATCAAATATTATAAAACATGAGGTAAAAATAGATGTTAGGTAATTGAAAAGACTACAATAAAACTTATTTCAGAAAACTGCTGGTTTCCTAATATATGCACAGTTTTCAGTGTCTTTGGAACTGTGGACTCTGCCAGTGAGATGAGCAGATGATGGGCAGATGGGTGGGTGATATCATCAATTACACAAGCAGAAATCAAAGTCTTCCTTTTCACTTTACAAGCTGTGTGTGTGTGTGTGTGTGTGTGTGTGTATAATGGGGAGCTGGAGGAGATTAACTTGTAAGCCAGTATCTGATGCAAAAACAGACATTTACTAAGTCATCTATGAGGAGACGTTTCAATAAGAGCTGAGCATTCATATAAATCTTCAGGGACCCAGATTCTCTCAAGTGTGACAGAATACTCATCTTAACTGCAAGCACTCCTATTTTAAAAGATTACATTTGGCAAATGGCTCTGGTGTTTTGAGTTCTGCTCAGTCCCAGGTTTGTTTTCAATCTGATTAACATTATCTAATGACAATAAAAAATGACCTGCAATTAAAACCCCTTTACAATTTTCTATGTGAGTCCCACCATGGATGTTCTTTTTAAGAATGATCTCTAAAACACTTAAGATGATTATAGAAGAGATGTCTTGGAAGCCATAGAAAATAACCATTGTTCAATGCTGGTCTGTGCACCATTAGGAATACTATATGAGAGGACAAAAATTTATCCCAGAAAAAGGATATCATCTAGCCGCCAGAATCCAACTGGATTCAGTATAAGTGAGCAATGCATGAAACAGACTTGTGGTTTAAAACAGTGATGTGCAAGGTGCATAGTCTAAGGTCCTCACTCAATTAATTCCATTACCTAATCTGTTTGACATTTAATCTTTTTATAGTACAGTGTGTGAAAAAATCTCTGTTATAGGATTCTAGACATACATTACATAGTTCTCTCATTGTGCTTGTATAATCACAAACAAGTGGGCAAACCCCTTGCTGGGCTATATCAGCATCTCTACCTACACGTCCACACTGATTTTGTGAATTTTGCAGTAATTTATATTGGGAATGGCTCCCCCCATGTAGGGCCCTTGGAAATAAATAGTGCTGAATTAACTGAGACACTTTTCATATTCTCATGTAATAAGAAAATCTAACCAATAATCCTTCTTTTGAGGCATTCATACAGAAATGTTTGTAGAAAAAAAGTTATGTTGTTTACTTTGGCATTCTTTTTATGAGAAGAAAAAAAAAACAAAGGTTATATCTACAGAGAGGGAACAATCTAAATCACAGACACATTTATTCGTATGTTTCCAGACGTGTGACTGAACTCATTTAAAATAATGCTTTCATTTATAATCTAGCCCCTCTCTTCTATAATAGGATGGTTTTATACAATTATACTATCATCATTTCCATTATTTATAGTTAGACACATCTTCCACCTAATTTACCCTTTTAATCCTATTTATTTGCTAATATTTTGGTATATTTATTATCTTTATATATAAATACAATCTACCAGCATTAGGCAGGAAATATTTAAGAGACCCCAAACTTTTTTATTCCAAGAAAGATAGTGGTTTGCCAAGAACCACAAGCTTTTTGAACTTAACTTTGATCTGTGCCAGCTGCAGGTTTGGGAGAGGGCTGTCTGAAGTGAAGAGAGGGCAAATGAATGGGTCAGTCGAATGTCCAGTGGGTTATTCTTTCTTGTGGCACCTGACCTAGAATTGTTGCCTTTCCTCATAAAACCATAATGACAGACAAACACCATGAACCTGGGTAGGCACAGCTTTCACTATCCTAAAAGACTAGTTGATATGTGTTATATGAATAGAGAACTAGAAGTGTTATCTGAACAGTATGGCCACAGTGGATAGAAATGAGTGGAGAGCAGACTGGATGCGTGTCTAGATATGGCTTGGAGCCAAAGGACGGCTATTAGAGGCACTCCTAAAACGGCATCTACTATTTGGGAACTGGGTCGAGAAAGCCTATAATTGCATATCTACTCTGTCTACACAGCACTCATTCATCAGAGAGCTCTTCCAAGAAAAGAGAGGACAGTGCATAAAATTTCATTTCTTTCTCAACCCCGAAGTACATAAAACTTGGCATGAGATATTTTCCAGCTAAAAAAACAGTCATAAGTTCTAGCATCAGCTTTAATGTCTCCCACATCCATTTTCTGTGACAATAAAGGGATGAAGCCATTTGTACTTTATGCACATTTGTTACATCTTATTCTTTGTTTTTCATTTAGATAAATAGGCCTTTATACCCTAGGTACTATAGGAAATCCCAAAGCTCAGACAATCACTAATGAGAGTGGAAGGAGTTAACCATCACGAAAGCTGAAGTCGCAGCTCCTCCGCAACACTGCTCAGGGTTCATGTAACAGTGTCACCAGTGGAGCAGCTATTCAGTCAGCTTTATTGGAACCTGAGTCTCACATCCTAAATCTGAAATGTCTCTTCTTAACAAAGATGGTAACTTTATGCTTTGCAAAAAAAAAAAAAAAAAAAAAACAAGAAAAATCCTCAAACATTTTTTTAAAATTAATCAACCCTTTGTCTTTTCTCAGACCTTTTCTCTTCATCTTCTTAGGATCTTTGATAATATTTGAAGGATAAGCTACGTAACAGTGTAAACTCTAGGCTAAGTACAATGCCTTATACTTTGCAGGCACTCAAATATTTTTTCAGTAAATGAATAAGTGAAGTTTGAATAGGAAATTGTACTGTAAATCGTAAACTGAATTTAAAATGGGTTGAGAGTTAATCTCTAAATTAACTGAATTACATAGGGTTAAGCTCACTGATAAATTTTCCCTACTAAATTTCACATTATTCATTAAGGAAAGGTGGTGTTGGAGAGTTATAGAGTTGATGGGTGAATTATCTATAGATCCTAATATACCCAGAGAACATGAGTTTTCCTAACATGTAACTTTTAAAATATAAATTCCAGAACATTTAAAGCTGTAACACTTTTTGATTAGTCTTTTAAGAAACTTCAGATCAACTTCAATATTTGCTTTCCATAAGGAAAAGCCTATTAATATGCACAACATAACAAAATTTATAAATCATATGTACTACTGCAAGAAATCTGTAAGAGTGAAATTATGATTATAAAAATCAGCAGACCCAAACAAATGAATACATCTTTCAATAAAGCTTATAGGTACCAAAGGACATTCAGCTTCAAAAACCCTACCTGTGGAAAATAGAATGGAAAATGATAAAAGGACCAAAGCTGTAACTGGTAACATAATTGCTGCCTAACGACAAACTAATTTATTTTAATAGCTATGATGGAACCAGTAAGTTGTCTTTTTTAACCTTAGCTAAAGAATATTTATACACACCTTGCTATGCAGAACTATCCTACACAAGATCATACCCTTGAAGAAAAAGGAACTGGGGAGATATGAAAGTTCTCATTTTCTAATCCCAGCAGATATTATTTCATTGATATTCCATGTATGTATAAATTCACATAGAGCATGAATATTCCTTGTAGATCAGTTTTACTGACAATCAAATTGCACAAATCATTTTAGGGCTATGTGGTACCTAGAGATATTGTACTGTTAATTGGCATCATTAAGTAACATTTTGAAATTATGTTGAGTGTAAATGTACTAGCTGAAGGTTTGATTGGATACTGATAAATCACAGACTTGATCTCTAAAGAGATGAAATTCATATCTTAATAGGATTTATCCTTACATTATCTGTCACAAATTTGGAACCCATTTCTTTTAATTTGCAACTTATATTGGAAAATTAAACTATTAATAATTAACAGATGAGTTTGAAATTCAATGCTCCCCATGGCTGCCTCTTATCTTTTGGGCTTCTTATTGATTCTTTTTAGGGCTAAGTATTCTGTGGAAACCAAATGCTATGGTTGCCCTAATTTTTAAATCCCAAATTTCTAATTTGCATTTTGGCAAAAGAGGCCAAAAACCCAAGAATAGTCTTTTTGATCTGTCCTTCCCTTCTCCAAGATCCTGCAAGACCTGGGGCTGCATTCTTCCTCTCACTGAAGGTTTACCCTTTACCATCATCTTTTATTCTTCCATCACTGTCTTCATTCATCCTGTAGCCAATTCTTTCCAGGGCATTCTCTAACCTCTATTTTATAGCTATACCTCTCTGTCTATCAGAACATTTTAAACATGGATATAAAGTTAATAGTCTTCCCGTTCTTTAGGAGGAGGAGTCAAGATGGTGGTGTGGGAAGACGCGGAGTTAGCGTCTCTCCAAAACTAGGGCGCCTGCCGGCAGCTGGTGGGGGACTCTGACCCCCAAGGAGATGGGAGGAACCCCAGAGTGAACTGTAGGAGGTAGGGGGACCGAGGGGGGGGGAGAAGTGGAGGCCAGACAAGATGGGCGCCCCTGGGGCTGGGGAGATCAGGAGAGGCAGGCGGGATGGGCCCTGTGGGAGAAGCAGGAGAGGAATGAGGGCGATTGCCCAGCCCACTCAAGCCCAGGGAGTCTGCTGAGCTCCCAGGCCGATCCCCTGCCCTCCAAGCCCCCTCCAGGTCACGTGGGTGCTGGGGGCATAGGAAGGTGGCTGAGGGGAGATCAGGAGAGGCAGGCAGGAGGGGCCCTCCGGGAGGAGTTGGTGAGCAGAGGGTGACTGCCCCACCCACTCGGGCCCGGGGAGCCTGCTGGGCTCCCAGGTGAGGCCCCCTGCCCTCTGAGACCAGGGCTGGGGGGCACGGCCCCAGGGCCTTTTCCAGCCCTGTGGGTCCTGAGCATTGGCCCCGCCCACCACCCAAACCTCTCCCTTGCTTGGCGCAGCTCTCCACAGCCAAGGCCTTCCAGCTTCCCCCCCCTTTTTTTTTTCCCTTCTCCTCTTTTTTACTATTGTGGTACTGATGTATCCAGTTGTTGATTCATCTATAATTTTATTTTTACATTCTTTCTAACATATCTGTTAGTTTCCTAGTCTAATTTCAGTTTTTACTTTGTTATTGTTCTTTTTTTTTTTTTTTGGCCACCCCACTCGGCTTGCGGGATCTTGATTGGCGAGCCCGGGGTTGGGCAGAGGCTCCTGCGGTGGGAGCTCTGAGTCCGAACAACTGGACTAACAGAGAACCTCAGACCCCAGGGAATATTCATTGGAGTGAGGTCTCACAGAGTTCCTCATCTCAGCAACAAGACCCAGCTCTACCCAACAGCCTACAAACTCGAGTGTTGGAAGCCTCAGGCCAAACAATCAGTAGGACAGGAACACAATCCCACTCATTAAAAAAAAAAAAAAAAAAATGAGATGGGAAAAAAATATGTCACAGATGAAGGAGCAAGGTAAAAACCTACAAGACCAAATAAATGAAGAGGAAATAGGCAGTCTACCTGAAAAAGAATTCAGAGTAATGATAGTATAGATGATCCAGAATCTCAGAAATAGAATGGAAGCACGGACTGAGAAAATACAAGAAATGTTTAACAAAGAACTAGAAGAACTAAAGAACAAACAGAGATGAACAACACAATAATTGAAATGAAAAATACATTAGAAGGAATCAATAACAGAATAACGGAGGCAGAAGAACGAATAAGTGAGCTGGAAGACAAAATGGTGGAAATAACTGCCGAGAAGCAGAATAAAGAAAAAAGAATGAAAAGAATTGAGGACAATCTCAAGGACTTCTGGGACAACACTAAACACACCAACATTCGAATTATAGGAGTCCCAGAAGAAGAAAAGAAAAAGAAAGGGTCTGAGAAAATATTTGAAGAGATTATAGTGGAAAACTTCCCTAACATGGGAAAGGAAATAGTCACCCAAGTCCAGGAAGCACAGAGAGTCCCATACAGGATAAACCCGAGGAAAAACACACCAAGACATATTAATCAAACTAACAAAAATTAAATTCAAACAAAAAATATTAAAAGCAGTAAGAGAAAAACAAAAAATAACATACAAAGGAATCCCCATAAGGTTATCAGCTGATTTTTCAGTGCAAACTCTGCAGACCAGAAGGGAGTGGCAGGATATACTTAAAGTGATGAAAGAGAAAAACCTACAACCAAGATTACTCTAGGCAGCAAGGATCTCATTCAGATATGACGGAGAAATTAAAACCTTTACAGACAAGCAAAAGCTAAGAGAATTCAGCACCACCAAACCAGCTTTACAACAAATGCTAAAGGAACTTCTCTAGGCAGGAAACACAACAGACAGAAAAGACACACAAAAACAAACCCCAAACAATTAAGAAAATGGTAATAGGAACATACATATCAATAATAACTTTGAATGTAAGTGGATTATATGCTCCAACCAAAAGACACAGACTGGCTGAATGGATACAAAAACAAGACCCATATATATGCTGTCTACAAGAGACCCACTTCAGACCTAGGGACACATACAGACTGAAAGTGAAGGGATGTAAAAATATATTCCATGCAAATGGAAATCAAAAGAAAGCTGGAATAGCAATACTCGTATCAGATAAAATAGACTTTAAAATAAAGACTGTTACAAGAGATAAGGAGGGACACTACATAATAATCAAAGGATCGATCCAAGAAGAAGATATAACGATTATAAATGTTTATGCACCCAACATAGGAGCACCTCAATACATAAGGCAAATGCTAACAACCATGAAAGGAGAAATCAACAGTAACATAATAATAGTAGGGGAACTTAACACCCCACTTACACCAATGGACAGATCATCCAAACAGAAATTATAAAAGGAAACACAAGCTTTAAATGACACAATAGACCAGATAGGTCTAATTGATATTTATAGAACATTCCACCCAAAAGTGGCAGAATGCACTTTCTTCTCAAGTGCACATGGAACATTCTCCAGGATAGATCACATTTTGGGTTACAAATCAAGCCCTGGAAAATTTAAGAAAATTGAAATCATATCAAGCATCTTTTCTGACCACAGCACTATGAAATTGGAAATGAATTACAGGAAAAAAATTGTAACAAACACAAATACACGGAGGCTAAACAGTGTGCTACTAAAAAACCAAGAGCTCACTGAAGAAATACAAAAATACATAGAAACAAATGACAGTGAAAACATGATGACCCAAAACCTATGGGATGTAGCAAAAGCAGTTCTAAGAGGGAAGTTTATAGAAACAAGAAAAATCTCAAATAAACAATCTAACTCTACACTTAAAACAACTAGAGAAAGAAGAACAAAGGAAACCCAAAGTCAGTAGAAGGAAAGAAATCATAAAGATCAGAGCAGAAATAAATGAAATAGAAACAAAGAACACAATAGCAAAGATCAATAAAATTAAAAGCTAGTTCTTTGAGAAGATAAACAAAATTGATAAACCCTTAGCCAGACTCATCAAGAAAAAAAGGGAGAGGACGCAAATCAATAAAATTAGAAATGAAAAAGGAGAAATCACAACTGACACTGCAGAAATACAAAGGATTATAAGAGACTACTACAAACAACTATATGCCAATAAAATGGACAACCACGAAGAAATGGATAAATTATTGGAAAGGTATAATTTTCCAAGACTGAACCAGGAAGAATTAGAAAATATAAACAGACCTATCACAAATAATGAAATTGAAACCGTAATTAAAATCTTCCAACAAACAAAAGTCCAGGACCAGATGGCTTCACAGAGAATTCTATCAAACGTTTACAGAAGAGCTAACACCGATCCTTCTCAAACGCTTCCAAAAAATTGCAGAGGGAGAAACACTCCCAAATTCATTCTATGAAGCCACCATCACCCTGATACCAAAACCAGACAAAGACATCACAAAAAAAGAAAAGTATAGAACAATGTCACTGATGAACATAGATGCAAAAATCCTGAACAAAATACTAGCAAATGGAATCCAACAGCACATTGAAAGGATCATACACCATGATCAAGTGGGATTTATCCCAGGGATGCAAAGATTCTTCAATATATGCAAATCAATCAATGAGATACACCACATTAACAAATTAAGGGATAAAAACCATATGATCATCTCAACAGATGCAGAAAAAGCTTCTGACAAAATTCAACACCCATTTATGATAAAAACTCTCCAGAAAATGGGCATAGAGGGAACCTACCTCAACATAATAAAGGCCATATATGACAAACCCACAGCAAGCATCATACTCAACGGTGAAAAACTGAAAGCATTCCCACTAGGATCAGGAACAAGACAAGGATGTCCACTCTTGCCACTATTATTCAACATAGTTTTGGAAGTCCTAGCCACAGCAATCAGAGAAGAAATAAAAGGAATATAAATTGGAAAAGAAGAAAAACTGTCACTATTTGCCGATGACATGATACTGTACATAGAAAATCCTAAAGATGCCACCAGAAAAGTACTAGAACTAATCAATGAATTTGGTAAGGTTGCAGGATACAAAATTAATGCACAGAAATCTCTGGCATTCCTATACACCAACAACGAAAAGTCAGAAAGAGAAATTAAGGAAACAATCCCATTTACCATCACAATAAAAAGAATAAAATACCCAGGAATAAACCTACCTAAGGAGGCAAAAGACTTGTACTCAGAAAACTATAAAACACTGATGAAAGAAATCAAAGATGACATAAACAGACGGAGAAATATGCCATGTTCTTGGATTGGAAGAATCAATATTGTGAAAATGACTATACTACCCAAAGCAATCTACAGATTCAATGCAATCCCTATCAAACTATCAATGGCATTCTTCATGGAATTAGAACAAAAAATCTTACAATTTGTATGGAAACACAAAAGACCCCGAATAGCCAAAGCAATCTTGAGAAAGAAAAATGGAGTTGGAGGAATCAGGTTCCCCAACTTCAAAATATACCACAAAGCTACAGTAATCAAGACAGTATGGTCCTGGCACTAAAATAGAAATATAGATCAATGGTACACGACAGAATGCCCAGAGATAAACCCACGCATGTATGGGCACCTAATTTATGATAAAGGAGGCAAGAACATACAGTGGAGAAAAGACAGCCTCTTCAATAAGTTGTGCTGGGAAAACTGGACAGCTACATGTAAAAGAATGAAATTAGAACACTACCTAACACCATACACAAAAATAAACTCAAAATGGATTAAAGACTTAAATGTAAGACCAGACACTATAAAACTTTTAGAGGAAAACATAGGAAAAACACTCTTTGACATAAACCACAGCAAGACTTTTTTCGACCCATCTCCTAGAGTAACAGAAATAAAAACAAAAATAAACAAATGGGAGTTAATTAAACTTACAAGCTTCTGCACAGCAAAGGAAACCATAAACAAGATGAAAAGACAACCCCCAGAATGGGAGAAAATATTTGCAAATGAAACAACAAACAAAGGATTAATCTCCAAAATATACAAACAGCTCATGGAGCTCAATATCAAAAAAACAAACAATCCAGTTAAAAAATGGGCAGAAGACCTAAATAGACATTTCACCAAGGAAGACATACAGATGGCCAAGAGGCACATGAAAAGATGCTCAGCATCACTAATCATTCGAGAAATGCAAATCAGAACTACAATGAGGTATCATCTCATGCCGGTCAGAATGGCCATTATCAAAAAAGCTAGAAACAATAAATGCTTGAAAGGGTGTAGTGAAAAGGGAACCCTCCTACACTGTTGGTGGGAATGTAAATTGATACAACCACTGTGGAAAACAGTATGGAGGTTCCTTAAAACACTAAAAATAGAAATACCATATGACCCAGCAATCCCACTACTGGGCATAGACTCTGAGAAAACCATAATTCAAAAAGAGACATGCACCACAATATTCACTGCAGCACTATTTACAATAGCCAGAACATGAAACCAACCTAAATGCCCATCGACAGATGAATGGATAAAGAAGATGTGGCACATATATACAATGGAATATTACTCAGCCATGAAAAGAAACGAAATTGAGTTATTTGTAGTGAGGTGGATGGACCTAGAGTCTATCATACAGAGTGAAGTAAGTCAGAAAGAGAAAAACAAATACCATATGGTAACGCATATATGTGGAATCTAAAAAAAAAAAAAAAAAAGGTAGTGATGAACCTAGTTGCAGGGCAGGAATAAAGAGGTAGGCATAGAGAATGGACTTGATGACATGGGGTGGGAGGGGGAAGCTGGGGCGAAGCGAGAGTAGCATCGACATATATACACTACCGAATGTGAAATAGTTGGCTGGTGGGAAGCAGCTGCATGGCACAGGGAGATCAGCTTGTTGCCTTGCGATGACCTAGAGGGGTGGGATAGGGAAGGTGGGAAGGAGGCTCAAGAGGAGGGGATATGGGGACGTTTATGCATATGGCTGATTCACTTTGTTGTGCAACAGAAACTAACACAGTATTGTGAAGCAATTATACTCCAATAAAGACCTATTAAAAAAAAATAATCTGCCCTTTATAGTAATAACCACCACTGACTTTGCAGTTGTTACCCTAAACACTTATTTGGCACTTAGCAAGTGTACTATGCCACACTTTATTTAAATCCTATGAAGTAGGGGTAATTTTTATCCTCATTTCACACGTGAAGAAACTGAGGCGCATAAAGATTAAGATACCTTGCCCAAAATCTCATAGCTGGCAAATGGTCTGACTGTAAAAATGAAGCTTTCAACCACTGTATTGTGACTTCCTGTGTATCACTATAAACCTTTCATTGCATGGTCTTTACATTTGGGATCTTCCGCTTTAAATTTATTCATCATGCGCTCATGACACTACGTTCTCAATGGCATTGGAAGTCAATAGCAAAAAATTAGTCTGCGGCAGAAAATAAAGCTAGGCCTCGGGTACCTGACTGTGTTAACAAGAGGTGTGAGCTTTATTTTGCCTGGGGTGGCAAGTCACTGAGGGGTTCTAGCTAGGGACATGCAGAACCACACTGTGGAGGACTCTGAGGCCACGGGAGAGGTGAGGGGGCCCTGAACGTCGTTAAGGTTGATACGCTTGGGAGGAAGGACAGCATCAGAAAACACTTGGAAAGGGACATCTTCTAGGCACCTGTGACTGCCTGGATGGAGGATGAGGGAGCTGTTGGCTGCTACATCCCAAACACTGAGGACGATCATGGCCACAGCATCAGAGAAGTGGTCTTGCTTCTGGCCCTGCTCTCAGTGCCACTCTCAGCCTAGACCCACCGCCCTCCTACCCCCAGTGGCTGCCTCCCCACGCAACCGAACTCCAATTTCTCAGTCACCCAACGGATCTGGGTCGTAGAAACGGGTAAGAACATGATTAAGCCTGAGGCTGCTGGGCTGTGAGCGATCAGGTAGTTCGGCTGTATGTTTGCTTATGTATCGGTGAATATCTCAGTCATGGACAGATCTGTTCCAAATAATGTTCTTTACAACAAAAGTCTGGTCGAAAACAGGATTTAAATGGTTCCTTATATCTACAAGTAAAACTCTTCTTTGCATCAAAGCAGTCTTCAGAATAGCATGGATGCTGACCTAATTCAGGTAATTATCACAGTCATGCTTCTGTAACTTAAGGGGCTCCATAAATTAAACACACACACACAAGTACTATGTAATTAAAATCATGTGACTTGCAAGACACTTGCCTAGCTGCAAAAGTAAAATAGGTGTCATAACTCATTGACCTCTATTACTTCAGCAGAAAAGCTGATCTTAAAATGCATTTTTTTCCTAGCTCTACTTATGAAATCCTGTGACAAGCCATGCTTCATACCAGACAGGTGAGCCCCGGTTAGAAGAAGTCCAGAGTCACGTAAGTTAATGCTCAACTAGCTCAAGAAAGTATCAGGAGATCAGGTAAGAAGCAAAATGAACTAACTCAGGATGCAAAACAATAATATGAAAAACAACAACAAAAAAGTTAGGTACATAAGTATATTTGTCTATGTGCACATACAGAAAAATTTCTGGAATGGTACATGCAAAACTTACAGTAGTAGTTTTAATAAAATAAAATATGTATTTTGGATGAAAATATACTTTGTTTTAAAAAATGGTTTACTGCATATGTTTATGGTTTGGGCAGTAGGGGGAACAGAAGACAACAATATAAGAAAAGGCAGATCAAGCCAGGGGCGAGCACAGAGACCAGCAGAGAGCAGGTAGTTCGTGAATAGCCTGGGAATGAAAGTCAGGGTAGCAGCAGGTAGGGCTTTTATGCAAGTGACACACAAGTTGACTTGGCAAGATGCTGCATCTAAGTCATGGCTTTGACTCAGGTGCTGACTTAGAATATTCCCGGGAAGCGCAGGCCTATATAATAAAAACCTACTACACACAGAATTCCCTGGACTTAATATCTCTCCAAATCACAAGAATTTAGACTGCTTAGAGGGGAAAATTGCTTTCACTTAGCTAGGCACCTGGGCTGGATCAGGTGACTCTCAAAGCTGGGGCTGGAGGGTGTCTACATCCTTCAAGAAATTCTTTGCAGCCAAATAAAGGACTCTACCTCTTCCCCATCAGTGCATCTTTATCTCAACACGGAGGCAAGAAGCCTGACATCCAGGGTTCTAAAGACTCAGGTATGCTCTCTCATTTGAAGCTAGAGTGAAACAGTCATGTCCTAAAAACATCTGCCAAGACTCCAGAAAAGCTCTCTTAAACAGACTGGTAGTTTTTCCATTTCTGTCACTTAGGAGGATTTTAGGGACATAACTCTGATAATTCCACTCTTTATCTCTAGAAAGGTGATAAAATCCAATACTCACTGAATGCTCACTAACTGCCAGGCACTTTTCTAAACACTTTACACATTACAGCTTGTTTATTTGGAGTATTCCTATTGTCCTTCACTTGGGAGATTTGGGAGAGAAGCACAGTGACTTGCCCAAGATGGCAGAGTTGGTAAATGGGAAAGCAGAACTCTAACACCAGTAATGCAACCCAGAGACCCTTGTCTTAACACTTTTACTATATGCCTCCTAAGAAATCAGGGCAAATTAAAAGCACACCATGTCTTATTAATCTGAAATAGGCAGAAGAAATCTTAGGGGAAAAAATCTGATATTCAACAGAAACAGTAAGTATAAAACACAGTTTGTTTAAACAAAGTGGTCTTTTTATGAACTTGGCATGAAGAAATTAAAGTGTGCTTTGGTTATCATTTTTCCTAATCTGTGACTGGGTGGCCTTTGTTCACTGAAATACTTCACATGCTTTCTCCCTCTGTTGTAGGTGTGTTTATTTCGATTCAGATACCACAGGCCTACAGGTATCTGCAAATTGTTTCATTTTGTTGTTGCATTTCACCATTGTGAAAAAGCACAGGAAATAGGTGTATCTGTAACCATGCCCTTCCATATCTATAAATAAGACCTTGTTATATAATGCGAAGAGATGAAACAATGCCATACTGGTTAATCTATAAACTAAGATAAAACCACCATTTGAAAATAAAGCTTAGTAAGTAGATACATGGGTAACACTAAGTTTATGACTTGCCTTTTAATGTTCGGATTGAAAATAAATTTGGGAGCTAATGTTCCGATTGCAAATAAATTTTGGAGCTAATGGTTAAAAGCATGAGCTTTGAGCTGGACATGTTGCGAATTCTAAATACTAGGTCTTTGATCAAAGGCAAGTTATTTTTAACTTCTCGAAATGCCTACATCCTAGGTTATTGTGAAGATTAAATGGAATAATACATGTAAAGGACATAATCCAGTGCCTGGTACATATTGAATGCTCAATATGTCAGTGATAATAATGATTTGCTAACAAGTCATAGTAAACTCAGTAGTTTAAAATACTGTGTTCCTTTGGTTCAATGACCCACAATTGTCCATATTTTTTTTGGCTTCTGATATTGGGATACATTTTTTAAATTAGTGTGCATATTCCCCTCTCTGTCCATCTCCTCAAATTCTTACAGTAATACTGTTAAGTCCATAGTATACATTATTATTAGGTGTCAGATTCAAGAACATATAGAATTAGTATTATGCTGTATGTTTGGTCCAATGGCAGAAATCTAAGGGCAGTTAACCAAGACATAAAGAGAGATTCTTGGTTGCTCTGAAGATTTACCCTTCAAAGCTGCTATGTATTTTGTTACATCACCTCCAACAAAACTAATTCTGTTCCTTGTACATATTCTTATTCAACTCTTCAGCAAACATCTGCCTTGTTACCAGCATAGCACAAAGTGCTGGAGATTCCGGGAAGAATAAGATGGTATCCCTGACCTTCAGGATCTTGAAGCCCAGTAGGGGTAACACACACATGAAGACAGTCTTACAACATAGTTGTTTTCTGTAGCAATAGATGGGGATCCAAGGAATGAAATTATTTGGAGGAGTGAGGGATTTCCTTGAGGAATTCTCGCTACATGTTTGAATATAATTAAAGTGTCTAGCCACTGGTAGATGACAAATTTATGATTTGGGAAGTCATGTGATCTCCTTGGTCTTAAAAGATATTGAGGGTCTTTCTCACTCAAATCTGGTGACACTGTTAATCCTTAAAGGGATATTGCTCCCAATCACAAATTCCCTGCCTCCTAGAATCTCTCTGAGCCTCAGATGAGTGTGTGGAGGGAAGGACCTGCTGATCTAAGAATATCTCCAGTGTCAGAGAAGCAGAGAGACAAGCATAGACCAAGAGGCACAATCTTTAGACAGCTGTTGCCCATGTGGGTAAGAATCTTGACATTTGAAGTGTTCACTGAACTAAATTTCTTGCTGGATATTCCTCCCACAAAATCTGAGGAATAGAAAAATGGGTGTGGACCTATGTTTGAAAGTGATGAGAATTTATTGTAATTCATTTAATTCTTTGTAGATAACCTCTTTTAAGTTATCATTGCTTCTGTAGGTTTATATGCTTACATTTGATTAAGCAAGAACAAATCTGAAAATACAGAACAAAAAAAATTGTTTTAATTTCAGAAGTAGATTCTTCTCCTCCATGAACAATTGGCATTCTGTTTCTATTTCATCTTAGGCTGAAACTGCATTTTTGTCATTTGATTTCACATGCATTATAATGCTTGCTGAAAGATTTAAACAAAAATATTGGGTAGTGAAATTGAGAAAGAAATAAAGTAAACAAATAGCTGGCCACAAAAATGACCTTATAAGTCTCCCAGTCTATTCAAAATATACCAGATATTTACATGGAGAAGCAACTGCTTTATAAAGTTATTTAAATTTAAAATAAAAATGCATAGCTATGAATGTATAGCTATAAACTGGTAAAAAAAAGTTTAGATATGTTTAACCCTTTTCTTGTTCTACTTATATATATGTATATAATACATATATATTATGTATATATTATATGGTTCTCTATCTTCAGATCTGCTCTTGCTTAATCAATTGTAAACATCTTGAAGTTTCTATGCCTCTGAGCATAGATTATCTTTAAGATTCAAGATTCATGTTTATCTGGGTGGAGTTACAGAGTTGCCTTGGTAACAGCTACTTTCATCAAACTGAGAGTTAATAATGGAAAATTTTTAAAATGCAGATGCCAAAGTAGGGCAGTGTAGGGAAAAAAATGTTTTAAGTTACTTTTTTCCTATATCTATTTTACATTACAAAATTTGTTATTACTTCTAGAAATTTGTGAATGTTTAAAATATGTACATATATGAAGTCCTTATTATTGAAATAATCAACTTAAAATTATGAAATGTAAAAACAAAAAACAAAAAACAGAATGGTATATGACCAAAAAGGCAAAGGACCCTTACTGTGAAAAACAAGAGGGGTCACATATAATCGTGATAATGCTTCTTGCTTCCTATTACTGGTGAATAGAATTCTATACCCAGAACCAGAACAGTTCTGGCATTTGGTCTAGAATCATTTTGAAGGGTAAGCCTGGAGCTGCGATACTAAGCACAGACAATTTGGCATTTGGCTCCAAAAATATGCTCAGAATTTGTTATTTCTTCCCTCAGCAACAGGCTCTCAGCCAAATAATTTTTAACCAAATCTCAGAGCCCAATTTTGCTTCAACTACTGAGATCCTATTTCAAGTTGCTGTCAAGATATGGGGGAAAGTGAAATATCAATACCAACACTTGTGAGATCCCAAGACTAAATCCATACAAATCCTGTTTCTGCATTAAAAAATAAAAAAGATATTGAGGGAAGAAAGTGTGATATTATTGAGCCACTTAATCAGTTTCCTCCAACTTAAAGTCCAAACGGGTAAGTTTTTTTGGTTTCTTTGTTTTTAAATCTAGACTTGGTAGAAGACAAAGCATAGACATTTTAAATAACATATTAAAACTTCTACTATAGTGAATCACTTAAAATCTAAATCTTGGACTTTCCTTAGACTGAGTCTTCAATTCAGTTTTTATAAAAAGTAAAATTTGAATTTTATTTCTAAAAGGGGCAGGAGAAAGAAGTGAGTAAAAACACTTTGTCTCTTTCTTGCTTTTAATACTGATATTCAATTCTTTTGACACTATGTAAAAATTCTGTTTTTTCTTCCCAAATGATAGTAGAATGAAGCATTTTCCTTTAATGTATAACTGATAAAATTTAGAGTTACAAAGTATCTTCTACCTCCTGGTGTAACTGTGTAGCTGAATTTCTCTAAGCTTTTTTTCCCCCTCCAAATATGAAACTGTTCCACATCTTAGCTATGTCTTAAATTAGAAGTCAAGATCTAGTACCAACTTCAATTTAATCTCTTCTAAAATTTTAAATATAATAAATATGGTTTGATGTTCCAAACATGTCATGTTTGCTGGCCTATAACAGTTGTATTGAGTTTCCATTGAATAAAATATATATTTCCCTTAAAATTTTTTGTTTTTATAATCATGTCTCATAACCCACCTCTGAATCCATGAACATGTGTGTAGGTAGATAACACAAAGATCCATTAGTAAGACTTTCAGTGTGGTATGCTCTTTCTGTTTCTTTTTCAATAGCATTAACTTACATTTCAAATTATTATAATTCATTCTGTTTTTCACAATTCATCAAATAATACTTTATGAAATGAAAAGAGATTATCACATAGTTCATAGAACTACATTTTAAAAGTAATAATGAATTTTAAATTCCTATTTTGGCAACAAAACTCATAATCTTTTCTAAATTCTTTTAGTATTATGCCTACTTAATTTTCCTTTATGATTTTTAATTATATAGTTTCCTATTGCTGCTGTAACAAAATACCAAAAATGTAGTGGCTAAAACAACAGAAATGTGTATCTTACAGTTCTGCAGGTCAGAAGTCTGAAATGGGTCTCACCGGGTTAATATGAAGGTGTCAGCAGGGCTGCACTTCTTCGTAGAAGTTCTAGAGTAGAAACCATTTCCCGTGTGTTCCAGCTTCCTGAGTCTACCCACATTCCTTGGCATATGCCTCTTTTGGCGTATGGCTTTTCTTGGAAAGCCAGCAATGGCTGTTCGAGCCTTTCTCAAGCATCATCACTCTAACACTGACTCTTCTGCATCCCTCTCTCATTTTATAAGAACCCCTGTGATTACATTGGCCACACCTGGATAATCCTGGTACCCTCCCCATCGCTGGGTCAGCTGATTAGCAAACTTAATTCCATCTGCAACCTTATTTCCCTTTTTCGTAACATAAAACATTCACAGGTTCCAGGGATTAGGATGTGGACCTCTTTAGGGGGTGGGAAACCGGGAGGGGGGAGCATTAGTCTGCCCACAATATTAATATATCATTCTTAAAAGAAAGACAAAGTCTGTTTTGTAAATAATATTTTTTCTCAGTATTATGTCTTCCCTTCACTCAGGAATTTAGTTAGAAATTAAGATTAATAAATATTAATTAAATAGTAAAAAGTACCAGTACTAGCAGTAAGACATACAAACTGATCCTAATATTTTAATAATATTAAGTAATGGCACTTGTGTTGCATCTGACGCTAATTTACTATAGTTCTTACCTATCAGTAGATGATTTATATCTGGTTATCTTTTCTTAATTCCAGGTCTTTCCCACAAACACAGAAAAGAGTCCACTATGACACAAATTAAAAAGTCATCGTCTCACCATTTCTCTGTATTCTTTCTCTTCAACAGGCTCCATGACTGTAACTATTACACTATAGTAGATCTAAAAATCACTGGGCTACCTTCTTTTGGAATTCTTTCCTTGTTTTTAATTAGTATAGAGTATAAATTTATATTTTATCATATCTTCAAGTGACCAATATTCTACCTGAAGTGGTCAGGGATTCATTTATCCCCCAAATTATAAAAGTGTTCCAAGATTTCACCGTGGACTAATCATTGGAGATAGAAGTCTGCCTGTTTTTCTCTCTCATGCATTCTGCTAAAACAAGCACACCCATACACACACCAGGTTCTGCTAATTATCATTTCTTTGGTTCCAAATCATCCCCCAATCCTAAATCACCTGTGTCCTCACCAATCTTTTTTTTTTTTTAACATCTTTATTGGAGTATAATTGCTTTACAATGGTGTGTTAGTTCCTGCTGTATAACAAAGTGAATCAGCTATATGTATACATATATCCCCATATCCCCTCCCTCTTGTGTCTCCCTCCCACCCTCCCTATACCACTCCTCTAGGTGGTCACAAAGCACCCAGCTGATCTCCCTGTGCTATACAGCTGCTTCCCACCAGCTATCTATTTACATTTGGTAGTGTATATATGTCCATGCCACTCTCTCACTTTGTCCCAGCTTACCCTTCCCCCTCCCCATGTCCTCAAGTCCATTCTCTACGTCTGCGTCTTTATTCCTGTCCTGCCCCTAGGTTCATCAGAACCTTTTTTATTTTTAGATTCCATATATATGTGTTAGCATACGGTATTTGTTTTTCTCTTTCTGACTTACTTCACTGTGTATGACAGACTCTAGGTTCATCCACCTCACTACAAATAACTCAATTTCGTTTCTTTTTATGGCTGAGTAATATTCCATTGTATATATGTGCCACATCGTCTTTATCCATTCATCCTAGATGGACACTTAGGTTGCTTCCATGTCCTAGCTATTGTAAATAGAGCTGCAATGAGCATTGTGGTACATGTCTCTTTTTGAATTATGGTTTTCTCAAGGTATATGTCCAGTAGTGCGACTGCTGGGTCATATGGTAGTTCTATTTTTAGTTTTTAAGGAACCTCCATACTGTTCTCCATAGTGGCTGTATCTATTTACATTCCCACCAACAGTGCAAGAGGGTTCCTTCCCTTTTCTCCACACCCTCAAGTGGCAGGACATATTTAAAGTGATGAAAGGGAAAAACCTACAACCAAGATTACTCTACCCAGCAAGGATCTCATTCAGATTCAACGGAGAAATTAAAAACTTTACAGACAAGCAAAAGTTAAGAGAATTCAGCACCACCAAACCAGCTTTACAACAAATGCTATGGGAACGTCTCTAGGCAGGAAACACAAGAGAAGGAAAAGACCTACAAAAACAAACCCAAAACAACTGAGAAAATGGTAATAGGAACATGCATATCGATAATTACCTTAAATGTAAATGGATTAAATGCTCCAACCAAAAGACATAGACTGGCCAAATGGATACAAAAACAAGACCCGTATAAATGCTGTCCACACCAGTCTTATTTGCCTACCAGTCCCTTGTCAAATTACTTCCTTCAATAGTACCTCCATTTACGATGTGCTGCTTTCCTGATGCATAGTAACAGATGAGATGTTGAGACAAAGGAGAGAAAGGGCATTACTCTCATCTGCCTGGAGAGCAAGCAACCAGCAAGTTGTCCCCCATTTAAGGGAAGCTGGCTTCACCTCAATATATTTTCAAGATATTTCAAAATTGCAACATATCGTGTTCAGTTACTTTGCTTTCATCCATTATAGAAAAGATCAACTTTTAGATTGAGGCAATACAAGCTGAGAAATTTTTACTGGGATGGCCTTCGTGTTTGAGAGCTGACTGCTGCTTTAACAATACTTCACCCGTAACTCTTCCTCTGTATTCATTTAGGGAAGTTTGATTCTGAAACACATAAACAGCTGTGTTTCTCCTGAGCTACGACCACATTTATAGGTGGATAAATCATAGATTTTTCTCGATTTTGATGGCATTTTCTTCTTCATGCACTACATACTGGCCCTGAAGACTGCATGTTTTAAAATGTTCAGAATTATTTGGATCACTGATTTCTGATTGTAGAAAAGTAAACAGTAAAACATATAACAACACTAACACTAATTTGAAAGAGAAACATTTTCCAACTAGCAAAATATGAGTATAGATATAAAGATCATGGACAAAAGTCACAAAGCACACTGCCAGCAAAGAATTGAACCAGGTCTCCCCCACCCAAAGAAATCTGCTTAGTGCTTTAAAAAAATGTTTATTCCTAATATTTATACTTGTTTACACACTTCCAAATATATAAAGGTCTATTTGTTTCATCTAAGAGACAAGTAGGAGGGACACCCAGAATTTTTTGATATAAGTATTTAAAAAGTTTATTCACACTCAGATGGAGGGGTGAGTAAAAAAAAAAAGAAAAAAGGAGAATAAACAATAAACTACTTTTTTTCTCCCTCTCCTTTCATATCAAGTCTGTTAAATCCTCTTGATTATATATCATAAGCATCATGCATTGGTTTAAGATGACATTTTTCTCATACCTGCCTCATTATTCATCAGAATGGTCTTCTTGACTTTAGTTTTGCTGCCTGTAAGTCAGACCTCAATATTGGTGGGAAGGCACCACTAAAACACAAATCTTAAGGCCCTTCAGGGGCTTCTCATCACCTGTGGGATAAAGTTAACTCCCTCTAACCGGAGATCTAGGCCCCCAACATTCTTATTTCAACTCCTGCCTCTCTTCCACATGCCTCCTCTTTCTAACTGACTCAGAGTCAGGAAAGGCACAACACAGCTTACCTTTTCTTGAATTTAATTTGTGCTCTTTGCCGCCCATGCTTTTGTGCATGTTAATTCATTGGTCCAGCATGCCTTCACTAACCTGTATACAAGGGGAACCATGGTTCAGAACAAAAGGAACATCAAAAGTGCCACTCCTCATAGTTGCTTGCCAGTTCCTCTGATGTCAGCCAGTGCCAGATGCACAATTTCTTAAGGGCTTTGATTCATTTTGTGCCAGCACCTTGCCTTAAGTATGCTGTGCCTTCTCGCCTTCTGCCTAGGGGTTTCTCCAGCGCCAAAGTTAAGATGGGACCCCTGCAGAATTGCAGAGCTAATACCCTAATGGCAGCTCTCAAACAATGGGACACAGGACCTGATGGATAAATGTTTCTTCCTCTTTTCCTTCAGGCAGATAATTCAGGGAAGCTGTGTACATGGTCCTTGAGAGGCTGCCGAGACTTAAAGGCCCCACCGCATCCAACAGCATATACCTTCATACTGGCTTTTTCTCCTGACCTGCCACACTCTTTCCTTTTCCCTGGGATTACCACCCAAATCAACTACCTGCATTCTGCACTGTATATCGGACTCTGCTTTGGAAGAATCTGACAAAGCTAAGAGAAGGCCCAGAACACAACCTGCTTCTACGCTCCCAGGTCTCTGAACCTACTCCTATCACAGAACTTATCACAGAAATTTCTTTAAGTGTGAGGTTTCTCTCATTCGTCTTTGAATCTCTAGTGTTAATTCAGTCCCTGACGAACTACAAATGTTCAGTAAATGACGATTAAATAATGAACTCATAATTCTTATTCATGGACTTTCTGTTAAACAGCAAACTTTAGGAAACAGATACAGACCTGTAAAACACACCTGCAAGTGTTATAGCACCTAGTACTGACAACTCAAAAAAATATTTATGAAACAAAAGAAAATGAAGGAAGCTGACTCACCAAAAGAAGAGGCATGGCCAAAGTCTGGAGAAAAGATACATTGCCCCAGTGTAACTTCTGATAAGTTGTAAGAGAGAAAGAAAAACAAGACAGGTACCTTTTCTCAGCCTTCACATCTAGAGGTATTAACCTGGAGGGGGAAAAAGTGTGGTCTGAAGAAACAAGGGACTAAAGCAAGTGTGTCTTTCATCTCTCTCAGAGTCAGCCTTGCTGCAAAGCAGCCCCAAGACAGCCCTGCCTGGACAAATCACTAGCACTCCGACAATTTATATTTTTATTCTTCAAGATCCACGGCTATAAATACCTAGTGCTTCCCAAGTTGTCTTCTTTGTCTTTTAAAGTTTCAGGAAAACATTACAGGAGAGCATGGATATTGATGATTTGCTGGAACATGCATAGTTCAGGGTCCCTTTGACCCTCTGATTGCGCAGCCAGAGTGAATTGTTACTTGGGGTCTCCCTATAGGATAGTCACTAATCCACCTACGAAAGTTCATGAGATTTGTAATAATCAACCCAGAGTCTTCTGACCATTCCTTTGTCGGCATTCTGAAGGTTTGAAAATGAATTCTATACTTGTGTGATTGCACATAAAATACTATAAAACTTTTTACTTGAAGGTAAAATTCATGCATATTCTTACTACTATTTTAGCAATAGCCTTAAACTAATATTGTTTATTCAGATGTAAATGTAGACTCCAGTACAGTGGCTGGAGTGCACAGAAGTACGCTTTATCAAGGTTTGGAGAAAAGACCACTAGCGGTGGTACAAAAATGTGTAATTATGTGACTAGCATCATTATAAACACACAGAAGACAAAGTTGAAGTATTTTTATAATCATATCACATTTCAAATGACCTGAAATATTTTATATAATAAATACTTCAAAATTATAATTACTTAATTCCAAAAATATTTATTATAACATTTCTATTTTTTATGGAAAAAATAATTTTATCCAGTTGTAAATGTTTCAGGTTAGGGAAACAATTTATTTGCTTGAAGTATTTATGAAGATAAATGGTAATGGTAAAAATTTATTAAAACATAAGGTAAAAGTTCCACCCACACTTAGACACATGACTAGAGAAAAAAGTCAATAGGCTTTTCATCTAGAGTTCTGGGGGTAAGTAGAATTCACTTGTTTTACTGGCCTAGGATTGTAGTGGAGTTTAGAGGCAATGAAACTGGCTGGACTACTCTTTTGTCAAATCAGGGTATATGAAAAAGGTTGTGAAGATTTATATTTTTTACAGTCCTTGGCTGAAATGATAAGTTGCAAGCATTTTATACTCTGTCCAAAAGCAAGTATTA
Source organism: Eschrichtius robustus (assembly GCF_028021215.1). Classification (NCBI taxonomy): domain Eukaryota; kingdom Metazoa; phylum Chordata; class Mammalia; order Artiodactyla; family Eschrichtiidae; genus Eschrichtius; species Eschrichtius robustus. The sequence continues at coordinate 10,851,412 of NC_090827.1, forward strand.
GGCCTGATTAGCTCAAATACTCAAATTTTCATTCACTCCTAATGACACTTAGTCATTCTTCACACCTCTCGTTCTCTCTCTCTCACCCTTCTCACACCCAAATTGTTAACTTTTTTCTCTGTTCTCACATTTGCAATCTGGTTCAGACCTTCAGTGATCTCTCACCTACACTTGTGCTTACATTTCTTAATTGGAATTCCCATCTCTAGTCTCTTATTTCAGTATTGTGTCATCAGAGCTTTGCTTCTGAAATTGAATTCGATTTCACCACACCTCTGTTGAAAACCTGTCAATGTGTCCATATTCCTACTGGCTACAGTTCAAATTCACAACACACAAAGAGTCACTCACCACGTGGCCCAGGCCACTTCCCAGCTTCACCTCTGGGTGCCCCCTCTTGGGCTCTCAGCAAGCTGTTGAGGATACAAAAGTGAACGCAATAGCCATTGCTCTCAGTGAGCTCATAGTCTGACTGGGGAGATGAATAAGCAGATCACCGTAAAACAGTCTGGCAAGCGCAAGGTCAGGAGTGTGCACGTGGGAGCAAAGAGAAGGGATATATAGTAAGCCAGACTAGGAGGAGGAGAGGTTCAGGAGGACTTCCTGGAGAAGGCAATGCCTGCGGGAAGTTTGAAGTGAGGGGAAGAGTTGTTAAGAGAAGGGGAAAGAAGGCAAAGGAAAGCAGCACATGGCACCAAGGTAGGAAAAGCCTGGTTAGATGCAGTCTGGTGCTGCTAACGTTCAACAACCCTTCTGTGAAGCTTTTTACAATCTTCTCGTTCAGAGTTCAAATCTTGACTCTCAGTGTTCTCGCATCACTTTATACTTACTTCCATTATTGCACTCTCACATTTATTCTAATACTCTGAGATGCCATGACACCATTCATCGTTGTTTCTTAAACCCATAGTGTGAACCGCACAAGTGTTTTGTGCATGTAGAGGCTGCATAGGATTGGGTGGTTCAGTGGGTCTGGAAATTTAAAACCTTCTACTGTGGACTCATAGAGATAAAAGTCCCTGTTATTAAGATGCACATGTTCATAAACTATCCTTGTAATTATATTAAATCTTGAAAATTATGTTTAAAAATCAGAGGCTAAAAGATTAAAATCAAAAAACATATTCCCAAGAACTAAATATTTGGGGTCTCAAACTATTGTGAGATTAGCTATAATGAAAAACAAATGACCCCTCACCATTTCTCTGAAACTCCTGTAATTCCTGGACCCGCTGATTTCCCATGAGGTTTACCTACCTCTCAGTTTCCAAAACCAGCCTGACTTAAGGCTCTAGACAATTAAGCAGCTTCAAATGCCTACCTACGATATTTCTATTGATATACTGGATCTCTCCCCTATTTCTCTGTCCGTAATATGTCCTTAATTAACTTCTCTTTGTTGGAGTCAGACCTGGGGGGCATTAGACACCAGGTCACCTTCCTATGAGGCTTATCATGCAAGTACCTGGGAACTGATCACTGGGCATCTACCTTTGTATCTCAGTCTCCTGGAATAATTATCTGTTTACAAGCTAATGGTAGCCACCTGGCTCACAGAATCATCTCCTTGCTATCTGTGTCCCGTAATACACATAAAAACCCCCGTATGGCATACAAGGTTCTGTCCCGAGAGGGTGTTCTTAAGCCTACATTCCAGAGACATAGTTCCCCTGCCCGAGGTGCCTCAATTTGTACACCTAGGATCCTGCCTTGAATTCTGCTTCTCAATGCCAAGTTCCTGTGCCCACTTATTAGGCTGGGTCCATGCCACGTTCCTGTGGAAATAGAAACCCACTCCTTAATGATCATCCAGCATGTACTATCATGGCCCTCCCTCCCTGCTGCACAGATGTTTACTGGTGTGTGTGTGTGTGTGTGTGTGTGGTTTTCACTGGTTCCCTGAGGAAGACCTTTCATGGATCTCATCCACGTGCTTTGCCACCTTTTGGTAAACCCTAAGTGCAGAGTTCTGATGCCACTGAGTTTTCTGACCAATGCTATACATCTTAGACAATGGTTCTTTTTGCTGCCTATTATGAGATGTACATCCCTAGTTCAAACCTGAACACAAAGATAACAAATGTCAAAGATGACAAAAATTCTAAAGAGTTTTTAGGAAACATCTGAATGTACAGAACAGTCTGTGGTCAATACCTCAAAACCAATAACAAATATTTCACATATTATTTATAATGGGGACCTTAAGAAACACTACATCAGCTTATCATTTTGTAAAAGTCCATCAATGAGTATCATGCAAATTATTTTTCAGAAGTCTTTCTAAATCCATTTCATAAAATAGGAGAAATACTTTTTAAAAATTATCAATATTATGCATGGGCCATTGTTCGCAAAATTTTTTTATCTTAAAAGAAACAATTTTTTAATTATTTGACTGCCAGTTAGAATATGTAAATAATCACTCCAAAATCTAGAGATTTCAGATGAATCTATTATGGCCTTCAAATTATCATTCCTACCTCTAACTTCTCTCTCCAAAGCATTCTGTGCGTTGCCATCAGATTCATTATTTGAAAGCTTCAATTTCCTCATGTTATTTCTCTCATTAAAATTTTTCAAGGATCTGATCAAACTTCCCTATTGTATGTAGTTCCCAGACAAAAAAATTCTTTACTATAATTATTTATTTTTCTCCAAAATTATTGTTTATAACACTCACATATTTATTTTATTTATGAATGCACTGATTTTATTATTTATTAAATAATTAAAATATTAGTCATATTAAGGGATTTTAAAAAATTAATTCATTCATTCATCTCGCCTTATCAATTAGACTATAAAGCCTTAAGGGCAGTTGAGTAGAGGTCCAAATGATTGCTGAATTCAATTATACTTCTTTATATAGAGAGCCTCACATATAGGGACTCCCATATGCACTTACAGAGCATACAAAATCAATAGCAAATCAGCTGATTGCTTCATCAACTGGCTATAGTTTGTAACAAGGCTTGCATTAACAATATCTTGTAGGAAAAGTGTGAAATATGTTTCACTATCCTGTAAAAATGCAACCGGAAGTCGTGTGGTTTCCTAGTTTATACTCTGTTTATAAATTCAAAGCCTTTATTGACTCATAGCTTCACACCAGGTATCCCTCTTCGACACAAGGGGAGAGCATCTCTAAGCCTGACTAGTTGTACTGCCACACAAACTGTGGTCACAAGAGAGGTAGATATCTCAGTGCCATTCAACACCACTCACAGAAAAAGCAAATTATATGTCCCAGTGACTACAGAAACCTGATTATAGCTCACACTTAATGTTAAACAAGAGGCCCTCTTCTTATATTCTCAGTTAAATGGCTCTACAGTAAGACAATAGTGCAGTATTTTACCTAATGACAGTGGCACCCCACTTTCCTTCACTTTAGGATTATACACTGGCTTTAGATTTTTTTTTTTATAGTTATTCTATTCTTTTTTTTTTTTTAATTTTATTTATTTATTTATTTATTTATGGCTGTTTTGGCTCTTCGTTTCTGTGCGAGGGCTCTTCTCTAGTTGTGGCAAGTGGAGGCCACTCCTCATCGCGCTGCGCGGGCCTCTCATCATCGCGGCCTCTCTTGTTGCGGAGCACAGGCTCCAGACGCACAGGCTCAGTAATTGTGGCCCACGGGCCCAGCCGCTCCGCGGCATGCGGGATCTTCCCAGACCAGGGCCCGAACCCATGTCCCCCGCATTGGCAGGCAGATTCTCAACCACTGCGCCACCAGGGAAGCCCTGGCTTTAGATATTTTTAAAAAACGCTTCACGCTTTGTTTCTAAACAAGCACATAAAAGGAAAACATTTCCTAATATTTATTTTATAAACTTAATTCGCAAAGGAGAGATTGCCAAATACCTGACTTTTGCTATTTTTCTTCCAGATACATGTCTTTTATAAACACTTAAAACTCGTCAACTTAAGTAGCAAAAATGTCATTTGGTTCCTCTCTCAATCTCAGAAGGGAGTATTTCATTCGGAATTCATCATTAAAAATAATGATGTGGAAGGTGTTACTTTTACAGTTTTCTTGTCTTTAAATATGGTGACATTATTTTAGTAATGTGAGAATGAGTATAATCTAGAAAAGAGAAAACTCTTTAGATTTGAGAACAGATGGCTAATAATCACGACAGCAAAGAACATAACGAAGGTTAATGACCTACATGCTGAACTTCTTTTAATTTTTACAAGCCATTACCAACTGAAAATATCCGGTTTTAGCTGAACCAACACTTACAAGCCTTTCTTAAAAATTTCTTTAAACCTTTAGAATGGTACTCTTGCCACTGGTCTCTCTGGAGCGACAGCAGGAACCCGTGTGGTTAGTCCTTTGTGAATACAAGGTGCATCCACACGGACTTGGTGGTTTCTGAATGCTTGGGAGACAGGTAATGTCATACTAACACCTTAACTACAAATTCTTCTAGAATTATTTTATTTCTTAACATTCCAAGCCTACTTCTAATTGCCCTTGGACTAACTGCCCCCTCCATCAATGGTTAAATTATTATTTATCTGCTAACTAAGGCTACTCTAAGGTTCTATCATAAAGTGTTGGAAGAATCAGGTAAGACAAAAAATTATGCTTATGCCGGTTACCAACAGAATGTTAAGAAAGATTTTTAAGAATGAGAATGGTAGTTCCAGGCTCCAGTTGTTTGACATAGTTCACCAGGGAACAGGAATGACAAACAGGTTGGGTCTGCAATGAAATTTCAAGGTCAGACTTCTACTCTGCTATTTAAATTTTTTTACAGAGGTGACTTGAGAAAATACACATTTCTCCCTAATCATTACATACATACTTTTGGTGGATCAGACACTCTTCCTTGAGCCTGGTGATCTCATATCATTACCTGCAACTATTGTTCTTACGGTCAAGTGAATGGGCCATTGGCAATCAAGCCAAACGAATCCTGCTTTCATACCCAGTTTTAGCATCTATAAGTGTGGCTTTTGAATGGCAGAAAAGATATCTTATATTTTCTAGAGTCTACATTTAGGTATAGTTAAGGTTACATTGTGGGAAAAACTTTTCATCATTTTTCATTCACAAAGGGGATGAAAAATAATTTAAACATTTCATTATCTCTAGCTTCAATATCGGCCTTTACCAAAATTTTTGAATATTTCTTTTGAAGAAGAACAACATATTTGCATTCAATCTTAAAAGTCTAACATGTAAATGGATGCTTAGGAAAGCATATTCTTAATTGTGCGTTTATAAACTGTACGAAGGTACCTTTATTTAATAACAGGCCTTTTTCCAGGATAAATGTCTTAAGACAGCTGTTTTTTCCTTTTTTTAACACTGATTTTCAGTATGGGGTGGGGAATAATAAAATCTACTTATTATTTATATGAGGCATATATTTTTCAATGTCTGTATTTGAAACACTTTAAACTATAAATTTGGCATAGACAGTATTATAGATTATGGTCTATGATTTATAGTAATCTTTGGGTCATTTTCTGAGTTACTTTCATGAGTGAAGGAACAAAGTTACCAAGAGAATAATCTATGGTACAGAAATAACTTTGAACAATAAGAAACTTGAAGTACAACAAAGAGGCCAGGGTCTGGGCTAGACAAGATAAAAGGAAATACACTAAAAAAGGAAGAAAAAGAAAAGAGTATGCTATGGCTCTCCCCAGATTCCTCCATGACAGAATGAGAGAAACTAAATCTAAGGGCAGCTCAATAGCAGTCAGTAATTACCAGCTGAAGGAATGGATGGAAAGGTGGATGGATGGATGGATGCTTGTGTCTGGTGACCCTTGGCCATCTTGCATAAGCAGTCCAAACCTCTTAGACAAATTCCATGTGACATGCTTCTTTCCCTTGTGAGTAAAATGGACATAAGCACAGGCATTAGGAGAACATGGGACTGCAACATTCAGATTGCTATAGTAAGGGGAAGGGAAAAAAAACGCGAAGGTTCTTGTTGAAGAAAAATTTTGTACACTTGATAATGTATAATATTTCTAATAATCAACAGAGAAACCCTGCCTTGGAGAGAAATGTTTATACTGGATGTTGTCACTATCAATCATCTTGCAGCAAAAGGAGAGAGGATGACAATAATTTTTTTTTAAGGTCTTTGTAAGATGGGTTGGAAATGGGGGACAGAGGAATTGTATCTCCACTGCTCAAAAATATGAAACATCAAGGAAAGGACGTCAACAGCAGAAAGGGTCTTCATTACTTTCAAAACAAAGAAGCCTTAGTAATAAGACTATAGCATTAGGGAAAGCAATACTTATTCTAGCACCCATCCTACTACCTGCTAGTTTTATGACCTTGGCCAAGTCACTTGATTACTCTGGGTCTAAAAATGAATCTGAAGATGAGGGCCTGTGGTGGTCCATTCCAATGCTAAGACTGATGATTCTGCATTCACAGTTACATTTGAAAACTTCCCTGGCATTTCTGAAGCTTCCCAAGGCTATCAGGAATTTAGTATATGTTTATAAGACATTCATGGTAGTATTTTCTAAACATAACACTACCACGTGTGTAAAGAGATGTCTTCATTAAAATTTCTCTTAAGTTGTTCCTTCCCAAAGTAGTGGAAGCTGAACAAATCTTAGAAACTCATTTAGAATTCGTGATCATTCTACTTGACTAAATTTAAGATTCCAACAATCTTCCTTTTAGAATAACAATAAATTTTATTTTAAATATCTGAAAAGCAATTTAGTCATTTTCATCCATATGCATAAATTCACCTTAAAGTAACTCTTTTTTAGAAATATGGAATGGCACTATTAACAATATTTATCAAGCAATGTTTACTCTTCCAAGAGTGAGGGAAGAGAATGTGAAAGTCTAGCAACATAAAAGAGACTGATCCCACACATCATGTAATACAGATTTGGAAGATGGGGTGGCAACATTTTATTAGTAAAGAAACAACCTGTTCTTTAGAGCCAGAACATTGAATTCTCTGGTTTCCTCCTTCTAGTCCCACTATGCCTCTGGCATCATATAACTGCTGCCAATCAACTGCATCCAGAAGGTGGGATAAGATGCCAAATTACCCTTTCGGCAACATTCCAGAGATTCTCAGATGGCTCTTTCCTTTTCCCGCTTTAAAACAGTATCATATGAGCTAGGTTTATTTTGAAATGTCCATGAAAAACAAGTCAGATTTTTCCTGAAATTGGGCCCTCTTGGAGTTAAATGTTTTTGAAAATGCTTCGTATAAGTCCATTTGTTCATTTTATTATTTTTAATCTTGTTCATAAATCTGTCCTCTAAAAAGACCTTGAAAATTTCACCATGTTCTGACATTACTGTAGAAATATATCCTATTTATTGAAAGACAGAGGTCAATATATTTATTCATTAATTTTAAGAAATGTTAGAGGAAAACTAATAAAACCTGAAAGTGATACTAAAGGTCACTCAATGAAGTTGAGCATTTTATCAAAAACTAACGATAATAATAAAAAATATATAGTGTTTTACCACTTGTAAACTGCATATGTTTTCATTTGATTCTCACAACCACTGTGCTAGATAGATAATATTATCCTCTTATAACACAGAAAATTTATGGAGGATAGTGTTTTGTCACTTGTAAAGTGCATATGTTTTCATTTGATTCCCACAACTACTGTGCTAGATAGATAATATTATCCTCTTATAACACAGAAAATTTACAGAGGGTAAATGGCATGAATGAAGTCAGAGAGCTCTCAAAATATGTGGTGATTATAATTCCTAAATTATTTCTATAGGATCAGCTATTTCCTTTGATATCAAAAGATATATTCAGTTACATGACTTTGTAAAATTCTGCTAATTCTTTAGTGACCTCGTATGTGTTTGTTCAGGAAACTACTGCAAAAACAAGAAGGTGAATACATTAAAAATGAGAAATATTTACTAAGTGTAATACATTTATTGTACATCAAAATTTTTTCAATATTTTTAACAGCAGATATGCATCTTCAATATTCTCCAATCTCTTCTAAGGATTAATGAAGATATAAACAAAACTTTAAATTTAAAGATGTTCATCAAAACATTATTTATAGTACATAAAATTACAAATAAAGTGTGGTACTGTATTCATAAGTAAACTGAGACCCACGTAATTTGATCATAGGCACAGTAGTAGTTAGGGACAGATCTGGAAGTCAAATGTATGTTAGCCATCTCTAGATACAGAACTCTCTGTAACAGGACACTATTTATACTGCAGAACTGCAGAACTCTAACTGCATAACTGATGGTTTGCTTAATTGTTTGTTGGATATGGGTATGGATTTATGTGTAATTGTGATTAAAATTATTATTCTTTCAAGTTAAAAGAAAGGGGAGGGAAAACAGATTATAGCACAGCCATACAACAGTAGGTTGCTATGCTGCCACACGTACCAAATGCTAGATAATACCTTTCATATTAAATATATTTTCAAGGTAGAGAAAAACTGTACCTCAACATAATAAAGTTTATATATGATAGGCCAACAGCTAACGTCATACTCAATCGTGAAAAACTGAGGCTTTCCCACGAAGGTCAGGAAAAAGACAAGTATGCCCACTCTCACCACTTCTATTCAACACAGCATAGAAATCCTAGCCAGAGCAGTTAGGCAAGGAAAAGAAATAAAAGGCATTCAAATTGGAAAGAAGATAAATTGCCTCCATTTGCAAACGGTATGATCTTATATATAGAAAACTCTAAAGACCACAAAAAACCTGTTAAAACTAATAAACAATTCGGTAAAGTTGCAGTTTACAAAATCAACATGCAAAATCATTTGTGTTTATATACACTAACAACAACTATCCAAAAAATAAATTAAGAAAACTAACCCATTTACAATAGCATCAAAAAGAATAAAATACTTAGGAATAAATTTAACCAAGGAGGTGAACGATGTGTCCACTGAAAATTTCAAGACATTGATGAAATAACTTGAAGACAAATAAATGAAAGATATCCTGTGTTCATGGATTGAGAGAATTAATACTGTCAAGTGCTCCCCAAAGCAAGCTACAGATTCAATGTAATCCCTATTAAAATTCCAATGGCATTTTTCACAGAAATAGAAATAGAAAAATAATCCTAAATTTCCTATGAAACCACAAAAGGCCCTGAATAGCCAAAGCAATCTTAAGAAAGAACAAAGTTGGAAGCATCACACTTACAGATTTCAAACTATATTACAAAGCTATAGTAATTAAAACAGTATGCCACTGGAATTAAAAACAGACACATAGATCACTGGAACAGAATAAAGAGTCCAGAAATAAACCACCTCATATATGACCAAGTAATTTTTCACAGAGACCCCCAAGAACACACAATGGGGAAAGGATAGTCTCTTCAATAAATGGTGTTGGGAAAACTGGATATCCACATTCAAAGCAATGAAACTGGACTCCTATACTACTCAAAAAAAAAAAGAAAAAAGAAAAAAAACCACAAACAATATATGCTCTCCCTGCCCACCTACGTGTGTGTGTGTGTGTGTGTGTGTGTGTGTGTGTGTGTGTGTGTCTGGCATGGTGGTACATTAACCTAAATAGTCCAATATGTACATCCCCAAAACAAAAAGATTCTTCTACACTGACACAATACACCTCAAAAACAGGAAGTCAACAGCGATACAACACTACCATGAAGGCAGAGTATACTGAAATTATTATATACTTATTGTTTGCTCAAGTACTTGTTCAGTGTGACAAATATTATGATCACTCTGGCTGCATGTTTCACCCACCATCTCTGCACCCCTTCATCCCCTCTCCCACTTCTTTGGCTGCTGGGCACACCGCAGTTAACCCCTGCAGGGCAATCCCTTCCCGCAACCTTGCTCAGACATCCAGCACCCATGTTAACATGTCTCCATACCAAGAGGGAAGGGAAATGAGGGAAGGAAAGGAAAATGAGAAGAGCAAGGGAAGATGATGAATTAATTAATTTTTAATTAAAGGTACATGAAAGGAAATGTTAGCAAGTGACATTTTTGAAAGTTAGTAGTAAAAACATCCCCCAGAGACTACCTAATGTGGACATGTATATTTCTTTCAAAATTCTATCTGAATTGAAAAGAAGAGCTGAAAGGACTGAGAAACCGGAATTGGCTGCCTGGACTTATAATTCTCTTTGATGACCAGCATCTTTTTACTACCTCTCTAAATAGCAGGATTAAGCACACAAAGATGAATGCTTCACTCAGATTGAAATCTAAATCTTTCTTCTTTTGTTCCCTTAATTGTAAAGTATGTTCCTGGGTTTGAGACAGTCTAAAGGTGGCATGAGGACACTGAACATTTTTTTCAATTGTCAAGTAGCATAACTCAGATGACCAACAAGATTCTAATTATGTGGGCCTAATGTTTTCACCTTTTCATTTCCTTTACCACAAACCAAAACACTGCTTACTTATAAAATATATGTGTAAGCCAACATGATTTTTTTGTCGAAGCAAAGCTTTTCTCTGAAATCTAGCTACAGAAGAAAAGAGGTTTATAGGAGGTGTACAGTACACATTCAGAAACATTTTGCCTCATAAATGTTTGGTAAATGCTTCACTTCTATGTAGGAGGTATGAGATTCATGCTAAAAATACACTCCCTTCTTTGATTATTCACAATAGACGCCAAAAATTCTCACAAACAAAGACAGGGCTGACATGGCAGTATCTTGTTTAAGATGCAATAATCATTTAGGTTTTATATACAATTTCAACATTTATCCATTATGTTGAATAATCTTATAAAAATCTCCTGATTAATGTACTACATACAAAATTTTATCAAGTACTTTGATAAATTAACAAAAGCTACAAGTTTTCTTCAGTATCTGTAATACTACTACCAAACTGGGCTGAAAAGAACCAATACATGTGAGGATAAATAAGAAAACAAATTATGACTTAACAATTATAACAGGAAGAGAACATTGTTACCTAGGGCACTGTCTCCTCAATTATGAATGTGTTTCCTCCAAAAATGTGTTTGTAAGTCATGTGCTGGAATGAAGACCTTATTTCCAACACAGGAATTAAATGAAGAGGATTTTTTAGTTCCCAAGGCAAATCCAAAACAGTCTCTCTTATTTATTATGTTATGAGACTACGACACTGTATTATTGGTACTACTATCTAACCAAGAAACCCAAAAGTTCATTCTCAAGACCCAGGTTTCTCTACTAGCTCTAGTTGCCCGAGTTGTCCTAGTTCTCAGTAGTAAGTTGTTCTAGGTCTCAATAGGAAGATGAGGAGTCCCAAGGTTCTAGGCAGGAGGGGGGTCCCAGGGTAAAAGGAAAGATGCTGCAGATAGGGACTGAGTCTTCATGAGCAACCATGGGCAGTACCTGTGGTCTGGTTCTTGGTAGGTAGTGAATGCTACTTAAATCTCTGTGCGCTAGGTCTTTAGCAGCAATTGGCAAGTAAAGGACCACATCTTTGATGACAAGTGATGGTCAAAGAAAAGTGAGAACTACAGGCAATGAATAAGGACAATGGAAGGGTGGAAGGATTAATTCTAGCAGTAGCTTATGTGGGTAACTGAATCCCAGCCTCAGGAAAATCACCTCTGCTGTGAATATACATATACACACACACACACACACACACACACACACACACACACACACACAGCAGGTATCAATTCAATACCCTAAATGGAACACTGCAAGGTAGTTCAAAATACTAGTTACTATTCAATATTTTGAACTGCCCTATTTCAGTATTTTATGCTATGCTCTCTGCCATTAGTGAGAATGATTTGTACTCTATGTATTTAAGTGATGCTTTGGTGTATAATGCCTATTAAAGATTTTGTGCTAGCTAATATTTGTGGTCTTGTCTCACCTTTCTCAGGGGACTAACTGACAAAATTGAAACAGCTCAGCATGTCATATGGAAAAATCTCTTAGAAAATAAAGGTCAAAGATTAAGTACGATAGTCATTGAATTAATTTGTTTTTCTTAAGAGGAGTTACTCCACAGGTCAACACTAATGTCACTGACAGATATGTTTCTCCTCTTGTTCTCCGGGTGTGAGAAGAACAAGTTGTTGATTTCCTTCAGTGGCAATTTTCGTGTCTCAGGAGAATATATTCATAAATTCTGCACAGCTGTGATTTAGTAGTGTGACAAAAACGAAGAATGCATTTCCTTTTCCACAAAGAAAACAAAGTACAAATCTCCTCCCTTCATCACCCTCCCCCATCATAAACACTTAGCCTGGTGAAGGGTTTTTTACCCCAACCATTTGCAAAGGTAATGATATACTGCTGCCTCAAAATCATGCTGATCAAAATTTTCAAGCTTTGTGTAAATATACCTACTGCCGAATTGCTGGCTTCTATATTATATGGCAATGGTTCCTACAGGTAAAATTGTCTTACAAACAAGTAATTTTGACCTGACTACCCTCAAACATAAATATTGAGCCCTCCAATTGCTTTTATTTATAGAAATTAAAAGGGCTCAAAAATGAAAAGGGCTTTCCAACTTCAGGAAAACAAATCTTTCACTTGTACTAATACATCACAAAAATTTCTCACCTTTGGATGGTTTGTATTGTGGACACGTTTTGAAGAGAAATAGACATATAGAATCTAACTGTTGTCTGTGTTTACTTCTAGAATGCTTATTTTTTAATATTTTGTTTTTTATTGTTTATTTTTATTCCTTTATTTTTAAAATTTTATTTATTTATTTTATTTTTGACTGCAGTGGGTCTTAGTTGCAGCACATGGGATCTTCGTTGCGGCATGCGGGATATTTTGTTGTGGCACGCATGCTTCTCTCTAGTTGTGAGGTGCGGGTTTTTTTCCCTCTCTAGTTGTGGTGCGCGGGCTCCAGAGGATGTAGGCTGTGTAGTTTGCAGCACACAGGCTCTCTAGTTGAGGTGTGTGGGCTCAGTAGTTGTGGCGTGCGGGCTTAGTTGCCCCGCGGCATGTGGGATCTTGGTTCCCCAACCAGGGATTGAACCCGGGTCCCATGCATTGGAAGGAGGATTCTTTACCACTGGACCACCAGGGAAGTCCCTATATTTAATGTTTTCTAAATGAGTGTTTCTGATCTCATACATTTAGAATACTTGTACTGAGGTGGCCAAAAAGTTCGTTCAGGTTTTTCTGTAAGATGTTATGGAAAAATCCAAATGAACTTTTTGGCCAACCCAAATAATATAACAGCAAATTTCCACTGTGGAGACAAGGAAAAGTTATACAATGTTACAGCTGGGAAGAACCTCAGAGATCCTGTAACACATGTCCTCATCTTTACAAATGGAAACAGGGTATGTGAGTCTGAGTGACCTGCTTAAGCCATAAGCTAGCGGTATAACTGACTTATTAGGCCTATCTTGTTCAATTTCTCCCTGGTGAAATCTAGTGATGCAGTTCCTTCACAGCAGCCCAGCATCTGGCCAGAGAATCATTCTGTGGACACTCCCTGATATTAACACCACCTCCTTGGTTTACTTCTGGTATAGTTATTTATTACCATTGCTAATTCCCTGGTCATGACCCTGTCACTTGTATAGAAAGTGTGTCAACCTAGTCTCTTGATATTTCCATCATCTCTTTATTCTTATACACAGAGTAGTCAGAGTCTAATCTATCCTTTAGCTTACATTTTCCTCTTAAAAGCCTACCATACATCTCATATGGCCTTTTAAATTAGATTTAACCCAATAAGACATTCAGTTTTCCTTAATTTGATAGCTGTTATCTACCGTTATATCCTCTGTTATAACTTCTATTTAAGCAAGGAAATCTTCTTATACCTCCTTACGTGTATGCCATTTGTTTTAGTGCCTAAATTTTGATTATAATGATAATATTATAGCATCTATTACTTATGTCAAACACTGTTCTTAGTGCTTTGAATCCATTCCTTCTTTAGCATTTACAATAATACCATAGATATTATTTGTCACATTTACATTTTATTGTTCTATAATGTAAGTGTTTTGTTAGAGTTTTACTCTATTGTGGCAGTAATGAATTATCACACATTCAGTGGCTTAAAACCACACATATTTATTAGCTTAGAGTTCTGTATAAATCTGACAGGCATCTCACTGGGTTAAAACCAAGGTGTTGGCAGGGATGTGTAGATTTCTGGAGGCTCTAGGGGAGAATCTGCTTCCTTTTGCCTTTTCTAGCTTCTTAAGGCCATTCTTTGTTCTTATCATGACACAGTATCCCATATATTATACCTATTTTTAATTTATTGTTTGCCTAACCTCTGTGAAAATGTCAGTTCCTTAATGGCAGGACTTTTTATTTGTTCTGTTTGTAGCTGTATTCTAGTGCCTTAAAACAATGTCTGATACATAATGGGCACACAGTCTACATTTTGAATGAGCCAAAAGTTTTGTTCTGTCACTTAATAGCTATGTTATCTGGGGGAATACAGACTTTTAAAGCCTAATTTTCTCATATGTAAACTGGGGGTATTAACACCAAGATGGTGTTCTGAGGATTCATTGAGGTTATGTTTGTGAATTCCTGAAGCATAGAGCCTGGCATATAGTATGAACAAATAGTATTATTATTATTAAGTAAAACAGCATTCTGTTTCATTTTCTTCAGAGCACCTATACCTATCCAAATTACCTTGTTTGTTTATTTCTTTACTCATTTATTAATTGTCCCATGAAAGCAGAATCTTATATGCTTTGCCTCTGTACGTCTAGTACCCAGAGTAGGAACTGGTACAAAGTAGGAGTTGAAGAATGTTGAATTAATGCTACTTGTGTAGGTAAAGAACCTTAGGGGCCTTTTATTCTACCACTTAAAGCTGTGCCCACTATTATGATGACTTTGCTGTGTGTCCATACGGATTCAGTTTCAGAACCTAAAATCCGATGTAGAGCAGTGGTTGAGTTGACGGTGGGGATGGGAGAAGCTTTGAATTCTCCCTATTGTAAAAGTTCTTAATGTTTTATGTGTTACTTAACCCTAGTAGAACCTGATGAAAGCCATGACCACTTCCCTCAAATTTCACATCCCTACCACAGCACAGTATTTTGCATAAATGTCCAAAGGACCACTGAGGTCCTAAAGACTCTCCACTGATCAAACAGATGCTCACAAGTCTCAGATAAAGAACCTTAAAACAGGCTCTTACCTACAAGTTATAGTGTGTTACTAATACGATACAGTATGTTGATGTAGCAGGAATAGGTTATGGTGACAGAAAGCAGGCAGCAAGTTATTATTATAGTCTAGGTGAAATATTCTGAAGACCTGAATTGACACTGTCATGGTGGAGTTAGAGAAAAGACTTAAGCAAAGTCAAGTCAGTGGTCTGAGTGTTCTGGAGAGTGAGGGAGAAAAAAATCGTCCCTGACTCCAACATTGCTATCCTCCGCAGATCCGTATTTTGTATATTTTTTACTTAAAATGAAAACAGTTAACAATATTAGCTATGAGAAGAACTTGTGAATAAAGAAATAAAAGTTCAGGAGCATTTTAATGAACTTTTCCTCTATTTACTTCCCACATAATAAGCTTAAAGCGATTTTAGTTCTCATCACATTACAACCCAGGCCTCATTCACCACATGATTATTATTTGGGGATTCTTTGATCTATAAAGAGTGGACTTGACAACTGTTAAAAAAGTCCATAGGACTTCCCTGGTGGCACAGTGGTTAAGAATCCACCCGCCAATGCAGGGGACACGGGTTCGAGCCCTGGTCCGGGAAGATCCCACATGCCGCGGAGCAGCCAAGCCCGTGCACCACATTACTGAACCTGCGCTCTAGAGCCCGCAAGCCACAACTACTGAGCCCGTGTGCCACAACTACTGAGCCCGTGTGCCACAACTACTGAAGCCCGCGTGCCTAGAGCCCGTGTTCCGCAACAAGAGAAGCCACCGCAATGAGAAGCCTGCGCACCACAGTGAAGAGTAGCCCCCGCTCGCTGCAACTAGAGAAAGCCTGTACGCAGCAAGGAAGACCCAACACAGCCAAAAATAAATAAATAAAATTAATTAATTAAAAAAAAAAAGTCCATAATACATGCTCCCATGGAACTGCTTCAAGTAACACTGCAATACAGTATTATACCTAGAAATATCACCAAGTCATGCAATGAACATAGTATTCCTACTTCCATTGTCAGGGTGTCAGGAAGGACCCTGAGCTATTTGATCATCAGATAGAGGAAAAGTCAGCTGTTTCATTTCACTGGACATAGCCACTACTGCTTACAGGTCCGGGTAAGTCTTTTTCAATTTGGATGGGGGACTGACACTTAAAATTGCTTCTAATATACATTGGCTGGATAGACTAAAATTTTTTAAATTTCTCTTCTTTAATATTACAAGAGAAAATAACTCCTCACCACAGACAAAAAAGTCCAATTTGGAAGCTTCAATGAAACTAATTTACATTAAGATAGAAAAATCTAGCTTGATATCTGCCCCTATTAAAAGTGGAGAGATTCAAGTAACTTGTGAGCCTCATTCATCAAAATATCACTTCATGGAAAGATACTGAAGCTCTTAATTTTTTTCTCTTACTTTTCACCTAATGGAAAAATATTTAGGATGATTATTGAAAGACAAATTTTAGAAAGAAATACCTCCAGCTTTCCTAAAATTTAT
The DNA here is from genome assembly GCF_028021215.1 of Eschrichtius robustus. Classification (NCBI taxonomy): domain Eukaryota; kingdom Metazoa; phylum Chordata; class Mammalia; order Artiodactyla; family Eschrichtiidae; genus Eschrichtius; species Eschrichtius robustus. The sequence goes on from NC_090827.1 coordinate 10,868,013, forward strand.
GTCAAACTCAGCATTATTTATTTTACAAAATAAAAAGTCATAACTTTTACTTTTTATTAAAAAAATATAAAGCAAAAGAGAAGTAACTCACTAAATAACAATTGATTTATTTCATTTGCGGTTCCTCTCTATCTAAGGACTTTGTAAAATGTTGTGGATTTTTCAAAAATGAGAAGGGTGCAACCCTTGCCTTCAGGAAGTTCCTTGTCAAATTTTGGAAATAAATTATTTAACAAAGTTACTATTTGTCAAAAGCCATAATATTTATGACAAGATATGTGGAGCACGCCCAGGGAGCACCAAGCAACCAGAGGGGAAAATGTGGGGCAACAGAGGCAACAGATGAGGCGGAGAGAAGGCCTGAACTGGCACACAGAGGGGCTTGTACAGCCAGGTTGATGCCTAGGAACGCATCCTGAATCTGAAGGAGAGACGTCCACGGGGGTTAAGCAGGTAACAACCCTGACAATTATGAGACATGGATTTGGATACAGCAGCAGAAAGAAAAAAAGAGACGAGTTGGAAATACAATACTGCAATTGTCCACCTAAGAGATTTTGAAGTCTTAAGACTAATTCCAGAAATACAGCATCTACAAAGTAAAATCACAGAACGTTATGACTGACTAAGGTGAGAGAAGTGAGGGAGGGGAAGAGTTGAAGGTGACTGAAACAACAGACTGCAGGAGGAGGAGAGGGGAATGTTAGGGGGAGGAAGATCAGTTCACCACAGGCCCAGTGATGGAAAATCACCCCTGCATTACCAACACAACCCTATTCCACATGTTCTGAAAGCTCAGTATCTCATCTAGCACAGAGATCCTTCCTAGTTTACTTGTTTAGACTCTTCAATAGATCTTCAAGGTTTTATTTCCCTGGACAAATCATCTAACCCTTTTGTAGATCCACTATTTTTGTAGATCCACTATTTTATAATGGGAAAATACTGTAACCCTTTCAAAATGTATGCTATTAGTAGACCTTTTAAAGTTTATTAATTTAGGACAAGGTCCATCTTCTCCTCCCTTGCTAAATGTCACATGTTTCATTCATCTTCTTCAAGTTGACTTCTGCTGTGCTGATCACAGGGTAACTAATTTTTGGAAGGAAGGGTGATTTTAGATTGTTCTCATATATAAAGGAGAGTCTGTGACTTTAAAAGGTCAATTATATTGAGGTATAATTTGCCTACAATAATATACACACATTTTAAATGTACATTTCTAGAGTTTCGATGTATTAATAATCCCATATAACCACCAGCACACTGAAGAAATCATATATTTTCACTATCTCCCCAAAATTTCATTTATGTCTTTTGCTCGTTAATTCCCTCCCCCTACCTCCACGGTGGCCCAGTGTGGTAGTAATGAAGGTACACCTCTCAGGTCTCTACTCAAAAGTTTATTTGGGGCAAGGAGTGCTGTCAGTTTCCCACTGCAGCAGCGATGAGATCCACTGCAGTATAAGAACTAAGGCCAGGCTCCAGCCAATGACTGAGAACAGCAATAAAACTAGGACCTGGACATTTCTGCCCAGTGTATGACTCCTCAAAGAGCAATCTTTGTACCAGAGCTCCCCACTGGAAGCCAGGACATCCCCGGAGCTGCACTGCAGCCTGAGGCTCTTGTCACCCAATTCTCCCTTCTGCCTCTTCTTAAACAGGTCACAAACCTACATGGTGGTCTCAAGGCGCTCCCACCTCATTTTGCTCCCATTCTCCCTTTACCCTTCACGGGTACTGCCCCCAATAGATCTCTTGTAATTCTATCACCGTCTTAGCATGTGCTTCCTGGATGACTTCCCAAGGCTTCCTGCATTGACACTCCACCTCCAACAGCCACTGATCTACTTTTTGTCACTGAAGATGAGATGTCTGTTTTCCATGATTATAGTATGTACTCATTTGTGCTTGGCTTCTTTCACTCAGCATGACAATTTGGGGGCTTATCCGTCTTGCTGAGGTTATCAGGAGTTAATTCCATTTTTGTTGCTAAGTAGTATTCTACTGTGTGAATATAACAAAACTGTTGACTGACAATTGGGTTGTTACCAGTTGGAACTAGTAAGAGTGAAGCTGCCATGAACATTTCTGTATAAGTCTCTGTACAGACATATTTTTCATTAATCTTAGTTAAATACGTAGCAGTGAAACTACTGGTCATGAATTGTGTGTTCAACTTTATAGGAAACTGCTAACTGCTTTTCTAACGTTACTACAGCATTTTACAATCTCATCAGAAGTATGTTAAAATTCTAGTTGTTCCACATCTTTGACAACCTTGGTAATAATGGTTTTTTTCATTCTAGCTATTACAGTGGATATGTAGTGGTATCTCATTGTGGCTTTATCTTACATCTCTCTATTGACCAATGAAGGTGAGCATTATATGTCTTATTTTGCCCATTAAAAATTTTTTTTCATATTGAGTTGGAAGAGTCATTTAAATATTCTTCATACAAGTGTTTTACCAAGACACACTTGGTAACTTTCCATTGTTTACCTACAAGTTTTATCTGAAATATTAACTTTAGCTTTATTGATAGAGAAGAAGCTAAGATTTTTAAAGGACCGAGATACCAATAGCAATACCTAACATTTTTTGAGAGCTTACTATGCACCATTTATATTCTAAGTGCTTAATCTCATTGAATCCTCATAGCAACACTCTGGAATTTATTATTATTATCACTTTTCAGATGAAGAACCAGAAGTACAGCATATATGTAACTTTGCACCAGAGGGCGGCACAGGCTTCCTGGCTCTAGATCCAACACTCTACACTGTATCACTCCTTATGGAAGAAGACCTATTTTTATTGAGCCATTTAGAGATTCCATAATGTTTCGTCAAAGTGTTAACATTTAGGTTAAAAACAGCAAAAGTTGGGACACAAACTCAAACACCCCAGGGATTTGAACTATTAGGAGAATAATGAGCACTTAAAACATGTAATCAAACTGTGCAACGTGCAGCACACAACCCAAAGTGTTCCTGGAAATCTCAGTGCCATAAAAAGGTAATCGTAGAAGACAAGGATATATTTGAATACTATGTATTCATTTTAAGGAAAATTTTCACTGAGACAGCAAATTAAAAGGAATATGAAGATGTATAAAGATGCTCAGAATTCTGCTCATGAAAAAATTTCTTGAGTTAAGTATTCAGATAACTTGGGTCCTCTCCTGTAGCCTTACAAGTTAGTCCGAAGATGAAAACCTGTAACTAACCTGCACTCTCATATTACCATTGTTAAACAGATACACAGAAGGAACAAGTTTAAAACTAATGTACCATCAAGAAATATTAATATTTTATCTAATCACATTACTCGCAGTACACATTAAATACTCATGTGCTTTACTGTCTAGGGCAGCACTGTCCAATATAATTACCATGTGAGTCATATATGTAATTTAAAATTTTCTCATTGCCACCTTAAAATGTAAAAAGAAACAGATGAATTTTATATTTTGTTTAACATACCATTCAAAATATTACAGTTTTGACATGTAATCTACATAAAAATTCTTGAGAAATTTTATGGGGTTTTTTTCATACTAAGTCTTTGAAATCAAGTGTGCATTTTACACCTGCATCTCAATTCAGGCTGACTACATTTCAAGTGTTTAATAGCAACACGAGTTTAACGTCTACCGTATTGGACAGTGCAGGGGTAGAAATCAACAGGAAACATTTATTAAGTACCTATCATATGCAAAAAAAAATTGTATTAGCTACTAAGGAAACCAAGAGGAAAAAAATCACAGTGCACCACTAAAGTAATTACAAGGAAGTTGAAAAAAAGATTTTGTACTGAAAAGATAATTGACGCAATGCAGCCATCTCTGAGAAGTTCAGCAGAAGTAGTAGAGGGCAGGTTCTGTACGAATTTATGGCAGGGATTTTTGAGATCCTGGGCAAAAGTGTGTCTTAAATATGTGAGATTTAAGAAGGGGTTTTAGGTATAGAAGATACACACATACACAGAAGTAGGAAAAGCCTGATATATCTGGTGACAGTGGATGAGCCATCATTAGAGACTTCATAAGCTAGATATTGAACTTGGTGGGTGTTCAAAGGTTAGCCAGCTCTTAAGCATATGAATAAGCAAATGAAGAAAGATATAACATTGGAACAAAAAAATGTAAACACTAAAATATCAGTCTAATGACATAAACGTTGGCTTCTAATGAATGAGGAGCCAGTTAAATGTGTCTGAATGGGATATGATGTGTGAGGTGGAACATACAGCAGCTAAAACTTTACTGGGAGGAAAAGGAGAGCCACAGGTTGATGAGCTGAGAGCCTAGTGCACTGATGTGGGCATAAGCTGATGAGAGTCTTATCCAAACCACAATGGAAGAGATGGGAGAAATAATGGAAAAGATAAGGATCCCAGAATCATTTTATGGCTAAATGTGGGAAAGAGGGTACTATGAATACACCAAAGGTTTATATTGTGGGTCAAAGGGAAAATACTTGTGTCAGTGGTGATAAACCAATGGAGGGATTCCTTGTTTGCAATAAAGATTAAGTTCAACTTTAGAGTTGATGAAATCAAAGTGATGGTGTGATATCTAAGTAAATATGTTCAGTGGACAAAGACATATGAGAGTGTATATTAGGAAAGAGATCCTGCTAGAAACATGCAAAAAAAATAGTCATGAGAATATCTGACATTGCTGAGAGAGAAAGAGCAAAACTCAGAGGACAGTGAGTCAGGAATCTATATAACATTAAAATAAAGGCCTTCACTGTGAAAATGTGAGAAACAGTTTTTGTAGAGAATGTTCTAGGGAATAAACTAGAGAAGAAAAAAAATGAATCCAATATCAGCTAGGTAGAAAGGCCATGCATATTGGTGTGTGCAAACATACAGTTGCATAAATGTCAAGTTTACTATCTTATGTGGCTATATTACTATGTACACGATAGCCTTTAACAGTACATAAATGAAAGCAATCGAGGATTGCCCTTGTAGTCATGAAATCCTTTGTTCTATTATATTCTTGTCCATGTTATGTATAACATGACTGCCTGTAATCTGAGTATTGTGTGTGCTCTTTATTAATAAATCCTTGTATAAATCTCACAGGGATTTTTCTAAAGACAAACCTGGCCTGCCAAATATTATACACTCCAGGTTGAATTTTAATAAATTCCATAAAACGTTACCAAACGTAGTTTTGAGACTTTTATATTTTCAGTGTTATTTCTTCCCATGTCTTCCAATTTTATTGGTTTCTTTTGTGGATATACTGGTTTCTTCCTTTTACCCTTCAGAAACTCTCTCCACCCTACTCTTATTCTGTGGTGATAATAATGTGATACATTATTATGACTAAAGTCCAGAGTTTACCTTAGGGTTTACTCTTTGTGTTGCATAGTTCTGTGAGTTCTAATAAATATATAAGGCCATGTATCCATCATTACAGTATCATTAAACATAGTTTCACTTCCCTGAACATCCTCTGTTCTCTACCTATTCAGTCATGCCTCTGTCTTTACCCTAACCTCTGGCAACCACTGGTCTTTTTACTGTTCTATACTTTTTTCTTTTCCAGAATGTCATATGGTTGGAATCACATAGTATGTAGGCTTTTCAAACTGGCCTATTTCACTTAGAAATATGCATTTAACATTCGTCCATGTGTTTTGTGGCTTGATAGCTCATTTCTTTTTCTCACCACATAATCTTTCATTGTCTGAATGTACCAAAGTTTATCCATTTACCTACGGAAGGATGTCTTAGTTTCCCCCAAGTTTTGGGACTTATCTGTAAAGCTTCTAGAAACATCTATGGGCAGGATTTTGTGAGAATATATTTTCAACTCCGTTGGGTAAATGTCAAGGATAAGATTGCTGGATCACATGAGAAGAGTATGTTTAGTTTTGTAAGAAACAGCCAAACTGTCTTGCAAAGTGACTGCACCACTTTGCATTCCCAATGTTTTGGATTTTACTCATTCTGATAGGTGTGTAGTGGGCTTTACAGTTTGATAGCTATTTTGTGGATAGGCAAATGGCCAAGGAAAGATCAGGGTACCAAAGGTTCTGCTTTTCTATGATGGTGATGAGGAAATGTATTGAAATTACAAAAAGGCTGTATGCTAAATATAAAGAATTTTCTAACAGTTAAACTGTTTAGCTAAGGAGTGGTTGAAGAAAGCTGACTTAATGATGTACATAGGATATAAACCTTTCCCCATGCATTCTTGCATTGATATCAATGTTTCATTTGGTGAAGATTTAAGCACTAATGGCTGTCACTACCTGCTAATTGTTAGCAGGTTTGAGTAGCAGGACACTTTTTCTGGTACATACGAATACACAGGTGAGAATCATGTGATACAAGATGTGAAACTCTCCTGGGACATGCAACGATCTCTATGATGTAGTGGGGCAAGCACTGAGCTTTGCATCACTGAGTTTCAGTTGGTTCCATCTGAGCCACTCACTAATCATGTAACCTTGGTTCATTTGATTTCTTCAAGCCTCAAAACTGAATTTGTAAAAAGGAAAATACATTCTTTTTTTCTACCCATCTTACTGTGAAGCTCTTGTAACAAGAACAACAAGCACTTAATAACTATGCTGTATGTCTGACACTAGGCGAACAACTGGAGAATCACAAAGCACCACGTAAAAGATAAGGTCGTATCAGTGATGGTCTTTACCCTAAAGAGTTCACCGTGTGGCAGGGAAGTTCACAACTAAGTACAGCACAGTATGATCAGTGCTGTAGTTGTGGTACTACACATGTCCTCTGGAGCACTAAGGAAGAACAGGAGAGAACTATAAATATGAAACTCTCTTGTGCCAGGTTCTGGGCCCACATTTACCCCAGGTGGTCACCACATCTCTGAGATGTGAATTTTATTATTCTCATTTCATGCAAATGATGTGACTGAATAACAAAGCACTTTGTTCATGGTTACACAGCTAATGACTGTAGTGTCATTCCATTCTTCATGGAGAACTGGAGAAGGCTACATCATATATCCTGAACTGCAGTGGCCATTTCTAAAACTCAAATTTCTAGAACTCAAACTATACCACATACAATAGATTACTCTGTTGACAGTAGGAAAATGTGGGAACTCTTTACATGGTGATCCTTAAGGGCAAGATTCCTATTTACTCAAGAATTAGTTTTAGATATTGGCCCTGTGCTCGTATTGCTGTTTTACGTTTTTCTCCTATCAACCAAAAAAAGAAAAGAAAAATAAAGAAAAATACACATAACAACAACCTCATTCTATTTGTGACCTTCATTACCAATCAAGAGTGAATAGAATATCAAGATAAATTTGTTGCAGATTTAGTATCCTCTCTGTCTCATTTTCATGGTTGCCCAGAAGCTAAGAGGCTTGGAATGATTCCAGCCTGATAAGGAGAAAAAGACATGGAACTCAGTGTCTAGAGTCTAAAATAGATCTGGGAAAACTACTCCTTTAGCATTACTGAGATTTGTCGGAATAACTGTTACACAGAGATGGATGTTCTTTTTTCCTAAGATGTAAGAACATTTCTTGTTCATTCTTATATCCTAAAAGTTACCATAGCATATGGCACTGCACAGAAATTCATTAAATATTAGTTGACTATTAGATGTGAAAAGAGGTAGTAAGATAAATAGGACCTCATATAATTTTCATGGGCTCTTTAAGGTCTATATTAGCCTATAAGGTTGCTTTTTAAAGAGTTTTGCTGTTACAGTCATTACTGGTTGCTATCTAGGGAATCACCTTCAACCTTCATTGAAAATACAGTGTTTAAAAAGAATGAAAACTAAGAATGCAAATTGTGTTTAACATAGACCACATGAAGGATCTGAAATGAGCAGATAAAAAATGGCAAGTTTTAATATCTAGACAATAATTAGTTCTGAAAAGAAGAATTGACTGTACCAACTAGTGAGAAGTGTGCCTGAATAAAACCAAACAATGGTATTCTCAGAAACAATGCACCTTAGAAAAGTTAATATCAGCCAAGTACATTATAACAGTATCATGCCAACTTTTCTGCCAGTGAGATGTAGAGAAAACAACATATCTCTAACAGGAAAAACACCAATGTTATATTAACTGGGGACTGCATTTTAAAACAGATTCCCTAAAGTAACAAATACTGCTCTAAAAAAATAACGAATAAACCTTCTATCAATAATCTGAAAAGGAACACATAGAAAACACATTAAGAAAGAAATATTTAGAATTGAGAGAGAAGCTCATAGGTACTAACATTAAAAGCAAGTTGCAGGAGGGAGGCCCAAGAGGGAGGGGATATACGTATACATATGGCTTATTCACTTCGTTGTACAGCAGAAACTAACACACCATTGTAAAGCAACTATATCCCAATTAAAAGAAGCAAGTTGTAAATCAATTTGAACAACAAATAATATAGACATATAATTAAAGTAAAAGGGAAGAAATCATGAAAAATAGTACATGAATAAACATTTTCAAAAGCACATTTTACCAAGTTTTAAAAATTCATTATTAAAAAAAAGGAATTAACCGTGAGGGCAGCAAAAACCATCTCTTTCTATGTGTTTGGCTGATTTGGGTTCAAAGTTTGGGTAGAGATCAACTAAATGAACATCTTGGACTGAAATAATTCCACAAAAAATACAATGAATAAATCAAACAAAATTTGGCACACTGATTCACATAACCAATTTCCCAAAATTTTTGATGTGGCAGATAGTATGAGCTCCAAACGAATATCCAAATTTACCTGGGCATAAAAAAAGTACAGATGATCACCATCACTATGGTTGCCATGACCTCTACCTTTGTGAGGCTGTATGGAGAGGGGCACAATGGTCTGCTCTCGGGCTCCTCAAATTTGACTCTATCAGTTAGAAGGGGTCTGAGCACAGGAAGTGAAAGGGGCTGTGGTCCTCAAGTCATCTTGCTCACACAATTTTCCCTGGCATCGAGATCTGAGAGATATATTTTGGATTAAGAAAGAGCAAATATATGCAAATTTTGCTTTGGCTGTGAAGCTAGTGGCCCTTGCACATAATTTTCCTATAGATAGGATACCTATTGATTCCCTCCTACAAAGGAGGAATTGTTAAACTAAAATGGTTTCAGCCAGATCAGACATTACAGGAGGCAGAATTTATCTGTGGTTTTCAATGAATCTTATTTACTGTAAAGAAAATCTATCACACCCAAAGATACACCCTGAAATTAGAATATTCTGGATAAACCAGTTTAACCTAGAGAGAAAATAAGTTACAAAGCCTTTCTCTTGAATCTTGATCAAAATTCAGATGACTACTCCACATCACAAAAGCTATCTAGTTCTTTTTTTTTTTAACGTTTTTATTGGAGTATAATTGCTTTACAATTGTATGTTACTTTCTGCTTTATAACGAAGTGAATCAGTTATACATATACATATATCCCCATATCTCTTCTCTCTTGCGTCTCCCTTCCTCCCACCCTCCCTATCCCACACTTCTAGCTGGTCACAAAGCACCGAGCTGATCTCCCCATGCTATGCGGATGCTTCCCACTAGCTATCTACTTTACGTTTGGTAGTGTATATGTGTCCATGCCACTCTCTCACTTTGTCCCAGCTTACCCTTCCCCCCACCCCCGTGTCCTCAAATCCATTCTCTAGTAGGTCTGCGTCTTTATTCCCGTCTTGCCCCTAGGTTCTTCATGACCTTTTTTTCTTTTAGATATATGTGTTAGCATACGGTATTTGTTTTTCTCTTTCTTACTTACTTCACTCTGTATGACAGATTCTAGGTCCATCCACCTCACTACAAATAACTCCATTTCATTTCTTTTTATGGCTGAGTAATATTCCATTGTATATATGTGCCACATCTTCTTTATCCATTCACCTGTCGATGGACACTTAGGTTGCTTCCATGTCCTGCCTATTGTAAATAGAGCTGCAATGAACATTGTGGTACATGACTCTTCTTGAATTATGGTTTCTCAGGGTATATGCCCAGTAGTGGGATTGCTGGGTCGTATGGTAGTTCTATTTTTAGTTTTTTAAGGAACCTCCATACTGTTCTCCATAGTGGCTGTATCAATTTACATTCCCACCAACAGTGTATGAGGGTTCCCTTCTCTCCACACCCTCTCCAGCATTTATTGTTTGTAGATTTTTTGATGATGGCCACTCTGACCAGTGTGAGGTGATATCACATTGTAGTTTTGATTTGCATTTCTCTAATGATTAATGATGTTGCGCATTCTTTCATGTGTTTGTTGGCAATCTATATATCTTCTTTGGAGAAATGTCTATTTAGGTCTTCTGCCCATTTTTGGACTGGGTTGTTTGTTTTTTTGATATTGAGCTGCTTGTAAATTTTGGAGATTAATCCTTTGTCAGTTGCTTCATTTGCAAATATTTTCTCCCATTCTGAGGGTTGTCTTTTCAACTTGTTTATGGTTTCCTTTGCTGTGCAGAAGCTTTTAAGTTTAGCTATCTAGTCCTTAATGTTCTTCTCTGCTCTTAGTGAAATCTGTATTGCTGAAGTATTCCAGAAGAAATAAGAAGTCTGTTGTCTCAGCCAGTACCGCTCAGAGTTCCACACGGCTGATGAATCCAGGCAGTGACAAATGACACCCTGTTCCTCAGTGTGCAGCCTTTCCCTCCCTCTCATCGTCTTGCGACTGAACACCGTCAGATTTCCATACAGAGGAAAGACATTTCAGAGCTGTCATCCTTGCATAAAAGGCAAAAGCAGGGGGGGAGTTCCTTTTTCAATCTGCCTAAACATTTCATTTTATTATTTATATATCAGTTACCACGTGAAAGCCCTGAGCGTGTGTTTGGATATAAAATGTGGAAAGTTGTTTTGGAAGGCATTACTTTCAAAGGAAAACATATAGCGAAAAGTCAGAAGCAAAGGATCATCCCTTTTCAAGAGCAATGGGAAGCTTCCTGCCTTGTTGGTCTTAATCTTCTTTCTGGCATCTTATGCTCACCAACTGCTTAATATTGGATGCCTGTGGTTCTGCCCATCTGTTCAACAGTCGTGCTAATTTATGTGGTTTACTAAGAAAATGGTTATTGCAAAATGAATAATGTATAGTGATAAGCAGTTTTGAAATCTCCAGGATTTACCTTATAATTGAAATGGTTGCTTTGTTCTTGAGAAAGTTAATTTCATGTATCCATGTACCATCAACTAGAGTGGTTATAAAAGGATGGAAAAGCCAAAACTTTTCTGATAAGTATGAAGGATACAAGTCATTTCATTAGAACAGGCTCATATTCTATAATATATCAAATTAATAATATGCACCAAAATCACATGGAAATCTGAAGGAGAGAATATCTGCCATTTCACACATTCTTTATTTTTTTTTAACATCTTTATTGGCGTATAATTGCTTTACAATGGTGTGTTAGTTTCTGCTTTATAACAAAGTGAATCGGTTATACATATACATATATCCCCATATCTCTTCCCTCTTGCGTCTCCCTCCCTCCCACCCCTCTAGGTGGTCACAAAGCACCGAGCTGATCTCCCCATGCTATGTGGCTGCTTCCCACTAGCTGTCTATTTTACGTTTGGTAGTGTATACACGTCCATGCCACTCTCTCACTTTGTCCCAGCTTACCCTTCCCCCTCCCCGTATCCTCAAGTCCATTCTCTAGTAGGTCTGTGTCTTTATTCCCGTCTTGCCACTAGGTTCTTCATGACTTTTTTTTTTTTTTTTTTTAGATTCCATATATATGTGTTAGCATACGGTATTTGTTTTTTTCTTTCTGACTTACTTCACTCTGTATGACAGACTCTAACTCCATCCACCTCACTACAAATAACTCAATTTCGTTTCTTTTTATGGCTGAGTAATATTCCATTGTATATATGTGCCACATCTTCTTTATCCATTCATCTGTCGATGGACATTTAGGTTGCTTCCATGTCCTGGCTATTGTAAATAGAGCTGCAATGAACATTGTGGTACATGACTCTTTTTGAATTATGGTTTTCTCAGGGTATATGCCCAGTAGTGGGATTGCTGGGTCGTATGGTAGTTCTATTTTTAGTTTTTCAAGGAACCTCCATACTGTTCTCCATAGTGGCTGTATCAGTTTACATTCCCACCAACAATGCAAGATGGTTCCCTTTTCTCCACACCCTCTCATTTCACACATTCTTACAGTTTGTCTTTTTAAAATTAGGATCAGAAATTCTGGGTAGTTGTTTTTTTTTAAAGGAAACTGTAGCATTTGTATTTGCTTTTAGAAGAAGGAAACAGTTCACATTTAAATGAATAAAACTCATTTTACATGTATTTCGTGAGTATTGGAAATGTGCTTGGCAGGTCTGAAGGACAGCAAGAAGCCCAGTGTAGCTGGAGGGCAGTGTATAAGGGGTAAAGGGACAGGAAATGAAACTTAATGAAAACCAGATGACATAGGGCCTGTACCCAGAGGAAGGATCTGGATTCATTCTATGTGTGATGGGAGGCCACTGGGTGATTGAGAACAGGGGAGGGATGATTTGGTTTGTTTCAAAAGAATTACTGTGGTGAAGAACAGACTATCTAGGTTGTGTGAGTGGAATTAGGGAGATCAGTTAAGAGGCGAGGGAAGGAATGTAGGTGAGAAATGATAAGGGCCTGACCTAGGGTGGTGGCAGTGGAAAAGGGAGACATGGGGAGATCAGGCATATATTTTGAAATACAGGTAAACTGATTAGCTAAAGGCCTGGATGGAGGATGTGAAAGGAAAAGAATCAAGGTTTTGGCCCAAGCAACCAAATATGTACGTTATATCTGCAAACGCTAAGAGGACTAAGTGAGGTGAAATTACTATGCGTTTCAGTAGTTAGGGAAAGTTTTTGGAGTTCCGAAGGCTTGAGCTGGGCTTTTTAGCCTGGATAAAGTTCAGACAGGAGGTATAAAGCCCTCTCAAAGGTAAGGCAGAATTAAAAGTTACATATTCTGTTAAGTAACTGGAAGGTATTTTGAAGACACTTGTCTGCCTTGACTGAAGAGTTTTCTTGAGTAACTGTGAAACATATAGTTGAAAAGAAAGGAAGGCTGGATAAAGAAGGGCCTTGAATAACAGGATTAGACCTTGGGGCTTCATTCTATGGGTAACGGACAGCCACTGGCTAACCTGGCTAGTAACTTTCAAATTTCCAGTATACTATATTAAAGGAAGTACTGCCAAAAGCCATTTCATGTATTCCAAAGATAGAGATTTATGGAGATGCATTTATAAAATGGTTGAATTCTGAGAAGATCAGGAAGATTTCTAAAGAAAACGCTACCATAAATTGCATTTTACACACATACAATCCACACCCACATTCACACACACACACACACACACACACTCTGAACCACCCGTCATAACATGAGCACCTCCCACCCCATAAGTCTTTGCAGTTTCTTTTTATAAAGGAATCAATTAGTTTCAAATAAGGAAAAGGAATGTGTAAAGGAGGAAAGAAGTTTCATTCTTTCTATAAAAAATGAAAACACAAATATTTGTTAGAGGGCTTCCCTGGTGGCGCAGTGGTTGAGAGTCTGCCTGCCAATGCAGGGGACGCGGGTTCGTGCCCTGGTCTGGGAGGATCCCATATGCCGCGGAGCAGCTGGGCCCTTGAGCCACAATTACTGAGCCTGCGCGTCTGGAGCCTGTGCTCCGCAGCAAGAGAGGCCGCGATAGTGAGAGGCCCACGGAGCGCGATGAAGAGTGGCCCCCGCTTGCCGCAACTAGAGAAAGCCCTCGCACAGAAACGAAGACCCAACACAGTCAAAAATAAATAAATAAATAAAATGCTGGCTTAACTCCTAGAGAGTTTCATTAAAAAAAAAAAAAATTTGTTAGATATAAGAAATATACTTTTTTTCTCAAATAGTTCCAGGATATTTATCACCTAAAAAATAGGCACTTTGTGGAATTTTTTACCCCCTTAAAGCCTTAATTTTTTTTCTTATAGTTGCCTATATTTTTTAAGTGTGAAAAACTAATTTCTATTTGCAACTGAATTCTACTTCCAAATACATACATTAATGGTTCAATCCTTGTTACCTTTCAATAAACCTTAGGTCTAAAAATATAAATTTATTTCAAAATGTGACCCTAGGCATTTGAAATGATCAGATCTGCTAGTTACTATTAACCAAAGGCAGTACCTATTAACGAGATGATACTTGAGGTTATAGAGAGTCTAAAGAATGTAAGGTCCTCCCAGCCCAGGGACAAGGCCTTTGTTCCTATGTAAAATAAATTGAACACTGTGGATGGAGTTATCTAATTCCAATAGAAATAAACCGACTATAGTAAAAAGTCTATCAAAAAAGTGACACTTTTACAACTTCCTAGATATTATGAGACAGGTTAACAAAAACATTGAAAGGTTATTTGTAAGCTTGGGGACTTGGGCATGCTGTGGCTAAACCATATTGAAATGAGAAAGGCAAAGTTTTTAGGATACATGAATATAAGAGGATGACAGCCTTCTCAGAGCCCAAAATATTTATAATCAGATTTTGTTATAATATTTGGCAAAGTCAGACTGTGAGTAAGGCCCTAAATGATCAGATATACTTGCCAAAAATGAGAGAACAAAGAAATGATTCAATTCACTTGGACAGAACACCCCATTACTCCTCGAAAATCTTTGTTAAAATTTATCTTGGAATTTGGATGTGGAAACCAATATTATTAGATAGCAAAATAGAATTGCTGAGATAGTATGTTAATTTGGTTTGATAATTGTGATCAAGAGGAATAAATGGAAGAAGTGTATTAAACCAGATATTTTGAGAAATAATAAGAGACTGTGAGTGCTATGATACCTCACTCAGAGACAGCCTTCCTTCAAACCTGAAGGGAAGAGAAGGAGGTTGGGGAAGAAATCTTTAAGCAGGGTCCACAATATTAATACACTAATAGACTCCTACATATACTCATCATGATTAACAGCTAGATGTCGATGCCTAGAGCACAAGAAATTGGTCTTATACATCTCTATATTTCTGATGATGCCTGGCACAGGAGTTTACACATAGCATAATTTTAATAAATATGAATCAGATGAATGGATGAATAAATAGACAGGTGAAGGATGAACAGCACATACTACAACGGTATTTTCAGTATCTATGAAGCTAAGATGATTTTTTTAAATCAGTAGAACAAAGGTAAGCAGGAAGTAGGGCACTAGGAAAGAAATTAGTCTAAGTTCTCATTATGGTTAAAGCAGAAGAATGCTTAGTCACATTGAATAGTGTGGAATAGTACAAATACCATTCCTTATGCTTTTGTTATGAATTCAATATACTTATTAAAGGAAATTGAAGAAAGTGTAAGTAAGCAAAGGGAAACAATAAAATGACTATAATCTGTGACCCAGAAATAGTCACTCAGTTGCAGTGTTTCCTCAAGGAGGGCTTTTTGTGGTTGGTACGATGCCTGGGGATCACTACTGGTATTTAACAAGTAAGGCCCAGGGCTGGGAAACATCCCACAGTGAATGAGAGAGTTCCCCAAAGCAAAGAATTATCCAGCTGGAAATGCAAAGAGTGCTTCACTGAGAAAAACTGAGAGCCGGGTGCATTCACCTCAGATCTTTGTACACACGTATAACACACACGGTTGTTTTTGATAAAAATAGGTTATACTATACAAACTGTTCATATTGTTTTATTATACGTTGTTTTCGCTTAATGCAGCAAGAGCTTCCTTCCTCTCCATCAATTATTCTTTTACACCAACATTCTGATGACTGCTCAGAGTAACCACAGTACGGATCAACCATAATGCATTTCACTAAGTCCCTACTGTCAACCTTCTAGCATTTTTGAAAAATTTAATGTTATAATCAATGATGAGGTGAGCATCCTTCTATTTAAGTTTATGATCATTTAAATTCTTTGAAATTGTTGATTTAAAGAATATGCATAATTTCAATGCTTTTAATAGAGATTTCCAACATGTCCTCAAGAATGATTTGTATCAATTTTTCGCCAACCATATTGTTGGAAGGACATTTCCAACATAAAGTTGCTGAAACTGTTAACACCCACTGAACCCCAGCTAACAGTTGGTCCCTTCCCTATCCCACATCCAAGTAGAAGGTGCAGGGACTCATAGCTGAGACAGTGAAACTAAATCATTAAAGTTCAAATACCAGACCCTTCCGTCTTATTCCATCAGTAAAGTAAGAAAAGAAAAAACAGATTTTCAGGGGAACAGATTTGAAGTGGAGCATTAGAGTTCGTCTTTCCCCGTGAACCCTCCTCTGTGGAGGCACTCACTCCTCACGAGGTTGGGGATGTCTGTGAGCGGGGAGGCTGGTGTCTTGCTCCCTGGCGGGATGCTGCCTGAGGATCGGGGCCTGCTGAGCTTTCCCAGGGCCAGCAGAGTGCGAGCCAACAACTACAGAGACCTGGCGGCTGACATACAACATCGGCGAGTTCTAACTCCATCTCCATCACCCCTGCATACCCTGACTTCTAAGAGTTACGGCTGATGTGGGAAGGATTCCTAGGATTCCCATGGGTCCAGATCAGGCCTTGGAAAGAAGTGTTGGCAGGCGCTGGCCAGCCAAAATGTGGAGACAATGACATGGTTGTCCCAGACGCCCGAGGTGAGCAGGGGACCAGCCAGGCACACTGAAGCCACATCAGACAGTCACCCAGGACATCAGTGGCTGTGTGGACTGAAAACCAGAACCCATCAAGAGCAAGGATATTCCTGCCCCCATCCCTTGTCCTTTCACCCTTTGCAGACCTACCATCCCATTTCAAGTGAACTTGGGGAGAGGGAACTTGGAGCTCATGTTAAGCTCTGGCAACAAATAAATCTTGAATTTGATTGAATATTTATACAAGGAGTCTGTTTTATACCAAAAATAACTAAAATAAGATTAAATACAAGTCCTTAAACATTAAACTAGGCCTTAGCACTTATCATGAAGGTGCCAAAGTCAGATGAGCATGGGGTTGTTCCTCCTCTGGAACTGCTCCCATTCTAGAAAATTAGCTTGAGGAGAACCTCTCTGGCCTCTTCCCTTTGATGGACTTCCTCGCCTTTCAGTAAAAGGGAAAAGGCCCAAAAAGATGCCTCCGCCAATTTTCACAGTTGCAAGCTACTTAGACCTGCCCCCACCTGGGAGCTTTTTCAGGATTTGGTACCAAAGCTTCATATGAACAGAGTCCTTTCCTTGGCCTTGTCCCAAGGGATCTTATAGAAAATGGGTATAAAAGAAGAGGATTTGGACATGGGGTGCTGAGTCCTGGTAATCTCTCTAAGTACCTCTAATCCAGAACCAAAAAACAAGGCTTATTAAGAAGAGGAGGAAAAGAGTGAGTGGGGACAGTTTCAGTTAGCCTGGGGCATCTCAAACCTGTGTTCCACAGAATACCCAGAACTACTCTCCATGGGTTTTGCATCAAAAAGCAATAGGAAAGACAGCAACTATATCCCTAACACAACATATTAGGGCTCTAGATTTTCTTTAGTTTAAAAGAGATTTTTAACTTTGTTTACTCCAGTGTTTCCCAAAATTGTTTCTTTCTAATTATAACATGTATGTAATAATCAGTGGAACCATACTGGGGAAATCGAACACAAAATAATAGTAGTATGACTTTATTTTATTTAGTAGACTGTTCAGTGAATGGTTTTTCCCTTTTTTGTGTTTACAATTTACTTGTTGAATATCATCAAAATATAAACAAATATAGAAGGAGACCTTCTGTAATCATATATCTAACACAGCTTAGAGAAAACGTAGGCTCCTCTTAGCAAAATGTTATAACTACAATGCACTGCAGTTGGTTGTTTATCTTTTGTCTGCCATACCTCATTTCGTTCACACTCCGACTCTGTGCAGTGACTGGCCAGTTACAGATGAGTAGGTTTGGTTTAGAAAGGTTAAATGAGTTGCCAGAAGTCTGGCAATGCGGAACTGAACAAACTGACCTAAAATTCAAGCCATTAAACACAGACTCAAAACATTTTGAACTCATTTAATCCGACACTGTTATTTCACAGAGGAGAAAATCCATGCTCAGAGGGGTAAAATGGCATCATCCAAAGAGACAAGACCAACTCCATGTTCCCTGACTTAAAGCACATGCCCTCTGCACTAAGCCATGTTTCTCCTATAGCTGACCAAATCCAATGGTGTGGGTAAACCAGGAACCCAGTACAAAAATAGAGGCCAGCTGGCTATCATGGTGGATGAAACAACAGATAGAGAGCAGCTTTAGTCAGAACACTTGTGATCTGCGTCAAACACAAATGTTCACTTCCCTTTGCAGGAAGAATACCATGAAGAAGGATTGCTACTATAAGCAGTTATTAGTATTTAGTGGAGATTATTATTTTTAAAGGTGGCTATTTTACATATGTTGCAATGTTAGAAATTAAAGGTGAAGTATTTTTAAAGACATTATATGCTTTGCGTGATAATTATATTAAGCCCCAAATTCAGGGACATAAGTAGGAAGCATGTGCCTCCTCCATTTCTGCTACAGACAGTATATAATACACAAGCCACTGAGTAAAAACTGGGGCCTTAAGGCAAAGCTGTATGTACCAGAAAACCCGTGTGGCAAGAAATAGTACAGTGTATAATGAAAGGGCAATTTTCTGCTTTTTTGAGGATCCCCAACAATCAAATAGGATAAAATGTGTATACGTGTTAATTGGAGATGATTTGTTAATATGGCTTCTCAGACTTACATCATCCCCTTGTAAGCATAGACAGTTAAATTCTATGTGATTTTCTTAAATTATAAATTCACATTATTCTTCACAATCCCCAAAGCTGCAACCGAATTCATTCTTATGATTTGAGTTCCAAATACATTCATCATACTATGTAGTTGTGAAGAACACACAAGAAAAATAAGATAGCTTCCACCTCTAATCAGGAAGATAAAATATATATTCTTTCTATTTTTTTTTGGTTCATTCAATTGTTTATTTACTCAACAAACATAATTTCTGTCTCAGTGTTCTTTGTATTAATGTACGCTACAGCTTTAATAAGAATTAAATAATACTTTTCTTAATACATCTGTTTAGTGACACCAGAATTACCTGGTAAAGAGGAATCTTTAAATTGTAAGATATGCAAATGTTTGGTAAAGTTTTAATAGTTTTTTTATAAAAGACTTACCTCATATTTGAGTTGACAAACTACTCATTTTCCCCTCATAGAAGAACAATTAGATTGATAAGATGAATCGCCCAACTCTAGCTCCCATAATTACGTATTCGCATGCACAATCGGCATCTCATTTATCTTATTTCTGTTCCTTTAAAATTCAAGTAAACATATTTTGTTCTAGATTTGTGTATATTTGGAATATTTTGAGAACCTAGGACCTCTTTTTCTATTGTCTCTTGATAAAGCAAACACCAACATCAAACATCTCCCTGAAAATTAGAAAACTAAAAGCCTTTCTTTCAAGGGACAAAAATATCAAATTATTCTTACTTTTTAGGAACACACAAGTTGATCATCATTGAAGTGTGGAATAAGATTACTGTATATCATAATAAATAAACACACCTTATTTCTTTTATTCCTGCCACTTAAAATTATTGTTACTAATGTTGTTTTTCATTGAATTACAAGGTGGAAATATGGCTCAGATGGCAATAGAGCTTTTAAAAAAACACCTAAATTTGAAATCATCTGACACATAATAGTATCTGATTAATGAAATACTACCAAAAATATCATGTCATCTTTGCATGTGAAGGGACGGTAGCAATACACGTTAGCCACAAGCGCAATGACAATGAGCTCATAAAAGTATGGGTATTGCTCTCACACTGCATTCAGCAAAATTGCAATCCATGTTAAGCATTTATGAAGGAATAAACCAATCACACAAATATGATTTAAAGCTATCTGTTGGTGTGCCTTGGAGCAGTTCTATCATACCCTTCTTATAATATATTTCTCTAACAAACAAAACTATCATCACAATTGGTTTTCTGAAGACTGAAATTGGATCTGTACTCATGTATGTATTGCAGGGTTGTAATGCTTACACATTACTGTTTTATGACAATTTTAAAATTTACTGTTTATTGTTGTATTACACAATGCTTACGCTGGTCCTAGGATTCAGGTGGAAGTGTTTTATATTTTAGCTGTGTCTGAACAGCTAAAATATTGTAGCTCTTATCTCTGTGTGCAGTAATTTCACAGTCTACTGACAAAAACAAAATTTAAAGACAATATTTACTGAGAGGATAAGTCTCTCTCATTTCTAACAGAAAGCATTTTTTTCCCTATAATGGATATATACTTGTTACAAATACATGTTCTCAAAGACCAGAGATGTTCCTTCTTCCCAGGGGTAAATACATCGGTCGCCTGCCTGGATTGCACATTTCCTGAAGGCAGGAGCCGTCCACGTGTTATTCGCCTTTGTATTCCCCACAGTGCCCAGCTGGGCATCAGCACATACAAAGTACCCATTAAAGGACTGAATGCTATTGAATTTTAATGAAAATTTAACCGTAAGCCTATGTCCCTTACAATCTTATATATAATTATAGGGTGCTTTCCTACTTACAACCTTACAAGATTAAGGGTCATTAAGAATCATGATTCATCCATCCTGAACCCAGTGGAATATTATTAGATACACAGAAATCCCATCATAATAGACGAGTTTTTTAGTGGAGACATTTTACGTAACACCAGTAGACTTTCATACGAGTATAGAATATTGACTTCTACATACCACATTGCAAACTATTACTGATCATATTCATTTTGAAACAAATCAATTAGGTCAATTAGTTTTTTTCTTTATTTACCACATTATGCTTTCATCTAAGATTACAATGATATTAGCCGTATACACTGCTTCCACCACAAACACAAATCAGGCAGAGCATTGTGCCTCAGAAGTTTTAGTTCAGGTTTAAATACAACTAACAGTCATGTTGGTTATGTTCTAAGGTCAAGCACAAGGCAAGACTCAAACTTCCAATTATTTGAGAAAATACATTGTATCAATCATTAATAAATATTAAAGGAAAAAGTTTATTGTAAATTAAAATACTTCACTAATGTTGACATCTCTTATTACCTTCTTATAAACAATATTAAGATCACGTCTGTGATATGTGTATGCTTCTTCAAAGAAATCTGAAAGGTTACCTGTGACCTTTGGCTTATTTGTGAAATCAACATCAAATGAGCTAGCTGATGCCAACATTCATCATCTGATTAATCATTTAATTAGAAGGTCCGTAACACTCAAGTGTTTAAAAATAAATTTGCATCAAGCTAAACACAATAGCTCTGGTAAGTCAAAGGAAATAAGGACACTTAAATGTTATAGATCACAATGTCAAATCTGAAATTTTTCATTTCTGCTTTGTTTTAGTCACCTAGCACACATTTGGTGAGCTATCCTCTTACAAATTAAGGCAGGATTACAGATTATGCATGCTTCTATACATTTGACATCAATATTTTCTGGGTAACTGTGTGGGGATATTAAAAATTGTTTATAATATGATCTAATTTTTCCAAAATGGCACTGTTTAGGAACTTTATTATGATTCTGAAGAAAAAAATAAACAGATGAAACTTGAATATTTCAAGTATCTGAGGCCATAAATATTTCAAGCTTATTTCTTCCATAAAACCTATTCATCTCCATGTAGATAGGGCAGTGCCTAAATGGGATGTGATAATGAAGTTGACTGCTGTACTATTTGTCAGGCAGTGGCTTTATAGCTTATTCAGAGCTTTCACTCTCTACATGTGCAGAAAATTACAAAAATATAAACCTCAGGGACACCGAGGATCCAACTGTTCTAGGGCATTCCAGATAGCATTAAAGAGACGCTCATGTATTCAGTAAGGATTTATTTGAGCAGCAAACACATGCAGAGCACCACTGAGGGGTTGGAGCAAATGCCATAGTGAACCGCTGTATATTGTAAACACAGACGCACTACACAATAGCTCTTACTCAAGTGCCTTTCTTTTATAATATTCTTGGTACAAGAAGATCATTTGTTCTCAATAGAAGTGGGAAACATAAATTTTATTTATATAACATCACTGTTTGAACTTAAAACTTGAATACCTCTGCCAATGCATTTGTAGCTTGTTTCTATTGTGCTAATCAGGTGAATGAGCTTCAGGAAATGAATTGTATGGCTGGTAACCTCTTGTGTGTACATAGGTAAAAATAGACATCAGTAGATGTATTATTCTGGTGTATTAAATAAAGAAGCTAATAATACTTGGTTACAAAAAATTCTTAAAATTCAGGACATCCTATTTGTCCTTTAATCTAGTATCTTATAATTAGAAATTATTACTAAGGGTGGCTTCATTTATATGATCAAATTCACAAAAACAATTAGGTATCTGTGGTCATACCTCTCATCAAAAAGAGATGAGTACACCAGAACAAGCATTCCCGAAGAGATGAATTTAGCAAATAGAAAGAGAAAAATAAAAATGAGTACTAGAGCTCTTGGTTTAAAAAAAACACAAGAAAACACAAAAGGCAGGAAAGAAATAAAGGAGAAAGGAAAGGGAGGGAGGGAGGAAGGAAGGAAGGAAGGAAGGGAGGGAGGGAGGGAGGGAGGGAGGGAAAGAGAAAGAAAGGAAAGAAAGGAAAGAAAGGAAAGAAAGAAAGAAAGAAAGAAAGAAAGAAAGAAAGAAAGAAAGAAAGAAAGAAAGAAAGAAAGAGAGAGAAAGAAAAAGAAAGGAAGGAAGGAAGGGAGGTAGAAAGGAAGGAAGGAAGGAAGGAAGGAAGGGAGGGAGAAAGGAAGGAAGGAAGGGAGGGAGAAAGGAAAGAAGATTTGTCCCCTCATCAATCTGGGAATGATGGACCAAATACCCTCAAATGACATGCGGGCTGAACACCAGTGCAGCCAGTCCTTTTGCAGTGTTCCTGATATTCAAAGGGAGAAACCAACAACCAAGAGAATGGCACAGCCACTAATCCACTTCCACAAGCTAACACCTAGTAGCCCTGCTTATCACATTCCTCTTCCACCAAGCCGTGTGAAATGCATCACTGAATCTCGCTGATATTACTTCCTGTGTAGTCTTTGAATTAATCCATTTCTTTCTTTTTCCCTCACCAACACCTTGGTATTCACAATCATCTCCTCTTTCTATCATAGCCCACTAACTGGTCCCTGGTTTCCTCTCTTTCCTCTTTTTAATCTGTTTCCCACCCTACAGGCAGAGACATCATTTCCACAGGCAAATTTATAACCTGACATCCAGATTAAGTGTTTAAAATGCTTTAATAGGTTCCTTTATTTTTAGAACAAAGACCAATGTTTTTATCATGGCCAACTGTGATGTGGCCCGGCTACATCCTTATTTTCTCTGGTCCCAGCTGTCCTCTTTGATTTGCCATGCTCCCCTCCTACCACATTAGATTTCCTCTTGCTGATGCTTTTGCCTGGAATGCTTTTCCTCTAACTCTCACTTCTGAAAATTGCTAGTCATTTTTTGGATCTCAGTTCAAACATCACTTCCCCAGGGAAGCCTTTGTATTGCCCTCACCCTCACCCTTACCCTGCAGTAGCTGGGTCAAGTCTCTAGTTAGATATTCTTGGCATTATGTACTCCACTGCATTTATCACAGTTTATAACTACACATTTACTGTGTGGATTAGATGATTACTACTGATTTCTGTCACTAGACTATAAGCACAATGAAGAGAAAAACTGTATGGTTTTCTTATCATTTTAACCTCAATATCTAGCAAAGTTTCTGGCACACAGTGAGCAAGCATTATTTCTTCAATGAATAATGAGTGTCAAAATGGGGGTCACTAACAAGTGGTTAAAGCAACAATAAAGTGCTTATTTCCATTCACCAGCATCACTTTGATAAGAGTTTGAAGGATTAAATTATTTCAAATTTCATAACGAACAAATTCAACAATTTTGTTTAAATTCGGGAATTTTTGGCATCCCGTAGATGTGGCCAAAATGAAAGTTTAGTAGCATCTTCCTTGAATTATTACAGAAACTCAGAACTTTACTGCTAAATTGGGATTTAACAATTTTCTAGTATATCCCTCATTATACAAGAAAGAGTCTTATGAGATCTTCAAAAGGTCATTTAGCCTGTTCGTGACAGAGCAGGGATGAAAATCAGCCATTTAAACTCCCAGTTCAATTTTTTTTGGCTACAACTATGCTGTAATTTCTAGGTTTATGGCTTCATTTTCATATTAGAAATCTGTAAGACCCTACAAGTACCCATAAGAGAAATATCTCCAAATGGTTAATTTTGTCACATCATTTAGATTTCTGCTTTAAAAAACATTAAAACAAAGAGCAATATTTTTAGAAAGGTAAAAAGCAAGCCCAATTTTGTAAGAAATGAAACATTTTCATGCCTTATTTGCAATTCACATTGTACGCCTTAAATGAGGGTGAGCTGCAGATGGTACATGCTTCCCTGGTTTCTTAATATTCTGAAGTAAAGAATTTTCCCAGTTAAACCTGGTTGTCCAAATTTCATTTATGAAAAACCAAAAGGAAGGTAAATTTTGAGGAAGGGGTTGGAGAAATGACATTAGTAGATGGAAAAGCACTGCTGGTATCCAGTCTATTACAATTGGCTATGTGATCTTGGACTGCTTACTTCCCCTCTGTAAATTTCCTCATTTGTACAATCAGGAAACTGATCTAAATCATGGGCTCTGTCTGTTGATGGGCTTCCATGATCCCACTAAGCCCTTTGGTGTGTGTATGTGAGTGTACATTTTTCTGGGAAGAGGGTTCATAGTTTCTATTATGTTGGCAAGGATCTGGGACACAAAACACATTAACTGCCTTTGTGCTAAAATCTGAGGGTACCTCTGAACTTTGGAAATGGAATAAACCTATACATAGAATTATAATTTCAGATGGAAATAGGAATTAGTATAGTTATTAGCATGAGTAATAAGATAGTTTGAAAAGCATAGTCTGTACAAAGGAATACTACTATCACCAACCATACATTCAAGTATTAGCTGAAGAACTTCACTGGAAGCCCAGTCTAGATTTTCCAGAAGTAGCATCAATTGTCCCAGACAATGTAACTACATGTGATAAAATCTCAGTACGTCACAGGTTTTCAGTCCTTCCTTTTTATTGACATTTTAATGATCCATCAAGGTAGGCCTGCTACATAGGATTACATGGAGTGGAAACAATCCAGTGTAGTCTGTCAGCAAATAAAGATACTTTGTTATAGTTTTCAGGATAGCTATTCCAAAACATTTTGATGATAATTTTTGGATGGTTGAAGAGCCATGGTTGCTATAGTACACAGATATTTACTAAAGACACAGAAATAAAAGTCACTCTGCTTATCACTGATTTCCTTCCTTCTTTTCCTTCTTAATGTAATAAATATTCCTTAATTGTCTCCTATGTGTCAGGGCACTCTTCTAGACACTTGTGAAATATCAGTGAACAAACTAATCCCTTCTACTTTCGTGGTGCTTACATTTCAGAATGGGAGAAATAAAATAAACGATATGCATAAAAATAAGTTAGCTATTATTTTTAAAGGTGATAAATGCTTTGGCCAAAAAAAAAG
Organism: Eschrichtius robustus; assembly: GCF_028021215.1. Classification (NCBI taxonomy): domain Eukaryota; kingdom Metazoa; phylum Chordata; class Mammalia; order Artiodactyla; family Eschrichtiidae; genus Eschrichtius; species Eschrichtius robustus. The sequence goes on from NC_090827.1 coordinate 10,893,587, forward strand.
AAAGAGTAGGGAAATTAGGAATACCAGAGATGAGGAGAATGGTTCCGATTTTAAACAGGTCAGAGTAGCCCTCACTGAGAAGGTGTTTATTAGTGAAGACCTGAGGAGATGAGGGAGTGAGGCAAATGTATACTCTTGGGGAAGAGCTTTCCAGACAGTGGGAAGAGTCAAGGCAAGGGTATGCTTGATGTGTTCAAGGAATAGCAAGAAGGCACTTTGGCAGGGAAAAAGCAAAACTCATTCTGCTGCTAATCATGTTACTGACAACGGTTTAATCTCAAAAATATACAAACAGCTCGTACAACTCAACAACAACAAAAAACAAACAACCCAATCAAAAAATGGGCAGAAGACCTTAATAATCATTTCTCCAAAGAAGATCTACGGCCAGTAGGCACATGAAAAGATGCTCTACATCACTAATTATTAGAGAAATGCAAATCAAAACTATAATGAGGTATCACCTCACACCAGCCAGAACGGCCATCATTAAAAAGTCTACAAATAACAAATGCTGGAGAGGGTGTGGAGAAAAGGGAACCCTCCTACACTGTTGGTGGGAATGTAAGCTGGTGCAGCCACTATGGAAAACAGTGTGGAGGTTCCTCAGAAAACTAAAAATTGAATGACCATATGATCCAGCAATCCCACTCCTGGGCATATACCCAGACAAAATTATAATTCAAAAATATTACATGCACCCCTATGTTCATAACAGCACTCTTCACCATAGCCAAAACATGCAAACAACCTAAATGTCCATCAACAGATGAATCGATAAAGAAGATGTGGTACCTATATACAATGGAATACTACTCTGTCATAAAAAAGAACGAAATAATGCCATTTGCAGCAACATGGATGTAACTAGAGATTATCATACTAAGTGAAGTAAGTCAGAAAGAGAAAGACAAATACCATATGATATCACTTATATGTGGAATCTAAAATATGGCACGAATGAACCCATCTACACAACAGAAACAAGACTCACAGACATAGAGAACAGACTTGTGGTTGCCGAGGGAGAGGTGGGGAGGGAGAGGGATGCACTAGGAGTCTGGGGTTGGTAAGTGAAAACTATCGCATTAAGAATGGATAAACAACAAGGTCCTACTGTATAGCACAGGGAACTATATCCAATCTCTTGGGATAAACCATAATGGAAAAGAGGATTAAAAAAGAATGTATTTATGGATATAACTGAGTCACTCTGCCGTACAGCAGAGATTGCCACAGCATTGTAAATCAACTACACTTCAGTTAAAAAAAGAATCATTCTGCTGCTGTGGTCAGGAAATTTGTAAAATTTCATCTTCCAGTTGACACTTCATTTTCTATTGCTTACTTGTTTAAAATGAAAGTCATAATAACTCTTGAATAATCTTCCTAGAGTCTCACATTTGTCAAGAAAGGCAAAGTCAGAATTCTTCTGAGAATTTAAAAACCACCCCAAAACAAGTATCTCTGGTTGGTAACGTAGTTTAAGTCTCTCAGTTTCCACAGACATATATTTGGCAATGAACTGTTATGTAATGAGCAAATCTGCCCTTTAATAAGAGATGATGTCATTATAAAGAAATCAAGTAAAAGATCTTCATTTTTGAACATTTAGAGATTGGGCACAAAGCATTTGCTATATTCCAACAAAGAGAAATTCCAAGATTCATAGCTAACATAAAAGCACCCATTCTTTCTGAATGTCACTGTTCTTTTGGGCATTTGTTAAACTGTCCATTTCATTAACTTTTTTCCAGAAAATAAAACAATCATGATTATTGTACAATTTTCATGGCATTTATCTGGGTGAATACCTCCAAAAAGAATACACACATAAAGGTAGTACATTTTTATGAGGGAAGGTCAGTCAGCCCTCCCACAAGTAAGCATCTTATTCCTGCCTAGCGCCCTGCCTGAAAACTCACCGCGATCCACAAGCTTACATATAAAACAAAAAAATGTACACAGCCATACCTTGCCCAACTGATCCTTTTTGCCAAAGCCAGTGGCAGCTGCAATGCTCCCTGCTCCTTCCACTGTCTTCTGTGCTACTGCAGTCACCCCTGTCACCACTGCCTCTCCAACATTTGTCACTTGCTCTTTGGTCTTCTCAGCCACTGGAATAAATCAAGAATGACAGATTAAGGGATGATGGACCGATCGCCACTTAAAATAATTTCATTTCCACTAGACATCAACTTCTAAAGGCCTATATTTGCACACGTAGATAACTAAAGAGTCAGAAGAAATAAAAGCTACCGAGATTTCTAAGTGAGCGTGGCTTAGCCAAACATATCAATAGAATCTTTGCTAAGATAGTCTGTTGTAATCATGCAGATATTAAGAGGTGTTTCAAGCTTAATGGTCACAAATTTAGAACCATAAGCAATTTCAGTTTGGTTTACTTTTTATTCAGGAAAGTTTACAGAAAGCAATGCTTACAGGGGCAGTTGTATCAAACTTAGCATGAAATTTATTTCTTTATTTCCATTTCAATGCCAATTCTTTGATCTCACTCAGCATGTTTGTTTCATCACACCTTCTAAGTCACAGAACACATATGTGCTCTCACACGTCAGAAATAAACAAGAGTAAGGGAAGATTACGAAGGAACTTTGATCCTTTTATGAAACATCAGGTAGTTGAAAAAGAAGGGGTTTTAGTGATGAGATTGATTTTCAACCATTTTAATGGGAACAAAAGAGCTAGACATAAAGTATGAAAATGAAATGGTTTGTTGAGCACACTTACAAGTTCTTTTCATTAAAAAAATATAATATGGGGACTTCCCTGGTGGCACAGTGGTTAAGAATCCACCTGCCAATGCAGAGGACACGGGTTCGAGCCCTGGTCCGGGAAGATCCCACATGCCACGGAGCAACTAAGCCTGTGCGCCACAGCTACTGAGCCTGCGTTCTAGAGCCCGCGAGCCACCACTACTGAGCCTACATGCCACAACTACTGAAGCCTGTGCGCCTAGAGCCTGTGCTCCACAACAAGAGAAGCCACCGCAATGAGAAGCCCGCACACCGCAACAAAGAATAGCCCCTGCTCGCCACAACTAGAGAAAGTCTGCGTGCAGCAACAAAGACCCAACGCAGCCAAAAATAAATAAATAAATAAATAAATTTATTTTAAAAAAAATATATATATATATAATATGATGATTCAGTAGGTTTTTAAAAATAAGTTAAAATTTTAAGAGGGTATAAACAGTTTGGGATTAGACTTAGAAGAGATTTAATCTCACATCAAAAATTCTCTAAGACTATATCTGATATAACTGTTGATTTAATCTTTCTATATTACCTCCATACAAATAATAAAGGAAGTTGCAATTAAAAAGTTTGTTTCAATTAAATGAAGAGTTTTATGAAAAAGAGGTAAAAGATGAGATTCTGCACTGTTAACAATTTCAAGGTCAAGAGAGAAACAAAACAACCCTTCACCTAAACTTTACAACATTTATACTCATAAAGCCTGGGTCTTGCATTCTTACCTTTATCTATGTAATGTTTGCCATCTTTTCTGAGGAATCCGATGAGTTGCACTATGTTAGCTGTTAAGTGTTATGGGCTAGTCACATGATTACTGTACAGATTTCATGTCACCAGTTGGGAGAGGCCAATGATTAAACAGTAATCGTGTGGACAAAACAACTGGGTTTTGAAAACACTATGTAGGTCAAGGAAGCTGAAGAGGTCTGTAAGGACAAGGAGTCTCACTCCTCAGTCTAGGCAATGTGGGGAAGCAGAAGTGACCCTAGAGTCTAAAACCAGGACGAGTTCACAACAGGTGATATGGTTGATGCCTGCTAACTAGTCATGGCTATTCTCAATGCAAAGTTCAGTTTAAATGCCGGTGAAAAGCTGTACTGGAAATCTCATGTTTTTAAACATTTACAGAATGTTGATGCTTTAAAAATAGTGAATTATGGGCTTTAAGTTTTCATTTTTTTCTTTTCTAAGAACATGAATAGAAAATTTTACTTGAAAATGAACATTTCTTGTTACAAAATCACAAAGACAAATATAAATTTTGATCTTTTTACAGACTCATTTTTCTGCCAGCCACGAAACTTTATTTTTATAATTCTAGATTTACATACATATACACTTTTTTAATGCACATAAACTGCACAGTAAAATGCACTTTGTACTTCATTATAATTTTATTAGATCTTATCACTGTAAGAATAAGTAAATTAGTTACATTACAAAATGGCAGAGTTTACATATAGCAATGACAGACACATTTTAAAAGATTTCTGTAGGACTTGATTTATCTAGTGGATTATTCACTGACCTTGAACTCCTTTGTTAAAACCCACCTCAAATGTCAACCTCCATGTTAAAAACCACTCCTCCCAACAAATGTCCTTGTTCCTCCTCCTGTGATCCCATAAAATTTTAGGCATATCTTTACTACTGAACTGTTGTTTTGCACCATAATTGTTCCTTGCCCAGTATGTCTCTCCACCTCCAGCATGCACATATGTGTGTGCGTATACAAACACACACACACACACACACATACACACACGAACCCCAAAATCCATGTTTACATTTTGTCATTCTGGAGAAGACTCAAAATTTCTGACTTTGTCAACAGTTATCCTTGCAGCGCATCTCCACAGTCTCCATTAGATGGTAGTATTAGTTGTATTCTTTAATTTTTACCACAGGCTCTGAACCTTGAAACGTGCTTATCTGCTTTCTCAACCACATGGATTCTCCTTCAACTTTTAAAATGGAAAGCTGTTACTCTACATAGGCTCCCTTCATACAGCATAGTCTACAACTGTCTGATATCCATTTCTTATAAAAATCATACTTCATAACATCCCATTTACAGAAGGTCCCTAGAGGGCAGTTTATATATATCTTGGATTGCAACAGAGCAAACGTAAGCTGAATACTTGTTTTTTTAATTTGATGATTAACTTAATTTTTTTTAACATCTTTATTGGAGTATAATTGCTTTACAATGTTTTGTTAGTTTCTGCTGTATAACAAAGTGAATCAGCTATACATATACATATATCCCCATATCTCCTCCCTCTTGCGTCTCCCTCCCACCCTCCCTATCCCACTCCTCTAGGTGGTCACAAAGCACAGAGCTGATCTCCCTGTGCTATGCGGCTGCTTCCCACTAGCTATCTATTTTACATTTGCTAGTGTGTATATGTCAATGCTACACTCTCACTTCGTCCTAGCTTACCCTTCTCGCTCCCCATGTCCTCAAGTCCATTCTTGAGGTCGGCGTCTTTATTTCCGTCCTGCCCCGAGGTTCTTCAGAACCATTTATTCTTTTTAGATTCCATATATATGTGTTAGCATACAGTATTTGTTTTTCTCTTTCTGACTTACTTCACCCTGTATGACAGACTCTAGGTCCCTCCACCTCACTACAAATAACTCAATTTTGTTTCTTTTATGGCTGAATAATATTCCATTGTATAGATGTGCCACATCTTCTTTATCCATTCATCTGTTGATGGACACCTAGGTTGCTTCCATGTCCTGCCTATTGCAAATAGTGCTGTAATGAACAATGTGGTACAAGACTCTTTTTGAATTATGGTTTTCTCAGGGTATATGCCCAGTAGTGGGATTGCTGGGTCGTACAGTATTTCTATTTTTAGGTTTTTAAGGAACCTCCATACTGTTCTCCATAGTGGCTGTATCAATTTACATTCCCACCAACAGTGTATGAGGGTTCCCTTTTCTCTACACCCTCTCCAGCATTTATTGTTTCTAGATTTTTTGATCATGGCCATTCTGACCAGTGTGAGGTGATATCGCATTGTAGATTTGATTTGCATTTCTCTAATGATTAGTGATGTTGAGCATCCTTTCATGTGTTTGTTGGCAATCTGTGTATCTTCTTTGGAGAAATGTCAATTTAGGTCTTCTGCCCATTTTTGGATTGGGTTGTTTGTTTTTTTGATATTGAGCTGCATGAGCTACCTGTATATTTTGGAGATTAATCCTTTGTCAGTTGTTTCATTTGCAAATATTTTCTCCCATTATGAGGGTTGTCTTTTTGTCTTGTTTATGGTTTCCTTTGCTGTACAAAAGCTTTTAAGTTTCATTAGGTCCCATTTTTATTTTTGTTTTATTTTCATTTCTCTAGGAGGTGGGTCACAAAGGATCTTGCTGTGATTTATGTCATAGAGTGTTCTGCCTATGTTTTCCCCTAAGAATTTTATAGTGTCTGGCCTTACATTTAGGTCTTTAAGCCATTTTGAGTTTATTTTTCTGTATGGTGTTAGGGAGTGTTGTAATTTCCTTCTTTTACATGTAGCTGTCCAGTTTTCCCAGCAACACTTATTGAAGAGGCTGTCTTTTCTCCATTGTATATGCTTGCCTCCTTTATCAAGAATAAGGTGACCATATGTGCGTGGGTTTATCTCTGGGTTTTCTATCTTGTTCCATTGATCTATATTTCTTTTTTTGTGCCAGTACCATACTGTCTTGATTACTGTAGCTTTGTAGTATAGTCAGAAGTCCAGGAGCCTGATTCCTCCAGCTCCATTTTTCTTTCTCAAGATTGTTTTGGCTACTTGGGGTCTTTTGTGTTTCCATACAAATTGTGAAATATTTTGTTCTAGTTCTGTGAAAAATTCCATTGGTAGTTTGATAGGGATTGCATTGAATCTGTAGATTGCTTTGGGTAGTAGAGACATTTTCACAATGTTGATTCTTCCAATCCAAGAACATGGTATATGTCTCCATCTGTTTGAATCATTAATTTCTTTCATCAGTGTCTTATAGTTTTCTGCATACAGGTCTTTTGTCTCCTTAGGTAGGTTTAATCCTAGGTATTTTGTTCTTTTTGTTGCAATGGTAAATGGGAGTGTTTCCTTAATATCTCTTTCAGATTATTCGTCGTTAGAAAATAGGAATGCAAGAGATTTCTGTGCATTAATTTTGTTTCCTGCTACTTCACCAAATTCATTGATTAGCTCTAGTAGTTTTCCGGTGGCATCTTTAGGATCCTCTATGTATAGTATCATGTCATCTGCAAACAGTGACAGTTTTACTTCTTCTTTTCCAATTTGGATTCCTTTTATTTCTTTTTCTTCTCCGATTGCTGTGGCTAAAACTTCCAAAACTATGTTGAATGATAGTGGTGAGAGTGAGCAACCTTGTCTTGTTCCTGATCTTAGTGGAAATGCTTTCAGTTTTTCACCATTGAGAATGCTGTTGCCTGTGGGTTTGTCATATATGCCCTTTATTATGTTGAGGTAAGTTCTCTCTATGCCTACTTTCTGGAAAGTTTTTATCATAAATGGGTGTTGAATTTTGTCAAAAGCTTTTTCTTCATCTATTGAGGTTATCATATGGTTTTTATCCTTCAATTTGTTAATATGGTGTATCAAATTGATTGATTTGTGTATATTGATGAATCCTTGCATTCCTGGGATAAACCCCACTTGATCATGGTGTATGATCCTTCTAATATGCTGTTGGATTCTGTTTGCTAGTATTTTGTTGAGGATTTTTGCATCTGTGTTCATCAGTGATACTGGCCTGTAGTTTTCTTTTTTTGTGACAGCTTTGTCTGGTTTTGGTATCAGTGTGATGGTGGCCTCAAAGAATGAGTTTGGCAGTGTTCCTCCCTCTACTATATTTTGGAAGAGTTTGAGATGGATAGATGTTAGCTCTTCTCTAAATGTTTGACAGAATTTGCCTGTGAAACCATCTGGTCCTGGGCTTTTGTTTGTTGGAAGATTTTTAATCACAGTCTCTATTTCATTGCTTTTGATTAGTCTGTTTATATTTTCTATTTCTTCCTGGTTCAGTCTCAGAAGGTTGTGCTTGTCTAAGAATTTGTCCATTTCTTCCAGGTTGTCCATTTTATTGGCATATAGTTGCTTGTAGTAATCTCTCATGATCCTTTGTGTTTCTGCAGTTCAGTTGTTACTTCTCCTTTTTCATTTCTAATTCTACTGGTTTGAGTTTTCTCCCCTTTTTTCTTGATGAGTCTGTCTAATGGTTTATTAATTTTGTTGATCTTCTTAAAGAACCAGCTTTTAGTTTTATTGATCTTTGCTACTGTTTCCTTCATATCTTTTTCATTTATTTTTGATCTGATCTTTATGATTTCTTTCCTTCTACTAACTTTGGGGTTTTTTTGGTTCTTCTTTCTCTAATTGCTTTAGGTGTAAGGTTAGGTTGTTTATTTGAGATGTTTCTTGTTTCTTGAGGAAGGACTGTATTGCTATAAACTTCCCTCTCAGAACTGCTTCTGCTTCATCCCATAGGTTTTGGGTCATTGTGTTTTCATTGTCATTTGTTTCTAGGTATTTTTTGCCTTCCTCTTTGATTTCTTCAGTGGTCTCTTGGTTATTTATAGCATATTGTTTAGCCTCCATGTGTTTGTATTTTTTATAGTTTTTTTTTCCTGTAATTGATATCTAGTCTCATACCGTTGTGGTCAGAAAAGATACTTGATACGATTTCAATTTTCTTAAATTTACCAAGGCTTGATTTGTGACCCAAGATATGATCTATCCTGGAGAATGTTCCATGAGCACTTGAGAAGAATGTGTATTCTGCTGTTTTTGGATGGAATGTCTATAAATATCAATTAAGTCCATCTTGTTTAACATGTCATTTAAAGCTTGTGTTTCCTTATTTCTTTTCATTTTGATCTGTCCATTGGTGAGAGTGGGGTGTTAAAGTCCCCTACTATGATTGTGTTACTGTCGATTTCCCCTTTTATGGCTGTTAGCATTTGCCTTATGTATTGAGGTGCTCCTATGTTGGCTGCATAAATATTTACAACTGTTCTATCTTCTTCTTGGATTGATCCCTTGATCATTATGTAGTGTCCTTCTTGGTCTCTTGTAATAGTCTTTATTTTAAAGTCTATTTTGTCTGATGTGAGAATTGCTACTCCAGCTTTCTTTTGATTTTGCATGGAATATCTTTTTCCATCCCCTCACTTTCAGTCTGTAGGTGTCCCTAGGTCTGAAGTGGGTGTCTTGTAGACAGCATATGTACGTGTCTTCTTTTTGTATCCATTCAGCCAGTCTATGTCTTTTTGTTTGAGCATTTAATCCATTTACATGTAAGGTAGTTTTCAATATGTATGTTCCTATTACCATTTTCTTATCGTTTTTCGTTTGTTATTGTAGGTCTTTTCCTTCTCTTGTGTTTCCTGCCTAGAGAAGTTCCTTTAGCATTTGCTGTAAAGCTGGTTTGCTGGTGCTGAATTCTCTTAGCTTTTCCTTGTCCATAAAATTTTAATTTCTCCATCGAATCTGAATGAGATCCTTGCTGGGTAGTCTTGGCTGTAGGTTTTTCCCTTTCATCACTTAAATATGTTCTGCCACTCCCTTCTGGCTTGCAGAGTTTCTGCTGAAAGATCAGATGTTAACCTTATGGGGAGTCCCTTGTATGTTATTTGTTGCTTTTCCCTTGCTGCTTTTAATATTTTTTCTTTGTGTTTAATTTTTGATGGTTTGATTAGTATGTGTCTTGGCGTGTTTCTCCTTGGATTTATCCTATTTGGGACTCTCTGCACTTCCTTGACTTGAATGACTATTTGCTTTCCTATATTAGGGAAGTTTTCAACTATAATCTCTTCAAATATTGTCTCAGTCCCTTTCTTTTTCTCTTCTTCTTCTGGGACCCCTGTAGTTCGAATGTTGGTGTATTTAATGTTGTCCCAGAGGTCTCTGAGACTGTCTTTAATTCTTTTCATTCTTTTTTCTTTATTCTGCTCTGCGGTAGTTATTTCTACTGTTTAATCTTCCAGGTCACTTATCCGTTCTTCTGTCACAGTTATTCTGCTATTGATTCTTTGTAGAGAATATTTTATTTCATTTATTGTGTTGTTCATCATTGTTTGGTCTTTAGTTCATCTAGGTCCTCATTAAACATTTCTTGTATTTTCTCCATTCTATTTCCAAGATTTTGGATCATCTTTACTATCATTACTCTGAATTCTTTTTCAGGTAGACTGCCTATTACCTCTGCATTTGTTTGGTCTGGTGTGTGTTTACTTTGCTCCTTCATCTTCTGCGTATTTCTCTGTCTTCTCATTTCGCTTAACTTACTGTGTTTGGGGTCTCCTTTTCACACGCTGCAGGTTCATAGTTCCCGTTGTTTTTGGTGTCTGCCCCCCGTGGGTAAGATTGGTTCAGTGGCTTATGTAGGCTACCTGGTGGAGGGGACTGGTGCCTGTGTTCCGGTGGGTTAGGCTGGATCTTGTCTTTCTGGTGGGTAGGACCGCATCTGATGGTGTGTTTTGGGGTGTCTGTGAACTTATTATGATTTTAGGCAGCCTCTCTGCTAATGGGTGGGGTTGTGTTCCTGTCTTGCTAGTTGTTTTGCATGGGGTGTCCAGCACTGGAGCCTGCTGGTCACTGAATGGAGCTGGGTCTTAGCATTGAGATGGAGATCTCTGGGAGAGCTCTCACCAATTGATATTACGTGGGGCCAGGAGGTCTCTGGTGGACCAATGTCCTGAACTCGGCTCTCCCACCTCAGAGGCTCAGGCCTGACACCAGGCCGGAGCACTAAGACCCCGTCAGCCACACGGCTCAGAAGAAAAGGGAGGGGAAAAAAAGAAAGAAAGAAAAAAATAATAATAAAATAAAATGAAGTTATTACAATAAAATATAAAATATTATTAAAATTTTTTAAAAAGTAAAAAAAAAAAGAAAGAGAGCAACCATACCAATAAACAAATCCACCAATGATAACAAGCGCTAAAAACTATACTAAGATAAACATAAAAATCAAAAACTAGTCAGTAGCATACACCAAACCCCAAGTCTACATTTGCTCCCAAAGTCCGCAGCCTCGATTTTGGGAATCCTAACCACAAGGCCACCAGGGAACTCCCTGTTTTAATTTTATACCCTAATTTTTTATCAAAAATATGTATAAAATAGTCATATAAATACTTTTCTCCACTAGCTGCAAAAATGTAGCTCAAGATAGATCCACTATAAAGTGATAGTAAGTAACACCTAGATAATATATACTATTTGCCTTCAGTAGTCTATGTATTTATATATATTCATTCTTTTACAGATGAGGAAACTGAATCACATAGAGGTTATGAATCTTGCAGAAAAATCACACAGCTAGTAAGGGGTAAGCAGAAATTCGAACTAAAGAGGTCTTGCTCCAGTGTTTATGGCCTTAACCACAATACTGTATTAATATTCCCGTTTGATTTTCCCAATTTCTATTTTATAATTTATCAATAGGAGCATGTTATTTTTCTGAAGCCTTGTTATGTTTACTGTTTTCTGATGATATGAATTATATTTCTGATTATATCTGTTGTTTTACCACACCTGTCAGAAAGCTTGGAGTACGTACAAAATGAAACTCAATCACAGCAAGTCTGTGGGCTTTTAAAGTTGTTAAATTGTGATTTTTCCCTTGATTTTTCCATTTCTATCATTATCCTCCTCCTCTTCCTCATTATCACCACCATAATTTTCATAATTTTTGCTATTCATTTATTGTAATCTTCTTACAGACTTATTCAAAATCTTGGTGAAATTAGGCCAAACAGAGATAAATACAATAAGTAATTTACTGATCATCCCAAGGGTGTTTCCTAAAATGTCTTCTGAATCATCAAGGAAATGTTATAATTCGTATATTGTAGTGTCAGAATATTTCAATATACACTACAGAAAATTTTAATTCATTCCTTGAAAATGGCAATCCTTATATGATATTTATGCTATCGGTTTGCCAAGAACACTAAGTTGGTCTGAATACTCAAATCTACACTACTATAAATTAAACAATTAAACTGGTTAATTCAGTCATCATTCTTGACAGTTACACACATTGTGCTTTATTTATTTACAACAAATACTTAAACTATTTAAAAATATTTAATAAAGAATCAAGATTTTAAAAAAAGATTAAAAAAAAAAAAAAGAATCAAGATTAAACAAAGCTGATGTTCCCTAGAATGCTCCTCTCTGGGCAGAGTGGTTATTTACAATTACATTCTGAATGATCAGTGCTAGGGCTATACTGCTTACTAGATATTTTCAATATCATCCCTGGATATAAGCTCCACGAAGCTTACCTGTTGTCACACCATGAACCACTCCTTCCTTAGTTTTGGATCCTATAAAAACAAACAAATTGAAACCATAAGTCTCAAAGTCGCCTTTACTGCTAATGAGCTACTTTGAAATACATCTAATGGAAAAACAGTATCTCAATCTTCAGAAGCCCATGTGTTAAGATATCCTCAGGGGGGCAAAAAATCTAAAACAAAGAAATCCAGCAATCACTACAACAAGTAGAAGAAAGCAAAGCTAACAGGATACTTTCCAATTACGATTTTAGCACACACTGATGACTTTTCAACCCATGTCCCACTTCACACATCAACTTACAGAAGGGGAAAAAAATGGTGAGATAACACTGGGGCTGGGTGGGAAGGTGATTTTGGATTCAGAACTGCAGAAGCTCTACCAAAGTACAATACAAAAGAGAGATTAGGTAACCCATGAAACATAAACAGATGGGGGAGGGAGAGGAGGAATTCACATTTGTTGAACACCTATTATGTAAAAGGTATTTTACATCTCATCTCATTTAAGTTTTGTAATACCCATTTCATATCATGCCCATTTTATTCCATATGCAGCAATTACAAATTAAAGTTAAATGATTTGCCTAAAATCACATAGGTAATAACTGGCTACAACCACATTCAAATTAAGGGCTCTATGACCCTAAGCCCATATTTTCTACGAAGCCAGGCAAACCTTTAGAAGGAATGCAGTATTTTATCATTCAAGTATGATTAATGCCAGCTTCAAGAAGTGGCAAGATAGGAATTTTCCCCAAATCTTGACCATTACTAAGCTTTTACACAAGTAATTTATTAATATGTGTCATTATAACTAAGTTTGTGAACAATTTTATTCATAAGCCCTTTAATGTTGGATTTTTTAGTGTAATTGATACCAGCTTTTTCACAAAATGTTTTTGAAGAAAATAACAACAAAATGAAGATTCATTTGAAAACTACCCTATAAGTCAAATAAAGTAGTTCTATTAGACAGAGAAGAATGTAAGGAAATTAGGACATAATAACTTGGAAATGATTTAAACCTATATTTGGATATTAAGATAGTCACCAATCTTCAGTTTAAAAACGCACTGACTTATAAACCCTTACCGAGTATACTAGAAATAACTGTAAACACATTTTACAACAGGAAAAAAGGGTAAGAGAGCCTCAGTTCCTTATCAAATAAAAATCCTTACCAATAAAATTAATATATAAGATTAATTAAATAATCTCTAAGAAGCTGGTTCTTAAACTGGAGAGTGCAGCAGAATCAATTAAGTGGAAGCAAGGTTAAAAAATGTTGACTATTGAGTCAGAGTTTCAATATTCAGTAAATATCAGGTACAGATATTTGCATTTTTAATAATCCTCATGATCTAATGCAGGTAATACACGGATCAAATTTGAGAAACACTGGTCTGAGGCAGTTTCTACTTCCAAATTTATTTAGAAGTACATATCAATGATATAAATAATATGATGATCAATAAGATGATTTAAATAAATATACATGATCATATTGAAAATTTTCATTGAATTTTTTAATAAAAATATATAAATAAGGCATTAAGTATAACTTGCATGCATTATATTTAAACTTGCACTGTACAAAACAGTCCAGCTAAGTTTCTACATTTAATAAAGCAATTTAAGTATATTTAAGAACTTCCAATTTGAATGTATTTAAGGACCTCTAATAAATATACAGCATAAAATGAAATACAGCCTTGTAGTTAAGAAAGTGAGCTCTGGATTCTGATTTTCTGGATTTAAATCTTCACTTCACTACATAATAAACAAATACACATCACACGATCAACATGAAGATCAAAGCAAATAATACATGTACAGGTCTTAAAACAGTGTTTAGTACACAGTACTTAGTAAGTGATAATTGTTATTATTTTTCTTATATAATATTTGTAAAGAGATTTTCAGTTTAAAACACAGGACAAATCACCATATCATAAACTCATATAAATGAAATTGTGCAGTTGTTAAATATGTTAAAGGTTACAGGATAGTATTTTACATATATGCAATATGAAGTGTGTGTGTGTATGTGTGTGTGTATTTTTCAGGCAATGATCACTTTGCATAGTATTGTGGAATCATAAAATGACTGCACACAAGCTGAGGTGAATCTATAGAAAGTGATCTTAATAATCAATGAGGAAAATTCTGATTAATCAGTGATAGAAATGACTGTTGTTCCATGACCTTTAAAATTTTCTGTCAAAACATTAAAAATTCTTCTAGTCATTTAAAAATGTACAGGGAAATTAAAAACTAAGTAAAGTAATATTTATTTTGTGTACTGTAATTTAAAACATTGAAAAGTGTTTTATTTCTCTGTAAAAAACTTATGAGTGGTTTAAACAGTGCTTGTCTTCTCCCCATTGTATAACTTTCAATATTGAGCTGAGGATCTTTTCTAGGTCTTAGAAAATTGTCACACTCCTTCATAAGTTTGGGTCAGGTTCCAAAATCTTAGCTTTTGTATTTTTAATGTCATGATGTATCTCTGATGGTTTCTTTCATGTGAGGTGTTTATATGGCACCACTTCCTCTGGGACAGCTTCAGCCTACTCATCACAAACACATTTTCCATGTATGTTGATACCTTCACCTTCGAGAAGTTCCTCTGGCTGCATATCAAGAGTCTCCTGAATGGCAGCAGTATCCACATTCTCAGAGTCAGCTATTTCTTCTATAAATACATTTATGTCTGGCTCAAATTTTACTTTCAGCATTTTTCACTTCATTTCTTTGCTGACATTCACTCCTTTGGTCAATTTCCTCTTCCAATTATGCATTTTTGTAAAATATCATCTGTGTTTATCATTGGGAGGCAAGGAGGTAACATACCTATGGGCTTTGCTGTCTGTACGAACTGAATAACAGATCATACAGCCACTGTATATTACAGCAGACTGATCACAAATAAACTTTGAAAGAAGTGATGTGATTTGGCCATGGATCATAATGAGTTTCTGTTACTTATGTAGTGATTGTGGGCTAAAGAGCTAGGAGCAAAGTTTGTACTTTATGTAATGACTCACAGTTTATGTATTGCGGTGATAGAAATTTGAACTGTATTGTTAGGGACTGGTTTTATTTAACTGATTGTGGTAACTGAAGTTCATGTATACTGGAACTATGCAAAGTGAGAAAAACCTGTATTTAAGAGAATATTTCTTATCACTACCCACCTGCCACTCCTTGAACCCCTTATTTCAAAAAATGACTAGTAAAAAGAAATTTTTAACAGTTGGCCTGTGGTCTTTCCTCTCTACCTCAGTTATAACTGATAATTTGATCTTTGGCTAAATCATGGAATGTATCCTGAATTAAAGATACGTGAAAGTCTTGATGAGGTTGCTTTGCATCAAACCAATCATCTTTTTTTGCTGTCATAATTCTTCATTAGTATATGTTACTGATGATTAACCTTTAATTGATGAGTAATCTGTAATTGAAAAGATATAGCTACAAAATAGGTGCCAAGTGGCTATGTGACTAGTAACATGGATAGATGGATGGATGGATAGATGGATGGATGGATGGATAGATAGATAGATAGATAGATAGATAGATAGATAGATAGATAGATAGGTAGGTAGGTAGGTAGGTAGGTAGATCTCATAATAGATATAGCTGAAGGGACACTAGATCTGATGGCTTCCCTGAGCTGAGGTGGCCCACACCCATTCCCCTCTTGTCTTTCAGGACTTCACAAAGCTACAGAGTGGCGAAGGTCAGAAGTAATGCCTAATCTTTGCAAGGACTCACTTATGCTATTGTGCATGTTATGTTGACTATCTGAATATGATGGATGTGAAGCATATTGTGACTTGGGAGTTTGATATCAATCCACAGTCTTGACAACTGCTACTTACTGAGCAGAATGTCATTGGAAGGGTTTTGAAGACAATTTTCTTGCCTTTACTGTTACAATACTTGACATTATATAAAAAGAACTACTTTTTTTTTTTTGCTTTTGAATTTGACTCTCAATTTATAATTTCTATGCTATTTGATTGAGAAATTTTTTGTCCATTAAATTGAAGTAAGTTGATTGAAAATTTATGTACAAACATATCACAAAAGGAGAAAAAAAATCACAAATATAACACTGATTCTTATGGTGATTCTTCAATTAGTTAAAAGATAGTTGTCCAAAGTATAATACTGTAAAGGAATGAGGTTACTTTTCTCATGAGGCTTAAGAAAACCATGTGCCAAACTTCTTCAGCCATAAGTGAAATTAGAAAAATTTCCTTAGGCATTTCTAATCTTTCAAGCTAGTTATTGATAATAGTTCTTGTAATGAAGGATGAAATGATAGAAAGAAAATATATTGACAAAGTAATTATTCTGTTAGAGAGTTTATTTGACAGTAATAACCATGGCTCCTATATATAAAAGTGTGCTTTACAAAAATTCTCAATGAAATATTAACAAATCAAACCCAACAATGTATAAAAAGAATTATATACCACAGTCAAGTGGGATGTATCATAGGTATGAAAGGCTGGTTCAGCGTTTGAAAGTCAATTAAGTAATTCATCACATCAGCAGGCTTAAAAAGACAAATCACATGATCACATTAATAGATGCAGAAAGAGCATTTGACAAAATCCAACACTTATTTGTGATTAAAAAAACTCCAGTAAACTAGAAATAGTGGGGAACTTTCTCAACTTGATAAAGAATATCTACCAAAAAACCTACAGCTAACATCATATTTCATGGTGAGACACTAGAAGCTTTCCTACTAAGACCAAGAACAAAGCAAGAATATCCCCTTTCACCACTTCTTTCAACATCATACAGGAAGCCCTAGCTAATGCAATAAAACAAGGAAATATAAGGTATCAGATTGGGAAAGAAGAAATGAAAATGTCAAGAATCAACAAAAAAAATCCCCTGGAGCTAATAAGTTACTACAGGAAGGTTGCAGGACACAAGGTTAAAAAGTCAATCACCTTCCTATCTACCAGTAATGAACAAGTAGAATTTGAAATTAAAAACACAATACCATTTAACATTAGCACCAAAAAAAATAAAACGCCTGCATATAAATTTTACAGAATATATACAAGATCTATATGAGAAAAACTACAACGCTCTGATAACAAAATCAAAGAACTATATAAATGGAGAGCTAGCTATTCCATGTTCATGGATAAAAGATACAATATTATCAAGATGTCAGCTCTTCCCAACTTGATTTATAGTTCAATGTAATCTTAATCAAAATCCCAGCCAGTTACTTTGTGAATGTTGACAAACTGATTCTAAAGTTTGTGTGGAGAGGCAAAAGGCCAAAAATAGCCAAAATGGTATTGAAGAATAAAATTAGAGGACTGACACTACCAAACTTCAAGACTTACTATAAAGCTACAGTAATCAAGACAATGTGATATTGGTAAAAGAATAAACAAATAGATCAAGGGAGCAGAAAAGAGAGCCCAGAAATACACCGACATAAATATAATCAATGGTGTTTTGACAAAGGAAAAAAGGCAATAAAATGGAGCAAAGACAGTCTTTTAAACAAACGGTGCTAGAACAACTGGACATCTACATGCAAAAAATAATTCTATACACCAACTTTACACCCTTCACAAACAAAAAACCCAGTATAGATCACAGCCTTAAATGTAAAATGTGAAACTATAAAACTCCTAGAAGATCACATAGGAAAAAATCTACATAACCTTGAGTACGGCAATGACATTTTAGCTATAACACCAAAGACACGCTTCATGAAATAAACCATTAATAAGCTGGAACTCATTTAAATTAAAAACTGCTGTGAAAGACAATGTCAAGAGAATGGGAAAACAATCTACAGACAGGAAAATATTCATGAAAGATATATCTGAAAAAGAACTGTTATCCAAAATAGACAAAGAACTCTTAAAAATCAACAAGAAAGCAAATAACCTGATTAAAAAATGGACCTAGGATCTTAACAGACACCTCATCAAACAAGATGTGCAGGTGGCAGAGAAGCATTTGAAAAGATGCCCCACATCCTATGTCATCAGGGAAATGCAAATTAAAATAACAATGAGATGCCACTACACACGTATTAGCATGGCCAAAATCCAGAACACTGACAACATCAAATATTGCTGGGCAAGTAGAGCAACAGGAACTGTCATTAATTGCTGGTGGGAATACAAAACAGTGCAGCCCCTGCAGAAGACAGTTTGATGGTTTCTTTAAAAACTAAACATATTTTTACCACATGACCCAGCAACTGTGCTCCTTGGTATTTACCCAAAGGAGCTGAAAAGTTATGTCCACACAAAAACCAGCGCAGCAGATTTATTCATAATTGCCAAAACTTGGAAGCAACCAGATGTCCTTCAGAAGGTGAATGGATAGACAAACTGTGATACATTGAGACAACAGAATATTATTTGGCACTAAAAAGAAATGAGCCATTAAAAGACATGGAAGAACTTTAAATACATACTATTAAGTGAAAGAAGCCAATCTGAACAGACTACATATGATTCCAATGATATGACATTTTGGAAAAGGCAAAACTATGGAAAGAAAAAGATCAGTGGTTGCCTGGGGCTGGGGGACACTGAAAATATTCTATAAGATATTATAATGATGAATACATATCATGATACATTTGTCCAAACTCATAGAATATACTATACCAAGAGCAAACCCGAATGGAAACTATGGACTTTGGATGATTATGATGTGTCAGTGTAGGTCCGTCAGTTGTAACAAATGTACCATCTAGTGAAGGATGTTGGTAATGGGAGAGGCTATGAATGTATGGGGGGAGGGGGTACATGGGAAACCTCTGTATCTTCATCTCAATTTCTCTGTTAACTTAAAAACTGCTATAAAAAATAAAGTCTTTAATTTTTTAAAAGTATGTGTTATTATTCATACGTTCTGCTTTATTATGACATTCTCGCAAAAACTCTGCAAGGTAGTTGTATTTATCCAAATCATATTTTTACAAATGAGGAAAGTGATGCTCAGATATGTTAAGTTACTTCCCCAGTATCCTAGGGGTAATAAGTGGTGTAGCCTGGAGTGGAATTTAAGTTTGACGTCAAATCTATGTTTTTTTCTCCTTTATCAGGAGTCAGCAAACTACAGCCTATGAGCCAAATAAGCTCCCCAGCTGTTTTAGTAAGTAACGTTTTATTGGAACATAGCCACCCTAATTATTGTCTATGGCTGCTTTCACACTATAAGAGCAAAGTTGAGCAGATGAAACATATATCATAGCCTAAAATATTCACTATCTACCCCTTTAAGGAAAAAGCTTGCCAACACCTGAACTATATTACTATGTCTTCACATGGTCACTCTTCATCCTGAATCCTGTATTTGTATTCAACTTTCAATTGACTTTAAAACATAACTGATAAACAGTTTATAGAATGCACCATGTGTTAAATATCAAAATAAACACTGAAGATGATTTTTAAAAAACACGTGTCACATAAACAAATTAAAACTTCATATAATAATCTCAGAACAAATAACAGAATTAATCTCTAAAAAGTAAAATAATTTTATTTGCCCAAACTCATAGTTGACAATGAAAACAAATACAACGCTTTCCAGATGATAATCCTGCTTATTACCTGGAGAACTGCAATGTATTAATTTAACAGTCAGTATTTTCTGGGCTCCTTAAAAACTAATAAAGTGGATATTATCATACTAAAAAAATCTTTAAAGTTAGTAAGTCATAAAGTAACTGAAATCAAAGAATAGTTGCAAGCATGCACTTGCACAACTTGGAGAACTGAGGACAAATATAAAGATATTGATTATCTGCATGTCACTGATTCAGTACCCCAAATTCCATCTAAAAAGATATAATCCGCACTTCACAAAAAAACTTGAAGTTAACTCATCAATGTTTTCCCTCTTGTAACATCTTTTAATCCAATGAAGATATGTTTTAAGGTAAAGAGTAATTTAACTAGAGATTTGTGGTAAGATTAAGCCAACATAAAAAGAGTTTATGAACAGTGAGAAAAAAATATGAGAAGGATTCATAAAAATCGTTCCAAGTATAACTTTTCTCCAGCCCATCGATGTTGGAGAGACGGTGTAGCTTTCTTTCACCCCACAGACACAGGCAGAGTATTCTAAATATGTTCATCCTCCACTTTATTGCTCATCCTTTGGCTACAATTGCTACAGCTGCTGCCAGAGAATGTGGAAGAGCTCAGAGGAGAAAGAGGAGAGGCAGAATGGGCAGTGGGTGAGTGTATGTGTGTGCATGTGTCTATTCCTACGGATTAGTGTGTGCCTACTTCTTCCCCAAAGAGTTTGAGGTGATTTGTAAAATAACACCCAACCTAACACAGTTCATGAGAGTCAGGGTCTGTAAGAATACTCCAAGGTGGGAATTTATAAACAAGTAGAAATAATAAGCATCAATCTCATCATTTATTGTGTGTATCGCTTGATAAATGAAATATATAAATGTCTCGGAGATATCAGCAGCCTTCAAGCACTTTCTTGAGCTTAGTCCCCAGCTTACCAAGTGGTAGCAAGAAGTAACTCCACCAAAGACTTTTTTGTCCTTTCCTTTTTAGGGCCACAGAAGGTCTCTCTTTACATATCTCAAGGTCATATCAAAGTCTTATTTTTAAATTGGAATACACTAAAATTAGCATATATTTTACATGATGATAAAAGAAATCAAAAGCCCATGGATGAGTTTGATTCTTAAAATAGTCTCGATTATTTTTTAAGACTGAGTTTTAAAAACTGTCTTCGGAGCTATAGTTACTTATGCATAGAGACATTCATTTTAAAAAAGAAACCAAGTCCTAAGTATTATTGCAAAATTAAATAAGCTGGAGAAACAAAACAGCCCCACTTTTTACTGTAGCCCAAACATACACACACATTCACCTACCTACACATACCTCTGATTCAGTCCATCATTTTGACAAGTGAAGATGCAGAACTGAATCAAGTGGGAAACACCAGCATTTGAAACATGAGTCATCCTAACGCATCAGTCATAAATAACGAAGTGACACTTGGGTCTTACCTACCTACGTAGAGAACACCCTCTTTTGTCTTTTCCGCTGCTTCTGCTACACCCTGCTTGGTTTTTTCAGCAGCGGCCACGACTCCCTCCTTGGCCTTTGAAAGTCCTTTCATGAATACATCCATGGCTGATGAATTCCTTTACACCGCACTGGAGAACACAAAATACACTTTGAGAACTTCTGGGTAAAACCAAACGAAATTAGAACCACCCAAGGTAAAAACCGCTGAAAGATCAGTAGACTCCCCAAAAATGTGGGATTCTTTTAAGTGTACCTCCATTTCCACCATCGGACAAAGCAGCCTTCTTTTTTTTTTTTTTTTTTTTTTTAGCTTTTTCATTAAAAATGTAGCATCTCCCATCCACCTTGGCTGGTAAAAGTCTAGCCGCCTAAACATGGATTAGGATGAATCATCTGAGCTGTTCTTACAGCCTTTCCGAAGTGGAATCACATGAAAAGATGGGCCCCTCTTTTAACTTCCCAGGGTCCAAATGGTAACAGTATAACTTAGAAGTGCGTTTAGAAGACAGGTCACAGGAAAAGCAAAGGGAGCTGGAGGCACGGGGTCAGGGACACTCTTAAAATAAATTCCCGAAGGCGGCTAACAGGTCAAACGTGAAGAGGGCAAGGGAGGGAACTGCTCACTCTGGGCGTGGCTGAACCTCAAACCCCCACCCCACCCCGCACTCGCCCTAATCCACCCCACCACGCACCCTGCCCTCGGCCATCGGCCCTGCGCACGCAGGCGCGCGTTCACACCCGCGGGCAGCCTCGGGACGCGCGCCAGCTCCCCGAGGGGGCGTCCTCCGCGCGCTGAACCCGCCAGCCACCCGGCGCCCGCACCTGTTAACCCCTTACCACCTGCTGGCTTGCCCGCTTTGCTCTTCCGTTTAATGATCTGCCAAACACAGCTTGTTTACTTAACAGAGAGAACGGATTGCGGGATTTAAGGAAAGCGGAAAATAAAAGTTGAATACTCAGACTCCATCGGGCATCCTCGCCTTTCCCAAAGAAACAGCTTACCCCTGAGAATCCGGACCTCTCAGCCTCTGAGGACGAGAAGCGGGGAGCACCGGAGGCAGAAGGCAAGCCAGGTGAATTTACTTTCCGCAAGCTCACCGTTAGGGGTAAGAACCCACCTCCGCGAGAGACTCGACTACGGCGGGTCCTCACTGCAGCGGCACCAACCCCGCCGCCCGGGCGTTCGCAATGACTCTTCTCCCACCAGGTTTTCTCCATGACTTCCCAAGCTGCCCGTTTAGATCCACAGGTACTTACCTGATTCCCTCGGCTCCTCAGAACTCGGATTCTTCCCCCACCCGCACTTTTAAAAAATGTAAAACAATTCCCAAATATTATTTAAGTGGGAAGAGGGAGGATGCAGAGCGCACAGGAAGGGTGGAGGTGGCACCAGAAGAGGGGTGGTCCCCAGAGGAGGCGGCTGTCAGCATAACCGTGCGAGGAGAGGCTGGGGGCGTGGGACGCCAGCCCGCAAACCCGGCGTCGAATTGCCACTCCCCGTCCCCCGCACGGGAGGATCCGGGAGAAGAAGACAGGAGGTCGCAAGGGAAGGCAGGGGAAAAGAGCGCCAAGGACGCTAAAGGCAGGGCTCGGTCCCCGGCTCAGCTCGAAGGCCGGCACACAGCTCACCCCGCGTGGCCGCGCTCGCTCGCTCGCCCCCGCTCCTTCTCCTCCTCGCGGTCCTTCCTTCTCCTCCCCCTCGTCCTCCTCCTCCTCCTCCTGCGCTCGCCGCCCCCGCAGCTGATTTGTCAGCTCCTCGCCCCGCCCCTCTCCCGGCGCTCGCCGCTTTCCGCGCCGCGTGCTCTTCCCTCCGTTTCTCGGCTGGGGATGGGGGGGTGGAAGAAGGCGGTCCCTCCAACTCCAGCAGCCCGCCAGGTCCTGGGAGACGGGAAGGTGGGGCGTGCTGGGGCTCACTGCAAGTCCGGGGTCACGGGGGCTCTTGCGGAGATGCGGAGCGGTTAGGCTTGGACTGATGTCTCTCCCTCTTTCCCATCCCCCCACCTCCTTCCCCGTCTCCGCCTTTCCCTCTGGCTCCTCACGGGACCCCCCACGTCAGAACCAGCCTGGGGAAGTGCAAGTCTGGGGGATCGACCCCCAAAGATAGAGGCAGCCTCTCGGGGAGCTGCGGAAGGAGACAGGCAGCTTAGGAAGGGTGTTCCCTGCGGCCCTGCCAAGAGCACGTTTCCCGCGGGTCGCTGAAATCTGATTAATGGTCGTAGGACACAGCGTTAACGATGCTTTTGTTTAAAGAGCCTCCAGATGTACGCTTGCTCTTAACCTCTCATGAGCCCGAAATGGTCTCGCGGGTGGAGAGAAGACTAGTAAAGAAGAGTTACAGGTTGAAGAGGCAGGAGGAGGCTCGTCAAATCCTCTTCCCGCCCCACTCTCACCATTTTCTTTTCCACCAACCAGCGGCTGCCAGACGCTGCTTTTCCCATCAGGGGAACAAGGAAGGAATAGTCCCCAGCCGTCGAAACCAAGCGGCTGTAAGGCTTTTTCGTTCTCAGAATGGAATTTACTTTCCAGATTCGAGGGCCTGGCTGGAAGGGACAAAGCCAGCGTGATTGAGTCTCCTGACCCAGCAGATCCAATTTCTTCCGCCCCTTCTGCAAAGGGAGACGCTACACACCACTCACCTTTCCGATTTCTGATTCCCGTTGTCCTCGGTGCTGACACGCTACCGCATCCCACACACAGACACACAGGCAGACACTCGCACGGGTTTCAAGACAATTTTTGCATTACTTAACACAGTTTCACCTTTCAGAGCTGGAGGGAAAACAGCTGTTCTGGATCACACCGGAACGGAGACCCAAGCGCCTCCCCGTAACAGATCTGCCTCTGCTTTTTTTGCCTGGGATGGGAGGGTGCTTTTAGAACTGGAAGGGGAAAAGAAGTCTTTGCTGTATGTTTTTTTGTTTGTGTTGTGTTTATATTTTGTAGGAAAAAAAAAAAAAAAGCTTTCTCTGATCCTTGCACTCACATTCTGAAATGTGAGTAAAAAGGAATTTAAATCTACAAAACAACCATTTGAAACCAAAGGAGACTGGAAGCAAGTGTATTTGTTGCTTAAACAACTCCTTGCACTATCGGTGGGCCCATTTGAAAAGCAGCCTTTCCAGAACGCTCATATTTTGTTTCCTTGGCATCAGAGAAAGTAGGTTAAACTTGGGAGTTGGTTTGCTTTCTGGCTTTGAGAGCTGGAACAAGTTATGTCCTTTTTCTGTTCAGTTTTCTCTTGTGAAGGGAGATGAACCAAAATGATCCCTCTTTTTTCAACTTTTTCTTATGGGAAATGTTCAAACATAGACAAAAGTAGAGAGAATAAAGAACTCTCAGTGGAATATCACCCAACTTCCACTATTTTCCAACGCACGATTCATCTATATTCTCAGCCACTCCCCATTTTTACCGCTACTCCCTTCCCCCATTTTTCTTTACTAAATCCCCAAAATTGCATATATCTTTTCATCTGTAAGCAATTAAGCATGCATCTATAAAATATAAGAACTATTTTTAAATAAACACAATAATGTTTCGATGGTCTTTTTTAAAATATAAGTGAAATTTACATGCAGTCATATGGTCATCTCTTTAGTGTTCCTTTAAATCAGTTTTGAAAAATATATGCATTAGTGTTACCCTCACCATTTTGAAGAACTAAAATATTTTCGTCCCCCAGAAAGTTCCCTCACGCCCCTTTTAGTTGTACATATTCTAGAATTTCATAAAAATAAGACCATACATTACGAACATTTTTTTTTGTATGTCTCTGGCTCCTTTCACTCAGCCTAATACGTGTGAAGTTCATTCATGTTGTTGCATGAATCGATAGTGTTTCTTTTTATTGCTTCCAAATGTTTCTTTTTATTACTGCCAATAATAAATGTTTTCCATTGTGACCCATCACAACTAGTTATTTAATATAAATATTTGATGAATATTTAACATTCAATTATATGACATATTTATAGGTTAACAGAGACCTCCTTGAGAAGTCAAAGGGGTGAATAAAGTGACAGATATTTTAGGCCCTGTGCAGACCAATGAGAGAATTATTTTCAAGCAGTTGTTACATTTTTGTGCTTCTTATAGGTATGATTCCACACCCTTATATGATACATTATGCTTGGCAAAGGACTAATGTATGATCATTTAATCATAACAAGCGAGTAAGTTAAGTTTTATTATGTATCTTTTGTAGACAGGGAATCTGAAGCTCAAAGAATTTTGGTAAAACGCAGAAATTGCATAGCTCTTAAGTGGCAAAGCTGAGATAATCCAGCAGGAACTGTTCCAAAAGGCACAACTGTCTCCTGAATTGGCAGTAATCCCTGGAACCTTGCAGACTGGGCATGGCATAGGGTGGGAGGTAAAAAGTGGGACCCAGTTCTGTTAGAAATAGCATTTGAATTTGGAGGTGACAATGGAAATCAAGGAGAATTTATGTTCTAAAACATTGCATTCATATTTGAAATGTTGCCATTTCTATATTGGTAATTATAGGGGAAGATAACTCCTCATCACCCACACGCAAAAAAAGAAAATTATAAATTAATTTTTTGTCATTTAAAATTTTAAGTCTATGTTTTACTCTTTTTTTTTTACCTTTCAAAACTCTTCACATTATTATTATTATTTTTTAACATCTTTATTAGAGTATAATTGCTTTACAATGGTGTGTTAGTTTCTGCTTTAAAACAAAGGGAATCAGTTATACATTTACATATGTCCCCGTATCTCTTCCTTCTTGCGTACTCCTCTTTTTATCCCTCAAAGTGCCTTGAACAAGTAAGCATTCAATAAACTTTTAATTACTGGTGATAGTAATAGCAACATTTCTTATATTCTACCTGTATTCTCTTAGCTCAGTATTCCTAAGGAGGCAGAACAACTCAAGGACAAAGAAGGGAACCGAAAGTTAATAGATTTTTTTTTCTTTTCATCATTAGGTGACAACATAGCCTTGAGAAAATTTGTAACTGCTTGAATAAAACTTTAAAATTTAAACTACAAAAAAAAAAAAAATTAACTCATTGAATGGCCTGTACCTCATAAGGAATATGGAAGGATAACCTATTGGGAGGCACTACTGACGTGCATATTTTGTTAATGACTACACTCACGTTTGGTTTTCTCTTTGACGAATGAAATCTAAATATTTTGCTACTTTTTAATAGGATTGTTTTATCTGAGTTTAATAGAGTAATTTAGCTAAAGATTAACAGTCTATGAAATGCATGATTAACCTAGGTTCTCTTTGTCTTCCCCATAAAACAACTGATTTTTTAGGTGTGCCATGTGGTAAGCTTGAGCTGCAAAGTGGAACGACATGAAAAATAAGGAAGCTTCCCGTGACCATATACTAAAGGAAGGATAAGAATTGATTCAGTGTGTTTAAGTAAGGAAAATACAATCTTTACTATCTTTGAATAATATTCCATATTTGTTGTGAACACAAGGAGCAATGTAATGTCAATTCTTGGGCCCCTTGTTTCTTATTCTCTGTCTGCACCTTCCTCTCATCTTCAGTAGATGTATGGAAAACAGGAGGTAGTGAGATCTTGGTAGGCTTCTCTTGTAATTTCATAGTGGGCACAGAAGGGAAAGCCTAATGCATACAGTTGGGATGGCATTGTGTGTGATTTTGGAAAGGGGTTGCACTTGAGACAGGGTTACTCCAAAGAAATATGAAAAACAATAAAGGAGACATAGAGGGTTCAGAGAAGATTATTTAATTTGACCCCATGGACAACTTCATGTTGTTTCTACAATACCACATGCAGCAAAAAATAATGGACATTTATTCCAGCACAATGTATTTATCATATTTATTAATACTGTAGTATATCCTCAATAATGTCGAATGACCATAAATTGTAACCACAAGAAAGTGCCATGTGAGATATGTAAAATTCAACTGGACATCATTTTAAATATCCCTGTGGTCTTTGGTGCTAAGAATATTAACACATGCAAGATTCTATGATTAAAGACTTTAAAGCTAGATAGAAAAGATGTTTAAATATTTGGGGATCCAAAAGTTCAAATAGATGGCCAACAGGCACATGAACAAATGCTCAACATCACTATTTATTAGAGAAATGCAAATCAAAACCACGGTGAGGTACCATCTTACACTGGTCAGAATGGCCATCATCAAAAGGTGTATAAATAATAAATGCTGGAGAGAGTGTGGAGAAAAGGGAACCCTCCTACCCTGTTGGTTGGAATGTAAATTGGTGCAGCCACTTTGGAAAACAGTATGGAGGTTCCTTTAAAAACTAAAAATAGAGTTGCCATATGATCCAGCAATTCCAGTTTTGGGCATATATCCAGAAAAGACGAAAACACTAATTTGAAAAGATACACACACCCCAATGTTCATAGCAGCAATATTTACAATAGCCAAGGCATGGAAGCAGCCCAAATGTCCATCGACATATATATACAATGGACTACTATTCAGTCATAAAAATGAATGAAATAATGCCATTTGCAGCAACATGGATAGACCTAGAGAGTATCATACTAAGTAAGTCAGACAAAGACGAATATCATATATCACTTATATGTGGAATCTAAAAAAATGATGCAAATGAACTTATTTATGAAACAGAAATAGATTCGCAGACACAGAAAATGAACTTATGGTTATCAAAGGGGAAAGGCAGAGGGAAGGATAAATTGGGAATTTGAGATTAACGTATACACACTACTATATATAAAATAGATTAAAAAAACAAGGATCTACTGTATAGCACAGGGAACTATATTCAATATCATGTAATAATCTATAATGGAAAAGGAATCTGAAAAAGAATATATATATTCTGAATCACTTTGCTGTAGACCTGAAACATCGTAAATCAACTATACTTCAATTTAAAAAATTTTTTTAGTTAAAAATGAAACAAACAAAAAATTCAAATAACTTTAATATTTGAAGGGAAAACATATTTATGAACTCAAGAAGTGAGTAAGCATGGTAGACTTCAGAAAGTAGAGGAACTGGGTACAGGTTAAATGCAGGGACTTATCTAGGCTCTACTACTTGGTAGCAGGACTGAGAGCAAGTATCCAAACTCTCTAGCCTCTAATTTTCTTATCTGTAAAATGGGGATGACATCTTGTGTGATTATTGTAAGGAATAAATAACATGCTTTTTAGGAAAGAACCACGCACAGTGGAATCTCTCAATACAAGTAGCCATTATTGTTATCTAGCCTCTATATTTTAGGGTGCCCTAGGAAACACTTTTTTCCTTGCAGTAGTTTTCAACATTATTCCCAGCCCTCCCCAACCTCCCTTCCCACCACAACACGTCTGAGGTATCTGATGCCTCCTCATCAATAACTTAGCCTTACTATGGCAAGTAAAACATTTCTAACCAGGGATGGAAGTGGTGGGGAGATTAGCGTGTGGGGAGTCAAGAGACATTGATAGAGGTCATTAGCGGAAAATCTGCCAATATCTCTTATCTCTCCTTGATGTGTAGATTACAGTAACAACATCACTCATGGTAATTTGCTTCAGGAGCCTGAAAAAATAGAGAAATAGAAATATATCACGGTCTTTACTGATAGTTTTACATTCTTGGAACCTGGTTTCTTTAAAGGGGTGGTGGCAGAGTTCTGTATGAATTATGTTAATTTTCTAAGGGAGAAAAATAAAATGATACAACAAATGGTGTTCCAAGTTTGCCAGAGTCATTGTGACAGCAACCCTGAAGGCTTCAGAATGAATATCCAGTTCAGAGATAAACTCAGCCTCTAATGTTCCACCTGAGTGAAGAATGGACAGACTGATGGGACAGTGACAGATCGACTTATACTTTTCAACAGCATCTGTGTGCAGAAAGGCACAAAATAAATGGATGAAGAAACATTTCAGGAAAATTTATAATGTTTTTGTATGATGTGTTAAACTGAAGTTATAATGCCTTCATAAACAGAAAAATCATAACAAATTAGCAAAAGGACTATGTTTCTTATAATGCCATAATTATCAAGGCATCTGATATACTTTCCTCTGTAGATAATTTAACAGTATGAAGTGACATTTAAGAAATTTTCTTCAACACTATATAAAAAGCACATCACTAATGTTTTGAAAGCTAGTTATCCCACCTAAAATTGGAAATTTGAGAGTAAGACAAGAAAAAAAGAAATTATTTCTTAATGGTTACTTGATAAGTACGTTAACATCAAAACATATCCATGTAAATAAACACAGAGTTGAAATATCATTTTGCCTAAATATATTACACCGTATCATGTATTTAATCAATTGTCTAATTTTAATTTATTTTTGTTACTTTTTATAAATATAACGAGTTTTTTTCTATTATCTTCACAAAAGAAGGACAAGAACGTGTCTATATATTCAGTCTAATAATTTTTTCATATATAAAGTATTATGAATGAGTTCCTTTTAAATCAACTTCTCTATGGTAAACAATGATTGTTCTTTAAGTCACAGATTCTTTTCTGAGCCTATTTCCATTTAAATTCTCCTTAACTTTCCTCCTTAAAATATTGGACTGAATGCTTTCAGTTTCTGTTTTAGTTTTTTAGATCAGGATAAGAAGAAACTCCAAGTAATCAGATTACCACAAAGAAGGATTTTTTAAATAGTACTGGCTATTAAACTTATGAAAATGATTAAAAAACAAAGTTGTGTATTTTTATTTTACATTACCAAAATTTAAAGTGCAGAAATAGACTGCCTAAATATGTAAATCTCCAATTTCTACAGGAAATCTAGATGTTTCACAGATATGTCTTCAAATATATGTCTAAGAAAGAAAAAAATAATATTCAGACATCTTCACATAATGTAATCATCAAAAGGAAAAAACTGCTTTATATAAAAAATTTAACTGATATTACTCAAATGTGTGCAGCTGATTTTCAAGTAAGGAAAGAGCATATACTTACAAGATCATCAAGATGTAGACAAAAAAATATAATACACAAACACATATACACATAATGCAGATGTTATATACAGTAAAGAAAGAATAGTAGTCAAGTGCTAGGTGCTTTCAATATAAAAGGGACCTCTGTTTAATGTCTTAGTTTATCTCTATGAGAGTCTTTGGCAACAATCAATTAATTGAGAATTCAATCTTCTTGATCATCTTGGATTATGGTCTTAACCTGCAGGAAACATTTAAATAATTAAAAAACACTCTCAACATATGTTAAAAATCAATGGATTGCCATGACAGGACAGACTGAAATGACAGTCTATAAATATAATTTTCCTTTATTTTTTGTTGTTACATGAAAAGTATATGCTCATTAAAGTACATAAATGCATATAAGAAAAAGGAAAAAAATAAAATATCAGTATGTCCAGCAACATGAGATAACCTGTTGACTCTCCTATTAAAAATTACCTTTTATAAAAAAATTTAAATATATATATACCTATCAAAACCATTCAATATGTCCATACCTTTGACTGCAACTCACTGCTAGAAATAACATCCTTAGAAAAAAAGTCATATTCTCAAAGAAATGTATTTTATGCTGTTTTATACAGCTGTATGAATGTTCCTGCATTTTACATAAAAAAGATTTACCAATGCCATTTTCCAAGTTAAATTTCTGATGAGGTAGTTATCTAAGGTCACTTACTCTTTATGTGATATGTAACACAACTAGTAAACGATGAGCCACGTTGTCTCCATATTCTTTCTTCTTAAGCAGCACACAATGCAGCCCCAAATGCTTGCTGTTGACCTTTTTCTCTGCTTGCTCTTTGCTCTTGAAAAGATAAGGGTTATCTATACCAACCTCACAACTTGGTGAAAATGGATTGAAATAATGTATATAAATAATTATTTTGATGGTATGTGAAAGAACTGATTCTACTTAACTTATAAAGCATATTTTAGGGGAAAAAAAAAGCAGGCTAATCAATCATTTTACTACTCTTCTCCTGAGACAAATGCTGCATGTGGTGAAATCATGCGTGCAGAAGTGAGGGATAGATTTTAGTTCTGGACATAGAAGAGCTACTAACTTTAGGAAAAAGACAGTGAGGTTATAAAAACTTTTCCAGTTAAGCAGAAAAACACCAAGACAAAGGTCAAGCAACAAAAAAAATTTTTTTTTTACTTAGAAGCAAAGGAGAATTGGCCCAAGAGTATCTTGTATATATTACTAATTTCTCAAAATAATTTATTTAAAACCACTCGATTTTATTGTCTGTAAAATTAAAACTTTAAGAAATGATTGGCATCAAGAAGTGAAGCTGAAGGAGTTCGAGTCAGCCATTCACAACATATACATAGTATATGCTGTTGTATTTTAAACTAGACATCTAAGGAAGTTTGAAAATTTGAAACAAATTAGAAGAGCCAAAAGTTGTCAGAGATGAAAATATTTAAAGACATTAAAAATTATTTTGTCCAAGACAATTCTCTTCCCTTCCCTTTCATTAAAGTCAGCTCTATTAGAATAGCTTCCCCCAAAATCTATCAAATTGCATCAGTACTGCCAGCTGCATCTTGGGAGCCATCAATTGAAACAGCTGAAGAGCTTTCAACGTTGTTTGTATATATACAATATCTAGTTAATAACCATATATATATATGTCTGTCATTAAAAGAGTTGTTTAACATTAAGTGTATTTAAAATACACTGTTTTTCTTCAGGAAATTTAAAATCTTGACTGAGAATACTGCCAGTGGTGAGGGTCCCCTATCTTTATTACAAAGCTACGGGATGCATGTTGCAATGGTACACAGAGACTTATCTGAAGATGAGCAGAGTTTCTCAGGCATCTTTTAATATCATGGCGTAAAAACGACCTAGCAGAGCGGCAGAGGAGAGCAGTAGCGAAGCAAGGCAAGTGCTTCTCTCCATTGTGGAAAGGGTCAGAATCTGAGAGACCGCTCTCCAAGGAGAAACGTCTAGATAAAGTCACTTGTCCCTATCAGAAAGGAGCATAGTCTTTAACTCCTACCCAAACAAAAGGACACTGCAGAACATGTATTCTATTGATTCCTGCTTATAAGAACTAATAACATCCATGGAATTATTTTTTGCATGATATTTTTTTCTGGTTTTTTTGCATGATATTTTTTTTCTGATATTTTCTTTGGTTTTTTGGCCTGGATGATTTATGCCCTCATGATTACTATAATCCTACTTCTCAAGATTTCTTCCACATCGTTCCTCTCCCCAAGAAAAAATGAATTTAACACCTTTCTGAGTAGAGCTTAATTGCAGAGAAAGAAAGTTACACCTTTTAGAGTGCTAATTAGAGATGGTAATAATATGACAGGTCTCATCTAAAATCCTTTCGAATTATTCTATCAGTGCTGGAATGGTGTTGAGCTTCTGCACGCTTGCCAGATATGAACATTTAGTTTTTCTATGGATTTAGAGAAGGCATCATGAAGAAATTTCCCATATGTGAACTGTGTATCCTGATTGACATATTGAGACCTTTAATGAAGGTAGAAATCTCTCTGAATACA
Source organism: Eschrichtius robustus (assembly GCF_028021215.1). NCBI lineage: Eukaryota > Metazoa > Chordata > Mammalia > Artiodactyla > Eschrichtiidae > Eschrichtius > Eschrichtius robustus. Next base: position 10,926,245 of record NC_090827.1, read on the forward strand.
TAGAGGATAGAATGCAGAAGCTTTACATAATTAGGCAGCCTGTCATTTAGTCAGGATTTTTCTTTCCCTCTTTTCACCCTAACCTTTCCCTCTTTCAGTTTTGTCTTTTTATTTCTCATGACTTTCTCTTTCTAAAATACTGGTCTTCATTTACCAAGGCACTAACAGGTAGTAGAATTAATATCCCAAGTATTATGGGCTGAATCATGTCCCTCCCAAACTTGTATGTGGAAGTCTTAACCTCCAGCACTTCAGAATATGACTGTAGTTGGAAAGAGCATCTCGAAAGAGGTAACTAAGTTTAAATGAGGTCACGGAAGTGGGCTTGATCCAATATAACTGGTGGCCTTATTAGAAGAAGAGGTTAGGATACAAACACACACACAGGGAAGACAATGTGAGGACACCGGAGGAAGACAGCCAGCTATAAGCCAAGGGGAGAGACCTTAGCTGGAACCAACCCTTCTGACACACTGATCTCAGACTTCTAGCCCCAGAAAAATGAGAAATAAATTTCTGTTATTTAAGCCACCCACTCTGTGACATTTTGTTATGGTAGCTCTAGATAACATACTTCAGAATGCTGGTCATATTTTCAAATAAAACTATGTAGCTACACAATGAGACTTGTCATCATACTTTTCCCAGGAAATCTGAAGTTTGTAGAAACTATGGGACTGGCCCAAGATTAACCAACCAGTATCACCCCAGTGGGTGATGTGGAGGCTGCAATTTTCCTACACACACTAATCCCTTCGTCTACTCTCTCATAATTAAATATGCCAGGGAATAAAATACGTTAAGTGCTTGTGTTGTATCTTACAGGCTTCAGAGGGTGGAGAACAAAATCTGGGGGTAAAGAACAAAAACTGGCACTATGAATATTTTAAAATAAATATGCACAACCAAAAATAACGTTTCAAAGCTTGAATTTAAGGCTCTGAAACCATTTTAGCCAATATCATATGACTTATCATTTCAGCTCTCATTCTTAAAAAAGGTGTGGTGGACAGGTTAACCTAAAAATCATTGGTGTTTAGGACTGAGGATTTGAAGAACTGAATTATAATCAGGTTATAAAGAATGTATTGTCTGATTTCACCACCCTTATTATAACCAGCTGGAAGATCAAAGGCATCCATTAACTCTTAAACTTTCTATCCTGTAGGACTTTCATTTCCAAACTGTCCAGACACTTCAATAGAAGGTGTACGTGTTCACTGCTAACTAGGGCACAGATGATAGAGAGCATCATTTATAGTCTAAGGCATTCATCTTTTACATGTATTTGTCTGGGCTTTGAAATTCTGATGGTGGACCTATGTGTTACTAAATATTCAGTTCATACAATGGCTATTTATCGAACAAATGAGACCCACTCTTTCTTTTATCTTTGGCGCCTGGCATATGTGTCCAGGGGAAGGATCCAGGAGGTTCCCAAGCACTTCTTCACCCCTTGATTTCCAGTTTCCAGGATTCAGTCTCTCCTTGGATTCCAATGTTTCCTTTTGCAGGAAACTGTCCACTTACCCAAGGGAATCCTGCCAGGGACCAGGGTTCTGCTTTGATTTTGACAGTACTTATCTTGAAAACCTGGCAATTTGCTCCAAAGGCTTCCTAAAGGCAGACTGCTGCACTTGTGAGATGATTTAAATGCTATTTTGATTTTGATCCAAAATATTATTCAAAAAATTATTAGGGAAATGCAAATCCAAACAACAATGAGATATCACCTCACACATGTCAGTATGGCTATCATCAAAAAGTTTACAAATGCTGGAGAAGATGTGGAGAAAAGGGAACCCTTGTACACTGTTGGTGGGAATGCCAATTGGTGCAGCCAATGTGGAAAACAGTATGGAGGGTCCTCAGAAAACTAAAAATAGAACTGCCATATGAGCCAGCAATTCCAATCCTGGGTATATCTGGAAAAAATAAAAACACTAATTTGAAAATATGCCTGCACCCCAATGGTCATAGCAGCACTATTTGCAAAAGCCAAAATATGGAAGCAACCCAAGTGTCCATCAACAGACAAATAGATAAATAAGATGTGGTGTGTATATATATATATATATATATATACACACACACACACACACACACACACACACACACACATATATGTGTGTATATATAGTGGAATATTACTCAGTCATAAAAAAGAGTGAAATATTGTCATTAGCAGCAACATGGATGGGCCTAGAGAATATTATGCTTAGTGAAATAAGTCAGACAAAGAAAGACAAATACTGTATGATATCACTTACATGTAGAATCTAAAAAATAACACAAACGTATATGCAAAACAGAAACAGACTCACAGATATAGAAAACAACCTAGTGGTTACCAATGGGGTGGCAAATTAGGGGTATGGGATTAAGATATACAAATGACTATGTACAAAATAGATAAACAACAAGGATATATTGTAAAGCAGAGGTAATTATACCTATCATCTTCTAATAATTTTAAGGGACTATAATCTGTAGTCACTGTGAATCACTGTGCTGTACTCCTGAAATTAATATAATATATATTACTCCTGAAATTATAAATATGTACTCCTGAAATTAATATAATATTGTAAATAATATTGTAAATATTGTAAATCAATTATACTTCAATAAAAATATTGTATCATTCTAGTTTGGCTATTTAAAATTTTCATTAGAATAAGATTGGTTCAGGCATTTAATTCTTTCCCTTTTCTTATCCAGTTTTCTACTTTACTGTTTTTTATTATTCATACTCTCCTATTAATAAAACAAACTTATCCAGACGATAAAATTGTTTATTTTTATAGGGTGAAGAAATATCAGAATAGTAAAGAACAACTTTGAAGAACTCATTCACCTTTCTTCATTCTTTTTACCTGGATGTTCGATTGCTTATTTCCCAGACTCAGTTCTGCAGCCGTCAATCCTGGCAAAAACACTTTTCAAAGACAGAATTATTGGAAACGCCGAAAAGAAAATGAAAATGTGAGAGCTGCCATCCAGCAGGGTGTAGATTCATGGATTCCTTGGGGAAAATTAGAATACTCTGGTTATTGTGTTAATTTTATACTATATTTCTCAAATTTCCTGTCCTTCCAGCTGTGATAGAATGTGCTTTGTGTTCTGCTATGTATATTCAGTGACAAAACTGTGATTCAAGTGAAACTTTAAAATAAATGCAGCCTCATAGGTGCTAAAAAGAGACACCAGGAACAGAGATGATTACAGAAGCAGGAAAACTTTTGGTAACATGAAGGGCTAGTTTCTTTATATACTAAAATCATATATTTATGTGCCTAATCAAATCACTATCACATTTTCCATCACTGGATGCAGTAAATAGAGGAGCTTGATTTCAACATTGGGCAGATTCAGGATACAGGACTCTGCTGTACGAATAAATACCAAAGCAGAGTATTTACACAGATGATAATAATAATAATAATAATTTATTAATAATAATAGTTTATAATAATAAATTATTCATCATTTTACAGAGTCCTAAAAGAAGATATATCTTATTAATGAATATTTATAGAGTTTGGATAAAAAGTAATAATTTATCAGAACTAATGCTGACTTTAGCACTAGATCCTCATATTTGGGTAATTAATTGACGAGATGATGATAATTCAACAGTTCTCTGATTGTATTTAAATCAAGATATTTAACATTGGGCTTCCCTGGTGGCGCAGTGGTTGAGAATCTGCCTGCCAATGCAGGGGACACGGGTTCGAGCCCTGGTCTGGGAGGATCCCACATGCCGCGGATCAACTGGGCCCGTGAGCCACAACTACTGAGCCTGCGCGTCTGGAGCCCGTGCTCCGCAACAAGAGAGGCCGCGATAGTGAGAGGCCCGCGCACGCGATGAAGAGTGGCCCCCGCTCGCCGCAACTGGAGAAAGCCCTTGCACAGAAACGAAGACCCAACACAGACAAAAAAATAAATAAATAAATAAGTAAAAAAAAAAAAAAAAAAAGATATTTAACATTGAATTGAAAATTATACAACAACATTAATTTGTTTTCCATGAATACCAGGTACTCAATTCTTTGTTGATGGAGTGTTACAAAAAAAGCACACATTAATACCTGGGTAACTAAATTTGCTGGAAAAAAGTGATGATAAGAAAGATTTTGCTAAACTTACGAAGTGTCACTCTGCCAGTTACAAAGCTACTGCTGTTAAGTCCAAGTTTATTTTTCCTTTCTTTTTTCTCTGGTACTGGGGCTAGGACCCACAGATCATGTTCCCTTGCCTGCTGACTTTCTGTTTGGATTCTGCCAAATGGGGGCCTTAGAGGCATAGTAGATGCAGGGGAGAAGGGATTTGACCCTTCTTACTTGATGCTGTCGTCAGTGTCACCCAACTCCAGCCATCTTCGTGCATTCCAGCAGCAGCGATCGGCCCTCATCTCTAGCTTTGTTCTTAATTTCCAGAACCAATCTCATTGCTCCCCTCTGGGTTTCCAGCACCAGGAGGGCAGCACCCTCTCCTCAGATGTCTGAGGCCCTACAATGATGGACTCTTCTCCTGGGCTTCTGACTTAAAAGCAACAGCCACTAGGCAGTGCTTCCTCCTGGTGGGTTTGATTTCCTCATGGGTCTGATTGCAGCTCTGAGCTCCTGTGATGCCAGCACAAGCCTGGTGGCACCATCTCCTCAGAAGCGTGAATGCCAACTCGACAGGAGGCCTGCTTTCAGATTTTAGGTCCCCATAAATCCAAACTTTGGCCTTTGTGGCCCCAGTCTCGGGAGCGATACCTGCTTCTTGCACTCAGTAATCTTTGTGCTATCCTATTATGCCCTTTTTCAGCCCTTCAGTACAATTTAACCAATTCTTATATTAAATATCCTCTGTTGAAAACTGACTATTGTTCCCGTTTTCCTGACTAAAACTTTATCGATCTACTGAGTGATTTAGGTAAAACAAAGTTAAGACTATTCTGATCTAGTGAAAATAAAATTAGAATAGTTTACAAAAAGTTTATCTTAGGAACATAAAAAACAGACTGAACAAAGTTTTTAGGTTATTGGTCTTATCTGATACCTAAAATAATTAATATTAAGCATATTAATTAATCAAATGCACAATAATATTTTAGTATTTTTTAAATGTTATTTTTGTAGTTCTTTCAATGAGGCAAGAAAAAGTAATCTTTAGTCTCTGCCTCAGTAACTGATTTAAAAATTTGAATTAGGAGGATATGAACAAAAAAGTTTAATTCTTTTAGAACTGCTCAGTGGAAATTCTGCTTAAACGTATCGATGTATAGAGTTCTGTTTTACCATTCCTGCACAAAAGTCTGAAAACTAACGCTCTCACTATCTAGTATAGCACAGTCAATGCACAAGGATAATTTGACTGAAAACATGTTTTCTCCAAATCACAGATTAAAAAAAAACTTGGGGTAGTTTCTTGCCTTTCCCTATCTGGATGTAAAACAAACAAGAAAATGTACAGATTAAGAACCCACCACCTCTCATAGGGAAAAAGAGAAGGGATAGTATTTCTTGAACACTCATTGACAGCAGGCAATATTCTCATTGCTTCATTATAGCATTTAACCCTCACATTAAATTTTGAGGTATGAATCATTAGTCACTTTCTTTCTTTTACTTGGAACATGAGGAAACTGAGTCCTTAGAGGGCTTCAAGTGTCAGCCCCGGATCTGAACCAGATCTCCTGCCTCCAATCCCAGTGTCTTTTCTATTAATGCATTTCTAGCCTGGTTGGTACTTAGCACAGTCATGACATGAAACTGTGAGCCCAATTTGTAGTTGCCAACATGAGTCGCTTCTCTATTACATAACATTTTCAGAATGCACCAAGTTATCACACTGCTATCCCAGGGGCATTTCCCATTTCCCTCCTACTTCCTCCCTTTTCTCCCCCTCTTGCTTCTCCTCTTTATTCATTTCTCAAATGCTTGTTTTTAAGATCTGTGAAAAGCTCAAGAGTTGCTTTCCTACTAATGTATAGTCATTTTTTTAATCGTGCAACATATAACTTTGAAATATATCTATATATCTGTAAGTGTATGTGGACATATAAATATACACGCATGTATATAAGTACATGTATTTATGGTGATCAGTAGGAATTCATAACAACTGTCATAATTTCCTCAGCTATATTCGTTTCTAAAATGGCTGGTCTCACAGTAGATCCATTTGGTCTTTTAACTGGCATACAGTCTAAATTAAAGTACATGATCACATTAAGAATACCAAATTAAATCATTTGTGTTTGACATTTTGTTTAGTATCAATTTTTGAGAAAAATTTTAACTCCTACTCTTTTCAGAAACAGTCGAGTATATTACTAGATAGGTCTAATGTTTCTTTGAACTGACTTTAGTAATTTAATAGAGCTCTTGCTCAAATGCTTCAGTTGTATCACATATTTGTTGCTCCTTCTTTAAGACAACAAATTACTTTTTATTATTTATTGACAAAACACTTGAACTTTTAAAATTTTTGAACTATGTCCTCAGTTCTTTGAGATTTAAATTTTAAAAACATTGTAGTGTTTTTCACCTGATTTCACATTTTAACTTTCAGAGCTAGCAGGTGTTAAAACTCTCAAAGTGGCAAGAGGAGATTTGACATGCATTAACACTCAGTGTTTACTTCAGATATGAACAACTCCCACAGGACAAAGTGCCAGACTGTTTTTATCCAGGGAATATGCTGAATTCAGAGGAACCAGCAGTAAACATACTGAATTCATAATGCTAGATTTAAAGCTAGACCTTAAGTGATCAAAATGAAAAATGGACACTTCCAGCAACTTTCTCAGTCGACACGAAATGTCCACAAGAAAGAATAACATTTCAAGTGGTTAAAGTCGGATTTTTTTCCCCCGAGTAATAACTCCATATAAGATGACTGGCTCAAGACCTTTCACGATGGTGTCATCACCAGGATAAGCAAGTATTTTTTCTCTTATCTACAAACACCATCTTCCCCTAGCCTCATATCTAACTGACATTGACTATCCAGTAGACTATGCTCTTAGGGTTAGGAGCAGTCCAGACCAGTTTATCAACCAACCTTAAAAATGTACACACTATTGGAAAGCTTTATGCTTTAGGTAACATAAATACGCACATGTTTAGAATAGCTAAACTGTTGCTACTCGGGTAAAATTCAATAAATATTATTACCAACTGTAGCTGCCAGAAAATCCTTACAGGACCTAAAATGATATTTATAAATTTATGCTTCATTGCAGGAAAGTGATACAATATAGCAAGAACAGTAAAGTAAGTATATTCATCAGAGCCAAAGACTGTATTCCAATAAGGGGTCCACAAAGGTCAAGTGCAGGCTCCCACCGTCGTCCCCTCTGTAAGGGCTGTCTACTGCCTCTCTTGGATTAGGAACAACCTACATGGGCACAGAATTCCTGTGAACCAGGGAGTGTAATATGGAATCTAGGTCAGGTTTCTTATACTTTGCTGGTCATCTAGGTATATTCTTGTTACGTAACCATCCCCAATGGCATAACACTTCAGGGGTCTCACGGAGGCTAGGTGGAAATCATTGAACTTATCGTTCTTAACGAACAATACTGACAAGCTGATACAAACCCCCTGAAACTTATCTCACCCTCATGGTTACAGAACAATACTACTCATCACCACATTTCATGCCTTGACTACGTGTCAGAGACATGCAGGTAGATCTCCTACTCTAGCCCAACCACGAAGGCCAGTTGCAGGGTCACTGGAATTAGCTATTATGGGGCAGAGTGTTCATAAAAAATTTGTGAAGCTCGGCGATGCTCCCTGTTTGTTTATACTCACTGGTTCAGAGGGAGAAGGAGAGGAGCTCACACCTGACCTCTCTGGGCCCCTTGTCAGGAGACAGTCTTTGGCTCAGATGTTTTACTTCTTCTAACGTTGTTGCTATACTGCACCACTTTCCTGAAATAAGACATAACTTTTTAAACATTATCCTTTTGGGTCCCCTAAATTTTCTTTAGCAGTGAAACCCTGTCTAACCTGGAGTTCCCAAGTCATTGGGAAACATAGAAACATACAATGAACTTCCTTAAACCTACACCTAAGCCGAAATCCTTCATTAGTCTGAAGTTCCTTTTCTTGTCTGAATGCTGCCTGGCCATTTCCTTTCTATGCACGCCTCCTGGCAGAGACTTTTCTTTGTGCACAACCTCCTCCCATGAACCACTTTATGCGGCTTTCTAGTGATTGGCCTTATGTAATTGGATTAGGAGTGGATTCATGGCATCTGTCCAGGTAGGCAGCATTTTTCTTCAGGGAATTTTAGAGAGAGAAGGACAACTGGTTAGTCAGTTGTCCTTGGGGAACTAAACTGGAAGGTCAGTCTGGTTTTCCTGTTGAGGTAGCCATGATTAGCCATGGCCAAGCAGATTGAGTGAGCCAAGAAGCCCATTTACAGAGACAGAAGAGAAGAATTAAAGGGAAAGTCATTTGGCCACACAGAGGGAATGAGAGTGATAGGGCATCGCTGCCCAGTGACCTTCCCAAATTCATGGACCTGCTTATGCTTCCTAGAACTAAGTTATACAATATTATCCCACATACCTAAATTCCACTTTACATAGGGTAGCCAGAATGGATTATTAAAAGAATATTCTTAGCATAAGCACCATAATCTCCTTAATGAATTCCTACTCATTCTTGAAATCCCAACTCAGACTTGCCTTTGGCTGGGAATCTTATGCTGATTTGCATAATTTCTTTCCTCTTGTTTTCCCTATTTTTAATTACCGCCTCCTCAGTATTATTCTTTATAGATGGTATATGCTTATACTTTTCATACATAATTATATAGAACATAGCATTTTATAATTATTTCTTTAACAGGTTATTGACTGTGACTTTCCCGTATTCCCAGAATTTTGTCAAAGACCCCAAACTGAAGAATAAACAGTGCGAGCACCCACATTCTAAAGAGATTCACCAACAACTCGGGTTAGACACTTTTCTCCAGAATTTACTTAAAGAAAAACTATTTCTTTTAATTCTATATCATGGAGATAAGGAGAGATCTGGACAGCTAAGTTGGAACTTGCTCCAAGAAAAGATGTCCAGAACAAGAGACTGTGTCTATTGCCCTTGTTGGATCATCGCTGAGCTGCAGGATCTACAGATTTACCTGGTGTGGTCAGCAAAATTGAGTTTTGACATGGATCCATTTAAGTTAAGAGGGGGATGTAGACATGGTGACTGGAGCCAGTTTCTGATCTAGACATTTCTGAAGGTGGAAACCACATGTCACCTGAAGTCCTTGGAGGGACAGTGATGGCGTGTGCCTGAGAAGACTTGGATAAGCATCTCTCCATTACAGTTCCCTGCAGCCCCGGAGCAAGTGAGATCATACTCTAGTACTTCCTGTGCCTCCAGTGAAGGAGCACAGAGGTTGCAGGAGGGCGCTATAGGGCTCCTGGCAGAGTCACTAATGAGACACGTGGAGCAGGGCTATCATGTGAGGGACGACACCTCTCCTCCATCAGGAAAAGAGACCAGGGATAAGTGACACTGCCCACAAATGCTACGCAGAGAGCCAAGTATTGGCAAAGGCTACAATTAACTGATAGAATCCGAAGAAAACAAATGGGTCTGGGATGTGCACACACCATGTACAGGCAACCAGTGCCTAAATTCATCTCTGCGAACTCCAAAGGACGGGGAGGGAGGGGTACCCTCTGGAACCATGAGTCCTTGAACAGAGCTTGGCTTATTCAGGTCGGTATTCACAGTTCCTTGCCCAGAATTCAAAACCTAGAAGAACTAACTCCAATAAACGTGGGTTGTAACTGAATAAATGTTTACACATTATGCCAAGGTTTTGTCAAAGGCACTATTGAACTCAGCTGTGTATATCTTAACATATTTCTTATGCTTTTCAGTCCTTACAATCCAAGGCTGGCTTATAGCATTTTTAACTGTTGATAATCCTCTACACTTCGAAATCTCCAGCCCTAGGTTTCTACAACATGGTTCTTTTATGATTATTTTCCTACTTTTCTTCTTGGTCTTCTTTACAGACTCCCCTCTCTCTGTGTATTTATTACTCCTCTAAAATTTATTTCTCACCCTGATATTCTCATTTTGTTGAATGGCAGCATACACCAAACACTAAATTCTTCCAAATAAAAACCTGTAACTTATTGGATGATCATCCCTTTCTTCACCCTTCATATCCAGTTAGTAAGTCCTTCAAATCTACCTCCTTAATATTTTGTCCATCATCGATCTCCTCCTACTTTACAGAGTGGAGTCTAAATGTGCACCCTGTTTCACTTTTGTAGATCCCTGGAATAATTTTTGCCATGCAAGACAAGTACCTCCCTCCTTCAATATGGCCACCACACTGCCATCAGGCTGCTCTTTCTGAATTTCCATAATTCTCATGCCCTTCCCTCAAATCACAGACATCAGAGACTGACCATCGTCCATAGGGACTGGCCAATAATCCTCTCTGGGTTTGGCCTCTGTGTACATGTTTAGCATCCTCAATGGCTCCTCTTATGTCCTCCTCCAGTTCTACTGAATAGTTAATCCTTTCCGAGTGTGCATATTTCATACCTCCATGCCCAGACCTGAGATAGCCTCTCCCAAATTGTCCCTCAGAGAAACAATGGCTCATCTTCCAGGATTCCGTTCAAGAGTCCTTTCTTTCATAAAGCCATTATTTTCTCTCCATTCCCTGATGTTTGATCACTTCCTCTTTTGTGCCCTTACTGTACCTTGAATCTAATTACAGCGTCTTCTTGTAACACTTGTGCCCTTATTTGGTTACATGTCTGTTTTTTCAGTTTCTCTGGCTCCAAGCATTACCAGGGCATTGCTCAGCTAGTACATATTAAGTGGTCAATAACAGTTTGGTGAAAGAGTGAATATGCATGTTAAAAAGAAGGTCAAAAACCATATATATACCCAGTAATCCGAGGATGATACACATAGACTGTCACTAATACAAAACTTTAATTTTAAATACAACTATCCAAAATTTGATAATCATCATTAAATGCCTATTCACTGCCAAACATGGTATTGAATACTAGAGGTACAAAAATGTTTAAGACACGATCCATGATTTTGATGCACTCAGATTTTACAACAGACAAATCAGGCTGTGAGATCAAGCATGTCTCTCCTAATAGAAGGACTCATATTGTGAGCGAAGACTTTGTATATACAAAATATAGGATTCAAACTAAATAATGAAAGCAATGAAAAGGGTAATTACATAATTTACTATTCAAACCAGATACTCGTTAAGAGCAAAAGGAAGCACTACAAATAATCGTACTAGCACAACAGATGTAAAACTGGACTGTCTACATTTGGACAAACATTTGAGATGTATGTTTATCCTAATGATAGGGAGAATGATAAAGAGTTCAAACAAGGGAGAGATGTAGTCAATGTAATCTGATTCATTTTGCTTAAAGAGCACACTCTGATGTTATCCTGTAGATGTTTGAAAACTACATTCAGGGAAATCAGTTAGGAAGTTGTTATAATTGTCTAGAAAGAAATTATGAGAACTAAAGAGAAGGCACTGGCAGTGGGAATATAAAGGGAGAAAATAGATTTAAGAAACACAGGAGATACGCATGGATATGATTTAAGGAGATCTTGGATGTGAGAACTGAAGGAGAGGGAGAAGTCAAATGACTTTCTGATCTCTGTGTTGGAAGTATGTAAGGATGTTAAGAAATTCTAATAAGAAGATGGCTCCAAGATATATTTGGTATTGCTTTTAAGTTAATGAACTTTTTATTTAAAAGAAAGTATATGAGGCAAATCTATTTTGCTATTGAAAATGTGATCTGGACTAATTTGAATAAAGCATGCTATTTATAATAGTTATACAACATATAAATTTATTGTCTCTCGAAACATATTTAGCAGTTTAAAAATAGATGCAAATTTTATCTTAAAATACTCTTTAAAACCTTTCCTGATCTGTGAAACTGGCCTTAGCATTCACAGGTCACTGTGTATACTATTCTGTTACAATACCTATGCCTATTGGGGTATACGCACTTCCAAGGCAGGGAACACACCCTATTATTCTTTCTTCCCAGTGCTTTGTCAAATGCCCAGAGGCGTTAGGCACGCAATAAATATTTGTAACTTGAAGTAAGCATGACGTAGACAATTTTATAGAAAATGGCATTTCAAAGTTTTAAGTTAGAATGCTGGTTTCATTGTGTGCCTGTTATTTGCCATGTACTGGTTTGGAGCAGAGACCTGCTTACAATCTAAGGTCAGAGGCAGTTAATTAAGAATTATATAATATAAGGTAGAGGTAATTAATTTTAAAAGAAATAAAGCAGAAGAATGGATTGGAGAGTTCCTGGAGGGAGGGGAGTGGCCATTTTTGATGGAGTGGTCAGAGAAAGACTCCTGGGAAATGATAACTAAACAGAGAACCGACAGAAGGGACAGAGTGAGGATGTAAAAATATGAATACCGATCTAGGCGGAAGGAATAGTGTGAACACTGCTAAGACAGAACATCTTCCATTCCTTACGGAGACTTAGTCTTTGGCACTTGGAGCTTCTCTGGGTTCTCCGGCAGCAGCGGGGGCTCCAGCTGTTTGGATGGGAAGGAGAAGACGACTGTTTTGGTGAGTAGATTTGGATGGACGTACAAAGCAGAGCAGGCTAAGGGCTCTGGGGAAAAGAGTTCTATGAGGACCGAAAGGAGAGTAGGGGTCCAGAGGGAAGGAGGGGGGGTGAGAAGAGAGACCTATAGGTAGAAAACAGGCTGATTCTGGGTGTAAATTAGGGTTCAGGGATGAGCATTTCCCTAAACATAGAATACAATAGAGAAAATACCTAGTGAAAAAAAAATTACAACTTTATTTTTAACTATATAGTTAGATCTTATTTCTATAAGCAGAAATAGTTAAAGATGAAGAAAATATCGATATTGGATTTCCTTTTCTCCCTACATAATGCTAAGTAAAGTGTTTTGGTTGATTTTCCTCTGAATATACTACATCAGTGGTTTTCAGTCAGCCTGGGCTGAGGCCCAAGAATGTGCACTTCTAGCTCCTTCCCCAGGTGATGGTGACGCGCTGGCCCAGGAAGGATACTTAGAAAACCTCTGAACTAAGCTGGTTGAAACATCCAAGGCGCTGATGTCAAGGAAACACAAGTTAAAGTAAATGACAATTTTACTATTTTAATTTAAGTTTCTTTTAGCACCTAGACTATGAAAATTAGTTTTTCTTTATATTAATCCTGTGGATATGTTAAGTTATAAACATACTATGATTGCACCACTCAAATAAAAGTAGAGATTGCTAACATCAATGGTAAGTGTTGATTGATATTCTATTATGGCTCACGCAGTGACCTTAGTGCTTTAAATTAATTAACCTCATTCAATCCTCTGAACTGTATTGGGTATTAATAACGATATTCACTTTGCAGATAAGGCAACAGAATCACAAAGCCAGTGGATAGGGCAAAGGACCCTGGTTGGGCTGATCTAGAGTCTTGTTCTTTTCCACACACTCTTGTTCTGCTTTAGGCAATGAAGCCGACAACATATTCACATAGGGGTCATGGACATAACCTGGAGCTACTGGTCCTCTTTTTCTAGCACGAATGTTCCCTGCTTTGAAATATCAGGGGGTTTTGGCAGTATCACAGTGTAACAGCATGTTGTTAATCCAATAAAAAGCATACGGAGTTGCTGTGCATATTTATATATTTAAACAACACTGGGTATTTTACTCTTATGGTCCACAATTTGTTCCGTAGACAATAATAGAGGCTCATTTAAATGCGTATTTATAGGGTCTGTGGAAAGATCCCAAATGGGGAAGCAGGAGCTGTATCTCAGGAATGCATGACAATGCTGTAAATTCCAGTTTGAATGCTGACCTCCTCTCACAAGTCAGGGGAGATCTGTGGTTGAAATTAATCTTAAAACAGAGGTTATTTAAAGCAGAGAAGAAGTAAGATTGAGCCTTTTCCAGGTGGCTTTTAATTAGGAAGCTTTTCATATGCATCACTCTTTGTTGACATAGGAAGTGAATGTGTACAACTGAGGTATTTGAACCTTCAAACGGGTAGCGAGGGAGCTAAAAAGTATGATTTAAGTGAGTCAGTTTCTTAGGCATTACTTATAAGATGATCAGAAGAGAACAAGGATTGGAGAGTGGGGAGGGTGAACGAAACACTCTTCATTACATACATATTGCTTTGAGACTCACTTCCGATTATTGGGACCAAGGTATTAGCAGGTGAGAGGAGAAGTACATGAACTTTTTAAATTTCATTTTGGCGGCTGAAGGAAAAGGTAGCTATTTCTATTATTAGGGTCAAACAGTCCTCCCACATTTCTTGCATTTCCGTAAGGAGAGATGTTCCCTAAATTCTCCTGAATTCTTTCCCTAACACTTACTCTGCCCCAGCAGAGATGGAGTAATTTAAACAATGGTAAAACTGGGAAAGATACCTTATTAGGCTTGGTTCGACCTCTTCCCATTACCACTTTGGGGAAAGATATATTTCTTTAATTTCTTCATGACAGAACTCTGTATGTACCCTTAACCCTGCTGCCCTTTGGAGTACCTTCCTCAAAATTCTCTAAATCCTTCTCCCTCCAGCGTTGGGATCTGTCAACAGAGCTTTCCAGAAGGGGCACTCACAGCCTAGAAAAGGATTGCTGTTGATCAGTCCCTTCTCCCTACCCTCCAACCCTCTAGTCCTGTTCCATGTGGAGTTGACCAGATGCCCTAAGAATCCCGAGGCTCATGTTTATAGCTTTGTTCTGGGACCCTATGGTCAGGACAGATCCAGGAGGGCACCATGGCATCACTTCGAGAAGCATTTCTTTAGTGAGATTGTGCACAATTGGACAGTCAGAATCTATCTCGCTAATACGCCTTATTTTGGTGACCCACTCATGTTGGACATAGGACCAGCTCAAGGCTCTGGGCTAGCTACCAACTATGGCTGGCTCCGGGGTCTTGAGCCATATGTCTGAGGTCTTGCAAGCCCTCTTACCTGTCCACGGTTCCTTCAGGGTGCCACCTCTGGTCTACAGCACTAGGAGAGACCGAAGGGCTGAAAGGCATCCTCTGCCCTGTGTGCCCTCCAGCCACTGTGGTACTCACTCGGCAGCCTCCGTGTCACCAGCCAGACAGACCTCCAGACTCCGGGGTAGCTGCACCTATCTCCTTTGAGGGCTTCCAAGACATCTGCTCTACATCACCTATGGGTCTTTCTGATACATGTCCTCTCTTGCTTCTCCTCAGTGTGGTGAGGTCATGTTCTCATGAATGGTCTGAAACCGAGTGGGGGTGGAATGCACATTTTGGCACAAATATGGCTGCCGTTCTTGCTCTGTCCCTGGCCCTTCCCCAATCCTCCCTCTGGTGGTGGTGAGTAAGAGGCAGGGTGAAGTCAACATTGAAGGAGATCACACTCTGAAAGTTTAGTGGTTATATCCTAAAGAGTTCAAGAGGAGACACGACCGGAAGATGTGTTGTTCTAAGTTCACAACATAAAATTCCAAACAGTAAATTTAACTGTTTACTGTTAAGGGGGAAAGGAACTGTGGTTGACATTTCCCTGCATATTCAAAGACTTGCAGGAGTGGTCCTCATCAACAAAACACAGGAACAACCCTTGAATGTCTTTGGAAGCTAGTATTCATTCACAGACAGCATCACGAGTAATTCTGTAATGAGCATTAAATAAATGGTATTAGGGAACTGTGAAGGCAAGCCTCTTGCATCTTGAAACTTAATAGGGCATGTAGTAATAGTGTAAAAAAGTTTTCTTTAAAAGAAAGTGAGGAGATCATTTGTTGCTGTATGGTTTAGGGAAAAATTCCCAACAGAGATCCTTCAGATCAATCTTTATGGATAATTGTAAAGAAAATGATAGAGAAAGGGGAGGCATTTTAAATGAAGGGAAAAGAGGTGTGTAGAGCAGATCTAGAAAATCCACAGTCCATTTGGACTAAAATAGACCAAATTTGGACAATACCAAAAAAATATATAATGTTAGATGGCCAATTCCCTCACTGTTTTTGCAAGTGCAGGAATTTGGTCTTAATTCTCTGTGAATAAAAGTGTTTAGGGATTTTCCTGGTGGTCCAGCAGTTAAGACTCCGTGCTTCCAATGCACGTTCCAATGCAGGGGAAGAGGGTTGGATCCATGGTGGGGAACTGAGATCCCACATGCCCCGCGGTGTGGCCAAAAAAAAAAAGTGTTTAGTCTATAGCCTAGAGTAAAATATGCTTTCGATTTGTTGAACTGAGTAGAAGCAGAGTTCAGTGTTGGGCCTTAAAATCCTTGAATGTGTTTGTATGTATGTTGCGGGATGTGTGTGTTTTAGGGACGGTCCAGAGATATGGACATGCACTAGAAAAAGCTGATGGTCTGCGTGGAATGAGTTGTATGAGCAACAACAAAAGGTAGGGACTATGCGGAAGCCGATGCTGGACAGTTCAGATCAAGAGCAAGCTGAACTGGAGGGTTCCATGGAGAGGAGGGGCCCAACGTGAACAACAAACCCATACGTGCGCTACAAAAATCATATGTTAATCTGAATTAGTTTTTCTCTTGGGCATCTAGGGGAATGGTGGTAGCTTCAATTGCAAAAAAGAAGGTAGGAAAATACTTGGGCTAAAAGGAAAGCTGAAGTAGTTCTTCTTTTTTTCAACATTTTAATGAATCCTTGGATTAAATATTTCCTTCCACACTTGCCTTTTGAAGCTGTAGATCACCACTTGTGAATGTAGGGTGTGCTTTCTCTAAGACAGCCTGGAGCCGGTGCAAAGAGGTGGTGGGACTTTATCATTTCCTGACACATAGTGAGTCCTTGATATCTCAGTGTTCCTGCTATTTAGTTTAAACGCTGAGTGTAACCATATCTAAGTTGGGAGGTGATATACTCTGACTTGAGGTAAAGTTGATAAGGCTGAATGTGAATGACTAAAAACAAGTCACATTCAAACTATTTTCCCTGTCTTTCTGTATGTAATATCAGTAATATATTAGCCATAACACCAATAAAACTCTGAATAAGTATTTCTAGTATATTTAAGACTAGACTTTTTAAAAAACCTTTTTGTTTTGAAATATGAAATTTACAAAAGAGTTGTAAAGTACCAAGAGTTCCTGTGTATCTCTCACTCAGTTTTCCCTAGTGTTAACATTTTATATAACCATGGTGCATTTATCAAAAAACTAAATATTTAAAATTTTGTTTTGAAATCTGAAAGTTTGAACTGTGGTCAAAAGTTTAAAACTTGCCTTATCTTTCACAACTTTATACCCATTTATCCATATATACATCTTATTCATGCATATGACATAAACAAACTGTTTTTCTGAATATATGGACTGTAGCATTTTGTGGACTATAAAAACATAACCTTAATCTGTAGGTTATTTTTTTTTTAACCTTTTTTTGACTGCACCTCAGGGCTTGTGGGATCTTCCCCAACCAGGGATTGAACCCAGGCCACCACAGTGAAAGCCCAGAATCCTAACCACTATGCCACCAGGGAAGTTCGGTAGGTTACTTTAAATACCTAGTGAACTTGCACTTGGTCATGTCCTCTTTGAGTTGGCTCACACCTAGTAAAATGACTTATTCTGTTACTGAATTGCCAATGAAAATTATAAGTAGTTCAACCAATACATTCAAATTTAAATTTCTCCCATTAAGACCTTTAAATTTTATTTCAAATTACTCATTGTGAAAATAAGATGAAAATTTAATTAAATCAAATAATTACAGAGCTGCTAAAAATTTGTCAAATTAGTCAAAACTGTAATCTTTGCCAACTGAGAAACAAATATTCCTTTATACTCTGGCTATTAAACAAACCCTACAGCAATTTTTCAAAATACATGCTTAGAACTGTATCATTTATGCTGTGAAAATAATGCACATATTTCAACTATTCCAGTTACCATAACAACAAAGTATACTGCATTTTCCCATTTTTCAGTTTCATTCAAACTCATTTGGATGTGATTGCCACAACCAATAACGAGAAAGACAATCAGTACAGCATTTGTACTTCCACTCTGGTTTTTTGACATTGGTTACATAGTTTCCTGTGCTGAGAAATGCTCTGGGATAATGTCCAGGCAGAGTGGAGAAAGGTACATTTTCTATACTCTCTTGCAGTTAGGTGTGATGTAAGATTAAGTTCTGGCCAATTAAATGTTAGCATAAGTGTCACATGACAGCTTCTGGAACCCTCCATAAAAGACAGCTGGTGCACACCTTTTGGCTTCCTTTTCTTCTTCATATATTTCTGCATATAAATCCTGAAACACAGATATGGTGCTGTGTTTTTTATTGCTTTGTGTTTTGATGCTCACTTCCATTTTGGACGCTGAGGACATGGGCTATATACTAGAGATGGCAGAGCCGTGGATTAGATGTAGTTTTGTCTCTGAGAACTTTCTGGAATAGAGTTGCCATCCCAGCACTTGATTGTCTCTGAATTTCTCCACAGGAGAGAAATTATTCCCATCTTATTTAAGCCATTGTTATTGATATTTTGCATTTTTCTGTTGTTTGTAGTTGAAGGGAATCCTAATGTGACACATGTGTATGAAGAGTGGAAATAGGAAAGTAGCACTAGATATCTATATTTTTCAAGAAAGACGGATCTTTCTTCATTCACGTATGTACTTACCTGTCACCTGTAAACACTTGGGTTTGCTACTTCCGCTACTGCTCTTATTCTCTGGGTGGATTCTAGATGGTTAATAGGATGCCAGCAGCTGTCACCCCTGCCCTTACCTGAGTCCTCCTCAGCTCCCAATCTACCTTAGACACTATTGAGTTTTGTCTTGGTTTGTTGGTTCATTTGCTCGTTTGCTTTTGAAAACAAACATCATGACATCCAGTATAATAACATCCTAGTGTCCTGCACAACCAAGAATGGGGAGTGATTTACTTAAAGCTTTTTGTTTTTCATTTCTGGGAAAATAGATAAATTTAGTTAACTCTTATTACTCTTGATGTGATTAAATCAGCAGAGCAAATGTACACTGTTTATAGTACAGTCAAAATACTTGAACAAACCATTTATATAAATGCAGTAGAGAAGGGAAAATAGAGAATATATAAACTGCAGTGGAGGTCTCTTCTAAGCTACACGTGCAGCAATATTCTGATATAGAAAAGAGAAAATAGAAAAAATACATTAAAGGGGATTTTAAAAGTTTAGTTATATTCAAAATCTATTCTGTCAAGCATAATAAGAATTTGAAAAGAATGAGGTAGGAAACATGGAAAAGGATAAATTATTAACACTTTGCTAAGTGATGAGAACAGAGCCATTTGATAATTCACTGTTCAGTGATAAAGAAAATAGAAAGGAAAAGTGTGTTTGTAAGGAAAAAGGATATAAACAAGTGGGATGACTATAATCATTCAAGAGAATATTTTAGGCTAAATTTCCAAAATGTTGTTCTAAGAAAAGCACCTGGCACAACAGCATGGCATATCACTGGGAATACTGAAAGTGAGGTGTAACAGAACACATAAACAGATAAGCACCTCAAATTGGCAACGTTACCTCCGGCACTACCTGAAGCTCCAGGATGCACTAGAAGAGGGGAGCCAACGGGATGAAGCTGCTGACTCTAAATTCCTCTACTAAAGAACTAATGTTCTTGGCAAAATTCTATGGTAAATGCATCTGTTCTTCCTACACCAAACTGGACTGTCTCTGTTCTGTGAGAACAAACTTTTTTTTTTTTCCATCTTTCTTCCTTGTCCTCAACTCTTTCCACATATTCTACCCTAGACTATAGTTCTTGAGGAAAAAAAAAAAAAGGCGGGCTTCCCTGGTGGCGCAGTGGTTGAGAATCTGCCTGCCAATGCAGGGGACACGGGTTCGAGCCCTGGTCTGGGAAGATCCCACATGCCGCGGAGCAACTGGGCCCGTGAGCCACAACTACTGAGCCTGCGCGTCTGGAGCCTGTGCTCCGCAACAAGAGAGGCCGCGACAGTGAGAGGCCCGCACACCGCGATGAAGAGTGGCCCCCGCTCGCCGCGACTAGAGAAAGCCCTCGTACAGAAACGAAGACCCAACACAGCCATAAATATATAAAAATAAATAAATTTTTAAAAAAAAACAAAAAACACAGAGGCCCCCCATCACTGCTCATGAAACCATTGTTTAAAAAAAAAAAAAAAAAAGGTGATTTGGCAAATTTTATATTTTATTTTACCTTTTAAAATCTCTGTGACTGCCTTGGGCTTCCCAGTGGCTACTTAGTCCTACTGTTCTTCAGTGCAGCCTTTTCCCTCACGAGCCATCCTAATCCCTACTGATGCTCAGAGGAGATGATCCTGGTTTAACAGTGGAGCGTTCCAGTGCTATGAGTGTCGTCAATTAGATTATGAGTTTGACTTCATTTGTTTTGATGCTAATGCCTCTAAAATTTGAGGAATCAGCTTTTCAACTGCTGTCAGTCATTAATTCTGAAAGAAGAGTATTTTGTTCAAGATATTGCAGACATTTTTCTTCAAGACTTATTGTCAGTAAAACTGTACTTCCTGAATTAAAGCTAATTGTGTTTCTGAAGCTAAGAAAGTCATTATGAGTTAAAAAAAAAAAAGAGTAAAAAAAAGAAAAAAATTGTAGTGAATATAGAATTTGATACTGCCATCTGTTATTTAAAAACAAAATTTCATGTGCCTTAAACCTACAATTTCTTTCTCTAATTTTCAAGAAAAAATAGTATAGGATCCATTTAGCTCATGTTGTCAATCCATTAAAAAGAGAAGAATATGGTGCTTTATTCACACTATATTTCTGAACTTGGATTCAAGTGTATGTGCCATTTCTTTTATACTGTATAACATGTGTCATAGTTTTGAAATTGCTACAAATATAAGTATTATATAAGTATCTATTTCAAAGTTAACAACTATTTAAAAAGATACTTAGTTCAGTGAAAACGAACTAAAAATGAAAAGCAAAATAGCAGATATAGGAGATACTAAGGATTGTTTCAAAAGATAATAAACTTTAATTTTATACAAATGTTAAAGATGAGAATGGCTTTTTGTTCTGAACAATGATGATAATCAATTATGAATGATCATGTAACTATGGCAATACATAAATTTATATTTTAGACTTGGAAGAATAAAATTCAGTATTTTAAAATATTCAACTTGTTTAGCAATGTGAATTATATAATTTCCTCTTTGTTTAAATATCAGAAAACTTCAAATACTCTATGTAATTAATATTATAGAAGCAGATAAAACTAAAAGAATGACTATTCATTCACTAAAAATATTTATTTGTAGATTCTTATACAAAATAATTTTTATAAAAATATATAAATATATTTTAATTATTTGGATGATACAAGAAAAATATTTTTATGTGATTATCTGCTTAATTGCTGTAGTTTTTGTTTTTATTTTGCCAGAAGATATTAAGTACTAATAATAGCAAAATCAACTTACTAAATGAATGTTGGTATTGCAGAGGAAAAAGAAAATTCAAATTATATATGATTGTTGTCTGTGATTATTTATTACTAAAAAAATCCTGAGTTTATTTCAGTATGTTAAAAAATAAAACAATTCTACAATTGACTCTGTGTCTTGCTTAAATAAAAGCAAAATTCCAAAGAAATATGTTAAATCCTCTATTTCATTTTCTCTTTCATAATCAGCTAATATTCTGTATATATAAATTATTTATTGCTTCATCTCTGTCACCTTCTTCTTCCCAGTTTGTCTAAAAGATTTGTTGGTGTAATGAATTTGTTAACATATTAACAGATAAAAGGAGATCCAGGAAAGTTCTGAACAATTTAGGTTTGTGATGTTACAAAACTATCCATAGTTTGAGCAACATTTCAAATTATTTATGCTGTTGATTACAGAGGTGGTTTAACGTTCCATAGTAGGTAATTTCAACTTGGCTTAAGTCAGAGTCTTTTCTAATGTTATTACATGGAAATTGTAGTGGAATTGTAAAACTACTTTTTAGAATTAGATTCTTACCTATAGTTATTCTAAAAGTGGAAATGGTAAGAAATAGAAAGGTCCCATTTATTTTTTCCAGAATGAACAAACATGTTCATCTCCTTGACACTACTGATAGCTCACATAAGGAAAGATTTCATGAGGATTATTTTCTTCTCTTATGTTTAGCTGTATATGACACTCATTGGTAATAATCTCACATTAATGAATTAATTTTAGAGTATTTTTAATATAACCTGACAAATCAGTATAAGAACCCAATTGTTTAAACAAGTCCTCAGTCTTACATGTCTTAAGCAGATATAGACCCCAAAGGAAGATGGATTAGCAAATTTCTAATTTCATCCAAGATGGAGTAACAGGGATTGGCTTTATCCCCTTGCTCGATACAACTAAAAAAATTAGAAAAATATATGGAACAATGGCTTTCTGGACATTGGATATCAGGCAACAGTGATCAGTGATACATGAGAAACAAATGAAGTGAGCCCTATGGTTGCCTGAGATTACTACCTGGAGAAAGGGTCCAGGCCATGGCATGGGGAGCTGAGGGTTCTCTTTGAGTTATGTGAATGGAATTGGGAGACTGGAGAAGCAAAGGCAGTGAGAGTTTGCAGGGCAGAGTAGTGGAGAGAGAGACCTGCACAAACAGAAAACACCAGAGTTCTCTGGAGGGTCATCCTCGAGTGCTCAGTTGAGTACTACTGAACATATACATCTGAGGAAGCAATCTGAGGCCAGGGAGAAAACCATGCAGAAGATTTAGAGGAAACAAACTCCTAAGAACACATAGGGCCAGGAATAGTGTGTGTTCTTAATACACAGAGCGGAAAACCACACTATTTCACAAGGCATCAGAGTATAAGGAATGGTCTTGCCTCAGCAGTCAAGAAAAATTAGCCCTTAACTAAGTGCTTCTCTGGTTCTGCCTCACAAATATAAGAAGCAAGAACTGAAACAGACGCACTGTTTCCAAGTAACTTAATCATATCCCAGAACAACACTTAAGAATATTTAAAGGAATTCAACAAGGAAAAATTTACAACGTCTGACATACTGTTGAGATTTATGAGGCATGCAAAGATAAAATAAAAAACAATTCATGTGATGAGAAAAATAAATCCATTAAAATGATTCTGAAATGACACAGAAGATCTAGTAGACAAAAATACTGAACACTTTTAACTGTATTCCATATGGTTAATAAGCTAGAGGTAAGATTAACATGATAAGTATAGACATAGAAGATATAAAAAAGACACAAGGTGAACAATATCTAAGATGGAAAGTACACTGGATGGGATTAATGGCAGATTAAACATTGCAGAAGAAAAGATGAGTCAACTTGAAGACATAGTACTAGAAATGATCCATAATGAAAGAGTGAAAAGCAAGTGAAAAAAAATTTAACAAAGCATCAGTGAACTGTGGGATAATTTCAAGTGGTCATATATATGTGTAACTGAAATCTTTAAAGGTAGAGGAAGAAAAAAATACATATATATAGATGTGTTTGAAGAAATAATGGTCATTTTCCCCAAAATTTGATGAAAACTTTAAACCCACAGATCCAAGAACTTCAGGCACAGGAAACATGAAAAATACATCAGTGCATATCATTATCAAATTTCTTAAAACTAGTAATAAAGAAAACTTTTAAAAGCAGCCAGAGAACACAGATAACTTTATATAGGAGAACAAAGATAAAGATGTCAATAGATCTTTTTTTTGTCAGAAACAATGCAAAATGCAAGCTAGAAGACTTTGGAGTAACATCTTTATAGTACTGAAAGAAAAAACTATTAACCTAGAATTCTTCACCCAGCCAAAATATCTCTCAGATGGAATCTTGTGCTGTGAAAAGTTGTCTGAGATATTTTTGAACCAGCAGAATGGTTCTGTGCTTCTTGGCCTGTCTGGGATGAACCACATTTGCAACACTGCCCTTCTTCCTTCAATACCCTCTCCCATTCTCCAAATTCTTGTCTGGTTAACATTGGTAAAAATATAACAATTGCTGTATTTCTACTCTTGTATCTTTCAGAATCTGCCCTATTAATTTAGTCAGCAATACTGGAACTATGGAGGTGCCTTCATAGAGTTTACATTCTTTTTTTAATTGAAGTATAGTTGATTTACAATGTTGTGTTAGTTTCAGGTGTACAGTAAAGTGATTCAGATATATATATTCTTTTTCAGATTCTTTTCCCTTATAGGTTATCATAAAACACTGAGTATAGCTCTCTGTGCTATACAGTAGGTCCTTGTTGGTTATCTATTTTATACATAGTAGTGTGTATATGTCAATCCCAAACTCCTCATTTGTCCCTACCCACCTCTTTCCCCTTTGGTAACCATAATTTTGCTTTCTATGTCTGTGGGTCTATTTCTTTTTTGTAAATAAATTCATTTGTATCATTTATTTTTTTAGATTCCACATATAAGCAATATCATATATTTGTCTTTATCTGTCTGGCTTACTTCACTCAGTATAATAATCTCTAGGTCCATCCATATTGCTGCAAATGACATTATTTCATTCTTTTTTCATGGCTAAGTAAGAGTTTACATTCTTGTTGGGAGGGGGCCAACAACATACAAAATTATAAGTATATTGTATAGTATATGAGATGATAAAAATAAAGTAGAGAAACAAAAACTATTAGGGCAGGGGAGGTGGGTGTTGCTATTTTAAATTAAATAATCAGATTTAATGTATTACATGGTGACTATAATCAACAACACTACTGTATCACTGAAATTTGCTGAGAGTAGAACTTAAAAGTTTTCACACACATAAAAGGTAAGTCTACGAGGTGATGGATGTGTTAACTTGATGGGGGAATCCTTTTGCAGAGTATAATTATATCAAATCATCAAGTTGTGTACTGTAAATATCTTACCATTTTATGTGTCAATTATACCTCAAATTAAAAATCACAAAAATAGATAAATAAAATTAAATAATCAGTGAATGCCTCAATGGTAGGACAAATAAGGAAGACCTGAAGGAGTAAGGAAGCAAGCTCTGTGGTTACCTGGGGAAGAGTGTTCTTAGCAGAAGAAATAGCCTGTGCACAGTCCTGAGGTAAGAGCATCCAAGGAGGCCAGGGTGGTGCCCACAGGGAGGAGAGTTGTGGTCAGATGTGGTCAGGACTTAGCTGTATGGCCTCATCCACCATTCTATAAAGGCAATCAAGTGGTCTACAGACAGTGACACAAATCCCTACGGTGGAATTCTTTGGTCTAAATCACCTTCTGCGCGAGAAGTAAAGTAAATAAGCAAAACAAATGGCAGTTTTAAAACTATCAGCATTGCTTTTTTTATGCATTTCTAAGCAATTTTTCATTGCTTTTGCATTCAGTCCTCCTTTAAAAAATATATTTAGAAAAAAAGAAAATAATAAAATAAACTCCCACATGCCCTAGACCCAAATGAAAGTATCAAGATTGTGATAAAATTCTGGTCATTATTCTTTTTTCCTTTATTGAAATATATTAAAGCAATTCCAGATCTAGTCATGTCATCCCTCTACTTTAATCTGTATCTCTAAAAATAAAGCCATACTCATAAGTAACTACAAAACCATTATCACATGTAACTATATCAGATTATTCCTGTTTATCAGATACCCAGTCCATAGCCAAATTTCTCTGATTTTTCAAAATGGGTTTTGCAATTGGCTTGTTTGCACCAATCCCCAAACTCAGTGGCACTTCTTTAATAGAAATGACCATTTTACTCTTCATATAGTTTTTCCTTGAATCTACTTATTTTAAAGTATTTTAATCTTCTTAAGCACTAAATCAGAGAATTGAGCAGTTAATTATAATCATAAGCATCCTACATTCTGCATCATCTGTAACTTTAAATGAGGAGGCTCAAAAATAATGCACTGGTATTATTTGTATTATTGTTACTACTAATGCAACTAATTTGTTATACTATCACCTGTATCACATATCTGCTGTTTTATTATTTTTTTTAAATCATAGAGGGCTTAGCTTACACACATAAAGCTTAGATACATTTAAATGTTACATGAAATAGCTAGAGAAAAGAAAATGGAAAAAGCAGACCAGGTGATAACAGCATAGAAAATGAAAATGATCCCAGCAGGGATAAATGGAGGCCCAGGGTTCTTTCAAATAAGCATTTATTCCACATATTACAATTAGAAATGGTAGGTTTTCGTTCCAGTATTATTGTGACACATTTACAAAGCAGTATTTGACTTAGGTCACATGAAGACTTAGCAATAAAATCTGTCGGGATTTTTACAAAGCCTTCCCTTTTTCCTTCAAATATTTCCCTAAAGGTTACACATGTGTTTTTATAAGAATTAAGCGTTCCTATCCCTTTTTGGCTCAAAATCAATGATAGTACTTTCTCTTTATGTATGTGTTGTTTTACTTTTCTCTATTAAACACTCTTCAAGAGCAAACCAGTTGGTGTAGAGAACGTTCAAAATTATTTGATGCTGATGACCCCATTTTTCAAATACCAGAAAAATATGATTTTGTGTCATTTTCCATTGCACATTACTGAACTCAACCTTAATCATTTCCTCCTCCTTTTCCCACAATCATATGCTGACTGATGGTAAATTTATCCATGTCATTCAAGTTTGAGGGAGAGGGGATTTGAAAATTCTAAGATATTCAAGTCACCATATAAATTTTTCATAATATAAATTGATCTCTGACTGACATTGAATATTATAACATCAATTTCCTGCAACTAGAATTGTTTTTCCATCTTCGCAGGTATGCTTTGACTGTAAAATATTGTACAGTCCTCCACTCTTACAGATAAACTTTATTCTACATCAATTAATTTTTGGTGGTCTGATTTTTTTTTCTTTCCTATGATCCAGTGTAGTCCCTGGATTCTTTTCTATCAAAATCTCTATGGATTATTTAATAGAGAAAAATACTTGCTTTCAACTAACTTATGTCTTTAATTTAAAAAATGAGTCGTTGTGTTCACTCAAGGATGTATCTCTCACATGGTTTATTTCTCCCCCCTAGGCTGGAGATTTGGCTTAGAAATATGCAAAGACAGAGATAAAATAGATATTATTATTGATAATAACTTTATCTAATATTTACTGAATTAGAGACGTAAATGTCAGAGTCAACTGGACATAGGTGATATTAAACATTTTTGGATATGAGATGACGTCTAAGTACTAAATGGAGACAGGGAATGCAAGGGGACCACGTACTGTACTAAGCTAGGGGACGCTCTAACTTTAGATGTTGGGAGCATAGGAGGAGTAAGAAACAGACTTGGGAAAGAGTGGCCAATGAGATGAGATGAAAATTCAGGACAGTCTTATTTCCCACGTTCCAAGTGAAGAAAGCATTTCTAGAAAGATCGTGGCA
The DNA here is from genome assembly GCF_028021215.1 of Eschrichtius robustus. Taxonomy (NCBI): domain Eukaryota; kingdom Metazoa; phylum Chordata; class Mammalia; order Artiodactyla; family Eschrichtiidae; genus Eschrichtius; species Eschrichtius robustus. The sequence goes on from NC_090827.1 coordinate 10,953,649, forward strand.
TCAACATGTGAAATGCTGCTGATCACTTGAATAAGAGGAAGCCTGAGAATTGACCATTAGTATTTGGCAAAAAGAGGTCACCAAGAAGCCAGGTCAAGGCAAGCTTGAGAATATCTGATTCAACTGAAATGAGAAGCAATAAAAACCTTCCTCTTGGTAGGGGTGTGGGAAGACCAGAGGGTAAAGAAGTGGACATGTGGAGGAGAGTCCACTGGTTTTCTGAAAAAAAGAACAGAGAATTGGGTTATTTTGAAAGCACAAAGTTTAGGAAGGATTTTCCTTCCTTTCTTTCTTTCTTACTTTCTTCTTTTCCATGTTTACATCGACAAAGACATCTATTAACGAAGAAATATATGATTTTGCCAACTTCAAAAATTTTTATTTTACTTATTTTACCTACCATTACCCAATGGCTCACTGAAACACAAATCAAATGGTAAATATATTGAAAGTAATTTACCAAATCTTATCAAAATTACTCAGGTTGTTAAAAATGGTTTTAGAGTAGACAAACAATTTTAAAGGGCTGAATGTTACTTGAAAGAAACATTTCATTTCATTTTATCAAAAAATGTTTTGCTTTATATCCTAAAAGGCTACAGAATGAAGCATGGCCATAAATATTTCAGTTAAGAATATCTAAATTTTGATGCTAAAATAACACTTACAGTATTTAGAAAATAATGTAGAAAAAAACAAAAGCTGAGAGAGAACCAGGAAAGTGTGATATTCCCAAATTAATAATAAAGCAGTATTCAGAGGCTTTTACTTTGGCCCTACTAGATAAATTTGGGAATATGCTAAGTGCTATAGGAGACACTCAGAAGTATGAGGCATGGTTCTACACACCAAACAACATACAGATAGAGTTGGGAAGATAAGGAGTATGAATAAGAAGATAATATTGCAAAGCAGTAAATAAGTGGGCAGTGTAGACAGTAAGTGCCATAAAGTTCAGGACAAAAACAGACAAAAAACAACAACAACAAAACAACTATGAGCTAGAATGATTGGTTAAGTCTTCTGTAAGGGCAGTAAATGAAAAGCATGTGTAGAATCTGGAAAGGCAAATAAAATGGGAAAGAACATTCCCAGAAAAGAGAAGAAAATTTTGGAGTAATTTGGTAACAATTTAATTAAAAATATTCTCCTTGACTCCTATTGTGTTACATGTTTAAGAGCAGAAATACAAAAATAATGATGATCACACACAATGGAATGACTATAATCAAAAAGACAGAAAATTACAGGTGTTGATGAGGATGTGGGGAAAATGGAACCCTCCATACATTGCTGGTGGGTATGTAAAATATTGTAATCACTTTGAAAAAACATCTAATATCTACTTAATGCACTGTTGTGTCATAAGTGGGAGGGAAATCCAAAAGGGAGGGGATATATGTATATGTATGGTTGATTCACTTTGCTGTGCAGTAGAAGCTAATGCAACATTGTAAAGCAACTATACTCCAATAAATATTAATTTAAAAAAATCTAACAGTTACTCAAAAACAGAGAGTTGCTTTATCACCCAGCAATTCTACTCTTAGGTGAATTGAGACAGATGTCTACACAAACTTATACACATATGTTCATAGCAGCATTATTTATTATAGCCCAAAAAAAGAGAAATAACCCAAATCTCCATTAACTGATGAATGGATAAACAAAATGTGGTATATATACACAAGCAAATATTATTCAGCCTAAGAAAAGAATGAAGTACTGGTACATGCTACAGCAGGAGTGAACCTCAAAAACATTATGCTAAGTGAAAGAAGCCAGACACCAAAAGGCCGCATATTGTATGATTCCATTTATAGGAAATATACAGAACAGGCAAATCCATAGTGACAAAAAGTAGATTAGTTTTTGCTAGGGGTTCAGGGGAGAATGGGGACTTACTGCTAATGGGCTGGGGTTCTTTATGGGATGATGAAGATGTTCTGGAAATAGATAATGGTGATGGTTGTACAGCCTTGTGAATATAGTAAAAACTACTGAACTGTAGACTTCAAAAATGTGAATTTTATAGCATGTGAATTATATCTTAATTTCTTAAGTGGGAGACATTACAAAGTCATAAAAAAAGATGAAGACATTCTGCATGTCTTTGTGTGTTTGGGAGTCACACAGGAGAAGTTGATGCAGAAGATGGGGAGATACTGAATAGACTAGGCTGACTAAGGAGGAGACATAAATAAAGTTGATAAGATGGGTCACACCAATCAATACCAAGAATTAGAAAAGACTGAAAGATCCAAGTCAACTTAGTACAGGCTACGATATGTGAAGAAAGCATTATTATGTACACCCCATTTACGAGGTAAGGAAACAGAAGTACCTGAGTAGTTTGCCCAAGATACAGCAAATAAATGATAGTCAGTTGACCTCAGATTTGACTGATTCCAGACTCAACACCCATGACTATTCTTTCTTCCCTTGAATAATGACATTTTATCTTGATGACATTTCTGATATAAATAAAATAACTTCTAGAGTACCAAATTTTATTCTTTTCCCATTATAAGATGAAAAATTAAATTTGAGTTATATTTTATTAGTACACTAGTTTCTTAGGAGCCAGCTGATTTTCACCAAGTGCAGAGAGAAATGTCAACTTTTTAGCATGATTTATTCTTTTTGAAGCTGAATAATTCTAATAGAGGATTGTATAGAACACTCCATTTTTCTTAGACTTTACCAAATATATCTAAGAAGGTATGAAATTATATCGATAATAGAGACGCAAGCAAAGAGGGAAATTGGGGCACTGAGAAGTGGATGTATATTTTTATAGTCCTAGTCAAGGTCATTTAAACCAAAGGATAATATTTGATGTTTTTTTCTGTCTTCAACCATAAATTGTTAAGGTGCCATTCAAGAAATAGTCTCATTATTAAGATATTTTTGCCTTCTTTTGTTATCTTTTAGTCATAATCATAGTAAAAACTTGCCTTAAAAATAGTAACTTTTCCATAATTACTTACTTATTGATTGATTCAACCTTCAAAATTATTTTCAAAGACAGTCTACAATGTTTGAAGCTGTGTCAGTTACTATGTTAGTTAGCATTTGAGTTGGATGTCCATCACTGGAAATTCTCATTAACTGTGAATTAAACTGGATAGAAGTTTACTTCTCTCTCTTACTCAGGAAGTCTGGATATGGTCAGCCTAGCATTGGAATGATAATCATGATGTCCGGGACCCAGGTGTGTCCATCCTAATGTTTTGCCCTGCATGAATTTTGATTTCTCGTTATTTTCATGATAACAGGTGATTGTCAGATCTCCGGATATTCCATCCAGCAGGAAGGAGGGAGAGGTAAAGAAAGATGCAAGTGCATTTCTTTTCTTTAAGATATTTTCTGGCATTTGGGCACAAAATTTCTGCTTACAACACACTGAACTTAGTCACATGGCCGTGACTGACTGCAGGGAAAATGAGGATGTGTAGCCTTCATTCTGGGTGATACAGCTAAAAATAAGGTGTTCTATTACTATGGAAAAGAGGGAAATAAATATTTGCAGATGTTGCAGTTCAAGTTCCCTGGGAAGCATAATCTGAGATGAACATTATTTCCAAGGGAGTTTATTAGAGAGTGTTCCTGGGATCAACACTTTACGGAAGGTTGGGGAAGGGAATGGCTGTGGATAGAGGGAGAAGCTGAGCTGCTCTTCAGTCCCAACAAAGACTTAAGCCAGTCCCACTCAGAGCTGTCCATAGTTGGAGTGAGGGGGAGTGGTCGGTCTTTATATTTCAACTTTGGTCATTTGCTGCAGGCTGTTGCTGGGAAGTATGATATTGGGCAAGACTGTTCTCTTCAGCTGAGAACATTCCCAAAGAAGACTGACAGTTGAGGGCTGTCTTCCAGCAGTTGGGAGAAAATTCTCCATTCCTGACAAGGGGCCTGGGTGGTACATCACAGCATCTACCATAGCAGACTGCTAGCAGTATCTACGCTATGGAGGATAAAATACAAAATACAAAACACATTTTGCCCTGGACAAATGAGGACCTTACCTCCCAGTTACACTCCAAAGAACTCTAACATAAGGTTGGAAGAATTAAGTGTTTAAAGAGAAATACAAATGAAGAGGGATGGGTTTTCAGAGGGTAATTTTAATCCACTCATTTACAATTCTTATTAAGCACCTACTGTATGTTAGATACGATGCTAGGCAATATGATAAAACAAATGAATGTGACGGTGTGTTCCTTTGCCATCGTGGAATTTAGTGACTCATTTGGGAGAGTGACTGAAAACAAGTAAATAAGTGAAATAACAGCTAATTGTGACATGTGGTAGAAAGGAAATAAACAGTAAATGAATGACTAATTGTGAAATATATATTGAACGAGATGCTCATAGGAAAGGGGGAACTACATAAGCTGAGAATTAATTGTGAGAAGGAAGCAGCCTCTGGAAGAACAGGAAGACAGATTTCTAAGCAAGGGGTCTAAAAAATAGTTCAGTGACAAAGTGACAAATTTGAGAACTAAGAGAGCACCTGCTTGACTGCGACACAGTAGCAAAGAAGAGAGTGGTGTGAGATGAGACTGGAGTGGTAAGAAGATCGTTCAGTGCCTGAGAATCTGGGTGGTATTCTAGGCACAATGGAAGACAATGATTTAACATATTATGTATGAAAGCATACATAATATGATTAACACTGTACAAAAGTTACCTCTGGCTCAGTAGAGAAAGTGATATTTAGGGATTAAAAAGACTTCAGAAAACTTGACGTTACTTTTGAGAACTGTTTTCAACAATTATTTAATAAACACATAAATATGCCACACTCTAGAGATACAGTGATGAGATAAAAAGACAAAATCTCTTGCCTCATGAAGTTTAATTTTCCATAAAGAGATTCTCTTTCTATCTCTATCACTCTCTCTATGCACAAACACGAATTTATAATAATGAATGGATGAAAAGTAATCTCTGAATAACTCCCATAGCTCTTCATTTATTTATTCTTGCTTTTTTAAAAATGTCATTCTTTTACCTTGTATTAGAGTTATTTGGGATACAAACACACACTCACTATCTCTATATATACTAAATTATGTATATATCCTATATGCTGTATGTGTGTATTATGTATATATGTGCATATATTATGTATATGCAGTATAGATGCTATATATAGTATATATAATACTACATAGATGTTATTTATAATATGCTTATGCTAAATTATGCATTAAAATAGAGCTTTCATGTTTTTTTAAATATTTGAGTGAAAATATTTTTACTAGAATAATTTATAGTGTAATCTTAATTTTGTCATGCCCAATACTGTGTATCAAACCCACAGGATATTCTCTGTTGAATTCACAAACTTGTGTTCATATGTTTTTATAAAAATAATTTCATATTTTTATTTTAATAAATTATTATTTAATTTAATTTATTTATTTATGCATTTTTTGGCCATGCCACGTGGCTGATGGGATCTTAGGTCCCCGGCCAGTGATTGAACCTGTGCCCCCTGCAGTGGAAGTTTGAAGTCAACCACTGGGCCACCAGGGAAGTTCCAACAATTATTATTTTAAATATCCTCATCTTTTTCAATTTTATGTGAAAATATGTGTCTAATCAAGCATAATTTCTTATTTTAAAATATAAGTTCAAGTCAAATGTTAGTGTCAAGGCAAAAATATTTTCCTTTACCTATGACTAATTATTATTTAATTCATTCTATTTGTGATAGATACCTATAAAGCAATTCAGAAGTTTTCTAGATTGACTCTAAATAGGATAGGTTAGTGGAATGTAGAGCTGAATGCAGTGCTCTTTTAGACGCTGTATTTTCATAAAATCTGTGAATGAATTTTGGATTATTTCACATGAGAGATTTATGATACTTTGTTATGGTTCTACCCATTTCATAATACTCGGGTAGCTATTGGAATGCTTACATCATTAAAGAAAAAAGAACATTTGTTTTCAAAAGGTATAAACAATTTTTGGACATGGAGCATGCAAATATTTGAACTATAAATGGAATTTAAATTAAAAAAAAGAACACTGTTCTAGTTGTTTTTTTGTTTTTTGTTTTGTTTGTTTATTGCTAAATAGACTTTTTGTGTGTGTGTCTCAAAAGCAGAACATTGAAAACTCACTGGAATTTAGGTACACTTCCATCCATATGCCTTTAAACTTTCAAAAGTGTTTTGGACGGAGATCTACATGTGCTATAATCTGGAGACTTTTTCAATAGTAAAGCTCTTGGTTGGAAAGTCTCAGCTGATCAGAGAGAGAAAAATCTTCAAGGGATCAAAATATACATGGGAATGAACTCAAACTTATGTCAAAGCTTCGAGCTACAGAAGGGAACTCCACATTATTTACTGATCAGCAATCATGTGCATGATTGGGCCTGAGGAATTCAAAAGACAACAAAGCACAGGGCCCTTCCCACCAGCTTGCAGAGGAAAACCTATTTACTCAACAGAAGAAATGCTACAAATGCTGAAACAGAGGCAGAAGCTAAGTGTAAAGAGATTCAGCTGACTGAAACTTCTCCACGCTCTAGAAAAATTCTGTCAGAGATGCAGACTCCCAAGAACTCATTTTCCATCCACTCTCTGGAGCTGGGTGAGAAACTATAGAATGCCTTAGCAAAGAATTAGAGCAGATTTTATCAGTGAGGAGTGGCTGACTGTGAAATGCTCTCAGTAATGCAACCCAGGTCTGCAGTAATGGTGTTAACACAAAGCTAGAGCAGGTTACCCTAGCTTCCACCATTTTTTTTTTCTTGTTTCCAAATCTGGTAGAATTAAGTCTAAATCTTAATAAATAAGATTTATATATTATGTCTGTTTTCAATATTGGCTTAAATATTATTAATTAACAAAATATAATGCCATCAAGATTTTTGAGAAAACTCTCTTAGCCTTGCATTAGTAAGAACACTTTCAATGCAGAGGCTAAACCTCCAGGTTGGATAACACTTTTTAGTAAGAGCCTTAGGCTCACATCAAAAAGGACAGGCATCGGGCTGGGGGTCAGTGCCCTCAGGCATCTTAGTTGCTCCCTCTCTGGGCTTCTGTTGCTAGGCGCTCACAGAAAGAATAATGGCAGGGCTATTGTAAGGCTGTTTTTCCCCTTGCCCTTCTTAAGCTCCTGTTTCTCTGGTTCTGAAAATAAGTGACTATTTGGAAACAGCCTACAAAGAGGCCAACAGAGGTTTCCACATGCTTCCATCTAGTTTATATCCCTGGGCAAAGAATTTTAAGGTAAGAGCTACCAAGGATTTTTTCTAAATTAACATTCTGCTTGAAAGAATTTTTTTTAAACAGAAGTTTGCTACTGTTGCCTCTAATGAGATTACAGGTCTATTTTAAGTATTAATAGTGTTAGTATTTGTGGAACATATAATAAATTTATTTTTTAAAGAATTAATTTTCCTTTAAAATATGTGGCATTTATCATAATCCAGTAGGAGCTTGTGTAGAGAAAAACTTTTTGGCAGAAATTAACAATATATATGAAAACAGCCTGAAAAAAAGCATTTATGTTGAAAACTGTTATCATGTTATTACTGCTTATGGCACAATTATTTAACTATTTCTTTAATTGATAGACTAAATAACTACTAAATCAATAGACTTTGTACTGTGAAACTGTTAATCTTTCGGACAATAGAATGTTGCAGCTTTAATTTTACAGATATTCTGATTGCTCTGGATATAGAAACCCTGGAGAAGGACATTTGGTGCATTTGCAAATTTGACTGCTTTCTTTTGTTTTGCAACCAAGCTCTGTGTTAACTATTTAAACCAGTTTTCTAATATAACAGAAATTGACCTCTGTGTGTCAACAAAAAGTAAGAATCTAACTTAATACATGAGATCAGGGTAACCTGGAAAGAGGGCAAAGCCTCAGAGTTAAAGGACCTGGGTTCAAATGGCGGTTCTGTCACTTTTCAGCTGCCATGCCTTGGGCGGTTACTTGACTTCTTGGTGAAATGGGGATTATGAGTCACATATCAGGGGTTGTTAGAGAAATAAAACAACACAGTTTATGTGCCACTTAAGATAAGGCTTAGCACAGAGGCAGTGCATACTAAGCTAACAATTATTATAATTATCAGAAGTTAAATCAGCGTTAATCTTTCTATTGGCATAAGAAGGAAAAACAAAATTTATGTGTCCAACAAAAATTTATAAAACAGATGAACCACACAGAAGGCTTTCTGGTGCTTTGAGTAAGAATAATCCTTCCTTGAAGATCAAAGGAATTCACGAATAGGTGGGTCCAAGCTCTTACTTTGTCAAGAGTAGAGAGAATATAATGGAAATCAAGCATAGGGTTGATAAAATATAGCTCTGGTTTCTTGATATAGTAACATCCCAACTTTGACCAGTATATTACTTTACATTGTATAAAAAGTTTCATGTGCACTGACCCATGTAATCATTGGAAGGAGAATACAGATGAGATAACTGAAGCGTAGCAGGATCAAGGGACATGTCTAAGATCATACCAGCAGTCCATGACAGAGCAAGGATGAGAAAGAAGATCTCAGGTTCCAACCTGAGATTATTTGCCATGCTGCCTTCTTTCTACACTGCACTGCCTATGGTTCTAAAAGAAATAGTTAAAGAATTTGGAGAGAAGGGGTCCATGAAAATATGAGAAAAACTATGTGCTTTGTTAGGGTAGATGTTTTTGGAAGAGAGATTTATCTACTGGGATTTAGGAGCAGAAGTACTGATAAACTTAAGGGAAAGTCATTTCTTGACTGCTTCAATGCAAATCCAGAGAGTCCCTTTACCTATAGTCATAGGGATGTTTTGAATGGATAATTCCTTGTCTTATTTCTTCAGTTTAACCAGCGATACACAGATGTGCATACTCTAAGCTAAGCAATGAACTGTTACTGCCAATGGAGACAATTTCTTAATTTTATTGGTGTGTGTGCTAATGTCTAGTTAAAGTTTAAATTCCAATCTGGCAAAACTGCATTTGAAAAGTTGAAGCAAATGCATTTGTAACAGATTTCTTAAATTTAGGAACTGTTTATTCGAAGATATTAAAGGATCTAAGGTAACGTGGCTGTTTTCTAGTTATGACATACGATATCTTCAAAACTTGAGAATTACTCTTAGATGTACTTGTTTTGTTAAAATGATTTCTTTCTAACTGTAAAAGCAAGTGTTCTCATTTTGTGTAAATGCTTCTGTGTGTATGAATAAGTTATACGCCTTTTCTTTCTTTTTTTTTTTTTTTTAATGAAGGCTTGAGACAAGAATGTTAAAGCTGTTTTGTGTTTGTCAAAGTTGCCCATGGTGAATGTAAGATGTCTTTTTTTTTTTTTATTTACTCTATTGTTTCTCTGTTTTATTTTTATTGAGATATAATTGACATAACACTGTATTAGTTTCAGGTGTACAACATAATGATTCAATATATGTAAATATTGTGACACAACCAACACAGTAAGTCTAGTTAACAACTGTGACCACATGTAGTTACAATATTTTTTCTTGTGATAAGGACTTTTAAGATCTCTCTTAGCAAATTTCAAATATACAATACAGTATTATTAACTATAGTCACCATGTTGAACATAATATCCCCAGGACCTACTTATTTTATAATTGGAAGTTTGTACCTTTTGATACCCTTCAACTATGTCATGCCCCTCCCATCCCCCGCTGGCAATCACCAATCTGTTCTTTCTCTCTATCTATGAGTTCAGGGTTTGGTTTGGTTTGGTTTAGTTGTTTTTTTTTTTTTTTTTTTTTTTTTAGATTCCACAAATAAGTGAGATCATACAATATTTGTCTCTCTCTGTTTGACTTATTTCACTTAGCATAATACACTTAGTCATTCCATGTTGTCACAAATGGCAGGATTCCCTTCCTTTTTATGGCTAAATAATATTCCATTGTGTATATCATATATAGAACTTTGCATGGTATTTCCTTATCTATTCATTTTTTTTAACATTTTTATTGGAGTATAATTACTTTACAATGTTGTGTTAGTTTCTGCTGTATAACAAAGTGAATCAGTTATACATACACATATATCCCCATATGCCCTCCCTCTTGCATCTCCCTCCCACCCTCCCTATCCCACCCCTCTAGGTGGTCACAAAGCACTGAGCTAATCTCCCTGTGCTATGCGGCTGCTTCCCACTAGCTATCTATTTTACATTTGGTAGTGTATATATGTCCATGCCACTCTCTCACTTCGTCCCAGCTTACCCTTCCCCCTCCCCATGTCCTCAAGTCCATTCTCTAGTAGGTCTGCGTCTTTACTCCCATCTTGCCCCTAGGTTCTTCATGACTTTTTTTTTTTTTTTTTAGATTCCATATATATGTGTTAGCATACAGTATTTGTTTGTCATACTGTCCTGATTACTGTAGCTTTGTAGTATAGTCTGAAGTAAGGGAGCCTGATTCCTCCAGCTCCGTTTTTCTTTCTCAAGATTGCTTTAGCTATTCAGGGTCTTTTATGTTTCCAAACAAATTGTGAATTTTTTTGTTCTAGATCTGTGGAAAATGCCATTGGTAGTTTGATAGGGATTGCATTGAATCAGTAGATTGCTTTGGGTCATACAGTCATTTTCACAATGTTGATTCTTCCAATCCAAGAACAGGGTATATCTCTCTATCTGTTCGTATCATCTTTAATTTCTTTCATCAGTGTCTTATAGTTTTCTGCATACAGATCTTTTGTCTTCTAAGGTAGGTTTAATCCTAGGTATTTTATTCTTTTTGTTGCAGTGGTAAATGGGAGTGTTTCCTTAGTTTCTCATTCAGATTTTTCATCATTAGTGTATAGGACTGCAAGCAATTTCTGTGCATTAATTTTGTATCCTGCTACTTTACCAAATTCATTGATTAGCTCTGGTAGTTTTCTGGTGGCATCTTTAAGATTCTCTATGTATAGTATCGTGTCATCTGCAAACAGTGACAGTTTTACTTCTTTTCCAATTTCAATTCCTTTTATTTCTTTTTCTTCTCCAATTGCCGTGGCAAAAACTTCCAAAACTATGTTGAATAATAGCAGTGAGAGTGGGCAACCGGGTCTTATTCCTGATCTTAGAGGAAATGGTTTCAGTTTTTCACCATTGAGAACGATGTTTGCTGTGGGTTTGACATATATGGCCTTTATTATGTTGAGGCAGGTTCCCTCTATGCCTACTTTCTGGGGAGTTTTTATCATAAATGTGTGTTGAATTTAGTCAAAAGTTTTTCTGTATCTATTGAGATGATCATATGGTTTTTATCCTTCAATTTGTTAATATGGTGTATCACATTGATTGATTTGCAAATATTGAAGAATCCTTACATTCCTAGGATAAACCCCACTTGATCATGGTGTATGATCCTTTTAATGTGCTGTTGGATTCTATTTGCTAGTATTTTGTTGAGGATTTTTGCATCTATGTTCATCAGTGAGATTGGCCTGTAGTTTTCTTTTTTAGTGACATCTTTGTTTGGTTTTGGTATCAGGGTGATGGTGGCCTCATAGAATGAGTTTGGGAGTGTTCCTCCCTCTGCTATATTTTGGAAGAGTTTGAGAAGGATAGGTGTTAGCTCTTCTCCAAATGTTTGATAGAATTCGCCTGTGAAGCCATCTGGTCCTGGGCTTTTGTTTGTTGGAAGATTTTTCATCACAGTTTCAAATTCAGTGCTTGTGATTGGTCTGTTTATATTGTCTATTTCTTCCTGGTTCAGTCTCGAAAGGTTGTGCTTTTCTAAGAATTTGTCCATTTCTTCCAGGTTGGCCATTTTACTGGCATATTGTTGCCTGTAGTAGTCCCTCATGATCCTTTGTATTGCTGAAGTGTCAGTTGTTACTTCTCCATTTTCATTTCTAATTTTGTTGATTTGAGTTTTCTCCCTTTTTTTCTTGATGAGCCTGGTTAATGGTTTATCAATTTTGTTTATCTTCTCAAAGAACCAGCTTTTAGATTACTCGATCTTTGCTATCATTTCTTTCATTTCTTTTTCATTTATTTCTGATCTGATCGTTATGATTTCTTTCCTTCTGGTAACTTTGGGTTTTTTGTTTTGTTTTGTTTTTCTGTCTCTAATTGATTTAGGTGTAAGGTTTGGTTGTTTATTTGAGATTTTTGTTGTTTCTTGAGGTAAGTTTGTATTGCTATAAACTTCCCTCTTAGAACTGCTTTTGCCACATCCCATAGGTTTTGGGTCATAGTGTTTTCATTGTCATTTGTTTCTAGGTATTTTTTCATTTCCTCTTTGATTTCTTCAGTGGTCTCTTGGTTATTTAGTAGTGTATTGTTTACTTTCCATGTGTTTGCATTTTTTACAGTTTTTTTCCTGTAATTGATATCTAGTCTCATAGCATTGTGGTCAGAGAAGATACTTGATACGATTTCAATTTTCTTAAATTTACTAAGGCTCGATTTGTGACCCAAGATATGATCTATCCTGGAGAATGCTCTGTGAGCACTTGTGAAGAAAGTGTATTCTGTTGTTTATGGATGGAATGTCCTATAAATATCAATTAAGTCCATCTTGTTTAATGTGTCATTTAAAGCTTGTGTTTCCTTATATATTTGCATTTTGGATGATCTGTCCATTGGTGAAAGTGGAGTGTTAAAGTCCCCTACTATGACTGTGTTACTGTCGATTTCCCCTTTTACGGCTGTTAGCATTTGCCTTATGTATTGAGGTGCTTCTAAGTTGGGGATATAAATATTTACAACTGTTATATCTTCTTCTTGGTTTATTCCTTGATCATTATGTAGTGCCATTCTTTGTCTCTTGTAATAGTCTTTATTTTAAAGTCTATTTTGTCTGATAAGAGAATTGCTATTCCAGCTTTCTTTTGATTTCCATTTGCATGGAATATCTTTTTCCATCCCCTCACTTTTAGTCTGTATGTGTCCCTAGGTCTGAAGTGGGTCTCTTTTAGATAGCATATATACAGGTCCTGTTTTGTATCCATTCAGCCAGTCTGTGTCTTTTGGTGGGAGCATTTAATCCATTTACATTCAAGGTAATTATCGATATGTACGTTCTTATTATCATTTTCTTAATTGTTTTTTGTTTGTTTCTGTAGGTCTTTTCCTTCTCTTGTGTTTCCTGCCTAGACAAGTTCCTTTAGCATTTGTTGTAAAGTTGGTTTGGTGGTGATGAATTCTCTTAACTTTTGCTCGTCTGTAAAGGTTTTATCGAATCTGAATGAGATCCTTGCTGGGTAGAGTAATCTTGGTTGTAGGTTTTTCCCTTTCATCACTTTAAATATGTCCTGCCACTCCCTTCTGGCTTGCAGAGTTTCTGCTGAAAGATCAGCTGTTAACCTTATGGGGATTCCCTTGTATGTTATTTGTTGCTTTTCCCTTTCTGCTTTTAATATTTTTTCTTTGTATTTAATTTTTGATAGTTTGATTAATATGTGTCTTGGCGTGTTTCTCCTTGGATTTATCCTGTATGGGACTCTCTGTGCTTCCTGGACTTGACTGACTATTTTTTTCCCCATCTTAGGGAAGTTTTCAACTATAATCTCTTCAAATATTTTCTCGGACACTTTCTTTTTCTCTTCTTCTTCTGGGACCCCTATAATTCGAATGTTGGTGCGTTTAATGTTGTCCCAGAGGTCTCTGAGACTGTCCTCAATTCTTTTCATTCTTTTTTTCTTTATTCTGCTCTGTGGTAATTATTTCCACTATTTTATCTTCCAGGTCACTTATCCATTCTTCTGCCTCAGTTATTCTGCTATTGATTCCTTCTAGAGACTTTTAAATTTCATTTATTGTGTTGTTCATCATTGTTTGTTTGGTCTTCAGTTCTTCCAGGTCCTTGTTAAACGTTTCTTGTATTTCCTCCATTCTATTTCCAAGATTTTGGATCATCTTTACTATCATTACTCTGAATTCTTTTTCAGGTAGACTGCCTAGTTCCTCTTCAGTTTTTGGTCTGGTGGGTTTTTACCTTGCTCCTTCACCTGCTGCATATTTCTCTGTCTTCTCATTTTGTTTAACTTACTGTGTTTGGGGTCTCTTTTTCGCATGCTGCAGGTTTGTAGTTCCTGTTGTCTTGGGTGTCTGCCCTCAGGAGGTAAGGTTGGTTCAGTGGCTTGTGTAGGCTTCCTGGTAGAGGGGACTGGTGACTGTGTTCTGGTGGGTGGGGCCGGATCTCGTCTTTCTGGTGGGCAGGGCTGCATCTAGTGGTGTGTTTTGGGTTGTCTGTGACCTTAGTATTATTTTAGGCAGCCTCTCTGCTAATGGGTGGGGTTGTGTTCCTGTTTTGCTAGTTGTTTGGCATGGAGCATCCAGCACTGGAGCCTGCTGGCCATTGGGTGGAGCTGGGTCTTAGCTTTGAGACAGAGATATCTGGGAGAGCTCTCGCCAACTGATATTATGTGGGGCCGGGAGGTCTCTGGTAGACCAGTGTCCTGAACTTGGCTCTTCCACCTCAGAAGCTCAGGCCTGACCTCAGGCCAGAGCACCAAGACCCAGTCAGCCACGGGGCTCAGAAGAAAAGGGAGAAAAAAAGACAGAATAGTAAATAAATAAAATCCATAAAATAAAAAGTAAATTATTAAAATAAAAAAGTAATAAAAAAAGAGAGTAATCAAACGGATAAACAAATCCAGCAATGATAACAAGTGCTAAAAACTATACTAAGATAAACATAAAAATCAGAAAGAAATCAGTTACAGACAGCAAACCCCAAGTCTACAGTTGCTCCCAAAGTCCACTGCCTCAATTTGGGATGATTCATTGTCTATTCAGGTATTCCACAGATGCAGGTACATCAAGCTGATTGTGGGGATTTAATCCGCTGCTCCTGAGGCTGCTGGGAGAGATTTCCCTTTCTCTTCTCTGTTTGCACAGCTCCCGGGGTTCAGCTTTGGATTTGGCTCTGCCTCTGCGTGTAGGTCGCCCTCAGGCTTGTGCTCCAGACAGGACGGGGTTAAAGCAGCAGCTGATTGGGGGCTCTGGCTCACTCAGGCTGGGGGGAGGGAGGGGTACGGTAGTTATAATTGGAATGTGGGGTGAGCCTGTGGTGGTAGAGGCCAACATGACATTGCAACAGCCTGAGGCACACTGTGTGTTCTCCCGGGGAAGTTGTTCCTGGATCACTGGACCCTGGCAGTTGCAGGCTACACAGGCTACCACAGAGGTGTGGATAGTGACCTTTGCTTGCACACAGGCTTCTTGGTGGCTGCAGCAGCAGTGTTAGCATTTCATGCCCGTCTCTGGGGTCCAAGCTGATAGCTGTGGCTTGCTCCCATCTCTGGAGCTCGTTTAGGCTGTGCTCTGCCTTCTGTGGGCAGACAGGGGAGGAATCCCCTCTCCTCGTGCACCAGGAAACAAAGAGGTAGGAAAAAGTCTCTTGTCTCTTCGGCAGCTCCAGACTTTTTCCCAGACTCCCTCCCGGCTAGCCGTGGCGCACTAGCCCCTTCAGGCTGTGTTCACGCCGCCAACCCCAGTCCTCTCCCTGCGATCCGACCGAAGCCCGAGCCTCAGCTCCCAGCCCACGCCCGCCCCAGCGGGGGAGCAGACAAGCCTTTCGGGCTGGTGAGTGCTGGTCGGCCCTGATCCTCTGTGCGGGAGTCTCTCCGCTTTGCCCTCCGCACCCCTGTGGCTGCGCTCTCCTCCGTGGCTCCGAAGCTCCCCCCTCCACCTCCTGCAGTCTCCGCCCGCGAAGGGGCTCCTAGTGTGTGGACACCTTTCCTCCCTCACAGCTCCCTCCCACTGGTGCAGGTCCCATCCCTATTCTTTTGTCTCTGTGTTTTCTTTTTTCATTTGCCCTACCCAGGTACGTGGGGAGTTTCTTGCCTTTGGGGAAGTCTGAGGTCCTCTGCCAGCGTTCAGTAGGTGTTCTGTATGAGTTGTTCCACCTGTAGATTTATTTTTGATGTATTTGTGGGGAGGAAGGTGATCTCCATGTCTTACTCCTCCGCCGTCTTGAAGGTCCCCCCAAGATGTCTTCTTCTAATCAGTTCTATTATTACTACTCTGATAATGGCTTTACTAGCATTGATTTATATTTTTACCCAGTTATATACTGTATACCTTCTTCAATGCGTTGTATTATTGCAAGTTGTATACTGAATCCATTTCTGCAGGTCTACTTTTCAACTTACAATTTTGCTTTTGGGAACTGAACAGTAATGATACAACTAATGAAGGAGCTGAGTATAGTAAGTTATGCATCACAATTGCTGAGAATCCTTCAGATGAATGTAAAGTGCTTTGTGAGCTATTTTTGTTCTGATTAGAACACTGGTTTGTAACATCTGGTCATTTCCTAAATTTATTACTAATGAGAGTTTGTTAGCAGCTGGGATAGCTCTAAATTTAAGCTAAGCTTATTTAAATTAAGCTATTATATTAAGCCATTTCCTGCTGCTTAAGAAAAGTAAACCTTTCAGAAAAATTACTTTCATATTTTGGTTCTATGTGTTATAATCACATTTCTGTAGAATGACCACACTTCTTTAATTCCTCTAAGATGGGAGGATATTATTGGCTTTTCATTTTTCTATTTTAAGTGAGTTTTGTCACGGTAAAAAAAAACAACAACAACAAACAAAAACTGTTGGATTGCTAGTCAACTACTTATTTTATATATATATATATATAAAATAAATGACATATATATATGTCATGCGTAGTTAGTTGGAAACAGCACTTAACATTTTTTCCAGTTTAATAAAATTAGAACAAATCTTCTAAGCTCTAAATTTTACTAAGATGGTTGTAAGAGAATGTGTATGAAGACAAAATTAGGTATAGAAGGACTACTGACTCCATTTTACAAACCCAGGATTTTAGTCCTGATTCTAACAGCAAAATTTTCTCAGTGTCCTACTGTATTTTTTCTTTCATGTTCTAGGCATACTAAATTTTTGGTAAATATCAATTCAATTGAAGTTGACTTTTACCCTGAAGATCATCTCTGCTCTACAGATGAATGTAAATATTAGATTTGTTGTATTTGATAAAGGAAAGATTGTACACTTAATATAAGAAAGTTCAACACACTGCTAAGAAGGGGCAAATGTTCTTGATTTCAAGCTTATTAAATTCTTTTTCTTGCACTTAAAAAAATTAATGTGTAAGTTACATACAATAAAATTCACAGCTCTTAAGTGATTTGACAATTGTGTATAATCAGTACTCACAACCCAAAGCAAAATGTAAAATATTTACATCATCTAAGAAAGATCTTTCATGTCCTTTTCCAATAAATCCTCCTACCCCCGGAAAAAACTACTGTCTGATTTCTACCACCATAAATTAGTGCTTCCTATTCTTGGATATCATATAGATAGAACTGTGTTCTCTTCTATCTTTTCCGTCTCAGATCTCTCATTCAACATATTGATTTTGAGACTCATCCATGTTACTGCACATATCAGTACTTCATTCTTTTTTGTTGCAAAGTAGTGTTCCACTGTATGAACATTCCAGTCTTCATTTATATCTTCTCTTGATGGACATTTGGGTTGTTTCCAGTTTGGGGCTACTAATATGAATAAGGCTGCTCTGAATACTCTTGTACAGATCTTTTTGTGGACACGTTTTTATTTCTCTTGGGTAAATATCTCAGTGTAAAATTCCTCCATCAAGGGTGAGATATATATTTAAACTTTATAATTGTCTCACAGTTCTCCAAAGTGGTAGTACCATTTCACACTTCTACTGGAAATATATGAGAGTTCTGATTGCTTTACCCGCTTCCAACATTGGGTGTTGTCTTTTTAAATTTCAGTTCGTCTAATGGTAGTAAAATGGTATCTCATTATAGTTTTAATTGTTTTGCTTTGCTCTGATAACAAAAAATGCTGGGTACCTTTGCATGTGTATGGTAGCCATTTGTGTATCTTTTTTGTTATGTGTCTGTTCAAGGCTTTTGCCAACTTATTAACTGGATTATTTGTCTTTTTATTATTTATTTACAGGAATTCACTTTACATTCTGGATAGCTAGTTTGTTCAAATATCTGAATTTCTACCATTTTTCTACCATTTTTTCGCCATGGGGTCACGATATAATAGCCTTTTACATAGTGTGCTTATTTAGTTATTTTTGTTTTCATGTCTGTGAAGGACATTAGTCTGTGGTTTTGTTTTTATTGAAGTATTTGGTTTTGTAATATTTTGTATTAGTGTTTTCCTGACCTCATGAATTGAGTTGGAATATATTACTTCCTTTTTTAAAAGAGCTCATGGAGACATAATATTTCTTCTTTAAATGTTTGATAGAACCTACTAGTGAAACCATCTGGGCCTGGAGTTTTCTTTGTTGGAAAGTTTATTATGAATGGGGCTTTTTAGATTTTTTTATGATTCTTTCTATGAATTTTAGTAAGTTTTTTTAAAAAATAATATATCTTTTTCATTTAAATTGTCAAATATATTGGCATGTGGGTCTTCTGGAGAAAAATCCTTTTAGGTTTTGCCTACTGAAGATATCTTTATTTCTCCTTCACTTTTATGGATATTTTTACTAGATAGATATAAAATTCTAAATTAACTGTTTTTTTTCCTTTGAGTACTTTAAAGATGTCATTCCACTGTCTTCTCTCATTCATTGTATTTAATAAAAAGTCAACCATAATTGTTGTACCCTTTATGTAATTGTGACTTTTTAGAAAAATTATTGAGTGCTTTCAAAATTTTCTTTGGTGTTTCAGGATTTTACCTACAGTATGTCCAGGCACAATTTCCTTCTCAGGGTTTTCTGAACTTCTTTAGTGTTTGGGTTAATGTGTTTCACCTATTTTGGAAAATTCTTATCTATTATCTTTTAAAATTTTATCTTTTGTCCTAATCTCTTTCTTTTCTTCTTTTTCTTTTATTTATTCCTATTATATCTATGTTATACCATATGAAAATGTTCCACAGATCTCAGGCACTGTTCCTTTTGTCTACACCTTTATCTTTTTTGTGTTTCAGTTTGGACAATTTATTTTTGACTTGTCTTCAAATTAGCCAGTTGTTTTCTTTGATATTTCCACAGTGCTATTAAGCTTATCAAATTAATTCTTTATTTCTGATATCATATTTTTTGTTTCTAGCATTTCTGTTTTCTTTATAGTTTTTGTCTCTGCTGAAATTCCCTTTCAGACATGCTGCCCTCATTCTAGCAAAGTTAGGTTAAATTCTCTGTCAATACATCTAATATCTGAGCCTTTTCTGGATTTTTTTCTACTGATGTTTTCTTTCTCGACTATGGGTCACATTTTCTTGTTTCTTCATTTGTCTCATAATTTTTGAGAGGCATTATGTGTAAAAGAACTGTAGTAAATAATATTTACCTCAGAGAAGGGCATACCTTTTCTCCTGTCAGGCCTCTAGCATGGGGGCTGAGTCACACCAATTTGTAGTGAGCTCGGTTTAATCTAATCTGTTGCATCTTTTATTAGTTTTAACTCACTATAGTTTTTAAATACTTTGAGAGCGTGATCAGTATCTTCCTTTCAACTAAGCTTAAGATCTGAGCAGAAACAAAGCTCCAGAGAGTTCTTTATTCTTTGCAATACAGGAAAAGCTCTCTGAACTTTGTGTGTTATAAGACCTAAAATTAAGGTTTACTATCATATGCTGCCTTGACATGTGAAACCCCAAGGGCTTCATATGGCCTAACCACAAGTTCCCTTCCCCACTCTGCTCCAGCGGATAAGGTCCCCTGGCCAAATAATTCTCCTTATCAAGGGGACCAGGCACAGTTCCTGCTTGTCCCTGAGTAGTGGATTTCAGTTCTCTGCCAGACTGTAGAATTACTCAAACAAGCCAATTGCATCCGCCAGTGAGAGCCGGGGGGGCAACCTACACTCTTGATATTACACAGCCTGCCTCTTACAGCTCCTGGCTGTTTGCTCCGTTCTCAAGTGCAACCCCTGTGTCGCCCTGCATGGTGTGTGGTGTCTTCCTTCCCAGCTCTGTGAATATATGTATAAACTGCTACCAATCTCATTCATCCAGTATCGGGTGTCATGTTCTGCCACCCCCATAACCTTAGGGTGGGAATTCCTTCCTCACCAGTGAAGAGGAGATGATTAAAACACTGTGGGAGATCTCCTACTTTACAGTAAAAAATCTATTTTTTTCATCTCTGATGAGTTATCTTTCTTCCCCAGAACCACCCCTGGATTTCTACACCATGGAAGATATTTCTCCGACATTTTGCCGTTATCACCTGCCTTTGGGGGACCATTGAAGTGTGCTCAGTGAAGACCTGGCCTGCCTCAAAGTTATTTTTTTTTCTATTCCCTTGCCCTTTACCCAGCCTATGGAGGGTTATGGCAGTGACTTAGTGGAGACTAAGTTCTCCTCTGTTAGCCTTCTCTTGTCACTACCCCAGGGAAGGGATGGGGGCTGAGGCTGCTTATACAAACCTTGTGAGTGTGGAAGCCTAAGCTCTCCATTCAGCCTTTGCAGGCAGGGACGTGGCAGCACCACAGTTCTTTCTGTGGTATTTTGTGCTAGTAGAGCAGTTATTGTCTAATAAGATTTCTGTCTTTCTATGTTGACTGTTTTCTGGTCCTTTGGCTTTTCTTGTTTTTTTTTTTATTGTTCATGCCATTGGTGTTTCTAGTTTGCCAAATTCTCCAGTACTCAGTCTGGGAGGTATGAGGCAAAAAGAAAATCCAGAGAACCCAATGCTGTGTTGTTCCTTGGGTCTCCTAGCCAATCTGCCTTCTTTTCTTCACCTTTCAGAGTCTTATGTTTGTTTTACACATAGTGCCCAGGATTTTTAGATGTACTTAGCAGGAGGAATAGGGAAAAGTATGTCTATTCCATAGTTCCAGAAGCAGAAGTCACTAATGATAATCACTCAATGACCAGACGTAACTTTCGTGAAGGTAAAGAAAATGTTATTTCTAAAATGTGCAAAAGAAATTAGTCTTAAAGACTTTTTAAATTAACTTTTTCAAGTGTATTGCTCTACTTAAATTGGAAATATAAAATAAGCAATAGTGTAGTTTTGCATCCTACCAATATAAACATTTGCTTATGAAGGATATTTGGTCATCTTTTATCAATTTGTTCTTAATGTTCTTAATTATAAAGTTAAAATTTTTATGTTATTACAAAATATGTTGTGTTTTTTCCTGACAAACTAATACATTTCTCTCATTTAATATTAAGAATTATATGACTCATTATACTTCCATATTCCCTTTTCTACCAGCCTACTTAGACCTAAATTTTACTCTTAATTTCAGTTTGTTGCACACCTGAGATTTTTCTGGCATAACTACTTTGTTATTACCCTTTCTTATACAGCCCTTAGACTTTGCTTTATAGTTCTCATGTGTCTGCAATGGTTTCAAAATAAACTGTTTCAAATATACTTTGAAAACAGATGAGGTAGAAACAATGGGCTTTCTGAGTTTTACTTAGGAAGGACTTTCAAGAGGTAATCTGATTGAAAGGGTATTCTAGGAGATCTTTTGAAGCCGTATTCATAAAGGGAGTACCTTGTGTTTATTTACATTGCTTTTTTTTTTTTCTTTTGTGTGGCTATGAGCTGGGGAAATAGATCCTCCTCTCTAACCCCTGACAGGTGCTACTACAGATGTATAGAAGTACATTCATAGTTTTATCCATTCATGTATTTGATAAATATTTATTGAATGCCTACCAAACACTGTTCTAGGTGCCGGGGATGTAGCAGTCTTATACTGTCCTGGAGGTTCCAATCTAACAAATGAAAGGAGCATATTATCTGTGCTGTCAAGGATAAGGCAATGTCATCACTTACAATACTGCACAGGAATTGAAAAAGGCACCCAACCAAAAAGAATAAAAAGTAAAGATTAGACTAAAAGCAAACGTATAAACACAACACTTCCCCTCTAATTCCATAAATTTGAACAAATAGAAATCATAATGTTATTAGCATTATCTCACTATATGTTTTAGCTGTGAAATAAAAGCTAAATATTGAGTTAAAAACAATAGAGAAAATGAATTTAAGATAATTTGAAAATTATTTTCTCTAGATTTTTGTAAACTTAGATGTTTACTATTTCTTTTGGGGGCATATTTTCAGATGGTGGAAAGAACCAGAATTGGACATACATATCTATCGATTACCAGTGCGTTACCCTAGGAAGTTACTTAACTTCTTTAAGCCTGATTTTCTCTCAGTAAAATGAGAGTTGGATACTTACTTGGCATGATTAGGAGAATTAAATAATATGCCAAATTTAACTTATTTAGCACATTGCTTAGCTCATCAAAATCACATGTAAATCTGTTTCAGTCCTTCCCCCAGCCCTTTTACCGTATGGTTATAACCCCCTTGGGTCCACATATAAATGTAACACGTTTTTAATACTTTCAACCAACATAAAATCGAAGAAAGCTTAGAGCATTGTTTTCTGCAATTATCTTTTGACAGTGACAATTTATGGAGAAGGGCTGTAGTGAAGTATTATTTTAAAAGTTTCATACTATTTTAAGAAAATAATAATTTCTCATGTAAGAAAGAAAGAAAGAAGCCACTAAGAAGTCCTATTAATCTAGTGGAAGTTATTCCTTACTCCCAATATTTTACAAAGGATAATAACTCTTGCAGCCATAAAAATGGCTTTAAATAATACATGGCACCATCTACAAACCATGAAATCCTTAATTTAAGATTCTCTTTTAACTCATATTTATATTCTTGTTTCAACTTAATAACTTTTTTGTTTTTTCTTATGATTAGAAGACTAAAATAATAATGTATAATAAATTAAATAATAATACATTAGAGGGCTTCCCTGGTGGTGCAGTGGTTAAGAATCCACCTGCCAATGCAGGGGACACAGGTTCAAGCCCTGGTCCAGGAAGATCCCACATGCCGTGGAGCAACTAAGCCCATGCGCCACAACTACTGAGCCTGCGCTCTAGAGCCCACGAGCCACAACTACCAAGCCCGTACACCACAACTATTGAAGCCTGCGCACCTAGAGCCCATGCTCTGCAACAAGAGAAGCCACCACAATGAGAAGTCCGCGAACCACAACGAAGAGTAGCCCCTGCTCGCCACAACTAGAGAAAGCCCGTGCTCAGCGACAAAGACCCAAAGCAGCCAAAAATAAATAAATAAATTTATTTTTAAAAATAATAATAATACATAAGAAAAAGAAAACTGAAGTAAACCCATTATATCATCACCTAGAGAGAACCACTTTTGCAATACGTATTCAATCTTTTGTTTATGGTACAATGAAAAATGACATAAAAACCTCCTGATAGCACATAATATAATGAGTTTCATAGTTTCTTTCTTATAAATTACTCAGTGGAAAAAAAAGGCAATAGGGTAAAACATAATTTAATATAAAAAATTTAGCAGGCACAGGGATGTAGCAGAATGATGGGGTCCAGGTATACAAAAATCTGATGATATAGTTTAATCCAAGGATAGTATTTAGGGTAGTTAGAAAAATGATTGCGTATTCTTTAGGCAATAATCTGAGGAATGTTATTTTTTAACTGTTATTTGATAAGTATTAATGAGTCTCAGAAAGCAGTTTCTCTGACAGTTTCTGGAGTACAGATAACTTTTTGTCTCCAGTTAAGGGAAGATCCACACATCTAAAACCATCAGATGAGCTGGGGCTTCTCTGGGGAGTTACAGCACAAGATGGCTTAGTGAATTGATAATGAGATACAGAACCTTTAGCCTTCTGATTGCAAGGTCGCTTGTAAGCTAGGCTAAGAGTAACCAAAATCATTATTGGTCAATACCTTACGGGAGGAGGAATGAATTGCTTAGCTCAGTTCAGTTTTTATTACCATTTAAGAGCCATTTGTTATCACTTATAGATCCAATGAGTGACCCTTTACCACTCAAGTTCACTTGTCCTAAACAGGATCAAGATGTTTTTTTTCAAATCATAGAAGCAAAAAAATCTACGTGTGTCATTATTCTGGTTGTTTCTTAAACTTTCAAGATGGTTTCTTCATCGACTTTTACTAAATCTAGGAAAATGGATTTAAAATTGTACACTAAATAGAAATACTTTACTTGGATTTTTCTAATTACTATTCTGCTCTAAGCCAAAGATAGTTGCTTGTGTCTTTTCCAGATTAAGAAGCTGTAATGTCTTTTTCTTAGTACTGAAAACCATGTTTGTGTTGTGAAAATTATGCAGTTTCATCACCCTGTTTAGTTCTTAATTGCTGCCTGGACTGTCTGTGCTGGACCTTTCTGCTCTTTTACTAACACAAAGTTTGTGGGATTGTTCTGTGATATATCCGAGAAACAGATGTTTTGTAATCCATGTCAAAGTCAACTGGGGTTGCTGCTGACTCCTGTGTATCATAGTTTAAATAACCTCACACTATATACTCTCTAATATGTCGACAATATGCTTGTATAAGTGAATGGCAAAGATTAAGGGGAGAAAAGAGTATTAACACCAAAAAGTTAGTATTTCAGAGGAAAACTAGGTCTTGTTTCAAATCCCGGTGTCCTGTATCCAGGATTAGAGACAAGAGTATATATCTACAATAATATATAACCAAATAGTCACGAGGTTTAGGTTTCCAATTTTCCAGTTCTGAAAGAAAACATTCCATGACTGAATATTTAACAAGAACCTAATGCCACACTTAGAAGTTGACAGAAAGATTAATTACACAGAGATCTAGCCTTCAGATAATGTACATAGGCCACGAGCAAATTGAGAGCCAAGAATATTCTTGCTTTATAATCTCATCACCTAAGCGAGTACCTTACTAAAGCTGACTGAGGGTTTGGGTAATTACTAAATGAATGAATGAAGGAAGAAAGGAATGTATGGATGGATGAACTGTTCCAGCTTGTTACTTGTATGTCTGAAAAGTTTGCTATGGAATATTTTACAGATGAGAGAACTTAATGGAAGTCTGAGAATCAGACATTTGTTGGAGTAGTGAAATCATAAAACCCATGAAGCATCTCTACTGGGAAAACAACCATAGAAAAGTCTTTGATCAATTTAGGTCTCTCTTTTCTGCAGCTGTTATATTTTGCACTACAGAAGAAGTACAAAAACTGATCCCAGTTTAATTTATTTTCATGTGACTCCACTTCTTTTCATCCCTTCCTTAGTGGTAAAATACTAATCACCCCCAACCAGTAGAAGATAAGGATTAGAAAATAGAGGAAGTAAATTTCTGATTATTCGTTCCATTAATTGGTTCTAATAGAAATTTGGAGAGCATAATTTAAAGTGATTTTCTTGTATACTCGCATAATTCAATAATTTATGCTTTTCTTTTTTATTATCATCATTGAGATTAACTTCAAATAATGCTACAGCTGAAGTGTATATATAAAAATAGGGAGGTATATATATTTTTCACAATTCAGCCTGTGATGTGTGAAAGAGCAGAGACATTGCAGATGAGTTTTTGTTTACGTGTGTACATGCACATATGTCCTTGAACAAAATGTGGCTCTCTGGATGGGGCACAGTGGAAAGGAAGCATCACAAAACTTTCTCAAGTTCCTTGTATAGCAGAACAAAATGATAAACTCCTTGACTCAGCCCATCCAAACAAAATTCCATTATCAACCTGAAATTTCTCTTCAAAATCAGCAACACATGAAATATGAGTGAACCTAGGAAAGTTACTTCATGTTTCTCTCATGGGTTTTCCTGATAATAATTGCCTGTGTTTTTCCATTTACCCTTAGCTTCGTCAGACACCCTTCACTCCTTCCATAGATCATCCTACCAGAGGTCACAGATCACACAGAACCTACAGAAACAGGAAATCAAACTTCCTGAGTCCACTACAAAACACAGAAACCTGTTTCCTCTACACATCTCAAATTGGCAAAGCTCTGTCTTCGCAGATTCAGTGTGGAAGCAGCCACCGAAAAGGCTAGAAGGACTTTATCCCCCTCCCAATTTCACATGAGCTTTCTAGCTTCAAACTACTGAAATGAAAGGAGCAAGGCTATTCATCCTGCTTTCTAGTTTATGGAGTGGGGGGATTGGGCTTAACAACACTACACATACTTGGACTACACCCGAGGATGAGAAGTCCTGGAACTCCCAGACCTCTTCTCCGGTTCCTCTGAGCAAAATACAAAGTCTTCAGGTGCAGCCAACCACCCAGATCACATCCGTGGAGATGGCCACAGCTCCTGAGGCAAGCACTTCCGAAGAGAGTCTTCTGAAATCAACACTGCTTCCCTCAGAGACAAGTGCATCTCCCGAGCGTGTGAGAAACCCAACTCCCACACCCACAGGGAAGACAGAAGCGGTACTGAAGTTACAAACTCTTGCCCTCCCGGCCAAATCGAGCATCAGGTTCAGTCCTAAAGCAGAGTCAGTGGTCCTTTCCAACTCGACCCTGAAATTTCTTCAGAGCTTTGCCAGAAAGTCGGATGAACAAGCCATTTCTCTAAACTCGGTTAGAGGCGTGGGAAATCGATCCCCACGGGAAACGTACCTCAGCAGAGGTGACAGCCCTGGAAGCCAAAGAACCAGCTACCAAAAATCAAGCTTTGAAACAACTAGAGGAAAGTAAGAAACATTCTTTTCTTTTTTCTTTCTAACTATAAGGTTTATAAGATTGCAAGCTAACAGTTGTCTCACTTCCAGAAAAGGATTTCATGTCCAAGATGAAACCAGATCATATTTCAGTTAGGTGAGGTAATTAAGTGTTACCTTATCTAAAAGGGAAAAGATGAACAAACAAAATGCAGCAATTTATTTTAATTGAAGTGGTCGAAGTTACTAATAGAGGTGCTTTAACTGGGGATAGTCGGTAACAAACAATGTAACCTCGCAGTGACTGTTAGTTAATTCAGATCAAGGGTATGTTGGTTGTGCTGAGAATTACACGCACAACATGAAAGAAAAAATGTCAATACAGTTAAGATGTGAACAGATTTAAAAACTGAAACAGCCTGCACTGTGGAAAGTATATGGTTATCAAGCTCAAACTACGCAGAGCTAGGTTGGAATCCTGGCCCCAGTACTGTCTAGATCCTTGACTTGAGCAAGTCAATTGATGTCCCTGAATCTCAGTTTCTTCATTTGTAAAATACAGGTATGGTATAAGGAGTACAGATAAAACTACCAACTTTGCAGGGTTATCATGCAAGATTCAAATTAATGAGATGTGCTTAGACACATGCTTCTCACAGAATAGGTACTCAACAAGTCATATTTTACTAGTACCATTATACTGAATTATGCCATCATTATGAATGTGTTGACTAGAAAGGCCAATTTTTCAAATTGATTTAAAATTAGAGAAAATTCAATTTGAATTCTTGAAGCAAAATAATAAAACAAAGCTTAAAAGAGTATCATTAAAGAAGTCTTTCACAAGGACCAAAAAACAAAAACAAAACCCTGGAAAATGCACGTCAATGTTCTATTCATTTAATGTTCAAAATTAAACACCTGACTATATAAAATAATTCAAGTTAATAATAGCAACTAACACCTGCTATATGAAAGGCATTGTGTTAACACTGTTGTTGATATAAACATGAGACACTGGGAAGTATATAAGCCAATAGATTT
This sequence comes from Eschrichtius robustus, assembly GCF_028021215.1. Classification (NCBI taxonomy): domain Eukaryota; kingdom Metazoa; phylum Chordata; class Mammalia; order Artiodactyla; family Eschrichtiidae; genus Eschrichtius; species Eschrichtius robustus. The sequence goes on from NC_090827.1 coordinate 10,981,137, forward strand.
GTATTTATGTATTCTTTATTATTCAAATCCATTTTTTACTGTATTTCAAAGGTTATGGAATTTTTGAAAACATGAATGTAAATTTGATTTTATAAAAACTTATTAACATGGTGGAATTTGGAACAGGCCAATTTACTGTAAAAACAAATGCTACAGATTTCAAAATGTTCAACTTAGACTGTCTAAAACAGATATTTTAACAGATATAAATTAAATTAAATTAAATTAAACTTTCTCATGTTTAGGAACAACAGAATGCGGTCTATTAAGTAAAAAACGTAATTTATTGAGAGTCTTTTCTGAGTCATGTATAAGATCATTTCTATTAATCATACTTTGTTAGACTATGATTTAATTTTTTAAACCAATTATATAGAAATCTTACGCACTCATAGGAAATGATTTGAACCTTTTAGAGATGTTATTATAAAGGGATTTTTCAATAGACTAGTAACTAAAACCAAAAGAAGGAAACAGTTGAAAGTAAAATACCAATTAAATTTTACATAGCATATGGAAAGTGGCATATGGTTGTTTCATGATTAGAACTAGTAATTGATAATTTGATGAATACTAGTTTTTAAATAAATGCTAGTTGTTTTATCCAAAGACCTCACTGTCAAAGCTTATGAACCCTTACTTATTTGATGACTGTTTATACATTGCTGGTCTCGGGGGAAACAGAATTTTTAAAATAAAAATAATTCCTGGGGCTTCCCTGGTGGCGCAGTGTTTGAGAATCTGCCTGCCAATGCAGGGGACAGGTGTTCGAGCCCTGGTCTGGGAAGATCCCACATGCCACGGAGCAACTAGAAGCAACTAGGAGCAACTAGGAGCAACTAGGCCCGTGAGCCACAATTACTGAGCCTACGCGTCTGGAGCCTGTGCTCCGCAACAAGAGAGGCCGCGATAGTGAGAGGCCCGCACACCGCGATGAAGAGCGGCCCCCACTTGCCACAACTAGAGAAAGCCCTCGCACAGAAACGAAGACCCAACACAGCCAAAAATAAAATAAAAAAAAATAAATAAAGTAAAAGAAACAGATCCAATGTGGAGTCAGATTTTAAAAAACAATAATAATAATAATAATTCCTGCTCCCAAGGAATGTGTTATATAAAAAGCAAGCACCAACATATCTCAGATTTTTAAAAATTCATTGTATGTTAGGAGGAAACAAGATATTAAAGGCGTAACTTGCTGAGCAGAACTCCATCCCATGCATTTTCCAATGAAAAGAATCTTAAATTATTTCTAGAGAAAAGAACTAACTGTACTTAGAGATTCTACATCCTGAGGTCCTAGAGAGCTAAGATTCTCTTTGGTAATACTTTTCTTTTTTTTTATAAATTCATTTATTTATTTATTTTTGGCTGCATTGGGTCTTCATTGCTGCGTGCAGGCTTTCTCTAGTTGTGGCAAGGGGGGGGCTACTCTTTGTTGCGGTGCGCGGGCTTCTCATTGCGGTGGCTTCTCTTGTTGCAGAGCACGGGCTCTTCGTGTGCGGGCGTCCGTAGTTGTGGCGCGTGGGCTCAGTAGTTGTGGCTCACGGGCTCTAGAGCGCAGGCTCAGTAGTTGTGGCGCACAGGCTTAGCTGCTCCACGGCATGTGGGATCTTCCTGGACCAGGGCTCGAACCCGTGTCCCCTGCATTGGCAGGCGGATTCCCAACCACTGCACCACCAGGGAAGTCCCGGTAATAGTTTTCATTAAGTATTCATTCATTAAGTAATACTTACTTCATTAAGTCCCAGACTTCTTACTCATTAGCCATGCAATTGATAATGGTATTAGAGAAAACTTAGGTCCCTCTATTATGGACACAGTGCTGATGCAAAGAAGCCTTGGTAAGGTCAAAAGAGGTCTTTCATATTTTCATTTGATTAGCAAATAATAATAATAGCAAACACTTTACGGCATTTTTCCTAGTACTGTACTATTCTGAGTGTGTGTGTATATATATATATATATACACAGACACACACACAAACACTCACATATTTTCAATCCTTTCATCATAACCATAATTCCATGAAGAAGATTCTGTTACTACTTCATTATAGAGAGGTTAAGAAAATTAACTAGGGTCACTTAGCTAGTAAATCCCAGGACAGAAATTCAAACCCAGGCTGGCTGGCTTCAGAGACGTAGCTCTCAATCCGTACGTCATACTCCTTCAGCAAATACAGTCTATTATCCCAACTGGGAAAATACAAGTGGCCAGTTTATTTCCCCACTTCTTAGGCTTCAGAGGCTATGCTTTGCCTCCAGAATAAATTCCAGATTTCATTCGCAGTCGGTCATACAATGCCATCCTTGACCTGGCTCCTGCCAACCTCCCCAGTCTCATCTTCTGTGACTTTCTGGCCATTAAAATTTGTAGTTTTCTAGTCCGCAATATGCTGTTTGTTAAACCTATCTTTGTTTCCTGTTTGTCCCTCTGGCTAGTATGGTCTTCATTTCCCATCACCTACTTCTTTTACACCTGATAATAATACCTCCAGGAAGCTTTCTCAGACTCAGTTATGTGGCCCCTCTAACTGTTCATATAGCTCTTTTTGAATTCTTCTATCACCACACTTACAATGGTATGTTATAATTACAGTGAACTTGTGATCTCCTTGCGTTTAGGGACATATTTTCAGTGCTAGTAAAGTGTTTGGTTTACGATAAGTACACAGTATTTAACAAACTGAATGTAAAGTTTATGGATCTATATGTGAATATATAGATGAATCCTTCCCAAAGAAATATTTCTGTATAATAAAACCTTGTTGACTTGGGATAAACTCATCTTAGGTTTTGGGGTTTTTTTCCTTACTATTTTTGGAATTTTATAGTGGTTCTATGTAAAAGGAATACTTCTGTCAGTAGAATTTTTCTGGCATATTTTTATCTCATCTTGTACTTTCCCTCATCTTACCACCACAGGAACTCCTGGCTACACCAGAGCTGTGGTTTCCTGTCTGGAACAGTGGGTGTTGGTCAGTGAACAAGCACTTTGAAACAGGCAGGATAAAAAGAAGAAACTGGGATTAATGCATTTAGGTATTGAACCAATATTTGCTGAGGACCTAATATGTCCCCAGCATTGTGCTTGTGCTGAGGGTAAAACAGTGAAGACAAACTCCTACCTGTTCTGTCCTCATTGAATCTGCAGTCCAGTGGGAAAAGGGCAATGGGGAGGAAAAACAGTACATCACAAATGCTGATGCTGAATCAAAATGGTGATGAACAAACATTCTGAACGAAGTTTATGAGAGTACATTACAGGATGAGTGGCCTACCCTGGAGGTTATGAGCCTTCCCTGTGAGGATAGTAGGTGAAACGAGATATTGATAGGCATTAACTGCCTACCTAACTTCTCTCACAATCCCAACCCCTGCACACACGTACTTGAATCTTCATCTCAGTGAACGGCTAGTTCCATAACAAGAAACCTTGGGTGTATCCTTTATACTTTTTCTCCCCTGGCCTTTATACAATCAATCAAGAAGTCTTCTTGGTGTTCCCTCCAATATCCCCCAAATCTGCCAGCTTCTCTCCACCTTCACCACACCATGCTATTCTTAACCACCATTATCTACCACTTAGTCTCCTAACTTGTCCACGTTTCCACTCTTGCCTCCACACGAGTGTGAGATCTTTCAAACTGTTTTTATTGAATACGTTTGACATAGAACATTGTATACATTTAAGGTATTTAAGCTTTAATTCAGGTTAATGCGTTTCATTGGATGTAAGACTTCATCTACTGTGATGTGATTTTATGTACTAATCAGAAAGTATGACATTATTTAAAGTTTTTAGATTTATCTCAGAGTTTTTATATCACTTTTGCCTCCTTGAAATGAAGATATAAATGAAACTGGTTAAGACATTTCTAAGGCAATGCAATAACTACTGTCTGACCGGTAGTGACTAAAATATATCATTGATTTCAAAATATATTCCTGATTTCAGAGATGTCTTAAAACCTGTGAAATTTAGTATTTTGCTCACGTGCTCAAAATCACTTAGTAGCTTTCAATACATTTAGAATAAAATCCTAAATCCTCACCATGCACACGGGGTCCTGCCTGACATGACCCCTGCCTATCTTTATGATCTCGTTTTCTACCATGCTCCAAGCTCGCTCCACTCAATCTCCTCCAGCCACACTGGCCTTCCTCCTGGTTACTGACCATGTCAAGTTAATACATATCTCAAGGAAACTCCTGTTTGCGCTTGAGAGAAGGCTCTTCCCTCAGCATTTAGACAAATGACTGCTTTTCTTACGCTACTTGAGCTTTAATGTCCCTCCCTCAAGTAGACCTTCTCTGACCACCCAATGGAAAGTTGCCATCCTTATCTTATCACCCCTATTTTTTCTTCAGAGCATTTATTTGAAATTATTGGGTCTATTTATGCAGACAGCTGTGTATTTTATATTTTTCCACAAAATACATTCTGTGAAGATAGGACCCTTGAACTTCTTAGTTATTATTATTCTATTCACTACCAACAATAGTGCCATGCACATAGAGAGAGCTCCACAAAACTCTGTGAAATGACTGATTATTGGATGGATTTGGAGTTCACAGCGGAGATAAAGACTAGAAATATAAGTTTAAGTTTGGGAAATATGAGAACTATAGAAATATGGATGTTCAATTGAGGAGTTTTTCTTTCTTTTCTTTTTTTTTTTTTTTTTTAATGAAAGGGAGGAGGGAGAGAGGGCAGAAATCAGAGCTCTTCTAGAGAGTTTCCCACTTACTTGTTTGTCATTGTATTTTATTTTGCATATAGAATGGCCATAAATATGGTAAAATGTTAACGAAATGGCCAGAAGGGAAAAGTTGAATATGAAACAAGATGAATACTATATTTGCTGAGTTTATTGACTTTATTTATTTTAGAATTTCATTTGTTTATTCTTTCTATAAGCCATATAACTTGCTTTATGTACAAATAGGTGGCTCAAGTTAAATGAATTATGATTTCTAATATGTCTAACATGATAAATTCTACAAGTCTTTTATTAAACCACTTGTAAATAGAAAATTTAAATTTTAAAATTTAATGGTTTAAAATTACAAAAACTAACCATTAAATTAATTCTGCTGCCTATTGTAATATGCATTTTTCTGCTTAATTCTGTAAATTATGAGGTTTTAAATGTGAAAAATCTGGTCAATTAAATTCAGATGCCATCTTAGTCCATTCAGGCTGTTATAACAAAACGAGTGACTGGGTTCCTTATAAACAACAGGAATTTATTTCTCACAGTTCTGGAAGCTGGAAACCCAGGAACAGGTTGCCAGCATGGCCAGTAAGGGCTCTTTTTCAGATTCCCGACTTCTCATTGTACTCCCACATGGTGGAAGGCATGAGGGATCTCCCTAGGGCCACTTTTATAAGGGCACTAATCCCTTATACCTAACCACCTCCCCAAACCCCCATCTCTCAATATTATCATAATGGGCATTTGGATGTCAACAAATGAATTTTGGGGGGACACAAACATTCAGTCTCTATCATGTGTAGTTTGCAAAGTTCTTATCAGTGGCCTAGTAGCATCCAAGGGGATTATTCTCACATGCTGTTAAATTCTAAAAAGAAACACACCATTATATTAAAGAGTATTTTTTATGTCCTTGAGAAATAAATGTATCTACTACATTACTGCCAGTGAAAATACTAAAGTATATTCTGTATCTCAGTTTTTTCTCATTAATCGTTTCCTTTTTTCTTTCTTTGATATATCCACTCACTAAATTGCTGCTGAATATACACATACATATTGCATGATACATGCCAGAATTTAAGGAGTGCTTACACAGTCTAGGTGATTAAACAAGAAATGTTTGTACACCTTCTGTTTCTTTAAATACCAAAATATTAATTTAAAAATGTGTTATTTGGGAAAATGCTAAAAGAGTCAGTTTACAGGAACAACTGGTTTAAGTATAGAATTAAGCATCACAGCACCTATTAGCCTGCCTTTCCTCAGGCTCTGTGGTCTGCACACTGGGCAAGTCTGACACCTACTGGAATAGAATTTACAATGTCCCTGAATACGTTGAAGTAACAGGATGGGGAAAAGAAACAAAAAAATAAAATTAGGTAAAATAAAACAAGTTTGTGAAGAAAGTTTAATTAAGGTATCTTTAAGAATTGTTTCTTAAGTATAACATATGTATTTTTATATCTAATTCAGTGTACCTCTTAAAAATGTACTGTCATTGGCTTTAAAACTTTGAAAATAGGTTGGATCCAAAAAGCAAACTCCATGCACATCCTGAGAGGGGGACACACTCAGCTCATTCTCCTAAAATATTACACTGAGAAATTATTAGTAGTATTATTATTGTATGTACACAATGATTTGTGACTCTGAGGCACTATACAGCATATATCATTAAAAACTCAATTACATTCACTACACTGTGATGGAAGAAAAATCAGTGATGCCTGACAAAAGATTTTCATTGCAAAAGTTGGTATATAAAAGGGGTTTCATCTTAAAACCTAAATTAACCAGAAATTCCCCGTAATCTGAGGTTTTCATGATTGCCTCTCAAGATTTGTTTCAAATATTTACATGATTCTTTTATAAAACTAATGCTTCTATCCCGGTTTATATATTATATAGACTTTTGAAAAAGGATGGACTATATAAAGGTATTTACACTAAAATAAAATGAACCACAATATTTTTTTAATTTGAAAATAGTCATTTTCCTAAGGAGATTTGTATCAAGATGGACTTATCTTTTGGACTAATAGCCAAAACTAAATATAAAAAGTCTAATGCTTTATTTGTGTGGGATTTACATATTAAGAATCTTTTTACTAAATCTAAATGCTTACTTCCAATTTCTGTTAATATTTCTTTCACACTGGGTATATTTCCTTTCTCATTTATGACTGATGAACTACCTGTAAATCCTGGTCTCTCATAATAATTAATTATTAATAATTTCATCTTTTTAGTTTGATTGAAAAAATAAAGATTCCTATAAAGATTACCTAATATTTAGGAAGCATTTTTGTTCATAACTACTTAAGACTATAGAGACATTTAGAATATATTTCTTCTGAAAGCTAAGCCTCATCATATGAATTGAACATCACCAATAATAGTCTTCTGTCATGGTTTTCTGGAACTTATTATTGACCTGATATACATAAGCAATTATGGTTAAGATGAATTTATCAGGTCATTACAGAAGCAAGAAAGGAGCAATCTCTACTTGTGTACGAGGCCAAAAACAAAATGGGAGATGTATGCATACATATATATAGCTATATAGGTATCTATTCCCTTCATAAAAAATCCTACTGAGCTCTCTGACTCATGTAGGCATTACCAGCAGCAGCAAGTATTTTACATATATTAAGTCATTTAATCTCACAACAATCCTGTGAGGTAAGTAGGTAATATTATTATATGTATTGTGTAGATGAGGAAGCCACATTTAATAAACAAGCTAATGGCTAATAAGTTGTTTCATTTTCTCTTGTTCCTCATTGAATCCCAAAGTTCATCTCAATAAGGGGATGACAGGAAACAAAGTCAAAATGTCCTTAAATACATCGTCTCCCCAAGCAGAAAATCTTCTCCAACTTCCAAGAGAAAATTACATATCATTGGCTAGTTTATGGAGGGGATTTTGCTGGTTTACCTTGATTTCTAGTGAATAGCCTCAGGACTTGGTATTTTCATGCTATCGTGTCAATTCAAATCACAAGTTATGAATATAAATGTTTAAACATTGTCTTCTATGAACAGGATGACAAGCAATTTATTAATCTGTGTTCTAAGGACTAGTATAAATAAATAACGTTAATTCTTAGATTGATGTCTTCTATTTCTTAAGGAAAATACTTGTCATGGTCATTATTTAAATGAGTCCTTTGTTGCTTCAGTCCACTCTCAATTCAGGATAAGAATGGATATGTTTGGACCAGGGTTTGGTCAGGGTACACTTCAAATGGCAAATGACCAATTAATGGAATCTTTGTTTTTAATTTAGTGTTTTCACGGCTCCTTGGAAGACTGGATTTCTGAAATGTTTCAATCAAAAGTACAGTGATTGTTTACTTACAATGCTTTCCTTAGTTCATTATCCACAAGACTTCAAGTTGTCTATGTCAAAATAGAATCCTTTTCTCCCTTTTGTTTTGTAAGTTCTGCAAGGCAGGCTCATGTTCATAAATAACAAAAGATGTCTGCTTTTTCTTCAAACAAACATTTTACCTATTAACTTGGAAAATCCAAAGGATCAATACAAGCTTTTTTCAGTACATGTTGCTGCACAAAAGCAACAGTGTTATTACCATTAAAGAGAATCCCAAATGCAGTCTGCTGTTTGGAGTGTTCGGACCCCACGGAAAGCTCAATACTTCAAAGAAACTGCTCTCCGTCCGCCATAATCACTCTGGAAAAGTACAAAGGATTTCTAGATTTAAGCAAAATGCTTGTCTGGGATCATTACATTTGCTTTTATACTTGCCTGTCACCATTTCACCATGCTGAATTTTCTGTTTTTAAACTTATATTTTCAGATTATTTCGTTTTAAATTTATATTTACATTTTTAACATCCCTTAATGAGCTTATTTCATCGGTAGCATAAACCTAATTACAAGTCACACCAGGGGTTCTTTGGCTGTGGATTGTTCTTCCAATTTACACTGGATCAAAGATTGCTGGGCCACTGGCAATCTGCTTTTTTGCCTACTCAACTATTTTAGTCATGAAATGGTTTTACTATTTAGGGTTTTAAACAGTCTCTGCAGGTGACACTGCAGAGATTTAGTCTCACAAACAATATCTTTCTGTTTGTCTATCTATCTTTCTAACAACCATCTCTTTTCTTTTTTTTCAGTACCCAGGGTATGTAGGGATGGTGGTACTTTTTTCCTGCCTCGCCCTGTGCCCTCCATAGTCATTCAGCCAATGCTCACGTGACAGACAATTTGTGCTTCTGATGAAGTTAGACATTCTCTGTAATTAGGATAATCAGTGGATTTGCAGGAGAAATCTATTTTTAAAATATCCCTTTATCATGGTGTCTTTATTAATTTTAAAATGTTTATTTTCTGTTCTTGCCATACTTAGTTTCACATTATTTTTCCAAGTATCACCATGCTTGAACAAAATGTGCCAACGTGTCTTTTTATGCCTTTATGGAACTGAATTTTCAAACTTCTCATTCGAAAGAACCTTGCACAATAAGCTGTATAGTGCTCAATTTATCTGCCTTAGACAGATGAATGACTGAGTCAGCTTTATTTGTAGAGGGACATTTGGTCCAAAGAGGCCTAAATATTCCAAAGCAGATGTTTACTAACTTTAGTGACTCTACTCTGGGGAAAAATGTGTTCCTTCTTTGTTTTTTAACATTTAGGTTGACTTTTGCATTATTTTAGTTATAATAATAATTATTATTTTAAGCAGCATAGAGTTCTTATGTTTTACTGATTTAGTGGCATACATCTCATATTAATTTGAACTCAGTGATTTGATTTTACAGTCATGTAGCATTTCCTTTAGTACTACATTTTGTAAATCATTTCTGCCTCTACCCTTGATTAAAAACCTCAGAAAACAAATGAGAGGGAAGAATATAAATTTAACATAACAAGGTACATATTCACAATAGGGAAAAAATGACAGAAACAGAAAAATAAAGAGAAAAAAATCATGTATAATCCAATCATTCAATCTATAGTCATTCAGAACTTTCAACAGTTTAGTATAGGATGTTTTATAATAAAATAACTGGTATTACAACCAGAAATGAGGCTGATTTTTGTTTTCCTAAACAGTATCTATATGATTTTGGATGGCTTCTACCAGAATGTCATCTAAAAATAGGTATTTTAATAAAGGCTGTTTTTGTCTGATCATGGCATTTTTGTGGCAAATGGCCTACTTTGATGCTGTTAAAGTTTCTCAGCTTCACTGGAGCGTGGTCAATTCATATTCCTCTACTATCTTATATGTTGAAGACAGTAAGCATACATGGATGGATATAAACAAAGGTTTTTAGAAACAGGCTTGAGAAAAGTTATGGATATAATATGGTCTAATTGATAAGACATGTGGGTCAGAACAGCAATTCAGCTAAATCTTTCTGTAAGGCAGGATTTATTTATTATACTTAATCATATCATTTAAAATTGTGCTATATTTGATACAAAATAGATGTATTATAATACCTAAGTTTACCATATGTATCCCTAACAGTGTATCATTCACTTTTATTTTTTAGCTTTATGTAAGAAAAAAGCATTGTATGGTATTATTTCTGTAACTTGCTTGCATCACACAAGTTTATTATAAGTTAAATTTGGGTTATTGAATATTACAGTTCATTTGTTTAAGTGGTGAATAATACCTATATGTAAATATTTCAATGTATTTCTCCATTCTATGGTAAATGGACATTTAAACTACTTTTAGGTTTTGATAGCTATGAATAATGCTTGCTACTATAAATACTCAGATAACGTGATTCCTGGAACACATGTGCAAGAGTTTCTCTAAAGTATATATCTAGAAGTGTAACTGCTGGGTCAGTATACGCATGTTCATTATTACATGATATTAACACACTGTTTTTCAAAGTGGTTTTACCAATTTATACTGCTACCAACGGTATATATGAGATTCCAGTTCTCTATATCCTCTGAACACGTGAGATTGTCAAATTCTCAAAATTTGCTTATTTGGCGACACACACCAAGAGCCTAGAAAGGCCTTTCCTAGCCTTCATCAACTGAGCCTGGTGTCAACCAGCAGCTTTACCAGAAACTCGAGGTCTGTGTGATGCAGCAATGTTGGCTGCACCTGGAGAGCCCTTGAGTTCACGGGAGATGAAGGAAGGCACATCTGGAGACTCAAAGCACACTTCTTCCTTTATAGGAAGCACCTTGGCACACTAGAGGCTTGCCCCCTCAAAGGCTTTCCCCCTTAGTGCTGGTTCTGAGGGGTTAGCCAGCCCCTCTGAGAATGGAGGTTTGGAGAGAGAGAGCATGAGACTCCTAAGTCACAGCTCGGTCAATAGCCCAGGTTTTAAACACAAGAGCTGAGAACAGTCTGTGGGTTGCAAATCTCTAGAAAAGGACCTTCCCTCACTCCCCTCAAAAAGCAGAGGGAGGGACTCCCCTGGTGGCGCAGTGGTTAAGAATCCGTCTGCCAATGCAGGGGACACGGGTTCGATCCCTGGCCTGGGAAGATCCCATGTGCCGCGGAGCAACTAAGCCCGTGCGCCACAACTACTGAGCCTGCGCTCTAGAGCCCGCGAGCCACAACTACTGAAGCCCGCGCGCCTAGAGCCTGAGCTCCGCAACAAGAGAAGCCACCGCAATGAGAAGCCGCTGCACCGCAATGAGGAGTAGCCCCCACTCACCGCAACTAGAGAAAGCCCATGCACAGCAACGAAGACCCAACGCAGCCAAAAATAAAAATAAATTAATTAAAAAAAAAAAAAAAAAGCAGAGGGAAATCAACCAGCCTCAAGAGCCGTGAGAGAGAAAGCAAGAACCTGAGGGTTTAGGAACCAATTCCGTCTCCTAGTTTGGTTTCTGGAAAGAAGCAAGCCAGTATAGCAGCGACTGTCTACAACTTGGCTATAAGAATTCCCTGAGAAGCCACTGCGGAGAAAGTCTCCCAGATGACTAGCTTGGACTTGAGGATTCACTTAGGGAACGCCGGAAAGCTTTCCATTAGATAGAGATGGCTGTCAGAACTGTAGCTGACACGCATGCTTCCCAGCTGCCGAGGAATCCGTCCAAGCAGTTCCAAGACTGTAGCCAGTTTGGTCAGAGGATCCTAGTAGCTCTCCCCCACGTGCTGAGGTGGACCTGCCTACCGCAGAGGAGCCTAGGAAAGGCCAGCCTCTGTTTCACTCGCCACCCTGAAACACTTACCCGATGCGGAGAAGGGTGGAAGAGGTGACTGTATCACCTTGAAGAAAGTGAAGTGAGGCGGCTGCCTGAGACCCAGAGCTGAATGTGACAGAGGATACAGGTTGAAATAATCAAGGCCTCACTTCTTTCTGAGCATGCTGGGGTTTAATCTTCATGGGAGAAAATCAAAACATTTTACCTCCCCAGCAGAGATCATAGACGAGCTAGTCTAGACGTCTGGGCAATTTCCAGGTAGAATGCATTTAGGCCTCCGTGTAGCCCATGGTGTTTAGCACCACCGATGTTTGTTCCTCCTGGCAAAGTTTCCTTTTTACATACATATTTACACACTTAAAAGCAGTTCAATGCCTGCTAGCTTGGCTCATACAGAAGAGGGTTAAAACTCTCACTGAGGAAAAACCAAAATGTGTCCAACTGTATAAAGGCCTCTTCCCTTGCAAGAAACAGGGAGACAGCTGATTTCCTCCCATTTTTCCTCCCTTTTGCAAAAGAAGTCTTAACTGTAAGTTCGTGTTGTAATTCGAAGACCCATTCTCAGGCCATTTTCCCCCTGACTCTAGCCGATGTTGGAGCTAGGCAGTGTTACAAAAGAAAGTCATTTTCTTCTTTTTCACAACTCCAGTATACCATATACAGTAGGAAGTCATATAGAATTAAGAACATAATACGTTACCATTTATAGAATAAAAGCACGTAGCTAAAAGGGCCACATTATCCGAAAGGACAGGTACAAACTTACTGATAAGAGTTCTATAACCAGTTGATTCTTAGACATTATCTCCATTAGAAGACATTACCTCCATCTTCAAAATACTTCAACCCTCTCCAGCCACTCTCAGATGTGTTTAATACTTAAGAGATTCTTAGTGAGATTGTTGAAAATAGCTCTTATCAAGTTTTGTCTGTGTTTTGGAAGATTTTTTTGCTTTGCTTTACAGTTGGCTAAATGTAGGCCAAGTCTGACCACCATATTCATTACTTAAACCTCAAGTAATTATACACAATACCTCTTTGTCCTGTTACTGCCTTAACAATCTCAACCTTCCTTAAATCCCTGTTTGTCTAATAACGTTGTCCCACCTGTTTTGTTTCTTTAGTCTCTGCCTTTCATTAACTCACTCTAAAGACACAAGTGTGCTTTTTATTCCATGCTGACCACCAATTTGGAAATAGACGATTTTTCTCCTAGCTCCCATTTCACTAATTTTACTTCTTGTATTTCCCATTTATTTTTACTGTGCTTACTCCTTAGACTGACTGGTATGATCACATATTCCTTCTTTTCCCTTCCTGTTAAATTAGCAGGTATATCGTTGACATACCCCATTTTGGAAGGGCTTTTTCTCAGGATGACCAGAGCAAAATGACACCAAGGAGGCGTCTTGGGTGGATATTCCTCTAACCCAGGCACAGAACATGTTCTGGAGTGGAGAGTTTTCCTGATTTACAGTCCCTCATTTCTCCCTTATCCTCTCACACAACATGGTAATCAGGGCAGGTTCCATTAAGAACACACACCTGTATCTATACCTCCAGGCGATCATATTAGGCATGGGTGAAAAACCAACCCTTGCGTAAAGCAAGATTTCTAGTCAGGGAGCAATGTCTTACCTCCTGATTCAGAGGACCCTCACTAATATCAGGTCTCATATTTTGCTACAGTCATCCACGAGCCAACCCCTATTAACCAATCCTAACAAAACAGACATAGACAAACATGGACAAAGAAATCCAAAGTCTTAGGACTCAATCCTTTGAGTACCTCAGCAGCTGTAAACTTTTATATTGTCTCCCTTAGGGTGAGAATCTAACCCACAATCCTGAGAAGGTTATTAGACAACTTTAGGTGCTGGCACATTTTAACAATGTTACTCACCCAAAAGACATCCGATCCAGGAGCGGTTTCTTCTCTCAAAAGTGAAAGTAGCACCAAGGAGCCTGGAGGGCAGCAGCGGGAAGCAGCAACGTGACAGCTGACCCTCTAGACAAGTTTGGTCTGGGTGACCGCTCAGGGTGGGTGACGAGGTCCTGCGCTCTGCCAGGGGCTGCGGTGCCTTTGGCAGGCAGTCATGAGATTTACATCCCTCTGTGGTGACCAACATTGCTACCGAGCAAGGGCTCCTTGCCCGATGCGCACAGAAGCCAATACCAAGTCACCGGCTTTTGAGAAAATAAAAGCTCTACTGCGAGATCGACTGGCAAGGAAACAGGAAGCAAGGCTCTCGCATCTGTCTTCTCCATCCAGGGCTCGGGGTGAAGTTTAGGGGATTAGGGAAATTTCAAACTTGGAAGCTGATTGGCTAGTCTTGAATTAGTCCATATAAGCTCCCACTGTTGCTGGGAGCCAGATTTTCCTTGTTGAAGAACTTCTCATTTCATAAAAGCCTCAACACGTCTATTCTTTGAGTTCCATAGGCCGAAGATTCTCGGCTCTGGGGTTATCCTGGACACATGGGTTCCTGTCTTGCACGTGCCCAGGGCTGTCTGTAAAATAACTCAAGGTCTGATTAATCAGCATCCTCTTTAAGGATGCAAAACCAGTTTAAGCTGGTCAATGTTTTACATGCTGTTAAATTTAACGAGAACAATGTTATTTTTCCTATTATAAACAGTATCTTTTTAAAATTTGTTGTTAGCACATCAAACTATAACTGATCTTATCCGCATGGCTAAACTTTTTTATTAATTATAAAACATTTTATATTGATCTTCACTAAATTGATGAACTCATTCATTATAATCATTTACGTATAGACTCCTTTATATTTTCTTTATTCACAATCATGTCACCTGCTGCTAATAACGGTTATTTTTTTCCTCTTTTTCAATCCTTACATCATTTATTTATTTATTTATTTTCATCTTACTGCACATTGTTCAATGGAAGTAACAGATCTAGGTCTGAGTCACTACCTCAGTCTAATATTGATATCTGCATAAGGGCAATTTTGGTTTTGACCTAGCTTATAGCTAAACAATAGAGATTCTGGTTTTAGCTCTGATTTATTCTTAATTTACTTTTATCTTACAGTGTTTCTTTACTGTCCCCATGAGTACAGTAATGAAGTAACATATGTTTTCTGTCATTTCTAGGTATTTTAAAGCCAGATATCACGTTTTCAATGTATCTGATACACAGTGCTGACAGTAGATATAGGTCTATGCAAATAACTTTGGTGAAAAGAATTCTTTCTGACAATAATTTTTTTTCTAACAAAAATGATCTCTTCCTTAGGAACTGGTGTGCTTATGTACATACCAGATTATCTCCAACAGTGATACTGGACAACCAAGTCACTTATGTTCCAACTGGCAGAGGGCCCTGTGGCTGGACCAGTGGATCCTGTCCTCAGAGGTATGTAATATTTCTTGAAAATACCCACTTCTTGTACCATAATCATGTGTGGCCTGGAATATATAGAGAAAGTTAATCATGCCAGGTACGCTTAAGTATAGTAGGGTCAGGGTAGGGTCATCACATTAAACTGGAAGTATGATCTTAAATAAGTTAAAATGCAGAAACTAATTACACTTGCCTCGTGTGGGTGTTTTTAGAATATGTGAGATAAATGGAGTAATATGTTTAGCCTAGTGCCTGGTACTCTGTGAGTCTTCAGTGAGCGTTAACTCAAGTTTGTTTCTATTTTTACTATTACTATTACTTTTATTCTATGACCTGACCAACAATCCTGTCCTTTAATTCCATTAAATTCATACACAGTTTTAAAGGGCTATTGATAATTTCCCTTTCATACTAGGCCAAACAGAAGTCCATAACTTTGCAAGCCACTAATTGCTATTATGCATGGTAAAGCAGCTAAGTAGGGCCTTTCTTCTTGTGTCTACTGTAATGACTTATTTAGGGTTTTTGTTTTAATGATGTAATTGTCCTAAAATGTGGGGCTGAGTCATTGATAAATTCTCTGAATTCATACAGTCACAGTAGCTCAGCTGGGGGTGTTTCAGGAACGCCTGTAATAAAAACTAAAATTGTCATTTAGGCCATGATGGCTAATGTTATACAAGTAGTCATACAAATAACTCAGGCAGTGAATCTGACACGTTGGCAATCTGGAACAGTGTGCAATAAGGATATATAAAATCAAGGTGTTTCGTAGTCCCTAAAGGAATAGCTAGGGCTCATGGTCCAGAGAGCTAAGCATGTCTTAGGGATTTGGGAGAGGTGAGCTCCAGTTCTGTTTCTGGCATTTACTCCCTTTGTGACAATTTCCTAGTCAACCTGAGATACAAAGAACGCACTGTTAATTCTTTAGTAATGAAACTATTACCAGAGTAACCCCCATCATACTGCCCTTCTGAGCTCAAGGTGAGCTTTTTTCTCTCTTTAAACAAACTAGAAATAGGTATCTTTATTCTCATTTCTTATCTTTCTCTGCATTTGGATGGCTCTCTCCATGCACTCACTATTTCAGTGCATATGCAATGTTTGTCACTTTTTTCTTTCTGTCTGAGACACATACACCTGCGATCCAGTTTGCCAAAGCAGGAACATTGAGTCCAATAATAATGCAACTAACCGCTTGAGTTCACCCTAATAAACTCTAAAGAATCCTTTCCAAACTACCTTACTTCCTGTTTAGCACTAGCTGTTGGACTAGATATGATATTTCACTGGACAGAGTTATTTGCTGAGTATAATTTACAGAAATAAACACAGATGAATGATTAGCCTACTTTCAGAGATGGAAGGAGTCTTACAGCTCATTTTAAAATTGAGGAATAATTTCACACATAATTAATGGCCCATCAGGTTATAGCAGAAACTAAAACCCAGTCTGTTATAATACATAATCCATGAGAGTGACAACTGTTGTCTCCACATAGTCATACGTAACAAACTCTAGATAATTATAGGAGAGGTTAACCCATGCAGAGTGGATTAAAATCCTAGCTCGATAACTTTTAGATGTGGGACTTTCAGCAAGTGTTCCATCTCTCTGTTCCTCAGGTTCCTCGTCAGCAAGTCAAGATAACAGTAGTACTTTCCTCATAGAACTAATGTGAGGATTAAGCAAGATAATACATACCCATTTCATAGAATCATTTGATAGATATTAGCTAAATATTGAAGTCATGGGGATAAGAATAATATGGCCAAATTGTATTTATGATTTACATTTACATACATAAGGCCTGCAATTTAGGGCCATTCACTTCTTATATTGATTGTTAATTTGAAATGTTATAGTTTCTTCATTTCCCTTTCATGGTTTCTTCTCAAAAACAACATTTTCTCATGTTAGATCCTTTTCCCTCCTCCACCTCCCTCTCAGAGAAATACTATATGAGAGAAATAGTAGGTAGTACCATTTAAAAACTTGAGATATGAGAAAGCGCAGGTTGAAATCACAGTGGAATATCTAATTTGTTTTGAGTTATTTGATATTGATCTGGAGGAAAACAGATTCTTTTAACTATAATGATATAAGAAATAAGAACTAAAAAAATTATTCCCATAAACTATTTAAAAATTAGAACTAAAATAAGTTTTAACATTGGTTTAGGGAAAAGCATTATCAAGGGAAAAGTTATAGTATCTTTAGAAAACATAATGATAGGTATAAATTTAAAATACCAAAGAGTATAAACCTTAATGCTTTTTGTAATGTACTTAAGGAAATCTGTTTGACAATAATATTGATGATGAAGATTATTATAAGAAGAAGAAGAACAGATAACACTTACTGAATGCTTTTTTTTTTTTTAAATATTTACTTATTTATTTGGTTGCATGGTGTCTTAGTTGCGGCAGGTGGGCTCCTTAGTTGTGACATGCGGGCTCCTTAGTTGTGGCATGCAAACTCTTAACTGTAGCATGCATGTGGGATCTGCTGACCAGGGATCGAACCTGTGCCCCCTGCATTGGGAATGTAGAGTCTTATCCACTGCACCACCAGGGAAGTCCCTGAATGCTTATTATTATATTCCAGGTATCATCCCAAACACTTTTATTCCAATTGATAATTTAATGTGAGACAAATAATCTGTTTTCCCCCAACTGCTCTCCTCTCTAGATCTCAGAAGATATCAAATCCTGTGTACAGGATGCAACATAAAATTGTTACCTCGTTAGAATGGAAGTGCTGTCCTGGATTCAGTGGACCAAAATGTCAGTTAGAAGGTATGTTCTAATATTAATTTCATAATAACAATGAGAAGCATAAAACTTCTAAAGAATAAGCACCTGATTCCAGTGATAAAAAGAGTTGCAATTTATCTTTTGAACAAAGTTAATTAACATGTAGCCAAACTATCAAGACTGTTAACTTTCTTTGAGCTTCCTAATTTAGTAGCTGTGATATCTCATAAGCTATCCTTTAACTTCTCTCATCATTTTTATGTTGGTTTCACAGGATGAATAATTGGAGCCCTGACTACATATCTTACTGTTTCTTAGCTATATGGCATAGACACATACCTTGTTAAAATATCAGAAATCCTAACTGTATATTTTTAAATAAACTGTCATTAGAAGTGACCCTATGTAAAAATAAGATTACCCTCTAGTTTTGTTCCAGTTCAGTTATTTGAAATAATATTGTCTATAAATGAAATTCAGTTGTAAAGAATATACCAATATGACATGAATAATTCCGCTTTTAAAAAAATATCCTAATGGAGCCATTTTTTCAACAGATTTTAAGGATTTTCTGGTGGCAAGGCTGATCAAATACATGGTAACCTGCTGTGGCCTAACATCCATGTGACTATTATTTTGCTTTGGGCTTTAAACAGGTTTCCTTTGAAAAATAAGATATGGCATCAGCATACATATTTTAAATGAATGAATATTACAAGGAAGGCTATTCGTGGTAGTGGGGAATTCAATCAGCAGTGTAAGAGACTGTGATTAAAAATTAATGTAAGTGTGGAGAAACCATTATGATTCACATTTTAAAAAAAGGAAGTTGTAATATAAAAGCTCTAGGAAACCTGCAGTTTAGTTAAGGATATTATATATGGTTCTTCTAGCCCATTCGTTGAGAATCTATAGGCAAATTTCACTGTAACGCTATTTATTCTGGATATGGCCTTAATTTCAAAGATGTTATAAAAATTTAATACATTTCCAGAGTACAGCATGAATATGCACTTCATTTATAACCAGGTAAAATAAAGTTTTAAACAAAATATCACCTATACCAAAAATATTTGCAAACAAGATACTTTACCATATTCTTAAAAAAAAAAAAACTCCAAATATGATACTGCTTTCAAAGGATTTCTAATTTCCATGAGGTGCACAGATATACTCACAGTGGTAAAACCTATTTGTTTATAGTCTGTGTATGTCAGATGGTTAAGAGTTCTGGAGAGTATTTAGAATTATATTTCTAAAGTCTAAGATTAATTTTTATATTTCTCTCCTTATGAAAAAGGATTATTAATTCCATGATCATTTCTTAAATATTCAGTGTTTGTTCGCAATATACCCTTCTAGAAATTTCGAATGTCGTTCCGCACCCTGTCGTACATAAGGGACAGACAGCAAAGTCTGTATGTCAAAGAATGTCATGGTGTCCAGCTGATGAAGACTGTGCTGCCTCATGCTTCTTCCTTTTACACCTGCTAATCGATTATTAATCACTATGACGGACTGTATATGCCTAGGAGGGAAAAACATAGAATTCCATCATTATAAATATACACACAAGAAACAAGACTGGTTGACAGTTTTGAATACCTGCTACGTACTATTTTTCCCTTTTTTGAAAAAGTATTATATGAAATATTTAAATGGAATTCAAACAGTTTAGCTTTGATTGCTTACTAACACCTCATGTTCTAATGGAAGCAACCTGTGGATATCTTTAATACTGGATTCACAAATCGTTAACTTGAATCCCCATTAACAAAAATGTCCCAGAACAGTTCTGACTTTCTGTCACAATACTGTAACTAGAATTACTCATAATTCAGGTATCTGCTGATTAAGCTGCTGTGGGAAGGACTTCTTTCTATTGAAATCTATGGTAGGAATAATTTTCTGATGGCAGATATGCCCATTATGTCATTTTGTCATATAATCAACTCTAATACAACTGTGATTCCAAAAGAACCTACTGTTGCTTCCTACGATATCCTGACCATCCTAGTCTTCACTTTTATTGAAGTACATAAAAGCTGTTGAATTTTTTATTACTGCAATT
Source organism: Eschrichtius robustus (assembly GCF_028021215.1). Taxonomy (NCBI): domain Eukaryota; kingdom Metazoa; phylum Chordata; class Mammalia; order Artiodactyla; family Eschrichtiidae; genus Eschrichtius; species Eschrichtius robustus. The sequence continues at coordinate 11,001,227 of NC_090827.1, forward strand.
GATGCACTGCTAGTATCAAGAACTACTGAGTCCCTTTGTCCCTTGAACCATTCTTCATTATCTCATCTATCCTTGGAGCAGCGGGTGGGGAGGTGCACATATTTTCCTTCTGATTCCTACCCAATTATGTGCCAAGGTCCCCCTCCCCTCTTCATCACACTTTATATATGTGCCAACAGTCTTTTATTCTTATGTGGGAGAGAAAATTGTCAGGTTTCCTTTGACAGCACTCTCTACACTGTCTCATATGACAGGCAGCTCCAAATATGGCAAGAATAATCAGTGTGGCTGATCCATTCTTTAAATCTCTTCAGAGCCCTCAAGGGTTTGGAAAACCTGGTCAGGTAGCTACCGTGATAATTACTTCAGTGCTAGTCCTTTACAACAAGAGGAAATTATTTTATTCACAGAAAATTTGTAAACTATTACATGAATTTCACAACTCCCTGTTTCCCCAACAAGTTTCCTCCCCACAACAAAATTAATTTCATAATAGAAAAGGTAACAATTTTAATATAAATTACAGCAGGGAGGTCTTTTTAAATATACAAAAAAATCAATAGATCAGGAATAAAATGGAATTGCTGGCAACTGTACTCTTGTTTATTTCTCCTCCTTCACTTTCTGCCCCTCTCTTTTTCTTTTTCTGTCTCTCTCTCTCTCTCCATAGACCCAACCCCAACCTGTTCGGAAAGGATGTTGTGATTCAAAATTCGGGTCCAAAGAATTTGAAAAAGAACAGATCCATGTATATATATAACTGAATCACTTTGCTGTACACCTGACACTAACACAACATTGTTAATCACCTATACTCCAATATAAAATGAAGAGTTAAAAAAGAATCCATGGGGCAATTATTCCTGTTGTCTTATTCTCCAATATGCTGTTTATAATATTACTAACCCTCCACACATGCTCTTTTTGCTGCAACTCAGATAATCAAAATTCTGGTAATAAGTTCTAGATCAGTTTATTAGAAACATTAGTCATACTGTCAAGAAGAAACTAAGTTTTAAGAAGTCTAAGTGAATAGAGTTTTGCTGGGAAAAAAAAGGAGCATTAAGTCCAATGGCAAAATAACAGTTTTTATATATTTTACATTTGTTATATCTTTTTGAGGGTCAACGAGTTTGTCTCAGAAAGGGAGATAGATTTGTGATATGGTATGCGAGAAATTTTTTTGAAATGTCAGTAACAACATACTTTTTAAGCCAATTTTATAAAAGTGCAATAATTTGCTTTTCCAGTAGATGTCTCTAAAATGTTCTAAAGTAGTACAAGGAAATTGTGGCTTTGCTCTAATGACACAAAGTACAGGAATTTAAGTTCAAATAATGTTAGATCAGAGAGGAGGAAAAAAAAAAACTTCTTTGCAAATCTGTTTTTAAAAAATCCAGTCAGCATACAGTATTTGTTTTTCTCTTTCTGACTTACTTCACCCTGTATGACAGACTCTAGGTCCATCCACCTCACTACAAATAACTCAATTTCATTTCTTTTTATGGCTGAGTAATATTCCGTTGTATGTATGTGCCACATGGAAAGCAGCTTCATAGCACAGGGAGATCAGCTTGATGCTTTGTGACCGCCTAGAGGGGCGGGATAGGGTAGATGGGAGGGAGACGCAGGAGGGAAGGGATATGGGGATATATGTATATGTTTAGCTGATTCACTTTGTTATACAGCAGAAACTAACACAACGTTGTAAAGTGATTATACTCCAATAAAGATGTTAAAAAAAATAAAAAAACAAAAAACAAAACAAAAGAAAATCTAGTCAGCTTTAATCAGATCCTCTATGTAGGGAAAAGGTATTTTATAAAATTGTGCTTTATAAAATCTATCACAGTTATTATGAATGTTAAAAAACGCAATTATGCAGTAATTGGAATAAACTAACCCTGCCATATGTTATGAATATATAAAAATATTTTTTTTATATTTTTTTTAATATTTTTTTTATATATTTTTTTTATTTAAAGTGTGCACTAATGCAATAAATTATGTAAGAGCTATTGTAACTAACATTTTAAATATGGGGCTTCTCTAGTAAGATTATTTTAAATAGTACTCCAATTACTATGCCATAAAAGTTATAATATTTAAAACAGAAAAAACCCTGTATTTCTTATATTTTTGCATATCTGGTTCTCCTCGGTGGTGATTAATGCTTTCCTCTTTGAAAAAGAACATTACCTCCTTAATTTCAAAGATGTAGGCATCTTGCTCAATAAAATTATGATACATTTAGTCAAAAAACACCAGGGACCTTTGTTGCATAAAACTGCATTCTACTGTTAAACTACTAAATCTCGGTAAATCTTTACATATGTACTGAACATCATCATGCAAGCATTCAGTTGATATCAAAGAATCAGCTGGAAACCAGTCTTGTCAAGCCACATAGGAAAGTTTCTGTTTCTAAGGCAGAGAGAGCAAGCTTCCTCATTACCGAGTTGCCATTAATGACTTCCACGATATGCCTCAAAGGCCTGGAAGGAAAAAAAAAAAAACTCACAAATAATACCTGTCTAATTAAAAAAAAGAAAGGAAGAAAAAGCACCTAATAAGAAAACGGTTTCTCTTGACACTTGCTGACCTTGCTTCTCTAAGTCCTTGATCCACCAAGATTAGAGTTTCTAGTGCAAGGAGAAAAGAGTAATTGTATCGGGAGAAGAGAAAAAAGAAATCCAATTTTTAAAATATATTGAATTTTTTTTAAAATGAGAAGTCCATAAAGATCTCTGGAAATGATTTGACTTAAATAAATGCCCTTCTGTCTCAGCTCCAATATCTTAGAAAGGATCAAAAAAAAAGAGACAGAAATTTGGGCCCTATGGAACAAAGCAAAGGTCTGTGCTCAAGTGCAAGGTAAGATACATTGCCTGGAAAACTAGAATCGTGGCAGTCCTGTGGTAGAGAATACGTGGGGAAGACAGAAAGATTGCTAAATGGAAAAATAAAAGAGCATCGATCAACCAGGAATTTTATCACAGGAGAGTAAGTGACTCCGCTGTCAGAGATGGTATCAGTGCTTCTGCACCAGCTAAATACTGAGAAATAAATCGGGATGAATGCACGTATTGAACTCCAGTCAACAGAGCTAAGAAACGATAACAAACTATTGAATTTGCTAAACAGGTATTTCAGGTTTTCACAGACCCCATCCAATGAATTCCAGAGAAAAGAGGTTCATATGACAATTGGATCTCAAAGATCTTTGTGTGATGCTTAACAGTTGTTTCTTTTACAATTAGGAGTACAATTTCCTCACCTATTTCCTCCTAAAACGATTAATTTAAAAATAACTATAGCTAAGAGCAAATGGGAAGTTTTATGCGCACACACACACACACACACACACACAATCACATTAGTTTTGGTAATTCAGTATTGAAAGGACTTTTCCAATTACATTTTCTTTCAAATCAGTCTCTTCAAAACTTTACAAAAATATGGAGAAATTTTTATTTTTATTTCATAGATATTGTATTTCCACATACTGAGGAGTGAATCACCAAAAATGAGTATGCAAGAAAACTAAAGACTTCCACTCAATACTTCTATGTGTTCATCTTTATCCCTTTCAATTTATTTCTTTTTTCCTTCCTGAAAGCTTTATTTAATTTCTCTTCTCCTACTTGTCACTGATGTTAAAATTTTTTCTTATCTTTTTCGTTTTTATTTCTAATTTGCTGATTTTCTCTAGTATGTCACTTTCTATTCTCTCATTTGCAGTGCAACAGGATTTTTCCAGATTGCGTGAATAAAACTTATTCGAAATTCTTTTGACCCTAAGGTAAATAGAAAATTACTCTTGAATTCTTTCTGTTTACCTCCTTTCTGTTCTTGACCCTTTCCCCCTAACCTAGGTTTGTTTTCACTTCTTGCACAGTCAGGATCTTGCCTGGGCCGAGTGGCAAAGAGAGAACTATGACTTGATGAATTCCCCCGCCTCAAATAGTAATGGCGTACACATGAAATACCCCCTACTTCCTCTTGTGTGAGTGTGAGTGTGAGTGTATGTGCGTGTGTGCGCGTGATTCCCTGCTTTGCCAGTACTTTTCAAATGGAGAATATTCAATGAAATGCAATGTAATCATCTCTGCATTAACTATACAAGATGTAATACTTTGTAAAGAGATGAAGAGACCCAATTTCATTAGAATATGATAATGCAATATATAATAATGCCTTATGATTTATAATAAAGCTTTAGCATAGTATTTTGAACCCCTGGAAATAAACCCTATGTAAAATGCTGTTGTGATTTTTATTGAGGTTGCTCCACTTTAGTCAGGCTCATAAGCGCCTCAACCAATCTGCCTCTTGATTATGAGGATGGGGTAAGAAGGGGCAGGGGTCATACTCAAACATTTGACAACTGACTCAGTATCAATTAATATATACATTGATATAAAAATCAAAAATTAAGAATGCATTACTTTTTATTTTCTTAAGTTAACGCATATGTCATCTATATTATAAACCACATACCAAGTAATATAAGCCATAACACAAATCACTCATCGTTTATCATTCAAATAATCTCTAAACAGTTTATTAATTTCTACAAATTATTGGTGTGCTCTTTCTTTTGACATGGATGACACCAGCTAAATGATGTCAGAGAGATGATTTAATATAGGTGACTGCCTCCATCTCCTTTAGAGATTTCTCCGTCAGATTTAGAGCCATTAGGTGACAGGAAATCTCAGTATGCTTATAATTTCTTTTAACATCAATGATATTGCCATCCTGCTGAATTATCTACTAGCCACTACTGAGTTAACAGTGATTGCATTCCTTTTTTTTCAGTCCTTAAATAGTGTGTGCATTTTTAAATATTCAGTATATTTATTATTAACTAAATCATAAAGATTCTTGTAGGAATGTCCTATTTAATTAATTCATAGAGCTTTGCAAACATCGTTTGGTCAAATTTAGGGCATCATAAATCAAGGAACTTAAACATTTATTATATTTTTGAGTTTTATCATAAAAATTTCATTTTCATATGATTTATTAGAAAATCTATGTTTTCTCATATAGTTTATCCCTTATTAATTTTTGTGTCAAATAGTATGTATAAACATTTTTCATATGTAAAATATCTTTTATCAGTCTTCAATTTATCGCCAGTTTAAAAAGGGGAATATTTTTTTCCCTCATAAAGTTAAAAAAGGATTGACATTTCTAGTAGACTGTCATTTCTGAAAACCAATTCTCTTTTTTCTTTTTGTAAAAAAGCTTGTTTTCCAAATGCTAGACGTAAAACTGATTTGAAATGATATTCTTATATCAGAATTATTTTGTCAGGTAACTTCCATAATATTTTTCCTTTCTGAAATGATCTACTATTTCAATTATATGATAATGTTAAAAGTTCTAATTTTTTCTAAATATTTTAATTTTATTTTTATTAACATACTTGATAAAGTGTTTTTGAAGTTTTTTATTTCAAAAGCATTGCTTAACTTGAAAATTTTTACCATTACAAAAGCTTATTTCATGAGACTAATTTCAGAAAGTTCTTTAATATTTTTCTCTTGATCACAAATGAATTTTAACAGAAACTGAATGTCATTATGAGGACAAATAACTCTAGTAATTTTTATTTTACTTTTTTTTAATAGGCTTGTATTGTAATTTTATTTAGATCAGTATTGAGGGTTTACTTTTTTTTTATTAATTAATTAATTTATTTATTTGTGGCTGCGTTGGGTCTTCGTTGCTGCGCGCAGGCTTTCTCTAGTTGCGGCGAGCAGGGGCTACTCTTTGTTGTGGTGCGCGGGCTTCTCATTGCGGTGGCTTCTCTTGTTGTGGAGCACGGGCTCTAGGGCATGTGGGCTTCAGTAGTTGTGGCTCATGGGCCTTAAAGCTCAGGCTCAGTAGCTGTGGTTCACGAGCTTAGTTGCTCTGCGGCATATGGGATCTTCCCAGACCAGGGCTCGAACCCGTGTCCCCTGCATTGGCAGGCGGACTCTTAACCACTATGCCACCAGGGAAACCCAATTTTTATTTTAAATGATACAAATTTATATCATTATTTGAAATCAACATTTATATATTAAGTAAAAATAGTCCACTAATTTTTATTGAAAATCAAGTTGATTTTATTTCAAAAATACAAATTACGTTTTAAATTGAATTGAGTTTTTGATATTGATTTGATATTTTTGACTTTGATAGTTTATATATCAAAAGATGTCCCAGGCTAACTGATTTTTGCACTGTATATTAGAGAATCCAGGCCTAGGTTTATTATTGAAAACATTTCTGTTTTTTTCTCAGATTCAAAAAATTCCAACTCATGATATCTAAAAGAAGTACTTTGAAAATTTAAACTTTTGTCTCTTCCAGTGTTTTCAATAATTGATTATATATTCTTTAATAATATTTAGCAAAAATTATGTGCTGAGGACAATTAGTACTAGCAAGTAAACTAAAGTAAGTACCAAACAATTTGGAAATTCTAACTACTACCTAAATCACACATAATGATAAACTGATGATTCTGCCAAAACATAGAATGTTTCATAAGATCTATGTAGTGCATGAAACGGGCCCAACAAACTGCTAGCTCTGAAAAACGGTTCTCGGATGTTATTATAATAGGAATTCCATACATTTATCATGTATCCTACAAGATGTATCTTTTATCTTTATCATGTATCCACCATTAACGGGATAAGTTAATATTTTGATTTTTATAATTAATTTTATCAGTTATTACAATTTATCATTATATATTTGCCAATAGGTATGGCTGTATTTCAGTATTTTAATAATTGCTAGGTCACATTGGTGCATACTGACGAAATACAGCTTTGGAGTTGGGGTATGTGGAATGTTACCAGGTGGGAGTGAGGAGCTATAGCCTAGGTTGTGAGTGGAAAGGCCCTTTTATTTCTGAGACATTCTAAAATTGTAAGTGGACTCTAGATCTGATTGCTGGGGAGGTGGCTCAATCACTTCACATGCATCCATGCTTAGGAGTGCCTCCTCAGGGATCTTGTGTCCTAACGACAGAGAGAATAATATCATCTATACTAGGGAGTCGGGAAATGTGACAATCATCCTCCACATCCACCCCACTTCACTTACTCCTTGTAAAGGCCCGCTTCTCTGTGGAATGGTAGGAGACTAAAGGTTTTTATTCACTAGAGTTTTAATAAATCAAGTCTTTAACATATGCTGTTGTTATCAACAAGCACTTAACGGCTGTTGAAAAATCTCTGAAGATCAATTTCTGGATTGCAATTTTTAACTTAAACATCTGGTATCTTCTGCCTTACACCATTGAATTTACTTATTAGAATTAGAAAATTTTGAAATTTGTTCTAAATTAGTGCTTCTTAACCAGGGTCATGCGTCGAAATCGCCTGCAGAGTTTAAAAAACTCTGTACACACAAGCTCAATTCCCCAGAACAGAGTTACTGAATCATAATCTTCAGATGGGTGGGAGGGGGATGGACAGAACATTGACACTTAGTGTTTCAAAGTTAACAGATGCTTCTGATTTCCACCCATGATGAAAAACCACTATTCTAAAGAAACGTAAAAAAACAAAGCAAAAACATAATATGCATTAAAAGTTAATGATAGAAAAAGACATTTGAAGAGCAACCTTGTTTGTATGTCACAAAACAATATGGTCTTTGTTTTTACCATAATTACACATTGCTTCCTAACAAAGTCTTCTGCCTACCAAGTCGTGGTATGCATTTCAATGCACCGGCCCTTTTTGTTTTCCTATGATCTAGCTCAGAAAGGTAAGCAGTAAAAAAATGAAAAGACCAATTGTTCATTCTGTTAAATCCACCTGTTCCTTTTGCTGTAATACTTAACAAGTCTGTATCCTGAACACTCTTCCACTGCTAAGAGAAACAGGGAAGGTAGCGAGGTGGGAAGTTGCTAAGGAAGATCTATCTTGATGCTCTACTCCAGTGGTTCTCAAACTTTAGTGTGCATTGGAATCAGCTGGAGAGCTTGTTAAAGCACACATTGCTGCCTCACTCCAGAGTTTCTTAAACTAGCAGGTCTGCGATGGGGCCCAGAAGTTGTATTTTTAAAAGTTCCCAGGTGATGCTGATACTGATTCAGAGACCCTGGTTTGGGAATCATTGCTTTACTCTCTGGTAACCCTCCTGGGTAGACAGATTTTAGCTGCCAGGAAAATGCTTTATCACATCATCTAAGAAGGAACCTTGATTTTAAAAACCATACAATTATTTAGCAGATATATTTGTATGAATTAATTTGAATTTGGGCTATAGGAACTTTATTACTAGGATCTAGCAGAAATTTAATACTTTTCACCACCTATTGCAGCCCTCAAATACATACACTTTTCCTCAAGCTACAGACTGTCTTCTTCCACCAAATAAATCAACAGTTATGCAGGACCATCTATTATGCAGTGGAGAAAAAGAAGAAACAAAATCAAAGCAAAAACCTTGGACATGAATGGAGATTCATTAGTTTAGTTCAATGCCCTGAAGAAAGCAATGCAAAATTCAATCTAACAACAGAGACTAACTCAAATTAGTGGCAAATACGTTTTCTATGGAGTGGAGATGCTTTAGTATTATTGTCCCAGCCACATATGCCTTAGGGAGCATAACATGTACCAGAGGTGCAGTTTCATTGGTACATAATTTCACATGGGAAGAAGCACAGTCAGACACCAAATGCTTGTTTTCTCACGTCTGATATGCAGACTTCCATGAATAAATTTGTTCTTTAGAAGTCTGCAAATTACAGACATACATTACTTGATGTGTTCAATATGTTTAATAAATCTTCCCTCTAAATTGTTTTCCCCAATGAAAAATTATATTGCCATCTAAAATATTACTTGATTCATGGGAAATGAGAAGCAATTCTTTAATAGAGTAAATTTATTTTATAAGAATTTCTATTTTTCTGAAATTTCACTGACTTTACAGGTTGATCCCCTCGAGACATGCCCTATAATGGTTTACTTTTACATGCAGTCCTTATGTTTTGAGCCTATGTATTTCTTAAAAATCTGGGAACATCCCATTTAAGCGGCACTATTACGCAGGTATTCTTTTAGTAAAGAACCTGTAGCTCTCCCTTACTTCCAAGTGGCCACCAGTTGGAAACTGCATTGTTAAACAAGCCATCTTTGTGACAGCCCACTTAGAAAGCTGCTCTAGCTTTTAACACAGCTGATTTTAAGGTTCCTCTCAGTCATGCTGGCAGTTTACATACCCCGGTTTACACGGCTACCACCCATTTTCACCTAAAAGGAAACCTTAATAGTTTTATTTTTTCCAAGCAGAACCAGAGTCTTGCACTTCCAACACCAGTGTGGGAGCCCATCACCCTGTGGATGGGGGCGGAGCCTCTTATTCTGCAATCATCGCTGACCATCAAGCTTCCGTGCACGGGAAAAGGCACATTAGCCATATTGCTGCTCAGGACTGGAAAAAATGAGGAGGTCCCAGTGCTTAACTCTCTCTCTTCTCTTTTTGCTTCCGTCTAGCCCAGCAACAACAGCAGCTGATACACAGTAACCAGGCTGAGAGTCACGCCGCAGGTGGCAGAGGGACGCCCGAGCAGCAGCAACAAGACTGTGGTGACCCAGGTCACAGACTCTAATTACTGCCATCCCTACCCCAATCATTGTCAACACTATTTATGATGACTGCCAAACAAGACATCAGTTGGTTGTCAAACGTTTGATGGTGACATTAACATACCTCTCGATCCTTTGCTGTTTGCATGTTGGGAGAAACTGTGGGTGAGCTGCAGGTTCCCAGCCTGAAGGGAACATGTGTAATTATTGGAGTTCTGTGTGCAGACACAGAAGGAGAATAAAAGTGCTGTCATACTAGGTTGTAAGGAAATCACAGGTTTCCAAAACCAAATCAAACTTTTGCCCTGCAAAGAGTACAGTCATGGAAGAACCTTGACATAGATGGGAGGACTGGATCATTTTAAGGGAGCTGAGAAAGCTCCCTTCCCTTGGTTGAGAAGAGATCACTAAGGGGTATTGCTCACTGACTAGGGCAAAGAATGTGGCTCAGAATCAACAAGAACCTCGTGTTGATCTAAAGTTGGCACGTTACATATTTTCTCATCTTTCTAATCATAAATATTTTGCCATTCCTTTTAGACACAACCTCATCTCTTAGACACATAAAGTGGGTTACTGCTAAAAACATCTCACTATGTTTGGCATATATCTTGTCGTACAAAATAAGGCACCCAAATTGAGAAATCTGATTTAAGCGGATCTCTTTAAGAATGCAGGTGAATATAGCTTAGGATCTGTACTCAAATTTTTTTAAGGGATTGAAATTCAGTATTTTCACAAGATACCATAAAATCCTCCTTGAATTATTGAAATGCATGTGTAATGGCATGGAAAGTATCATTGCTTTATAAAGTGATTCTAACCAAATTCTGAATCTCTTTATCTCTCTAAAGAATACCTCAGTAAAGAATAAAATTCTCAGAATATAGATACAAACTACATATATACATGTAGTATATATACGTATCTGTGTGTAGTGTATATATATATATATTTATTTATTTATATATACATATATATACATATATATATATATATATGGTTACACCTATTTAATGCTGGAGCATTGGATTTGAAAGCAGAAGGTAAAGCATTAGCTCTGTAACCTCAAGCAAGGTATTTTAGTTTTCTGACCCTCAATTTCCTCATCTATTGAAAGTTTAACAACAACTCTTTAAGGTTATCAAAAGAGAGACTGAAAATTCTGGACAAAGTTAAAACATTTTAGAAATCTAAGATATTAGAATGCTTTTTACAAATTTCTACCGCTAAATATTAGTATAAAAGTCAGGATGCCATTTGCTAAGTGCATGTAATCTATATTTTCAAATATGAAGTGCAAACATGGCTTATTTGAATTACCCTTCAATCTATCATGAAATCTGAGTGGTTTTTAAATATGTATTTTTAAACGTTTCCTATTTTCTCTTCTTCTATATGCAGCAGTGACACAAAAAATGACAGACCAGCTGAACTACCAGGCAATGAAACTGACCCTTCTGCAGAAGAAGATTGACAATATTTCTTCAGCCGTGAGTGATATAAGGAACACATCCTCCTCACTAGAAGGGAAAATCAGTGAAGATAAAGGCAGGGAATTTCAATCTTTTCTAAAAGGTAAAAGTAAAATAAATTATTCATTCAGTTGAGACAAACAGCAAATGACTCATTTATCTTTTCTCACATCATTTTGGGATCTTTGGTTTAGATTGGGTGATAGACAAGTCTAAGATTTTTTTTGAATAAGATACTTTTAAATCCCTCTATTTCTGAAATAACTCAAAGCATCTAAATATTTTTTACTAATATAATCAACTTTTTGACTGAATATTTCATCTGACTTACTGACATTATGTACCTAGTTACAGTCTAACTTGTATTCCTTTATAGTTAAAATGAGCCATACTTAATCTGCTTCCATTGTGGTTCGCAGCTCAAGATAAAGATGAGGTTAAGGGATGATTATCAGGGACAGCTAGATCCATGGTTATCTTAATGTTGATGAAGATATTGAGGATAAATCTAAAGTGCATTATTATCCCAGAAAGTATCTCGCTCACGGAATATAATCAGTAAAATATATTCTAAAACATATCAGGTTGTTATTCATAGAAATGTGAGTCAGTTTTGCCTGAATTTTGTGCTCTTAAAATAGCAGGCTGTGTTCCTTTCTGGAGGATCTACAGGATGATCCATTTCCTGCTAATCTGAGTTGTCAGAATTCACTTTCTTGCGGTTGTAGGACTGAGGTTCCATTTTCTTGATGACTGTAAGCTGGCTTTTTCCCAGCTTCTGGAAGCCACTGCATTTCTTGGCTTGTGGCCTTGTTGAGCCCTCATGGCAGCTCTCAGACCCACTCTTCTGCCTTCTTCTTCCTCTTTAAGGACTCATATGATTACATTGGACCTATCTGGATAATCCAGGATAATCTCCTCATTTCAAGGTTCTTAACCTTAATCACATATGTCGAGGCCCTTGTGCCATGGAAGGTAACATATTCACAGGTTAAGGGAATTAGGGTGTGAACATCTTAGGTGGGGCAGCATTTTTCTGCCTACCAGAGAGACTTATGCTGAATATATAGTGAGTAATTGCTATGGGAGAGTTATGTACAATACAGTGGGACCCCTTGATAGTTTCAATAAATCCAGTCTTAGACTTCAGGGAAGGTTTCTGCAAAGAAAAACCGCCTCAACTGATAATGGATCAGGAAGAGTTAACTCGGCAGAGGTTTCAGGAAGGGCACAGATATTCTAGACAAGTATTTTGGTTACTAGGAGCATCTCAATTCACTGGGCTTATTGTTTGTTCCCAAGTCTCAGGATTATTGGTCCCTTTCACTTTGTTTTATACATAAAACATACTCACTGTACACCCCATTTCTGTCACCCACAAGTTATTTTTTTCTCTATTTTATGTGGTTCACAGGTAAAAGAAATAAAAGGGTGATTTCCACATCCTTTACCAGTACAGAGCAATCATGATTTTTTTTAATCATGTAAATTATTGGTGCTATTAACCAACTGAAAGAAAGACTCTGTCCTACATTTCTGGCATGCTCCCTATGGCTAAAACTTACCCATGGCAAGCATGAGAGAGGAATATATTTTCCCTGAAGTGAGCATGAGAAAGAAGTCAAATAGGAACAGTACATAATTGACTATAACCATAGTAATGCAATTTGTTTAGCAAAATTTGGTTATCATAACCTGAGAGAATTAGGCCTGTCAACAGCTTTTTGTGAAACGACTAACAAAAATTCTGACCCTGACATGGGAAAAAATACACACTCATAGCAACAACAACAACAGTATTCCCTCTTCAACAGGACATGTTAATCATGTACTGAGCACAGTCAATTAATGAGAACCAGATGGCTTGTAGTTAATGAATGTTTATACAGGAAACAAAAACTAAATTCACCCCCAAGGTACTGTGCTTTCCTAAAACCACGACCCCTTCTCTCGCTTACTCTACATCCAAGTTGAGAAGCATTGCTTCATCTGCTAGTAGCCAGCGAAACTTCAAAATCAAATGCCCCAACACCTTAAGAAGTATCTGAATCTTACGAATAGGCCATGCATTCACAACCACAGAAGGGACATGCCCAGGTGTTTGATATCAAATATATCTGTTGTTACCAAATACAATATCAAATCGTTTAGGAAGTAGAAGCACATGAGTCACATGAAACAGAATCAGAGTTCAAATGATGTGCCCACTCATATATTGACATAAAGCACTTTGATGTATCTTTGCAAAATCAGATTCTTGCACAGTTGTTTCTTTAGTAACAAATTATAGAAATATTATCTGAAAAGCTTGTTTTCCTGAAACAAGCTTTTAAGCTAATAATCTGTTTGATTCCTTTTCAGACACTGCTGTGACTTTTACCCTTTGCCCAATGTAGTTTTCCATTGAAGTTTTTTTTTTTTTTTTTCTCCTTTTTTACTTACATTAAATACATCGGTAAATCAGCAGTCGCATTCCGTTACCACGATTGTTATGTTGGGAGAGGAAGAAAGGGGAAAAAAGGCAAATGCTTTCTTAGAAGCCAAAAAAGAAAAAAGATACCCCCCCTTAAAAAAAAAAATGATCGGAAGAAAAAAATGAAGAGCTGGGAAATAAAAACTAAGATTCCCTAAGCCCAACAGAGCTCAAAGGAAAGCAGAAGAGCTAATAGGAAGTAGAAGGAAGGCAGCAGATAGGCCCAGAAGCTAAGGCCAATCCTGTTCCTAAGGGGGGCAAGGGAGGGGAGAAGAAGCCTGGAGAAATGGTTTCCCAGCCCCAAGGCAATGAAACAGCTTCACTACTGCTCCATGGGGAAAACTACACAGACAAAGAACTTCATTTCTAAGAAACTTAAGGGAGCTGTCGTAGTTCTTCGACTTGTAAGGATGCAGTGGCTGCTTTGGGGGGCTAGTGGGTGCTGGGAAAAGGAGGGGAAAATGTGTATGTGTTTCAGGGCCACGGGAACTAAGGCTGCCCCTGGTAAAGGAAGGGAATTTAGGTGTAAGTGGAAGAACCTAAGCTGGGTCCTTCAGAATCTCAGCTTCATGGATTTCGCAGCTTCTCTGGGACAGGAGGCAGTCTGCAAGCCAAAAGGGCAGAAAGGTTCCAATCCTAGGTCACTATGGCCTCTCCTATCTTATTTCCTCCAATTTCCTCAAAACCCTGGGCTAGAACAAGAAGGGATTTAGAGTTCTCTCTTGCCTTGATGGCTCCCCAAAGACATCTAAAATACCTCATGAGGAATGTGAAGAGAGACTAGAGATTTAGAAAGGACCAACATCCTCTGGTGATGTGAGACAGTTGTGAGGGACCCTCAGTGCCCGCCGTTCCCTGTCCACAGGAACAGGTGTTATGATACTAGGGGGCCACAAGTAGGCCTCTGTGGTACTGCCCCCCTAGTGGTACGCGGATTAAACCACTGGTTGCATGGGGGATGGGTTTGGGGGGTAAGCATGGAGGGACCAAACCGAAGATACTAACAAAGGAGAAAAGAAATAGGGCCTGATGGGAGGTGGGGGGCAGAACAGACTGTACAGTGGGAATAAACATCATACCTATTTACAGGGAAGTAGAAAAGACGTAGTAATGGGTGGATCAAATTGAATGGGAACCCTGGGAAAGGACAGAAAACTCCCCCCTCTTGCTGACTCCTCTTGACTCCCCTACAATGGCCTGTGCTAGCCTGAGACTGCTCTCCAGTTGCTCGGTTAATTCCCCAGGAAAGGTAAACCTACACCCAAGAGTTAGGCTGGCGAGAATATAGGTGAAGTAAGAATCAGAGTTGGAGGAAGCTGGCAGGGGAGATTGGGCTAGAGTAGCTGCCACCGGTACTGTTCTCTACAGCCCCTCCCCAAACCTCATATACACCTCGGATTCCACTTAATTACAAAGTTAAGAGGGCAGGTAAATCAATCACAACCCCCATAAAACAGTATCACAACTGAACTACCATCAATTAAAGTGCAAACTGCAGGGGGATATAGTGTCTGGGGCTGAGGCCATCTGAGGGCCAGAGAGAAAAAAATGCATATGTGTAAGTCGGAGGATGGGTATCAGAAACTGGTCCCTCCATTTAGATCACAGTAGAGCCAAAGATGCACGCAACCAGTGAAGATTCTTTGGAGGACTCTGGGGTCCAGAGTCTCCCCCAGTATGGGGGAGAAGCTACCTAAGAGGCTGGGTGAGGGGAAAGTAAGTCTTGGAAGAGTTCCTGAGCCACAGATGACACTGCATCTCCACCTCTGCCCAGTTAGCTAACAACAAGACTCCAGCCTGGTGCCGGAGAGCTTGCCTTCCCGTTCTCACCTCTACCTAGAAACACCCTCCACAAGGCCAACTCAGTGTTTTCAAATATGAGAAACTCCAGCCAAATAAAAACAGAGAGGAAATGTTTCCTTACTCCCCTCTGCTCTGAGGCTTACTTTCCCCCAGGGCCCCTAATGTGACTGAACTGGAAACCTCCTTCCTCAGTTCCTGGTTTCACCACCTTCTCCATCCCAGGGAGGGGAAGAAATAGGGGATCAAGAACAAAGACTGACCAAAAGCAGAAGGGGAAGGGGCGGGAGACAAAAAAGAGTTTTCTGAAAAAAATGGGGATGAGGAGGAGGAGGAAAGATAAGTAGGTCACTGTCTTGCACCTATAATACAAAGTGAAGAAAGTTTGTTTTGGAAGGTAAGTCCTGGGGGATCTGAGCCCCAAGCCCCAGAGCAGGGGTAGGAGGCCAGTGGCAACAGCTGCCTGGTGTTGTTGCTGAAGCGTTACAAAGTGCCGTGACGGAGCGGTCAAGAGGCAGCCCTTGGGAGCCAGGGCCCAGTGTGCTGTTACCGTAGGGGCTGTGTGCTGAGCGGTGGGGATGGAGGTCATTTCTTGGCTCTCGTGCTAGCTCCATACTTGTTTGCCTCTAGCCACCCCTCAGGTGCTACAACACTGGCTCTTGTTCTGCTGGGACTGCTCATGGAGATCCACACCCCGGCTTCGGCCTGCTGCACCCTCCGGATCCTGGGGTTCACTCTTCGGCAACTTCTTAGCTATTGCCAGGAAGAGATCGTTCACGTTCTTAGCTGTCTTGGCTGAAGTCTCCATAAACGATAAGCTGTTCTCCTCAGCACACGCCTGGGCCTCTTCGTACTCCACCACGTGCTTCTTGGCCAGGTCGTCTTCGTTCCCCGCCAGGGCCAGGCCTGTCGCTGTAGTTCCTTTACCCATGTCTTTGCTCGGGCCAAGGTTTCCTGATTAGTAATGTCATGAACCACAGTTGCAGCTTGGGCACCTCTGTAGTACATGGCGGCCAAGCTATGGTATCGCTCCTGCCCCGCTGTGTCCCAGATCTCAGACTTGACTGTTGTGTCATCTAGACAAACCGACTGGGTGAGGAAGGCCGCTCCAATGGTGCTCTCCTGGTACTCGTGGAACTGCCCTTTGACAAAACGTAATTCCGGGCTAGACTTCCCCACTGCAGACTCACCCAGCAGGACCAGTTTGAACTGGCATATTTTGCTGGCCTGGGCCTGGGGCTGCCCACTGGGCCTGGCTGTGCTTCTGCTAGTCATGGCTAGACTATAAGAGTGGGAAAGGGAGGGGGATGCCACAAAGCGGCAGAGGGGGGAGGGGAGGGGAGGGGTGGGGACTTCCAGGTTTCAGCAGTCCTGGGGCTCCGTCTCCCTGGTGGGGCCTGTGTCAAGCAGACAGACAGCTGCAGCTCAGCCAAACCCTCCTCCCCCTCCCCCTCCCCCTCCTCCCCCTCCTCCCCTCCCCCTCCCCCTCCTCCTCCTCCTCCTCCTCCTCGCCCTGGGGCGGGGCCCCAGCCTCCATTGAAGTTTTTTTTTTTTTTAAATGAATTGACATGTTTTTATTTATTTATTTATTTATTTATTTATTTATTTATTTTTGGCTGTGTTGGGTCTTCGTTTCTGCGCGAGGGCTTTCTCTAGTTGCGGCAAGTGGGGGCCACTCTTCATTGCGGTGCGCGGGCCTCTCACTGTTGCGGCCTCTCTTGTTGCGGAGCACAGGCTCCAGACACACAGGCTCAGCAGTTGTGGCTCACGGGCCTAGTTGCTCCGTGGCATGTGGGATCTTCCCAGACCAGGGCTCGAACCCGTGTCCCCTGCATTAGCAGGCAGATTCTCAACCACTGCGCCACCAGGGAAGCCCTCCATTGAAGTTTTAAAGCATGAGAGTACCTTCTAATTTTTACTTTGATTGTCTACTTTTTTTCCTAATTAATTTGATCACGATTCTGTACTGAATTTTACCTGTTTCAGTGTTTTCGCCTATTGTCATTCTTTTTCTGACTTTCAGGTCATGTAGTTTTTCGCTTGCTGAAGTTAAAATCTGTTGTTATTGTCCACAATTAACTAATTAATTTAATTACGCTTAAGTTTTATTTTACCTTGTCAATCTTGGAAAACATTTTAAGCCAAAATTATGAGGTTATAAATCCTAGGGAAGTCTGATTCCTAACCTTAATTATTTTATTGGGTTTCATCTAGTTGTTTTTGTCATGAGAATTAAAGACATTTTTAACTAACAGGAAATGACTAAATGATCCTGTAGAAAGTGCAATAAAAATAACTTTGCTATTAAGTAGTGCCTTACACTCAGTGAAGCTAATATATTCTATTTTAAGTATAAGAAATCTAATTTTCCACATTTCATTTTCTGTGTAGCATCTAGAATGTGCTCAACGAAGATTTGCTGTATAAATGAGTGACATGTCAAATGCGAAGTAAAATTTAGAAAATAAAAATACTTTAAAACCTTTCTTGGTATGATTATTCATGTTAGTAAATGCAGAAGTTAGGACTGTTTCAGTATAATGTATCTTAACTGCAGCTATTTAATCTTTTCTAAGCCTTTCCTTAGTACTTTGGTGCTGTGTGTCACTGATTACTATTTCATACTTCACATGCTTCTATTATTTTTTTCTATTACATACAAGTTGATTTTCACTTACTTATAGTTTTTAGACTTTTAAGTTTATATCAGTTTCTACTAGGTTTAGAAATGTAAAACAAATCTTTGTACTCTGGAAATCCTAGACCCTAAAGATCAATTAAAAACATGCATCTTTAAGATCTAGGATTTCCAAGGAAATATTTATCCATTCACAGCTTTGTCTTTGTACCACATTAATTAGTATCAAGACCCTCAAGCAATACATCATTCTATCTGGTATAATTGCTCTTTCACAATATGTTTTATGTAGGTCTCTCAAGCAACTGAAATACTTTTTAAAACTTGCTTACAAAATAGAGACATGTAGAGACTATGTATTTTTATCCTATAATCATCTTTCTTGAATAGACTTCATAGTAGCCATAATTTACTTCACAATACCCCATTGTACAGACCTTCCTGATTAAAATGCTTTGTATTATGTTGCCTGTATTTTACCTTACAGATATTGGCTACATTGGCTACATGTTTGAATGAACATATCTTCCATTTATATCTGTTTCATTGCCATGTACTATAAATATGCCTCAAGCATGTTTTATTTTTCCTGTTTCCTGTTTTTGTATGTAACAGGTTTGTTTCTTTGTTTTTACATGTTTGAATATTTATTTCCTGTTCTAAGTAGTTCTGAATAGTTCAAGACCCTTTTTTTCTTTTTCCTTTTTTTTTTTTTCTAATGCTACGTTTATAACTATCCATAATTCTGGCTCGTGATCATTCTATTCTTTCTAAAGGGGAGATACTAGTATGTGCTTCATTAGTGGCAAGTTTCCTCTCCTCTTTTTGTTAAGAATTAATGTCATGATATTGTAAATCAACTATATTTCAATAGAAATATTTTTAAAAAGAATTATCAAACTAAAAATAAATAAATAAAATCACCTAAAAAATTAATGTCATATTATGAGAGTCAATGTGGATCTTAAAGTTCTGTCATTTGACTTAGTTTTGTGATCCTCAAACCTCTCATTATTTTTATTTTATTGTTATTATGAACTATTGTTGAATCTTGTGATCATTACTTCATATTGTTCCTCCTCTGGGAACCTCATTAAATTTCGTCTCTGCAGTCAATATATTAAATTTTATAAGCTCGAAACACAAGTTCTGAAACCTAATTACAGTTGACCCTTGATCAACATAGGTTTGAACCTCCTGGGTCCACTTACATAAGCAGACTTTTTTCAATGGTAAATACTACAGCGCTACACAATCCACAGTCGGTTGGCTGAATCTAAGGATGTGGAACTGTGGATTCAGAGGAACCTTGGATATAATGGAGGGCCAGCTATAAATTATATGTGGAGTTTTAGCTGTGCAGAGGGTCGGCACTCCAATCCCTGCATTGTTCAAGGGTCAACTGTACTAGAAACCTAATAAACAGTCATGAGCTAACATCAGGTATTATTTACTAAGGCAGAAAGCCCCAAACCATTTATTTTTATACAAGACTAAGGCTAGAATCATTGCATACAAGGCAGTATTAACTGAAGTCAGTAGTAGTTCCTTTATGCCTTTGTCCAGAGAACCTTAGTTCTATGATTCTAGCATGTTCCCAGCAACTGATTTTTTCCCTCAGACTTATCAGTTAAGAGGGTGACCACCTTATATGAACTCTAGTAATTTTTTTAAACTTCATAAGTAAATGTAGTCAAGAGATATTTTTATTATTTCATGTCATTAATGTTTAGTCTCAAACTTTTATCTTTTTAGAACTATCTCAAGTTTACATTATTAAAATCATGTATCATTTATTGTTGTTTATTATTTCTTTCTCCAGGTCTAAAATCCAAAAGCATTAATGATCTGGTGAAAGATATAGTAAGAGAACAATTTAACATTTTTCAAAATGACATGCAGGAGACCATAGCGCAGCTCTTCAAGACGCTATCAACTCTCTCGGAGGACCTTGAAAACACCAGACAGATAATTCGACAAGCTAATGAAACCGTGGTTTCAGTAGCAGTCCAGCAGAAGCCTGTTTCAATGCAAGAAAACAGGCCCACTTCGACTGATATACTGGATCTAAAAAATCGCATTGTGAATGTAAGACAAGAAATGACTTTTGCGTGTGAGAAGCCTATTAAAGAACTAGAAGCAAAGCAGACTCATTTAGAAGGTGCCCTAGAACAGGAGCGCTCAAGGAGCCTTCTGTATTATGAATCCCTCAACAAGACCCTTTCTACAATGAAGGACGTGCAGGCGCATCTTTCGTCAACGGAACAAGTATCAAATCAGAAGAGTGTTCCAGCCGCTGACTCAGTTAGCGATAACGTCACTGAGTACATGTCTACTCTACACGAGACTGTAAAGAAGCAGGGTCTGATGCTGCTGCGTATGTTCGATGATTTGCACACGCAAGACAGCAAGATTAACAATCTCAGCCTTGCTTTGGAGACGGAGAAAGAATCTGTCCGGGAGGAATGTGAAGACATGTTATCCAAGTGCAGAGATGCTTTTAAATTTCAAATTAAGGACACAGAAGAGAATTTACAAGTTTTAAACCAAACGTTGGTTGAGGTTCTCTTTCCAATGGACAATAAGATGGATAAAATGAATGAGCAACTAAATGATTTGACTTACGATATGCAGACTCTTCAACCCTTGCTCGAGCAGGGAGCACCCTTTAGGGAGACAACGACGTATGAGCAACCGAAAGACGTAGTAGCTACAAAGAAAAAAGTGGAAAATTTGATTACTGCTGTTAACAGTCTAAATTTGCTAATCAAAGAACTTACAAAAAGATACAACTTACTTAGAAATGAAGTACAGAGTCGTGGGGATTCCTTAGACAGACGCATCAATGAACATGCCTTAGAAATGGAAGATGGTCTAAATAAGACAATAACTATTATAAATAATGCCATTGACTTCATTCAAGATAACTACATGCTAAAAGAGACTTTAAATACAACAAAGTATAATCCTGAGGTCCATCACAAATGTGTCCAAAATATGGAAACGATTTTGACATTTATTTCCCAATTCCAACGTTTGAATGAGTCTATTGAGATTTTGGTCAATGACACTCAGAGATATAACTTTGTTCTGCAAGTTGCCAAGGCCCTTGCATATATTCCTAAAGATGAAAAACTAAGTCTGTCCAACTTTCAAAAGGTTGCTCAAATGATCAATGAAACCAGTTCCCAAGTGATAAAATACCAGCAAAATATGAGTCATTTGGAGGAAAAAATACTCTCAGCCACAAAAATTTCCAAAGATTTTGAAACTCGGTTGCAAGGCATTGAGTCTAAAGTGACCAAGACGCTCATACCTTATTATGTTTCACTAAAAAAAGGCTTTGTAGCTACAAATGAGAGGGACCAGGCTCTACAACTGCAGGTACTAAATTCCAGATTTAAAGCCCTGGAAGCAAAATCCATTCATCTTTCCATTAATTTCTCTTTACTTAACAAGACTCTCTATGAAGCTTTAACAATATGTCATGGTGCTTCTACAAGTATATCAGAACTGAATGCTACCATACCCAAGAGGATAAAAGGGTCCCTACCAGATATTCAGCTTCTTCAGAAAGGTCTCACAGAATTTGTGGAATCAGTGATTGAAACGAAAACTCAAATTGCCCTATCTAATTTAACTCGGTATATAAATCAATCATTGTCTGGTAGTCTTGCAAATATTGTCAAGTCACAGAAGCAAATAAAACCATTGCTGAAGAAACCCAATACACTTAAGAAACCAACAGTGAATGTGACCACTGTCCTGATGGGCCGGACCCAAAGAAACACAGACAACATTCTACTTCCTGGTAAGCTGTTGTTAAAAAATAACTTTTAATCTCTTTTCCTATTTAAGTGGTGTTTGGTAGGTCCGTATGGTTTAGCAAGAGCATAAGATATAAAGAGCACTTACTTAAACTTGAGTAAATAGTTAAGAAATTCAAAGGTCCCTGATATATTATTTGAATCTGATTTTATCCTATATAAAGCAGGCATCAATACAAAACAACTGTTTATAGTGTAAGTATTTTTCTACATGTTTCTTAACTTTTTTTCTGACAAGACCCCTATAAAACAATCAAGTTTGCCCTTGTAGAACATTTTTCTTTGCATGTGTAATTAAAGGAAGCTATTAGACAGTGAGCTCTCTGACGAGTAAGACCAGATTGTATCCTATTCCTTTTGGTGTTACCTGGCAAAGGGTCAGTATGCAATAGGAACTCAGTGAATATCTGTTGAATGACTGTCTGGCTGAGTGAAGGTACAGTGAGCAGGTATTCAGTTTGGGCAGATCACAGAAGGCCTTGAATGACAAGCTAAGTATCTTAGTCCCTTTGGGCTGCTTTAACAAAACGCCACAGACTGGGTAGCTTAGAAACAACAGAAATTTATTTCTCGACGTTTTAGAGACTGGAAAGTCCAAAATCAGGGTGCCAACATAGTCACATTCTGGTGAGGGCCCTCTTCCTGGTTCACTTGGTTCCAGTAATTGCGTGCTGTGTCCTCACATGGCAGAAGGGGTGAGGGAGCTCTGGGGCGTCTCTTTTATAAGAACACTAATCCCATTCATGAGGGCTCCATCCTTATCTCCTAAGCACCTCCAAAGGCCCCACCTCCTAATATCAGCAACTCTGGAAGTTACGATATCAACATATAGATTTTGGGGAGATACATTCAAGGCATGCAGACATGATTTTGTGAAGAGTGGTCTTTGAAAATTTCAAGCAGAGCATTGGGTATGGTGAGAACTGTGTCTCAGAAGCACGAAGTTAGCAGTAGTGTGTAGCATGACCACAAAGAAGAAATCAGAGATACCAGTTAGGACACTATTGGCAAGATCAACGAGAGCCAGATCTCAGGAAGAGGTAGTTGAATCAGAGGAGATGGGTATGAATAGTGTCATGAAAGTAATATCAACAGAAACAGAAAGATTGTGGGAAGATTAATGGTCTAAGGAACAACAAATCATGATTCTGGTCCTAGTTATTTCCATATGTTTCTGTGTAGCCTTGAGTAATTCACCTCTCTGGGTCTCGGCTTCTTCCTTTTATGTGATGGGATTGCAATAGGTATTTTTCTGAGCTCACTAGTAGAAATATGTTGCAGGCTGGATTGCTGTAAAAAAACATGAGCTTTTCGCAGCCTGAATACACAGCACTTGGGGAGGGGAGAGATCTAGAATATACTGAGGTTTTGCATTTGGGAAATGAGAGGGTAGAAGTACCATTGACAGATGTTGTAAACACCAGAGAAGCACACATTTGGGAAGAAAGAGGAATTTAGTGTAGTGCATATAAACTACTTAATAGTCTCTCTGTATGAAAGAAGTGTTTTATTAAGATGTCTGGCATATGAGTAATATTAGATAATCTTTCCACAATGAAAAGAATAGCTACGGACTCTCACTAAAAGAAATGACAGTGAACCTCTCATATGAGTCTGCTGTTAAAATATACACTCATTTGGATGAATTTTGAATTTTATTGCTTTTTCATTACAAAAGGGTAATCATTATCCTAGCTTAATATGACCCTTCATGTTTAATCTCTGAATGTTCAGATAATATGAAAAATCACAGAATAATACAAAGTTGAGTTGTCTCTTGACAATTTAAACTATTTTATTTATTTATGACTCCTTCCAAATTAATCTGACCCAGGAGGACTAATCTTACCATGTGGGATCACAGAACAAATTATTTAGGCTTACACGTTTCCAAGAGAAAAGTAGTATTTCAGTACAAGATGTTCTTACAATAATAATTTTAGGAGAAATCTTGAGTTGTTCTTTCTCCATACTACTTTAATCCTTGGTCCTCTTGCGGCCACTGCAAATGAGTTTCAGTTAAACTCCACAGGATGTGTGATCATACACCAGGCAAACTGTGTCATTTTTTTTCCCCTTAAACCAAAAAATACCCGTATCTATCCAGTAAGTATAAATTTAAATAGCTTCAAAATTAATTGACTTAAGAGACTCAATAGAACATAAGAACTAATAAACTTTTAGAGTATAAAGAATGCATGTTAGGAGCTTATAAAAATTGCATTGAGATATTTATATCAAGTTGACTCAATATTGGGCTTAATGGGCTAATAATTAACTTAGTACTGATTCTCTTTTTTTTAATGATGCCTGGATATAATTGTTTCTTGTTCCTTTATTTACCGTAAGTAGAATTTTTATAGGCCTCAAGTTAATAATTAATTAAAAGTTCTTTATTTTATCTTCGTAAAGATCACCCATAATGATGTCAGGGCAGTAAAGGTATATTGGCCTAATTTCATATGTGGGGCAGATATTCACTGTATACAGGATCAGCAACAAAAATGTGTGAGGCCCTTTCAAGTGGATGCGTAGGTATGCGTGCTCATTAAGCCGGCTCTGCTTCTATGGGTCATAAAACTGATGGTATTCACTGAACAGCTGAGCAGGTAAAGTCTGTGCAAGATAATAAAACCAGTGGACTCAGGCTAAATTCTCCTCTAAGAATAAACCAATTGCAAAATAAACTACTTCCTTTGATACCAACTGTGAGACACACCGACACACTAGTTAAATTTGGCTGTGTTTCCTCTGACTTTTCCTATGATACTGTAAATACTGTCTAGCCACATTACTCCCCTACCTAACACCAGAAGGTAATTTATCACGATTTTACAAATCTCACAATAATATTATTCAGATTATAGCCACTATCATTTGCAGAATAAATGCAGTTTGTAGAAAGAAAAACCACAGAAACATAGTTTTTAAAATTTAATCTTTTTTTTTCTTTTTTTAAATTGAAGTATAGTCGATTTATAATATAGTGTTAGTTTCAGGTGTACAGCACAGCGATTCACTTATACGGTTATACATATATGTTCTTTTTTAGATTCTTTTCCCTTTTAGGTTATTACAAAATGTTGAGTATAGTTCCCTGTGCTATACGGTAGGTCCTTGCTGTTCGTCTATTTTATATAGTGTGTATATGTTAATCCCAATCCTCATTTATCCCTCCTCCCTCCCCCTTTCCCCTTTGGTAACCATAAGTTTGTTTTCTATGTCTGTGAGTCGCTTTCTGTTTAATCTTAATTTTAATAACTGATAACCTCCTTTGAAGCCTAATAATAGTAATACTATAATGACGTAATATTGGATACCATTTATTAACACTTACTACATCCCAGGCACTGTAAAAATTCTACTACATATGTTCTTTCATTTAATATCTATGAGGTAGCTATCATTATTCTTATTTTGAAGATGAGTAAACTAACCCTCAGAGAGATGAACTAAGGTATCCTGCCTAAGGTCACGCAACTAGTAAGTGATGGAGCCTGACTCCTGGTCTGTTGGACTCAGGGCTCTGCTCAACCACTGTACTGAAGTAGACTGTGAAGTCTATTCACCTGCCTTTCTCTTCCTTCTGCTTGTGTTTGATGAACCATATCTATCTCAGAGTCTGGCCATATCTGAATATTCCGTACGGCCAGAGTTGATATTCCCAGGGAGTTTGCTTTCTTGAGGATCCAAATATTACCACTTGTTTCTGCATTGACCAGAGAAGGAAGTAAAAGGGACACTTTTCAGTTTAGCTTTTCTGTGTTAATGGCCAGTGGGCAGTTGTCATTGAAAGTTGGCATCAGTTGTTCACCATATCTTCTTCTTTTTTTTTTTTTAAATTTATTTTAATTTATTTATTTTTGGCTGCGTTGGGTCTTCGTTGCTGCGCGTGGGCTTTCTCTAATTGCGGCGAGCGGGGGCTACTCTTTGCTGAGGTGCACAGGCTTCTCATTGCGGTGGCTTCTCTTGTTGCGGAGCACAGGCTCTAGGCGCACAGGCTTCAGTTGCTGTGGCACGTGGGTTCAGTAGTTGTGGCTTGTGGGCTCTAGAGCACAGGCTCAGTAGTTGTGGCGCACGGGCTTAGTTGCTCCGCGGCATGTGGGATCTTCCTGGACCAGGGCTTGAACCCGTGTCCCCTGCATTGGCAGGGGGATTCTCAACCACTGCGCCACCAGGGAAGCCCCACACCATATCTTCTTTGAGCTGATGCAGTAGGAGGTAACATTCAGAGTTCTCTTCCATATCACTTTCTTCTGAGCCATTCCCACATTCAGTTATGCTAATTATGCTTCCTCTCAGGCCAATGCTGATAAACTGTTCTGGTTGAATCCCTAAATATTTGATTTGTTTCTAAACAATAGTCCAGTAGACACCAAGAGGATTTTATTTCCTCTTTGAAGATTTGTTTGTGGAGCAATTGGCAGATTTGTTCCTGCAGAGCGGGTTTGGCTGCTTGCCTTGCAAGAGGAGCTGAATCCTGAATTGAATTGTTGTAACGATGTCAGCAGCATGGCTGAGGATGCGCCCTCCGCTCGTGAGACCATTGACTTTTTATTTTAACCGTTCCTCCAGTATTTACCAAGTATGTTTAACTCTCCTTAATAAACCTCTTTTATTCATCACTGTCACTTTAACTACTCTTCTTAAGAAAGACTACATTCTGTAACAGATTTGGCAGTATACCAAATACAACTTTTTAAATTATCATTTCTGTGAATATAAGCAATTTAAAAGAAAAACTAAGAACCTAGTGAATATTTTACTATCTTAGATAACTTTAAAACCATTTCTAAATTTTGTGACACAGCATAGAGGCAGTTGTGATGACTAAGAAGCACTGAACTTGGAATCAGGAAAACAAAGTTTAAGTCCTGCCTAGCAATGTGTTTATTTGTAAAAGTCATTTATTTTTCTAAAACTTACTTTCCTCATTTATAAAATTAGAATAACATATCTACCTTACAAAGTTTGAGAATCAAAGAAATCAACTTTCATACAGTGTATTACTGAGGTAGTTATGACTATATGATACAATTTTCTCAGCTATATTCAATGTTTATATTTTATTTTCTCTAAAAATTTCACTTAATATTTGATACGTAATTATTTCCATGTAGCAACATAATTTAAATGCTCATGGTATTCCATTGTTCCATCTTCAATTTATGTCACTGTGTTTTAAACTCAGCATACGTTGATAAATGAGCTTATGCTTACCACATAATAAATCAAAAAGAACAGGATTAAAAATATCAAGGCTTAAATGTATAAAAATTCGTGGGTACTGACAAGCACTAAAAAATATCCACAAAAGTTTTAATAAGAGTTTTTTCCAAGGTATTTCAGCTCTTTATATGCTTTTCCATATCATAAAAAAATAAACATTCTCACATATACCTCAGGGTAAGTTGACTTCTATACAGAATATTGAATATAAGCTAATTAAATTTTGAAGGATAGCTACTTGAATTGAGTTTACGATGTGTTTTGTAAGTTATCCAAAATGACACACAAGCTTGCTATGCTAGAAGCATTCATGGGACTCGGCATTTAGTTATACACACAGCTAAGGATCATTATAGTGAAATAATAGATGATAGGATCAGCAAGGGGAAAGACCCAGGCAGAGTCTGGAGAAGTCCATGCATAGGCTTTCTTATGCTCTATCCCTCCTATGAGGGGGTGTACTTCTATGTGTTCTGTTTTCCAGTCACCAAAAAATGCAGTCACATGTGTGCAATTTTTCTGCCCAGAGAAGACCATCAGATGTTAAGCTCTCAAGGGTTTTACTGGGGCTCACACTGCTATAACAATGTACCATAGATAAGGTGGCTTATAGTCAAGAGAAATTCACTTCTCACAGTTTTGAGATCAGGCCGGCATGGTCAAGTTCTGATGAGAGCCCTCTTCTGGATTGCAGACTGTCAACTTCTTGTTTTATTCTCACATGGAAGAAAGGGAAGGAGTGAGAGAGTTCTCTGGGGTCCTTTAAAAGGGCACTAATCCTATTCATGAAGGCGCCACCCTAAATACCTAAATGACCTAAATACCTCCCACAGGCCCCACCTCCTAGTACCATCACCTGGGGAGTTAGGAATTCCACCTATGAGTTTGTGGGGGACACAAACATTCACTCCATAACAGGGCTGGTCACGTAGGCACCCTCTGTTGAGCACATACCAAAACTCCATACTCTAAAAGGAAAGTAGATGTTCAGCATAAACCATATAGCTTGTCTGAAGAGTCAGGGCACTGCACAAGACACTTTTTAAATAGTTAGAGAATAGAGAGAAGCCAAGTTCCCAGGCATAGATCAAGGGAAAATCCTTGCAAGTCGGCCTTTCTAAAGGCAGCAGTCTCAGGCCTGTTATATTGACTCTTTTCTGCTCATGACATTAAAGATATTCTTTGTGTCAGAGTTGGTTAGCAAACCTGTCTTCTGGGGACAGCCTCCCCAGTATGTGTCAATAAAACATATCAGTATTGAAAAGAATATTAAATGAACTAGTTTTTGTTCATTGTTCCCTGGGAGAAGAAAAGACTCCCCTAGCTTTCCAGAGGATGCCCCTTTGTAAGGAAGGATGACAGTTGAAGAGAGGATGCTGACAAAATTGACAATCCTTTCCTGCTTCATGTCTTGCAATAAAGTGACCATGGTACCTAAGGTGAACAGTCAGAAACTCATGCATTTGACACTCACATCTGAACCAAAATTTATGACACATGGTCTGACAATAAAAAGGAAATGGGACAGGATACCAGGTTCCATTTACATAGTCACTGCATATGCTGGGATTCGTTTTCTAACAAGAATCACAGGAGCTATTTCTCAACAATAGACTCTTTCTTTGACACCAAAGATTTGACACCAAATTTGATTATTAACTGGTCTGTAATTAAATACACTGAATAGATGTCTTTCCACCAGTCCCTGACAACACTGTAATTTCAAAATTGCACATGATAGTATTATTTTGTGCTGTATTGATTATCAAACATGAAAAAGAATGTGCTGGGATTATTAAATCACAGATTGTGACCATGTGGCACAGCAGTTTGAGTGGACATGATACTCGCATCTTGACAAAAAAATTGCAGCATAAAAAAATAGCTCTGCCGTATATTAACTGCGTATGAAATTTGAAAAACATACCCTAAAAGTTGTAATTGCCAGTTTTACTATACACAGCCTCAAAGTGCATCTGAATGGAAATAATAAGTATTTTATTATAAATTTAATTTGAATTATTCAAAGCTGTTTATTCTGAATATCATTGTTTTAGGGGAAAATATCACATGGCACTTTGTTGACACTGTGGATTAATGAAAACTCAAGTCTCTTCACCTCTCGAACAAATTACCAGAAAAATTATTACACGGTGTTTGGACAGCTAAAGAAATCAGTGAAAGAAAGTTATTGTGTGTCACTGTGCCAGAGAGTCATATAGGAATTAAAATACACACCTAACTTCTACAAAAAAGGAAATCAATTTTTATAGTTAATCAACAGTCCTTTAAGAACTCTTTTCTAGGCTTTATAATCCTAAGCAAGTGTTAAATTTAAACATTTTCATGGATATTTAGATTCGAGAGGCATCAGCACAAATATTGTGCCAATAAAATCAGGTATTGTTATAGATGCTTTGGATACATCATAACATTTTAAAAAATTTCTATCTTCTTGGAGTTTACACTCTAGCAAGGATAGAGAAAAAAAAACATAAGTAAAAATGTAAATTACATAGTATGTTAAAAGGTGATAAGTATTATGCATAAAAGAAAAAGCAGAGAAAGGTAGAGAAGCAGAGTTTTGTGGGATGTGCTGAGTGTGTTGGGAGCCAAGTGCAGTATTATTAAATAAGATGGTGGGATAGGCTTCAACTGTGGGAAAAATAGTGAATTCTGCAGGCAACTGGGGATATAATGGAAAGTTTGTTATTTTGTTGTAACAAAAGTTGACAGTGGAAGATGTACCTATAGAGTAATGTGATATTTGGTTGTTATGTTTTATGTTTTAAAATTTTTTCCATGTGCTTTTGAACACTATGTTGTTATAAAGCTGTTTTGAATGTGAAAGAAAAGAAACATGCCACAGCATATACTAAGCACTAAATGAATGTTATAGGAGTTCATTATCATAAGAGTTTCGTGTCTTATTGAGAACTGGATGTTTGGGCAAATCTCATGGAAGAGGTAGCTTTGGGCTGAGCATCTATTCAACCATTTACACACTGTGTTGAGTATAATACGTTTAAATTCATCCTGTTGGTAACAATTAAAAATTTTTGAGGAGTATGACGTCACCTTGTATGTACATTATTAAGATTTATTTTGAGTTCATTCACAGATCAGTTAGAAAATTATTACAGCAGCCCTGGCTTGAATAGATTAAGACTTCAAATAGTGATAGAGAAAGGAACAAAATGGAAACTAGGAATGTTAGTTAAAAGTGAATATATATTTAGTAGAAAACAGCTAATTGAAAATACAAACTCTTAGAATAAAGAATAACACCAAAGCTTAAATAAAGCATCAGTGATGGGAAGTTGGTCATTCCATTAATGGAAATAGGAAGGTTAAGGAGGAAGTACAGTTGTACACAGGAGGAGAAGTCTATTCTGTGACACATGAGTTTAAAGATCTCTTATCCCTATGGAAATGTCCAGAAGTCATTTACAAATGTAGGTCTGGAACCAAAAGAGGGCTTGTAGCTAAAAAGTGGAAATTATTGCACAGAGGTGATATTTGAGGGCAAAGAAGTGAATTAGGTAGCTGGAGAAAAAGAAGGGAACTGAAAACAGAAACATGGAGATTTCCTTTATTTGAAGAGAGCACGGGGGTTGGGGGAGGAGTAATCAGCACCATCAGAACAAGGAAAGTGCGTGATTCTCTGAACTCAAAGTCTTTAAGAAAAAGAAAAAGACAAAAAGACATAGTGATGTAGGAGACCTGTGCAAACAAAATAATAGAAGTAAAAATATTGGGGAGAGGTTTGTTTTTTTATGGTATGGTTTACCTAGAGTTCAATTCACTGTTTTTGATGTGCAGTCTATGAATTCTGACAGATGTGTAGTCATGCAATCTCCACAACAATCAAGATGAAGAACAGTTCCATCACCCCCCGAAATTCTCTTATGTAACTTTGTAGTCAAACCCTACCTCCACTCCCAGCCACTGGCAACCAGTGATCTGTTTTCTTCCCTTACCCTTTTATCTTTTCCAGGGTATCTTTTAAATGAAATCATACACTGTGTGTAAGCTTTTGAGTCTGGCTTCTTTCACTTAGTATAATATGTTTCAGATCCGTCCATGTTGTTGCATGTATTCCTCTTCATCACCAAGTAGTAGTCCGTTGTATGGCTGTACTACAGTTTGTTTACCCATTTAGTAGCTGAAGGATATGTTGGCTGTTTTCAGTTTGAGGTGATTCTGAATAAAGCTGCTATAAACATTCACATACAGGTTTTTGTGTACACATATGTTTTCATTTCTCTGGAGTTAATATGTACCAGTAGCATAGCTTGGTTGTAAGATAAGTACAGCTTTAACTTTATAAGGACAGGCCAATCACTTTCTATTTCCATGAATAATGTAGGAGAATTCTAATTGCTCCACAACCTTGCCAGCACTTGGCACTGTCAATTTTGTTTATTTTACCATTTTAATAAGTGTATTACTGTATCTAATTGTGATTGTATTTTGCATTTTCCTAATGACTAACGTTGTTGAGCATATTTCAATATATTTGCCATTTTTAATACTTCTTTTGATTGAAGATTATGAGAAAAAGGCAAAACAGATGATAATATCAAATAAAAAACATTAAATTTTCTGGGTCATAGCTTAAGATAAATGAAAACAGTTTAATGACAAGGGTTATAGTAACTCATCTGGGACAGGGCTACTTCATTTGGTAAAGATTGCTGATATGATTAAATGAGCTTTAAATTATATTTGAAAGGTTAAGAAAAAAGATCCCAGAAACAATATCAAGAACAACAGATGTGATTTAAAAAGAAGAACAAAAATTAAAACTGACAGTTGAAGGAAAAGTAGTAAAGATGATTGGAAACAATATTTCCATCTGTCTATACACCAATGAACAGAATATGAGTGATTAGAGCAATGAATTTGAAAATTTAATATAAACAACTGCTCACATTTCTAGAAGTTGTTGAAAAGGGACATAGGAAGTATTTTTAGAGCAATGGAAGGATAAGCATTATTTGATAGGTATAATTTTGATAAATGATGCAACAGAATAGCATTGAAAATTAATGTATCCATTGGTATGAGGGTGAAAACGTGTTAGAGAGCATTGGCATCAGGAGGAAAGATAAAGAAAAATTCTAATGTTGTGTGGATACAGTATTTAGAGCAGATACTGGTGGATTTGTATAATGTTTTCCTCTGTGTATGACAAAACTCACCCAGAGGCAGTGA
The DNA here is from genome assembly GCF_028021215.1 of Eschrichtius robustus. Taxonomy (NCBI): domain Eukaryota; kingdom Metazoa; phylum Chordata; class Mammalia; order Artiodactyla; family Eschrichtiidae; genus Eschrichtius; species Eschrichtius robustus. The sequence goes on from NC_090827.1 coordinate 11,033,497, forward strand.
TAGGTCTCCTCAGTAACCTGCTGCAAACTCCATTCTGCCCTAAGCAGGGATCAGAGTTATCTGCCCTCTACAACGTTACTGTTTAAATGAAGAAATAAAAAAATAAAATACTGATGCTAAAATAGAACTAAGCTTTACAAATTTAAAAATAATTTAAATAAGTAATTAAGAAAAGTAAAACATTATGTTATGTAAAACATATTATATATGACATGTTAGGGGTACTATAAATAAAAATAGAAGGCATCAATATAAAGTGCCCTTTCATTTTATTCATCAAATACCTATCGAATAAGTGCTGAATGAGCGCCAAGAAAGGTTGAGTGGACAGAGTAGTAAATTCAACACAATCCCTCTTCTCATGGAGTTCAGACATTAAGCAAGTAATTAAAATAAAGAATGGTAAATATTGGCAAAGACAGTGCTTTGAAAATGTAAGGAGCTCTTCAATCAGTTCAAATTTAACATGAATATTTATGAAATATGGAAGTAGGATTAATAGAAAAGTGTAACTTGAGCACGCATTAGGGCACAGAAAGCAAAGACCAGAACAAATTGAGACTTATGAAACATTCCAAGACAGCGGTAAAAGAATGTTAGTCATGTTCAGAGCAGGGAAATGAATATTAAAAGATTAGTTATACTCTTTGCACAAGAAAGTAGAATGTTGAGTTGGCAGAACTTAACTAATTGTACAATCTCCAACAAAGAAAATAAATGGACTGAAAGGAGTTTAAGAGGTTATGGAAGCCCAAGGTAGAAGCTGTGGAAAGTTTGCTTGAAATAATTCTACGTCTCTAGAAAAACATGCCAGTGACATCATAGCAGCAAACTCTACATGATGTTTGAGAAACTGTGATGAAGGGATAAGAGTATTAGATTAAGGATGAGGTCATCTACTCCATCTTCCATTGATTTGTGTATTCATCTTTAAAAAGACAATTTAGCACTTCTATATGCCAGGCACTGTGCTAGTCAATAGTGACACAAAGTTTAAGAAATGGAGGACCTGAGCCCTCACCTCACAAAAGCCCACACTCATTGGAAGTAAGGACAAGTGAGCAGTTACAGTAGGGTATGATCAATTCAACAGAACTTCAGAGCATCAGACAACAAATAAGAGAATTCACACAATTAATTCTATCAAAAGGGATGAGGAAAGATGTCAGAAAGAAAATGATGCTTTATTGGAGTCTGATTTTTGCTGTTAATTCAAGAAGAAATTGCCTATTGAACACAAATATGTACAGAAACTTATTATAAAGGTACCTAACCATTTTTTAAGTATTTTAGTAATAAAGTAAAAAAATATGAGTCAGATGATATACAAAAGTAGATTTGTAGCTGGTTGTATAATGAAATACAAATAGTAACTTTGTATTTCAAACATAAATACAAACATAACTTTAAATGGAGTATAGTTTGTTAAAATATTGCATCATTATATTGTACACCTGAAACTAATAACATAACACTGTAAGTCAACTACACTTCAAAAAAATTTTTTTAATTCTAATTATACAGGCATGCAGTTTGGTCACATTTTATATGAATTAGAATTATTAAATATGAGGTAGAATTATTTTAAATATTTATAGATCTCACTCTTGAGACAGATGTTAAAACAAATAACCCTAAATTTAAAAATCATCAGTGACCATGATTTGAAATGAGTGAATTGTAAACTGTTTACACAATTTCCACAAGGTGGAGCCATAGTGGTAACTGTGGCCAGTAATGTATTCTTCCAACCTTTTCTCTCCACATAATTATGAGTTATGTTTATAACCATATTCACAATTTGAGGCTTCCTAAATAACTGAAATTATTCTATATCTAATAAGTGAACTGAAACTTGCCGTCTTCAGCAAATCAAACATATTGGGGATTTACCCCACTCTTTTACTGCTGTCTAATATTCCTTGATGAAAAGATACTATAATTCATTTAACAAGTCCCTCATCAGTGGTCATGTAGGTGTCCTACAATTTTTCACTAGTGCAAGTAATATCATAAAGAACTTTCTTGAATAATTATCTTTGTATACATATGCAAGGGTGTCTGGAATATATATTCTGGCCAGGAGAAATTTCTGGCTCCAAAGCAAATGAACCTTTTTAATTCTGTCAAATATGGTCAAATTGTCCTACTTGAAGGTTCCAACAATATAAGCTCTAACCAACATTGTATGAGAATGCCCATTTTCCTTCATATTGCATGATTATTTTGTTTTTAAATGTTGCCACCTGATAAAATGTTGTTGGTGGTAATTTGTTATTCCTTAATTAGTAGTGAGGTTGAATAAATTTTGAAAATTTTAATGAGCTTTTGTAGTTTTTGTTCAATGATTTGCCAGTTCATATTATTTGCCCACTTTTCACTATTTTTACAGGGTTACATACTTTTTCTTCTGGATTAGTCAGAACTTTTCATTTGCTATGATTAGTCATCAGATTGTTGTAGCTGTTAAAAAAATAGTTTCTCTTAATCTGGCACTTTGAAATTCAATAATGGGTGGTTTTCATTGCAAATGAGTTTTAATTCTTAGGTGGTCAAATGTCAGGATTTTTCTTTTATGGCCTCTGGGTTTTGTTTATTTTGTTTGTGTTGAAAGAGCTTTCCAAAATTTTAAAGCTCAACAAAGATATTCCTTTTATTTGACTGTAATGCAATCATATATGTTTTTTTCACATTTAGTATTTTTGCACACATGGAATTTATATTTTTATGGATATCCAATTAGCTTAGCACCATTTACTGAATAGACTTTTTTTTTTTTCTCCAATGATTTGAAATATTACTTTTGTCATGTACTGGTTCCAAATATCCATGATTGTGTGTCCAGATAGTCTATCTGTTCTCCAGTTGACCAAAATCTTAATATTTATCACACATAAATGCAGTGAATCACAGAATTAGTCCCACTTCCAAAAAACAGGAAAGGGCTTCAGAAGAAGCAGCTCAGGTAGTTCAGAGATTTGCATCAAGTCCCATGATTACATTGGTGGGTGTCCTGGGCCTGGGAATGCATTTTCCTTATTTTTAATTCTGCTGCAAACTATGATTTGAGATCAACAGGAAAATAGGTCACTTTTACCCTCTTTTATCTTGATTCTTTTTCAGTAACAGAGGAGTATTCAGACTGTAGTAGATCCCCATGCCAGAACGGGGGCACATGTATAAATGGAAGAACTAGCTTTATCTGTGCTTGCCGACATCCTTTTACTGGTCACAACTGTACTGTCAAGGTGGTGGAAGAAAATGCTTTAGCTCCAGGTAAGAAAGTACACTCATCCTTGGATTTGCTCAATGTCATAAAAACAGTTTTTGAACTGTTTACGAATGAATGTTTAGACCTGCTTCATCTGGACTCACTTGAGGATTAATTCCTTTTACTTCTCAAATTAACTGAATAACATACATGATTTTGTCAGGTAAACTCATGGATATACACTAGTTGAAATTTTCAATATTGGTATAATAGAGGCAGTTTATTGAAAATTCCCCCCCCCCACTTATTTTTTTCCTAGTGCGTCTTAAAAGAAAATACATATATATATATATGTATATATATGTCGAACTAGTATAAACTTTTTCTCCTCAAACAGGTTGTTAAAGAATACGTCTTTGATTCATATCGGATCTGATCCTTTAAATGAAGCCATAATAAGTGAATAGCAGTATGTCTTCTATGAAGGTCAAGTTCATAGTGTCATTTTGACTGGCTAAGGGCTGTTAGAACATGCTCAGATGTATTGAGTAGAACAAGATGCCTTTTTGCCCATTTACTTTCGTAAGTATTGGTTGCTATAGATTTACTTCCAGAGTGTACCATTTCTGATTTTTATACAAGAAAATGTGTGCAGGGCTTAAAATATATTCTCTTTAAAATGACAGCAAAAAATATGTTGCAGATCAGCCTTTTCTTAATAGTGCGCTGCATAATACAGAGTAAATTTTTTAGTCTGTTTTTAAATCTCAGCCTTTGTAAGTACATTTGGCATCAATTACATAGAAGATGGCTTTTGTCTACTTCTCGATAGTGCATACAATTTCATTGGGTTTCTGTTTTAGCCTCTAGAAACTGTTTGACAAGGTGCTGGAAAAATTGTTTCTGCATCATGTCAGCTTTAATTCCTGCAAGAGGCTTTAAAACATTCTGACATACCATAATAATCATAGAGTGCTTTGAATTCCTTCATCTCTGGAGAGATCAAAGCAACATGCAAATTAATCTTTGAGGCATTTCTATGAGGAAGGCATTGAATGGTGTTACTACCATTCTATCCTGATCTAAAGGGAGAAACAGTCTCAGAGAGGCTAAGCAATTTTGGGTAGTTAAGGCAAGAAAAGGGGCAAACACTCAGACACATATGCCCTTGTTAAGTCTGATGAATGACCTTTTTTCCTCTACTAACGCTTTTTGTAACCGAGATAAAATGATAAAGAGATAAACAGAACAAGATCAAAACGTGAAAATTAACTCTTTCCATTTTTTTTCCGCTAACAGATTTTTCAAAAGGATCTTACAGATATGCACCGATGGTGGCATTTTTTGCATCTCATACATATGGAATGACTACACCTGGTCCTATCTTATTTAATAACTTGGATGTCAACTATGGAGCCTCATATACTCCAAGAACTGGAAAATTCAGAATCCCCTATCTTGGGGTGTATGTTTTTAAGTATACCATTGAGTCATCTAGTGCTCATATCTCTGGATTTTTAGTGGTTGATGGAGTAGACAAGCTTGCATTTGAGTCTGAAAGTATTAACAGTGAGATATGCTGTGATAGGGTTTTGACTGGGGATGCCTTATTAGAATTAAATTACGGGCAGGAAGTGTGGTTGCACCTTGTAAAAGGAACAATTCCAGCCAAATTTCCCCCTGCTACTACATTTAGTGGTTACTTATTATACCGTACATAAATTAGTGTGAAAGACAGACTGTCACCTTTACTGAGAAGCAGCCAGTGTTTTTATTTATCTTTGCATGCACATTTGCTCTGTTTTTGGTTTTTCCACATGAATGAAAACCAACTTCTTTTTAAAATCTGAGTAAGGCTGCAAGTTTGTTTATTTCATAAAATTATTTGAATATCTTTTGGACAACCTGTATATGGAGTTCTTGCTCCTAAGGAGATTTAGCGGCATGGAAAACAGAGTGCATTTGTTAGCATAAACATTCCTATTTTTGTCTTTTCATGTTAAGGCATTTCAGTGTAAAAGGAATATTATAAAATGACAATCACTCAATATTGCCAGTCACAGTAGTCTTTCCAATAGAACATTTAACTTTTGTTATTCTCTGTGTACATAAATATATAACATATGTTTCTTAAATTCACAAATTCAAATAAAGTACTCAAAGACCAAGAAGTGTTCTTTTAACTTTGATTTTTATTCTTTACTGTTGAGTTGATTAATTTTACACATTAAAATTTTTATTTGTAATGAGAATTTTTAAAGCTGAATTAGAAACTTAAAATATGCTTAACTATTGTTCCCTTCCTAAACTATATTCAATATCCTGTGATCAACCATAATGAAAAATTTGAAAAAAAAAAATATATATATGTATTACTGAATCACTTTGTTGTACTCCAGAAACTAACACAACATTGTAAATCAATTATACTTCAATAAAATTTTTAAAAAACTATTGTTCCCTTCCTATAATTAGAGAATAAAGTAGTACTTGACACATTTGAACACTTCACCCAAGTCTAAAGATACAGAAGTGGATATTTTACCTGCCTCCATCATACAATATCTATAGGGGAAAAAAAATAACACTTTTCTCTAATGAGTATCCTGTGGTAACGCATGCAGATCTGCCTTATTCTTATAACAGGTGCATATATGCCATGGTGATACTACAATTTATGGATTTATGGGACGCTCCCTCTGCTTTGGTTTTCTTCTAAGCAACTTATACTGATTCCTTACAAAAGCTTTTATAAGGTGGGTATTATTATCATCATTTTTATGGTTGAACAGTGACTGACTACGGAATGGACCAAGCTTCACAAGTAGGAAGGACTGAGGCAGTATTTAGAATCAGCCATTCTTCTCCAGCACCCAAATCCATCCTTTCTGTATGTTACCTCCTAAGATGTACCATAATTGATTTAATAATGCCTTATGAAGGCCATTTGGATTATCTCCAATGTTTCATTATAACAATGTTATTGTAGTGAACACCCTTAAACATATATTCCCTATACATTTAACAAGATAATTTTGAACAAGAGATTCCTATAAGTTATCCTAAAAATAATAAGTAAGAAGTTTTTGGTATGGCAAACATTTTTCATGAATTAATTACTTTAATGCTTACTATAATCCTATGAATAACATACTAACCGTTTGAGATATGTATCATGTATTATTCTCTTTACACTTATGAGGAACAGAGGCACGAAGAAGGTAATTTTCCCAATAGTTCAGCAAACTGTGAGAATTTCAGGAACAAAGGATAAGCATATATTTTTATTTTCTAACGTACTATCAAGGTGCTCTTGAAAGGATTTGTACCACTCCATAGGCCCAGTTTGCTCATGTTTAAAGAGTACTCATTACCCCCAACACATACTCATCAAAACTCACAATTTTAAAAAATATTGCGGGGCTTCCCTGGTGGCGCAGTGGTTGAGAGTCTGCCTACCAATGCAGGGGACACGGGTTCGAGCCCTGGTCTGGGAAGATCCCACATGCCACAGAGCAACTAGGCCCGTGAGCCACAACTACTGAGCCTGCGCGTCTGGAGCCTGTGCTCCGCAACAAGAGAGGCCACGACGGTGAGAGGCCCGCGCACTGCGATGAAGAGTGGCCCCCGCTCGCCACAACTAGAGAAAGCCCACGCACAGAAACAAAGACCCAACACAGCCAAAAAATTAATTAATTAATTAATTAATTTAAAAAAAAAAATCTTCCAACGCACGAAAGTCCAGGACCAGATGGCTTCAAAGGTGAATTCTATCAAATATTTAGAGAAGAGCTAACACTGATCCTTCTCAAACTTTTCCAAAAAATTTCAGAGGGAGGAACACTCCCAAATTCATTCTACAAAGCCACCATCACCCTGATACCAAAACCAGAAAAAGATATCACAAAAAAAGAAAATTATAGACCAACATCACTGATTAACATAGGTGCAAAAATCCTGAACAAAATACTAGCAAACAGAATCCAACAACATATTAAAAGGACCATACACCATGATCAAGAGAGAGGCCCGTGCAACGCGATGAAGAGTGGTCCCCGCTTGCCACAACTAGAGAAAGCCCTCGCACGGAAGCGAAGACCCAACACAGCAATCAATCAATCAATCAATAAGAATGTGAATTTCTTTTAAAAAAAAAAAAAAAGGACAGAGACAGACATTAAAAAAAAAAAAAATATCGCCAATCTCAAAAGTGAAAATATTATCTCCTCATAGCAGAAACATAAAAGTTTTTCAAATTTGCTGAAACTTGAAAGCATATGTTCGGACAAAGAGTTGTACACAAATGTTCAGTGTAACTTTATTTATAATAGCCAGAAACTAGGTTCCACCCACACGTCCAGCAATAGATGAATAGTTAAGCAAACTCTGGCATACCCATACAGCAGAGGACTGCCAATCAATAAAAGGGAATGAACAACACACTACAACACATATCACAGATAATCTGTAGAAGATTTCAAACTGCAGCCTAATGAAACTTGAACAACCCTGCAGGTACGTGTGAAGTGAGTATTGCCCATCAGAATGTCTCATGCTGAGCCAAAATAGCTGTGCCTTCATAGCTGAGCCTCAGTACACTGGGGAAGAGTGTGAGCCAGATGCTGACGAGTGAAGGCTGAATGATTGACAATTTCTATTCTGTGTAAATGTGTCATTTTCAAAAATATTGGGAAAGTTTTGATAATTTCTTTAGTCCCTGCCTGAAATTACATCACAATCTACAGGAGAGGCAGGTGGGAGGGGCCCTCCAGGACCTGAGGATTGGGAGAGGAGTGGAGGACGTTTGCCCCACCCACTCGAGCCTGGGAAATCTGCTGAGCACCTAGGCTGGTCCCCCACCCTCTGAGACCAGAGGCAGGAGACCCGCCTGGGCCCGTTCTGTTCTGTTGAGCCTAAGCTCCACACCCCACACCCCCCAGGGCCTTTTCCAGCCCCATGGGTGCTAAGTATAGGCCCCGCCCACTGCCAAAAACCCACCCCTGCTTAGGCCCCACCCTCCACAGCAAGGCCTTTCCCCCCCATTTTTTTTCTTCTCCTCTTTTTTACTATTGTGGTTTTGTTTCACCTTCCAGTTGTTGTTTCATCTATATTTTTATTTTTATATTCTTTCTAACATATCTGTTAGTTTCCTAGTCTAATTCTATTTTTTACTTTTTTATTGTTCTCCCTTTTTTTTTTTTTTTTTTTTTGCCACCCCATGTGGCTTGCAGGATCTTGGTTCATGAGCCAGAGGTCGGGCTGAAGCTGCTGCAGTGGGAGCTCCAAGTCCAAACCACTGGACTAACAGAGAACCTCAGACCCCAGGGAATATTCTTCGGAGTGAGGTCTCCTGGAGGTCCTCATCTCGACACCAAGACCCAGGTCTATCCAACAGCCTAGAAACTCCACTGTTGGAATCCTCAGGCCAAACAATCAGTAGGACAGGAACACAATCTCACTCATCCAAAAAAAAAAAAGAGAGAGACAGCAAAAAATACGTCACAGATGAAGGAGCAAGGTCAAAACCTACAAGACCAAATAAATGAAGGGGAAATAGGCAATCTACTTGAAAAAGAATTCAGAGTAATGATAGTAAAGATGATCCAGAATCTCGGAAAAAGAATGGAGGCACAGATTGAGAAAATACAAGAAATGTTTAACAAAGATCTAGAAGAACTAAAGAACAAACAAACAGAGATGAACAACACAACAACTGAAATGAAAAATACACTAAAAGGAATCAATAACAGAATATCTGAGGCAGAAGAACAAATAAGTGAACTGGAAGACAAAATGGTGGAAATAACTGACAAGGAGCAGAATAAAGAAAAAAAAATGAGAAGAATCGAAGACAATCTCAGAGACTTCTGGGACAACACTAAATGCACTAACATTCTAATTATAGGGGTCCCAGAAGAGGAAGAGAAAAAAAAAAGGGCCTGAGAAAGTATTTGAAGAGATTATAGTGGAAAACTTCCCTAACATGGGAAAGGAAATAGTCACCCAAGTCCAGGAAGCACAGAGAGTCCCATACAGGATAAACCCTAGGAGAAACATACCAAGATACATATTAATCAAACTAACAAAAATTAACTTCAAAGAAAAATTATTAGAAGCAGCAAGGGAAAAGCAAAAAATAACATACAAATGGATCCCCATAAGGTTATCAGCTGATTTTTCAGCAGAAACTCTGCAGGCCAGAAGGGAGTGGCAGGATATACTTAAAGTCATGAAAGAGAAAAACCTACAACCAAGATCACTCTACCCAGCAAGGATCTCATACAGATTCAACGGAGAAATCAAAAGCTTTTCAGACAAGCAAATAACCAGCTTTACAACAAATGCTAAAGAAACTTCTCTAGGGGGGAACACAGGAGAAGAAAAAAACCCACAAAAACAAACCCAGAACAATTAAGAAAATGGTAATAGGAACATACATATCGATAATAACTTTGAATGTAAATGGATTAAATGCCCCAAACAAAAGATACGGACTGGCTGAATGGATACAGAAACAAGACCCATATATATGCTGTCTACAAGAGACCCACTTCAGACCTAGGGACGCATAGAGAGTGAAGGTGAAGGGATTGTAAAATATATGCCATGCAAATGGAAATCAAAAGAAAGCTGGAGTAGCACTACTTATATCAGATAAAATAGACCTTAAAATAAAGACTGTTACAAGAGATAAAGAAGGACACTACATAATGATCATGGGATCAATCCATGAAAAAGATATAACAATTATAAATGTTTATGCACCCAACGTAGGAGCACCTCAATACATAAGGCAAATGCTAACAACTATGAAAGTGGAAATTGACAGTAACACAATAATAGTAGGCGACGTTAACACCCCACTTACACCAATGGACAGATCATCCAAACAGAAAATAAATAAGGAAACACAAGCTTTAAATGACACCATAGACAAGCTAGATTTAACTGATATTTATAGAACATTCCACCTGAAAGTGGCAGAATACACTTTCTTCTCAGGTGCACATGGAACATTCTCCAGGATAGATCACATCTTGGGTCACAAATCAAGCCTCGGAAAATTTAAGAAAATTGAAATAGTATCAAGCATCTTTTCTGACCACAATGCTATGAGATTGGAAATCAATTACAGGAAAAAAAAAAACTGTAAAAAACACAAATACATGGAGGCTAAACAGTGCACTACTACATAACCAAGAGATCACTGAAGAAATCGAAGAAGAAATTAAAAAATACATAGAAAGAAATGACAATGAAAACACGAGGACCCAAAACCTATGGGACGCAGCAAAAGCAGTTCTAAGAGGGAAGTTTATAGCAATTCAATCTCACCTCAAGAAACAAGAAAAATCTCAAATAAACAATCTAACCCTACACCTAAAGCAACTAAGAAGAACAGAGAAAACCCAAAGTCAGTAGAAGGAAAGAAATCATAAAGATCAGAGCAGAAATAAATGAAATAGAAATGAAGAAAACAATAGCAAAGATCAATAAAACTAAAATCTGGTTCTCTGAGAAGATAAACAAAACTGATAAACCCTTAGACAGACTCATCAAGAAAAAAAGGGAGAGGACGCAAATCAATAAAATGAGAAATGAAAAAGGAGAAATCACAAATGACACTGCAGAAATACAAAGGATTATAAGAGGCTACTACAAACAACTATATGCCAATAAAATGGACAACCATGAAGAAATGGACAAATTCTTGGAAAGGTACAATTTTCCAAGACTGAACCAGAAGGAATTAGAAAATATAAACAGACCTATCACAAGTAATGAAATTGGAACTGTAATTAAAGATCTTCCAACACACAAAAGTCCAGGACCAGATGGCTTCACAGGTGAATTCTATCAAATATTTAGAGAAGAGCTAACACTGATCCTTCTCAAACCTCCAAAAAATTGCAGAGGGAGGAACACTCCCAAATTCATTCTACAAAGCCACCATAACCCTGATACCAAAACCAGACAAAGACATCACAAAAAAAGAAAATTATAGACCAATATCACTGATTAACATAAATGCAAAAATCCTGAACAAAATACTAGCAAACAGAATCCAACAACATATTAAAAGGATCATACACCATGATCAAGTGAGATTTATCCTAGGGATGCAAGGATTCTTCAATATAAGTAAATCAATCAATGTGATACACCATATTAACATATTAAGGAATAAAAACCATATGATCATCTCAATAGATACAGAAAAAGCTTTTGACAAAATTCAGCACCCACTTATGATAAAAACTCTCCAGGAACTGGGCATAGAGGGAACCTACCTCAACATAATAAAGGCCATGTATGACAAACACCATACTCAGTGGTGAAAAACTGAAAGCATTTCCATTAACAATGGGAACAAGACAAGGATGTCCACTCTCACCACTATTACTCAACATAGATTTGGAAGTCCTAGCCGTGGCAATCAGAGAAGAAAAAGAAAGGAATACAAATTGGAAAGGAAGAAGTAAAACTGTCACTGTTTGCAGATGACATGACACTATACATAGAGAATCCTAAAGATGCTACCAGAAAACTACTAGAGCTAATCAACGAATTTGGTAAAGTAGCAGGATACAAAATTAATGCACAGAAATCTCTTGCATTCCTATACACTAATGATGAAAAATCTGAAAGAGAAATTAAGGAAACACTCCCATTTACCACTGCAACAAAAAGAATAAAATACCTAGGAATAAACCTACTTAAGGAGACAAAAGACCTGTATGCAGAAAACTATAAGCCACTGATGAAAGAAATTAAAGACTATACAAGCAGATGGAGAGATATACCATGTTCTTGGATTGGAAGAATCAACACTGTGAAAATGACTCTACTACCCAAAGCAATCTACAGATTCAATGCAATCCCTATCAAACTACTACTGGCATTTTTCACAGAACTAGAACAAAAAATTTCACAATTTGTATGGAAACACAAAAGACCCTGAATAGGCAAAGCAATCTTGAGAAAGAAAAACGGAGCTGGAGGAATCAGGCTCCCTGACTTCAGACTATAATACAAAGCTACAGTAATCAAGACAGTATGGTACTGGCACAAAAACAGAAATATAGACCAAAGGAACAGGATAGAAATCCCAGAGATAAACCCATGCAAATATGGTCACCTCATCTTTGATAAAGGAGGCAAGAATATACAGTGGAGAAAAGACAGCCTCTTCAATAAGTGGTGCTGGGAAAACTGGAAAGCTACATGTAAAAGAATGAAATTAGAGCACTCCCTAACACCATACACAAAAATAAACTCAAAATGGATTAAAGACCTAAATGTAAGGCCAGACACTATAAAACTCTTAGAGGAAAACATAAGTAGAACACTCTATGACATAAATCACAGCAAGATTTTTTTTGACCCACCTCCTAGAGAAATGGAAATAAAAACAAAAATAAACAAATGGGGCCTAATGAAACTTAATAGCTTTTGCACAGCAAAGGAAACCATAAACAAGACGAAAAGACGACCCTCAGAATGGGAGAAAATATTTGCAAAGGAAGTAACTGACAAAGGATTAACCTCCAAAATACACAAGCAGCTCATGCAGTTCAATATCAAAAAAACAAATAACCCAATCCAAAAATGGGCAGAAGACCTAAATAGACATTTCTCCAAAGAAGATATACAGATTGCCAACAAACACGTGAAAGGATGCTCAACCTCACTAATCATTAGAGAAATGCAAATTAAAACCACAATGAGGTATCACCTCACACCGTTCAGAATGGCCATCATCAAAAAATCTACAAACAATAAATGGTGGAGAGGATGTGGAGAAAAGGGAACCCTCTTGCACAGTTGGTGGGAATATAAATTGATACAGCCACTATGGAGAACAGTATGGAGGTTCCTTAAAAAACTAAAAATAGAATTACCATCTGACCCAGCAATCCCACTACCGGGCCTATACCCTGAGAAAACCATAATTCAAAAAGAGACATGTACCACAATGTTTATTACTGCAGCACTATTTACAATAGCCAGCACATGGAAGCAACCTAAGTGTCCATCGACAGATGAATGGACAAAGAAGATGTGGCACATAAATACAATGGAATATGATTCAGCCATAAAAAGAGATGAAATTGAGTTATTTGTAGGGAGGTGGATGAGTCTGTTATACAGAGTGAAGTAAGTCAGAAAGAGAAAAACAAATACCATATGCTAACGCATATACATGGAATCTGAAAACAAAAAAAAAAAATGGTACTGATGAACCTAGTGGCAGGGCAGGAATAAAGACCTAGACGTAGAGAATGGACTTGAGGACACGGTTGGGGAGGGGGAAGCTGGGGCGAAGTGAGAGTAGCATTAACATATATACACTACCAAATGTGAAACAGTTAGCTAGTGGGAAGGAGCAGTATAGCACAGCGAGATCAGCTCGGTGCTTTGTGACCACCTAGAGGGGTGTGATAGGGAGGGTGGGAGGGAGGCTCGAGAGGGAGGGGATATGGGGATATACGTATGCATATGGCTGATTCACTTTGTTGTACAACAGAAACTAACACGGTATTGTTAGCAGTTATACTCCAATAAAGATCTATTACAAATAAATAAAAGATAAAAAATGAAAGTAATTTTTTTTTTATTTCTTCAAGTACTCCTAGATTAAACAGAATTTTTTTCTTCCAAATATACTTCAACAGATACCAGTGATTTCAATGTCCTGCCTTTTCTGTAATATTAACAAGAACAGAAGGAAGTAAATCATTTGACAATATTTGTCATTGCCATGCACAATTTAATTTTTGATTTCGTAATTAGATAATTTAGAACATTTAGCACTAAATGATGCTTCGGTGTTTGGAGTTTTAATTACTAATATTATCCTTTATTTTTATACATATTTGTATAAAAACACAGTTAAATGACAAATTGCCACCAATAGCCAAAAAGCATTTTAGCCACTTCTCAGTTGCTGTGACCTTGTCTCGGTATCTTTTAAAAAGTCACCCAGTAAAATGTAGGACAGCTGAGCAATATATTTCTAATCATCATGATCAAACTTTCCATGTATAAAAAATGTAACACTGGGATTTTCTTGATTTTTCCTATGGAGACAGCAGACTTTAATGGATATTATTTTCTAGATTGAATTCCAGAGCTCTTCTCTCTCACCAGACCTTCTTGCCCAGCAAACTCTCAAAGCATACTAAGACTCTAATTACTGATGACAATTTCATACCCATTCATTCATCAATTATTTAATAAACACCTACTGCGTGACAGGCAGGATAAATCATATATTAACTAATGTAAAAATAAGTATCAAGTAAATCAGTACAGATAGATACTGCATTTTAAATACATTACTCAGAGTCACGCTGGGATTCACTCCACCAAATCGTGAGTAGTTCCCTAAGGACAGGAAATGTATCTTTAATAACCAACCCCTCTTGTTTCTGCACCTCTGACTGAACTTCCATTACTTGCTTTTGGATCACTCTAAGAATTAAGAAACTTCATATTCGAAGCCGAGTGTGCCTACATTGCTCTTTCTTACTGTCTCTTACCAAATTTCTCATTTTGGTAGAATGGGCTAATATCATTTGGGCATTAAGATGCTAAAAATAAGCCATATTGATTTTCGGTTGACTGGTTTAATGCTCTTAAAGGGGATTTTTTGACATTGTTCATCTGTTTCAAAATACAAATTTACTGAATTGAATGAATTTCTAATTTGTAGAAGTTCAGTTATATAGAAACATTTTATATATAATACATATATTTATATTACATCTACATTCAGCTATGTTATATATACATATAACAAGGTTTTCACTTACCTAATATATATCTAATATAAATATTTTTCTATCTAATATATATAAATTATGTATATTATACATATAAAACTTAAGATGTTTGTCATGTACTTTTTATCCAGGTCTAAAGAAAATGGGTATACAACTTGGTACTTTAAAAGAAAAATGGCTATGGTTTATTACTGTCAACTTTTTCACATTAGAAACTAGCTGAGTAATAATCTTTGTCTTCAAAAGCAATTTTTGATGCAATAAAATTCTCCTTATTCAAAATAGTTTGCCTATCCTCTATCCTTGCAAGCATGTGTGGGATGCATTAGAGCAGAAATGATAGCCCGCCCTTCCTAGATTGTACATTGAGTTAGGTTGATCTTCCCTGTAAGAGGCAGAGATGTTTGCTGCCCCAGTGGTTTCAAACCCAGGGTTTCATCAATGAGCAGAGGAGTGTTATAAAGCACCTTCCCTTGGGAGCTTTTATCACAGCTCAGTGAGACCCTTCAATGAGCTATACTGCGTTTGTGCTTGGAGAAAAACAACAACAAAGTAGTGTTCATTTCTCTGGGCTGACATCCTGATTTAAACAATCCCAAACTCTGGAAAAAGTCCAAATTTAGGATTTTTTTAGTGCTTTTATTCATGGGTTTCTTCATGAGATATCAAACCCCAGACTTTGGTCAAAACATTTCCCAGGTACCAAGTGTCGGATGTAGTAATATTTAGTATTACGTAGTAATATTTAGAATATTGTAAAATGTTATTCCCATATTTAAAAAAAAATATTAGTCCATAGCAGATCCTGGTTGTAACATGATTTTCTGTTGGATTCAAATAAATACTTATATCAAGCCCATTGAAGACTACAGTTAAAATGCTACAAGACTGCAACCTAGGAGTTAGTGGGTTTTTTTTCAACGTATTTAAACCTACATCCAAATATTTGGATTCAAACACTTGAATTCCCTATATCTTTTAGATTCAAACAAATACTATATCAAGTCCACTCAGGTTAAGAATGAAAATACTACATGACACAACCCGAGGGGTGAGTGTTCTTATAAATACTACTCTACTTTGCTTACTTTAGCCACTAGTGAAGAAATTGACTAGATTCTTCTTACCAGGAAACAGACAATTACAGATAGTTTCTAAAATTGTTTTGGTAACTTACTTCCCTCCATTGATCTTTGCTGTCACCGTCATCACCATCAAAGCATTTAATTGCACATAATGTGTACAAAGAGGACTGCATATCTATTTCTTCATCTATATGAAATTTGTGAATTAAGGATGACAATAATTTGCCAGAAAACATGTGCAGAAAAAAATACACTTATTTGTACCACCTAGCCATTTCCAAAAATCATTTGAGGTGGCTAGATGAATAATATATGATAGGAAAAATATTAAACTTTAACAAAGATAGTTGCTACTTACACATCCAATATATGTCAAGAACATGTGCTTTTCTTATCCTAATTTCTTAGATATACTCACAGGTACTACTTTTCAAGATTTGTCACAGAGTAATCTTGTGCTTAACACAGAATACTCTTACAGAGATGCTTCCCGCAATCTGAAACCCTCTTTCAATCTCCTACTGCACCTGATTCCCTATCCCACCATCGTAGAATTGCTGTTTAACGAACATGTTTAGATCTCTTTAATCCTGCTGAGGAGGCAGCTAAATAGCGTGGAAATTATTCTGTAGATGAAATTTAAAAGACTCCCCAGAGGTTACATGTCTTTTTAATGCTACTTTCATTGCCCTTTCTGAAGCTTGTCATTAAGTTCTGAATCATGATTCTATTTCATAAACACTAATTCTCGTTCGTTCAAATGGTTGGCAAACTGACAGGTCATCCATGGGTTTTAGCCTTTCACAGAGCTCCATATTAACAGCAAACTGTGAACTCTACCCCACTCAATGAATGGAAGCAATAAACAAAGACCATCACTGAATGTCTGTATAATTTTGCCTTCTCTCATCCCATGTGGTATACTCAAAGTAGAGCACATTTGAGAAAGCAACCACACATCATCATTACCAACAGCAACCACCAGCATGCCCTAAAGGCATTCTTGGGTATCACAAAGGAAACTATCTTTTTATATTTCAGAAATACATTGTAAATATTACTGGAGCAATATCAGTACTTGAAAACTGATTCTGTAGCGTATTCTGAAAAATGGGCAGACTAAGATGCCTATAAAGCATCTTACAATAGAATTCCATGAGCTCGGGTACCATGGTACCATTTGCCCATCAATAAAGTTCTTGGCACTGCAGCCAGTGGAAGATCACTGAGATCAGCAAATACTGAAAAGAATTAAGTGTCTTAAATTTATTAATTAAATTTTACTAACAGAAAATTTTCTAGTAAAATTCATTTTACTTATGGAACAAAACTAATTTGAATATTCAAATTTGTGATCGCCAACCCCAAAACTAGTCCTGATTTTTTTTTTTGTTTTTTTTTTTGATGTAGAGATTTAAAATGTGACATCTATATTTGGCTAACGTTGTTACCTTTGTTAGACAGAGGTTTTAGCCCTGTGATGAAGGCATCGAATTTTCTTAAATTTTCTGAAAATTTTCTCATTCTGGGCTGTAACAAACAGCTACTTATTTGCCCTAGATACATCCCTAATACACTGATGCAGTTTTGCCAGCAAGTTGTGTCTTCCTCACACCAATGGAAAAATTATCTTGGCAAGTGACCTTGTGAGGAAACTATTTGCAAGAAGGCAAAAGAGCTACCACCTCAGGGAGAACGACTACTTTCACTAGTAAGTAATTATGCAGAATTTGAATTGCCATTCCCGTTTTGAAGTACACATCACACCAAGTTACTAACCTCCCTTGTATCGCTACAGTTTAAAAGTCATAACACCATTTTTTCCCCTACAACTGTAAAACCAAAAGCAACACAGACTACAAAGAGAAAGCTCCTAAATATTTTCTTTCCCTCTTGCTTCTGGCAGCTATCTGACGGAAAATGTATGGAGACAAGAGAAAGGAGAAAGATCAAAACAGAAATAAGGAGGAGGAAAAGGAAGATGATAGAAGGAGGATGCCCATGAGAGGAGGAGTGGTAAGAGGGAGAAGAAAACACTAGAGCCCAATTGGTTACTGTCGAGAGACAGAGTATATGGTCAGACACAGGGTGAGACAGCATGGAGGAGTGAAAACCACCTGAGATGTAAGGTGCTGGTACCATTTCATCGACTTACCTCTAAGCCCAGGCGACATCGTTACCCAGCGAGGACTTGCTGCCTCTCACACACAGAAGCAAATACTTCGGCACTGGCTTCTGAGAAAATAAAGAGCCTTATTTTGAGGTCCACCAGCAAGGAGACAGGAAACAGGGCTCAAATCCGTCTTCCTGCTCTAGGCTTCAGGGTGAAATTCAAGGGGTTTGGGGAATTTCAAACTTGGAAGCTGACTGGCTAGTCTCAAAGCAGTCCATATAAACTACTCGTGCTGCTGGAAGCCAGATTTTCCTTACTGAAGGAATTTTTGATTGCTAAAGGGCTCTGGTGGCAACACTTCTATTCCTTGGGTTCCATAGATGGAAGATCCTTGACTCTGGGGTTATCCAGGAGACATGGGTTCTCACCTTGCACATGCCCAGTGCTGTTTATGTAAAATAACTCAAGGTTTGATTAATCAACAGCCTATTCAAGGAGGCAAAACCAGTTTAAGCTGATCAGTGCTTTACCAGCTGTTTCAGTTTGATTAATCAACAACCTATGTAAGAAGACAAACTGGTTTAAGCCGGTCAATGTTTTACGCAGTGTTTCAAAGCGTTTTCTCTAGCAGAGAAAGTCTACAAGCTCTATCATTCCTGTCTCTCCTCACTCCAGCCGCCTTTTTGAAAACCTGTAACTTTGTCTTGAAAAAACTTTGACATTGTCCTTTGGGCTTTGTGGAATACTATTCTCTGAGTAATGTAACACCAGCTTCACAAATCAGGAAGCAAATGGGAAAGTATTACTCCCTCATTCCAAAAATTCTTTATGATTGTTTTCTCATATTTTCCCTCTTGGCTCTTGAAACTTGGTAATGTGTCTAAGAAGAGAAAAAGTTAGCATTCCCACAAATTTTCTTTTAGTGGCGTTTTAAGATTATTTCCTGGTATAACATGATTATTAGTGTGTTTATTCAGCATACTCTTTGAAGTCCTATGAGGCAGGTCTGCACATTAAAACAAACGGCATGAATGGGTAACGTGGGCACATTTTCAACAAATGAAGCTTATGCTCCAGTAATGCTAAGAATTGCCAAGCATCTAAACTGGCATTGCTGCTGAATAAATGTAGGAAGTTAGCAAATATAAACTTTCTATATGTTTTCTGAGATCTAAAAGCGAAGAAAATGCTATCGAATTTTTAAAAATTTAGAGTTAGTGGCTTTAAAATGAATCTGCATTTAATTCAGATTGCTTTTAATAGAAAGTATAATATGTTCTGTATAAATATTGATCATAAAATGATGTCATAATATGCATGTCTCTCTCCCCTAGATTTCTCTCTTTTTTCTTAAAAGATAAAAGAAATTTCCACCTAAAGTAACATTTCATTGATTTCAGCCTGCACGTCTTTTGGAAAAGGAAAGAATTTGATAATCAAATGTGTTATATAAATAATTAACTGTAGGGGTGGAGTTTGGGAGAGGAAGTTCTTTATAAAATCTCAGAACAGATATCAGAGGCACATAATTCTGATTTTCCCTTCCTGAAATATAACATCATCCGGGATTAAAATGACAATTTTTTCGGAATAAATGGAAAGACATTCTGGAAGGTATATTATTTTATTTTCCAACCCTTTTGTTGGAAAAGGCAACGAAATAGGGGCAATTCTATTCCTTTTTCTTGCCCACTTTAAATCTTACTTTGACCTCTAGATTCACCCTTCCTGTGTTTCTCGGCAACTCCCCACATTTGCTCAGGAGCCTCTCAAACTGCTGTCATTTACCCAGCAACCAAGACGGTTCCAGGTGCAGACGAATGGCCTCTGCAAGACCTGAGAACCAGCCAAGACCTAATTGCCTCTCTCCAGGTCCCATTGGCAGGAGCTTTCATTCATTTCTCCCCCTACAACCACTCCTTTTCTAGGAAAGCAAGCCTCGAGGCAGGATATCACCTTCTCATTACCCAACAGCTTGGCGAGCTGCAGGAACCTCTGAGCGTTAGTCTGAGAATGTCTGGCCTTGCGAGTGAAAGGAAGAGCTTTGGTCTTGAACTTTCACGATTCTGCTTCTCCTTTGGCAGGTCCCTTCTATTTCCCATTCCTTTTGCCTTTGCCCTCCGCCTCTTCCTCCTCCTCTTCTTTTGGTTTTCTAACTGCCTGTGTTTTCTCTATTTACCCCTGTTGGCCTCTTCTTTCAGTTTCATGATCTCTTTGGCTCTCTCCTTTGTCCTGCTTTTTCCTCCCCACTCTCCATTTCTTACACACATTTCCATAAACCATCATTTAAAGAATGTACAGATTATAAAGTCCTGCTGTCCCTTTTTTCCCTCTTTTATTTTTTGCCCCACATTTTCTAAGGTCCAAGAATAATTCAAGACAAAACACTCTCTAGGAAATTCTATATTTTCAATGAAATTTATTTTCATTGTGTAATAAACCTGAGGGAAGCCTAATTGTATTTTCTTTCTTGCAAGTATTACTACTAATGTGCTGTTCAATAGGATTCTGTAACTGTCTAAATTAATTAAACTGCCATCTGGGTAGTATATTTCAAAGAAATAATTTAACATTGTTATTTACAAATTGCATCCAGTTTAAGCATAGATTTTACTTATTTAGGTGAAATATTTATCTTATTCAGAGAAATACTTATTTAGGTGAACTATTTGTCATGTGCAAAAAAAATATGGAATGAATGACCCAAAAAAAAAAAAGGACTGTATAGGGCCACCTTTATAATCAAGTAATATGAAAATAATACACAACTAAATAATTTGATTTGTAATAGGAGATGAGGCAATCCTTGGGGTAAATTAGCCACTAAACAAAAAATGTCCCAGTCAAAAGAATTTCTTCCTAAGTATCAGAAGCCTTTTGAATGTACAGAGCTCACATTAGTGAAAATCAGTACAGTTCAATCGATGAAGATTAAGCATGATGAATGCTTGATTGTCTCAGATGAAATCACATGTGCTGACAGAACATCTGTTACAGCCTTCCTGTTATTTTATTGCAAATTTACAACCTATTGCAACTAAACTAACATGATTAAAATTATAGACATTTTGAATAAAGGCTAATTTATAGACCTCTCTAAATAATCAAACTTATTGCTCAAATGACCAAAATTTTAAAAAAGAAAAGATTTCTGAAACCCTATACGTGTTGCTTTTCATTAGAAACACTGGTATTTGGTATCTACATTCAGGCATAGCTACTATAGGGAAAAAAAAAAAAAAAATGAATCCCAGAATCAGAAATCTTCAATGTTCACTTATTTGTTATATTTATTAAAGTTATTTCACAGACAGTTAATCTTGGTTTTTCATGTTTGCAATACCCACAAGGACTAACCCAATGGTCAACATATAGTAGACATTTATTTAGTATTTGTTTACTGAACACTTGACTTGAATAAAAATGTTGAGTAAAGTGTTCATAAGGTCATGTTTTAGGTAAGTACAAATGTTTCATGTTGCCTAAGAAAGTAACTAAAATTACTTCAAACAGAAAGATGCCATAAAGATTTGCATAATTTATACATGCAGGTGTGTGAAATAGTAAGTATAATATTTAATGTTTATAAAAACAATCTCCCTTATATAATTGGAGTTTTCTGTAATCTGTCTGTTCTGTGTAACAAACCTATGGAACTGGGTCGACTCCAAAGAAAAGGCTATAAAAACCATTTGTAGGGCTTCCCTGGTGGCGCAGTGGTTGAGAATCTGCCTGCCAATGCAGGGGACACGGGTTCGAGGCCTGGTCTGGGAAGATCCCGCACGCTGCAGAGCAACTGGGCCCGTGAACCACAACTGCTGAGCCTGCGCGTCTGGAGCCTGTGCTCCGCAACAAGAGAGGCCGCGATAGGGAGAGGCCCGCGCACCGCGATGAAGAGTGGGTCCCGCTCGCCGCAACTAGAGAAAGCCCTCGCGCAGAAACGAAGACCCAACACAGCCATAAATTAATTAATTAATTAATTAATTAATTTTAAGAAAACCATTTGTAAAGCACGGCTTGACTATTTGCATATTGCTAACTAAAAGTTCCAATTTCATTATTTACTGACCTTAAATCAAATTTTCTGACTAGAATTAATTATAGATTCAGGAGCCAAGATGGTCAGGAGTTTCTTTAACAAGGCTTGAAATCAGTTGTCAGTTGGTCAAACCCAGAGGTCACACCTATTTTATGGGAGAGGCAGTCTATTAGGGGGGCCGATCTTACGGGCATGGATTACTGAGTTCAAACTCCAGGTATGAGCACTGGACTCTTTTGTGCCTCATTTTCTTTATCTGTAAATAGACATAAAAATAGTTCCTACTTATTATTAAGATTTTTATACAGATTAAATATGATGGTGCATGTAAAACGTTAAATGCAATGATTAACACCTAGTAAGTACTCAATAAATGATGGGCTTAGCACTGTGATGTTGGAAAGAAGATTGTGAAGGGTAAAGGGGAAGGCACAGAAAAGCAGAGGAGACAAATAGCAAGCTCGCAACTACTGCTGGATTCAAGTTTTAACAAAGAAATAAAAAGCAATTATTAGTACAGTAAGAAAGCTTATGAAAACAGGTAAGACAAAATATACCCTGTTACCAGAAGTAATTTGCATAGTCATCATGTAACAAACTGAAAAACTGAAAGAAAAATAAGTACAAAGAAACCCTTGCACACTGGATAGCGTACTTCTGAAATGAAATGTATCCTTAGCCTGTGGTAATACATCAGTGTTTGGGGGAAACATAGAAAATGAGGACATACGAAGAAGAAAATGCAACAGGAAATTATTTGTTGAACTTCAAACACCACATTAATTCTTCACCTTTCTTTAGGTCATAGTGACACAAACCTCGCAGGGGTGTAAAAAAGTTTTATCTACAAAAGGATATGAAAAAAAAAAACTGCTGAAATGAAAAAGGATTTCTCATATAGGTAAATTTTTAAAAATTGAGATATAATTGACATATAACATTATATTAGTTTCAGAAGTATAAATAAGTTGCTAAATAAAGTTTTAGCCTGATTATTTGGCTTTTTCTTTTTCTTTTTTTTTTTTTGTGGCTGTGTTGGGTCTTTGTTGCTGTGCGCGGGCTTTCTCTAGTTGGCGGTAAGCGGGGCTACTCTTCCTTGCGGTGCAAGGGCTTCTCATTATGGTGGCTTCTCTTGTTGCGGAGCACAGGCTCTAGGCACACAGGCTTCAGTAGTTGTGGTACGTGTGGGCTCAGTAGTTGTGGCTCGCGGGCTCTAGAGCGCAGGCTCAGTAGTTGTGGCGTACGGGCTTAGTTGCTCTGCGGCATGTGGGATCTTCCCGGACCAGGGCTTGAACCCGTGCTCCCTGCATTGGCAGGCGGATTCTTAACCACTGCACCACCAGGGAAGCCCTATTTGGCTTTTTAAAATCAGTTTTACCATAGTATTTATATCTTCTTTAGGTATTATGTTAACCATAGTGTCAAGATAACAGATTACATAGAACATATAGAAGTTAAAGCTATTGAACTTCACAAATTGTTCTAATATATCAAAATTGCATGAAAATTAAGAAAATCATTTTATATTGCTAAGAATTGTTTGGTTCAGTAGTGGTAAAATGCTTCCCTAAAATTTCTTGATTTATCTAAAGTAAGAATTTTTAAATGTTGGATTAAAAATATTTTTCCCCGCTCTAGCACACTAGAAAAGACCCGAAAGAAAAAGTAGAGCGGGAGCAATTAAATAAAAGATTTTTTTTAAATTAAGTAACTTATTTATTTTTGGCTGTGTTGGGTCTTCGTTTCTGTGCGAGGGCTTTCTCTAGTTGTGGCGAGCGGGGGCCACTCTTCATCACGGTGCGTGGGCCTCTCACTATCGTGGCCTCTCTTGTTGCGGAGCACAGGCTCCAGACGTGCAGGCCCAGCAGTTGTGGCTCACGGGCCCAGCTGCTCTGTGGCATGTGGGATCTTCCCAGACCAGGGCTTGAACCCGTGTCCCCTGCATTGGCAGGCAGATTCTCAACCACTGCGCCACCAGGGAAGCCCAAAATAAAAGATTTTTAAGGAGGTAGAATGCATAATATTCACAAGTAAGATTGCTTAGCTCAAAACCTGACTCTGCCACTTACTGGCTGTGTGACCTTAGGTTAGTTACTTAATCTCTCTGAGCCTCAGTTTCATCTTCTGTAAAATGAGTGGTAATAATATTTACCTCATAGGGTTGGTGCAGGGATTAAATTAATAGACATACAGCATTTAGAATATTAGCTGGCACACAATCAGTACTCTTGAAATATCCACTATTAGCGTTTCTGGAATTTCACTTAAAGGTGATGGCAAAAAATAAATGAAATAATCTTAAAGTTAAAAAAAATGATAAAAACTTTTTGGACGTCAGTACAGTGTTGCTCAGAGTTGTATACTCCAATTTATTACCTAACAAATTATTTGTTTCTAATCTCAGAGATTTCACTTTAAACAAAGATTTTGAGATTCCCAGAAAATCTCACTTGAAACAAATATACGGAAAAAACTACAGGAAATATTTTATTAAGAATATCTTGAGTAAGCTAATGTAGAACAGAAACATTCAGATAGTACTAAAATGATTTCCACTTATCTCTGTTGCCCACCTGAAGCTTTTTCCAGTATCTAGTCCATGGTACAGGTAAATCACAGATTTCAAACTTAATCCACTTGGATTCCTGCATGCTTGATTTAGTTATTTTTCACTCAAACAGAAGGTCAGAAAAGATCTAATTAGCTATTTTACAAAGTGGTTAAATCCACTGTGATGTTGTGATATAATTGAAATAGATATTTGGTTTTTATCCACAGTTCCTGGCATAGAGCTTCTAAAACCCTCATCATTTCTTGAATGATAAGGCTGAGAGGATTGTCTTTTGTAATTCATAATAAGTCCCTTTCAACTATACCTGAGTATATGTTAGTGACATGACTGGTGGCTGGAACCCCTAGATAGCTTTCGGATAAGGTTCTGGTTGCCAGAGGGACCAACCATATGATTAGAGGCCTGAACCTTTCAGTTCCATTCACCGGACTTCCAGGGATGGGAGAGAGGCTGGGGACTGATCTAGTCACCATAAGCCAGTGATATAATCGATCATGCCTAGATGACAGAACTTCCATAAAAACCTTGAACAAAGGGATTCGGAGAGCTTCTGGGTTGATGAATGCATTCTTGAGTGCCAGGAGGATGGTGTACCCCAAACTTCATGGAAACAGAAGCTCCTGCACTTGGAACCCTTCCAGTGCCTCTTCATCTGGCTATTCATCTACGTCCTTTAGAGTATCCTTTACAATAAGCTGGTAATAATAAGTAGAGTTTTTTCCTGAATTCTGTGAGCCATTATAGTAAATTATTAAAACTGAGGAGGTGGTTGTGGAAACCCCCAGTTTGCAGCCAAGTCAGACAAGAGTGTGGGTGACCTGGGGACCTACTACTTGTGATTGGCATCTAAAGGTGGAGGGCAGTCATGTGGGACTGATCCATTGGGCTGTGGGTCTGGGTAGATAATGGCAGCATTGGTGTAGGAACTGAGCTGGTGTCCACAGAGAACTGGAGAATTGCTTGGTGTGGAAAATCCACGCATTTGGTATCAGAAGTGTTCCATGGAGGTAAAAACAGATCATAGTAGTAGACCACTGTAAAGAACGAAGGAGGGCTTCCCTGTTGGTGCAGTGGTTAAGAATCCACCTGCCAGTGCAGGGAGCACGGGTTCAATCCCTGGTCCGGGAAGATCCCACATGCCGCGGAACAACTAAGTCCGTGCGCCACAACTACTGAGACTGCGCTCTAGAGCCCGTGAGCCACAACTACTGAAGCCCTGCGAGCCTAGAGCCCGTGCTCCGCAAGAAGAGAAGCCACCGCAATGAGAAGCCCGTGGGCACCGCAACGAAGAGTAGCCCCTGCTCGCCGTAACTAGAGAAAGCCCGCGCGCGGCAACGAAGACCCAACGCAGCCAAAAATAAATAAATAAATTTATTTAGAAAAAAAAAGAACAAAGGAATATTGATGAAAGAATAAGTATATTAAAACAATCGAACACACCTCGACAGTGAATGCAATTAGGTGGAGTAAAATGGGAATAGAACTAGGCTGAGACTGACCCTGTTGTCGAGTGACCGACGCAGATTAGTGATTTGGCAAAGAGAGAAAAGAGCAGCAAGGTGAGAATGGACAACATATTCACAGAAGATACGGTTTCTTTTGTCATATACATATACATCTGAAAAGTTGAAATCTTGAAAAAAAAAACACTGGGAGAAAATAATTTTGCACTCTAGATTTCCCATCTATTTTTGAAATGCACATGTATCATTAACCCCTAGGAAATCAGTCATACTGTGTTTGGGGGAAAAGCTGGGTACTTAAAATGAGAGCACAGACAGAAGAAGATGTAATAGAAGATTAATTTCTGAAATTCAGAATTCTCTTATCTTTATGCTGTTGTATAAAGCAAGTAAATACCTTGTTCCATTTAGAGTTGAAAGTAAAAACATCAACATGAACTATAACACGTGTTTATAGATTTAAAATATCTTTATTCACAAAGCACCTGAGCTGATCTCCCTGTGCTATGCTGATCTCCCTGTGCTATGCGGCTGCTTCTCACTAGCTATCTATTTTACATTTGGTAGTGTATATATGTCCATGCCGCTCTCTCACTTTGTCCCAGCTTACCCTCCCCCCTCCCCGTGTCAAGTCCATTCTCTAGTAGGTCTGCGTCTTTATTCCCATCCTGCCAATTATACTCCAATAAAGATGTTTTAAAAAAAAGATTATAAACACAGGAAAAATAAATAAATAAACTATCTTTATTATATATCTCAGATTCGGAGAAAAATCACAATTTTTTATTTTATTATATGATATTTGTTCCCTTTACTATATCAAAATGTTGGGGGAAAATTCAACTTAACATCAAATATGGGAGAGAAGGATCAAATAACTTGCTAGGTGTAGCAATATGACTCTCAGACCAGGAACGCAGGGTCAAATGCATTTCCCTTTCTCCTAGAACTGGTTCTGCCCAAGCTAAACCTAACTTCTGAACTCATGATCCTATACAAGGTACACAACACTCTGGGAAATGTAATTCAGTCCCTCTTCTCAATCCCCGTGCCCCCATCTTCTGCCCTATTATGCCTGCTTCTCTTTTGGAGAGCAGTTGCCCAAGCAGGGTCCTTTCTAAATCATTGGGAATAAAAATTTCTTCAGTTAATTTGGTCTCATTATTTGATTTGTCATGAATTAAGAGACAATACAAAGAGAAGATGCACAATCAGAGGGTGTCAAGCTTTTTGAAATTATTCCAAAAAATCCATTTATATATTACACTAAGCTACCATAGCTCTTAAGCCATACAATGGACTGCACAGTTAATTCTTTGAGAAAAAAAGAAAAATAATGCACCAGCATATATTTGCTTTTCCATTGAGGAAAACATAACTGCTTCATGCAAAAAAAATCACTAAAAAGAAGGAGTTCTCTTGTTGATATTTAAAATTTATTAAATTAGTTTTACAGTTAAAAATCCTCAAAATATTGAAAAACTGAAGGAGAATAAGGTGATAACTGTCCCATCATATTTCATAGTCTTTGACCTTCCAGAAACCCTGATGCTATCCGATGTAAGCTTTTCACTTATCTGCAGCTTTCTTTTCTCTGGGAGGAAACAAATCAGTAATTACGTGCACAAGTTAGATCCAGTTACATTAACAGTAGAAACTTAAAGAGAAGAGTGTTTCATGGAGGGTGGTCTGGGGATTATCTTCCCTCTGGATACTTATTGGACAGGGGGTTAACCACATAATGAGAAGCCCATTCTACTTTAAGCCACATAGATTGTTCCCAATATTGAGGTAAAATACATTTCCCTGTTATTTTCACAAGTTAGTTTAGTTCTGCCGTGCAGAGTCATGTAGAAAATAATTTCTACATTCTTGCTATGGCTTGTTAATATCTCTTTTAGAATGTCATACCCAGAAGGGAATGCTGTGCTCCAAGGACCAGTTCAAACACCACGTGGTAGGATGCTCAAAAGCTATGCCTAATAGGAATCGTCAGGGGTGTGGCAGGTTTTTGACACTGAGATTGCTAATGTCCACCCCTTAACACTTCCAGTTTCCCTGGGAGTGTCGCTCAAGGATCATTTGACATAGGACTGTAGGCATCTTGTTCCACTACTGTAGCAGCTGAGACCTAAAATGAGTCTAGAGCCATTCCACATTAAGATACTCTATAAAAGAAAAGGAACACTAAACTTAATCATGTAAAACTTTTAGCAACTATCATCAAACTCTATTAATTATGTGGTCATAAACATAATTAATATGTAGTCATAAACATAATTAATATAAAATGTATTGTTATGGGCTGAATCGAGTCCCCCTCAAAATTCATATGTTGAAATCATAATCCTCAGTACCTCAGAATGTAATTGTATTTGGAGATAAGGTCTTTAAGAAGTGATTAAGTTAAAATGAGGTCTTGAGGGTGGGTCTTAATCCATTGACTGGTGTCCTTATAATAAGAGAAGCACCTGTACTGAGGAAAGACCATGTGAGGACACAGCAAGAAGAGGCCATGTGCAAACCTATGGGAGAGGCCTCAGAAGGAACCAAACCCGTGAACGTCTTGATCTTAGGCTTCATGCCTCCAGATGAAATACATTTCCGTTGCTTAAGCCACTTAGTCTGTGGAATTTTGTTATGGCAGCCCTAGGAAACTAATACGTGTATATTACATATAGTTATTTCTATAATTATTATACAAACATATACATGTATTTTTGATTATATACAGTAATAAGTACATTAATATATAACAATTAACATAAATTGATATATAACATTAATATTTATATATTATATATTTAGTTATATATAATTAAGAGAGTTTGATAACATTAAACCTATGTCTATATCATCTATATCTTATCTATAATATGTTCCAGTGGGGTGAATTCCCTTAGAAGAAACAATATTAAGGTCAGTATAACTTGCTTATGTCAGTAATAAATTTTTATAAGTTTTCATCTATCCTGGAAAACACTAACTGTGAATTGAAAAAACAATAGAATGCAGAGATCATTCCTTATAGACAGCTCGTAGGGGACATATAATTCTACTTTGCTACCAAGCAATTTGCCTTTTCTAGCCAAGAGCATTTTCAAGAGTGCTGACAACACACTTACACAATTGCCTCCAACATAACAAACTTAATGAGAAATTTCTATCTGTGTTTTGATCTTCCCACAGCATGGCAGCTGCCTCTCTCAGAAGAATGTACCAATCATTTGCTCACGTATGCTGATATCAGCATGCTGTCAACCTGCATGTTGTTGGACAGGTCTATTGTATTTGCATCCTTAATCATGGGTCCTCACATTCTCATAGAGCATACGTTTTTCCTTAAATAAAGCTTATTCTTTGCTCATGCAGTACATATGGTACCTTATTGTTAATATTGCCAAGCATT
This sequence comes from Eschrichtius robustus, assembly GCF_028021215.1. Classification (NCBI taxonomy): domain Eukaryota; kingdom Metazoa; phylum Chordata; class Mammalia; order Artiodactyla; family Eschrichtiidae; genus Eschrichtius; species Eschrichtius robustus. Next base: position 11,063,175 of record NC_090827.1, read on the forward strand.
TTCCCATTCGTTTTAAAGATATCGTTAAGACCCATGGGATCTAATTCTTGAGAAAAAGTGGCTCCAGAACTGTTGAAAATAATTTATATTTTCCTTCCAAGACCATCATTCTGAAGTACAGTTTCAGCTGACATTATTCTGTTGATGATATGTGAGTTTATTTTTCATCTCTCAAAGAGCAATTTAAAAATTGATGAAGTACCTGAGTGTCATTTGTAAAGTAAAATTGTGGGAATCATTCCATCACCTGAATGGTGCTTTATAATTCTCACTTTCATAGGAATTGTGTTTACTCCATAGTTATAGGGATATTTTGATTCATATATTTTAGTGACAGCAGGAAACTTCACTGGGTTCTACTACAGTGCAGGTTTCAAATATTTTGGTACTCTACTTCTTTAAAATCTTACATAAGTGATATCTTAAAATGACATTATAAGGCATCTTATATACAATAACCATTTAAAACTCAAAATTAGCCTACCAGTAAGATATTATTATCCTGATTTTACATAAGCAGTTACTGAGAGACTATTCACTAATCTGAACTGGATGTCAGAGGAAAGATATGAACCATGTCTGACTCCAAAATCCACTCTCTTGCCTACTGTGCTACACGAATACATAACTCTCACTAAAATAACTGTGAAGCAGTTCTATTTGTGCTCTGCATTGTAAGATTTTTATTTCAAGGTTGATGTTATTTAATAAACCAGGTTGTTCAAAACTCTTATTTAAAATTATACAACTGACTGATCAGGTGATTAAAATCAAGCATGAAAAATGGTTGGGTAAGCCTGATCACAATAGAAAAAATTTGATATTTTGTTATTAAAATTAATGATTGGAGGGCGTTCCCAAGACAGCAGAGCAGAAAGATGCTGAGTTCACCTCCTCTCACAAGCACTCCAAAATGATGACTATTTACAGAACAACTATCAGTGAAAAAGACAAGAACCTACCAGAAAAGATCTTCTCCAACTAAGGGTATAAAGAAGGGACCACAAGGAGATGTGAGGAGGGGCTGAGTCACGGTATCGTCCAGGCCCACACCCCCAGGTGGGTGACCCACAAATGGGAGAATGATTGCAGTTGCAGAGGTTCTCCTCGAGCAGCAAGGTGTTTGAGCCCCATACCAGGCTCCCCAGTGTGGGAGTTCTGCCCCAGGAAGATAGGCCCCCCCAGTGTTCGGCTTCGAAGGCCACCTGGCTTACTTTCGGGAGACACAGAGGGCTGTGGGAAGCAGAGACTGCACTCAAAAAAGAGTATCACAAAATCTCACGCGCTTCAGGACCCTGGGCAGCAGAAGTCATTGGATAGGAGCCTGGGTCAGGCCCATCTGCTGATCTTGGAGACTCTCCCAGGGAGGCAGGAAGCAAGCGGAGCTCACTCACCCTTGGGATGTAGACCCAGGCGGCAGCCGTTTGGGGAGCTCCTTCTACCACAATACTGGTGTTGGCAAGCGATGGTTTGGAATCCTCCCTCCAGCTTATTAGCCTCAGGCCAAGCAACTAACTGAGCAGGGCCACAGCCCCCCACACCAGCACACAGGCTTCTCAGAAAACCCCTGAGCCCACAGCCTGCCCAGGACGCCATGCTGCCTACCAGAGGGTGCAGCCTGGGACCCAGCTCTGCCCGCCAGTGGGCAGGCAACAGCTCCAGAATCCCCTGGGGCCTGATGCCACCAGCAAGCCTGCTCTAGACTCTGGGACCAGACACACCACCCAGAGGGCAGATGCCAGCCCCAGGACAACCACAGCTCCACAGCCTGCGGTGGCAGGACCCCGCCTACCCACCAGCAGGCCAGCACCAGCCTTTGGACGGAATGAGCCCCGGTCCCACCCACCAAAGGTCCACACAAGCTTCAGGACACCCCAGATCCTGCAGCAAGCTGTGGCAGGAACTGGCCGTACCAACCAGTGGTCCGACGCCAGGTTTGGAACCCCTGGATCCTGCAACTAGACCCCAGGATGCAGCTCTGCCCGCCAGTGAGCCAGCACTAGCTCTGGGGCCCCCTGGGGTTTTACAGCCCGCCACCTGGTGACCCGGACCCTACAACCAGCAGCTAGCAGCTCCCACACAAGGCAGGGTCTGGGACGGGGGCCAGCCACATCTGCTAGACCACCCACAGTAGTCAGCCCACCAGAACAGAAGGACCCAGGCAGCCCACATTCTTGCGAACAAAATCATAAGACGAGAATCAGAACATGGTGTTTGTTAAGCTCAGCTTTCAGACAAGGTATGGTGGGGCTGAACACGTTAAGAAATGGAAAAGTTTCTTCAATAGATATTTACAAGTGAGATTTCCAAATAGCATTGGAACTGACCCAATTATTTTGAAGACATGCTGATATTATCTCTTCATCCCTCCCTGGGGCAACTTTGAGTGACTGTCAAATAAACAACTTGAATTTGAGTATTTTCCTCTTGTACTATACGGTTTTTTCACCTAATAGAAATGATGTGACACTTGGAAAAGTCTGCCGTGATAACTGACAACAGCAGTTTTACCATTTCAACACCCTCTGTGGTATGATTTAATCACCCAAGACATTGTTTTTAACTTTTTTTTCTCCCTTTGGCTAGGAAACCTTATGTGTGGAACAAATATACAAATAAAATGGAAAAGAGTGTACTGCAGTGATTGTAAAAAAAAATGGTTTGGAAGCATGAAAACCCTGCTAACGTTCCCTGCTCCTTCAACAGGAGGGATCTTGGCCACACAAGGCTTATTTCTCTCTCTCCTGGTGTGAGGGGAAATAATGTTTCATTATCTGAATGATTAATACATTGACACACTGATCAACACCACTGTTTTCAAACATTGTTTCTTTAAAAGAAGAAAAAATTTTTTCATTCAAAAAAAAAAAAAAAAGTTGGAACGAGTCTAACCAAAAAAAAAAAAACAAAAAGAGAATAAAATTTTCCAGAACCCTCAGGAAAATTGTCCATACATCCCAGTTAAGAAACATTCATTGGAGTCACTACATCCTTAATCTAACAAAACATTTTAAAGTATGAATTAGCACTATAAATGAGAAGTTTCATCTGTACAACTGTTAAAAATAATTTTTCGGTTTATCATCCAAATAAAACCACAAATTCATGATTTCTTTTCGAATCTTTGATCTCCAGTCTCTGTAATTCATGAATCTCTAGTTTGCCTATACACAGCCAGAAAAAAAGTGTCCTTCTGCTTCTAATTCAGTGTGAGGTTTCTGCAGCAAGGGGCTGGCATCTGGCTTCAGTCCTGTCTGTTATTAGGTAAGTCTGTGTAGGTCACTTCAACTCTGCATCTTTTCCCTCATGAACAAGGAGAGTTACATTTAATGTTCTCTGACGACTTGTGGTCAGCCAAATGATGCCCCTCTCCCCTGAACATAAACCCTGGAACGTGTAAAAGTTAGCTAATATGGCAGATGTGCTTAAGGTAATGATCCTGAGGTTGGGAGATTATCTCAGATTATCTGGTAAGCCCCAAATGTAATCACAGCATCTTTATAAGAAGGAGGCAGAGGGATAGTTGGTACAGAAGAGGACAAGGCAATGTGATCATGGAGTGATACAGCCACAAGCCAAGGAATGCCAGGGTCACAAGAAGCTGGAAGAAAGGAGGAACAGATCCTTCCCTCAAGCCTCTGGAGGGAGTACGTGTCAGCAGGTGTCTGCTGACACCCTATTTTGGCCCAAGAAACTGATTTTAGACTCCTGATCTCCAGAACTGTGACAATAAATTTCTGTTGTTTAAAGCAAACACGTTTTTGATAATTTGTTACAGCAGCCCTATGAAACTAATACAGGATCTTTCCAGTTTTAAAATCGTATGAGTAACAAAAACATATCGAAGATGTGAGAGTCAATAAGCATTCAAAATAACTTGCTTTTACTAACTAAAATTCTAAACTACTACTTGGGTGTTAAGAGCTCTGGGCTTCTTGATGTCTATGAATCTGTTTGGTGGAGAGATTGGCTCTGATTTTTTTTTTTACACTTATTTGAATGCTTTTTACTTGAAAAATAAAACTAGCCATTTGTTACTAGTCTGGAACTGATCTAACGTCTAACTTATGAGGCTTACGCTACAATCTACTATGATATAGGATTTTCCTGACCTTTGTTATTTCTTACCCTGCAACTCATCCTGTGGCCTACTCAACATTTCCCATTTACTGAGGGACCAGTCAGTTGTTTGTATATCCAATTCATTCAACAGATATTTCTTCGGAAATAACCCTTTCTGTTTTCTACTATTTTTAATTCTTCACCCAGCTCTCACTCTTCAACAGCTCTGATTGCTGCCTCCACCATTCTGGTAAAGCTATTTTTTTTCAAGGTCACTAATATCCTCCATATTGCCAAATACAAGAGACACATACCTGTTCTCTTCTTACCTTTACCCCAGCAGTATTGAACATAGTTGATTTCCTTTCTCAATCATGAAACAATTTCCTCTTTGACCTCTACATCACCATGCTCTCCTGCCCATCTTTGATGGCTCCCTGACATATATCTGAACTTCAGATTCACAAATCCATCTGTGAAATTCATGGCTCCTCTTGAGTACCTAATGGCATCTGAAATTTAAATTGTGCAGAAAAGACTTTACTTTTCTCCTTGCACGCTCCCCTTCCCATCTGTTCTTTCTCTGGCATTCCCTGTCTTAGTAAATGCGGCCATCATCTCCCAGCTTGCTCCAACCAGAAATCTATTATCTTTAATACTTCCTTTTCTTTTAAACACCATGTTAGATCTATCACCTAATTTTGTACATTATGACAAATATGTTTTCTATTAAATCATGCCTCTCCATTTCCATGGCCACCATTGTTTCTTGTCTGGACTACCTCCTTCCAATCTTGCCTGTGTCCAACCCATTCTCCATTAGGCAGCCAGGTTGATCTTTAGATAAGCTTACTTGCTTGCTTGAACATCCTAATTTCCTCTAGATATAATTTTAATGTCAAGTTTTCTAACTGACATTTCTTTCTACATAGTACATTCCTCCAACCCCACCTCCAGCTACTCCTATGTATAACTTTTCTCAGGGGTTTTGTTTTTGGTTTTTTTTTTTTTTTGGCTTCGTGGCCTGTAAGATCTTAATTCTCCGACCAGAGATTGAACCCGTGTCCCCTGCAGTGGAAGTGCGGAGTCCTAACCACTGGACCGCCAGGGAATTGCCACCACGTATGACTTCTTATTCTAACTTCAGCTTACATTTTACCTCTTTAGAGACATTGTCCCTGACCACCCAATACAGAAGGAAAGGAAGAGAGAAAGAAAGAAAAAGAAAGAAAGAAAGAAAGAAAGAAAGAAAGAAAGAAAGAAAGAAAGAAAGAAAGGAAGGAAGAAAGGAAGGAAGGAAGAAAAGAAAGAAAGAAGGAAGGAAGGAAGGAAGGAAGAAAGAAACCTCCCCAGTTATTCTCTATCAGGCACCCTGTTTGCTATTGTTCCATTATTTTATTTATTTAGTTATTATTTACCTGTTTCCCTTACTAGACTGTAAGTCCCATGACTTACAAGGGTGAGACCTCATTAGTCTCTGTAAATGTTTTGTTTTTACTGTGTTTTCTTTTCACTGTTATTAAAATTTTATGTGTACAGAGGTTTTTTTAATTTTTATTGGATTATAGTCGATTTACAATGTTGTGTTAGTTTCAGGTGTACAACAAAATGAATCAGTTATACCTATACATATATCCACTCTTTTTTTTTTTTTTAGATTCTTTTCCCATATAGGTCATTACAGAGTATTGAGTAGAGTTCCCTGTGCTATACAGCAGGTTCTTATTAGTTATCTATTTTATATATAGTAGATCCCAATCTCCCAATTTACCCCTCCCTTCCACTTTATCACCCGGTAACCATAAGTTTGTTTTCTGCATCTGTGACTCTACCTCTGTTTTGTAAATAAGTTCATTTGTACCCTTTTTTTTTTAGATTCCACATATAAGCGATATCATATGATATTTGTCTTTCTGTGTCTGACTTAACTTCACTCAGTATGACAGTCTCTAGGTCCATCCATGTTGCTGCAAATGGCATTATTTCATTCTTTTTTATGTCTGAGGAATATTCCATTGTATATATGTAACGCATCTTCTTTATCAATTCCTCTGTTGATGGACATTTACGTTGCTTCCATGTCCTGGCTATTGTAATAGTGCTGCAACGAACATTGGGGTGCCTGTATCTTTTCAAATTATGGTTTTCTCCAGGTATATGCAGAAGTTTTAAAAAGAAATAAATGCATAAGTTTGGTAACAAATCAATCCCCTGGATGCTTTCCCCACATTTCTCCTTTTCATAGGCAATGATATTCATCACTTTTAACTGATTACTGTGGTATTTAACTCCATGGTTTTCATCAACATGTTGGTATTCCTACTTCTTGGTATTTCAGTTTTAGGAATCATTTGATCAGTTGCTACTGTGGAAGATGAACCCTACAAATACACAACCATCCCATTACTAATCCTCCCAATATGGCTATGTCATTTGGTTGATTCGATTAATATTTTTGTTTACATTATGATGATTATGCAAATGCTAGTAACAGATGAGTTTTCTCTGGAGTTAGTTATCTTCTTTGTTTGCTTAGTTTTCTCTATACTCATCACTAATTCAATCCCAAACCTTTTGCCAAATGTTTAAATCTTCTCCTAAATGATCAGATTTATGAGTCATTCTATCAATTTCATTTTTTGACTCCAATCTAGTCTCATTGCCCTCTTGGCCTGGTGCACAGCTGCCATCTGGGGACTCTTTGTGCTCTCATTGTGGGGATTCCTTTCATGTCTTTCCAAACAGAATCCATTCAGTGTTTTCCTCTTGCTTGTTTCTGTCCTTTGTTTGAATGCATCATCTTCTCCAGCTTTCATAGAAAGAGTACAAGGGACGTAATTCTTTGCTACCCTACATGACTAAAATATCTTTTTTCTATCCTCATCCTTGATTGAGTGTGGTTTGATCTCGAATTCTCAATTTAAAACAACTTTCCTTCAGCAATCTTAGCATGTTGTCCATGATCTTTCAATGTGATCACGGAGAAATTCAAAGTTGTTTTGACCCTTCACCCTTTGTTAGTGTCCCTCCATTTTTTTTTTTTCTTTTCCTCTCTGAAAGCTTATAGAAGTTTCTCTTTGTCCAGAGTGTTCTGAATATTCGCTATGTGTCTACGTATGGATTTATTTGTATCCGTTAATTCGGGCACTCCATGAAAAGAAGGGAAGGATAAAAGTAGCTGAAATGGCAAAACTGAGGTAATTTCTCTTGGAGTTCATTTTTCAAATAAGGTAAAGTGTCCTACCAAGGCCCACAAGAATTGTTTGGAAAGTTATTCAAGTCTGTTGTGGAAAATGGCAATGAGTTGTTATTAGGCAAGTTTATTCTTATCTCAAAATAAGAAAATGGGCCTCTTTGGATCTTGAGGATAGCTGAAGGCCCAAAAGTTTGAGAACTTGTTGCCAGTTTGAGAATTAACATACAGCTTGCAAGTATTTTCACATTTCATAGTAATGTGCTAGACATCTATGCAGGACTTGTAGAGCAGGTGATCAAAAATCAACTTTGTACACTTAGCCATTACTTCTTCCTGTGCCATTCCCTCTTTGAATTCTAAAAGTCTGAAGTTGAATGAACAGGAGAGAAAGAGTTTCTTGGAGGAAAGCTAGTGAACTACTGCAGCATTTTCTCCTCCCTTTCCCTTTTCTCCCAGCAGAAGAAAGGATCAGGTTATTGGCCTTTTAACATGAGCAAATCGAGTGGGTAGTCAGGAGGACTACTCAGAGAGTTTGACTTGTACTGCCTAGAGTTTTGGGGAGGTACTACATCAGTGTCATTCACATCTGGAAAAGTTTTAAAATGAGATATTACAGATAACTAGCTTTTCTGATCTTAAAGTAAATAGAGGTGACTATTGGAAACAAAAACTATATCTGCAGGCCTGCAGGTGGGCTCAGGATTAATGTTTTCCCTGAGCCAGAGTCACCTTGAAGGGACCTTCCCCAAGAGGGTGATCGCCTGACACAAGGGACCGTAGGAGTAAAAGGATAGATGTGGGGAGGGGATGCAACAAGAACTCAGCCAGGTATATATCACTCGTGTAAAAAAAAAAAAAAAAAGTACATTGTGCAAGTCCTCACAGAAATGACCAAGAGTGAAAAACAGCTTCGAACGAAGGCCAACCATAAAAAGCTTCAAAACCAGATTGCATCGGTACTGGTAAATATCAACAGATTCCCAATCTGTATGGATTATAATCCAGTACCGCAGTTGTTTGTATTGCTGCTTAAATAGGTCCAGATATGACCATTAGGAACCCCTTCAGATTGGATCCTATGACCTTTCAATCTAACCCCACCGTCTTTTCTTTTTTGGGCATGGGTTTGTACATTCTGGCACCGTGAGATGCTCTAGGCTTCTCTTGCATTTTTCTCAGCACAGCCCTGGAATCAGCTTCTCCAAGGAATTCTGGGTCCTTTTATTGGAGAATGTGTTCAAAACCAAGATCTAGATGCTGGGTGTGCTCTTTGACAAAGAGCTAGTCACTGCTTCCAGACCCTCTCAGTGTTTGAGCTAGGAAATATATGCATGTACCCTGAACCTTTACTCACATACATACACTTATGTTTTTTATCTATCTATCTATCTGTAAATAACTATTTGTAATTAGTTCCGCTGATTCCTATCTAATGCAGTACCACAGGGTGCATTCTAGCATTCCCCTTTTGCTTATTGGTAACCTCTTTCTCAGACAGTAAAAAAAGTATTTAAACCCTTTAAAGGGCTTTCCGCTGTACTCAGAACATTATTTGCACGGATTACAAGCCCTGTATGATCAGCCCTGCTCACTCTACTTGCTGTTATATATTCGACTCTGAGCTCATTGGCCTCATTTCCTTGATTTGAGAGCCCCTGTTCTATTATGAATCTAGTTATTTGCCCTAGAGATGCCCTCCCTGTGTTTTTTTTTTTTTTTTGCTGGCTCAACTCAAGTCACCTCGTCTAAGAAGGAGACCTTCCCTGACCATGACCAACAGTGGCACTCTCCATATACCTCTGTCATATCATCCTGGTGACCCTTTTTATTGCACTCAACAGTAACTGAAACTTTCTTTTGTTCTGGTTCACTTGTTTATATTCTCTCTCCTCAACTGGAATGTGTTGTGACAGAAGGGACCCATTTCTGTTTTCCTGACAGCTACCTCACCAGAGCATAGAATAGCTCCTGGCATGTGATAGAGACTTAATAAATATTTAGAGAATTACTCATAGAATGACTGACAGTCAGCAATGGGAGTTTGTTCTATCAGGATTGGACACAATGAGTCTGCTATAGTATCAATTTATGCAATTATGACCATTCAGTATCTCCTGTATGGGAAAAGAAAGGTGGAACTACACTGATCTAGGGTTGTTATTTTGCCAAAGGGACACAACAAAAAGATAATAGGATAAGGCTGTTCTTGAACATTGGCAAGAAAGAAGCTGGGTAGCAGGAGAGGAGGATGCATAGCATGGAGGATGATATGGACGTGAACTTTCCAGAGTTACTAGTCAAAGTAGTATGCTGCTGGTGGGGGTGAGAGGGAAAAGGGTGGGGAGGCAAAAGGACTTAGACCTATCCAAAATGACATATTCTGTATCGAATAGCACAGGTGGGCAGCAAATAATGTCATTTGTAATTTCCTGGCCTCTACCAAGTTTTGGAAAGGGTAGCAGTCTCTGATGCTTACAGAAGATAGATGTCTTGGGACTCCATAGGAATAAACATTGGTCAGCTTCTGAATTCCTAATTAGTACATAGTTGTCTTGATAGGACACCTAAGGCATTATCATGCAAGCAGCTACGATAAACTCGATTTTTTTTTTTTTTTTTTTTTTTAAATTTATGGCTGTGTTGGGTCTTTGTTTCTGTGCGAGGGCTTTCTCTAGTTGCGGCAAGCGGGGGCCACTCTTCATCGCGGTGCGCGGGCCTCTCACTATCGCGGCCTCTCTTGTTGCGGAGCACAGGCTCCAGACGCGCAGGCTCAGTAGTTGTGGCTCACGGGCCTAGTTGCCCCGCGGCATGTGGGATCTTCCCAGACCAGGGCTCGAACCCGTGTCCCCTGAATTGGCAGGCGGATTCTTAACCACTGTGCCACCAGGGAAGTCCGATAAACTCAATTTTTGTCTTCCTCCAGCCCCTATGGGGACGCATCTTGCTAGAATGAATTCTTCCTGGTGGCTGTCATTAGATCAATGAATGCAGTCCCTGCCTTTTCCTGCTGTAATTAACTCTGTGCTGTCTGGTCATTCCGCAAGAATAAGTTTTAAAATCATCTGTGCTTAGACGAAGATATAGCTGGCAGATGATTTTCAAGGTTAATAATAAAAAATTAGAAAGAGGGACCAATAATATGTGATCCGTGACCTAGTCTGATGGGAATAAGCAAAAAAACAAAATGAACAAACAAACAACAGCAACAAAAACCTTAAAAAACCCAAACTGTACAGAATGCCCAGAACCTAATAGAAAGAACGGAATGAGACATAGGTTGTTTTTTCTTCTGAACTTCATGATCTCTTTCAGGCTACTAAAGTACAATTTACTTCACTAGAAGTAATTTACTAAACGTATTCTGGAGGAATCCCTGAGTCCATGTATCACTGAAAATGAGCAATTTGTTCCTTTCTTGTGGTAACAAGCTCAACAAATTATATAGAATTAGGGGAACAAGAAATGTCATTAAATATATTGAATTGGTTGAAGTAGCAGTTTTCAGACTGTGTTCCAAGGTCAGAGGCCACTTGATGAAGGGTAAAGCAGGGGCAGCTTCAAGTAGCTTGGCTCCATTTTTATCTGTTTTCTATATTGAGCTTCTCCATGAGATTAAATTTAAAAACAGGATTCTGCTCTAAAATGAATTAGAAAATCATTGGTCTTCTAAGGATAGAAAAAAGGAACATTTTAAAAATATACACACAACTATTTTCAAATATACTATATATCAAAAACATAATATTTTAAACTTCTGTAGCTATCATTTAAAAACATTCTCATTTATTTGACTTAGTAATTTTGAAATAAACAGGAAGTAAGAAAGAGAAAAAGAGAGGGAGGGAGCGAGAAAGACAGAAATGTTGGGCTGGATTCCAGTTCCAACTTATTCATCTTTTAAGCAAACGTTCTTTGACAATTCCCCTTAAAGTCTAAGACTACGTGAAAATAGATTTTAAATAGACACGTAATTATTTGTTTTTATTCATAAACCTAATAAAACATTGCTTTAAAAAAAAAGAAAATTTCCCCAGAAGGATGAACCAGGTGACACTAAAATATAACTAGAATATACTAGGCACTCTATGAATATTTGTTAAATAAATAAATGATGAATAAAGCTTCAGGAGAAGATGTAAAACTATAATTTCATCTACTCATTCAAATGCAAGATGATTATTAAACTTTTGTGAAAATATATATTTCCTCACATTGTCAGGAAAAATTTTATCTATCTTTGGATCTCCAAAAAGACTTCTCTCTCTCATTTTTAAATTAAGGTGAAATTCACATAACATAAACTTAACCAGTTTAAAGTGAACGATTCAGTAGCATGTAGTATATTTACAATGTTGTGTAACTCCAATCTGTACCCCATTTCAAAACATTTTCATCACCTCAGAGAAAACCCCCATGCCCATTAAGAAATCACTCCCCATTTCCTGCTCTCCTCAGTCCCTGGCAACCAGCAATTTGCTTTCTGACTCCATGGATTTATCTATTTTGAATATTTCATATAAATGGAATCATGCAAAAATGTGACTTGTTCCATCTGATGTATTTCACTTAACATAATATTTTCAAGGTTCATCCGTGTTGTAGCATATTCAGTACTTTATTCCTTTTTATTACTAAAAATATTCCATTGTTTGTATACACCACATCGTATATATCCATTCATCTGTTGATGACATTTGGAATGAATCCACCTTTAGCTATTGTAAATAGTGCTGCTATGCACATTCATTTACAAGTGTTTCCTTGGGTACCTGTTTTCAGTTTTCCAGAGCATATACCTAGGAATGTTGCTGGGTCATACGGTAATTCTATTTTTAATTTTTTGAGGAACTGCCAAACTGTTTATCACAGTGGCTGTACCATTTTACATTCCCCCAGCAAAATATGAGTGTTCCAATTTCTCCATATCCTCACCAGCACCTGTTATTTTTCATCTGGTTGTCTTTTAATCAAACATTTTTGTGATTAAATATAATTATTGGTTTAATAGAATAAATTATTCAAAAAAGGATTTTCTTTTTCGTATAATTCCTTCGCTATTTTTCCAGAATTGAATTTCTTGCTCCTCTTTATTCAACATATGTAAAAGAATAGTTTCTGGGCTTCCCTGGTGGCGCAGTGGTTGAGAATCTGCCTGCCAATGCAGGGGACACGGGTTCGAGCCCTGGTCTGGGAAGATCCCACATGCCGCGGAGCAACTAGGCCCGTGAGCCACAACTACTGACCCTGCGCGTCTCGAGCCTGTGCTCCGCAAGAAGAGAGGCCGCGACGGTGAGAGGCCCGCGCACCGCGATGAACAGTGGCCCCCGCTCGCCGCAACTAGAGAAAGCCCTCGCGCAGAAACGAAGACCCAACACAGCCAAAAATTAATTAATTAATCAATTAATTAATTTAAAAAACAAAGAAAAAGAAAAATGTACCGGTAATTTAAAAAAAAAAAAAAAAAGAATAGTTTCTGATTTTATTAAGGCCCAGATGTAGAATACCATACCGTTATACTGTAGGGACCTATTTTCTTTAAACGGAATGCGAGGATTCGTTAGGATCCCAGGTAACATTCCTAGTCGTTTTTACCCCTTCCCACTCCATTCTCATGATGCTGTATGTTTCCTCCTCTACTAAATGGTTTTGCTGTAGAGCATCTAGGTCCGTTCCAGTGAACGTGGGGAGAGACTAGGGAACAGAAACACAAAGATGAGAATTAGAAAATATTTTTCAAAAATCACAGTTCGAACAGGTATATCCATACTATATGCTGTTTCACATATGCACACCAAATTATTTCATAGCACAAGAAAATGTAAGTCTCAGAACAATGAAACATGAATGTTTTGGTCCATCTTTGGACACTTTACCATTATTTTATGTGATGTCACTGGTAATTTTGCTTTTTGTTCATATAATTTTATTTTTCTGCTCCATGGCTACTTTATCACCTAGAATCAGTTGTTTAGGTGACACTAATGTGGCCACATATCAGTTTAATATATTTCTGCTCAAGCAGTGATCAGTCACACAGCACCTGCCAAGCATTGTAACCGATCGCCAAGCAGACGATTTTGACAGGCTGTTCCCAGGAGATTCCTGTGCTGCAGTTTGTAACAGGCGGTTGCCCAGCAGGATCACAGTCTAGGAATGTAAACCCAAAAGCAAGAATGAAAAAAGAGAGAAATAAAGGATGAAAGTGACTAAGCACAGAATAAAACCTTTAAAAGTTAGAAGTGTTGAAAGATTATAACACCATGAGCCCAGGAGAGAAACATTATAAAGAGTATGGCCTCAGAATTAAAAAGAGATGTTGAAAATACTGTACCACATTATGAACAATGAAAATTAAATATGACAAACATAAATTCAGAAAATGACAAGGGGGAAAACACATAGCATTTGGCAATTTTTGCCAAACAAGTTGGAAGGATAAGAGGATATAAAGCCTAACGTAGCAGAAATAAGCAAGGAAACACAAGTGGTATACAAGCAAAGCAATAATTCCTAGAGGCTGTAGCCCATTGATAGAACACACTTTCCCTGTATGAAGCATAGGGTTTCAGTCTCATCATCACCTGCTTATGTGCACTTACAGGAGCTCAATCAATATTTATTGGTTCTGTAAGAAACATATGTAAAACATATGTAAAACATAAAGAAAAAAACTTTTTTCTTCTTCTTCTAACCTGTGGAAGCATATTAATTTGTATGTGTTGATATTTCCTAAAAATGTCCTTCCTCTGAGACAGAATAATGTGCCTTTACCATATGATGTAGTTACCAGGAAATAACATCAATTAAACCACATAAATATAACCAAAGGAAAGCTTGCTTCTTTCAAGACTCCTGTTAAGAGTTGTAAGCTGGACTTCAGAAGTGGGATGAGGGTCCCCAACAGTTTGCTCCCAATTGACTCAGAGTAATGTGGCAGGTGGGAGGACCACAGACACATTCTGCTTCCTCCTGCAATGCTGAACAGCTTGGAGAACTTACAAGCAAAGAAACAAGGGCTGTCGCCTTGAATCCTGTTCAAGAGGAAGACAAAGCGCCTTTGTGCTTGCTTCTGCCCAAGGGAGAGTCCTGTGGGCACAGGATCTGTTACAGAAAACCTGCCTAGAAGAAAGCATATTTGAGATCAGACTCTGGGTAACTGGAGAGTCAAGCTATTGTGCGATGCTGGAACCCACAGGGGACAGCCCTGATTTGATTTGTACATATCTGCTCTCTCTAAACTGTGCAGTTACATCTTCTTTCGGTGAAGACACCGAAGTTGGCTTTGTTCACTAAAATGATTTTAGCGTTACACTTGCTAACTAATTTTTCTGAGTTGCAGAACAGAACAAGATAGAGTCACAAAGCCCAAAAGTCCGTGGACATAGAAAAAAATGACCAAATAGTTCTTTGAAGAGTGGATGGAAAAATATTGGATAGTTGTACTAAAGTGGAGGTGGTGGTGAATGCATAAGAATCAAAAGAAGTTTGAGTAAGAAGCACCAAGGAACTATTAAAAATACCTCTTTGGAGAAGACTATTGTAACAATTTAAAAGAGTATATCCTCTAATTCTAGAAATTCCACCCTTAATTATTTAGAATTTAAATATAATCTTGTATTTACATACCACATGGATTCATTCTTTAACAACTAGTTTACATAAAACCTATCCAAGATGATTCAAACAAATTTATATAACAATTACAGAGACATAGTGTGATTAGCTCTTCACACAGAATAAATTTGTTTCCATTATAGCCATTAATAGATATGTTAAAAATAAGGTATTTCTGACATCTATAATTTTAAGGTATAACAGAACTAAGCATAGACAGATCTGATTCAGAAATCATTAGGTAAATGATGTTGCTTGCCTGGTCAGCCCACATGTACAAATATGGGGGTTGTTTTTGTGGTTACAACTATGAGTTTGGCACGTGAGTTCAGATATCTCTCTCAAGGTCAACACAATAATGTTGATAACCAGTGATGAAATATTATGGGTTTGGAATTGGATAATGGAATGAACAGGTTATAATTTACTAACCAGAGCAGATGTTGTATAACAAATTCAAGTAATATGCAGATATAATCACCATGACATTCTTGCTAATCACCAATACCTTCTTACTTGGTCATTGAAAACACCCTAGCCCAACATACTAATGGTTCTATGAGGATCTTTTTGTCCTTTCTCCTTCTGTTTCCTCATTTTGTGATAATTTATATTCTACATAGGATTTTGGAAATAATATAATATCTGTACCATAGGATTTTGCTGAAACATGTCAGTCAGATTGAGCATTTCCTTTTTATCAGAATTAATGAGAAAGTTTCAAAACTTCTCAGCAACTGAGAAAACATGGGCCTTTAGCCAGACCAACCTGGGTTTGAATCTTAGTTCTATAGCCTCAGTCAAGTGACATAACCTCTCTAACCCTTGAGCTCCTCCATGCAAAATGAGACTATCTACTATCCAAGGTTGTGTTAGGATCAGGACACCTTACTCAAGGCCTGGTGAGTACTTGGGTACTTGTACTTGTACCCACTTCCAAGAATGGGTACTTGGAAAATGGCAGATTTTTGTTTGCTTTTTATCCCTCCAATTGTTCTAGGTTCAATCTTAAAATTGCAATGAGTTTCTTCCCCAAACAGATTTTACTAATCCAATTTTCATTGCTCTAGTCCTTTAATAAATTGTTGACACAAATATCCATGCAAGAAAAGACATTCTGGCAGTAAGGTTCTATCAGGTGTGTACTAACATATTTAGCGTGTCTTCACTATCTCAAAGGGAAATGAGTTCAAAAAGCGGTTCTTTTGCTAAATTCTGAATTATAATTTCATTATTTATTTTAAAACTACTATATATGTTTTCACACGTATCAAATCCATGGAATTTTATCACCCCTTAAAAACTACTGATTCACAGAGCTCCTATTTGCACATATGCTATGTCAACCCATTTATGAATCTCAAACTTACACCTTAATCTCCACTAAAATTACATAATTCATGCAGGACACATGCATGAAGTAAATTTCATTAAAGACTTTGGTGGGAGTGAGGGCGTTGAGAGAGGCTGACACTGAAGCAACAGCAACAACTTCCAATCAGATATTGACAACTCTGTTCTTTAAAATCCTTTTGGCTCCCATGCCACTTGGGGTTTCTCACTGGCACTTTGTTCCACATAGGGCCCATACTTAAACGAACTCACTCAGTCCTTCTCATTCCCACCTCATTTTCCTCTGCTCTTTTCCCCCGGGCCCCTCCCTAATTCAGTCTCTCAAATTGCTTTCTAAAGGAGACCTTTCATGTCGCACATCAGAGTATCATCTAAAGACCTTAGTTGGCAATAGTCATTAAATTCCCTTAGGAAATATTGGCCTAGCTCTCTTTGCTAAAAGGCACATTTGAACCAGTTTGGTCTTGTAGTGGGCACTATGGTGTGCCACCAAGATCCCCCGTCAGGAAGCAAAGACTTCTCCCCTCGCCGTTGGTAGTGTTGTCTCTGTGAGCCCCCAAATTGGCTCAAGTGAAGAATTTCCTTGACCAAGGGCAGCCCAGAGCTAATGATTGGTCTGTGTACGAAGGCCTTGGCCCCTTGTAACCGAGCAGGACCCTATGAGGACCTTCCCAGAATAGACCCCACCCGTGTCCACGACTGCCTTTTGTCTGTAGAAAAACTGTAGTCAAAGAATACATCTAATCAGAGAAGTGAGAAAATGGAGAAAGAAAGGAAAAGAGTCAAGCAAGACAAAATAATAATCCTTTAGCCATTAAACAAAGTCAAGGACCTTTAGTTCTTCCTCAAGGACTATAGATAATTTTCTAAGCCATGTCCTTTGAGCTGTTCTGCAGGTACTGAAACCCCCATCAGGTGGGAGAAGTGAACTGTGTGCTGCCCACAAGCACGTAGACCCCAGACCGGCTGGAACCAGAAGGTTGATGATGCTGGCTCCCGATTACCTCACCACCAACCAATCAGAGGAACGTCCACGAACTGATCATGCCCTGCTCCTTGAACACTAGAAGACTCTTCACTCCGCCCTCCAGGGCAGGACACACAGTTTTTGAGGGCATTAGCCTGCTGTGGCCCCCTTTGCCTGGCAAAGCAATAAAGCTATTTCTTTCTACTTCACCCCAAAGTTTGTCTCCAAGATTTAATCCAGCACCAGTGAACAGAGGCCAAATTTTGGCAACACCCTCATTTAAACTCAGGACTGTTGGTGGGCCATCTCAGCCTCTGCGCTCCCTATGGGGCCAGCTGACTGACTGAGCTGAAGACTTAGATGTGGCTATGTTGCCACTCAGTCTTTTCCTCTGCTCAGTCCTGCTTTCCTCTCTTTTCTTTCCACAGTTGTCAATCTAGAGTCCACTCTGTAATAAACCTTATGGAAAAAAAGTGGATCTCAGAGTCTGCTTCCCAGCCAATCCAACGTGCAAAAGTCCCTTACTAGTGAAGAATATGAAATGAGTAAGATAAAAATGTTTGAGAGGGATGGAGAAAATAAAGTTGTGGAGAGACCCAAAACTTCGTTTAGGAAAATAGAAGTGTGAAGAGGAATAATCTAATTTCAACATTTAAGAATGAAAAATTCAGTTGTAACATCTTGGCAGTATCAGCCTGGTATTAAGAGAGCAAGTAGCAATTGATGGAGATAAAATAGTAAGAAAGGAAAGGACCCAAATAGAAAAGTTTCATTACATAACAGGAATATTTCTCTGCAGCAGTCAGAATGGCATAGTGGCACATAGTAGGGTTTAAATTATCTTTGTCTTTCCAGTAGTTTTGAAGTACACAATGCTGTACTTTCATGAGACAATTTTTGGCTTATTGATTACGAGCCCAAAGATTCTTATTTTGCACCTAAATATAGAAGCAGAAGATAAATGCCTGATCATGAAAACTAGGAATATTTTAACAACCTATTTGAAAAATGATTCCCCAGAGACATTGACTGTGAAAACCATTGAAAGATATTTCCTTGGTTTTGGTCACGGTAGGTTCACATCTGGCATTTGGTCAATCACTCATTAAATATTAATTAGCATTATTTATGCACTTTCAATGCTCTTTTACCCTTTTAATGGGAGAAACCTGAAGAAAAGGGCTCTTCAAAGGACGTTAGGTTCTTCTCACTGATCTGCAGATTGCTTATCCAATTTAAATAAATTTGTTTTTCTCATTTCCCTTTACCTTAAGCCTGAAGTAGCAACAGTTAATTAAACACAAAGGAAAGATCTCTACTTCTCAGCATGGAATTTTTTCCAAATACAGTTATCCAGTTAATTTTTATAAATGTAAAGAAGAAATCACTACACTACTGAGCATTTTCTGAGTCTGCATTTTCAGCTTTTTTAAATATATAGACTAATTTTAAAATAACATAACTCTAAAACTGAAGAGTTTTATACACAGAAAGCTGTGCATATGTCTAGCAATAACTAAAACATGCTACACAAAGTTGGCTCCTTAACGTTCCAAGAGTTTAAAAACCATTTAGCAACAATGCAGGGATCTGGAAATATTATGGAACAGTAACATCTTCATGAAATAATAAAATTCTTTTTTCAATACATATTTGAGCCTCCGCTGTGTGTCAAGCATTGTGGACAAAGGGTTTCAGAAGTAAATATGACCTCCTGCCCACTCAGCAGGAGCTCGCCTTCTAGTGAGGAGACTAATGAAAAGTTAGCAATTATAATACAGGGAGAAAAGTACTGCAGTGGACCTAGCACAAAGAGTAGAGAGAGGGAGGATCTAATTCATCCTGAGGAATGGGACACGATCGAGAAACACTTGCTCTTAGAGCCTAGAGTAACAAGTTAGTCATACACAGGTGTGGAGTGAAAAGAGGGAATAAGACTAGGATAAGAAGAAGCAAGAGCGGGGCTTCCCTGGTGGCGCAGTGGTTGAGAATCTGCCTGCCAATGCAGGGGACACGGGTTCGAGCCCTGGTCTGGGAAGATCCCACATGCCGCGGAGCAGCTAGGCCCGTGAGCCACAACTGCTGAGCCTGCGCGTCTGGAGCCTGTGCTCCGCAACAAGAGAGGCCGCGACGGTGAGAGGCCCGCGCACCGCGATGAAGAGTGGCCCCCGCTTGCCGCAACTAAAGAAAGCCCTCGTACAGAAACGAAGACCCAACACAGCCAAAATAAATAAGTTAATTAATTAATTAAAAAAAAAAGAAGCAAGAGATTGTTCAAAACTGAGAATGGCCAGTGTGTCTACATCTTTGAGCAAAAAATGTGTGTGTGTTTGTGTGTGTGTGTGTGTGTGTGTGTTCATGGCAGCAGCTCAGGCTGAATATACATCTAGTGAGAAATCAGCGAAGGGTCTTGAATGCTCTGTTAAGAATTTTAACTTTATCCTGAAGTCCATGGGGACCCAGTGAAAGATATTCCAGATATTCTAAGTATCTAACTCAGGAAAGATAAAAGCAGCCAGGGCTTTAAGAGATTGATGGAGGTTAATCTGTTCCATACTCATGGCCCTGGGGCAGGGCAGGGGATTGTACTGCTAATTCTTTCCAGTGGCCTTGGTTTTACCCAACAGGAATGACCAGTCCTCCTTAGACAGCCTATACCAGAGCTCCTCACACAAGAATCACCTGAATATCTGCTTTAATTGGTCCAAGGAGGTCTCTGGGTATGGGGTGTTTTTACTGTTGTTGTTGTTGTTTTTTAGCCCTTTAGGTGACTCCAAAGGGCAGTAAAGGTTGGAGTTGCTAACTTTCCCTAAATCATGGAAGGAAACGAATAAAAATAGAAAGTTGTGAGGTTTATAAAGAATGGAAGACAATCGAACTATGATGTTCAGCTATGTGAGGTTTGCATATCCCCCAGAGTCTAATGCTTAGTAAGTGCTTAACAGGGGTTGTCATAAATGAACACATTTAAAAGGAAGGTTTATAAGCTAAAGTAGAAGAATTAGATGAAGTCAGTGTTGAGGGCTATCATTCCCCCAGGACACTCTGTGAATACTGTTCTTCAAACATCCTCTGAATTTTTATACATTTCTGCCTTTGATACCTAGAATAAACACTCCCAGACTATTCACATGGGAACATCTTATCCTTGCTTCAAGGCTCTTTTGCTGGGTCTTTCCCAAAGCCACTTTCACATCCAGGAAAGAAGAGATCGTTGCCTTTGCTAGGCTCCTCCAGGAGTGCTATGACTTGGATAAAGCACTAACCACTGCTGTCCTTGCTGGACTGTGCACTCCAGGAAGACTAAGTGACCTTGAATCCCCTCTGCAGTGCCCAGTAGCAAATGTCTGTTGCATAGCTTTGAGTACATAAAGGAGAAAAAGAAAGTTGCAGATTATATATTCAAAGATGCATAATGGGAAAGGTGGGTGAGCAGAGAGCCAAAGGGATGAAAGCCATTCTGAGACCTATTTTCCCAAACTGAGAGATTACACAGAGAGTTGGGAGAAAAAGAACTATGATTGTTACTCAATATCACAGTGTTGACAGGGAGGGAAATCATCATGCATTTCTATCTGTGGTGGACTTGGGCTTGACTGGAAAAGGATAAAAGGTTCCTCAATCCCAGTTTTCAATTGCATCAAGCAACTGAAGTATGGGAGTGAACAGGTCCTCGGGGAAATTCTCAAAACTATTTGTGATCTAAATAATAAACAATTACTTGGTGAAACTCAGAACGGTTTAACTATAATCTACTATTTTGTGACTTCTACAAAGTAAGAAGCTTTTCTTTCTATCTTCCTTCCTTCCTTCTTTCTTTTCTTTTCTTTTCGACTTGAGACTTTGGGGAGCACAGGCAAGGCAAAACCCCAAAATCTTGTGCCACTTTGGATAGGAAAAACAAAAACAAACAAAAGCAAAACTAAAACCACTATGTGTGGTATACTGTTACCTCCCTGTTCCTGAAAGCATATGTTCAGATTCAGTCTCTAGTCACACCTGTGGTAACAGGGCCCATATGTCCCCTCCACACCTATGGGCATGAATAATCCGCATAGGCTTGTATTGGGCATTTTGTCTTTGATTTTCTTTGTCATTTATTTCTGAAATTACATTTAGCAAATCAAATCTATACTTTTCCTTAATGTATGTTGTGGTTATGTTGGGAAAGAAGTAAGAATATTCTATCTTCTTTTAGATAGCAGTATCTCTACCATTTGAAGATTTTTTTTTATTTTGTAAATAATACAAAATCTGCACCCTAGGCTGTTTGTAATGTGCTAGAGATTAATATGCCTCTGGGTTATTATAATATTTGCTAAAAATGGAAGACATATAGATTAGATGTTTGAGATTCAAAATATACAAACATAATATGTAGGATATAATCAAACTTAAGTCTTCAGATTTTATTTTCTACTACAGAAAATCACTATAAAAGACTTTCTTATTAAGGATTAAGTAAAACTAAATAAAGGCCCAGCTTCTTACTTTGTCCCTCTTTCCTGCTGATCTGATTTAAACGAAGTTCAGATGTCAAAGCCACTGTTGAGATAAAATAAAGGAGTTTGATTTGATCCTGCCATCGATATACTGTGCAACCATGGAGGAGGCCTTTAACCTTTTTGAAATTCGCATTCACTAAGTCAAAAAGGACTTTATTATGAGGTTAATAAGATTGTGTCTGTAACATATTTTAAGCGCTTTTATTTTCAGAATGATAAGCAAACATGAGGTTTTATTATCATTATTGTTATCATTGGCTTCAAAGGGAATTTGGCTTTCATAGCTCAGTGGGGTGAAAAAAGATAAGAAGCTGGCTACTGGTGTTCAAATAAACATCAGGGTTAAAAATTCAAGGAGAAGGTGAAGAGACAGAGGGAGAAAAACCTCATTTCACTGATACATCAGTGATGAGAGTCAGCTTGAGCAAGATTGAATCCTAAATAAACTAACAACAGGGCAAAACATACATATCTCATCTCCTCTCCCCTCTCTCTCTCTCTCTCTCACACACACACACACACACACACACACACACACGCACCGGCTCATGTGTAATATATTATTCATGCTCCCATGTTAGATTCAAAAGGTAGTAAAATTAAACGTATTCCTGACTGCTTTTCTTAATGCATGTGTTCATGGCATTTACCTCATGCTTAATGTTGTATATATTAATGAAAAATATAGCAGACCACTTCCGTTAGATTAGCCCACAACAATTTGGTCCTAAGAAGTAATACCTGTAATCTCTCAATTTGAGATGGATGATAATTTTGAAAAGAAAATCTTAACCTTCTAGGGCTGTTGGTTCTCCCATGGTAGTGAAATCAAAAGTGACACATTTTTAAAATGGTTTAATATTTGCATTTTTTTTTAGCTCAAATGAGAGCAAAAAGAAAAATCTGCCTCATATATCTAATACTGCTCACTGAAATGTAAATCACCGTAAATGATACGTGTAGAAATAAATGGATAAACAGCAGAAAAAATAAAAATGTATTACCTCTATGCAGCCATTCGTCTTCTGAGAGCCTGAGTAAAGCTTAAGTCAGAAACAATTAAAGGGACTGAAGCTTTAACAGTGACTTTTGAACTGCTTGAATTAACAAAATCAATCCCCATAAATTAAGCTATCAGTGATCTATGATACAATTAAGTTCCATAATCAAAAAATGCTACAGTGCAGCAGTGTCACTTGTGCTATTTCTAACACTGAATTTAAAGTACTGCTGGCTAACTCTTCCTGCAGGGTTGTGTAAAACTCCATCTGGCACACTAGACACTAACACTATGATACACGGTTTCTTTTCCGTTCTTCAATTTAGGCTGACATCTGGTGGTCTAGGGAAACGACAAGTAATGCTTCTGAATGTAAGCCAATTCACAAATGTGGCGTTTTTCAGTTTTCCCTTTGTCTTTCTGAAGTGCTTGAAATTGCCACCAAACCAGTTAATTACACGGAAATTCACACAAAATAACTATTTAAACGGCAGGACAATAAGGGTGAAGAAAGTGACTTTCGTGTGATGAATTATATACATGGAAGTACACCGAACTCTGTAGTGACTAAAAAGCATCAATAGAAAGCACCATATATCGGCCAATTAGACCCACTCAGAAAGGGTACTATTTAACGGCGCCACGCTGGGGATCGTAATGGGAATGTGGTACATGTCAGATTTCCTTCTTTCTCTTGTCAGGATCGTTGGAGGGAGGGAAGCGAAGAGAATGAGGGGGAGGGGGAGAAGAAGCTGCTGTGTATAGTCAGAAATTGATGTTTAAACAGGCATAAGGTAGCGTTCAAAAGCATTTATCTTTTAGTTTTTCTTTGGGAGGAAGGGGCACTTCCTGTAGTTTGTGGGCATCCAGATGGTAAAACACAGTGGGCCAGAAGCAAGAGCAATTCAATTCTCCCTGTGCCGAGGATTAAAAAAAAAAACATATACCCAATTAACTTACTGTCGGGTATTCCATGAAGGAGTAGAATGATCACTGTCGACCCTATGACGTTCATACCAGTTAAGAAAAATAAAAAAGCACCCTGATTTTTCTTGCTTTCAGCACTTAGCTATATCATTTGTAGTGTTTTGACCATGAAGAGACTTAATAAATGGGCATTTTTGTGTTCAGATCTGATTACTATTTTTCTGTGTGTGTGTCTCTTACAGTGATTCTAACCAGTACAGGAAATAAATGTAATGCCGGACTGACTTTGTTCTATCTCCGTATTTATAACAGGTTCTAGATTGACAGAATTACGGGCAAAGCTCCCTCTCATGAAAAACAACCACACAATAAAACAAAACAACAAAAAGCAAACAAACAAAAAATGACTTTAACCTTGTCCAAGAAAGACCATTGTGAATATTTGCTTTGCTCTGTTTCCACTTACCCTTGTGACTCTGAAAAGGTTATTGGAAGGCGTGCCAATTACGTTGGTGTTTTGAAATATGGCCAGCTCCTCTAGGAAGTACCACAAGTTGCCAATGCCCAATTTCAGAAAAGGTCACTGAGAAGTTCAAGTGAAATTGCTTTTAGTTTGGTTTACTATAAAACTCACCTGAGCTGAAATGAGTAAGCGAAAGTGAAGTGTCTCCATCTACTCTTCCCAGTCCTTTCTTCCCTTTAAGAGTGAAGTTTAGTTCTAATCAGTAGCCGTAAGTTCTCTCAAGAAAGGAGGATTTTATTTTCTTTTAATAAGCTTAAAACTATTATATAAACTTTTAAAGGGGGGAAAGAATGAATACACGTCTGTAAAGAAAAGTCTACAACAAATTATCAACTGGAAAAGCAGTGCCATTCAGTAGACTTCATGCGACTATTACATTTACGAAGGGCTGTGGCAGAGGAAAATTTAGACTGTGATTTTAGGAGCGCTCAGAGAGTCTTTGTATCTCTCACAAATCTCTTACATTGATTGCTAATAAAAGTGATCTCAAAGCTAGACACTGGTTTTTATTTTTTTGGCTTTGGATTTTGTGGCCTCCTTGAATGTAAATATTTTCCCCCAGAATCACTTTTTGAAATATAAGTCTTAGTTTTATCAGTCTAATTTCCTCTAGAAAAAAAAATTTTTTTCACAAATGTAATTTCCATTTCTTCTAGTTACTCCAGTCTAGGTATAAATATGGTGTCATGTTCAGACTAAGTAAAACTATTTCTTTGAAAACATAGTATTTTATGTTCCTCAAAGACTTTTTCACATACTAGGCAGAGTCCCAAGAAGTGGCTCATGTGTACCCCTGGATAAGCCGTCTATTCTGAGACCTCCATTCTGAGCAACCCATAGGAAACCTCCTCATCAGCTCTACCAGCACCACTCCTCACTGCCACCTACTATCACCTCTCACCACTGCTTCCAGCTGAGACTGACCTGGCTGGTGCCAACAAAACCCGCAAATGCCGGCACCAGGTCATAAGATGGGAACATTTCTGCTGTTGTCAACTGAAGATGGTGTGGCTTTGGCATTGGAGCACAATGGCAAATCCTCTTCTAATTTCAGATTTAGGTTTCCTTCCTTCCCTCCTTCCTTCCTTCCTTTATCAAGGAAAGTATTGCTCAACTAATAATGTTTAGATGCTAAGCTATTTACATAGAATGGAAATATAGTTACCATGTAATTTTGTAATATGATCCCAAGCTTTTAAAAATACAGGGCGTGGGGCTTCCCTGGTGGCGCAGTGGTTGAGAATCTGCCTGCCAATGCAGGGGACACGGGTTCGAGCCCTGGTCTGGGAAGATCCCACATGCCGCGGAGCAACTAGGCCCGTGAGCCACAATTACTGAGCCTGCGCGTCTGGAGCCTGTGCTCCGCAATAAGAGAGGCCACGATAGTGAGAGGCCCACGCAGCGCGATGAAGAGTGGCCCCCGCTTGCCGCAACTAGAGGAAGCCCTCGCACAGAAACGAAGACCCAACACAGCCATAAATAAATAAATAAATAAATAAATAAAATTTTTTAAAAAAGAAAAAACTACACAGACCCATTTTTGAAACTTATAAACAAATGATAGCATAATAAAATAAATGCTGGGCAAAATGTAAAGATCAAATAATATACTGCTATGTTCACGTATATGAATTATTTTAGTGTTCCTCTTATTTTTTTCAAAACTTATATGAAGCATGATTTACAGATGTTGCCAGGAAGGGAAAGGAGAGAGGGAATCATTGAATCAATAATCACTGAATACTTTGTTTTTCACATTGTCCGCAAATTCTCATGAGACTGTGGGAAGGGGAGGACAAATGTGACATTTTTTTTTTCAATATAACTGTTAATGAAATGGCTTCATTGCTTGTCTCCTATAAGATATAGAAGTCATAAAAAGGGAACTAGAAATGTGGAATATGTTTTTAAAAGTAGATTTATTGTATGTTGCAAGTTTGGTTTTATGTAAAAATACAGAGACTATGTTTATATATTAAGGAGCATCTATAATACATACATTCATTAATGTTTGAATGCCATTATTTTAAAATAACAATCATTTCATTTTTTAATGAAACTTGACACTTTAACAAATGAAATTCAGTTTAATATTAGTTCATAGGTCTTAGGGGTTCATTCCAGAAATGTAGAGCACTTTCTGTAACTCTAGCAGTTGGACCCATTATATGCTTCTAGGTTTAAGATACAGGAACCCTGGTTTTGGACCAGGGCTACTGTGCCAGTGTGTCTGGATGTATACACACAAGGTGGCTCATCTTAGCAAGCAGGTTCATTTCCAGATGGTTAGCTTGAGTAGACAGTGAGATTAGATGACTCTTGTCAGGAAGCCAAGAATTCCTGGGATGGTCCAATATTTGTGTTCCAGAAAGCAATACCTGGATGAAGGTAGCTGTCATGGCTGCTGAAATTTCCTTGGTACAGAGGGAGCCAAGTAGCTCTCCTCTGCTGAAAGGCTGGGTTTTTGCTGTTATTGTTGTTGTTTTTTTTTTGTTTTTTTTTTTTACCTGCATAGTCACAGCAAGGATTAAAATGGTTAGCATTTGTTTCTCTCCTTTGAGAGCCAGTGCTTTTCCTGCCCAGCTGTCTGTAGTTCCAGAAGCCATTATGCATGAGGTTGCAGAAGCCAAGTAGCAGTTTCCTTGATTCATTCCTGAAAACTTTTCCTTCCCTCATCTTTCATTCCTAGATGTCCACATGGCCTCACTATGGGAGCCAGAACCCAGACAATGAGTCAGCCAAGGTCCGATTAAGGTTTCCTAAATGTAGTGGTTGAATAGTAGTGATTAAGCCTGCCTTAAACATACCTGGCACAGTTTGAAAGACATTACTTTCCCTTCTCACATATGTAACCTGGAATTTCCATCATTAGAATCATCATTTGATTGAAGGTATTATCACTGTAAAAACAAAATTATGCACCAATCACCATGCTATACATTGGAGATAAAAGATGACCAAGGAATTGTCTAACCATTACTATGTAATGAGATAATGTTCAGTAGAAATACAGGAAGGAAGAATATGCCTAGGAGGGGCTTCTCTGGTGGCGCAGTGGTTAAGAATCCGCCTGCCAATGCAGCGGACACGGGTTCGAGCCCTGGTCCGGGAAGACCCCACATGCCGCAGAGCAACTAAGCCCGGGTGCCACAACTACTGAGCCTGCGCTCTAGAGCCCGTGCTCCGCAACAAGAGAAGCCACCGCAATGAGGAGCCCGCGCACCGCAACGAAGAGCAGCCCTGGCTCGCTGCAACTAGAGAAAGCCCGCGTGCAGCAACGAAGACCAAACGCAGCTAAAAATAAATAAGTAAATTTATTAAAAAAAAAAAAAAAAAAAAAAAAGAATCTCCCTAGGCAAGAGAAGGGAGTCAGTGAAACTAAGACAAGGAATGAGTGCATTTAGCAGGTAGAGAGAAAAGCATGATGTTTCAGAGAAAAAAAAAAATTAAATAGCACAACCTGCGAAAGTAATGGGAAATGAGAAAGTTAATAGTGTGATCAAATTTCCAGCAACGTGGAAGGTAAATTTTAATGCTGAGGGCTGAGAAAGCAGTTAGGACATAGATGTAAAGAGCCGATTGAGATGGAGAAGTACCATTGAGAGTGGAGAAGAAGGGCCAGGAGTGAGAGGCATTCAGGAAGGGATATACCTATGTTTAGGGGTGGGGACCTCCTTTGGAAGAACTTCCGTGATCATAGTATAAGGGATATGTGCACTGGATCAGTTACGTATCAAATTGCAGAAGTTGAAGGAATATAGCACTTGGACAGGTAAGTTCAAGGGGCAAGATAAGAATCTAGGACTTGCTCAAGGAAGAGAAGGAACCCCTGGCTTGGGCCTGTAGGAACAGAGCAGTAAGGGCATCAAATTCACAGCAGTGTGCAAAGAAGTTCAAGTGTGCAGAGCATCTTTTTCCCAACTGCTGAATTACATTGCAGTACTAACAATTTCTCAAATACTAGCAGCTAACATTTCTATTATTTAATTTCTGATTATTAACTATGTTAGCTCATGATTCACCGTATATTGTGGCCCTTTTGCAACCATTTGAGACAATGAAAGTAATTCTTTACCATTTTGTTTCCAAAATTGAGTATCTAGCATGGTACTGGTGGTTTATAAAGATAGCACCAATATTCTTAAAGAATTTTTCCATGAGAATTTAACCAATGAATAATTTTAAGTATTATTTTCTACTGAAATTACACAGATAAATTATTGATGAGAACACAAAATGCACATAAAACATAGGACTTAGAATTAACTTAAGGTGAGAGGTCAATTCTCAAGGCTACATGTTTATTTCTCTCTGCTGCAGGGAACAATTCAGTGAAATATTTCAAATAATTTCCATTAAGATATATTCCAAATAACATTAATTTTCTAGCTGAAAGTGAAAATATTTAAGTATATTCATAGCTAATCAAATCAAAAGAGTGAAAACTGGTAAGTAATGTGTTACCTACCAGTAAGTGTTTTGTCTTATTCCAGTACCTCTAATGGGACTAAGCAAATAATGTCCCATCATCTTTCTCACAGTCAAAAGCATTCACAGTGGCGCTGGTAGGCAGAGAGAAAAGATGACCATTGGATTAAGGTTGGAATTGGTTGGGGCATTGGTGGTGAAAGCTTTCTCTCTTTAATGCAGTGAGGTTATCTCAGCCCACAAAATCCCACTATTTGAACTTCTGTTTAGTTTTAAAAAAGAATATTTTTTTCTTACTATGATACTTGATTTCCATTTCAGCAATGCTATCACACTGTAACATAGTAGCCGTTACTGACAGTATTTGAACATAATGAGATTGAATGTTTCTTTTCATTCGCCAAAACCATGCTTCCAGTTCAAGACCTCATTCATTCTTGTCTTATTTACTATAATAACCTCCTGACTGTTCTCTTTGCCTTTAATCTATCCTGACTTGAATCCATCATTCTGTCTGCTTAATCTTCCTTTAATACCATTCTTCTCTTGCTTCTCTCTTTATCAAAAACTTCAATACCTCTCAACTCTGCATTTCAAAAAATATTTAAAATTCTTTAGATCAACTCTTTGCAGCATTTTGGGTTCCTGCTCCAAGTAATCTGTTAATCTGCTGAAAATCATAGACCCTCTCCCAATAAAACTGCAATTATCTTTACATTTACACCAAAGTTCCATAAAATGTCCAGCTAATTCACAAGACCATGAAACAGCTAGGAATAAAAACCCTTGTCTTTCATTTATTTAACAAATATTAGTAGACTTTATTACATGTCAGTCACTGTTCTAGGTACTGAAGATAAAGTAGTAAACTTTTATATAAAATTCCTATCCTTATTTGGTTATATTCTGGTGTGGGGAGGTAGACAATAAAGAAGATAAATAAATAATATATATAGTATGTGATACAGTGATGAGTGTCAAGGAGAAAATAAAAATCAGAGAAGTAGGAGAAATCAGAGACATCCTGAAGGGCAGTTGAGAAATTAAATAGGTCAACCAGGGAAGGTCTTCTTGAGAAAGTGGTTATTAAGCAAAAACCTGAAGGAAGTGAGTGAGTTAACCACAAAACTATTTGGGGAAAGTATCCAGGCATTGGAATTAGTAAGTGCAAAGGCCCTGAGGTGAGCATGTTTGGCAAGTTTAAAGACCAAACAGAAGACCATAAGAGCTGTAGTGGCGAGAACGAGGAGGTGAGTAATTAGGAATGAAGTCAGAGAGTAACATTATATGTAGGGCCTTATAAGTCATAGTAAATACTCTAAGGACTGTGGTGTTTGAGTGAGATGTCAGTCTTCAAGGCATGTTCAAATTTCTCCACAGCTGGTTTTAGCCAACTTTTTGTCTCAACTGTGACTGCTCTCCAAACCATATAATTATATTTAATCCTCACAAGGTAAAATTAAACCACTTGCATCTATACACATACATACATACACATATGCACACATAAATACACACATATGCATATATACATATAGTTTTAAGTGTGTATGTAGGTAGGTATGCAAAAATATTTTCCTGTCTTTCATAATTAGTAATTAACTCATGCAAACTAAAATTTCAAAATTAACACAGACCAAAATGATATTTGATCTTTATGGCTTATAAATCACACACAGGTTTAAGAAAATAGTATTTATCACACTGTTACCAAGGCAGAAAAAAATCATATCAGATAATTCATGTTATAGTAACTGCTGAAGAAAAGTGTTTTCTTATTCAAAACATTAAGTTTTAGCAACTAATCCAACCACATAGTGTTTTAAGGCCATTAAATAAAGATTCAGACTTCTTGGAGTATTTATTTATCATCTATTATGTTCCAGGGATCTTGCTATGGACTGGAGATTCAATGATATGTCAATTAAATGATTTTGCTGCGTAATAAACTACTTAAAAACTTAGTGACCTAAAAACAACAAACTTTTATTCTTTCTCTTGAGCCACAAGATCCACTGGGCAATTCTTTTGGTCTGAATCAGTTTGGGTGATGTCTGTGGTCAGGTAGTGTCTTAGCTGGGGCTGTTTGGTCTAGGATGACCACCAGCAGTGTGCTTGGGCTCGGGGGCTACAGCAGAGATAACTCAGCTCAGTCGTATGTGATCACTCATCCTCCAGGAGACTAGAGTGGACTTCTTGACGGGGGACAATCACAGTGACCGCAGGAGCAGCAAAAAGGGAAACCCCACAGTGCAAGTGCTTTTCAAGCTTTTCTGCTTACGTCATATTTGCTATTGCATTGGCCAAAGCAACTGATATGGCCAAGCCTGGAGTCAGTGTGGGAGGTGACAAGTGGAGGCCATTATTGCAATAGAGTACCATAAACAGAGCATTGCTGAAGGTGACAATTACAGTAGACGCTCTCTCTTACAGTAGTAGCAACAAGACATTTAATATTGCAACATTCATGAGTGACATTTTGAAGAAAAGCCAAAATGCAAGTCAAATTTTGTAAAACAGCTTTTTTTTTTTTCCTAAAGAAAGTTATTCTTCAGGGAAAGATGTTACTAAGAATAGCGTCTATTTGTTGACTACATTTTCTAATTTAACATTTACAGAAAATCTGCCAGGTAGCAAGTATCATTCCTTTTGCATAGACAGTAATTTGAGGGTCTCAGGGGTTAAGTTACTTGTCCAAAGTTACTTAGCATGTTTTGAAATCAGGATTTAAGCTGAGGACCTACTGAATATAAACTCTATGCTCTTTTCTCTCTCTCTTCCTCTGTAATAGAAAGAACATGGGCTAGGAATCGAGAAAAAAGATGCATTCTTGGCTAGACATACTTTCCTCATGTACACAACATTTTACCTCCTAAATTCTCTTGACTCCATCCTCTGCTTTCCATCTTGCCCTCTGTCACCCTAACCCAAGCTGATAGCCTTTGCCTGGATTATTACAGTGACCAATACCAGAGGAACTTTTTCAAAATTTATATCTGCTCATGTTCCCCTTCCTAAAATCTTTTAATGGTCTCTCTCTCCCTCTCCCTTTCTCTCTCTATCTCTACCTCAGTTACAAAACGTCACAAGACTGCCAGGTCTGGCCCCTAACTCCCTTTCTAAACTTCTTGCTCCAGACACAAGCCTTCCTTCAGCAATCGATAAATCAGTCAATTCAACCAGTAAGTATGTTTTGAATGACTACTATGTATCTGTCTGTGGTATGTGGTATACACCAGAAAAATTTGGTATACATCAGACAAATATTGTTGCCCGCAACAGAGCCTACGTTCTAGCTGAAGAGTCAATTAATACACAATAAATATTTATATATAAATAAATTATAAACTATGTGGAAAAGTGATATCTTATGGGGAGAAGAAAAAAGAGTAATCACGCCACATAAAGCAGTACTGGAGGATAGAGTGGAGCAGATGATAGTGTTATGGAAAATACGGTGGTCAGGAGACACTTCACTGAGAATGTCCACCTGACGTATGTTAACGAGCTGGCTGAGGAGATATCGGAGATATCGCAAGGATGAGGGCTAGAGCATTAAGGGTTGAGGAAGCAAGCTCAGCCTGCTCAGAGGATGGCAGGGAGGACAGTGTAACTGATACTGAATGGGGAGGGGGGGCATTGGAGAAATGTCAAAGAGGTAATGGGGGCTTTGTAGACCACCCACCATGGGGCCTTTCTACTTACAATGTTCTCTCCCTTATTTGGTTAATTCCTACTCATAATTCAGCCCTTAGCTCAAGTTTACTTCTGCTAGAAGATCTTCCTGATCAAGTCAAGTAAGGCACCCTATTGTAGGTTCTCACAGCACTATGGATTTCTCTTGTATTATTTATCACAGGTGTGCTTTATCTTTTTGACATGATTATTTTGTAGTATTTGTACATTCTCTGAGGCTGTAAGCTCCATGAGGGCTAGGACTATTTCTGCCTGTGCCTGCCACAAACTCCATGGCACATATCACAGTTTCAAAAATCCAATAGATGTGCATTAAATTGTGTTGAGATAATCAGTAAATGAAGTAAATATTAAGCACTTGCTATGGAGTGACACAGAAGAGTAAATCTGAACAAGTCACATCCATGAGCCAGGCTTCCACTTCTTCCATGTTAAATGGGGAGTTGGACTGAGCTATCTCCAAGATCACATAAGGATATACAATTTGGTGATTCTGTGAGAAAGATTTAATATATTGCCTTCTAATATATTAAAGAGTTAGTATAGTCCTAGTTGTTCTAATGCTTTTACAAAGAGATATTATTTTAAATAAACTTTGTTATGGGCCAAGTTGTGAACCTTCCAAAATTTATACGTTGACTTCCTAAAATTCAATACCTCAGAATGTGAGTGTATGTGGAGATACAGCCTTAAAGAGTTAATTAAGGTAAAATCAGGTACCTGGGTGAACCCAAATACAATATGACTGGTGTCCTAAGAAAAGGATTTTAGGACACAGACAATACAGGGATGACCATGTGAAGACACAGCGAGAAGACTGCTATGTACAAGCTATGTTTTTTAGGTTTCCCCTATATCTTTTCTCTCTTCTTCTAGTAAAAGCAGCCAAAATTCATTTCAGGGAACTGGCACAACTCCACTGTGTATGGTCTTGCTAAGACTTTAACTCAAGCCAAAGTTTGGGCACTTAACCCAAATAGGCGAATCAAACTCTGTCTTTGTTTGTAGAATATCTCCAGCCATTTAAATATTGAGAGGAAAATCTCAAGAACAGAAAGGAAAAAGTAATTTGTAATCTAGACACTGTGAGCCAAAGTAAACAGTAGTGGTGAAGCCATGGATGGAATGTTCATGTCCCCCCCAATTTATATATTGAAACCTAGTCTCCAGTGTGATGGAGTGGGTCTTTTGGGAGGTGATTAGGTCATGAGGATGGAGCCCTCAGGAATGGGATTAGTTCCTTTATAAAAGAGACCACAGAGAGCTCCCTTACCCCTTTCACCATGTGAGGACACGGTGAGAAGATGGCCACAATAGGAACCAGGAAGAAAGCCCTCACCAAACACTGAGTCTGCTGGCACCCTGATCTTGGACTTCCCAGCCTCCTGAACAGTGAGAAGTCAGTGTTTGTTGTTGTAGCCACCCAATCTACGGTAATTGTGTGTTAGTAACTCAAACAGACTAAGATAGGCAGGTTAATTATAATTTTATAATTCATTTTATACATGATTAGAGTATTATGGATGAACGTGTACTAAAATATGAAGTTCATTTTATTTCTTCTCAGGGGAGTGAAGATTCTCCTGAATTGCCTGGAAATAGAGCTTCAAATTAAGAGCCGAAAGTTTGGGAGCACCCATGTACTGTGCCACTCCTGTGAGACAGTTACCTCATCCAGAGCCCATCCTCTCACGCACAGCTCTCTACGTGTGAGAAGAGAAATGCTCAGCTGTTAGGGAATGGGGTGGATGTACGGACAAAGACAGACCAGGTGGCGAGTGTGATCAAGTTGCTGTCTGGAAACTGTCGATGAAGTATGGTAAGGAACAATGCAGGAACAAATCGGAGGTTCTTGAACTCCGATTTGCTGTTGGTCAAAATCTACAGAACTTTGGTTCTAAAGTTTTCCAATGCCTCCAGGATTTATCTACCAAGGAAAATTATTTTGTAAAAATAGATTGCCTAAATACACAAGGCTGTGTTTTTTTTCCATTATGTATGGTTGCTTGATACAATTAATTTAATTTTTAAAAATTAAAAATCACTTCTGACTATAGACGCTTACCTTTCTTGAACATTCTAATTTATTTTTAAAGAAAAAGGAAACTCACTAGCATGAATATTATGATAACTAACTACTCTGCACCATTGAATTTCAAAGAAAACCAAAATAACCTAGACAACGAAAAAAAAAAAAAAAAGGAATAAAACCCAGAATCCTTAATCTTAATAAAGCATGCAACTGCCTATAATATTCCAATATGGATGGCCAGCTGTGCTACCCCAGAGCACTTCTTGGATATTTGAAATGAGACTGAAAAGCAGTCTCATTGTCTTCACACAGCAAACTGGAAAAGGCCCTCTAAAACTAGCCACTAGCAACATCTCTTTCTGAAAGTATACTACTACAGAGCATGCCCCACACCCAAATCGCTCCTAAAGAAATGACTGTCCCAAGAGGAAGTCTAGCTATATTAGAAATTTCACCTCTGTATATAATATTAAGTGGAAGATGTACATTCCCACACAGCAGCCATTACTTCCCTTTACCTCAGTGTTACTTAGATTTCACCACTGTTTACGGTTCATTGCAAATGGAGTAGATAACCTGCAAGTGTGAAAATCTGTTCATGCCTCAGTGAGGCACCCTCTGTTGTTAACAGGTTTTACACATTGTTTCAAATTTGGCTTTCAGCCTTTCCAACATCTTCACACAGAATGTGAATACCAATGGCAATACCCGTAATTTTCCTTTTTGTGTTTTTGCCATCTAACGCTAAGCTGTCACCCCTTGAGTTCCATTCCCTTTATTTGGTACACAGCTTGACCCTATTTTGTTATATTCATCAGAACTTAGCCTCCTTCTGCATGGTTCTTTTTCTGATCCAACTGTGTCATAAGCCTTGCTGTATTTCCTCTGTCTCAAGACACTTTTACATCTTGCAGTATTACCCTTCCATCTGGCAAATGGTCCTCTATGATTTTTAACTTATCAAGAAAGGCACGCTCCTTTGTTCAGGAGATTTGGTTTATTATATGTATATTTTCCACATATATTAAAATCATTGCCTGTCTCCTCAACATTACTTTTTGGTAGATAGTATTTTTTGAGGAAATAGAAACATGAAGCCTGAATAAGCTTGTTGTCTGTTAAAGATGTTAGGCCAGTAGGAAATAAACCCACTGATGAATATCCCTGTTACTGGGTTCCACTGGGATTCACTGACTACTAGTGTGGCTACATAGTAAACTCAGTACTTCTATAAATAGAAGCCATTACTCTCCTAGAAAATCTTAACTACTGTTCAAAAATTAACTACAGGTATACCTAACAAGGATAAATATCCAACATCATTAAGCAAATATGAAAGTGAAGTGAAAATGAAAAAAAAAAATAATTAAAATATAAGAAGTAGATTGTCAATTTCTATTGAGTATCCAGACTGCTAGATACTAAACGTTAACTTATGGGGTTTTTTTCCCTCCTAAAAGAGGTAGAGAGAATGCTTTGGAATTAAGTTCCCTATTCTTCAATCCTATCATTCTAGCCACAGTAATGCAGCACAGCTTGCTACTTTATTAGGGGCAATGTAAGTGACTTAGACTTGGATTCTACTTCTCCGTCATTTGTTAACTTTTAACTATAATCATATCATTTAACTTTCCCATTCCCCATTTCTTCATATTTCAAATGAAAGAATTGTAGCATTTGATATCCCAGTTATACAAATCTGTGATGACATAACTACCACACGTTTCTCCTCTCCTATTTCTTATCCCTTAACCCCAATTCTCTAAAATTCCCCAGTTTCTTTCTAACTCATTAATTCGTTTTGTGACTATTCTTCAAATTTATAAATTTATATAATTTTTAATTAAAAATAATGTATTATTGTGTGTGCCCTCAGGAAACCCACTTTCAGTAGGTATACCAGCCAGTAGAGCATAGCTCCTAAAAAGCTAATGATAGGGAGTGATCACCTAATTGACCTGTTTATTTTATATATTTAGAAACTGAGGGTCAAATAGATTAAGTAACTGATTAAAGTTCTTAACTATTTGGTAGCAGCATAAGGAAGAGATTCCCATTTATATGTTTTTTGCTATACATTTCCCTCATTTCCGAGTTCCCTCCAATCTGTTAATATTGTTGGGTTGGGGTTTTTTTAAGAAAAAATTGTATGTTGTACTCTCAGACTAATGCTTCATGGTCAACTTGTTATGAACCATGATCATAAGCCATTTTTTTCTGCCAGATTTATGGGATGTTTTTGTTTTCCCTCCTAAGGCACAGCTCCACAGTTGTCTTTATTGAACTACATCCTGTATCTGATTATTTCTTTATGAAACTATGGTTTCTTCCAATCTTTATGACCTTACTTAATCTTTCTGGGCCTCAGTTTTCTCATTAGCAAAATAAGGGACTTTGAGTGAATTAACTCCTGAGGCACCTTTTACTTCCAAAGCACCATTTTCCAAGCTGGGACTGAATCTATGCCACTTCCAGACTTTAAAAATGTGTTCTGTATTTTATCATCCAGACACTTGATGAGAAGTGTCCCAAATCAACTCTTCCAAGACACCATTTGTCACGTTCTCCTGAAGTTGACATTAATGCATTTATCACATCCCTATTACTCATTTATATTTTCTCTAAGTGTTTTCAGTTCAGGGGACATTTGTCTGTCGATGTTTTACAAAGTTCCTGGGGCAGATTAATTTTATTTTCTGTATCTTTATATATATATTTTTTAATTTTGCTTTTTCAAATTGATGCACTTATATGGATTTATTTTTTATATTATTTCCAAGACTTTAAAAAGACGGAAATGTTAAATCAGTTCAATTCAGTTTAAAAGATCAATATTCTATTGATTCCAGGAATACCAAATTTATCTAGTTTTAAGATTGAGAGACAAATGGACTGTAGTTATTGTCAGAGGCTTACAAAGCTTAAATTCATCTTGTAAAGTAATTTAGCTTTACTTTGTCTCCTAGAACTTTGATGGAATTAACCAAATTAGATGTGTAAGCTTCATTATTTTTTAACAAATTAATATAAAATTTTGAACAGTAAAAAAATAACATTGTTATTTCCCAATAACTTCATTTAGCTTTGCTATAAACTGCAATACCAAACTTGCCTGCAGTTCTTTCAAGACATTTACTGAATTAATTCAAATCTGTTTTGCTCCGTCTGTAAAATGACTGAATATAATGTGCTGTTCTGCTTCCAGGATTTCGTTTCTGTCTCTAGAAAGAGACTCTGATCTTAACTTTGCCAGCAGGGGGCACATACACATATCCTTCTTTGTTTCTTCTAATCTACAAAAAGGAAATTTTTAAGAAGCCTCATTTGAGGTTCTATAACATATTACCTTATTGGAACTGAGTCTAACTGAAAAAATAAAACAACACAGACAGCACATTAAGATTTTCTTTGCAAAGTCTAATGTCTGAATGAAAACCAAGAGACACTGGAATACTACTGCCACTGAACCAGAACATCAGTTTAATATATCTATTTTTGCGCTGGGAAATGTTGGGGGGATTTTACTGTTCGTTTTGTTCTGGTCATATTTTGATCTGGCCTTTCTGCTTTTAGTATTCAATTCCGGACTTAGAATTAACAAAGAAGTGGTCAACTAACATTTATTTACGTGTTCATTTATTTGTAGAATTAGCAAAAATTCAACCAACCAATAACCTATGTTTTAGCCTGAAGTTGCTATAATAAACACATATGCAGAATATCGAATTTAATTGGACAGTTATTTAAATGTTTCTGAGAGAAGGAGCGATAAAAATCAGGCTGTTGACCATTTTGGTTAATGGCTTAACAACAGTCATGAACATTTTAATCTTCTGGCTGCTTACAATGAACGGATAGAATGGTAGCATTTTTTACACTGTCAGCTATGTGAGCACAGTGGAACATCTGTAATTTCAACATTATGCATATGCATCATGTAATTATATAATTGCAGATACGTTGTGCCTGCACACATCGAAAGGTTATGCTTTTAAAATGGAAAAGTAATGTAGAAAAGCAGAAGTCAGAGGCTCATGTGCTGATATCTATCTCCAGCAGCATAAATGTTAAGGATTTTGTATAAGCCACTGTACAGCCTGACTTGCACCAAAACCAATCCAAGAACTCACAAATGGATGTTCAAATGCTAAGTCAACTTTTTAAAAATTCTAATGCATTAGGTCAAGATGCTAATTAATCTTTACAGGTTAGTCTAAACTTTAGTATATGTGGAACAAGAGCCACTGTGATTTTTTTTTTTATTGAGATGTATAAATCAAGACACTTTGGACTTACTTTAAAAAATAAGTTATTTGAAACTTAAACACAGAAAAATATTAATAATAATGTAAGAGTTCAGTTCAAAGCTTAGATTCTGCTATTTTTAAGTTTTTCTAGCAAAAGATAATCAAAAGTGATTGTCGTAGGAGGAGAGACACGGTTCCAGACAAAAGAAGCAAAAACACCCTGAGAATATGAGACTATTTCCATTCATAAGGAGGGCTTTTTCCAAATAAAGTCTTTCCTGATTGGGAACCCCGATAACTCCCTCCATAAAGAGTTATTTTTTCCAAGTAAAGTCTTTTCCAATAGAGCCCAATTCCAATTGCAACCCCAATTGTAAGTTCACTGAGATTACTATTAATGATACCAAACATTTCGTCAGGTCCAAAAATCTTAAGCAATGTTTTAAAATTTACATATTTATGTATAGCTTTAGTTAACATCTACATATATAATTATAAGTAATAATGCTTAATTATGATTTTTAAAAAGACCTAGTGCTTGTAGCCCATAATATTTTAATGTCTCTCTCTCTGGCTCTCTTTGATAAAATAGAGACTCTACAGTCTTAAAAAATTGAATCTAACATCCATGAACTGGAATGCTGAGTAGAAAAGAGAGAAATAAATTGTAAGAACACAGAATAATCAGGAAGGTTAAGTGCCTCACAAAGAAACAGACTGTACACACTGTGAGTACCTATGTCATGTATGGTTTCCTCCCTAGCTGACAAACATCAGGCTCAAAACAATGCTTCTCCGGTAACATTACTTGTTTTTTCTCTCTCCATCCTCATCTGTCTACCTTTTCTGTCTTTCTTTCTCCTTTTGCTAAACTGGATTACAGAATCATAATTTGCTGAATTTATAGCTAATACCTTGGGTATATATATCATTTTACTTTAAAATCTGGCCAGTATCATGGAAAATTAATACGCTATTACTATGGCATGCATGGAGCACCAAGGCCTTAAGGAGGAGGTATCGGACCAGGACTCAGTGCTCCTAATTTTTTTTTTTTTTTTTGTAATTTACACTATGGAACTGCACCAACCTATCATCTTTCTTTAAGTCTCAGTTTACTTTACTTCCTGAAACAAAAGAACAGAACAAAAGCAAAATCTGGTTCAAATTTCTACGGCTTGCTTAAATTGTTAGTGTAACATAAATTATCTAAAATTTGTACTACTCTGGCTCATACAGACGTTTTCAAATGTGCAGCAATTGACTTCTCCTTTAGCAATAAGGTAGTGGGAAAAAACAAGAAACTTGTGGTAGTTCCTTAAGGTATGAACCTACTGAGGTTTTCCAAGATATGATTTATCCTGAAATAGAGAAAGAGAACTAGAACATAAACATTGATACTACACCAATTAAATGAATGCATTTATCATTCTAACCAATAAATTTATTTTTAAATTATTATTATTCATGTTTTCTTTTTAACCTCTTAGGTTGTGTGAACCAACAATCCGAAGTGGATAAGTCAATTAATACCTTCACCTGAAAGAGCTAAAAAAAGAATACTTTCTTTAGTTACCTGGGTAACTTTTTATTAATCATATTATTTTGAGGTATTACTCATTTTGGAAGTGGGTGAATACTACGGACATATATTTATTTCTGTCCTATCTCAAATCTGCCTTGATGTAAACTAAACCTCTTATATGGAAGTGGGTATTCAGTTGCTTTTATGGTAATTATTTTGTGTTAGTGATTAAACAGTACAATATGTATGTTATAATTATAATGTGATAAAATCCTTAATCAATTTATTAGAGTTAAAGAAATGGAGCTGGCTGAAGGCAGAGAAAGCATCATGGAGGTCCCCAGCTATAGGTGAACTTTCTGCTGGCCACCAGAAGGTTGCAGGTTCGTAGAGGTCTGCTATTTAAAAGATGGAGAGTATATATACCTTGAGGTTGACAGAAGGGCGTTGTTAGTAGCGATGATGGGAGGTGTGAAGATAGAATCTAATTAGGTGGTTGCTAGCATGTTGGAAACAAAAGGAAGATCATATCTATTCAGAAGCTAAAATGTGCTAATACCAAATTAGATGCTTAGTCAATATAACCACCACTGCATGTGGTATGTGCTTATACCTCAGAGAAGCAGTTAATTATCTCTCTTCAATTTACCAGTCTCTGCTTGAAACCGAACTTTAGCCATATATTTAATGCCATAGTTGAGGAAGATGCAGGTTTTTTCCCCCTGTATGAAAGAGAATCAATCTATTTCTTCCCCAGAGAGTGACATTTAATCACCCCTGTGTTACTAGGCTTATGACTGGGGATTATGATTATTATTCTCATTTGCCTTGGAGGCTTTGTGCTTTCAAAGCCTTTATAGCAAATCACATACCCACGCAGAAAGGTCCGCTGATCACCGGTTCCCCAGCACCCTTTATCAAGTGGGTCCTGAAGAAACTTCTTCATATTTCCTAGTGCATGGTTTTAAGTTGTTTGTTATTCTATACAGAGTAGATGCAGGCCACACACAAAAACATTTCAATTTCTAATTGTATATCTGAGTCAACTTTATAAATTTGATATCTAAAAATAACACTTTGGTCAAGATTACTGGTTATTTTTTATATCCTCTTGATTTTTTATGCTTTAAAAACTGATGGAAATGACTTAAAGAGGATGAATAATATTGTCTGATGTCCAAGAATGTATGTATACTTTCTTTTAAGGAAATCCAAGGGCTTTATAGGCAATAAAAATGTCAATATTCTAAGGTCTCTATTTACTGAACCACTGTTGAAAGGCTAATGTATCAAATAAAACATAGAGGAAAATGCATTATATAATTTTGTCAGTAAAAATTTTTTCTTGGGTACATCTCAATATCTTTTTAGTTTTTTTTTTAATATAACAATTCAATTAATATTTATTTTAGCACCTACAAGCCACTGTACTAGTGAATTTAGGCATCTGGGAATAATAATATCTCAGTAGTAAGCCCTTCCTCTGCCAAACATTGCACTGTTTTACGTCTCATTTTTCCTCAAAGAACTGCACAAAATAAGTATTACTATCATCTCTGTTCATTGATGGGAAAATTGAGATACAGAGAGGGTTAACTAATTTACCCAAAGTCACACAGCTTATAAATGATTTATCCTGTATTTGGACATAAGTAGTATAACTCCAGAGCTTCACTCTTTTTACTTTTGAAAATGAATCTACTCTCTTCCCTTATCTATCTAAGCTGAGTTTTTCCTATTTCTGCTTTTTAAAAGAAGATTTAGAATTGTAATAAACCAAAACCAAAACCAAACAAAACAAACACAAAACCTGAAATGTATTCACTGCTAGTATAATTTAATTATTTGCTATGCTTTCTTTGGTAATTCGTTTAAAAAGTCATTTACTTGTTCTAAAAACAACACACACACACACACACACACACATTCCATGTTATTTGGGTAATGTAATACACAGCAAACATCTACAGTCAGCTGCATTAATTTGTGGTGCCCAATGTGAAATGAAAATATGGAGTTCCTTGTTCAAAAATTAAGAATTTTGAGATGGAGACAGATAAGTATTAAACCAAAGGAGACTGCATAGGTCACATGCTCATGATGCTGGCTCTGGCAAGAAACTAGCATTGCTCACTGAAGACCTTCTATTGTCAGAGTAACCTGTGAGCCAAAGAGATTCCTGGGAGACACAAAAGGCCATGAGAATAGATAAAATGTTGGTTGTATTAGCTTGTCTTTCTATCAGTTAAAATCTTCTTGAATACAATGTGTAGGACATATGGCCACAGAGAGTTTTTCTGTTAACAATTTTTATGAAGCAGATGCAAATATTTAACTGACAGTTGAGTATGTTCCAAAGAGATTCATTTCTTTTCTTTTTTTTGGCATGTGTATGTCCAGCTACTCCAACATCACTTGTTAAAGACTATCTTTTATCCATTGTATTGCCTTTCTCCTTGGTCATAAATCAATTGACTAAATTTTTGTAGCTTGGCTCCTTATTCTGTTCCATTGATCTGTTTGTCTATTCTTTCACCAAGACCACACTAACTTTACAGTAAGTCCTGAATACTGTAGTTTTACAGTAAGTCTTGAAGTGTGGTAGTGTCAGTGCTCCAAATTTGTTCTTCTCCTTAAATATTATGTTGTTATTTGGGGTCTTTTACCTTCCCATATAAACTATAGAATCAGTTATTCAATATCCACAAAATACTTTGCTGGGATTTTGATTGGAATTGTATTGAACCTATAGATCAACTTGTTAAGACTGGACATCTTAACAATATTGAGTCTTCCTATCCATGAATACGGAATATCTCTCCAATTATTTTGGCCTTCTTTGATTTCTTTCATCAGAGTTTTGTAGTTTTCCTCATGTAGCTCTTGTACATATATTGTTAGATTTATACCTAAGTATTTCATGTTTTTGGTCCTAATGTCAATGATATTGCATTTTTAATCTCAAATTCCACATGTTTATTGCTGGCATATAGGAAAATGATTGACTTTTAACCTTGTATACTGCAACCTTGTTATAATCACTTATTAGTTCCAGGAGTTTTTTTGCCTGTTCTTTTAAATTTTCTACATAGATGACCATCATCTGTGAAGAAAGATAGTTTTATTCTTCCTTCTCAATCTGTATACTTTTTATTTCCTTTTCTTGTCTTATTGCACTAACTAGGACTTCAAGTATGATGTTAAAGAGCAGCGGTGAGAGGGGATATACTTGCCTTTTCCTGATCTTAGTGGGAAATCTTCAAGTTTCTCACTATAAGTATAATGTGAGTTGCAGGGTTTTTGTAGATATTCTTTATCAAGTTGAGGAAGTTCTCCTCTATTTCTAGTTTACTGAGAGCTTTTATCATGAATGGATGTTGGCTTTTGTCAAGTGCTTTCTGTATCTGTTGATATAATCATGTGATTATTCTTCTTTAGCTTGTTGATGTGATAGGTTACATTTATTGATTTTGAATGTTGAACCAGCCTTGCACACCTGGGATAAATCTTACTTGCTTTGGGCCTACAATTCTTCTTATACATTGTTGAAGTCAACTGCCTAATATTTTGTAGAGGATTTTTACATCTATGTTCATGAAAGATATTGATCTGTATTTTTCTTTTCTTGCAATGTCTTTGTCTGATTTTGAGTTAGGAAAAATCCTCTCTCTTCCATCTTCTGAAAGAGACTGTAGAGAATTAGTATAATTTCTTCCTTATATATGTGGTAGAATTCACCAGTGAACCCATCTGGGTCTGGTGCCTTCTGTCTTAGAAAGTTATTAATTGTTGATTTAATTTATTTAATAAATATAGGCCTATTAATATTGTCTATTTCTTCTTGTCTGAGTTTTGACAGATTGTGTCTTTCAAGAAATTGGTCCA
This sequence comes from Eschrichtius robustus, assembly GCF_028021215.1. Lineage (NCBI taxonomy): Eukaryota > Metazoa > Chordata > Mammalia > Artiodactyla > Eschrichtiidae > Eschrichtius > Eschrichtius robustus. The sequence continues at coordinate 11,107,135 of NC_090827.1, forward strand.
TTTCATCTAGGTTATCAAATTTGTGGGCATAGAGTTGTTCATAGCGTCACTTTATTATCCTTTTAATGTCCATGGGATCTGTAGTGATGTTCTCTCTTTCGTTTCTGTTATTAGTAATGTGTGTCCTCTTTTTTTTTTTTGCTTAGCACAGCTAGAGGCTTATTGATTTTATTGCTCTTTTCAAAGAACTACCTTTTGTTTGTTTGTGTTTTTTTGACCACAGACCTGTCCCATCTGAGCCTCCAGTGATTCTTCAATTACAATAGGTTTCCCTTCCCCAGCATTGGCTCCTGCAAAGGTATTTACTTGGGTATTTCTGCTCCAATAAGTTGTGCCTTTTTGTATCCAGCCTGTCTGTCTCTCCAATTTGGGGGGCAGTGGTTTGCCCTGGGACCTCACTTCTCTGACAGATCCGAGAAGAGATGTTGATTTGTCTGTTTATTCAGCTTTTTACTTGTTGTTAGGACACAGTGACAACCTCCAAGCTCCTTGCATGTGAAAATGAAAGCCAGAGTCTAAAGGTAGTTTTAACCCACAAAGCAGGATTATTATGACAAAAACTTATAATAAAAGAAGTCTGAAAAAATTTTTAAACCATATGTATCATTGACACTCTAATTCCAAAGTCTTGAGATTTCATCTTCCGTTGAAGGTCATTTGCATTTTCTAATTTGCTTTTATCAGGTTTATCCTGTCAATCAATAAGTATACTATAAGCCAACATGATAGTCTAAAATGTTACCTCCCTCACGTGATTTACTTAGACTGATTTTCTTCAACCAAATGATTAATCAAATATACAATTCTAATTGATTCTAGAGCGTATTAGTTAAAATAATTTTCAATATTTTTTATTAAAAGGCTACATGACTATAATTTCTAAGGCTTTTTCCCCAACAATTTAACGAATATTTTTATTTCATGCCCAGATTCCAGTTAAATGTGCAAAACAGCAAGGAATGATTTATATATATATATACATATATATGTATATATATATAAATTAAAATCCTTAGAAGAACAAAATTAATAAGTATTTATCAGGATATGTCTCTGAATTAAACACTACAATAAACAATTATTACATGATAAATTTATATTCAACTTAAAAAGAAAAACTTTATGAATCACATAAATAAAATTTAGGCAATCAAAGTAACCCAAACACAGGGTGTGTTACACTGTTTCCTTTTCTCTTAACCTCCATTCAGTGAGCCAGGAAAAAAGTGCTTGCAAGAGGCAGAAAACGTAAGGACATTCTCTCTTGTTTTATCAAAAAGAAAACCAGACTGTTTCCTGCTTTCGTTCGTATATAGTTTTGCACATGAATGCATACAGCCAATAAAGCAGCAGTGTTTTCTTTTTTTATCTTTATTTATTATTAAATACTTAGTCTTCATTGAAAGACACTCTTTTGTGTTAAGAGGGTTAGGTCAAGTGGGTTTAGGAATTTTCAGTCATAGTTTTCAGCACCACATTGTTCTTGGAAGGGAAGGAATGCACGTGACTGATAGTCCAAGCATGAAACACATGAAGAAGAGAATGTGTCATTACCGTCATGAAAAACCTCTTTGAATGGCAGTGATGGGTCTATAAAATATGAGCAAAGCAGACAGAGTTCCTATTCTCCAGTAACATAGCAGTAAATAACAGAGGTTGTGCCTTAGAAACATCCTTGATGCATGATCTGGAATTCTTAACACAAACTCAAGTATGTCTGATAGCTCTTAATGGTTCATGTGAAATAATGAGAAAGCTGTAATTTCATTATCCTGGGAAAATCCTGTTTAAGTTAAGTAGAACATTGTGTTTTGCTTTATCTTTTACTCAATCACTTTTACCTTCTGGAAGGTAGGGGGAGGCTAGGATGACAAAAGAGAGATAAAAATACATTGGCCTAATTGTCTACATCTCACTGGTCCTTCAGTATGTTCACGATAATGCATTTATATCTTTGTCTCTGGCTTCATATGCACCCACAGAAGTTCTTTGTCTTCCTGGTAACCTTAACTGGGGACTCTTCAAAAATAATTTCCATCTTAACATCCATCCAACTGAATGAAGCCTCTGCTGAGAAGTATGCAAACAAAAAAGTTTACCTAAGAACATTTCTCTGTATATGAAAGGAGAAACACAGTTTGTAAAGGAAAAGCTGAAAACCCCTTATTTCTTGATAGAAGGAAGTTTTACATGAGGTATATTAAGGCAGAAATTTTGACGTACTTGGAATAATTTAGAAAATTACTGCATGGAATGGTTTCATGTTGAGTCGAATACGGAAGAAAGCAAATAAAAATGTACCAAAAATATTGTTTGCTTTTGGAAATGGCAAAGAAGAAATATAAAATATTGAAGACAAATGTAAATTAAAATCAAGTTTTCAACATATTCAGATTTATCATTTTAAGTAAGAAAAAAGATGAAAATATTGATAATAGAAGGATAGAAAGACAGATAAATAGATATATAGATAGGCGGGTGGATAGGCAGGCATGTAGCATGGTCAGTCATAGCCAAATGTTCTGCAGTGAAAAAAGGAGAACAATTTAGAGGTTTCTTATTGACGACCCAAACATACATCTATACTAGTTTCCAAGAGGAAAAGTAATTATTAGTTTGTAATACTTACAAAGTGACAATACTAAGAGTATAACCACCTTACTTGAACTAAAGACTGCCTTTCTCTTTGATTTGAAACAATGGATAAATTACCAAGACTTTTTGCCATATGGTTTCTCCATTGTGAAAGTTGATAATGTTGACTTTCTCACAGAGACTGTGAAAAGTAATGAGATAATAATGTGATTCTAAGGTTGAGATAGATGTCCAAAAATGTGCCACATTACTTACCATAATGAGAAGAAAAATGCTTGTGCTATAAAGCAAAATCACCTTTGTTCAACTAAATGCAAGACAACTGACCTATCATCTAAAAATTTTCCCCCATTTCATACAAAGGTGGGATTTTATTTTGAAGAGGAATTTCCTGTATAATACATTTTCTTAAAAGATAAAGTAAATTAGAACCAAAGCACATGCAAAGCTATTTAATAGCTAATAACCACAAATCTTCAGCTAAACATTCCTTATCACAAGAGACGTTATTGCACTATTACCTGTAATCTCACCTGGGCCTGATTGCTCTAACACTGCTTAATACACTGCTGCCAATGGTTATTGACAAGTAAATTATCACAGTGTCATCATTTTCTTTTGAATAAATAAACAAATGATAAAACAGCTAACTCTTACCTGCCTGGCACATAGCAAACACTCTCAAAATGATGGCTATTATACTTGCAAGACACTGTTCTGAGTCATCCATTAAATTCTAAGAATGATTTACATATACTCTTATAGAAGATTTCAGTAACCCTATATGGGAAATGGTTTATTATTACCATTTTACAGATGAGTAAACTAAGACATAGAGAGGTTAAATAATTGGCAAATGTGTTAGTCAAGGTTCTCCAGGGAAACAGAAGCAATAGGAAAGAAAAATATATGGAGATTTATTATGAGGAACTGGCTCACACAATTATGGAAGCCGAGAAGTCTCAAGATCTGTTGTCTGCAAGCTGGAGACCTAGGAAAGTTGGTGATGCAATTTAGTCCAAGTCCAATGGCCTGAGAACCAGGGGAGCCAATGGTATAAGTCCCAGTCCAAGGGCAAAAGAAGATGAGACGAGATGTTACAGCTCATGCAGTGAAGCAGGAAAAACAAGGGGCAAATTCCTCCAGTCTTCACTTTTTGTTCTGTTCAGGCCCTCAAAAGATTGGATGATGCCCGCCCACACCGGGGAGGGCAATTTACTGAGTCTGCGGATTCACATGCTAATCTCATCCAAAGACACCCTCACAGACACACCAGAAATAATGTTTAACCTGAGTACCCCATGGCCCATCAAGTTGACACATAAAATCAATCATCACAACCAAAGTCCCCTAAGTAACTGGCTCTACAGAGTCTGGGCTCTTAACCGTCATGCTCAGCTGCCATTGCCATATACAACATACAGTTTGATGCAGAATTAATGAAATCTGTTAAATTCTAAGATTTAGCAAATGTTGAATACGCAAGTTTAGAAACACATTTATGATGCATAAACTAAGTAATATTTTCCGAAATATCAGACTCAGTTTGATATCATTACATTTTATTAAAATGTTATTAAATATTCACTAACTGAAAACTCAGAAGGTCTGTAAATCTGTAAGAGAATTACAATCCACTAAGTGTTTAAGAACATTTGAATAACATTTTAAGGAAAAACAACCTCCATAATTGGATTAAAATACTAGCAGCAAGGTCACTTTTTATAAACCTCTTTTGGATAGATTTCTATGTGGAACACATTTGAGACATATGACTGTAGAGTTTGATGTCCATCCCCAAATTGCCCTCTTGTAGGCATTCCCTTCTTTAGGACCCTAGGACTCTGGGGAATGAACAGTTTGAGAACCTAATCTTAGACTAAACTAATCATTTTAGGATTTATAAATATTACCTCAAACGTGAAAAATTGTAAATCTATTTTACAGAAAAAGCAGGTAGCAATTATATAGCCATATAAGAATATACAAAAATATTTGCCTCAAAATTGCAAGTATCATTTTGTTCGTCTGAGAAAATGATTTTGAATTGCCTCCGTCACTAACCACTTTATATTATTCTGGTCGGTTTTCACATACTGTAACGTCTCAATTTTTATGTAGTGGTTTTATTATATTTTCTCTTTTGCCCATATTTTTTTCTTTTCTTTGTTAGCATTGGTGAAATAAGAACAGTGTACCCAAATCATAATTCCTGAACACAGTTATCTGAATGGCTAGGAAAAAATGTATATGTTTAAGTGTTGAATTAACTCATCTTCCCTTGCCTAGAAGTCTGGCTGGAGTGGGTCACCTCTGGCCCCAAAGTCACTCCACAAATGCATATTGAGTATCTGCTCTGAACCAGGAAATGGATCTGTCAAGCCAATGCCTTATGATCTGTTTTTAGCGAGTTTTAGACTGGGATAGAAATTCTAGGTTTTACAGCTACTTCAGGGAGGTAGATAAAGATAAGTTAGCAAGGGGTGGGCCTACATGTAATGAAGATATGAGGGAACAGAGAGAAATTCCTGAATTGGGTTGTAAGTGGTGAATATGGGCGGACAAAATGTCTATACATGGGGGAAATGGAACAGAAAGGAGTGGCACCAGGCATATTAGTTATACAATTAAAATATTAAGGTCACGCCAATTGTACTACATCTATTAAGCCACTACTAAGTGCCCTTTTTTCTAGTAGACACTATGAGATATCAAGTGCATACAATTTTGTGAAATGGTTTCCTTGGATACATGTAGTCCTGACAACTGATTTGAATTTAAATTCATGAACACCATCAAACCATAATTCCTTAATAAATTCACTTTCCCAATCTCTATCCAATTATTAGGTTCTTTATAAACAAGTGCTTATGGAAGCTGTAGCCCAAATTTCTGGATGGCAACCTAATTATAGGAAACAGCCTAGCCTTGTAGTCAGACAATGGGGTCTTAACTTGGCTTCCTCATTTCTTAGCTCTGTGACCTCAAGTAAAATAACCCTCATCTCAAAAAAAATACAGCTAATAATAGGTACCCCACCTGGTTGCTATTAGAATTAACAGGAATGCACACATAGTGAGCCCAAAAAGTGTCAGAGAAAAAAAGCATCCAGTACAGGACACAGTATTCAAGAATTCTACTAACTTGGTAAAAAACCAAATATTTCAACATGGAATTCAAGGTGTACTGATGGAGATTTTATATATTTTGAAATGTATATTTTCTTGGAGCAGAGGCCCCAGAAATAAAAGATGTGAGAAAAATCCAGAGGAAGATGCAGGGCAGTGAGAGAGCAGTCAGTTTTCTATTTTGGGATCAGCAAGAGATGGGCATTAATAGTCTCTTTCACATTGTGTTTTTGCTGAAGAAATACTTAGCATAAAAATCGTCTGGATTAAGGCAGATATAGGGCTTCCCTTAGGTTGCTCTTGGCAGAACTGTTTTGAGTGGACTTGGAGGGCCCAAATTCTAAGGAGATTAAGCCAGTGGAAATAGGCCTGATAGGACCCTGGTTATCTCTTTGTATCCAGTATGACAAGCCTTATTCACAGTAAAGCAATTTCTGATGACATTTATTTTTTCCAGTTTTACTTTAAATTGATGTAAGTAACAAAGTGATAATCGTGGGCATGAGCGAGAGATCTTCATATCCAGGAAGAAAAATGTAAAAGCTTAGCCACAGCTGATGTTCGGTTTTTGGATTTAGGGAAAATCTGTGACACATTCCTTCTGTGGATGACTTCCATCCCAAGGCAGCCAGTATCTGTGTGATTGCATTTGAATGCTAACACCTGTAACTTTTAGAAAGGGTCTTTAACACCAGCTTTTCCTGGTATAGAAACTATTTGAAATCGAGAGAACTCACATTTTCCTCACCTTTCTAAGTCTGCCATTAGGGGGGTGGGGGGAAGGGAATTGTTTACTCTTTACCACCTGCTTTTGCTTCTGCTCAGAGGCCTGACTGCCTCCCTTCTTCCTAATAAACAGAGGGGGATTGTATTGACCAATTCATTTTCAAAGAGACTTAAAAAGGCATTAAGCATTTGTTTTTCTCTTTCTGACTTACTTCACTCTGTATGACAGACTCTAGGTCCATCCACCTCACTACAAATAACTCAATTTCGTTTCTTTTTATGGCTGACACATATATATGGAATCTAAGAAAAAAAAAAAAAGGTCATGAAGAACCTAGGGGCAAGATGGGAATAAAGACACAGACCTACTAGAGAACGGACTTGAGGATATGGGGAGGGGGAAGGGTAAGCTGGGACAAAATGAGAGAGTGGCATGGACATATATACACTACCAAACGTAAAATAGCTAGCTAGTGGGGAGCAGCCGCGTAGCACAGGGAGATCAGCTCGGTGCTTTGTGACCACCTAGAGGGGTGGGATAGGGAGGGTGGGAGGGAGGGAGACGCAAGAGGGAAGAGATATGGGGATATATGTATATGTATAACTGCTTCACTTTGTTATACAGCAGAAACTAACACACCATTGTAAAGCAATTATACTCCAATAAAGATGTTAAAAAAAAAAAAGGCATTAAGCAATCAATTCTCACATAGGGTCCAACCCGAGCCTCTCCCTTAACTCTTTTGCCTGAGAAGAACCGGAAAGCAATAGTCACATAAAACATATTCACTCAGGAAATAGACAGTGGTATTGCTTTATTTACTGATATTTACCACGTTAGCAGGATTCTTGACTACTATGTCCCATACTGGTTGCTTTTTATTACTTTCCTTCTTCCCCATTTCCCTTCTGTGTTTCAACATTTGAAATTTTATAATGGTTAAGGTTTATTTACTTTTATATATGTTGTCTTAAAGGCTTTGGAGAAAAGCTAATTCAAAATCTCACTAAAAAATTAAAATGCTTACCAAGGTAGTCATAGAGGCAAAGGAATAACTTGCTCAAATATTATTGTTTCTTTTGACCAATGTTTTCCTTTCAGTGATAATGACATTTTTGACAGTCAAGGTCATTTATTGTATGCACCTAATAGAAAAGTCCATATTGTTAAATTTTATTTCTCTTTGATGTAAAATGTATTACGTGAGGAAAACAATGCCTTTTCTTTTTCATTACCTTTCTAGTTTAGAATATAAACCATTCATCTCAGGACATCTGAATGATTGAAAGATAGCTAATCACTGATTAAAAACTCACTTCAGATTCTAATTCCTATATGTTTCAACAAAAATACAACATATTCTTGAATTTTCTCACTTATTACTTAGTATAAAATCTTAATCAAGGAAACAGTTGTACAAAGAAGTTGTATCATTAGCTCATTTTAAAATGCAATTTTATTTTAAAAGCTATGGATAATTAAAACAGCAACTGGCCTCATCTGCTTAGCTACCTATATCTCATTTTTCTAAACTGTAGTCTTCTATATTTTTATTTTACCAAAGCAAGACCCCCCCAAGAGCCAACAAACTTCACATTTTGATTCTTACCTGTAAAGAGAGAAACTATATTTATAAAAGCCTGAATAATTGTACTGTTATGTGTGAAGCGTGACCACAATATTACTGAAAGAACCAATTACATATTGTTGATTTCCTTCTCGTTTTAATTTACCTCTTTCAAAAGGTGATGATTGGGCTTCCCCGGTGGCGCAGTGGCTGAGAATCTGCCTGCCAATGCGGGGGACACGGGTTCGAGCCCTGGTCTGGGAGGATCCCACGTGCCGCGGAGCGACTAAGCCCATGAGCCACAACCACTGAGCCTGCGCGTCTGGAGCCTCTGCTCCGCAACAAGAGAGGCCGCGATGGTGAGAGGCCCGCGCACCGCGATGAAGAGTGGCCCCCACTTGCCGCAACTAGAGAAAGCCCTCGCACAGAAACGAAGACCCAACACAGCCATAAATAAATAAATAAAGAATCCTGGTCAAAAAAGGTGATGATTTACTTTCTTCTAGAAATACAAAAGGAGAAATGCCAAAAGATAGTACCAGAGTAAATCATCTTTATTGACTTCATTTCTAATAAAAAATAAATTGGATCTAAAAGTGATTTTTTTCCAACATGGCATAACATTAGAAAGTCTGGCAATGTTGGAATAAATTCATCTTAAATACAATTAGAAAGAAAATTCAAATGAATAGATATTGTCCAGGTTAATCCAGGGTTGAGGTAGTCATGTAGTTATGTGGACATGTAGGAGAGAAATTTAGCATCAAGAAGAAGACTCCAGTTTGGATCTATGGCTCTGGTTCTACTTGATAGATGTGTGCAGCTTTGTAAAATTATAATCCTCTTGAGCCTTTAGCTTCCCCATCTGTAAACCTCTGTCACAGTTGTTTTGGGTTAAATACTTATATTTTTTAAAAAAGTAAAAATAAAAGCCTTGAAAAGTATAACAAAATTTAAATTATAAAGAAATAAAAATGACATATCACGATAATGTTCTCTTTTTTCCTTTGTATTTTTATAAGTAAAATTGAAATTTCAATACTGTAGTTAAGTTAGCAGGTGCAATTTCCTCAGAACAATTGACTTGCTCATATCATTATGTTGCTTTATCTGCTGTCTTTCTAGAATTTTCCTTTACAAAATTTAATTCCATTACAGCTCTCTAATATTGCTACTCTATTACCATAGTCTTCATTAATACATCATTGTCCTTACTCCTTCTCCATATTTCTTTCTTTCTTTCTTTCTTTCTGGCTGTGTTGGGTCTTTTTTGCTGCGCAAGGGCTTTCTGTAGTTGCGGCGAGCAGGGGCTACTCTTCGTTGCCGTGTGCGGGCTTCTCATTGCGGTGGCTTCTCTTGCTGCGGAGCACGGGTTCTAGGCACATGGTCTTCAGTAGTTGTGGCACGTGTGTTCAGTAGTTGTGGCACGTGGGCTCAGTAGTTGTGGCTTGTGGGCTCTAGAGCGCAGGCTCAGTAGTTGTGGCACACGGGCTTAGGTGCTCCATGGCACGTGGGATCTTCATGGACCAGGGCTCGAACCCATGTCCCCCGTATTGACAGGTGGATTCTTAACCACTACGCCACCAGGGAGGTCCCTCCATATTTCTTTTTGCTGAAGACTAACATAAAATTGCAGTTCATTAATGATGCCATTATAAAAATCCTTGTTTATTTGATTACTTCCCGCACGTATCTATGAACCTCCCCTTTCCTGATTTTCTTCCCTGATCTAGTTATGTTTATTTCTTATTGCCTTCATCTTTTTTATGTTATAATTTTGTACACAACTGAAATCAGTTCATATTTAAAAGACCAGGATGTATCTGTACCTGAATAGATCATAAAAAAGCTTGTATGCTGTAGGTATTTAGATCAGGAATAATCACATTAGATAACATTCATAACACTCCAAAGGGGATTTAAGGACCAAGGGGAGTCAAAAGGAAGATTTCAGGACAAGATATGTACCTAAAATTCAGACTGAAATCGAAATAGCATATTGACAAAACAACAGAGGGGAAAATCACCAAAACAGGGGAAAACACCAACAATCAATAAGCTGCCTATTCAGAATCATGAAGACCTTACAGCTAGAATACTGGCCAGAGACTTTCCTTTTAACCAGGTTGTTGCTGCTGCTGCTGTTGTTTTCCCATGGTCTTTGGATTTGGTGCTGCTTTTATACATGTACCTAAAATGAAGTGAAATCCCTGCCTAGTGAATTAAGGAGTGATCATTAGTCTTTACAAAACACTTTATCTTGCAGATATTAACCTCTCTATTTTGAAACAACAACAACACCACCAAAATGCCTTCTGAAGACTTTTGATTGTTTGTTTGTTTGAGGACTGTTTCACCATGCTTAGCCAAGGTGGTATCTTGACTTTTCAGGATTCCCAGTAGATGGAAAACCATGGCATGCGTTGACACCTCTTCTCCCAGACGCTTTTGTGAGTTTCTTGGCAAACTTCCACTCCTAAACCTATTGCCCTTCCTACCAACCCCTTGCCAATGACCCTACCAAGTACCTCTAGGTTTGGGGGCAACTTTGAAGGTTTTCAGATAAATACTTTCTTGCTTTCCACACCCACTTATTTTTTTCCCTGATTTATTTTTACAGATAAGATAGTTTTGTTTTGTTTTGTTTCTGAAAATGTAATAAAAGTCAAATGTGTCTGCCACTGTAAATTCTGTGAAATGACTCGGTCTAAATGAATTATGGCAGCAAACCTTCTCATTGAGTAGCCATCTTCCAATTTGTTTATGTTTACAAATTCATCTAAGAAGTATCTTCCTAGATCTCAAAAATCCTTGTAAATGGACATCATCCATAGATGCCTTTTCTACTACATTTTACCATCAAAACTGGGCTTTTCTTAGGCTCTTTTCTGACCAGCCTTTAGTGAATGAAATCACAGTTCATGACATGTATGCTTGAATTAGTTTCTGAAGACTATGGTAATAGGGAAGAGAAAGTGTTTTGTTATTATTATTGTTGTAAATAATAACCAACATCTGCATAATACTGTATAGATTTGAATGTGCTGGCACATGAATTACCTCATTAAATGAGACAAATGAGGAAATTCACAGTTAATAATTTCAATTCCTGAATGAGATAGTTTAATTGTCCCTTCTCGTTACCAGACTTGAGGAGCGTGTCTATTAAGTTCATGTTCATTATCTGTGAGGATTCCAAATGCAGCTGGAATGGAGAACTGAAGTGAAGAAGAGTGACGTACTGTCAAGCTGTGTGATTAGAAAACAGAAAATGATTTTGGCAACAATATAAGTCATGAGAAATTACAGGATGGCGATAGATACACTGAAGCAAGAAGCCAGAAAAAAATAACTAAACTTTATAAAGCAAGTGAAAAGCATTACAGCATTATAATAATAAATTAAGATATTAATACCCTTTTAGAACTTGCTTGATATGAAAACATATACATAGATAGATAGGAATATTTGATTGGAGCTGCTTATGGAAAGACACACAATGGAAGAAATCACTCAACCAACATCAGCTAAAATTAATTTGATGTTTTTGCAATATAAAGCCTATAGTTATATACCTTCCCCCTAATTCTCTAATTTGAAATATTTCTCACCGTACAATTGAAAAATATTTATATTATTCCAACACCAATAACTGGAGGATAAATCCCTCTGTAACTGGAAAACATGACACCCTCCTTGAATCCTTCTACACCATCCTCATACACCAGCCCTCCAACCTCCCAACCCTAATTATCAAAGAATATAAGATGGAGATCTTGGAATTCTTTAGATAAATTCTTAGAATACGCAAAAGTCTGCTGAATTTAAGGGTAGGAACCAAAGAACACTGAGTATGTAAGAAAATTAAGGATTTATTGTTACTATTTGGTTTGGTTTGGTTTTGGGGGAGGGGGACCTCTGAGTGAGGTAGAGAAGAAAGGGAAGGAACACTGAAGAAAAGAGGAGGGAAAAAATAGAAAATGAATCTGGAAAAGAGAAAGATGAAAGGAGAGCCAGAACAACAGCAAAAGAGTCAACAAGAAAGCCAAACAGAATGGTGGGAAGCTAAGGCATGAGTTCTGGAAATATCTATAGAGATTTTTAAAAATGATGTTTAATATTCAACTTAGTTTGCATTGCAATAATGTACATTTTCAAGCCCCAAATCTTTTGTGATGTTATGCACAGAAAGTCTTCCTGTGAGCGTAACTGTGGTGTAAGTGTGTGTGTGCATGTGTCTGAGTGTGTAAAGTGGAAAAAAAGGGAAGAGTTAGAAATGGATAGTTGCGTGTATTATAAATGATGAATTTAGAATATTAGTAAAATAGGAAGAACAGCAAACAAATAATTGAAAAAATAATAAAGTTAAACATTATATAATTTAATGCTTTCTTGGTGCTGGCTCCCTATGGAAAAAGCCAGCATTAAATGTTGGGTTTTGATTCATAAGGGAAAACCAGATACCGTCATAGCATAACACCGCCCATTAAACACTAGTTAGATTGGCTGATAAGTCAGTTTTTTAATATTTAGAATGCTCAAGAACCTCACCAGAATGTCTCTGCCTCCCTAGGGGCCAGGGGTTGTGCCTGTGTATGTGGCATGTATATCTGTTTTAGGCTGAGGCAGGTGGGTCTGGATAAGCTCTCATGGCTACCTTTGCACCAAACTTCACTTTCAATGATTTAGTTCGGTGTCCTTATTCATCCAGACAGGCAATCTAACTCCTTCCATATTCTTAAATACTGTGGGACACTAATAAAAAGTGGTAAATTCTATCTGGATACTCTTTAAATTCTAATTAGAACTGCATTTTGACTGAAAGGTCTGAAAAAGCCAAATAGGTCATTCTTTAATGATAGGGTATGTTCCACCTTGACAGCTTGAAGTAGAGGGAGAATAAAGAGAAGTTACCTAGACGAAAGCTAATTTGTTTATCTATAATTCCAACCTCACTCATGGCCAAATATTTTTTATTCTTGCCTTCCTGAACTGCCATTAGATTTCCATCCAGAAGAAATATTATGTACCTATTGTAACTTTTTTGTTCCATGCGTGCATCTGGGAATAATTACCTTTGAATTATCTTGATTCTAGATTTCAAAACAAACTAACACCCATGGGTTTTCTCTTGTCTAATATTTAGTTCTAATTGTATTCTATATCGAGTGGAGTTTTGTGGTAGAGAGCAGATTCCTTGGTAGCTAGTTTGAAAATAAGAGGATTTATTCCTGGCTCTGAAATGACTTACAGACTTTGGGGGAACGCTAAAGAAACTGATTTAAAGCTGAACTTTGAGGTTTGAATCCTAAAGTCATACAGCTTCCAGGAAAGGGTCCTAAATCCGTACAGTAGAGGTGGACAGTTCAGGAGTCTACTAGCCTGGAAATGGTGGGAATGTGTGGAGTCAGGGAGTTGACTAGTAAATTAGGAAGCTATTGCTACAGTTTCTGACTTCAAAATACATCACTATTACTATAATGTGTATGAATAAAATGGATGCTTCCTGGTTAGTTCCTCTTCATAGATGTCCTTCTTCTGATTTCAGGTCAAGAGGATCCAGCTATTGGTGGAAATTAAATCACATAGAGAAACTTCAAGGAGTCTGGTAAGTGTGGCCTTTACTTTCCAGCCCCTGCACACTTAAAAGTGGAAGGAATGTGTTTTTGAGTGAGCCAATTCATGGTACCAGCCACATATTCTTCTTGGTTGTGGCCTCAGGAATTTAGTAGAGTAATATTTTCTATTAATTAAAATATTTAGAATAACCAGTACTTGTGAATAAAACATGGGAATAAAATTTGAAAATCCTTACTAATATTAGGGAAGAATGGCATGTAAATTTGAATAACATAGATTTATGGTTCTCAATTAGTGTTCTACATCCTTTACAGGGACATTTGGAAATGTGCGGGAACATTGCTGGTTCTCACAATGACTGGGGAATGCTATGGGCATTTGCTGGACAAGGACCAGAGGCAATACACTGGACTTTAATAAAATCTGACACAATGAGGAATTACCCTACCTTAAATGCCAATGGCCTCCCTCTTCAGAAATATTGTCATGAGTAATCTCCAAATAATTTCAGTGGCCTACTTCATCATCAGAAAAATTTGCTGATTTGAGTTTTTTCTACTCTCTTATGGAAGGGTACATACCCAGATGAATATTTCCTATGTATGGAAATAGGTTTATAAAAAGGAGCATGAATAAAATAGGTTAATATTTTATGAACAAAAGAAATCATTTGATTTTAGTAAATAGCGGTTCTCAAAGGATGTTCATTTAACCAGCAGCATTAGCATCACCTGGGCACTTGTTACAGAAATGAAAATCTCTGGGCCCTGAGCTACTGAATCGGAAACTCTGGGATTGGGGCCCAGCAATTTGTGTATTAACAAGCCCTCTAGGTGATTTTTATATACTTTAAACTTTGACAACTGCTGGAATAAAAGCATCAAGGAGTGAATGCTGTAATAGTTTGGTGTATTTAGAGAAGCTTAGTTTTCATCTGCGATGAGTGTGTTAAACGGAAAGAAACATTTTATAATAAATTGGCCTGCATTGGGGAAATCTTTAGCCCCTCTAACAGCAATTCCTCCTAGGCATAATATCCAAGAATACATGGAGAAGGATAGATTTAAAACATGACCCACACTAGGGAATTACACCAGAGAAACCCCAAAATGAGGTGTATTAGTTTTCTGTGGATGCTATAAAAAATAACCACAAACTTAAGTTCACAGCTTAATTATCTCACAGTTTCTGTAGATCAAAAGACTCACATGGGTCTTACTAGGCTAAAATCAAGAAGTTCACCAGGGTCGCATTTCTTACTGGAGGCTCTGCAGAGGACTCTGCTTCCCAGCTCATTCATGTTGTTGGCCAAATTCAGTTCCTTGAGGTTGCAGGACTGAGATCTCCATTTCCTAGTTACCTATCAGCAACCACCTTTGCTCCTAGAGGCCTCTATCTAGTTCATACAAACAGCCACCTATATCAAATCCTTCTCACACTTGAAATCTCTGACTTTACCTGTTGCTGTTCCTGTTCTGCCTTCCTTTTCCACTGTATCTATCTGACTCCAGCCAGAGAATGTTTGTTGCTTGTAAGGGATCATGTGGCTAGAGTGGGCCCATCTGGATCATCTAGGTTACTCTCCTTATTTTAAGGTCCATAGCCTCAATTACATCTGCAAAGTCCTTTTTTTTTTTTTTTTTTTTCTATGTAACATAATGTATTCACAGGTTCCAGGGATTAAGACAGGAACATTTTTGGAGAACCATGATTCAGCCTGCCATGTGGGGGAATTAATTCATTCATGCCTTCAGCTACAGCGTTAACCGTGCCAGGCTCTGCAGTGTAAAAAAAAAAAAAAAAAAAGAATGCTATAGTTCTCTATTTCAAGGATTTTACAGTCTAGACTGTGTAGAATCAGATGAGGGAATCAGAGAGAGATATCTTATTAATGATACAATTCACCTGAAATAGTGATTCCTAGATATACTATAATCCTTATGTTAATAAAGATTAAATAATGAGTCTCAGGCAGCAGAATTTCAACGGCAAGTATTTCCATTTAGAAAATCTATCCGCTTATCATGGTCCCAGTTAGGGGGCCTTGGTACCATCTTGGTCTCCAGATCTGGTGAGGATCAGGAGGCAGTGACTCAGTCATTAAACCTCAAAGGGACTGAGGCATCATGAGTGAAACTAGTGAAAACTTAGAAATAGAGACCAAGGGGGAAACATAGTGGTAGAACTCAACCATATAGTAGTAAAAAGGAAGAGGACACTGGGATTTGGGGGAACTATGCACATACAGAGGAATTTCCCTTGGTGGTTCTGGGTGTTGTGTCTGACTGGTACTAAAGAGACTTAAGGGAACAAGTTAGGAGAACAGCGGTCATTACTGGGTGTGTTTAGGAGCGACATAAGCTTGTGTGCCGACACCTGCTCCAGGGTTCTGAAGCAGAAAAGGACTGATCCTGGAGATTGTGCCAGGAGGCCATGAACTCATGGAACTTGACCATCCTTAACTACATTCTATGTGGATTGGGCAATTCTCTGTCAAACTGGAAGCTTTTCTCTGTATTTTAGATAAAAGGTGTAAAGATGGGTAAAACAAGACGCCAGGTGGTAATGGCAGCTGAGAATTTAAGGTCTGGAACATGAGAGATGTTTTTGGAAACAGATTCATGTCACATGGGTCAATAGTACTTTGCTGAATTCAGCTTTTTAAGACGATTGTGGGCTTGAATATATTATTTTCCATCTTTCTTTCCTTCCTTCCTTTCCATTGTAATATGGATTGTATTAGTATCTTTTACAATAATCCATTAGAGAGAAAATTATGAGGAGAGTTGGGAATCTTCAAATGTTTTTCATTTTTAGTGACTAGAACAGAGGGTGATATTAGTATATGCCAAGCCCAGATACCTTACTTTTTGCCCTGCTCAGCACATTTTGCTTCCTAAATAGAGGACATCCATTTCTCCCCCAGAAATGGGGCATTTTGTATGAAAACAAAGAAAAATTAAATGATTTCCAAAAGATTATATTTTTTAGTGAGAAAATAACAGCTAGAATATCACTATACGATTCCTACTCTCCCAATCTTTTTCTCTCATTAAAGTGAAAAAGCAGAGGAAAGAGATAAAAGATTTATCCTATTTATATAGACAAATCTTTCCTACTGATGTAAAGTGAGAGAAAGGAGCGAGCCAAAGCAGGTCTTTTGGGAGAGCCTCTGATTCAGGAAATAGCACCCCGGAAGCTTCTGAGAAGTAAAGATAAAAGAGAGGAGTTGATAGGGGAGAAAAATAGTTATGAGCATGGGAAGGAATTGCTTTTGAGATTTTTTAAGAGTCACATTTCTAAGAGTTTTGAGACTTTTCTAATGAATGAACTTGACTTTTAAATAGCCATTGGCATGTATGTATGTTGATTATTGCTTCTATTTCAATTTTGTATTAGAAATCCCACCAGAGAAGCAGTCTATTGCTTATAACAATCTAACCTGATGCAGGTAACAGAAAGTCAACCCTCAAGAGGGCATTACCCAACCCTGGAGCTGAGGCTCCGGTTTCCGTTGACCTTTGGGGAGCAAATCTCACTTCCCATTGTGTCCTAGTTGCCGTGCATTATGCAAGACTAAGTGACATCTGGCAGTTCTGATGCTATATTTAATTGTATGTGTTCACATTATGGTTTTATTGCCAATTGGATTCTGAATCTTTATGATATTATTCGGGGGGCACAAGATCATGGATACTGAGGACAAAGGTTTATGCCAGGATTTTTGGTTCATGCCAGATGTGACCCTCCATAAATTAGTTACCTTTCTCTTGATTCAGCAAGAACTGCAACCTATGTTGGCTTGTGGCAAAGCTAACCGCAGGTGGTTTCCACGTGAGATGTAGGTTCCGTATAATTTGTTGTGTTTTCCTGTGAATCTTATGTGAATTAGCTTTTACCTCATAAACCACAGAGAAGAGAAATTTCTAAAGATTGTTATAAAGCACTTGTGTTAAAAAGTGTGTATTGCTATGGAAATACTAACTAATGATAATAACTATTTGAATAGAGATTAATTGAGGGACTAAAAATAGCTCACTCCAGGCAAAATTGAGCATGTTCTTTTAATTGTGCTAGTATTATACAGAAAAAATAAGCAAAGATTTTAAGATAATATGTTTTATTCAACAGCCTCACTGACATAATTCTCTTGGGTCTTCTCATTTGAGATTGCCTCTGCTAATTGCTTTAACATTTTCCAACAAGTATATTACAGAGCCAAGAATGCCCAGTGTCCAAACCACTGATGCTTGGGGCAGGTGGGCCACAGCTGCATGAGACATAAAAATCACAGCTGGAATGCTGTTCTTCTTTGTCTAATTCTAAATATTTTATCTTAAAATATAGTGCTCAATTCTGGAAATATGACCATACTTATTCTTTAGGAAAACTGTCCAATATTCCTAATTTTTCTACACTTTTAAATGAAACCCTGAAAACTTACATTATAGTTTTGCTAATCCTGACAATTATTATTTCTTTTACACCATAAATAATTATGAGAATTCCACCTTTCTTTTAAATTTGTTTAATTCATTTAGTTGATTTCCAGTCATATAAAGTCTACCATTTTATTTTATTTTTTTAATTTAATTTTTTTTTTCTTTTTCTTTTTCTTTTTGGCTGTGTTGGGTCTTAGTTGCAGCACACGGGGTCTTCGTTGAGGCACGTGGGATCTTTTGTTGAGGCGCGGGCTCTTCATTGTGGTGTGCGGGCTTCTCTCTAGTTGTGGCATGTGGGTTTTCTCTCTCTAGTTGTGGTGCACAGGCTCCAGGGCACGTGGTCTCTGTAGTTTGCAGCACGCGGGCTCTCTTGTTGAGGCATGCGAGCTCAGTAGTTGTGGTGCAAGGGCTTAGTTGCCCCGAAGCATGTGGGATCTTAGTTCCCTGACAAGGGATGGAACCCATGTCCCCTGCGTTGGAAGGCGGATTCTTTACCACTGGACCACCAGGGAAGTCGCAAGTCTACCATTTTATAAACCAGAATATAATAATGTTGGAAAGTAAAGCTATAGGTTACCACATGTAGTCTCTAATATAGCAAAGCCATATCTGAACAGAATTTATTCTGAATCTGATAAAAAACAAAACATGGGTCAAACATAAAGACAAACACGTTTAATAAAACAGTGTATAACTTTGCTAGTTTTTGATTTATAAGAAAATTACACATAGAAACACTAAATTGATTCTTATTTTATTAAATAATAATATGATATACAATAATTTTACCCAATACACTTGATCAGATACCTATTCAGAATTCTATTTTCTAAGGAATTAAAGCAAAGAATCCAAAGAGACAAGTTGACTTTATTTAACTTTCAGGCAAAGAAAATTATTTAATTTATGGGAAAGTTCTTTTTCTGGGCATTTGCCTGTTTTCTTCTTTATTACCACTTGATTGCTTTTCTTCCATGGGCTATTTCTCACTGCCCTATTTTTCCTACTTCCTTAATAAGAAAAGACTCCTGGAAAGTATAATTAACATCTTCAAGTGGATATAAAAGTCTTAGCTTCCTACTAGATAATACAGGCATTCTAGTTCCAAAATTCTATTTTAAAAATGTTGTTATGTTTATTTCCACTCAATTTGAAGTCTGGGGTAGAAAGGCCTTAAGATTTTGTTAAAGAGTGTTGCTCCTAGTAATCCCTGGAGTAGATAGATAATTCATTTAGAAATATTGTCTTAAAAAATTAAAAAACCAACTTTAGTTACTTTAAAATACTAATGAGTGCTCTTTACATGGTAGAGCTGGAACCAGTTTGTGAATTTCCTATTTACTCAATCTCACTGTCTTTTCTATTGGGCATGAAACACATATATATCTAGCATCACCTGCCATTACATTGTTATTGATGAGAGGTATCAATTGCTTGCAAATAGAATCATTCTTCATTATAAGAGGCAAAGATCCATCCCTCAATCCCTCTCTCTTTCTCTTAAATGATGTGTGTCTTTTCCTTAACCAGTTTCCTTGGAATATATCATTATTATGGGATGGATGTTTACGCCTTCCAAAATTTAATGTTGAAGCCCCAGTGTGGTGGTATTTGGAGATGGGGTCTTCAGGAGGTAATTAGGGTTGGATGAGGGCATGATGGTGTGGCACCCATGATGGGATTAGTGCCCTTATGAGAAGAGACACCAGAGAGCTTGTTTTCTCTCCCTCTCCCTCATTCTCTCTTTCTCTCTTCCCCTCATCCCCCACCCCCACCTTACCTTGCGAGGACACAGGGAGAAGACAGCAGTCTGCTAGCCAGGAAGAGAGCTCTCACCAGAACTCGACCATGCGGGCACCCTGATCTCGGACTTCCAGCCTCAGAACTGTGAGAAATAAATGTTGTTAATAAGCCACCCAGTCAGTCTACGGTATTTTGTTGTAGCAGCCCAAAAGGACTAAGACACAGCCCAAGCTAACCCAATCATAGTACTCATTTTTTATTCCAAATAGGTTTAACAAGGACATATTCAATCTAAGCAGCTTTCTTGACCCTACCTCCTCCACTAAAGGCATGTTTACAACCATACCATAATTCAATGACTTAGTGCTTTCATTCTTCTGTGTATTTACTTAGCATTAATGTTTTAGCAGGAGACAATGGTGCCTTGCAAATATTGCAAATGTTTTAATACTATAACACTCAACAAGATGCAGACTCTTGCATATGCATTTTGAAAGGTGGAAAAGACTAAATTTCTAAAGAGGTGGGTGATAAATTCTAAAACTGAAAATTTGTTTATTTCTAGACAATAAAAGATATTATGTAAAACTATGTTTTTTAAAACTGTGTCTGTATTCTTCTCACTAGTATTATAAAACTGTTCATTGCATTGCAAATTGACTACAGTATTCATTACAAAGTGAAATAATAAATAGAAACAATGAAAAGAACGTTTCCTAATAAGGATGATTTATTTGCGTCTAGAGAATGTATTATACTTCCATGCATTGCTATTCTTGAGTTGAGCAGCATTTACCTCCCCATAGCTGAGACAAGCTTACAATTTTTTAATCAGAGGAAACTAGCAATTTTACTATTTTAACTAGATTATAATATATAGTCTTGTTGTTTTTGCCACAAAGCCCTGGCTGCTGAACTGTGATATCTGTCATTGGCATGATCATGTAGTGGGGCAAAAAATAAGAATGTTCTTGTATATGTGCAACTCCATATGCATCTTTTAGAACATTCCAATATATCTCATGTTATTATCCATGAGAAATTTAACTAGGCTAATTGACCACATGGAGGAAATTAGTGTAAACCTCGTTTATTTAATATAGTCATGAGAAATTGAAAATGTCTTTTTTAATTATCCAACATAGAAAGGCCACAAAAGTCTTACTAGGGAATTTTTAATGTGACATATAACCGGTTGATATATTAATTAAAATTAAGTCTGTATATTATATACATGCATATTATATATACATATATGCTAAAATAAAATGTTGGCTAATAGCAAATGCTATGAAAAATAAATATAAGCTTATTAATTATAATCCAATTTAAATCATTTAATTCTAAAGCTATATATATATTTGGTCTATTGAATTTTATGTTTCAATAAAAGTGTTTTCATAGAAAACCTTTTATGAAGTCTATGTCTGAATATAACAACTTCTCAATGATCTGATCATGGGAAATAAAATACTTTTCCTCTGTTAATAGTTATTATTGTCTTTAATAATGTCATGATATAATAAATACAGAAAATAATCATTATTGTTTTGGCCTTAATTAATAGTAAAATTACAGTAAAATTTTTACTAACTTACACTAGTGAAAGAGAAAGAACAGTAAATTGATGGAATTCAGAATCATAAAAAAATCTTAAAGAATTATGGTTTTATTATGTTCACATAGATATCAAAAGTAGGTTAACAAAGTAATATCAAATGTCCTGAGAAACACTAAGTTAATTGATAAAGGGGAATGATTTATACAGTTTCTCATTTATCATGACTTATTATTAATAACGTCTTTAGATTTTATGCTCTTAAACAGTTAGACATGCTCCTTGCAAACACTATTACCAAGGCTTAATTTTTTTTTAAAGCTAGCTGTATTGCCAGGGGTTACAAATAAGCTCCGGAAAAAGAAAACTAGACTCTTTGCATTCCACCCTCAAAACCAGCTCCTTCTGACAGCATAAAAGAGAACATATTATTCCCGCTTCCCTAGGGATAAAAGAAATTTTCTGGTAACTGAAATCAGGATCTTACAAGACATATACTTGATACAGGTAAAAGCTATAATTCAGGTAATGTGTACAATTTCTAGTCAAGTTCTAGGAAAGTTACTGTGGCTAGTCTAAATATTGCCTAGAATACACAAATGACATCTGACTTACTTATGAAATACATTTTTTAATCTTTCTTTAGAAATTTGAGATTGACACAAGGAAGTCTATTACCACTGCCTATTACCTATCTTCTCCCTAGGACTTGGGTGAGAGATGAATTCACTCAATCACTATTTTAAGAAAGATTAAATGAAAGCTTTGCTTTGTGCCAGGCACTGAGCAAGGTGCTGAGTATACAGTTCAGAACAGATACAGTCTTCCTCCTCCACAGAGTTAAACGAAAGAGCTAGAAACTAAACAATTTGTAATACAAATAAATAATTACAGTTGCTATAATGCTATGAAGGAAAAAATAAAGATGTTATCATTGAAATGGTTCACCTGGATCCCAAACAGAGGACTCTGCAAGGATTTGGCCGTGTTTTTCTATCCAGGAATGATCAAGAGAGAGAAATCTTAAACCCAAAGGACATCATTAAACTAGTCGTTAGAGAGAACACTTGTTCTAAAGCACACATAATTTCTTAGGCTTTACCTGTGGCTTAAGTGAAATGAATCTTAGTATCCTCTCTCTCTCTTTTTTCTGTTTCTATTCACAAAACCATAGTTTGATTACCAACTTAGAATTCCTGGTACTAACTTTACACTGGGAAGGAAATGCTCTGGACAACACACACACATATTTTAGTCACTGGAAAAATTTTTCCACATTAGAATGTAATATGTGAGTGCAAGAAACTGGTTTTTTTTCCCCCAGCTTTATTGAGATATGATTGACATATATCATATATAAGTTTAAGGTATACAACGTGATGATTTGATACATGTGTATATCGCGGAATAATTATTACAATAAGGTTAGTTAACACTTCCATCACCTCACATAATTACCATTTTTTATAGTGAGAACATTTAAAATCTACTCTCTTAGCAACTTTCAAGTATGTAGTGCAGTATTGTTAACCAGATTCCCCAAGCTGTACATTAGGTCCCCAGAATTTATTCGTCTTAGAACTAGAAGTTTGTACCCTTTGACCAACACCTTCCCATTCCACAAACCTCCCACCCTCAGCTCCTGTTTCTATGTGTTTGGATTTTTTAGATTCCACATATAAGTGAGATCATACAGTATTTTTCTTTCTCTGCCTGACTTTTTTCACTTAGTATAATGCCCTCAAGTTCCATTCATTTTGTCATAAAAAGCAGAATTTTCTCCATTTTTATGGTTGAATAAAATTCCACTGCATATATATACCACATCTTTTCTATCCATCATCTGTCGATGGTCATTTAAGTTGCTTCCATATCTTGGCTATTGTGAATAATGTTACAGTGAACATGGGGGTGCAGATATCTTTTCAAGATAGTGATTTTATTTCCTTCAGACATATACCCAGAACTGGGATTGCTGGATCCTATCATAATTTTATTTTTAATTAAAAAAAATTTTTTTTGAGGAACTGTCATACAGTTTTCAGAAGCAGTCAGCCTGTGCTAGAGTGCGCTAGGGCTGGGCTCTGTGGTGAAGTTGGGTGCCCACTTCACTCTCCTCCTCCCACCAGGAGGATGTCTGTTTCTGTACTGGGCTGTCTGGGCTTGGGGAAGCGATGGTGGGGCTAACCTATCTTTCCTACCCTCATCAATGCATCTTTCCTTATTTCTATGCTTCACTTAGGTGCTGTAATCCCTCACCTATATTTGTAGCTCTTGGTAAGGTATTTTCATGCACAGAAAGTTGTTCAAATTGGTGTTGTTTGTTCTGTTTTTGACATGAAGTTTGGATGTGGCGGTGGCTGACGCCTTTTCCCTATATCTGTTATTTTTCCTTTTTTCTTTCATAAGGAGGGAACTATACTGAGTAACCCTACCAGCCTTTCTCTACCCTCACACTAGCTCTTCCCCTGGGAGAAGCAGTGAGTTAATTTGCTAGGATTTTGGAATGAGAAACTGGGCATGTTGTTCATCTCCTTTGACTACCCTCTATCTTTCCCAAGGAAGCATCCATTGACTTCACTTCTGCCTATCTAATTCGTCATAAAAATCTAATCATTTCTATATTAGTGATAGTTTAAATATAACTTCTCAAGAAAATAAACTGGAAATTTGTCATTAGGTGCCTTCCCATATGATAAAGAGTAGGTTTACAATAATTTTTAAATTATTCATCAAAAAGCAAACAAAAGTATTTTAAAAACACTTGAGGTTAGCATAGAGCTCTTAGGGATCTATAAACCTGAGTAATGCGATCCTCAATAGTAAGTAATACTAATAAAATAAATAATTTGTTGTAAAAAGGAGGGTTTTTCTTTTTACAGACTTTTTGGCATTATGTTAAACTTAGACATTTAAGAGATTTGAAATTTGTGTATAAATAATTAAACACAGATGTATCTTGATTAAAAGGGCAATTCTATTAATTTTTAAACACTTTGATTTATGTCAGAGAGCGCTCTGCCTATGTTTTCCTCTAGGAGTTTTATAGTATCGGGTCTTACATTTGGGTCTTTAATGCATTTTGAGTTTATTTTTGTATAGGGTGTTAGAGAATGTTCTAATTTCATTCTTTTACGTGTAGCTGTCCAGTTTTCCCAGCACCACTTACTGAAGAGACTGTCTTTTTCCATGGTATAGTCTCGCTTCCTTTGTCATAGATTAACTCAGCGGTCCCCGACCTTTTTGGCACAAGGGAGCGGTTTCGTGGAAGATAGTTTTTCCATGGACCGGGGTGGAGTGGGGGCACAGTTCAGGTGGTCATGCGAATGATGGGGAGCAATGGGGAGCCCCAGATGAAGCTTTGCTCGCTTGTCTGCTGCTCACCTCCTGCTGGGCGGCCCGGTTCCTAACAGGCCGAAGCACCGTAAGTGCGTGGGTTTATTTCTGGGCTTTCTATTCTGTTCCATTGATCTATATATCTGTGTTTGTGTCATTACCATACTGTTTATTACTCACCCATAGAAAAGAATGCAATAATGCTGTTTGCAGCAACATGGATGGGCCCTAGAGATTATCATGCTGAGTGAAGTATGTCAAAGACAAATATCATATAATATCACTTACATGTGGAATCTAAAAAAAGATACAAATCTAAAAAATGATACAAATGAACTTACTTACAGACTCACAGACATAGAAAACAAACTTGTGGTTACCAAAGGGGAGGGAGGTAGGGATAAATTAGGAGTCTGGGATTAACAGATACACACTAATATATATAAAATAGATAAAAAACAAGGACCTACTGTATAGCACAGGGAACTCTACTCACTATGTTGTAATAACCTATAATGAAAAATAATCTGAAAAAAGTATATATTGGATTGGCCAAAAAGTTCGTTCGGGTTTTTCGTAAGCTGTTAGAGAGAGATATATCTGAATCACTTGCCTGTGCACCCGAAACTAACACAATATTGTAAATCAACTACACTTCAATAAAAATTTTTTTTAATTTAAAACACTTAACATCTTCACATTTTGTTAAATGCGAATTTATACATATTGAACTAGCCAAACTATTGACCATAGGTGAAGCTAGACTTTGAAAAAGAAGCTAGAAGGTGAATACTTGTGATACTTGTTTGTTTTGCTATTTAGAAACAGAGAGACCTCCTTTTTAACATTTTCTGTTGTGTCTGTCATGTATATTCACTGAGCCATAATATTTATCTCACCCACACACTCATAATTTGTCTACAAATATTACATACCATATTTAACTTGTGAACTTTTGCCTTCGCTTGGCCTAGTCCTATAAAACTATGTGGAGGGCTTCCCTGGTGGCGCAGTGGTTGAGAATCTGCCTGCCAATGCAGGGGACACGGGTTCGAGCCCTGGTCTGGGAAGATCGCACATGCCGCGGAGCAACTAGGCCCGTGAGCCACAACTACTGAGCCTGCGCGTCTGGAGCCTGTGCTCCGCAACAAGAGAGGCCGCGATAGTGAGAGGCCCGCGCACCGCGATGAGGAGTGGCCCCCGCTTGCCACAACTAGAGAAAGCCCTCACACAGAAACGAAGACCCAACACAGCCAAAAATAAATAAATAAATATATAAATAAATAAAGGAGTTCCTTTAAAAAACAAAACAAAACAACTATGTGGACTCTTAAATTGTTATCTAATAGGCTGTTAGAGGACTAGAGACCACTGTCCTGGATACCAATCAACTGCCATTGCTTCCATGGAAGTAGGGAGACTCTTGCCATATTACATATTCTTTGGGAGAAAAAAATAGTCAACCTTCAACTTGAACAATTTTCCACAAATATTATTTGTACTTAGCTTGTTTGTTTTATGTTCACCTTTGAAAAATGACAAAAATTTAAAAACTATGAAAGAGGGTGCTTATTAAGGAACAAATGGCTATCACATGATTTTCTTTTTGAAAAAAATTATCAAGTGAACAATATTTTTAAATAAAACAGCAAAAGAAAAAACTGTATTTTAAACCACAAAAAAAAAAAAAAAAACAAACCCTGCTTTGTACGAACCATCTGGGTAAACAATAGCTGGAACAAGAGCAGAGAAATGAAAGCAGTAACTTCGTTCCATTTTACCTTCTTATTCTATTCTTTGAAGTCAGTATTTTAATTGACTGCCTCAGTTGGCAACCTCCAAGCTCCCAGTCAGAGATGGTACTCTCAGACCCCTTCACAAATCTGTGTTCAACCTTTTAAATGATTGTAAGAATTGAACACATCTATTCCAGCTTCCTGTTTCATAAAGAGGACAAACTCTTTGTTGTGACCCGCGCTGTGAAGGGGAGACTCACTTGCTTAAAAATATCTCCTTCAGGAGTAGACAAGTGAAATTCCCAGATTCCTAAAAGTAGAGAGTAAGGATTCGTTAACAGATTTCTGAAATTTTGTTTGTTACTGTTTTATTGTTGTTGTTTAAGAGCCATTTGTTAAAACAGAGAGGCCTTTTGGAAAATAAAATACCTTCACTTTCTATCATCCTGTGGGTGTTTACATGATTATAATGCTGAATCCTATTAACAAATCTTTAAGCTCCTACAAACATGATATACAGGTTGACTATTTGAAGGGGAAAATACTTGGAAGAAAGATATGGGATTAGTTTCTGTAAGTTGGGGAGTCAATCTAGTTAACTAGAGGTAAATATTTCCTGCTCTCCACTTTCTAGGCTCCTTATAGGATTGCATGTCCTGTGGCCCTCATAGTTGGGTAAATCATATGACTAGTTTTGGCCAAGGAATGTGAATGGAAATAGTGTGTGCCAATTTTATGGCAGAGCATAGAGGGCTCTCTGTCGTCCTCTTTCCTTTTAACCTGATCGTACAATGTTCCAGAAGGTGGCTACGTTGGCTGCTCTGGAGCTCCCAGACAATTCTCAGAGGACATGTACCTTGAGAGAAAAATAAACCTTTTGTTTCCAGTCACTGTGATTTGAGTTTATTATGCAGCATAACAAAGTCGAACCTGATTAATATATAACCATACTTCAATAATTCTTTTAGGACCCGACTCTTCCTGAAGATGTGAATGATTAGTCATACTATATGTACTTTGTCCCATGTGGAAATACAGAATGATGAGCCCACTTTATACTGTGTATCCTTTAACAATTAAAAAAATCATTTTCACATATATTATCTCACTTATTTTGTAAAATAGTCCTCTTAGAAAACATGAGGAATTATTATTATTATTACCACTGTGAATAAATTGAGGTTAAAAATAGGTGAATAATTTGCTATTCAGTCACAGAGCCAAGACTTAAATACTCAGATACATTATAATTTGTTCTTCCTCTCCTTCCAGCACTTTCTTCTTCCAAAATCATCAAAAGCATTGTGAATACCCAAAAGGTCTAAGTCATATGCAGTCAGAAAGTTAACAGACCAGATCCTATAATGCGAAGTTATATAAACTAAAAAAGAAATGTCCTCCATTAGGATGAAGTCCATGACCACTGAGGACCTTAATTACAGAGCCAGGATCCTTACATGTAGTAAAGATACATAGTCATTGATTCTGTGCAAGAGGGAACTAGTACCAAATAACACATATTATGAATAACCTCTTTATTTAAAAAATATGGAAAAACCACCAAGAATGTTGGCTCTACAGTCCCCCCCCCCCCAAAGTAACATTATACGTTTTCTTGAAATTAGGAGTATGGAAATCATGCAGTAAAACTGAAGAAGCTAGTTTTATCATTTTTATTGGGGGCCACTGGAACAAGTCATATTCACAGAAATTCTCTGCATTTCTGTGAATCCTAAGAGAATTCTTGAAAAATAGTAAATAATTACTGATTAGAATGGGGGTGGGATAAGGGACCAGTAAGAGGAATAACAAAAGTACCATTTAAGTATTATTTTTAAGAAGAATAAAAGAGACAAAACCACAAATAATAATGAATCCTGTGCGTTCCTTAACATCTAGCATGCTATCAAAATTGTATGAATTTTGCCTAAATGGATGCTTAAGACTTGGTGTTCATAGGAAATGCTTCCGAGATTTGAAGAAAAATCTGTCTTTTGTCTTAAGAGTGACTCTTATATGTTTATAGAAATACAGTGGCAATTCTGCAGGCGAACCTGTCACTATCTTCGCGTCTAGCCAGGTGTGAATCACAAAGCCTGCATATGCGATTTCCATCACAATGGAAATAAGGAATAAATGAGGTTATTAAATGTAAACTGTCTTAAATGAAACACTTTAACATTCTTCTCTTCAAAGACAATCATAGTTTTTGTTACTAGCCAAGCTTATTTTTTTAAATTGGCAATTCTATGGAGTATCTCAATTTGAATATCAATTTAAGATTCAAGATAAAGTGGTATCTCATTTACTATGTTTTTATAGTAAATATGAATTATGCACATGGACCGTTTAAATATTTGTGTTTTCTCACAAAATTTAGAGTGTAGGCTTGCACACAAAAATAGTCACTTAAAAGTCTCTTCAATTTAATTGTTCCATGCTATCAATTACCTGTGTATATATGTATACAGAATAAGAAGCTTTTCCATCTGAAGGGATTAAGAAACATTTTATTAATACTAGAAATCTATATTCCAGATTTAGAGTACCTGCACCTGTGCCTGCACCTGTTTCTTAAGGATCAGAAAAGGAACAGCAGATACTTTCAGGTTTCAGGGGGTAAAGAATAGGATTTTCCCTACCTCGGCAGGAACAAGCTGTAAGAATATGTACCCCTGATATTAGTCAATTCCCAGCTATTAAGGTTTCCTTCAGTATAGTTGATTAATTAGATTTTTTAAAAGTCAGGCAATTTACACCTGTGATATCATACGTCTCTTGAGGCTGATGGACCTGAAATCCTTAGGATGTTAAGAGATCCTCCAGGGCAGGAGCAGGAGGGGGAGAGAACATTTCCATGATCTGGTGCAGTCACACTTTTCTATAATGCGTATGGTTTATGTAAATGTTCCATTAACCGGAATGAGTTCTGGAGTACAAGTATCAACAAGGGCTGGAGGCATATGGCAGTGATTGTAAAAGACATTTCTGAAAGCTCTGCTCTGGTTAAAGCTTCAGCCAGCCTGCGTAGAGATTTTATTCTATCCTGTGAAAACAACTGGTGGACACTAGGGAGAATAGAGTGTATCTGAGTATGAGCCTATAGGCCATACAAGTATCTTTAAAGAACTGAACTTAAGTACATCAATGTCCTAATAGGAAATATAGTTTACTTCACATAGTAAGTGTCAATAGTTGAGAAGGAGATCGGAGAGGAGGCTGTGGCCTGGGACCCAGAATAAGCGTGAGTGAGAACACTAAGTAAAGAGAAAGCGTCTTTACAGGTTAAAAAAAAATCTGCTTGATTCAAGTATTGCAAATACTCTAATTCATTTTAATTTAATAGTTCTAAGATAGTTGTTTTCATTGTTTACCAATGGATTGGGGAATGCTAAAGAAAATTTTAAAATCTGAACAAATATTTTAGAAGTTATCCTAACAACTCAGAGATTGAATTTAAATGGGAATCAGTTTCTCGAACTTCTAATTTATATTTCTTCCCAGGAAGTGATAACACCTTAAGTACAATAATGAACTAAATGGAGTCTTAGCTTTTCTTCTTCTCACAATATATATGGGTTTTTTCCTCGTTTGACAAAGTCATTAGAAGCAATAAAAAAAATCAACCTCCAAAACTTCACTGTGGCCATCACTGGCAAAGCTACCATAAACTTTCTCTTAATAAAAATAAATTGTTCAGTTTTCCATTTCGGTGAACAAGAACACTCACCCAGAAAATGAAGTTTATGTATTATCTATCAATCTAGATGAGATGGCGTCTTGGTCATGAGGGAAGCAAAGAGCTCTGGATAAGAAATATGAAAATCTGAGTTTCAGTTTTTCTCTGTCTCTTACACTATAACTAGGACATTGCAGAAATGTAGGATCAAAGTTCCTTGTCCACAATGTTAGAACTAAGTTATTTTCTAATTTTATGAACTATGAGTGCCATGAGGGTGTTCTAGAGGTACCTGGTGTAAACTTACTCAGCAGAATTAAGGCCCCTAAGGTTCTAAAACCTTTCATTTGACTCATTTGGCAAATATCACTTGGACTGAGGGAAAATAGCTATTAGTTGGAGGCTTCCGGACCCTTCATTAGCATTCCCATCCCTCGTTCACTATACGTGATAAGTCTAGATCAATACCTAAATCTATGGGAGACGATGCTAAGAAATGCTGTTAGTGTAAATGTATTCACTGATCGATGTAATCAAACATTCAACAAGTATTTACTGAGTAATAATTATTTTTAAGGCACCATTTTACACAGACTGTATACAAGAAGAAATTCTGTGCTGTCACAGAGCTTAGGTTATATTAAATGCTAGTGTACTTCATAGCAAGGATGGTTAGATCCAGGTATCAGCAGTCTGATCTGAAAAGAGACCCCATTCCAGACATTACTGCCAAAGAAAAAGGCCATGGCCTTGACAAGGCATGGTGGAAGGCATAGCTGCTGAGATTCACCAACAACCAAAATGGGACTGTAAGTTTTCAAAATATATGTTCCCTGATATGTCAGTATTAATTATGTTTATTATGAATAATTATACCTGAGAAAAGTAATTGGACTATCATTAAGCCCAGAATAATTATGTTTCAGGTCTAAAAGAAAATTTTTGATTATTTAAAAACTTATCTTTAATTGTGAGCATACAAACCCATAAATATACAATATTTATACCAGCTAGCTTTTGGCAAGAATTCTACGCCTTTTTTTTGTTCCTTTGTTTTTTCTACTCTCTCTAGCCCCAATTTTCAGCATCTTCTCCTCCTTTTCTGAGACTCTGGTTCCTCGAATATCCAGTTCCAGAGGAAAAGTTCTCATGAATACGTTCACAGTAGATGTCAGGGGATTGGCTAAAATACATCTAAAGGTGAATGTGAATTTTAAGAAGCAAATAGAGGAAGGCAATGCATAACATAATAAATATCTTGTTAATAGTAGATTCTCAGGCATCCAATGAGAAGTTTCAGGGAGAATGAATATAGAGAGGAGTCCCTAATTTGCTTATGAATGACATCCATGGTTCCTCCATAGTTGTTTAATTCATTACACAAACATTTATTGAACATGCTTTATGTAACAGGTATCTGGTCTACTGGTGGAGACACACATACACACACACACAATTCCTATTCTTATGGACCTCACTCAGAGTGAGAGCAGCAACTGCTTTGGTCTGCCAATACCTTCTCTCCATCATTTACCAGCATGAATTAACCCTAGGATAAGCCAATCACAATTGTTTACATTACAGTCAGTCATTTTCGTTTGTCTGATGAGGGGTAGAGGAGGCAATGCACCAATGATTTCCTTTATGAGGACTTTTAGAATGTATTTGAAGCTAGATTACTACATACTAGTGTCTACAAGAAGATAGACAAACTCCAGCTGGCGTGACCTCCACAACTGTCCTGGATCCAATCTATACTGAGGATTACTTGATTATCTCTTCTCTTTATTCTTGGAAAAATAACTGGCATCTTATCAATACTTCCCTTTTTTGCTTTCAATTGAAGAACTTGAATTTTTACAAAGAGCGTACATAGAACTAAGATGCTAATCAAATCATTATGAATATTGTAACGTATGCCATGGAAGAAAAATGACACGGAGTTATGGGTCCTTGTAAACAGGGATAAAATAGTTTGGAAGTTTAATAGGAGGTATCCTTAAGAAAATGACATTAAATGTGTGTTACATTCCAGGTAGGTGAAGAAATGGGTCTAAAATTGCCTATTCTTAATTAATTAATTTAGAATTTGAACCTAGCTCTGTTAACATGGTTTCAGTGCCATTTTCTTGAAACAAATCATGGAAACTTTAGGCCTCTGAAATCCAGTTTCCTAGCAATTTAGTATCTTCTGGAGTTTTGATGACTGCCAGGGTGAGGGGAAGTGAAGTATATTATATGATACCACTTAAGTTCACCCTGCTAGAGATGTAACTCTTCCCCCGGGGAAATAATACAGAATCTAGATCAGGAAAAGAAAAACACAAAGCTCTTTTTGTCTATCTATTAGCAACTGGTTCCATCTTAGGGTTGCCTCATAGAATTCTTGTAATCTAGTAGACATGAGTTCAGAGGCCACTTTGCCTGAGAAGGAAGTACTAAGTCAGCAATTCTTCTTATTTGTTGGTGGGAGGACAAGAAATGGCCCATGCAAAGTGTGGGGAGTAATGTTGGTAATGTGTACTCTGCTATCTTCCCCTGGCAATAGTCCCAACCAGTGTAGATAGTCAAAAAATAAAGCTATAATTTGGATCTAAAAGTTTGGAGAATGTGAGACAGTTATAATCCTCTAGAACACTTGTTACTTCTGGATAAACCCTTTTTCTCATGAGAAAGAATGAAATCATTTTGGATCCTTCTCTCTTTATTATATTATCACATCTTTGAAAAACATCTTGAGATCAGGAAAATGTTGAGAACAGCGAATGGAAATAAAGAACCAGAATTTATGGCTAGAGCCATAAAAATACTGTTTTTTCTTTTAAGACAGCAAACTTTTTGTTGATGTTTAGATACACTGATCAGTTTGCATTATAACCAGTTTATTCATAATTAGCAAGAACTACTATCTATCCAGCACTGACTTTTGTCAGAAAACATTAGCTTCATTTAATCCTAATAACAATTCTATGAAGCAACTATTATTACCACTATCACCAGTTTTAGAATGAAGAAATGGACAGTTTAAATAGCCTGGCAAAGGTCACAGAGTTAAAAAGTACTAGAGGTATGATTAAAAATTTCTATCAGATGCCAAAGCCCATGCTTCTCCCACAGTACTAACCTGACTTCTAGGGGTTGAGTGTGATTTTTAACATCATACATAAGTGTTTATTTATTCCTACATTTATACTGACATTTGCAAATTTTATAAAATAACCTTCAACCCATATTGCAACTAGGATAACAGGGGTTATGGTGAAACACTCCCAACATTTATATAGAAGATTGCCCTCAGGAGAGTTCACTTCATCAAATCCAAATAAAACTTCTATGATTAGCTATCTGCATTAGAAAATCAAAATGCTGTCCATCAGCTGTGTGTTAATGTTAAGAACACAGGAGATCTGAGAATCACTTCAGAGACAATACTTTTTGTATCTGTAATCGACCACATGGAGATGGAACTGGTTGAACCTATTTGGAAAAAGACTGTGGGAAGAGAAAAGAGGTGCTGAGCCATGAAAGCATGAGAAAAGGAAAGTCTCAGAAGCAAACACTGGCAGAGCATCTCCTCCCTGCTGTGGATGGAATGAATATTTGCTAAGCAGGATCAAGTAGGAAGGTGTCCTTTGCAAGAGCATCCCCCTAGTAGGTGAAAGAACTCAGGCTACCTTAGCTAAACGTCACTTAAGATAAACTGACTTTTGTTCTGATGCCAATCTCACTACTGTGGTTGGCCAATTTAAGTATTCAGGTCAAATTAATGGTTGTAAAGTAATGTATTGATATTCTGGCTTATGTACAGCTTCTGTGTGCTGGTTAATATGAGTCTATTTCTACAAATGAGAGAAAATGAGAAGTTCTCTCTTGTTCTGCAGATTAAACCCTGACTATAGTGAATCAAATTGGTAAAGGCCAATTTCTGGGAACTTTCTGAACAAGCAGACACCTATGTCCATGTTACCGTCTTTCATCTTATTTTTCACATTTTTTAAGACTTTTACAATTCCTATAGGTATTTTTTTATTGGAGTATAGTTGATTTACAATGTTGTGTTAGTTTCAGGTGTACAGCAAAGTGAGTCAGTTATACATATACATATATTCATTCTTTTCCCATATAGGTTACTACAGAATATTGAGTAGAGTTCCCTGTCCTGTATAGTAGGTCCTTGTTGGTTATCCATTTTATATATATTAGTGTGCATACGTTAATCCCAAACTCCTAATTTATTCCCCCCGCCACGTTTCCCCTTTGGTAACGATGAGTTTGCTTTTGAAACCTGTGAGTCTGTTTCTGTTTTATAAATAAGTTCATTTATATCATTTATTAAAAAATTAGATTCCACTTATGAATGATATCATATGATATTTGTCTTTGTCTGACTTACTTCACTTCGTATAATCTCTATGTCCATCCATGTTGCTGCAAATGGAATTATTTCATTCTTTTTTCTGTCTGAGGAACATTCCATTGTATATATGTACCACATCTCCTTTATCCATTCCTCTGTTGATGGACACTTAGGTTGCTTCCATGTCCTGGCTATTGTAAATAGTGCTGCAATGAACAATGGGATGCATGTATCTTTTTGAGTTATGGTTTTCTCAGGATGTATGACCAGGAGTGGGATTGCTGGACCATATGGTAGTTCTATTTTTAGTTTTTTAAGGAACCTCCATACTGTTCTCCATAGTGGCTGTACCAATTTACATTCCCACCAATAGTGTAGGAGGGTTCCCTTTTCTCCACACCCTCTCCAGCATTTATTGTTTGTATACTTTCTGATGATGCCCATTCTGACCTCATTGTACTTTTAAATTACATTTCTCTGATAATTAGTAATGTTGAACATCTTTTCATGTGCTTTTTGGCTATCTGTATGTCTTCTTTGGAGAAATGTCTATTTAGATCTTCTGCCCATTTTTTGATTGGGTTTTTTTTGACATAGAGCTGCATGAGCCGTTTGTATATTTTGGAGATTAATCCTTTGTCGGTCACTTTGTTTGCAAATATTTTCTCCCATCCTTGTCTTTTCGTTTTGTTTACGGTTTCCTTTGCTGTGCAAAAGCTTCTAAGTTTAATTAGGTCCCATTTGTTTATTTTTGTTTTTATTTTCATTACTCTAGGAGGTGGATTGAAAAAGATACTGCTGTGATTTATGTCAAAGTGTGTTCTGCCTACGTTTTCCTCTGAGAGTTTTAGAGTGTCCAGCCTTACATTTAGGTCTTTGATCCTTTTTGAGTTTACTTTTGTGTACGGTATTAGAGAATGTTCTAATTTCATTCTTTTACATGTAGCTGTTACAATTCCTGTATGTATTAATAACTATATCATGGGTACCAAAAACCATTTAGTAGAAGTTGCCTGTTAACGCATTTGGGGTACTTCACTCTGGCCTAAATCATCTATTCTAAGGGATTTTCTCCTATCCTCTAATCTCACCCACCCAAGGTATGTACTGACGAAGAAAAAAAGAATTTTGCAAAAATTTTGGTTTATACATACGTATATATTTCTAACTAAGATGTGTGTATAGGGTGATGCAGAACTGAAAAAGGATTCCATGAATTTATGATTTTCAAACTTATTTTCGAATTCTGTTAGAATGAATGATTATACCCCTTTAACATGATACAGTAAAGAAAATAATTTTGATCATCATTATTTCTGAATGATATAAAAACTCTAGGTATTGAGGGGAAGCAGGATTCTGCTTATCCCACTGTGCTTCTCCGCACTGGCATTCACGCTTCTTTATTACACTAGCAATCTCTGCAGAGGAAGCTAATCAAAGGCTATGCAAACTGAAACCTATGGGATGGAGACTGAGACCAGGGGTCTCCTTTGAGGGCTTCCTAACGTATTGCATCTTTAGTCTTGTTACTTGGTTGCCTCCTCCTGCCGGCCTCCACCCCTTCCTTCCGCCATCACTCCCCTCACTCATAAGAACCACAGATGGAAAAAGGCATGGCTCACTGATGACCGGCAGTCATTAGCTCATG
This sequence comes from Eschrichtius robustus, assembly GCF_028021215.1. NCBI lineage: Eukaryota > Metazoa > Chordata > Mammalia > Artiodactyla > Eschrichtiidae > Eschrichtius > Eschrichtius robustus. The sequence goes on from NC_090827.1 coordinate 11,143,234, forward strand.
TATGCCACATTCAAAGGGACCCTTAGTTCTGTCCTGCTAACAATGTGTTGAGTTTAAAAACTGGGGCTGGTGGTAGCCTACTGCTTCCTCCCCCGTTCCCCATAACCTTATTCTCTATTTCTTGCTCACTGTTGAGTCGGGCAATTCAACATAAATGTCAGCGTATTTTCTACAGGGGCAGAATATGTTACGCTATTCCACAAGAAATTAGCCCCACTATCCATTGGTAGCTATTTACTGTTACTGAAGAGAAAAATAATACACGCACATACACACATGCAAAAATGCACCCTTGTGGAAGCTCTGAGGGAAATAAAAAGAGTAAGAGATATGAGAGTAGTTCTAGAAGTGGCACTTGATAAAGAAACAGAAGTGTCAGCTCTACAAAGTAAAATACTCAATAGGGAGGAAGATGGCTTATTTCAGAATTCTTACAGCCATGGGATCCTCATTTAGCTTGGTGGCTTGCTGATCAGTAAAGAAAATGATTGGAAATGCACTTGACTTTGACTAAAACAGGTTGCCTGAGAGCTGGAAGTCAAGACGTTTCTTGCCTGGTATCACATCACAATGTCCCCCATACCTCCTTTGCCTGGCTAGAAGCAACTGTAATCAGTAATTCTATATTGAAAAACAAACATCATTTGGCAAATTATAACTATCATTCAAACCAAAGGTGTCTATATAATACTTATCAAAAGAAAAATAGTTTTTGCATTTTCCTATTTAGCATCAACAATCACTAGAACACATTAAAGAACATTTGTATCTCAAAACATTTCTACCTTTTTTAAAGTTTAGGTATGTTATGTGATTTGTCATCAGTGTGAATTCTTTTTCACATTTATGTCACAGTGTCTGACATCTCTTGCAAGAAACCAAGAGACAAATGAGGACTAAAAAAAATGAAGGATTATATCTACAACTTAGATGTATTTAAATGAGGGATTATATCTACAACTTAGATGTGATCCCTAAAAAAAATGAGGGATTATATCTACAATTTAGATGTATTTTAACTCTCAGGTGGCTTTGTACCTGCAAAAACAAAACAAACAAACAAAAAACCACCCTGGATTTATAACATAGTTTTAAAAATTTAGATTTATTGTTTCGTTTTAGTCTCATGAGAGTGCTAACGTTTATTGTTTCTTTGTGCAAATGGAAAAGCTAGGCAGGGAAATAAAGTGGCCTGTTCATTGCCACAGGGCTACTCAGTGGATGAGTGGACACAGCCCGAGAGAAAATTCAAATTCTTTTCTGTGTAACCAAGTCCTTTTTGTCTCCCCTTCTCTTCCATGAATATAGAAAACCTGAAATCTGGTAGCTGATCATAAAAGAGAAGGAGATATAAGTTAATATAAGACGTTTTCTCAGTAAATAGAGAAGTGTGCTTACATCACGAAAGATGAAGCTTTTCATAAAGAATGAAAGGTTTAAGTCTCTTAATTCCATCTGGAGGTCCAGATTAATTATCCTTTTCAGTCAAGGTCGCTGACAGTGTAAAGAATTTCCAGGCCCCCTAGAGCCAAGTGTTATCTTTCTCATACAGCAACCATGGATGCTTAAGTAAATCAATACGTGGCAATTAGCAGGTAATTGGCATGATTTTTAAGTAGAAATAAGATATGATGATCCTGCTGTAGTCCACATCTGGCCAGCCATGGGTGAACAACTGCTGCTCTCTTGCTGTTGTAATAAAAAGATCCATTTCAACAGAGAGAGAAAAAGGGTTATCAAAAAATGGAAAAAAAAAATCAGGATACACAATTTTCAAATTTCGCTGCTTTTAAAAAATTATGTGACTCAATTTTATATCTTTTTTGAATAGCATGCCTCTAGAGAAGAGTGATTTCTGTAATGTTGTATTTTTTATTTTAATAGACTTATTTTGTGGAGCAGTGTTAAGTTTACAGAAAAATTAAGGAGAAAGTACAGAGAGTTCCAATTTACACACACACACACGTTTCCCTATTATTAATATATCAATATCTTGCATTAGTGTGGTACATTTGTTACAAAAATATTGAGACACTATTCTTAAAGTCCACAGTTTACATTAGGGTTCACTCTTTGTGTTGTACAATTCTATAGGTTTTGAGAAATGCATAATGCCATGTATCTGCTGTGTATCAAAGAGAATACTTTCACTGACCCAAAATTCCCATGTGCTCTACCCCGTGCTTCTAGATAAGATTCTGTTATATTGTATTGTTATGTATGAAACTCTAATGTGATCGTATTTTGACCTTAAAATTCTATTTTATAGGTATCGCAAGATTGATTTAGGAGTTAGAATAGTGTGATTTCTTAGAACATCTTTGATATTCTTTCATGAATATACATCATTTCCATAAATTGTTTGTGAGTACTACCGTAACAAAGTAAGATTTCAAAACCTTGTCCTTAACTCGAAGAATTTGCAATTTAGTTCAAATTAATAAATGAATGGATGAAAAGTTAAATAATACAAGGCATCAGATGGCAGGCTAGAAAGCAGTAGGATTAAGTGCTGAATGAGTGACACTGATAAAATTGGGGAGGGTTCAATGGAGCAATGGCACACAGGGGCATGAGGTTAGGAGAAAGGCTTAGTGGATTAGGAGGGACTTGAAGAGGAGAGGGATATGGACAGTTTAACGGAAGGGAGGACATTCAAGGCAGGTGAAAGAGCGTGGTCAAGACTGGATGGAGTGCGATTTGTACGTTGTGTATCTAGGCTGCTCTCGGAGCGCAGGAAGTTTGTGAGGCTGCATTTGGTCCCATCCCATCTACCAGACGCCTTTGCTCACATTCCTCACTGAGAACGTGCCAATGTCCTGGTGGCACTACAGAAGCATCCCCTCTGCTCCTAAGACTGACAGTTTTTGCCTTCTCAGCTCTCCTTACTTCAACCCTAGAAAATCTCTTCCTAGTATAGACAAAGCCTTTATCACTTCATAATACGATGTGCAGGAATTCCAATATGGCCTTAAGCTTTCAGGGAAAATAGCTAAAAGGGAAGTAAATGTCTCTCTCTTTTTTTCTTTTCCTAGTCTGCTTCAAATGCCCTCTAAGGCAAAGAAGTACAGGGATCTCCATGTTTGGGGTGGTTTAGGGCAAAAGGAAGAAAGGGGAAATATAGGGAGGAAAAAACCCCACAAAACTTAGGTTAATATCTCAAAAACCCCAGCTTATTACAGAAATGACCAGACTCATATACTATCCCAAATTTGTTTCACAATTAATTTCAGAACCAGAAATGTCTGATGTAACTAAGATACATCTGGTTCCCATCTCCTAGAAATGTTGAAAGGAATTTCTAATGACAAGGGACAAAGGACTGAGGAGTGAATGACTCATATTAATAGACTTCAAAAATGAGGCAGCAGAAGAGGCAACAGGACAGGTTTAACAAGGGGGCCCCAGGACAGGAAGTTAGCTTCAGAGAGATTTGGCCAGGAAGACTTTCTGTCTAGGGAAACAGATTGGATTTCCAATCTGTTTGGATTTCCCCAACAGGGAAGTCTTGGGCCATTAGTGCAAGAAGCAAGTCGTTAAGTTAGGGAAGTAAATTACATTAGGATAAAAATAAGTATCCTAGGTTGATGTGAGCAATTTGTAACATGTAAACCTTTAAGAATTTGAAAAGACAGTAAGAAGTCTGTGTTGTGATCAAGGACACAAGCTCTGCCCCTTAATAAAGATATTTCCTGCTTTATATAATTGAAACAAGGTAAAAGAGTCCCAGAGGCAGGCATTCATGATGCCAGGGCAGACAACTCAGATGCGCCAGGCGTGAAGTAGGGATAGATGAGCAGAGATTAGACGCAGGCTACTTAAAAGGAAACTATTTATCTACTCACAGCACTTCTAACACCAAATGTGTGGGTTTTCCACATCAATTTTCCAGTTCTTTGTGAACACCACCTGGGTGTCCCACAATTTAATTCATTCTGACACTACCTCAAGTTAGCACAGGTGCCTCACGTTAAGGGCTCAGTCCCACAAGATTCCCCCCATTTCAGACAACGATTGCAAGTTGTATGTTCCCAGATTACCCACACTCTGTCCAACTTGTCTACAAACTGAGTGTTCTCAAGACCCCCTCCTCAGGTTTGATAATTTGCTCCCTGAATGACTCATACAACTCGGGGAAACATTTACTTATGTTTACTGGCTTGTTATTAAGGATACTACAAAAATACAGATGAATAGGCAGATGAAGAGGTACATAGGGCAAGGTCTGGGATGGTGCTGAGTGCAGGAGTTTTTGACCCATGGAGTTGGAATGCAAAATCCTTCTGGCACATGGATGTAAGCTCTCCAAACCCTGTCATTTAGGGATATGGAGACTTTATCATGTAAGTGTGATGGATGATTAACTCAATTTCCAGCTCCTCTTCCCTTCCCCACGGAGGGGGTAAGGGTGAGGCTAAAATTTACAAACTTCTAATTATGGCTTGGTCTTTCTGGTGCCCAGCCTTCATCTAGAGGGCCCACCAAGCATCTCCTCATTAGAACAAACGTTTCTCCTATCACCCAGGAAATTCCAAGGGATTTAGGAGCCCTGTATCAGGATTCAAATTGGGGCCCATGACCAAATATTAAAACAAAGATGACCCTAGCATCCCTATCACTCAGGAAATTGTAAGGGTTTTAGGAACGCTCTGCCGGGAATAAGGGACAGAGATTGAATATATATTTCTTACTATGTCACACTACTATGTTTGTATTGTGTTCGTCTGAGTCAGAAAGGAAATGCTCGTGGCTTTTTAGTTTCACTTATACTCAGAAATGCAGTCTTCAGTATCTATCACACTGTCTGTTCCTAGCACACTGCGCGAAACACAGTGGCCATTTAGTAAATACCTGGTAAATAAATCCAGGATTTTAATGTGGATATAACTAATGGAGGAGTCCCAGTTCACTGATAGCTTTTGTTTTAGTAGATTAAAACAACCTACATTTATTATCTCACAGTTCCTGTGGGTCAGAGTCTGGGTACTGTTTAGCCAGCTTCCCTGCTATGGGTCTCATCAGGTGACAAAGTGTGAGTGGGCTGCATTCTTTTCAGGAATGCACCACTTCCAAGCTGTTCCAAGTGGCTGTTGGCAGAATTTAATTCAGTTGCTGGCAGTTATAGGACTGAGGCCCTTGTTTTCTTGCTTTTGTCAGGTGGGGACCCCCTCATCTGCTAGAGGCTCCCTGCAGGAGCTTTCACAACATGGCAGCTTGCGTCTTCAAGGCTGTCAGGATAACTTCTCTTTAAGGCTTTCAACTGATTAAGCCATGCCCACCTAGAATAATCTCCCTTTTGATTAACTCTGAATTAACTAATTTGGGACCTTACTTACACCTGCAAAATCCATTCACCTTTGCCATATCCTCATCATGGAATTTTAGAATTCAGCCTGGATCAAGGGAAAATTGTCCAAAGTTCCCCTCTGATGTCAGCTTGTAGAAAATATTACAATATTATTGTCATTTCTAATATTTTAGCTAAATGGAGATATCACAGACAACAAATTTGTAAATTTTAATCACATGACCAGGTATTATAAAATCATTGAAATATTAGAGAATAGAAAAATACATTAGTCTGATTCCTTCTATCTACAAATACAATTTGTTCTCCATTACCCAAAATTCTTTTCGGAAATATAAGCATTCAGTATTAAATGTAATTATTTAAAAGTGCTTGAGACTAGAGATTAACCGAGTTTTATCGACATTATCACAGAAACTCAAAATCAGGTCAACCAAACAATTTTACTCACATCACAACCCCTTTTTTCAGATCTGAAGAGAGCATGATGAATGTAGCATTATTTGGGTCGTGGACACTCAGCTATTTTTCTGCCGATACTACTTGAATGAACATTTTGATATGTGAAAATGCAAGGTTAGCTCTTTTCTTGATTTCATTTTGTTTTTGTTGAAGTGTTCAGTTATTAGACAGAGTATATTTCCTGGAAATACTTTTAAACCATTCTTTAAGGTCGGGTACTTTTTCTATGGGGTAGGATAGGTGATTTATATTAGTTTTAACACTGTCGCTTTAAATTTTTATGTGCTCAACCTGCAAAGAAGGAACTTTCAGAAAATAAAAGTATGTCAGTGGGGAAACTCACAGTGATTGTTCTCTGCTGGAAGGATTAAATAAATGTAGAGTTCCAAGCAGGCTTAGGCAGTGAACTGTAAAAGACTAAGAGAACATTTTGGTACATGACTCTGTACCAAAATGTTCATTGCAGCTCTATTTACAATAGCCAGGACATGGAAGCAACCTAAATGTCCATCGACAGATGAATGGATAAAGAAGATGTGGCACATATATACAATGGAATATTACTCAGCCATAAAAAGAAATGAAATGGAGGTATTTGTAATGAGGTGGATGGAGTTAGAGTCTGTCATACAGAGTGAAGTAAGTCAGAAAGAGAAAAACAAATACAGTATGCTAACACATATATACGGAATCTAAGGAAAAAAAAAAAAATAAAGAGGCCATGAAGAACCTAGTGGCAAGACGGGAATAAAGACACAGACCTACTAGAGAATGGACTTGAGGATAGGGGGAGGGGGTGGGGTGAGATGTGACAGGGTAAGAGAGTGTCATGGACATATATACACTACCAAATGTAAAATAGATAGCTAGTGGGAAGCAGCCGCATAGCACAGGGAGATCAGCTCGGTGCTTTGTGACCACCTAGAGGGGTGGGATGGGGAGGGTAGGAGGGAGGGAGATGCAAGAGGGAAGAGAAACGGGAACATATTGTATATGTATAACTGATTCACTTTGTTATAAAGCAGAAGCTAACACACTATTGTAAGGCAATTATACTTCAATAAAAAAAAAAAAAAAAAAGACTAAGAGAATGTGAGGGTAAAATAATCTATCTTCCATCACCAACTGATCTTGTTGCCAGTGCCATACTCTGGAAGTAACAATGAGGTTACCTCTTCTTTTCTCTGCCTCTCCAGCAGCTGAGAGTTGGAGCCCTTTCTACCAACACCTGCCGACAAATCAGGGCACTGCTCACCGTTAGTAACAGGATAAGGCACGTAACCTAAGAGCCTGGCCACCCTGTGTTATCTCTTTCCACATGAAGTTTCCTTATAACTTGTAATACCTGCCTCACAGGTTTGTTGCTGAGAGTCTGACAAGAGAATATTTACAGAAGTGTTTTGTAAACAATAATCTATGTAAATGTCAGTTATGTATAATGTAGCCCAGGAAGTACACAGACATATATATATGTTTGTGTGTGGGTATATATATATATATATATATATATGCATATTACACATATATATGCATATGCACACACTGTAAGAATATAAATCAATTCCTTCTCTTCACAGCAAAATCATTTTTAAAAACTGTTGTCTGATAGTTCCGTGAACTTGTATAGTGTCTTTCCTCTTGTGTACTCTGAAAGGGTTTTATAGTAAAATAAAATAAAACTTAAAGTCTGTAACACTCCAGAAGCTTAACTAAGGTCTTTCATAGGTTAATGCCTCATTTATTTCTCAAAACAACCATATGACATAGGTATCATTATTTTAATTAATGAAGGAGAAAAGTAAATGCCAGAGGCTTTCATTAAATTTTTATAATTGTATTCTTGATTCAGACATAAGAGGAGAAACGCCACATGAAGGAGCCACACCTTTGGATTTACGGTAATTAAAACCACACGCTGACGGCTGAGATATGTATAAGAATTTATTTGATAAATAGGTGTTATTTTCCTCACCAGTAGATGAGGAAATTGAAGGTTAGGAGTTTTAATAATTGTCCAATTTGAAGGTTCGATCAGATAGGCCTGAGCTAAAATTTGTGGTACTTATATTTACTTATTTATTCAATATATTTCTAGAGGATCTTCTAAGACAGAAGTTCTGAGCAAAATTGCCATAGTCATTGCTATCATGGAGTTTGCAGCTGAAGGGGAGAAACAGAAACTAATCTAGTAATCAAACAAGAAAATGTAACTGACTTACCATTCAAGTCTCAGCAAAATGTCTCCCTAGAGAACCCCTTCCCATCTCCACTAATGGTGTGGCCTCCTCCCTTCACCACCACCCTGTTAGACTGTCCTAGCAGCACTTATTTGTCTGTTGACTTGGGTTTTTGTTTATTTATTGCATGTATCCCACTAGAATAGAAGCTCTTGAGAGCAGGGATCTTATCTGACTAATTGACTGTTGTTCCCCAGCGCCTGGAATCATGCCTGCCTGTCCTATAATTTAATTATTCATTAAATGTTTGTTGAAAGAAGAGAGGAAGGAAGAAGGGCTCCTGAGGGGAAGTACAGAGTGCTGTGAGAATGTATTTTATTTACCTGATAGGAGAAATCAGAGATATTTGAGGAAGTCACACTTGAATTGCAAATCTGATGAATGAGGTCCTAAAGGAATAGACAGAGAGAGTATATATGCGTGTGTGTGTAGAAAGAGGGCAGCAGGGAGTTTTACAAAGAGCAGGGAGTGTATGCAAAGGCCTGTGGTCCAAAAGAACATGTCAAATAAAGAAGGGAAAGAAGGCCAAGGGCAAATTACGTGCACAGTGTGGCAGAAGTAGGTTGGGCCAGGGCCTTGTAGCAATTTTGACTTTATCTGGAGAGCAATGAGGAGCAACTGAAATATTTGAACCAGGAAGGAAGTATTTGAACCAGGAAGGAAGTATAATGATGTTTGCATTTTCAGCAAGATCCTTTTTTTGATATGGAGAGAAGAGAGGAGAGGGACAGAGCAGCTGCAGAGATCCCGGTTTAGAGTCTCTGAAATAGTCTAGAAATTAGGCCAAAGATGTTGGATGACCTTTGATGATGGCAATAAGAAAAGTGGTTGAACTCATGAGCTCTTTACAAGAGAAAACTATTCAGAATCTGTGATAGAGGGGAAACACAGGGCAGAGCAGCTGGCGATGGCGGGGAGCCCTAACAGGTTTCTGGCCTGTGCAGCAGAATGGATGGTGATGTTATCTCTGACAGCGAGCGTGGCAGAGGAGGGGGAACGCGTGGCGTGGATCTCTGCCTCTTCTTTGTATGGGGGTATCGCCTCGGTCTTGAAAGGTTTGGTTAGGGCAGAGCCACGTGCCTTCACTTCACTCTGCTCTGCACAGGAACCATCATATTGCTTACTTTCAATAATTATTTTTTGAACTAGAAAAGCCTACATCCATATGACTACAAATCTTGAACTAATTTCTGAAAATGTTTGTTATTAAATAAATTCTTCATAGATGTCAAGTTCCAGATAGTGTTTTTAACTATACTAACTATACTAATCCTAAAGATAAAAAAGGCATACACCCTCACGAGAAATTTTCTTCTCATTTTAGACTCAAGAGTAGTATCTTGGGCTTCCCTGGTGGCGCAGTGGTTAAGAATCTGCCTGCCAATGCAGGGGACACGGGTTCGAGCCCTGGTCTGGGAAGATCCCACATGCCGCGGAGCAACTGGGCCTGTGAACCACAACTGCTGAGCCTGCGCGTCTGGAGCCTCTGCTCCGCAACAAGAGAGGCGGCGATAGTGAGAGGCCCGCGCACCGCGATGAAGAGTGACCCCTGCTTGCTGCAACTAGAGAAAGCCCTCGCATAGAAACGAAGACCCAACACAGCCATAAAAAAAAAAAAAAAAGAAAGAATAGTATCTTGAAAAATATAAGTAGCTCTTTTCATTTTAACACACCTATCTGAACATTCCCAAGAGTTTCAAAGAATGAAGGGGGAAAACTGGAAATGGGTAAATATTGGAATAAGAACAACCAGCACCTAAACTGTGAAAGTAGAATAGGATCTCATTATATAATATAAGAAGAATTACAAAACCCACAGCACAAAGGAGGTCTGTGTCTTTTCTTTTGATGTTCCTGTGTAGTGAAACTGCAATTAGTGGTAATAGGAGTTGCGTGTGTAGCTCAAAGGGGCTTGATGCAAGATTGCAGCGGGGTACAAAATGGTAAAAGCAAAATCCCGTTTTCATTACCAACATATAATTTCATTGTCTCCTTTAGATAGCATAATTTTTCTGTTATCAGAATTCCCCCAACCTATTACATCACAAATGGATTATAAATGCATTATAAATTCATCCAAGTTGATAAAAAATCAAATGCAGCAAATTGATTTGAAGGGAACGAAGGGTTTAGAAAATGGTGGTCAAGTTGTATATGAAATGTTGCCTACTCTCCTGCTCTTATGGTTTCAGATAATACATGCTTATGCTTAAAGACAAATACTCTGATCTGATATAGAAGCATCTTTTTTTTTTAGGTTCTGGTTTTAATATGCTAGATTTTTCTTAAGCAATGGCAATCCCTTAAATTTTGTAATCTGGCATTCATTCATTCCTTCCTATAATAGGTTCTGTAGCATTTTCCTAGAATTGATCTGCTTTTAACACTCTTGCTTAGCTCTGTGTAGAACTTGCATACATGTTAACATGCATTACAAACATTTAAAGAAGCATAATCATTTAAATCGATATAAATATCATATGTGTATATAATAGATGTATAAATATGTAACTAAACCAGATGGTTCTCCACACTGAGAATTTATTTATATACACATAATAGCACAGTACACAAATAAAGCTTTTTAGTTATAAGCAAATTTGTTAAGCATATCATAGTATTCATGCTATTTCTCTTCCTTAAAAAGTATAAAAGTATTTAACCATTTAATCTTTTAAGTTAAATGTCCTCCATTTATTCAGGCAGTTTCTATTCTCCTCTGCATTTTAATGCCAATCTTTCTGTCACAGAATAAAATAATAAATTTATTTTCACCCTATACAAGATTTTTGTGTTCATTATGTAATACACAATAAACTTTAATTCATGTTAATAATTCTGCTAAGAATATCATGGTGAAAATGGGCATAAACTTGAACATTGCATCTCCTTTATTACCCTCTACTTTATTAAGTTACTTGCTTAAATATATGAAGTGGTGTCACAGATTTACTTTCACTACAATTTAAAAGTAAGGCAAAACAGTCCCTTTATTCTGCCTACTTCCAACCTGAACTTAAAAGTCCTTATTTTCTGGGTAATCAGGGGAAAACTTGTTCAATTGGTCTTAAATTTAATTTGAGCAAAAATCTAATCTCTTTATGAGATGTTTACTCTCTTTAAATAAAAATTCTCAGACTTTCAGTCACTCTGCTGACATCCTCTGTTCTCTCTAAGACAGCATCGGTTTAACGGAAAAGTGGTGCTCAGACCTGCCGAGGTTTCTGGGATCTACTCTGCTCTGCCCCTGTTTACCTGGTGCCTATGTAACCTGTTGAACTCTTTACCAGTGATCATGACAGGCTCCCATCCTCTTTTCAGTCTTTGTTCTCAAACAGGAACCAACTAAAATCCTTACCTTACCTTTTGCTGGGGAGGGGTGTAGAAAGAGGAGATCCTGAAGGCAGAAGCTGTCTGAGAACCAAGAGGTGTAATAAATGGAAACTGTCAACTTTCCACTACCGAATCCACAAAGCCACCTACATCTGCACCTGACTTTTTTCTTATCTCTTGTTACAGTGCAGTTGATTCTATTAGAATCACCTGGAGGGCTTATTAAATCCTAGATTTCTGGGTTCCACCACAGAGTTTCTGATTCAGTAGGTCCTTGATAGGTCCTGCTAATTTGCAGAGCTAATATTCCCAAGTGTTGCTAATGCTTCTGGTCTAGGGCCCTCACTATGAGAACCACTGCAATGAGGACGTTTAACTCTGTATCAAAGATACACTGCATCGCATCCTTTTCCTTCTTCTCAGAAATCTTGCTTCATCAGTCCTTCCTTCTATTTCTCTATTTTTCAATCTCTTACTTTCTGGGGAATCCTTTGAATCAGCACACAGGCATGGTCTACACTGTGTATCTTACAAAATACAAAACAAAATGCACACATAACTACAGATAGCTTTCTTGGACCCAAGATGCCTCTCTGGCTACCATATGATCTCCACAAAGCCACAGTTCTTGGAGGAGTTTTCTACTCAGGCTGTAGCTCTTCACTACCTTTTGTTTTTTACTAGCTTTGTACCATCTGGGTTCTGCTTTTGCTACTTCTACTATTATACCATAACTGCTGATCTGGCTAATCTAAGTAAATTTTATACTTTTATGGCACTATTTCAGTTATTCTTAGGTAGGACAAAATTTCAAAAGAAATGAACATTTCAGAGAATTTTATAATTTGTAGAATTATGTTCCAACTTGCTCTGCCACTTACAAGTTGGGTAATTATATGTAAATGCTTAATCTTTTTGAGGCTCAATATTCACCCGTTAACTAGAGTTAATGATGTCTGTCTTGCTAGATTATTTTGAGGTTAGAGCCACTGCACATATAATGCCTAGAATAGTGCTTGGAATGTAAGCAGTAACTAATAATAACAATAGAAATGATAATCTAATTTTGACAGAACACAGAAAAATCAGATTTTGAGTTTGTGCTTTGTCACCGACTATCAGAATGCAAGAGGGTGATAGCACTGATTTTTTTAAGTGGAGTGTTTATTATATGTCAATTCTAATGAATCCAAGGAATGCTTTACTATGCATTAAGCAGATCACTTGTTGAAAAGGTACCTTATCATCTAACATCCTGTAGACAGGCCATGATGGCTCTTGAACCACTAGAACTGAAGAACTGTCTCATTAACCAAGAGTTATCCAAAGGGATCCTCTGGGTGCTAAATATATTCCTCCCTATGACTGCATTGTAACCACACCCATGTCTTCTCATGATCAAAGTCAACTAGCCTTTGTGGAATTGATGGGCTTGACAGAACCACCTCATCTTCACCAGAACCCAGCAACTCACCAGGAGCTGTTTTTTCAGAAGTTCAACTCTTCTCCTCTGAGATGGCTCCAGAACCACAGGGGGCCACAATACGTATCCTATCGGGCTTGTCATGAACTACACGCATCATCTTTTCTCACCCCAGATGCCTACAATATCACAGCATCTACAGACCGTGTGTCCTAAGCAGTAGTGGTCCCTTCACTCCAGCCTGGGTCTGGGCTGAACTCCTGTCCTGTTCTGTGCTCTAATCACAACTGGCAGCTTTTCATGTCATCCAGTGTAGGGGCCACAGTAGTATTCCCAGCTGTGGCATATTCTGCCTCCAGAACTGAAAGAGGCTTGCCAGGGATTGTGCTTCCTTCTTTGTAGTGGAAGATGTGAGGGGCAATAATTTTTTTTTTTCTTTGAAGTGGTTGGCCCAGCGTTCCTCAGACAACAGGATTTTTAGAAATTTCAGAGGTGCAGCAGACCCCTGAAACCTTGCTTACCTCTCACCCTCTGGAGCACATTTATCTCCTAAAGCCTGCAACATAGTTGTCATTTCTTGTTTATTTGGTCCTATTAGCATGATGTTATCAGTATAATGTGCCAGCAGGATGTTCTTCAGGATGTGTGCCAGTCCAGATTTCTTTGACAGAGGGAGAAAGTGTTAGCATAACCCTGGGGCAAGACTGCAAATGTATACTATTGTCACTTCCAAGTGAATGATAATTGTTTCTGTTCCTCTTTCTGAAAAGGGTAAAAAAGGAACACATTTTCCAGATCAAAGGCTTTATACCATGGACCTGAGGCTGTGTTTATCTGTGCTGGCAAAGATAGCACATCTAGCATAGCAACTGCAATGAGGGCTACTGCTTGACTGAGTTTGACTGTTGGCCTCCAGGAAACATCTCGATTTTGTAGGCGCCAGACTTGTGATTTAAATGGAGATACGTTGGGATCACTAGCCCTGCCTTCTTTAGGGCCAGTAATCTCTGCCATCTCTCATGCAATGCGATACTGGTTTTGGTTTACAGTCTTGGCTGGGAGAGCGGTTTCAGAGGCCCCACTCGGCTTTCCACACTACTACAGGACTCAGGCAAGGAAAATAGTATAGAGGCAGTGCCGATTACCAAATATATCCATTTCAAGTGTAATATTGAGAAATGGGGGCATTACTGGGTGGGCTTATGAAAGACTGGACAATTGTGGGCTAGACCTGGGCCAAGACTCCATTTAATACCTGGCCCTATATGCCCCTCCTTCAACAGGGGGGGTCATCAGGACACTTTAGTTCCCCAGCGTTCAATGTCAACAAGGATCTTATGCCAATGACCTAGAAATGTTTAGGTATTCTCTTTTCCTCAATGAATAGATGAAGATTAGCATGTTAGAAGTTTAGAAGGGAGTGCTACGGAAGGGCAGATAATAAAGCAAGATTGAACAGAGGGAGAAGTTGGGCTGCAGTGCAGTTTCAGCAAAGACCTCAGACGATCATACATGGAGCTCTGAAGGTTGCCCTTTCAAGTTGTCCCACATTACGACGACGAGACAGGCCTTTCTACTCCCCCTTCAATAGTTCATTGGATTGGAGACTTTCCTCAGGAACGGGGTTTGACCTTGGACAAGGTAGCTCACCAGGTGAAGGTAATTTTCTGAGAGGGCTGAGAACTGAGAATTGTCAGTACACAACACTCCCACCAACTGAGGAAAAATTTCAACTCTAAAGGTGGATCTGAATATCACAATACGCCCTGAATCTTCCATTATCCAACCCTGGGGAAATGTTCATTCTAGAATTATACCAGGTGCTCGAAATCATAAATAGAGAATAAATTTAAAGTCACCTTCAAAACATTGCCTCTGAAGAGTTTGCTACCCTTGGGATTTTGTTCTTGTGATAATGATGTTTGGGTTTTTTTGTTTGTTTTTTGTTTTGTTTTGTTTTTGGCCACGCCACATGGCTCATGGGATCTTAGTTCCCCGACCAGGGATTGAACCTGGACCCTCAGCTGTGAGAGTGCAGAGCCCTAACCACTGGACAGCCAGGGAATTCCCAATTACGTTTTATTTTGTTTTTTACTTTTTAAGATTGTGGTAAACTATGCATAACATAAAACTTACCCTCAAATATTTTCTAAGTGTATGATTCAGTGGCATTAAGTACATCCACAATGTTGTATAACAATTACCACTATCCAATTCCAGAACTTTTTCATCATCCCAAAGAGAACTTTTGTGCCCATTAAACAATAACTCCGTTCCTTCTCCCCAAGCCCCTGACAACCACCAATCTACTTTCTGTCTCTATGAATTTGCATATTCTAGGTACCACATATAAGTGGAATCATACAATATTTGTTCTTTTGTGTCTGGCTTATTTCACTTAGCACAACGTTTTTAAGGTTCTTCTACCTTGTAGCATGTGTCAGAATTTCATTCCGTTTTAAGACTGAAGAATATTCCATTATGTATATATTATATATATGCAATATTCCATTGTATATATATATATTTATATATACACACACACACATATATATTAGACTTTGTTTATCTATTCATCTGTTGATGAACATTTGGTTTCCACCATTTGACTGTTCTGAATGATGGTGCTATGAACAATAGTGTACAAATGTCTGCTTGAGTCCCTGTTTTTAATTCTCTTGGGTATATAGCCAGGCATGGAATTACTGAACTAAATAGCTATATTTTAAACGATAGCAATACATAATATTTGTTTTATTCAAAATGTTCACTATTGAAAGAGTAGAGTTCTTATTGTAGACAAAATTATATTCATTTAATAAATTTGCCTTTATTTATTGAATATATGCCAATTTGCTGAGTACCTTATATGTATTATATCTTAGGTAATTGCTGGCAGATAATAAGTACAAATTAAATGGTATGATTGATATTTACTACTATTATTATCTCACTGAATCCTTACAGTAACATCTGAAGAAAGAGTATAAATATTTTTATGCTAAATGTATTAAATGGAATAACGGGCTTGGACAGGTTAATAACTTGCCTAAGGTCACACAGATCCATGGTAGCAGAGCCAGGCTGCATCCAGAAGTCTTTGCCTCAAAGACTATGCTCTGAACTATTATCCTTACTTATACTTAGAGAACTGTTAGATCTTTTGCCTTATATTTAAAGACCTCATACTTACTTTAAAAATGTATTTAATTACTTTGAAGTGTGGAATTCCCTAAGGGGAATTTCGTGTTTTTATTTGTTTGCTTTTGCTACAGCATATTCATATATCTGATAAAAATATCAGTAAATAATTATCAAGTAAATTATTTTAGTATAAGCATTTTGATAGTCATAACAGTGCTTTTTTTCCCCTATTTATCCTCTAATTCCATGAGAGAACATGGAATATAGGACTAGCCTAAGATGTGTATAATTTTTCATTTTCATGTATGTGAGAACTGGAAGCAAATCAATTTTCTTCCCGAGATTTTTTCAATTAATAGACGTTGTAACATTTTAGAGTTTTTAGGCCATTTCTCAGAAACATTATTTTATTTAGAACAAGTAGAAAGTTATTTGAAACTACTTCATTGGGACTTCCCTGGTGGCGCAGTGGTTAAGAATCCGCCTACCAATGCAGGGGACACGGGTTTGAGCCCTGGTCCGGGAAGATCCCACATGCCGCAGAGCAACTAAGCCCGTGCACCACAACTACTGAGCCCACGTGCCACAGCTACTGAAGCCCGCATGCCTAGAGCCCGTATTCCACAACAAGAGAAGCCACTTCAATGAGAAGCCCGTGCACCGCAATGAAGAGTAGCTCCTGCTCGCCGCAACTAGACAAAGCCTGTGCACAGCAACAAAGACCCAATGCAGCCAAAAATAAATAAGTAAATAAATAAATTTATATTAAAAAAAAGAAAATACTTCATTATCTTCTTTTTCAGAAACACAAAGCATATTTATCAGATAGTTAATTCTGTTTACACACCGGCAATTTGTTTTAAATCAAAATAAAGAGAAAAATAATTTAACTTTGCTTTTACCATAATTATTTAAAACTCATTTGCCTATAATTATTTTAGGAGAAAAAATTTCACATAATTAATAAAATGTATAGTTATTTGTTCCCTAGTTTGCTAATAGATTTACGGGCAAGCAACCATGCACAAAAAGCCAGTTTAACAAGACAATCTTTAAAAAAATAAGTTTCTCTACACAAAAATATAGCTAAAAACTATATTAAGAAAAATGTGCAAAATGTTAAATGGTAGTTACATTTCTATTCTATTGGTTTTTACGTTTTGTAAGAGATATTTTATAAAGTGGCATAGATATCTGTCTGAAGAAATCAAGTTAAATCGAGGGAAAAAGTTTCAAGGGCAATTTGCTTTCATATTGTATTGAATTTAGGGTACAATCTTTGGTCAGCATGCTGCTTTTTGGTTTCAGTTTGTTCCTTAATGAAATTTTCTTATTACATTATTTATTCTTATTTTAAAACGATTATATCTCTACCTGACTGTGGTTTGGCTGTATGAAAACTGGAATAAGGAAGGTAACATATAGCTGAGATTTTTTAAGAATTTATCAGACACTTCAAACTATAAGTAACATATATCATGATAATTTAGTGGCATTATTAAGTGTATACAACCCAAATTTAAACACTTAGCATCTAATCACAGCTTCACTTGAAATTGATAAGCAAATTTCGTTTACATGTCAATACTTCTCACTCTTCGATGATTTAGAACAGTATTTTCTAAAATAAATTTGTCAAGCTTTGTCTCTTCAAATGTTTGGTCAAAAAAGTTTGGGGGGTACTTCCCTGGTGGCGCAGTGGTTAAGAATCCGCCTGCCAATGCAGGGCACACGGGTTCGAGCCCTGGTCCGGGAAGATCCCACATGCCACAGAGCAACTAAGCCCACGCGCCACAACTACTGAGCCTGCGCACCTAGAGTCCGTGAGCCACAACTACTGAGCCCGCGTGCTGCAACTACTGAAGCCCGCGTACCTAGAGCCCGTGCTCCGCAACAAGAGAAGCCACCGCAATGAGAAGCCCACGCACCGCAACGAAGAGTAACCCCCACTAGCCGCAACTAGAGAAAGCCTGCGCGCAGAAACGAAGACACAACACAGCCACAAATAAAAATAAATAAAATAAACAAATTTATATTAAAAAAAAGTTTGGGGAATTCCCCACAATTACCTCTTTTCAGCGAATGACTGCACACATTAGTCTACAGATCACTCTATGCAGTCCTGCAGTAAGTAAATTCAATTAATGTACTAATTCAAAAAATCCGAAACCCTGATTTAGAAATTACATATATATGTGGAAGACTCTTAACCTCTGTGGAGTCCAACCTGGCAAATTACAGTAAAATAGAAAGCAAAAAAAAAATCTTTGGATTTCAAATTGGTATAAATAAATATTTGCTTAAATATATTGTCACCTGCACTAAGCTTTAGTATGAGGAGTATTAAGTCACTAGCAAGATTTCATTCAGTTGACAGGATTTCTAAATTAACTCCTTTAATTGTTATATGTCAAGCATATTAAACAAATGAAGTACCTGGTGCTGAAAAAATTAGTTACAGGTCATAAAGCTCAGGATTAAATATATTGAATAATTCAGAAACAATGAACTTTTTGAACTAAGATGAGAACTTAAGAAATTTTGCTATATTATATAAATTGAAGTGTCCACATTTTTATATTCTTAGCAGAAAACAGGTAAATTTAAACTGTAATATTTTATAAAATTAGATAACTGATTTAGTGTCTAATATTTATTTTTAAAATGAACTTGGTTTATTCGTAAATCTACTAGCATTTTGGGAAGAGACTTTATAAGAAAAAGAAGAATTACATGAAATAATGTCACGGTCAGAGGAAAGAATAATTTGATCATAACATTGATCAGGCAATGTGTTATAACTTTCTACAGAAAAGAGAAGATGCACTGAACATCATTTAGATATTTTTCTGTGTGCTTTTCATATAAAAAGTATATATCAGAAGAACCTCCTTTTTATTTAAAAAGTAAGAAATGTTTGCATTAGATATATGAACATCTAAGATCTGATATAATTTTTTTATGTACCTGGAATCCATTGATTGAATAGCAAGAAAACACACTACCTTCTCCTTTACCTCACCTAAATTCTAAACTTCATTTGTAAGATGCCCTGTATCTCTCAGTTCTGTTAGAAAAAATAAAGCTCACCTTGTTTACCTAACAGTATTTTTGAGTATCCATTTAATGTCCATGCCAGTGATGGAGTGCTACATATGCTTGAGCATACTTCCTCACTACACCTTAAGTGGTCTGAGTTATTCAAAAAGGTCATTGGGGACCTTTATGGGAGGTCTAATAACAACTGGCATGGAATCTGAACAAACTGATAAGAAAGAAGGCAGATGGAGAACAAAGTATCAGCTTTATTACTGTATTTATTACTTTACTACTATGTTGGAGAATGTACTTAGCATAAGAGCTGAATGAGATCCCTAACTAAACTTCAAATTTAAACAGACCTAAGCACCTAATTCTGGGTAAGACTTATGGGCTAGAAGTACTGAGGAGAATTTGTGCTACATGCAGGCATCTGGTTCCCAGAGGAAAAAAAAGAGATGAGCTAATTTAAGCATACTTAATTTTGTTTTCTTAAACTGACCAGTTAGGTGACTCACACTCTTTCCTTTGAGGCAGAATGAATTCAGTTCCCTCAATGTGTAAATAAACATGAGGAGTTTGGATGATGTGTTCTCCCTTAACGGTGTTATTTGAATGATATTTGAGGAGGCAAATGCAATGTCACTGAACATACATCAACTCTTAAATGAAGAGATGTTGGTAAGAGTTTGGTTCTACCATTCAGATGCTGTTTTACCTTGAAGATGTCAAAACTACCCAAGCTCCAGTTTTCTCATTTGTAAATTAATAATAATAATGTCTAACTTTGTTAAAATAACAATGTTATTTTAAGGGTTAAAACAAATAATGCATGTGAAAATGCATGAAAAATACAATATTATTATTATATTATTAGGTGGTATAGGTCAGTCAAGAGTTATTGAGCACCTTACTAAGCATTGGAGATGTAAAGATGAAGAAGATAATCTCTGACCTTGGGTCTCATGTAAGAATAAAAAATTAAACAGATCATTTCAGGGAAAGGGCAGTAATAAGAAATGGTCTGAGTGCTTATGGGTGCACTGAAGTCTCATTCATTAAGAACGCATGGGAATATTTAAGTCAGTTACAAATTTTGATATAGATCACATGAATCCATTGAAGAAACAACAGCTAAGCTTTATGTACACAGCTTTCTTTCTATACTTACCTTGCTCTCTAACCGACATTTATATGAACATAAATGATATGAATCTAAACATTGAACTATTGAGGTCTTGTCATGTGGTGGTAACACTGGATTTATCAACATCAGGTTGTATATTGTGAAAAACTAGGGAGCATGTCACAAGATCAGAATGCTTATGGGTCAGGACTGACATCTAAGATGAAAGCCAAAGCTAAGAGATTCTTCCCATTATAGTAAGAGCTGTGAAATTTCAAAAGGAAGAACCTGTGCAGTAGTCTAGGGTCAAAACCAAATAGGGACTAAAAATCCCAGGAAAACACACAGGAACTATAGACTTGCACAGAAGAAGATTAATTCCTTGAACTAATTTCAACTCATCTCACTTTCTAAAATGAAAGCTATCTTAGACAGGCAGCTGAAAATACTAGATGAAAGTACTGTTTAGCCTACTTTTTTCAAATTTCTCCCATTTTAAAAGTGTGATAAAATATACATAACGTAAAATTTACCATTTTAACAATTTAAAATGTACAACGTAGTAACATTAAGTACATTACAGTGTTGTACAACCATCACCACTATCCATTTTCATAACTTTTTCATCATCCCAAATAGAAACACTGTAGCCATCAAAGAGTATCTTCCCATTGTTCCCTTCCCCCAGCCCCTGGTTACCTCTATTCTACTTTCTGTATTTATGAATTTGCCTATTACAGATACCTAATATAGTGGAATAATACTTTTGTGTTTAGCTTACTTCACTTTGCATAAAGTTTTTGATGTTCCTCCGTGTTGTAGCATGTGTCAGAATTTCATTCCTTTTTAAAGCTGAATACTATTCTACTGTGTGTGTATACCACTTTTTAAAAAATTACATTCATCTGTTGATAGACATTTGGGTTGTTTTCACCTTTTGGCTATTGTGAATAATGCTGCCATGAACATTGATGTACAAATATCTGTTGAGTCCATGATTTTCATTTTCGGGGGTATACACTCAGAAGTGGCATTGCTGATTTATATGGCAACTTTATTGTTTAATTTTTGGAGAAACCACTATACTATTTTCCACAATGGTTACACCATTTTGCATTCCCACCAGCAATGCATGAGGTTACAATTTCCCTATATCCTCACCAAGACTTATTATTTTCTGTTTTTTGTTTGCTTGTTTTTTAATTATAGCCATCCTAATGGGTGTGAACTGGTATCTCATTGTGATTTTGATTTGCATTCCCCTAATGATTAACACTGGTAAGCATCTTTTCATGTACCTATTGGTCATTTGTGTACCTTCTCCGGAGAAACGTCTATTCAAATCCTTTGCCTATTTTTGAATTAGGTTGTTTGCTTTTTGTTGTTGAGTTGTAGGTATTCTTTTTATAGTCTTCATATTAATCTTTTATCAGATATATGATTGGCAAATATTTTCTCTCATTCTGTGGATCTTCTCCTCCTCTTGATAGTGTTCTTTGGTGTACAGATGTTTTAAATTTGATGAAGTCCAATTTATCAATTCTTTCTTCTGTTGCCTGTGCCTTTGGTATCATATCCAAGAAATCATTGCCAGCCTACTTTTTTAAAGTAAGAAAACAATAAATAAAAACTGGAACAATGCTCAGTTAGCTTTTGCAGTGTTATTTATTTTAATTTTTACTTTATTACTGTGTCATCCCAAATTTAAAAGATGAACTCTTTCCGCTCATTGTAAACTTGAAAAAATATTTTTATGACATTCATGAAATGCTATAATGACTGGTCTGTTTGTAGTGATACATGAAAAAGACTGATTTTATTACCAATGGGGAAAATTGGCAAATATCTTGTCTTTATTTTCAAATCTCAGTGTAATTTACAGGTTAATTGTGCATTACAAACACAAAGTATTTAGATTGGAGGAGTTGCTCTCTCTATATCGTTATTGATCTAAATCCACATGAAGAAAAAAGGCATTAATTTGAGGGCAAAGAGGTGCCAGAAATGATTTATAGATTTTTATGGAGTGTGAGGAAATGGACGTCACTATCAGGTAGTTTTTATGAATACTAAGGATAAAATTCTGAAGGAACTAGGCTACAAAACAATCATTTCACAGAAGCAAATACTGACATAAAACCAATATGTCTTGTTCTTCAGTGAATGGTAGAGATGAATTGTGGAGATTATTCAGTATCATTGCTATGAGCAAGATGGTCTAACCAAAGCTATCTTCCAAGGATATTAAAGCTCCTTTTGTGCTCTAAAAGTACTCTAAATTCCTGAAGCAAGAATCTGAAATAAGCTGGACTCACCCTCATAAACAGAATGCAAAAGTCACCTGTCTGTTTCAGATGAATGACCTTCATATTTACCGACCCAAATGTATCTGTTTAGAAGGACATATGAACAGTGTTAAACTGTCCTTGTTTGCCAGAATTTGTATTAAGAAGGCTAGAAGCCACCAACAGAAAAACAAATTCAGTTCAAATAGGAGATGCGGAAGAAGAATACAGACACATATGTTCTTATCAAAAAATTAGAGCACAAAGATTAATGTTTCAACATGAAATAAAATTTTGGCTATTGCTCTTAGTCATCATAATAAAGATAAATATCTGACAACAGTAGACAGGCAATGATTTGAACGGTGGGATTTGGATGGCAGAGAAAGCAGGTGCACTTTTTATATATTTTTTAAAAGAATCAATTTCAGTTTTCATACATAGTTTGATAGCACATAAGACAATGTTTTGTGGTGTTCCCTCTTTGATCCTTGAGGTTATGTGAGCTCAGTAAAAAATTAGATTAAAACCAAATATGTAAAAATCTTTGTTATTTCTTCCTGCAAACTTACTTAGAATTGCTCCTTAGATGAAGAGCAAACCACTTCCTTCAACATTTTATTTCTCCAGAAATATTACTCTCATTCTTCCAATTAAGAGGATCCTGGAAGGTCAGCCCATTCTAGCCTATTGTCGCCTTCTTCAGATACATCCAAGAATTCACTAATGTAATAAGTAGGATTTTTCTGAAAACACCAACTACCTGGCATATTTCTCCTACAGGGTTTATAATTAAGAGAATTTTTTCCCAGGCACCTTAGCATGGTTGTGGGTTTTATTTTATTCAAAATGACATCTAGTCCTGGTCATAATCTGAATTGCAGCAGGGCAGAGCAGGAGATGGAGATATATGAGGATGGTGATTATTCATAACTGCTATGTTAAGAAACAGAATAAAGAAAGACTTTTTCCAGTACTCAAAAAATGATACTTTCTTAACTGAAACTGATTTTATATTTTGAAGTTTTTTCCTCTATATAAATATGATTTTCTGGTAGCTCATCAAATTTCAGCTTCTATAATATGTCTGAAATTCAGGTGGATTCCAGAATACTAGCTTTAGACTCTCTCTCTCTCAAAAAAAAAAAAAAAAAAGGAAAACAAATAGGTATAAAGGAAATACAATAAAATGATAGTTCAAATAAAAACATTAATATTTAAGGAGAGAAATGAATATTCACCATGACATATATTTATATAAAATATATTTATATATGATACAAAAACATAAAAGTCATTGTCATACACCACACTAAAAACTACTTCAGTGTAGTTAAGTACAACGCTTACACATATTGTTCCATTTTCCTGATCTGTGTTATCTCTGGGCCTGGAAAATAGCACCCTTATATGTGCTTTATATCAACTTTATATGTGATCCAAGCAATATGCTGATCATCTAGGGGATCTGAGCTAAACTAAGTGGTTTAGCGAAGTGTTGGATCAAATTACTTCAACACTGCCATTATCTGAAGGAGCAGGACAAGGGTTAACCTACTGCATTGATGACTAATATTCAGCTGTGCGAGCATCAAATAACTCTGCACAGTAATGTTAAAGGTCTTCCTGACTCAAAGGCATATTTGTTCCGAAAGGGTTTGCATTTATTTGGTCAAGGGTAGAAAGTTTGGTTGTTGACCAGCTTGAGGTCACAGGGTAGGATTAGCTATTCGTAAGGAATGCACATCTTGTTTTCATTATGAAGAAGGTATAAAAAAACTTTAAAAAGGCAGGAAGACCTGAAAACAAATGACTAGCTTGACTCCAACCCTTGCTACTAACATATTTTTCCGTATCAATTCATTTTCAAAACAAAACAAAATCTTTGGACTGTTTTAGGAAGTCCATCATGCTTTGCTCAGTTACAATCTTTTTGTTTTTAACCTCTGGCCAGAGGGGTGCTTGGGCCAGAGAGAAGTTAAATCTTTCTTTCCCGAGTCTTTGGAAGTCATCAGCTTGGTTTGTCGGCTGTCAGTTCGTGTCTTTTATCTAATGATGTGGTGATCACAGCTGATTTTCATGTCACAAGTGAAATCTATGATAAGCTGGAAAATCATTTTGTGTCTTGGGAAATGGATTAAATTTAAAAAGGCATTCATCATTGCTTTGACATTGACTTACATTTTAGTGTTTAGTATGATGTATTATTTGTCAGTTAAAAACAAAAATTAACAATGCTGGTGCTCTTTTTGTAAAGTTCTCGGTGCATATTATACTCTATGAAGTAGTTTTAAAGATAGATATTTCACTATTAATGGTTTTAACCCTCTGGTGGTCCACATTGAAAATCTGTTTCAAAAAGAAAATGTTCATCTATTACACAGAGGCACTTTTTAGGATTAACACTATTAAAAAGAAAAGTGTTTTCTTTGGCTGTGAATAAAATAGGAATATTTTATTCCTATTTGCCTTGCAAAAGATAGTCTCTTGGAAATTTTAGTTTTAGTATTTAAATTTCGTGTACAAAAGAAATTTCCTTTATATATCAAATAGGTATGTCATTTTTTGAAGGTATGTTTAAATATAGAAATAAAAGTGCCATCAGAAAACACAATACAAAAAACTAAAATGTATCTGCTATCAAGTATTCATTTTTTCATTAGTTCAACAATTTTTTTTTAATGTCTATCAAATTCTAGACACTGTGCTAGGTCTGGAATTTTTAACAGTGGGGAAAAAAACAAAACAAAACCTTGAGGTCCCTTCCCTCACAATGAGATAACAATAAGAAAAATAAGTAAAATATATAGCATGTTAGTGATAAAGGGTAAGAAAAAGAGGCAAGAGGGTAAGGAAAGTGCCTGTGTACAGGGCAGGGTCTCAGGGGTTGATGGTGATACAAACAGGGTGTAAGAAAATCTTCACTGGAAAGATGGCATTTAATAAAGACCTGATGGAGGTGAGGATGCCAGACACATGATTTCTAGAGGAGGAGCCTCCCTGATGGAGGGACAAATGCCCTGAGGCAGGACTGCACCAGCATGGCATCAGCATGGTAGAGCAGGGTGAGCTAAGAGGATAGAAGGAGATAAAAGGTCGTTGAGGTCAGAGAAGTGAGAGGGGCCAGATATGGCAGACCTTATTCTTCATTAGGAAACCATTGCAGGGTTGTGAGCAGAGGAGTGATATTGCTTGACCTACATTTTGACACGATTGCTTTGTTGTAAATAAACTGCCAGAGACAGAGAAGGGAAATCAGTAAGGAGACTATTGCAAAAATCAATAATATATTTTTAGAAGATAACATTTACACACATAAAATTAATAGAAAGTAATGCAAAGGAGGATATAATCATGCTGCTACATGATCACCATTTTAGTTATCTTTAATGAATTGCCCAGCACTACCAAAGTTGCTTCACACTTTTCTTTCCCTAAGACTGAAACTTCTATTGTGTAACAAATAAAAAATTGCCTCCAGCTTTATGGAAAATGTTCATTCATTCTTTCAATAAAAATTTATTGTGCATCAAATATGTGCCAGGCATAAAGATAGTCACTAGGGATATAAAGATGAATAACAAATAGCCTTTTTTCAAAATTCTCACAGTCTCATGAGCAAAACAGAAATATTAAAAGATGTATGTAGTAATACAATTTAGAAACACAATGCCAGAGATATGTCCAGGGCATTATTAAAACACAAAGTATATGCAGAGTAAGGACATGTATTTTAACCTAGGCAATCAGGAAAAGTTTCCAAGTATTGTTCTGAGTAGACTTTACTCTCTTAAAACTCTGGTCCTAACACCCTAATACATAGGAAAGCTATACACCTAGGAAATAGTTTTTAGAGATTTAAGAGAATTGAGTTTTCTCTTAGATATCCAGGATTCATTTAAAATGTTTCAAACAAACAACTTCAAAAAGTTTACTTATTGTATACTCAATTTCATTTTTTTCCTCTCGCCCTCATGTCATTAGTATCACCTGTAAAAACGGAAAGTTTGCATCAAAGTCTTTGAATTTCTGACCATCAATTCATTTCTGGAAATTATCCAAATTTGTCTGTATAATGATAGTTTGCTGCTCCCTAATGATGAGATGGTCACAACTGATTCTTATATCACTCATGAAAATCTATGAGAGACTACAAAATCATGCAGTGTACTGGGGGAAAAGAAATGACATTTTCAATAACAATCATTAATAGAAGGTGAAATTGGTTCACCGAAAAGAAGAAACACAGAACTAACAGGTTCTTCTGTGTCTCCACCTGTCAGAAAATTGTCATAGACTTAATGAGTTTGATTTCAGCAAGGTGTTAGATGGATACCCCATGTGAATCTGGTTTGGAAATTTTATCCAAATGTGTAAATAGATAACATCAACTTGGAGGGCTATGGTCTTAGTTCTATGGCACAAATTTTTGACTTTGGCTTTATTTGGCTTTTTCACTCTTATACCAATAATATTGAAAGGACCTATTTCAAAGTACCTGCCAAACACACCAAGTGCTCAGTAGCACACAAAGATATGAAAATTTTATCAAATTATAGATGATACAAAACTGGGATTAAGTCTTATCTAAATTAAAATACCTATGGTCAAAGTAATCTGGGGACTTCCCTGGTGGCACAGTGGTTAAGAATCCACCTGCCAATGCAGGGGACACAGGTTCGAGCCCTGGTCCAGGAAGATCCCACATGCCGCAGAGCAACTAAGCCCGTGCGCTACAACTACTGAGCCTGCGCTCTAGAACCCACAAGCCACAACTACTGAGCCTGCATGCCACAATTACTGAAGCCCACGCGCCTAGAGCCCGTGCTCCGCAACAAGAGCAGTCCCCACTCACCACAGCTAGAGAAAGCCCGTGCGCAGCAACGAAGACCCAACGCAGCCAAAAATTAAAAATAAATAAATAAATAAAATTTAAAAAAAATAATCTGAATAGTTTGGAATGATGGCACAAATTCTGTAGAAATAAGTTATAAACCTACATTAAAAATCAATGGAATAAAAAAAGATAATAGAATTTCTAGGCTGAAACAGCTACCTTTTCCTCATTTACTCTTCCCATTTCCTCATAGAAATTCTTCAAAAAACACCCAAGAAGAAACAACGTTGTAACGGCACTGGTAACTAGGTATGCTAATTAAGTTGTACCTAACAGGGATAGGCACTAAGTTGGTCAGAGAAGAGTTCCAGGCACTCTTTGATGAAGCTCTATCTCAGGAACACACAGATGTCAACATAGGCATCCATTTAACCCATATCTACTGAACACTCACTAGGTTCTGAGAACAAGCCAAACTCTAGAATTGGAAAGGTGAGAAAGCACAGTTCCTGCTCTCAAGGAATTTACTGTCTAATGGGAAGGATAAAAAACGATAACCAGCAAATGTCAAGAGATATTTAAGGGTAGTACATTGGATGCAGCTTAGAAGGGACATCTAACCAGGCTTGGAAGAGTCAGAGGGATGCTTTTGGATGTGTTATGTGATGATCTGAAAAAAACTGGGAGCCAGGTAGAAGGTGGTAGTGGTGCGTGTGTGTTTAGCAGTGTGTATAGTGTAGTGCAGTGTGGTCTGATGAGAGGATGGGGAAAGGCGGTAAAGAGTTTTTAAGGTTGAGTGAGCAGCGTGTGCAAAGGCTTGGAAGTCAGAGAAGGACTATAAATAGTTGGTGGAATGAGGGTAAAGAGTACAAAATTCTGGGAGAGTGATGAACAGTGAAGCTATAGTAATAATCAGAGGCCAATGGTAAAGATCTTCTATGCCACCCTGAGAAGTTTGGACTTTAGACTACTTTTATGGGAAGCATTTATATGGTTTTAATCATGGAATGATATGATTAGATTTGCATTTTATAAAACTAAATTAGCTACAGATTGGAAGAGGGATTGGAATGGGGGCAGGCTGCTGTGAGAGACTAGTTAGGGGGGTGTGGCAGAAATTTGTGCTAGCTGTGATGGTGGCCTGGATGAAGGTAATTGCTATTGGAATAGAAAGCAACAAATGCATTAAAGAGAGATTAAATAGAAATTACAATATTCAGAGAGAATACATTAAAAGAGAATAACTACCTCTTGTTAATCAGTTAAGTAGAGAATATCAGGAAGAAGGATTCACTAGAATAATATCAGGGATTTTGAGCTGGGCAAACACGTAGACTATATCAACCTTTTAAATCAGGAGAAGTGTACTTGGAGAATGCAGGAGCAATGTTCCATTGCCATTTACTTGCCTAAATATTTGAAATTTTGGAATAAAGCAATTGACCTTATTCCCTGAAACATTGTTTTTAAAGTGGTGCTGGGAAAACTGGACAGTTACATGTAAAAGAATGAAATTAGAACATTCTCTGACACCACATACAAAAATAAACTCAAAATGGATTAAAGACCTAAACGTAAGATCGAATGCTGTAAAACTCCTAGAGGAAAACATAGGTAGAACACCCTTTTACATGAGTCGCAGCAATATTTTTTTGGATCTGTCTCCTAGAGTAATGGAAATAAAAGCAAAAATAAACAAAGCGGACCTAATTAAACTTAAAAGCTTTTGCACAGCAAAGGAAACCAGAAACAAAACAAAAAGACAACTTATGGACTGGGAGAAAATATTTGCAAATGACGCTACCGACAAGGGATTAATTTCCAAAATATACAAACAGTTCATACAGCTTAATATCAAACAAACAAACAACCCAGTCAAAAGATGGACAGAAGACCTAAATAGACATTTCTTTAAAGAAGACATACAGATGGCCAATAGGCACATGAAAAGATGCTCAGTATCACTAATTATTAGAGAAATGCAAGTCAAAACTACAATGAGGTATCACCTCACACCAGTCAGAATGACCATCATTAAAAAGTCCACAAATAATAAATGTGGGAGAGGGTGTGGAGAAAAGGAACCCTCCTACACTGTTGGAAGGAATGTAAATTGGTACAGCCACTGTATAGAGGTTCCTTAAAAAACTAAAAATAGAGTTACCGTATGATCAAGAATCCCATTCCTGGTCATATATCCAGAGAAAACTCTAATTCAAAAAGATATGTGCACTCCAATGATCATAGCATCACTATTTCCAATAGCCAAGACATGAAAACAACCTAAATGTCCACTGACAGATAAATGGATAAAGAAGATGTGGTATATACATAAAATGGAATATTTCTCAGCCATAAAAAAGAATAAAATTAAAATTTGTGCAGCAACACAAATGGATCTAGAGATTATCATATTAAGTGAAGTAAGTCTGACAGAGAAAGACAAATATCATATGATACCACTTCTATGTGAAATCTAAAAAAACGAACTTATTTATAAAACATAAACAGACTCACAGACATAGAAAACAAACTTGTGGTTACCAAAGTGGATAGCAGGAGTCAGGGAGAGAGAGAAATTAGGAGTTAGGGATTAACATATACACACAAGTATATATAAAATAGATAAACAAGGACCTACGGTACAGCACAGGGAGCTATATTCAATATTTTATAATAATCTATAATTGAAAAGAATCTGAAAAAGAATAGAGATATATACATACATATATGATTGAATCACCCTGCTGTACACCTGAAACTAACACAACATTGTAAATTAACTATACTTCAATTAAAAAAAATGGTTCCTAAAAAGCATAGCTTTAATGAATAGATATGATTCTCCACAAATCTAGGTTACATTTTTATCCAGAGGTGATAACTCAGAGTTCTCAATAGTAGGAAGGTTAGGTTAGGGCATAATGTGGGACTAATAGAGGACCAGGAAGAGTGGGGTTAACATTAAAGCTAGCCTGGGACTTTCTACCCTGAAACCCATCAGTGCACAATAGTGGAGGGGGTGTTATACCTTCTAGGGACTGTTAGGTTAGAAGATCTCTAGAAAATAACTAGCTGCAAATTTTCCTGCTCCTTTGAACAGGATCCCTAGTTTGCAGTGTGCTCAGCTCAGGTGAATGTTATAGTTAATTTTTTTTTTTTTTTGAGGGTAGCTCCTGTTCCCTTACAGTTTAGTTCCTTTTTAGTATTTACATTTATACACCATTTAGGAAAAAGAGGGAATACAAAGGAAGTTAAAAGTAGCAAAGTGGGGAAACTGTGATGTTTTACAAAACCTTATAAAACTAAATGTCTTGATTGTAATTAAGAGAGAGAGAGACAGAGAGATCCAAGGAGACCAAGAAAACAAAGAAAGATAATGTGATAGTGAATGGGCCTGGCAGTGAGAGATGGGCTGGAAGAGAGATAAGGGAACTGATTGAGATCTGAAAAGCACTTTTATCTGCTTTGAAATCTCTAATTTTTCCATTCAAAGTGCACAGCAGTACAGTTTTGCAAAATTTGTGGAGTTTGGTAAACGTTCCAAATAAGGATAGTCAGATACAGTATTCAAGGTCACTTTACCCATACTTTATTCTGACTGCTGAAATTAGGTGGAATACTGATAATAGAAAAAGAGCAGCTTTCAGGATTGACTGAGGCTCTACAATTACCATTCTTTCTAACCAAAACCCCTGTTTCCTGATGTTCAGATCAGTGAAAAAGAGGTTATTTTTAAGTTTATCCTTTTCTGATTCAAAGGAAAACTATGACACTGAATGGAAAAGCAGGTCTCCTTTGTCTTTTTAAAAATGTATATTTAGATAACTTCCCTACT
This sequence comes from Eschrichtius robustus, assembly GCF_028021215.1. Lineage (NCBI taxonomy): Eukaryota > Metazoa > Chordata > Mammalia > Artiodactyla > Eschrichtiidae > Eschrichtius > Eschrichtius robustus. The sequence goes on from NC_090827.1 coordinate 11,174,266, forward strand.
TAATATTTATGCCATGCATACATCTTTCATAAATTAAAACACTAAAGAATCAAAAGAGCTTCATGATATGTTTACCATTAACACTTATGAAACTAGAAAAAAAAAAACCAACTAGAAACACAGTATTTTTGCTCCAGGGTTAATAATTTCTTTACAATAAACACTTGGTTGTTAACTGTATATTACTTATGTAATTAGCCTAATGAAATTTCTGGCCTTTGCATTTTTATACAAATTTACTACAGCACGATTGAATGAGAAGTATTGTCAATTGACAATGCTATGAACCAACCTCAGTTTCACGTCAGATGTTTTCCTTTTCACCCTCTTTAACTCACTAAACTTTAATGTTACTTGAGCCCCATCCAAATTTAGCAGAAGGCTACATCTTCTGAATTTGAATCTTGCTTCCATAGATTTCTTAACCTTCTTAATATCTCTTATACCTGGCTGCTGTGAAGATTTAATGGAATAACATATGCTAGCTCTTTTTCCTCAATCAAGTATCCTGTTTTAACTAAAACATATACTCCACTTGTCGTTTCTCAATTTTTAGCCCTACTATGCTCTGTGAAGCCTCTGTCTGGGAAAAGGAGGCAAAAAACCCTAGAAGAAATGGTTGCTTTCCTTTGCAGTGCTTATGCTAGATTATAAATTCTGTAAAGCAAATTTTAAGTGATATAAAACAGAGAAAAGCACTTACATATATATTTAGAAAGAAATGCAGAAATAGATATTTATGGCAACTATTAATATTGCCATCCTTATAAATAGCTGCAATTATCTTCTGCTAAAGGCAAAAAGTGAGTCAAATGTAAATGATCAGCTTCTTCTCCACACACACCCACACACACATATACACACGTACTGAACTGTCTACATGCCTTCTAGGAACCAAACAAGATGTTGTTGATTGTTAAGCAGGTCCTATTTAAGTTCATCCTGAGTCACTAGCACAAATGCAAAAAGAGTTTTGGAAACTTGATATGAAAGTGAACTGGCTGCTTTTTAAAAATGTGCACACATTTATACCAGACTGGAAAAGCATGAACTGACGTCATGTATGTATTGCAATAATAATAATAACAACCGCTAAAAATTCCACTTGTACTCTCAGTGATACAATTTATTCTGGTATAATTCAGCGTTCATCATTTATTGTAGTAGCCACAAATTCAGCCTATGTTTTCATCATGAACATCTCTTCTTTAAGCCCTTATATTTTAAAATGTATTTTAATATTTTAGCTTTAATTGTGATGGAATTTCAACTAAATACTATGATGGTTTGTTAATTACAAATTATTTCTGAAGGCAGCTGTTTACTTCTCTGCAATTTATAGCCTTTTAAACCTACTCAGATCAGCTTTGAAATATATAATTATGAAGCTTAAAAGTAATTTGTAATAATCATATTTCTAAGATAATCTTGCATTTCAGATATGAATGTAGTAACATTCAAACTACATCACTAATATTATTTGGCATGAATTTCAAAAAACTACACTGCTCGTTCGCTTTTTTACTTTAATATTGTCATCATACAGATCACACAAAGGATTTTTTCCCCTGGAGGCCAGCCTTTAAATTCAACAGCTAGTAGTATTAAAAGGCTAGTGGGGGTTGGGAGGGGGGCTGAATATGTAGAGAGAATATAGGACTGAACAGAAGCTCAGGCAGAGAAAAACACCTCCTGTGTGTGACAAATAAATAGTACAAGATTTCATTTGTACCTCAAGACAACCCACTAAGACTTATATTAAACAGACAATGAAGGACTTTGACCGTAATGCTACGGAATTCACTGTGGCTGTTTTAATATTCTATATGTATTGTGTTAGTATGGGTGAAATAGCTGTCATTTAACATAGGGAGCTTTAAGCAACATATAGTGATATGTGAAAAAAGAATTATATTTCTTCTATTGGCTTCAAATACAATCAAAAGACTTCATCTATGATAAGCAGATTTTTAAACAAAGAGTTATGAAAATGAAAGCGTATGTAGGGAGTATTTTCTTTTAGATCCCTTTTCAGTGTTTCAAATTAGCTTTTATTTCCCAGTCATTTCTATGATATTTACATTCAGGTAGCTGAATCAGCAAAGGGGTTATTAGAACAGACTAGAAATGGAAATGATTTGCTCAGAGATCCCTGGCAGTAAAAGCTTCAGTACAGTGGTGCAATGCTAAATGAATTGCATGCTGGTGGGGCGAGGGTACTACAATTCTGTGTTCTTCATTTCCCCCACTTCCTACTTCTGTTACTGCAGATGGAAGTAGACTCACTGAAACTCACGACTGAGATAGAGAATTATTCGTTTTCACACAAACTCTCTAAGTCTCTATGGACCAACATTTTTTAGCCTTTATAAAAACCCAGGAATAATCCCCTCCCTGCCTCTGACATATAAATTGTGTTGAATTTTTAATTTTGCTAATGATGTCCCAGAATATGGTGGGCATATTCTGGGATATTGGAAATATCTTGGATTAAAAGAATATGTTTTTGTTTTAACATCAAGAATAAATATGTCAGTTAAATAGAAAGTAGTCAATGAACCAGAAAAGGGAAGACATATGGAAGCATAAAATAAAATGTTTAAGCATTATTCTTCCCCTAGACCACTAAGCTCCAAACACATTGGCTTAGTTTCTGTTCCTCCTACATACAAATATAGCAGACTGGTTTCCACCGTAGGGTCTCTGAACTAGTTGCAGCTGGCTCCTCCTGTCACTCAGACCACAATTTAAATATACTTTCAAAGTGAGTCCTCTCCTGACACACCCAAACCAAAGAAGTCACCCAATCCTACACTGAGCATGACTTTCCTCTCTTGTCCTCATAGCATTGATCATTCCATGAAATTATCTTATGTATTTGTTTATTCATTTGTTATCTTTCTGCTTTCCTGCCCTACCCCATTCTTCTGCTGACTGGAATGTAAACTCTAGGAAAGCAAGAATCCTACCTTCCTTGTCTACTCTTTTATCTCCAGTCCGGTCTTAGAATAGTGATTGACAAATCCTAGGTGTTCAGTAAATATTTGTTGAATACTTGGAAACGTTACTTCTTAACAGATGTTATGTTTAGAAACTAAAGCTAGCTATATTGTGGCAAATTCCAAAAAATGTAATTTGTGTTTTTCAACACTTGTTTCTACTAGAGAGGGTAATTTGGAGTTATTCTGACATATATTTAGTTGCACAATACATTAGAGAAACTTATATATTCACTGATTTAACAGTTTAGTTTTGGTGCATATTAATAACAATAGATTTCATACAATGATACTTGTTAGGTACTGTGCTAAACATTCCCATGCCCTCTTATTTAATTCCTTGAGAAACCCAATGATAGTAAACACTACTGTCATTTTATATACGTGGAACCTGAGGACTAATGAGGTTAAGTAACTCACCCAAAGTTGCTCTGCTGATAAAAAGTGAAGCAAGGATTGGATGCCAGTTCTGTGGAACCTGCAATGTAGTGAACTTAACCATTGCATTTTACGGCCTCTTCTTGGATATTATGTCTATATATGTTTCCTTTTTTTACACAGTAGGGCCATATTTTTAGTTTTTCATAAAATATGCCCTCTGTTTAAGCAACAAGGTACATATTTCTCCCCACTTTTTAGTTTTGGTTATTGTTTTGTTTTGTTGAAGTAGAGGTGTGCACTATCTAATCATAATTTTTCTCTTTTAACCAAGGCTGAAGTAGTCTGTGAATATAGAAGAATGTGAAAGGAAATAATTCAAATGGTGGCACTATTTCCATGATGGCATTAGAATGCTGCCTAATCAGCATATATTCCCTGAAAAACTCTGTCTACTATATCATATTATCGTGTGGGAAACTGGTCTAAGAATTTGGAGGCAGGCTTTCAGATGTGGAAATAATGTACTCATCAACTGGCAGCTTAATTCTTACAAATAGAGTTACATGCTTAACTCAGTAAAGGAATTAATAAGGGTGGATTGATTTCATTTGTGGTTGATTTTACTTGTGCTTGCTTTTACTGCAAAATATATTCATTATGGTTAAGATATTTGAAGAAATAATGCAATATCCACCATGTGAGTAGGGCCTCAGTTGAAGGTTAGTCATTATGATGATAATAAAGAAGAGAAAGAAATAGGAGTGGGAGGAATAGTAACAAGAAGAAGAAAGAAGGGTAGCAGGAGGAAGAGAAGAGAGTAAGTTATTGAAAGTATAGAAAACAAAGGAAAATATTTTATTTATATTTAAAAACATTTTCTAAACATATTTTTAAAAGCAAGGAATCCTTTCCTCTGAAAAGTATTATATAGACGTATTTGTATACTGCTATATATTCTGCAAAAAATTTAAATACCTGCAGTTACCTGGGTTACATACCTACAATACTTTAAAAATGTTAAGTTAAGGGGAAAAAAACACCTTTAGTGAGAGCTGTCTCACAAACTGTTAAATGTACTAATATGATTCTATAGGTTTCATAGAGTGCTAAATGGAATAACATTTAGGGACATAAATTCTTGCAGACTGTTGAGGCATAACTTGTTATTGCTCTGGAGATGTAAAACCACTCTCATTTTTAATTTATTTTTGTTAATGAACATTTTTTTAATGTGGTAGTGCATTCTACATGCTTCAGCACTTATGCTTCCCTTTAAAAAATATTTTTCAAGAAGTAGTTAATCGTCTAGGCTCTACTTCTCCTAGGTTCTCCTGAACTTAACAGTGAACTTAACTGTGAACTTAACACAGTGAACACAGATGTGCCTTCATCAGAAGAAAAATACCAAATTGAACAGATAACATAGGAATCAGTCTCACGCCCTGAATTGGAAGAGCAGGTGAGTCACGTTATTACAAATAACACATTAATAAATGTCCAGATACATTAATGTCCAGATAAATAGCATTAATCTGGACATTATAATTATAAAGAGTGCTTTTTTTGTAGGTAACCTAATGATATAGCTGTATGATCAGATTTTATCAAGTTGTACTTCTAAAAGACCTAAGTTAACACATAATCCTTAAAAATTTAGATATGAATCACATTTAAGCAGATGCTCATTGTTTATAGTCAATGCTCATATATGTTTATATATAAAGATATAGACCCTTAGAGATTTTATAACTTGACATCTAAATATCAAAATGTTCAAACACCTATCTTTCTTTAGATGGATTTTTCGAGAAGAAATTTCCCAAGTGTGTGCTTGCTTTAAGCAGTCAATAACACCCTGACCTATTTTGAGGCTGTTGTTTTATGCAGGATATTTTCTATAAAAATAGAACTGCCTAAAAAAATTTATGACATAAAAATATTGAGTGAAATATGTACAGTAGCATACCTACTCGAGTTCAGGAAGAATCATGATTCAATTTAAACTTGCGGATTGTCTGCTTCTAATTGGTATCTCCGCTAAGTAGTAGCCCCAGGGTTTGCACCAAACATATAACTTAACTTTTCCAACATACACTGCTTCTGCAAGACAGTACATTATCTTCTTTATTTAGGCATTTTACTTGAACATACGATTTCAAAACCAAAAACATAATGTTTTGATGTCAACTAAATACAAAAGTAAATAAGTTAGAAATTGACTAGAAAATTATGTGTTTTTTTTTCACCTGTCAAGTCTCAAGATTAAAAAGAAATGATGGAACTGTAAGTTTTCATTTTATGGTTCTCAGGAAAGGAATATATATATCCACTGTGTTATTTCCATGAGCAGAGACTCTGAAATATATAGGTGGCATAAATATTTTCCATAATGTCCATATGAATCTGGAAAAACATTTAAGACTTCTGAGTGCTCAATCTTATTTTAAATTAGTAATAAAAATAAAAAATAATATGTGTAAAGATAGTTTCATACGTTTAATGTTTATTAAAATAATACCCCCAAATGAAAGGTTACTTGAATACTAGAAAATTAGCAAATATTTATTAAACACAAAGAATGGAATAATTATTTTGCTGCCATTTGCCTAACAAAGTTTATATACTTAAGCAAGATATATTTTTTAGAACTCAGGCCAGATATTAACATTTGATAGGAATCCTTCCCTGAAAATCCACCCTTTAAATTTGGATTATTTATACCTATGTTATATAATACAAAACCTCCTATTTTGCACCTACTGTAGCCCTTTCACACAGTTTCGTAATTGTTTATTTATTTATTTATTTGTCTTCCCTAATATATTCTGAGCTCTTTGAACTATAACTTTTATTTCTCTATATCCATGGTTTAGTACTCTGCTTAGCATATTGCCACTGTTTAATTAAAGTTTGTGAATATTTCATTATTCACCTTTGTATTAGCTGCTGGCACATAGTAGACACTCAATAAACATTTGTGGACTGAATGAATAAATGAATGAATGCCATCTGCTTTTAGAATTACTGTGAAGACACATTTCTCAATTATCACATGCCTCATAAATACTGAGATTAATTAGAAAACATCCCACACAAAATCTTTTAAAAGTTTTTATAAAATGACAAGTATCTGTTTTTGTTTTTCAGAATAGTGAGTGAAGGTAGTGTTGAAACCCTCTCTGTCTCCTGTTTTACTTCTTGTATGTGTTTCTATCATGCTTTTATTCTATGACTTATTCTTCATCTAACAAATATTTATTAAGGGTCACTATAAACAATGTACCTCTCTAGGTACAGGGGGATGGGAGTGGTGGGGGGAGTGGGGAAACAGAAACACCCCTGTCCTCATTATCTTTTATTTTAGTGGGGAAAACAGACAATAAGCAAAAATAAGTACATACAGTATGCATTGTTTTAGAGATAAATGGTAAGGGAAAATAAAGCTGGCAAGGGGGCTCAGAAATGGATGTGAGCATGTGTGTGGAGTGGAGTTACTATTTTAGATGCAATGGCAGAGAAGGCTTCAATGAAGTGACATTTGAGCAAAGTCTGAAAGAAAGTAAGGAAGTTCTCCTGCGTGTATCCAGGAAGAGAATCCACAGAGAGAAATGCAACAGCAAATAGTGGTGGTGGTACGGGGTCATGGTGAGGGGGATTATGATATGCAGGGCCTATAGGCCATTTTAACAACTTTTACTCTCCGTGAGATGGGATGCCATTGTAGGATTTTGAGCAGAACAGTGGCGTGATCTGACTTAGATTTTAACATGCCAGTTCTGCCCACTGTTTTGAGAATATGAGGGACAAAGGTAAGGTAGAGATCAGAAGGCTATCACAGTTACCCAGGTGAAAGATGATGGTGGCTTAAACTGGGTTATACAGTGAAAGTTTTGAGAAGCGGTTGGAATACTCTATATAACGTGAACATAAAGCCAGCAGGATTTGCTGACATATTAGATGCGCATTGTAAGAGAAAAAGAGAAACTAGGAATGACCCAAAGGTCTTCAACACAAACAATTGCAAGAATAGAAGTTGCCATTGACCATGATGGGGAGGACTGCATACAGAACAGGTTTTCAGAAGAATTCAGAGGCTTTGTATATTTTTAAGCTTGAGGTGCTTCTATAAACGAGCAGAGATGTCAAGTTGAAAGTCAGACACGGGTTAGGAGTTCAGGGCTGGAGTTACAAACGTGGATGTCATAAGCATTCAGATGGTACTAAAACTCTGAGCCTGAATGAGATCACCAAAGAAATGAGTATAAAGAGAATACAAAAGTTTACGTCTTGTGTCTTGGAACATTCCAGATGCAGAGGTCATCGAGGTGAGTTGAATAAAAACAGGGCACTGTGGCGTCCCAGAAGCCAAATGGAAGAAATGTTTCAAATGGAAGGAAATGACTAAAATTAACATGTTAATTTAAGATTTAGTCACTCTGACTCTTCTCTTTCCTCACCATCTACATCTAGTCCTCAGTACTCCTTTGGTTTTTTCCTACAAAATATATTCATGTAAGTGTGAGTCCCAACAGAAAGGCAGAACCAACACGAGTGATATGGGATAAGGGATTTATGATAGGGGTCAGACCTTACGCAACCGTGGGAGTTGGGCAGAAGTCTATGGAAGTCTGTTGCCGCTGCTCTAATGGTGGACTTAAAGTCACTGAGAACTGGCAATTGGGAAGAAAAGCTGTGTGGATTGGTGGTCAGCTGGGACAGACTGGAATCCTCAGGATAAAGTGGATTTCCAAAAGACAATCTCTACCCACATCAGCTAAGACAAGCTGTATAAAGTGTACCCCTAAAGGACCATCTCTGCCTACATCTGTCTCTTGCTACCTCCAATTTCAGCATGACAAGGGATATGCAGATAGTGATATGCAGAAAGAACCTTTGCAATGGACCTCCCATGAACTTGTACACACACACTCTGAGAAGGTAAAGGAGATCTGGCAGGAGCTGAGGGAGCTGCAGGGGCAGCTGCTGCCCCAAACTAAACAAGGTGAGGTAGCAGATCAAGGAGCACGAGCTGCAAGACCCCCTGGTTCCCTACACTGTTCCTCAGCGCATAACATAGCTGCTGCCTCATTTCTTCCTTACGAATCTCATGAAGACTTCTCTTTCGGCCAACCTTAGTGCAGAACCATATCAGGAAGGGAATTCTGGGAAATACAATTCCAGTTTTAGCTACATCAACACAGTACAAAGTCACTCCAATCCAAAATCTACTAAAGTAAAATGAGGACTGAGAATTAACTATCGTAATCATTTGCTGTAATACGTCTATTGTTGGACTGTTATTTCCTTGAAAGCAAGGAGTAACTGCTTTTATACCCTTTTTGTTCCACAGTACATTGTATTCTAATTATTTGTTTCTATGACTATCTTAATTGCAAGTATTTTCCCTCAATTTTGGTATTCCTAATATTTAGTTTGTTTAACATCTGCAATACAAATCTGCTGAGTGACTAAAATCCCTTCACATTTACTTTCCTATGATTCTAAGTAAAGATGTTTTATAGATACTAAAGAACACAAGATTGGTGAGAAATTAGCACGGTTTATCTAGATTTTCAAATTATTCTCATGTATCCCGTTAGTGAAATGCTCCTTCAGTATGCCTAAACTGACTATCGGCCTGTCACTTTTATCTTGGTTTTCTAGAAAAAAAAAATCAATATGTCACTTGCTGATGCATGACTACATAAATGATTGTGATTTATTTATGTAGGAATTCTCTCCATTCAGGACTACTTGTGGAGTTATTTCATGACGAGTTTTGCTTTTCTCCCCTCTTTTATTTTTTTCCTTTCAGATTATTATTCAGTATTTACTTCCTATGATTCAACCTTGTACCATAAACATCTGATGACCAAAATCTCATGTTATATTTCAGAGATGTGACATTCTATTGGCTGGAACTTCCACCCATAAACATGCTACAATATATGGAGAAAACAATATAAGAAGAAAACTAATTAACTAATAAATATTTATTAATGAGTCCAAAAGGTAAATATGGTGATACAAAGTACTTTATCTCATCCCAACATCAGTTAAAGCTCTTGGGGACAGTTGAGTTTATTCTGAGGTTTCCTGTATCTTCCACAGTCTTGACCTTTGCTATGGTCTGAACATTTGTGTTCTCCCAAAATTCACATGTTGAAATCCTAATGCCCAATGTAATAGAATTAGGAGTTGGGGCTTTTGGAGGTGCTTAGGTCATGAGGGTCCACCCTCATGAATGAAATTAGTGTTCTTATAAAGGACACCCCACAGAAATCCCTTGCTGCTTCCACCATGAGAGGATACAGTTAGAAGGCACTGATTCTGAATCAGGAAGAGACCTCTCACCAGAACATGACTATACTGTTTCCTTGATCTTGGACTTCCCAGTCTCCAGAACTCTAAGCAATAAATTCCTGTTGTTTATAAGCCACCTAGTCTATTGTATTTTATTACAACAGCTGAACCGACTAAGACAACCTGCTGTGGTGCTGCATCAAAGCTCACCACACTGCTTCATATGACTGAATAGTACTTGGTTGAGTGGCTACAGTGAAGCCTGCAACCTTCATTTTTAAAGTCAAGTCAGAAGAAAGATAACATATGAAAGATTGAGAATGGTTTGGAGGAAAATAAAGGCTCCTGAAGGAATAATGATCAATAAGGCTTCACCATGACACATAATTTTCAGGAAATGATAAAGAGAATAAAACGTCAGTCATATGCACCACCCCTTGTGTCACTTGAGGACACATTATTTTGCTTCTACTAGGCCCTGGTATGATGAGCAAATAAGTCATGGGCCCACCATTGGCTTATAGTCTAGTGGGAGCGTTTTCTCCGGTCGGCAGAAGAAGTTAAAGATTTGAAGCATGAGGATATAAGCTGCTGTTGCTGGCTTGAAGATGGAGGGAGGCACACGTAAAAGAAAAAGAGGTCTCAGCTGTATAACTGCAAGAAACTGAACTCTGTCAACAACCAGAAAGAGCTGGGAAGCTGATTTGTGCCGCAGAACCCCTAGATGAGAACTCAGTCTGGCTAACACCTTGATTTCAGGCTTGTGATAATGAGCAGAGAACTAGCCATACCTTGCCAGGATTCTGGCCTGCAAAACTGTGATCTAATAAGTTGCTACTTATTTTAAGCCACTGTGTTTGCAGTAATTTGGTATGCAGCAATAACAATTAATACAGCTTGTTTCTGCTCCACATGGCTGGCTGGAGTAGATAGATTTGGAGCTGGAGATCTATTACCAAAATGGCTCACTTACATGGCTGGCAAACTGGTGCTGGTTTTATGTGGCGTCTGTCAGATGGTGCTGAGGGACAAAGGCATCAGTTCCTCTCCATGTGGGCCCTTCCATAGTTTGCATGGCTTCTGTACAGCAGGTGATTAGCTTCTATGAGCAACAGTCCCTGGGAACAAGGATAAAGTAAATGGCAATTTTATGACCTAGGCTAGGAAATTATACAACATTGTTTTCACCATATTCTAGTGGTGGCAGTCACAAAAGTCTGCTCAGGTTTAAGAGGAAGGGACATAGTCCTTACCACTCCATCACAACAGTTTCAACGTCGTACTGTAAGAAGTACATAAAAATGAGATGGAATAGTTTGTATTTGAAACATATAATTACATAGTGATTTAATGACTCACTCCTATCTCAATACCCATTTTGTTTGTTAAAATGTTAACATTTGAAGGAAACTTGTAAGTGATAACAGTACAAAGAAAAGCATCATTGCACCAAAGGTAAGTCAGGGATGTGAATGTGTTTGGATATATAAGTCCCATAATGACAAATGTCAAGAACACATGCTAACTTTAAATTTCTAGAAAATATTCAAGATGTTATGGAGAGTGAAAATGAAAACTAAGATCTATTTGAGTGCTAATGTCTTATTTTAAGTTTAAACTATGTTGTTAACTTGATTTATGCTACCACTGATTTCTTGAACACTTGTTCAATATATAGCAATTAATTTATAGCAATATGTAGCATTAACCATAGTTACATCTCCTACATTGCATATTTTGGTTTGTATTTTATGTAAATGCTATGAAACCAGGAAAACATTAAATATTATATAATAAATATTATATAATACTTAGGCAACTTTTTCATTACAGAATTAAGCACTCATTTAGGTTTATTTTTTCCCAGAAAGTGAATAAAATTCAATGTTGTTTTTATATACAGAATATAATGGTAAGTAAATATAAAGCAATAATATTAGTCCTTAGCAGATCTAGACTGAATAGAAATATACAAATTATTCCTCTTCACCTTCTACATTTGGATGATTAAAAAATAATTGAATCTCATTACTGTGTGAACAAGACATAAGGAAACCACAATTCAATTTATGATAGCATATGCATTCATTACTTAAGTTAAAATTATGGTCAACAATGTATAGATTTGGCAAAATAAACATTATTTCCACTTTGTGTAACTTCCTAAGGGTAGAATTTCACAATATAAGAGAAGCTTTATATAAGTGACAAAGGCTAGGAAATGCATTTTTCACATTTTAATTACAATTCACATGTCTGTATCTCCTGCTGTGATGTTTTGTTAAAAAGACATCTCATTTGTGAAACTGCCAGTATAGAAATTGACAGATGGCAAGACCAGTTTCCAACCTGCTTAAGTACTGGTTTAATATGGTTTAGATTATTTTATTAGCATTGTCTATTTTTACTATATATCTAAATAGTAAAGAGTACTATTACAATTTTGTTGTAGTTCTTCTATTGTTATAATTAGATCTATTTATATGATTCACAGATTTATTGTTACAGTTTCAGATTTTATCAATATACTATTTTTAGAGACGATTTAACTGATGATCTCTCTAAAAAAATGTGTCAAGTTCTATTTATTTTAATGAAATGCCTACAAACACATAGATGCCTAGGGACAATCATAATAGAAGAACTCAAATGTCCAATGAAAAAAATCACTTTGATAGATGTAACTCATAGACATCAACAAATGAACCATTAACTGGGTTAAATATTTTTTTAAAAATATTGCAATCAGAACAAAACAAGTATTCAAACACGAAAATTACTCCATATGAAGATGAGAAATCCTGAGATCATTTTCCGTAAGACCTCATTGATCACGTTTGGAAATAGAAACAAAGATAAGGAAATTATATACATGGAATAGTTTCTACTGGTGAATCTGCTTATAAAGACTCCTTTGGTTTTATGTTGATAAACATTATTTTTAATACAGTTTATCTCCCTTAAATAATAGAGAGACATAAATTCAGAGAACATCAGTGTTGACGTTAGTTCTCTCCTCCTTCTGCCACCTCAACTTTTTTCAGCCCTCTAAACTGGATATTCTCCTCTGGAAATTAAGGATTTCCTCAGTTGCTGAGTAGCCATGCCTCTCCACATCCTCTGCTTTCCATCCCGTCAGCCCATGGGCTCAGAATTAGCTCGATTTGTAAACCTGGGATATGGTAGCCCAGTGACAAGGACAGTGACATGCTTTCACCTTAATAGTCTTGCTACCACATCTGCTCCTTGGGACGAATCCTTGGTGTCTGCATAGCTCCCAGATCAAAGACAGCTCATGCAGTGAGTATTTTGACCCAGTCATCTGGGCTTAGCTTCTGGAGAGGATTCCCCTCTGAAATCCTGGGCAGTTGACCTGCTTGCCCTTTTAGTTTCCTCCACAGAGCAAGGGCAATGATGGATCCTGCTGTTCTGTCACCAGGCAGAATTTCTGCTGCAAAAGGACAATTTACCAAGAGTAGGAGTCATTACCAGATTTCTGAAAATTAACTCTATCTTAATTTTTTTCTGCTAGTGCTCTGTCTACCTGACACGTTGCCCCAGTTAAGAGAGTTTTTCACATTAACATAGACTTTTTCCTGTGCTCTCTGGACCCCAAACTGCAGTTGAGTCTTTTCTCCTCTCTCCTGTCCCGCACTTTCTTATCGGTCCTTGATCTTGAATCCAGTGCAAACTTCAGCCTCAATCTCCATTCGAGGTTCCTGTTGCTATAAGGTACCCATAATGCCACCTTAATTTTACAACAGTTGTCACAAAAATATATTTTACCTTTAAGTGATATGGAAAAAATCCAAAATGTTAATACCATATTCAAAAAAAAAATTTTTTTTTTCATTTCTCTTATATTATTAGGATAAAGCAAAGGGGAGAAGTGGTCTTCATTTAACTTTCTTCATAATGACTGGATAATCATGATAGAGTATGAAGTAAATCAAAGGATGATAAAAGAACTAGGACAGAAAAAATGTAACTTAAAAATTTTTTTTCTGATACTTCATCCACAAACATTGTTTTGCAAATGTTTTAAAGTTAATTCATTTTCTAAAACATCTTATGACTTTTATTATTATAGTAGTAGGGGTTGGAATGAAAAACTATCTCCCTTATTTCCCTAGGCACTAATTTTACTTTTTAGGTACCACTACTGAAAATTTCTAATTTGGCTTATCACTTCAGTGGGAATTCAGTGCACATAAGGGGCACATATGTAATTGGCAACCTAATTTTTCTGCTTTCATCAAATGGTACAATGCCAAATCTGCATTGAAGTTGCCAGTTAAATGCACTTGGAACCAAACAGCAGCAAGCATAAGAGATGAAAATGAACAAACTGGAAAGAGTCATTAACTTTCTGTTTTCCTATCACAACACAAATTGTATCAGGAAAATGTAGCAAAGTGGGAAATTCTACTTGAAACATTAAGCAATCTTAAAAGAGAATAATTCATTTACTTAACTTCTGAAATGTTGTTCATTATAATTTATAAATGGGGTTTCTGGTACAGATATTTTTTTCAACAAAAAATATGAAATAGTTAAAATGAATCAAATTTTCAGAAGTGTATTTTAGGTTATATATTTTCATATGGCTTATTGGTCCAGTGTATATGAATTCTGGCCTTTATTTGGCAAGCAAAATTGTTATAAAATTAAGGAAGGAATGTTGGCTTTACTGAATATCTTAATGAATAAAGGCAACTGACAGATTTTCATGGTTCTCACTAATTATGAATGCAATTGAGTGTGAAAATTACAATCAGTTGTGGTTACCAAAAGTGCCCTTGAAATATCTGGTCTAATGTATAATTCTGAACTGTGTAATATAGAGTCATTATTAAATTACCGTTATTGGTGACAATTAAATAGAGAACTGGGACGATAAAAACCCCAAAAACTTGCCCAATATGATCGAGCATCTTCCTTAAAGGTGAAAAACTTTTTTCTTAAATGCCTATTTATAGCTCTTAAATAAACTACATATTTATTTGCTAGGTTCAAAGTTCAGATCAGGAATATGTCTTCTACAAAATTTCATTTTGCAGTGATAGCAGGATTCCTTTAGTAAGGACTTCAGGGAAGAGTTTCCTACTTTTTTCATCTGTAAATCCAAGTAGTAAGGGCTTTTTAAATCCTTGCCTAACCCTAAAAAGGTGGACAGTTTTGTAAACCATTAGAAAAAGGAGGGAAGTAGAAGGAAAATGCTGAGGGGTTGTAGATCAGCTTACTCCATAATTATTGAAAGCTATAAAGAAACTGTCAAGACTCTCAACTAAGCCAGGTGGTCTGAATGGGTGGGAGTATGGACAGTAGTGCAAGGCAGACTTAGGTTGAGTTCCAGGTGCACCACTTAATTTGTACGAGACCTAATGTTAACTACCTAACCTCCCCAAACCTGACTTTCCTGATCTACAAAATTGAAGACATGGTAATAGCTTTTTCACAGGGCCTACACACATTGAATCTCAACATCCTTTGTTAGTATATCCATTTAACAATGCTTGATCAAGGGAGCTATCATGTCCTGTATTTTTATGTTATTGATCTATTTGTCCACTGGTCCCAACTTTGCTGACCTTTTTTGATTATATACTTAAGCCACTTTTAATGGATTCTAAACTCTTTGTATGAGACATGGGAGAATTAGGGCAAAAGAAAATTGACGGTAAAGGTAAAGTATATGGAGAATATATTATGAGCTGGCATACACCAAAAACCTGAGGACATAGCAGTGGACATAGCTACTAATAAAGAGAGGAGATATAATAACTGAGTTGTCAGCCCTAGCCTCCTAGATGTTCTTAATTTCCTTTTGTCACGTTTATGAAAAAAATGTTTTCCACAGTTGTCACCCCAAAGCAGGGTTGTCCCCATACCAAAATCCACATCGACCACTAATACTCATTCAAAAAGTACACCTTGCTTTTACACTCAATATATTTACATTTCAGAAGTCAGACTATGACCAGATTATTTAGAACGCACACACACACACACACACACACACACACAAACTTGAAAGAAGCATAGATTGCTTGATTCCTGGAAGTTGTTTGCCAATACAGGAGTGCACCAGATCACAAAGATCCTACCATCTGGGCAGGAGGCTAGTTAGAGGGTAAGGGAGGTGATGTCAGGTGTACAAAGTTAGCACTGGGGATGTATTTTCTATCTAGAAATGGTCCTACAAGCCACCAAAATTGGTTAAAAAATGTTTCCAACACACACACACAGAGTTAAACGCACTCCGTCTGCTTTATTGCCTGCTAAAGACATAAATATACAGGAGTGGAGATAAAGAAGGGGATGAATGGGAGAGTTCAGAACCCAGGGCAAATCTAAAAGGAAATGAGGCAGTGCAATAGGAGAAAGGACCAAGGGAAAATAAATTAGGTAAGCAACAGCACCATGCATCAGAAGTCTTCTCCACCACTAAACTGGCAAAATATCTCTAGAGGGCCATCAGTCAAATGATGTCAAAATGGTAACTGGTTCTGTATGTAATCCCCGTGTTGTTGAGGACCTTATGTGCAGGAACACAAGTTCCACTCCAGGCCACAGTCCCACTGCTTCCATTATCCTACAAAAGAACTGACTGCTGTAAATATTTGTTGGGAGGTGGCATCTGTTAAGGGAAAGGAAGCCAGGTTTCTTGCTGCCTTTGAGGTAAGAGATGTGTCAGGATGTGAATAGCCTGGGTGAGAAGGAAAAGAGGAGGAAGCCTCACAGTTTCCTCCCTGAGAGGTGGAAGAGAAAGGAAATAGCATCGGTGGTTTGGAGAGAAAAGATACAGTGCATTTTCAGCATTACCGCGGCCCCTTCGCAGAGCTTCAGACTCTCCCTCTCTTCCACTTTTGCCCTGCCAATGCACTTGGACTCGACGCACTCATGAGGATGGGCTGAGTGCAAAGCCAAGTCAGCACGACCGGATACGGCTTCCCCTAAAATGAAAACTCAGCAACGGGCCAGCACTGGGTGTGCGCGCGTTAACGCAAGAGTATGCGTGCGTGGTAACCCGCGGCCTCAGTTGGCCGGGCGCCGTGCTCTGAGCCATCCACGCCCCGCCCCAGTTTAACTCCTCCCCCTCCCCCCTCCCCCCAACCCCGCTCCTATAAAAGCTGCGCTCGCCGCCGCCCTCCTCAGTCAGGGAGCGCGGCCTAGCCGGGAGGTGGCTCTCTCGTCCCCCGCTCAGTCACACTCCGCGCACTCACACACTTGGAAGCGCCTCCCCACGTCCCTCCCCTGCCCTCCTCTTGCTCCGCTCTTCCCTCTCTCACCACGAACGGTCGCCGACCGACTGCCAGTCCGCCTCTCGCCCTCTCCCTGTCTCCACAACATGACTGCCTGGGAAGCGGTGGCTCAGGCAGAGCAGCTCTGCTGGCGCAGGCAGGAGGAGCAGGATTATTAAATAACGCAGCTCGACTCCGTGCAGCTGGGAGTGGAGAGAAGGAGCCCAACGGCCAAGGAGGGGAGGGAGGGCAGAGCAGGGGGACCGGGAAAGACAAGCCCCGCGCTCCGAAGACAGAAATCCCCGCGTGCCCGGGAGAAGCCTAACCAGCGCCGCGGAGCCCTCCAGGTAGTAACGCCGCCGGTGCCCCCGCGCCCGGAGGGTCGCGCTTCGCGTCGCCGCGGCACTGGCGCTGGCCTCCGGCGGACGCGCGAGGACCGCCCGGCGGCTGGCCGCGCCGTGCCCGGGCCGCCCCGGAGCAGCCCGCGCGCAGGCCAGGGGCGCCGGCCGTGGGCCCGGCGTGCGCGGCGCGGAGACCTGGCCTCGCGGGCGGGGTGGGAGGGAGGCGGACGGGCTCGCTTCGCCGCCGGCGCGCGACTCCTCGCGTGCTGCGTGGCCTTTTCCTCCGCGCTCTTGAGCGCTCGGCTCCCCGCGGCCGCCACTCCGGGGCGATGCGGAGCGCGGCCGGCCGAGAAGGCAAGAGTTGGCGCAGGCTGTTGGCCGCTCCCCTCCGTCGCCGCTCGCTTCCCGCAGGTAGGGGCGGCCGGTCAGCGCTGACGCCGGGGGCTGCGGGCGCCCGGGCGGGGGCGGCGGCGGGGGAGGGGGAAGAGGAGGGAGGGGGCGGGGAGCCGCAGTGCCCGAGCCTGGACGGCCTCTTGCCTCCACCCGCTCGTTCTCCGGCGCTGGCTTCCTGGGTTGGGGGCGAGACGCTCCCCAGCGGCGGCAGGAACAGCAGCGACTTAGCGTGACCAAATTGCTTTGTGGTGGCGTGTCGAGGGCTCCGGGGAGGGGTGTGTGTGTGTGTGTGTGTTTTCGCGCTCCTGACTAATCAAAGCGTTGGTTCCCCGGGAAAGGCAATCAGTCCCGATCTGAAACCGCAGGTGTCCCCGTGCCCCGCCTCCCCCCACCTTTTGGCATGTGTCCCAGGACTCGTACACGCAGTGCCATCAGGGGCAGGTGTCGAGATGGGGTGACGGAGGGATTTGTGAATGGTGTTGCTCTGCGCGTGCAGGCTGAGTCTTGCTGATGTAGAGGAGGAGGTATCCAGAGTGAGAAGAAAGGCTATTTATGGCAAAGAGTTGTGAAATTTCTGCGGGTTTCCTTCCGTGGTTCCTGAGCTGCTCTCTCGCCCTCTCTCCTCCTCTCTCTCTCTGTTCCTCTCTCCCATCTCTCCCCTTTTCTTTCTCAGAATTAGAAGCAATTCTGCTTTCCATTTCCCCTCCCCACCGTGGGACATTGAATAGGAGGTGAAGGAAGTCAGAAAATCACTTGTCATTTTACAGGTAGAAAAAAAATGCTTCTTAGAAGTTACTGACCTCTTGTCCTTTAATGGTTGCATGTACTTATTCTCCACTCCTCCTACCTCTTCAGGCCACCAATAACAACACCTACAGACAGAAAGTACCTACTTGGTTTCAGCAGCTTTCATGTCTAATATCTTTACAGTTGGATACCTTCCCAGTGATATGTAACACGTATCCTCCATTTCTACCCCTAAGAAAGGCTATTAAAAATAATGCCCACACATTTTACCATAAAGCTGGTTTTATTAAAAGCCTTGGGGAAGAAAGAGAAGCAGACACCTAGGTGAGTTTATATCGAGTATTACTGATGAGAATTAGAACTAGCTATTAAGAAAAGACCTAAAATACTATTAATCTATTAATCTAGTCTACAACATAATTAATTTGTTTCGGTTTCTTTTTCTCTTTGCTTTATGACAGGCAAAAATTCCAAAGACATGACTTGAAGCTTGGAGATGCCTTAGGACAGTGTCTGCCAACTATGCTTTAGCAACTTTATGTTTGTTCTTAAAAGTAGCAACCTGTGTTTTCATAGAACCGATGACAGGGTTGTGACGGAGATAGTAGGACAGTGTCCTTATTATTTTAAATTGGGATATTTTTAAGCCCTGCCAAGTACAATGTTTTTAAAGCATTGAAATTCCATATTGCAACCACCGGTTCAGTAATTTCACGGAGAAGAAAGAGAAGTAGACTGACCAACTTATTGTCAGAGTGATTTGTCTTCATTTGGTATTAATTAAGGAGCTCCTTATTTTGATCAAAACATGCCAACTGTTGTTGTTTTTTTCCAGTGCGAAAGTAGCTTTCCTTAACAGTCCTGTTTATTTGGAAGACAAAGCAGTGTTAAGGATTTGTTATTTTGATTTGGTTAGATTCATGTTGGTTTAAAATACGTTTTTAGCATTGGAGCATGTGCAGTTTTTATATGTCACATTAAAACTTGAACTGAGCGCCGCACTCTGAGGGCTGTTACCTTCACTTTCCTGAATCATTGGAATGTAGAAATAATGGGGAATTTTAAAATGTGCTTGATGAATTATTTTATTGCAGTCATTAAAAGTCACATTTATGAATACTTCTTTGACACCATCAGAGAATCAGCAACTGTTTATTATTTTAATGATGAATTTTTTACTGTAGAATGTTAATTTATATCAAACTTGTGAAGTAGAAAATGAAAAAAATATTATATTTTATAGATATTGAACTTCTTATTGCATTTTATCACATAGTGTTCATAGTAAAGGGCCTGTCATGTGCAAGATACTATCTAGGTACTGTGGAGGAACATAAGACTTACTTGCTTCCTGCCCTTCAGGAGCTTACTCTCCAGTTGGGGGCAAATCTGATCCGCATGGTTGAACAGAGTTAACAACCCTTGGCAATAAGAGATTGCATGTCTAATGAAGACTGCAGGAGTTCAGAGCATGACAATAACGTTTCATACTGGATTTTGTCTGAAAAGACTTCCGGGGTAGGTAAGACTTGCTTGGTTTTGATCTTAAAGGATAAATAGGATTAGTGGCTTGTGGATGAGAATATAAGGTATAAGATGTAAGTCTTCTGGGATTGTAGAAAAGAACAAAAGATATAAGAAAGATAAGTTTGTTTTGAAATAGATTTTGGTATTGCAAAGTGGTTGAATTTGTTGTGCAAAGTGCAGGTGAGTCTGTTTTTGATGAACAACATTCTGTACGCTGCATTCTTGGAATTGTCAATATTTCTGTACCTCAGAAGACAAATTTTTGATTTTATCTTGCCTTTCAATGAAAAATGTGCTTTATATGCATTTATAGAGAATAATTACTCTAAATATTTAAATATACCGCATCACACTAAAGTATTGCCTTTCGTATTAATAACAAGGTGGCATGTACATGAAGTGAGGTGTTTGAGTTACATCCTTAGCCAGGCCTCCTTAGATTTGCTCTAAAGGAAAGAGTATGAGATATGTAAAAGAACAACTGTATTCATAGTGAGCAGTCATTGAATGCTTAATATTTTATTCATATAAAATGTGTAACTCATTAATATATTTTCTATAATATTTTTATTTTAAAGTTATTAGAATGCATCTGCATAATAGTTAATCTGTCCTTACATTATTTTCCATGAATATATAGCTATGATGTAGGGCCTATGGGGAACAATTTTAGAATTGCAGTGACAGTTTTAAAGATGTTTTAGTTGTCTTCTGGTAAATAGATTGTATTACTAATAAGAGCATGCTCTGTCTCTGAGCATTTTGAACTTAGTTATTTGCTCTTTGTATATATATTTGTTTATATCTATAAAAACAAACACAAAACTGTTTAAAATGCATTTACCCATTTTAAGACCACAAGGGGAAAGATCTGAATTGACATTGAGCCTGTCTATTCAATATGACACCTGAGAAATATGGTGACAATAAGGAAATAGTACAAATATTAGATATCACTTTCAATAAATAACAGAGTAGAATTACTTTCAGATTAGTTGAATTAAAAGATTTGCATATATATTTTGTCAACAGTGAATAGGTAAGAGTTATTACAGAAGTGAAAATCCTATTAAGTCACCTATTTCATATTCATGCAGGAATGGGATGATTTCCAATGTAGTCAAAGTACAGACCAGTATATCTGTTAATTGGTCTCTTTTGAGTTTGGTTTTGGACTATATGTCACAGGTGTATCACTTTGATAATCTCTCCTACTGTATGACTGACAGCTTCTGCACGATTTCCCTACTGGATAGTGACAAAATCTATTTGCTTTATATTGAGGACGTATGCTTTTATCAGCAATATTATCTTCACTATGCGAGAGTGTCAGTTAACAATAAAACATGAAGTCTGCGGTGGGAGAAGCAGTGAGAAAAGATGAGGAGATTGATGAAAGACACTAACAAAAGAAGCATACTTCAATATGTAGCTTAAACTAAATATAAGAATGTAAAGCTGACCAGTCTAAGCTGCAGTTGATACAGTACCAGCATATTGCTATCAATTCTCATTTTAAAATGACTGTATTTCATTTTAAGCTGTTTTCATATGTGGGCTAAACAAAATGGCAAAAAAAAAAAAAAAAGATGGTGGTTGAAAATGTTTACTAGGGTCTGTGGTATTACAATTAAAAAAAAACCCATTTCTGCTTAGGTCTTTGACAGATAAAGTTTGTTGTTTGGCCAAATTTCTGGCCCTATATTTAGATTAACTTAAAGTGTACTTTTTCATTTTGCATTATTTACACTGTACTAACAATTTTGAAATTTTAATTAAACTTATTAATATATTTGAACACTGTAACTGTGTTCTGATACTAAATAAAATCTAAACGTCATTTATAAGGAAACATTTTATTACCTAATGGCAAATACTTAACCTAGAGCAGTAGTTCTCAAAATGTGGTTCCCTGAGCCGTAGCACCAGTGAACTCGTTAAAATGCAATTCCACTGAATGATTGAATCAGAAACTCTGCGGTGGGGTCCCCTAGGTGATTCTCACACACTCTAAAGTTTGAGAACCACTGACCTAGAATATTTTATACTGAAACTTGAAGACTCTGTTTTCTACCTATTTTGTATCTAAATACTTTCCTCAATTGGTAGAGATAACTAAGCTTTAACTATTTAGACCTAGAAAATATCACATTCTCCATCAGAAGAATTACATCTTAATTAAAAAACAAAAACAAAAATGACTTTCTAATTCCTGTGCACATATTTGTTGTTGATTGGGGAAGCAATACATAAGTGTGGAATTTAACTGCACAGCAATGACCTCAGACTGACCTTATTGGTAGTCATTTATAAGGCAAAAAATATGCACAGTGTACAGAGGTTGACCATTTTTTGTTTAGTTTTGTTGACTCGTGATATTTTTCGTCCTGGCATTTATAATCATCTTCTCTGTGTAAGACTACAGTTATTTTAGCTGCTCAACAATAGCTTCACCAGTGTGGAATGTTCTCTCACATGTTCTTACTGCTAAAATAAATTTTAGACCACATCTGTACATCCTTCAAGATTAAAGATAATGTGTTCAAATCCTGTATCTCTCTTAGTATCCTTCTCCCTCACTTCGTCCTCCCTCCGCCCCCACTCCCCCCACCCCTGCCTTTCAGATATGAGCTCAATCATCCCTTCCCTAAGGAAACCTTCCTTGGCCTCCTTTGCTACATTAGTTGCCCTGTTATATATTGTTTTAGTTCCATGTTCTTCTACCTTATGGTACTCATTGCAGTTTAATTTTATGTGTATTTGTGTGATTGGTTCAGAATTATGAGGACTTAACGGTGGCCAACACATAAATAAATATTGGTTGAATAACTGTCTGCCTTCATTCTAAGGGTATTTTATGTTTTTCCAAAGACTGACGCTTTAAAAAATATTTTAAAATAAAGGGAGTCCTAGAATATATGTAAACACGGGCGTTGTTTTCCTTTATTTTTTGCAAATGATGAGATGTTTATTAACAGCAGCAGCAATGGCTATAATGTGCTGAACATGTCTTCCATGTTAAGCACTTTATATATGTTATGCCATGCAATTCTCCTAACATTATAAAGTTTTGTGCGTATTTTAGAGATGGGGAAACCGACACTCTGTTCTGTGCTCTGCCAAAGCTACCAACACCAAACATTGTTTTGTTTTTTTTTTTACAATGATGAAGAAATTATGAAACCAGTGGACAGAAAACGTGAAGGAGTGTATTTTCTTCTTATTCCTGATTTGACTCAGGGCCCAGCAATATCTGTGCGTTACTCACGGTGTTGCCACTATCTTCAGCAGTGCTGTTGTTGCTTCTTGGGTGATTGGAAGAAGTGATGGAGGACTTGTAAGGGTGATCCTCCCGTCTTCTTATTGCTCTTTTCAGTACTGATATTTTTTACCGTCAGTGCCACTCAATCACAATTCTTTTACCCCAGCTGGTCAGAATCTCCCAACTTATTAGTGGAAATTTAAGATGTAACCAAGTATAATTTTAAGAATGAGTGCCTTTATGCAGAGAATATTAACATATTAGATATTCTTCATATTTGGAGATATGCAGCTTATCTTCTGGAAAAGTTCACACAGAGCTTTGAGAACCTTGCTCAAGCAACGTTGACCTTAGGTGCGGTCTATTAATTCAACTGTCTCCCATGAGAAAAAAAAATTATATGATCTTATCAGTTTAGTTTCTTTTGGCTTTTAATCTTCAACTTATTTATTTAAATGTGGGTTTAGTCAATGTTCAAATGTTTGAAGCAAAGGGCATATTTTTTTTTTTAATTTTATTTATTTATTTATGGCTGTGTTGGGTCTTCGTTTCTGTGCGAGGGCTTTCTCCAGTTGTGGCAAGTGGGGGCCACTCTTCATCGCGGTGCGCGGGCCTCTCACTATCGCGGCCTCTCTTGCTGCGGAGCACAGGCTCCAGACGCGCAGGCTCAGTAATCGTGGCTCGCAGGCCCAGTTGCTCCGCGGCATGTGGGATCCTCCCGGACCAGGGCTCGAACCCGTGTTCCCTGCATTGGCAGGCAGACTCTCAACCACTGCGCCACCAGGGAAGCCCCGCAAAGGGCATATTTAAAAATATTTAAATATTCTAATTCTGTAGAAGTCCATGGACAGTTAAATGTGGTTATTCTGAAGCCCTCTGCTAGACTAATGGACAAAGTTATATATTTCATAAGGTGTTTAAATCAGTCAATAACATGAATAAAAGTAGATGCTTAATATCAAAAGGAAAAAAATTGGTGTTTCACTGAGTGTGTCTCTTAGGTGAGAGATTTTGTAGATTTTGTCAGAATCTGTTCTCTGTTGCTGGAATCGTTTAATCATTAACTGGAACCTTAGCCATGCCCCTGATTTAGGACCAATCCTTCTGTGTAGCGGGAAGATTGACTGGCTTCTCGCCCAACACTTTGGGACTTAACATCAAGCCACCCTTGCTGTCCAGCTCTAATGTTATAATGTATTTATAGTAATG
This sequence comes from Eschrichtius robustus, assembly GCF_028021215.1. NCBI lineage: Eukaryota > Metazoa > Chordata > Mammalia > Artiodactyla > Eschrichtiidae > Eschrichtius > Eschrichtius robustus. The sequence continues at coordinate 11,198,672 of NC_090827.1, forward strand.
CCTCTTTCTTGTAACCGAAACTGATTTCTCACCTAATGTTTTCCCCTGCATCTGGATAACTTACTCGATATCACCGTTTCTCATCGCATTTGAGCAAGGCCTTTCTTTTCTTTTGACAGAGCCTTCTTATTTCTTTAAGGACTTGGATCATGCCTCTGAGACCACCTCACTTCCTGAGCCCTTTCATCTGCCAGCAGATTCCCCCCCGGCTGCCCCTAGTAATTACTTCCCTGGCTCTCATTTCCAGCTCTTAGAGGTGTGCTTCATTTCCAGGGCTCACTCTTGGACCTCCATGATGCCACACACTTATGGCATATTGCCCCACCCCCAGATACACAGGTTGGTTGGACTTTTTGGAAGGACTTACAGCTGGGGTTGTATAGTGCTTTTCAGACTACAAGGCAAGTCTAATTCCAGGTTCTGACCATCACCAGACTGCCTCATTTTGCTACATGTTACCTTCCCTTATCTGGCTGTGCCCCACTACAGAGCTACCTCATTCATCATCATTGACAGCAAACATTTTGTAAATGCTTATTATGAATAAGTCAGTCTGTTTCAAGAAGACTGTACCTCCTATGATTCCTTAACAGCTTAATCCACCTAAGTGGAATACAGATTCTTCCATGTCTTGTTTGATTCTTTAGTGTTTGCCTGTTTCTCTTATTCTAAGTCAGTTGTTTATTTCAAGATGATCTGGCTCTTCTCCATTCTCTTGTGTAACCTTATTCGAATATGATATGTTTGGAATGTCAAGCAGCTGAAGAAACATACTTCAGACTCTGTGATGCCTTCTCTGATTTTCCCCATTTGTTAATGCAACCTAGAGGTATTCCTTTGTTCAGGACGTGTTTAAGCCAGGTGTACTAGCTTAATTCAACTTTTCTGGGAGTCTTAGTGATACACCTTCCTCATCAACCAAATTCAGACTGGCATGTCATATTTCTTACGTATCTGTTCACTGCAGTGAACTCTTTCCTGGAGAGTTAAATACTGTGATTCTGTTAGCGAGTTGTTATTGTTGTGTGTTTGGCTTTTTTGGTTTTTGTTTGGTTTTGGCAGTAGCAGCAAATGATACATCATAAACCGATGTAAGGTTTACAGATAAAATCAAAACAAATGTAAAAACATGACAGAAATAAATGCAGTTGTAGGCTTTGACATTCTAGGTAATTCTTCCTCAAGTATTTTTGTTTGTTTGATTGTTTTTTGTTATTTATAGGTATACAGATGACCAGAACATTAAGTCATTAAGTCAGAATATATGAAATGTGTTTAGTGAGTACTCTTTTCTAACACACAGTATTCTTTAGGACATCCAGAAAAAGCTTGAAAGGGAAAAGACATCAGATGAGAAGGTTAAGAAAAGGAAAAACATACCTCTAAACCATACCTCTAAATAAAACTCAAATTCAGTATTAGAAATGCAGACTAAGAGTAACTTATTTCTGGTAAAGTTCCAAAATATCTTACTGATAACAAAACCAATGGGTCTGTACACCAGGATTCCTAAATTTTCAAAGGAATGTTACCTACTGGGCAGATAGCTCAAGAATAGTTATTTGACTTTGTTTTCAATTTTTAATACTATATTCATGTGCAAACAGACCCAAGAAAACTAAACGTATTCACTAATAAGTGAGTTACTTAAAAGTTAGAATGTACCTCTTATAGCAGTAATTTTAAACATAAAGTATGGATTTCTAAACAGGGCCATCAAAAAATCATTACAGATTTGTACACAGCAAACATATAAACTTATAGCAACATTATGGTTAAAATTAACTTTGAGGGTTAGTTCCTAAAGTGTACCTCAAGATGTAAATATGGTGGTATTGGGAGATATCTTCTTCAACAACACCAGTCAACCTTTTGAAAGAATGAAGGGCCCTGCAGTGGGAGGGTCTAAACTGATCAGAGGGAGAGTGTAACATGAAGCATCCCAGGGGGAAATCGTGACGGTGCCAGGTCCAAGTGCTGCGCAAAACACTGAAGGGATAAAGACACTATAGCATTAACTATCTAGTGAAGAGCAGGAAGGAATTGCCTCCCAGGATATTTCTGAGGAGCATCAGGTTCATTGGATGATGACACACAAAACGTAGTCCCAGAAGTCTAATGCAGGAAATGATTGGATGATATATTTTAAAAGCCAAAGAGTTTGAATTTGAATATAGGAAAGATTGGTGAATTTGAACTTCTGGAGCTCCTTCAGCCCCCCTTCCAATCTGCTAGACCTCAGTCTCTCCAGTCACCTATGAGGCAAGGGAGCTATCCAGGGTACTAGACTCTTGCCAAAATCCTCTCTTGCAAAACTGTGCAAAATACTTTGTTGTTTTTGTTTTTGCTAATCATAGAGCCTGACATCGCAGATGCTGCGTCATTCACTTGGAATGACTAACCTTCCATCATTTAGCTTATTCCAGTGGGTCCTTCAAGGCTCAATTCAAATGTAAAATTCTAGGGTGCTTACCTCAACCCCATGTAAGAAAGCTATTCTGAGTTTCAGTAACAGCCTGTGTATATATCATTATCAAATCTCCATTTAAAGTATAATTCACTGCTTGCTTGTGCTTCATGCCCACTGGATTGTGAACTTAATGAGGGCAGGTGTTTTGTGCTTTATTCTCTTTTTCAAGCAGCTCATCTAACTCTGTGCTGTGAAGATGCTCAGTAATTGATAAATGAATGAATACTGCTTAAGAGTGACTTGAATACTGTACATCTTATGTGAACTCTTCCCAGTGCTAATCACATCGAGGCTCACTTTGAATACTGCCCTCCATGGCTTTTTCATGGACTGAAAATGTGTTCTTAACTTGGAACCAAGTAACCTATAATGGCCACAAGTCTTGAAAAAAGTGAAAGGAATGGAGGAACTATGGCATACATACCATGGGCGCTAGGGGAAAGCAAGGTTTAAGGAAAGTAGTAGCATAGGCTGATGTGGAGATTGGGGGCCAAAGGACTGTCTGGCTTGTCATGTCCTCAAACAAGCATCCTGAACATCCACCCCATATTCATTTTCTAAGGCTTCTGGAACGTGGGATCTCCTCTCAGTTCCTATAGCCCAGATACACATTTTGAAATGTTTGCAAATCTTAGGCCATGTGAGGCTGGTAGGATTCTTTGAGAAAACAAATATTACTAGTACCTGTGTATATATTGATTAATGAAACATACGGTTTCTGTCCTCCTGAAGCTTACAGTCTAGTTCCCAATTGAAAGTGCCCACATTATCCATGGTACTTGGTGAGAACGGAACTTGGTAGACTTTTCTCTGTCTTCTTATAGCCACATTAGTGACTTCCTGGACTGCCATAAAAGTAAGTATGCTTGTTTGCAGTACTCCACCCTCACACATGTCATTGCTCTGAATGTTCAGTGTGGCAATAAGTGACAATGTCATCATAGAAAAACTCTTTTGTTTACATGGAAGTCATCCTGTCACTGGTGTGGTATTGACTTACTGATCACTTTTACATGATGTAGGTAAATTGTGTACCTGTCTATATCTTCCCTTATCGGGACAGTGCAAGAATAGTTTAGGTACCACAATTTTCCTTTTGGTCAGAAATTCTCTGTATTTCAAGTGCATGAACCATAGAAAATGGTTGTGGGGCCTTTTCATGGGGGATATTTTCACTTTATAATTCTGCTTTTCACGTTTTTGAAGTATAACTACTATCTATCCTGTACATCATGCTGTTTCTCTTTCCTGTTTTGATTTTTTTCTTTTACCTATTGCCAGCAGGAATGTTTCAATTATGAAGCATAAAAAGAAAAGCTATAGTTTTTAGTGATTTTTACCCCTTGGGAAAGCTAGTTATATAACTCAGAGAAAAATATGGAGTCAGAATAACTTAGATGTAAAAGAAAGAATTTTAAAAAGTGCTAAAATATGAATAAAGCAAAAGTTTTCTATAACCATCTTAAATAAACTCATAGTTTGGAAAACTGATAATTCTTTTACTAAGTATTTAGAATTATGCCAAATAATATCATCATTAATTTTAGAGATTAAAAATTGCTAGTCATTTTCTTTTTTTTTTTGAATTTTTGAATTTTATTTTATTTATTTTTTTTATACAGCAGGTTCTTATAAGTTATCCATTTTATACATATTAGTGTATATATGTCAATCCCAATCTCCCAATTGCTAGTCATTTTCTAATAATACTAGAGATGAAAGACTCCTATAAAAACTGTGGTTTGGTTGCAGCTATTTGCCTACTCACTCTTACTATTTACCTTCAGAGCTCGCTAAAAAGTGCTTATGGACAAGAGTGCCAGATCCTGCTGTTCTTCAGCATATCGGACCAGGTGAAGAAATTGAAGCACAGAGAAGTTAAGTAACTTGACCAATATAGAAATCTATTAAATGAAGAACCAGGATTCAAACCAGAGGGCAGACAGCAGAAGCAAGAAGAACTACAATCCTGGAGCCTGTGGAACAAAAACCACATTCACAGAAAGATAGACAAGATGAAAAGGCAGAGGACTATGTACCAGATGAAGGAACAAGATAAAACCCCAGAAAAACAACTAAATGAAATGGAGATAGGCCATCTTCCAGAAAAAGAATTCATAATAATGATAATGAAGATGATCCAGGACCTCGGAAAAAGAATGGAGGCAAAGATCGAGAAGATGCAAGAAATGTTTAACAAAGATCTAGAAGAATTAAGGAATAAACAAACAGAGATGAACAATAGAGTAACTGAAATAAAAACTACACTAGAAGGAGTCAATAGCAGAATAAATGAGGCAGAAGAATGGATAAGTGACGTGGAAGACAGAATGGTGGAATTCACTGCTGCAGAACAGAATAAAGAAAAAAGAATGAAAAGAAATGAAGACAGCCTAAGAGACCTCTGGGACAACATTAAATGCAACAACATTCGCATTATAGGGGTCCCAGAAGGAGGAGAGAGAAAGGACCCGAGAAAATATTTGAAGAGATTATAGTCAAAAACTTCCCTAACATGGGAAAGGAAATAGCCACCCAAATCCAGGAAGTGCAGAGAGTCCCATACAGGATAAACCCAAGGAGAAACACACAGAGACACATAGTAATCAAATTGGCAAATATTAAAGACAAAGAAAAATTATTGAAAGCTGCAAGGGAAAAATGACAACATACAAGGGAACTCCTATAAGGTTAACAGCTGATTTCTCAGCAGAAACTGTACAAGCCAGAAGGGAGTGGCATGATATACTTAAAGAGATGAAAGGGAAGAAACTACAACCAAGATTACTCTACCCAGCAAGGATCTCATTCAGATTTGATGGAGAAATCAAAAGCTTTACAGACAAGCAAAAGCTAAGAGAATTCAGCACCACCAAACCAGCTCTACAACAAACGCTAAAAGAACTTCTCTAAGTGGGAAACACAAGAAAAGAAAAGGACCGACAAAAACCCAAAACAATTAAGAAAATGGTCATAGGAACATACATATCAATAATTACCTTAAACGTGAATGAATTAAATGCTCCAACCCAAAGACACAGGCTTGCTGAATGGATACAAAAACAAGACCCATCTATATGCTGTCTACAAGAGACCCACTTCAGACCTAGGGACACATACAGATTGAAAGTGAGGGGATGGAAAAAGATATTCCATGCAAATGGAAATCAAAAGAAAGCTGGAGTAGCAATACTCATATCAGATAAAATAGACCTTAAAATAAAGACTATTACAAGAGATAAAGAAGGACACTACATAATGATCAAGGGATCAATCCAAGAAGAAGATATAACAATTATAAATATATATGCACCCAACATAGGAGCACCTCAATACATAAGGCAAATGCTAACAACCATGAAGGCGGAAATCGGCAGTAACACAATCATAGTGGGGGACTTTAACATCTCACGTACACCAATGGACAGATCATCCAAACAGAAAATTAATAAGGAAACACAAGCTTTAAATGACACAATAGACCAGATAGATGTAATTGATATTTATAGGACATTCCATCCAAAAACAGATTCCACTTTCTTCTCAAGTGCGCACGGAACATTCTCCAGGATAGATCACATCTTGGGTCACAAATCAAGCCTCAGTACATTTAAGAAAATTGAAATCATATCAAGTATCTTTTCTGACTACAGTGCTATGAGATTAGAAACCAATTACAGGGAAAAAAATGTAAAAAACACAAACACATGGAGGCTAAACAATATTACTAAATAACCAGGAGATCACTGAAGAAATCAAAGAGGAAATGAAAAAATACCTAGAGACAAATGACAATGAAAACAAAACGATCCAAAACCTATGGGATGCAGCAAAAGCAGTTCTAAGAGGGAAGTTTATAGCTATACAAGCTGACCTCAAGAAACAAGAAAAATCTCAAATAGACAATCTAATCTTACACCTAAAGGAACTAGAGAAAGAAGAACAAACAAAACCCAAAGTTAGCAGAAGGAAAGAAATCATAAAGATCAGAGCAGAAATAAAAAGAAAGAAAACAGTAGCAAAGATCAATAAAACTAAAAGCTGGTTCTTTGAGAAGATAAACAAAATTGATAAACCATTAGCCAGACTCATCAAGAAAAAGAGGGAGAGGACCCAAATCAGTAAAGTTAGAAATGAAAAAGGAGAAGTTACAACAGACACTGCAGAAATACAAAGCATCTTAAGAGACTACTACAAGCAACTCCATGCCAATAAAATGGACAACCTGGAAGAAATGGACAAATTCTTAGAAAGGTATAACCTTCCAAGACTGAACCAGGAAGAAATAGAAAATATGAACAGACCAATCACAAGTAATGAAATTGAAACTGTGATTAAAAATCTTCCAACAAACAAAAGTGTAGGACCAGATGGCTTCACAGGTGAATTCTATCAAACATTTAGAGAAGAGCTAACACCCATCCTTCTCAAACTCTTCCAAAAAATTGCTGAGGAAGGAAAACTCCCAGACTCATTCTATGAGGCCACCATCACCCTGATACCAAGACCAGACAAAGATACTACAAAAACAGAAATTACAGACCAATATCACTGATGAATATAGACGCAAAAATCCTCAACAAAATACTAGCAAACAGAATCCAACAGCACATTAAAAGGATCATACACCATGATCAAGTGGGATTTCTCCCAGAGATGCAAGGATTCTTCAATATACGCAAATCAATCAATGTGATACACTATGTTAACAAATTGAAGAATAAAAACCATATGATCATCTCAATAGATGCAGAAAAAGCTTTTGACAAAATTCTACACCCATTTATGATAAAAACTCTCCAGAAAGTGAGCATAGAGGGAACCTACCTCAACATAATAAAGGCCATATATGGCAAACCCACAGCAAACATCATTCTCAGTGGTGAAAAACTGAAAGCATTTCCTCTAAGATCAGGAACAAGACAAGGATGTCCACTCTCACCACTATTATTCAACATAGTTTTGGAAGTCCTAGCCACGGCAATCAGAGAAGAAAAAGAAATAAAAGGAATACAAATTGGAAAAGAAGAAGTAAAACTGTCACTGTTTGCAGATGACGTGATCCTATACATAGAGAATCCTAAAAATGCCACCAGAAAACTACAAGAGCTAATTAATGAATTTAGTAAAGTTGCAGGATACAAAATTAATGCACAGAAATCTCTTGCATTCCTATACACTAATGATGAAAAATCTGAAAGAGAAATTAAGGAAATGCTCCCATTTACCATTGCAACAAAAAGAATAAAATACCCAGGAATAAACCTACCTAGGGAGACAAAAGACCTGTATGCAGAAAAGTATAAGACACTGATGAAAGAAATTGAACATGATACCAACAGATGGTGAGATATACCATGTTCTTGAATTGGAAGAACCAATATTGTGAAAATGACCATACTACCCAAAGCAATCTACAGATTCAATGCAATCCCTATCAAATTACCAATGGCATTTTTTACAGAACTAGAACAAAAAATCTTAAAACTTGTATGGAGACACAAAAGACCCTGAATAGCCAAAGCAGTCTTGAGGGAAAAAAATGGAGCTGGAGGAATCAGACTCCCTGACCAGACTACACTACAAAGCTACAGTAATGAAGACAGTATGGTACTGGCACGAAAACAGAAATATAGATCAATGGAACAGGATAGAAAGCCCAGAGATAAACCCACGCACCTATGGTCAACTAATCTATGACAAAGGAGGCAAGGATATACAATGGAGAAAAGACAGTCTCTTCAGTAAGTGGTGCTGGGAAAACTGTACAGCTACATGTAAAAGAATGAAATTAGAACACTCCCTAACACCATACCCAAAAATAAACTAAAAAGGATTAGAGACCTAAATGTAAGACCGGGCACTGTAAAACTCTTAGAGGAAAACATAGGAAGAACACTCTTTGACATAAAGCACAGCAAGATATTTTTTCATCCACCTTCTACAGTAATGGAAATAAAAACAAAAATAAACAAATGGGACCCAATGAAACTTCAAAGCTTTTGCACAGCAAAGGAAACCATAAACAACACGAAAAGAGAAAATATTTGCAAATGAATCATTGGACAAAGGCTTAATCTCCAAAATATATAAACAGCTCATGCAGCTCAGTATTAAAAAAACAAACAACCCAATCCAAAAATGGGCAGAAGACCTAAATAGACATTTCTCCAAAGAAGACATACAGATGGCCAAGAGGCACACGAAATCTGCTCAACATCATTAATTATTAGAGAAATGCAAATCAAAACTACAATGAGGTATATCACCTCACACCAGTTAGAATGGGCATCATCAGAAAATCTACAAACAACAAATGCTGGAGAGGGTGTGGAGAAAATGGAACCCTCTTGCACTGTTGGTGGGAATGTACATTGACACAGCCACTCTGGAGAGCAGTATGGAAGTTCCTTAAAGAACTAAAAATAGAATTACCATATGATCCAGCAATCCCACTACTGGGCATATACCCAGCGAAAACCATAATTCAAAAAGACACATGCACCCCAATGTTCATTGCAGCACTATTTACAATGGCCAGGTCATGGAAGCAACCTAAATGCCCAGTGACAGACGAATGGATAAAGAAGATGTGGTACATATATAGAATGGAATATTACTCAGCCATAAAAAGGAACGAACTTGGGTCAGTTGTAGAGACGTGGATGGATCTAGAGACTGTCATACAGAGTGAAGTAAGTCAGAAAGGGAAAAACAAATATCGTATATTAACGCATGTATGTGGAACCTAGAAAAATGGTACAGATGAACCGGTTTGCAGGGCAGAAGTTGAGACACAGATGTAGAGAACAAACGTATGGACACCAAGGGGGGAAAGTGGCAGGGGGTGGTGGTGGTGGTGTGATGAATTGGGCGATTGGGATTGACATGTATACACGGATGTGTATAAAATGGATGACTAATATGAAAAAATAAAAATAAAAAATAAACCAAAAAAACCCAAACTATGGTTTAATCTATCTAAAAGAAAAGTTGCCTTAAAACTCTCAAGAGTACATATGATGTGTGCTCACAGTTTAGGTGTTTTATAATGTAACTGTTAGGAGAAAGAGGTGAATTTTAGGAATCATGTGAATCATTTGTGTTGTGTAAGCATAGCCCTAGGACTCCTCATCTCTCAGTCAAACCTTGGACTCCTTAGGGACCAAAAGTGATGATTGCCTCTGGTTTAGACTATGGTCATGAAAAGATGAGGGCCAGCTGTGATTACATTCTTCTTTTCTTCTTCAGCATAATAAAGTAATGCAGTTTACACCCACAAACCAAAACCGGTTTAAGTGCCTGTACCAATATCACTGAATTAACATTTTTTGACATTGTTTGACATTAAGTCAAAACTTGGATCAATCTTTGTTAAATATGTATATGTACAAACATACACATGTATATAGTAATGTGGTTTCTTATAATGGGATTTGTCTTACAAAATTTTTTCCTAATAATGCAGGTGTTTTTTAGTCTTTTTTTTTTTTTTTTTTTGAGGGGAACACGTGAATCAGTTAGTGCTCTTCAGAAAAACAGAACCTATTGTGTATATATCCATATCACCCGTCTACAAGAAGATTCATTTTAAGGAATTAGTTTGTGTGATTGTGGCGGCTGGCAAATCTGAAATCTGTAGGGCAGGCTGGAAACTCAGGCAGGATTTCTGTGTTACAGTGTGAGGCGGAATTCCTTCATCTCCAGGAAATTACAGTTTTTGCTTTTAGGCCTTCAACTGATTCAGTGAGACCCCCCCCACGTTATTGAAGGTGATCTGCTTTACTTAATGTCAGAAGATTATAGACATTAATCATGTTTACAAAATACTTTTCGCAGTAACATCTAGATTAGTGTCTGACCAAACAGTTGGGCACCATAGCTAAGCCAAAATTTCACATTCCATTTAACCATCACAGAGGGTGAGGGATAATATGCTAACAAGCCCTTTCTAGTATACGTGGTAAGTTTGTGTATACAGTTTTTTCCTTTGGCCAGATATACTTTAGCGTTGGTCATTTATTCATATTTGTAGGCATAGGTCGTCATTCATCTGTTCCTTATACGTTTTGTAATCATTTATTAAGCATGCACTGTTTACAAGAGACAATACTAGGCAACCGAATAACTTCAAAAAGTGAATGACAGAGGCTAAATCTTCTAAGTGTTTTAATTCTAGTGGAAGAGCCATAAGGATAATAGATGAACTGTATGATAAGTAAATCTGCAGAGTAGAAATGTGTGTTCTTCAATCATGTCAATTAAATGTCATTTCCCCCATGAGCAATCAAAAAATAATTCATGGCAATGGTTAATATGCCAAGTTACTAGGCTTATTAGTTTAAGGACGACTCATATGTAAAATTGAATTATGAAAGTATGCTTGCCCACTGCAGGTCAACTTCATTTAGACAGCGTTGGCCATGCATGCATTCAGTTTAGCACACTAAAAGATTTGTATTTGTATTCAGCTTATGCAAAGGTGATTCAGTATATACTCAAACAGGTCTGACAAGTGGGCTGTCATGTTTTATTGATAATCTTGTACTTTATATAGCATAGAGCAATAAAGATTTTTCTTACAGCCTCCAAATGGTTGTTTGCTCATAGCACTTTCTCCTTCCAAAACTACATTTTACTTCTATTTTATTATTCAATGAATGTGAACTTGTCTGCCTGGCTTTTGAGGCCCTCTGTAAACTCGCCACACTTTACTAATCCAAACATAGATCTTCCACTTTGTTAAGGTCATGTAACTTAGAACACTCTCACATACGCAGCATATGCATTTAATCCTTTCTGTTTATGCACATCTCAGCTGTCATTACAGGCCTGGCTCCATGAAACCCTCCATGACGGCTCTAACCCGCCTAGGGAGTTTCCTTTGCTGCACTCTGCATTGCGAGCAATACCTAGTTGGCACCAGACAATTAAGTACAGTCTGTTCTGCTATAATGCATTTTTCTGTAATGTGAATTAGCTCCTACAGGATTGGTAAATAGGGGAATTATGTTAGTAAAATGTGGAAGCTGGTTCATGTGTGATTTCTCCCCAGCATAATATTTAGCTTTACCAGGTAATTATAGCTGCACGCAAAGTATACTAATACAGGCAAATGCAAAATACAATAGAGGAATACCCTTTTCACCTAACTACTTTCACCTTTTGTATAAAACAGGAAAAAGTTTATGTATTTCCTGTATTATTTCTTCTTTTAATTAAAGGTTTTACATGTCTTTTTAGGCATACAGCGTTTTTATAAAAATTGTTTTGGTTTTGTTTAGAACTTTGTGTTATAAATACATAGATTTTTGAGTGTTTCTGCAAAGCCCTAATTTTGGGGTATAAGCTCTGTGGTATTTATTGTCCAGTTTTTCAGAATGAAAGAACACATATGTTGCAGTAGCAGGAATTGAGAAAATTTACTTCAAATCACTCAATATTTATTGAGCATCCACTCTGTGCCAGACACTAGTGCTGATGTTGGATGTATGAAAAATGAACAAGGCTTACTTTTGAGTACCTAGGAGACTTAAGCCAAATTCCTGTATGATGGTTGTTCTTTTGCTTACTTAGCTCAGTGGACTAGGATGAAGAGAGAATATAAGAAGTAACTGTGACATTTGTGTGTGTTCCTCATACTGCCTGGAATGCTCTCTCATTCATGCTTTCTTATTCATTGATTGATTGATTGATTGATTGATTGGCTGTGTTGGGTCTTCGTTTCTGTGCGAGGGCTTTCTCCAGTTGTGGCAAGCAGGGGCCAATCTTCATCGCGGTGCGTGGATCGCGGCCTCTCTTGTTGCGGAGCACAGGCTCCAGACGCGCAGGCTCAGTAGCTGTGGCTCACGGGCCCAGTCGCTCCGCGGCATGTGGGATCTTCCCAGACCAGGGCTCGAACCCGTGTCCCCTGCATTGGCAGGCAGATTCTCAACCACTGTGCCACCAGGGAAGCCCCTCGTTCATGCTTTCTTTAGCCAATTTCTTCCCAAGCTTCATCTCTCAATTGGAACATCTTTTCTTTATACTATTTTAATCTCACATGGCATGAAGTACCTTTCTTTTATAGCACTTAAGGTAGCTGTTATTTTCAATTCTTTGTGATATTATTTAGATAATATTTTTCTTAGACTGCTCCATGAGAACAGAGATCATGTTTATTTATTCCCATTGTTGTATTCTCATTTTCTGGCAAGTAGGTAAACAAACACAAACACACACAACAGGTATTAATGTATATAGTAAATGTAATACATATTATATAGATATGTATAGCAGGTATTCATTCACTAATTTTTTATTTGTGTGAATGGATTTCTTTATTTTTTAACTACTGAACTTTAAATATTCTTCCAGGAATGAATAATTTTTTTTCTATCCATGTCACTTTTGTATCACCACATTTCCTGGTAATGTATGAATTTGTTGAAATTTTTGGCTTATATTTTTATTTTATACATTTTAATTAAATATATTATAGAAATAAAAATATTTTAGGCCTCAGAATTTCTTATGTTTATATCTTCTAGAAATTGCAAAATGTTTTAAAAAATGCACAGAGCTTGGAGAAGCTTAGAGAAGTATAGAACAGTATTTTTATTATTTATTTTTTTACTTAGTATTTGAGTGAGAAGGATGACTTGAACAAGGCCCTTAAAGTAAAAATCTAAAAGAAGTAATCGACAATTTTGGAGGAAAATATTGATATTTTTAATGAAAGTTAAGAATATCTGAACATCAAAGGGCACCATAAGTTAACAGACAAATCACAGACAAGAAGAAAATATTTGCAAGGAATATAACTGGTTAAGTACCCAAGAGTAGTATTATCAACTATCCAGTAGAAAAATAATAGAGTAAAAGATATATACTGGCAGGTTCTTCACATTATGCTTTTTCTCATGTTTAAATTTAACAAATGAAAAGAATATGATCTTTACATCATCTTTTTCCTCCTAAAATCATCTGTCCTACAGTACTTACTACTTCTGATTTTGTCTGGAAAAACAGTTACCATCATGTTGTAAGTTTGGTCCACCAGCTTCTACTTGGTTCAAGGAATAGAGCACAAAAGAGCTGTGAGTTAAATAATAAAAGACAGGTGGGGATTGGAAGATTAATTTACTATTGATAATTCTGTTAACTTTCATCTGTTATTGACGTTGGCTAAGATAAATCAGTGTGCCTTTATATTAGCCAATTTTGATGTGACCAGAGAATGTTCATAAAATACCTTAATAGTTGATGATTATTTATCCAAATGGTGATATATCTATTAGAACAGCATGCTTTTGAAAATATTACACTAGAAGATGATCAGTTTTCCTTAACTTGAAGATGTGGCGCTGCTTTGGCCAGTCTCTGACTTTTGCCGAATCAGCATCAATGCTGCTATTAATCTCTGAAAAAACACACAGATAACTTCCCTTTTAAGACACTATGATATCCTTAAAAAACTATTTTTAATATAGGATTAACCATTCATTTTCATGATTTTAATAATTTATGAAGTTAAACCACAGTGTTTCTTTTGATTGTCTTCAGGCTACTACTTGTATTTTGGTTTGTTTATTTATTTATTTACTGTTTTATTGATTTATTTATTTACTATTTAATTTATTTACTTTCAGAACTGTCTACAAACTTATATACTTAACAGTTATTGAGTATCTTTTATGTGCAAGACACAGTGCTAAGTGCTCAACTTCATGCTCTCATTTTATTCTTAAGACAAATCAATGAGATAGGTTGTTTTTAATTTCCATTTTTGGTTGTAAAAATTGAGGCATAGAAAAATCAGACAATTTGTCAGTGACTGCATAGCTTGTGTGTGATGGAATAACATTTCATCTCATCTATGTAGCTGCTTATTATATCAAATAAAGCATAAAAATTCTTTTACAAACCAGAGGTTATTTCTGGCTTATTAAAATATGCACCTAGTACCCATAGATGTACAAGTAATGTTGGCAATGATCAAGCACCTAAGAGGCTAATATAAGTTATTCTGAAAAAATAACTTTATTAAATACATGCCTCAAAACTACTAGTATTTGACGAAATCAGTGTACTGGAAGCAAGAGGCTTAAAGTCCTAAAAAAAGGCCATGCCATTGGGTATACTAATGTGATTTCATTAAAAGAAAAATAGTACTGCATATGATTGTGAACTTATGTAGGTTAGAATGTGAGTAATTTTGAGCAAGATAACTTATTAGAAGATTGTTTCAAGAGTGAATTTTAGTAACTTTTTAAGTTACAGGCACCTTTTGGGAGTTGAGGAAACTAAATAGGTCCTTTTTTCCCCCCAAATAAGCATGTGTGCATAAACAAAAAAAATAGTGTTGTAAGTTCTAGTAGTTTGTAGATTGCCTAGAGTGTCCATGGATTTACTTTGAAAAACTCAGTACTAGTCTCTTGAAAATATTCAATCAGAAAAAAATAATAATTATGTAAAAATCTTTTGCATTGTTAGTATACTTGGGTCGACAATGTAGTAAAAAAAAAAGTGCACAAAGGAATGCATATTCTATAGAAAATGTAGATTTTATAGTGCAGGGTTGGTACAGATTTGCTCCTGACACTGGAGCAAAGGACATTTTGATCAGAGAGAATCAGAGGAAGGGATCTATCTGCCTGCAGTAGCAAGCACAACCACAGCGTTCCTCAGGAGAAGTTTTAGTCTGTAAACTGCTTTCCCAAACTCTGTCTCATTTGAGCCTCACTGGACAGTTATTTTGATTTCCTGTGATCTCACTGTTAATTCATGCTTCTGGCTTTAGCTAAACTATTCTTTCCTCTATCACCTTCCCTTGTGCTATCAAGCTGAACCTCTAACCCGAACTCATCTGTACATTTGCTTTCCGTAGGGTGTAGGAATACTGTATTTCGATTTCTGGAGTCATTTTTCTGGATGCTTTGTTTTACAAGTAGGTCACATCCTTAATAAAAGATGTGAGTAGTAAAATATATTTTAGAATGTAAAAGGTATTTTGATTTTGGAAAAACGTTATGTTTCTTGTGGCACCTATTTCAGAAATCCAGTAATATTTTTTAAAATTTATTTATTTATTTATTTATGTTTGGCTGCATTGGGTCTTCATTGCCGCGTGTGGGCTTTTCTCTGGTTGCAGCGAGCGGGGGCTGTTCTTCGTTGCGGTGCACGGGCTTCACACTGCGGTGGCTTCTCTCGTTGGGGAGCACGGGCTCTAGGCGTGCAGGCTTCAGTAGCTGTGTCATGTAGGCTCAGTAGTTGTGGCTCACGGGCTCTAGAGTGCAGGCTCAGTAGTTGTGGCGCACGGGCTTAGTTGCTCCGCGGCTTGTGGAATCTTCCCAGACCAGGGCTCGAACCCATGTCCCCTGCATTGGCAGGCAGATTCTTAACCACCGTGCCACCAGGGAAGTCCAGAAATCCAGTAATATTTATAATAGCAGGTAATAGCCAATACTGATATCATTTTTAGGATTTACCAGCCACTGGTATGTATGTTACACATATTAACTCATTTAGTCCCCACAATAACCTGATGGACTGGTGGTAATTTGCTTGTTTTACAGATGAGGATTTTGAGGCTTAGAGGTGTTAAGTAAATAACCCAAGTTCACACAGAAAGTAGTAGAGCAGGAGCCAATCTATGAGGTAGGGCCCAGAATCCATGCTCTTAAACTCTTCACTATATAGATGTGGAGCCTAGCTATAGTTTTCTTCATGAACATTTGCATATTTCGTTCTAGTGAAGAGAAGCCTTTTGGTAGCCCTTTCAAAAATAGTCAAGTCTGACATTGGTGAAATTGTCTACTTCTTTTTCATTGCTAATTAAAGAATATAGTTGACTCCAGTACATATTGGAGGTAGTGCTATTAACCCAGCATCAACTGGGAAATAAGTTAGAGTAGCTGGATGAGTAGATTTCAAGGCCAACAATGAATGATTCTTAAAAAAATGTGTTCACCTTTGGGAGAAGGAAGTAACTGATATTAGAAATAAACTTATGAATAACTTTGTCCACTGTACAACAGTTTTAGAGAAAAGTGTTCATAGTGATCAAACCATGAAATTTTAGATAATTTTTAAAAATCAGAACTACGCTTGTTCTTAGCTGAAAATTTTATTATTACAAACCTGTTAATCTTGAAGTTATTTAGAACTTTGCTTAAAATATTTAGTGACACAGGAAAAATAGAAACATCCAATAAAGGGGAAAAAAATTTTTCATATTCAAGTTGTCTTTATTATTCTTAAAATCAAACACCTTATGGTTTTTTAATTTTTTAAATTTTTAAAATTTAAAAAATTTTTTTAATTTTTCTTTTTTATTTTATTTTTAACATTTTTATTGGAGTATAATTGCTTTACAGTGGTGTGTTAGTTTCTGCTTTATAACAAAGTAAATCAGTTATACATATACATATATCCCCATATCTCTTCCCTCTTGTGTCTCCCTCCCTCCCACCCTCCCTATCCCACCCACATGTTATGTTTTTCAGTGTAAAATAATTAGAAACTTTATAGATAGGATAATATCATAAGAAAGTCTGAAATCATCAGTGTTTATGCTGACTTTCTGAGCCATGTTCAATTTTTCAGAGGAATAAAAATCAGTATTAATTAGTCTGTGTTTTAAATTTGTTTTCTGTTCTTTTTGAATAGGTTTCCCATAGTAATGTCAGTCGCAAATGTGGGGAAAATGTGGGGTTTCACACATTTCTAATAAGTTATTGCCTGGTCATTGGTGGGGACAAGTTTTCAATCCTGCCCCTTGCCCCTTTAAATGAAAGAGATGCATGATTTGTTACCAGTTATGTATGTGTAGAAACTCACCTTTTTCAAAAAAAGATCATTACTAGCTTGTGAAATGTTCTGAACATAAAAACATTTATTTGTACTTGTACCTCATGCATCTTCATCACCCCGTCAGTGTCCTGAATATAATCAGCAGTATGTTGTTAAAACCAGTTCTGACCACCATGATCTTTTCATGTATAGGACATTGTAATTATTAAAAAGAAAGACCGATATCTTACTAAGTAAGCCATGTTTTACTCAATCTAAATACCTTTATAGAAAACACATGTGACGTAGCGTGTAGGTTTAGTGTTTATACATATGGCTTTAATAACTTGTCTATTTAAGGAGCTACATAATTATTCAGTGAACGAATATATATATATATACATATATACAATATTTCTCATCCTTTTAGCATTATTTTATTGTTTTGTGGTTGGAGTTTATTTAAAGTACCATCATTAAAGTCCTATTGAATGGATTATTTTTTTCTCTCCCTCATAAAAATAAAGCATTTGATTCAATAAAAGGTTCCACAACCATGCTCTGGGTTGACAAAGACTTGCTTGGTTGATTAGCATGAATGAGAATATGAAAGATTTAAAGCAAAGCTGTCAAAGCAATTAGAACTAAAGTCCTCCTATCGCTGAATAATGAAAACCGTGCCTGGAACACTTACAGATGTATCTAAGAAAATTGTTACTTACGCAAAATGAAATGATAGTGAAAAAAAGAAATGGAATAATAAAAGCCAAAAGAGGTAAAATTGTCCAGGTAGCGTTTTAATATATTCTTGCTACTATATTTTAGAATTATTAAAAAACATGACACAGGGTTTCTGCAAAAAGGTATATTTATAATGTTCAATTTAGGAATTGCTTATTTAGATGCAATATGTTCAATATCTAATTGTTAGAAAATGTTTAATTTTAACACAATTCTATAGGATTTATAAAATCTACCATTTGGAATTTTTTTCTTACAGCTTAACATTTAAATCAGTCATTTAAAATGGAATACATATATTCAAGCTACAAAAGAGATTAATAGGAATTTAATATTTAGTATATACTTTTAATGCTTTTCAATTTTAATAATCTAGAATACATTAATAGAGTTTCAGGATATTTCGTGTGGTTAAGAAGAGTCATGGTGCAAAGAATACAATTGGAGAGAATACTTAGATAATCATTTTATACTTTATTAAAACAATTGCTCCTAGGAGATAATTACATAAATTGATTTTTTTCCATTTGTTCAGCTTTTCAGTATTAAACAGTTAGTTATCCTATTTTTGCAATGTGTAAGGCATTGTGAAAAATACCGAGATGAATTAGACATGGATCTGGCACAGATTGGCTTCTGTTCTAAGGAAGGTATTTATGACAAATATACTATACCTTAATGCATTAAATAGATTGAATGTAAATGCCATTAAAGTGCATATAAAAAGCGATGGGATTTTAAAGGAGAGATTATGTTCATCTATAGATTGTATTTGAATTTGATCATGGAGTATGTGTATATATATCAATTTAAAGTGTTTTTGCCTACAAGTAAGTAATCAAAGTATCTTAACACAGGGAATTTGTTGTTCAAATACAGTTCATTCACAGCTTCTGCTTTCTTTCTCTCTGAGGTGGGTTATCAGCTCTGCTCCTTTCCTTGACTGGTAGGAGCATGGCAGGAGTGAATTCTGAGACTCACAACTGTGCGTAACAATCTCTAGAGGAAGAAGTACTGCCCTAGTACTTCAAGGAAGCACTCTAAGATCTGCCTTGATTGGAGTGCCTAGGATACATGTTTACTCTTCACCTGTGGCCTGGATGAAGGAATGTGCATATTGGCATAAGTGAACCAAGGCTCATCCTTGGAGTTGGAAATGAGGTTTGATTTTCCCTGAGTATTCATTTGCGTGGGGAGAGTTTTGGACATACTGCACTGAAAATCCATGTGCTACTGGAGAATGGATTATGAGTAGGCAGCCTGCAGTGTCCACTGAAGTGTGCTTTAGACATCCAAACATCAGAAAGGACATTTGGGCGGAGTAGATTATGTGAACATGTGCAAGACAGAAAAGATCACGAATGTGCCGAGAGCACTGATTATTTCAGTTCATCTGGGTAGAGTATGCCTGAAGGGAAGTTGTAGGAAATAACAGCAAAAGGGTAAGTTGAGATCAGGTGGTAGAATACCTTGAAAGCTGGGCAGTGGAATTTGGAATTTATTCTGTAGATCATGGGAAGCACTCAGCATTTTGAGCAGTAGATCAATAAGCCCAGAGTTGCTATTAGGTTTTAAGTTTGCCAGTGCCTGGTTTTAAAGAAAAGGTATTGCAAGTGAATCATAGTTCTTTCCTTTAGCACTTGGTTAGTTGTTGATGTCATATTCTGACATGGGGGAGAAGACATGGGGAAGTTTGTTAATGTCTACCTTAGGTGTCTAGGAAGATGGTTGTTTATTTACTAGAAAGAGAAAGCACAGTAGGGAAAAATCTGAAGGGGGAATTGATAAGGAGTCAATATTTGGATGCATTGAATTACCTACCATTGAATGATGGAATCCTTAGAGTTCAGTTTTTCAGAGCTTTTTATTTTACACAGAATGTAGTGACTTTGTTCACATTGCTTTACATTTCGGCTAGTTTTTACATCCAGTTCTCTTGACTGTAAGCTCCGTATTCTGTCCATTTTAACATAGCTGCCTCCATGTTTGATATACTGATTGATATGTTTTGCCAGAATAATAAATATTGCTTAACATTTATTGAGAATCACTTTAATTCAGGAATTGCGTCAAGCCATTTTTACTTTTATTAATTATACTTACATGATAAGTGTGATAATTAACATCTTAGTATCTAATGTTATTGAATACTTAGAACATGATCTTTCACTGTGTCAAGCAATTTGCATGTATTATATACTGTGTATTAATGTATTCTACCCTCTGGTAGGTAGAATTGTTAATCTCATTTTACAGATTGGAAAATTTCAGGTTTATGTATATGTCTAAGATCACACAACCTGAAGGGCAGAGCAGTATTTGAATCCATAGAATTCTTGCACTCAAACCAGTGTACATGGGCACCTTCAAAGTGAATCCTTAAAATGGTATTATAGATGGAGGAGAGAAGGTAGACTGGAGAGAGCTGCACTTGGAAGTTAGGAATTTGAGACTAAAAATTCATCTAGAGGTCAGGCCTAACAGGGCTGATGATATAGTTATCACAGTAATGTACACTAAGATGGAAATTGAAGCTATGAACTTGGGTTGTATATATAAGGGAGAGATTAGAGAAAGAGAAGAGAAGGGGGTTAGAGTCAGAATTGGGGTGACAGAATAATATTGAGCAAATAAAAAGTTCAGAGAACCATCAAGAGTTCAATGATAACAAATGCAATGGAGATGAGATTTTTTGAAACAAAGAAGTTGGGCAGATTCTCCAATGCTACAAGAAAAGCCTGTTAGGGCTGATGACTAGGAGGTCATTGGAGGCCTCTTGGGACACTAGTTTTTATCAAGTGACAGTTACAGAAAGCAGTGGAAACAAGGTGAATGAATGAGTGCAATGCCTATTTATAGTCTGGAGAGAGATTCCATTGGAGAGGGAAATCTTGAAGAATCACAAGGGAGATAAGATAGGTAATGAAGCTTGATATGGAGGCTATCGGAAGAAATAGATGGAAAACACTAGTGGAAAAAATAGTTCTACAAAGGCAGACTAGAAAAAAAAGAGATAGATGGAGATCTAGATAACAAATTATGAAGTAAAGTGAAATTGGTAACAATCTCATTGATGGTCTCAGTGCTCTCAGTATAGTCTGTGACTAAACCATCACTGTACTTTGCTGTGATGTTTTTACCAAATACCACATATACCGCAATTAATAAATTCCCTAGAAACAAAGACTTAAAATTCAAATCCTGCTGTGAAAGAGATAAGCTACCAAAAATGTAAATCATGCAAAATAAAACTGCCTGCCCATGCAGATACTTAATCAAAATGTACACCTTGTAATGTCATATCCTAAGTGAATGTAAAGAGGAAAGTGAATTTACTCTGTAAACTTGTGAAGTCTTCAAGTTTCCTCTTGTCTGTTTGCTCATCCTGTGTTCTTTTCCTTCTGGCTGAAGACTTTTGCTTGAGTTCTTGCAGGTATACATATCCACCTTCTCTTTTCACCCTTCCTTCATGCAAAATAAGAGCAGATTTCATAGTCAGTTTATAATAATAGTTAATATTTATTTAGCACTTACTATGTCCCAGGCACTGTTCTAGTGGCTTAGACATAATAAATCATTTATTTCTCCAACCAGCTCTGAGTTAGATTTTATTTTTATACAAATGTTCTCAGCATTTACATACTTGTTGTCAGATTAGCTGGTTGCATTTTACTATAATTAGTTCAAACACAATCACTATAATAATCACTTTTAAACTGTATGTAAAAATGAGAAATTAAAGGACTCCTTTTGTAAAATTGATTTTTTTGAGCAAGTAGAGAAATGTTGCATTGGATAGAAAGACTATCTATATCAGGTCTACTCTCCAGGTTCAGAAGGTAAAAAGCAAACAAAGAGCTGCAGTATCTTGGAATGTGGAGTGTAGTGAAGTGGGAAAGGCATACGTTGGTGAAGTTGTAGATGTAGAAGGTGTAAGCCATGTTTTCTCAGGCTGACCCTTTTTTTGACTTGGGAAGCTCAACCTTACCTATTTCCTCCCTGAGTGCAAAACAGAAGGGCTTTCCTTTAGTAACATGCTTTCCCTTTTTCTGTTCTCATATTGAAAGATTGATATTTTATGTATTTACATATTTTATGCATTCTGGCATAATAAATTCTCATGTTCCATTAATATTTAATGATTGTAATAGCATAATCTATAAATATATGAATATGTATTCCACTTATCATTTCTACATCTGATAATGACATTTTGGACAAATAAGTATTTAATTAAAATGAGTTCTTAATGCTTGTATTTCTCCTTTTGTTTGTAAAAGTGAATAACAGTGCATTGTATATTTCAATTGGAAAAATCTTCTAAAACTTATCCTTTATTTAAGTGAGAGTGCCAGTACCCTAAACAGTATTCTAGTAATCTGAAAAAAAAGTTAAGACATCAAAACCCTAACAGTGGTAGGAAGTGACTTGAGCAGTGACAAGAAGAGAGTCCAATGAGTCATAAACTAAATTAATTCAGAAGCAGCAGGGTGCTGCAAAGATGTGGTTTCTACCTTTCAATCTGTGACAGAAAACAATTCCTTTTGTTCTTCTGTGGTATATGAGGATAGCCTCATGTGATTTTTATCTATTGAATTCGCAATATTCAGTATTTGAATATGAAAGTAAGAAGAACTATGTTCTTTAAAAATGGTGGATTAGAGTATGTCAGGAACAGTGGCTTAGATAAGTGTGTTAATATTTCAGGTCACTAGATCACCACTTAATTGAATCTAAAACAGTTTATGTCTTTGCCCAGGGAGTAAGAAACTAAGGAAATTATTCAGATATGTCACAATTCAAGATTATTTTTATTCATGTGTTTGGATTTATTATATTTTATTATATTTTTATGTATTTCAAGAGAAGCATATGATTATTTTCAATTTTTGTGCCTTTTAGGGATGGCTGTGTACTCACATTCAAATAAAATCATCTTTAAATTTGTGCTTTCTCATACATCATTAATGAAATATTTTGTGGCATATTTAGTTTATGATGCAAAATTTAATCATGTTGTTAAAGACAGGTAAATGTGATAAATTAGTTTTTAATGTACTAAATAGAGATAATAAAATATTTCTTAATAATTGTATTTGGTGGTTGAGTGAATAGCTTTTGTAGAAAGAGAACGACATTCTTAATTGACTCAGAATGTATTCATTTTAGTTTCCTAGGCTTTAGATTTGGTTTACTTTGTGCATCTGTCTGCTATAATTATTCTTTCTGTACTGATGAAAATATGGGGGAAGTTATATTTTTACTTTTGATCAAAGAATTTAATAGTTCCTTCTATCAGTGCATAGAGAAATAAAGAGGACTTCAACTTTTAGTTTATAAATCTCCAGTTTTTCTACATATTATTGATAATTCATACTGATTAAATATTTGCTTTCTGCCTAAAACTTTTCTAGATACCTTACATGTATTATCTAGTTTAATTCACAACATGACAAGAAGTATTTTCTATTATTATTCCTATTTTACAATGAGATATCTGAGAGAGAGGAAGTTTTAAGTCACTTTACTGAGCTCACCCAGATGGTAAGGGAAGGAGACCTAGATTATTGTAAATTCTTCAACTTATCCCAAATTTGCCACCCAAAGAAGGTTAGTACCATTAAGTTAATGGACATTTGAGAACCTCATCATAACACCTGACTTTTTGGATTTGTCAGTAATAAAGTGGGAATGAAAATAGGGGGTGAAAGTATATTCAGTAGGAATGCTTCCGTTGTTGGCCTTGACATTCTGGAAAGGAGAGCATTTCTTTTGAAATTCTTGAAAATTTCTAGCCATTTCTGCTGAACATTCCCTTTGGCAAGGGATTGAATTTGGATGCACTTTATTTCACTTTCAGAGCTGGATATGTGCTGCTGTCATGGTTTGTATTTGTCAGGGGCTGACAAGCACTTTTAAGATGTCACACGTCAACAAGCGGCTATCAGCACTTGTGATTGCTTCCTGAATTACTACCTTCTATTAACCTAATGGTTCTCAAACTTTGCTTAGTAGCATTTCAGAAGCTACGTGAAGGTATTCCTTAACACGAATTGAATTAGGAAGATTTTTTAAAAATCACTTAGGAAAATAGTAGCTACAATTTCTTAAATTCTTAAGGTTTAAAATTTTTTTCTTCAAATTTTGGCTCCGACTATTGCTTGTCTATGGCAGAAACTATTCTTGCAGTTACATGTATATTTTGATACAAAAAATTTATATTCAGTTATTTAAGGTATAATGACAATCAAAATATTCGAGGAATAGTTGTAATTTTTTTTCTTCAGTGGTTGTTGGCTAAAGAAGAATTCATACTTGGGTTGCTGGGCTAATAAGGTCTTCTTTTTGGTTATCAGGATAATGGATAGGGGTCTAAAGTAGCAGAGATGGTAGATTGAGTTACATAAGAAAGAACACACAGCTTACTGGGTATTTTTAGATTATAGATAGTAATCTATAATCTAAAATAATAAGTTCAGAAATAGAGGAGGAAAATTAGAGGTAGTCTGGAATTCTTACAGAAATAGAAGGAGAAGAAATTGTGAAGCAGCTACTGTATGTTAAATGCAACTTTGTTTAAAGAGGTTTTTTTGTTGTTGTTGATAGTTTACTGTTTGTTGTATAGAAATCTAAATTTTCTCACTCATCCCCTTATCCCATTCTCCACAATTACCTTTTGCTGCTTCTTGACAATTGGTAAAACTTGCATTCTTTTTGGATTTTCTTTTTTGAGTCTTTTAGACTTGGATTGGTGTTTTATGAATATGATAGCATACAGAGATAAACCATAAGGCACAACGATGAGGGTCAAAATAGTATTTGATGTGGTTTTTACCAAAACCACAAAGACATATAGGTGTTTCACAACTTGAACACTTTGAAAACCAGTAGTTACATCTTTCGTCCCCTGGATTCTAATCCTCAGCTCCAAGGCTGCATCCATGATCTACTTGGTACTGTTTGTGAGTATCTAGAATCCTGACCTTAGTGTAATGCTCATGTCTTGTCATTGGTAGAATATTCTCTGATGCCAGCTGTGCCGAAGATTGTTTCACTAAACCCAACCACCAGTGGTATACCTACACTTGGAAGTCAGTAAAGGACTATTTGTTTAAAACGTGCCTAAAACTCTTCTAAATGCTATAAGAATAGGAAAAAAAAAATGACTTACGTTCCTAAGAATTTTAATCTCCTTGTTGATTTGGTTATGGTTACGCCCAAAATGTTTAGTTTGGGAAATGTGGTGTGAATTGGAATTCCTGGAACTACACTAGTATTATCCTATTAAGGACCCACTCCTTTGAGGATGGCTAAGAATTGAACTATCTTGGAAAGGAGAAGAAACTGCTGATAACTCTGTAATCAGATGTACAACAATAAATGAGAACTCTGACTTCATGGAGTCAAAGTTTATCTATTGAAGGAGACAGATATGTAAACAGATTATAATTGCATATTTCTATCATAATGGTATACAAATGTGGTAAATGCTAAAATAGGGGCAGCACAAGACATTAATCGGTGAGTTGTTTTAACCTTAAAGGGCCGGTTGACATAGGGAGCAAATCTGAATTGGGTTGAAAATTTTGTAGTGAAGACTGAGGCAGGGTGAGTTCAAGGAATAGAAGTATAATTGAGATGATAAAATAGAATGAGTGAAACCAGAGGATCATTAGTTCAATATTAAAATTTCTAGGGAAAGCCAGGTTAAAGCTGGAGATGTTGATTTCCAGAATTTAAGAATGAAGATTCAAGATATGAGTTCACAAGTATAACCCATATTACAAGTAATAGGAAAATTGAAATAGCTACATATAGAAAAAATAAGTATGTGATCTTAGATTATAGAATAGTACACCATATACTTAGAACCTTGACATAGCAGTTTTTGGAACTAGGGCCCTTAAGGAGGTATTTTCTTTAACTCATTGAAAGTTTATAGCATTTTTTAAAATCACAGAATAATTCTTAGATTTTAACTCTCTAGCTACTGTCAGTCTAAGTGAAATGCGTATATAAGTTTAAAGAATATATTTCGATTAAGCCTTCCTTTTTCGATTTCTAAAATAATTTTACAATAATAATCAGACGCAGTAAAAACAGATCTAAGGCAAAAGGACCTAATTGCATTAGTGTAGTCAAATTACAGGTATTTTTCTTGCAAATGTTAAAAGAATTCTAAAGTGTTTAAAACTTATTTAAAGGATCATCTTATACAAGTTGATTTAAATAGTATATAATTAACCTATATAGTTGGTTTAATTAATTTACCAGTGTTTAATCAATTTAGGATGATGATATTCTTAGACTGAGGCCATATAATTTTTTAGGTAGGATTTTTTTTGTTTTATTTTTTAATTCCTGAGACAGTTGCTGGTTGGAAGCATCGATTTAGTGGAATTCTTAGACTTTAATGAAACATAACCTTATGTTATCTTCTTATATATATTTATTATAATAGATAGTCATATAAATGATTTCACCTTGCATTATGAAACCAGGTAAAATAAAGTTAATCAATAAATTTTGGAGTTTCCATATTTCTCTATATACTTGCAAATTCAAAGAATTGCAAAGATGCTAGATAATAAAGCATTAAAAAAGTTAGTCATTTAAAGTATTTATGTTTTATTCTATTTTAAGTATGTAATTACTTCCTAAATATATTTTTCAACCACAATCATTAGAAATGTATTGATTTTGAAGATATTATCACAGAGGTAAGAATATATGGTGAATTCAAGATATTTATAAGAATTTTGTCAATAAGGTGTAAATTTGCATTTTATCAGTGGCTGTCCACACAATGATGAGTAGTCATTTATACAAAAAGATAATGAGAAAGACAGTTTGGGATAAGTTTAATTGAGATACGAGAAAAATAATTACTCTCCGAAAGGAAAAGGGTATCATCTGAAAAACCATGGAGTTGCTATAAACTGTCATGTTGCTGAAATGCATTAATTTATAGGTCTCTCTACACCACAGCAAAAGATTTAAAGCATGAGAGCAGCCTCTTTCATTCTCAGTATATACTCAACATTTCTTCCTTCCTCATTAGTTAACCTTTGTCTGGGTTTCCTTACTTGTTGGTTTCTGTGGGTATGAATCACTGGGTTCCTCTATGTATTTATCTAGTGTTTCTTTCATGTTTTATTCTTAGTTCTTAGCATAAACCCTTTTATTTAATTTTCCAGGCTGAATTTTCTATGACAATCCACTTGTGCTGGGCTCTCCTCTCCTTTCCTCTTCTCTCTTACCCTCCCTCTTCTCGCTGTCCTGATGATGTTTTTATCTCCCCTAGCCTCCAATCTGGTTCAGCTCCAACATTCTCTTTGATTCTCATTCATTTCCAGGTTCCTCTAAAGTTCCCGGATTTCCTCACAGTCCCAGCATCTTGGTTTCTGCCTAGTCACCTGCCCATCTCACTCTACTGAAATGTGTCTATTTCCAGTCAAAAGTGTCCAGAACTTTTCCCCTGGGAGACAGGTGGTGTATCTACAAATAATTGACCTTATGCTAATGTTTCTATCTCAAAAATTAGTTTTCTATAGAAACGGTACTTGGGCATCCAAACAGATTTAATACCTTCTGTTATATTATGGATAAGGTTTATATTATTTTTGTCATTGTTGTTTTTCCCCTACAGACTAACTTATTGATATGTAGCCATGACTATGTGAAAAGAACCTTGAAATATCTCTCTGTTCTCTAACCCTAGACATGCCTGACTTAATAGCTAACATTCTTTTACCATCTGCCTGGCACTAAACTCAGCAATTTTAAAATGTTTTTAAAATACTTAGATTAAGAAATCCCCCAGTTTCTTTTGAGTGTTTACTCAAACTAAAATCTCAAAAATATTGTTATTAAAAAGTTCCTTTTAAAACCTAACCTAAATGCTCATTGTGCCAATCTGCCCTCATGAAAACAGAATATTCCTAACTTAAAGTAATGAGTTACTGCTGTTAAACGCTCACTCAGCCTTTTGTTGCCTACAATACATTCTTTTCTTAAAAACCTTTTTGTTCATACCCTTATTAATTTGGGTTTCTGTTGGTAATCTGCCAGTGTAACTTCCAAATAATAAAGATGTTTTAAGTTAAAAACACTTCAGAAGTTTTTCTTCCCTTAGATACACATTCCACCTGTAAGTCCCTTGAAGTTGTTACAATTATTATAGTCTGTGGGGATTAGTATATTGTAAGGAGATTACTAGACTTCATTACTTAGCAGCACAGTGAGAGAGGGTGCACCGTGAGAATACAGAGCAATAAATGTTTGAGTTGTACAATTAGAAGAGTTCTGGATAAACATGTTGTGTTCCAGCACCCTCTTTAAAACATAACTAATTTTTAGACTCCTACTTCATATATACTATTTGCTGTAAGGGATAGAGAATACAGAAAAAATGCAAGGCATGATTTCCATTCTCAAGAATTCTATATTCATTTCAAAGAATGGATGTGTTCATGTTTGTATAAGAATTCTAGAGAATTATCTGATCAACAGCATTATTTTAATAATAAAGGCAGAGAAACTGAGGATCCAGTTTCTGGAAATCAAATGGTTACCAAAGGTTATACAGGTAGGAAGTAACAGAGATGAAATTCAAATTTGTCTGGGTGAACAGGTTATGCTCTTTCTTCGTGTTAAATCGACTGGATAAAAAAAGAGATGATCACATGTGAACTAACATTGAATCCTTATGTGATGATGACTTCAACTGTTAGTATAGTCTCTAGTTGCTCTAGGAGAACGCAGGGAGTGTTAAAGTAAACTGGAAAGGCTTCCTTCATGGAAGAGATGAGAATTGAGTTGTATTTTGAAGTGGAGTAGGATAAACATACATAGGAGGAAAGATGAAATAGGAGGAGTTGATTCAGAGGCAAGCATGTAAGTAAAGATAGGCTATTTGTGTAGTTCACATGTAGAAACTGGTAAGTAGAATTTTTCAGCTTATAATAGAAAGGCTTTTTAAACAATAGCTGAGAAATAAGATTGGAAGGACATAATTGTAGTAGCTGCATTGATCATGTACTAGTTATGGGTACAGTTAAGCACTTTAAATATACTAATTCATTTAACCTGCAGAAAAACTACTATATCAGAGGGTTACTGTAACTAATTCCAGTTTATGGATAAGAAAATGGTTGTGCAGAGAGGGGGCTCTCAGGGGTCTGAGATAACATCCTCCTTCCAGGTCAGCCTCTGTCCAATGGCCATTGTTCAAGGTCTCAAACACAGAAGCCCACTGCAGGGGCCAGTGTCACTATGGAAGAGCACAGGCCCCACGTAAAGGGATTGTTCTAAGGCAATTGTGGACACATAGGAAGGCCAGGACAGGCACCTGATTTTTTTTTCTTTTTATTCAAGTCAGAAACAACATACCTACATGATTAAACTATTTCCATTGATAGAGCGGCTGATAGGTTTGTTTAATATCTAAAGTTACTCTGTAATCCTGAGTAAGGGGGCACAAAGAGGTGGGTATAGAAACATCTTCTAATAAGTGCTCTGAGATGCCTAGAAGGCCAGAATGCTCATAGTATGAGGAATACAGATATAAGAATCATCTGCATGTGGTAGAAGTTTACAGCTAGTTTAAAGCATAAACCATACCAAAAGTCCATAATTAAGAATATAAACAAATGCCATTTGATGAACCAGATTTGCCCTCCAACTTGAAACAGCAAAAAACAGGCAAAAATATATGCAACACCTGTTTTCAAGACACTGGACATCAGCCACCAAAGAAAAATGGACCATAAAAGTTTGAGAACAAATTAGGTGAGCCTTAAAATGTCCTCAGTTTTAGTGCCTTGAGAGTTTCCAAGTCTTGATGCATGGAGGGGAAACTCAGGGGGAGTCCAGTGAATTTTCTGTAATGAAGAGACAAGAGTTGAGTGTCTGGGAAGACAGCAAGGGCTAGAGATTGCAGGACATGGTATCGAATCCCTCAGGTATTCAGCTGAAAACTAAGTAGCGAATGTTTTTGACGAAACTACCTGAGGCCAATAAAAGAAATAACTAAAAAAGATAGAGGTAACAGTTCCTGATACTCACACAGGTCTAGAAATAGTACCTGTTCCCAATAGCCACATGCCTATTAGAATGACTACAATTAACAGCCTGACATAACAAGTGTTACTGAGAATGTGGAACAACTGGAATCCTCATACACCGCTGGTAGGAGTATAAATTGGTACCATTTTGGAATGCAGTTTGTTAGATTCTTAAAAAGTCAAACACATTTCTACTTATGACCTTTCTGTATTTCCATACATAAGTATTTACCCAAGAGAGATGGAAGCATATATTTATAAAGACTTGTACACAAACATTCGTAACAGTTTTAATTGAAAGAGCAGAAACTGAGAACACAGTGAATGGCCATCAACAAGTAAATGGATAAACAAATTTTGGTATATCCTCACAGTGGACTATTACTAAACAGTACAAGGAATTGGGCCATTGATACCTGCTACAATGTGTCAGTGTGAATGGATATCACAGTAATTGCACTGAGTGGAAGGAGCCAGATTAAAAATGTGTACAGTATGTTAATGCAATTTGTATAAAAATCTAGAAAATGAAAACAGTACATAGTGATAAAAATAAGATCATCACTTCTCTGGGGAAAGGGTGAGGTGTGCACTGGCCAGGAAGGATGGGAAGGAGAGATTACATAAAGGATGAGGAAACTTTTAGAGATGATAGATATGTTCATTGTCTTGATTGTGGTGATGGTTTCATAAGTGCATACATATGCCAAAACTTACCAATTACTACAACTTAAATATGTGCAGATTACTGTGTCAGTTATCTCTCCAAAAGCTAAAAAAAAAGTTATAAGCAAATTATATTTGGCAAATGAAGGATAGACACAGTAGGTGCAATAGTTATGTAGAAGAGTGTGTGAGAGAAATAGAGAATATAAATCACCTTCAACTAAGGAAAGCTATACAGAGGAGGTGAGGTATGTGTTAGGACTAAAAAGTAAACATTTTGGTAGTAGATGAAAGATGAATGGGGATGTGTTCAATATAAATAGTGTCATCAAAGTGGAAAATATCATGGAATTTTCATAGGTTAAATAGGCTATGATCTCAACTAGAGTGATCCCAACTGGTAATAGAGAGAGGTGGACAAAGTGGGGAAATGGGTTGGAACTTCTGAATGACAGAAAAAGGAGTTTTTATCAAAATGGATAAGCCCTCTGAGGGAAGGAGCTTGTTGCCAGAAAAGCAAAGGGCACCAAACCAAGTATGCAGAAGAACTGAAGTTAAGTAAATTCAGGAAAAAAATAGTTACAAAGATTTTTTAAAGGAGTGGATATAGAGGAGCATGCAGTCATCACAATATTAAAGAGGCCATTTGGTAAAAGAGCTTCAGAAACAAGGATACATTTTTTGAAACATTGGAAGAGAAGTTCTAGAGAAGAGGAGGAATGAAAAGTCCATGGCTTTAGCAATGAGAAGGTGTTAGTTTCTTAAATAAACACAATGAATGGGTCTCTACTAGAAACTGTGTTGAACATATCCCATTATCAAGAGGTCTTCTATCACAGAGAAAAACTGCCCTGTTGAAGTTGGTGATTTCTGTGAGGGGAATTTGTGGAGGGCAAATTTAACCTGATATTTTTTCCATAAAATGTTGGCTTACTTTTGGACCTACTGTGGGTATCCAGAAACTCTGAGGACTCCTAGAACCATTCCAACTATTGTTAACATTGTGATCCAAAATTGTTTTGGCATCTAGGAATGAGAACTATCTTGGAGACCTTAAAATTAGGAGGGACGCAGATTTTCCCCTTTTGGGTTTCAGTGGGAACCAGGAAATTCTGAAGAGTATAATAAATAAAATGTAGTTTAGGGCACTGTGTTGTTCTCTGGGTACAGATTAGGCTGCTGCTGTATGTCACATTCTTATGTCATAATAGAACAACCTGCTGTTGATAAATGAGTTAGCATTACATTATGAGCAAAATGTGAGCAGAGAGGTTGCAAAGTTGTGTTGGTACATGAAGCAAGGGTACAGAGCTGAAGTGACAGGCTTAACCAGCAGTACCTTAAAAGTGCTTGCTGGCAAAATTTACCATATTTTCAGATAAACTGCGCATCCAGGACACACGGAGAATGACAAGATCGTGAATATCATCTCTGAATATGAATTATGTTAGATATATGCTCAGCTATCAAAGACCAGTTCATTTTAAAATAAGCCATATTTTCCTGTAGTTGCAGGGCAAGAGAAGAGAAAATAGTTTATAAAGGGAATGAAGATGTTGATCTCTGACAGCCAATCTTTTCAGTCTAAGTGAAAACATCAGCTATAGCACCAGTGGCAACAAACTTAACAATTTCCCTTTTTATTTGAAAGGTTCCTTGGACATTTAAAGCGCTTTTACCATAGGATGAATGAACTAGGCTTTTGGTTTCATCTCCACATCTCTAATCAAGAGTGGGTGGCCCCTGTTTGAGGAGTCAAATCATCATTTCAGATGTTGAGGATACTGGTGATGAAGTATTAGACTTAGAGACTTTTCTATGAATATGTTATAGGTATTACCAAAGTAGTCAGCGAGACTCATTCACTCTTATTTCTATCATATCTCTTCCCACAAACCTCCTCAAAACATCACCTGTCTTCACCCCTGAAAAAAATCAATCTGATGTTGAGGGCTAAATCCATCACTGGATTTGTAAGTCTAGAATCAAGGGAGCTATTATTGCTTTTTTTTTTTTTTTTTTTAACAAGACTAGCTCTTTTTGCACATTTTTCATTATAAACTGTGCTGAAAGCATAAGGTTTTGCATGTCAAGTCATAAAATATGTTATATTTCAAGAATGAACAGTTCTGGTTATTCTGGCCATGCTTTATTTACATGATCAGAGCAGGTATGGCAAGTAGCACTGATTGTGTAGATGGAAATCTGGAGTACTAAAGTTTTTGGAATGCATTATTTTATGTTGAAAGTAAATTTTTTTAGTGTGTTTGAATCTAAAATGCAGCAATTTAGTATAATTGACTGAATTTAGACACAAACAGGAAAGTATTCCTAGGATTTTTGCAAAATTGGCATTTAAGAATTTGTCTTGCTTTAAAGGTTATTGAAATTACAGTAAAAATATAAAAAAATACAGTAACTAGCAGGACAATTAGACAACTTTCATAAATGGAAACAATTTGTTCTAACAGAAAATATTTTTCTCTATTTCTGCTACCCCCTCCTGTTTTTTAGGTCCGTGTTCTAATTAGGAACTTTATGTTGGCTTTTTTGAAAGATCAAATATTTGATGTTAATTTTTGTTTGAAGTAGTGAAGGCTTTGCTAGAAAACTATGAGCTCAAGATGTGGTATTTATTATAGTGTTGTGTGTCCTTACTGAGGAAAATTGAATGTAAATAAGTGTTAATGAGTGTCCTGTGTGTCCTATAAAGAATAATTCATTCCCACTCAATAAATGAGAAAAGCAAGGGATGCACTATGATAAACAGTACCAAATGAACATGCTGGACTTATGAGAACAATAGTGTAGGCACAATAATAAATCCTTGAAAGACTATTGTAATTCTTCTAAGACTTACGGAATGATCATTTTGATCCTAGGGAGAGAAGTTTGGGGTGATTAAAGTACGTGCATAATTTTTAAGAGGGTTTATATTGTTCTAATGAAATTCTTTATGAACTGTTCTCCAAATGTGAAATTATTTTGCTATATGGATAAATAGTAGTCTTTGAAACTGGCTAAATAAGCACTGAATGCTCAGGGTTGTTTTTTCTCATCATTTACGCTGATGGAGAAACTTTCACACACTAGCACACACACAACACGCAACGCACACTGACATCCTCAGGGAGATTTTTTTTTTAGTTTCCTGTAGATTCTGAAGTCTTTCTAGTGATGCTGTTGTAAGCAGTTATTCCTGTTAGTTTTACACAGCTATTGCTTTGTGGTGTAAGAAAATATTGGACCTACTATATAAAAGTAAATAAATAAAATTCAAATTAAAAAAAAAAACAATTGGGGGTTGGCCAAAAAATTCGTTCGGGCTTTCCATGTGATGTTATGTTATGATGTTATGAACCCACTAGTACTCTGGGACACAGACCAAGTGATCAATTTTCTTTTCTTGAAGAAAATATTTGAGTGAAAGCCTTTGACATGGTATGTTTAGAGGAAAAAGTAAAAGAAAATAGATATAGCCCAGAGATAAGCTAAGAGTAACATCTGGAGTAAATAGATAATTTGACAAGAATGGAAAGTTATCTACCTGCGTGTCCCCAACCCATACAAGATATTTTCTGAGGTATAACCAGAAGTATTTTAACTGTTTTCCTATGAGCAGTTCTAATCATGGATGCCCAGTAACTTCCTTTGAATTGTTCTTACATAGTCTAATTGCTGTTTCTATAAGAAATTATTTTCTAATGTTTAACCCAGTTTTCCTGTATCCACTTTAACTCCATTATTTCTAGCTGGTGTAATCACAAACACACTAACAAGCCTTTCATGGTTTTGTTTCTCCACAAATCTGAAACCTTCATTGTTTTGTATCTTTGTCATTTTTTATAAGGCATATCTAAAATAAATATGCAAAATACTATCCTATCAAGTTAGAAAAGTTGAAGCACCTCTAATGTATGATTTAAAGAAAAGAGAGAGGAAAAATGTTAAATTAGGCTGAATTTCCTTATGACTACTAAACATTTTTCCCATGAATGTATTTGGTTTTCTAAAACAGGAAAGTCATTGGAGATATACTAATATTATTATTATATTCTGTTTTTGCTTTTACACTTAGTGGAGAAAACTAAAGATAGTTTTAGACATTTTACAAGCCTTTTAATTGTGTTGGCTTTAAACTTGGAACAAACTTTTAGAGTTTATATTTTTTAGAGCTGGGACAAAGTTTTTTAAATACATGAGACAACTCTAAAAATTAAGAGTAAAGAGATAATTTATCTCCTTCCTAAAACTCTTCCCTCTGTGTCCTCATTATTATGAGTCAGCCACCTTCTTAAAAATCCGGTTTTGAATCTCTGTGTTAGTACATTCTCTCTTTCAGTCACCTACCCTCTCACCATCTCACAATCTGACCCACCAGCATCATTCCCATTAAGGGTTGAGAAACTTAGAAAAGAAATATATAGGTATTCAGTAAGCATTCATGGATTTGATAACAAATAACACTTAACAGTGAACACCATCATATAAATGAAAAGTGGCTGTGACTGTAGGTGGAGAGCTAATTACGTGGGTTTGAATAGTTATTCTACCATTGCACAAGCTGACGACTTTTGTGCAAGTTACTTAACCTCTGTGCCTCAATGTGTTGTCTGCAAGTTGAGTGTAACAGTAATCTCTACTTCATGTGTTGTTGTGAGGATCAAATGAATTAATATTTACAAAAGCACTTAGAAAATTTCCTGGCACAGAGTAAGCACTTACTCATAATTATCTAGTGGTGGTAGTAATAGTAATTCATAGAAAATGTGATTTATTTTTTCACCAAGCAAAAAAATATGGGCAATGTGATATACAGAAGTGAATGAAATTTTGATACACGCTACACCATGGATGAAAGTTAAACACACTCTTCTAAAGGAAATAAGCCAGACACAAAAGCCATCAATATCTCTTTCCCTGTCTTCTTCCATCTTTGCTTTCTCTATCAGTCTGCAACCCATCTCAAGAGAAAAATGGAAGGAAAAGGATATGGAGAATATTTAAGAAAGAAGCAGGAGAAAGAAGGAAGAGAAGGAGCAAAGTAGTGAGGCAGAGGAAGAGGTGCAGGAAAGGGGCTTAATCTGCCTTTTCTGTGGCTTTAAAGAACTCTTCAGTTTTATTTCCCTTGATTGAAACTTCAAAAGGCAACTTTTTGACTAAAAAAATTAAATTTCCCAGTAATTTTAGTCCTCACCAATATATGAATTGGAAGACGCTGTGATAGCTTCCACATTTACTGACAAAAGAAAGATTCTGGACTGGTACAGAAGACAGAGCTGGTGGTCAGCTGACTGCCTTCATCTGTCCTTCTCTACTTCTCCCAGTCTTCTGAGAGTGAAAGAAAGGCACATTCCATAAAGGAAGTCATTTGGTGAATGAACATCTAAAGGTTGGACTGAGAAAGAATGGGGGTTGGAATCACAGGATTTGGGATAAAATAAGGGGTCATGTGACAGTAACTGGTTATTTGTTTATAGAGTCTCTGTGCACAGAATATCTTAAATCTGTTAATTTGCCTAGAGGAAAAGAAGGATGATGATGGTTAGACGTTTTGGAGATAAAAGTTTTCCCATATTAATGTTAGAAAAAAATCCTAAAGCTGACTTTAGTTATGTACCACAAATAAATCGTTTTGTTTCATATTTTTTCTTTGAATTTGAGGTGCAGTTGAGTTGTCTTTGCCTGATTATTATTAAATTTGACTTCTTGTACTTTAGAAAATAAGGGTTATGGTTTTAAAACATTAAGAATATATTTGCCTTTAATTTGATCCACTTTACTTGACCTAAAAGAAATAGAAATCAGATTATCTATGATTATGATGAATAGGATTTTCTAGGAAGTGAAATTGGTTCAGTCAGAGCAATTATTGTTTTTCATTGTTGTTAGCCCAGGAGAAGTAGAGCCAGTCTTTCTGCTATTCTTTACAGATGTCTCTCAGATATTATAGTCAATTTTCCTTACCCAGAGGTGATGGAGGCATTTCAAGATAAATTGTTAAACTATCAGAGGGTTACATGTGGATAATGATGAGAGTCTTTGGTAAAAATCACAATGTCTGAAGCAAATTTTTCAGGAAAGGAATTGACAAAGCTTTTCTTATTTAAGCAATTGCATATGATCGAGTATCATTGGATAATTTTTAGTAAAACTTGTTTTCCTCCATTTTGGAAAGGAGGATTTGAGGAAACAGTATAAGCTTGGAGAAAAGATGGACTTTAAAAATATTTTAAGACCTTATTTTTTTAAGAGCAGATTTAGGTTTACAATAAAATTGAGAGGAAGATACAGAGATTTCCCATATACTCTCTGCCCCCCCCCCCACATGTATAGCTTCTCCATTATCAACATAACTCACCAAATTGCACATTTTTTATCAAGGATGAGCTTATACTGACACATCAGTCATAATCACCCAAAGTCTGTACTTTACCTAAGAGGTCACTCTTGGTGTTTGTATATTCAGTGGGTTTAGGCAAATGTGTAGTGACACATATCTATCAGTATAATATCATACAGAGTATTTTCACCACCCTAAAAATCCTCTGTGCTCTGCTTATTTATCAGCCCTGCCTGGCAACCACTGATCTTTTTATTGTCTTAATAGTTTTGCCTTTTCCAGAATGTCATAAAGTTGGAATCTTACAGTATACAGCCTTCTCAGATTGGCATCTTTCACTTAAGAATAGAAAGACTGACTTTTGAAAAAGTAAATATACACCTAACACTTTGATGAAATATACACTTAATACCCTGTCCTGAAAGAAAATTACATTCATCACTGACATATGAATGGAAGAACATGTTCAAAAATGGGTTTAATAAGAGAAAGTATTAACTTTCTTTCTACTGATGTTTACTTTTTAAAAATTATATTTAATTAAATTATATTTGATTTTAAATAAATTATTGCTGAAATGAAAGTAATCCATTTATAGTTAAACAGAAAAAAAAGAACTTTATTTTTAAGTAACTCCTTTCCCCTTTCTCCAAATTTTATGTCCTCAATTTTCTCAGTTGGTATAATAGTAAAAGGAAAACATAAAATAGGAGTTTCCTATACATTATCATTCTGAAATAGGAAACTTCTGAAAAATTATTGGTGGATCTCAAGGAAGTGTTTGAATTATGACATGTAAGATGATGCTGAATCAAATATTCAGTATTCTTTATAAGCAAAATTACAAATTAGACGGTTTGTCTTAATTTTCCTTGTTAGATTTCCTTTCCAATTGTATATTTCCTTTGGCCCTGTGACCTCCAACACACACACACACACACACACACACACAGGCACACACACGTGCACACACACACGATCTACCCTGTGTCCTGTCTTAACCATGGAACCATCTAGTAGTATCCCTATTATCCCATTAGTAGGGATAATTACTAATGTCTTACTATGGGTGTAAACTGATAATGGTTTAGGTACTGTCAAAGGAAAGCCAGAGCTGGAACAGTAGTTAAACTGGTAAAAAACAGATTCTATTCAGATCTGTTGCAATAGGGGGAAGGAGTTGGCAGTGTAGAACTAGGCTCCATTCTGAATACTGCAAGGAAAAGTGGGGACTTGTAGCCAAGGAGTGGAGTGGTCGTCAGTGGGTGGAAAATTGCTAAGAGGAAACATCAGGGGCTAGGGGATCTGGCTAAACTGTTAAAATAGGACTCTTGCTGATCAGGCCAGAATGATCAGACATCACCGGTGAGGGGGATGGTAGAAGATGAGGAGCTTCATTAGATATTGAGGGTGATCAGATACCAAGGGTGGGGATTCCGATTTAGCAGAAATCTTGATGAAACTGGATTTCATAAGGAAGTGTGCAGATGGACCTATGAGAAGATTCAGAAGTCTGACTAAAGTTTGCTTAAGCAAAGAATCTTTGTCAGTACAAAGTCTATGATGATTTATTTGCATTTTATAGAAGGAGAAGTGTGGAGAAGTTGGAAAGTGAGATTGGAATGATAATCTCATAGTGCAGTTAACTCTGGGTGAAAACCTCTTAAAATCACTCATCTTCCTTGCCAAGGGTGTCAGTGCTCTTCTCCCACTACATGTGTATGGGCACGTGTGCACACACACACACACACACACACACTCCACACAGAGGCATATGATAGTGGAATGAATAATGAATTATGAACTTCTGAAAAGGTATTCACCCAGCTGTACAATTATTCTGACTTGAGCTTTTTCACTGCTAGATTTTTTTAACCCTCAAAGGTAGCCTTTGCCAAGCTTTAAATGTTTCATAAGGGCAATGCTAGAAATTATTGTAAATTAAGTTCTCTTCTGTTGTCGCAATGGGGCAATGTCAAGCACCAATTCATTTTACTGCAAATCATATATTTGAAGGACGTTTTCACAAACATTTGAATGAAACTTCCTCTTCAGGGTAGTCGTTTATTAATTTGAGAAAGTGTATTTAGATTGTATCTATATGATACCAAGTTGCCAGGTAAAGATGGACTAATCATTAAATAATGCTATAAAATTGTAAAACTGTATGTGTTATTTGTACTCCCTCTAGAAAAGAACACAGTATTTTGAGGAGCATTATAAATAACACATCTGAGTGGAAATATGTCCCCAGTGGCTTCTTTGTGCCTGAAATATCCAGCACTAGTCGAGAAATGGCATATAGGAGTGGAAATTCTGTTAAATTGTGAACATATCTCTTGAAACCAGTAAGACATTTAGCCATGCCTATAAAGTAACATGTTTGTGCATATTTGATTATTATATTAGTTGATTGTCACATTAGAAGGTAGAAAACAGAACCTGAGGGAATAAGACATGGGACGTGAGGCTTTCATTTGAAGCAAAACACAGTACCGGCCAATCCTAAAGCATATTGATCTATGTTAGGAACCCCTGTTGGGAGTTGGCCAGGAACAAATTTCCAAGTAATATCAAAATGATTTGTGGAGATGGTTCAAGATCTGACTTTGACTTCTTAAATTATTTTTTTTAGAGAGTAAGTACTCGTTATACCCAGATGTATATTTATTTAAAGATAATGTTTAAGTGTGGGGATTAGAGGAACTTGACAATAGAACCTTCTGACAAATAATATTCTAAAGAGACAGTGGGATAGACTGAAGACTTAGTATTTTGTTGAAGCTTTTTATTAATTGAGTAAAAGTGAAAGATTTCTATGCTTTTAACATCTAGCTCTCATGAATGGCTAGAAAAGTCAAAACTGTAAAATTGTTCTGAACCTAAGCAGGTAAAATTCTCGCTTTGCCTGCCCAAGGTTTGACATACCTGATTCAGTTTTTGGACTCCCAGGATGAGAAGTGTGAACACTGAAAAGGAATCACAGTATGGTGATCTGTCTTTTCGGTGCAGTTGGGTGGGGCGGTGTGAAGGCAGAGAGGGAGGGAGTTTGCAGGAATGAGCGGTGGAAACGAGACTTCCGCTGCTTAGAAGAATGATGCGTTTCCCAGTCCAGACTGAGATAATCCTTTAGTTATTGCTGTAGTTCTGGATTTTTCACGTAGTTTGGAACAAAAGAAACAGCAATTCTTATTGCTGTGCCACAAATGCCTCATTCTCTAGGCTGTGACGTACATTTAAAGTTACTTGGCCTGGGGAGCAGGAGTGAGGATAATCCGCTTCAGTTTGTAAAGTGACCTGAGGGCACTGCTCACCTGAGTGTCACTCACTGTTAGATCTCCAGCGCCAGTCAAGGTGTGGAACAAGGTTGGCAGTCCAGCAGTACCGAGTGAAGGACTGACCTGAGGTATGCCTCCACAGCGTCACGGTTTGTTCAGATTAGGAGTCTCCAAGCCTTTGTGAGGAGAAACTGCTTTTTTATTTCCATGAGGCCTTGATTTAAACATGCATTCACTCAATACATGTTTTATGAGGACCTCCTCTGTGTTTTATTGAGATGTGATTGACATATTGTATAGGTTTAATATGTACAGTGTGTTGGTTTGATACGTTTATGTATTGCAGTATGATTACCACCTTAGCAGTTTACACCTCTATGGTGTCACATATTTGTTATTTTTTTTTGTGGTGCGAACCATTAAGCTTTGGTTTCTTAGCAACTTTGAAGTATATAATACAGTATTGTTGACTATATTTACTATGCTGTGCATTAGATCTTTAGAACTTATGTACTACCTGCAAGTTTGTACCCTTAAACATCATCTGCCCAGTTTCCCGACTCCGCAGCCCCTGGTAATCACCAATCTACTCTTGGTTTTTATGAGTTCAGCATTTTTAGATTGTACACATAAGTGATATCATACACTGTTTTTTCCTCTGTCTGACTTATCTCACTTAGCATAATACTCTCAAGGTTCATCCATGTTGTTGCAAATGGCAGGATTTCCCTCTTTCTCATGACTGATAATATTCCTGTGTGTGTGTGTGTGTTTATCCATTCATTCCTTGTCGGATGCTTAGATTGTTTCCATATCTTGGCTATTGTGAATAATGCTGTTATGAACATGGCTATGCAGAGATCTCTTCCAGATACTGATTTCAATTCCTTCAGATATACCCAGGAGTGGGGTTACTGGATCGTATGGTAGATTAATTTTTAATTTTTTAGGAACTTCCCTACTGTTTTCCATAATGGCTGTACCATTCTACGGTCCCAACAACAATGTACAAAGGCTTCCTTTTCTCCACATCTTTGCCAGCATTTGTGTCTCTTGTCTTTTTGGTAATAGCCATCCTAACAGGTGTGAGGTGATATCTCATTGTGGTTTTCATTTGTATTCCCGAGATGATTAGTGATATTGAGCATTTTTTCATATTACCTATTGGCCAGTTGCATGTCTTCTTTGGAAAAGTGTCTATTCAGGTCCTTTGCCCATTTTTAACTGGAAAATTAGCTTTTTTGCTGTTGAGTTGTATGAGTCCTTTATATATTTTGGATATTAGCTCCTTATCAGATATACGGTTTGTGAATATTTTCTTGCATACTGTAGGTTGCCTTTTCAATTTATTGATTGTTTGCTGTATAGAAGCTCTTTAATTTAATGCAGTCCAACTTGCTTATTTCAGTTTTTGTTGCCTGTGCTTTTGATACCTTATCCAAGAAATTACTGCCAAGGCCGGTGTCAGGGATCTTTTCCCCTATGTGTTCTTCTAGAAGTTTTACAGATTCTGTTCTTTCATTTAAGCTTTTGATCCACTTCAAGTTATTTTTTGTGAGTGGTATAAAATAGGGGTCTAATTTTATCTTTTGCATGTAGATATCCAGTTTTCCCAACACCATTTGTTGAAGAGAGTCTCTTTTCCCCATTGTGTGTTTTTGGCATTCATGTCAAAAATTAGTTTACCATACATGTATGGGTTTATGTCTGGACTGTATTCTGTTCCACTAGTCTGTGTACCTGTTTTTATGCCAGTACCATAGTGTTTTGATCACTATAGCTTTGTAATATAGCTTGAAATTAGGTAGTGTGATGCCTCTAGTTTTGTTCATCTTTCTCAGGATTGCTTTGGCTATTCACCGT
Organism: Eschrichtius robustus; assembly: GCF_028021215.1. Classification (NCBI taxonomy): domain Eukaryota; kingdom Metazoa; phylum Chordata; class Mammalia; order Artiodactyla; family Eschrichtiidae; genus Eschrichtius; species Eschrichtius robustus. The sequence goes on from NC_090827.1 coordinate 11,240,870, forward strand.
CTTTTGTGGTTCCAAACAAATTTTAGGATAGTGTTTTCTATTTCTGTGAAAAATGCCATTGGGATTGGGATTAGGATTGCATTGAATCTGTAGATCTCTTTGGGTAGCATTATGGATATTTTCACAATATTAATTCTCCCATTTTAAGAACATGGGACATTTTCCCATTTATTTGTGTCTTTAATCTATTTCATAAATGTCTTACAGTTTTCATTTTCCAGATATTTTTCCTCCTTTGTTATATTTAACCCTAAGTATTTAATTGATTTAGATGCTGTCGCAAATGGGATTGCTTTCTTAATTTCTCTGTCAGATAATTTGTTGTTAGTGTTTAGAAATGCAACTGATTTCTATATATTGATTTTGTATACTGCAACTTTACTGAATTCATTTATTAGTTTTGACAGTTTTTAGTGGCATCTTTAGAGTTTACTGTATATAAGATCCTGTCACCTGCAAACAGCAATAATTTTACTTCTTCCTTTCTGATATGGATGCCTTTTATTAATTTTTCTTGCCTAATTGCTCTGGGTAGGACTTCCAATACTATGTTAAATAGAAGTGGCAAGAGAGGGCACCCCTGTCTTATTCCTAAACTTAGAGGAAAGAATCTTAAATTTATCACTGAGTTTGATGTTAGCTGTGGGCTTTTCACATATGGCGTTTTTTATGCTGAGGAATGTTCCTTTTGTACCGAATTTGTTGAGCTTTTTTTTTTATCATGAAAGGATTTTTAAAAAATAATTAATTTTGTTATTTATTTTGGCTGCACCAGGTCTTAGTTGCAGCATGCATGTGGGATCTAGTTCCCCAAACAGGGATGGAACCTGGGTCCCCCTGCATTGGGAGCGCGGAGTCTTACCCATTGAACCACCCGGGAAGTCCCGAAAGGATTTTTTTTTTTTTTTTTTTAAGAGATATGCTCCCTGTACATTCACAGTAATTATTTTGGAATCTAGTCTTTGTTTTCAGATTCCTGGGGGATATTTTTCTTTTTTTATTTTTAAATTTTTATTTATTTATTTATTTATGGCTACACTGGGTCTTCGTTTCTCTGCGAGGGCTTTCTCTTGTTGCGGCAAGTGGGGGCCACTCTTCATCGCGGTGCGCGGGCCTCTCACTATCGCGGCCTCTCTCGTTGTGGAGCACAGGCTCCAGACGCGCAGGCTCAGTAGTTGTGGCTCATGGGCCTAGTTGCTCCGCGGCATGTGGGAATCTTCCCGGACCAGGGCTCGAACCCGTGTCCCCTGCATTGGCAGGCAGATTCTCAACCACTGCGCCACCAGGGAAGCCCCCGAAAGGATGTTTTTTATCAAATTCTTTTCCCACATCTGTGGAGATGACCATATGATTTTTATTTTTCATTCTGTTAATGTGGTGTATCATATTTATTGATTTGAATATGTTGAACTATCCTTGCATCTGTGGAGTAAATCCCACTTGATCATGCTGAATGATCCTCTTATGTATTAAATGATTTTTTTTTTCTGGCAACTGCTGTGATATAGATAAAATTTATGATAGTTACTGAAGATAAAACAGTGAACATGGTCTCATCATATCTCTCTTAGATGATTGTTGGAAAGGCAAAAATCATTTTTAAATGTTGATTTTGATAGATACTTAGAAAAAGAAGTCAGCTGTACAATGTGGGAACACGATGAACAGAGGAGTAAGTTTGCCTTGTCATTAGGGAAAGCGTCTCAGAGGACAGGACATTTGAGACCTAAAGAAAATGGGGGAGCTGATTACAAAGTACTAAGGGGGAAGTGCTGACACAAAGAGACTGCTGTTTGTCTTCCCTTCCACTCTGAGGTACTCTGTAAAGCTCGAGAGGGAAGATGTTAAATAATGTCCCTCAGTCATGAAGCAAACTTTTAGTTTTGTTCAACGGACTGGACTATACACACATGTAATATATAATCTCCTAGTTTAAAATGTCTAAAATAAAGTGATTTTTTGGTAATTGAATGTGTACTTAAAGTAGTGTGCTTTATACACTTTCAAGGAAGTGAGTGAGGCATTCTTATCGAGGAAGGCATTCTGTTTTCACAGAGGATCATTGCCTTCTTCCTTGTGGAGACAAGCCTAACACAGACAACATGGTGCTTTCGCTATAGCAGGTGCTCAGTGTGTTTGCTGAGTTGAATTGCAGCTCATATTGTGCCATATTAGGTTTCTCACAATTAGACATTTTCATACGGAGTTGCAAAATTACCCATTTCCAAGGAATATATGCATTCAACAGCTCTTAACTATCTCACATATCTAAGAGTAGAACAGACCAATGCTTCTCGGATCTTGCTCACCAAAAAATAATTTGCTTAGGACACTATCTTTAGGCAAATATTATTATTTCTACTTTAGAGAGGAAGAAACTGAAAGGTTAAGGAACTTGCTCAAAGTCCTACAGCACATTTCATTTTTTATATGGTGTTTGTATCATAAAGAAAAAATGCTTACTGTCTTCCTCAAGGGATATGTGTCAGATGGTTATATTCCTGTGGGGTAAGTTTAAATCATTTCTACATGTCTTCCAGGAAGTCAGTGGCACAGCTGTATATAAAACCTAAGGTGTTTGACCCTGGGTGACTTTGAACTCTGCTTTTAGAATCAAAAGCAAACATTGTGACTCATTTTAGTAAATATCAGTGTCTTTCTGAAGCCTTAGAGAGGGAAAAGATGTCAGAGATCATAAAGTATGAATTAGAAACCACCGATGAGTAGACTGCTCCTAGTCTTGAGAACAGTTTAAGTATTTATCATTTAACAATATAAAAATTACGCATATACATATAAACTATCATTAGTAAATCCACGTTTTGAATGTTCTTGGAAACCTTAATAGAAGCGTGGTTTCTTTAGGGGTGTCTCCTCTATTCTAAGAATCTCTAATTTGTCTTCATGTTAGGATATAGGCAAAACTGCCAAGCTTACTTTTTTGTTTTCTATTTTTGCCTTTTTCCCTCCTCTCATTCTCTGTTGCTTTGTATCCTCAAAGCACAACTTTTCAGCCTGAGATTTCCTCATTTTCCTCCTCTTGGTGCACCAGAAGCCTCTTTTGTGTGGTAGCCTAGATAAAGTCTACAAGCTGAGCACCTACTCTTTGTTTGTATATCTTTCTGCATCCTTTTTTCCCTCTCTTCTTTGCTCTGATAATCTGATAAGTTAATATTCCTTATGGTTTTAATGACTACTAATAGATTAATGCATTTGAATGACTGTTAATGGCTTAATCTGCTGTACCGCCTGGGTAAAATATTTGCATTTTAAAAGGGCTTTTTAGAATCATAACCTTATTTAAAGAGATGACTCAGTGTGAGAATCTAAAACCTGTTGACAAGTCACTAGGGAGAAGTACCATTTTAGATTTTTTTTTTTTTAATATTTTAATATCTCTGAGAACAAGGATACATTCTCAGAATTGGTGCGATAATAAAACACTCTCATAGTATAATTGGAAGCATTCTTTTTTCATTCTTAGTGATGCATAAAATAACCGTGTGTCTTAAAATCAATGACATCTTAGATTTGATGAAATATGGTAGCTATATTTTGCCGCCCTTCAAACTATGCCTTGTGGTGAGTGGTAACTACCTTCCTTATTACACTTCACTCTCACACACAAACACAAACTGACTTCTGCATAAACTAAACACACATAAATAAACATGTATCCCAGCACCACTGGACTATGGACGTTCCCTAATTGGCTGCTGTGGAAGCGTCAATTAAAATGGGTTTTTTTGTGTTTTATGGGCCATATTAAAGAAGCTTCATAAACTTGGTTTGAGAACATTTATAAGACATTTGCACTGGAAATTATATTTTACTTATAACATTTATTTGCTATTTAAAAATGTCTTTTATAATACTTTGATTCCCTTTATTCTGTCTCACTTTGCTTTGAGAGAGAAGTGATAAATATGAGTAAATAAATACCACAGATGAATATAGTGTCTTAAAGGACTGGCTATCCCTTGAAAGCTGAAAAGGCTTTGTATCTGTAATTACTGATCATGTGATACACAATTTCAAATAAAAGAGTTAGTGTCATTCTTTCTTTTTGGAAGACATTAGAAACAATTGCAGAATAAAAAGCAAGCTCATCAACAGGAAAAAAATCAGTCAGAAAATTGGCTAAAATTCAGTTCTTTGTTCTCTTGAGGCTGAAAGCTGTAGCTGAAAGAAAGCTCTCCAATTTTCTACCATGCAAATCCATTGCCTCCTTTTAGATTGGTTTACTCTTTTGAAGCAGTTAAGTAGTAGCATTCCTTGGCAAGAATAACATTTGTTTAAAAAATTCTTTGCAAATTCTGTTTATCCATTCTTTCTGTCTCCCACTCTACTCCATTGCCCTCCCTGTACCACCAGCTTCACAGACCCACTTGGGTTATGAGGTGTGGACACTTACATATATTCCTTTAGGATATCTTTTCATTTTATTTCCTTTTAAGTTTAAAATTGGGATAGTGGAGTTAAGGACTTTTAAAAAATGCAATACCAGTCATATTTTTCGCTAGTGACAATGAGTATATATTTTTTTCAGTATTCTTTTTGAGTGAACAGGGTTTTTATCATCATAGTCTTATATTTAGAAGTTTTCCAAAGGTTTGAAAGTAGGATTGGATTTGGAAGGGCCACTGTTAACGCATATATTTTGTAGGTTGCAGAATATATGGTGAAATTTGAAAATATCAGGATCTGTTATTTTCATTGACTTCTCAGTATATATGGCACTTCGTAAAATTATAAACACTCTAGTAGCTGTGAAATGTTATTATTAAATCATTAGCTCCTTCTTAATATCTCAGCCTGGATTAGTGTTTTTCACATTAACAATTTTCAAAGAGAAGTGACCTGAGTAAGTGAGAAATAGGACAGGAAACTTACTGTCAGAACCTGATGCAGTGCTGATAAGTAATGGCAAGAGAAGGTTGCTACAAGCAAATAAACAGGGTTTGAGGGTATGGACTCAGAAAACAAATTTCACCTTCTTTATATTTTTGCCTAGGGTTAGCCCAGGGGCTTTGGAAATGAATGGCTGGCCTGTGGCTGACAGCAGTGTTGCAAAAATTAACATCATTTTAACATACAAATCTGTACCTTTTGAAATCTTTGACTGCATTTTCAAGTGAAACTAAATCCTTTAGCTGCCATGCTGTCACAATAAGGAAGGTGTGTATTTGGAAGGTACCCACGAAAGCCTGTCAGACCAAGGATCTGTGAAATGTGGTTTTGTCAAGAAAGGCACCTGTGAGTCTATTACAGTTACAATACGGTGTGATCTATAATGAATCTCCATCCCTAGAGAGCTCTTAAAATAGAAGAGATAGCCAAGTCTTTGGATGGTTTGAGCATTAAACTGCCTAAAGGAAAGGATCTCCTCAGACGACCTCCCAATGCCCCTTTTAACTTTGTAATTCTAAGATAGTTGGCTTATGAAGTGCACTGAGCATATAAATGTGTGCAGGTATGTTTAGTGTATGTATATAGATATGTGTATATATGTATATATGTGTGTATGTAAAAACATGTCTACCATAGTAACATTATCTATGTTTAATATTTTTATGCTTTTTTCTTACCCTGTTACTCTGTGCAGAATTTGTTCTCTCTCCCCCTCCATCCTTTCTTTTCTCTGTCCATATATTTGCTTTATATGCAAAAATATATTACTTTTGCAGTTGGATGGCAAACATATGTGGTTCCTGAAGGTTTAGTTTCTTCATTGAATGATTTTATCCCCGATATTTTCCTAAAGGAGAGCTATGTGTGTCTGTTTAATTTTAAGTATTATTGGCAGAGGATGAAAGGAATATATGAGTTTTGTTGTTTACTAGGAGAAAGAAACATATAACATACAGTTTAGTATGGTGACACTTGATATTTATATTTACCACTAGAGAAGGAGCATGTGGGGTAGAATCAACATCTACTTTTACTTTGTTATTGTCTGTGGAACCATAAAGGATCTTCTGGAATAGTCTTTCTGATAGAGGCATAAGATGCAGAGAATGAAACATTTATGATTGTGATTTGGCTTTAATGTTTAATAACTATAGTTGGTCAAAAAGCTGAAGTACAAAAAATGCCATGTGACTTAGCAAGCACATATAGAACAATGAATAAAACCACCCAGCTCTGGGTCAGACACTTACTACAGAGAGGACTCCTCCTGAAAAGTAAATATGAGCATTCCTATCCATGTTTGCATTCATGACGAAAAACAATTATGTTCCATCATAATTCCTATGACAGTCATTGTGGGGAAAGTTCAAAGCCTTGTACATTATTGAGTTCAGAACCACCTCTGTAGCTGTTTCTTGATAATGAGATTATCTGTCCACAAGGAGCTGGTCATGGTCAGAAGACAGAGATTTCATCAGAATGCAGAAAATTGCTTACAAATCTTTGCTACTTTTACTTATGCTAAAGGAAAAAGCATTTTATTTCTTAGCTCTCCAATATTCCTCCTCACATTTTAACATCGCAGTAGCTATTCCTAGGGTGTGTGTGTGTGTGTGTGTGTGTGTGTGTGTGAACAAATTCTAAAGGACAGGCAATTCTTGTCCACTTGCTCACAGGTAATACTGATAGTATCTCACTTAGCCCAAACACTGTTTTGGCCTGCATTTGCTGCTTTTGCCAAACTGCCATCTGTGGTTACTCTGTTTCCCTCGTCAGCTCTCTTATGTGATTAGGAAAGAACACTTCTTTGGGCAAGGTGCTAGGTGCAGCTGTTCATAGGAACCAAGGATCTCTTCCTGGTACTTGGAACAAAATGATTATCATCAGCAATAACTTGAAAATAGAAAATTTGAAACTCTACTCATATAATACATAAAAATTTATGTTTATATAGCTAATACAAATTGAAAAAGAACACCAGGGTGTATGTTCTGTTCTTAAAAAAATCAAAAGAATCTAATGAGAATCGAATGTTATGTTTAAAAATATTTAAGGAACATTGCTTTGCCTCTAATTGCTGGTTTCTCTATGGACTAACTTGATTGAGCAATTATGTATGTTCATAATTTATTAATTTGTTGTAGGGTTTATAGAAAAAGCGGAGGACATGGCTGGGCAAGCCCTGCCAGTGCAGGGCTCTCTAGAAAACTATTGCCAGATGCTGCTTAGAGTAGGTTAGTTAAGGCCTCTTTCTCACTGTGTCTCTGCCTATTATATATAAAACTGCACTGTTATAATCTGAGCATGAGTGAGTATAAAATTGGTGAGAAGCCTATCTACCAGAATGAGATAGGTGGTCAGAAAGAGGTTATTTGCTTGCCAAGTTGGCCTGGACTGCGTGGCCCTTTGTTGGCCAGGATCATTTAATCCATGACAAGAGAGTAAAGCAGAAGTTACTAAGAGGAAGTGGAGAGACTGGAGAGAGAGGCAGTTGTTTTACCGCACTTGCAGAGTGTGTAAAGGACATGGTGGAGAAGGATGAGAGGGCTGGTCTTTAACTGGCCTTTCACCCACAGTGACTCCATCCACTTATGAAAAGCATCCCAGCAATGTCATGGGTTCTGGATAATCAGCTATCTCCTATCTGGGGAAGGAGCTGATAAAGAGTTAGGGAGAGGGACTGAGAGTATTTCCTCCAACAGTCTATTCTAGCGAAGAGTGGAAATTGCATCATTTTTATAAAGTGGAAACATGAGGAGAGAAGGATTCATCACAATAACTCTTCCTGCCTTTAAGAAATTTACCATCTTTTTGGGTGAATCCAGACAAATTAAAACAAAGCAATAATAAATAATACTTCCCAGTATGGACTAAGGAGCTAAACTTTGACTTTTAGAATGTGAGTATTTTCTACTATACATTAAAAACATTGCATTGAGTTAGAGTATATGTAAAGGAATTGTCCCTCTAATCTGTATCTACCAAAACCAACAGAAAAAAGGTCTCCACGCTAGTTATAAAGGTATAAAAATAACAGAATGGAGAGAAAATGAAATAAAATAAAAGCACATCTTACTAAGTTATTCAGTAAACATTCATTCAGTTTTTATTTTGAGAAGCGGTATTGCAATAGAGGTTGGGAATTTCAGCTTTGGAGCCATGAAGTCCTGGGTTTGAATTCCACAGCTGTCACACAGTAATTGTATAACCTTGAAAAAAATAACTAACATCACTAAGACTGTTTTCTTATATGACAAATGGGGATAATAATATGCTTAACTATTAAGATGGTTGTGAAGAAAATACGCAAGTCACCTAGTGCATGGTTCCTGGCCCGTAACAGTTAATAATGAAGATGATTTATATTGCCAGTAGTGGATGGAACACAATAGGTGAAAATAAAATCTCTCTTTTGAGTAGGAGGTGGTTTGCTAGGGTAGGAAGTTAGTAAAAACTTTTTGGAAGTGTTATGTTTCTAGAGGATTAGGTCAGAATAGAAAGCAATAGAAATAATTTAATAAAGTATACCACTAATATTTTCCTTCATGTCATAAAAGTATGTGGACATCTATAAAATAGAAACAAGAACAAAAACATTTTTTCTTTCTGGAGAACAGTTTGTGCACCACAAATAACTAAATCTTAAAACAAGTTTTATCAGGATGCCCGTTATCACTTCAGCATCCAAACGACACTCCATTGAGAATCTCAGGAGCACTTCATAGGTACTGAGGGCAGTGGCATGTCATTATTTTCTAACGTCCATGATTTTTTTTTGGTAAAAAAAGTGAAATCTGATATTCTTTTTTTTTTTTTTTTTTTTTAATTTATTTATTGGCTGTGTTGGGTCTTCGTTTCTGTGCGAGGGCTTTCTCTAGTTGCGGCAAGCGGGGGCCACTCTTCATCGCGGTGCGCGGGCCTCTCACTATCGCGGCCTCTCTTGTCGCGGAGCACAGGCTCAGTAACTGTGGCTCGCGGGCCCAGCTGCTCCGCGGCATGTGGGATCTTCCCAGTCCAGGGCTCGAACCCGTGTCCCCTGCATTGGCAGGCAGACTCTCAACCACTGTGCCACCAGGGAAGCCCAAATCTGATATTCTTAAGGTGGATGTGTAAGGAACCATGGATGTGTAATTCTGAATAATAAGACTAATACTCAGAGTCATATGGGAGACCCAGTCTCCTATAGCCACCCTGAAGGCAGGGCCAGGTCTGTTTTGTCCACAGACAAGCCTCAAGTGTATAACATGTTTCTGGCACGTAGCTGGTGTTCAGTAAACTATAGATTTGCTAAGCGAGTGAGAAATCTGTGGTCATACTTCATATATTGTACTACCTAGAGGGCCATTGCCTAATGTGGTAGTTAAGGACGCTGAGTTTGGAATTTAAGAGTTAAGTATGAAAACAAGAGATTTAGGGGATCTTGGAGACGTTTTTCTGCTCAAGAAGTTATTTTGTAGATTAAGATAATAGAGACAAAATCATTTGCGGAGCTGTGAAGTTGCAGTACATATTATTGAAAGTAATTACTTCATTTGATCACCTAATTACATAGTTTTATCTACTGCATATAGTTCTTTAATCTCATCCGTACCTGTGCTCCCTTGAGTGTTCTCCGAGAAAGCCACTTAACGTTATTTATTTCTTGCTCAATAGCACTAATATTCCGGTTACTTTTAAATAGAGGTCATTAAAAGCTTAGAACACTTTAACCTGCAGGAAGACATTTATTCATTTTTAAATTGTACCTCACCTGATAAAAAGGATAAAAAACAAGAAAAAGTATAGATGAGGACAATGCCCATTGGTGTATTCAATCTATTCTGTTTGGTGCCTAGAACAAAGAAGCTAAAGTTAAAAATATGCAATAGAAAATTTGAAATCAGAGACTTTGATTTCATTTCCTATATAACATATTAGGTGCTCGTGAGGGGCATTTTAAATATTTATGTATTTAAATATTTATACTGTATCAACTGTAGATTTAGTAAACATTATGTCTTTCATTCAGTTAAAATTCATTAAGTTTTTATGGAATGTGTTGGTGTACTAATTTGGGTTCTTCCTGTACGTCCAGTGGATCAGTCCTCGCAATAGGATGCCTTAGGAAGACTTCCTGGCTTTTATTCTAGGACAGTGACATTATGGTTAGAAGATCAGAGTTTGGAATAACTAGCCTGGATCAGAATTCCAGACCACTTACTTATCAGAAACTTAATTTTCTGCAATTTATTTAACCTAAGCCTCAATATTCTCATCCATAAAGTGGGCGTACTATTGTCCATACCACACTACTGTTATGAAGATTAAATAAAATTATGATTTGAAGGGCAGTTGGTAAAGTATCCAGCATATCAATCATGCTCAGTAGCTGGCAGCTCTTGTCATTTATGTACTGGTTAGTTTGAACTTTATTAGTGTTAGTTATCTATATAAATAAATCAATTATGTATACTGAATCTTATTATACTTTAAATAATGAGAGGTTGAGACTTAATGGTATTTTGAATGTCCCCCAGCTTTAAAGCATATGATTCTTTAAAGTCTGAATTCTGCTAAATAACTTGTGCGATGTGTATACAAAGTAGGCTATGTAAATATGGAATTTATTGAACTGTAGAATATTTGACCTCATTTTTCACTCTTTATTGATGCTATTACTTTGTGACTGGTTAATCCCTCTGAATAGCTAGAAGGCCGAAGTTTAATAGATTGTTTACATAAAAGCACATTTTGTTTTTCAAAAACTGGACCAAAAAAACCATGGACACTCTGAACTTACTAGCTAAACCAAGAGCAGATCAGAACACTTACACAGCGTAAAAGGAAGTAATTCTCAGTCTTAGTATAATCTTAGTAAGTTGGTTACCCTTCTGAAGAAAATCTAGAAATAGTATTTTGAAAGTGTACTAAGTTCTCCTGCGAGTTTCAGGAACATAGGAAATGTCCTCACGTAAAATACAAGAAAGGTTGAAATGAAAACTCTGTATTGTCTGTGTAACTGCCTTAAAATAATCAATGATCTATCCCAAATCAAGTCCCTTTTAGCCAGCTTTTAGGTTTATAATTGTTAGATTAATTTATAGGCATGCCTATCACCATTTAATAAAAGAGAATCTTTAAAAATTAAGTAATCTTAGCCCACTGTTTTATGTGTTCAATAGTTGAAGCAATAGTATATAAGGCATTTGAGTATTTCAAGTAACTGTAACCTTTTTCAGAGGCAACAGTGAAATATGAGTTGCTGTAACATACAGGATTGATACTGTGTCACAATAGAAATAGAAACAGATTTTTTAAAGATTTCTATTACCATGGTGAAATGTTTTTTGACACTTGCTGTTGCAAATTGAGACCTAATGTTGGGTCTAACATGAAATTTTAGTCAACTTCATCTTGGTGAATTTCAACTCCAGAAGGATTCAGCTTTTGCAAAAAACTTCAATTCACCATCTACAGTCAGCAGTAAAAGAGATGTTTACTGACCTTTAAATTTCAAAGAACTATTTCAAATCAATCATATAAGAGACCTTTTGTTGGTAATGCACAAACCCATCAGTCTAAAAAGAGCACCGTCTTTGAAGAATCAATAGATTCTTTTCAGAAATATCTATTCACAAGGCTTTGTATGAACAAGATAGTTTTGCTAGCTTAAAAGCCTTTGAAACCTTTTAGATTATTATAATTTTTCCATTTTTTGTCACTATCATCTGGTTATCTTTAATTTGGTTACAACTTTAAACTCATTTTTTCAACAGATTTATCTTTTACTTATGAAAAAGCAAGTTGTCAGTCTTTTTACTAATCTCCTTCTGTGCTTGTAACTTTTGCAAGAGAGTCTGATACACAGAAATTCAGAGATTGTCCTGATCTTTTGTTAGGAATCCATTGTTGTATCTGTTGAAGTCAGCAGTCTTCAGGTTTACAAATATTGATTTTGAAGTAGGTTTGTAATTTTGATGTTTTCTTTTTCTGAGATTTCTAAACTTAAAATACTTAAAAATAACATTTTAACATAGAAAATGTAATCAAAATATTATGAGCCAAATCCATAAATATTTTAACATTTTATTAGTGTGAAGAGAAGAATTGATCTACAGGCTTTATTGGACTTCCACTTGTTATTTCCCTTTTCTTCAAATATAGAACATCTAAAGGCTATGGTAATATTTGCTAAAAATCCTATTTAATTATTGAATTATCCCTTTTATTTTCCCCTAGAGTATTATCTAAACTTGCTTTAATAGAGGTACTTTATAATTGCCACCATGGTTAATAATTTTGTTGAAATGAAACCATTTTTCTATGTAGTAGAAAAAATTATTTTATAATTAAAAATTTGTGCAAGCCCAGCTATACTGTAACTAACTTTTTCAGCCCTCTCCTTTTCCTCTTTTCTCAAGGAAAGTAAAACTGATTGCACAAAAATATATATATGAGGGAGACTTCGGATAATCGGTGCTTAATTCATCCAGTTTAATATTTCTCCTAAATACTTAAGTAATTTAAAATATACCAACATAATAGTCAAAGCGTTGGTTTCCAAGGATCTTAACCACCAGTGTTTATTCTTTGTCAAGCATAAAGATTGAGTTGGTGTAATATACTGCAATTTGTCTAGTTTGGACTATCTCTGATATCTCCCTTTTTTTTTTTTTAAACATCTTTATTGAAGTATAATTGCCTTACAATGGTGTGTTAGCTTCTGCTTTATAACAAAGTGAATCAGTTATACATATACAATATGTTCCCATTTCTCTTCCCTCTTGCATCTCCCTCCCTCCCACCCTCCCCATCCCACCCCTCTAGGTGGTCACAAAGAACCGAGCTGATCTCCCTGTGCTATGCGGCTGCTTCCCACTAGCTATCTATTTTACATTTGGTAGTGTATATATGTCCATGACACTCTCTCACCCTGTCACATCTCACCCCTCCCCCTCCCCATATCCTCAAGTCCATTCTCTAGTAGGTCTGTGTCTTTATTCCCGTCTTGCCACTAGGTTCTTCATGGCCTTTTTTTTTTTTTTCTCCTTAGATTCCGTATATATGTGTTAGCATACTGTATTTGTTTTTTTCTTTCTGACTTACTTCACTCTGTATGACAGACTCTAACTCCATCCACCTTGTTACAAATACCTCCATTTCATTTCTTTTTATGGCTGAGTAATATTCCATTGTATATATGTGCCACATCTTCTTTATCCATTCATCTGTCGATGGACATTTAGGTTGCTTCCATGTCCTGGCTATTGTAAATAGAGCTGCAATGAACATTTTGGTACATGACTCTTTTTGACCTATGGTTTTCTCAGGGTATATGCCCAGTAGTGGGATTGCTGGGTCGTATGGTAGTTCTATTTGTCGTTTTTTAAGGAACCTCCATACTGTTCTCCATAGTGGCTGTATCAATTTACATTCCCACCAACAGTGCAAGAGTGTTCCCTTTCCTCCACACCCTCTCCAGCATTTATTGTTTCTAGATTTTTTGATGATGGCCATTCTGACAGGTGTGAGATGATATCTCATTGTAGTTTTGATTTGCATTTCTCTAATGATTAATGATGTTGAGCATTCTTTCATGTGTCTGTAGGCCATCTGTATATCTTCTTTGGAGAAATGTCTATTTAGGTCTTCTGCCCATTTTTGGATTGGGTTGTTCGTTTTTTTGTTATTGAGCTCCATGAGCTGCTTGTAAATCTTGGAGATTAATCCTTTGTCAGTTGCTTCATTTGCAAATATTTTCTCCCATTCTGATGGTTGTCTTTTGGTCTTGTTTAAGGTTTCCTTTGCTGTGCTGTGTTTCCATACAAATTGTGAAATTTTTTGTTCTAGTTCTGTGAAAAATGCCAGTGGTAGTTTGATAGGGATTGCCTTGAATCTGTAGATTGCTTTGGGTAGTAGAGTCATTTTCACAGTGTTGATTCTTCCAATCCAGGAACATGGTATATCTCTCCATCTATTTGTATCATCTTTAATTTCTTTCATCAGTGTCTTATAATTTTCTGCATACAGGTCTTTTGTCTCCTTAGGTAGGTTTATTCCTAGATATTTTATTCTTTTTGTTGCAGTGGTAAACGGGAGTGTTTTCTTAATTTCACTTTCAGATTTTTCGTCATTAGTGTATAGAAATGCAAGAGATTTCTGTGCATTAATTAATTTTGTATCCTGCTACTTTACCAAATTCATTGATTAGCTCTAGGAGTTTTCTGGTAGCATCTTTAGGATTCTCTATGTATAGTATCATGTCATCTGCAAATAGTGACAGCTTTACTTCTTCTTTTCCGATTTGGATTCCTTTTATTTCTTTGTCTTCTCTGATTGCTGTGGCTAACACTTCCAAAACTATGTTGAATAATAGTGATGAGAGTGGGCAACCTTGTCTTGTTCCTGATCTTAGTGGAAATGGTTTCAGTTTTTCACCATTGAGGACAATGTTGGCTGTGGGTTTGTCATATATGGCCTTTATTATGTTGAGGAAAGTTCCCTCTATGCCTACTTTCTGCAGGGCTTTTATCATAAATGGGTGTTGAATTTTGTCGAAAGCTTTCTCTGCATCTATTGAGATGATCATATGGTTTTTCTCCTTCAATTTGTTAATATGGTGTATCACGTTGATTGATTTGCGTATGTTGAAGAATCCTTGCATTCCTGGGATAAACCCCACTTGATCATGGTGTATGACCCTTTTAATGTGCTGTTGGATTCTGTTTGCTAGTATTTTGTTGGGGATTTTTGCATCTATGTTCATCAGTGATATTGGCCTGTAGTTTTCTTTCTTTGTGACATCTTTGTCTGGTTTTGGTATCAGGGTGATGGTGGCCTCGTAGAATGAGTTTGGGAGTGTTCCTCCCTCTGCAATATTTTGGAAGAGTTTGAGAAGGATAGGTGTTAGCTCTTCTCTAAATGTTTGATAGAATTCGCCTGTGAAGCCATCTGGTCCTGGGCTTTTGTTTGTTGGAAGGTTTTTAATCACAGTTTCAATTTCAGTGCTTGTGATTGGTCTGTTCATATTTTCTATTTCTTCCTGGTTCAGTCTCGGCAGTTTGTGCATTTCTAAGAATCTGTCCATTTCTTCCAGGTTGTCCATTTTATTGGCATAGAGTTGCTTGCAGTAATCTCTCATGATCTTTTGTATTTCTGCAGTGTCAGTGGTTACTTCTCCTTTTTCACTTCTAATTCTATTGATCTGAGTCTTCTCCCTTTTTCTCTTGATGAGTCTGGCTAATGGTTTATCAATTTTGTTTATCTTCTCAAAGAACCAGCTTTTAGTTTCATTGATTTTTGCTATTGTTTCCTTCATTTCTTTTTCATTTATTTCTGACCTCATCTTTATGATTTCTTTCCTTCTGCTGGCTTTGGGGTTTTTTTGTTCTTCTTTCTCTAATTGCTTTAGGTGCAAGGTTAGGTTGTTTATTCGAGATGTTTCCTGTTTCTTGAGGTAGGCTTGTATTGCTATAAACTTCCCTCTTAGCACTGCATTTGCTGCGTCCCATAGGTTTTGGGTCATCGTATCTCCATTGTCATTTGTTTCTAGGTATTTTTTGATTTCCCCTTTGATTTCTTCAGTGATCACTTCGTTATTAAGTAGTGTATTGTGTAGCCTCCACGTGTTTGTATTTTTTACAGATCTTTTCCTGTAATTGATATCTAGTCTCATAGCGTTGTGGTTGGAAAAGATACTTGATACGATTTCAATTTTCTTAAATTTACCAAGGCTTGATTTGTGACCCAAGATATGATCTATCCTGGAGAATGTTCCATGAGCACTTGAGAAAAATGTGTATTCTGTTGTTTTTGGGAGGAATGTCCTATAAATATCAATTAAGTCCATCTTGTTTAATGTATCATTTAAAGCTTGTGTTTCCTTATTTATTTTCATTTTGGATGATCTGTCCATTGGTGAAAGTGGGGTGTTAAAGTCCCCTACTATGATTGTGTTGCTGTCGATTTCCCCTTTTATGGCTGTTAGTATTTGCCTTATGTATTGAGGTACTCCTATGTTGGGTGCATAAATATTTACAATTGTTATACCTTCCTCTTGGATCGATCCCTTGATCATTATATAGTGTCCTTCTTTGTCTCTTGTAATAGTCTTTATTTTAAAGTCTATTTTGTCTGATATGAGAATTGCTACTCCAGCTTTCTTTTGATTTCCATTTGCATGGAATATGTTTTTCCATCCCCTCACTTTCAGTCTGTATGTGTCTCTAGGTCTGAAGTGGGTCTCTTGTAGACAGCATATATATGGGTCTTGTTTTTGTATCCATTCAGCCAGCCTGTGTCTTTTGGTGGGAGCATTTAATCCATTTACATTCAAGGTAATTATCGATGTGTATGTTCCTATTCCCATTTTCTTAAATGTTTTGGGTTTGTTATTGTAGGTGTTTTCCTTCTCTTCTGTTTCTTGCCTAGAGAAGTTCCTTTAGCATTTGTTGTAAAGCTGGTTTAGTGGTGCTGAACTCTCTCAGCTTTTGCTTGTCTGTAAAGGTTTTAATTTCTCCATCACATCTGAATGAGATCCTTGCTGGGTAGAGTAATCTTGGTTGTAGGTTTTTCTCCTTCATTACTTTAAGTATATCCTGCCACTCCCTTCTGGCTTGCAGAGTTTCTGCTGAAAGATCAGCTGTTAACCTTATGGGGATTCCCTTGTGTGTTATTTGTTGTTTTTCCCTTGCTGCTTTTAATATGTTTTCCTTATATTTAATTTTTGACAGTTTGATTAATATGTGTCTTGGCGTGTTTCTCCTTGGGTTTATCCTATATGGGACTCTCTGTGCTTCCAGGAGTTGATTAACTATTTCCTTTCCCATATTAAGGAAGTTTTCAACTATAATCTCTTCAAATATTTTCTCAGTCCCTTTCTTTTTCTCTTCTTCTTCTGGGACCCCTATAATTCGAATGCTGGTGCATTTAATGTTGTCCCAGAGGTCTCTGAGACTGTCCTCAGTTCTTTTCATTCTTTTTTCTTTATCCTGCTCTGCAGTAGTTATTTCCACCATTTTATCTTCCAGGTCACTTATCCTTTCTTCTGCCTCAGTTATTCTGCTATTGAACCCGTCTAGAGTATTTTTAATTTCATTTATTGTGTTTTTCATCGTTGCTTGGTTCTTCTTTAGTTCTTCTACATCCTTGTTAAATGTTTCTTGCATTTTGTCTATTCTATTTCCCAGATTTTGGATCATCCTTACTATCATTATTCTGTATTCTTTTTCAGGTAGACTACCTATTTCCTCTTCATTTGTTAAGTCTGGTGTGTTTTGTCCCTGCTCCTTCAACTGCTGTGTGTTTTTCTGTCGTCTCATTTTGCTTATCTTACTGTGTTTGGGGTCTCCTTTTCACAGGCTGCAGGTTCGTAGTTCCCGTTGTTTTTGGTATCTGTCTCCAGTGGCTAAGGTTGGTTCAGTGGGTTGTGTAGGCTTCCTGGTGGAGGGGACTAGTGCCTGTGTTCTGGTGGATGAGGCTGGATCTTGTCTTTCTGGTGGGCACGTCCACGTCTGGTGGTGTATTTTGGGGTGTCTGTGGCCTTATTATGATTTTAGGCAGCCTCTCTGCTAATGGATGGGGCTGTGTTCCTGTCTTGCTAGTTGTTTGGCATAGGGTGTTCAGCACTGTAGCTTGCTGGTCATTGAGTGATGCTGGGTCTTGATGTTGAGATGGAGATCTCTGAGAGATTTTTGCCGTTTGGTATTACGTGGAGCTGGGAGGTCTCTTGTGGACCAGTGTCCTGAAGTTGGCTCTCCCACCTCAGAGGTACGGCCCTGATGCCTGGCTGGAGCACCAAGAGCCTTTTGTCCACACGGCTCAGAGTAAAAGGGAGAAAAAATAGAAAGAAAGAAAGAGGCTATAATATAGTGAAGTAAAATAAAGCTATTATAAAGCAAAGGTATACAGACAAAATCTCACCCAGAAGCATATACATATACACTCACAAAAAAAGGAAAAGGGGAGAAGTTAATATATCCTGCTCCCAAAGTCCACCTCCTGAATTTTGGATGATTCGTTGTCTATTCAGGTATTCAACAGATGCAGGCACATCAAGTTGTTTGTGGAGTTTTAATCCACTGCTTCTGAGGCTGCTGGGAGAGATTTCCCCTTCTCTTCTCTGTTCGCACAGCTCCTGGGGTTCAGCTTTGGATTTGGACCCGCCTCTGCGTGTAGGTCGCCTGAGGGCGTCTGTTCTTTGCTCAGACAGGACAGGGTTAAAGGAGCAGCTGATGCGGGGGCTCTGGCTCACTCAGGCGGGGGGAGGGAGCGGTACGGAGGAGGCGGGGCGAGCCTGCGACATCAGAGGTGTCGTGACGTTGCAGCAGCCTGAGGCACGCCGTGCGTTCTCCCGGGGAAGTTGTCCCCAGATCACGGGACCCTGGCAGTGGCGGGCTGCACAGGCTACCGGGAGGGGCGGTGTGGAGAGTGACCTGTGCTCGCACACAGGCTTCTTGGTGGCGGCAGCAGCAGCCCCAGCGTCTCATGCCCGTCTCTGGGGTCCGTGCTGATCGCCGCGGCTCGCGCCAGTCTTTGGAGTTCGTTTAGGCGGCGCTCTGAATCTCCTCTCCTTGTGCGCCGCGAAACAAAGAGGGAAGAAAAAGTCTCTTGCCTCTTCGGCAGCTGCAGACTTTTCCCCGGCCTCCCTCCCAGCCAGCTGTGGTGCGCTAACCCCTTCAGGCTGTGTTCACGCCGCCAACCCCAGTCCTCTCCCTGCGATCCGACCGAAGCTGAGCCTCAGCTCCCAGCCCCGCCCGCCCCGGCGGGGGAGCAGACAAGTCTCTCGGCTGGTGAGTGCTGCTTGGCGCCGAGCCTCTGTGCGGGAATCTCTCCGCTTTGCCCTCCGCACCCCTGTGGCTGCGCTCTCCTCCGTGGCTCCGTAGCTCCCCCCTCCGCCACCCGCAGTCTCCGCCCGCGAAGGGGCTCCTAGTGTGTGGACACCTTTCCTCCTTCACAGCTCCCTCCCACTGGTGCAGGTCCCGTCCCTATTCTTTTGTCTCTGTTATTTCTTTTTTTTTTGCCCTACCCAAGTACGGGGGGAAGTTTCTTGCCTTTTGGGAGGTCTGACGTTTTCTGCCAGCGTTCAGTGGGTGTTCTGTAGGAGCAGTTCCACGTGTAGATGTATTTCTACTGTATCTGTGGGAAGGAAGGTGATGTCCGCGTCTTACTCTTCCGCCATCTTCTCCACAAGCCCTGATATCTCCCTTTATATTGTTCCAGATCCATGTTGTGTTGCTTTCACAAAGTGTTAGAATTAATTGTTCACTTGTTTTTTAAAGCAATGGTAGTTTTGGAGCGCCACACCTTGTGAATTTGTGTGTGTGTATTAGTCAACAGAGCAGGCCACGCGTATAATGTTGCTACAGTTTCTTCTTTATCATACACTGGGATATAATCCCTTTGAGTTTTATTTTTAGGAAATTAAGAGCAGTAGAAAGGCAGAATTTCTCAGAACCATGGGGTCATGAAGTCCTAGCACTTGTGAAAGTTGTGAGCTTGGGTTTCAATTGATTTGGGTTTTTTTTCCACATTTGTTTATAGTAATAATGATAGTTACCTTATGTTGAAAACCTTAATGTGCCAGTCTCCCTACCTGTATTATTTCTAATGCTTACAAATCTTGGTATTTGCTTCTCACAGAAAAGCAATCCTGGATTCATTTAAGTAATATTGCATAGCAAGTGGAAGAGTTAGGGTTCAAATTCATGGTGTTTTGACTCCATCGCAGTATTTTTCCCATTACATTATTAACTCTGCCCCTCTACTCCCACCTTGACACACATATACACACACACACACGCACGCACACACACTTCCTTTCTGACTGCTGCTAGCCTGATTCCTAGCTCTCTAATCCCCTCCAAGGTAAAGCCATGATGGCATAATGTGTCATTTCCTTCCCATAGTCCGTGCCCCAGGACCATCCCACACCTAAAATACTTTCTCAAAGTAAACAGAACCTTCCTATCCCAGATTTAATTCCTTCTGACACTGCTTCTTAAATTATATTGAGGATTATATAATTGATAATGGCTTACTGTATTATTTTTCATAAATACTGTATCACTGATTTCAAAGAAACCTTTACTACTTTAACCAAGAATAATAACTGGACATACAAATATCTTGATACTTATTTGAGATCTTTTAAAATTTCAGGATTCTTTCAGCAACTGGAAAGTCATAGGACAAGCAGAGAAGCCCACTTTGCTTATGACAAGGGCCATTCTAGAGCATTCAGTGCTTATTGCTACAAAGTTATGGTAGCTCCTTAGGAACATATTGATAAGTGTATTAACAAAAAGTAACTTGACTTGGGAAGTTTCTTTTTTTTTAATTAACTTATTTTATTTTATTTATTTTTGGCTGTGTTGGGTCTTTGTTGCTGCGCACTGTCTTTCTCTAGTTGTGGCGAGCAGGGGCTACTCTTCATTGCGGTGCACGGGCTTCTCACTGTGGTGGCTTCTCTTGTTGCGGAGCACGGGCTCCAGGCATGTGGGCTTCAGTAGCTGTGGCACTTGTGCTCAGTAGTTGTGGCTTGCAGGCTCTAGAGCGCAGGCTCAGTAGTTGTGGCGCATGGGCTTAAGTTGCTTCGTGGTATGTGGGATCTTCCCGGACCAGGGCTTGAACCCGTGTGCCCTGCATTGACAGACGGATTCTTAACTACTGCGCCACCAGGGAAGCCCTGCAAGTTTCTTTTTAACGTGGTATTATGTTACCAAGAGACTGTATGAAGTGTATTACTAATCTAACATCATTAAATGCAGTTAATTTTTGTTGTTTGTGGATTATTATTTTACTATTTATGCAGTTCCTACTATGTGCCATGTATGATGGTGCTTTCTATAACTATAGAGATGAATGGGAAATGCTTTTTGTCCTTAAGAATGTCACAGTCTGTGGGGAAAATCAACAGCAATTTTTATTTAACATTTATGGTGCAATATATTTACTTCCCAAAGGAGTACTTCCAAAGGTTTCAAAATAAGACTGTATAACTCCCTTCACACTCTGTCTGGGAATGTTATGAAGGAGGTTGGACAGAAATCCCTCAGTTTGTCTCAATATGGACATATTGAGTGCATGGTACATATGCTGATGGAGTTGCAGGAACAGTTTTGGCTATGCCATCCCCTTACTATTATTAATGTATATATACAGTTTAAACTCTAATTTCAGAACCTGTTTACTAATTAAAAGAAATAGTTCAATATCTATTTGATGTAATAAAGCATATTTATTTGTATTCAAATTAAGCTTTTCTACGTTCCCTGTCGATTGTAGACACCTGCTACAAAGAAGCATGATGCAGCAATAAGGACAATAAATTAGTGGAAGTTATTACATAATTAGTACTGAATATTATCTAATTGAATAAAATGGGTGGTAGACACCAAAGTTGCTGTATAGAAGTATAGTGCAAACCACATGTGTATTTTAAGTTTTCTAGTAGCCATATTTTAAAAAGTAAAGTGAAATAGGTAAAATTAATAATATATTTATTTAACCTAATATATCTACAATATTATCATTTCAACATGTAATTAGTATAAAAATTTATGAGACATTTTATTTTATTTTTTTTTTTACTAAATCTTTGAAATCGATGTGCTTTACACTTACCTGTCAATTTGAACTAGCCACATTTACAGTGCCAGTATGTGGCCGGTGGCTACTATACTGGAAATTGCTGGACAAGTTTAGCATTGCAGATGTTCAAAGAAAGTTTAGATCCAGCAAGAGTAGAGGCGTATAGAATATGTAACACTTATTCTGAGTCCTAGATGTTTAGCAGAATTTATGTCGATGGAAAGAAGGGAATATCTAGCAATAAGGAGGAATGCTAGGTTTTAAAACATAACTTACTGAAAATGATCGTCATAGTTCCAGCTGTTGAGCAGATTACCAGTTTACAATATGCTTCATGTTACTATTAAGGAAGGTCACTATACAAATTAAGGAATATGATAATATGTTATTCTTACTATATTTTAAAGAACATTGGACAAAACTTTGCCAAAGGGGTATTCAGCTAAGTATTAATCTTTCAAGATATTATATGTAAATAGAGTTTTTTGGTTTAAGTGTCAGCAACTAAAAAACCCTGCTTGGTGATTCCCAATGAATCCTGGCATACTAAGTTTTCTTGAATGTCTTGTAAAGAAACCTTTTTAATTTTGCATAATCCAGTCTTCCCAAAGTTGCTGAACGAAGGGGTCTTATTGTGAAACATATAACTTGGGAGCACTGCTCTAATATATTTTCTATTTTAGAAAGTCTGTGTAAGTCTGTGTATGAAGAGTGTTTTATCACTTCTAGAATTTAGGAATACTTTAATTATGTCTTTCTAATTACATAGCAATCTGTCACATTTCGTTAGATGATGATATATATTCATTTATTCACTGAAATTACTACCTATCTTCTCATCTATGGAAATGTATTTTTCGTGAACCACAGCTGCTTATGTGATTTCTAATGACTCATGTAAATTGATAAATGATAGGCAGAGTACTTTGTTAGTACCTCATTAAATATTCTGCTGTTAAAAGGCCCAGGAATATTTGCAATCTGTGTTTGATTATCCACTGATTTTTAACAGATTTTCAAAAAATTACAGGGGACTCTAAATTTTTCATTAGTTTTTTATTTTTTAAATTTATAGTTACTTAACATTGCCAAGGACTTGCCTGAGGTTTGTCTTCAGAAAAAACTATGATTTCTATAGATATTCTTTTGTCCTGATAGAGGATAAAATTTGCCGCATTACTTTGTTATAAACAAGTAAATATTTAAAGCAAAGTACTTGTTTTCTTTTCTTATGTATTGTTTTGTTATGTATGTTTTGCCAGCTACTGACAATATATGAAAATATTTGCCTGGTAACAGTTTCAGGTCTTCTTATTTTTATCCTTCCAGAAGATGCCCAGAGGCCTACTTGTGATAAGAAATGGTGCCCATTACAGTGACCATTTGGATAGTCTTCTATTCCTTATTGCTACCTTTCACTGTATACAGATGCTGTAAAGGACAGTCCACTGAAACAGATAGCTATGTGGATACGGAAAGCAATAGATGCTAAGTGTTCTGGTCATGGGAACTCAAGTGAGGGGCGCCCAGAGCCAAACCTAGCACAAAGGAGTATATTTACCCTTGGAGCACCCTCCTTTGAAGTACTGGCATAGACAGGGATCTGGGCATACAAAGCCAGGATTTAGCAATGAGCAGCAAAGTGGGAAAGATGATGGAGGAGCAGAACCCACAGCACCCAGCTCTCAAGTTCAGGAAGAGAGACGGCAGCATAACCACACCAGGCTCTTTTGCATGAAGTGGAAGTCTGACTGTTCCCCCCTTTGAACTGCATGTGTCCTGATTACCAGAGGGGTCCGTGATGCAAATCCCCCCCTCCACACACACAAACCTTTAGTTAAGAACCTTGCTCAAAGTATAATACTGGCTTTCCTTCTGATCTAATCAGTGGGATCCTAAGACAGTTCTAATTTTACTTAAGAATAATAGAATGTATAATACAATAACATATTTGCAGTGTGTGTATTACACTTTAAATTTCAGTTTTCCTTTACTTTGGGCCAGATTAAATCCTTAGAATTTCCTCTCCAAACTAAATTTCTCTGAATGATTAAGCTTGTTGTGTTTGTCTATTGCTGTTGTTTAAACATTTTTGATATAGTCTTGTTTTAATCACTTTAAGAATTAATCTTTGTCAATGATCATCAAAGGCCTACCACATTTAATTTAATTCCCCCCCCCCAAAGACTGAGTAAAACCATCTCATTCTATGGTGGTTTTTATTTCTTTTTTTGTTGTTGCTGTCATTCTTCAAAATCAGTTTGTCTTGGTATTAAAATTGCTGCAGCTTTTCTCTGTCAGTATCTTGCTGTTTCTCTGTGCTCTAATCTAAACATGGTAAAAAATTAGACTTCCTGCTTACTACTAACCAGGGGAATCCCTTCTTTGCCCTTCCATGCTCTGTTTGCACTCTGTTTTCAATAGCCCAAGAAACAGCTCTGTAGGTGAAAGGTCTTTTGTTAAAAAGAAGGAAATTGAACAGCCATTTCCTCTTTCCTTCTTTGACATGCACCTGCAAACAAGTCGTCTATGCTTCTGTCTTTTTAAAAAAATGCATCAATTGTTGTTTCAGAGAACTTACCTTTGAAAAATTTACACAAATGTAATGAAAAATTAATGCTTTAAACTGTGCATTCAGTATGCTGTTTCTTAAAATTGAATTGTAAGGTTTAAACAGTTGTCTTCATCTGCATTGCTTATAGCTAATTTCTGTGTGTAGTTTCAGGTATTCTGCTATAATTTCTATATGCAATTGAATGACACATATGACAAAACTCTCAGTGATTGATTTTGTTAGGCAGTAGTTTTGAGAAGTGTAGGATATTTAAAATTATTATTTAAAACATTTAATTATTTATATTAAGTTTAGTTAATGGTCAAAAGGTAAAGGATGTAAAATTAACAAAATAGTTTTTGTAGAGCTCAGATGCCTATGAGTGAAATTTAGCAGAGAAGTGATATTCAAATCCCATTGACACTGTGAAAATAAACCATTTGGTTTCATATAAACAATATTTAAATAAGCCTTCCAGAATCTTTCATGATTTTCTTAATAATGAGAAATATATATGCATGTATTAACAATGGCATAGTTTTATTTTCCAAATTTTCTTTTTATAAATTGAGTGGCTAAAAAAATAATTATTTAAAGAATATATTCTAGAACTGAAATATTTTACTTTAACATTTAATCCTGTCATTGATTGCTATCAAAATAATTCTATCTTTCACAGTCATGCTTTTGTTATATGACTTAATTAGCATTATGGTAATCATATTGTCTTATGGGAAAGGTGTATTTTTTTATTTAAATTGTGTATATTCTCACACATTCAACATTTTACATTTCCCTTAAATGGTCCACTAAGTGTTAAAAAAGAAAAAGTCCGGTTTCATAGATATTTTATTTTGTATAATCTTATAACAATGGCTAGTAATTTAGTAGCTTTTCTGTGCATCATTGAAATAAAAATAAACTTCTTGAAGAATTCTTTTAAGCTGTTCCTAGAACAAATAAAAGCATTTGAAATCTCCATGTGCTGTAAGATCAACACATCTTCAATTCTGCTGTAAGTTCTGCAAGCCTAGAAATTTGTGGGTTACTCAAATCCCTGGTCTTTTTAACTTTTTGTAAGTGATGTCTCTGTTGTTGATGCCTCTTGGTTCAGCCAAGCTATGGTTAGTCCTGCACCATGCCTGCATCATTCCCAGCAATTCAAGGGAAGGAGAATGATTACATAACTGCTCTACTTACATTCAAAGTGAGTAAGTGGGGATTTGGGGGTGTTGCTCAGAGAGCTACTGTTTGACCATGGCATATTCATATGAAACTCTTGTGTTTTACTGGATACAAGAAAGTCACTAAGTCTAGCCCAGATTCAAGAATAGGGCAAGTTGACTCTGCCTCCAAATGGAGAGAGTGGCAAAATCACATTGAAGAAGAGATGGTGGGATGGGAGTATTCTTACAGCCATCTTTGGAAAATGTAATCTGCTACAATAGGTTACCCTAAGAAACTTTAGTTTCAGTCTGTAGGTGATTGAGAGTTATTGAATAACATTATTTAAGGATAATAATATAATTAAAAACATGTTTTATTAAGTTTACTGATAAATTGTTGAGCGAAATAAGATGATCAAGGAAGTTCATTGTGTTTTGTTTTTGCTTTTTCTTTTCCTTAGAGAGTTCAGGAGTCTTTTGAGCATGTCTATAGGCAGAATGGAAAGTAAAAAAAAAAAAAATCAAATAATCTTAGAGGTGAGAGGGAACCCAGAATACTTCTTTAATGAGACAGAGTCCTTCCAGTAATTTATCTAACTTAGCTTGGTGGAATGCCAAGTTTAAATGCAGGCATCAACCAGATGTCAGCCCTTTGGCTATCTGAATACAATTCTCATCAAATACTTGCTTTCATTAAGTAGAAAAATTTCAAGATGTATCATCCAATTGGGCACCTTCTTCTAGAAACTCTTTGATGTGTCTATGAAACTTTAATCAAAGCATCTTATATGGACACAGACCTACTAGATAATGGACTTGAGGATATGGGGAGGGGGAAGGGTAAGCTGTGACAAAGTGAGAGAGTGGCATGGACATATATACACTACCAAACGTAAAATAGATAGCTAGTGGGAAGCAACCGCATAGCACAGGGAGATCAGCTCGGTGCTTTGTGACCACCTAGAGGGGTGGGATAAGGAGGGTGGGAGGGAGGGAGATGCAAGAGGGAAGAGATATGGGAACATATGTATATGTATAACTGATTCGCTTTGTTATAAAGCAGAAACTAACACACCATTGTACAGCAGTTATACTCCAATAAAGATGTTAAAGAAAAAAAGCATCTTATATGTAGTCCAGAGATTTTTAAATTACCATAAGGTATTGTCATTTTGAATTCCTAAATATTCACTGTAAAAAGCCCAAGTTTTGAAGATTACTCAAAAGCAGCTGTATTTGTTTGGATTGTCAGATATGTCAATATACAAATTAGTTGTGTTTACTTAAATATGTGATGGAAACTGATCATTTGAGTGTCTAATACTTATAGCATTTTGATTGGAAATATTTTTGTTACTACTGAATATTAAAAAGTTGATAATTTCATTTTAAGGTGAGTTAGATTTTCTAGTTTGTTTATATCATGTTTGCTTCTTTTATGCTCTTTCACTCAAAAAGAGTAGAGACTTTCTCATAGAGGTAAATGCATTTGGAGGATTGGTTTTGTTTTTTTTTTTAAATTTTCTAGGAACACAGAAACAAAGTAGAAATGATTTCAACCCTGAATAAACTACGTTAAATATTTAATCATATTAGAAAGTTGTTTACCAACAATATTTCATGTCTGACTTAACTGCAAATTAATGATATTGGAGAGCTTTGAATTCTTAACTTCTAAAGAGTGTTAACATATAGTATGTGTGACAGTGACAAGTGCTGAGGAGAAAAGTAAAGTAGGATGAGGGGAAATAGGAATGCAATAGTGGTTGCATTTTCATATAAGATATTCAGGGAAGGTCTTTCTGAAAAGGTAACATTTGAGCAGAGATCTTTGGGTGGCAAATTTGTGGGAAGAATATTTCAGGCAAAGAGAACATCAAGTGGAGCTTGCTGGAGATGAGTGAAGAGGAAAGTGTGTCTGTAGCAGGGAGGCCCCATGAGAGATGAGGCCCAATGTGTGTATGGGGGGAGTTAGGTTATGAAAGACCTATGGAAGGACTTTGGCTTTTATTCTCTGTGATATAGGAAAGGTAATGAGTGTTTTTAAAAAAGGGTGTGAGAAGGTCAACTTTGTATTTAACAGGTGCACTCTGGCTTTGGTGTTGGAAGTACCTTGGTAGCAGGGTAATCAGGAGAATGCAGATGGTAGCTTTGATGAGGGTGGTAGTGGTGGCAGAAGAGTCACATTGAATTGCTAGAGAAGTAATGTGAGGTGTGAGAGAAAGGGACCTTGTGGATGATTGGTTTATAGGCTGGACTGCAAAGAGGGAATTGCCAGTTACTGAGATGAAGAGGTGTATGAGATGAATAGGTATTTGGGCAAGACCAGGTGTTTACTTTGAGACACGTTAAGATTGAGATGTCTATTAGACATCCAAGTTGAAATATCGAGTAGGCCATAGAATATGTGAATCTGGGTTTCAGAGGCTAGGTTCAGGCTGGAAATACAGATTTGGGAGTTACATAGTATAAAACTGACCTTGAAAGTGTGGAACTAGGTGAGATCACCTAGGGAAGAGGTGTGCCTAAGAAAGAGGAGAGGTTCAAAAGCTGTGGAGGTTGTGGAAGTGCTGAGGAAGAGCTAGCAAGTACATCTGGAAGGAGAAGCCAAGGAGAGAGCAGAGGAGCCAGCAGTGTGTTGTACCGGAAGCCAGCTGAAGAAAGGAATTAGTCGGGAAGGGATTAGTCTCCTCTGACAGATGCCTGCTGATAGGTCTTAAATAAGATGAAAACTGAATTTAACCGAGGTCTTAGCAGTATAGAGATTAGTGATTACCTTGACAAAAACTGCTTAACTGAAATGGTGGTGATTTAAAAAACTGGTTGATGTATGTTTAAGAGAATATAGGAGATGCAGAATTGGAGACAGCAAGTGTGAGCAACTCTTTTGAGTAGTTTTGCTATAAAAGAGAGAAGATAAATAGGACAGTAGCTAGACAGAGGGAGGAATGAAGGGATTTTTGTTTGTTTCTAAGAGTGAATACATTATGCTTTCAGGGGATACCTTGATGGAATAATCCAGAAGAGAAGACGAAGTTAAATGCGGAGTTAAGAAAGAGGACAATTTTTTCTGGAGTGAGGCCACTGAGTAGCTGAGAGGGGATGGAATGCAGTGCAAATGTGGAAGAATCGGTCTTGGATAAGCACATGAGTCTTTATCCTTAGTCATGGGAAGGAAGGCAGACTGCGTGGGCACAGGGGCCAGTGGGTTGGAGATGTGAGTCTAGAAGTCTGGGGAAGTTCTTCTCACAATGCTTCTGTTTTTAGTGATAGACCAGTCTCAGAGTGAGGATGTAGGAGGAGATACCGGAGGTTTGAAAGGAGAGGAAAAGGTATGAATAGATCATCTAGGTGAGTTGGAGAGGGACGGACTGATAGGATTCCTGGAGAGCACTTAGGGACACACTGGAGGTTAAACCCTGTTAGTCTAAAGTATAGTCAGCACAGTGATCCATGATTATTTGTCCACAAAAATGAATGTACTGTGCACATTTCTCATCTCTTTTAACAGAATCTAGCCTCGTAGTTGCTCCGTCATTACAAGGCAATGGAAAACCGATTTATTTCCTAAGAAGAGCATTCTATTGGAAGATCCAGCCTAGTCAGTGGATTTGATAAGTAGCGAAGATACCATCTGAGTTTTTACTAATTCAGTCTTGGGTGAAGCACACGCTGATATTTGAACTATCTTATAGGCTCTTGAGATACTGGACTTTAGAGAGAATCTTCAGAGTATTTTCCTTATTTTATAAATGAAGAAACTGAGATCTAGAGAAGTTAAAGGAATCCCCTATCTTCTACTGAGAATCTTACATTACTTTTTACAGAGAGTTTTAAAAATTGTTGTAAGTATGCTTTACCAAGATTTACATTTAATTTTAATTTTATTCCTTCCAATAGCGTTTGGTTTTTCAATTTGTGTTTGTACAGTTATGTAAATTCCTTTTGACAGATTTATTATGAGGGGGAGAAAGATGAGTAAGAACTCCAGTTTAAAAAGCTCATTAATTTTAAAGAAATGTGTCATGAATGAATGTTTTGAGCACTATATTTTTCTTTTTACATTATTCTGGATGAATAGAATTCTATCAAAAGGAATAGGTTATTTAAAGTGATTAGATAGAAGTTATACAAAAATTCTTTGAAGCATGTGTACTGTTCCCAAGAAATAGGTTAAATGCAATACTCAGCTAGTGAAGCATTATCATTAACAAGATTACATTGTAGCCCTTCTTTACAAAGCTAGCTATAAAAAATGTTTTCTTTTAAAAGGATTTTCAAAGTGTCTTTCACTTGGGTGAGCATTTAGTAAATCAAAGTCCTCTCACCAATGTATATATTTCTTAAGCATACTGACTGGGAAAAGGATGTTCTTGATCTACTTGTTTATAAGAAATATAACCAGTCACATTCTGCTTTTAGCATATTAGCAAGTTTAATGATGGGCGAGTAAGCCATCACGTACACATTTCAAAATAAGCTGACTTTCCTGAAGTTCAGAAAAAACACAGTTTATCTCAGTTTAAAAATACACAGCAGTACTTTTGCATGCCCACTTTAAAAAATCAGTGTTCTGTCTACTGGATAGCAATTATACGTTTTGGAAGTATGTCTATATAATAAACACATCAGGCTTTCCTAACAACTGAATGTAAAGATAGGATTTAGGTTAGGGAAGGTGGTTAGGGAGGCCTAAAACTCTTTTCTCCCCTAGAAACAGGACACTATTGATCATGTGGGGATCAAAGTAGCTACTTTAATAATGGGCTAGGCATGTCCCAGTAGTTTCTCAGATATAGAACTTTCTGGCACAGGTGCAGTGGAAAACATGGCTTTAAAAAAAAATGGCTTCTTTTTTAATGAAACAAATTCAAGATACACAGTCAGGCTTAAGTTGTGCAGTGCACAGGCATGGAGGCTAAGTTGAAAGTCTGTAGCTCCTGCCCTGGATCTAACCTTTGAGCCCCCGCCCCCCCATCCCCACCCCATGGGTCCACTGTCCAGGTACTTGTACTACATGGAAACATGAAGCAGACCAGAGGGCAGGAGCAGGATGGGAGCCTGCCAGGGTCAGCGTGCTGCAGGGTCAGAAGACAGAGGCTACACGATGAGCATGAGTGTGCGTGTGTGTGTGTTGTGTTCTGTATTCATGCGGATAATGAACTACACGCACCCACGTGTGAAAAATTCTGATGGATAAAATTCGTGACTGTTTATCCCTGAGGAGATTGGTAGGAAGGAACAGAACTTCTTCTACAGCACAGACCCGTGCTACTCAAATGTGAGGTGGTACTTCTGTCAGCAGCAGTAGCGTCACCTGGAAGCTTGTTAGAAATGCAGAATCTCAGGCTCCATCCCTGACCTGCTGAGTCAGAGTGTGCTTTTTAAAAAATATCCCTCTCCACTGCCAGGTGACTGGTTTGAGCATTGCATTTCAGAAGCACTTCTCTAGAGGCCAAATGTGTTGTTATAAATTCCTTCTTCAGTGAACTAAGGCATAATGTAGGGAAAGAGTAGAAGGAGTTCTAATTACAGTTGGAGTTCATACTCTTCGGTTATCAAGTGTCTAGTGTTTTTGAAATAGCCTAAGTGATCCAGGGAAAGGAAGTGTTTTGAGCTCATTCAACCACAAAACTGAAAGTTACAGCATCCTATTTTTAAGATATACATATTAGAGTTCCATCTATCATTTGTAAAGGAAACTTCTATGCCTAAATTTTTAAAAAGGTTTTAAAAATAAGAGGTAAAATACTAAACTTATTACAAGGAGATCTGGCTTTAATCACCTAGTTATGTGCAACTAGCTATGTAATAAGGGTAGGTGATAACCTCACAGGGTCTTGATTTCCTCAGGAGTAGTTTGCTATTCATGGGCTGGAAATGGGGTTGGAACTCCAGAGGACATAGAGTATGCAAATTAAAGTAAGGATGATAAGAAAACCTGAAACTTTTGAATAAATTAAAATTGAGTATTGTGCCTGGAATGTAGGGTGTCTGTGAAGGTCTTTGTTATAGTGTTAGTGATGGGGAAGGGGGATTTTATCGGTGAGATATGAGGTTGGTGATCAAGGCATTTTATACCCTCTGAAAGGGTTTGAAATTTAGCCCAAGGCCAAAAGAAGTTTGGAAGGGTTTAGGAAAAGGAGGGAAGTTGGCATTTTAGAAAGCTAATACTGGCTTTAATGTAAAAAATGAGAGTCAACAAGACCATAGACAAAGAAGTTAGGTAAAACCTATTTGAATAATGTAGGCCAGAATGATGGTAACATCAATTACAGATATAGAATTAGGGAAGGGGAGAAATGAGCTGTTTAGGAGGAAGAATCTATAAGACGCACTGACTGATGGGAAGGAGGAAACTGTCATGGCTAATTCCTGTTTTGAGCCTTAAAAACATGATTGGAAATACAGAAGTGGTAGGTTTGGAAGGAACTGATTGGTTCTGTTTTTATCAAGTTATTTTTTAAGACTGAACATCCAGTTATAAATTTCTTGTTAACAGATATTCGTTCCTTAAATATTTAACTATCTTGAGATAATCATACTTTCTATATCATTTATTCTCATTCTAATTATTATATACATGTATGTGCCTTCAAATCTACATCCTCAGTCTAGATCAATCACCCGAACTACAGCCCCAAATATACTCGTGAGGTTAAATTTATTTTCAATAAAAATTGTGCTTTGCTATTCATTGGAAATATAAGATTTTTCAGATCCTGCTACTTATATATGGCATATGAAATGTTATTCAGTTTTAGATATTGAGAAACATAATTATTTTGGGGCAAGGATTGTGATGGGACTTTAGTGTCACTTTTGTACCTAAAAACACCACCTTAGAAATACCCCATGCTCAAATAAATAGTTATTGAATTAAACATTGAAAATCTAAGTTGTCAAATTGCTTCTATAAATAAGGAATGAGCAAATGGGTCTACTGGAAATCAGCATAATGATGAATAAATAAGGAAAATGTTATTAAATATTTCTATGATACTATTATTTCTTTATTTCAAGATTACTAAAACCAGGTAATTCAAAACATTTGATTTCATCACTTCAGCTCTTATGTAAAAGAAATAAAATGTTAATAATGAAAAACTGACCTTCTCTGATGCTTGTTTACCCATGGCCTTCTCCTCCCTTTTTTGACTTTGTCAGCTGTGTCATTTTCCCCTGCACATGAATATCTGTTTACATTTTTTCTTAATTTATTTTTGATTTTGGAAAATATAGATAACTATTAAGTATATGTAATGTGCTATGTCTTTTTCAGTGACTTTAGCTATCGTTCTTTGAAAGATTTTAATAAAAAGGATTTCTGACAACATAACAAAACAGAAATCAGGTTTTATAGACTTCAGCATATGTGAAGTATGTATCCTGTCTGAGAAAAAATTTAAGCATCCAGCACCTTTTCTGTGTCCATCTTAGCTAGCCAATCTCGTGTATTTACAACAGCAATGACATTGATGAATCACTTTAATTTACCCGGCAACCGACAGTTTGCCAGGACTATCTGTAAGAACCAGCTAGAGCTGGTCCTGATCATTACAGATATGTGTATTGTTTCAAAAAAGTGTACCTGATCAGAAGCAGTTTAGATGTACCATTGTACCACAGATGTAGAAATACATATTTTAGTATCCTGCTGATTTTTATTTTTCTCTTGTTCATTTCTCTTTTTTATGGAAAATTCAATACCTGTACAAATCTATGCTAATTTAGTTATTTGATAAAATTAATTGTGATGCAATTTGGCCTTTTAAAGTATGGAGGATAGTTTTTAAATTAAATCTGTACAATCGGGATTGATTTTTAGAAAACAATATTATTTTTATGCCATTTTATGTACTTTAAAGTAAGAAACATTATTTTGAAAATAGCAAGTTGTGGTGTCAATTTTTCACTTAAATAGTTTAAACCTTAGGTAAGGACTAGGAAATAGAATATATGACTCGCAAAGTATTATAGAATTTTAGTGAAGATATGTGTAATAGAGGTATAAGAAATGATAATCTTGGGAACACCAAGGAGGGAGAATTTAATTATTATACATATAATATGCAGAAGTCACTCTTGATGCTTAGCATGTATGGAATTTATATCTTTTAAAATGTATTCAGAGCTAACATTATATTTAAGTAGACTAGATATCTTGTCTATGTGATTATGTGGTGCTATTATAGAATTTTTAAAATTCAGCATATTTATACAGCACCTATCATATGCCAAGATGTATACCAGACGTTTTCATATGTAAGCATTGCACTAGACATCGTATTGTAACACAGGATGGGATCTGATGTCCTCCAAATGCCTTCTGTTATCTCTTTTTGATCCCTGAAATTCTACTGATCAGACCTCAAAACTTAAACCTTTATCACTAATATATATGTGTATATATACATATGTATATGTGTATGTGTATTTTTAAATTAAATTCCTGAGGGGAGTTATTAAGTCTTCATAAATTCCTACCATAGGGTCTGGTGTGAATGGTTATTGCCTCTTCTGTAAGTAGGCTTTGACAGAGGAAGTAGAAATGATTTTAGAGGCCTTGACTATTTGAACTGAGCTGGTAGAGGACCAAAAATTAGAGCCGAATGATAAAGAACTCTTTGTTTATTTGTTTTTCTTACATTACATATCAAAAAGGACTGGTCCTGGCTACTTTTTACTATGGTTAATTGAATAAAGCATAGCTTATATGTTAGAAAAATCAAATCCATACCAAAACCCTAAGTTATTTTTTGTTTTTGGTTTGTTTTTCTGTGTAATAGTGTAAGGATGACTCATGTGTTTTCACTTTATAACAGTAATACAAGCACACAAACACATCAAAGAGTGAATCGCTCAGTCTAGTTTAGCAAAGTAAGTGGATGCATGGGAATGATTTCTGGGGCGGGGATATCTATGAGAATAGCCTGGATTAACAGAGAAAGTTGTGACAGCTTCATGAAACCCCTAACTGAGTGAAGTCCAATTTTTGCCAGTATTTTTGTGTGCTTTCCCATTTTCTTCCATAACTCTCTGTGTCAAGGTGGAAACTGGATATATCTTTGTAGAAAGAAAGGTAACACCTCATTTACCTACTTAGGAAATGTGTGTGTTCAATAGGTTTCCGGTACTTCTTAAATATTTACAAGGCACATTCTAAGCATTGACTATGAAATCTCAATAATGACTTTTCCTGTCAAGGAAATCTCCTTCCCTTAATTGTGTGAACAGTCTCTCCAGAGATTCTCTTTCAGCCCAAGAAAGCTTGAACATTCATTACCTTGTTTTACTATTTAACTCTGTGGGCATAGGACTGGGATAGATGATAGTGCTAAGTAGTATATAAAATTATATTTGAAACAATATAATTTTAGTTTATTTTAGCAAGTGAATTGGTGCACTATGTTGTCACCCTACTCTGACTTCTACTTATTAGAGACCTTCCCACCAAATGGGCCAATACCAAACTTAGGTAATAGAGGCCAGGCTGAAAAAGCAGGGCCTCAGGCAGAATATAAACCATATCCATAATAGATAAGGTGCCTGTAAAAAATACTGTCCAAACTGGAACACTTTGAGAGTAGAGGGCACTGTTAATAATAGTGCTGGAACAACATGTATAAACTAGGAGTGTCTCAAGTGAACTGGGACATATGGTTACCCCAATGATAGAATTAATATAATTATTGAGACTACATGAGTGAGGCTACATTTTATTAAGAGTTGGTGGTCAGAAAAGATGCTGGATCTGATTTCAATTTTCTGAGGCTTGATTTGTGACCCAACATGTGATCTATCCTGGAGAATGTTCCACGTGCACTTGAGCAGAAAGTGTATGCTGCTACTTTTGGGTGGAATGTCCTATAAATATCAATTAAATCTATCTGGTCTTTTGTGTCATTTAACGCTTGTGTTTCCTTATTTATTTTCTGTTTGGGATATCTGTCTATTGATGTAAGTGGGGTGTTAAAGTCCCCTACTATTACTGTGTTACTGTCGATTTCCCCCTTTATGATTGTTAGCATTTGCCTTATGTATTGAGGTGCTCCTATGTTGGGTGCATAAATATTTATAATTGTTATATCTTCTTTTCTGACCACAACGCTGTGAGATTAGAAATCAGTTACAGGAAAAAAACTGTAAAAAACACAAATACACGGAGGCTAAACAGTGTGCTACTAAATAACCAAGAGATCACTGAAGAAATAAAAGAAGAAGTAAAAAAATACATAGAAACAAACGACAATGAAAACACGACGACCTAAAACCTATGGGACGCAGCAGAAGTAGTTCCTAGGAGAGAAGTTTATAGCAATTCAATCTCACCTCAAGAAACAAGAAAAATCTCAAACAATCTACCTTACACCTAAAGCAACTAGAGAAAGAAGAACAAAGAAAACCCAAAGTCAGTAGAGGGAAAGAAATCATAAAGATCAGAGCAGAAAAAAATGAAATAAAAATGAAGAAAACAGTACCAAAGGTCAATAAAACTAAAAGTTGATTCTTTGAGAAGATAAACAAAATTGATAAACCTTGAGCCACACTCATCAAGAAAAAAAGTGAGAGTTCAGAAATCAATAAAATTAGAAATGAAAAAGG
Source organism: Eschrichtius robustus (assembly GCF_028021215.1). NCBI lineage: Eukaryota > Metazoa > Chordata > Mammalia > Artiodactyla > Eschrichtiidae > Eschrichtius > Eschrichtius robustus. The sequence goes on from NC_090827.1 coordinate 11,276,675, forward strand.
AGAAATCACAACTGACACTGCAGAAATACAAAGGATTATAGGAGGCTACTACAAACAACTATATGCCAATAAAATGGACAACCACGAAGAAATGGACAAATTTTGGAAAGGTACAATTTTCCAAGACTGACCCAGGAAGAATTAGAAAATATAAACAGACCTATCGCAAGTAATGAAATTGCAACTGTAATTAAAAATCTTCCAACAAACAAAAGTCCAGGATCAGATGGCCTCACGGGCAAATTCTATCAAATATTTAAAGAAGAGCTAACACCTGTCCTTCTCAAACTCGTCCAAAAATTGCAGAGGGAAGACACTCCCAAATTCATTCTACGAGGCCACCATCACCCTGATACCAAAACCAGACAAAGATGTCACAAAGAAAGAAAACGACAGACCAATATCACTGATGAACATAGATGCAAAAATCCTCAACAAGATACTAGTAAACAGAATCCAACAACACATTAAAAGGATCATACACCATGATCAGGTGGGATTTATCCCAGGAATGCAAGGATTCTTCAGTATACAAAAATCAATCAGTGTGATGCACCGTATTGGTAAATTAAGGAACATAAACCATATGATCATCTCAATAGATGCAGAGAAAGCTTTTGACAAAATTAAACACCCATTTATGATAAAAACTCTCCAGAAAATGGGCACAGAGGGAATCTACCTCAACATAATAAAGACCATATATGACAAGCCCACAGCAAACATCATTCTCAATGGTGAAAAACTGAAAGCATTTCCATTAACGTTGGGAACAAGACAACAATGTCCACTCTCGCCACTCTTATTCAACATAGTTTTGGAAGTCCTTGCCACGTCAATCAGAGAAGAAAAAGAAATAAAAGGAATACAAATTGGAAAAAAAGAAGTAAAACTGTCACAGTTTGCAGATGACATGATACTCTACCTAGAAAATCCTGAAGATGCCACCAGAATACTACTAGAACTAATCAATGAATTTGGTAAGGTTGCAGGATACAAAATTAATGCACAGAAATCTCTTGCATTCTTATACACTAACAACAAAAAATCAGAAATTAAGGAAACAATCCCATTTACCATCACAATAAAAAGAGTAAAATACCCAGGAATAAACCTACCGAAGAAGGCAAAAGACTTGTATTCAGAAAACTATAAAACACTGATGAAAGAAATCAAAGGTGACATTAACAGATGGAGAAATATGCCATGTTCTTGGCTTAGAAGAATCAATATTGTGAAAATGACTATATTTCCCAAAGCAATCTACAGATTCAATGCAATCCCTATCAAACTACCAATGGCATTCTTCACAGAATTAGAACCAAAAATTTTACGATTTGTATGGAAACACAAAAGACCCCGAATAGACAAAGCAATCTTGAGAAAGAAAAATGGAGCTGGAGGAATCAGGCTCCCCAAATTCAAACTATACTACAAAGCTACAGTAATCAAGACAGTATGGTCCTGGCACAAAACCAGAAATATAGATCAATGAAATATAGTTCAACAGGATAGAAAGCCCAGAGATAAAACCCACACACATATTGTCACCTAATTTATGACAAAGGAGGCAAGAACATGCAATGGAGAAAAGGCAGCCTCTTCAATAAGTGATGCTGGCGAAACTGGACAGCTACATGTAAGAGAATGAAATTAGAACACACCCTAACACCATACATAAAAACAAACTCAAAATGGATTAAAGACCTAAGTATAAGACCAGACACTATAAAACTCTTAGAGGAAAACATAGAAAAAATACTCTTTGACATAAACCACAGCAATATCTTTTTTGACCCACCTCCTAGGGAAAACAAAAATAAACAAATGAGACCTAATTAAATTTCAAAGCCTTTGCACAGCATAGGAAACCATAAACAATATGAAAAGACAACCCTCAGAATGGGAGAAATTTTTGCAAATGAAGCAATGGACAAAGGATTAATCTCCAAAATATACAAACAGCTCATGGAGTTCAATATCAAAAAAACAACCCAATCCAAAAATGGGTGGAAGACCTAAATAGACATTTCTCCAAGGAAGATACACAGATTGCCAACAAACACATGAAAAGATGCTCAACATCACTAATCATTAGAGAAATGCAAATCAAAACCACAATGAGGTATCTATCACCTCACACCGGTCAGAATGTCCATAATCAAAAAAATCTACAAACAATAAATGTTGGGGAGGGTGTGGAGAAAAGGGAACCCTTTTTCACTGTTGGTGGGAATGTAAATTGATACAGCTACTATGGAGAACAGTATGGAGAGTCCTTAAAAAACTAAAAATGGAACTACCTTATGACCCAGCAATCCCACTACTGGGCATATACCCTGAGAAAACCATAATTCAAAAGGACACATGTACCCCAGTGTTCATTGCAGCACTGTTTACAATAGCCAGGATATGGAAACAACCTAAATGTACAACGACAGATGAATGGGTAAAGAAGATGTGGTACATATATACAGTGGAATATTAACCATAAAAAGGATCGAAATTGGGTCATTTGTAGAGATGTGGATGGACCTAGAGTCTGTCATACGGAGTGAAGTAAGCCAGAAACAGAAAAACAAATATCGTATATTAACACATATATGTGGAATGTAGAAAAATGGTACAGATGAACCTATTTGCAGGGCAGGAATAGAAAGGCAGATGTAGAGAACGGAGTTGTGGACATGGTGGGGAAGGGGAGGGGGGTACGAATTGGGAAATTAGTTTGACATAAATACACTACCATGTGTAAAAGAGATAGCTAGTGGGAACCTGCTGTATAGCACAGGGAGTTCAGCTCGGTGCTCTGTGACAACCCAGATGGGGGGATGGGGAGGGGTGGGAGGGAGGTCCAAGAGGGAGGGGATATAGGTATACATATAGCTGATTCACTTCATTGTACAGCAGAAACTAACAGAACATTGTAAAGCAATTATACTCCAATAAAAAAAAAAAGTTGGTGGTCATGTGAATGGATAGGCAACCCTGGTTTAAAGGCACAGGGTCAGGCAGACGTGTCCCATATTTGGACAGGGATATATTTAAGTGGGATCTTCCTAGGACTGTCTTTTACTAAGAGAGTGTCTTGGTTCTGGTTAGCATATTAAAAAGAGAGGCATGTATAAAAGGTTTGGAATTTGAAGTATACTTTCATCCACTCCAGTCTTTTGTGCTCCTGTAATTAATTTTCCTTACTTCTCTTTTACCTCATAATTCATGCCACCACATTTAAACGTTCCTTATTGTTGGTAGTAGGAATTATATGCTTAGTTCGGAGGATGATCTTTCTAATAACATTCCTTGTGTTCTTAAAGGCAAGTTTGGACTTGGCTGGATTTAGCAATTGCTTTGAAAGTTTGGTTTAGCATATTGTTTCCAAATGAAAATATGAGAATTAGAACAAGACAACAGATCATACAACTAGCACATACTATTTTATATTGGTATTTAAATTTCAAAGTGCTTTTTTGTCCCTTTGTCACTACAGCACTTTAAAAATATTTAATGTGGTTTTCCTTACACCTTTTTATATTTCATATTTATATCTTTCATAATTACATGAATATCTTTCATACTTATATAATTTCATATCAGGACTTAAAAAACATGCTCTCTGTGTTTGTTATTTTTTTGAAATTTTTATTGAGCTAATTTGAGATTCATATGCAGTTGTCACATACAGAGATTCCATGAGCCCTTTGCTCAGTTTCCCTCGATGCTAAATTTTGCAAAGTTATAATACAATATTGCATCCAAAATATTTTCATTGATACACTCTACCAACCTTATTTAGATTTTGCCAGTTTTGCACGTACTTATTTGTGTCTGTGTGTGTGTTTAGTTCTATACACTTTTCCCACATATGTAGGTCGGTCAAGGTATTGAACAGTTCCATCACCACAAGGGTTCCTCCTGTTGCCCTTATATGACCATGCCCACCTCTGTTCTACCCCACCCACCCTATTCCTAACCCCAGGCAACCAACTGATATGTTCTCCATTTTAAAAATTTTATTTCAAAAATGTTATATTCATGGAGTAACATAGTATGTAACCTTTTTTGGATTGACTTTCTCTGTGTTTAAAACAATATGTATCTTTTCACTATATACTTTTGGTCATAAGACTGTAAGAATGTGACAAAAGACAGTATTTAACAATGTTTATTAGAGATTCAGGATAATGTATATTATCCTGAAAATATATTTCACTATATTTTAACATATATGGAAATAATTACTCTTCATTATTTGTATTAATGGAGGGAGCTGAGAGCCAATTAAGTGGTTAAGAGTACTATAGAATAAAAAAAAGTATGTGTCTGTGGGTCACAGAAATACTGATTGCATTGGTTTTTAACATGAGAGATTCATGTGAACATTGATCTCTGGAGTGTAATATGGACAAGGTATTCTCAGGGGTGTCACAAGTAGAGAGAAAAAGGTGGATTTAGGGTCAGAACACCTAGTAATTTTCAGTATCTTGAATATGTTTTATGACATCGAAGGACCCATACTGGAGGGAGTGTGTTAAGTGTGGACACTATTAATCTAGTGATTTTAGTAACATGATTTTACGTATCTAGAAGAAGCCATATAACTAAAAAAATTCTGTTTGGCATTGAATATGAGATAGGTAGCGGATGCTTGCTCAGTTATAGGCCCCAAATTATTAGAATGTCTTTTGTGTCCTTTCTCAACTTATGTGCTTACGAGAAAGGAAATAAAATTATTATTCCTTGGCTATTATCAAAAAGTTGATATAACAAGTGTTGGCAAGGATGTGGAGAAAAGGGAAGTCTTGTGCACCGCTGGAGGGAATTAAATTGGTACAGCCACTATAGAAAACAGTACGGAGGTTCCTCAAAAACAATTAAAGATAGAATTATGATATGATTCAGCAGTCTCACTTCTGTATCTGAAGGAAACAGAATCACTATCTTGAAGAGTCTCACTTCTGAGTATGTATCTGAAGGAAATAGAATCACTATCTTGAGGTATCTGCACCCCTTTGTTCATTACAGCATTATTCACAATAGCCAAGATATGGAAACAACCTAAGTATCCATCAGCAGATGAATGGATAAAGAAGACAATGGATGAATATCACTCAGCCACAAAAAAATAAGGAAATCCTGCCATTTGTGATAGCATGGATGGACCTTGAGGGCAGTATGCTAAGTGAAATAAGTCAGACAAGGACAAATACTGTATGGTCTCACTTATATGTGAAGTCTAAAAAAAGCCAAACTCATAAAAACAGGTTGGTGGTTGCCAGGGCCTTGGGGTTGGAAACACATGGAGATGTCTCAAAGGGTGCGAACTTCCAGTTATAAGATGGAAAGGTTCTGAGGATCTAATGTATGGCATGGTGATTGTACCTAACAGGTATTGTATTGTGCACTTCAAAGTTGCTAAGAGAGTAAATGTTAAATGTTTCATCAAAAAAAAGTTAATTATCTGCGATGATGGAGGTGGTAACTAACCTTATTGTGGTAATCATTTCACAGTATATACATGTACCAAATCATCATGTTATGTGCTCTAAACTTACATGATGATGTATGTCAATTTTATCTTAATAAAGCTGGAAAAAAGAGGGGGAAAACCAACAACAAGACACCCCACCCAAATCCAAAATTAATATTCTTGACAATAAGATCTTGATGACTTCATAAACTTAGATAACGTCTTGTTTGTTTAAGAATTCTCAGTGATTAGTTAGGTAAAACATGTTCAGTAAATGTGTGTTGAATAACTGCAGTTTATTAGATTGGAAAGTTCTCTGTAAATCTGTATCATGCTAGTACTTTAAAAAAATCAATCATTAATTAATTAATTAGTAAAGAGGTAGGGTGGAATTTCTTGGTAGCAACATAGTTCAAATCTTGCCGATCAGGGATTTTATATTTAGCTGTGTACTAACCAGCTAATCATTGTGAGTTGAGTTAGAGCCCAGCATTCACCAGAAGACAGAGAAAAGGCAGACTCCTGCTACAAGGGGATCTTCAGGGTTTGCATTTTTGTTCACTTTATTTCATTGTTCTTTTCTATTTGCATTGTTTTGGGGGATGCCCGTATCAGCTCACAAATATTTGAGGTGATTTTAAAGACACTGTTGTAAAGCATTGGCTGTAATGGATTGTTCAGGGTGCTGCACTGTTCAATGAAAATAGGCTTAAATTGAAAATCCCTGGCACCATTGAAAGTGGTCTTTGTGGCAGGAAGTCTCTTATATAGTCTTAATCATCATCTGTGTTTTATCATTTGCTATTCTAGTCCCTGACTTGGATACCCAAGAAGCCCTCTCTCCAAACTCCCTCATACATAACTTCCAAATCATAAGACGAGCCCAAGGTGCTCTGACAAAATTTGGTTCATGTCATCCTGCTTCTCCCCTTCTAATAACTCACCTTTCTTGAGTCCAGAGTGGCCTTCAGGTACCTCTCTTGAAGTTAAAAAGGAAAGCTAACAGAATTTTTAAAAAAAACAAAAAACAAAACAAAAAACCCCCCAACAAAGCCAAACTACAAACCCCCAGTTGTGAGTAGGATAAATTCCCTTAGATCCATTACCTCATTTGATTTTCATGTCAACCCCAAAAGGTTGATATTATATTCTCAATTTGACAGTTGAGAAAATGAGGTTTTTATGAAAGCTGTGGAACTAGACCAGAGTCATAACAGCTAGTGATGCTGGAACTGGTCCTTGGTTTCATTTCATTAAAACTCTAAAGTTACACTGCTAAGTTATTAATGAATTAGGTTGCCACAGGAAAATAATGTCTCTTTCCTTCATTTTCTTTGTTATAGAACCTACTTGCTCTGTTTGGGCCGTCACTTCTTTTTGCTCTATTTCTTTTTTCCTCATTTCTGTCTCTTCTCATTCCCTGAAGATTGATGCTTCAGATGTACTGGGTTTATAACAGCTTTGCCTCAGTGGTGGATAAACTTAGCCATAAACACTTTGCTGCTCCTCTCATCAAGAGGTGGAATCTATTTCTTCCCATCTTTAGTCTAGGAGATAGTTCTGTGACCTGCTTTCAAGAAACTACTTATTTTTCAGCTGTGAGGAGTATAATTAGCTGGCAGGTATAGCTGCAGAACCTTTAGAATCCTTTGTAGCATTCAAGCTAAGGCACTGCTCTTCAGTTCGTCTTCCAGCCATGGACGGAGCCTGGCTATTTCTGCCAGTGCAAGCCTCTCCTGTACCCTGTCTTTTCTCTGCAGCTCTCCGTTATTAGGTTGGTCAAGACTTCCTGAGATCTGCACTGCATTTCTTATACTGTTCTCCTTGATTCTTCTTCTTACCCTCTTTCAGAAGTGTAGGATCTGCTTTGTGGTCTGAGAAGGCTTCCCATGCATTATCCTCTTTTCTTCCTCGTTATCATTCATAGGTGTTACTCTTCAGTAAACATCTTTATTCCTAATTCTGGCTTAGCATCTGCTTCTGTTAGGATCTGAGCAAGATGCGATGGACAAAACTAAACTGAGAGATGGATCAGTTTAGAAAAATTTTAAGGTCTCTTCTAACTCAGCAATCCTATAATATTATGCTGTGCCATCTAATGGCTCCCAGGTGGAGTTGGATAATCATTTTATAGCAATTCTAAGAAGTAAGGCAAGAGATACCTTTTGGGGTAGAGAAGGCACCTGTCTAAATCACAAACTTTATATTTTGGGAAATATTTTCTTCAAAATTGCAAAGGTGCATTTGCATTTGGTCTTAAAATGTAATTCATTTGCTAATATTTGTAACTATCTGCAGTAATTTAAATCTACTAAAGAGCACAAAAAGATGGAAATACATCAGTGTCTAGTAAAAGATGTCTATATAAATTAAGCTGCTTGCAACACACATGTTTTCTGGACAGATAGCACCAACATTGAAGATGATTAAAGAAAGCAATATAGAAAAAGTGTCAATTCTGGTGCTATTTATTATAATTTGGAAAATAATCTTCCAGTGCATCCAGATCTTACATAATTAGCACATAACAAAGTAACAAATAATAATAATCAGCTTTGAAATATGGACACTATTAAATTATGCATCTCTTGAATATATGTGGAATTCCAGAAGAAATTAAAATGTACTGAAATTATCTTATTAATCTTGAGTTGGAATGAAGTTCTTTAAAGTTTTTTAATGTTGTGCTTATGTCAAATAAATGTAGAACAAATGCTTACTTTTGAAGGTTTGAAATTAAAAAATTCAGAAAATATGATTATTAGGCCAGCCTGTGTTTCCCAGACCTCCTCTGTTTACAGGCGATAAAACTAGGGCAAAAAGCAGCAGCCAAAATATAACATGCCTTTGTAGTCATGCATACTCCAACTTCTCTCATGTTCTTTTGAGATAAATTCTGGAATCCCTGGGTATATCCCATGATATTTAGTAATAGGATATTGCTGTCATGGCACATGGAGTTTTTGATTTGCCTTCTATTTTTAAAGCCACCTTTATTGAGCCTCTGTCATCTGCCAGATAGTACACCAAGTTCTTCAAGTAAATCACCTCATTACTATCACAACAATCATATTAGATATGGGATATTATTGTTTCCATTTTGCGCTCAAGAAATCTGAGGGTTAGAGAGGTTAGATAACATGACCCATGTCACCGTGGTGCATAAGAATGGCGGTGCCTGGGTTGTAACTTAGCTGCGGCTGGCTGCAAGGTCTGCGCTGTCATAACTGCCGTGTTACCTAGACTTCTCTCTTCTCCTACTTGCTTTTCTGTTGTGTCAGCCACTGAGAGTCTAAAGTGCCACTAGTCAGCATGGAAGACACTGCTGCTGCTCTGCCGCTGCTGAGACACAGGCTGTGGGTGCCCAAGGTGCAGGGAGCTGATGTGCAGGGGGCCGAAGGAGCTCTCGTTGCTGCCAAACGTGCTGTTATCACTGACTGCACTGCTGCTGTCATTAGTGCTGCTGCCCACACCGCCGGCCGAGCCGATGCCTTGGGCTCCCAGGGTCTCAGGGCGATTCTGTAGACAGGCAGCTGCTTGTAGATTCCACTTGCTCACTACTTGTAGATCCTGTGCCGTAGGACTCAGGCTTACGTCCACGGAGCCTGGGATGGAAGACGATGGGGGGTATGTTTTGTCTTCCCCAACATCTGGGGCAGCTGGCCTTGAACCAAACACATGTACTTCGGTTTTCTCTTTTCTCTTCTTCCTTAGAGATTTCTTTTCCTCAGAGGCTCTTTCTTCTTTCATGCCATGCCCCACCAGCCCTGGAAGCATGAGCATAAACCCTTGAACCTTAGAATGAACGTAATTTAGTCTTAATGCGGAAGCCCCACTACATTGGATATTTCAGTTTGAAGAATATAAAGAGCCCTTATATTTTATAATCATGAATATATACTTAGCTGTGCAAGAATTGAATCATGCTAATTATTAAAGAATTGCTATAAACCACTTTGATCTCCAGCAAGGGTGGTTTCAGTTTGATTTACATTATTTGTAAGAAAAAATAATTACTAGAGCTCAAAAAGTCAAATCTTTCTTTGAAGCTCCATCAATATTCATACAACTCATATCAAAAGGCGTACAGGGACAAGGTGATTTTGTTGGCGGGGTGATTCTTTTTTTACTTTTGCTTCCAACCCTAACTCAAAAGGAGGGCAGTGGTGTCTCAAAGCTGGAAAATAAGGAAATAGCATGAAAATTTACAAACCTCTACTCGTTAAAAACATAAAAAATAAGGAATTTTTAACAGAAGGAAAAGAATGTCACATTGCTGAATTCTTTACCATCTTAACTGAAAGCAAAAACCTGTTTGAAGTTTTTAATTGAGAAAAGCATATGGGGGAAAAGAGCTCTAAGTTCTATGCCAGAAGTGTTTCTTTTTCTTTTATTGCTTACAACTAGTCTGGAAAGAAAAAAAATAGTTGTGTCAGGATCCTGGTCAGGATCCTCTTCTTAAGGACTGTTTTTTTCCCTTAAGGATAAAGCTGTCAATTTTCATGTTTGAGTACAGTTCATGTTTATATTTCCATTCTACGTGCAATAATAATTGAGAGTTTTATGTTTTTTCTTCCAGTTTTATCAAGATATGATTAGAGTATCATTGACTTACAACACTATGTTAGTTTCTGTTACACAACGTAGTGCTTTCTGTACATTTCTGTACATTTCAAAATGATCACCAGGATAAGTCTAGTTACCATCTCTCACCATACAGAGATGTAGCATTATTATTAACTATATTCCGCACAGTGTACATTTCGCAAGGTGACTCATTTATTTTGCAATGAGAAGTTTGTACCTCTTAATCTCCCTCACCTGTTTCACCTGCTTTATGTTTTATTAATTAAGAAAATGGGGATTGGTAAATAATACTTAAGCACATACGTTTCAGACAGGGTGAGCTTCTTGATTTGTCAGATGTATGGATTTATAGAATGAATTTGCATTCAGTACTTTTATTTCCAGTAAATTGCATGAGGAATGTAGTTTATTTAACAAATGTAAATATGTGAATTTTGAATATATTTATATATTTAAAGTTATCCTAACACATACATGTTAGGATGTTGTTTTTTACGTGTGTAATGTACATTTTTTCTTCTTAATTGATTTTTTAAAATTTTAAAATTGAAGTGAAAGAAAAATACGTTAGCCTTTGAAAAACAACCTAATAATGTTATTGTGTTTAAACATCATACATAGATACCTGTTTTGTTATTTTCTGAGATACATGCCAGAGTATATTGTAAAGAACTCTATCTCTGGATAAAATAAAATTCCAGAAGCAGTGCAGAGAAAAATAAAGTATAGTTGCCTCGTATTTCTGATCCTCCTTAATTTTTAGTTTTTAGTGGGAATTTATGCCTCTTCCATAAAGGTGCTAATGTTCTAATGTAGTTAAAATTGTAGAGGAAGAGCTCTTAAAAGTTTGTAGGATGACAAATGACATTTATAAATATTAGTGTTTATTAGTATTTAATATCCTTTCTATTATCTGCACTTAATGTTTCCATTTCATTTCAATAGTATGTGTAAGAAATGGCTGATCCTTTCCTAGATAGTTTTATTCCTCCTTGTGCTGTAAACCTGTTTAGGCAGATAAGGTTTGCAAGTAGCTGAATTCAGAGTTCATATTGGAGTAGACTGGTGGGAATATTTCTCAATAGTTTTTCAAGGAAATACTAACTACTTTATCCTATATATTGAAATTATTTTTATCTTTACTATATACAACCATAGAAAACTTTAGTTCATGAATTCTTAGAAAATTAAAACAAAGCAAAACAATGCTTTGGAAAACAATCAGTTAAAACCATAAATGGTGTAGGGAATCCCTGGAAATAGAAATGCTACCAAATGCTACTACAGAGTGGATTTTTTTAATGTCTGAATTCAGTAACCTGTGAAAGGAGAACTTTTAAATTGAAAATAATGACAGCGCCTTAATTATGGTGATTTTATTGAAAGCCTGCTACTGCAATAATAAGGAGCATTTTAGGTTTCCAGAGCCATGGCAGCTGTCAAAAACCAACAATTTTTCCCTGAGAATAGGTTTGGTGTAATGTTTTTCAAGGGCAAGTTGCTCAGCTCTTGTCTCAGTGAGCACAGCTAGTTAATATTCAGCAGTTTACTTAATCAAAATTGTATGTCCTGTTCCCTAGAGTGTTTGTTAAAGTGATTGTGTGTTTATCAGAGCCTTCAACAGCAGAAACAGAATATTCCTAGACGAGGTGTTGGTAATGAGAACCTATATTTTCCCAGGGTGCTGATAAGAAATAGAAAATGCTGTCAAAATACATTGTTTGTAAAAAAATAATAATAATAATAATAATTACTATAGCTCAAAAAGTCAAACCTTTCTTTGAAGCCCTTGTACTTTCTATTACTTCAGTTGTTTACCTAGGATAGTGGGGCAGCAGGTGTATGGTGATATCCTACTATAAACTCCAGGAATTTCATGCCAGTGACCAAATAGTCTGGGGAGCTATTAATCATTGCTTCTGTTGGATGGCTGATTAAGGTTCTTCACAACATGTTTCCTTTAGATTACAGAAAGTTCTTAATGAAGTAAAGCTTGGGGGGCATTAGAGAGCTCAATCCGGCATTCTGCAAATGGTGGGGAAAGCAAGCGTTGCCAGAAGTAAAATAATGCAACAGCTAACGTTTTCCATGAAATACAGTATCTAAGATGCAGGTTTTGTTACTGCTTTTGTTTTTTACCTCAAATTATTTTACATTGCCAGGTGATACTGAGCTGGAAGCAGAGCTATCCTGTTGGGTATGACTTTTCTTTCCAAGGGTGGTACCTACCACTTAGACACACACGCGCGCACGCGCACACACCTCTTTCTCTCCCTCTCTCTCTCTCCCCTCCTTGAAATAATCAAGGATACATTGTTTGAAAAATAGGGTCCCTGTAAAACTAAGAAGAACATTTTGTATTTTATTTGTTTTGTCTCCAGTTGAATTCTATGAGGAATGAAGTCTTCTGCAAACAGTTCATTGTAATTAGTATGTTGGTAGATTCTCCTGTAGAATTGTAACATTCACTAATAAAACGTTTTCCGCCATTGTTTCACATAATAAAATGTGTACTTTGAACCTTAATTAGGAAACAATGCACCTAAAACCCATTGGAGTTAATCTTTGTAAAAAATAATTTTTTTGAAGGTTACAGCCAGGGATATTGATCACTTCAGTGATACTGAGACAAGTACTATGCTTTATGTATTGATCTTTGACATAGAAAGATGGGTACATTAATGTAAAAAATTGATTGTTGCTATGTATTTGAAACTTAAGCCACATTATTTGCTGATATTCAAAATAACTAATTTACTTGGTATTGTTATGTGTAGTTAATTAATTTCTAACTACTTTTTAGATAAATTGATCATTTCATATTTTAATTTATTCTAAGTTGTAGCTTATAATTGTTTCAAAATGTGAATCACAGATTGACTTGATACCAGTTTTTGGTAGAATTGTGGATCAGTCAGTCCAGTCAGGAGATGGAAACCATAGAAGGTTAAACAAGAGTTTAATATAAAAAATTATTAAATTGTGACAACAGAGTAACTATGCGATATAGGGAAACTTATGCAATACCCTGGGGCCAAGGGAGTGTACCAAGGAAGGACAAACTCGGAAGAGGTTCAGATCTTTGGAGAAAAGGTATAATTCATCCCATTGGATAGCAGAGAAGTTCATGGGTTTGGTCACACATCTGGAGTTGGTCCCCAGTTGCTGGATAACGTGGCAGCAGAGAGAGCAGGAGGAGCCCTGGCAATCAAACCAGAGATGGCGTGTCAGAGGGCGTGGGCCCCCTCCAGGTTGCTCGTCGGGCAGAGTCCTCACTGCAAAGGAACTGAGGACCTGTAGTGGGACCATCAGGAGTTCAGACAGGTAGCATCCAGGCCTACACAGGCAATTCTGGCCCTGGCGCGGGTTTTGAGATTGGCGAGGAGTCATGCATTCTGAGCTCCATGTGTGGCCGGGGTAGAGCTCCACTGAATGTGTTCACAGTCACATCCAGACCACTGATCTCCCCCCACAACCAGCAGAAACCTCGGGAGAGCCCCTTCTTTCTCTAGTATCCCTCCAGCTTTCTCTATCAGGAAAGGTCAACAGTGTGCTTATTATAAAGAAGAAATGCTTAAAGGAATTCCACTTATGATCACAAAGGATATATCTATTGGAGGGTGCATTCAGAGCTGGAAGGCAGTTAATTCATAACTGGCATACATTGCATCTCATTTAGATGTAGTTGTAGTTAATGTTTTAACAAAACCGATAATTCTGTTACGAATGTCATGTTCTCTACAGGTGCCCTAGTTTTAGCCCCTTGTACTTGTCTATCCTGATTAGTCGCATTATCCGTGTTTTCAGTAGCTGAGAGCTTAAGACTGTGCTTAGTTTTCACTGTATCTTGTATACACACCATGCATAGCTCTCTGCAGTGGTATAGGAGCCCATCTACATATGCCACTGTATGAATTCCCAAATTCTTTAGATTGAGTGTTTGAGCAACCTCAGTGGGAAAGACTCATGGAGTATCAATAAACTTCTAATTTGAGCCATTTAGATCTCTTTTATAAGCAAGTGAGGAAACTATTTACCCCTAGAGTCTGAACTAGAAATAGCACGCAGTTCATTTGGCAAAGCTAAAGAGCGATATTGATTTTGAGGCACTGAGGAACATGCAAGTGCATAGATGAGTTTTTTTACTAGGTATTTTTTTCTCTGCTATTAGTACAACTATTATTGTAGTTAAGGTGAGAAAAAGTTATTATTAGTGACTGCTTCCTGGTGTTCTATAGATGCTACTACTTACATTTATATTCATATACTGTTGTAATCATATATCAATGAGCTGTCAACTATGTATATGTAAGAGAGAGGTATACAGGTATACACGTGTCAAGGTGTTTAACAAGATGTATACTAATTAATAATTCTTTCATAAAACTGGTTTATTGTGAACCACAGTAACAGCTGTGTGCTAAATCACTCACAATATTTATGTTTATTATTGCTTTAACATAGGAATTAACACTGGCAAGCAAATTTTTTTTCTGGCACCCAGGACATAGAACAGTTTTATTATAAGTGGTTTACTCTTTCTTAGGTTAAAGGAAAAAAAAGTCTTTGATGGAAATACTGTAATTGCTTTGACAATTTGTTTTGTATTTATAATCTTTCCTCAGGGTGGGTGCTTTTTCTACCCCCTTTAGGTAAAAGAAGGAAGGAGGGAGTATTTTATCATACATGTTAAAAAATTTCCAGCGTGAATAAATCCAACAGATAAATTGCTTACAATTACATTTTTAAAAGAGCGTTTCAGGAACATAAGCATTGAAAAGCTAATACTTAAGTACAAATGGTTCATTTGTCGTGTGGAAAATAGGCGATGCTATAAAAGCCATTATGATCCACCCTTATACAATGAGTAACGGAATAATTATAGGAAAAGAAATATGCTTTGCTGTGAAAGCATTTTCTGAAATCTTGTAACATTAAGGTAAAATCTACTAACCCTGAATTCAATGCGTAATAATAAGGTCTATGAATGAATTCATCTCCATCTACCATGAATATAACAAAGTATTCCATGTTGAAGTGGATGTAGGAGCAATATAAGATACTACTCCCAATTTTAAGGAGCTTGAAGTCTTTAGCTTTTTAACTGTAGATATTTTGTTTGTTTCTGCCACAGTACCAAGAAACGTACGAAATAATTGAGTCAAAAATACATAACTCATTTAAACAAAAAAGAGTAAAAAAAAGAGTTAAATGATGGAAAAGAACATGGGGCTAATAAATGGTAGGTTATCAGTTAACAGACATTCACAAAGTGCATCATTTCCATGGCTCTGTGAACTTTAAGCTTGAAAGCAATAAGTTTATTTTTCCTTTGGTTATAAAGGGTAACAAGTAATTATAGATACCATTTATTGAGTGTACTCTAAGTACAAGACTGATATGTGCAGAATTGATATGCGATTTTTATACTAGGCCTCTAAGATACACATTATTTGGGACCTCTTAGTTTTAAATGGAAGTTCAGACACAACAGGAGATTTGCACATGGTCACACAGCCAAAATTACGAACAGAGATACCAATTCTGGTTTGCACATCCCCAAAGCCAGGCCCATTCCACTACACAGTTTGGCTTCTAAAAGTTAAAAATAATTAAAGCATTTACTTCTTTAGATGTTAAGGAATTGATAATTTTAATAACTTCCATGTTGAATTTAAAGACTGAAAATTCAGCTGGTAATTTCTATTCGATTTATAGTCACTCAGCTTTTACTTCTGTTCCCTCTAAAGTAGTTGAAAACTAAAATGTGATATGAGTGAGCAAGGTGAATATAATTTTTGAAAATCATTTCTTTCCTACATCTGGGAACCTTCCTTTTGCTGTTGAGGCTTTCACTGGTATTTTTGTGTTTCCCTTGTAGCTCGCGTAACAAAAACTGTGTTGATTTCATCTTTGTGGCTTATTTCCAGATTCTTATTTCTCTAATGTTACTTCTTAAATATTACAGGAATGAAAATAATAATCATCACAATAGTGAATTTTCACATTTCCCTTTCATTTTCTATCATCCCATTATACCAATAAATATATTGAGTATTTTCAGGTTTATTTCTTACCTCTTCAATTAGAAGGTAAGCTACTTAAAGGTTGTGTCACTATTTTCTCTTAATGAGGGAGGCTGTACACAGAGGTTACTTATATAATAAATATTATAGATTAAACATCTGATTATTCTGAGTAGGGGGGGTATTATGAAATCAGGTTTTGGTAATTCTAACAAGATGTTTGATAGACTTGGTTTCTGAACTTCTTGGCAAGATTAGTCCATTATGATAATATGCATATTTTGCAAGTTTGGAATAAGAAATATTGCATTCTCATTAGTAAGAGCCCTGACAAATGGTCCAACATTAGAAAAATTCATCAAATTTTTTACAGTGAGGTGGTGTGATATCATCGGGAAGAGGTTAAATGCTTTGCCAGAAAGATCCAGAAACAAGTCTAGGCTCTAAAAATTCCTTAGAAATATGCTTAGAGGCATCATGGCTGAGTGAATAGAGAACGAGCTTTAGAGTTACATGACCTGGGTTTGAATTCCAACTCTATCATTAGCTCTATGAATTTAGCCAAGTTAAGTAATCTCACTAAACCATGTTTCTTCACCTATGAAATAAAAATAATAGCATCTCTTACTATAAGGTTTTTGTGAGGATTAACTAGAATAATAAGTGAAAACTATCTAGGACAAAGAAGTTGCTGAACAAATGCAGCTACTTTCAGTTTTAAATATCAAAGTCTATTTGATGCAGATTATTTGATGTACTGAAGATTATTAATTTTCTGAGTATTGTGGGGAGAAAATCAAAGAGATTTTAACTATCACAAAAAGCCTACTCGTTCCCTAGTATGGCTATTAAAAACTGTGAATAGCATTTTAAAAACATTTTAAATTCTATCTTTAAGGTAAACATGTACAGTGACTTTTAGTTCTTGGGAAAATTTAGTCTGATGTTGTTTTGGGCTCTTAGGTTAATTAGTCTCTTCATCTCAAAGAGTTAAGCTGCTGGTGACTGACCTTTTCTCTAAGCTAATGGGTGTGTTAGGATCTTTAATCTGCTTCCTTTTAGTTTCCTTCTCATAAGTCACAGAGTTCAGGAATAAGACATTCTTTGGTGAGTTGTGTTTATTACATGCTCGTATAACAGCCCATTGTTATTTAAGAATTAACTGTTGAGTTTTTATTCCTATGTATTATAAAAATCAGAACAATTGTGCAAAAATGAGCATTATACATCAAGATAATATTTGTTACATTTTCAAGTGAGTGAATTGATCTATATGTGAAGAATTTTTAGTTGAAATAGTTGTTTAGTGATTTTGACCCTCTTACTGAGTTCCTTCAGGCCAACTTCATACATTTTCTCTTCCTTCTGGTGTTTGTAAAATGGTCAATTGCAATGATTATGTTCAGCTTTGAAGTTCTAGGCCTATCGATCTAATAAAAATGTCCCAGAACACATTGTGAAATATTTTTAACCAGCCGGACTCTAGTAACCTAGAGAAATTGGACAGAACAAGTAACTTTCCTTTTTTTTCTCAGGGAATAAATATAGACAGAAGTTATAGAGAAGATGATTAAGACTGATCTCTAAATATTCAGTCATCCTAAAATAGTTATCCCTCTCACAGAAGGGAGCATTATTATTTACTAGGATTACAAACCAATTGATCACCTGACATCTTGTGGCTGATTGTGGGTTGGTGAGGGAATGAAAAAAGCCTTGATGAAGCATCGGCATTTTCACAGTTGCATTTCACAGATAACAGTTTTGATTTTCAGCACTTTTTGTGCTTAAAAATAATGTGTGTGTGTGTATCTTAACTTTGAACATGAGAAAATTAAACCTCAGACAAGTCAAATATTTTTCAAGGTCATATAGTTTAAAATTGACAAATGGAATTTCAACCCAGTTTAGTCTGATTTCAAATTCTCATCTTTGCTGCCACGTGCCTTTGTTTCTGAACTTCACTCTAATTTTAAGTGCCTTGCTGACTGAATTACAAACGAATATGTTTGTCTTGTTCTCAATAAAAATTCATTCATTTCTGTAATATTGAGTGTCTGCTGGTGCTTAGTATTCTAGTCACTAGGGATACAGCAGTGAACAAGATGGGCACAGTCCTTGCTTTCAGGAAGATTATTTTCTAGTTGGGAAGGACACCAATAATCAGTTGGGAAAAAAACCAATAAAAATATCAGGTATTCAGAAGTTCAGTGGTAGAAAATTAAAATGAGGTAATGTGGCTGAGAGTGACTGAGCAGCCTCTTTTTGGATTGGTTAGTCAGAGAAGGTCTCCTAAGGATGTGATATTTAAAACAGGTGTTACTGGCCAAAAAGAGTCAGTCACATAACAACTGAGACTGGGGGAGGAGGTTGTTAATCAGGGCAAAGAACCTAAGTGTTCTTGATAGAAATAGTAGAGTTGTGGTGATGAGGTTAGAAGGCAGGCCTGGGTCAGGTCACGTAAGGGTATAGAATTTATGTGCAACTAGAAGCAGCCATATGGAATTAATTAGAAAATGGACATGAAGGTAACTCTTGTAGGTCTGTGGAGTGTGATTGTGGAGGCAAGAATGGAAACAGAGATCCCAGAGAAGAGTTGTGTGCTATTGCCAAACTAGGGGTAAAGCCGTGTGGCTTCCACTGAAATGGGTTAGATGTGGGTGGTGAATGAAAAGAGGAATCCTGTTGGAAGCATTAATATTGTTAAAATGACCATAGTACCCAAAGCAATCTCCAGATTAAATGTGATCCCATCAAATTACCCATGACATTTTTCACAGGACTAGACCAGATAATCCTAAAATTTATATGGAACCATAAAAAACCCAGAATTGCCAAAACAATCCTGAGGAAAACTGGAGGCATGACCCTCCCAGATTTCAGACAGTAGTACAAAGCTACAGTAATCAGAACAGCATGATACTGTCACAAAAAACAGACAGGGGTCAATGGAACAGAATAGAGAGCCCAGAAATAAACCCACACACCTACGGTCAATTAATATTTGACAAAGGAGGCAAGAATATACAATGGAGAAAAGACAGTCTCTTCAGCAAGTAGTGTTGGGAAAGCTGGACAGCTGCATGTAACTCAGTGAAGCTAGAAAATTACCTCATACCATACACAAAAATAAACTCAAAATGGCTTAAAGACTTAAGTATAAGATGTGACACCATAAAACTCCTAGAAGAGAACATAGGTGAAACATTCTCTGACATAAGTCTTAGCAGTGTTTTCTTAGGTTAGTCTCCCAAGGCGATAGAAATAAAAGCAAAAATAAGCAAATGGGACCTAATCAAACTTACAAGCTTTTGCACAGCAAAGGAAACCATAAACAAAATGAAAAGACAATCTATGGAATGGGAGACAATAATTTGCAAACTATGCAACCTTCAAGGGCTTAATTTCCAAAGTATACAGATAGCATACAACTCAATAACAAAAAAACAAACAACCAAATCAAAAAATGGGCAGGGGCTTCCCTGGTGGCGCAGTGGTTGAGAATCTGCCTGCTAATGCAGGGGACACGGGTTCGAGCCCTGGCCTGGGAAGATCCCACATGCCGCGGAGCAACTAGGCCCGTGAGCCACAACTACTGAGCCTGCACGTCTGGAGCCTGTGCTCCGCAACAAGAGAGGCCGCGATAGTGAGAGGCCCGCGCACCGCAATGAAGAGTGGCCCCCGCTTGCTGCAACTAGAGAAAGCCTTCACACAGAAACGAAGACCCAACACAGCCAAAAATAAATAAATAAATAAATAAATAATAATTAAAAAAAAAAAATGGGCAGAAGACCTAAATAGACATTTCACCAAAGAAGACATACAGATGGCCATTTGGCACATGAAAAGATGTTCAACACCACTAATTATTAGAGAAATGCAAATCAAAACTACAATGAGGTATCACCTCACACTGGTCAGAATGGCCATCATCAAAAAATCTACAAACAATAAATGCTGGAGAGGGTGCTGGTAAAGGGAACCCTCTTACACTGTTGGTTGGAATGGAAATTGATACAGTCACTGTGGAGCACAGTACGGAGGTTCCTTAAAAGACTAAAAATAAAGTTACCATATGATCCAGCAATCCCATTCCTGGGCATATAGCCAGAGAAAACTTTAATTTGAAAAGATACATGCACCCCAGTGTTCATAGCAGCACATTACAATAATCAAGACGTGAAAGCAACCTAAATGTCCATGGACAGATGAATGAATAAAGAAGGTGTGGTACACACACACACACACACACACACACACACACACACACACAATGGACTATTATTCATTCATAAAAAATAATGAAAATGCCATTTGAAGCAACATGGATGGACCTAGAGATTATCATACTAGGGAAAGTAAGTCAGAGAAAGACAAATATCATAGTAATCACTTATATGTGGAATCTGAATTATTATACAAATGAACTTATTTACAAAACAAACAGACCCACAGACATAGAAAACACACTTATGGTAACCAAAGGGGAAAGGGGGTGGGGGAGGGATAAATTTGGAGTTTGAGATTAGCAGATTCAAACTACTGTATATAAAATAAACAACAGAGACCTACTGTATAGCACAGGGAACTATATTCAATATCCTGTAATAAACCATAACGGAAAAGAATATGAAAAAGAATATACATATATGTGTATAACTGAATCACTTTGCTGTACACCAGGAACAAACACAACATTGTAAATTAACTATACTTCAATAAAAAAAAAAGAGGAATCCTGGATAACCCCATTGACTTTTTTTAGTATGTTGGTGGATGATGGTACAGTTTATTGAGAAGGGAGAACAGATTTGATGGTTGGAGTGAGAAAGTCACGGTTTATTAGGGTCAAGTTAAGTTTAAATATTAGTTTGAACCATGTGAAATTACTTGTATTCAATTTTTGACTGTCAAAAGTGGTAATTTCTTATAGCTCAACCTAATACTTAATAGACATTCTTGCAGAGATTTAAAATAGGCCACTGCACATCTAAGTCTGAAGTACTAGGAGGCAATCTGGGTCGAATACATAGATTTGAGAGTCATCGCTGTGGGAACAGATGAGGTAAAGAAAAAAAAAAAGGAGTATGTATATATAGCAAAGAACAGGGTCCAGGATGATCCAAAGTGGAAGCAAGATGAATTGTATGGGTTGGCAAGATGTGGGAAGTTACTAATGAGGTCCTTTTCTTTGCTTGTTTGCGATTATCTGACCCTCATTTACTTGTGTGTATTTTTGTTGGTATCTGAATGTGAAACCTAACCTCTATTTGCTTACACATTTTGCATCCTATTGGTTAAGTGAGCCTTGGGCTATTTTGAAGTGTTCTGTATTTTATTTTATTTTATTTATTTTATATTTTATTTTTTAAAATAAGATTCGTGTGGTACAGTGGAGTCTGGGGGATAAACAGATGGTGGAGATGATAAATAGAACTTTCATAGCCAAAATGGCTCTTTCTTGCTTTATTTTTTTGCCAAGAATGTAGCTTTCCCACCTGTGTCAACATGCATCTGCACACACACACAAATCATCAAAAACATGAATTTAGGATTTGGTATAACTTCTGATTTTTTCCTACCAAACATAGTGTATTTGGGGGCATTTTTAAAAGTATCTATGCATCATTAATCAGAAACTAAATCAGATTAGAAACTAAAAGAATATACTGGATATAGAAAACACTTTTACGAGCCAGTAGTTTGGGTTTACATATAAATGTTTTAACTACATATTACCAGAGTTAGTTATCAAAATTGATATGTGCCTCAGCAAACAATGGGCAAGAAAGTGCTATCAAATTTTGATCTATTACAGAGTTAAGGAACGGTAAAGGAACTAGTTATAGTTGTTGATACATACTGGTTACTATCTGAATAATAATTCACAATAATCTCAGGAAGTTATAGACAGAAAATATAGCCTAGCAAAAGTATTGAAGAAAAACTTGCTGTGAAAATTGGAGTGCTCTGAATACTAAACTAACACTTTTCACACCATCAGATTTTATTTTAAAGTATAATTTTGCAAAGAATTAAACAAATTATTTGTTGTAAAAATTGGATTCCAATCTGAAAAATAACTAAAAAGGTAATTTAAAATTTGTATTACTACTTCTCCAGATTTATGGTGAATTTTGAAAACATCTGTTTTTATCCCAAGAGAGAATGGAAGTGACCATCATAGCAAATGTAAATCTAGACTAGATAAACATATAAAATTAGAAATATATAATAAACATATTACATATTTATAGGGAGATATTGGGGATACTAAATGGATTGTACAGTTGTTTTCATATGTAGTATCTATGAAATATATATATATGAAAAAAATATATATATAGACTGGTTCCTATTTATGTTTTGCTTGCTTTAAAGGAAAGCATAATTGATCTGATTTTTAGAATGAAGCAGTTTCTCATCATGTATTAGAGGATATCATTTACTATAAAATTTTCAATACTGCCAACATATTTTTTTGGTCAAAAAATGTAACAGAGAAAACAAAATTTTAAAAATTATTTTCGTTGTTTACATTTCCAAAATGAAATACTGGCAGGGGTGTATATTAGGTTATAACATAGTTTGAACAAATTGGCAAACATATTTAATTGTTTTATTGATGATTAGGTTTATAGGTCTCATAGTTCTTCTGTATGTAAGTGTTGAAAGTGAAAAATATGCAAATAAACAACCGAACCTTACACCTGAAGGAACTAGAGAAAGAACAAACAAAACCCAAAGTTAAGAGGAGGACAGAAATCATAAAGATCAGAGCAGAAATAAATGAAGTAGAGATGAAGAAAACAATAGAAAAGATCAATGAGACTAAAAGGTGGTTCTTTGAGAAGATAAACAAAATTGATAAACTTATAGCCAGACTCATCAAGAAAAAGGGGGAGAGGGCTCAAATCAATAAAATCAGAAACAAAAAAGGAGACATTACAATGGACATCACAGAAGTCAAAGGATCATAAAAGACTGCTACAAGCAACTATATGCCAAAAAATGGACAACCTAGAAGAAATGGACAAATTCTTAGAAAGGTACAATCTCCCAAGACTGAACCAGGAAGAAACAGAAAATATGAACTGATCAATCACAGTACTGAAATTGAAACTGATTTAAAAACTTCCAACAAACAAAAGTCCAGGACCAGATGGCTTCGCAGGCGAATTCCATCAAACATTTAGGGAAGAGTTAATACCTGTCCTTCTCAAACTATTCCAAAAAATCTCAGAGGAAGGAACACTTACATACTCATTCTGTGAGGCCTCCATCACCCTGATACCAAAACCAGACAAAGATACCACAAAAAAAATTATAGGCCAGTATCACTGATGAGCATAGATACAAAAATCCTCAAGAAAATACTAGCAAACCACATCCAACAATACATCAGAAGGATCATACACCATGATCAAGTGGCATTTATCTCAGGGATGCAAGGATTTTTCAATATCTGCAAAGCAATCAGTGTGATACACCACATCAACAAACTGAAGAATAAAAACCATGTGATCATTTCAATAGATGTAGAAAAAGCTTCTGAAAAAATTCAACATCCGTTTATGATAAAAAATCTCCAGAAAGTGGGCATAGAGGGAACATACCTCAACACAGTAAAGGCCGTATATGACAAACCCACAGCAAAAATCATTCTCAATGGTGAAAAGCTCAAAGCACTTGCTCTAAGATCAGGAACAAGACAAGGACGTCCACTCTCGCCACTTTTATTCAACATAGTTTTGGAAGTCCTAGCCATGGCAGAGAAGAAAAAGAAATAAAAGGAATCCAGATGGAAAAGAAGAAGTAAAACTCACTGTTTGCAGATGACATGATATTATACATAGAAAATCCTAAAGATGCTACCAGAAAACTACTAGAGCTGAACAATGAATTTGGTAAAGTTGCAGGATGCAAAATTAATACACAGAAATCTGTTGCATTTCTATATACTAACGAAAGACCAGAAAGAGAAATTAAAGAAACAATCCCGTTTATCATTGCATCAAAAAGAGTAAAATACCTAAGAATAAACCTACCTAAGGAGACAAAAGACCTGTACTCCGAAAACTGTAAGACACTGATGAAGGAAACAGAAGAAGACACAAACAGATGGAAAGATATACCATGTTCTTGGATTGGAAGAATCAATATTGTCAAAATGACTATACTACCCAAGGCAATCTACAGATTCAGTGCACTCCCTATCAAATTACCTATGACATTTTTCACAGGACTAGAACAAAAAATCTTAAAATTTGTATGGAAACACAAAAGACCCCAAATAGCCAAGCAATCTTGAGAAAGAAAAATGGCGCAGGAGAAATAAGGCTCCCTGACTTCAGACTATACTATAAAGTTACAGTAATCAAAACAGTATGGCACTGGCAAAAAAACAGAAATATAGATCAATGGAACAGGATAAAATCCCAGAAATAAGCCCACACATCTACGGTCAATCTACGACAAAGGAGGCAAGAATATACAGTGGAGAAAAGACAGTCTTCAATAAATGGTGCTGGGAAAACTGGGTAGCTACATGTAAAAAAAGGGAGATTAGAACATTGTTTAACACCATACACAAAAATAAACTCAAAATGGATTAAAGACCTAAATGTAAGACCGGAAATGTTTTTCCTCTCTAAAACTCTTAGAGGAAAATATAGGCAGAACACTCTTTGACATAATCACAGCAATATCTTTTTTGATCTATCTCCTAGAGTAAGGGAAACAAAAATAAAACAAACATAAATAAAACAAAAGTAAACAAATGGGACCTAATCAAACTCAAAAGCTTTTGCACAGCAAAGGAAACCATAAACAAAATGAAAAGACAGCCCACAGAATGGGAAAAAATATTTGCAAATGATGTGACTGACAAGGAATTAATCTCCAAACTTTACAAACAACTCATGCAGCTCGACATCAAAACAAACAACCCAATCAAAGAATAGGCAGAAGACCTAAATAGACATTTCTCCAAAGAAGACATACCGATGGCCAAGAGGCACATGAAAAGATGCTCAACATCGCTAACTATTAGAGAAATGCAAATCAAAACTACAATGAGATATCATCTCACACCAGTCAGAATGGCCATCATCAAAAAGTCTACAAACAATAAATGCTGGCGAGGGAGTGGAGAAAAGGGAACTCTCCTACACACTTGGTGGGAATGCTAATTGGTGCAGCCACTATGGCGAACAGTATGGAGGTTCCTTAGGAAACAGAATAGAGCTACCATATGATCCAGCAATCGCACTCCTGGGCATATTCCAGAGAAAACCATGGTTCAAAAGGGTACATGTACCCCAGTCTGCATTGCAGTGCTGTTTACAATAACCAAGACATGCAAGCGACTACATGTCCATCGACAGAAGAATGGGTAAAGAATATGTGGTACATATATAGAATGGAATATTACCCAGCCATTAAAAAGAAGGAAATAATGCTATTTGCAGCAACATGGATGGACCTGGAGACTATCATACAAAGTGAAGTAAGTCAGAGAAAGACAAGTATATGATATTGCTTGTATGGAGAAGGGAAACAATATGATGCAAAGTTATTTACAAAACAGAAACAGACTCACAGACTTAGAGAATGAACTTATGGTTACCAGGGGGAAAGGGTGAGGAGGAGGGACAGATTGGCAGTTTGGTATTGACATGTACACACTGCTATATTTAAAAATAGACAACCAACAAGGACCTACTGTATAGCACAGGGAACTCTGCTTAATACTCTGTAATAACCTAAATGGGAAAAGAATTTGAAAAAGAATAGATACATATATGTAAATAAAATAAAATAAAATAGCAGTGTAACTGATAAAAAAAAGAAAGTGAAAAATATGGTAAATTGATGAATGGACTTTAGAAACAGTTACATATAACACTGGTAGAAGGACTTTGTCTTTTGCATAACATTATTTTCCTAGGGCCTAATACATAATAGATTCTTAGTAAATACATATGGAATGAATGAATGTGTTGTTACAGAGCTGAGCTTAAACAAACAGTTATTGGTGCTAACTTCACAAAATGGATTCTTCATGTCACTTGACTGTTCTTTCATTCCTGCTTCCTAATTGGGTTTTGCTTTTCTGGTCCTGCACTCCAGATTTTATTTCAGAATCATGACACAGTTGGTAGTTTACTGATCAGTAAGCAGAGAACTTAAAAACCTCAGGCACTTAACACTAATCTTCTGCTCAGGTCCTTACTTAACTCTTGCATATTTGACATGAAATACCCATTGACTCTCAGGTCCCACTCTGCTGGATCTTGTCTTCTATCTGGATCTGGCTGAGGTGAGATTCAGATGAACTCTTTCTTTACCATTGTCTGACTTACTTGTAGAAATTTTAAATTCCTAGTTACTTTTCTTGAGCTCCTGACTGTGGTAATACATGTCTAGGTTACTATTTTAGGAAAATGAAAGCATCATTCTGTGGAAAAGACATGGTGTACTTCTTTCTAATTTTTCATAACAGTGTAGTCTGTATTTACAGCCTATATAACCCATCC
This sequence comes from Eschrichtius robustus, assembly GCF_028021215.1. Lineage (NCBI taxonomy): Eukaryota > Metazoa > Chordata > Mammalia > Artiodactyla > Eschrichtiidae > Eschrichtius > Eschrichtius robustus. The sequence continues at coordinate 11,303,296 of NC_090827.1, forward strand.
TGGAAATTGGAGAGATAGAGGAAAGGTTGGTGGGAGAGTTGATAAAATAACAATTGAATGTTTCTACTTGTCCTGCTCAATAAGGAAAGCATACCACTATTACGTGTGTGTGTGTGTGTGTGTGTGTGTGTGTGTCTGTGTGTCTCTTTATCTCTTTATTCCTTAGGATTTTCTATATGCAAGATCATGTCATCTGCAAATAGAGGTTTAGTTCTTCCTTTCCAATCTGGATGCCTTTTTTCCCTATTTGTCCTGTCTAGAACCTCCAGTGCAATGTTGAATAGACATGGTGAGAATGGGCATCCCTATTTTTTCCTAAGTTCAGAGAGAAGGCATTTAGACTTTACCCACTAAGTATGATGATAACCTTGAATTTTTCATATGTGTCCTTTAACAGATTGAGGCTTTCCTCCTATTCTTAGTTTGTTGAGAGTTTTTACCATGGAAGTATGTTGGAATTTATCACATGCTTTTGGTGCATCTATGAGATAATTATGTGGTTTTTGTTCTTAATTCTGTTGATATTGTGTATTACAATGATTGATTTTTGGATGTTAAACCAACCTTGCATTCCTTGAAATAATCCATTTGTCATGGTGTATGACCTTTTTATTATGTTTTCTAGGATTTTATGGAGGATTTTGTGTGTAAATTCATAATAAATATTGGTCTTTAGTGTTCTTTTCCATGCTCTTGCCTGGTTTTGATATTGGTTAATATTGGCCTCATAGAATAATTTGGGAAGCATTTCCTATTTTTTGGAAGTTTGCAAATAATTTGTATTAATTCTTTTATAAATATTTAGTAAAATTCACCAGTGAAACCATCTTGTTGTGGTCTTTTCTTTCTGGGAAGATTTAAAGTGTCTAATTAATGATCTTTATGGTATGTCTGGTTAGATTTTCTGTTTACTCTTAAGTCAATTTTGGTAGTTTGCATCTCTTGAGAATCTGTCCATTTCATCTGAGTTATGTAATTTGTTGGCATATGGTTGTTCATGGTATTCCTTATAATTATTTTTACTTCTATAAGTTGGTATTGATTTTCTCTCTTAGATTTTTTATTTTAATAATTTGAGTCTTCCCTCTTTTTTCTTGGTCAATCTTGCTGAAGTTTTGTTAATTTTTTTCAATTTTGTTGATTTTCTACATTGTTTTTCTATTTTTTATTTCAGTAGCTAGCACATTAATCTTTATTATTTTCTTTATTATGCATGTGTTAGATTTCATTTGCCTTTTCTTGCCATTGTCCTTAGGTGAAATGTGATGCTATTCATTTGAAATATTTTTTCAATTGTAATGTGTTTATAGCTATAAACATCCTTCAATTCATTGCTTATGCTGCATCTTATAATTTGTTTATTCTTCATTTATTGCAAAGCATTTTCTAATTTCCCTTTTGATTTCTTTTTTATTTTTTGATCCATTGGTTATTTAGGAATGTAGTATTTATTCTATATATTTGTGAATTTTCCAAATTACCTTTTGCTATTAATTTCTAACTACATTTCTTTGTGGTTGGAGAACCTGCTTTGTATTATTTTACTTATTCAATTATTCGATGACTCTCTTTATCTTTAGTAATTTTTGTTGTTTCACAGTGTATTTTGTCTGATACTAATATAACCCTTTTTGCTTTGTTGCATTGCTGTTAGTATGGTGTATTTTTACTTTTATCTTGTTTGTATCTTGTTTGTCTCCCATAGATAGCATATTTTGGATGCTATTGTTATTTTTATCCAGTGTAACAATCAATCTCTTTTTGATTGGATTGTTTAATTTATACATTAAATATCTAATCTTATTGTTGATTTGGTTGGATTTATGTCTGCCATTTAATTTTATGTTTTATACACACACATTAATATATAATAGTTATTTTCTTAGTGGTTGTGCTAGGGCTTATAGTATACATCAGAGCTTATTAGAATCAACCTCAGATTTATGCTAATATAATTCTAGTGAGAGTTCTAGAGATGTTGCTCCTATAAAGCTCTGTATTTACTTCCCCTTTTGTGATATTATTTTACATGGATATATACAGAGAGAGAGAGGGGGAGAGAGAGCAGTCAGGGATAGATACAGAGAGACACAAGAGAGTCTATGTTACAAACCAGAAAATGTCGTGTTACAATTATTAGCTTAGATACTTTTACGTCTTCTAAGAAAGCTGAGAGAATAAAGCAGAGTAAGTATATATTTGTAGTGTTTGTTATGTTAATCTTTTCATGTACCACTTCTGCTTCTCTTCATTTCTTCCTACAGACTCACTCTACCACCTGGTGTCATTTCTTACTCCAACACAGCTTTGCTCCCACTTACTTGGGTTGTGCTCTTATAAATGTCTTACATTCCTACGAGTTATATGCCCAACAGTATAATTATATACATATTGTTTCATACAATTGCTAACAGTTAAGAAAAGAAAGGAGAGGATGCAATTATATAGTCTTTTATAGTTTTCTAATTACCTTTACTGACATGCTTTGTTTTTTGGTATGGGTTTAAATTACTTTTGGTTGCCGCGTGCTTTCAGCCTTAAGAACTTCCTTTCATATTTCCTGAAAGGTGGATGTGCTAGCAATGAATTCTCTCACTGTTTGTGGATTTGAGAATGTCTTTGTCTTCATTTTTGAAAGATTATTTTCTGAATATGAGATTCTTAACTGACATTTTTTTTCCTTTTAGCACTTTGAAGAATCTCACTGCTTTATGTTCTCCATTGTTTTTGATGAAACTCCAGGTGTTGTTCTTATTGGGGTTCCCTTGTATGTGACAAATTATTTTCCTCTTGTTGCTTTCAATATTTTCTTGTGCTTGTTGTTGTTTGCTTGTTTATTTGTTTAGTGATTTTGCCTGACTATTTTAATAAAGTCCATCTCCCTCATAGTGGGTAGCTTCTGATGTAGTTCTTCAGATGCACAGCCTTGGGAATGTTCACAGTCACCCTGACCTGTTCAAGAGGTGGCAGTGGCTTTAGTCAGTCTCTTTTTGGCTGTCTCTTACTCTGCTTTCCCTGTTAAATTTTTAGCTGGTCTGTTTCTATTGGTATCAATCCTAGCTGTTAGTCTCTACTAATTGCTAGCTGATTGCTCTATTGTTTTCAACAACGCCTAGGGGCATAGATCGCTCTACAGTCTAATTCAATTAAATGTGGGCCACTTTGCAGATGTGTTCCTTGAGACTAGACTTTGAGACTTACTCCTACCCTAGGAGTGCTCTCTTCAGCTGCATTTTCCCCTGGTTCTCTCTATTAAAACTTCTAGCTTTTCTACTGTTATCCTTCTTGCTCTCATAGAGCTACCAGTCTCCTCTTGTTTCTCACCGTAAAATCCTCATTCTTTTCAATAGTATCCTTACACTTGCACTTCCCATGCTCTGACCCAAATAAAGTCAGCCCCCTTCAGAAGGCCTGTGGGATATTCAGTTTATGGCTTGCCTCTCCTTCTAGGAAGAACCCCTGAATAAGTGCTCTAGAAGTCAAGATGGGGTAGTGGCCCACTTCTCTTGGAACGACATCTTTGCTATAATGAGTTTGGTACTTGGTGAGTATGGTAGCCCTTGTTCTTGTCTTGATCTTGAATCTACACCTAGGAACTTGCTTATACAGGGTGATCAGGGCCAAGAATAATCATCCAGTTGCACCTAGGGTAGTCTTCCACCCTATGAGTGGGGTCTGAGTGAAGGGAGCCCAGGACATTTGGTTGTTTTTGCTTTGGCAACACAGAGCTGGGCAGAATGAGGAGTGCTGGGACCTGCTCTTCCTGGGGAGAAACCATAGCCCTAGACAGGCTCTGAGAGGAGAGTGAGCCCTGTGTTCTTGGCTGCACATGCTTGTAATAGACCTTCCATCAGGCTGAGCTGGCTAAGGGGGAGTGGGTTGTGGCTCAAATGCCACAGACTCTCACTGTTTTTATTGAGATTTGTCAGATTTTGTTGAATAAATGTTTCTCATGTTGCATATCCTTAGGACAATTTCCTGATATTTTAAGTGGTTGCTTTACTTGATTTTCACCGTTATGATTCTTTCACTGGGGAGAGGGTCCATGGAGCTCCTTATACCCGCATTCTGGAAGTGTACTCTCAAGTCAGTTTTTATCCTTTTTTGCATTGTGTGCTCTCTACAGATGATCATTGTGAAGTTGAAATATTCAAGTTGATGAGACTTTGGATGGGTGTGAAAAACCAAGGACTTTCACAGAGATGCAATATACATTATGTATTCTTTGGATTTACAAAACACTTTATTTTAGGGAGTTGAAGTGTTTATTGTTGCTTGGTGATGATTACCAAAGATGTGTGAGAAGCGAAAATCTGATCTAAATTTTGGGAAGTTCTGATTAACCTAGCCCAACTCTTTTCTATGAAAAACAAAGTTGGATACTCTAATCTGTATAATGTTGTTGTTGTTGTTTTTTTTAAAAGGATCAGTATCCAAAGGAGTCTAACAGGAACATATTTAACTGAATGTTACTTGGTACCCTTATGAAGTCCTGAAATGTAGCTTATAGATAAGATGTGGAGGTCTATATGCATACTATGTTTCAAGCAAAGCAAATGCGTAAAAATGGAATTAGAATAGATACATTTATGAAAAATTTATTAATTTTTAAAATAAGGAATCCCCAGAGTTCCTTCAGTAGATTCCTCCTATAGTGTTCTTAACATTTACTTTCATTTACAAAAATTTGTATATGTTTATAAAAAAGTATATATTGATACCTGTATTCCTTTTCATGAACATATTTTTCTTACCTGTACTTTTTCTGCCTCTACTAGTAAGTGCCCTCCTTTTCAGTGAAATGATAGAGTTTTTCAAAGCATACATCAAGAAAAATCTACTCTAGTGCTTTTCATCAAAAAGTAACAATACTTTAATAAACACTGTCTCCCAGTCCTCATTAAAATACCACCAGAATTCCAATTTACTAATTTACAAAGAAGATTATAATGATTACATAGACAGGACTGTTTGAATCAGCATGATCATCATATATTTTTCTCATTAGAGAGATCTACATGGGAAGCAAAATCATAATTAGAAGGTTGCTTGGTGACCATGGAATCTGAACAATAGTTAATCTTTGATAATTGGAATTATTCATAGTACCAAGCCATTTTGCCTATCTTTTTGCATCTTTATCCTCTCTGCTCTACTGTCAATAAATTTGAATCAATTTATAGTAATAAAGGCTATAAAAAATTAGCGCATCTCAAACATAAGGATAGAAATTCTAAATATGTAGTGTACAAATCAACAATGATAAATGCAAAATTTTGACATGTACAAAAATATTTTGCAACCTTAGCATTTGGATGTTCTAACAATTTCAGATGTTTATTCCTAGAATAAGCTTTCAGAATCTGATTACAGATGTCCAACCTTTAAATGCATTATACTACACTGAAATTTTAACTGTTGACTATCACCCAAAGAAGTGTAAAAGTTGCCTGTCACCCAGTTGAAGCAAGAGAAGTCTTTAGAAAATAGATAGCTAATAGCCAGTGTACAAGTATGATATCTAACATTTGCTTTCTGTGTTTCAGATACTGTTCACTTCAAACATGTAATGTTGTCCAATAGGTAGGAACTCATTCATTTTATAGAATAAGAAGCTGAAACTATGCATGTTTATATAACTTATCTAAGTTTTATAGCTAGTTAAATGATGGGACTGTGGTATTTACCCCAGCAGCCTAACTCCAGATTTCTCACTCTTATTCTGCCACAGAAATAATACATAAAAGTATGTAAATGTTTTTCTTCATCTTTTATAGTTTATCCCTAGCTTCCATGGATTTGAAAATTATGTTTATTGACACTGTTCCAGTTCCAACTGGAGTTCTCTCTGTTCTTTTAACTTAGCTCTTAAAAGCACTGGAGGAGGCCACTCCTAAAGTCATAGAAATTTCCAACAGTTTTCGTGACCTGACCCATTCTATAATTGCAAAAATACATAAGGGACAAGATAGTTAAGATGCAGAAGGATAAAAGAACGAGATCCAAAGCATGGTGTGCCAGGTAGTATTCTAATGCCTTACGCATGTTACCTCATTTAACCCATGGTAAAATTCTCTGGGGTGGGCATTGCTGCCTCCAGTTTTACAGATAAAGAAACTTAGAGTAAGAGGGGCGGGCTATGCTTTGGCTGCATTAAAAATGTGCGTTTGGCTACATAGTTTACAAGTATTTGACCTGAATTGTGCCCATTTGTCCCAGAGTTATTGCTGTTTCCAGTAGTCCCAGTCACATCCTAAAATGTTTACTGAATGCTTGGCATTGCAGGCTCTTTGAATAAGCTGTCGTCAGAGTGCTTTTCTGGAGGTAGCTATTATTAACTCTATATTAAGGATGGGAAACTAAGATTCAGTAAGATTAGTCATAAGAAATAAATTTATGTAGCTCACCTTGAGATTGCTATGGTGGATTAGTATACAGTACAAAGAAAAAGTGGATCAGTAATAGTTTTATTTATTTATTGTTGTAGAAAATAGTGGTGGTATTAATAGTGGGTATAAAACGTACTTGAAAATTAACATGATTTTAGCAAATGAAGAACAGGGACCCTGTATGGTTTTCTTTTAATTTTTAAAACATGACACATAATGGCCACTCAGTCAATGTTTATTAAGAAGCAAACAGAATATATTTGGTGTATTTAAAACTCAAATGGACAAAGCAGAGATTTATGTTGGTTATGGTGGTGGAAAAGAGAGATTCATTCTGGGCTGGATAACAGAGTTTCTGTTAGTCTGGGTGCTTAGAAAAATAAAACCAATAGGATAGATAGGTAGTTAAATAAATAAATCTGAAGAGATTATAGATAAATGTGGAGGCCTGTATACCCATACTACATTTTAAGCAAATCGAATATATAAACACTGAATTTAGGATAGATACAGCTATGAAAATTTTATTTATTTTATAAAAAAAATCTTTTTAGAATGTCCAGCCTTTTTCTTTTCTTTATTTTTTTATTAAAGTGTAGTCAATTTACAAGATTATATTAGTTTCAGGTGCACAACATTGTGACTCAATATTTTTATAGATTATACTCCATTTAAATTTATTACAAAATAATGGCTATATTTCCCTGTGGTGTACAATATATCTTTGTTGCTTATTTATTTTATACATAGTAGTTTGTGTCCCTTAATCCCATACCCCTGTGTGGTACCTCCCCACTTTCCTCTCCCCAGTGGTAACTAACCACTACTTGGTTCTCTGTATATGTGAGTCTGTTTCTGTTTTGTTATATTCATTCATTTTATATTTTAGATTCCACGTGCAAGTGATAACATAGAGTATTTGTCTTTCTCTGTCTGACTTATTTCACTAAGCATAGTACTCTCTAGGTCCATCCACATTGCTGCAAATGGCAGAATTCTATTTTTATATTGCTGAGTAATATTCCCTTGTATATATATACCATGTCTTCCTTTTGTTTGTTCTTTTTTTTTGTTCTTTTTGTTTCATAGATAGTTTCCTTTGCTTTGCAAAGACTTTTAAGTTTTATTAGGTCCCATTTGTTTTTCTTTTGCCAGATCCAAAAAAGTATTTTTACAATTTATGTCAAAGATTGTTCTGCCTATGTTCTCTTCTGGGAATTTTATAGTTTCAGGTCTCACATTTAGGTATTTAATCCATTTTGAGCTTATTTCTTTGTATATGATGTGCGGAAATGTTCTTACCTCATTCTTTTACATGTAGCTGTACAGTGTTTTCACCATCACTTATTGAAGGAGACTGTCTTTTCTTTATATATTCTTGCCTCCTTGTTGTAGATTAATTAACCATAACTGCATGAATTTATTTCTGGACTCTCTATTCTGTTCCAGTGATGCTGTTTGGATTACTGTAGTTTTGTAGTTTAGTCTGAAGTCAGGGAGCATGATACCTCCTGCTTTGTTCTTTATTCTCAAGATTGCTTTGGCAATTCAGGGTCTTTTGTGGTTCCATATGAATTTTAGGATTATGTGTCCTAGTTCTGTGATAAATGTCATGGATATTTTGATAAGGATTTCATTAAATCTGTAGATTGCTTTGGGTAGTATGACCATTTTGAAGAGAAACCAGAGTATGGGGTAGTATGACCATTTTAACAATATTAATTCTTCCAATCCAAGAGCAGGGGATGTCTTTCCATTTCTTTGTATCCTTTTCAAATTCCTTTATCCATGTTCTGTAGTTTTCAGAGTATAGGTCTTTCACTTCCTTGGTTAAGTTTATTCCTAGGTATTTTATTCCTTTTGGTGGAATTGTTTCCTTAATTTCTCTTTCTGATAGTTCATAATTAGTGTATAGAAAAGCAAGAGATTTCTGTATATTAATCTTGTACCCTGCAATTTTACTGAATTCATTTATTAGTTCTAATCATTTTTTGGTGACAACTTTAGGATTTTCTATATATAGTATTATGTTATCTGCAGATGGTGACAGTTTTACTTCTTGCCTACCAATTTGGATGACTTTTATTTCTTTTTCTTGTCTGATTGCTGTGGCTAGGACTTTCAATACTATGTTAAATAGAAGTGGTGAGAATGGACATCTTTGTCTTATTCCTGATTAAAAGCTGTATCACTGTTGAGTATAGTTTTACCTGTGGCTTTGTCATAAATGGCCTTTATTATGTTGAGATTTGTTCCCTCTTACCAACTTTGATGACAAGTAATTTTTTTATCATGAATGGATGTTGAATTTTGTCAAATGCTTTTTTGGTGTCTATTAAGATGATCGTGTAATTTTTATCCTTTCTTTTGTTAATATGATGTATCACATTGCTGGGTTTGCAAGTATTGAACCATTCTTGCAACCCTGGAATAAATCCCAGTTGATCATGGTGTATGATTTTTATTATGTGTGAATAGTTTATTAATTTTAAAACAAGGAATGCCAAAAGCTTTCAATAGATATATAATATATACCTATATCTATATCTGTATAAGAAGATTTTCTGTAAGGAATTGACTCATGCAGTTATGGAGGCTGAGGAATCCCAAGATCTGAAGTTGGCAAGCTAGACACCCAGGAGAGTCAATGGTGTAAGTTCCAGTTTGAGTCCAAGTCCAAAGGCAGGAGAAGACTGATATCCCCACTGAAGACAGTCAGGCAGAGGGAGCAAATTCTCCCTTACTCAGCCTTTTGCTCTATTCAGGCCTTCACCAGATTTGACGAGGTCCACCAAATATCTGGGCAGCTTGTGGCCCAGTGAAGTTGACACATAAGATTGACCATTATACTGCTTAATTTTCTGCTAACTACAATTATTTGAAGGGAAATGATCTTGACATTAAGGTTTCAGATTGATGGTGAGAGGATACAGAGTTGTTTTGTTTTTTTTTTTTTTAAATTTATTTATTTATTTATTTATTTTTGGCTGTGTTGGGTCTTCGTTTCTGTGCAAGGGCTTTCTCTAGTTGTGGCAAGCGGGGGCCACTCTTCATTGCGGTGCGCGGGCCTCTCACTGTCGCGGCCTCTCTTGTTGTGGAGCACAGGCTCCAGACGCGCAGGCTCAGTAGTTGTGGCACACGGGCCTAGTTGCTCCGTGGCATGTGGGATCTTCCCAGACCAGGGCTCGAACCTGTGTCCCCTGCATTGGCAGGCAGATTCTCAACCACTGCGCCACCAGGGAAGCCCCCGGATACAGAGTTTTTAACCAGTAAATGTATTATAGTGTTTATAGAATAATGACTCAAACACTTCAGTCTGTATTTGATGGCCACTGACATGATGTCACAAAAAATAATTATTAGTAAATGATTTATTCATTTAAAAATTTATCAAAGTGAAATACTTATAAAAAAAGAATTTAAAGAATTTTTGAAAAGTGTGGTGATTTAAAATATTTAAAACATTTAAAAAATTTATTTAAAACATTTAAAACATTTAAAAAATTAAATGTTTTTCTTTGATATTTACATTCCTCAGATAAACAGTTATAATGGTTTGATAGATTTCTTTCTAGCCTTTTTTATATACAAATAAAATTAAGGATATATACTATGTTAGTTTGGGTCCCCCAAGAAGCAGACATCAGAGTGAAACTAGATGTGCAAGAGGTTTAATGGAGGAAACACCTGTGAAAAATAAAGGGGAAGGAGCAGAAGTAGTCTTGGAGAGCCTTCAGACCACAATGAAGATCTGACATCTGTGTAAGAAGAGAGGGGAGGGAGAATTGGGTAGGAAGAACCTCAGATAGCAGAATCATTTGAAAAAGTCTCAGCCAGTCTGGTGGGTGTTCCTCAAGCAAAAGTTGCCCCAAATAGGAATGTCATGCTTGATAAGAATGACCTGATTCTCGGAGTCCCTTTGTGTTCAGTCATTGACTGGGAGCAGAGTGGGGAAGTGTGGCCTCGAAATGAATACTATGATGGATCTCAAAGTACAGCAGCTGGAGGCTGTCAATCACGTATGCTCCACACAGCTGATTCTCCTGAAGGAAGATCTGAGTGGAGCACCTATATGGTTGCCCCACATACACGTACCATGTTTTACTCAGTGGGATTGTAGTGTATACTTATGCAGTACGTTTTTGGCACTTGAAAGTTTGTCATGAAATAGTTCCATAATCTTTCTCGATGCTTAAAATGTCAATTGTGTGTCTCTAGCACAATTTAGCCAATCCAATATCTAAATTATTTAATTGAGAAATACTTCATATCTATACAAACTGGTATGGTATTATAATATTTGATCCTTGATTAATGGGTGCCTTTTAAATCATAGTACAATAGAATAGCTACATATTTTGTCTTAAACATTCTCAAACATATTATACACTGAATATGCTTCTCAAACTTAAGAGGAAGCCTGACATGCCCAGGCTAATGTATAATGGCTAGACATGACTTTATTCCCTGAAATAAGTGTTGGTGGATTTTTAAAGAAGAATCTACTGTCATGTTATTACTATGTGGTTTTTATATAGGTTTAATTTAATAAGATATAAATTATTGGTGTGGTGCCTTTTTTAGCTAGATAGAGATTTTCGTTTTATCTTTCTGCACTTTTAACATATTTAAGATATTGTATGAATAAGTCTATCTCTTGATACACTTATGTGAAAGAATAGAATCATTCTTTAGAATTATTGGAGCAATAGGAAATTTCTGGTGATTATTGAGAGCTTCTGAGGAGATTTACATATCAAAAACCTTTGTTTAAAGAAATTTTTATAATTTTAGTGTAACTTGAGCCCCTGGGTCTTTAGTTACACATATGGAATAAGATGAACTCTTAGGAATTTCCAAACTATAGATTAATGATTTCTTTGTTTCTGTATGAATTTCTTGCCTCTGGAATAAGCTTATTTGGACCATTTATTGTAATGAAAGTATTTCGTCATGTGAACCACACCCTAAAACTACAACTTTAAATCTGTATAGAATCATATTTATTTTGTGATAAGAAGTTTTGAAATTTAAAATTTAAATTATAGAAGCAATGTTCAAATCTAAAAACAGCCTTGTTATTAAATGTATTAAATGATAAGAGGAAATTGAAACATATAGAATTATAACTTTTTTATAATACATTATACCATGTTTGTATTGATAGCATGTATGAATTCATTAAAGCTGGGTATTTCAATTATTCAGATGATTTTAAGGAAATGTTTTTAGGGAAATAAAATTGATGTAGATAGATTAAAAACAATAGAATGAAGTATATAAATATATTTGGAAAGCAGATTCATATTTTGACTAATAAATACAAGTTATATTTTATAATAGATAAGGCCAAAATCTTTTTGTTTTTTCAATTTATCTTTTTTTCTGTTTTACATTTTTAAAAGCAGATGGGTAGAACATCAGAACATCAGAAAAATATCTTCATTTCTCACAAATTGGATGATGGAATAAAACTAATTACGGTGTTAAGCTTGGAATCTTTTTCTCTTTGGTTTTAATGTTTATCTGATGTAATTTCAAATTGTTGTCAGAGATCCTGGGGTAACATTAAACTGAACTCAGATGTTAAGGGCTCACTTCTGTCTCTTCAGAATCCTCCTTTCACCCTGTTTTGAACGATTTTTATGACTTTTTAAGATAGTACAGTTTTCTTGGGTTATAGAAATTTTTGAGATCACTCTTGAGAGATCACAGAAAACTTCTTTTAATGTTAACCCTGAAATTATAGAAGCACATGAAGAAAGGAGTTGATGTTCCTAGGTGGGAACTCAAATGTCTCTAAACGAACAAAATGAATTATTAATCTGTGGGCAAGAAAATGCTTCTCGCTCATAATTGTTTACCCTTTGGACATGTACTTCTAATGAAAACATTAGAGATAATTTTAAATGATTTTCCATTTCATTTATTCATCTTTTAAACAAATATCTTTTAATGCTTACTATATTTTGGGCATTGTTCTGGGTGCGAGGGTACAGTAGAGAGCAAGACAGATGAAATCACTGCCCACGTGGAACCCATACTCCTATCTGGAGAGGCAGACAGTAGGCAAGTAAGCGAATAGGTTAGGAAGGTGGTTTGAGAGGTGAAATGAGTACAGTGAAGTAGGCATGTGGGGACTGACTGGAGATGTGCTTAAACAAGGTGATGAGGTAGAAGAACTAAACAATTTGATATAGAGACTGATCTGGATGTCTCAATGAGAAGGTGAAATTTGAAATAAGATCTGAATAACAAGAAGGAGCCAGCCATACACAAATGAGGGAGCAGGGGTTTCCTGGGTTGGCAAGAGTAAATGGCCCTAAGGCGCTAATATCTTTCTATGGTCAATAAGGAGAAAAAAAGGCTAATGTGGCTAAGACAGAGCTAGCAAGGAGGATAACCTACTGTAAGGTCAAAGAGGTAGGACTTTGGCAAAAATACGTAATTTATTTGGATTTAAATCTAAGTATAATGTTGAGTCTTTCAAAAACTTTAAGTGAGGAGATGATAAAGATATTTTTAAATAAATAAGAAAAAGTTGTCTTCAATATTCAGAAAAGTTTGTGTATGGAGGGACAGTGGCAGAAGCAGGGAGTCAGTTGTAGACATTTGTGTTGTCTTGACAAGTGATGATAGTTACTAAGTCGGAGTTTGGCCATAGTTGTGAGTATAGTTTCACAGGAAAATGAGGTGTTTTAACACTATATGTGGTTTTTCTTGTAAATTCACTAAAATGTATCTCTTTAAGGAAACATTTAATCTTATAACTGGTTCTGGTACAGGTGGTTGACTCAGAAAAAAAAAATTAAAGCCAGCTAGGAGAAATACATCCAAAATGGAGAGCCAAAATTCATGGTGAATACTTAGGAGGAAAAAGAAACATTTAGGAATTTGTCTGAAAAAATGAAATAAAATATAAATTTATTTTAGTTGATGATTGCAATGATAGCTTCAATACAAGGAATAGGTAAAGAATGATCGTGTTAATTTGGGGAAGCAGTTTTGCAGACATAAAGATATAATAAGAATATGCAACAGCTTTCAATTCACACTGACTTTTTGATGACCATCATAAAGAGGATCTCTTATTAAAAAAATACTTTAGGGCTTCATCAGTTTCTTCAAGGACATCATCTGTGATATTCAAAGAATGATTTTTTGTTGTACAAAAAGAAATCTCTAGCTATCCTTTTCAATTTTTTCTTCTTCCATAAGTCTGTGTCTTACAGTTCTAATTTGTCAATGGCTTTGTGTGTGTTTTGAGTGGTTTTCTACCTCACTTTCATGAATTTAGTGGAATCCTACAATTTTTGCATGCCTGCACTTTCACTTTGGAATTTATTGCATTTTGTTTGCATTGCATTTTTGGTTGTTTACAATAAAAGCATAATTCCTGAAAACATTGACATGATTTCTGGGGATCATTATGGTATTAACTGAGATGGGAAATTTAGTTGACTACTAATTTTATAACAGATTAGTTTATTACAGAATATGTTCATATTAGGGTCATTTTGTCACCTCATACAACATCAACTAACAGGATTAGAACTAACAAGAACATCCTTAATATTGTGATACTTTCCTGTTTACTGGAATGCTGTATGTAGTTTTTTGGGTATGTTTCTAAACTTTCTTTTTCAACATCTGGTGTTAGTTAACAAATCTGCCCTATTCAATGTATACACAGCTGTCTAGCACACTTTATTTTATTTCTTCTGTCAGAGTTTGGGTGGTGTTCGGGATGGCTGAGTTCACTGGAACATTTCTAGATAATCAGACATTTGTATCTATCTGAGCACTTAATATTCCTCTCAAGAATATTAAGGTTATCTTGATCATTATTAACTGAAGATTTTTGTATTTTCATCCTCTGAGTTGGTATATTAATTCTGAATTTATTCCTTTACAAAAGAGATCCCCTTAATAAATTCCAAATTATATTTTCTCACTAAACATAACTTATTTTCCTTTTCTGATATCCTTGTTTATCCACCTTATTTTAAATTAAGGATATAATTTCCCCTCCACCTCTATAGACAGTAAGAATACTTGCTGTAAATATAGCATCTAATAAAGAATATTCCTGTGTTTCAGATAGCTTATGTTTCATAATCTTTAACTTTGTGAACAGATAGACCTGTATGGGTTTATGATGAGGAGAAAGGGATTTGTAATCTCTTATTTGACCATTTAAAGTTCTTAAAGTAATTATACCAAAATTAGTATTATTGGTTTTTTTTTTCTTTTTTTTAAAAATTAATTAATTTATTTATTTTTGGCTGTGTTGGGTCTTCGTTTCTGTGCGAGGGCCCCCTCTAGTTGTGGCAAGCGGGGGCCACTCTTCATCGCGGTGCGCGGGCATCTCACTATCGCGGCCTCTCTCGTTGCGGAGCACAGGCTCCAGACGCAGGCTCAGTAATTGTGGCTCACGGGCCTAGCTGCTCCGCGGCATGTGGGATCCTCCCAGACCAGGGCTCGAACCCGTGTCCCCTGCATTGGCAGGCAGATTCTCAACCACTGCGCCACCAGGGAAGCCCAGTATAATTGTTGTGTAGTCATTATACCTGTACATATTGCCAGGGCAATATAATGTAATTAATTTTATCTTTCAAACTTTATCTTTTTGAATGGATTTCAAGATGGATATTTATATTAAAAAGCTGCATTGAAGAAAGGTTAACATTTAAAATAATACTTATGTTGTATATACAGATATATACATTTATTTGTATATATGTATATCAAAATTAGAGACAATCATGATTAATCAAGTATTTAAAAACCAACCTGGTGAATTTGTGGTAAATGTTTAAGTTTCACCAGCCCAAAATTAGGATTGGTTAATAATAATTTTTTTCTTGAATATAATGACATAGAAATTAAAATGGGTTATTAATCGATTACATCAAATAATTTTAAAGACATGTCTGTCCATATTGCTTTATTTAAAAAAAAATGCCAGTGAAAAAAGCTATCAGAAATTAAAATCAAATATTCTGTATTCTACTTTGAGGTTATGTTCACGGTTAATTCAGAATCAAATGTATCTTTCTGAGCGTAGCGAGGAGAGGCCATTTCATACTTAATGCTGAATCTAGCTGTTTTTCTCTATGAAATATTAATTACATGATCTTAAGGATGAGAATCTCTTTTATAGTACTTCTATAAGAGAAATAATTTTGTCATTGTGTTTCATTTTCTTGATTGAATAGATACATAGAATAAAATGCACTGCCCTCTTCTGACAAGATGAGGCTTTGATTAAATACTTCTGTTGCAATCTTACAGTATTTTTAGCCTTTCAAACACAGGTCTAGTTCTGCTGTATGCCTTCAGATATTTGGTAGCAATGTACTTAACTTCAATGGCTGTTCAGCAGCCCTAGATATTAGGACCCTGATCTTTTAACATTCAGCTTTAAATTATTTCACTTATGAACTTAGCTAAATATTTAAAACTGCAATCACCTGATAAAACACAGCTCTAATAAACATAGCAATTATTATCATAATGAAACTGAAAAGGACCATCATCATTCATCTTAAAATTACCATATTTCACATTATATGGTTCAGTATAAAAGTACTGAAACAGATTTTTAAAAAAAAGTGTAAAATCAATCCTCTCTCTCTTACCCCTCCCTTCCTCCCTTCTTTCCTTCCCCCTTTCTTTCCTTCACAATTGTCATTACAGAACTTAATATAATATTAATAATTGTCATTAGAGAACTAAAATTGACTGCTGTGTGGTTTAGAAAAGTCATGAAATTATTTCCTCTACATTGTTCATAAATCATTGTTGATTTCAAGTATATATAATTTCATCTGTATGTTCAAAAAACAGATTTTTAAATTGGGGTTCTTAATCTGACATTTTCCTTTTCAGATTTTATTTTATAGTAGTGAATTTTATGCTAACTCACAAAAATCAATTTATGTTGTTAATTTAACACGGCAACATCAATTGTCATATTTCGTATCTCCCCAATATACATTACATTGCCTCTTTGTTGAAAAACACATTCTGAAGTCAAGCTCAAAACATGAGGGAAATTCTTTCTGTCCTATAATCCAGCTTAGTAGAAGTAGTAATATCCTCTTTTGCACTAAGTCAGAGCAACAGACATACTCCCAGGGACAAGCAATAGTATACATCGAAGGGAAGAAGGGAAGGAGGCATCTGTGCATTTTTTCAGATTGTTGGGTCTCACGAACTGTGCTGTGATGGGAGTAGAGAAGATGGCCTATGGGTAAAAAAGTCCTCCCTCCATTTTTAAGAGTAATGCAAATTAAAAACATTTGTAGGTGTATGGATACTACTCATATATGTTTTTGAAACATGGAATCCAATTAATCCAACACTTCCACATCATTTTGTGTCCAAACTCCCCACCGTTCCTACCTCCTACTGACTTTGAGTGAGAAAGATTTTGTCTTGGAGTAGAGCTTTACCCAAACTTCAAAAAAGAACACTGGGGAGGGCCCATGAGACCTCTCTTCCATTTGGTAGATTCATGTCATCGGGTATGGAAGTCATGATGGCAAACAATAAAAAACTACTAGGGATTTGTAGAGTACTGGACTTTAAAAAAAGTTCATTAAAAACACACTGAACAATCTTTTACATACTATGTATAATACTTTGTATTACTTAGTCATTATGTTTCCTTGAACAGATGTTATCACATTTGTGTTGCTGTTGAGGAAACTAAGAAATGAAAAAGTAAAGTGGTGGGGGAAGGGAGGGATGAATAGGCAGAGCACAGAGGATTTTTAGGGCAGTGAAAATACATTGTATGATACCATAATGATGTATATGTGTCTTTGTAAATTTGTCCAAACCCATAGAATTATAGAGTACATTAAAGAGTTTGGGGCAAAACTGTGATCGGCCATCACTGGTCTTAACAGCATCTTGAACCTAAGACCACAGCTTTAATAATTATATAATATTCTAGCCCACAATTTAGGATATCCCAACATTTTTATTGATTTTTTGCATTTGTTTCCTCAGTCTTTGATGTTGTAGCAGAAAATGTCTTTAAGTGTTTTCTAACTCAAATTACACTGAGAAATTCTCTTTCATGAATTCAAAACTAAGGAAAAGGAAGAGAAAAGAGTGAAGAGAGCTGTTATTGAAAAAGGAAGCTGATAAGATATAGGTCAAGGAAGTGAAAATTTGATGTCTTTGGCTGGTGGTTGGCAAGTCATGTGTTCAATCACTTTAATGACCCTAGGGGTATTTTTGTAAGAGTAAGTTTACACCTGTGAGAGCCCAGATTATGGTGCAAAATACACAGCCCATAGGCTGTCAGTTTTCCCTCCATTGGCCCTGTCACATGTTCTATTCTATTATGACACTTTTTCCTACTGAGCTTGGATAGACCTCACAACTATTTTCAGTACTTCACTCCAGGTAGGCCCACTAATTAAGTTGTGCTTGAGGTGAAACCTAGCTCCCATTTTGGGTGTGGTATGGTCTAGTCATTATTGGAATGTGTTAAACTTGGGTGAATATAAAGATAAAGGTGTGTATATTCTGCTGGATGCTTGTATTCTGAATTATTCTGGGATAAAAATAAGTAGACTGTATGCAAATAGTTTTGTCAATGTGGTGTTGAAATTGGAGAAAAATATGATAAGAATGTGGATCATATGTGAATCCACTATGAAAACTAAAGTATGGAAGCTAAGGGCTTCTAATATTCATCGTATACTGGAAGAAGTAGCCACATAGCAGTGATTCAGAATGAAAAACAAAAAGTTTCCTAGGAAGATACTGAAATCCTCAAGAAGAATAGAATAGAAATTGAATCAAAGAACTAGCACACTGCCTCGGGCGTTTCCATGATGAAGACAAATCTTGAGTTAGATTTTTTTTTCTGCTTCTTGCTGTACTGTTTCCCAATATTTTTTTTCATTATGTGGAAGTAGCTGGGACATATCAGGACACACCAACTAAGAGAAATGGTTCCCCATTCAACTATCTAATATGTGGATAGCCATACCTAAACTACCTATCTACTTCTTCTAATGATTAATGTAATCCATAGGTTGTAATATGATAAAAGTGTTTTAGAAACCCACCTTCTAGATGGGACTTGCTCTCTGAAGTAGCTGTGGCTTATATTCATGTGTGCTGAGAGTGAAAATTGTATAATGTTTTTAAATTTCGGTATGTGACTTGTGAATGCTAGTCATATTAAGAGTTTATTGTGAAATTAATCTTTGGCATTTTCTCTGCCAAGGTAATCTAAGCAAAGAATCTAAAATTCTCATGCTAGATAAAAATGATAATAGTCAAGGCACTGTTTTCCCAAGTAAATTTGTATCAGAGAGGGGCATAAATACTCTTCAGAATCCCATGTTAATAAAATATGAAGTAAAAAGGCATTTGCTAATCAAGATGAGAGACATAATATCCAAGGAATTGGTAAAAGGAGATTATAAACCCACCAATCTTATTAAAGTAATATTTCATATTTCAAGAATCTGAGAACTGAAGGAGTAAAGCCACTATTCCAAATATAGTGGACAGATTATGATGATGAATGTTTTGGTCTCCAGAAAATATTTCCCTGAACAAGTAATGAGGTCATATCACACCCTGTCTCGCCCTCCTTCCCTCCTTCTCTCTTCTTCTTTCCTACCTTTCCTTCTTCCTCTCTCCCTCCTGCACCTTCTCTTATTTTATTTTATTTTATTTTTTATTCACAAGGACTGATTGAACCCAACACTAAGCAATGCCACAGCTCTGGATAGAAGAGGGAGGAAAGAGAATGAGAGAACTGTGTTGTCTTTTATTATGTAACTGCCGGACCCACCCTCCCCCACCAATAAGTGGGCCTCTGTTTTTGAGAGTTGAGGTCTGTGGACTCACACAAGATAATGTAGAAATCTAGAGGCTCTAAATCATATCTAAGCTAAGCCCTCATTTACATGTGCACATAAAATTTTCCAAATATCTTCTGTCCTTCAGTGAGAGTTACCAGAGTTTTTCCTTGCCAAGTTAGAAAATTAGAATGAGGAAGACATACCCTTCTGACATGTGAGAATGTCTTTAACCTATTAATCTAAATATTTTATCACAGTGGTTGAAGAACCATTGGAACACTTCCAGTAAAGTAGAGATAAAGGCTTAGAGTCATGTTTCAGCATAGATTATTATCTTAGCAGTTCCATTCTTGTTGCTTTGCAAATCACATGATCGCATTACACAGCCCAGTTTTTGTTCAAATTTAATTTGAAATTAAATAGGCCAAAAACATTTGAAATCATACTTATATTTACATACATCTGTACTATTTTCATGTTGAAAAATATATATATCTGTACTATAACATATATGTACTATTTTCATGTTGAAAAATATTTTAAATACAGTGGTATCATTTTGTTTACTCAACAAATCTAGCTATATAGTAGTATAGATGTTAAGAATTACCTGCATATTTTATCTATATTTTTGACTTTTGCTGATTTGGGTTAAATAGTTACCTCTGTCTGCTTCCCTAGCGCAGGTAGTGTTTTTCATTTATCTCTTAATGAGAAAAAAGAGGAAAAACCATAATCATGGCTAGTAAAGCAGTTCATGGGAATGAATCACTTACATTCTCAAGTCTATTTTTATCTGAGTTAGCTTTTTTCATTACTGTGTTGGAAAGTCTGAAAACTATGAATAGTAACTGGCCCATTCAAAACATATGTATAGATACATAAGTGTACAATTACTTCATAAGCCTGAACTTTTAAACTTGAACATAAGCAGAATTGTGTAACTGAGACAGCATTAGTTTACTCACTGAAAAAATCCAACTTGAGTCACCATGGGGATACCCATGACTGATGTGCCTATTTGGCTGCATTTCACTGTCACACATTTTGATAGGATGAAAACACTATATTTCCTAAACCGAATTTTAAAAAAGCACTAAGGTTGACTGGGCAAAGCATTCTGTTTTCAGTAGTAATGGGCTCAGATACCAGTATGTGAAATGCAATTTATGTCTGCAATTTTGGGGAACTAAGAACCATATGGTATCTTGGTTTTATATTTCCTGAATCAGCTTAATTGCATCTGCATACCAATTAGACTTGAATAAATATGTTTGAGTACTTTTTAGTTGTTGATATTTAGTTATAAAGCTTTTACTCCAGTTTCACCAAAAGCATTTCTAACTGCACTTGGGGTATATATTGCTTATCATTTTATATTAATGTATATCATCATACTCCATTTTATTTCTTTTTATGCTTAATAAGAGCAGTTTTGTGTGTCTATTTTTCTTAGTGGTTATTAATGTAAAAATGATATACAAAATAGTCCTTCTATGAACTAGGTTAAATTATATATAAATACATGTATACATATATTGTATATGTATTTTTATTGTTGCTAATAGTTAATTTCTATAATGCAGCCTAGAAAATCAATGGCTTTTAACTTGTTGTCATTAGTGTTTTTAAAGCATTTTAAATGGTTAAGTAAATATAAGTACAGATATAGAACTGAAACTTGAGGTTTATACTCATTGAAATAACTGATGTTTCAGATGCTCATCTCAGTTTACTCAAATTACCATATCAGCAGGGCTCTGTTACAAATTCCTAAATATTATTGTTCAATAAACCTATGTACCCAGTTCTCATTACATAACTGTGGAGGCTGTGCTCTTTATACTTCTTGGAGATAACTATTTAAAGGAGTTGTGTAATTCATGGAGGAGACCTTATGGGTCACTGTATTTCACAAGGGTCAGATTAAGGCCCTTTACTCCATTCAATTCACTCTTAGATCCTATTGACGCTGATAAGAGTTTTCTATCCAGAAAAAAAGGGGTAGGAGTGCTGAGTGATGAGAGTTATCAAAGCCTTTGGTATAAGGTAGTAAAATGATTGTCATACAGCATTCTATAGGGTTGCTTTCTCCAGCTTTGAAAATAAATGTCTTTGCTGTATCTGGATATTTCCCATATACTTCTTCCCTGCCATCTACTGTATGTAACAGTTGTCTAGTGATAGCACGTTATTCTACTGACGTTATCGTTCAAGTGAACTTCTTATTTTTTTTTTTTTTAATTTTCTTTATTTATTTATTTTTGGCTGTGTTGGGTCTTCGTTTCTGTGCGAGGGCTTTCTCTAGTTGCGGCAAGTGGGGGCCACTCTTCATCGCGGTGCGCGGGCCTTTCACTGTCGCGGCCTCTCTTGTTGCGGGGCACAGGCTCCAGATGCACAGGCTCAGTAGTTGTGGCTCACGGGCCTAGTTGCTCCGTGGCATGTGGGATCTTCCCAGACCAGGGCTCGAACCCGTGTTCCCTGCATTGGCAGGCAGATTCTCAACCACTGCGCCACCAGGGAAGCCCTGAACTTCTTATTGAATCATCTTTCTCGTAGAAATCCTAATACTTCATGGAATTTTGTGATTTAAAAGTATCACACCATTGGTGTGACTTTAAAGTCAGATTCCATAGCAGTGTTTTGAGAGATTATGTTACTTATATACTACTAAGTATCTCTATTAAATGGAATTTGTAATATTCAGTTTAAATCCATTTTATTTTTGATTTATTCTATTCTTATATTTTGCAATTTCATTGTTTATAATAGGAAATGAAGCAGGCTTTATGATTTCACTTAAATTGATAAATAAATTTCAATAAAGCCGAGGAATGATTACTTTGGGTCATTAAAATAATGTATAGAATTCTTACAACTTCCTTGATAAATGCTTTCTTTATAAGCATTCTTCCAGTGATAACAGTTAACATAAAGAGAGGTAGTTAGCTTCTAATTAAAAAGCATATTATTTCTCAGGTAGAGTGAAATTTTGAAGCTTTATTTAATTTAAATTCAGTGAGCATTTATTATAAATATATTCCTTCTATCTTAGGACTGTGTTGCCTCAGAGAAAAACTCATATTCATAACATTCAAAGATACCTGCACTCTAGTCCCAAACTTTATCTCATTCTGATCTCACCACTTTGCACCTTATGTTTAGTCATTAAATTAGTACAGTACACAATACCCAAATCCTACATGGACATAGAGAGTGTTTTGTTTGTTGATCAGTTTCTTTTTCCAGTGGCTATCAAAGTGTGGTCTAGGATCAGCAACATCTGGGAACTTACTAAAAGTGCTAACGCTACTATATCAGGTCTACTATTTCAGAAACCGTGGGGTTGAGACCCAATAATATCTGTGTTTAAAAGCCTTCCAGGTGATTCTCATGAATACTAAAATTTAAGACTAACACCTAAAAATACACATGAATTAGAGAGTTAAATGCAAAAATGAACTCATAAACATTTGAAGAAATAATAGGCAAACTTTCACCTTCTACTAGAAAAGAGAAAACGTTTCAAAGTGTAAAACACTGAAAAATAATGAAAGATGTGAATGTTTCAGATTGTGTAAAAACAAAGCATTCAAAATGTTAAAATATCAAAAATGAAATAGGAAACTATTTAAATATGATAAAGAGCTATATTCTTAATATATAAAGAGAGTTAACAAATCAACAAGGAATAAGAGAAAACTCCTAAAGAAAAAGAATAAAGACAGTTTCTGGGACTTCCCTGGTGGCGCAGTGGTTAAGAATCCACCTGCCAATGCAGGGGACATGGGTTCAAGCCCTGGTCTGGGAAGATCCCACATGCCGCAGAGCAACTAAGCCCGTGTGTCACAACTACTGAGCCTGTGCTCTAGAGCCCGTGAGCCACAACTACTGAAGCCTGCGTGCCTAGAGCCCGTGCTCTGCACCAAAAGAAGCCACCGCAATGAGAAGCCCGCACACCGCAACGAAGAGTAGCCCCCACTTGCTGCAACTAGAGAAAAGCCTGCGCTCAGCAACGAAGACCCAATGCAGCCAAAAATAAATTAAAAAAAAAACAGTTTCCTTCTTTGTATGACTCTATACTGTGCTTTAAAAAATAATTCTATTTTAATTAATAAAAAATATGAAAGAGATTTTACATCTATATTCTTAGTGTGCTTTAGTTCATCACCGTGTGAAAAGGGAATACAATTTTAATAATGTGCACACTATGATAAAAAGCATCTAAATTTTCCAGGGCTCACGTTTGAAAAGGGGGAAATTTTTTTTTAAATTATTGGAACCAAGAGAAAGTTTGCATTTATTTTATGGTGAGTAGAAAGAATGCTTTCTTATGCATTAGAAATCATGTTTCTAGTCCTTGTTGTAATGTTCCCTAGCAAGTAATTATCTCATGTTAGCTTCCAGGTTCTTCCTTGGTTAGCTTAGATTGTGGTGTTCAATCTTTAGCATGCATCAATGCATCAGAATCATCTGGGGATCTTGGAAATTGTGTATATTGTGGGATGAGACACCCATAGGTTCTCATTAAACATTTCTGTGGATGTGGCCCCAAAATTTGAATTTCTAATGATTTTCCAGGTGATGCTGTTGCTGCTGGACTGGGAATTATACTTTGAAAACCACTGGCTTTAATGATCCTCAGTTAGGCCCAGGGCTTTATAGCTTTTGTATCCCATGGCCTAATGACAAGTAGATAAAGAGAGAGAGAAAGGAGAAGAGCATCCTCAGTGTCCAGCCTGAAACAGAATAGACTTTTTTTTGAATTGAAGTATATAGTTGCTGTACAATAAGTTATAGGCATACAATATAGTGATTCACAATTTTTAAAATTTATATTCCCTTCCTAGTTTTATAAAATATTGACTATATTCCCTGTCTTGTACAGTGTATCCTTGTAGCTTGTTTTATACCTAATAGGTGGTACCTCTTACTCCTCTGCCCTTATGTTGCCCCTCCCCACTTCCATCTCCCCACTGGTAACCACTGCTTTGTTCTCCATATCTGTGATTCTGCTTTTTTTTGTTATATTCACTAGTGTGTTGTATTTTTTAGATTCCACATATACATGGCATCATACAGTATTTGTCTTTCTCTCTCTGATTTATTTCACTTACCATAATGCCCTCCAAGTCCATCCATATTTCTGCAAATGGCAAAATTTCATTCTTTTTTGTGGTTAGTAGTATTCTATTGTATGTATACACCACAGCTTCTTTATCCATTCATCTATTGATGGACACTTAGGTTGCTTCCATATCTTGGCAATTGTAAATAATGCTGCTATGAACATTGGGGCACATGTATTTTTTTGAATTAGTGTTTTTGTTTATTCTAAATAGTCATGTGGTAGTTTTATTTTTAATTTTTTGAGAAACCTCCATACTGTTTTCCACAGTGGCTGCACCAATTTACATTCCTACTGACAGTGTACGAGGGTTCCCTTTTCTACACATCCTCGCCAACATTTGTTATTTGTGTTCTTTTTGATGACAGCCATTCTGACAGGTGTGAAGTAATAGCTCATTGTGGTTTTGATTTGCATATCCCTGATGATTAGTGATGTTGAACATCCCTTCAATGAATGTTTGTTGGATAAATGAACTCCTCAATCCCTGAAATTTCAAAAACATTTTGAAGACTGTTTGGTCTCAAATATTCATGCCTTTGTTTGCTTCTTTATTAGTAGTCTCCTTCTCCAGTGTATCATTTTCTTTTCTTCTCAGAACTGTAATTTTATTTACAGTCAGTGCCACAGTATCATTAACATTTGGCCTCTGTTTCTTTTCATATAAGTTTAATTAATTATATTATAAACATCTTAAGGGCAGGAGTAAGCAAGTTTACATGTATTTTGCATTCTCCTTTATGCCTAGTACCTATCCCCCACTTTGTAGGAGATTTTAATATAAAGTATGCTGAATCATTTACTTGTAAACAGATTTACATTCTTTGGAAATGTCCTATCTCTGTGTCAGTACTCTTCACCAAGTTGCCTGCTTTCTTCGCTTGATTTTTCAAACTGCTACTGCTCTTACTTTATGTGGCCTCAAGTGAATTAATCATTGCAGAGTGGGAGAGAGACATCTTGAGGACAAATAAACGTAGTGCGATTAGACACTTGTGCCTCTGGTGGCTTCAGCCATAGTTTGTTGCTGTGGTGATTTACTAAATGATACTCTAGCAGCCTGAAAGAGTTTCTAGGCTTCAGAACAGCTTCATTTCTTACCAAGAAGAGATTTACACATAGGGCTTTGGTCCAGGTGCACTGATAATAGAAGCTGTACAGCCTTCGGACTGAAATCCAGTACATCACGTGGGGTTCTTCCATTAATAAAAATTGCAAAAACTGGCAAGCCCAAAACAAGGGTATTTAATGCTATCAAATTATTATTTAGGAATAAAATGGATTAGTTACTTTTATAATAGTATAATATAAAATTGCTTTTTTAAACAGAAATGATTAAAACTACCTAAATGTTTAACCTTAAGTAATTTATGGTAATGCCCCTTAAGAAATACCTACCATCTAAACATGTATGAAGAGTTGATAATATGTGAGAAATTGCTTAGAAAATATAACATTATATATACACTTTATCTCAATGATGTAAAAATTACCGAAAAAAGTAGATCCTCCTCAAGGCTTTGTATTACTTACTGTGTTAACTGAGACTCATGAAAGTTAAGTAAGACAGAATTGTATAGAGTGAGAATGCAGTTTCCATATGTATATGTTTCAGTTAACATAGTGCCATGTGAAGTGAAGATTCCCTGCATTTAAAAATATACTAACAGGATAGCCTCATCTAACAGAGGGCAGACAGCAGAAGCAAGAAGCAACAGAGGGCAGACTGCAGCCTGTGGAAAGAAAGCCACATTCACAGAAAGACAGACAAAATGAAAAGGCAGAGGACCATGTACCAAATGAAGGAACAAGATAAAACCCCAGAAAAACAACTAAATGAAGTGAAGATGGGCAACCTATCAGAAAAAGGTTTCAGAATAATGCTAGAGAAGGTGATCCAGGACCCCTGAAAAAGAATGGAGGCAAAGATCGAGAAGATGCAAGAAATGTTTAACGAAGACCTAGAAGAGTTAAAGAACAAACACCTAGAAGAATTAAAGAACAAACAAACAGAGATGAACAATACAATAACTGAAATGAAAACTACACTAGAAGGAATCATTAGCAGAATAACTGAGGCAGAAGGACGGATAAGTGACCTGGAAGATAAAATAGTGGAAATAACTACCACAGAGCAAAACAAAGAAAAAAGAATGAAAAGAATTGAGGACAGTCTCAGCGACCTCTGGGACAACATTAAATGCACCAACATTCGAATTATAGGGGTCCCAGAAGAAGAAGAGAAAAAAAAGGGACTGAGAAAATATTTGAAGAGTTTATAGTCAAAAAATTCCCTAACATGGGAAAGGAAATAGCCACCCAAGTCCAGGAAGCGCAGAGAGTCCCATACAGGATAAACCCAAGGAGAGACATGCCAAGACACATAGTAATCAAATTGACAAAAATTAAAGACAAAGAAAAATTATTGAAAGCAACAAGAGAGAAATGACAAATAACATACATGGGAACTCCCATAAGGTTAACAGCTGATTTCTCAGCAGAAACTCTACAAGCCAGAAGGGAGTGGCATGATATATTTAAAGTGATGAAAGGGAAGAACCTACAACCAAGATTACTGTACCTGGCAAGGATCTCATTCTGATTCGACAGAGAAATCAAAAGCTTTACAGACAAGCAAAAGCTAAGAGAATTCAGCACCACCAAACCAGCTCTACAACAAATGCTAAAGGAACTTCTCTAAATGGGAAACACAAGAGAAGAAAAGGACCTCCAAAAACAAACCCAAAACAATTAAGAAAATGGTAATAGGAGCATACATATAGATAATTACCTTAAACGTGAATGGATTAAATGCTCCAACCAAAAGACACAGGCTTGCTGAATGGATACAAAAACAAGACCCATATATGTGCTGTCTACAAGAGACCCACTTCAGACCTAGGGACACATGCAGACTGAAAGTGAGGGGATGGAAAAAGATATTCCATGCAAATGGAAATCAAAAGAAAGCTGGAGTAGCAATTCTCATATCAGACAAAATAGACTTTAAAATAAAGACTACTACAAGAGACAAAGAAGGACACTACATAATGATCAAGGGGTCAATCCAAGAAGAAAATATAACAATTATAAATATATATGCACCCAACGTAGGAGCACCTCAATACATAAGGCAACTGCTAACAGCTATAAAAGAGGAAATTGACAGTAACACAATAATAGTGGGGGACTTTAACACCTCACTTACACCAATGGACAGATCATCCAGACAGAAAATTAATAAGGAAACACGAGCTTTAAATGACACAATAGACCAGATAGATTTAATTGATATTTATAGGACATTCCATCCAAAAACAGTGGATTACACTTTCTTCTGAAGTGCGCATGGAACATTCTCCAGGATAGATCACATCTTGGGTCACAAATCAAGCCTCGGTAAATTTAAGAAAATTGAAATCATATCAAGCATCTTATCTGACCACACGCTATGAGATTAGAAATCAGTTACAGGGAAAAAAATGTAAAACAAACAAACACATGGAGGCTAAACAATACGTTACTAAATAACCAACAGATCGTTGAAGAAATCAAAGAGGAAATCAAAGAACACCTAGAGACAAATGACAATGAAAACACGATGATCCAAAACCTATGAGATGCAGTAAAAGCAGTTCTAAGAGGGAAGTTTATAGCAATACAAGCCTACCTCAAAAAACAAGAAAAATCTTAAACAATCTAACCTAACACCTAAAGGAACTAGAGAAAGAAGAACAAACAAAACACAAAGTTAGTAGAGGGAAAGAAATCATAAAGATCAGAGCAGAAATAAATGAAATAGAAACAAAAAAACTATAGCAAAGATCAATAAAGCTAAAAGCTGGTTCTTTGAGAAGATAAACAAAATTGATAAACCTTTAGCCAGAATCATCAGGAAAAAGAGGGAGAGGACTCAAATCAATAAAACTAGAAATGAAAACGGAGAAGTTACAGCAGACACTGCAGAAATACAAAGCATCCTAAGAGACTACTACAAGCAACTCTATGCCAATAAAATGGACAACCTAGAAGTTATGGACAAATTCTTAGAAAGGTATAACCTTCCAAGACTGAACCAGGAAGAAACAGAAAATATGAACTGATCAATCACAGGTAATGAAATTGAAACTGTGATTAAAAATTTTCCAACAAACGAAAGTCCAGGACCAGATGGCTTCACAGGTGTATTCTAACAAACATTTAGAGAAGAGCTAACACCCATCTTTCTCAAACTCTTCCAAAAAATTGCATGCGAAGGAAGACTCCCAAACTCATTCCACGAGGCCACCATCACCCTGACACCAAAACCAGACAAAAATACTACAAAAAAAGAAAGTTATAGACCAATATCACTGATGAATATAGATGCAAAAATCCTCAACAAAATACTAGCAAAGAAAATCCAACAACACATTAAAAGGATCATACAGCATGATCAAGTGGGATTTATCCCAGGTATGCAAGGATTCTTCCATATATGCAAATCAATCAGTATGATACACCATAGTAACAAAGTGAAGAATAAAAACCATATGATCATCTCAATAGATGCAGAAAAAGCTTTAGAAAAAATTCAACACGGATTTATTATAAAAACTCTCCAGAAAGTGGGCATAGAGGGAACCTACCGCAACATAATAAAGGTCAGGCCATATATGATAAACCTCAGCAAACATCATTCTCAATGGTGAAAAACTGAAAGCATTTCCTCTAAGATCAGGAACAAGACAAGGATGTCCACTCTCACCATTCTTATTCAACATATTTTTGGAAGTACTAGGCACAGCAATCAGCGAAGAAAAAGAAGTAAAAGGAATACAAATAGGAAAAGAAGAAGTATAACTTTCACTGTTTGCAGATGACATGATACTATACATAGAGAATCCTAATGATGCCACCAGAAAACTATTAGAGCTAATCAATGAATTTGGTAAAGTTGCAGGATACAAAAGTAATGCACAGAAGTCTCTTGCATTCCTATACACTAACAACAAAAGATCCGAAAGAGAAATTAAGGAAACAATCCCATTCACCATTGCAAGAAAAGAATAAAATACCTAGGAATAAACCTACCTAAGGAGGTAAAGACCTGTACTTAGAAAACTAGAAGACACTGATGAAAGAAATCAAAGATGACACACACAGGTGGAGAGATATACAATATTCTTGGATTGGAAGAATCAATATTGTGAAAATGACGATAGTACCCAAAGCAATCTACAGATTCAATGCAATCCCTATCAAATTACCAATGGCATGTTTTACAGAACTAGAACAAAAGATCTTAAAATTTGTATGGAGACACAAAAGACCCCGAATAGCCAAAGCAGTCTTGAGGGAAAAAAATGTAGCTGGAGGAATCAGACTCCCTGACTTCAGACTATACTGCAAAGCTACAGTAATCAAGACAATATGGTACTGGCACAAAAACACAAATATAGATCAATGGAACAGGAAAGAAAGCCAAGAGATAAACTCATGCATCTGTGGTCAACTAATCTATGACAAAGGAGGCAAAGATATACAATGGAGAAAAGACAGTCTGTTCAATAAGTGGTGCTGGGAAAACTGGACAGCTACATGTAAAAGAATGAAATTAGAACACTCCCTAACACCATACACAAAAATAAACTCAAAGTGGATTCGAGACCTAAATGTAAGACTGGACACTATAAAATTCTTAGAGGAAAACATAGGAAGAACACTCTTTGACATAATTCACAGCAAGATCTTTTTTGGCCCACCTCCTAAAATAATGGAAATAAAAACAAAAATAAACAAATGACACCTAATGAAACTTAAAAGCTTTTGCACAGCAAAGGAAACCATAAACAAGACGAAAAGACAACCCTCAGAATGGGAGGAAATATTTGCAAACGAATCACTAGACAAAAGATTAATCTCCAAAATATATAAACAGCCCATGCAGCCAATATTAAAAAAACAAACAACTGAATCAAAAAATGGGCAGAAGACCTAAATAGACATCTCTCCAAAGAAGACATACAGATGGCCAAGAGGCACATGAAAATCTGCTCAACATCACTAATTATTAGAGAAATGCAAATCAAAACTACAGTGAGGTATCACCTCACCGGTTAGAATGGGCATCATCAGAAAATACAGAGTAGAAATGCTGGAGAGGGTGTGGAGAAAAGGGAACCCTCCTGTACTGTTGGTGGGAATGTAAATTGATATAGCCACTATGGAGAACTGTTTGGAAGTTCCTTAAAAAACTAAAAATAGAATTACCACATGACCCAGCAATCCCACTACTGGGCATATACCCCGAGAAAACCTTAATTCAAAAAGACACATGCACCCCAATGTTCATTGCAGCACTATTTACAATAGTCATGTCATGGAAACAACCTAAATGCCCATCGACAGACGAATGGGTAAAGAAGATGTGGTACATATATACAATGGAATATTACTCAGCCATAAAAGGAACGAAATTGAGTCATTTGTAGAGACGTGGATGGACCTAGGTACTGTCATACAGAGTGAAATAAGTCAGAAAGAGAAAAACAAATATCATATGTTAATGCATATGTGTGGAATCTAGAAAAATGGTGCAGATGAACCTGTTTTGCAGGGCAGAAATAGAGACATAGATGTAGAGAACAAATGTATGGACACCAGGGGAGAAAGTGGTGGGGGGGGGATGGAGGTGATGGGATGAATTGGGAGATTGGGATTGACATACATACACTAATATGTATAAAATAGATAACTAATAAGAACCTGCTGTATAAAAAATTTAAAAAAGCTTTTAAAAAAATAAGAAAAAAATATACTAACTGAGCACCATTGATGGGATTGGATGCTTTTCAGTTTTTATATTTTCCTGTATTCTCCATATTTCCCAATTTTCTAACTTTGCGATCAGAAATGAATTTATATTTAAAGGCTATATTGTTGGAACACTTTGCTTTCAATATGAAAAAGACATATTACTTATGAGACAATATTTAATCATAATTTAAGACTTTGGGTATCTGTTTTTCATTTATTCCATATGGACTTTACTATTATAATGGTTATTTTGAGTAGCACTTCTTTCCTTAGAACAAACAACAAACAAATTAACAACAATATCAAAAAAAAAAAGTAGAAGACAAAAACCCTAGGTATTTTCTTTGATTCCTTTCTATCTCTCACCCCTCACATCCCATCCATCAGCAGTTCTTGGTTCTCCCCTCAAGATAACCAAGTCTATTACCTTGTTTATTTGTACTATGAGTATCCAAGCCAGGCCACCGTCATCTCTCCTTTGACTATTGCAGTAATTTTCTAACTGGCTGGCTACTCCTACAACCCACCCTCCACCAAGAGGGTATCACTTTTAGCTCGCTGATGGGCTTGCCCTAGCAGTTGGAATAACATCCAAGCATATTACCAAGGTCTGTGAGGCCTTATGGGATCTGGCACTCTACCTTCCTGACCTGCCTCATCTCATACTCTCATTCCCTTGCAAACTCAGGCTTGCCCTGGGGAGTTTGTCCTTGATGGTGCCTCTGCTGGAAATGCTCTTCCCACTGATCTTCATTCATCTCAAGTATCTTCACCTCCACACTTTCCCCTTCAGTTTTTATCACTTTACTGTGATGCTGCAATTATTTTTTATGTAATATATATGACTATCCAAGATGATCTATCTTATTCATTTGATTTCTTGCTTACATTCTGTCTACCTCAGTGCAATAGTTGCTCCATCAAAAAAAGACCTATTGTCTCTTATTCTCTTTTGCATCCTCTGTGCCTAGAAGACAGTGTGGCTCCCATTTTTGAATTATTTGAATAGAAGAATCCACTGAGCACTTTGTGTATGCTAGAGCAGTGGTATTCAGACTGTAGTATAATAACTCTGTACATTAAGAAAGCAATAACTCTCACAATCTTCTCCTGGCCTATATGTACACGCATACATTTAAGAGAATTAATTTCTCAACCCTCAATTTCCAGTTGTGATTTTCCATATAATTTCCTTGCTTGAAAAGCTTCTGATGTTTGCCAGTTCATCTTCCTTACTTTGCCTTTCACAATCTCCCGCTGTACAAAAAATAAAAAGGCAAACTTCTCATCTCTTCTGAATCTTTCTAGGATTCATTGTCTAGTCTTTAAAAATCTCTGGGATATCAATCGAAGTTTTAATTCTTCAGGGAGTCCCTTGAGCACTTCCTACGGACATGTTGCAGGGGATGATGTCTTATTTCACAGAGGCAATATTCCAAGTCACCCTCCTCCTTCCTCCCTCCACCTGCCCTCCTCCTTTTCTATTAGATTCCAGAAATGAGTAAGTGAGAATATTGACTTGGAGTGTTAACAGGTTTATTTGATGATTTAAACCTTTTCTTCTGAAGAAGAATCTTCATTGGCTGGTTGGTGTGACATTGAGGATTGCTTTTTCCAGTTAGATTATAGTGAAATACATTTACGTATCTTTTCCTTAAACCAAATGAGCTAATTATGCTGCTTGACAGTATTAATGAAAATATGTTTAAAGCACATACAGCATATATAGCCTGCCAGAAAAATACGTCCTTTGCCATATTTAAACTAATGGGAAAATTGTTAGTGTTTAAAGTGTGCTAAGGATTATATAGATTTTCAATTTAATAGAACAAGTTTGAAATTATTGTGTGAAATAATGTGATCAACATAAAATTATTCCAGGTAATCTCAGCATAAAATGCACTTGAATAGAAGAAAAATAAAAAGAGAGTTTGTCTTTCACATAGGATGTTCAGCTTTATTATGTCTACATTTCCTCATTTTAAGGCTAGCAGTACAGTTCTTTTTCCTAAGGGTTTGTGGAAGGGTATGATCCTATTCTATTTAGATATATACTCATCCACATACACGCTATCTTTTTTTAAATTAAAATTTCTTTCCCCTTCCTTCCTTCCTTCCTTCCTTCCTTCCTTCCTTCCTTCCTTCCTTCCTTCCTTCCTTCCTTCCTTCCTTCTTTCTTCCTGCGTTGGGTCTTTGTTGCTGTGCGCATGGCCTTTCTCTAGTTGTGGCAAGCGGGGGCTACTCTTCATTGTGGTGTGCAGGCTTCTCATTGTGGTGGCTTCTCTTTTTGCGGAGCACGGGCTCTAGGGTGCATGGGCTTCAGTAGTTGTGGCACACAGGCTCAGTAGTTGTGGCACATGGGCTTAGTTGCTTCGCGGCATGTGGAATCTTCCTGGACTAGGGATCGAACCTGTGTTCTCTGCGTTGGCAGGTGGATTCTTAACCACTGCACCACCAGGGAAGTCCTGATACATGCTATCTTAACTTGTAGCTCACGTAGAAGCAAAGAAGCCTTATTAAGAGAAAATTCTAGAAAGGGTATTGCTTCAGTAGATTTCCCATTCAAGGCATCAAAATCTTGAGATGGATAAGTTTCTATTTCAAATTCTTGAAATAGAAAAGTTGGATTCACTTTATATAATTTTGTAGTAATACAAATCGCTAACATTTATTGTGTGCTTCCTCTCTGTTGGACACAGGTCTAAGCACTTAACACACATTAGCTCTTTTAATCCTCATAATAGTTAATTCTGTTATGGGAGGTGCTGTTTATTTCTTCATTTCACACATAGTGACACTGAGGCTAAGAGGGAGATTAAGTAGTTTTTTCAAAATTAATGAGAGTAAAACGAA
Organism: Eschrichtius robustus; assembly: GCF_028021215.1. Lineage (NCBI taxonomy): Eukaryota > Metazoa > Chordata > Mammalia > Artiodactyla > Eschrichtiidae > Eschrichtius > Eschrichtius robustus. Next base: position 11,337,303 of record NC_090827.1, read on the forward strand.
ATTGAGTTATTTGTAGTGAGGTGGATGGACCTAAGGACTGTCATACAGAGTGAGTGAAGTTAAGTCAGAAAGAGAAAAGCAAATACTGTATGCTAACACATATATATGGAATCTAAAAAAAAAAAAACGATGGTTTTGAAGGACCTAGGGACAGCACAGGAATAAAGACGCAGACCTAGAGAATGGACTTGAGGACACGGGGAGGGGGAAGGGTAAGCTGGGACAAAGTGAGAGAGTGGCATGGACATATATACACTACCAAATGTAAAATAGATAGCTAGTGGGAAGCAGCCGCATAGCACATGGAGATCAGCTCAGTGCTTTGTGACCACCTAGAGGGGTGGGATAGGGAGGGTGGGAGGGAGACGCAAGAGGGAGGGGATATGGGGATGTATGTATACATATAGCTGATTCACTTTGTTATACAGCAGAAACTAGCACACCATTGTAAAGCAATTATACTCCAATAAAGATGTTAAAAACAAACAAACAAAAAAACAAAATTAATGAGTGTAGAAACCAGAATCCAAACCAGAAATGTGGATTCTGAAATTTAACCTATATATTTTACAGGACAAAACCAGAATGAGATTTTAAGATGTTGAGAAGAAAGCCAAAAAAAAATACTTTGAGACAGCTCTGACCCTCATTCTGTAATCCATTATATTATTATTTATTTATATTGTATACTGTATGCTATCTACATGACATGGTATCCCAATACTCTTATGTGGTTTCTCCATAAGCAAAGCAAGCAGGGGTCCCTATAGGTTCTTCTTTCAGTTTCTGGAGAACCTTCTGCTTGTTGTATGACATTCTTTCTTTATTCTTTTTAATCTTGGATGCTGCTTCTTTCTTTGAATATTTTATTATGAATCACAAAATGTTCTTAGATCCTACTTACACCCTTGTTTAATATTCAGTCTTGGACATGCAGCTGTTGGCCTAGGAAAGTCTGTAGGATGACACAACCATTTCTTTCTCTCCTGCCTCCCTCCCTGCCCCCATCTCTCTTTTGCTTGTGAACTCAACACTTTGTACGTTCTTTGCTAATGGATGCATTTTTTCTGCAGAATTAATATTCCTGTGACCAGTTGTTTAACTTAAGAGTCATTTAAAACTCCTCTTGATACCTGGCAGTGGCTCTGTCATTGGGATACTGATTTGGAATACTGAGCCTCTCCCAATTACACACTGTTAGGGCAGCAATAGCATTAAGAATAGTGTCATTTAATATAATATTATTGTCACTCTGTTTTGTGCATTGAGGCAGAAAGATATGAATTCACAATTTGTCTTCAGCATCATAAATACATGATTCAAATCTCAGCTTTACCTCTCAGACCCCACATTTGTTTATCTGATAAGAATAATTATAGTTACCTAACAAAGTTGTTAGGAGGATTAAAATGAAATAACATATGCACTCACTAAATATGAGGTCACCTCTTCCAGTGATATGACTAAATTTTTTTAAAAGCCACATAAGGGAAACAAGAAAAAATCTTTTATGTTAATATAGCTTCTTGAAAAGAAAATTTATTTTAAAGTTATACAAAAATGGTAACAATATTATATAGATGTATCAGATGCTTAAAGAGCAAGAGTCTTTTTGTTTGTTTGAAATAAGGACATGTCTCTGGCAATGACTGAGTCTCTACTTTTGTTTGGATTAGTTAATTCCATTATCAGGAACACTGAGCTCTATAAATGTTAGTGCAGCTATTTGTCTTTGAATGAGGTACTTAACCAATCTGGATTTCAGTTTCTTCATCCTCAAAGAGAAGTACATCTTTCAAATGTCAAATTCTATTCAGTAGTTATTCACCAAGGCAGAACTCACAACTTCCAAGATGCAAAATCTCCATGTAGTGACAACTCAAGTCAGGCACATCACCTTTGCTACCAGCTACTACAGCTAGAACCCTTTTGGCATAAGCATAGGTCCTTCTCTCCTGGGTTTCTTTTTACTAATTGTTCTATCAAATTAACAGTATATAACTCAGTATACATTCAGTATCAGTTAGTCATTCCTTATGGCGGTCTTTGATGCGGGCCCATAGTCTCACAAGAAGACAACTTCGTAAATTTATTAACAAAGTTTAAGTTTTTTTTTTTAAGAAAGAAATGGGCTGAATTTATTATATCCCTTTTGTTGTAATATATGTTATGTAATTCCTCCTAAAATAAAATTTTAAGTTAAAGAACAACTTAGGGAATAAAATATGCCTTAATACATTTAATAAAATCTTTTAATTATATTTTACAGATCTAGAGTAAATCTATTAATTGTTTTAATATTAGGCTTTTCTACCAATTTAAAATTTATCTCAACATAATCTGAAATAATTTCAATCTGATACTATATTATATCTGAGGATTTTATTACTAAAATATCATATGAAATAAAAGTCATGCCTCTTTTTCCCCTAGATTCTAAAATCTATACCCCTGTTCTAATTCATGAATTACAAAAAACAGAATTTTAAATAATGAAAGTTTTAAAATATGTATATGACTTAGTCAAGTTCAATGATTACACAGGCAAATACAAGATAAGTGGAAGAAAGAAACTTACTGTCATATTTCTAATTTTATCATGTAACAAACAGACTGCATTCCCAGATGTACTTTTGCTCTCTTTTTTATAAAATACACTATATCTGTTTGTTTATAATGGGACATTATTTTTATCCTCCTATTTATGGGACAATACTGAATCTAGTTTGTTATTAACTTTGAACTAGAAAAAATGATATTCCGAATGACATTTTATTGTCAGGTGTGTGTATATATCCTGCATTTCACAGATTTTGTGCATGTATTTTAATGAATTAGAGGGCCTCACAGAATTCGTCTGTTCCTCTAGTTTTACGAATGGGGAAGCAGTTCAAGAGAAATTATATCCACAGATATGTTGTGAAACAGTGTCATTGCTGAACGTGACCGTTGTATGTTGAGTTCAGAAACAACACTTAAAAAAAGGACAAATCTAAGATTCTGTTTTTAAAATGATTCTGACAGAATTTGTACTTCATGCCAACATATAACTGAATGGAAATTGGTATATTCTTTAATACGCTACCATTTGTATTGTAAAGAATACAACTACAACAGTATTTATAACAAAAGCGAGGCAGTAATGATTTGCAGATACGCTCATTTCTTTTTTTCCCCCTTACTAGATCAATACTGACTTTCAATTTATTCATCTAACATTTATATTTGAACTGGACCATACATTGAAATATTGGATTCTATATTACTCCATATGCTGATTTGTATTGTCAAGTGTCTGTATTACTGATATTTTGTACACAGACCCAGACATACACATATTTATGAATGTTGAGTGTATTAACTTTTAAATTTAATCTCCTAATATGTATTCTAATTTGTATTTCAAAAATTCTTTTCCTCCGGTTTTTGTATTCTTACATTGTTGCATAATTTTCCTTATTCATATTTGTGTCTGTGTCCATGAGCTGTTCTGTGCAATATTGTAAGAAAAATTTTAAAATTAAGTGATAGATATTTACAACATATAACAGGAACAAGATATGCTACCAGCTTTATACACCTTTTGCATTAATTTTTTTCCTACAAAGCAACATATGATCTACTATTATTTCAAAAACAATGAAAAACTTTTGGCAAATAAATAATAAATTTGAATTGATATATATGAATGTGAATTTCCTTTAACAGGTGCCTTATTATGTAGTCTACATAAAAGTTAAAAACTAAAAAAACTCTTACTTTTGCTAGAAAAAAAATTTAATTTGAAAATGCATTTGGAGACTTTAATTTTTCATTTACATAAAAGTCTTTGTGATATTTTTTATTAACTGCCCAATAAATCTTAAATTGGTTTTGAAAGTTACAAGAAAAAAAAGACTTTATTGCTAAAAAGGAAGATCATCTCCACCCTCTGCTGGTATGTTTGCACAACTACAGGTTATTTATTTTAAACTTGGTCATTTTCTTTTTAGTAAAAAAATAAAATAGGCAAATCCAGTGATTTTAGTATTTAGAAAACAAATAAACTGTTATAAATGTCTAAATGAAGCATTCCTTTGAACTAAGGGAATATAAACCGACTTGTTTGGTTCGTTTACTAGCCTTGGAAAGAATTATACAATGGCATCAATTTATTGTTAATGAGTAAAAGTCATAATGTCACATGCTTCCAAATCATATAATTCCAATTTATTAGCCAACTATATAATCTGTGGTGGTTTAATGTTTGTATTATAGAAATACTAAAACATTAAAAAGATTGTGAAAAGCCTGGAGCAAATTATTTGTGTCTGAACTATCACTGACAACAGTTAGATGAATTATCATATGGTAAAGGAGTAGTGAGTTTTTTTAAAAGGACGGAAGTAGCTTTCAATAGTGAAATGAAATAGAATTTGAGTTTTTAGAAAAGTAAATTTCAATTTATAAACATACATTTTGGACTGATGGTCACATTAAATATGAATTTTAGTGTTAAAAATGTAGGTTCATGAAAAATACAAAGTCTTTATAGTAATGTAAGGATTCTTGGCACTTCTGTAGGTCTTATTTATTTAAATACTTTGTGTTACAATTTAAAAGATTTGAAGAGTTTATTAAAACACTCAATTGATTTTTGTATTTTGTCATATTTGGTCAGATTATTTTTATAAAAATAATTTCCCACATTCTCATTCTCTTTCAGAGGCAGCTACTTTATTAATTTTTGTATACCCTTCAAATTACTTTTAGCACATTTACATGCCTATAATTATGTAATTTTGATAAGCCATATGTTTTTATGCTACTTTAATTTGAATTTTGTAAGTTTTAATTATAAAAGTAGTTCATGAATTTATTTTCACTGTTGAAACTTTATATTATTTGTTACATTGATGCCCCCATTGATGACAACCCCCAGTACAAAAGCCCTCTTCATGGATAATTCCTGTTCACACTTTGAAGTACATCCTTCCAGATTTTTTCCTATGCATTTACACACATATGAATCTGTAGAATATTTATTATTTAAAAATTGTCATAATACATTTGTAATTTATGTAAATTGTATATAACATATCAGTTAGGTACTTGATTTTATTAATTAAATGCCTTGGAAATTTTCTTCTGTCAGATAATATCTTTTACCCTATATGTTTAGTTCTTGTCTGTTATGCTGTGGAATAGATAATACCATATTTTACTTTTTCAAGTCTCCTATTAATGGACATTTATATTATTTTAATTTCAACTGTTATAAACCCGCCTTGAATGTCTCTGTATATGTTTCTCATGTTTCTGTGTGCAGATATGTGAGTAGTATTCTAGGGTAAATGCTGAGAAGTGAAATTACTTAATTTGATATTTTGATACATAATTTTCTACAATGATCTTAACAATTTGGACTCCTTCATAAGTGTCTATATGTACTCCTTCATTTGTTCAAACTTGATATTATTTAGTATTAAAATGTTATGGGTGAAAAATAGTATCTGTAGTTTTCTTGATTAATAATGGAGTTAAATATCTGTTCATATGTTGATCAGTGATTTGTGTTTCTTCCATGAAATTCTTGTCTGTATTCTTCGTTACCTTTTTTCCTATGTGTTGTCTGTTTCTTACTGGCTTGTAGGAGCTCTTTCTATATTCTCTAATTATTAACGGGTTTCAATATGTCTTTATATATTCACTGGTAATTTGTATATCTTCTGGGATTTGCATGTTCATATCCTTTGCCCATTTATTTTTCTGTTTGAATTGTCTTATTCTTACTGATTTATAAGAATTCTTTGTATATTCCAGATATCAATCCTTTGCCTGTTTTATATGTTTCAAATATTTTTCCCATTCCTTAGAGAAATCTACAAATAGTTGACTGGCATGGAATACAGAAGACCTGCCACTGTCTCAAGGTGTCAATAAGTGTTCCAGATCCCATGGGATTCATCTGAAGCTAGATGCCATTTTCAACCACATCCTTGATTAGCTTTACCCCTGTCCTATCATGCCTTCTTTCCTTACCTTCTCTTGAGAGTAATTCTCTAATAAATTGCTTGAATAAGGATTCCTTGCTAAAACATAAGCAAGACGAAAAGACAACCCTCAGAATGGAAGAAAATATTTGCAAACGAAGCAACCGACAAGGGATTAATCTCCAAAATATACAAGCAGCTCATGCAGCTCAATATCAAAAAAACACACAACCCAGTCCAAGAATGGGCAGAAGACCTAAACACATTTCTCCAAAGAAGATATACAGATTGCCAACAAACACATGAAAGGATGCTCAACATCACTAATCATTAGAGAAATGCAAATCAAAACTACAATGAGGTATCACCTCACACCAGTCAGAATGGCCATCATCAAAAAAATCTACAAACAGTAAATGCTGGAGAGGGTGTGGAGAAAAGGGAACCCTCTTGCACTGGTGGTGGGAATGTAAATTGATACAGCCACTATGGAGAACAGTATGGACATTCCTTAAAAAACTAAAAATAGAACTACCATACAACCCAGCAATCCCACTACTGGGCATATACCCTGAGAAAACCATAATTCAAAAAGAGTCACGCACCACAATGTTCATTGCAGCTCTATTTACAATAGCCAGGACACGGAAGCAATCTAAGTGTCCATCAACAGATGAATGGATAAAGAAGATGTGAGACATATATACAATGGAATATTACTCAGCCATAAAAAGAAACGAAATTGAGTTATTTGTAGTGAGGTGGATGGACCTAGAGTCTGTCATACAGAGTGAAGTAAGTCAGAAAGAGAAAAACAAATACCGTATGCTAACACATATATATGGAATCTAAAAAAAAAAAAAAAAAGGTGGTTCTGAAGAACCGAGGGGCAGGACAGGAATAAAGGCACAGATGTAGAGAATGGACTTGAGGACATGGGGAGGGGGAAGGGTAAGCTGGGACAAAGTGAGAGAGTGGCATGGACATATATACACTACCAAATGTAAAACCGATAGCTAGTGGGAAGCACCCTCATAGCACAGGGGGATCAGCTCTGTGCTTTGTGACCACCCAGAAGGGTGGGATAGGGAGGCTGGGAGGAAGACACAAGAGGGAGGAGATATGGGGATATATGTATATGTATAACTGATTCACTTTGTTACAAAGCAGAAACTAACACGCCATTGTAAAGCAGTTATACTGCAATAAAGACGTTAAAAAAAAAAAAAAAAGAATTCCTTGCTTAGGCTCTGCTTCTAAGAAACCTAACCTACAGCACTGCAAGGAATTTTTTTTCCAAAATAATATTTTAAGACCAAACCAAATTCTCCAATGTAAGAAATAATAAAATTTTCTTTATTAACAAACATATATACTTTTGAATGTGTGCTATCCTCTTTAAAGTTGCATACTTGTTATGACATTTTCATTGTTCAACAAATTTATCAAATTCACCTTTTGAGAATCATGTTCAGGGTCTGAGACAGTCTTTGCATATTCATGATATTGTCAGTTATTTGCTTCTTTAAGTCTGGATTATTTTGCTGAAAGTAAAAAAAGTAATACTGAATAAGTGAACTTAATATTTACTTAATAAAAAATTGAAATGAATGTAGGCAGTTATATATATATGTATTAATTAGTGTATTAATTCCAAGCCCCAAGCCCATTGACATATGGGTACTCTGGCCTCTAACCTTCCTTTTTGTCCTATTCAAGATTGACTGGAAATGACAGTATTATTTGTCTGCTAGTAGACAGAATTAGAACTTCAGCTGAGAGAAGTTGGGGAGGTTATAAGCTAATTAAAATGTACTTGTCTGTGAAATAGTACAAGTATGGTTAATTTTTCTTGATAATTTATAGTTATTAAAGATTTATCATGTGCTAGACCTTGTTCTAAGTGCTTTTTGGTTTTACTTATTAGATCATCACAAAATCTTTAACATAGTTGAAACTATTATCCTCATGAAGGCTCAGGGAGTTTAAATAACTTTTTAAGCCACTCTAAAGTCACACAGCTCTTATGTGTAGTGCTGAATTCAAATCGAGATATTTTTGCATGAGAGTCTTTTTTCTTAACAGTTATGCATCCATTGTGTATAAATGCCAGAACATAAACTATAACGTTCTTTAAGTATAAATGTAGTCTCATTATTTACTTAGGCCTGGGTCACATGTAGATATGACTTTTAGGCTTTTTTCTTCTTTCACTACTAACTTCTGTCTGATTTCTGGTCAAAATCCATTCTTTCTCTCTCTGTTTCTCTTCTCCCTCTCTTGTCTCTTCTGGTCAATGAAGAACTGAGATTATATCTGGCTGGGTTTCAAGATTACATGTCTTTCTAAATATGTATTATGGTCTCTGTCCTTCTATTAATTCAGACAAGGGATGCGTCTGCTTCCCTAAATCCTGCTAGAATAATCTCTTTGAAATGTATTCCCCTTCCCTATTGTAACTCTTCCCATCATCATGCAATTTAGCACCATGCACTCTCTTTCTCTTTTTACCTAGGAGGTGGATTTATTGATTTACATATCCAATAAGGGACAATCTATCTCTACTTACATGCAATTTTTAGGGTCAACTCATTTTGATATAAGCAAGCATTTCTGATATAAGCAGTTATTTGTATTATTTTCTTGTTTATTGTTGAAAATAACTTACTGTACTCAGTGTGGCTAAATCATATGCAAATTTAATAAATTGTTAATTAAACATATCCAATCAATTATGTGATTTCTAACTCTTGCTGTCTGGCCGACAGTCTCATTCTCTTCCCTGTGACGGATCAATAACCCACTTGGTCCTGAGCAGTCATCCTTTTAATGTATCTCATATTGTCCTCACTAACCCTGCTGGTTGAAGTGGCCCTTGTCCATGGGTGTCAGTGATTTATCATTAAGAATGCCTCTATTAGTTCCATATTTGTTTAAATGAAAACAATAAAACATTTTAGAAATACATTCAAAGATAAATTACATCATAGTTAAAGTAAAATTAGGAGTATGGGATTAACAGATACACACTACTGTATATAAAATAAATAAGCAACAAGGATCTACTGTAAAACACGGGGAATGATATTCAATATCTTGTAATAGCCTATAATGGAAAACAATCTAAAAAAAATATAAATATAACTGAATTACTTTGTGGTACACCTGAAACTAACACAATATTGCAAATCAACTGTACTTCAATTTTTAAAAAAAGATTATTGAGATGTAAATTGCATGAACTTTGTAATAGAAAGAATCTGAGCTGGAGGGCTTTCCAGCTAAGCCATAACACCTATCAGGACTCATTTAAATCTGCATCAAAATGACATAATTAGATAAGATTGACTTGGAAGCTTATTCAAGCTATTATCTATTTAATTTTGGTGAAAATTCATCAGTGTCCTTTGATATGTTTACATATGATTTGTTTTCTGCCATTGCTTTCTTAATGTTGAAAGTTGTTACCTAGAGAGCATTTGGTTTCTGTGAATTTTCTTTTTTTTCCATTTTCACCATGTATCATTGATTTTCTTTTAAGTGTGGTCATTTAGGCTCTACCTGGTTATTTTCTGATATCTTTTCTGAGAGAGAATAGAACTGAGACTGTATTTAACTTATGCAACATTCCCCACAAACACTTCAAATATTGGTCATTGTTTTTAAATTCCAATAAAAATGTATACTTTAGGGATGTTTATCATAAGGGGTTAGAATACTGAGCCCAATTTATACACCTCCACCTCCCCCTGAAATTTTTTTTTTTAAACTTATTTATTTATTTTTATGTATTTATTGTTGGCTGTGTTGAGTCTTCGTTTCCGTGCGAGGGCTTTCTCTAGTTGCGGCGAGCGGGGGCCACTCTTCATCGCGATGCGTGGGCCTCTCACTATCGCGGCCTCTATTGTTGCGGAGCACAGACTCCAGACGCGCAGGCTCAGTAGTTGTGGCTCACGGGCCTAGTTGCTCCGTGGCATGTGGGATCTTCCCAGACCAGGGCTCAAACCCACATCCCCTGCATTGGCAGGCAGATTCTCAACCACTGCGCCACCAGGGAAGCGCCCCCCCGAAATTTTTGATGATTTTTTAAATAGAGTGATTGGGGCAGATTTTGAAAAGTAGCTCATTTTCATAATCACTCTATGTGCTGTACCATCATGCACCACTTGCTTGAATGCATTTCATTAAAAAAGGAAGAAAGTGCAAATTTACTCTGTACCAAGCAGAGTGTTAAGTTTCTTTGTGATGTTGTACCTTCCATCCTTAAAGAAAAATCACTATAAAATAATTATTATCTGTGTTCTCATTCATGCTACTGGTAAGTGGCAGAGCTTGGATTTGAAACCAAAATTTTTTTTATGCTGATTGCATGTCTGTGTAAAGGGTACTTTGTTTGTGTAGGCTTGTTTTTGCAATAATATACCACTAATTTTGGGAGAGAGACAAAGGATACTCAGTCTATCTCAGATGTGGGATATCAGGTCCCTTCATCATCTTTGGCTCATAGTGAAAAAATATGAGGGCTGTCCAAATTCTAGGAAAATAGAAAAATGACAGGAAAGAAAAAGATTAAGGGGGTTTTGTTTTGTTTCTCTTACCTGCACAGATAGACATACCTGTTTGTGCATATGGTAATCAGTTTCCAAGATGATAGCTGTGAAACCCTTCAAGGTTATTTTATGTCTTTGGTTAATGCCTTTGGAATTATGGGAAAAAAGTATAATTTTTTTTCAGCATATCTTACTTCTTTAAGGTATTTTACTTTTATTCTAATATTAAATAGGTAACAAATTAATGATCCATATAACCCCTTGAACTAGAATTTACATCTTTCTCAACCATGCCAATTAAGAAATTCAGCTCCAATTTTATTCAGAATAGATCTGCCATATAATGTGGTGCTCTATTAAGGGTAATGATAGTGTTTGCTAAGGTTGTAGAGATCACTGAATAAAGTACTTTCTGGGAGCTTTTTGTTAAATCGTGGTGCTCAAGAACAAAGGATCCTATTTCTTCAGTTGAGTTCAAACTGAGTTTCATACCACTTCTAATACAGTCAGTCTGCATCTGTGGAGGTAGTATTGTCTACAGGTCAGTATAACTTTTGTTTATTTAGACAGCATTAGAAGTATAATTAGAAGACACTGTTCTTACATACAGAATTTGTTTTTCCAAAGAAAATATTTATGGTAATAAAGATCCCTGGACTATGGGCAGGTCTAATTCAACCTGTGTGTTTTTAGGACCTGTTACAGTTAAAGTGACTATGACTTCCGAACCAACAAACATTAGATGAGAATTGAGAAAATATATTTTATCTGATTTGGAAATTTATACAAATATATGAAAATATGTACAAGGTTTGCTAAGGAATTAAAGGAAATTGTTATAATAATAAATTTGTAATAAAAATAAAATTATCATGTTGTAATGTTGTATTTGTCTTTCATGAATAAGTTGAAGTTGATTTGATGATATATTGTTATTCAACTTGTTAACATTGTCTTCAAATGTTAGCAAATTGTAGATTATTGATTTTACAGTTTGAAGGCTTTCAATTAACTTATGACTCTAAAAGTTGTAATTCAACATAATTAACCTCAAAATTGTAGCATTTCATTTTTGGTAGTGAGACAGAAAAATATGTTTGTGTTTGAAATACTGTTGTGTTCAAGTGAAAACTTCATTTTATGAAATCCATTGACTCTATAGGTACTAATTGTGTATTAGGCACCTGGGGTCTCAAAGCAAAGCAAAAATGGCCTTTGCCATTAACAGGCTTAAGGTAGGGACTTCCCTGGTGATGCAGTGGTTAAGAATCCGCCTGCCAGTGCAGGGGACATGGGTTCCATCCCCGGTCCAGGAAGATTCCACATGCCGCAGAGCAGCTAAGCCTTTGTGCCACAACTACTGAAGCCCATGCGCCTAGAGCCCATGCTCCACAACAAGAGAAGCCACCGCAATGAGAAGCCCGCGCACCACAACGAAGGGTAGCCCCCGCTCGCCACAACTAGAGAAAGCCCACCTGCAGCAATGAAAAGCCAATGAAACCAAAAATAAAATTAAAAAAAAAAAAAGCTTAAGGTAAAATAGTAAAGTCAGATAGATAAATAGATGTTTACGATGTAAGGTAATACTTGAGGATGCATAAAGGAGGAGTACTAAGTCCAAAATGGAAGAGAGTAGGAAGGGGGATCAGAGATGGCATCTGGGAGGGACCATGTTGTAGAAATAGGAGTTTTACCACATCACAGTTCCTGGAAGGACATTCCAAGCAGATGGTTCCACTTTTGCTAATGCCTTGATGGTGAAAGTGAACAGGAAGTGGCAAGTAGTAATCAATGCAATTGGAGAATGAAATATGAGACATAGATTTTAAAGTCTTTCTAAAGAATATGGATAATTCCAACCTATAGATATTTTGTCTCTCTCATTTAGCTGGAATAAAGAACTTCATTTAAAAGACTATCTGTAGATAAAGTGAAACAAAAGATTTTTATCTCTAATAGATTTTATATCTATTCCGTGTCATCCCATTCAGTGTATAAATATCTCTGTGTATCTATGGTGTTTTTACTTAAATTAAGACAGATATATTAGTAGCACATATGTATTGTAAATGGAAGTCTGGTGGTTTTCATTAAGAATTTTATTGTAATTCTTTTTTCTGAAAATTTTTCATTAGTTAAATCCTTTGAATACTTGCCTAAGAGACATGGGATTTATTCACTCTTTTATTTTTGATTGCTGATACAAATGTAAGAAATACTAAAAAAAGGTCAAGAAATATTTCAATATACATAAATTCTGAAGATATTTCAAAAATAATGGTAAATATCTTGACATTAATACATTGAAGGCCATAGGTTCACCACCAGCTGCAAATCATTATGGTTGATCATGCTCTTATTAGAGCAAAATTATTCACTGGGCATTGAATGGAAATCTTGCCTATAAGTAAAAAAATCGCAGCTGAGAATGATGTTAATTAAAGCATTATTAAGAGTGAAAGTGTAAACAAAATTGTATTATTTTTTGTATCCATTTCAGAACATCTAAGCTGGGAGGAAAATGAGATAGTTTTAATTTGTGAAAGACTTCACAAACTAGAATGTCTTTGTATTTTAAGCTTTCTTCAGCTAAAGCCTTGCAAGAATACTTAAGTGTTTTAGAAGTGGTTCACACATAGTTTGATTTAAATTCAAATTCAGTGAGTGCAATTAAAGATCATCCAATAAAAGTCATGAAAGGCAAATTGATTTTATATCATTTAGAACAAAATATCAAATATTTAAAAACGCCTATGTGAAAGAGAAAATATTTTCCATTTTTGTCATACACTTCCTCAAGGACATGAAAGTATTTTACGTGATCAATCTAATAATTTATCTGCAAGGATGATAAAATGGAGGGCCTGTCATTTTATGTAGTATTTATTATTGTTAGTTTTGGTTGCAATAAATAACAAAAAGAAACAGCATGATTCAAGTTGACAAAGCAGGGGTGTGCACATTATAGTTAAGGAATTAAGTGAAATTTAGAAACAAAGCAAAACAAAACAAAATAGGAACCAAATCATGGCACATTATAAAAACCAGTGAAAAATAGCAGTCACCGTAAGAGAAAGATCTACCATACAACTAGGAATTTCTGAAGTGGAAACATATCTGGGCCTTCAGCAACATAAGCTCTTGGCTTTTCACTCTAGTGAAAGCAGTATATACCATGCTGATTATGAACTGACTCTGTGGTTAGATAATGCTTAGTTTCTTAGTCCTGCTTTAGCACTTATCCGCTGAGTGACATAGGCAACTTATCTTTCTGCTGTAAAGTGACCATAGTAATATCTACTTCTATAGTTATAAGCATTAAAAGAGATAATCTGTTTCAAGTACTTGGTGCATCACAGTTAATGAACTGCAGCGGCCACCTTCTCCTCCTCATCCTTCTTCTTTGTCTTCATCATCAATACCCTGACATTAATATGGTTCATAAGTTTTCTATGCTTCTGCTTTTCTCTGCATGTAGTCTCCACTTGTCTTAGCATTACCAGTTGAGTTAGCTTTCATTTGTCTTTTCTTCAACTCATGGCTGTGGTTTCCTCATAACTTTATCTTGTTTATAACTCTACTCTAGATCCTTTATGATGTGGTTTACTTTCCTCTGCCAGTGGTCTAATTATCTCTAAACTTACTAAATCATACACCAAGGGGAAGAACCTGTTCCAATTGGTTTTTTCTTTGAGTAGAGATTCTAGGGTCAGGTCATACCTTAGTCTGGTCTGTGGTTCTGTTAAGCTCAGGTCAATTACTTGTTGAGTCGCATGGTACATCTGGTGCTGGCCAACAGAGGCAGTGGTGGGGCATTTTACCCAGAGAGCAATGATGGTGGCTGTCATATGCCTACTAAATCTAAATAAATAAACATAAAAAGTTAAGATTAAACAATTTACCAAATTATAGAACTGGTGTGAGTAGTAAGGCTGAGTCTTGAATAGTAATCTCGTGTCTCCCAATACAAATTTACACTTCAAATATTCTTGGTCATTGTGAAGTGGTGGCACCATTATAAAATTTCTATGCAAATTACTGGATATTTTGCTACATAGAAATTCAGAAAATTCTTTAAGTATCAGAATTTTACTATTTATTATTTTAGTATAACAAATTCTGTGTCGTGACTGAAAAACCAATGTTATGTTTTAAAATGTCTTATTTATAATTGAATTCTATTAACTTGTTCTATTTGTTTTAACTCTTCTCAGGTTGCTAAGTTGGCTGTCACAGTGCAAGCCTTGGAGTCCCAATGGGGGACTCCGGATCAAGACGATCTACTCTGGTCTCCCGGTTGCCAATATTCAGAAGGAGTATTAGCAGAAAACATGATTCTCTTCCTTCTTCACCCTCCTCCAGTAATACAGTCGGTGTACACAGTTCATCTCCTTCCAGCACTAACTCAAGCTCAGGTAGTACAGGTAAACGCAGGAGCCTCTTCCGTACTCCTTCCATTAGCTTCCATCATAAGAAGGGGAGTGAACCTAAGAAAGAACCTACCAACCAGAACCTTAGTATTTCAAATGGTGCTCAACCTGGTCACAGCAGTATGCAAAAACTGAGTTTGGAAGAACATACTAAAACCAGGGGAAGACATTCTGTTGGTTTTAGCAGTTCACGAAATAAGAAGATAACAAGATCTTTGACAGAGGATTTTGAAAGAGAAAAGGAGCACTCGACTAATAAGAATGTCTTTATAAATTGCCTAAGTTCTGGCAAAAGTGAGGGGGATGATTCTGGATTCACAGAAGAACAAACTCGCCGTTCTGTTAAGCAGTCAACAAAGAAGCTTCTTACTAAATCTTTTTCATCTCACTATAAATTTTCTAAGCCAGTTCCACAGAGCCAATCCATTTCATTGGTACAGCAATCTGAATTCTCACTGGAAATTGCACAGTACCAAGAGAGGGAACCTGTATTACTAAGAGCTTCTCCATCGTGTTCTGTGGATGTAACAGAACGGGCGGGAAGCTCTTTACAATCTCCACTGCTTTCTGCTGATTTTACTACAGCTCAGACACCTTCAGAGTTCTTAGCCTTGACTGAAGATTCTGTGTCTGAAGCAGATGCATTTCCTAAAAGTGGAAGCATGGCATCCCACTGTGACAACTTTGGCCACAGTGATTCTACCTCTCAGATTTCTCCCAATCCTGCTGCTGCTACAAAGACAACAATAGACCTTATGGGAACTGTTCCCTGTGCAATTATGTCTCCTGGGAAATACAGGTTAGAAGGTCGGTGTAGCACTGAATCTAAATCCTTACCAGAAACCTCTGCTGCTAATCAGAAGGAAGTGTTATTGCAAATCACTGAACTACCTGCTATGAATGCGAGTGACTCAGAGATTCACCTATCAGCAGATACAAGAAGAGGAGAACATATGGTGATACAAAATGGTGAAACAATGTTGGCAACAAGTTCCCCAAGGAAACTTGGATTTTATGAGCAACGTAAAGCAATAGCTGAACGTGTTAAAGGGATCCATCCTATTTCAGATTCAAGGATAATACCCTCTTCTGGTGATCATTATATTTTAAACAAAACATCATATGGATATGATGCAAATCCTGCCAAAGGTATGATGATTTTCTTTGTATAATAAATGATATGAATTATAATTTTCATTATAATTTCTTCAATTTTCTTATTCTATCTGATGGAAACGACATTTTTCTTAGTTTTCACTCTTTAATATTCTTTCCTATTTATAATTTGTCTTAAATCATTTCTCTGCTTAAACTTACTTCATTCGTATCATGCTGAAAATGTAATTCATCCATGTTACTTATTTTTCTTAGTTGTGTAATTCAGATTCTGACCCTCAGAAGAAAGTGGAAGGAAATTAATTTTATTTGCAATGTGGCTTTATCTAAAATAAGGGCTAGCTTTTTTATAGTTCATGATAGAGTACTGGTATTTCTTAGTTAAAGAGTAGATATAGCCCAGACACAATCATTATAAAAGAAATTTGTATAATTTAAATTCTTTTTCCTATTTTAACAAAGTTTTTATTATTAAATAGGATCCATGTTTTGGCACAGAAAGAGGGAGGGAAGGTTGATATACTCCAGTCTGTTATTTAACAGAAAACATGGTTTTTCAATATAAAATTCAGTTCAAGAGAATTGTTGAATATATAATACCTACTGGCTGTATTTGACATTTTTATTCTTTTTTCTGTACTGTGTGATTCCTACTACCACTGCTGCCACTTTTACTACTACTACTAACACTAATAGTTCTCCCAACAATATGTCCCATTTACTGTTCTGTGCCCTTTGGATACATTAATTTATTGAATCTGGAAGTGATGGAAATCACTACTATTATTCTAACTCATTCTATAGGCACGATGATTGGAGCACAGACAGGTTAAGTAATGTGTCCAAAGTCACAAAGTTCATAAGTAATTGTTTAGGATACAGTCCCTATGAGGTAGGCACTAGTATGTTCCCCATTTTATACATGAGAAAACTGAGACCAAGGGATTATACAGATGGTAAGTAGCACAGCCAAATTACAACTATCTGAATCCAAATTTCAGGCTCTTAATGACTAGGTTGTACTACATGTCATGACCCAGGCTCTTTCCAAAACATTAAGAATAATACTAAAATATTAAATAAAATTTGTAATCAGTGAAATTATGTATTATATAATGTCAAGAATCATAAGTTTATCTGACTCACCTAACTAGTCTCTCCATGAATATAGCAATTTTACAGTTTTAAATGCATGCCTTAATTTTCCAACTGTCTTCATATTTTTTCACATTTGAGACAAAATCACTTTTACACATCTGCCTACTTTTTTCATTTTTTGTCTTGGTAGCCTTGCTTGTATTTTGGGATTTAGTTATACCTGCTTAATTCCTTAACTCTAGTATAATTATAGGAATGATAATGATGATGATACTATGTGCCCAAAGATGTGCTAAGCAATTTGCATGCACTGTTTTATTTAGTACTAACCAAAGATTTATGTGGAAGTTATTAATGACTAAGGTTTAGGATTAAGTTAAATAACTTCATGAAATCACATTGTTAGCCAACAGTGGACCTCAGATTAGAATGTAGGCAGTTTTTTAGAAAATTGCACCCAAAAAGGTAAAAGTGTAATTATTTTGATTATATCTAATTCTTATTTAGAAATGGTGACTTGCCTCAATGTCAAACTGAATAAATATTTATCTCTTTGGAAACTAGGGAATGACCAACAATTATCTTGCTGATTATTAATCTGTTGACTGAGATCCTAATTGCAAGCCATTTAACACATTAATTTCACTGAATTTGACACCATGATGCCTGTTCCTGGACATTAGGTGATAATTCATAGTATCTACAACTTGTAAAATAGAAAGAGACAGGCAAATAAGCTGGTCATATCAAAAAGGAAAAGTTGGTTGCATACTATTCTTCATTTTCATCAATAGGAGATATTCATCTGCTATTCATAAGGATTTTATAATTTAGAAGTTTAAAGATTTTAAAGCCATTTAGACAAATGTATTTTATGTAAGAAAGAGTTGCCAAATCCCATAATACTAAATTTATTCTGTATTTATTATGAAATAAGTTTAAGCTAATATTTAATATACATCTGAATGTGCTGGGTGTACATTCATATCAGAATTATTAATGGAATTTTGACCTCTCTGGCAATTTAACTTTTACTCATTAGCTTAAAAAGTTACTGAAAAAACTGCCATATGTTGGCTTAATAGGTTCTAGCCAAGAGTCTTTAAACCCATAGATGAGCCCAAACAGAACAGTTTAATTCATTCATATATTCATTCAACAAATATTGTTTTGGTACTGTTTTAAGCACTAAGGGTATAGCAATGAACAAAATGAATTAATTCCTTCCTTCATAAAGCTTACTTTCTACTGGGAATACTCAGACAATTAATATACAAATAAATAAATGTCAGATGGTAATAACTGCTGAGGATGAGTTTAAAGCAGAAAAGAGGATTAGGAAGTGGGGGGGTGTGATTGTAGTTTGCATTTTTTTAACTTTATTCAGGTATAATTGGCAAATTAAATTGTAGATTTAAAGTGAACAAAGTGATGATTTGATATATGTTACATTGTGAAAGGATTCCCCCCTCCCCCATCAAGTTAGTTAATACATCCATCACGTCACATATTTACCTTTTTGGTTTTTGTTTTTGAGAAATTTAAGTTCTACTCTTCGCAAATTTCACTTATACAATACAGTGTTATCAACTATAGTCACCTTGTTATACACTAGATCCTCAGATCTTACTTATCTTATAACTGAAAGCTTGTACCCTTTTACCAAGGCAACCACTTTTCTACTCTCTGTTTCTATGAGTACAGCTTTCTAAAAAAGATTCCACATATAAGTGGTACCATGCAGTATTGGTCTTTCTCTGTCTGGCTTATTTCACTTAGCATATCTTGAAGATTCATCCATGTTGTCACAAATGACAGGATTTCCTTCTTTCTTAAGGCTGAATGATATTCCATTGTATGTAGATACTGCATTTTCTTTATCCATTCCTCTTTTCTCATACTTAGGATGTTTCCAAACCTCTGCTATTGTGAATAATGCTGCTGTGAACATGGGAGTACAGATATGTCTTTGAGATAGTGATTTTGCTGCCTTTGGGTATATTACCAGAAGATTGCTGGATCATATAGTAGCTCTATTTTTAATTTCTTGAAGAACCTCCATAATATTTTCCATAGTGGCTGCACCAGTTTACATTCTCATCAGCAGTGCACAAGGGTTCCCTTTTTTCCATATGCTCAAAAACATTTGTTGTCTTTTGACTTTTTGATAATGGCCATCCTAACAAAAGTGAGGTGATATCTCATTGTGGTTTTGATTTGCATTTCCCAGATAATTAGGGATGTTGAGCTCCTTTTCATGTACCTGTTAGCCTTTTGTATGTCTTATTTGGAAAAATGTTTACTTAGGTCCTTTGCCCATTTTAATTTTTTTTTTTTTTTTTTTTTTTGCTATTGAGTTGTATAAATTTTGTGTATATTTTGGATATTAACCCCATATAGGTTATGTGATCTGCAAATATTTTCTCCCATCCAGTTGGTCCAATTGGTTGTCTTATATTTCTTTCTTTCTTTCTTTTTTATTGTTTTCTATGCAGAAACTTTTTAGTTTGAAGTAGTCCTACTTGTTTATTTTTGCTTTTATTTCTTTTGCTCTTCATATCAAATCCAAAAAATCATTATCAAGATGAATGTCAAAGAGCTTATCCCCATGTTTACTTCTAGGAGGTTTACAGTTTTTGGTCTTAACTTTCAAGTCATTAATCAATTTTAGTTGATTTTGGTGTGTGGTATAAGATAAGGTCCCAGTTTCATCCTTTCGCATGTGACTGTCCATTTTCCAACACTGTCTATTGAAGAGACTATCTTTTCCCCATTATATATTCTTGGGTTCTTTGTCAAAAATTAATTGCCACATTTGTTTGGGTTTATTTCTTGGCTGTCTCTTCTGTTCCATTGATCTATGTGTCTATTTTTACACCAGTACCATACTGTTTTGATTACTGTAGCTTTGTAATATAGTTTGAAACCAGGAAATGTAATGCCTCCAGCTTTGTTCTTCTCTATCAAGATTACTTTGGCTATTTGGGGTCCTCTTTGGTTCTGTACAAATTTTAGGATTTCTTTTTTCTATTTCTGTGAAAAATGTCATTGTAATTTTGATAGGAATTGCATTGAATCTGTAGATCCCTTTAGGTAGTATGAACATTTTAACAATATTAATCCTTCCAATTCATGAACATGGAATATCACTTTATTTTTATTTTCTTCGTTTTCTTTCATCAATGTCTCTTATAGTTTTCAGTGTATATATTTTTCACCTCCTGGATTAAATTTATTCCTATGTATTTTATTCTTTTTGATGCAACTGTAGATGGGATTGTTTTCTTAATTTCTCTTTCTTTCTCTTTATTTTAATTTTTGAATTTTATTATTATTATTTTTATACAGCAGGTTCTTATTAGTCATCAGTTTTATACACATCAGTGTATACATGTCAATCCCAATTGCCCAGTTCATCACACCACCATCCCCCCCCCCCCACGGCTTTCCCCCCTTGGTGTCCATACTTTTGTTCTCTACATCTGTGTCTCAACTTCTGCCCTGCAAACCGGTTCATCTGTACCATTTCTCTAGGTTCCACATACATGCGTTAATATACGATATTTGTTTTTCTCTTTCTGACTTACTTCACTCTGTATGACAGTCTCTAGATGCATCCACGTCTCCACAAATGACCCAATTTAGTTCCTTTTTATGGCTGAGTAATATTCTGTTGTATATATGTAACACATCTTCTTTATCCATTCATCTGTCGTTGGGCATTTACGTTGCTTCCATGACCTGGCTATTGTAAATAGTGCTGCAATGAACATTGGGGTGCATGTGTCTTTTTAAATTAAGGTTTTCTCGGGGTATATGCCCAGTAGTGGGATTGCTGGGTCATGTGGTAATTCTATTTTTAGTTTTTTAAGGAACTTCCAAACAGTTCTCGATAGTGGCTATATCAATTTACATTCCCACCAACAGTGCAAGAGGGTTCCCTTTTCTCCACACCCTCTCCAGCATTTCTTGTTTGTATTTTCTGATGATGCCCATTCTAACTGGTGAGGTGATACCTCACTGTAGTTTTGATTTGCATTTCTCTAATAATTAGTGATGTTGAGCAGATTTTCATGTGCCTCTTGGCCATCTGTATGTCTTCTTTGGAGAGATGTCTATTTAGGTCTTCTGCCCATTTTTTGATTCAGTTGTTTGTTTTTTTAATATTGAGCTGCATGAGCTGTTTATATATTTTGGAGATTAATCTTTGGTCTAGTGATTCGTTTGCAAATATTTTCTGCCATTCTGAGGGTTGTCTTTTCGTCTTGTTTATGGTTTCCTTTGCTGTGCAAAAGCTTTGAAGTTTCATTAGGTCCCATTTGTTTATTTTTGTTTTTATTTCCCTTTCTCTAGGAGGTGGGCCAAAAAAGATCTTGCTGTGATTTATGTCAAAGAGTGTTCTTCCTATGTTTTCCTCTAAGAGTTTTATAGTGTCCAGTCTTACATTTAGGTCTTGAAACCATTTTGAGTTTATTTTTATATATGGTGTTAGGGAGAGTTCTAATTTCATTCTTTTACATGTAGCTGTCCAGTTTTCCCAGCACCACTTATTGAAGAGACTGTCTTTTCTCCATTGTATATCCTTGCCTCCTTTGTCATAGATTAGTTGACCATAGGTGCATGGGTTTATCTCTGGGCTTTCTATCTTGTTCCATTGACCTCTGTTTCTGTTTTTGTGCCAGTGCCATATTGTCTTGATTAGTGTAGCTTTGTAGTATAGTCTGAAGTCAAGGAGTCTGATTCCTCCAGCTCTGTTTTTTTCCCTCAAGACTGCTTTGGCTATTCAGGGTCTTCTGTGTCTCCACACAAATTCTAAGATTTTTCATTCTAGTTCCGTAAAAAATGCCAATGGCAATTTGATAGGGATTGCATTGAATCTGTAGATTGCTTTGGGTACTATAGTCATTTTGACAATATTGATTCTTCCAATCCAAGAACATGGTATATCTCTCCATCTGTTGGTATCATCTTTAATTTCTTTCATCAGTGTCTTATAGTTTTCTGCATACAGGTCTTTTGTCTCCCCAGGTAGGTTTATTCCTAGGTATATTTTTCTTTTTGTTGCAATGGTAAATGGGAGTGTTCCCTTAATTTGTCTTTCAGATTTTTCATCATTAGTGTATAGGAATGCAAGAGATTTCTGTGCATTAATTTTGTATCCTGCAACTTTACCAAATTCATTGATTAGCTTTAGTAGTTTTCTGGTAGCATTTTTAGGATTCTCTATTTATAGTATCATGTCATCTGCAAACAGTGACAGTTTTACTTCTTCTTTTCCAATTTGTATTCCTTTTATTCCTTTTTCTTCTCTGATTGCTGTGGCTAGGACTTCCAAAACTATGTTGAATAATAGTGGTGAGGGTGGACATCCTTGTCTTGTTCCTGATCTTAGAGGAAACGCTTTCAGTTTTTCACCATTGAGAATGATGTTTGCTGTGGGTTTGTCGTATATGGCCTTTATTATGTTGAGGTAGGTTTCCTTCTATGCCCATTTTCTGGAGAGTTTTTATCATAAATGGATGTTGAATTTTGTCAAATGCTTTTTCTGCATCTATTGAGATGATCATATGGTTTTTATTCTTCAATTTGTTAACATGGTGTATCACATTGATAGATTTGCATATATTGAAGAATCCTTGCATCCCTGGGATAAATCCCACTTGATCATGGTGTATGATCCTTTTAATGTGTTGTTGGATTCTGTTTGCTAGTATTTTGTTGAGGATTTTTGCATCTATATTCATCAGTGATACTGGTCTGTAATTTTCTTTTTTTGTAGTATCTTTGTCTGGTTTTGGTATCCGAGTGATGGTGGCCTCATAGAATGAGTTTGGGAGTGTTCCTTCCTCTGCAATTTTTTGGAAGAGTTTGAGAAGGATGGGTGTTAGCTCTTCTCTAAATGTTTGTTAGAATACACCTGTGAAGCCATCTGGTCCTGGACTTTTGCTTGTTGGAAGATTATTAATCACAGTTTCAATTTCAGTGCTTGTGATTGGTCTGTTCATATTTTCTATTTCTTCCTGGTTCAGTCTTGGAAATTTATACCTTTCTAAGAATTTGTCGATTTCTTCCAGGTTGTCCACTTTATTGGCATAGAGTTGCTTGTAGTAGTCTGTTTGGCGGCTTTGTATTTCTGCGGTGTCTGTTGTAACTTCTCCTTTTTCATTTCTAATTTTATTGATTTGAGTCCTCTCCCTCCTTTTCTTGGTGAGTCTGGCTAATGGTTTATCAATTTTGTTTATCTTCTCAAAGAACCAGCTTTTAGTTTTATTGATCTTTCCTATTGTTTTCTTTGTTTCTATTTCATTTATTTCTGCTCTGATCTTTATGATTTCTTTCCTTCTGCTAATTTGCGTTTTGTTTGTTCTTCTTTCTCTAGTTCCTTTAGCTGTAAGGTTAGGTTGTTTTTTTGAGATTTTTCTTGTTTTTTGAGGTAGGCTTGTATAGCTATAAACTTCCCTCTTAGAACTGCTTTTGCTGCATCCCATAGGTTTTGGATCATCGTGTTTTCATTGTCACTTGTCTGTAAGTATTTTTTGATTTCCTCTTTGATTTCTTTAGTAATCTCTTGATTATTTAGTAACGTATTGTTTAGCCTCCATGTGTTTGTGTTTTTTGCGTTTTTTTCCCTGTAATTCATCTGTGATCTCATAGTGTTGTGGTCAGAAAAGATGCTTGATATGATTTCAATTTTCTTAAATGTACTGAGGCTTGATTTGTGACCCAAGATGTGATCTATCCTGGAGAATGTTCCATGCACACTTGAGAAGAAAGTGTAATCTGCTGTTTTTGGATGGAATGTCCTATAAATACCAGTTGAATCTATCTGGTCTATTGTATCATTTAAAGTTTCTGTTTCCTTATTTATTTTCATTTTGGATGATCTGTCCATTGGTGTAAGTGAGATGTTAAAGTCCCCCACTATGATTGTGTTAACTGTTGATTTCCTCTTTTATAGCTGTTAGCAGTTGCCTTATGTATTGAGGTGCTCCTATGTTGGGTGCATATATATTTATAATCGTTGTATCTTCTTCTTGGATTGATCCCTTGATCATTATGTAGTGTCTTTCCTTGTCTCTTGTAAAATTCTTTATTTTAAAGTCTCTTTTATCTGATATGAGTATTGCTACTCCAGCTTTCTTTTGATTTCCATTTGCATGGAATATCTTTTTCCATCCCCTCACTTTCAATCTGTATGTGTCCCTAGGTCTGAAGTGGGTCTCTTGTAGACAGCATATATATGGGTCTTGTTTTTGTATCCATTCAGCAAGCCTGTGTCTTTTGGTTGGAGCATTTAATCCATTCACGTTTAAGGTAATTATCGATATGTATATTCCTATGACCATTTTCTTAATTGTTTTGGGTTTGTTTTTGTAGGTCCTTTTCTTTTCTTATGTTTCCCACTTAGAGAAGTTCTTTTAGCGTTTGTTGTAGAGCTGGTTTGGTGGTGCTGAATTCTCTTAGCTTTTGCTTATCTGTAAAGCTTTTGATTTCTCCATCGAATCTGGATGAGATCCTTGCCGGGTAGAGTAATCTTGGTTGTAGGTTCTTCCCTTTCATCACTTTAAGTATATCATGCCACTCCCTTCTGGCTTGTAGAGTTTCTGCTGAGAAATCAGCTGTTAACCTTATGGGAGTTCCCTTGTATATTATTTGTCATTTTTCCCTTTCTGCTTTCAATAATTTTTCTTTGTTTTTAATTTTTGCCAATTTGATTACTATGTGTCTCGGCGTGTTTCTCCTTGGGTTTATCCTGTATGGGACTCTCTGTGCTTCCTGGACTTGGGTGGCTATTTCCTTTCCCAGGTTAGGGAAGTTTTCGACTATAATCTCTTCAAATATTTTCTCGGGTCCTTTTTCTCTCTCGTCTCCTTCTGGGACCCCTGTAATGCGAATGTTGTTGCGTTTAATATTGTCCCAGAGGTCTCTTAGGCTGTCTTCATTTCTTTTCATTGTTTTTTCTTTATTCTGTTCTGCAGCAGTGAATTCCACCTTTCTGTCTTCCAGGTCACTTATCCATTCTTCTGCCTCAGTTATTCTGCTATTGATTCCTTCTAGTGTAGTTTTCATTTCAGTTATTGTATTGTTCATCTCTGTTTGTTTGTTCTTTAATTCTTCTAGGTCTTTGTTTCTTGCATTTTCTTGACCTTTGCCTCCATTCTTATTCCAAGGTCCTGGATCATCTTCACTATCATTATTCTGAATTCTTTTTCTGGAAGGT
Source organism: Eschrichtius robustus (assembly GCF_028021215.1). Classification (NCBI taxonomy): domain Eukaryota; kingdom Metazoa; phylum Chordata; class Mammalia; order Artiodactyla; family Eschrichtiidae; genus Eschrichtius; species Eschrichtius robustus. Next base: position 11,362,690 of record NC_090827.1, read on the forward strand.
TGCCTATCTCCACTTCATTTAGTTGTTTTTTTGGGGTTTTATCCTGTTCCTTCATCTGGTACATAGCCCTCTGCCTTTTCATCTTGTCTGTCTTTCTGTGAATGTGGTTTTTGTTCCACAGGCTGCAGGATTGTAGTTCTTCTTGCTTCTGCTGTCTGCCTTCTGGTGGATCTGCACAAATTTTTGAAAAGGTGTTCGGGAATTCCCTGGCAGTCCAGTGGTTAGAACTCTGTGCTGCCACTGCAGGGGGCACAGGTTCGATCCCTGGTCAGGGAACTAAGATCCTGCATGCCTCGAGGCGCAGCCTAGCCAGCCCCACAAATGCATAAGCCAATTCCTTGCAATAAATCTTCTTAATATAGGTCTCCTACTGATTCTTTTTCTCTGACTGACAGATTTTGGTACTGGAGGTGGTTCTAGAGGACGAGAATCTTAAGGATGAGTTTCTTAATTTCTCTTTCTGCTAGTTCTTTGTTTTTAGTTTCCATTTTTACGTACAGTGAATGGGGTATTACTCAAAGTAACATATTAAAAAAATTAGGGAGTAAACCATACAGCTGTTTGGGAGGAGTATATCAGTGCAAAGGGTATGGGGTAAAGATTCTGGGGCTGGAGCATGCCTGCAATGTTGTAGAAACAGCAAGAAGTCCAGTATGCCCTAAGCAGAGTGAACAAGGGGCTGGAGGGCAGTAGAAGATGAGGTTAGAGAGATGAACAGGTGAGCAATGGGAAGCCCCCTGTGTGGGGGTCGGGAGTAGGGTCATATCATGCAGAACCTGGTAGCCCACTACCAGGAAACACATCAGCTTTAGGATTAGAGAAGCTATCGTGATCAATCTCACTTATGTTTTCAGTGTATCATTCTGGTTACCGTGTAGAAAATAGACTGTGTGTTGGTTGGGGAGAGGCAGGTGGGAGTAGGCAGGGGCAGGAGGCTATTAGGAAGTATTGCAGTAATCAAGGCAAGCCCTGATGGAGTTTGTGCCAGGAAGTTAGTGCGGGAGGTGGTGAGAAGTGATCACATTCTGTATACAGTTGAAGGTAATGAGGACAGGATTTGCTTATATGATTTATGTGAGGTGTGAAGAAGCCAAGGATGACTAGAAAGTTTTAGAGGCTTCAAAGTGATTATATAGTTAAGTAAAGGACCACTGCTAATTCAAAAAGTTTTCTGTGATTGAGAATTGTTGAATGACCCTAAGAGTTTTCCATTTACTTTCAATGGGACATTTATAAAAACTACATTTAAGCATTTGTATTAATTTTTATTTATTTCTTTTTTAAATAGTTCTTGCCAGTAGCCTCAGTCCATACCGTGAAGGAAGATTTGTAGAGAGGCGACTGCGATCCTCGTCAGAAGGAACTGCAGGGGGTAGCAGGATGATTTTGAAACCAAAAGATGGAAATGTGGAAGAAGTTAATAGTCTAAGAAAGCAGAGAGCAGGTTCATCATCTTCAAAAATGAACAGCATGGTAAGTGTATACATATGCCTGCATATAACAAAATAATCCCATCTATTACAGGCAAGTTCATGCTCCTTGCACAATGAAAACAGACTGAAGAATAATCCCGTATATTACTGGCAAGTTCATGCTCCTTGCAAATTGAAGCATCATATTTTTTGTTGTTGTGTTTCTTTTTTTAAGAAATTGAAATATAGTTAATTTACAATGTTGTGTTAGTTTCAGGTGTGCAGCAAGGTGATTCAGTAATATATGTATATATACTCTCTCAGATTCTTTTCCATTATAGGTTATTACAAGATATTGAATATAGTTCCCTGTGCTGTACAGTAGGTCCTTGTTGCTTATCTGATTTATATATAGTAGGGTATACACATTAATCCCAAATGCCTAACTTGTCTCCTCCCCATCCCCTTTGGTAACCATAAGTTTGTTTTCTATGTCTGTGAGTCTGTTTCTGTTCTGTAAATAAGTTCATTTGTATCATTTATTTAGATTCCACATATAAGTGATATTATATGATATTTGTTTTTCTCTGACTTACTTCACTTAATATGATAATCTCTAGGTCCATCCATTTTGCTGCAAATGACATTATTTCATTCTTTTTTTATGGCTGAGTAATATCCCGTTGTGTGTACATGTATGTGTATATATATATACACATGTATATATATGTATATGTATGTATATATATATATGTATATATATACCTCTTCTTTATTCATTCATCTGTCGTTGGATATTTAGGTTGCTTCCATGTCTTGGCTATTGTAAATAGTGCTGCTGTGAACATTGGGGTGCATGTATCTTTTTGAATTAGAGTTTCCTCTGGTTATATGGCCAGGAGTCAGATTGCTGGATCATGTGGTAATTCTATTTTCAGTTTTCTGAGGAACCTCCATACTGTTTTCCATAGTGGCTGCACCGACTTACATTCCCACCAACAGTGTAGGAGGGTTCCCTTTTCTCCATACCCTCTTCAGCGTATGTTATTTGTAGACTTTTCAGTGCTGGCCATTCTGACTGGTGTGAGGTGATACCTCATTGTGGTTTTGATTTGCATTTCTCTAGTAATTAGTAATATTGTACATCTTTTCATGTGCCTGTTGGCCATCTGTATATCTTCTTTGGAGAAATATCTATTTAGGTCTTCTGCCCATTATTTGATTGTTTTTTTTTTTTTAATATTAAGCTGTATGAGCTATTTGTATATTTTGGAAATTAATCCCTTGTCGGTATTATCGTATGCAAATATTTTCTCCCAGTCCATAGGTTGTCTTTTTGTTTTGTTTATGGTTTCCTTTGCTGTCTAAAAGCTTTTAAGTTTAATTAGGTCCCATTTGTTTATTTTTGCTTTTATTTCCATTGTTCTAGGAGACAGATCCAAAAAAATATTGCTGCGATTTATGTCAAAGAGTATTCTGCCTGTGTTTTCCCCTAGGAGTTTTACAGTGTCTGGTGTTAAATTTAGGTCTTTAATCCTTTTTCAGTTTATTTTTGTATATGGTGTTAGAGGATGTTTTAATTTCATTCTTTTACATGTAGCTCTCTAGTTTTCCCAGCATCACTTATCGAAGAGACTTTCTTTTGAAGGAAAAATTGGTTTGCATAGTTGATATCACAAGTCAGAGAGGCTAAGTTTTCACTTGAGACGCTCATGGGTCAAAACACATAGAAGCACACCAGGATAGCAACCCTTAAAACCTGTCTTTCTTGCTTCCATGGAAGGTTTGACATTCTCCATCCTAGAGCAAGACCCTGGGATATACAGTCTTAAGAAAAACGTTGATCATGAAGACAACCTCTGACATCATCATTTCACACCATTTCTCCATCTCTAGCCACCTAAAAAATGTCCTGTTGTAAACCACACGTATGCCAGTACCACCCTTAGACCCCTTAGTGCAGGGGTCCCCAACCCCTGGGCCATGGACCGGTACCGGTCTGCAGCCTGTTAGGAACTGGGCCACACAGCAGGAGGTGAGTGACGGGTGAGTGGAAGCTTCATCTGCCGCTCCGCATCGCTCCCTGTCACTTGCATTACCACCTGAACCATCACCCTGCCCCTGGTCCGTGGAGAAATTGGCTTCCATGAAACTGGTCCTGGTGCCAGAAAGGTTGGGGACTGCTGCTTTAGTGGATCCTATTCTTCCTGTCTTTCTATAGTTCCCACTTCATATAGGGTGAGAATCCTTGAGGGTCAAGGTGATATGCGCATCCAAAGCTTTAACACATTCCAGGCGACCGAGATTCCAGATTCCTGGTTCAAGTTGCGGAAGCCTGCAGATGAGGGTGGAAATGGGGTATGTATAGGAGGGTGGGGTCTGAGCTTGCACTTGTGAGCTGGGGTGTCTTAGAGGTACTTGTATTAGCTCCCTCACAGTGTAAGATACAGCGAGGGTGGGAAAAGATGTGAGTAGACTGCAGCCCGGGAGGTCCATGAGGCCTCAGGCCTCACAAATATTGGGATGGGCTTGCCTTTTGGATTCAGTTTGCTCCCTTTCTCACGTGTCCTTTTTCAGCAGTGTCTTTGATTTTCTAGTATTTAACACTGTTTCTTTGAAAGGATCTATCTACCTACCTACTTATATGTGAAAAATGCTCGAAGCTAAATCACTTATATCTATATATCTTAGACAGTTATGTTTCAAATGAAAATATTAGGTCATCTAGTCCTGACAATTGCAATGTGAAGAAGCCTTAAGATACTGAGGCAACACTGAGTGATAGCAAAACCATTGTGTTTGAAGTTAGAGGTTCTAGCCATTAAGTGAGGCTTGGCCAGATTTTAATCTTGGACAAATCGTCTACAGAACAGCAAACGATAATGGGTTTCTTGTTTCTTTTATGCTAAAAAATGGCTATGTATGTGTGTATTTATATTTGCATATATAGAAAGATATTACATTATATTATATTTCATCTTTCTGTTCTTTGCATTGAAAATATTATATTATTATTGTTGCAATTGATTTTTTTTTGTCTAAATACAAGAACATGTTAAAATAGATTTCCAATTGATGCAACATTAAAAGTTATGGCTAATGAATTATTGTGAAACATTTCTCTTCACCAAATTTCTATTATTCCTTTTTAAAGATGTATTTATATTAATAACTTTGCCTTGTTTATTACCTTTGCCCAAAGCTGGGCCTTTTACTTATGCTTTTTATATCTCGTGTTTTTCATACTACGTTTATATAATTCTCCTCATAACATCACAAAATCATTATTCTTCTCCTCAGATACACTTTCAAGATTTAAAATTTTAAATGTCAAATATAAAAATGTGATTTTGTTAATTTATTTGAGGCTTTTTATAAATTTTCAAAAAGTATACCTGCAGTGATGCAGATCGTCCACTAGATGGCAGGATTACACCATCGCCATGGTAGTGGAACCGGTATGGAGATTGGACGGAAACTTGGTTAAACTATTGTGCATGTTCACTGGATTCACAGGTAAAACTTGTTGAAATAAATACTGACACCCTTGAATTTCCACACGAAATGTATCAAAATTACTTTATGACCTTCTTCCTTAGGACTTTACAACTAATATCTCGATCTTTAATTAATTTATAGTGTAACAGTTAATTTAACATGCATACAATGTATTATTTAGCTCAGCAATATAAGGAAGAAATGCTAGGATTTTTAGGTGATTTTAGCTATATGTGAAGCAAGTGACATATGTTTCGGAATGATAGTTTTATGTGTGAGAAGATGCACACATTTTCTATATTCCTCTTCCAAAATAATTCAGGTGAATATGTGTGTTTAAGAATGCATCCATGGTTCAGTTATTCTTTTCTTTTAGAGCAATAGTAATGACATGTATTTTTAATACTTATTTGAACCAAGGGACTACTCTTAATGCTCCTCATATATTATCACATTCAGTCCTCACAATATTATGAATCGAGTGATTCTTTTACTCATCACGTTTTGCAAAAGAGTAAAATAAGGCACTAAGAAGATAAGCAACTTGCCCGAAAACACAGATAGTAAGTGGCAGAAGTAGGATTTAGATTTGGATACTCACTGTCTAACTTTAAATCCTACATGCTTTGGGGGGAATGTAATAGATTTAAAATTAATTTTTCATTTTTCTTGCATTATTTCTGTATAATGAAGTTAACACATTTAAGGCAATCTATGCTTGCTCTAAGTCTAGACTACAACCCTCTGTAAGGGATACAAAAAATAAACAAAATGTAGTACTTATTCTGGATTTAAAATGTGGTAATATGTCTTGATATGCTGATGAATGGTATCAATGTCTTTACTGAGAGATAGCTCATCCAAAAAGGAACTTTGTCACAAAAGAAGATATTTATACTTAGAAGGAACTAGAGTATTTCATATAGGTCATGAGGATTTAATTCTACCAATGGTGTATGGCTCTGTTTATTAAGATGCTGAGGTTTCCTGTGAATGACCAGAAATATTCCCTGACAGGTGAGATAGACTACAATTCTAGTGTTTTTGTACACTTTGGGGATATTTCAGTATAAAAGTGAAAGGGCAGGATGTATTAGCTCTTTGAACATCAGTGGCTCAGAAGAAATTGGACTTTGCTTAAATTTATTACAAGAAATCAATATATATGTAACAATTTGATGAGCATTCGAATTTATTATATATCTTCAAACTGCTTTAAATAAAGACTTCCCTTAATTTTCCTCTGAGTAACTTTCTTGATACTTACCTTAGGATGGTCCAAACATTTAAAAACAGCTTTTCTAGAAGTAGACTCTTTCTTTCCAGGAACTTTCCCTCCAGATTATGATGTATAAATGATTAAATGTAAGGATTTGTCTTGGTTTCTCCAGCAGCTTCACACAGTGAAGTCTAACTCCAAATATTTATGAGATCACCCCGCTCTAAAAAAGTATTAATTGAGGATAGATTTGTAGATGTTAAACAATATATAGCACCTGGCATCACTAGAGGAAGGAAAGTGCCTGAGTGTATGAGGAAGGATGAGCCAGGCTACATAAGAGCCAGCAACCTCCAAATTTTAGTGACTTTATAATATAGATTTATTTCTTGCTCTGGCTATGTGTTCATTGCGGAAGGTGCTGGAGTTCCATTCAGTATCTCCTCCTTCTGTATCCAGGCTGTTGAAGCAGCAGCTGTTGCAAAACACTGCCTTTCACTGTGGTGCAAGATCTCTGGAGGCCGCACCCCAGTAATAAATGCTTTACCTGTGAGAGGCTCACTTCATTTCCCATTGAGCAAATCTAATCACCAGGCCCAAACTTGCCACAAAAGGGGCCAGGGAGTAGTCCCTTGCATGTGTCTGGATGATGTAGACCCAGATATGTATCATGGGCACTAATGACTATGATATTCCCTAATAGTTTATTGTATCTCAGTTCTTTTAATTAGCTGAGATTTCCTGCTTACCTCCTCCCTCGCTGTTGTCTACCGGCATTTGATGGGCATAAAGTCGTTTGATTTGATGCCTCACACTGAGCTTGGTCATTGTGGTTCAGAAAGAGGAAAACGTCTTTGACGTTGAAGGATTCATTCTAACCACAAGTTTTGTCCTTTGAGATGTGCCCTCTTCCTGACTTAAAGGCCTTGAGATGTATATGTAAATTAACTTTACTTGACTCCCGGTTTGGGAATATTTCTATATTTGGAAATACTTGTTTTTATTACATTAAAGAGCTGGTTTGGAAAGTTGTGTTAGCTTTAGCTTACTCAGCAAATGCATCCACAAAGTTCCCCTGGACTATCTGTGCTGAGCGATTCTGACAGAATTCACTTATGGCCACTTTTACTCTGACAGCGTAATTCCTCTCATTTGCAGTTTGGCATCCTGTTGCCTTTGTGTAGAAACTGTGAATAGCATAGTAAAAACATGAGCTGTAGGACTTCTTCGCTAGAAGAACAGACCAGATTTATATTTGAGAAAAAAAACAGTTACTTGCGTATCAGCAGCGTCTCATGTTGTATCTTAATTCTTTGATATATTGAAATATAGAATTTAAATATTACTGACAATAATTGATTAAGACTAATTAAGCCCTATGCTAAATAGACAAGCACTTAACTATGCATTCACTTTTCTTCTGGGGCCTACTGTTTTCTCCTTTGTTAGCGTTTTCTTTATTCATTCATCCATTCATCAATTCATTCACAATTTCTTTCCATAAATATCTATTTAGAACCTACTTTGAAGATGCAAAGATGAAAGAGACAGCCCTTTAGAATTTTAGAGTTCCAGACTGGGAGATATTAACCTAATCTTATCAATACACCAGATTTAACCATTTTGACCATCTTAAAATTCAGAATGGGTGGGGCATGCTTGATTTGGATTGTGACCATTGATATCAAAAGTAAAAAAGGATGAAAAAAGGGCACATGAACTCCCGTATCCCTAATTTACCTATACTTTATCTCACATGCTCGATTGACACTGTTAATTATATACATAACTCCCTAGCGTTTTTGGCTAATTTCTAACATTGAGGGCGTTGCGAGTGCTGAGCAGGAACTCTGGGAGGCGCTGGGACAGTGAAGAAGAAAGTACAAAATTAATGTCTAAAGAATCGCTTTCAAAACATCCCGCCTCTACCATCCGCTAGGCAAAAGAGCTCTCCTGGGCTTGTTTGGTATATGCACTTTCACACGTTCATTTTGTGGCATGAAAGTTGTTGTTCAAGCTCAAAATTAAGAGCAAGTGAAAGATGATGATTATAAGATCTGATTCAAGAAGTTTCTCCTCTGAATCCTGAAATCTTAAATAAGACTTTCAAATACGTAAAAATGTGAATGGCTTTTTGAGGGTTAAAGTAATGATCTCAGCTTTTGATGTAACATTGTGAATGGAATTAAAGCTAAAGCTAATATCATTGCATGCTACAAGGACATTTAGTGAGAAAAGGAAGTCATTACTATATTTAAGAAAATGGGGGCATACAAATCATTCTCCTTAATCCTCATGTATTTTAAGAAGGAAAATCACAAGTATCACTCATTAAACATGCAATTACATTTGTTGATAAGTAGTATATTAATTTTAGACTAATAGCCCTAATCCATAATGCCTTTATTGATTTTTCTAGTTACTAATGATATCAATGTTCTTCTAAGTGTATCATGTGTATGGCACTCACCACTTAGTTATTTGAATATGTTTCATTTATTAGATTTCATTCAGTCTTTTAAACGGAAGAACTTTTGTATATATTAGCATTTCTTATAGCACTTAGTAAAGTGCCTGCTGCACAATAAATATGGGTGAATTAAAGGTAAAATTGCTAATTAGGTTGTGATATATGTTGATATAGATATGAATTAAGGCCTTTAGAACAATCACTATGTGTGGTGTCCTTATGCACATTTTTGACATTTTAACTTATTATACAAATGTACAGATGTTTCTATGATGCATTGTTTGATAAAACTGGTTTTTGATGCTAAGCACTTGATCAAGGCCATACCACCTTTGATACTGTTCTAGTAGAAGCATCATTCATTTTAGGATAATTGACCTTACAGAATGGTTTCCAGGATCATATCAGTACAATACTTATAGACTGGCCATACAAAGAAGACAAGCCGTAGTCAATTGTTTGTGATATTATTGGAGAACCCATTAGAAAAATGTAAGTTCTGAGTCAAATATGTCTATAAGGTGGTATTTAAAAATCCCCTGTGTATTTTATCTACTCCAACTCCATTTCTTATCAACTTATAGATTCAGAATTGCCTTTAAAAAAGAAGAATTGGATAAAATATTCCATTCATTTTTTTTCATCCTAGCTTTTGGGATGAGTCATTTTTGTTTAGAAGCTGTCACAATTTGTATGTTTGGTGCACAATGCTATGAATAGCTTATTCAGAGAGTTAACTCACTTCATCTTAAATGACTTTAAGAAAAGTTGTAAGTAAATAAGTGCAGTATCCTAGTTATTACTATTTCTCTTCATACAGTTCACGTGAAAATATCCATAGCACCTAATTTTTCCCTCTGTGATTACATTATTAAAATTTACTATAAATGTCTTAGTTTGTTCAGGCTGCTATAACAAAATATCACAGACTGGGTAGCTTATAAGTGACAGAAATCTATTTCTCACAGTTCTGGGGGATGGGAAGTCCAAGATCAAGGTGGCAGCATGGTTCCTGATTTGTAGCCAGCATCTTCTTGCTGTGTCTCACCTGGTGGAAGGGGTTAGGGATCTCTCTGGAGCTTCTTTTATGCAGGCACTAAGCCCATTCATGAGGGGTCCACCCTCATGACCTAAGCACCTCCCAAAGCCCCCCCCCCCCTTCTAATACCATCATCTTTGGGGATTAGAATTTCAACATATGAATTTTGGGGGAATACAAACATTCAGGCCATAGCAATAAGCAATCACATTGTAATAATAGCAATGCTAGAATATATTAAAAGCTTCATTAAGAACAATATATATTTCTATTTATTATTATTTATCAAGGAAATAATTAAGATGGACAATAGTAGAAGAAAATTAAAGATTTTTTCTCTAACCACACTATATCTAGGATACCCGTTAGACAGTTTATACCCCTCTGAAATTAAGAAATTGGAAAATTAAGGTTGTTTACCTTTTATTCTTGGGATTAGAATGCAAAGATGTCAGTTTTACTTTTAATTGGTTCAGTTCATCTCAGTTTTCTGTAAGATGCAAACTATTTTATGCCTTGTTTAGGTAACCCCATGAGCTGACACAGCTTTCATAGTGTGAGAAAGACTATTTATTGATTCAGGATCCATGGCAAATCTCTGACCATCTGAACACTGCACAGTCTGTAACATAGAATTGACCTTGAGTAAAATAACTATCTTTTCTGAGGGAATAGTCATTGGAATTTGAAGTTTTTACATTATTCTAGTTACACAATAAAGAAAAAAATATTCTTCCTAGGGTTATTCTATTATTTTGAAATCTAAATACAGCATATTAAATTAATTTTAGTAAATTAAAAAAGCCAAACAAAATTTGACTTCCAAGGTCAAGAAGTATATTATTGTAGTAGAATTATGTCTTATATTTTACATTACAGTCAGTTTATAGAAAAGATATAAATATTTTAATATATTAATATTATTTTTCAAATAATTTAACAGTCAAGACAGACATTTATAATAATCTCACAAACCATCATATTTGCAATTCAGGATAAGAAAGTGTGATTTACAAATGAATCATGCATATACATTTCACACTTTTCCTATGTGATGATCTTTTTGTTTAGTCACTCCTAATTTAGAGTAGCTGTCATTTTATCACTTTTATAATTTAATTCAGTGATCATTTCACTCTAGTGCTAAAAGTTTGCTCTGAAATTCCTCCTTTGTTTATATCTTCTATTATTCTAAGCTTGTTACATTCAACTGGAAACAACCTAAGTACCTTTTTTTTGTTCCATCTCTTAGGCTCTTTATTGTAGACGTTTGTAATTTCCTTACAGAATTATGATTTTAATGCTTGGCTAGTTGTCTTCAACACTACCCAATGATTAGTGTATGTGTCGGTGAGAAACACAAAGAATTTTTTTTGTCAGAGAAACTCAACATGAATCAGAGCTTTTATCAGTTGTCAAGAGACGCAGGTGAAGCAGGGAGAGATCTGGAATACCGTCCAGCTCCCCAGCTCCTTTCTGCATCTGGTGGGCACTGGCCCAGATTGTTGGATAAAGTTTGCATTGTTAAATGTATAGAATCACCTCATTGACACAGAAAGAGCCAATCAATATGAAACATCTCATTGTTTTTCTTTTTAATTATAGTCACCATGCTGTACACTACATCCTCAGAACTTATTTATCTTATAACTAGATATATATATATCTTATATATATCTTATAACTAGATATCTTATAACTAGTTATCTTATAACTATCTTATAACTTATTTATCTTATAACTAGTTTTCCCCTTTGACCTCATGAAACATCTCTAGTTTATACTCAAATAGTTAGATAGCATACACAGACATTTTCCAGGGAGTCATATCCCATAAATCTCTAAGTTCCAGCTTTATTTTTCATAAGCAGCCTCACTTAAACTCCCCTCTAGTAAAAACCATTTAGTTTTGTGGTTTGTTTGTTTGCTAATTAGATCAGTCATTACTGTGTTTATAAGGAGATCTTTCCGGGAAGCAGACTCCCTGGAACTCTGTCTCAGAGAAAATGGATCCCAGGCCAGTTGCTTATCTCAGGCACCAAGTGTAAGCTTTAAACACCCTCCTCCAACTATCCTGTTCTTGCCACCCACTCTTAGTCTTTTTCCCATCAGTTCCCTATTTCCTCTGATCTTAGAGAGGTATGTGTCCCTGCATTCTTTCAAAGCAGTGGTTTCTACTCGTCTTCCTGATTTCAACTCCTTACCTCCTTAAGAACAGTCATCATCAGTATGTCTCTCATGTTTGCTTCTCTGGTTTCTTCTCCATCTCTTCACCTCTGTCAGTTTACAACACTGCCAAGTTTCCCAGCCTGAAGGAAATAAACAAAAGTTAAAACTTTTCCATATCCTGCTTGCTCCTGAAGTTCTCTTCCCTGTCCCTCTTTTCCACTACAAGGCAAACTTCTCTAAAAGAATAGCCTTCTCTTGCCAAATGCATTTCCTCGCTGCCCACGGGGTCCTCAATTTCATGTTTTATTAGCTCTTGTGATGTGTAGTTTCTCAACATGGACACTGTTGACATTTTGTCCTGGATAGTTCTTTGTTGGGAGGTGGGAGAGGGCTGTCTTGTACACTGTAGGGTGTTTAATGGCATCCCTGACCCCTCCCCATAAAATGCCAGTAGAACCCTCAAGTTGTGACACCTGGACATATCTCCAGATGTTGAAACATATGCCTTGGTAGGCAGAAACCACCCCAATTGAGAGCTTTTCTAAAGTCATTAGTGACTTTGCCAGTGTTCATATTCTTTTTTTCAATCTTCATTTTTCTTGACTTCAGCGTTTCACACTGTTGAGGACTCTATATACTTATCACTTCTCCTTTTGCAGAGTTAACTCTCCTTTGGTTATTCTCCTTTTCTCCTTTCAGACTCCTTTGCAGGATGCTTTTTTCATACTCTAAACAGCTATTACTTGGCATTTGGTTCTTGACCCTTTTTTTTTTTTTTTTTAAACCTGTTCTACCTGAAAACTTAAGATGTAGGTGAAATGACATGTGGATTCCAAATGGAAAGGGTGGGAATCTCTAATATATCAGAAATCTGACAAAGCCAATATGCATTGAAAAGCACAATGTATTAGATTTATGGTAATAGAATAAGAGCTCATGAAAAAAAGCTATTTGCATAAGGAAAGTAGTTGAAAATCCAAGGACTGAAACTTTGGAGTGGAACTGGAAAAATATGCAGAGAATTGACTTTTGCCCTCATAGTTCATGGCTTCTCTCCCTTTTTCCCCCCATCTATGTTACTATCCTATTTCAGTTTTTATACACTTATATTTCAGCCTCCCTTTAAGATACTCCAAGGATTCTCAATCCTTCCCTTCTGTTTCTAAAGTCATATTGGAGAAGCAGCAATTATTGATATATCACTTAAACTAGGACCTCCCTATTAGAGTCTGTGTAATATGTTGCAGTAATTCAGTCTACCCTCACTACTATCACCCACAATTATGCTTTTTTGGGTTTTGTTTTGTTTTCAAATTGACAGCAGCTTAAGTTGAGCAAAAGACAGATAGTGGCAAAAGTTGTGTGCATTGTGCAAGCAGTGTATATTTGACCTTCCAGGACACTTGGCAGCTACCAGAGAACCACACATAGCCCACTTCTGTCTTACTCTCTTGCCTATCACTGCTGTTTCTGGTTTGTCTCCTTTGGAGCTTCCTGTGGATTGTGCCTCAGGCTGGCTGTGGACCAAGAGGAACTTGTGGTGTGCAGTGTGTGTGCTCAAAGGGGAGGGTGGAGTTTTCAGCATGATTTCAGAAGGGAAGAAAATCTATAAAATACCTTTAGTTCCCCAAATTATAAGAAAAGTAATAATTTAATAAAAATGTAGTAAATTAATAAATTCTTAAACAACTTTATAATATTTTCATGCTTTTTCACACTTCTTTTTTTCCCAAATGCCTTTAGTGCCTTCTAATATTTAATATCTTATAAGAATATGCTTTTTTATTTTCTCTTTGTAAAACTTGTCTGGAATAAAATCATATTGCTTAAGAACCAAAGGCAAACTATTTCTCCAAACACAGAAACATGATCAAAATAGACAAATTTGCAAAATGAGAGTTCTTTTTGTGTCCGTTAAGCCCGACTTTAATTTCTTAAATAAGCAAGTATGGTGTGATAAAAGGAGCAAGCAATTGGAAAGAGGGCACCAAATTCCAGTCTCATTTTTTTCACCTAATAATACTACCTACCTTATAGAGTTGTTGTAAGGATCAAATACTATATTTTATGTGAAAAGGCTTTATAAACTTTAAAGTGCTATATTGATGAAAATGACACGTATTTATTAATTACATGGATTAAAGCCAGAAACTGAAATTAAATAATATTACCTTTTCCAGTAGCCATTTAGAAAGGAAAACATTTTAAGAGCCAAATTCACCTTTAAAGTATATCTCATCATGACAATAGGTTGAGTTGGCTCCTTTAAGCCACAACAAAAATAATCCGTAAAATATTCAAGTTATTTATATGTTAGTGCTTTATAAGTATAATCTGCTATTTACCTGATTTCTCATTTGTGTATTTTCCAGAAACTCATACATTTTTCAAAATCAATTTATGTTGCTTAGAAAAAAACTATTTGAGAAGTAAACTTAAGATTTGCATATTTTACCATGTTTATGTTACCCTTTAATTAGAAAGTTTACTCGACCTAGTTATTTCCTGATTATGAAATTTGGAAAAAAGCATCTGCCCTAAGACAGGTGTCTTGGCTTTTTACAAAGAAATTTAATTTGCATTCTCTGTTTTCTTAAATAAAAAGTTTAAACATTGTGAACATTTATGTGAACACTCACATAATAACTTGATAAATTACTTGTTTAAAAGTATCTTCTGTTAAATCTTAAGTTAATTTTATCCAAAATAATAATAGGCAATGACTTCAAAAACAAAAAATAAAGTTGAAGAAAATAGTGAATTATAGAGTACCTTATTTATTTTACTTTAAAAATAAATTTTGAACTATAGTGTATTTACTAGTAGTACTAGTCTGTCCTGAGATAACTTAAGATCCCTAAACATTTATGAGAGAAAGTTTTATGACACACTCAAGTTTTTGCTTTTGTCTTTCTTCTTTCTTCATTCTGTTGGAAGAATACATCTACCAGTAGGATATTCAGCTTGAATATTTGAACTACATGAATTTTAATGAGGAGGGGAGTAACCAGCTGTCACATAGTTCATATGATGTATTAGGTGCTGGTTGGGATGAGACAGTATATCTCAGCATGCTGTTGCCTTCAGTAGATTTATGTTCCAAAGAAATGTGGATACATTAATACAAATAGTGATTTCAAATGAAAAGATCAGCCACCTAGCTATGGTTCATGAATCACAGTGATTCTCTCTCTTTTATTTTTTAATAATAATGATAATAAAAGTATATAGAAACTATCACTGAGTCGAGTGGGTGCCAGGGTACACTGATCCTAAAGATTTAACTT
Source organism: Eschrichtius robustus (assembly GCF_028021215.1). Taxonomy (NCBI): domain Eukaryota; kingdom Metazoa; phylum Chordata; class Mammalia; order Artiodactyla; family Eschrichtiidae; genus Eschrichtius; species Eschrichtius robustus. Next base: position 11,377,784 of record NC_090827.1, read on the forward strand.
GACCCAGCAGTCTACTGGAAGCTGCTATAGCTGAGAAAAAAGAACTAATCAGAGATGCTGGGCTTACATTTAGAATAAGAGAAAGGAACTATTAATGCGTGCTCTTCTCCAATAGCATTCATCTCTCTAGGAAATCCTGCATGACAAAAGAGAGTTGGAACACTATTAAGTTTTATAAAGTGATACTATAGTTCCTTGAAGGGAACTTACTGTTATGCAGCTGGAAGCCTGTAAGGTCTGTTGACTAAAAAAGTTCAAAGATAGCCACTGTTGCTCAGTATATAGTTTTGTTTTGTACTTTTTGATTCAGTGCAGTGGGGTTGAACATAAAAGAAGCTAACATCTTGAGCTTTTCGTGAGTCTCTCCTTGTTGTTATAAGTAGACCATTAGGTAATTTTAAGGAAATCAGAACTGTTGACCCATACAAATGATTTTTACAGAAATTGCTTTTGCTCTATTAAAACAACATAAAGTGATTTTTTGATTTTTGACACTATGACTTTGCTAAAAATTCCTATATTCATTTAAAAATAAGAATCATTTTGCCATAAAAAAGCAAATTATTCTGGTTCAATAAGCAAACATATTTTATTACTAAAGCAATGGATAAAAGCTTTATTAAAAAGTCCTTTTTTTTTTTTTTCACTGAAATAGGATCACATTAAGAAAACCACAGTAGAATTGCTAAGGGTAAAGCAGCAGCCCAAATTGAAGAAAAATTCAAAAGACGATTCTATTATATGGCCTTAATGGGAAAGCAAAGTGAATTTTCAGTTGAACCCGGTGCTAGCTATGTGCCCTGGATAAGTGTTACACACTGTTTGAAGGGGATGGTGACCAAGAAGAGGAGGTCTTTTTACTTGTGGCAGCTGAGTTATATGATATTAAAAAAAGAAAGTCTAGGTTTCCTGTGAGGGTCATTGAATTCTTACATTCTTAAAAGACAGATTCCTTACAAGGACCACTAACTAGAATAGGCAGGAAATTACTGGTTCTGGAATGACTGTTCCATGCCTAAGTAATGTATCAAACAGTAAGCAGCCTACTAACAACTCAGAAAAATAGAAATGAGGGGGTATACAGTGACCCTCATATTGACAGGTTCCAGATTCAACCAACTGCGGATCGAAAATATTTTTTAAAATTCCAGAATATTCCAAAGAGCAAGACTTGAATTTGCTTGGCGCTGGCAATTATTTATATAGTATTTACATTGTATTAGATATTATACATAATCTAGAGATGATTTAAAGTATACGGGAGGATCTGAGTAGGTTATATGCAAATACTATGCTATTTTATGTAAGGGACTTGAGCATCTGTGAATTTAGGTGTCCAAGGGGGGGTGGTGGTCCTGGAACCAATCCCCTGCAGATACCAAAGGAGGACTACAATTAGCTTTTAATTATTGGCAAGGCAGCACCAAGATTTAAGTAAGATGAATCCAAATTATTTCTTTAGTGACGAACATTGTGGACTATCTACCTTGAGCGGAAACTGGGTTAGGCATTGCGTATTTAAAGAAATGTAAAACAAGTTTTGTTTTTGTTTTACTTTTTAAGGTTTTATCATATCTTTGTTGAGATAATCTCTTTCCACAAACTGCCATATCCACAAAACAGAACTGGTAGGAAGTAGAACTCAGATGAGTAGAATGAGCTGTCTTCCTCTCTGTCTTTTCTTCTTTCTATCCCTTTTTGTCTACCTCTCCTTAGCTTCAACTACCTTCTCAACAATAAAAATAAAATATGACTCAAAATAAAATTTAGTTGGGTATCAATAGTATCAGATTCAAGAGAGCAGATAAGCTAGGTATTGCTACTTTTACTATTCCCTCATGTGAATCTTGTACTTTAAAAAAAAAAAAGGTAACCAAATTTACCTTGGGACTATACAACACCAGCATTACCTTGGTTATAACATGCCACTTTAATTTTACTAAATACATTTTACTTTTATTTTACAATAATTTCATATTTATAGGAAAGTTAGAAGAATTGTACCCAAAACTGCCTTATATCCTTTACACAGCTTCATCAGTCATTAAGTTTTACCACATTTTTTCCTCTTTCCTCTTCTCTGTAACACATAGACACATACATCATTTATATTATTTTCCTGAAGCATGTGAGAGTTATTTTACACATTATGACCCTTTATTGCTAAATACTTCAGCATGTATTTTCTGAGAACAAGGATATTCTCTTACATCACAGATTAAGTATCAAAATCAGGAAATATAACCTTGACACGTTGTCTTGTTTAACATAAATCCATATTCAGTTTTTCCTAATTGTTTCATTTTTTTAAAAAATCCAGGCTCCAATCCAGAGTCATGTGTTATGTTTAGCTCTCAGGTATCTTTAGCCTCTCTTAATCTGGGACAGTTCCTCACCATTCTTTATTGCACATGCTGTTTCCACTCGTGACAGTTATTTTGTAGAATGTTCTCCAATTCATGTTTCTCTGGTATTTCACTATTAGGTTCAGCTTATGTAGTTTTCGGAAGGAAAACTACATGTGTGGTATTTGTGTTCTTAGTGGATCACATCAGGAAGTATATGATGTCAGTTTGTATCATTACTGGTGATGCTACACTTGATCCCTTGGCAAAGATGGCGTTTACTAGGATATACCACTGTAAAGTTGTTATAGTTCCCCTTGTTAATTAATAAGTAATCTCTGGAAAAATATCTGAAGCTATGTAAATATTGTTTTCCACCATTTTTTACCCAGAAGTTTTAGTATCCATTGATTCCTGCCCCAAATTATTTTTTTCTATGTTACTTAGTACTGATTTTATAGCTCTGTCATCTCTTCCGTGATGAATATCTGGTCTTGAATAGACTAACACTGGGTGATAAATTTATGCAAGAGGGCTACCTTGTAGCAAGTACTGTATGTGTCTGACTAGAGCTTCCAGCTCTGGGACTGGAAATGTTTTACTGAATACTTTTATCCTCTACATTGGTATTATGAATTTCAGGTTATCTACCTATCCCCTAATAATTTCAAGAGGAACTAGTTGACCATGAATGGTTTACTGTTAAACCCTATACTGAAATATGTGTTAAATTTTATTTTGGGTTGAGTTACTCTTTTGAAAGAAAGAAAGAAAGAAGGAAAGAAAGAAAGAAAGAAAAAAAGAAATTTATGTATCCGTACTATTGCATTCATTTATTCAATTAATGTTTATTAATTATCATTTAAGTACTAGATTGTGTTAAGCCCTGGATATTCAGTAAAAACCTCAAAAGGGTCTAGGCTGCTAGATCTAGGTCTTAGGATGTAGCAAAAGAAAAAAAAGTAAAGAAACATGTATAATTATGTTATACATGCTTTTAAGGCACTATTAGCAGGTTAGTAGAGTAGTGGCACAAAAGAGAGTGGTAACAAAAGGTTTCATAGAGTAGGTAGTGTCTTCAAATAAGAGTAGTTGCTGTAAAAGTGTAATTTTTTTTTAACATCTTTTTTGGAGTATAATTGCTTCACAGTGGTGTGCTAGTTTCTGCTCTATAACAAAGTGAATCAGCTATACATATATATATCCCCATATCTCCTCCCTCTTGCATCTCCCTCCTGCCCTCCCTATCCCACCCCTCTAGGTGGTCACAAAGCACCGAGCTGACCTCCCTGTGCTATGCGGCTGCTTCCCACTAGCTATCTATTTTACATTTGCTAGTGTATATATGTCCATGCCACTCTCTCACTTCGTCCCAGCTTACCCTTCCCCCTCCCCGTATCCTCAAGTCCATTCTCTATGTCTGCGTGCTGTAAAAGATGATTTTTAAAAGTTGAAAATATGACTTACATACATGTCAAAGATTTATTTAAAGAAATTAATAGGGGAACCAATAAAAATAAAAGCTTGTTCAAAGAGGATTTGAGGAACATGTTATTAATAAGAAGTTTAATAAAGAAATATTAGAATAAGACTGTTAGTTTGGTTATAAAACTGCATAATATCTTCCAGGACAATAAACTGTAAAATTTGGGATGATCTTTGCTACTGGACTGAAAACATTTGTATCTCTATTGGATACAAATCTACAAGTTAACACATAGCTTCACAGAGTCTGAACTCTTAGTTAATAGCCAATAGCAAAGTCAAAAGCAGGGCAGTCTCCTCAAGAATTAAATAATCTGTCAGTTTGACCTGGAAAGATGCACAGTCATCCTCTCAGCCTTATCCTAATATTTGGATATGTTTTTCTTAACATTGTTCTCTTTGATCTCTTAACTATATCTTCCAAAGATTATTTTATCGTTGTTATATATTACTATATTATAAATATAACTATATGTCTGTTATATATATTAATATCTTTATAAGATTATTACTGATCTCAGAAAAAAGGCTGATATTATTTTCTGTTATGGACTACTTATTTACTTTTGTGTTAATTAATATTAATTAATTGCGTGTGCCTCCTTGAGCATAATGTATTGAGTAACTACTATCTGGAAATGCCATTAAGAAACATAGGAATAGGGCTTCCCTGGTGGCGCAGTGGTCGAGAATCTGCCTGCTAATGCAGGGGACACGGGTTCGTGCCCTGGTCTGGGAAGATCCCACATGCCGCGGAGCAAGTAGGCCCGTGAGCCACAACTACTGAGCCTGCGCGTCTGGAGCCTGTGCTCCGCAACAAGAGAGGCCGCGACGGTGAGAGGCCCGCGCACCGCGATGAAGAGTGGCCCCCGCTTGCCGCAACTAGAGAAAGCCCTAGCACAGAAACGAAGACCCAACATAGCAATCAATCAATCAATAAATCTTTAAAAAAAAAAAAAAAAAAGAAACATAGGAATAGATCTCTTAAAAGGTCTTTAGGGCTTCCCTGGTGGCGCAGTGGTTAAGAATCCGCCTGCCAATGCAGGGGACACAGGTTCGAGCCCTGGTCCGGGAAGATCCCACATCCCACATGCCGTGGAGCAACTAAACCTGTGCGCTACAACTACTGAGCCTGCACTCTGGAGCCCATGTGCCGCAACTACTGAGCCCGTGTGCCACAACTACTGAAGCCTGTGTGCCTAGAGCCCGTGCTCCGCAACAAGAGAAGCCACCACAATGAGAAGCCTGTGCAACGCAACGAACCCCCACTCGCCGCAAGCAGAGAAAAGCCTGCGCGCAGCAACGAAGACCCAACGCAGCCAAAACTAAAATAAATAGAAATTTTTAAAAAATACTTAAAAGCTCTTCAATCCTGAGACTGGGACACTAAGCCTGCCTTTCCATGAAATTTGACTTGTAGTACCTATAAATTTTGTGCATTTTTTTCTTCTAAGGTCTCTAAAATTTGGTAAAGTCTCTGTGTTTCCAGGAAGTAACTAAATTTAAGAGTATACAGTTCTTTCCAGGAGACTCTGAGACTGTATTTCTTGAGAACGGTATTTCTGGTTTGTGCATACTAGGTGTCTAAGAATTGTTTTCCTTTTCCATGGGCACAAAATTTTAATTAATTTGAGCTCCCAAATAGTCAGAAGACAGATTTACAACAATAACAAAATAATAAATCAGATTCTCTGTTGTCTCTCATCTGATCGAGATGAGATCCTTATCATCAACCCAACAGAGATCATCAAATCATCAGACCATTAAATTAGATACCCTGCAGACAGGGAATTATTGGCATGTAAAATCATACTCATAGACATATATATTTTTGGCTACGTGGTTAAGGCTGGCTTTGGTCCACTGCTCCCTGGTCCATCCCCTGGCTGTGGAAAGAAACACAGCTGAAGCCATAGGGTGCTTTCTTAACTACACAGATGTAACTGGCTTAGTGGTTTGAGACCAGAAACAGACTCAGCAGTCTTGAGGCTTCATTGTGGAAAGGAACACAGCCCTAACCAGGAGTTTGACAAGAAACAGATAGAATAACAGAATTTGTCAGAAGCAAAAACAAACAAGCAAACAAATTCATGCAAAATCAGAAGAAAGAAAAAACATAGAAAAGCAGAAAGTCAACAAAAGTAAAACGTTATTGCCACTTGGAAGTCACTTTGGGACCCAAGAAAGGACACGCCTGGACTTAAATAGACTGTGAAGTGACTTCTCCAGCAACGTAGTTTAATTGGCTCTGGCACATGAATCCACTTGGATATCTCAGTGGTTCCTCCAAAACTGTCAAGGTATAATTTTCAAAAGCTTAAAATATGACTTTATACAAATATAGATTGGACAAGAATCAGAGATTTACTCAATTCATTAAGAGAGTGTACATAATGGTAAATTGGTTCGGAGAGCATTTGAGGAACTAGGTATTTATAGCAATTTAATAAAAGGATGTTAGAATGATATTGTAAAATGAATACAAAACCAGTTAATTGTCCTACTGGGGAGTAGTCACCCATTACTGGACAAAAGTGTGTATATCTCAACTGGATACAAATCTACAAGTTACCGTGTAACCTCACTGAGTCAGAACCCTTGATTAGTAGTAAATAGCGAAATCAAACAATGGTATAATCTACAGAATTCAGTAATTCTTGGGAGAGCATTTTAAATAATGCTTCATTATGTAGTAATCTTCCTGGCCCTGTTTCTTAGTTTTGGATAATGGTTCTTAACACATCTATTGCCCCATGGTGAGCTCAAGAGAACAGCAGTTTAGATCTGGAGCAATTCATGAGTAATTGCATTAATGCGTGAAGCTTTCCTGTAAGGCAGAAGTGTTGGAAAAGAGCTGAGATCATACAGTGGATACGGAGGGAAGATAGGGAACAGCTAGGTCAGGGAGAGTCAAGAATTAAAATAATAAGAATTTTGTAGGAATTCGGGAACCACTGATGGCAAGATAGTGGCGTAAATATGCTTTTTAGAATTATTGTTCACCTAATTTTAAATGACTTAAATGAATTCAGTAGGTAGCTATAGGTTATAATGATAAATACCTTACATGGAAAAATGGCAGTGATTTTTTTATTATTACTATTGTGTGAAAACAAAATAGCATATTGCTTTTTCTTGACATTTGAGGTAAACTTTTTATATTCCTATTTGGTTGAGACACTGCTGCTAAATTAAAACTATTCTCTCAGCACTTAGTCAAAGTTTCATTTTATTTATTCAATTATGTATTACATTTTACTTTTGTTTCTAAAAATTGTGAAATTGTGTAGTTAAAAACTTTGCCATTAGTGAATAATTACTGAATAATTACTAACCTATCAATTAAACCTCTTGTGGAACATAGCAATAAAGATATTCTTAGAAGAAGAACACTGATTTATGCCTGTTTGGGCTATTTTTCTTTACTCGACAATTTGTTTACCTTTCTTACATTACAAAGTATATAATTATACTTAGCTACAAAGTATCATAATTTATTAGCTACTGAAGTCACACAGCCTAATTTACGAACATCCCATTTTTCTAGCCAAACCATTTTCTTTGTAGTCACTAACCAAACTTTCAACCTGTAAGATGTCCATATAACCTTGCACTCAGGATAGTATGAAAGGTGACACAAGATAATAGGAGTTTATAGAAACAGAAAATCTTATTTATGTGCAGTGGTGGTTGTGAGTGTAGGGATTGATACTCTAACTGCATTGTGATTAGCAGTGTTTTTGTTTTGTTGTCTGTGTGTTCATTCTGGAATCAGATACTTTCTTCAAAGTGCATCTTTTTACTAACTGTGGTAGACATGAAGGAACAAGGGGGTAAAGATGCAATCTATCTGAGCTGATTACAAGATTCTCTTCTAATCAAGGTGACGTCTTACGATTAAGAAAGAAAAATTAACTGTCACATAAGCTTTTTAATTGATAGTAAGGGAAGTGCCATACTTATTTTCTAAACTGCTTTCTGAAACAGTTCAGGGAGTGAACTTAGACACCAGTCTAAGTAATTAATGATGGGTAGATTAGAAATGAGAAATATAAACAACCATGTCTGTAAAGAAGGAAGAAGCAGTGATTTACATATAAGCTTGCAGGTCATAATTATGTTTGAATATTATTAGGAGATATTCAGATCATTTTTTTTCTGATGCCTAAGAACATAGGCTTTTTATGACTATTTCACCTATAATTTTCATAAACATCTTACAACATTTTTCCTCTTTTTTAACCCTCATCAAAGCAGATATTGGGCTGGCCAAAAAGTTCGTTCAGTAAATGAGGTACGTTCAATAAAGTTCTTGGTGAAAATGAAAAAGATGTCTTTTATTTTTACTTAAAACCGAACAAACGTTTTGGCCAACCCAATAGTCAATAAATTAGTTCATATTTAAGAATAGGGAAATTGTCAAGTTATATTTATTGGGAGTTTATTATGTATCATGGATTACATAATCACTTTTCATGTGAGAAATGTTATTGTGTGCTTACAATTCTTTCTACGAAAAATTCTCACTAAAGAGCTCTTTGCACTTTTATTAAATGGCTGGAGTCATTAAAATTTTCTCCGATTGAACTGAATCCTGCCTTCCTTTAGCTTATGTCTAGTTCTCTGATGCAACATATACGTCGAGTCCTTCAGATATTTAAAGTGTCTTAAAAAACATTTATGGCATTTTTAAAAAATAAGGAGGCTTAAAACCTGCATATTCTTTCAATATTAAGAAGCCTCACCATTTTCTCTATTCCATTTATAGTCTTTCTTAAGAAAAAAAAACTTTTAAAACAAGTAATATCCATTTACAAATAGCATAAATCACATATAATCTGCACACTGAGTAGAGAATGATAATTCATTTTTTTTTGGATGTTAGACCCTGAAATTTCTTGACGTTGAAAAGTTACTTTATTATTTCCTTTTTTGACTCAACCATGGAAATTTTCACAGAATGATTACTTTGTCTATTAGCTTGATGAATTTAACTGACAAAGGACCAAAGAGACAATAGAATTATTTATTTTAGTTGTATAGATTTGGTTAAAGATTTCTCTTTAAGATAACAGATGTGTAGAATGATATTTCAGATTCTAAACCTGGGATTCTGCATGGGTCATAAGAAAATATAAAATGAATAAAAACACTTGTGACCAGATTGAGCTAACAATTCTGTGCTTTCATTCATAGAATATTGTTTAGTCTCAACCAGTTTTCATATCTGTTCTTAAGGTTAATTTGAAATATTGGTTTTAAGTAAAAATAGGAACAACGGGTTAAGACTTCAAAAAAAATTGTTTTTAAATTTCTGATTGCCCTTATCATCATGCAGGAAGAATTTATAACACCCTGGTCCCTGTCCTTGAGGACATGTGTCTGAGATTTATGTTTCTGAGTCGAGGTATTGAGTAGAGAAGTTTACTTTTGCTCATATTGTCATGAAAGTAGTCATTTCTGGTGATGATGTGTGCACGTGTGCACTTTGCTAATGTAAATCCAATATGTGAAAACACATTTATAAAACTGAACTTGGAAGCTCTTATTTTTTGTATAAGATTTATTTTAAATACCTTCAGTAAAAAATCCCTCTTTTGCATTCATAAGCAGCAAGAACTCATATTTATTAAGGACCATCTATAGGGTGGCTTCAAGTCTAGAATCAAGCGTGAACACATAATAGATGGTTTCTTGATATAATGTTATAAAATACAAGACATAAGAGTCATACAAGTCATACTTGGCCCAGAAAATGAGATGAAGTGAAAAGAAAATAGAGCTTGGAATCAGAAAATCTGGATATAGCAAGGTACTTAACTCTCTTGTATTTTCACAACTCTGAGCTGAAAAACTTATGTTTTCAATGCCTATTTCACATAGTAGTTGTGAAAATTAAATGGGGTTTAAATTAAAATACGTGTATTTGTCAATCAAACTGATAGCAGCCAAGTTAAGTTTCTGTTGTGTATATATGTGAGAGGGGCACCTTTTTAGTGAGGGCTGATTTCAAGATCTCAAATCCCACTTCAAATCACCATCCTTAGCAGAGTTTCAGCCATGGCAGCCAGCAACCTTGAGCAGCAGGGGGCCTCCTAGAAGCCAAGCCAGCAGCCGGATTTGTGAGCAGTGTTTTTACAATGTGGAAATAAAATCACTCCCCTGGTTGTTCAGAGTTTTAAACTGAAAGACAAGAAGTTCAAATAATAAAGACAAGGGGGCCTTGAAACCTCTTTTACTGGAAGACCATCTACCTGGAAAATGTCGTGATCCTTCATTTCCATCTAGAGTTGAGATAATATTGTCTGGCCTTCACAAAAAAACCCATCTCTATGACTAACTTTGCTTATATCAGAATCAGTAAGGCCTGAACTTCTGTCCTCTATTTCAGTGTACCAGAGGTCCCTTCACGGATTATGCCTGTGAGGGGTGGAAGATGAAGAAAGCAGGATAGGGCAGAAGAATAAATTGCACTGATCTGTAGCACTGACCTTTCAAGCTGAGAAGGTCCTTTATATTTGTCCCAAATTGAGACAAGGGAAGCATTCTCTATACTTTCACATTGACCAGTAGATGCAGGCTGCCATGAGAAGATATTGTGACCCACCCTGGGCGAAGTAGCAAGAGCTGAGAGCTGAGGCCAGGTTCTGGAAAGGGGTTCAGTTGAGAGCTGTTCGTTGCCAAAACACAGCACCTGGGGGATGCATGTGTCAGTCCCAGATGTGGGGCTCTAGGGAGTATACCACTTTAGCTGTCATGATATCTAATTTAATCTTCTCAGGAAGCCCATTATCCTTATCCACATTTTGCAAATGAGGAAACTGAGGTACAGAGGAGATTAAGAGCCGAAAAATGTGCTAATGTAGTGGTTTTTAATATTTTTTTCAGGACCCCTTGACATTCTTAAAAATTATTGAGGACCCAAAAGAGCTTCTGCTTATGTGGGTTATATCAATTATTTTTTACCATACTAGTAATTGAAACAGACATTTGAAAATATTGTCATTTTCAGATAACAGTAATGAACTGTTTATATGTTAAATAAAACAATTTTATGAAAGATAACTATTTCCTAAACGAAAAAAAAAATTAAGACAGTGGCATGGCTTTACATTTTTGCAAATCTGTTTATTACCTGGCGTAATAGGGGACAGCTGGGCTCTCAATCTGTTTCTGCTTTCAGTCTACTGCAATATGTTGTTTTGTAAGAAGATTAGGCCTCACACAAATATGTAGTTGGAAAAGGATAGTTCCTTACTTAAAGTTTAGTTGGTTGTGGGATCTGAAACCATTTCAGTAAACTTTTCATGCTCTGAAGTAAATGATGCTGCCAGTCTTCGTAGTATACTCTTGTGAAGCCCTTCTTCTCTCATGTTCTTCAAACATGTCACCCTCAGTTCCAGTTCTTGGACCTGGTGCATCTTGCTATCCCCTTCTATTAGTATCTCATGCCTTCTTCTTTACTTACCCCGTTCTAGTTACTGCTAAATGTCTAATTCAGGTCCTTCCCTTGTGAAACCCTCTTTTAATGTTCCAGACTTTACTGATTTAAACCTCTGTTTTGATTTTCTGTAACTCTGTTGGTTTATACGATCGCTTTCATTCATTCCAGTCCTATGCAGTTTGGTAATAATATTGCTCACACTTTTACAGAGGAAGAAACTGAAGCACAGAAACAGTAAGTAGCATTTAGTAACTTGCCCAAAGTCATAAAACTAGTAAATTTAGGCATAGGTCCAGAAAATCTGACTCTACAGTCTCTCCCTTTAATCCTTACTTTTAAAGGAAGAGGAAATGAATGCTCTTGATTTAGAGATTGAATTTTTGGTAGTTTGTCTTTTTCTACCTGATACTGTGAGCATTAGAAAATACTGATTATTCATTGACATTATATATCTTGATTAGCTGATTAACCATTAGTTAGTATTCTTCAGGTATTTTAAAGATTAAAAACTCTTTTAAATTTACTCTGAATAGGATACCCTTCTCATGATAATCCATTATAAGGAAATTGTCCTTTAAGTTTTAGCAACTAGCTGTGCCATCTTACTTTGTAATTACCATCTCATAGCCTTTACAGAACTTTGTTCCTTTTCCTCAGTACACTTATCCCAGTTTATGATTATACATTTGTTAGTGTTATAAATTGATTAACATCATTCTTCCAACAGTATACTATAGACTTCATGATAATAGTAATGGTTTCATTTGATGATCATTATTGTAGTCTCAGCAAGGACATAGTGCCTGGCAGTTATGGATACTCAATAAATATTTATTGACTGAATATCATAACCTTAATGCAGAGAACATTGGTATAACAGAAGGTAGCTTGTGTTACCATTGCTACCTGATTTATATCAGTAGCAATTGCCTGATTTAAATGACATTTTCTCAGTATTTCTCAGGATTTTAGTATATTTATTCTCAGTACTTTTTTTTGAGTAAATGAAAGTGTGGAGCCAAAAAGTAGCCCTTAAGTTGAGACAATTAAACTCAGCCAACATTCCTTGAATGAATAATGCTTAGGGACTATGCTGGGGATAAAACAATGAACAAGCCCCAAGTCCTCACAGGATAATCAGGATGAAATATTTTTATTTCCTTTCAAAAGACGGCACACTTTTGTGTTTTGCTTGTTTTTCCTGTTTAATGTGTAACAGAATGAAAATAGGTGGAAAGTTGTTGTTTAAAACAAGACACGAATATAATATCAATGAACAAAGAAAGCATGAAATACATATTAAATGAATGGAAGAAAGAAGAAATGGAGAATTGAGGAGATAAAGATTTACCAAGTCACTGTAACCTTTTGTTATTTTATACTTTCTCCTCAATGACAAAAAAAATCTATCTACTACAACTGTTTCCTCTCCAACACTTCAAATGTTTTCATGCCACTAAGAACTTGCTAAAACAGACATAGTCTAAATCATTGAATTACATATTAATTTCTCTGTTGGCCACGTAAAAGGAAAATTACTGCAAGTGGTACAAGGACTTTTTTATATTAAAATATGTATCCTAATGCATGATTGTAAGGCTCCAAATGTATTTGTTTATTCTAAAACATTGATTTACATTCGTCCTCAATCACTCAAAGCAAGTGGATTTTGACTCCTTTGTTTTTTCGTAGTAAATTTTCTATGTAATGAAAGAGACTTCTGTTAAAAAAAAGTCCTCAGAGAAAGCAGCAGTATTACTCAAATTGTTTCTGTCAAATTGAATTTTATTTGTGAATTTGTGGTAGCTTAAAACATTTAGAAATCAGACGTTTTGGCATAGTTTATGGGTTCAGAAAAATATATAATTACAGCAGTTATAAAGCAATGATAAAAATTAAAAGTTGAATCAGCTCTGGTGCATATTGCGTAATCTGTAATTTTGGACTCTCAGTAATTCAATTAATTTAACATGCCAACTTTTCTGTGTTTTACAACCTGACAATTTCAAGCAATTTAATAGGTTTCCCCTTTTTTACTTCTAACTTCCCATAACATTCATGGAAGTCTTGAAAATAGTAATATCATTCAGAGTATACTAATTTGAAATTTCATTGTTAATTTTAGTTATTCATCCATTTCAGAGCGTTATCAGCAATACAGCCTAGTGACATTTCTCAAAATGAAAATTCAGTTCATCTTGGAATTAGGTACCAAGCTGGAACGTTAAAAATCTAACCAAATTATTGGATATGCTTAATAACAATGAAGTTTTGAACAAATTTGCAATATATTTTAATACATATTTTAGCATATGACTTGAAAAATGCTCGAGACTTGAATATCAGTAATGGGTTTTCATTGTAAAGAGAGTCACAGTATAATGCAGGAGAAATCATGCATGTTTCCAAATAGAATATGATTTTGAGAACTGTTGTTGTCATTATAGGATTGATAATTTTATGCCTTTTCTGACAATGACTACATTTAAAAGATCAGCTGAAATATCTATTTTCTCACATATAAATTTTTAACACAACATCTTTACCCCTGCATTTTGAAGTGAATTCAGTGAAACTATTATTTGATAAAATGTTTAGCTCTGCGATCTTTTAAGGGTTTCATTAACCTCTTCCTGGGTGAAAAATATCTCTTGTTTGTACTTACCTTTAAACTTAACTGGACAAGTTTTAGAAAATATATAAATCAGATTATGATACCTAATAGGTAACATAGCAAGTGAATTTCTGACTTTATGGAGTCTATAAATGTACAAGAAGCAATTTCTAGTATAATATTCTTCTGATAAAATTATTATGAGAACTAAAAATTAATTTTTACATTATCCCCAAGGACCTTAATATTATACTTGTTATTATATTTGTTTTAACTAGTTCAGATAAGTCAAATAAGGTAGCCAATCTTCTATAATATTAACTTTGCCAATCCATTTACATTTATACTGCATTGTATTTTATGGTCAATGGATAAAGAAGCTTTAACCTATTAATGACTGTTAGGCTGTTTAGACATGGATTTCAGTTTCTTTTTTCCTAGGCTGAACCTGACTTATTATTACACCAAATAAGGTTGATAAATACTCTTTTCTTTGGGGATAATGTAGTTGACCTGAATCTGCTTTAATCATGGAGATTAAGTGAGAGTGAGAAATAATAGATTTAAAAGAAACTTAAAATATATTGGAGTATATTTTATTATGGAATACTTATAAACAAATAAAACAATAAAAACTTCTATACCAATTAGTAGGTATAATTTTAAAACCTAAGGATTTGGTAGAATAATAATTAGCTGGCACTGATCTGTTCTTCTCAGGGTCACCTCCTCTTGAAGTACTAAAAATCTGGTTCATCTTTAGTTCCAGAAGGAATTATTGGGCACCCTCTAGCAAAATAAGACAGCAGATTGTCTTATTTTAAATGCAGACATTGTATAAGCCCTGAATTTAAGATGAGAGGTGAAAGGGGGAGGTATACAAAGGGAATGTGTGTATTTTCCAGTTTCTTTAGACCAAGAAAGATAACTTTGAGCTGGGAATGGGTGAGAACAATCTAACTGATCTGGGAATCTAATACTTTTGTGGAAACAGAATGAATTGATACCATGGTGTATATGAGGCCTGCACACTTGTTCTATTTTTATCATCACCTGACTAGTAATTTCACATGTTTCTCATCATCTTGCTCTCCATTTCTCACCCTAAGTCTTTCAAACATTGACTATGGCCACTTGACCGCCCCCCTCCATTTTTAGAAGGAAATCTTGCCTGCCTTTCTTTCCCCAGAGAAAATGGAGATTATGGGAGTTGAACTCCGTATGTCATACCACTTTTTACATACAAATCTGTATATAGTTGCATTCAGCATCATTATTCTTTCATCCCAGTCTTGAAAGAAAATTTATTTGTCAAGAATCTTGTTTACGACGGATAGAAACATAGTACTGAATATCCCACTGCCACTCTATTTCTCATTTTCTCTTCGTAGCCAGTGCCCTGAAATCTTTCACTTTCTTGCCACCTAGTCAGTTTTCAACACATTCCAGCACTTTATAGACGCTGCTCCCACCTGGGATGCCATCGTTTTTGAATCGTCACTATCAGTGGACTTTATCATCCTTCTCTTCTCTGTGATTTACTATTGTTGATTATTTTCTTATTCTTAAAACACATTTTTTGACTTCCAGATCATTTATTCTTTTTTCTTTTCCGATTCTCTTGCTCATGTCTTCTCAATTTCTTTTGCTAATGCCTTTTCCTTAAGTATGAATGTTCCCTATGTCATTGTTCTGGGCATTTATCTTATTTTTCGAAGTGTTTTTTCTGAATGATTTAGTCCACTTAACTCTTAGTTGATGACGATAAAATCTTGATTTTCAGGGAAACCTCTTTAACCGCATGACCCAGAGGCATGTCATCTTTGCTGTATTCAAAATGGATCATCCTCGTTATCTTACAAACTTTTTTTCTTCTCCTGTTTGCTTGAGGCCCTTATCAGCTCACTTGTCAAAGTCATTTCCCATACCCTTTTAAATATCAAGATGTATTAATACAGCTTCTTAATTAGCACTTCAAACTGCCGTCTGTCCATTCTCACTATCACTTGCATGAATTCAGGTAAGGCAGTAGGTAATTACTACCTATTACTTGCCATAAGCGCATTAGCCTTCAAACTGGACTCAATACTTTAGTTTTGATCTGCTATAATATATTCTCACAGTATTCTCATATATATGAAAATTGTACCCAGCCAAATTATTTGAATCTCAGTTAATTTCACTTTGCTTTGTATTCACTTATCCTTCTGCCTAAAATATCCTTGACATAAAAACAATTTGTCTATCTCATATCATATTTCAAGATTTAACTCATGGGACTTCTCCCAAAGTACTGTGTTCTGTACATACTCTTTTTTATAGTTTTTATGCTTATTTGCATTTATTTGTATAATGTTCATCATTTTTTTTTTTTACTGGCTTCTCAGTACAGCATAAATATAGACACTATTTTATGTTTTAATCTGCCCTCATACCAACTGTAATAACTTTGCTTAATAAACATTCAATAAACATTTGAATGAATATTCTCAAAGATATAAACAAATAAGAACAAATAACTTCCAAAGAGACTTATGTGTATTAGATATGCTGATTTATTTTTGCAGAATTTATATTCAATGAAATCCCTTTCTCATTGTCTATATAAAATATTCAATATTTATAAATTCAATTTTCTTATAACATTCATTTGAAAAACTGCAGTCAGACAGTCTGTGGTTCCCACGTCTAATAGTCTGTTCATCTGCCAAAGATGCAGAGAACAAAAACAGAAGAAAAAATAAAAACGTTCTTTCTAATCAAGCGAAGTCTTTGGCATTATCAAATGGTTTATTGTCAGAATCAAACATGGTTTAACCAGTGATAGTTACATTTAAAAGATTGTGTCTTTTTTTAAGCTGACATTTAAGAAGAACAGTTAACAGAAATACATGTGTGGGAATGTTATGGCAGAACCATAGAGGTTGAAGTCATTGATTGCCATGTTACTGACAAAGTATTTGAATGGAAGAAACAAAAAGGGGTCAAGTTGTCTCTTAAACTGTATGGGTGCTATAGGTATTTCTTTTTTCAGTTTTAATATTTTGCAATTGAAAAATTTTAAGAAAAATCTATCAGTTTGTTGTGGTGAAAGCTAAGCAAAGAATACCTTTAAAGAAAACTTGGACGCTGAAGCTAACCCTTCCTAATGTGACCCTTTATAAACACAGATTTTAGGTTCTGTTCTAGTTATTCTCAGGATGAGGAAATGAGAAAATTTCATGTCTGTTGGAAAATATGCAGTATGAAATTCTTAAATAAATAGTTTCTAGTACAGAAGGTACAATTAATTCTGCTTGGGAGAGTAACTGTCATTCATGTAATAAAGGAACAAATAGATAATCAAAATCATTTATTGAACTTATGCTAGAAGCACTGGGAGTCCAACCATGACCAAGAAACATGGCCCTTATTTTTAAACCCACTAGCCTTATTTCTCTCTTGGATTTATGTAGAATAGTTTACCATAGGGTCTCTCCATATTTCTCTGATTATTTTCCAAACCGTATTTCAGAGTAATCACTATAAAAATGCAGATTTTATCATATCATCTCCCTGGTTAAACCATTTCAGAAATTAACCATTGTTTTTGGAATAAAGAACAAGAACATTTTTTTTTCTTTTTCTCTGTAGGCTATGATGGTCTGGTACTACCTGCCTTTGCTGCCTCATTACATACTATTCTCCCCTTTTCTTCCTGTTGTCTAAACACTCTTTCCTTTCTTAATTTCTTTGAATATCCTAATTTCTTCTGCCATAGGATCTTTGCACATTCTGCTTTCTCTGTTTTAAATGCTCTTAAATTAAGTTAAAAAACAATGCAAATAACAAACACTGCTTAGACCAATGGTGATAGAATGTTATATAAAGAATCCTTTGCAAAGTTTGTAGAAGTGCTATGCCTTAACAGAGAAATTTTAGGCATAAATATAAATAACCAGAATGTGATTGTTAAAGTATATTAAAAACTGTATAAATAATCCTAAAATTTAATTCATATTTTATACAGTTTAATCAGTTTTCTATTTCTTATCACCATGTAGATGTCTCCTTTTTATACACAACGATACAATTATAGATATTTATTTTGTTTTGAGGTATTCTATATAATTATGTGGTATATTAATAATAGTTAGGCTAAGTGTCAGTAAAAGGTTACACTCAACATAATTCCACTTAAGATCAAGATTTAATTTGAATACTAAACTTGAAAGCTTTTTAACTTTGAATGCTTGCCATTATCAAGTAATGTTTCATTTTTCATTTGTCTGAATTTAAAAAGAGCTTTGAAGCGCTTGATGAAATTTTATTTGAAAGCGTCAATATGGTCATGATTTAGTGTTACTCAAAAATGTGTGTGAGTGTGTACCTGTGTTTATGCCATACCTCAGAAATAATGTACTATGATATACTTGCGTGCGTATAAGTACAAGTTATAGTAGACAACACTGTTCTCTGACCTGGTAATGAAAATATTTACAAAGAGCTGTTGCAATTTTCATATTTATTACTTATGCCATGCATCTTATTAATAAAATGTAATAATGTAAATGATCAGCAACTCAGAAACAATCACTTAAATTCTTCCAAACAGCCTTTAATTCAGACTATAGTAGACAATATAATTACTTTAAAATGGAGAAACAGTAAAAATTATGACTTGTAATGTAGATAAGACTTTATAGGGATGTTTATATGCCTTTAAAAAGTGAATATCAAGCTGGTTTTTCTCTAGTTATTTGAAAGAATATATTTTTCTCCCCAGAATACTGTAGCTCTGATTTTTTGAAAGATCTTTGTTTTAAGTTAAAAGGAAGGTTTATTTTTGTTTACATGTTTATCACTTAACTTTTTGTTTGCTTAGTTTTTCTACCCATGATTAAATACATATGGAAGGCTTAAAAAGGATAATTGGAATAAGCAAAAACATTAATATTAGTACACATTTGTCTAGGACTTTTTCCTTGTTTATCAGGCTACAAACTTAAGAAAAACCAATTTCATTTTGGGAGACTGAATACTCTATAATTTTAAAACTATTCAGTGATAAGTATTAACATCTTTTAAGAAGAATCTTCTTGGGTAGATAAGAGTGAGCCTTTTAGTGTCTCTTATGGGGACATTAGGATTATTGCATTAGTTTCCTAGCTGATCTCTTTGTTCAAGGTGTTTTTTCCCCACAAATTATTGTGCATATCTCTGATAGATGAGTCTTTCTAAACTACTGTATTCATCATAACTCTCAACTACATTTTTTTCTGTCTGGAATATGACTTTATACATTTTTTTAAACATCTTTATTGGAGTATAATTGCTTTACAATGGTGTGTTAGTTTCTGCTTTATAACAAAGTGAATCAGTTATACATATACATATTTCCCCATATCGCTTCCCTCTTGCATCTCCCTCCCTCCCACTCTCCCTATCCCACCCCTCTAGGTGGTCACAAAGCACTGAGCTGATCTCCCTGTGCTATGCTGCTGCTTCCCACTAGCTATCTATTTTACATTTGGTAGTGTATATATGTCCATGCCACTCTCTCACTTTGTCCCAGCTTACCCTTCCCCCTCCCCGTGTCCTCAGGTCCATTCTCTAGTAGATCTGCATCTTTATTCCCGTCTTGCCCCTAGATTCTTCTGACCATTTTTCTTTTTTTTTTAGATTCCATATATATGTGTTAGCATACGGTATTTGTTTTTCTCTTTCTGACTTCACTCTGTATGACAGTCTCTAGGTCCATCCACCTCACTACAAATAACTCAGTTTCGTTCCTTTTTATGGCTGAGTAATATTCCATAGTATATATATGTGCCACATCTTCTTTATCCATTCATCTGTCGATGGACACTTAGGTTGCTTCCACGTCCTGGCTATTGTACATAGAGCTACAGTGAACATTGTGGTACGACTCTTTTTGATTTATGGTTTTGTCCAGGTATATGCCCAGTAGTGGGATTGCTGGGTCATATGGTAGTTCTATTTTTAGGTTTTTAAGTAACCTCCATATTGTTCTCCATAGTGGCTGTATCAATTTACATTCCCACCAACAGTGCAAGAGGGTTCCCTTTTCTCCACACCCTCGCCAGCATTTATTGTTTGTAGATTTTTTGATGATGGCCATTCTGACTGGTGTGAGATGATATCTCATTGTACTTTGGATTTGCATTTCTCTAATGATTAATGATGTTGAGCAATCTTTCATGTGTTTGTTGGAAATCTATATATCTTCTTTGGAGAAATGTCTATTTAGGTCTTCAGCCCATTTTTGGATTGGGTTTCTTGTTTTTTTGATACTGACCTGCATGAGCTGCTTGTAAATTATGGAGGTTAATCCTTTATCAGTTGTTTCATTTGCAAATATTTTCTTCCATTCTGAGGGTTGTCTTTTCATGTTGTTTATGGTTTCCTTTGCTGTGCAAAAGCTTTTAAGTTTCATTAGGTCCCATTTGCTTACTTTTGTTTTTATTTCCATTACTCTAGGAGGTGGGTCAAAAAAGATCTTGTGGTGATTTATGTCAGAGAGTGTTCTGCCTATGTTTTCCTCTAAGAGTTTGATGGTGTCTGGCCTTACATTTAGGTCTTTAATCCATTTTGAGTTTATTTTTGTGCATGGTGTCAGGGAGTGTTCTAATTTCATTCTTTTACATATAGCTGTCCAGTTTTCCCAGCACCACTTATTGAAGATACTGTCTTTTCTCCACGGTATACTCTTGCCTCCTTTATCAAAGATAAGATGACCATATGTGTGTGGGTTTATCTCTGGGCTTTCTATCCTGTTCCATTGATCTATATTTCTGTTTTTTGTGCCAGTACCATACTGTCTTGATTACTGTAGCTTTGTATTATAGTCTGAAGTCAGGGAGCCTGCTTCCTCCAGCTCTGTTTTTCATTCTCAAGATGGCTTTGGCTATTCGGGGTCTTTTGTGTTTCCATACAAATTGTGAAATTTTTTGTTCTAGTTCTGTGAAAAATGCCAGTGGTAGTTTGATAGGGATTGCATTGAATCTGTAGATTGCTTTGGGTAGTATAGTCATTTTCACAGTGTTGATTCTTCCAATCCAAGAACATGGTATATCTCTCCATCCATTTGTATCATCTTTAACTTCTTTCACCAGTGTCTTACAATTTTCTGCTACAGGTCTTTTGTCTCCTTAGGTAGGTTTATTCCTAGGTATTTTATTCTTTTTGTTGCAATGGTAAATGGGAGTGTTTTCTTAATTTCACTTTCAGATTTTTCACCATAAGTGTATAGGAATGCAAGATATTTCTGTGCCTTAATTTTGTATCCTGCTACTTTACCAAATTCATTGATTAGCTCTAGTAGTTTTCTGATAGCATCTTTAGGACTCTCTATGTATAGGCTCATGTCATCTGCAAACAGTGACAGCTTTACTTCTTCTTTTCCAATTTGGATTTCTTTTGTTTCTTTTTCTTCTCTGATTGCTGTGGCTAAAACTTCCAAAACTACATTGAATAATAGTGGTGAGAGTGGGCAACCTTGTCTTGTTCCTGATCTTAGTGGAAATGGTTTCAGTTTTTCACCATTGAGGATGATGTTGGGTGTGGGTTTGTCATATATAGCCTTTATTATGTTGAGGAAAATTCCCTCTATGCCTACTTTCTGGAGGGTTTTTATCATAAATGGGTGTTGAATTTTGTCGAAAGCTTTCTCTGCATCCATTGAGATGATCATATGGTTTTTCTCCTTCAATTTGTTAATATGGTGTATCACGTTGATTGATTTGCATATATTGAAGAATCCTTGCATTCCTGGGATAAACCCCACTTGATCATAGTGTATGATCCTTTTAATGTGTTGTTTGATTCTGTTTGCTGGTATTTTGTTGAGGATTTTTGCATCTATGTTCATCAGTGATATTGGCCTGTAGTTTTCTTTCTTTGTGACATCTTTGTCTGGTTTTGGTATCAGAGTGATGGTGGCCTCGTAGAATGAGTTTGGGAGTGTTCGTCCCTCTGCTGTATTTTGGAAGAGTTTGAGAAGGATAGGTGTTAGCTCTTCTCTAAATGTTTGATAGAATTTGCCTGTGAAGCCATCTGGTCCTGGGCTTTTGTTTGTTGGAAGATTTTTAATCACAGTTTCAATTTCAGTGCTTGTGATTGGTCTGTTCCTATTTTCTATTTCTTCCTGGTTCAGTCTCAGAAGGTTGTACATTTCTACGAATCTGTCCATTTCTTCCAGGTTGTCCATTTTATTGGCATAGAGTTGCTTGTAGTAATCTCTCATGATCCTTTGTATTTCTGCAGTGTCAGTGGTTACTTCTCCTTTTTCCTTTCTAATTCTATTGATTTGAGTCTTCTCCCTTATCTTCTTGATGAGTCTGGCTAATGGTTTATCAATTTTGTTTATCTTCTCAAAGAACCAGCTTTTAGTTTTATTGATCTTTGCTATCGTTTCCTTCATTTCTTTTTCATTTATTTCTGATCTGATCTTTATGATTTCTTCCCTTCTGCTAACTTTGGGGTTTTTTTTGTTCTTTCTCTAATTGCTTTAGGTGTATACATATTTTTTATATCTCTTTTTTTTCTATTAATCTCTGAGTTTATAGAAAGCAGAAACCATTTTTCATTTACCTGTATGGCCAATACTATATTTGAAGTTTTTAGTAAATATGAGGTAGTGACTTTCAAAGTATAAGTTCCAGTTTTAATAAAATAATGGTTTCCCTCTAATGTAAAATTGAGGACAAGCTGTGAAGAATTCCCTCTATGTGTCTAAGAGTCAGAAAGCCAGTCTGTGTGAATTGGGGAGTAGAGATGGTGAAATTTAAATTATGGAAGAGAATTGACTTTCCAGCTTTAGATCGTCATTTATCTAGTAGGCATAAATTTATTCTTTTAAACCACATAGTATACTTTCATTTATTTATTCAACAGATATTAATATATGCAAAGCACCAAGGTAGATATTTGGCAAAGTAAATGTAAAATATAGAAAATCTATTTTTTAGATTTCTAGTCATATAATCTTAGCAGTCAAAAGATATAAATAATGAAATAGTTGAGTAGTTACACAAAAGCGTGTGTAATTGCTTAAGAAATAGAATGGAAACTATTGGTATGATTCTAGAGTCCACCTTCCCAGCTTGTTTCCTGGTGCTGGTCTCTAATTTTACTGAAATACCTTTCGTTTTTCAGCCTGCCAGCCTCTTATTTATATATGCCAATTACTTCTTATATGCTTTTTCTTCCTCTATAATACTTTCTTTAAAATTATTTACTCTTATCTGTTAGGTAATCTGATTTTCTTCTTTTCAAATCATTTCTCTATGCTTTCTGAAAGACTCCTTCTTCTAGCACACATTGTTTGAACCTCTAATAGTGTTTAACTCTATTAACTGTAACAATGGTTATAGCTATAACAGTAACTAACGTTCATTGAGCTCTCACTATGTTCTGGTCCTATGCTGTTCAAGCATCATCATGTATAACCATAAAAGCCATTATGAGGCACATCCTTCATTCACATGAGGCAAATGAGGTTTAGTGAGGTTAAGTAATTTGTTCAAGTTCCCATAGATGGTAAGGATTAAAAACCGTAAAGTGTCTCAGTCCAAAACCCATAATCATAAACACTACTCCATATTGTCTTCAAAGACAGCACAAACAACAAACAGTTCTGCTTTCTTTTTTTTTTTTTTTCCCTTAATGAAAATCTTCCTTGGATTTTTGTTTTTAGCCGTGCCACACAGCTTGTATGATCTTATTTCCCGGACCAGGGATTGAACCCACACCCTCGGCAGTGAAAGCATGGAGTCCTAACCACTGGACTGCCAGGGAATTCTCAACAGTTCTACTTTCTTATTGTACTTTTAATCCCCCAAAGGTAGAAACTATGTCATTTCACGTTTTAAAAGTGCCTCATTCAGGGCCTGCCACATAGTAGATGATCAGTCAGTACTGAATTGTGATTAAGTAAGTAAATGTATCAAATAATACACGATAGAGGGGTCACTACAGGGTGGACTAAAGAAAGTCTTATAGAGAAGATGAGAGTAAACTGAGCACTGAAATGTATACATGGACCAAAGAGAGATTAACCCTGTAGATTATCTGGGAGGGTAACAAGAGAATCATGGGCAAATTCTTAGAGGTCTGGCAATACTCAGGGAAAGGTTGAAAAGGTTTCCCATTACTATGAGAAACAGGCAATGTTTTATATATACACACACACACACACACACACACACACATAATATATAATGATATAATCTTGTTCATGATTATTATTTAACATTGTTCTGAAGATATGTGCCAATGTAATTCGATAAGGTAAAGAAATATTTGAAACGGAGAGGTAAAATTATCATTATTTACCAATGAAATAATTGTTTACATATAACTGAAGACAGTTATTTGAAAACAGCAGCAACAAAATATAATTTAATTAATATGGCAATTTAAATATTAATATACAGGAATAATTTAATTGCCCTCTTATATTTCAATAAATACTATTCGGAAGATATAATGGAAGTAAATGCCGCATTGAAAATAGCACCAAAAATAATACAATACTTCAATTGTACATGAAATATACAAGATAATGTAAAGAAAACTTGATTTTTGTGGTACACCAAATAAATCTTGAAGAAATGGAATAGTAGACCATAACCCTGCACAAGAAGAATCAGTTTCATAAAGATGTTAAATTTCTCCAAGTTAATCTATAAATTGATTTCATTTCAATAATATTAATCTTTTTTAAAAGAATTATAACAGATGATTTGTAGCACTTAGGAGATGATGAACAAGTAAGAAAAGACAGGAATCTTTTGGAAAAGAAGAATAATAAGGTACTAGTCCTATCAGATATTAAAACATGTAAAACTACAGTAATTAAAGACATGCTATTCTAACAAATATTGAAATATATTTTAAAGCCACAGAAATTAAGGTTTGGTACCGGTGCATGTACAGTCAATCAGATGAATGAATAAAACGAAAATCAAGTAGCAGATCCAAATATGCAGAAAAATTCAATATGTAATAAAGGTAGCATTTGTAATCAGTGGGCAAAGGTACATTATCTAGTAAATAATTTGGGATGTCCTGTAATCATCTAGAAAAAAAGAAAGTTGCATCTCTCCTTTATCATGTTCTATACCAAAATCAATTCCACGGAGAAGGCAAAACATGATGCCATAGAAGAGCTGTAATAAAACATATAAAATTTCTAAAAAAATCTCAAGATAGAAAAGATCTTTCTAATTATATGACATACTTGAAGAAATAAGGTGTAATAAATATTAAGACAAACAAATAGAACAGATCTCCACTTGTAATAATAACATTAGCAAACAAACTTCCAGAAAATACTGATCAAACTGAAAAAAAAAAAAGTTTTTCAGTGTGTATGTTTAACTACCATCTGTGGGGAAAAAAAGAGAAGAAAAATATATGTATTACTGGATGAAAACAAAAGAAAAGAGGTAGCAGTTGTTGACTCTGGAGGAAAGAATGTATTTCTCTGGGGCAAGAATAGGAATGAAATACACTTTTCTCTCTATATCTATATATATATCCTTTTGAATATTCTAAGTTGGGTGCTATGCCTATGTTTTATTTTTGCATAAGAAATTATGCATACAAGCTACTTAGTTGTAATACATAAAAATGTTAGTGTGTATTTTGTGACAAATCTGTAGACGAAAATGAAATCATTTGGTTTTCTTTTATACTTTCTGCTTTTCTGTCTTTTTCCATGGAAAGATCCTGTTTACTTTATTTTTAAATAATAGTTTCAAAATAATAGTTTATGAACAGTGACTCGTATTTCCAAATCTGGTTTCTCATTAAAAAAATATGGAAATGATAACAGGCAGCACAATTTAGTAAAAGGAACATTCAGTCACTCTTCTTCATCTGTAGAATGGGGTAATAATACATGCCTTGAGGATTAAGGAAAAGAGTGTTAAGGTATTTAGTAAAGTATAAATTTTGGACATCTGTATGTTTCTTTTTTTTTTTTTTTTTGATACTTTACCATTTACTAACATCAAATTTAATTTTGCCATTTAATTTGGACTTACAATCAGATTAAATAGGCTCCTTAAACCTTTCAATGTTTTTTTTTGGAAACATAAATCTTTTTATTATAGGTCTCAGTTACCACAATCCAGATCTAGCTACATAATAACAAATATTTCTTCCTTCTACAGAATTCTATAGAACTGCATCTCATCCTTAAGTCTTTGTGATCTCCTATATTAACCAGTCAGATTACTCTCTTAATAGAAGCTAGAGTCCCTATCCTGAGCAAGCTCATTTCTTTTTTTTTTTTTTTTTTCACACACACACACTGTATTTTATTTTTACAAGAGATAAATAGACTGACACCAAGCATTGTACATGGATGACCACAACAAAAGCAACAGTGATTGCAATTACCAAACATGAAACACACTCATACTATGTCATAATATTGACATTCAGTCCAGTAATCCTCCACTGTAACAGCTCCTTTACTTTGCAGCGAAAATTGATTTGTATATTCTTTGCCTCTGAGTCCTTGTGGGATTTTTTTTTTTTTTTAATTCAGACAGAAAGTCACAAAAATTATACTCATCCTCATCAGTTCACTCAGTCCCATGTAATTAATTTTTTTTTTTTATCTTGATCTTTTGTTAGCACTTTTATGAGTTCATCAGTTTTTCATTAGAGTTCTGAAAATGCTTATTCATTCAGTTCAGCAGTACAGTCAGTTACCAGAAACCTGTACTTGTCAGAGTCTTTTCCATGAATTTCTTGAAGATGAAACCCTTTTATAGGAACATATTTGCAAAATCATCAGAGTACACCCAGAACTGTCTGTAAATGACAAAAGACTTAAAAATGACCAGTTAAAGATTTGATGAAAGTTCATAATAATGCAGTTGACAAGAAAATTAGTTATTTCTGAGATATACATTTTAAAGTAATAACTAGGATTATTACTTATAACATTATACCAGAACATATAAGATTTTTAGAAATTTCATGTAATGTCTGAAACATTTATATTAACATATTTCCATACATATTTCCAGACAAATACAAATATAAGATTTTTAGAAATTTCATGTAATGTCTGAAACATTTATGTTAACATATTTCCATACAAATAACCCAATGACAGTTTAGTATTAGTTGTTTTGTTTGTTTTTTTATACTGCAGGTTCTTATTAGGCATCAATGTTATACACATCAGTGTGTACATGTCAATCCCAATCGCCCAATTCAGCACACCACCATCCCCACCCCACCGCAGTTTTCCCCCCTTGGTGTCCATATGTCCATTCTCTACATCTGTGTCTCAACTTCTGCCCTGCAAACTGGCTCATCTGTACCATTTTTCTAGCTTCCACATACATGCATTAATATACGATATTTGTTTTTCTCTTTCTGACTTACTTCACTCTGTATGACAGTCTCTAGATCCATCCACGTCTCAACAAATGACTCAATTTCGTTCCTTTTTATGGCTGAGTAATATTCCATTGTATATATGTACCACAACTTCTTTATCCGTTCGTCTGTTGATGGGCATTTAGGTTGCTTCCATGACCTGACCTGGCTATTGTAAATAGTGCTGCAATGAACATTCGGGTGCATGTGTCTTTTTGAATTACGGTTTTCTCTGGGTATATGCCCAGTAGTGGGATTGCTGGGTCATATGGTAATTCTATTTTTAGTTTTTTAAGGAACCTCCATATTGTTCTCCATAGTGGCTGTATCAATTTACATTCCCACCAACAGTGCAAGAGGTTTCCCTTTTCTCCGCACCCTCTCCAGCATTTGTTGTTTGTAGATTTTCTGATGATGCCCATTCTAACCGGAGTGAGGTGATACCTCACTGTAGTTTTGATTTGCATTTCTCTAATAATTAGTGGTGTTTAGCATCTTTTCATGTGCTTCGTGGCCGTCTGTATGTCTTCTTTGGAGAAATGTCTATTTAGGTCTTCTGCCCATTTTTGGATTGGGGTGTTTGTTTCTTTAATATTGAGCTGAATGAACTGTTTATATATTTTGGAGATTAATCCTTTGTCCGTTGATTCATTTGCAAATATTTTCTCCCATTCTGAGGGTTGTCTTTTCGTCTTGTTTATGGTTTCCTTTGCCGTGCAAAAGCTTTGAAGTTTCATTAGGTCCCACTTGTTTATTTTTGTTTTTATTTCCATTACTCTAGGAGGTGGATCAAAAAAGATCTTGGTGTGATTTATGTCAAAGAGTGTTCTTCCTATGTTTTCCTCTAAGAGTTTTATAGTGTCCAGTCTTATATTTAGGTCTCTAATCCATTTTGAGTTTATTTTTGTGTATGGTGTTAGGGAGTATTCTAATTTCATTCTTTTACATGTAGCTGTCCAGTTTTCCCAGCACCACTTATTGAAGAGACTGTCTTTTCTCCATTGTATATCCTTGCCTCCTTTGTCATAGATTAGTTGACCATAGGTGCGTGGGTTAATCTCTGGGCTTTCTATCTTGTTCCATTGATCTATGCTTCTGTTTTTGTGCCAGTACCATATTGTCTTGATTACTGTAGCTTTGTAGTATAATCTGAAGTCAGGGAGTCTGATTCCTCCAGCTGCATTTTTTCCCCTCAAGACTGCTTTGGCTATTCGGGGTCTTTTGTGTCTCCATACAAATTTTAAGATAATTTGTTCTACCATTGGTAATTTGATAGGGATTGCATTGAATCTGTAGATTGCTTTGGGTAGTATAGTCATTTTCACAATGTTGATTCTTCCAATCCAAGAACATGGTATATCTCTCCATCTGTTGGTATCATCTTTAATTTCTTTCATCAGTGTCTTATAGTTTTCTGCATACAGGTCTTTTGTCTCCCTAGGTAGGTTTATTCCTAGGTATTTTATTCTTTTTGTTGCAATGGTAAATGGGAGTGTTTCCGTAATTTCTCTTTCAGATTTTTCATCATTAGTGTATAGGAATGCAAGAGATTTCTGTGCATTAATTTTGTATCCTGCAACTTTACCATATTCATTAATTAGCTCTAGCAGTTTTCTGGTGTCAGTTTTAGGATTCTCTATGTATAGTATCATGTCATCCGCAAACAGTGACAGTTTTACTTCTTCTTTTCCAATTTGTATTCCTTTTATTTCTTTTTCTTCTCTGATTGCCGTGGCTAGGACTTCCAGAACTATGTTGAATAATAGTGGTGAGAGTGGACATCCTTGTCTCATTCCTGATCTTAGAGGAAACGCTTTCAGTTTTTCACCATTGAGAATGATGGTTGCTGTGGGTTTGTCATATATGGCCTTTATTATGTTGAGGTAGTTTCCCTCTATGCCCACTTTCTGGAGAGTTTTTATCAGAAATGGATGTTGAATTTTGTCAAAAGCTTTCTCTGCGTCTATTGAGATGATCATATGGTTTTTATTCTTCAATTTGTTAATATGGTGTATCACACTGATTGATTTGCGTATATTGAAGAATCCTTGCATCCCTGGGATAAATCCCACTTGATCGTGGTGTATGATCCTTTTAATGTGTTGTTGGATTCTGTTTGCTAGTATTTTGTTGAGGATTTTTGCATCTATATTCATCAGTGATATTGGTCTGTAATTTTCTTTTTTTGTAGTGTCTTTGTCTGGTTTTGGTATCAGGGTGATGGTGGCCTCATAGAATGAGTTTGGGAGTGTTCCTTCCTCTGCAATTTTTTGGAAGAGTTTGAGAAGGATGGGTGTTAGCTCTTCTCTAAATGTTTGATAGAATTCACCTGTGAAGCCATCTGGTCCTGGACTTTAGTTTGTTGGAAGATTTTTAATCACAGTTTCAATTTCATTACTTGTGATTGGTCTGTTCATATTTTCTGTTTCTTCCTGGTTCAGTCTTGGAAGGTTATACCTTTCTAAGAATTTGTCCATTTCTTCCAGGTTGTCGATTTTATTGGCATAAAGTTGCTTGTAGTAGTCTCTTAGGATGCTTTGTATTTCTGTGGTGTCTGTTGTAACTTCTTCTTTTTCATTTCTGATTTTATTGATTTGAGTCCTCTCCCTCTTTTTCTTGATGAGTCTGGCTAATGGCTTATCAATTTTGTTTATCTTCTCAAAGAACCAACTTTTAGTTTTATTGATCTTTGCTATTGTTTTCTTTGTTTCTATTTCATTTATTTCTGCTCTGATCTTTATGATTTCTTTCCTTCTGCTAACTTTGGGTTTTGTTTGTTCTTCTTTCTCTAGTTTCTTTAGGTGTAAGGTTAGATTGTTTACTTGAGATTTTTCTTGTTTCTTTAGGTAGGCTTGTATAGCTATAAACTTCCCTCTTAGAACTGCTTTTGCTGCATCCCATAGGTTTTGGGTCGTCGTGTTTTCATTGTCATTTGTCTCTAGGTATTTTTTTATTTCCTCTTTGATTTCTTCAGTGATCTCTTGGTTATTTAGTAACGTATTGTTTAGCCTCCATGTGTTTGTCTTTTTTACGTTTTTTTCCCTGTAATTCATTTCTAATCTCATAGCATTGTGGTCAGAAAAGATGCTTGATATGATTTCAATTTGCTTAAATTTACTGAGGCTTGATTTGTGACCCACGATGTGATCTATCCTGGAGAATGTTCCGTGCTCACTTGAGAAGAACGTGTAATCTGCTGTTTTTGGATGGAATGTCCTATATATATCAATTAAATCTATCTGGTCTATTGTGTCATTTAAAGCTTCTGTTTCCTTATTTATTTTCATTTTGGATGATCTGTCCATTGGTGTAAGTGAGGTGTTAAAGTCCCCCACTATGATTGTGTTACTGTCGATTTCCTCTTTTAGAGCTGTTAGCAGTTGCCTTATGTATTGAGGTGCTCCTATGTTGGGTGCATATATATTTATAATTGTTATATCTTCTTGTTGGATTGATCCCTGGATCATTATGTAGTGTCCTTCCTTGTCTCTTGTAACATTCTTTATTTTAAAGTCTATTTTATCTGATATGAGTATAGCTACTCCAGCTTTCTTTTGATTTCCATTTGCATGGAATATCTTTTTCCATCCCCTCACTTACAGTCTGTATGTGTCCCTAGGTCTGAAGTGGGTCTCTTGTAGACAGCATATATATGGGTCTTGTTTTTGTATCCATTCAGCCAGTCTATGTCTTTTGGTTGGGGCATTTAATCCATTCACGTTTAAGGTAATTATTGATATGTATGTTCCTATGACCATTTTCTTAATTGTTTTGGGTTTGTTTTTGTAGGTCCTTTTCTTCTCTTGTGTTTCCCACTTAGAGAAGTTCCTTTAGCATTTGTTGTAGAGCTGGTTTGGTGGTGCTGAATTGTCTTAGCTTTTGCTTGTCTGTAAAGCTTTTGATTTCTCCATCAAATCTAAATGAGATCCTTGCCGGGTAGAGTAATCTTGGTTGTAGGTTCTTCCCTTTCATCACTTTAAGTATATCATGCCACTCCCTTCTGGCTTGCAGAGTTTCTGCTGAGAAATCAGCTGTTAACCTTATGGGAGTTCCCTTGTATGTTATTTGTCGTTTTTCCCTTGCTGCTTTCAATAATTTTTCTTTGTCTTTAATTTTTGCCACTTTGATTACTATGTGTCTAGGCGTGTTTCTCCTTGGGTTTATCCTGTATGGGACTCTCTGCGCTTCCTGGACTTGGGTGGCTATTTCCTTTCCCATGTTAGGGAAGTTTTCGACTATAATCTCTTCAAATATTTTCTCTGGTCCTTTCTCTCTCTCTTCTCCTTCTGGGACCCCTATAATGCGAATGTTGTTGCGTTTAATGTGGTCCCAGAGGTCTCTTAGGCTGTCTTCATTTCTTTTCATTCTTTTTTCTTTAGTCTGTTCCGCAGCAGTGAATTCCACCATTCTGTCTTCCAGGTCACTTATCCGTTCTTCTGCCTCAGTTATTCTGCTATTGATTCCTTCTAGTGTAGTTTTCATTTCAGTTATTGTATTGGTCATCTCTGTTTGTTTGTTGTTTAATTCTTCTAGGTCTTTGTTAATCATTTCTTGCATCTTCTCAATCTTTGCCTCCATTCTTATTCCGAGGTCCTGGATCATCTTCACTATCATTATTCTGAATTCTTTTTCTGGAAGGTTGCCTATCTCCACTTCATTTAGTTGTTTTTCTGGGGTTTTTTCTTGTTCCTTCATCTGGTACATAGCCCTCTGCCTTTTCATCTTCTCTATCTTTCTGTAACTGTGGTTTTTGGTCCACAGGCTGCAGGATTGTAGTTTTTCTTGCTTCTGCTGTCTGCCCTCTGGTGGTTGAGGCTATCTAAGAGGCTTGATGGGAGGCTCTGGTGGTGGGTAGAGCTGACTGTTGCTGTGGCGGTCAGAGCTCAGTAAAACCTTAATCCACTTGACTGTTGATGGGTGGGGCTGGGTTCCCTCCCTGTTGCTGTGGCGGTCAGAGCTCAGTAAAACCTTAATCCACTTGACTGTTGATGGGTGGGGCTGGGTTCCCTCCCTGTTGGTTGTTTTGCCTGAGGCAACCCAACACTGGAGCCTACCCGTGCTCTTTGGTGGGGTTAATGGCAGACTCTGGGAGGGCTCACACCAAGGAGAACTTCCCAGAACCTCTGCTGCCAGTGTCCTTATCCCCACGGTGAAACGGAGCCACCACCCGCCTCTGCAGGAGACCCCCCAACACCAGCAGGTAGGTCTGGTTCAGTCTCCCCCAGGGTTACTGCTCCTTCCCCTGGGTCCCGATGCACACATTACTTTGTGTGTGCCCTCCAAGAGTGGGGTCTCTGTTTCCCCCAGTCCTGTCAAAGTCCTGCAATCAATTCGCACTAGGCCTCAAAGTCTGATTCTCTAGGAATTCCTCCTCCCGTTGCCGGACCCCCAGGTTGGGAAGCCTGACGTGGGGCTCAGAACCTTCACTCCGGTGGGTGGACTTCTGTGGTATGAGTGTCGAACATCTGTATGTTTCTTTAATCATTTTTAATTTCTCTGTAGCTTAGCACTCCCGCAGAGCCATTTTTGATACTTAGCTAACACCATCTGTGATTGCTTAACACTTACTGGTAGCCTCCAGTATGCAGGCTATTCTAGGAACTGATGAAATATTAACCGTCATCAGACGTCTTGGGAAGTGATACCAGTAGAGGGTGTTGTGGAACTAAAGAGGAGGGACATAGAGGAGTATGCACCTCCTTTAGCCACGGGGAGTCAGGGACACTTCACTGAGGAGTGGACAGCTTAGGCTGTTATCTTAAAACTGGAGTATAACTTAAAGAAAATAAGGAATGAGATTTGCATGAATTTGAGATTTCAAGTAGCACAGCATGTAGCTGGAGTGAAGCAGGCATACAGAAATGTCGTGAGAATTGCGGATTAAAAATTATGGGACCACAAGCACTGTATCTCATGCTAAAGATACTGAGTTTAAATTCTGAAAGACTTTTAAAAAATAACTACATTGTCAGATTTGAATGTTCAAAGTCACTCAGAGAAACTGTCAGTTTAGACAAGATGGAGTGGATCTATTTCTTTCTGCTCCTCCCTTGGAAGTACAACTGTAAACTCTGGAAATAATGCACGAAGTAAGAAGGGGAAAATTCTGAAAGGGGGTAAGAAGGAGGAAAATTGGTTTGATATCCTAGAACTGGAGGAATGGCACAGCGAAGTGGCATCTTACACTTTCTCACCCAACAGCAAGACGTTATTCAGACCCAAATTTTCCTTGACCCCAACCTAGCAACAGAAAGCAAGCCAGGTAG
The DNA here is from genome assembly GCF_028021215.1 of Eschrichtius robustus. Lineage (NCBI taxonomy): Eukaryota > Metazoa > Chordata > Mammalia > Artiodactyla > Eschrichtiidae > Eschrichtius > Eschrichtius robustus. Next base: position 11,411,342 of record NC_090827.1, read on the forward strand.
ATGTATGTCTCCTTTGGATTGAACAAGAGTCCCTAGGAAAACAGATGGCACGCTCTGTACCACTGCAGGGGAAGCACGTTCCTTCTCTGCAGCGTCTGAGACTTCCCTCTCCAGTGGACGGATACAGGGTGGCCAGGTGGCCCCACCAGGGAGATCCCACCACATCACCTGGTCCATCCCTTGTACCCTCTTTGTCCATGCAGGCTTGAGACTCCCTTACCCCATAAGGAAATATCGTGTCACAGACAAGAGAAAATCCATCAAAACAATTGTTGCTTTGAGCCTGAGACCTCTTGTCTTGTCCCCACCCAAACACGCCATGGATGCCTAGAGAGACGTGTAGCAGAGACCCTGTCACAACCAGCACACACCCTGAGAAGTGCTTTCTTTCCCAACCTGGCAGGGAGATTCTGCCACAGCAAGTGCTTGGCTCAGAAATCATCTTCCTGACTGCAGGCCTGAGATCTTCCACCACCAAGAAACACCCAGTGACTGGGCCTGGGAAACATCTTTTGCCTTCGCAGGCACTACCAGCAAGGACAGGAACACCAAACAAACCACAAAGACCAAAATAACACTGCAAATGCTCTTAAAATTAAACTCTCGTTGAGACCACAGCCTCAAAATGTAAGCAAAGATCTGTGCACTAAACCTAACCTAGAGAAGGTGACTTCCTTCTCAAGTGAAAGATTTATACAGATTGCAGGGTTGGTTTGTTTGTTCGTTTTTAACATAGTAAACAAAATACCCAAGATACCGTCATAAATCACCCATCGTATCAAGAACCAGGAAAATCACAATTTACATGGGAAAAGACAATGAACGGATGCCAACATGAATAAGATGTTGGAATTATCTGACCAGGATTTTAAAACAGCTGTCATGAAAATGCTAGAATAGTGTATTGCAAATTGTCTTAGAATGGAAATTGTAGAAATGGAAAATACAATACCAGAAATTTGTGGGGAAAACAAAAAAACTTGGATATGTTCAACAGTAGAGTGGAGATAGCAGAGGATAGAATGAGTCAACTAGAGAGCAGACCAATAAAATTTACTTAATCTGAAAAGCAGAGATAAAATAGACTTTAAAAAAAAGAAAGAAAATTAATAACCATGGATACCTGTAGGACAGTAACAGAAGATCCAACATTCATATCTTTGGAGTTCCAGAAGGAAAGGAGAAAAAGTAGAGCTGAAAGAATATTCAAAAAGGTAATGGCTAGAAACTTTTTAAATTTTGGAAAGACAGAAATCTACACATCTGAGAAGCTGGGAGAACCCCAAACAGATCTCATCTGAAATCATTGAGGCCAGATGGAAGTATCAAGGCACATTTCAAGAGCCAATAGAAAAAAAAGGTCAGCTGCAATTTCTGTATCTGGTGAAACAACTTCAGGAATGAAGGGGAAATAAAAATATTCTCAGATGAAGGAAAACTAAAGGAATATGTCACTAACAGACCTACAATTAAAGGTTTGTTAAGTGAATGTCTTCAAATAGAAAGGAAAGGGTTAAAGAAAGAATCTTGGAGCATCAGGAAGGAAGAAAGAACAACAGAAAGAGCAGAGATATGGGTATATATAATAGACTATCCTTTTCTTCATGAGCTTTACAAATCACATTTAATAACCAAAACAGAAAATTTTACACCATCTAATTCTTAAGACAATTCTATTTAAAGGGGGGAAGGTAAAGTATCCTAAATGGAATTGAGATTTCCACGTTTCACTTGAAGCAGTGAAACATTAATACCAGTAGCTGGTTTTAAGTCACATGTGTAAATTGTAACACCTTGAGCAACCACTATAGAAATTATACAAAAAGATATATTCAAAAACACTGTAAGATGTAATCATGAAGAATGTTGGTTACCACAGAGAAACAAAAAATGAGAAACAGAGGAACAAGAAACAAAAGAAACAAAACAAATAATGAGATGGCAGATTTAAACCCCAACATATCAATAATTATCTTAAACATAAGTGGTCTAAATACATCAACTAAATGATAACAGTTGACAGAATGGATAACAAAACATGACCCAAGTACATGCTCTCTATAAGACACTCACTTCAAACATAATGGCATAGGTTGGTTGAAAGTAAAAACATGAATAAAGATATAGTATGCAAACATTAATATAAAGAATTAGGAGTGACTCTATTAATATCTCATAAAACTTACTCCAGAACAAAGAAAATTAGCACAGAAAAAGAGGAACGTCACATATCATAAAAGAATTAATCTGCCTGGAAGACTTAATCCTAAACAGTAGAGCCTTGATATACATGAAGCAAAACTGATTTGGCAGAAAGAAGAAATAGGAAAACCCATAATTATATTTTGAAACTCCAGCATCACTCTTATTAGCAACTGATAGAACTACAACACAGAAAATCAGCAAGGATGTAGATCTGAAAAACGCAATCAACCAACAGGTTTTATTTACTTTTTATAGAACACTGTACCCTACAATACCAGAATACATCTTTTCCCCTCAAGTGCTATGGAACAATCACCAAAATAACCAAATTTTGGATCATAAAACAAACCTGAACAAATCTAAATATCAATACCCTGGTTGTGATATTGTAATATAGTCTGAAAAAATGTTACCACTGGGGGAAATTGTTTAATTTACATGGAGTTGGTATATTAGAGAAAAATATCTCACCCAATTAGGATGCCTGAAATGCATCAAAATGAAAGTGATTTTGATTTTTTTAATTAATATCTCTATATTCAAAATTCAATACAAAGCTACAGTAATGAAGACAGTGTGGTGTTGTCAGAATAATAGACAACTAGATTAATGGAACAGAATAGAGATCCCAGAGATAGACCCGCATAAAAATACCCTATTGATCTTTAACAAAGAAACAAAGACAGTACAATGGAGAAGAGATAATCTTTTCAACAAATGGTGCTGGAGCAACTGGACATACACATACAAAAAGTAAATCTAGACACAGATCTTACCTCCTTACAAAAATTAACTCAAAATGGATCACGCACCCAAATGTAAAACACAAATATAAAACTCCTCGAATATGTATATTTTAAAAATGGGCAAAACCCTGAGCAGATACTGTAACAAATAAAAGTATACAAATGGCAAGTAAGCATATGAAAAGGTGTTCAACATCATCTTCATCATCAGGGAAATGCAAATTAAAACATCAATGAAATATCATTACACATCTATTAGAATGGCCAAAATTCAGAACACTGACAGCACTAAATGCCGATGAGAATGTGGAGCAACAGGAACTGTCATTCATTGCTGGTGTGAATACAAAATGGTACAGCCACTTAGGGAGACAGTTTGGCAGTTTCTTACAAAACTAAACATACTGCTACCATAAGGTCTGTGCTCCTAGGAAATGAAAGCACATTCACATAAAAACTTGTGCATCGATGTTTATGGTAGCTTTATTCATAATTGCCAAAACTTGGAAGCAACCAAGATGTCCTTCAGTAGGTGAATGGATAAACTGTGGTACATTCAGGCAATGGAATATTATTTAATACTAAAAAGAAATGAGCTGTCAAGTCATGAAAAGACATGGAGAAAACTTAAATGCATGTTACTACCTGAAAGAAGCCAATCTGAAAAGGCTATATACTGTATAATTCCAAATATGTGACATTCTAGAAAAGGCAAAACTATGGAAATAGTAAAAAGATCAGTGGTCGCCAGGAAGGAGAGAGGGAATAATAGGGCAAAGACGATCTTTAGAGCAGTAAAATTACTCTGTGTGTTACTATAATGATGGTTACATGTTATTATACATTTGTCCAAATCCTAGACTATAGAATGTACAACACCAATAATAAATTCTAATGTAAACTATAGACTTTAGGTGATAATGATGTGTCCATGTAGGTTTATCAGTTACAGTAAGTAAGTATACTGCCTTTGGAGGGTTTGTCAGTTACAGTAAGTAAGTATACTGCCTTTGGAGGGTTTGTCGGTTACAGTAAATATACTGCCTTTGGAGGGTTTTAGTAAGTATACTGCCTTTGGAGGGTTTGTCAGTTACAGTAAGTAAGTATACTGCCTTTGGAGAGCTGTTGTTAACTGGGGAGACTGTGCGTGTATAGCAGTTGGGGATATAAGGGGAAATCTCTGTTATCTTCCTTTCAGTTTTGCTGTGAATCTAAAACTGCTCTAAAAAATAAAGTCAAAAAAATGCAATGCAATGGCAATAAAAATACCAATAGATTATTAAAGAGTTAGTATGTTAAAAGTCTCAGCTCCTTATTTGCATATTTGAGGTTTGACATTATTTTTATTGTATAGAAAATGTAACTCAACAAATGTGGAAATTATGAACCTATAATTAAGATAAAAAGGATAGATGGGGATAGAAAATTAGCAATAATAAATATTTAATGAAGAAATCATTAAATATTTATTTAATGAGTCTCAAATTATAGCTGTTAACTGAGAGAAATTTTCACCTTTATAACAGTGTTGAAATTAATAACAGAAGATAATAATATAGTACATATTTTGGATGTATCAAGGAAATTAAATCAGAAATTTAGTACATACTTAAATGTGACTTAGGTAGAATTCCTCTTCAATTATTCACTGAAAGATAATATTTTGGATATATCCTGGTACATTCTATTGATTATAATGATTACAAAAATGAATTTTATTAGAGGAATTTTCATGGAGCCAACCTTCTTTAGTGATTTTCTTTCAAGTGATTCTTGATTTCTGAATGATGTTAAACATAGGACAACTTATCTTTTATATCTTCAAATTTATATCCAATTAAAAGTATTAATGCCTCTTGTTTGACAGTTCTTGTGCTAGGCGTTGTCACAGATTTTCCCATCCCTTTAAATACTATAACAACCAAGTAATATGTGCCCCCAGAATTTTCCAAATAAAATTTAGATAACTTTTGGTTTTCTTTCTAGCAGGAAGATTCTGTGTCTATTAGAAATTTCACCATATTGCAAATGTTGGCTTTTCTCAGTTTCTTTATTCTTTCCAGTTCATATCATTGTTGTTGCTTAACCAGAAACAGATTTCTCTCTAAATTCAAAGCCTTTTTTTCCCCCTCCGCACCCTATATTACTCTCCCTGGTTCCACTATTTCATTCTTTTTAGGCAATCTCATTAACTCTGCTAAAAGAAGGAGAACCTCAAATAGTTTATTTTTCTAAGACCACACACCCAGTTAAGGGAGACTGAAGACTTCTGGGCACGAACCAGTTCTCTATCTACTATATTAAGCTGTGTCTATAAAAAGAAATACTCTTTTAAAAGAACACATATGCCTATAAATTCTTTCCTTGGGACAATGGAACGCATCATTCCCATTTACTAAATAGATGCATTTTGCAAAAGGAACAGGCTAACAAACTAGAGAAAGAAAGATCATCCTGGTGATGGTTTAATTTAAATTACTTAATCCACATTGTTATATTGCTGGCAGAGATTTTTATTTACTTGTGACGTGTAATTCATAATCATTATTTTGCTTAATTCTCATAATCCTGCATTATCTGTAATGAACTATGAGTTATTTCCCCTATTTTCAGATGAGGAAAGGCAGGTTTCAGTGAGCATAAATAACCTGTTGAATTTCTCACACACTCCACTAAGTGCTGAAACTGAGATAGGGGACATATGTGTTAAGGCTCTAGAGTCTGTTTTCTTTCCACTACTCTGTGGCCATGTGGTAGATAATATGCACAAATATTCTTTTTACACTGTGATTATATATTTTGCAACATTATTGAAAGAGAAATCACCTTGGTTCTTGGCATCTGTTCAGATGCTGATTTAATGTCACTTGTGGTGGAATTTACTAACTTCTTCACTTGCTGAACCAATTGGATAGAACAGGTTTCCAAGGATCTTATGGGTGCCAAAGGGCTATTGTGAATTATTGTAAGTATAAATTACCCCTTGCTAGGATGCAAAGATTACTTTCATGTTAGAAATAGTCAAATGTGAATTGGCTTATTTGGTGGGCATTGGTGACAAGCCCATTGTCTTAACTGGCCATTTACAAATCATTATATTTTGAAGTTTTAACTATATTATTTGATTTATTTGACATCATATGTCTATATCAAGAGTATATAATTCATAAGAACATTTCTGTATTTATTCTGACAAATTACTCTGTTTCCTTCAATAAAATGAACAGTTTGTACAACTTAAAGTATATAGAAGATAACATACACATCTATTCTGTATTTGGAATTTTTAGTATTTGTGTAGCTATACTATTTTATAACTTCTAGCATTTTAAGACTGACAACATTTCTTCTATCCCACAACTTATATGTAGGGTTGAATTTTCCTTTTAAGAATGAATTATTTATTCATTCACTAATTATTAATATTAAGAACTAATTGTACTTAATGTAATTGCAATGTTTCCAGTTATTTTAAATTGAGAAATATTGAGTATTGTATTTATAAAATTTTCTGAAATGGATAACTATATGAGTTTTATATGAAAAAATAATCTAATCTCTATAGTTTATAGTGTAGTGATTAAGAGCTAGTGTTTGGGAATCAGACTGCCATGCCTTAAACATTTATTACCTATGTGATTTTGGAACGTCAAGTTAAAATGTCTAAGCCTGAGTTTCTTTATCTTCAAAATCAAGATGATAATACCAACCTCATAGATTTGAAGTGAGGACTGAATGAGATAATTTATAACCTACAGGCAGACAATAAAGTATACTTATTGTTTTTGATTTGTCTTTTTTTTTTTTTAACATCTTTATTGGAGTATAATTGCCTTATATTGTTGTGTTAGTTTCTGCTGTATAACAAAGTGAATCAGCTATATGTATACTTATATCCCCATATCCCCTCCCTCTTGGGTCTCCCTCCCACCCTCTAGGTGGTCACAGAGCACCGAGCTGATCTCCCTGTGCTCTACTATCTTTGCTTTTTTTGGATTTGAGTATAATTAACTCGTCTATTTATCCAGTGCAGATATCCTATACATCATGCATTAAATATATTTTTTTTCATTTCTGTAATAATTTCTGGTAATATTTTAGAAGAGAAACTAGTTTTTAATCTGCCAGACAAGATAAATAAATCTATGGTATTAGCACTATAACTTTCAGAGGTTTTCTATATTACCAGGTTTTGAAATTTCAGGGAATTTAAGGCAGGCATAAAGTGAGCTTGGCTAAATAAGTTCATATAGAAATAGACCTGCAGAAAACAATCTGATCATCAATTCTATTTGGAAGATTCAAGGAGGTTATACCATTACTTTTTAAGGGCCTAGGAAAAGTGGTGAGGTCTACCTTTTTAAAATCAATAGTGAATGATTAGAGAACTTACGGGTTTTTTTGCCTTTTTATCATCCAAACTTTATTCAATTGCAGGATCAATTTATTCAGTTGCAGAATATCAGTGCTATATTGAAAACAAATATGTAAAATATTACTTAATAATCACCTCTGAGATGATTTTTTAAAATTATTTTATGTATTCTTATTATATAGTACCCCATATCAGGTATAGGCCACCTATCAAAGGAACTTGGCTTCAGTATTTTGTACTGTTAGTCTTACTGTGGTCCACTTGATGGCAGTATCATACTTGGTAAAGTCACATATCGGGTGATTTTTATACTTGGTTTCTTGTGTAGGAATAGTGTAAAGTAAGACTTTCTATTAAAACATAAATTATAAGAGACTTATTTTCTGCTAATACCTAAGTGGTTATAATTCAGAAATGTTTTGTGAAGGAACCAAACTGGAACATAGTAAAACTGTTGCATGTCAGAGAAGAGGTACTCCTGAGAAAACAAGAAATTGAGGTTTTCCAGGATTTAAAATTCATGGCTCTGAAAGATGTTTAGATTTCATCATTTTTTTTTTTTTTTTAGGAAAATTGACAACTGAAATAAATTAGGACACAAAATAAGAAATTATCTAATAAATGTATAAAACATGTATTTTTAATTAAAAAAATTTTTCTTCCGGATTTATTGAGTTGTAATCGACATACAGTACTGTAAGTTTAAGGTATACAGCAGATTGATTTGATTTACATACAGCATAAAATGATTACCCAGTAAATTTAGAGAACATCCATAATCTCATATAGATACAAAATAAAAGAAAAGGAAAAAAATATGTTTTCCTTTTGATGAGAACTCTTAGTATTTACTGCCTTAACAAATTTCATATATAATATACCGCAGTGTTCGAAAAGATACATACACCCCAATATTCGTAGCAGCACAATTTACAATAGTCAAAACATGGAAGCAACCAACCCACGTCCCTATCAACAGACAATTGGATTAAGAAGATGTGGTAAATATACATAGTGAAATATTGTCCAGCCATAAAAAAGAACGAAATACTGTCATTTGCAGCAACGTGGATGGACCTAGAGAATATTATGCTGAGTGAAATAAGTCAGAGGAAGACAAATACTGTGTAATATCACTTATATGTGGAATCTAAAAAATAATACACATGAATGTATATGCAAAACAGTAACAGACACAGATACAGAAAACAAACTTGTGGTTACCAAAGGGGAGAGGAAAAGGGAGAGGAATAAAGTGGAGGTATGGGATTAACAGATACAAACTACTATATGTAAAATAGATAGACAACAAGGATATACTGTATAGCATAGAGAATTATACCCATTATCTTATAATACCTATAATGAAACATAATTTGCAAAAATACTGAATTGCTCTACTGTACACCTGAAACTAACACAATACTGTAAATCAACTATACTTGAATTTTTTTAAAAATAAGCAGTGTTAATTATATTAATCATATTGAACATTATATCCCTAGTATTTATTTATCTTATAATGGAAGTTTGTACCTTTTGACCATCTCCATCATCATACAAAGATATTACATTATTATTGAGTATATTCTCCATACTGTACTGTGACTCACTTATTTTGTAACTGCAAGTTGCACGTCTTCAGCTTTCATCATTCTTAATAGTATTTTCACTTACAGAAAAAGGTAACCAGGGACTGCATTAAAAAAAGAGTGCGCATTTATTGATTAGGAGGTCAAGTAACAAGTTTAAAATTTGAGGAATCATGGTGTGTGTCACAAAAAGAATTGATCACTAATGGCAGGATACATGTTTTTGCTTTTGTCTGACTGATATGATTTAACAGGTCAGCTCCTTCACTAGCAATGAAGAGTAAAATTGTATCTCCTGCTTCTCAACTTTTAAAGCTTTATTGAAAGTGAGTCTTGAATAATGATACTTAAAATATTTTGATCAGAAAGAAAAATTTACCCTGCCCTTAGCATTAAAAACTGTTACTCCAACAGTTAAATCAACCTTCTATAAAGTACTTCAAAAAATACAAATGGAGTCTTTGGGAATCATCTGATTTTAAAACCTATCAGTTAGAACCTTGGTGAGATATCTCAGTTCTTAGCTAAAGCTTAATTGTTAGCAAAGAAAACCCCCCAAATTTTCTTATAAAATGATAACATTTTGACAAAAGATGTTTGAAAATAAATGTAAATAATACAATATGTCAGTCACTTCAATATGGAAATTTTGTTTGTTTTCTGAATATTCTGTTTACTTTTACACATTTACATTACCTCAGCTTGAGTTTTAGTTTTAAAATAAAATGTTTTAGTTTAGATAAAGCACAGGGAAATCTACTCAATACTCTGTAATGACCTATATGGGAAAAGAATCTAAAAAAGAGTGGATATATGTCTATGTATAACCGATTCACTTTGCTGTACACCTGAAACTAACACAACATTGTAAGTCAACTATACTCTAATAAAAGTTAAAAAAAAAAGAGAGGCAAATAACGTTGCAAACAAAACAAACAACAACAACAAAAACAAAGGTATGTATTCTGTGTAGTCAAAGCACTTCTGTCTTGGGTTGGGTCACCCTCCACCACAAATAACTAGCTGTAAGACTTTGGCCACATTATTTAACCACACTTTTCTCACCTGAAATTTTAAATTATTGATGTTATTTAATACATGGAAAGTTCTTATAAACAGTACCTGATACCAAATAGTTTTCAGTAAATCTTAGTTATTTTATCTTTTCTAATAATAATTTGAAAATAAGGTATTCAGTACATGAGAAATATTTGTGGACTAGTACATTTAAAAATATATCTTAAATTTTAGCAGGAAAAAAATTGATATTTTATGTTGATCTTTATTGCCTAATTCATCATATTTACAATATATGAATTGTGTTATTAAAATAAAGGATACTTGATGTTTTAGGCAGAAAATTACATTGGAAGAGAAATAAATTTGAAGGTTTTTTTTTTTTTTCATGTGTTTCTTTTTTTTTTTTTAACATCTTTATTGAAGTATAATTGCTTTACAATGGTGTGTTAGTTTCTGCTTTAAAACAAAGTGAATCAGTTATACATATACATATGTTCCCATATCTCTTCCCTCTTGCATCTCCCTCCCTCCCACCCTCCCTATCCCACCCCTCTAGGTGGTCACAAAGCACCGAGCTGATCTCCCTGTGCTATGCGGCTGCTTCCCACTAGCTATCTATTTTACATTTGGTAGTGTATATATGTCCATGACACTCTCTCACCCTGTCACATCTCACCCCTCCCCCTCCCCATATCCTCAAGTCCATTCTTTAGTAGGTCTGTGTCTTTATTCCCATCTTGCCACTAGGTTCTTCATGTCCTTTTTTTTTTTTTTTCCTTAGATTCCATATATAAGTGTTAGCATACTGTATTTGTTTTTCTCTTTCTGACTTACTTCACTCTGTATGACAGACTCTAACTCCATCCACCTCATTACAAATACCTCCATTTCATTTCTTTTTATGGCTGAGTAATATTCCATTGTATATATGTGCCACATCTTCTTTATCCATTCATCCGATGATGGACACTTTGGTTGCTTCCATGTCCTGGCTATTGTAAATAGAGCTGCAATGAACATTGTGGTGCGTGACTCTTTTTGAATTATGCTTTTCTCAGGGTATATGCCCAGTAGTGGGATAGCTGGGTCGTATGGTAGTTCTATTTTTAGTTTTTTAAGGAACCTCCATACTGTTCTCCATAGTGGCTGTATCAATTTACATTCCCACCAACAGTGCAAGAGTGTTCCCTTTTCTCCACACCCTCTCCAGCATTTATTGTTTCTAGATTTTTTGATGATGGCCATTCTGACCGGTGTGAGATGATACCTCACTGTAGTTTCGATTTGCATTCCTCTAATGATTAACGATGTTGAGCATTCTTTCATGTGTCTGTAGGCCATCTGTATATCTTCTTTGGAGAAATGTCTGTTTAGGTCTTCTGCCCATTTTTGGATTGGGTTGTTTGTTTTTTTTGTTATTGAGCTGCATGAGCTGCTTGTAAATCTTGGAGATTAATCCTTTGTCAGTTGCTTCATTTGCAAATATTTTCTCCCATTCTGAGGGTTGTCTTTTGGTCTTGTTTATGGTTTCCTTTGCTGTGCAAAAGCTTTTAAGTTTCATTAGGTCCCATTTGTTTATTTGTGTTTTTATTTCCATTTCTCTAGGAGCTGGGTCAAAAAGGATCTTGCTGCGATTTATGTCATAGAGTGTTCTGCCTATGTTTTCCTCTAAGAGTTTGATAGTGTCTGGCTTAACATTTAGGTCTTTAATCCATTTTGAGTTTATTTTTGTGTATGGTGTCAGGGAGTGTTCTAGTTTCATACTTTTACATGTACCTGTCCAGTTTTCCCAGCACCACTTATTGAAGAGGCTGTCTTTTCTCCACTGTATATGCTTGCCTCCTTTATCAAAGATAAGGTGACCATATGTGCGTGGGTTTATCTCTGGGCTTTCTATCCTGTTCCATTGATCTATATTTCTGTTTTTGTGCCAGTGCCATACTGTCTTGATTACTGTAGCTTTGTAATATAGTCTGAAGTCAGGGAGCCTGATTCCTCCAGCTCCATTTTTCGTTCTCAAGATTGCTTTGGCTATTCGGGGTCTTTTGTGTTTCCATACAAATTGTGAAATTTTTTGTTCTACTTCTGTGAAAAATGCCTGTGGTAGTTTGATAGGGATTGCATTGAATCTGTAGATTGCTTTGGGTAGTAGAGTCATTTTCACAATGTTGATTCTTCCAATCCAAGAACATGGTATATCTCTCCATCTATTTGTATCATCTTTAATTTCTTTCATCAGTGTCCTATAATTTTCTGCATACAGGTCTTTTGTCTCCTTAGGTAGGTTTATTCCTAGATATTTTATTCTTTTTGTTGCAATGGTAAACGGGAGTGTTTTCTTAATTTCACTTTCAGATTTTTCATCATTAGTTTATAGGAATGCAAGAGATTTCTGTGCATTAATTTTGTATCCTGCTACTTTACCAAATTCATTGATTAGCTCTAGTAGTTTTGTAGTGGCAGTTTTAGGATTCTCTATGGATAGTATCATGTCATCTGCAAACAGTGACAGCTTTACTTCTTCTTTTCCAGTTTGGATTTCTTTTATTTCTTTTTCTTCTCTGATTGCTGTGGCTAACACTTCCAAAACTATGTTGAATAATAGTGGTGAGAGTGGGCAACCTTGTCTTGTTCCTGATCTTAGTGGAAATGGTTTCAGTTTTTCAGAATTGAGGACAATGTTGGCTGTGGTTTTGTCATATATGGCCTTTATTATGTTGAGGAAAGTTCCCTCTATGCCTACTTTCTGCAGGGCTTTTATCATAACTGGGTGTTGAATTTTGTCGAAAGCTTTCTCTGCATCTATTGAGATGATCATATGGTTTTTCTCCTTCAGTTTGTTAATATGATGTATCACGTTGATTGATTTGCGTATATTGAAGAATCCTTGCATTCCTGGAATAAATCCCACTTGATCATGGTGTATAATCCTTTTAATATGCTGTTGGATTCTGTTTGCTAGTATTTTGTTGAGGATTTTTGCATCTATGTTCATCAGTGATATTGTCCTGTAGTTTTCTTTCTTTGTCACATCTTTGTCTGGTTTTGGTATCAGGGTGATGGTGGCCTCGTAGAATGAGTTGGGAAGTGTTCCTCCCTCTGCAATATTTTGGAAGAGTTTGAGAAGGATAGGTGTTAGCTCTTCTCTAAATGTTTGATAGAATTCGCCAGTGAAGCCATCTGGTCCTGGGCTTTTGTTTGTTGGAAGATTTTTAATCACAGTTTCAATTTCAGTGCTTGTGATTGGTCTGTTCATATTTTCTCTTTCTTCCTGGTTCAGTCTCGGTAGGTTGTGCATTTCTAACAATCTGTCCATTTCTTCCAGGTTGTCCATTTTATTGGCATAGAGTTGCTTGTAGTAATCTCTCATGATCCTTTGTATTTCTGCAGTGTCAGTGGTTACTTCTCCTTTTTCATTTCTAATTCTATTGATTTGAGTCTTCTCCCTTTTTCTCTTGATGAGTCTGGCTAATGGTTTGTCAATTTTGTTTATCTTCTCGAAGAACCAGCTTTTAGTTTCATTGATTTTTGCTATTGTTTCCTTCATTTCTTTTTCCTTTATTTCTGATCTGATCTTTATGATTTCTTTCCTTCTGCTAGCTTTGGGGTTCTTTTGCTCTTCTTTCTCTGATTGCTTTAGGTGCAAGGTTAGGTTGTTTATTCGAGATGTTTCCTGTTTCTTGAGGTAGGCTTGTATTGCTATAAACTTCCCTCTTAGAACTGCTTTTGCTGCATCCCATAGGTTTTGGGTCATCGTGTCTCCATTGTCATTTGTTTCTAGGTATCTTAGATTTCCCCTTTGATTTCTTCAATGATCACTTCGTTATTAAGTAGTGTATTGTGTAGCCTCCATGTGTTTGTACTTTTTACAGATCTTTCCCTGTAATTGATACCTAGTCTCATAGCGTTGTGGTCGGAAAAGATACTTGATACGATTTCAGTTTTCTTAAATTTACCAAGGCTTGATTTGTGACCCAATATATGATCTATCCTGGAGAATGTTCCATGAGCACTTGAGAAAAATGTGTATTCTGTTGTTTTTGGGTGGAATGTCCTATAAATATCAATTAAGTCCATCTTGTTTAATGTATCATTTAAAGCTTGTGTTTCCTTATTTATTTTCATTTTGGATGATCTGTCCATTGGTGAAAGTGGGGTGTTAAATAAAGTCCCCTACTATGATTGTGTTGCTGTCGATTTCCCCTTTTATGGCTGTTAGTATTTGCCTTATGTATTGAGGTGCTCCTATGTTGGGTGCATAAATATTTACAATTGTTATAGCTTCCTCTTGGATCGATCCCTTGATCATTATATAGTGTCCTTCTTTGTCTCTTGTAATAGTCTTTATTTTAAAGTCTATTTTGTCTGATATGAGAATTGCTACTCCAGCTTTCTTTTGATTTCCATTTGCATGGAATATCTTTTTCCATCCCCTCACTTTCAGTCTGTATGTGTCTCTAGGTCTGAAGTGGGTCTCTTGTAGACAGCATATATATGGGTCTTGTTTTTGTATCCATTCAGCCAGTCTGTGTCTTTTGGTGGGAGCATTTAATCCATTTACATTTATGGTAATTATCGATATGTATGTTCCTATTCCCATTTTCTTAAATGTTTTGGGTTTGTTGTTGTAGGTGTTTTCCTTCTCTTGTGTTTCTTGCCTAGAGAAGTTCCTTTAGCATTTGTTGCAAAGCTGGTTTGGTGGTGCTGAACTCTCTCAGCTTTTGCTTGTCTGTAAAGGTTTTAATTTCTCCATCACATCTGAATGAGATCCTTGCTGGGTAGAGTAACCTTGGTTGTAGGTTTTTCTCCTTCATCACTTTAAGTATATCCTGCCACTCCCTTCTGGCTTGCAGAGTTTCTGCTGAAAGATCAGCTGTTAACCTTATGGGGATTCCTTTGTGTGTTATTTGTTGTTTTTCCCTTGCTGCTTTTAATATGTTTTCTTTATATTTAATTTTGGACACTTTGATTAATATGTGTCTTGGCGTGTTTCTCCTTGGATTTATCCTGTATGGGACTCTCTGTGCTTCCAGGACTTGATTAACTATTTCCTTTCCCATATTAGGGAAGTTTTCAACTATAATCTCTTCAAATATTTTCTCAGTCCCTTTCTTTTTCTCTTCTTCTTCTGGGACCCCTATAATTCAAATGTTGGTGCGTTTAATGTTGTCCCAGAGGTCTCTGAGACTGTCCTCAGTTCTTTTCATTCTTTTTTCTTTATTCTGCTCTGCAGTAGTTATTTCCACTATTTTATCTTCCAGGTCACTTATCCGTTCTTCTGCCTCAGTTATTTTGCTATTGATCCCGTCTAGAGTATTTTTAATTTCATTTATTGTGTTTTTCATCATTGCTTGGTTCCTCTTTAGTTCTTCTACATCCTTGTTAAATGTTTCTTGCATTTTGTCTATTCTATTTCCAAGATTTTGGATCATCTTTACTATCATTATTCTGAATTCTTTTTCAGGCAGATTGCCTATTTCCTCTTCATTTGTTAGGTCTGGTGTGTTTTGACCCTGCTCCTTCACCTGCTGTGTGTTTTTTTGTCTTCTTATTTTGCTTATCTTACTGTGTTTGGGGTCTTCTTTTCACAGGCTGCAGGTTCGTAGTTCCCGTTGTTTTTGGTATCTGTCCCCAGTGGCTAAGGTTGGTTCAGTGGGTTGTGTAGGCTTCCTGGTGGAGGGGACTAGTGCCTGTGTTCTGGTGGATGAGGTTGGATCTTGTCTTTCTGGTGGGCACGTCCACGTCTGGTGGTGTGTTTTGGGGTGTCTGTGGCCTTATTATGATTTTCGGCAGCCTCTCTGCTAATGGATGGGGCTATGTTCCTGTCTTGCTAGTTGTTTGGCATAGGGTGTCCAGTACTGTAGCTTGCTGGTCGTTGAGTGAAGCTGGGTCTTGATGTTGAGATGGAGATCTCTGAGAGATTTTCACCGTTTGGTATTACGTGGAGCTGGGAGGTCTCTTGTGGACCAGTGTCCTGAAGTTGGCTCTCCCACCTCAGAGGCACAGCCCTGATGCCTGGCTGGAGCACCAAGAGCCTTTCATCCACACAGCTCAGAGTATAAGGGAGAAAAAAATAGAAAGAAAGAGGATAAAGTAAAATAAAATAAAGCTATTATAATAAAAAATAAGAAAAAAAATTATTAAGAGTAAATGTATTCAGAAAAAAGTTTTTTTTTAATTTTTAAAGATAGATTTATTAATTTTTTATAATGAAAAATAAGAAAAAATTTATTAAGAAAAAATTTTTTTTTAATTTTTTAAAATAAAAAATATGAAAAAACTTATTAAAATTTTTTTTTAATTTCTAAAAATAGAAAATAAGGAAAAAATTAAGAAAACATTTATTAGGAAAAAAAAATTTTTTTTAAGTAAAAAAAAAAAAAAAAAAAAAAAGGATGGACCTAACCCTAGGACTAATGGTGAAAGCAAAGCTATACAGACAAAATCTCACCGAGAAGCATACACATATCCACTGACAAAAAAAGGAAAAGGGGAAAAATTAATATATCCTGATCCCAAAGTCCACCTCTTGAATTTGGGATGATTCGTTGTCTATTCAGGTATTTAACAGATGCAGGCACATCAAGTTGTTTGTGGAGCTTTAATCCGCTGCTTCTGAGGCTGCTGGGAGAGATTTCCCTTTCTCTTCTTTGTTCGTACAGGCCCTGGGGTTCAGCTTTGGATTTGGACCCGCCTCTGCGTGTAGGTCGCCTGAGGGCGTCTGTTCTTCGCTCAGACAGGACGGGGTTAAAGGAGCAGCTGCTTCGGGGGCTCTGGCTCACTCAGGCCGGGGGAGGGAGGGGTACGGATGCGGGGCGAGCCTGCGGCGGCAGAGGCCGTCGTGACGTTGCAGCAGCCTGAGGCGCGCCGTGCGTTCTCCCGGGGAAGTTGTCCCCGGACCACGGGAGCCTGGCAGTGGCGAGCTGCACCGGCTCCCGGGAGGGGCGGTGTGGAGAGTGACCTGCGCTCGCACACAGGCTTCTTGGTGGCGGCAGCAGCAGCCCTAGCGTCTCCTGCCCGTCTCTGGGGTCTGCGCTGATAACCACGGCTCGCGCCTGTCTCTGGGTTCCACGCTGTTAGCTGCAGCTCGTGCCCACCTCTGGGGTCCGCGCTGATAGCCGCGGCTCGCGCCCGCCTCTGGGGTCCACGCTGATAGCCGCGGCTCGTGCAAGTCTCTGGAGTTCGTTTAGGCGGCGCTCTGAATCCCCTCTCCTTGCGCGCCGTGAAACAAAGAGGCAAGAGAAAGTCTCCTGCCTCTTCGGCGGCTGCAGACTTTTTCTCGAGCTCCCTCCCGGCTAGCTGTGGCGCACTAGCCCCCCTCAGACTGTGTTCATGCCGCCAGCCCCAGTCCTCTCCCTGCGATCCGACCGAAGCCCGAGCCTCGGCTCCCAGCCCCGCCCGCCCCGGCGGGTGAGCAGACAAGCCTCTCGGGCTGGTGAGTGCTGCTCGGCGCCGAGCCTCTGTGCAGGAATCTCTCCGTTTTTCCCTCTGCGCCCCTGTTGCTGTGGGATCCGCACTGATAGCTGCGGCTCGCGCCCGTCTCTGGAGTTCGTTTAGGCGGCGCTCTGAATCCCCTCTCCTTGCGCGCCGCGAAACAAAGAGGCAAGAAAAAGTCTCTTGCCTCTTCAGCAGCTGCAGACTTTTTCCCGGACTCCCTCCCAGCTAGCACCAAAGCCCGAGCCTCAGCTCCCAGCCCCGCCCGCCCCGGCGGGTGAGCAGACAAGCCTCTCAGGCTGGTGAGTGCTACTCAGCACCAATCCTCCGTACGGGAATCTCTCCGCTTTGCCCTCCGCACCCCTGTGGCTGCGCTCTCCTCCGTGGCTCCGAAGCTTCCCCCCTCCGCCACCCGCAGTCTCTGCCCACGAAGGGGCTCCTAGTGTGTGGACACCTTTCCTCCTTCACGGCTCCCTCTCACTGGCGCAGGTCCCGTCCCTATTCTTTTGTCTCTGTTATTTCTTTTTTCTTTTGCCCTACCCAAGTACGTGGGGATTTTCTTGCCTTTTGGGAGGTCTGACGTCTTCTGCCAGCATTCAGTGGGTGTTCTGTAGGAGCAGTTCCACGTGTAGATGTGTTTCTACTGTATCTGTGGGAAGGAAGGTGATCTCCGCGTCTTACTCTTCCACCATCTTGCTCCTCCGCCTGAAGGTTTTATAACAGTGAAAATAAAATTTTAGAAGAACATCTATAATTTCAGCTAATGAGTTGAAAACATGACAGAGGCATTATTCTCAACTATTCGTTGGGATGCAGGTATAAGTACTTAATTAAAAATGATAATCAACAAATATTTATTGATTACTTCAAAGGCACTTAGGTCATCATAGCAGATGCCAAGAATTATAAAAGATCACTTCATCTATTAGATACTCAAAAAAAGTTGGAGATATTTCTCTAAAATTCATGAGAAGAGTGTTAAATAAAATGTGATGACAGTAATTTGGTATCACATGACATCATGTGTTTGATTACCCAATGAGCATTATAAGGCAAGATGCATTATTAATTGAGAAAGAAGCAACATGCCTGAATACTGCTGAAAAGGATTAATGTAAGATATTATATTTTAATTGAGCCTTGAATGGTGAGATTGGAATTGCAGTAACAGAAAGAAGACCATCCAGGTAGAGGAAATGATGTGAATAGTCATTAGTTCACATTACTCAAAAGGGGGAATAATGCTAATAAAACAATTCTGAATAAAAATATAATGTGTGAAAATGCTTTAAAAATTGTAAATCACTATAAAAACTAGTTATCATTGTATACTTTTGAAAAGCATCATTAAATTCCATTGAAGATATTTATTTCTTTGCTAGAGCTAGTAGTTTATATTTATTGAGCACATAACCTCTAGAGAACTTGGGACTATGCTGGTTTGTAGCATATGATCAGTCTCCGACTACAGTTTTGTAGTAGATAAATTGTGCACTTAGATAATCAAAAATCATATACATGTGAGGCATATGTTTGTTTTATAAAGCAGCAATCTTGGAAATGTAGAGGGCTCATCATTCTTTTCTGGTCTTTTGTCTGGTGAGGCCCAGGAGTCCGTTCAGCAGAAAGGAGCTCTTCATGGTTGTGTTTCTGTCAGTAACCACCCATCCCTACCTGATAATGGTCAATATAATGCATATAAATTACCATACAAGAAAAATTGTATTCCTTCAGATATAAATTATGTGCATTTTCAATGCAGTACTCAATACTAAAAGTTGATTAATTTTATTTACAGTACTCTACTTGTATCATAGTATTTTCGTTTACTCTGAGACCATAAACAAGAGAAAAAGAATGATTTTTACTATGTTAATTTATATAACTCTACGTATCAGTACATCCATAGTTCAAATCTCAACATAGTTAGAATCTAAGTTTCTTAAAATAAATCAAATGCAGTTTTCCTACAACATGAAAATCTATACTTTTTATTCCCAAAGACAGGCACTCTTCAGACATACACAACTCTCTCTACATAGTAGGGAAATATATTATCATAGTAGTGAAAAAGTAAACTATTAAAATTTTGGTTTTAAATTCTGGCTTTGGCATTGTGTGACATATGACACAATTCAGACTCTACATAATGCTCTACATTATCTAGCTTAAATAAATTTACAACATTTTCTTCTATTTGTCCTCTTTGTCTGTTTCTCTAGGAACTTTGAATTAACTCCAAATAGGAAAAGACAGCTTATGCCTCAAGGTAAATTTAGAATAAACTCTTAATCAGTATTATGATAGGCCTGGAGGTTGTTGGGAGATACTTCATGGATCTTTTCTGTTTCTTGTGAGCAGAGACACTGTCTGCCTTTGATTTCAGGTTACCTTTTCAAGGATATCTGTAGAGTGAACATTCTGTCTTAGAAGATATATTTAGTGTCTCTCTCCTGAACAAAAAGCAGATTTGTTTACTCCCCAGTGTAATAATGTTTCCCTCTGAGGCAAACTTTAGGCAGGCTCACTTTCCACTTTAAAAGATTCAAGGTTTCTAAGCTCAGTTTTCCTCTCTTGTTGTACACCCCTACTGCATGTGCAGGCATCATCTGGCCGTCTGTGTGTCACCCTGTGAGAATTAGGACTCAGAACTCATGCACATGTGGACACTTCTAACAACTATTGTCATGAATAATAAAGGCCTTTGTTTCTGGCGCAGGGATCTTGTGTCTTACGTCAGCATTCATGAAACTAAATTTTGGTCAGGTAATACCAGCACATATAGTAAAGTCTTAGATCCCTCACAGTTTTTGGCAGAGATTAGGGGAATGGAGGGAGTTTTGGTGAAAAACTACTCAGTATGCCAAAATGGCACACAAAAGGTGTGTAACATAAACTCATCCAGTTAAAATTATATCCACAATTTAAGAAAACATTTAGTGTTTTTCAGACATCACCAAAAATGTATAAATGATGGTAGTAAAATGACTTATAAGCAGTTAGTACATAGATTGCTTGATTTAGAGAGACCAAAGTCTATGAGTTACTGAAAATGATCACATATTGATAACATAAATTATCACATATCTAGTTCTTTTTTTTTAAATTGGAGTATAATTGCTCTACAATGGTGTGTTAGTTTCTGCTTTATAACAAAGTGAATCATCTCTACATATACATATATCCCTATATCTCTTCCCTCTTGCATCTCCCTCCCTCCCACCCTCCCTATCCCACCCCTCTAGATGGTCACAAAGCACGGAGCTGACCTCCCTGTACTATGCGGCTGCTTCCCACTAGCTATCTGTTTTACATTTGGTAGTGTATATATGTCCATGCCACTCTCTCACTTTGTCCCAGCTTACCCTTCCCCCTCCCTGTGTCCTCAAGCCCATTCTCTAGTAGATCTGCATCTTTATTCCCATCTTGCCCCTAGGTTCTTCATGACCATTTTTTTTTTTTTAAGATTCCATATATATGTGTTAGCATACAGTATTTGTTTTTCTCTTTCTGACTTACTTCACCCTGCATGACAGACTCTAGGTCCATCCACCTCACTACAGATAACTCAATTTCGTTTCTTTTTATGGCTGAGTAATAGTCCATTGTATAGATGTGCCACATCTTCTTTATCCATTCATCTGTCGATAGACACTTAGGTTGCTTCCATGTCCTGGCTATTGTAAACAGAGCTGCAGTGAACATTGTGGTGCATGACTCTTTTTGAATTATAGTCTTCTCAGGGTATATGCCCAGTAGTGGGATTGCTGGGTCGTATGGTAGTTCTATTTTCAGTTTTTTAAGGAACGTCCATACTATTCTCCACAGCGGCTGTATCCATTCACATTCCCACCAACAGTGCAGGAGGGTTCCCTTTTCTCCACACCCTCTCCAGCATTTATTGTTTGTAGATTTTTTGCTGATGACCATTCTGACTGGTGTGAGATGATATCTCATTGTAGTTTTGCTTTGCATTTCTCTAATGATTAATGATGTTGAGCATTCTTTCAAGTGTTTGTTGGCAATCTGTATATCTTCTTTGGAGAAATGTCTATTTAAGTCTTCTGCCCATTTTCGGATTGGGTTGTATTTTTTTTTTGATATTGAGCTGCATGAGCTGCTTATAAATTTTGGAGATTAATACTTTGTCAGTTGCTTTGTTTGCAAACATTTTCTCCCATTCTGAGGGTTGTCTTTTCGTCTTGTTTATGGTTTCCTTTGCTGTGCAAAAGGTTTTAAGTTTCATTAGGTCCCATTTGTTTATTTTTGTTTTTATTTCCATTTCTCTAGGAGGTGGGTCAAAAAGGATCTTGCTGTGATTTATGTCATAGAGTGTTCTGCCTATGTTTTCCTCTAAGAGTTTGATGGTGTCTGGCCTTACATTTAGGCCTTTAATCCATTTTGAGTTTATTTTGTGTATGGTGTTAGGGAGTGTTCTAATTTGATTCTTTTACATGTAGCTGTCCAGTTTTCCCAGCACCACTTATTGAAGAGGCTGTCTTTTCTCCATTGTATATTCTTGCCTCCTTTATCAAAGATAAGGTGACCATATGTGCGTGGGTTTATCTCTGGGCTTTCTATCCTGTTCCATTGATCTATATTTCTGTTTTTGTGCCAGTACCATACTGTCTTGATTACTGTAGCTTTGTAGTATAGTCTGAAGTCAAGGAGCCTGATTCTTCCAGCTCCATTTTTCTTTCTCAAGATTGCTTTGGCTATTCGGGGTCTTTTGTGTTTCCATACAAATTGTGAAATATTTTGTTCTAGTTCTGTGAAAAATGCCAGTGGTAGTTTGATAGG
The DNA here is from genome assembly GCF_028021215.1 of Eschrichtius robustus. Lineage (NCBI taxonomy): Eukaryota > Metazoa > Chordata > Mammalia > Artiodactyla > Eschrichtiidae > Eschrichtius > Eschrichtius robustus. Next base: position 11,433,514 of record NC_090827.1, read on the forward strand.
GATTGCATTGAATCTGTAGATTGCTTTGGGTAGTAGAGTCATTTTCACAATGTTGATTCTTAAATCCAAGAACATGGTATATCTCTCCATCTGTTTGTATCATCTTTAATTTCTTTCATCACTGTCTTATAGTTTTCTGCATACAGGTCTTTTGTCTCCTTAGGTAGGTTTATTCCTAGGTATTTTATTCTTTTTGCTGCAGTGGTAAATGGGAGTGTTTCCTTAAATTCTCTTTCAGATTTTTCATCATTAGTGTATAGGAAGGCCAGAGATTTCTGTGCATTAATTTTGCATCCTGCTACTTTACCAAATTCATTGATTAGTGCTAGTAGTTTTCTTTTTCCCAGAGAATCAGACTTTGAAGGCTAGAAGGATTTGATTGCAGGACTTCAACAGGACTGGGGGAAACAGAGACTGCACTCTTGGAGGGCACACACAAAGTAGTGTGCACATTGGGACCCAGGGGAAGGAGCAGTGACCCCATAGGAGACTGAACCAGACCTACCTGCTAGTGTTGGAGGGTCTCCTGCAGAGGTGGGGGGCGGCTGTGGCTCACCATGGGGACAAGGACACTGGCAGCAGCAGTTCTGGGAAGTACTCCTTTGGTACTGGGAAGTACCAAAGAGCCTGTAGGCTCCAGTGCTGGGGACAAACAACCAGCAGGGAGAGAACACAATCCCACCCATCAGCAGACAAGCAGATTAAAGTTTTACTGAGCTCTGCCCACCACCACATCTGCCTCTACCCACCACCAGTCCTCCCATCAGGAAGCTTACACAAGTCTTTTAGATAGCCTCATCCACCAGAGGGCAAACAGCAGAAGCAAGAAGAGCTACAGTCCTGCAGCCTGCAGAATGAAAACGACAATCACAGAAAGGCAGACAAAATGAAAAGGCCGAGGGTTATGTCCCAGATGAAGGAACAAGATAAAACCCCAGAAAAACAACTAAATGAAGTGGAGATAGACAACCTTCCAGAAAAAGAATTAAGAATAATGATAGTGAAGATGATCCAGGACCTCAGAAAAAGAACGGAGACAAAGATTGAGAAGATGAAATGTTTAACAAAGAACTAAATGAAAAGTACCCTAGAAGGAATCAATAGCAGAATAACTGAGGCAGAAGAACAGATAAGTGACCTGGAAGACAGAATGGTGGAATTCACTGCTGCGGAACAGAATAAAGAAAAAAGAATGAGAAGAAATGAAGACAGCCTAAGAGACCTCTGGGACAACATTAAATGCACCGACATTCGCATTATAGGGGTCCCAGAAGGAGAAGAGAGAGAGAAAGGACCCGAGAAAAATATTTGAAGAGATTATAGTAAAAAAAAAAACTTCCTAACATGGAAAAGGAAATAACCACCCAAGTCCAGGAAGCTCAGAGTCCCAGGGAGGAAAAACTCAAGGAGAAACGTGCCGAGACACATAGTAATCAGATTGACAAAAATTAAAGACAAAGAAAAATTATTTAAAGCAATGAGGGAAAAAGCACAAATAACATACAAGGGAACTCCCATAAGCTTAAAAGCTGATTTCTCAGGAGAAACTCTGTAAGCCAGAAAGGAGTGGCATGATATATTTAAAGTGATGAAAAGGAAGAACCTACAACCAAGAATACTCTGTCCAGCAAGGCTCTCATTCAGATTTGCCAGAGAAATCAAAAGACTTACAGCCAAGCAAAAGCTAAGAGAATTCAACACCACCAGACCAGCTTTGCAACAAATGCTAAGGGACCTCTTCTGGTTGGGAAAGAGAGCAGCAACTTAAAACAACCTTGTACATATATACACTGCCATATCAAAACCTCATGGGAACAGCAAACCCGAAAACTACAATAGATTCACACACAAAGAAGAAAAAGCAACCCAAACACAACACTAAAGATGGTCATCAAACCACAAGAGAAGAGAACAAAGGAGGAAGGAAAGAAAAAGACCTGCAAAAACAAGCCCAAAACAATTAAGAAAATGGGAACAGGAACACACATATCGATAATTACCTTAAATGTAAATGGATTAAATGTGCCAACCAAAAGACACTGACTGGCTGAATGGATATGAAATCAAGACCCATATATATGCTGTTTACAAGAGTCCCACCTCAGACCTAGGGACACATAGAGACTGAAAGTGAGGGTATGGAAGAAGGTATTCCATGCAAATGGAAATCAAAAGAAAGCTGGAGTAGCAATACTCATATCAGATAAAATAGACTTAAAAATAAAGACTGTTATAAGAGTCAAAGAAGGACACTACATAACAATCAAGGGATCAATCCAAGAAGACACAACAATAGTAAACATATATGCACCCAACATAGGAGAACCTCAATACATAAGGCAAATACTAACAGACATTAAGGGAGAAATCAACAGTAAACAATAATAGTGGGGGACTTCAACACCCCACTGTCGTCAATGGACAGATCATCCAGACAGAAAATCAATAAGGAAACACAGTCCTTGAATGACACATTAGACCAGATGGACTTAATGGATATTTATAGAGCACTACCTCCAAAAGGAGAAGACTACACATTCTTCTCAAGTGCACACGGAACATTCTGCAGGATTGACCACATCCTGGGCCGCAAGTGAGCCTCGGTAAATTTAAGAAAATTGAAATCATATCAAGCATCTTTTCCTACCACAATGCTATGAGATTAGAAATAAACTACAAGAAAAGACTATAAAAAGTGCAAACACGTGAAGGATAAACAGTTTGCTACTAAACAACCAATGGATCATTGAAGAAATCAAAGAGGAAATCAAAAAATACCTAGAGATAAATGAAAATGAAAGGAAAACAATCCAAAACTTATGGGATACAGCAAAAGAAGTTCTAAGAGGAAAGTTTATAGCAATACAATCTCACCTCAGGAAACAAGAAAAATCTCAAATAAACAACTTAAACTTACACCTAAAGCAATGAGAGAAAGAAGAATAAACAGAAAGAGGAAGGAAAGAAGTCGTAAAGATCAGAGCAGAAATAAATGAAATAGAGACAAAGAAGATACTAGCAAAGATCAATGAAACTAAAAGCTGGTTCTTTGAAAAGATAAACAAAATTGATAAACCTTTCACCAGACTTATTAAGAAAAAAAGGGAGAGGACTCAAATCAATAAAATTAGAAACGAAAAAGAAGATACAATTGACGCCACAGAAATAAGCATATCCTCTAAGATCTGGAAAAAGACAAGGATGTCCACTGTCACCACTTTTATTCAACATAGTTTTGGAAGTCCTAGTTATGGCAGTCAGAGAAGCACAAGAAATAAAAGGAATACAAATTGGAAAAGAAGTTAAAGTGTCACTGTTTGCAGATGACATGATACTATACATAGAAAATCTTAGATGACTTGCGACTTCTGCTGAGAGGGGGTGAGGAGTGTAGCTCAGGGGTGTAAGATCTTGTCACTTTGAGAGGCCTCAGCAGTCATTCAGTCTTTGATTCTGACATTGCAGCAGGAGCTAGAGGAAGGAGAATGGAGAATGAAGATGACCACTTTCTTTCCAAGCGTTGATTCTGTCTGAGACTCCAGATCTGAGATGGGGCTAATAATAGTTCCTACTTCACAGAGTCAGTTAGAGAATTGACTTAAGAAATTCACGTACAATAGCACAGCACTTGGCACTTGCATAATGCAACACAGAGTGATGGAAGGAGCTCTGGGTTAAATCCCATTATAGTGAGAAGAGAGAAGGCTCTGGAGACAAACTATCTAGGTTTGAGACCCAGCTCTGCCACCTCCTGGCTGTGTTGACTTGGGACCAGGGAACTCGCTACCTCAGGTTGGGACAGCTAACTTATGAGAATCTTCTCCCAGTTCTTAGAGCCGTGTGGCTAACAGGGTCTTGGTGCTCCAGCTGAGTGTTAGGGCTGAGCATCTGAAGTGGGGGAGCCAATTTCAGGGCATTGGTCCACCAGAGACCTCCCGGCTCCACGTAATATCAAACGGTGAAAATTCTCCCAGGGATCTCCATCTCAATGCTAAGATCCACCTCCACTCAGTGACCAGCAAGCTACAGTGCTGGACACCCCATGCCAAACAACTAGCATGACAGGAACACAACCCCACCCATTAGCAGAGAGGCTGCCAAAAATCATAATAAGGTCACAGACACCCCAAAACACACCACCAGACGTGGTCCTGCCCACCAGAAAGACAAGGTAGGCTCCACCAGGAAGCCTACACAACCCAATGAACCAACCTTACCCACTGGGAGCAGACACCAAAAACAAGGGGAGCTACGATCCTGCAGCCTGCGAAAAGAAGACCCCAAACACAATAAGTTAAGCAAAATGAGAAGACAGAGAAGTATGTCACAGATGAAGGAGCAAGGTAAAAACCCACCAGACCAAACAAATGAAGAGGAAATAGGCAGTCTACCTGAAAAATAATTCAGAGTAATGATAGTAAAGATCCAAGATCTTAGAAATAGAATAGAGAAAATACAAGAAACATTTAACAAGGACCTAGAAGAACTAAAGAGCAAACTAACAATGATGAACAACACAATAAATGAAATTAAAAATTCTCTATAAGGAATCAATAGCAGAATAACTGAGGCAGAAAAACGGATAAGTGACCTGGAAGATAAAATAGCGGAAATAACTACCACAGAGCAGAATAAAGAAAAAAGAATGAAAACAATTGAGGACAGTCTCAGGGACCTCTGGGACAACATTAAATGCACCAACATTCGAATTACAGGGGTCGCAGAAGAAGAAGAGAAAAAAAAGGGACTGAGAAAATATTTGAAGAGATTATAGTTGAAAAATTCCCTAATATGGAAAGGAAAGAGTCAGTCAAGTCCAGGAAGCACAGAGAGTCCCATACAGGATAAATCCAAGGAGAAACATACCAAGACACATATTAGTCAAACTATCAAAAATTAAATACAAAGAAAAAATATTAAAAGCAGCAAGGGAAAAGCAACAAGTGACATACAATGGAATCCCCATAAAGTTTAACAGCTGATCTTTCAGCAGAAACTCTGCAAGCCAGAAGGGAATGGCAGGACATATTTAAAGTGATGAAAGGGGAAAACCTACAACCAAGATTACTCTACCCAGCAAAGATCTCATTCAGATTCAATGGAGAAATTAAAACCTTTACAGATAAGCAAAAGCTAAGAGAATTCAGCACCACCAAACCAGCTCTACAACAAATGCTAAAGAAACTTCTCTAGGCAGGAAACACAAGACAAGGAAAAGCCTTACGTTAACAAATCCAAAACAATTAAGAAAATGGTAATAGGAGCATACATATCGATAACTACATTAAATGTAAATGGGTTCAATGCTCCAACCAAAAGACATAGACTGGCTGGATGGATACAAAAACAAGACCCATATATATGCTGTCTACAAGAGACCCACTTCAGACCTAGGGACACATACAGACTGAAAGTGAGGGGATGGAAAAAGATATTCCATGCAAATGGAAATCAGAAGAAAGCTGGAGTAGCAATTCTCATATCAGACAAAATAGACTTTAAAATAAAGACTATTACAAGAGACAAAGAAGGACACTACATAATGATCAAGGGATCAATCCAAGAAGAAGATATAACAATTGTAAATATTTATGCACCCAACATAGCAGCACCTCAATACATAAGGCAAATGCTAACAGCCATTAAAGGGGAAATCGACGTAACAAAATAATAGTAGGGGACTTGAACACCCCACTTTCACCAATGGACAGATCATCCAAAGTGAAAATAAATAAGGAAATACAAGGTTTAAATGATACATTAAATGAGATCGACTTAATTGATACTTATAGGACATTCCATCCAGAAACAACAGAATACACTTTCTTTTCTAGTGCTCATGGAACATTCTCCAGGATAGACCATATCTTGGGTCACAAATCAAGCATTGGTAAATTTAAGAAAATCGAAATCGTATCAAGTATCTTTTCTGACCACAGCACTATGAGACTACATATCAATTACAGGAAAAAATCTGTAAAAAATTCAAACACATGGAGGCTAAACAGTATGCTACTAAATAACCAAGAGATCACTGAAGAAATCAGAGAGGAAATCAAAAAATACCTAGTAACAAATAACAGTGAAAACACGATGACCCAAAACCTGTGGGATGCAGCGAAAACAGTTCTAAGAGGGAAGATTATACCAATACAATCCTACCTCAAGAAACAAGAAACATCTCAGCTAAACAACCTAACCTTACACCTAAATCAATTAGAGGAAAAAGAACAAAGAAACCCCAAAGTTAGCAGAAGGAAAGAAATCATAAGATCAGAACAGAAATAAATGAAAAAGACATGAAGGAAACAGTAGCAAAGATCAATAAAACTAAAAGCTGGTTCTTTGAAAAGATAAACAAAATTGATAAACCATTAGCCAGACTCATCAAGAAGAAAAGGGAGAAGACTCAAATCAATGGAATTAGAAATGAAAAAGGAGAAGTAACGACCGACACTGCAGAATTACAAAGGCTCATGAGAGATTACTACAAGGAACTATCTGCCAATAAAATGGACAACCTGGAAAAATGGACAAATTCTTAGAAAATCACACTTTCTGAGACTCAACCAGGAAGAAATAGAAAATATAAACAGACCAATCACAAGCACTGAAATTGAAAGTGTGATTAAAAATCTTCCAACAAACAAAAGCCCAGGACCAGACAGCCTCACAGGCAAATTCTATCAAATATTTAGAGAAGAGCTAACTACACCTATCCTTCTCAAACTCTTCCAAAATATAGCAGAGGGAGGAACACTCCCAAATTCATTCTGCAAGGCCACCATCACCCTGAAACCAAAACCAAAGACCCACAAAAATAAAAAACTACAGGCCCATATCACTGATGAACATAGATGCAAAAATCCCCAACAAAATACTAGCAAACAGAATCCAACAGCACATTAAAAGGGTCATACACCATGACCAAGTGGGGTTTATCCCAGGAATGCAAGGACACTTCAATATACACAAATCATCAACGTGATAAAACCATATTAACAAATTGAAGAGGAAAAACCATATGATCATCTCAGTAGATGCAGAAAAAGCTTTTGATAAAATTCAACACCCATTTATGATAAAAACCCTCCAGAAAGTAGGCACAGAGGGAACTTTCCTCAACATAATAAAGGTCATGTATGACAAACCCACAGCCAACATCATTCTCAATGGTGGGAAAGTGAAACCATTTCCACTAACATCAGGAACAAGACAAGGTTGCCCACTCTCACCACTATTATTCAGCATAGTTTTGGAAGTTTTTGCCACAGCAATCAGAAGAAAAAGAAATAAAAGGAATCCAAATCAAAAAAGAAGAAGTAAAACTGTCACTGTTTGTGGATGACATGATACTATACATAGAGAATCCTAAAGATGCTACCAGAAAACTACTAGAGCTAATCAATGAATTTGGTAAAGTAGCAGGAGACAAAACTAATGCACAGAAATCTCTTGCATTCCTATACACTAATGACGAAAAATCTGTAAGAGAAATTAGGGAGACACTCCCATTTACCATTGCAACAAAAAGAATAAAATACCTAGGAATAAACCGACCTAAGGAGACAAAAGACCTGTATGCAGAAAACTATAAGACAGTGAAGAAAGAAATTAAAGATGATACAAACAGATGGAGAGGTATACCATGTTCTTGGATTGTAAGAATCAACATTGTGAGAATGACTATACTACCCAAAGCGATCTACAGATTTAATGCAATCCCTATCAAACCAGCAATGGCACTTTTCACTAGAACAAAAAATTTCACAATTTGTATGGAAACACAAAAGACCCCGAATAGCCAAAGCAATCTTGAGAAAGAAATATGGAGCTGGAGGAATCAGGCTCCCAGGCTTCAGACTATACTACAAAGCTACAGTAATCAAGACAGTATGGTACTGACACAAAAAGAAATATAGATCAATGGAACAGGATAGAAAGCCCAGAGATAAACCCATGCACATATGGTCACCTTATTTTTGATAAAGGATGCAAGAATATACAATGGATAAAAGACAGCCTCTTCAATAAGTGGTGCTGGGAAACTGGACAGCTACATGTAAAAGAATGAAATTAGAACACTCCCTAACAGCATACACCAAAATAAACTCAAAATGGATTAAAGACCTGAATGTAAGGCCAGACACTCTAAAACTCTTAGAGAAAAACATCGGAAGAACACTCTATGACATAAATCACAGCAAGATCTTTTTTGACCCACCTCCTAGAGTAATGGAAATAAAAACAAATATAAACAAATGGGACCTAATGAAACTTCAAAGCTTTTGCACAGCAAAGGAAACCATAAACAAGACAAAAAGACAACCCTCAGAATGGGAGAAAATATTTGCAAATGAAGCAACTGACAAAGGATTAATCTCCAAAATACATAAGCAGCTAGTGCAGCTCAATATCAAAAAAACAAACAACCCAATCCAAAAATGGGCAGAAGACCTAAATAGACATTTCTCCAAAGAAGATATACAGATTGCCAACAAACACATGAAAGAATGCTCAACATCACTAATTATTAGAGAAATGCAAATCAAAACTACAATGAGGTATATACCTCACACCAGTCAGAATGGCCATCATCAAAAAAATCTACAAACAATAAATGCTGGAGAGGGTGTGGAGAAAAGGGAACACTCTTACACTGTTGTAGGGAATGTAAATTGATACAGCCACTATGGAGAACAGTATGGAGGTTCCTTAAGAAACTAAAAGTAGATCTACCATATGACCCAGCAATCCCACTACTGGGCATATACCCTGAGAAAACCATAATTCAAATTTCAGCTCTGTTTCTGTCATTGCAGCCAGGGCATGGAAGCAACCTAAGTGTCCATCGATAGATGAATGCATAGGAAGATGTGGCACATATATACAATGTAATATTACTCAGCCATAAAAAGAAACAAAGTTGAGTTATTTGTAGTGAGGTGGATGGACCTAGAGACTGTCATACAGAGTGAAGTAAGTCAGAAAGAGAAAAACAAATACCATATGCTAACACATATATATGGAATCTAAAAAAAGAAAACTGGTTCTGAAGAACCTATGGGCAGGACAGGAATAAAGACACAGACATAGGGAATGGAGTTGAGGACACGGGGTGGGGTTTGGGTAAGCCCGGACGAAGTGAGAGGGTGGCATGGACATATATACACTACCAAATGTAAAACAGATAGTTAGTGGGAAGCAGCTGCATAGCACAGGGAGATCAGCTCCGTGCTTTCTTTTTACCTAGAGGGTTGGGATAGGGAGGGTGGGAGGGAGACGCAAGAGGGAGGAGATATGGGGATATATGTATATATATAGTTGATTCACTTTGTTATACAGCAGAAACTAACACACCACTGTAAAGCAATTATACGCTAATAAAGATGTTAAAAAATAAAAGAAAGAATATATAAGATACATACAATAAAGGAAAATCTTAAAGGTGCTACCAGAAAACTTCTAGAGCTCTTCAATGAATTTCGTAAAGTTGCAGGCTACAAAATTAATATACAGAAATCTGTTGCATTTCTACACACTAACAATGAAAGATCAGAAAGAGAAATTCAAGAAACAGTGCCATTTACTATTGCAACAAAAGGAATGAAATACCTAGGAATGAACCTACCTAAGGAGACAAAAGACCTGTACTCTGAAAATTGTAAGACACTGATGAAAGAAACAGAAGACTACACAAACAGATGGAAAGATATACCATGTTCTTGGATTGGAAGAATAAATATTGTCAAAATGACTGTACTACCCAAGGCAATCTACAGATTCAGTGCAATCCCTATGTAATTACCAATGGCATTTTTCACAGAACTAGAACAAAAAAATCTTAAAATTTGTATGGAGACACAAAGGACCCCAAATAGCCAAAGCAATCTTGAGAAAGAAAAATTGAGCTGGAGGAATCAGGCTCCCTGACTTCAGACTATACTACAGATTTATAGTCATCAAAACAGTATGGTACTGGCACAAAACTAGAACTATAGATCAGTGGAACAGGATAGAAAGCTCAGAAATAAACTGTTGCACCTATGGTCAATTAATTGATGACAAAGGAGGCAAGACTATACAATGGTGGAAAGACAGTATCTTCAACAAATGGTGCTGGGAAAACTGGACAGCTACACATGAAAAAATGAAATTAGAGCATTCTTTCATACCATACACAAAAATAAGCTCAAAATGGATTAAAGACCTAAATGTGAGACTGGACACTATAAAACTCCTAGAGGAAAACAGAGGCAGAACACACTCTGACATAAATCACAGCAATATCTTTTCCAATCTGTCTCCCAGAGTAATGGAATTAAAAATAAACAAATGGGACCTAATTAAATTCAAAAGCTTTTGCACAACAAAGAAACCATAAACAAAACAAAAAGACAACCCACAGATTGGGAGAAAATATTTGCAAATGATGTGACCGACAAGGGGTTAGTCTCCAAAGTTTACAAACAGCTCACGTGGCTTAATATCATCAGAACAAACAACCCAGTCAAAAAATGGGCAGAAGACCTTAGTAAAAAGTGTTTCCAAGGAAGACATATGGATGGCCAAGAGGCACATGAAAAGATGTTCAACATCGCTAATGATTAGAGAAATGCAAATCAAGCTATAGTGGGATATCACCTCACACCAGTCAAAATGACTATCATCAAAAAATCCACACACAATAAGTGCTGTAGAGGGTGTGGAGAGAAGGGAACACTCCTACACTGTTGGTGGGAATGTAAGTTGGTAGAGCCCCTATGGAGACAGTATGGAGGTTCCTTAAAAAACTAAAAATAGAGCTACCATATGACCCTGCAATCCCACTCCTGGGCATGTATCTAGAGAAAAACATGGTCCGAAAGGATACACGCACCCCAGTGTTCATTTCAGCACTGTTTACTATAGCCAAGACATGGAAGCAATCTAAATGTCCATTGACAGAGGAATGGATAAAGAAGATGTGGTACATATATACAGTGGAATATTACTCAGCCATAAAAAAAGAATGAAATAATGCCATTTGCAGCAACATGGATGGACCTAAAGATTGTCATACTGAGTGAAGTAAGTCAGACAGAGAAAGAAATATCATATGATATCACTTATATGTGGGATCTAAAAAGAAATGATACAGATGAACGTATTTACAAAACAGAAATGGACTCACAGACTTACAGAATGATCTTATGGTTACCAGCAGGGGAAGGGTGGAGGGAAAGGATAGGGAGTTTGGGATTGACATGTACCCACTGCTATATTTAAAAAGGATAACCAACAAGGACCTACTGTATAGCACAGGAAAGTCTGCTCAGTGTTATGTGGCAGCCTGGATGGGAGGGAAGTCTGGGGCCAAATGGACACATGTATATGTATGGCTGAGTTGCTTTGCTGTGTACCTGAAACTGTCACAACATTGTCAATCAACTGTACTCCAATAGAAAATAAAAAGTTAAAATAAATAAACTTTTTTAAATCTTGCATTAGTTAGAATTCATTACATACTACTTAAATTTGATAAAATTTCAAAAATAACAGTATGAATTATATAAATTTCTAAAGTAAAGAGCAGAAAAAAACTAAAAAGCTATACATTATCAAATTTTTTATATATTTCTATTATGCCAGTATCATATTGTTTTGATTACTATAGCTTTGTTATATAGTTTGAAATCAGTAAGTGTGATACCTCCAGCTTTGTGCTTTCTTAAGATTGCTTACCTATTCAGAGTCTTTTGTGGTTGTCTATGAATTTTAGGATTTTTTTAAGTTTATGTGAAAAATGTCATTAGAACTTTGATAGAGGTTGTATTGAATCTGTTGATCTTAGTATGGGCATTTTAACAGTATTATTTCTTCCAATCCATAAACACAGGATATCTTTTCATTTATTTGTGTCCACTTCAGTTTCTTTCATTAATGTCTTGTAGGTTTTGGTTCACAGGTCTTTCACCTCCTTGGTTAAATTTATTTCTAAGTATTTTATTGTTTTGATGCTATTATAAATGGGATTATCTTCTTTCTTTTTTCAAATGGTTTGTTGTTAGTGTATAAAAACGCAAGTGAGTTTTTATATCTGCAACTTTACTGAATTTGTTTACTGGCTTAACAGTTTTTTGGCAGAGTCCTTAGGCCTTTCTATATATAAGATCATGTCATCTGCAAACAGACAGTTTTCCTTCTTTCTTTCTGATTTGGATGCCTTGTATTTCTTTTTCTTGTGTAATTGCTCGGACTAGGACTTCCAGTTCTGTGTTGAATAGAAGTGGTGATAATGGCCACTCTAGTTCACGATCTTAAAGGAAAAACTTTCAGCTCTTCATTGTTGCATATTATGTTAGCTATGGGCTTATAATATATGGCTTTTATTATGTTGAGTTACATACATTCTTTAGTCACATGACATTTTAAGGGAGAAAAGTGCGGATCCAGTGAGGTAACCTTATTGTTGTTTGACTTGGAGTCCTTTAATTGTGCTCTACAATCCCCTCACCTAAATAAAGTACTGAATTTTTAAAATACTGTCCATAATTTTCTCTTCTGTGCCAAAAATATAAAGACGATGGTGACTACAGTTAATAATACTGTATTATATACTTGAAATTTTCTGAGTAGATCTTAAGGGTTCTCATCACACACACAAAAAAAAGGGTAACATTGTGAGGTGATGTTTATGTTAATTAGCTTGATAGTGGTAATCATTTGACATTATATGTATATCAAAATATCATGTTGTATGTCTTAAATATGTACAATTTTAATGTTTAATTATACCTCAGTAAAGCTGGAACATAACAGAAATAAAGATTTAAGAAATTATATTTCACTGAACAAGAAGCTTTGAAGGACTTTTCTACATATAAGGGATAGTACTATTTTTACAGTGGTAGGCAGAAAATACCAATTAGAAGCAAAACTCTGAAGTTGTCCAAGTCTGTCTCCAATCTTTTAGCCTTGCCTTTCTGATAACTGATAACATGGAAAGTCTTAACTTTCCCCTTGCCTATAACAGGGAACTCTGAGTCTCTTATTCTGTAATTTAAGGTGCTTTATGCTTATAAAAGAGTTATTTGTGGGAGGGAAGGAAAAATGAAATATCCTTATGATATATATCTTATTGGCTATCATCTACTTTGCCTTCAGATGTTATTTCAAAAACATCACTTTCAAACTATAAATAAGTGATAGATGAATTTAATCCATAATGTTTATTAGAATGAATTATTTTACTACATAACCATAAATTTTCCAGCTAACACCTTGGTGATAAATTTGAATAATTTGTGCATTCATTATTATTCAGGTTAAGAGAAAGAATTCTTTTAGAATATGGGGATTTCAGGTAAGGCTAGACTCCTGAGTGTCTTTGAAAGCACTCAGTCTGGTAGCATAGGAGAGCAGAGCAGAACCATTAAAATGTTACATAAAGTAATGGTTGGACAAATAATATATTTTAGAATTTAGAATTTTTCTATGACTATAGTAACTACCCCATATATTACAGAAAAATGTGTGTGTATGTGTGTAAATTCATTACTATTAAGAAATTTTTGCTTTTTATTTCTTTAAGATATTGGTAAGAGAGATATATTGTCTTCATCTTTTTAGTAGCGCTTTTAAACTTAATATGACTATACTGTTTTGAAAACTTGAGGATACTCTGGTATAATGAAAACTTTTCTAGTTTTTTTTTTTTTTTGCAAGTTGAAAAAACATAACAGAATCATCTTTTCTTGTTAATTTTTTAAACTTAATCTTAGGAGTTGTACCTAACAGAATTATTTATAAAGCCTAATCAAAGAAACGTGAAACATTTGTGTTCTTGTTTTTTGTTTATTTTTCCAAAAGTAATTTAAATTGTATGCAGAGAAACATGTTGGTTAATATTAGTGCCATCTGGCATAGACATCTGCTACCACATTGACCTCCACGTTGTCTTGGCTGCTCTGCCTGGCACTCCAGGTGCCTACATCTTTCTTCACCACTCCAAGTTGGTCTTTCCACATCTGACGTTTCTATAAAGAGTTCAATCTTCCCATACAGATAAGAGTGTTTCTGAATTAAGGGTATAGGAAAAGGAGGGTAGCTTTTTAGAACTTCTAAAACTAGATTTCAAAGCCCATAAAATGTATGTTGATTTTCCCTTATTTCTAGAAAATTAGAGATAGTGTGTGGTTTTCACATTACACAACTAAAGCCTCAGAGGGTATGGTGATCTTGAATAACAAATAAATGATTTCACGTATTTCATATGCTTTTGGTCATCTACATTTATTAGCTTTCAGAGTAAAATTGAACATTATTCAAAATTTAGTATGTTTTATATGTCTTCTGTGGGAAATTTGCTTATAACAATCACAGAGTCTGCATTTTCTTTTCTAGCTTATTACACACATTCTTTTAAGAAAGCCCATTTTAGATGATCCTTTTCAAAGGATAAAAGCTTTTAAGATTTTTTCCTTTTATGAAAGACAATCAAAAGCTTTACATATATACAATGGAATATTACTCAGCCATAAAAAGGAATGAAATTGGGTCATTTGTAGAGATGTGGACGGCCCTAGAGAGTGTCATACAGATTGAAGTAAGTCAGAAAGAGAAAAGCAAATAGCGTATAATAACACATATATGTGGAACCTAGAAAAATGGTATAGATGATCTTATTTGCAAAGCAGAAATAGAGACACAGACATAGAGAACAAATGTATAGATACCAAGGGAGAAAGGGGTGGGGTGGGACGAATTGGGAGACTGGAATTGACACATATATGTTATTGATACCATGTATAAAATAGACAAATGATGGGAACATACTGTATAGCACAGGAAACTCTACCTAATGCACCGTGGTAACCTAAATGGGAGGAAGTCCAAAAGGGCGGGGATATCTGTATGTGTATGGCTGATTAATTTTGTTCCGCAGTGTGGAGGCTAACGCAACATTGTAACGCAACCATACTCCAATAAAAATTTTAAAAATAAAGCTTTACCTTATTTATATAGCATTTTAACCATGGTTGCAAGTGATTCTGCAAATAAAAAGCTCTTGTTTTTTTAATTGTTATTTTTATTGTATATTTTATTTTCCCTTTGAAGCATGTGAAATTACAAGAGGTGGAATATTTAATTTTAACCATGAATTATTCAGATTTGTTTCTCAAAATTAACATTAGTTTAAATGGTTTAACATTTTCCTTTAGTGAATTTTAGATTTTCTAATGCAGCTTGTAAAGCAACATTTTTTAGCTGGTACGAGCTCGATGAATTAGCAGCTACAAGCTATTGCAGGAAATAAACCCAGACCTTTCCTATAAATAACTGTCAAATCGTATAAAGTACAGCTGCATATAGTTTTATAGGCTGTGTGATCATCTTCTCTACTTTTTGGGGAGATGGTGGAAGAAAATGAGCCCAATTATTCTCCTTAAAATATCCCTGCTCCAAGAAATCCATTATCCTTCCAGAAAGTAATCCCTATATTGTCTCTTTTTTAATCACAAAATTTAAAGTATAGAGGTAATGTGTCCTTCAGGAATTGACCTTTTGGTTCTATATTTCTTAATTATACTAGCATCCATAATTTAATATATAAATAATAAATATGTTTATAAATCATTGCTATGGCTTAACCCAACACATGATTTGTACACATTTTACTTTAAATTTAAATAGTGAAATAACTTCATTATTCAAAATATGACTGGGAGTTTATACACATTGAAAACAAATAATAAGACTTGTAATTAGCCAAAAAAGAAAACAGTTAGGAGGTTAATATAAAAGCATTATAGCAACCAAAAAATACTGTTGTTTTTATTATCATTATTATGATTGGGAATAATTTGAAGTTACAAGAGGCCTTAGAGGTCATCTAGTTCAACCTATTTTTATTACGGATGAACAGACCTAGTTAAGTTAATAGTACCAGGAACTTGAAACCAGTGTTAGGATTAGGGTCATATCACAGATGAAATGATACCGAGAATTTTCTTGCTGGTAATTATTTGATGAGAACCATGTGAAAAACCATCCTTAGATGATTGCATGTATCAATTTACTGTAAACTAATGTGGATAACCTAGAAAAGAATGAACGTGACTGGAATTAATTTAGAACACTGATGAATGAACTTTTCACCCTAAAGCATACATCTGAAAGAGCAAACACAAAAATGAATTCAAAAAATCAGTCTAAGGATGCTTTCACATATGAACCCATACACATGGGTCTCTGAAAGCTATCTTGTTCGACTACTAGTCAATAATCAATTTTGAACTCTTTTAATATGCTTGTACTTTCCAATTGCCATATACTTTCTTGGGTTACAGAGGACTAGAGGACCTGGTTTCTGCCATTAGGGAGCTCAGAGTCTTCTTGGGATTAAAGGGTACTTAAATCTAAAAATAAATAAACAAAAATTCTAAAAATAAAATAAAATCACACAACCTAAGGCTTGTATGACCACGTAATTCTATGGTCTAGTCTAGGTAATTTGTTTAGTAAAAGTTGAAAATAGTGTAATGGTGTTTGAATGCAGCAATAAGAAAAGTTTTCAAATTTGAATAGCAGTGAAACGGTAATGAGAAGAACGCAATATTGTGAGAAGGGTGATATGAGTGGGATACAGAGGGGGAAGTATCTCGGTGATATTGGAGCGTTCTGTGGTGATCTGATCTGTAGGTCATTTTTAAAAGCTATTTTGAGTTTATATTGTATAGGTTTCTGAACATTGTATCGATAGTCATAATCAATTCTTCATTTTGTTAAAAAGTATTACAGTTGTTGAATTGAGAAATGATATGATGAATCTGATGTTTAAAATACATTATCTGGTGACAGTATGTGGAGCTGACTAAAGAAGTAAGAGAATATTTCCTGTCTCTATGAATTTGGCGACTCTAAGTACCTCACATGAGTGCAATCATACAATCATATAGTGTTTGTCTTTTTTGTGACTGGCTTATTTCACTTAGCATAATATCTTCAAGGTTCATCGATGTGTGTGTGTGTCAGAATTTTCTTCCTTTTTAAGGCAGAATAATATTCTGTTGTGTGTATATACCACGTTTTGTTTATCCATTCATCTGTTGATGGACATTGAGTTGTTTCCACCTTTTGGCTATTGTGAATAATGGTAAGAGCACTGGCGAGGGAGAGGGAGAGATCGGGAGGTGTTTAATGGGTACAGAGTTGCAGTTTTTGCAAGATGAAAAGAGTTCTGGAGATTCTACAGTGCGAATGTACTCAATACCACTAAACTGTACACTCAGAATGAGTTGTCACCTCACGCACATTAGAGTGGCTGTTATCAAAAAAGCAAGAAATAGCAGTGCTGGCGGGGGTGTGGAGAAAAGGGAGCCCTTATGCACTGTTAGTGGGAATGTAAATGGCAGCCACTATGGAAGACGGTGTGGAGATTCCTCAAATAATTAAGAACTACCAAATGACCCAACTATTTCACTTCTAGGTATTTATCCAAAGAGTATGAAAACACTAATTCAAAAAGATACGCACCCCTGTATTCATTGCAGCAGCATTTACAGTAGCCAAGATATGGAAATAGTCTGAGTGCCCATTGATGAATGAATGGATAAAGATGCGGTATATACACCATATACATCAGCCATAATAAGATGAAATCTTGCCATTTGTGACAACGTGAATGGACCTTGAAGGTATTATGCTCAGTGAAATGTCAGGTGGAGAAAGACAAATACTGGATGATGTCACTCATATGTGGAATATAAAAACTACAAAAACATAGATACAGAGATCAGAGTAGTAGTTACCAGAGGGGAAGGGGAGTTGGGGAGGGCGAAGTGGGAAAAGGGGTCAACTGCATGGTGACAGATGGAAGCTAAACTTTTGGTGGTGAGCGCCCTGTAGTATACACAGAAGTTGAAATATAATGTACACATGAAACTATATAATGTTATAAACCAATGTTACCGAATTAAAATGCTTAATATGGTAAATTTTATGTTATCTATTTTTATTCCAATTAAAAACTTCAAAAACATATAAATACATTTTTAAAAATAATCAAACACAAAAGGAAATGAAAGGATAAAGGAGATACAAACTATTGCATTATCCACGGCATGAGATGGTAAGGATCCAAACTTCATTAAGCCACACTACCATTCATGCATCCATCCACCTAATCTGTTGAGAACCTACTGATTTTTATGTAGTGTGCTGGATCAAACAGGACTCGCTGGTGTAGTGTGTGTGTGTGTTTATGGATGGTGTGTAGTAAAGGGAGAACAAACATATAAGGTGAAGATTATCATATATTGCTCTAAGTGATATGATAGAGCTACGTTTAGCCATAAAGACGTACAAATCAGCATCATCAGGAAGGATTTTCTAGAAATGATGCTTGATGAATCAACAAAAAATTATCATGGTTGACAGAAATACTGAAAGCAGCAGGAATAGTATGTACAAAATATAGTACTGGAAAGCATTGCACGTTTGCAGAACTTTGGTACAGTGTGGTTAGAATAAAGTGCATATTCACTGAAATAGTAAGTCATGACATTAGAAAACAGGTGTATTCCTTAAAAGTATAATTAACCAATATGTTGCTCTGCACTCTGTTCTATCAGAAATATAACTCCGTTATTTTTCTTTTTAATTAGGTCATTTATTTTGTGCTTAATGGCTTTAAGAAATCTAATCAGATCTGTTATGTTTAAAAGTGTGAAATAATGGCACAAATGAAGCATATTTTATTGAGAACATTCATTCCCGCACTTTGATGGGAGATAATTCTCCATGGGTCTCTAATGTTTTTCCGTGTCTTGTGAGCAAAGTCACTTTCTTTGTTACAGACTGTCTTTTCAAGGATATTTGTATAGGAAACAACCTTAAATGATATAGTGTCTCCCTTTGGAGTTAAGGGCAGACATGTTTACTACCCACTGCAAAATATTCAAGTTTTTAAGTTCAGGGTTCCGCTCCTGTAATGCAACCCACCAAATGTGCAGATGTCACCTGGCCCCTTTTTCATTTCCCTGTGGGAATTCAGGCTCAGAACTGGCATGAGGAAATGCTGATATCCTGGACATGGTTATAGCTGTGAGTAATGAAGTCCTATGTCCTTGACAAAGAGTCTTATGGCTTCTGTGAGCATCCATGAAACCATGGCAGGCTGACTTGTTAGCTTGTAAGTAATGTAAAATCTTAGACCCTTCATAATTGTTGACAATTTGGGCTATAAGGATGAGAAGCTGACAAAGGTTTTATTTTAGGAAGTGGATGAATGAGGGTTGATTAAGAGAATTTGAGGGAAGTCTACAGGAATTGGTAGCAAACACACTGGCCAGATTATATGGCAAACCAGGCAGTAAGTGGTCCTCTGCCTCATTGCCTTTTTATAAGGAGGAATCGGAAAGGTGGTTGCAGGTGGAGTACTGGGAAGTCGGTATAATGAGACCTTCCTGAGCAGTGCTGGGGCTGTCATGCACTCTCCTCTTCACGGGGAGGGGAAGTGGGTTTCCGAGCCAAGCTAGTTGTCAGTCTAAAGTTTGACCCATTAAAGCAACTAGAACTGAGACTTCTCCTGGATGGACAGAATTCCATCCCCTTGGAGAAAACAGTTACAGAGTCTTGCACATACATTGAAGGTGAAGGTAGGGGAATTAATGACTGCTATAGGCAGAAACCAGGTAAATCATTACAACTTTGCCTGGTTTACTTGGGAGATAATGGCCTGGACATGTAATGTTTATTAAGGAAGAATGGCAACGCTTGATTGTTTTATGGCTCATTCCCTTGCTGACTTAAAGAAAACCACACAACAGAAGAGTTGTGAGTTTAAGTTTTATTCAGGGACTTATCGAGGACTGTAGCCCTGGGAGACAGCCTCTCAGGACTTTGAGGAAACTGCTCTGAAGAAGTAGTGGAGAAGCCAGTTTATATACGATTTTTGGCTAGGGAATACACACAGTCAAGCATACATCTAGATAAAAGATTACTTCTAGTCACAAAGAACAGATATCTCAAGTAAATGATTTTAGTGCTTTTCTATGTATGGGAAGATGCAAGAATCTGGGTTCATAAAAATTCTTCCTGAGATATACATCTAGCTATCTAAGGGGCCTGCTTGTCCAAAGCACAGAGTGGCTTATCCTGTAATCGTCTTAATTTCCTCTCAAAGTGCACTGGTGGTCAGCCGCTGCAGTGGGTTACAACTTACTCCTTGTAGAACTCGATGGTTCTTCTTTATTTATGCCCTCTTGCCGTCTACTACCCTTAGATATATTCAGTAAAAGGTCTCTGAGTATTTTTATAGTGGGTTCTAGAGACTTTAAGGGTGCTTTGACTCTCTCAGAGAGATTTCTGAGATAGACTCCCATAGTAAACCGTAGATGAAGCATTGACCAGAATTCAGGTTCATACTGCCGTGGATTAGATTTACAATACTAATGAAGCTGACCCACTGGAGAATGAGACACTGACCCCAAAAGTTCTAGATAAATTCTCGCATTTAGTCCTGCTAACCAAGATAATTCCCTTAGCCTTTCTGATGAAACCAGGTGAGAACCTAAGAGATGTTATGATAATGGGGAGCAAACACTAATGGATTAATGTGGACTCAAAAAATTTTGCTGCTATGAGAGTCAAGCCCAAGTCAGCCAAAAGAGGCAGATCTATGGCCCTTGCAGGAACGTGATGTGACTGTGACTGTCAAAGGGTCCTTAAGTCTGAAATAGGTGGTTTCAGTCATGGTGATTCTGCCACTTGACATTGGGTTTTGGAAATTTAGTTGATTCACAAGCCACTGCTACATCACTAAAAACTGAAAGTAAGCCAGAGGGCTTGCTTAGTGGTGTGGAGCCTAGCCCCAACCTAAGTAGTTTTAAAGAGAAAGATGATATCGGATGAGACCAGAGTCTCCTTGTTCCCTAGGGGGAAAAAGACCACACAGATCCATCTGAGTATGCTGAGGAACTTCAAGGAGGAAAGGGATTGCAACTTTGATGGTTCTGTTGGATGTAGATGTACACATCACTTTCCTTCTCAGGGCCATATGGAGAAGGGGCACCAAGATTCAACTGATGGGATTTGGGCAAGCCTCTCAGAGGAGCAAGAAAGCTAATGTGATCTTTTGGGTAAGGCCCTTTGGGAAAATTCAGTGGTCTGTTTTTATTATTGTCACATCTGAATATATAGTAGAAAATGGATTTCTTCTATGCGTGTACTTTCCTGTCCCGTAAGTGGCAGGGGAAAGTCTCCCAATAGGAATAGCTCATGTAGAGAAGTGCTCATCCCTTTGGGGTCCTACAACCTAATTACTCTGAGCTAAAATTTCTGTAACTGATGGTTTTGCCAGTTAGAGGATCTGGCAAAGGGAGGCAGCCTCCACGTGACATGTGCTCCTTGGGGTTTTAGACATGTTGCCTCCTAATAGGGTTATCAGGCACTCCTTTTAAAACGCAGGTATTAGATTGGTACTCAGCTCTCGTTAAAATTCAACGTCTGATCCATGAAGCCTGTGTGATTCTTTGGAAGTCCCTCCAAACAAGGACTATATTCAATTATTTGAACTTTATTGGGTACCCAAGGCTTGCCAGTGACCTGGGAGGCCACATTGGAGGCACTGTCAACCTGTGCCCCTCATTTGGGGAGGATTTATGATTGTTAAAAATACTTTTGTTCCAGGGGCACCATATGTGGCCCTGGTACTATACTTTTTGTATAGAGGCCAGGAATTAACTTGCCTCCCTTCTGAGAACACGTGCATTATAGGGGTGGTCATAATTGACTGTCAGGTACTTAAGGAGACACCACCAGTAGATCATGTAGCCCTCAGATGACTGCAGAGATTGCTTCAAAATTAGGTTGCTTGGTGTTACTGGGGCGGGGGGTTTTATGGAGGAATAGGTGACTCGTTATTAATGTTTACTTCATTTGCAGTTATCCCTACAATGAGGATAAATTCAAAGAAGGGGTAAAAACTTTTCCCTGCCTTCAGCTGCAGTGATCAATGACATGACTTTGGCTCTTGAAGGCTTTCAGTTCAGCCTCAACTCACTGACTGGGGTAGTTATGGGTGACAGATTTGCCCTAGACTTTCTCCTTGCTTGCCAAAGCTGAGTCTGAGCAATCTTTAATACTTCCTGCTGTAACTGGGTTAATGTCTTGGGTCGAGTGGAAATGTCAATACAGAAAGTCACCTGGCTTTTAAGGCCGTCCCTGATCAGTTGTAGGATTTTTTCAGCTGTCTGGGTCTAAGACCCTGGGAGATATGATTGAGTTCAGTTCTGCAAGTCAACGTCATACTGCTCAGGGTCTTGTTGTTAGTAGCATTAATTAAATGCTCTATGGGATAAAGTGGATGGTTTTGGTCCCAGCCTCTGTCAGTCAGGTTAATCAGAGCAGCCAACAGGATGTTGTAGTGATGGGAAAATTCTCCAAAAGTTAAGGCCCTATAGAGAATAGCTGGAGATTGTTAAGACACAGTACTCTCCATGAATCTCTCATCCTTCTGTACCTCTCGCAAGCAGAGGCTCTCACTGTCTTTGTGCCACAGTATCTTTTTAAGAATGTTTAATAGTGGATAGACTTGGAAGATAAGTGTCTTATTTCAAAGCAAATGGCAGGTAGGCTTATTGCCCATTATCAAACATTTGCATTTTTCCTGTACCTCCCAAATGGGGTTTGTCTCCTGAAATACAACCCAATGCATGTACACATATCACCTTGCTCTCTTTGTGTTACCTTGTGGGAATTGGCACTTTGGAAATCATCACACACACAAAACATGCTGACACTCTAGCTGTTGCTATTGGTGGGAGCAATAAAGTTCTTTGTGTCTAACCCTATGTTATGTCTTCTTCTAGCAAATGAAACTGTGGTGGCAGATAGGATAAAATCTTAGATGCTTCACACACACGTCTTTATAGACATATTATGTTTGCAGTTATAAAATAATAATGTGTTGTGGGAGCTAATTTTCAGAGAGGGGAGTATATCCCATCAACATTTATGACTAGGTGGTAAAATCTCATTTTCACTGAAATTTAGCTACATGAAATGCTTTGCTATCCAAAATCTGAACATGTGCCAAACTATTAGTCAACACTGTACAGCACTGGTATAATTAGGTAAGAATGCTAGATAAATTGTTTGTAATCTGGATAGCAGAATCCTAAATCATTTTAATGGAAAATGGATTATATCAGCAACATATGAATACAAAAGAGCTGTGGTCTCCAAGGAAATTATCAGAAGCACATCAAAAGCTGTTAATTTATTGAAAAAGTAACATCTGAGAGATGGAATTAACCTAAATGACCAGAAAATATGTAAGAAGTAAAAATTGCTGAAGTTTTAATAATGAAACTTATATTAGTTTCATTATTAAACACACAAATTTACTGTGAATGTTGTGTTCTAAGGTGTAGGAAACCCAATGTAACTCAATGTAACATTTCCTAATACATTGTTAGTAACTGAGATGAGCGTTTGCACAGGAATTAACAAAATAGAACTGGAAATAGACAATAATTATGGAAATTAACTATGGATGGAAAATTTCCATAGAAACTATTTATAATTAAAGTTTTTTTAATTCTAATTTTTTTCATGAAAATAAGGTAAATGATAGAAATAGTATCATTTTTCTGTCACCTTTTTTTCTTTCGTCTCTAATTTCTCCTTCCCATTTAGCTCTTATTTCTTTCCTATCAAATTATATAATGTGTTCATTTATTCATTCAGTCATTTGGCAAGTATTAATTGAACAATTATTTTTCTGTTCAGGTATTTATAGCATTGCTTAGAATTTCATAATTTCAGATTTTAGAAAATCTAGGTCTGCTGGCTCTAACAGAACTAAAATGCATACATGACTTGGTAACTAGAATTAATAATAAGTAATATTTGCAAAATATTGTACAATTTTCTTTCAGAATTTTATCCTAGCAACAAATGTGAGCAAGACTGATTGTTTCCATTTGACAGAGAAAGAACGTTAAGTCCTTAGGATGAAGTGATCCAAAAGCTAGGTTGCACAGTCAAAATTAGAATTTTACCAAAAAAACTGTGTTCTCTCTCACTATGCTCTACATACAGTTGGCAGGTGATAGAGTGGATTAAAAGGTCTAATTGCAATGTGGAGCTAATCTCTGTATTCTTAGTGGCTTTTGAAAATTGCAGTTTAAGAATGGATCTGACTAAAACAGCACTGAGGACATAAGTTCATTTAATTCTCAACTCTGTGATATCCCAAATATGCCTAAGATAATATATCTTGATTTTGCAGCTTAGAATTGCAGAGTAAATTAAGAAATATTTTAGTGTGGAGAATTTGGATCTGCTTTCAGACATAGTTGTCTAATTTACTGTGATTACCGAAATAGTGCATCATGATTTACAGAACACATTTGATTGTATTGCAATAGAGACATTGATTCTTGAGCTAATGAATTGATATTCCTACAAGGAATATAAATCTCTATAAGGAAAGTAATAAGTCCTATAATTTAAATATATAATAACTTGGCTCTTGCCGCATGTCTCAGTGTTTATGGACGTCATTTAAAATATACAAAGTAAAAGTTGATTTCATAAGATTTAAAACGCAGTATATAGTACACAAAGTATTTCGCTAATATGAGACTCAATACTGCCAATGATAAAAAGAAATTAATAGAGACCTGCTAAAATATAGGAACACAAGACTGTTTCAAGTCTGTTATAGAGGAACAATTATTAGGAAATTACAGAACTTAAAGACAAAATTATAAGAATAGGGAGCATGTAAAATAAGAGTAAAAAGAAAAAAAAGAATGAGAATTTATTAGCTAGGATAGACTGGGCTATAAGGTGCTAAGAAATAAACCATGAAGAATCTTAATGGCTCAAACACAACACAAATTTATTTCTTACACAAAATTCAGTGTGGATCTGGCAACTCTCCAGGGCAGCTCTCCTTCATGTTATGGTTCAGAGACTTTCTCTATGTTGTACTCCTGTCATCTTAATGTATGGATTTCTGGGTTATCTGGACAGAAGGAGATAGTGTTGGAGGTTTATATAGGATGGTTATAAGGTCAAAATCTGGTCACATGGCTCTAACATAACTTTAGGGGAGTCTGTGATATGAAGGGTAATGAGAAAATTTCTATGAGAAAAAGTTGAAGATCTGGGGTTGTGAAACAGGAAGAATCTTTTCTCCAAGTCAGATAACCTTGTGAGGCACACTCTGAGGAACTTGTCAAGTCTCTTGGGTATCAGCAATTGAAATGCTTTCCCACATGATTAATGGTAATGTAGGAGATAGAACAATTTGAATATAGGGAAAGGGACAAAAGTAGTGGATCACTGAGGAGCCATTTGCTTGATACAGTGAGGAGGACTGGTGTGATAGAGTTAAGATGGTGTGATGAAAACCTTTGAAATAAAGAAATGACAATTTAAGTTTCTACAGAAATTGGGATATATTCGGCATGGTATAAGACTGAGAGATATTCTCAGAACTACAATAAAAGTACTGGTAGTTCTGGTAAGCATTCTGAATGTTTCAGAAAGCAGTTAACAAAAAAGAAATGCCCTATTTCTTAGGGCAAACAAATGATGCAGCTGAAGTGAGAAAATGATAATTAGGGCAGAAGGGAATGACCAGGTAGGACTTCATTTTAACATCTTGAATAACTTGGGGTTATTCATTCTAAGATATAAAAGATTTTTAATTTCATTATTCTCCAAGACTTTTCTCAAATTTATGAAACAAATTTGAAAAGTCTGAGTCTTTTTGAAACAATGGTACCACTTTATAGGAAAACGATGAAAACAACAGCTTCATAAAAATTCAAAGGCTGATTTCATGTTTACTTTGCATTGTATATTGGTGTGTGTTTTTATAAAATGCAAAAAAATTAAGATGTAACTGCACCAAGAGTTTTTTTATTTTTTAATATTTTTACCCCAGAGTATATCACAGTATATATGGAAGTAATAATGGTCATTTTATTTTACAAATGTAATGATGTTATTGTTATGAAGAAAAAAAAAGAAGGGGAAAATTTACTTAGTGAATGCATTTTAGGGTAATGGTTGTAAAAATAAATCTGAATTTGTAATCATAATAGTGAAAGGAAAATGAGTTGCCAGAGGAAACAAAGGTTTATAGTAATATTGTAAAGCAATTATAATTTCATTAAAAATTAATTTGTTTAATTGATGTTTCTCTAAACTTATTTTTCTTTAATCCTTATCATTATTTATATACCTCTAGTCATTATAATATAAATTACATTAACTTATACACTAAGTTGAATTGATTGGTTTATATCCATGGATTTTGAATACTGCATTAGATTTCTGTTGATTGTAAAGCGCTTTATTTACTTGGAATTTCTTTATAGTCCAGCTATATGCAGTACAAACTGATATGTGAATGGATGAGCAGGATAAAATATTCCAATTTTGTCTTTAATTTTGCAAGTGATTTAGGTAAAATAAAAATATTTTTCTAAATTTTGTATTGATCTAACCAGAGAGATAAATTCATTTGAAAAACTTTATATCAAAAAAATAAGTTAGCAAACATGCCAAACTGAAGAAATGAGCTGATTCTTTTCTGGCTTGACTCTCATCCACCTACAAATATTTTTCTGATTTATACCCTAGTGATATTTTCTTGTTCTCTATATTTTAGGTGAAATTAATATTGACATGTATTTGATATTTATGAATATATTTATTTTGTGACTATATGTTTTTATTACAGAGTATTTGTCAATATTGTGTTTTTTAAACTAATTTTTCAGAGGCTAGGAAATGGGACTATATAGCTTTATAGATCACTGTAGGTATTTAAGCACTAAAGAAATTTCTCTTGGTGACAAAACACTTCTAACCTGGTTATGTTCTTATATTAATATTGCTGAAATGTTTGTCCTTCTTTCTCTCAGATCACGTAACACTGCTTTTATTTTAGTTGTTAAAATATAATTTTTTTTTACTGTATTACATAAAAGAACATAAACTTAATCTTTCAAATAGATAGGAGGTTCTAATTTTATAAGGAAAAAAAGGTACTCTACAATTGCTTGTGGTGTGCCACGTCTGCCTGTGCTGTTGTATTTCTCTGTACCTTAATGCAAAGTCCATTAATATGAAAATAATTCAGTAAGCGGAATTATATTGCTTCCCAAAATAGTTCCAATGTGATACTCTTAACAAATGAAATATAAAAAGTATTTAAATAACTATGGATTTCTCCTCAATAAGTTAGAACACGCACTCATTTGTGTACTATACTGTTGTATTCAACAAGTTCAAAATTCAAGACAGTTTGTTACTTGCATTGTACCTAACATACTGAAAATTCTCAATAAGTAATTATTGATTGATTGAGTTAAATTATTGATATGCTCAGGACTGTGCTAAGTGCTGTAGGAACTGCAAAGGGAGAATAATTGCACCATATTTACTTTCAAAATGATGTAAATAAGAGTACTATTACAAACCACGTGGGAAGAAATTAATGTTAACCACATGAAGATGAGGAAGTCTTCCTGAAGGGAATGGAATGTTAGTTGGACCTTGATGGAAGTATAAATAAAAGAAATTTGGTTCAACTTGCAACTGCGTAAAAGAAAGAAAATATCAAGGAAAATTTGAAAAGTTAAGACTTTTTTTTAACATTATCAAAGAGCATAGTGAAGGATCATTTGTATGTGAAAAGAATTCCAGATAGGGAAAGTAGATTATCAGGAATTATTTGCTTTCATTTTACAGAAAAGTGAATCGTGGCCTAAAGAATTTAGTTTACTTGTTTGAGATTCCATAGAAAATAGCAAAAATGGGAGCATACCTGTTTGAGAAGTTTTAAGGAAACTCGTCTAGAGCTCTTTTTCAAAACTATGCATGCTCATTTATGATCAAACATCTAGTAAAATGCTAGTAACCTTAAAAAAAATAGGTCTTGATATTTAAGGATTTTTTTTTTTTTTTTTTTTTTTACAGTGAACTCTTGGCAGGGTGGTTAGGATGATTTTCCTAAAATGTGTATTTAAGCATGTCACTTTCCAGTGATTTCTAAATTCCTTACCTGCCTCAAAGTTATGATCAAATGATCTAGACCCCATACCTCTAACCTCTTGTACCACGCACCTCACCTCTATGCTCCAACCATTCCAGCCTTCTCTCTGCCCCACTCACATATCAATCTCACATCCATTGTAGATGCTTTGCCTATATTTTGTCCTTTGTTGAGAATTTTTTTCCTTCCAGTTTTCATATAGCTGCTTATAATTCATTCCTCAGCCCTTATGACACCTTTAGAAAGGCCTTCCCTGCCCTTCTCATGTAGAGTAGCTGCCTCCTACAACCAGTAAATATTATGTTGATTTTAAAAAAAATATCGTATATAATTAGCTGAAATTACCTTGTTTTTCATTTGTATATTTATTGTCTAGATAGGAAACTTCTCTCTTTCGGTCATTATTCTTAATTTAGAATACTTTCTGCCTGTAGATATGGCTCTGGAATCTAACACAGTAATTTGAAACCAAATTAGATCATGAGCCATGCGTCGTCTATGGAAACAGTATATGTGTAGTGAACTGCTCTTTGCCCAAAATGAGGTCTGACCTTTGCCCTCAGGTTCTGAGCGGTAATTTATGTCATACCTGATAGGAGTATCTTTGTTTAGAGTCCAGGGGTGACGACACTGGATCTTAGAGTGGAGCTGGACGCATCAGAAAATATCAGGGTGGGGCAGCCCACATCAGAAAAACAAGCATATGATTTACGGTGAAAGCTTCAGGTCATTTATTGTCAGACAGTGTTGAGGCTGAGAGCAACCATGTAGGCAATCAATCAATCGATCGATCATACCTATGTAATGAAGTCGAGTAAAACTCTCTGGACACTAAAGCTTCAGTGAGCTTCCCTTGTTGGCAGTACTCTGCTTGTGTTGTCACATGTCAATGCTGGGAGAGTAATACATCATGTGTACAAGGGAAGCTTTGCATTTGGAACCCTCCCAGACTCTGTCTTCCTTTGGCTGATTTTTGACCTGTAACCCTTTACCTGTAGTAAATTATAATGATGAGTAGAGCTTTCAGTGAGTTCTGTGTGTCCTTCCATTGAATTATTGTACTTCAGGGTGTTTTTGTGAACACTCCAAACTTGCTGTTGGTGTCAGAAGTCAGGGAAATTTGGAGGACTGTTCCCTTAGACTTTGCAGTTTGGCTAAGTCTGGGTATATACCATTAGGGGAAAGAAGCTCATAATTGTCTTACAGATTTGAAGATTTTAGATATGAATGGAATTACAGAGAATAGCTATTCTAATATTTTATTTCATGGAAGGATATCAGGGAGGTTATGATTTGCTTCAGTTCACAGACTTGGTTTGGTGGCTGGGTTAGGGTTAGAAATCAGATTTATCAGTCCCAATCTTTTGAATTTCCCACTATGCTGTATTATTTAACACAAGGTTGGCATGATAAGTATCACTGGATATATTTGATTCCTATTTTAGAAATAAAATTATGACAATTTTTAAATTATAAATCAGTAAAACATTCATCAATTTCATAATATCCCATATACAAATATAAACCTAGAATAAAACTTAAGGCTTAATTATATGAGATCTATCTGTGCCTAAAAATACCCATTTTTCACTAGAGTAGCTATCCTCATCTGAATGGTATTTATGATACACTTTCTGGTCCCTGGTTTAACAGGCTTACATATTAGGTTTTCTTTGGCAAATTCCAATTCATTGTATATTGGCTAGAATAGTGATGGAAGATTCATAAAATTCTCAGAGCCATATACACTGATAATGGTGAAAAGTAAGCACTTCCAATGAGGCTAAAATGATAGCTTTAACAACAACAACAAAAGCACACCTCGGAAATCTTAGACAGCTAAACTGGTGTAGGGCTAGCAATTAAGAGTTCTTAAACATTCCCTCTGTACTACACATGAATACTTTTTCTGGATAATAAATTTTCCCCAAAGCATCTGATAGTTTTAAAACATTGATGTTCTAAAAAGGACGCTATTTTTTGTCATCAAAAGAGTTTGGCAATAAGACATCTCATTCCCAGATAATTAAGTGAGATATTATTATAATATCGTAAATAAGATATTATTAGGTAGATGAGATATTATTTTCCATATACTATAATGATACAGCACAGCACTAGAGGTTCTGAAAACACAAGAACTCTGCTCACATGTGGCACCGAGTCTTATGGTGGTCTTATGTTCTATGAAAACCAGGATATATTGCACATAAAGGGAGTTTTTAAGGGAAAGGCTTTTAAACTTTCCTATCATTATCAAAAAGCATTTTTTTTAGCACCTGTTATAAGTAATGTTGTAAAAAAAAATGCCTGTGATACAATAAAGTATAAGTATGTTACTTCGTATTTGCTCTTTAGGTATTTGGGGCAAGGGGATAGCCTCAGTGCAATGAAAGAAATGCAAATGGCATTTCCAGGAAACAATCAATGAATATATTGGTTTTTAATAATAAGTTTTCAGGAAGCAATTTGGGAGAGATAGATACAGATCAGATTGTTGGGTTTTGAACGACAATAGAGTTAGTATTTGTTCTATAGACATACACCATTGTCATCTTTTCATGTGTTAGGCAATGAGGGAATATATACAAATTATTGATTACTTCAATGAGAGTAATCTCAGAGTAGTATGTAGAAAGAATTATAAGTGAAAGTTGAAAAATTAGAATGGTTCTTGGCAAAAAGTTGACAGGTACACCAATAAGAATATAATGAAGTACGCTTCCTAACTGTGGAATGCTCAGTTCCCCTGGTACACAAAGAAGAATGAAGAGTAGAAGTAATGATCTCACTCTAATATATATATATATATATATATATTTTTTTAACATCTTTATTGGAGTATAATTGCTTTACAATGGTGTGTTAGTTTCTGCTTTATAACAAAGTGAATTACCTATACATATTATATCCCCATATCTCTTCCCTCTTGCATCTCCCTCCCACCCTGCCTATCCCACAAAAATACTAGAATTCCAAATATTTTAATTGTGATAGCACTCTTTTCCACATTACCACATTCAACTCAAGCCAATTACGCACAATGTAATTGTGGTATTTTATTGACTGTATCTTGCTTTCATTGGACTTGAGTGTTATATAATAATTATTTATTTGTGTTGCTTTATTGACAGTGACACAAACTGATGTAGTCAAGTGCAGAATCAAAGAGACAGCATCTGTAATGTTGGTTCTCTTTTGTCATGAAAGTAGAATCCCAAGAGACATTATTTTTTCTCCGTATCTTAAATGATGAGAAGAAAAAAAATGCATTTTTAAACTAATAATCATTATATATTTTAATTTGGAATCGTGGAGTTTGCTAATTATATATTTATACTCCCTAGTTTCCTATTTTTATAACTTAATAATAAAAATTACTTTTAATTTATTCCCTTGCATAGATTAAAATGAAAATGTTCAGAGTTTACTTTAAAATTTTGTATGAATTCAGATATAGATTTAAAATCCACATAAAATCTATGGACATATGAATCCATATCAATGTTAACTTTTCCTAAAAAAGTGAAATATTATAACATGATTTTTCAGCTTTAGTATTTTAGTACCGTACTATTTGAATAACATAAAATCATTTACCTTTTATTAGTGTAAAGAGTACAGTTAGCAGCTCTGGGCATAGCTTTAGGAATCTCATTTTGCTATTTTTTTTACATTTATATATGAAAAAATATGCGTAATCAAAACAAAATATGTGTTGTGTATGTGTTTGGACTTGTAATGGGAAGCCTTATGAGTAAGGACTGAAAGAATTAAGACAAATTTTTGAAAATATTTATTAAAAATGTATTTTGATGTATGCAGAACCATGAGGTTAATTAGTACCTAGCAAAGAGCAAGCTGTGTCTGGAAATACTTTGTGTCTACCATGTCGAAAGGCGAAGGTAACTGTATTGTAGTGATTGAATATGCTTTATTTATCCAGTCAGGAAATCAAAACCAAATAACTCCTCAGAGCAGTGATTACAAAGTATTGTCATTTTAATTTCTCTTTCCAAAAAATAGCAGTGAAATCGTATCATTAAAATTATATGCATGTATTGGTGTATTATCCTCTTTTCCTCTGCATCTATGGGTGTGAACAACTCAACTTTTATCAAAATATATGTACCCAGCCTATTCAGATGTCTGCTTTGGATGATTTCTGTACCTTGTCCCTTTGTGTCTCTCGTTTTTTACAATTCATGTAATTATCTTTCTGGGATAATACGAATTATTTAAAGATGTATACCAAGTTACTTGACTTTATCTTTTTCTCCCAATTAAAAAAAGCCAATGTAATTAATTGTAAAGCCAGTCTCAGAATGTATTTTAGACAGGAAAGTTTCACTGAGGGTCTTCTACAATAGCTACATCATATGTTTTCGATAATGAAATGACATTTTCTTTTTAGTCAGTCTGTGGAAACTCCTATGATTAGATTAGTAGAGAATGAAACACATATCCTAGCAGCACCTGATCATAATGGAGAATGACTAGAAGAATGTAAACTAGATTGACTGTCCCTTATTAACTTGAATAATTTGAATAATTCTCTCTTCACTTTTAGACTAAATAATGATCAGAGCAGTTCTACTGTGTCATTAAAAATTACATAAACAAGTATTGAAGTCTAGAGCATCTCATATCTTGTCTTTTAGATATTTTAAGGCTACTTGGAAAGTGCTTTGACTAAAATATAACAGCATAGAAATGCAATTAGTAACATCTTTATAATACCACAATTAGCAAATGTTTTAATAATTTAATAATTTCCTTTGATGGAATTATTTCTTCTATAGGCAACACTTCCTATGTAGTAACATGTCCCAGCTTCGTATATTTTTCACAGGATCATAATTATTATCTTGATTGCAATAAAAAGACAAGGCTAAAGGGTTATGGGATAGTTACATATTAATAGAGTGATCAGAGCTTGTCTTTTCAACTCTGTAGCTTCAGAAGTTCAACTTTATTCTTTCAGCCAGTAGCAACCAAATTCTGGAGAACTAATTCAGAGTAACGAAACACAAGAGACTGATTTATAAATAATGGTACCTACTTTATTTATTGATAAAAGAGATTGGTATTTCTTTACTAGAATACAGTTATCTTTAAGTTCTATGAGGAAAGAAAACATGCCTGTTAGGTTCACTGTTAAATCCCCAGAGTTTAGAAAATTGATTTTTGGATTAATTCATTAATAACTACTTAGTTTACTCTTAATGGCTTAAAGTCATTTGGGAGATTTCATGACTAATTAGTATTCTTGATAGATTTTTAAATGTCTGCTTGGGGAATACTTAGTAATAATTGTGCTTCATTTAATATCCAGTTTATTAATATTATGAATTAGTAAAAAATTAGTATTTCCTTACAATTAAATAATCAACTCTTCTCATAATACCCACATAAATCTTGCATAAAAATAAATTAGAATATGTATTAAATTAAATTTTCCATGGCCTTTAAGCATTGGTTTAGATATTATATAATAAAATTCTTCTCGGTGTTTCATTACAACACCAAGCCTAACATATCAATTTATCTTAAATGTTTTAGCCACTTTTAAAGAAGAAAATTATGCACTTTACAATGATTACAGAGCAAATCAATATGCTTACCCTAAAACTGGTTACAAA
This sequence comes from Eschrichtius robustus, assembly GCF_028021215.1. NCBI lineage: Eukaryota > Metazoa > Chordata > Mammalia > Artiodactyla > Eschrichtiidae > Eschrichtius > Eschrichtius robustus. The sequence continues at coordinate 11,467,219 of NC_090827.1, forward strand.
TGTGCTCATGCTAGGAATTTACATTTCCTTTTACCATTTGCCTTCGTTCTCTTTGCTAACGTGAAACTTTTCATCTTTCACTGGGATTTCACAAATACTTGAGTCTATTTTTGCACTTCCCTAGGACTTACTTATTATACTAGACTTAAAAGAAAAAGTCTTCTCTTAAATTTGCACTTTCTGGGTTGTTGACTAGATAATTTTTTGTGTAGTCATTGGAATTTGTTATACATTCAGAGACGATTCAAACTCAAGATTCTGACCATCAGGTTGGACTTTCCTTTTTCAATTAAACTTTACATTCTGTGTCTTTATGCCTTTATTTATTTTTAAAATTCAAGCCCAGCTTTTAATTTTGTGCAATATTGGTACTCCCTTCCCAAATTATTTGCTTTTAAAGTTTCAACAGCAATTGTTATATAAACAGTTTTCCTGTTATTATGATATATATGCCTGGTATATTCATGTTATTAGAAACCCATGGACTTTCATTATTCTATCTTTATTATACAGAGCTACCTAGGTTTTTGTCTATCAGAGGATGAGAGACTATTGTTAGTTATCACTTCTAGATATTCCATTAATTTATCAAATGTCTGAAGCACACAGTCGTGCCCTTTTAGATACAGGGTCTGACTATCAGTATTAATTAAATGCTGGACTCCTTTTCCACTTGGTGGTTATGTGTGACCATTAGTGCTGGTCAGTCCTTTCTATCCCTTGTACAGAACTACTTTTGATGCTACTACTTTACTTACAAGTCTTTCCTTGCACAGATCAAAAAAAGTGCATGTCTTCATATTATAAACATACATAAGATTAGAAAAAATACCCGTATGTTTAGCTATTTATTAAAAACAATAGACATTGAAGGTATTCTACCCTGTTTGTGTTTTTTGTGTATATATCATTAATGCCTCTTTATATCCTTCACATTAACTTTTCTGTTTGAGTAACTCTTAGTTTTTGACAGACTCAGATTGTTTCATTTAGCCATAATGATTATTGTTTGTTTGTTTTTTGATGCTCATAATGTCAGAAATTAGCCAGGGAGAAGCCATTTAGGTTGCTTTCTTAGCCTTTCAAAACTTCCTCCAACTTTTTTTTTAGACAAATCTTGTTTTCTGACAACAAAAGAATGTTCCAGAAATAGTCTGTATTTTTTCTTTCCTTCTTTTTTTCCCTAATAATTAAGGACCCCTGGTTCTTTTTTGTTGGTGGATACTGGGTAATGAGTATCTGGACTTCCCCTAAGTGCTGGCTGAGGGCAAAAGCACTGTTGCTGCTATTGGTCTTTTTTAAGGAGAGATCTGGAAGAGATATTTCTTTTAGGTCTGTGAGTTCACACTGACTTTTCTTCTGTAACATCACGTTGCTGCATCTACTCTCTTTTTTGTATGATGTTTCACCGACTTCAGAGACTCCACTCCATTAATAAGAAAGTTGCTTTGTAAGCAAGATATCAAAGCAAGGCAATTTCGAATAAGTATATTGAAGAGCACCTCCTCTAGACCAGTGGTCGATGGGCTCCTGCTAGACTAAATGTCAAGGGTCACCTGCAAAATGAGAAAATCAAAACAATGTAGTGAATTTTCCAAATTTAATTTGTTCACTTTGTTGGTGTTATTTTCTTACATTAAATGTTTGGGATAATGGTGGCAGAGTTTTTGAGTTATTTCCTTGTTACAAAAATAAAATCTTTTTAAACTTTATTTTCAAACTGAGGATGGATGTATTAACTGTCAAAATTCAAAAGAGGGGTGAACAATCCAACCTTGAAAAGATCATGTATGCTGCTGGACCTCAGGAACTGCTGGAATCAGGAACCAGAAGATCTACTACTATGACACTCACTTGTCATTTTTCCAGTAGACTTAGTCTGGTCTTAACCATGCAATGAAATCCAAGGACCCTGTGATGTCCATCTTGCAATATCTATCACCAAACAGAAATTTTTCTCATTTTTCTGAGAGGGCCATGATCAGCAAATTTGGTTAAAATGCCCATCTTGGACCATCCACCAAGGACAGGAAGTCTGGCTCATGTAAGAACCTGGTATCTTCTTCTATAGCTAGGTGGATTGAGTGGGGTGATTGCAAATGAAAGGGAGAAATGCTATGCAAACATAGAAGCTTACATTGAAGAAGATGTCCTTACTTGGCATAATTACAAAAACATATGCCAGGCACTCATTTATTTCCTTTGTTCCGATCTTCATTGCTTTCTAAGTGTTGTTGGTTGTGTAAGTTTGCTGGGGCTGCCATAACAAAATACCACAAACTGGATGGCTTAAACAGCAAAAATTTATTTTCTTGCGGTTCTAGAGGCTGGAAGTCTAAGACCAAAGTGTAGGCAAGTTTGGTTTCTCCTGAAGCCTCTTTCCTTGGCTTGCAGATGGCTGCCTTCTTCCTGTGTCCTCCCACGGTTGCCCCTCTGTCTGTGTTGTCTGTCCTAATATCCTCTTCTTATAAGAACACCAGTCATATTAGATTAGGGCCCACACTTGTGAGTTGATTTAACTGTAAGTTCTTCTTTAAGGATACTATCTTCAAAAATAATCACCTTCCAAGGTACTGGGGGTTAAGACTTCAGTTTATGAATTTTGGAGGAAAACAGTTAGGACCATAATGTTGCTCAATGAAATTCAAAATACAAGTATAAAATTGTTTAGGCTAATTTGGAGCTGTATCAATTACTACACTTTCACCATTAAACAATTTTTTTTTAACCAATGTATTCTTGACTACCTGACTAAAATTATCTTATTTGGATACTGCTTAATAAACCCTAATAATATTAGTATCCTTATAACGTCTCCCTTTTCTAAACTCTTAATTTTCCACAATCAACTTCAGTTATATTTCTTTTGTTGTTTCAATATTCTGTTTTGAATTTTTGAGAATGGCAGCCTATCTTTTGTTGCCTATATTTATAACATCTTTTTAATGCTATATAAATAAGCAACTTATTCTCACTGGTTATCCCTGCCACATTATATCATAGAACTTCCAAGAAACAGTTGATTTTGTTTATAGTTTAATTTATTAAATCCCTTGTAATTAATGCAGATACAACGTAATACAATGCAACCCCTTATAGTAATCGTTCCCTGTAACTTTCATTTACAGAAAGAAGCACTTATATTTGGCAATATTTATCACCTTTGAAACTACTGTTCTCTATTCACAGATAACATGTGTTTCTAAAGTTTAATAGTGTTTAATTCTATTTTTTACAGTGAGAGTGGTTTATTTAAAAGGTGCAGTATCCTTACTTTCAATCCCAAGAACTAAGGTGTCCATTTGACAACGTCATTAGGCTTTCTCTAATGAATATTTACTTCTTTAAATATAAATTATGGTAACATTCAAATCAGTGGACAAAGTAATCTGAAATGTCATGGTATCATTTAACATTTAGGTTGCTTTTCCTGATGTTCTATTTTTTGTACTTTTGTTATTTCCATCCTAGTCTCTAAGAGTAAATTCTTGCTTTCTTAACATATTCACTACCAATCTATATACAGATATGCAAATCAGGACTGTATTCCTCCTTCAAGAATTTCTACCTCTGCACATCACTGTCTTCCCTCAAGATTTCTCAATATACCCTTCTAGTTTACTGTGCTATTTGCCCTCTTGAGAAAAAATGAAAAGGTAACATGATCTAGCTCTGATATTTATGACTTTATGAAAATCAATAATTAATTTTTAATCTAATTGATATTTATTTCTCCCATTCATTCCTCCTAATCTAAAGCAAATGATGGGGAAACAGTAACTGGATTCCCACTCCCTTCCAGGCATAGTTTAAACTAATATTTCAGGGTTGGCCCTGTATACAAAAATTGTTTGAGAAACAATTCATTAAATGTGTCAGAAGACTGTTACACAAATTGGAAAGATAAATATTAGAAAAAGAATCTAAAGTTTTAGTTCACAGACTTCTATACATTTGAAAAACCTCTTTGTGCATTTTTAATGGGAGTTAGAATTTTTATAATAATTATTGAAATTTTTATTGGGCTGATAATTTTAAAGCTCATAAAATAAACAATTTCTGGGGTTCAGTTACAGCATTTCCTTTGTAATTTTGAGTTCTTTTTCGCTTCATGGCATCTACATGTGGATATTTCCTCAGGTTCTCAGTGTTTTGGTCTCTAACTATTGATTTTGCTTTTTCTTCAGGATGTTTTGAATAATTTGGGATCTTGTGAACTGGATGAAGATGATCTAATGCTTGATTTGGAATTTTTAGAGGAACAGAATCTTCGTCCTTCAGGTAAATATTGAATAAATGCACAATATCATACAACTCTGGTCCAAGTCATTTAGCTTTCATTGATAAGCTAAATATTGTTTAGGCTGCATTCAGTCTTTTCAATCCCCAGTTTCTGTACTCTGTGTGCAAGGCACATGCTAGGTACCCTGGACACATTATTCTGGTGATCTTATAATCTATTATGAAAATATAAATTTGGTTGGAAGATAATTATTAAATAAGAAAAAAATTATAAAACAAAAGTTCTTTCAAAGAGGGAAATTCTAATGAAACTGTTAATGAAAAAGTTAATATTTTCTTTTTTTGGGGAGGAGACAACAATTATAATCCCATTTTTCATTTATTTTATATAACCAAACGCAAGTTTTGTGGACTAAGTTTACTGTTTCAAATCTTAGCCACCTCAGTAATAACTGTGGTGGTTAATGTTACTGTGATAAGGTTGACCTCAAAATCAGTAATTACCAATAGTAACCGCAAGTACACACTCGTAAACACACACACACACACACACACACACACACAGAGTTACAGTGTGAGATAAATAAATTCTTGCTGAATGAATGAAGAAGGGAGCCCACTATATTTGTAATAGTTTAAATTTGTATTAAGGCATAAAGTGTAATGTCTTCAAATACCAAAACTATTCCTTTTGTAGGATATAGGAATTAATTGTGCACTCAAATTTAGATATTTGACTACAATGGCAAGTTTTTATTTTTTTTTACTACTAATAATACCTTAAACATAGTCATTTTCAAGTTAAAGTAGAAGTAACATTAAAGCTTTAAAATCTTGAGTCATACTGCATACATTTAAGAAAATCAACCTCTTGGAATTTATTGTCCATGTTTTTAACTTTTAGGAATTAGACATAATCTCTGAGGTTGCTTCCAGCTGTAATATTTTATGATGAATTTTTGTTCATGCAGTATTTTTATATTATAAATAATGTCATAGTAACAGTTGTCAAAAGAAGGAAATAACTATGTATTTTTTTTACAGTCTATTTTAGGCTAATATCAAAAGCTAAATAAAATTTTTGTCTGCTTAAATGTGTATTTAGGATAACCATTTCTTGAGACATTCTTCCTGCAGTTGATTTGACAGATATTCTTCTAAAAATGTAGATTTTTCTCACTTTTATGCAGATACCTTATACAATTTCGTCATTCATGTGTATTTATCTTGAAAGAGTCACACATGGTGACAATGTATACTTTTTTGGTGGGAAATTTGTCAGTATCTAGCAAAACTATACGTACATTTATCTTTAGATCCAGCTATCCAACATCTAGTAATTTAATCCTAACACACTGGAAATATACAAAGTAATATATGCAAACAACTATTTACTGCAAAATATTTGCAAAAACAAAATATTGGAAAACCTCAAATGTCCTTCAATAGGACATTGGTTGAATATACAGTGGTACACTAAGCAGTCATTAAAAGGAATAATGATGGTGTCGATATGTGCTATAGCATGATTGTAAAGGTATACTATCAGTGGAGAACTTTGCAATGATGAATTAGACGGGCAGTACCTAAAGTCACCGATCACTAACTTCACTACAAGTTAACAACTAGACATTTTGTCCCTCTTAATGCAATGACTAGAGAAGTACACAGCAATACCACTCCTGCCCACAAGTACTTAAATCTATTTGTCTCTTGATTAAATAATGATTTTACAGGAAATATTGGGATGAGGAGAGAGGGAATGTTAAATGGCATGATGGGATTGTCAGCAAGCAAACATAGGTAGGGGGCATTCTACAGGGTAAATGGTCTGGTTTCTTCAACAAATAAATGGCATGTTAAAAGGGGAGGGGTATTGTAGATTAAAAGTAGCAAATACCATGCGACATCTTTGTGTCAAAACATAAAAACACTATGCAAATATATTTCAGAGTTTATCAGAGAAGTTTGAGTAGTGATGGAATTATTATCACAGAATTATTTTTATTTTGTTGGGTGCTAAATATTTTTCTTTGGTTTTGTCTTTGAGGAAAACTCTTCATAGAGACACATGTGGTTGAAATAATATGGTATCTGAGATTTGCTTTACCAACAGTATGGAGGAGGGAATAGATGAAACAATGTTGGTAAATTATTGAAAATTATCAAAGCTGGGAAATAGGTGCTTGGGGTGAAACTTTCATTGATTAGTTGTAATGTTTTCTCTATTTTAGGTATTTTTAAAGATTTTCACAATAAAAATAAAACCAAGTAATAAGTAAGCAGACATATAGACAGCATAGACATCTCAGCTGTGTTTGTTAGGCAGCCATGATAAAGAGCAAAGAATGCCTTAAAAATGTAAAAGAGCTCAATTTATTTGCTTGGGAACAAAAATGAACATTTGTAAACTTTAATTTCTCTTTTATAAAATAACGAGTGCAATGTACTTTGTTAGTTTATTTTAAAAAATGATATAACAAATATGATGAATCTCCTGAATCTGCCTCAAGGTGTAGATAACTTGGTTGAAACCAGAACTAGGGTACCTTATGAATCAGCTGAGTTAACCAGATTGTTCATAAGATAAATGATGTTACTTTGCATATCTGAAGTACAGTTATAATAAGTGAGATAGTCCTTCAAGTGACTTGGGTTTGTTTAATGTTACTTAATAAAAGGAAAACCTATTTCACTTTGGATGCCACATTATGGGGTTTGAAAAAAGCCACAAGTATCTGTTTATGTACATTAGCTCAGAAAGAAGAATTTTTGGTTGAATTGGTTTTATACAGTTTGTTTTGTTTATAAGCAACGTAATTAAAGGTCTTATCAGAATATAAGAAGCTCATTATTGATAAATGATACTGGTAAAAAGCTCATTAATACTAAACATTCTAAAATACTGGTTTAAATTAAAGTCATTTTCAAAAGTCTGAAAACTAAAATAATGATACCATTTAATTCTACTACTTATGTTACTGTGGACATCTTTTAATGTGCTTTTTATTTTATTCTTGCTATCTGTATTTTCATCTAAAAATGAATTATAAGTTTCCAGTTAGGTTTTCAAAAGTTGACCAGTGCAGTGAACAATATGAATAAAGTTTCATGAATCCTTTTAATATGTAAATATATCTATGGAGTCCTAAATTAACACACTTCCTTCCTAAAAAAAGAGGTAGTATGAATAAATAGTAGTATAAATAAAATATCTGTTTTAAAGTGCAGTAAGTGGATATTATCTTTTTTTTTTTAATGAAAGCAAGAAAGGACAATTTCAATGAAAAAAAGGTGTATGAATTCAAAATGAGTTCCCGAAAGGAGACTTGCCTTAAGGAGAAAAAATAAAAGCAACTATTCTGAATAATTTACTCTGATCTTGGCATCATTTAATATTATCTTTTAAATTCTAATATAAAAGCTAAGATTTTAGATTAAAAAGCCTATGGATAAGCCTTCCAGATGTCTTTTATTATGTTTTCTTCAATTAATGCCTAAATTACTTTTCTGGAAATTTTTTTATGTTCAACTAATATGCATCATGTTTAAACATAGGATTATCAATTTGTTTAATACCAGACATTCCATTTCCCCTGTGGTAAATTATTATATTTACTGTTTTTCTGTTTAATGCATCATTTATAATGCACATATGACCAGTTATTTTTTAATTAAAAAATATGAGATGCTATCATTTATACTTTGATAAATTAAAAAGTATATTAGTGACCTTCCCACTTTTTATCTTTCTTTACTGTCTTATTCATGTTGATATGGTGGTGTTTTTGCCACAGATTGAGTCATGCAAGATATTAGCAGTGTTGTTGGTTAGATATACCTCAACAGCCTTTTGAAAAATAAAAGTACTAACAAGATTTACTAGCATTTAGTATCTCTAAGACTCAAACAGGTGCCCTTAAAATTTTATTTACCCTGAAATGCATGTTATGAACTACATAATCTGTCAAAGGAAAAATACCAGAAATATATTTTTGCCTAGTTTTCTTTATGTAGTTTAAAATTTTTGTGATTAGGATTTTTTTCTGTTAATTTAAGCATCTTACAAAATAATCATTCAAGAAAAATAGGGTAATGATTAAAGAAGGATATGAAAAATAAAATGAAGCCACAGATAAGATTGGCATACAAAATGTATACTAGTATTACCTCAGAGACCCAAAAATGTTACTTGGAGTATACTACTAGCATATGTGAAGAAAGGAACAGAACCAATTGCATGATTAAAAATATGTACCATCAGTCATTCAGTCAATCAGTCAATGCCTTTTTTAAGATGAAGGAATTCTTGTTACTAAGAGCTGAAAGATATTTTGCTCACATGTCTTTATAAGGTATAAATTATTTGATATCAATAGTTTCCTCAGCAACTCCTTTCAATGCAAGCTGGTAGCACCATGTTACCAGTTCAGCAGAAGAAATTCTAAATGGTGACACATCAGTGTAGCAAAAGCTAGGAGCTTTATGAGGAGCTTGCTTAATCCGAAATAAAATCTAGTTCCTTGTCCATAGTTCCTATTCCTCAGCTAATTTTAATGTTGAAAATAGTTAATGTAAGTGATGTCAAGCATTTTCCTCAGATGTAAGGTAATTACCATAAAGCCTAGTAGAATATCTAATATTAAGCAGTGTTACTTCCCAGTGAGTCCTCCAAAATGAACTGTTTGCAAAATGTAAGCCTTATGTAACAGAAAAAGACAAGTTTTCTACAAATAGAAGTAATCAAAACACCAGTTAAATATCAAACAGTGCATACTGTTCGATGAAGAATAAGAATTTGAGTTTTGGTTTTAGAATGTTTAATCTATACCTATTCTTTAGCACAGTGAACTACAGCAAGGTCACATGTCCATTGAGGCTGCTCCTAGTATTACCTTCATAGTAGTAGAAGCTGATGGGAAGCATGCACCTGGCTAATTTGACAGTGAAGCATCATAATTAACTAAATGAGTTAAAGTTGAAAGGAAAAGAGGCTAAAACACATTTTGATGTTACCTGTTCGGAACATACTCACTAAAATACTATGTCTCCAATTCTTTCTTTTGTTAATACTAGGAGTGGGCTGTGTATAACCTTTAGCAATTAGTAGCTGGAGATCTAAGTTGATAGGAAGGAAAACTGAACGCCTGTAATGAGCCATGCTCTTTGCCTAAGCTCTCTCAGCTTATCCTCACAGTAACTCTCTGAGAGGAAGTTGCATTTTAAAGATTCATTCAAATTAAAGAAACCACAAATTAATATCAAAAGAGAGCAGGCACTTTAGAGACAGACACATCCAAGTTAGGAAAGCAGCTTTGCCACGGTAGCCTTGGCAAGGGATCCAATCTTTCTGAGCCCTTTTCCCTCATTTGTCAATTGACAATAAAACCGTCTATCTCAAAATATCATCCTACCCAAATGGGTGACGTATTTACATGTAAAGCGCCTTTCACAGTTGCCTAGAATAAAATAAGAGCCCAGTACAAATTGCTTAACTCTCTTGAAATCTTGAATTCCTTGTCAAAAAATTTGTCCCATCGTTGGTTATTTTTCGTAGTTCTTAATTTCTTAATACTTCATCATTAGTCTATATATTTAAAAATATGCTTTCTGATTTGAATTTTTATTATCTATCTAACATTTTAAATGGTGTTTTCTTAGTACTGATTATTCAAAAATTGTCACTTCGCTTATCACAGGTGGTACATTTCTGTGTTAAAATCAATAGTTAAATGCATGAAAATATTTTTTCGGATATTAGTCATGTGTCCAATATACCACAACATATTTAAAATAGAATTTCTCAGAGAAGGAATAAATTTCTGTTAAATACTTTAAAACTTATTAATGTAAATCATTTATGTTCAGAGAGAAAGCCAGTCTGTTCTTTTGTATTAAATTTGGTGTTTACAATTTGCAGTTGAGTTACTCAATTGGAAATATATTTTACTTATTTATCATTCTTTGATGAAAATAATGTAATGGTCATTTGGATGATTGGGTGAAGAAGTTTTTTATTGTTTTTGTTATTTATTTTGGACTGTATATCTAAAAACACCTGGGGCCAGTATCTCTTGGTATATGTCCAGATGCCAATAGGGAAGTAATGGTCCAATGATACCAGTTAGGAATTAATTAAGTAGTTGTCAAATTATTTTGAGTTTGATGAACAAGCAATATAAAATTCTGCAGTGAGTTAATTAAGGAGGTAATTTTTGTTATTAATTTTTAATGGATAATAGCACAGCAGAGCCGAGATGAAACCCTAGTGGCTCTGAATGGTAATGTACAAATTGCAACATCGTTCACACAGGGAAAATTATAAAAATCAACTGTAAGTTTTTACAAGCTTTGGCATGTCTCGGTCAGAAAAAGTGTGTGTAAGTTATTTTCAATATGATTGTATAAAGCTAAGAACATGACACTTAATTTTGGAATTATGACATAGTGGATAAAAATCTGGACTCTGGAGTTAGACAAATCTCAGCTGCAGTCAGGCTATGTAAACTTGAACGAATTATTTAATCTCTCTAGTTTCCCTTTCTCATCTGAAAATAGGGACAGTAAAAGTATCTGCTTCGTAAGTTTGTTGTGAGGAATAATAACTTAAAGCAGAGTAGAATGTTCTGTCACATGTCTAGCAGATAATATTTTTTAAGAACTATAGAAAATACTATTTTTTTGCAATATCCATGATAAAATATGATGTACCTGAGCATTAATAGGAATCTGATTTTGCCAGTTTTGGTGATATTTCCAGTCTCTATTAGTGGAAGCTCTCAACTACATTTGCAAGTATAGTATTTCTCAAATTTTAATTATAGAATGCCACAACAATTAATTTTGTGACTATCATTTATTTCAAAACTTTTACATTATAGCATTAAATAAAATAATAGAAGAATAATAAATAGCACTTATTGAATCTATGTGCCAAATCCATGAGGTAAATAACCCCTTGCACATTTGAGAAAATTTAAACTTTGATAACATATTAGAGGTAGTGGATATCCCAGGGGAACCCAGACAAAGTTTTGCTAACTCTGAATGCTCTATGTTTAATCATTATGACTTTTTTGACTAATAAAATTAATTCATATAAAACTTTAAGATCACAAGTACACTGAAGCTTTTGTTTTAAATTGCTTCTTCTTTCTATTAACTTACTAAGTTACAAGCATCACTTATAAATGTCTGCCTTTGACTTCATGCAAGAAGCTGAGACTTACTTATATTTATTTACTAGAGCATCTGTGTTGTCCCAGGCACTGGTGTAGACACTTACATGTTTCTGTTCTTGCTTTGTTTGTAAGCTATAATTTATAAGCACTTTGGATTATCCCATTTAATCCTAACAACAATTCTCTAGAAATTATTACTCTTCTTGCTTTGAGAATGAAGGAATGGAGATAATGAAGGAATGGAGATAATGAAGGAATAACACTCCAGAGAGTGTTATTATTGGTCCAGGACTGCAGAGATAATAAGTGGCAGAAGTAGGGTTTAAATTACACCATGGTGACTTGATGCCTACCTAATGTTTTCACAAAGCTCTCAATGATGTTTAGTTGCTAGAAAAAGCAGTTATAACAAAAGTGAAAAATGTTCCTTTGTAATACAGTGTTTGAGTAACAGTATAGTGAGGACAAAATTGTGACAAAAGTCATTTCCTGGGTTTCATCCCTTGGGGCTGTTGCTCTTTTCTGCCTTGAAAGGCTTATAGTACCTGTTATCTGCTTGGTAGCCATTAGATGGCGATCGTGTTCTGATAATAATGATAGTGACCCTGTCATACATTTGGATTCAGCTTTACAGTTTACAAGGGACTTCAAATATGTTATCTCATCAAGTTATCACAATAACACTCTGAGACAGGTGTTAATATATCCCAACTACAGTAGAGGAAGCAAATACTCTATGGTTAAAAACTTACTGAAGTTCGTATAGCCAATATTAACCCAGATCTTAACATTAAATGACAGGGTTTTTTCACTACCTTTCTGGATCTTGCGGCTTCTGATTTTACATAGTACAAATCTAATATATTTGGTTATATATTTTCCAAGCCCACTGAAAATCATAGTTACATCTTAGAAAAGGGGAAAGGGTTGCTTTAAGCAGACATGCTGAATATGGTGAAAAATAAATACCACTAGCAAAAAAAGCAAGAGGAAAAGGCAAAAAAGCTTTGAAAAGTAGACAAAGTCATAAAGCAGAATAGTATGGGGTCATTAAATGTAAGAACAGACATCGCCATCTGCATCAGCAGGTCATGAGGCATTACTGTATTGCAGTATATTCCATTGCATTTAAAAATTATTATAGCCTTGAATCATTGAGAAAAAAATTGTAGTCTGCATACTCTGATAAGATGGTAAGCTATAAAATTCACTTAGGAAATATATCTATCTGAACTGCTTTTATTTAACTCTTTAATATGTTAAGAGGAAACAGTTTCTTAGTTCTTCATAAACTTTATCTGGAAAGTATCATTTCGTAAGGATTCTAGATTGCAAAATTGGAGTATATTTTAAAATACTTTTTATATAATTTTTATATTTCTCCCCATATTCCTTCCCCCAGATTCTTGCAAATGACGGAATAAACAAAAGGAGAGCTGTGAGAAGGTTTACTAATTATCATTCTTGAAAATTCAGTAATTTATTTATGGCCTACTGGTAGGGTATAGGGATCATGATATTACTTAAACTCAAGACTGTACAATTGGCTGTAACATCTATTTTCAGGATAGACCAAAATTTTAATGGTTTTTGTTTATTTCTTGGTTTTGGCTGATAAATTTATTGATTGACCAATAATTAGTTCATTAATTTGATACTTTGCTTTCAATTCCATTTTTAAAATTTCAAACTTACCGGTTTTCAATATGATGTTCACCTGGGTGCATTGTTTTCGGTGTTTGGTTCATGATATTAAATGGCATCTTTAAATGACAGAAGAAAGGCCCTAACTGAACGAGAATTTCAGATATTCTGAAGTGGAGCCTCTCCTGCTTCTGCTCTGCATGAATATTCAGAGTTTTAATGGCTTTGGTCAATATCCCACAATTAGTTTGTAGTAGAAATAGGCCTGTTAATAAGAAATTGACCAGCTCCATTTAGTAAGCACAATTGAAATTAATTATTTTATTCTTTATTATCGTTGCCAATAGAATAAGTCATTTGTATTTGTGAATTTAAAAGTGACTGGCTATTTCGCCCATCAGACTTTGCTGTACTTCAAGAGAATTGCTTCAGCTACAAAGAAGGCTTTTAGATGAAACCGTTTTTAAGGTCTAATAACTATAGCTGAAAAATGTTTACACATTCTGACCTAATTTAATATTAAATGACAACAATTTTAATGAAGTCATAGAATTTACTTGTAACCTGCTATTGTAGCATTTCCTACTGTTATAAACTCTCTTCTCCTGTGCAAAAGGGCAGTCAAAGGCCTAAGTTCATTAGAGGATACAGTCAAAGGAAAAGATTTCTTTCATTCAGCATAGTTTTTCTGGAGCAATTAGAAAGAAAATATGTGTCTCAATATAGAATTTCATGGCCTTGTACAATTATGTGGTGACATCTCCACGCAATTGCTTGAATAATGCCAGCAACATCAGCTGTCACAATCGAAACGAACAAGTAATTAAGAAAACTAATGCTGGTCTTTCTTCTGAAGAAGTAGAATATTTATGTTTTTAAAATTGTTCACCAACAAGAAAAATAACCACTGACATGAAACATAATTTTCTACAGTGCCTGAGGCAGAAAAGAGAGAAATAATAATGAACATTCACAATATTACAACAAATTAAGTTGTAATTATGTACACCAAAAACAATTACAGAGTCCCTTTTCCTTGGATTATAAAATTTTAATAGCATCATTTTATCAGGTATCACTATAGCATCTAGCATCTTTATTTATGTTCTGCTTCTCCATCTTATTAACCAAAATTTCCAAAAGTTTACAGTGGAATTGGGGGTCTCATTCTTATGAGGACCACTTTTTTTCTCTAACCATACACCTCAGTATGCTAGGATAACCTACACTTGTCTGAATAATTAGTAAAGAAAACAATTAGAAAAGACCACAACTTGTCTGAATAATTAGTAGATTTGAATGAGCCATGATATTTGTGTCAAATGCTGATTCCCCAACCTTTTGATAAGAAATTGCTCAGTTTATTGCTTACTGAAGTGAGGGGGAAACGCCACCTCTGATGAACTCCGGTTGTCTTTCGGAGGGGAAAGAACAAGTTAGGATTTATAGAGATTTTGAATTTGGTTTAAGGCAGATATTTCAGTTTGAAGGTTTGATTGGGATTGGGATTAGATAAAATAGTTTCAGAATGTAAGATCTGTGGAAGCTACAAGGCGAGGATTTTAAAGTGAAAGGACGATTCTTAGTGCACAAGCTGTCTGTTGATGCTTCCCACTGAAAAATTGGTAGGTCTTTTGGGAAAGCCCTGTAATGAACAGTGAAGCTATTTGAAATAGTTAAGTTATTCCAATAAAGACAGTAAAACAGTAAAATGGTGTTCCTATACACAGTCACCTATTTGGGAGTTGGTAGTTTCAGGTCTCAAGTTGCCCACTGAGGGAGACAGAGGGACAGACCGTTTTTAGGTGGAGACATCATCCGTCCAGATTTTCACTATTGTTTGAGGTGCCATCATCACATATCAAGTCATTGTCTCATCATCCGTGAAAGTCAGGTTTTCCTCTTCTTCCTGCTGGATGACCTTTTTCTTTGCTGGGTCGTACGATGCAGCAGCAGCTGCGTAACATCATGTTAGATTCTGAAGATGACGTATCTGAACTCTGCAACATAAATAGTAAAATAAGGTTTCTGACCAGGATTCGTCATCCACTCTCCGCCAGCAGTCGAGTGCCCAGACTAAATAGGAGACGAGACCCCATCCCCATTCTGGAGAGCCTACAGAACCAGATATGGGGTTGTTAACGAAACTACTTTAATTTTCTGATATCTTTATTTTTAGGCAGGATACTCTGGGTAAGAGGACAAAAGCATCTCCAGCCTAGGCTGCAAATGGATATTCTGAATAAGGTTTAGATAGAAGAAATCTCTCCTGGACTGAAATATTTTCAAATTCTGTCTCAAGCGCAATCTGCTCTCAACATCCTAAGAATGATAGGACATATAAAAATATTATCTGAGTGATGGGTTAAACCAGCTTGTCATTGCAAATATGTCCGCATTTGAAGATGATTAAGAGAACTGAAAAGTTTTTTTTATTGTCTTCTTGTGAGATTTTGTCTTCTAATTGAACATTAGGACTCATATGCACTGAAAGATCTAGACTTTTTGGCTATCTTGGCACCAATAGTAATCTGGATCTGCTCCCTCATTAGAGTATTCATAGATCAGAAAATTATTAAAATACATATTATTGGGGGGTAATAATGGTAAAAAATATTCTGAGGAAAATGGAAATAAAGGTTATCACTAAGTTTACCAGGTGGTTCTTCTTAATAACATATTTTAATGATTTGAAGAGTCACATTATTTCACATTTTACTATCTCTGATATTGATGTATTTATAATGAAGATTTTTTAAAAATTTTATTAATGTTTTGGCCACACCGTTTGGCATGTAGGACCTTAGTTCCCTGACCAGGGATGGAAACCGTGCCCCCTGCATGGGGAGTGCGGAGTCTTAACCACTGGACTGCCAGGGAAGTCCCAGTATAATGAAGATATTTTAGCATCGTGTCCTAGATGGACAGCGGTTTTATTTTTCTTTTAAATAGTTACATAAAATGTGTCTTGCACTTAATGGTGTCTTAGATCCAAAAAAAACAAAAAAATCTTTAGATTAGTGGTCCCCAAACTTTTTGGCACCAGGGACCAGTTTCACGTAAGGCAGTTTTTCCATGGCGGGGGGGTGATGGTTCAGGCGGTAATGTGAGCGACGGAGAGCCGCAGATGAAGCTTCGCTCACTCGCCCACCGCTCACCTCCTGCTGTGCGGCCCGGTTCCTAACAGGCCGTGGACCGGTACCAGCCCGTGGCCCAGGGGTTGGGCACCCCTGCTTTAGATAATAGGAATTTGAGAGAGCCATAGGGGTGAAGTGTTAACCTGTATATCTTTGACTTCATATTGCCTACATTTAAAGAATCCAGAATACTCCCCAATTCTGATTGGACACCCTTAAAGAGTCATATTTGCTTTTATATTGTTTTGAAAAGTAAAACACTTATCATCTTCAGTATAGTACTAACTGCAGTACTCATAATTCTCTACTTGTGTATGTGGGATATATACCATATTTTATTGTTTTGTGCTTATCCATGCATTTATATGTTCGTATTTTTTCCTAGCCCTACCTACTATGATCTTCATTATCCTTACATATAAAAAACACTACCCTTTAGAGAAGAGATTTCTGTTACTAAGAATTACATTTTTATCTCATAGTCTACATTTTTATCACTCTGTGAAAATGCGAGAGGTCAACTTCAACCACCACTTAGAAATATTGACTCCAGAGTCTCTACCTCCAGTTTAAGCCTCTTTCATGTACAGATATATGTATATAACAGTCTGCTAACAATTTTACTCGATGTCAGTAATATGCTTTGTATTTATTTTTATTTTTATTCATTTATTTGGCTGTGCCGGGTCTTAGTTACGGCACACGGGATCTTCAGTTGCGGCATGCCTGGATCTTCGCTTGCAGCATGCAGGATCTTTAGTTGCGGCATGCGAACTCAGTTGTGGCATGTGGGATCTAGTTCCCTAATCAGGGATCGAACCCAGGCCCCCTGCATTGGGAGTGCAGAGTCTTAGCCACTGGACCACCAGGGAAGTCCCAGTAATATGCTTTAGATTTAATAGGTTCAAGATTAACATTATTCTTCCTGCCTCTTAATTTGTTCTTCTCTATTTATTTCATCTCTTGGTGAATGACACCAACATTATGCAGAGAAAAAATTGAAGCCAGATGTCACTAGGTTTAATTGATTCTACTTTTTAGCTATTCTTGATTCTACACCCTTCTCTCCACAATTCCTGTTTCAGTCTTTATTTGGGCCAGGATCATTTTCCTCTAATTCTATGTGACCCAGTTGGTTTTTGAGGCCCTTTCTCTGGCCCAAGTGTCCATTAGTGCCATCTTTGTTTTTTCTTTTTCCTCCCAGTGCCAACCTTGATGCAGAACTCAGGTCCTCTTTCAATTTCCCATCTCTTACCCCACTGCACAAAAAAAATTCTATCAAATAAAAACTTTCATGATTAATGTTGACTTTATTTCAGAATTTGGAGTCAAGGTGGAGTAATCATCTAGTTCCAGTGAGAGAGAAGGTAGACAGTGTATTCAGGAGTTTCATTTTGCTCTCTCTTCTGGACTTTCCTCAGTTTCTTTCCTACAGCCACATTCTTCTCCAAATTCTGGCCCATTTGTCCTTTTTCCTACTGTAATTCATGCAAAGCAGATCTACAGGCTACTCTCAGGGCTAGGTGTCAGCTGGCTCATAGGCCCAAAGGCAGAGGCTCCACCTCTAAAATGGTTTAGCAGAACATTTTCCTATCAAAGGTAGGGCTCTCCCAACTAGATTATTGTAACTGCTGCTACATCTTGTCTCTGTCTCCTTACATGCTTGCCTCCTGTTTTAAGTTTGACCTCCTCTAATCCATTCTCCGTATTGCCCACAAGGTATGCTAGCATGCCAACCTGATATTGGTCACTGACATATCTTTAAAATTTTCACTATTCCCCACTGCTTTCATTATAAATTCCAGTTTCATTAATGTGGCTTACAAAATTCCCAAGCTTCAATACTCAACCACCTTTTCTACATAGCAAGATTGACTTCCAGCAAATAATTATTGAAGGTGTACTATCAGCCCTAAGATTATGGTAGCAGACACGAGCCATGTAGCATATGGCCTAATGGAAAATTCTATTTTTAAATGATTGTTAAGGAAGAAAACAGCAGTGTGCAGTGGAAGGATATAGCCATCTTGGCAAGAAAAGACTTCCTGAGGAGGTGATATTTAAGCTTTTACATGAAGGATAAGTGGGTGTTCAGTGAGGTGGTGGGGGAAACGGTTTAGCAAATTGGAATTCGTAGAGGAAAGTGTGACACATTGAGGAACATCAAGGAAGCCCAACGTGCTTTGGCAGAGTAGGGAGTAAATGGCACTAGCTGAGTGACTTGAATGAACCATGTTCCTTCTCACCCATATGATGTTTGAAGTGCCGTCTTCTGATCCTGAAATGTTCTTTCCTTTCTTATTAATTATCAGTGTTCAACTGCTAAAGTAGAGTCTGAAACCACTGATCTGTTTGAATGAAATTAGAACACTTCCTAACACCATACAAAAAAATTAAAAAATGGATTAAAGACCTCACTGTAAGGCCAGACACTATAAAACTCTTAGAGGAAAACATAGGCAGAACACTCTATGACATAAATCACAGGAAGATCCTTTTTGACCCACTTCCTAGAGTAATGGAAATAAAAACAAAAATAAACAAGTGGGACAAAATGAAACGTAAAAGCTTGTGCACAGCAAAGGAAACCATAAACAAGACGAAAAGGGAACCCTTGGAATGGGAGAAAATATTTGCAAGTGAAGCAACTGACAAAGGATTAATCTCCAAAATATACAAGCAGCTCATGCAGCTCAATATCAAAAAAACAAAAAACCCAATCCAAAAATGGGCAGAAGACCTAAATAGACATTTCTCCAAAGAAGATACACAGATTGCCAACAAACACATGAAAAAATGCTCAACATCACTAATCATTAGAGAAATGCAAATCAAAACCACAATGAGGTATCACTTCACACTGGTCAGAATGGCCATCATCAAAAAATCTACAAACAATAAATGCTGGCGAGGGTGTGGAGAAAAGGGAACCCTCTTGCACTGTTGGTGGGAATGTAAATTGGTACAGCCACTATGGAGAACAGTATGGAAGTTCCTTAAAAAACTAAAAATAGAACTACCATATGACCCAGCAATCCCACTACTGGGCATATACCCTGAGAAAACCATAATTCAAAGAGTCATGTACCACAATGTTCATTGCAGCTCTATTTACAATAGCCAGGACATGGAAGCAACCTAAGTGTCCATCATCGGATGAATGGATAAAGAAGATGTGGCACGTACATACAGTGGAATATTACTCAGCCCTAAAAAGGAACAAAACTGAGTTATTTGTAATGAGGTGGATGGACCTAGAGTCTGTCATACAGAGTGAAGTAAGTCAGAAAGAGAAAAATACTGTATGCTAACGCACATATATGGAATCTAAAAAAACAGTACTGATGAACCTAGTGGCAGGGCAGGAATAAAGACCCAGACGTAGAGAACGGACTTGAGGACACAGTCGGGGAAGGGGAAGCTGGGACAAAGTGAGAGAGTGGCATTGACATATATACACTACCAAACGTAAAATGGATGGCTAGTGGAAAGCCGCTGCATAGCACAAGGAAATCAGCTTGATGCTTTGTGACGACCTAGAGGGGTAGGATGGGGGTGGGTGGGAGGGAGGCTCAAGAGGGAGGGGATATGGGGATATATGTATACATATAACTGATTCACTTTGTTGTACAGCAGAAACTAACACAACATTGTAAAGCAATTATACTCCAATAAAGATATTTAAAAAAAAAGTCATTATGTGCACAGGAGAAAATAAATGTGATACTAGGCAATGATGTTAAGGGCTAAATAAATATATTACTGATATGTTCAGGGGAAAGAGATATTTCTGTGGGCTGCATTAGGAAGCATAGGCTACAGGAGAGGTTGTACTTACACTTATTTAAAGTGCAGTAAAGGCTCAGGTGGGAAAGAATTCTATGAGCAGGAATTAATAATAAAGAAAAGATTAAAGAAGTAAATATTTAATTTATCTGAACTTCAAAAGCAAAGATTAGGAATTATTTATGCAATTTTTAATCCTATTACTATTTTTCTTTTTTCTCATGTGTTTTTAAGTAGTTGAAAACAAAATAGGTCTTTGTTTTTTACTTTTGCTATAAAATAAAATACTAAATGTGTTAAGTATTGGAACAAAAGGATGACTTGTTAATTTCAAATATATGAGTCTGATGATATATATCAATACAAATCGTTATAAAATGTTAACCAGAGGGACTTCCCTGGTGGTCCAGTGGTTATGACTCTGCTTTCAATGTAGGGGGCGTAGGTTCGATCCCTGGTCAGGGAACTAAGCTCCCCACATGCCGTGCGGCGTGGCCAAAAAGTTTTAAAAATATATATATTAACCAGGAGTTATAGTTCTACGAATTGGTACTTGGCAATATGCTTTTCTGAATAACTCTGTGCTTCTCTGACTAGCAGAATTGCTTTTAAGTTGTTCTGAACAATCTTCTCAATGCAAATGTCTAAAAGAATTCTAGATTATTCTTTTTAAGAATATTTTTAAATGTGTTTCTGTGGGATAAGGAAGTAATATATCTACAGAAAGCAAAAATATACTTCAAGGGCAAATCTTTATAAGTCAATAATTATCAAAGGCAGCGTTCTTTCTAACCAGATAGTAGACAGTTTGTAAATGTTAAGGGTCATTTTTGTGTGTCTAGTAGCCAAAGCTGTATTCATATTTTTTACTGTAGTGGTAACTAATACAGATACTTTTCCTAGTTCAGTTGCTTATTTCTTTGAGGATTTTTGCTCTAACATAGAGAAAAGCATTTCTCTATCATATCATTTTAGAAAAAGATGGGAACTTAGGTATGTTCTAATCCAGCCATCTTTGTATACGAGGAAATTTAAATCCATGTGTAAAGTGACTTACTCAGCATCATCTAACTTGCAAAAATATGGAATATAGAATGGAAGGCTTTGAATTAACCTTTTGGATATATATTCTAATAACAATGAATATTATAAATTACAATATGCTAAATCTTTGTTAAGCAACTATGAGTGTAGATAATGTACTATAAGACCCTTTTATGGCATCTTTTAAAAATTTGTGATTGACTTTATCCAATAGCTATAGTCCAAAGCTATAGTGATTATTTTCATGAAACATGACTGAACACCTGGTGGAAAGGAGACGACACTTTAAACAAAAATTTAAGCAGGGGTATTTTTTTTTATCAACTCTGTGATCTTGAGTGTATATACACATGATAAAATGTAGATCTGAAATTCCAAGGGTATTTTAAATTTGACTTTAACTATATTCAGTAATATACATTTGTATGTGTTAATTTTGAGCTTAGAGGCATGATGAGATTTTTGTTATTCTAGAATAAAGCAAACTATACTCTTAATGATTAGAATATAGTGTTAATCAGCCCCATTTTGCAATCTAGCTTGTATTATAGTCACCAGGAGCAGAAAGTCATTTTTCTAAGAGGCATACCTGTGGTTTTGTTATATAGCCAGATTTTTAGCACTGACAGGTCCTCCCTGGTCCAGTTTGCAGATATGATGCACATAGGTTCTAAATCAAACAAGTGTTATGCTAATCTCACTTTAATTTTTCCGTGCTATCTTTATATTTTCAGTACTCCTCAGGAGATGAATATATTTGCTAAGAATACAAAAGCTTTATCCTGTTATGCAAAATGCAGTGTTATTTTATTAAGCAGAATTTCACAGTTGAATCTGTCCTTTTTATTTTTCTCCTCCTGTTGATGCATTACCATCTTTCTCTGACTGTATCTTTCTTTCTCCAACAACAAAAAAGGAAATGCTTCCATACGTTTATTGGGTAACAGAATTATATAGAAAAATATATATTTATTTTTATATAGTAAAATATTAAGTAAATAATATGAAAATCAGAATGTCAAAGTGATGTCTTAAATGAAACTCATTGATGAAGGTGAGACAAGTTTGCAGCCGAAGAATGTGTTCTCCTAGGCGAAATACTTTATGACACGTGTCTCATGTGTATTTACTTTAGGAGGTGCTTCTCGTTTAGCTTGTCTGTCTATAAATACATAGATGGCTTTACCTTACGTCTCTGAATTTATTCTCACACATTTGGTCATTTATTAGTAATGAGTATAGCCTCTGATGCCTGCATAGGGATGCCACTCATCCTATGATAGATACTGTTTAGCTTAGAATTTGCAAAATTAGACAGATGCTAAATATGATTTAAATCTTTCTCTTAATACCAAAGCTGTCAGGAAACCGCCTATGTCATGAAAATTCGAGAATTAATAACAAAACGTATACATTTAAATTTCTGTGGTTATGGAAGAATAAAAAATAAAACTGTTGTAAATATCTTTTAGGGACATTTACATAGAAGTGAATCTGTGTGTGACTAAAACAAATCAAATTGAACTCTTTTGTTTTTGTTGTCAGTGTTTTGTGCATTATAAATAAGTAGAGTTCAATGAATAGCTTTTTGAAACATGCTCATAGACTGTAGTAAAGAAAGGCATATACCCTGTTCCCCTAGACATGCTCTGTGGTTTTGTTTAGAACAGAAATAGTTGAGTGAGTGTGTGTGTGTGTGTGTGTGTGTGTGTGTGTGTGTGCACATGTCATGTAAATCTTGGGAGAGAGGGGAGAGAGAGAAGGGAAGGGATGGCAGGAGAGGGAGGAGAGAGATATCAGAGAGAATTAAGCAATGAATAAACGAATACGTGAATTCATTATAAAAATATGGCAAAAAAGGTTTATCTCATAAGAATATTATCCTTATAAAAAGATTAAGATACAATTCAATGATCCATAATAAAGTGGTTTTTTTTTTTTAATTTATTTATTTATTTTTGGCTGTGTTGGGTCTTTGTTTCTGTGCAAGGGTTTTCTCTAGTTGCGGCAAGCGGGGGCCACTCTTCATTGCGGTGCACGGGCCTCTCATTATCGCGACCTCTCTTGTTGCAGAGCACAGGCTCCAGACGCACAGGCTCAGTAGTTGTGGCGCACGGGCCTAGTTGCTCCGCGGCATGTGGGATCTTCCCAGACCAGGGCTCGAACCCGTGTCCCCTGCATTGGCAGGCAGATTCTCAACCACTGCGCCACCAGGGAAGCCCCATAATAATGTTTGATTGAAAATTCCTGAGAGTAATTATAGATCATGAGGCATTTCAAGTATATTATATGAAGAAATAAATCATCTATAACTATGTATGCTTCTCTTTAACCATACCGTATTTGTTACCAAGCAAATTTCATTTATACAGAGATTTGCTGGAGTATTAACTATTTTGTCAAAGTGCTTTTGGATGAAGAAATATAATGTACCCATTTTTATTTTCTCAGTTGCTTTAGAGAAATAAAAGTCACCTTGAAAATATAGTAAGTAGAATAAAATAAATCAACCCACAGGATTAAGTTGATAGCAAATTCTTATTTTCTTTTATAGGAAGTAAATATCTTTGTTCATTAGAAATTGTCATTTGCTGCAAATAAGTTATATAGATACTTTACCTTAAAGGAGGGGAGCGTGACCCCCCACGCCTGAAGTATGGGCTGCACATAATGACTTCTTTCCAAGGAGTGTAGTGTGGTAGGGGTGAAAAAAATAATAATACCGTTACAGTGGAGAAATCTGTACTGTTGATATGATGTGTATGATGTCATAAAAATAGCTTTACCTCCATAATCTTCCATCTAAAACCCATAACCTCAGTTTAATCATGAGGAAAATAATCAGAAAAATTTTAATGGAGGAGGATTCTATAATATATATATACCTGACCAGTATTTCTCAATATTGGTAAGGTCATGAGAAACAAGGAAAGTCTGAGAAACTGTCACAGCCAAGAGAAGCCTAAGGAGATAAATTATATTTGTGGACCCAATTTCAGTGTGTGTGTGTGTGTGTGTGTGTGTGTGTAGGCTTTCCCACACCGACAAGCAATTCTCAAATACCAGCAAGGTGTCTGAAAATTCAACTCAACTCTGACACTGTCTAGCCAGAGATAGGATCAGATTCCAC
Source organism: Eschrichtius robustus (assembly GCF_028021215.1). Lineage (NCBI taxonomy): Eukaryota > Metazoa > Chordata > Mammalia > Artiodactyla > Eschrichtiidae > Eschrichtius > Eschrichtius robustus. Next base: position 11,491,383 of record NC_090827.1, read on the forward strand.
AGGTAAATGGCTCAGTCCCATAAGTCCACCTTACATTTTAGAAGCCAATCACAAACCCAGGTCACCTGTACTTCTGACCAAAAGGCTACAAGTGGAGGTTCCAAGGACTCTCTCAACTCAGGATGCCAATTGCAAGTACAGGTTGTTGTCTGTACTTCTGACAAACTGACTGTAAATCACAGGTTCCCATGATCCCCTGCTTGGGTTGGATTAATTTGCTAGAACAGCACATAGAAACCCATTTACTCCTTAGATTACCAATATGCTACAAAGGATACTGAAGGATATGAATCACCAGCCAGACGTAGAGATTCATAGGGTGAAGTTCCAAACAAAGGATCTTCTGTCCTCGTGGAGTGTTGGGGCCCAGCATGGTGGCACATAGAAGTGTTCTGGTTTCCCAACCTGGAAGCTCTCTTAAATGCTGGTAGTAGTTGTCATTTAATTATACTTTTTATCTGGTACACTTTCAAAGAGGGTTTCAGTTGGCATTTTCTTCTTTGTGTAAATTAATGGGATTGCAGTTAACGATTTGGAGTCACTTTATATATTAATTGAATTTCTGATAAATTGTGAAAATGAATATTTACATATCAAGTTACATCTAACATTTGAATTTCTATTTCAGATGTGTTCTCACTAGGGAAAAACATGATCCCAACCATACAAAAAGATGAAAAATGTAAAAAGGAGGTAAAAATCACTTGCAACAAAATGTCAAAATTTATTTTCAAGGAGATTTCTGCCTTTGTGAGTTCAGAGTCTGTATGCATTTAAATCTCCAGTACAAACTCTGAGTGAAATTCATCAAAAATGAAATCAATCCACATTATCTTAGTACTCCTAAAAGCATGTGTAAATTAAAATATATCACATAGCCAATTCCAATTTTATTGACAGTTCTTACTGCCTCACAGGGATTTGAATGTTTAAATATTTTAGCAGCCACACTGGTTAGTGTTTCAGGAATGTCACTGCCTTAGAAGTATAGTAAAATTCACCAGCTGTGAAAGTCATACAGCAAATGTTTTTTCAAGATTTTTTTTCTTACAATAAAGTATGTTGTTCTTATGTTTATGTATTTACATCCTACCTTTTTCCCCTCGAGGGATTTAATTAACCCTATAATAAATGTGTGTGTGTGTGTGTGTATGTGTGTGTAATTACTGATGAATGAATAACAAGGTGATCTTTTGTACCTGACATGTTGGTTTTAGAGAACCTCATTAGGAAAACTTTTGCAGTATTGCCTGAGCTAGTGAAGGATTGGAAGATATTTTTAATACTTCTGTGATAATGAAAATAAGTTTCACCAATAGCAGAAGTCCAAGTTAGTGTTATAAAATATTAGGAATAGAAATAATATTTTTCATGCTTTATTACATGCATAAATCTAAATTTATGCTAAGTAAAAGTGTTTAAGGACAAGATGATCTCTTTTGCAGAAGAAAAAGTCAAGAAGAAAATTTGAGAGCAGATTATAAGTAGAAATAGTAGAACAGAACTCATGGAATTTGTTTTACCTTTAAGGAATTATGTTTATGGACATTTTTATATTATCTCTGTAATGCTGGCTTAAGAAAAGGAGGATTTCCTAAATGCTCACATTTTAATAGTTTAGATTTCCTAGGAGGGAGCTATGGGTGGAAGATGGGTGTAAAAAAATGTGAAATTGAGGGACAGAACCCCTGGAGCTGATTTTTCTCAGGTTAAACACCAAATTTTTAAAAAGGTAAAACTGATGGCTTGTTTTTAATTTCACAGAAGGCTTAGTTTACAGAGAGGAATGACTTATGTTTCTTTTTAGATCTTTACTTAGCCCAAAGGAAGTAATGATTTTCTAGAATGTACATGCTTTATTATCTAAATTCACTCACATCTAACTTTACTCTCCAGCGAAACAAATTTATAAGTAGAGGAAGAAATGTAAAACATCATAAGAATCTAAGAAATGTCTAAATGAATAGCTGTAACTAGTGAGAGCACGAGAGTCATGGGCAAAGCACTGTGGGCTTAAAAACAGCAAGAGAGCAAGTGTAAACTGCTCTCTTGTCATGTAAGTGTCCTCTACATTGATGTTAGTGTGTCATTTGATATAATTTATAAAAACACACCAAACAACACACCAAAATCCTTCCTTTTAGGAATCTTTCAAATTAATTTGGCTGTGTGTTCATATAGACAAATCTGATGACAGGACCATAAATTAAGGATCGTGACAAAAAAGCACTGTCACTACAACATAGAAAAAGACATCTACTCCTAACAGCTCAGTTTGGGAAGAAAAGTAAGAAAAAAAGGAAAAAGTAAAAAGATTAATTTACTGAAATCTCAGCTATGAGTGAAGTTAAAGTTATATTGTACTGATTAACTCTGTTAAAGAATTAGTATGGTTAGAAAGAATGCATAAAATATAGCCACATGATTCATCTTTGGAATACATTCTATAAACCTCTAGGAAAACTCCACCAGTGCCTGACTTTGATAGGAATAGTACACTGGAGAGTGTTAGTGTGGGGAAAGCCTCCTGTTACTGGTAACTCAGGAAATAATAAAGTAATGAAATCCCATGTCTGTTTCCTACTCACTGTTTTTTACGGTGTTTAAAGTTTTTAAATCCCATCAATCTAGTGGTAATTAGATGGCGATGAAAATTTAGAAATCCTTCTTTCTGTACTGAGAGAGTGCGTACCCGGTAGTGTTTTGGCACTCATAGTCTCACTAGGATATAAAATTTCGAAGTCTTTGGAATGTACGGTGGCTGCATTAGGATCTACAGCAACTATTAAAACCCAACAGAATAGAAAAGTTCAAAAGATAACATTTGACTTTAGTTTTAAAGGATAAGGAGGAATTTGTCAGACCGGAAAAGACGGGAAGCACCACGTACAAGACAGGAGAATGGTTTGGGTAAAAAGGAGCAGAAACATGAAAGAGCAGAGGATGTTTGGGGTGCAGCAAGTAGTCTGGAGTGATGTGAAAGGAGGATGGAAGATGAGCCTGTAGTGGCACATGATTTGAGGGGGCGTGTATTTCAGACTAGGGAATTCAGGCTTTATGTTGTGAGCATTTGAGATTTGGTTAAGGTTTTTCTACGTAGAGGAATACTGTGATGAAAGTATGGTTTGAAGGAGTTTATACAACTTTAGCGGCCCACTGGCTTTTCTTATTCATTGAATCCTTGTCTCAACTCCTGCCTCGTTCCTTTATTCTTCTTATTTGCTCGTTAGACGCCGACGTGGTTAGGGTTGGCTTCTGTGTGCACAGTCGTCTCGTGTCAGCATCCCCATCTTTCTCATTCTTTCCTCGTCTTCATTCTCATTATTCTTTTAATGTAATCAAAGGCAATTTTTGACCTTTGAATCTAATATGAAAACAGCATTAAAAATCTTTAAACAAGCAAATAGCACTACAGCTCACTTAATTTCACTAACTGAAGTTTCATTATTGTAAGGAGGCAAGGAAAATAGTAAATTTACATTTGTGAAGAACAGGAAGAAACCAAAATGTACTATTTCTATCAGACAATTTCCTTCTGACTTTTTTAAGCTTCTGTTTATTTAATAATAATAATAACTTAAATGAAGATTTAAAAATATGTCTCAGTATCTAATATTGATATTGGGCCATTCAGTTCTAAATTAGTTTATCACTTCTTAGAAAAATGAAAATATAAGATATAGTAACCAGAAGTCACGTTTCTCCAAAAGAAGCTTTATTTCTGGAGGGATCACATCTCTTAAAATTAGATCCTGCAATTATTGTTTATTGAGGTAGACACTAACCAAATTAACACCAATATAGTGCTTCTTCTGTTGACAAATTGTGTGGAATGTTTATCTTTTGGATAAAAGCGTAATGGAAAAATAGTATTGCAGTATTCTTCTAACTTACCACTAGGCCAATAAAAATGATTCCTTTGGCTTGCAAATAAGTCTGAATCTTTGTAAGAGGGTGGGAAACATTAAGTGATGGCAACTTAACAGTATTTTATTTGTGCTGATTTATATCTGTTATTAATATGGAGATATTTTAAGTTGTTAAATGGTTTTCACCTAAGCTGTGCAATATATGGCTGCCTCAGATAATGACACTTAAAATTTCAGTCAACATTAAATTTTACTCCTGGGCAGTGAATGATAGAGACTCATTATATATATATATTTTATACAGCAGGTTCTTATTAGTCATCAATTTTATACACATCCATGTACACATGTCAATCCCAATCTCCCAATTCATCCCACCACCACCACCTTGCCCCGCTTTCCCCCCTTGCCGTCCATATGTTTGTTCTCTACATCTGTGTCTCTATTTCTGCCCTGCAAACTGGTTCAACTGTACCATTTTTCTAGGTTACACATAAACGCATTAATGTATGATATTTGTTTTTCACTTTCTGACTTACTTCACTCTGTATGACAGTCTCTAGATCCATCCACGTCTCAACAAATGACCCAATTTTGTTCCTTTTTATGGCTGAGTAATATTCCATTGTATATATGTACCACATCTTCTTTACCCATTCGTCTGTTGATGGGCATTTAGGTTGCCTCCATGACCTGGCTATTGTAAATAGTGCTACAATGAACGTTGGGGTGCATGTGTCTTTTTGAATTACGGTTTTCTCTGGGCATATGCCCATTAGTGGGATTGCTGGATCATATGGTAATTCTATTTTTAGTTTTTTAAGGAAACTCCATACTGTTCTTCATAGTGGCTGTATCAATTTACATTACCACCAACAGTGCAAGAGGGTTCCCTTTTCTCCACACCCTCTCTAGCATTTGTTGTTTGTAGATTTTCTGATGATGCCCGTTCTAACTGGTGTGAGGTGATACCTCATTGTAGTTTTGATTTGCATTTCTCTAAGAATTAGTGATGTTGAGCAGCTTTTCATGTGCCTCTTGGCCATCTGTATGTCTTCTTTGGAGAAATGTCTATTTAGGTCTTCTGCCCATTTTTGGATTGGGTTGTTTGTTTTTTTTAATATTGAGCTGCATGAGCTGTTTATATATTTTGGAGAGTAATCCTTTGTCCGTTGATTCGTTTGCAAATATTTTCTCCCATTCTGAGGGTTGTCTTTTCGTCTTGTTTATGGTTTCCTTTGCTGTGTAAAAGCTTTGAAGTTTCATTAGGCCCCATTTGTTTATTTTTGTTTTTATTTCCATTACTCTAGGAGGTGGATCAAAAAAGATCTTGCTGCGATTTATGTCGAAGAATGTTCTTCCTATGTTTTCCTCTAAGAGTTTTACAGTGTCTGGTCTTACATTTAGGTCTCTAATCCATTTTGAGTTTATTTTTGTGTATGGTGTTAAGGAGTGCTCTAATTTCATTCTTTTACATGTAGCTATCCAGTTTTCCCAGCACCACTTATTGAAGAGACTGTCTTTTCTCCATTGTATATCCTTGCCTCCTTTGTCATAGATTATTTGACTATAGGTGCATGGGTTTATCTCTGGGCTTTCGATCTTGTTCTATTGATCTATGTTTCTGTTTTTGTGCCAGTACCATATTGTCTTGATTACTGTAGCTTTGTAGTATAGTCTGAAGTCAGGGAGTCTGATTCCTCCAGCTCCGTTTTTTTCCCTCAAGACTGCTTTGACTATTCGGGGTCTTTTGAATCTCCATACAAATTTTAAGTTTTTTTTTTTTTCTAGTTCCGTAAAAAATGCCATTGGTAATTTAATCGGGATTGCATTGAATCTGTAGATTGCTTTGGGTAGTATAGTCATTTTGACAATATTGATTCTTCCAATCCAAGAACATGGTATATCTCTCCATCTGTTGGTATCATCTTTAATTTCTTTCATCAGTGTCTTATAGTTTTCTGCATACAGGTCTTTTGTCTCCCTAGGTAGGTTTATTCCTAGGTATTTTATTCTTTTTGTTGCAATGGTAGATGGGAGTGTTTCCTTAATTTCTCTTTCAGATTTTTCATCCTTAATGTATAGGAATGCAAGAGATTTCTGTGCATTAATTTTGTATCCTGCAACTTTACGAAATTCATTGATTAGCTCTAGTAGTTTTCTGGTGGCATCATTAAGATTCTCTATGTATAGTATCATGTCATCTGCAAACAGTGACAGTTTTACTTCTTCTTTTCCAATTTGTATTCCTTTTATTTCTTTTTCTTCTCTGATTGTCGTGGCTAGGGCTTCCAAAACTATGTTGAATAATAGTGGTGAGAGTGGACATCCTTGTCTTGTTCCTGATCTTAGAGGAAATGCTTTCAGTTTTTCTCCATTGAGAATGAATTTTGCTGTGGTTTTGTCGGATATGGCCTTTATTATGTTGAGGTAGGTTCCCTCTATGCCCACTTTCTGGAGAGTTTTTATCATAAAAGGGTGTTGAATTTTGTCAAAATCTTTTTCTGCATCTACTGAGATGATCATATGGTTTTTATTCTTCAATTTGTTAATATGGTGTATCACATTGATTGATTTGCATATATTGAAGAATCCTTGCATCCCTGGGATAAATCCCACTTGATCGTGGTGTATGATCCTTTTAATGTGTTGTTGGATTCTGTTTGCTAGTATTTTGTTGAGGATTTTTGCATCTGTATTCATCAGTGATACTGGTCTGTAATTTTCTTTTTTTGTAGTATCTTTGTCTGGTTTTGGTATCAGGGTAATGGTGGCCTCATAGAATGAGTTTGGGAGTGTTCCTTCCTCCGCAATTTTTTGGAAGAGTTTGAGAAGGATGGGGGTTAGCTCTTCTCTCAATGTTTGTTAGAATTTACCTGTGAAGCCATCTGATCCTGGACTTTTGTTTGTTGGGAGATTTTAAATCACAGTTTCAATTTCTTTACTTGAGATTGGTCTGTTCAAATTTTCAGTTTCTTCCTGGTTCAGTCTTGGAAGGTTATACCTTTCTAAGAATTTGTCCATTTCTTCCAAGTTGGTCATTTTATTGGCATAGAGTTGCTGATAGTAGTCTCTTAGGATGCTTTGTATTTCTGCCGTGTCTGTTGTAACTTCTCCCTTTTCCTTTCTAATTTTATTGATTTGAGTCCTCTCCCTCTTTTTCTTGATGAGTCTGGCTAATGGTTTATCAATTTTGTTTATCTTCTCAAAGAACCAGCTTTTAGTTTTATTGGTCTCTGCTATTGTTTTCTTTGTTTCTATTTCATTTATTTCTGCTCTGATCTTTATGATTTCTTTCCTTTTGCTAACTTTGGGTTTTGTTTGTTCTTCTTTCTCTAGTTTCTTTAGGTGTAAAGTTAGATTGTTTATTTGAGATTTTTCTTGTTTCTTGAGGTAGGCTTGTATAGCTGTAAACTTCCCTCTTAGAACTGCTTTTGCTGCATCCCATAGGTTTTGGGTCGTCGTGTTTTCATTGTCATTTGTCTCTAGGTATTTTTTGATTTCCTCTTTGATTTCTTCAGTGATCTCTTGGTTATTTAGTAACGTATTGTTTAGCCTCCATGTGTTTGTGTTTTTTATTTTTTTTTCCCTGTAATTGATCTCTAATCTCATAGCATTGGGGTCAGAAAAGATGCTTGATATGATTTCAATTTTCTTAAATTTACTGAGGCTTGATTTGTGACCCAAGATGTGGTCTATCCTGGAGAACGTTCTGTGCGCACTTGAGAAGAAAGTGTGATCTGCTGTTTTTGGATGGAATGTCCTATAAATATCAATTAAATCTATCTGGTCTGTTGTGTCATTTAAAGCTTCTGTTTCCTTATTTATTTTCATTTTGGATTATTTGTCCATTGGTGTAAGTGAGGTGTTAAAGTCCCCCACTATGATTGTGTTAATGTCGATTTCCCCTTTTATGGCTGTTAGCAGTTGCCTTATGTATTGAGGTGCTCCTATGTTGGGTGCATATATATTTATAATCATTATATCTTCTTCTTGGATTGATACCTTGATCATTATTTAGTGTCCTTCCTTGTCTCTTGTAACATTCTTTATTTTAAAGTCTATTTTATCTGATATGAGTATTGCTACTCTTTCTTTTGATTTCCATTTGCATGGAATATCTTTTTCCATCCCCTCACTTACAGTCTGTATGTGTCCCTAGGTCTGAAGTGGGTCTCTTGTAGACAGCATATATATGGGTCTTGCTTTTGTATCCATTCAGCAAGCCTGTGTCTTTTGGTTGGAGCATGTAATCCATTCACCTTTAAGGTAATTATCGCTGTGTATGTTCCTATTACCATTTTCTTAATTGTTTTGGGTTTGTTTTTGTAGGTTCTTTTCTTCTCTTGTGTTTCCCACTCAGAGAAGTTCCTTTAGCATTTGTTGTAGAGCTGGTTTGGTGGTGCTGAATTCTCTTAGCTTTTGCTTGTCTGTAAAGCTTTTGATTTCTCCATTGAATCTGGATGAGATCCTTGCCGGGTAGAGTAATCTTGGTTGTAGGTTCTTCCCTTTCATCACTTTAAGTATATCTTTCCACTCCCTTCTGGCTTGTAGAGTTTCTGCTGAGAAATCAGCTGTTAACCTTATGGGAGTTCCCCTGTATGTTATTTGTCATTTTTCCCTTGCTGCTTTCAATAATTTTTCTTTGTCTTTAATTTTTGCCACTTTGATTACTGTGTGTCTCGGCGTGTTTCTCCTTGGGTTTATCCTGTATGGGACTCTCTGTGCTTCCTGGACTTGGGTGGCTATTTCCTTTCCCATGTTAGGGAAGTTTTCGACTATAATCTCTTCAAATATTTTCTCGGGTCCTTTCTCTCTCTCTTCTTCTTCTGGGACCCCTATAATGTGAATGTTGTTGCGTTCAGTATTTTCCCAGAGGTCTCTTAGGCTGTCTTCATTTCTTTTCATTCTTTTTTCTTTAGTCTGTTCCACAGCAGTGAATTCCACCATTGTCTTCCAGGTCACTTATCTGTTCTTCTGCCTCAGTTATTCTGCTATTGATTCCTTCTAGTGTAGTTTTCATTTCAGTTATTGTGTTGTTCATCTCTGTTTGTTTGTTGTTTAATTCTTCTAGGTCTTTGTTAAACATTTCTTGCATCTTCTCAATCTTTGCCTCCATTCTTTTTCCGAGATCCTGGATCATCTTCACTATCATTATTCTGAGTTCTTTTTCTGGAAGGTTGCCTATCTCCACTTCATTTAGTTGTTTTTCTGGGGTTTTATCTTGTTCCTTCATCTGGTACATAGCCCTCTGCCTTTTCATCTCGTGTGTCTTTCTGTTAATGTGGCTTTTGTTCCAGAGGCTTTAGGATTGTAGTTCTTCTTGCTTCTGCTGTCTCTAGACTCATTATATTTTTAAAATATTCCTTGTGATGCCTGCTTTAAAAGAGCGTAGATGTGTAGATCTTTATGGATCTATACATATTAGGTAAGCAGTTGTCTATAAAGTGTAAAGCTAGTTAACTAAGAGGGCCATTTTAATTTTTGTTAACTTGTTCAAATTAATGCTTTGTTTAATTTAAATAGATTATAACGTTCCCAATTTAAGTCAAAATACAAAAAATTCAATATTCGTAATCTCAGATTAATAGAACATTATATTTTCACTAATATATAAAATATACTTGACAGATCAAAACTGAATTCTGACAAGGCTCATAACAAGAAAATGTATAGCAATCCTTAAAAACAGGATTGTGTTCTTACTTTTGTATGTTAGCACAATCGGTTATATTATGGGAGATGCCATGCCTTGATTAATGGCATTATTGATCATGAATAAATGAAAGTGTCCTTTTCTAGAACTTAATTTGGGTTCCCTTTTAAGAAAGTCTAACAGACAAAATTCCAAATAATATACTGATACTTAGAAGTCTGTTGGTATGAATCTTCAGCAGAAAACTGATTATGGCTTAAGCTAGAAAATACAATTATACTCAGCTTAACAGTGATGTGAACATTGTGAATTCAAGGCACATTTTGAACACCATTTGTATTTCAGAACTAAAAACTGAGCTGAGAATAAAAACTTACAGCTAGAAGGGAATTAAACATCATCTAATTTTTAGTCTTCAGTGCATTAGATTTAAAAAATTGAGACCTAAAGTCACATAAACAGCTAAAATCAGATCTATTTATTGGAATCAAATTTCCTGACTGTAAGTCTAGTGTGTTTATACCATAAAAAATAGATTCACCTGACACAGTGCCATACATATATATATAAAGTTAAATAGTAAATATATATTATATAAAATTTTGCATATGCACATATTATACATTAGCAATATACATACTAGCATATATAATATTATATTAGCCTTTATAATCAAGGAAAATGTTACATTATAGGATGAGAAGCCTCAAAATTAGAAACAGGAAAAGAAGTTCTGATTTTTATTTTTTGTTCGATTTGGAGATGTAATTTATATTCAACACACACATAGCTGTGTGAAGATGTATGTATATTTATATGTGTATTTATATAGAAGTATATATAGTGAATAATATAATTATGTATATACTTATATATATTTTTTCATCCCATGGATGATAATCATAGTTCATCATCATGGACAGAGCTGGCACAACGAGATAGGAACACATAGATTGGAAGCAGAAAACTTAAATTTAAATTTTCCCTTTTACCTACTAGCTGGCTGTCTTTGGAAAACTGGTTAATATCCCTGAATCTGTTTTGTTTTCCTTTCTGTAAAATGAGGATAATGAAACCATATTTGCTGGTTGTAGAATAGGTTAGAAATAATGCATATGATGTGGTCAGCGGAGTCATTTCGTGTTGTTCTATTTGTACTGTGACCCACATCAGCACAGTGAGGCCAGTGGACTCTTTGTTTATGTTTCAGTGTCATATATCAATGTACTAACAGCATTTAAATCTGAAACATATATTTCTGATTACTTGGATACCTGATATCCAGAAGTGGAATTATTATTTTAGTATACATGAAATGATCCTTGGGAATTGAATAGCTAGTTATGATTTCATGTCTGTAAGTCTTTATTCTTCTTGGCTAATTGTGATCTGAATTTTTATCAACAATAGATAAAAACATGGACTTTGCAATCAGAAAGACTTAGTTTAAAGCCCTGAATTAGCTACTTCACAGCTCTATGGGCATTTTATTTACATCTCCTCGTTTCTGTAAAAACAAATAAATAATACTTTCCTGAAAAAGTTATTGTGAGGGCTAAATGAACTAGCTAACACATTTAAAAAGCTTATCACAATGCTTGCTACAGAAAACTCAATAAACATTAATTACTGTATTATTATAGTCATTATCATTATTACTAATTCAGTGACAGTTTTCATCTTTCTTAAGAAATCAAACCTACTGCGTTAGTATGTTAGCTTGTCTTCTCTTAGTGGAGGGGGAATGGTTAGAGAAGTCTGAAGGACTAAAAGGGGCAGCAGTAAAATTGATAAATCTGTGTGAAACTGATGCTTGATGCAGGAGGCAAGTGCGTTTCAGAGGTACCTGATGATGCTGGAAAAAAAAAAAGAAATAATACTTAATTTTGCACAATTTAAAAGTATTAAAGTTATGGGTAATGGGATAGATAACAGTGCTTTTAGAAAAAGATATATAACCAGCGATCTGTTGGTATTAACATGGGGAGACAATGAATGGAATCGCTTATTTTAAGAGTAATCACATTCAATTAGTTAAGATCCTTTCAAAATCTGATCTACCCATTATTTTATAGCTTATTTTGTTCTTACGCTATAAAATAAGCCTATATTATTGGTTGGTCTATTTCTATAATATTTCTATAATTCTATACAAGACTACAAACTTATAAATGACATTGTTAAGGTAATTCACCAAAAGAACTGATTAATAGCTATAATAGAACAAAAATGAAAGAGACAATTTAGGAAAAGAAAAGGAAAGGCTAATTCATGTTCCTGGATAACATAACTTTTTAAAAAGAATTTTTATTTATTTTCGGTTGTGTTGGGTCTTCATTGCTGCATGGAGGCTTTCTCTAGTTGTGGTGAGCAGGGGCTCCTCTTCATTGCGGTGCATGGGCTTCTCATTGCGGTGGCTTCTCTTGTTACAGAGCACAGGCTCTAGGCATGCGGGCTTCAGTAGTTGCAGCACACAGGCTCAGTAGTTGTGGCACATGGGCCCCAGAGCACGCAGGCTTCAGTAGTGTGGCGCGTGGGCTCAGTAGTTGTGGCACACGGGCTCAGTAGTTGTGGTGCACAGGCTTAGTTGCTCCACGGCATGTGGGATCTTCTCCTGGACCAGGATTGAACCCATGTCCCCTGCATTGGCAGGCGGATCCTTAACCACTGCACCACCAGGGAAGTCCTGGATAACATACTTTTAAAACTAATTCATTTTAATGGCAAAGTCATAAAGTCTAACCTAAAAATGAACAAAGATAATAATAAATAGATGCACATAAATTTACTGAAGGAAAACAAGATATCTCATGGTAAATCAACATCCTTGACATTAATCAAGATTGATGTCATTAAATAAAACCGTTATAGGTTCCTACTCTATTTATCTTTTATCTATCTTTCTATCATTTATCTATCCATCTATCTATCATTTATCTACTGTCAAAGAACAGGATGATTGCACTCTGGTCCTAAGTCGTTATGAAAATTATATTCTTATTTAACACAATACAGATAATGAAATAATAATGAAATAATGAATTGATCAATATGAGCATATTTGAACTACGAAAAAAATAAAAGACCTGAATGGTAAACCATTATGCAGTTCTAATTTCATTCCTATATAATTTTGGTTATCAACATTGTAATAGAACTTAAAAAACAATATACTTTAAAAGATTGTTTTTTAATAAATGAAAAATATTGTCATATTCTTTTACTCATTTGCAAAAGGCTATACTTCTAATATATCTCTCCCCTGATACTTATAGTTGGAGTGGAGTGAGACATCAGTTGATTTCGAGTTTTATTCTGCTCTGTTCCAAGGCTTTTTCAAAATGTCCCCTTAGAGACATTCCTTCTGTATTTCCTAATTCTGGCTTAAGGCCATTCCCTGAAAAAAAAATACAGGGAGAGGTGGGGTAACTTTGGCTTCTGAATACTGTCTAAAGACAAAGAGTCTGTCACTAGAGTCTTCAGTGGACTTATCCTTTCTTTGCTTGCTGAACTGGATTTGAGTGTTATGTGTTCAGAGGAATGATTTTGAGGAGAGTCTCCAAAAGATCTTGTTCCACAGCACAGATTTTCTAAATCTCTTTCTTTTTTTCTTTTTCTATGCAACTTGGGATGTTTTATATCACCCTCAAGATCTTTTCTGTTTGTTATTCTCATTCTTTTTTTTCCTGAGATAGTACTTATTAAACCTGTGCACCAACTGATATGGTGGACCCAGGAGTAGTTGATTGATTATATGTTCTTAGAACTATTTTAAATTTCTCCCAGAATATCTTTCTCTTCTGTCTAGGCTTTAAAAAGTCTTAAATATTTACTGTGAGCTTGTACTGAGACCAGGGCATAAAATTAAGTCCCTTAAAACAGGGACTTGCTCTATTCTCAGGGAGATTTAGCTTTAGAAGGTAATTTAGCTTTGAGGATTTTCTTCTGACTAGAGAAAAAGAGTAGTAGGTCAGAAGAGAAAACGGCAAGAGGTAACTAAGGAGCATGGCAGTTAGTTAAGTTCAAATTATGATATGAAGTTTCTAAAAGAGACAGTTTAAAGGATTTTACCTTAGTCCAGGAATCCTTTAAGAAGGTAATTTTTGAATCTGAGTTTCTTTTGGAGACCTCCTCAAACCAAGAAAAATCCACACAATTGAATATTTGGGATTCTGTTCCCTTTTTGCTTTAAGGCCCTTTTCATATGAGCAATTTTATCCACCTTGAAAATTCCCCAAATTTTCCTATATTATCATCTTAATCAGCTTGAACTGCCATAACAAACTGCTCCAGACTGGGTGGTTTAAATAACAAAAATTTTTTTTCCTCACAGTTCTGAAGGCTAGAATTCCATAATCAAGGTGCCAGCATATTCAGTTTCTGGTGAGAGCTTTCATTTCTGGCTCGTAGATGATGGCCTTCTCATAGTTTCTATATATTGTGGAGAGAAAAAGGGAGCAAGCTCTCTGGTGTTTCTTCCTTTGAGGGCACTAATCCCATCATGAGGGCCCCATCCTCTGGATTGCATCTAGACTTAATTACCTCCCAAAGGCACCATCTTCAAATACCATCACATCAGGGGTTTGGGCTTCAATATATAAATTTGGGGGGGGGGGGGACACAATTTGGTCCATAGCAATTATCTATGTTGAAATTATTTCATTTAGAAAGATAGCACTTGAATTAGACATTGTGAAAACTGATTTAAGAGACAAACATGTGAGAGATTAGCAATGGTTGGTCCAGGTGCTTTTGTGCCTTGTGTCTGTACCATGGAACAAAATAGTTGGCTGTGTCTAATTTCTGATGGGTGAGTGTTTGGAGATGAGATATATCTGGAACTAAACTGTCATGAACATTTTGTTTGCTAAACAAAGCAAGACAAGGCTGAGGATAGTTCTCATGTTTCTGTGGTAGGTGCTGCAAAGCAAAGTCTATCTTACATAGCTGTTGATTAAACAAGATATTTTATTTGTTAGTTCTTTGGGCTGACTCTAGTGTCACTCTTGTTGAACTTATGTCTATCCTCTTTCCTATGTATTAACTTCTATATACCCACCAAAGAAAAAGATGAGAACAGTCAGAAAGATCAGCAATATTTTTAGTAACAAGACAAATTTCTACCAAGTATGAATTTTTAAGTCTGATCAGAAAATCAAAAGATCCTAAAAGCCCAGATCAATCTCTGACACAATTTAGTACTACGGCCAGAGAGAGCATTCTTCATGCTTTAATAATGTCTAACTGCCATTTGTTCTTTTCCAACATGACAAAGAGAGGAGAAGATAAGTGAGGGTGAAGTTAGAGTGTAGCCGTTTGAAACACTGACCCTGGGTTACCTCTATAAGAATTTTACAAAGCTGGCATTTTTCTCATAGCTATTTTAGTTTTTTGCCAACTTATCAAAAAAGTCACATCTTTCAAATTCCTTTAACATCTTTATCATCCATTATTTAATAAGGACACTAATCTTGGCTTGTGTTTGCTAATATTTGTACTTCCCACAGTAAATGACAAAGGTGCCATTACTGTGATGACATATTCTATGATGGCAGATTGGATTAGTATCATTAATGACATTTTTCTGATACTAATATACCCATGTTTTATATTATGTTGTTGCAAATATAGCATTGATAATCTGAGAATAAGTAAATTAGTATATATATAAATGAATTTGAATATTAAAAACTCCTATTTTATATACACATAAATTATTCATGGATCTAACAAATACAAATACAATCTAATACAAATTATTTTTCATGTCAAAGGAGGATTGCAGTATTAAGCAGTCATACTAAAGAACTTGTCAAAGACTGGTGCTTTCTCTGGGCAGAGGTCAGTAGCCTTTCAGAAACAGTGTTCCAGCGAATGTCTAAATGAAAGCTTGTGATTGAAGTAATAATCTAAAGGTCTTGTGGACCAGTAATCTTCAGTTCACACTGGAATATAAATTAAATTATGCTATGTCTTATTTAAATGTACATAATTTCAGGACACTGCAGTTATATAAAGTATAGATATGACTTCCATCCATCCAGGAAGGTTAATGGGGCTTGAGGAAAGGGAGTGTTGTAACAAAGAAAATTCCTCAGAATTAAGACATTTGTTGGAAAAGTTAGATGCTTTCAGGTAATTAACCTTTTAGGGAGATACCTAGAGGAAATTAAGAGAGGTTTGATATTGCTGTTGTGGTTCCCTCTTCCTCCTTTTTAAACTGCATGGTGCTCTTATGGGAATATTGGGCTGTTACAGTTATTTGTTATATTTGATTGAATGCACGGAATGTTGCTGTATTTCTTCACTTATTTGATTATGTGTTTCTAGAGCCTTTTCTTTTACTCATTGGATTAGCAGTATATATTTTTCAAGATTAGCTCCTGTGGAAATTTACCCTTTGTTTATGACTTTAGAACTTTGGTCCCACAGGATGAAATACCAACCACTTGGCTTGATATCTGTGGCTCAGCATAACGCAGTCCCAGTGTATTGATAGTTTTGACCTATGCAGTTATACTTCCCGATTTTCACCAGCTCAACCATAGATTGTAGCCATGCTGATTTCCTCAAAGGCCATCCTTATTCTGGCTTCTATATTTTTACTAAAATTGGACTGTCTACCTCCTTTTCATCTAACCAAATCATACTCAAATTAGTTGATGATGTCACTTTCTCTTCTAAATAGAAATTTAGGCAAAGAATGAACAGACTTCTAAATATTAGGTAATTACTTCATATGAAGCAGAATAGAAGGCAGCTAAGGGAAGATGAGTTTTTTTGGCAATTCAAAATCTGTTTTAATGATAGTAAGGGGTGAGCAGCCCCAAACCATTAGCTGCAATATATTTAACTTCTTTGTGTTATTTAAATCATGTATTCAAACTATATACCTTGCACATTTCTTTCTGATTTGTAATTCATATGTAAAATTCTGAAGAGTGGGTTTTTTTAGGAGATAATTGAATAATTTATATAACTTCTTAAGAGTGAGGATGAACATTATGCAGATTATATTACTCCTCATACTTTTGCGAAGTGAAACCCGTTAAATAACCGTCAGTACTGCAGAACTAAAGACTAATCAATTATGTCTCATAACCTGGGAGAGTTTCTTCATATATCTAATATAATTTCTTCAACAAAGATTAATAATTCATTTGATGCTTGTTCTTTTATTCTGGTCAGCCAAAACGGTATTGCCAAAGAGGAGCAGAGAATGGAGAGGGAGATGGGGCAGAGGGGAAAAGGGAGGAGGAGAGAGGGAGATTTGTCATCTGATAACATTGACTGTTATGTTTGCAGTAAAAAGAGATATATAAGGAATAAATAGGGCTTCCCTGGTGGCGCAGTGGTTGAGAATCTGCCTGCCGATGCAGGGGACACAGGTTCGAGCCCTGGTCTGGGAGGATCCCACATGCCGCGGAGCAACTAGGCCCGTGAGCCACAACTACTGAGCCTGAGTGTCTGAAGCCTGTGCTCCACAACAAGAGATGCCGCGACAGTGAGAGGCCCGTGCACCGCGATGAAGAGTGGTCCCCGCTTGCCACAACTAGAGAAAGCCCTCACGCAGAAACGAAGACCCAACACAGCCAAAAATAAAATTAATTAATAAAAAAAAAAGAAAGAAAGGAATAAATAGAAAGATTCAGTTGTTAGAAAAAGTTTTATTTATTCAATAACTACTCATTAGTGGGTGATATTCAATCTAGTTCAAAAATTAGAGGCTGGAAGATGTGAGAGAAAATTTACTGAGATCTTTCTGGGAAAAAAAAAAAAAAAGAAAAATTACCTAAAATAGTTTCTCTTATTACAACCTGACTAGTCCAACCACTACCTTTCTGATGGTGTTGAAATCAAATAGCAATAATTCCCTGAGGGGCTAGGGATTTTTTTTTTTTTTTTTTCTGTTCTGTTCATTATTGTAACTTCAGAGCCTAGAATATGGCTGGCCCAAATATGGACTTAAGTATTTTTTGAATAAATTGTCTTGTTTATTCAAGTAAAGTACTGGGATAAACATATAAAGTACTAGCTATTCAGTAACGATTTTAATTTGTATTAGATTATAAATTCCATGCTGATTAAAAACTAAAACTTGTGTTGCCGCCTTGATTCATATTGTATTGTGTGCGATAATCATCAGTATTAGAAACAAGGAAATAAACACCTAACTAACAAAGTTCCCAAGACAGAACAACTTTGATTGGGCTGATAGGAGAAGAAACATGAAGTGAGTGTAAGCGCTGACACACAGGACAATTAGAATTTTTTTGTGTAATGGCAACACCTATAGGAAAATTATATTCAACACAGTTTTATTCACATATAGTTAAGTAGAATATTTCCTTTTCCGTAAGTTTTAAAATATTTCCTTTAAAAGATTATAGTTTATTAGTGGTTCTATTCTTGCTTCCTTGACAAATCCCTGTAGAATATATTTAACAATGTATAATGTTGACATACTTAACTAGAAAGAATGGTAGTAAAATGCATTTTGGTTTAACTATCTGTCCTCTGAGGAAATTAACTGTTGCATATGTGGAATGTTTTTAAATGCTTTTATATTCTACTATATAAAGCACCTTTTTCCCCCTCCCTTAAAAAAATTTTTCTTCTGTGTTCTAGAGCCTAGGATATCAGATTACAGAAATTTTAAGTTAAGCATTATTTAAATGATATATGCCTTGTCATTCACATTTTCCCAGAATGGATAACAGCTATGATTTCATCTTATGCCTGGAAAATTCACAAAGAATAATTTAGACTGGTAGAGCAGATACTTATTTGTCTGTACTTGCTATAGTGAAATTGCTCCAAGGATAGCTCCAAGGCTCTTTCGAAGTTTGAGATGAGAGACATAACTGGGAAATTCAGCACATTTACCAGACTTTTTTTTTTTTTCTCTAAGTGAATTGAATATATATGTAAATATATATATTTCTGTTAATATTTTTTGTTTCTATAGTATTGAGTCATAGACAAGTGCTGAGTGAGAATTTTAACTATCAGTTAGTCCCTTGTAATTTTCATTTATAAATTTTGAACACACGAACATGTGGACAAGTTTTTGTGGCACTTATGTCAAGAATTTTTTCTGTATCACTGGGGTAACACTTTTAATGAAAACCTGTCCAGGGGCATGAAAATCAATTTGTCATTAGTTATATAAGTGCTCTTTATGAATGTATTGTTTATTGCTGTGTAACAAATTTTCCTAAATCTTAATGGCTTAAAACACCAAACGTCATTCATATTTCATGATTTTGGGGGGTCAGGAATTCAGACAGGGTGCAGCAGGAAGATTTTTCCTCTGCTGTGTGATGTTCAAGGCCTCAACCAAAATAAATGCCCTTTCACTCACATTCAGTGATCAGTGATGCCTGTCAACTGTGGGCCAGAACATCCATGTGGACTTAGATTCCTTTCAACATGGCAGCTGGGTCCAGCCGCCAGTGTCGCAAGAGAGAGCCAGACAGAAGGCACAGTGCCATCTGTGACCTAGCCTTGAAAGTCACAGGGCATCACTTCCACCACATTCTTTTAGTCAAAGCAGTCGCAAAGGTTCAAAGGGAAGGAACTGAAACCCCACCACTCAAGTAGAATGTCAAAAACTAGCAGGATGGGATATATATTAATGTGGCCATCTTTAGAAAAGACATTCTGCCGTAATGTGTTTTAACAGTCCTGCAAAGTTGAACATGGAAACTTTAATGAACAATGTAACTTCTACTTGAATTAATCGGAAGCAGTAAACCACAGATAATGATGTCATTGTAATATTACATGTGGAATCTGTGCCATTGATGACAGACTTCACAGACCTCTAGTGCTACTATTGTCCCTGTATATAGGCTTCTGTGGAAGCCTGGAGAATACATAATCTAGGGTTTTATACTCTAAATGATGGCAGTACAGATGAAGGAATGCTGATAATTTTTTTAATACCTAAGTTATCAGAAAGCAGTAATAGTTGTTTATGACTTTATTCTTTCCAGTACTCTCTATATTATATATGTGTGTAAATGTATAAATGTGTATAAAATGTATATGTATGTAATATGTGTATTATATAAAATATTTATATATGTAATATATATGCATATGTGTTCATAAACACAAACTCTGTACAATATATTTTTAAATAAACTAACAATCTAGATCACATTTGGAAGAAGGCAGCCAGAATGACAAAGTAATAACTTCTCAAAATTAGAATTGTTGAAGCATCCGCAGAATGGCCTGAATAGACATGCCGGAGAATTTGAAATGGAAGAGGATAGTAGTAGGAGCAATATGGATTCAGTCATTAGGTGAGATTTCAGACTGAATATCCTTTTATTTATTTATGGTTTATTTAATTATTAATATTAGTACAAGTAATTCTCGAGTCCTATTCCTAAAGTGACCATTGTATTAGTTTAGTATTGTTGCCATAACCGAGCACCACAGACTGGGTGGCTTAACAGAAATTTATTTTCTCACAGTTCTTGAAGCTAGAATTTTGAGTTTGAGGTGTCTATAGATTTGATTTTTTTTCTGAAGCCTCTCTCCTTGGCTTTTAGACGGCTATCCTCCTTGGCTTTTAGACGGCTATCTTCTCTGTCTACACTTGATCATCCCTCTGTGTGTGCCTGAGTCCTAATCTCCTCTTCTTATAAGGACACAAGTCGTATTGGATTAGGGCTCACCCTGATGACTTCATTTTAACTGAATTACATCTTTAAAGACCCTTTCTCCATATACAGTTACATTCGGAGGTGTACTGGGGATTCTCCAATAGGAATTTGGGGGGTGGGACACTGTTTAGCCTATAACATCCATGAGATAATATTTTTCTGTTTATTAAAATAAAATTACACTATACATAAATTTCTTACTCTGCAGTCAGGAGAGAAGAGGGAGTCAGCAGGAGTTTATAAATGCTTGTTCATGATCAGCATTCAAGAAAGCCACTGGCTATTTCCACTTGCATTTGATGTGTCAAGGATGCATTTTTGCCTGCCCCAAACATATTAGTGCTTGAGTTATAATAATAAAATAGGTAACCTTACAAACTGAATTCACAATTTGACATTGTTCTATTTTTGTCTGTCACTCATGAGGTTTCCATTTTATTCCAAAAAATATTTGCACAATGTAAAGATTTGTGAAAATAGCTATTCAAAAGCTGAGGCAAGAAATAAATTGAGATTGGATTGGTTAAAAACATGAAATTTCAAGGAACAAAATTTTACAGTAAATCTGATAACTGTCCAAACGTGTTACAAGATGAATGGTTACTATTGTACACCACAACAAAAGTACCAGTATTTACTGGATAATGTGGGATAAGCCTGACTAAATTTAATGTTGCTTTTTACATTTTATAGTTTCGTCCAGAGTTTCCAGGATATAGTTATTTTCGTGTCTATTTCTATATATACTTTTTCTCTAATCAGTTTTTACTTCAGGATATTAACAATTTCTATGCAATTCTTTCAGATCTTTAAAAATATCCCAAGATGATATTATCCTTACACAATATGGTTGTACAAGATATTTTTTTTAAATTTTAATTATTATTTAAGTTACCTCTCAATTAATTTGAAAGTCTTTTCCTCTGGCTTTTGCCAATTCTTTTTTCTCATCCATCCATGCTTTCACTATATTTTCCTTTTTGTAGTATACTGAGAATTGTGTTTCATTTTAATAAAGGAGCAAGTAAATATAAAGTGTGATTATGCGTTTGAAAGAGAAGTTTAACATTTCTGAATACTCTGCAGCCTTAATTTTTTCCCTCCTTTCCATGGCACTGCTGCTTTCAGTGACTGGAAGTCCTCACCATTTCTCACTTCGTTTATTTCAGTAGCATTGTCAGTGGTCTCACCCTATCTTGTTCCTGTACTTAGATATTGCCCAGGCTATTTAAAGCTGATCATGTTGAAATGATTGGTAGCACATCTCCATTAACTTCAGAATCAGATAGTAATAATATTTTAGAGATGCTTAGAAGGTCCTTAAGGTATTGACAATAATCTACATCGCTGTTCGGCAACTTCTTGCTCTCGTCTAGACCCCTGCCACATTGAATTATTTGAATTTTTCAATAACATTTTCTCATATCTCATTGCTTTTTAGCACTTTTCTCTGTGCTTGGCTAGCACCTTTCCTTTTCCCTAATGCCTCACTTCATTTTTCTTTATCCCTTATTCACTGGACAAATATTTATTGAGGGCTTCTTTGTATTATATATCCATAACATATAAGTTATATATAAGTAAGAACTAAGTAACAAGGAGTGAACAAGATAGCAGCAATACTACTATTACAATCCTGCTGATTACTTTACCTGGCTGGCTTCTATGTTAGCACTTCCTATATGGTATTATTTTCCGACTACACTATTTTACACTTTGGCAAATACTTTGTCTTTTACCTTTATCAGTCCAGTACCTATTACAATGCATAGACATGGTATAGCTCAGTGAATGCCACTAATGTAATGAATATGTGCACCTGCTTTTGCGGAATGTGTGTTTATTCATAGTCATGATACAATGACTTGCATTTTATCTGCTTATTTTCCATTTCTTTTTCAATTCTGGACTATTATTATTTCATCAGAAGAGGCTTTTATAAGCACTGTGTTAAGGACATTAATTCAAAGAAAATACTTAGAGGTTCACCCAAAATCGAATGTAATACCAAAATGCCTTTGTTGACTGGTGTATTTCTCAACCAGAGAAAGAGAACTGGTAGACTGGCTTATGTGATTGTGGCGACTGGCTGGGCAGAAGCAAAACCTGGAGAGCACACCATCAGGAAGGGCAGGCTGGAATTCTTGACATGGGCAGAATTTTAAACTTCATCAAGAAGCCTCAGTTGTTCTTAAGGCTTTTCAACTGCCAATTGAATAAGGCCCACCCAGATTATCTACCATAGTCTCCCTTACTTAAAGTCAACTGTAATGGACTGTAATCATATCTACAAAACATCTTCACAGCACATCTACATTAGTGTTTGATTGAATAACTGGAGTCTGGTGTATCAAAAGAATCAGAAGTTGTTAGTTATAAGTAATAATATGTGGTAACATTTTAAAACTTCTTTACCATTTCTCTAGCATTATCCTCAGCACTTCACAGGCATTAATTCAGTTCATCCTCAGAACAACCTAAGAAGATATTATTATTCATATTTTACTGTTAAGAAAAAACTACAGAGAGGTAAATTTGATTTGAGAATCTATTCCGTTAGAAGATATATTCCACAAAAGCATGTATTTTTGTCATTTAAATTCATTAATGTATCTCAAGGCCCTGTAACGTGCTGGGCAAGAAAAATCAACAGCAACTGATTACAAATAATTTTGAAAAAATAAATTTTTCTAAATTATATGTCTTTATCATAGATAAATGTATCTAATGATGGGTTTCATCTTGACACTTGACACTCATTCTCCAGTGGAGCAATAGTAAAACAATTGTTGTCGGTCATTTTGAAGGGCAGAGTTTGGAGCTAGAGCATTTGTATGATGAGTCAAAATTATGTTCTGAGGCAAATTGCCTAATTATACAGTTTTCTTAGGATAAAGAATTCAGATGTAAGAATATTATTGAATAGAAGCATGATTGAAAACGGTCAACTATTAAATTTACTCTATTTCAGAACACTTGATGAATTTTATTTAAATGAGAATCAACAAGAAGTATGGTCAGTATTATGGGGACTAGAGGCAAATTGATTGAATTCTGGTTTTGCACCTCCCTAGCTGTGTGATCTTAAACAGTGTACAAATGGGGATAATAATAGTACTTACTGTATAGAATTTTTCTGAGGGGTAAAGACAATATTCTAAGCATAAATGCACAGTTAATACACAGAACTAAGCCTACCACATAATGTTCTTTTTTAAAATTTTTTTAATTTTTTAAAATTTATTTATTTTTGGCTGTGTTGGGTCTGTGTTGCGGTGCGTGGGCTTTCTCTAGTTGAGGCGAGCAGGGGCTACTCTTCCTTGCGGTGCAGGGGCTTCTCATTGCGGTGGCTTCTTTTGTTGCGGAGCACGGGCTCTAGGCGTGCAGGCGTCCGTAGTTGTGGCACGTGGGCTCTAGAGCGCAGGCTCAGTAGTTGTGGTGCACGGGCTTAGTTGCTCTGCAGCGTGTGGGATCTTCCCAGACCAGGACTCGAACCCGTGTTCCCTCATTGGCAGACGGATTCTTAACCACTGCACCATCAGGGAAGTCCCACGTAATGCTCTTTAAGCATTCGTTAAACAAATGTTAGCCTTTCGGTGAGTTAAGCTTTACTGGTGGGTTGTTATGTGGTAAATACATGGATCCTGGATATTTGGAAAAAATAGAAAAGTGAACACTTCCAAGTCATAAAGCGAATTCTTTTCTTTTAAGCTTACAATTTGCTCATTGATAGTAAGCTATTCTGATGAGTTAGAGTCGGGACTTCAAATGTATAATACTTATAAATGATACTTATAAGTTAACTGTGCTCTAGGAACCTTCAGTAATTTGAATGTTTTAATTTTGCATGAAAGAGAAACATGCCTCTCCTAATAAATCTTTGGCATTTTTGTGAACATTTATTAAAATATATTGCTTTTTGATGCTTCAAAATTGATTTTATAAATTAAAAGACCAAATGAAGATAGAAGTTCAGTAATTAAATGAAATAGTTTTGATACACAAAACTGGAGAGAAGGAGCAACTTAAAATTTCAATGTTTAGGTTTTGCATCTCAGTTTATTATGAGTGTGCAAGAAACATTTTGTAATAATGGAGAGTCATTTCATGTAATAGCATATTCTTTGTGATATAATAAAAGGTTACAGGGCAAAGTCAGACTACTCAGTGTTAAACCTAGAAATGATTTCTACTCTGTCCCACGTTTTACAGATTTTGGACTTAGGGGTCCAGTAGGTTTGATCATTTTTAGTGTTCATATACTCTACCTAGAAATAAGTGAGAGCAGTGCTTAGAACAAAAACTTAGGATAAGTAATTCTTGGACTCTCAAGCATTTTCCTTCATTTTAAAACCCTACTTGTATAATCTCATAGTCAATTGTCAGTTTATCATGTTGGAATCATTCTTTTCATAGTAACTGATGGTTGCTGACAACTGACCTCCTCTGGATGTAGTCCTAGCAGTTCGATATGCAGCCTTCTCAGAATACCCCGATTAGTGACCCCAGTCTTGGCAAAAAGGCTCTATCTGTGCAGCAAGAAATGGGGACTTTAATTTTTCAGTCAGCTGTCCTCTGACATTCCTAGTATTAGAAGCCTGTGATGGAATTGTCTGCACTTGATGAAGTACGTTTACAACAACAATTCTTTTCACAGAAGAGCAAATTTAGCATATAAATTTCTAGGTTAATGCCTCAAATTATTATTTGCATCTTTGGTTGGAAGCAGTAGTGGAAAATGTATTGATTTTTTTCAACTCATGGATGCTGGAAACCTACTTGAATATGCAGTGCCTTGACACTGGCTCATGCTTTTTAAGTTACATTATGAAATAATTATCTGCTGTTCCTTTTTAAAATTTAGAAGTTAATAAAGTTTTCATACATTTTTAAAGCTAACTTTATAAGTACAATTAAATAATGTGAGTAATGAAAAGTTGGGAGTTCCTGTTTGTTTCATTTTCTGCTTTCTCCTAAAGCCAATTTTTCCCATCATAAGAGTTAAATCTGAATGGTGAGCCATTTATACTTGATGTAATTTGGAAAGTACAGAAATCATCCTTGCCTCAAGCCAGGGTTCCTACAATTTTGACAGTCCCTAAGCATGCCACCATGATTCAACCCCTTAGATTAAAAAATCAAAAGCCCCTGGTTGTATGGTAATAGATGGATTTGAGGGGAATCTATGAAATAAGTATTGTCCTTTTAATAGTTTTAGAATGATCAACTAGTCTAGTCATTTACAATGTCTTCTGAAAAAGTGATCTTTTGTGGGGGGAGAAGGAGGAAGAAGGAGAAAATATTCAGAAAATGAGATTAAATTTAATCTGGCTAAATTAGAAAAATAGTTTTCCTGAAGGATTTTCAAGAAGTTATACTGTTTTGAGGCCAAAATCAGTATTTCACACATCTGTTCATCTACTCTGTTCTCATGACTATATTTTAACACATGTTTTATTGTTCTTGTTTATAAAAGTAAGAAAAGATCACTATAGGAAATTTGGAAAACACTAAAGACTATAAAGAAGAAAATGAAATCAACTGCTGTTGAATAACCCAAACTTTAACTCCTGTAGTAATTTTTATATGTTTACCTTTAAAATGGTATGGTATATAACCAATTTTTCTCAATTATGAGAAAAATTGGCCTTATTTCATAAAGTTCAACATAATTAGCAAACCATATTAACTTATCTTACTCCAATACTTTTTGTAAAAATTTGTCTACTTAATCCTACAAATGTGAAAAAACATGAGCAATACCATTCCATAAAAATTGTGTATTGTTTTCTTGTCGTATCTCTAACATGTTTAAAAATGTACTCATTGCCTTATTAGTGAAGTGGTAAGGTAGAGACTTATGTTGGCTAACAATTATGATTTGCATTTTACTTTCATTGATCTTATAGTGTAATTTCCTTTCAGAGTCTAGCAATAATTCAGTATTTGTATCAGAAATATTTAAATTTCTCTCTGCTTAAATAGAAATTTGTAAGGCGTTTTGTCAGGGAGATTAAATAAATATCATTTTGATATATAGACTGTCTCCTTTCTCGCTGACATCCATGTCCTTTTGTAAAATGCTCTAGGGCAACAAAAGTTTATGATCTTTTCCCAAAAAGCAAATGTTTAAAATCCACTAACTTTGGAGGTCTTTTTCAAACTTGAAATTTCCTTTTAATCTGTATCATAAAGGTTTCTTTTAATGGCAAATATAGTGTTTTCCCCTTTAGTTAGTAATATTCCTATGATTCTTCAAAAGTAATCTATGCATTCATGGCATGGTAAAATATGATAATAATATTCAACAACTCCTATGATAACCAAATTACAGAGTAGTTCATATCGTGGCCACTGTGATATAAGGTTATTGTTTACTTTTTAAATGTGGACCATGGTTTAGAAGAACAACTTTTGATATATCAGAATATAGTGATCACATGAATACCCATTACTCTTTTGACCCTCAGAAATCCTTTCTCTTCTCAGTGACATATTGCTAAGGTTTCTTTTATTTCTTTTTTTTCTTTCTGCCTCAGAAAGGACAGCCTAGGCATATTCTTTGTTTTGAAAAATCTGTACTTCCCTTTTATTATACTATTCACTTCTTTTGAAGTTATAAATTCTCTATTACTTATTTGCCTAACTTACATTTATTACACTAATTCTTGTATTTTGTGATAAATGCAATTTAAAGATATTAAAACTTGAGTGTGATTTAATTTCAGCTTAATATAAAAACTCAGTCATTTACATGGAGCTCCCAACCATCCATCTTTAGACAGGTCCATTAATTGTCACTTTCATCATGTAAAAATTAAAGGGGCTTATTTTCTTATTGACTTAGTCATTGATTTTTTTAACTGCAGTACCTTTGAATTCAATGTCAATTGTTTCAACCTCTGTATCATAAAAATTAAGTATTAATACTCATATTACCTTAAGTAAACAAATGATCCCTATTTTTGAAAAAAAAAAATTATTGTTTACTTAGAGCATTTTCCCTGCTCATTCTCTCTTTTCCTTTTAAAAAAAACAACTTAGCTCTATTTTCCCTCATAGAGATCTAGGTAAATGTTTTCATCTGGTCAGAAGTTTTTTGCCCTAATATTTGAGAAATATCTCTAGAAGAAATTAAAACTTCATTAAAACTTGGGGGAAGGGAGGACATTTCTTTCTTGTCCACAGGAGAATCCTACCATTAAGCATATTTCTTGGAACATACCAGTTACTTCACTCAATATTTATTGAGTAAGTGAATGCTATCCTTGAGAAATGAATCAGTAATTCTTATTCTTAGTCTGTTTCATCATTAGCAGTGTTTAAGGCAACAGTGGAATTTAAAAATATAATAGAGTTTTCTTCTCCCAGCTATGATTTGTTTGTTTTAGACTCAAAGCTCATGCCAAGAAGAAGTAGAGAAAATTAAATTAAAAAAAAATCTTTTGATGGCATTGGAGAGATGATGAGGAAACCACTGCTCCACCTCTTTGACACATACTGCACAGTAATCTTTGCTTCTTGAGTGCCACAAGATGGTTTTAAATTCAGCTCTGCTTTTAGTGGTCATCTGTTTTATCTGAGACTCTCATGCTAAGCAGATTAATAATTCAGCAGATACTTTTAGGGGAAAATTGAAGAACATTGGGATCATTTCTTACACCTCTTTCTCTTTGAGATCATGGGCCCACACTTCTCAGTGACTTGCATGGTCCTATTGTATTTTTTGTACTGTCTTTCACTAATGTGTGCTGTCATCTTTAGTATTTGCCTCTTCCTACATTGTTGTCCCAGTCATGGTTCTTGAAATGAGTACTTAGATCAGTGATTATTTGTCGTTCATTTGTAATCAATTCAAATATCACTTCCAGTACTATCAGTTTTTATTTCTTTGCCGCACTTTCACTTCTTTTGGCAAACTCCTTCATTAGATTATCCATTTTTGTAAAATGTCACGTGGGTTTAACACTGGGAGAGAAGGAAGCAATGCAACTATACACTTGGATGTCTTGCTAAAACTGAGTAACAGATGCATAGTGACCAATGCTTGACAGACTTTGAAAGAAGCAATGTGTGTGTCACTGGTCATGATGAACATCTCTTATTTGTGTAGTGATTTGTGGAGATTAACTGTGTGTAATTAGTGCACTTCTTATTCTTCAATGAAAAGCTTTTTTTAAATGAAGGATTATAAAGTGTGGGCAACACCTTTTCCACTGTGTGGCTTAAAAAAAAGTAAACAAAAGGTGCCTAAGGTCATACAGCTAGTGAGTGGAAAGACAGAATAGAAAATGATAATTAAAGATAATTTAATGGCAATTAATGTTTTAGTTGAATTATCTTTCATTTGACTGAAAATAAAAAAGAGAAAAAGAGAGAACAGTCAAGAAATAATTGTGACATGTACAATTATTATTTCTAATAAAACAGTTTGCCGGGAGGATTCATACCACTCTGTGGTCTCATGTGCTGCTGTAGTTCTCACTCCTATGGACCCAACAATAGAGATGAAGAAAAGAGAAGAACTAAAATTTCCTGAGCCTTCGAAACAGTAAGTTGTTCATTTGATTTTTCAGAGTTTTGTAAAACTTACTGGTTAGATAACTGATCAGAATTTGATCACTCAAAAATTGTGCTTTATAATGAATGTATTAATATTAGTATATTGAGAGAACGGAAATAAATTTTGCACATTTTAAAAAATCAACTTATCCTAATAATGCCTCAATGAATAACTTCTGTCTTCTGACTTTGTGTGTTTGAACTATATGCCTTTCAAGTTTCATTCTGTTACCTCATCTCAGTGATGTGAGTAAGTAGACTGAAGCACTTCATTTCCTTAACACTGTGATTATAGATGTACTGTTCTTGGATTCCTTATTATATAGTTGTAGTCTTTAATGTTCTAAAATATGATCACTTTTAAATATAAATTTCTTAGCCTTAAGTTGGTTTGTACTTTATAAGGAATGAAAGTTATTTTTAACTTTATACTATTTAATGTTTCCATATTTTTTTCCATTTAAACAGATCAAGCTTCATTTAAATTTAAATTTGATCTTATATTGAATGAATAATAGATTTTTTTCTTATAATGGCCAAATAATTAAATTCATAATAGCAAATGTAAGGTACATGGACTTAAAATATCAAATAAACTAGAATTATTTCTAGTTATGTATTAAGTAAATTAAAAGGGAAAACCTACTGATGATTTTCCAGTCAAAGTAGTGCCATGCTTGCTTTAAGGTCTTGGGTAGGAGACTAGGAGATGTATGGTGTTGCCAAGGATTGCTGGCTGCAGTAGGAGTTACCTTGTGGTACCTACTGTTTTCCCCCATTAGATTAACTGTATCATACTTGTTTGTTTCTTGATGTCTTTCTACTGGATAAGCTGCTAAGACTGAGTTTCCTGGAACATAATAATGTCTGATACTCTTTGTGAAAATCAATTAGAAAATCCCTTAATGTTACATTTCGGTAATGTCAAAGTAAAATAGAGCAATGTGTATATTTGATGGCATGAAGATAGTATTAATATTCTCATCATAGAGGAAAGAAATACTAACCAATTCAGAAAGTAATGATTGTAATTCAGTTTTAATATAAGCTAAAAGTGAAAACAATTCAACTATTCTTAATATAGTCTAATTTTTCGGTTCCAAAAGCCTTTTTTGTCTACTAGGAAGAAAATTACTTCTCATATGTGCCAATTGAATTATATTAGAAAACTCAAATGCATTTTTTGCAATGTATGTGTGTTTATATTTGTAAATTGGATCTTAAATTCTCTTAATTATCTTTCAGTGACTCTATTCAAAACTGGCGAATAGTATTATTTGTTTACATAAAATGTCTTTTTTCCAGTCTTAGATACTTCATAAATATTCATGCTTCTTTATTCTGAGGTATAGATTGAAGTAGACAGCATTTGTTAACTGGCTGTTCTTTTTCTTCCTGTTACTGTACAGTCACTCTGATAACTCCTCTGTATTCTCTGAATCTACTTTCTCATTTAAACACTCTCCCTCAACAGGATCATTCATTCATTTCTATAGGTTTTGTTATTGTTTTGTTTTTCTGAGTCAGAGAGATCTTGGTTAAAATCTTAACTTTTCTACATATTAGGTGGAAATTGGAGACATTTTACTTAAACTCTTTGTCTTTTTTTTTCTACATCTGTCAGAAAAAATGGGGTGATATCACCATCTTTACAGGGTCATTGCTAGTGTTATGTGAAGTGATATTGTTAAAGGACCTGAAATCTAAAAATCCATAAAAGTGTTAGTTATGTTTCCCCTTCCATAGCTTCAACTACCAACATTACTGATGATTTACAGATATATATTCTTCTCTTGAAGGTTCTTCTTAATGCAAGTCTAATATATAAAGTTCTTGACCAGGCTTGTCTAACTAGGTGTCCTACCAGAATCTTTTACTAAGTATGCTTAAACCAAATTAATGACCCTTCTAGCCCCCTCCAGCTTTTCATTCCTTCTGATTCCCATATTTACGTAAAGCGACCATTATTTTTCTTTTCTTAAAATCTTGATATGTTTTTTCCTCACATCTCACATTCAATTAGTTATTGATTACTTGATTAACGTCTCTGTTATATTTTTCTTACCATTTGAGCTGACCAGGAAGGCATACACTTCTTATATTTTAAAACTTTTTCTAACATGTATATTCAATGAGATCTTAATAAAGCCATTCAAATAGTGGTCATCTATCAAATGGAGATTACATATGCCCTCCATACCTCACACTGCTGTTTTGAGAATTAAATGATAGGTATGGCTATATCACAAGAACACAATTCAGATGTAGTGATTAATTCAAAACTCTTGTTTGCCACTGAGAGAAGCCCCGATGTAAATTGATTTCAGAAAAATCAAGGGTGATGGTTGTTATTGGCTCATGTAACTGAAAGTGTAGAGGTAGAAATTTCCTCAAGTATGGTTGAGTCTGGTACTCAGACAATGTCAAGGAGGGTCATTTTCTCCATCTGCTTCTCTTTGCTCTGCTTTCTGATCTGTAGTTTCCATTTTCAGAGAGGTTCCTCTAGTGACATTACTGCCTTCAGCAGGTACTGAGGTGGGTTTTTATCTTTTCAACAAATCCAGTGGAAAGAAATGGTTTCTCATTCCCTTTAATCAAAACAAAAAGAGCCCCATATTTGAGTCTCATTGGCTTTGACCAGCTTAGCTTGTTTGACATGACTATGCTGAAGCAATCACTGTATTTAGGAATATTTGATGATTGATTGGCTAGAAACAGGTTACTTGACAAACTCTGGAGCAGAGGGTAGAGATGAGAGGGAAAAGGTGAGTCCATACTCACAATATGGGTGATGTTGGGAAAAGAAGGCAGGTATGACGCTACGAAGTCAAAACAATGGATACTCAATATAGGTAGTAATATTAGCACCATTAGTTTTAAAAGTCAGAATTCTTTATTATGTTGAAACTATGGACTTTGAAATACTACATTAAAATACAATCATGTGTATCTTCATTTCTTGTTTTAAATGATTTCTCACCTATTTAATTTTATTTCATATTATTTGATCCAGCTGTGCTATTGAGAGGCAGTATAACTTGATGGTTAGGAATTCAGGCCTTGGGCTAGTTTTTGATGCTTTCTTAACCATAGTTTGTTTCTTTTTAATGTGGGAGTTACTTTATCTATCTTACAGTGCAATGCCTAAAACAAAATATGAAGGCAAGAATATAAAATTTTTGTGATTTTTTACAACATATATATTAGGTAAATAAACATGCCACATTTTTATAGATGGAGTTACTAAAGCCCTATGTAGTATTCGTTTTGTGTATTTTGGATTTCTCATTAGGAAAATTAATAACCCACCAGTATAATACTAAGATACTAGCATGCTATATGTTGAGACATTGTCTTTGGATACTTAATATTCCCTTTAAATTCAGGGTGGAATTATTTCTTTAAGTAAATTTTTGTCTCAGATTTTACACACTTCACATGATGAATTCGTAAACAATTGAGTCTTTGAAACATAGGACTCACAGAGTCCATGTAGTTTAGAACTCATCAAATCTCTTGCTAGGAGGAACTGCAATAATCTTAGTATATGGGCTTTAGAATACATAAGATTGTACATACAAAAGAATATGTAAGATAATGTATTTTGATGCTGTTGTAATTAGGTGAAGAGGTAAAACATGCACTTAAAAAGGTAAATCACAGTATAAAAGCAACAGATGCTTTTTCTCCAATGTAAGAGGTAGATTTTCGCCAGGCATATGATTGTTTAAAGTTAAGTCAGGTTTATTGATATATCAGTATAAATTTATGAAAGTAAACCCAGAATATTGGTCTTAAATATACCATACCATTTTATTGATGTATCATTTTAGAGTGTAAGAAACATTTTATGACTGAAATACTTATATTATTTTACCAACTTTTAGTCATATTCTGGTGATTAATAAATATACTATATTTGACAATTTATTTTTAAATATTCTCATGTATTTATCAATTTTAGATATATTTATTGTAATAAGAAAAAAATAGGAGTTATGAATTCCTATTAGGGATGAAGTATAAATTTTTCAGCATAGCAAGTGATAGGGAGGAAATACCTAAATCTTTTAGAAGGAAAGCTACATTCTGAGCATTATAGTGGGAGAGAGTCAGAGCTTGTCTCTCATTTTCATATCTAAAGTTTCCCTTAATTCAGAAAACGAAGGTGTGGATTTTACTTTACTTTTCAGTCTAGTCTAACAGGTAGCTCAGGATACCATGGAAAGGATAAATTTGCTGGAAAAAAAGAAAAAATCCCTGTGATCCAATAAAATTATACAATTTCCAAATATTTGACCATAAGCATAGAATGTTGTGATCAAAGCTTTGAGTATGAAGCTTTATAAATTTAAAAAATCCTAATATTGAAAATGTATGTCCATATATCCAGTCACACTTAGCATGTTACTCAAACCTAAACATTTCTCAAATCACAGATGTGAGCAAATGAGCGCCTCATGAACTGTACATACAATTCAAAATCTGAAGAGAATGAAAGAATACAGCTTCCACGATTGGTTATAGATTTTATTTTGTGCTTTTTTTAGAAATATGTTTTTGAAACGCATACACTCTGTTTGTACATACCATGGCTCAATATCTGAAATGAAGGGATTTTATGGACAATTGTAAATTTGGACATATAGAGGTGAAAGGGAAAGAGAAATTATCCTGTTACTTCTTTGTCCATTTCTGTGTTTTTATTTTATTTTATAGAGAGAGATCTAAACTTCCTAATAATGTGATCTATTGTTTCATTTTATGGAAATGAAGCATTACCTAAACATTTTGTCGTTCAGTCCAAGTTTCAAGGTCTCCATGTAATGATTCATGTGGTTGACCTGAGGAAGGTTCATAGAGCTGCTTCCGAAAGGTCACGGATGCTATCATTTAGTATAGAATGTCTTATCTTTTAAGAATGGCTAAAACTACCTATTTTATTCTTAGAGAATGCTTAAGAATATAAGTTTAACGTTCTATCAGCTCGTTTTATTTAGTTTTATAATAAATGAATAAGCTATGTATATTAAAATAGGAAAAGTTTAAGTACTCTCTAATGTCAGCTATAAAGTTATTACACAAACTCTAGTTGTACTGGACACATCACTGGACACATCAAATGATTCTATTGTCAGCTAGTTTCCAACTCTCCTTTACAAATTTCAGGGGAACATATTCATTTATCCTTTTAAATAGACATGTATTCATTAATTTAATCCATAAAAAATAGATAGTTCTTGAGTATTTGCTTTGTTCTTGGCACTGTGCTCAGGGCTGGGCATTTTGAGTTGAAAGGCAGGTGCTGTCTCTCATGAAACTTAGAGTGTAGTCAAGTCAAGACACACATTGATTAATTGCAACAATGCAAGATTGTGGAAGTGACAATGGCTATAATACAGAGGTATATGTATATCATGTTATAAGGGCTTATGGTAAGGGGCTTTAACATGGCCAAGAGAGTCAGGGAAAACTTCCCTGAGGAAGTGACACTTGAGCTAAGATATGGAGGATATTAGTTAACTAAGTGAAAATGCAAAGGAGGAACTTAGCAGCAGAGAGAAGGGCTTGTGGAAATATCCTGTGATGGCTGGGAGCACGGAGAAATGAAAGCTGGTGGGAGTAAAAGGGAGCCAAAAACATGTATCTAAGCAGGGCCCAGGTAACACAATCAGATTTCTCTTTAGAAAACTTTGTCCTGGTTTCTTATAAAGAGCAAATTGGGTGTGGTAGGGGCATTGGTATGATGGAGCTGGCTTGGGAGAACCAAATTGTTACCATTTCTTTTCAACTCCAGGTTCAGTGATCTCATGTTGGAAGCTTTCACTCAGCCATGGTGAGCGTATTTACACCACAGTAATTGGCAAATTCTATAAATCAGGGCTTTTCCCCCTCCCAGAGTACTCGTTGTTAACTATTTACCAGCACACCTCTAAATGGGGGACAGGTTGAGTGTCTACAGTGAGATCATTTAGATGATGGCTGACAGCAGCTTGGACTAGGGTGCTGCCATTGGAGATGATGAAATGTGAAAAGTGAACTCAGTCAATATATTTTTCAGAACCTAGGCAAATTATAGTTATTAAACTAAAACTTATAATACCAAGCCCTTACCAAGGATAAAGAAGAAACTACTCACTGTATGGTAAGATAATATATTATTGTGATAATCCTAGCATGTTATTTTGAATTAGTAATAGTTTAGTCAAGGGGGAGTTCTGATATTCTTTTAATTTATATTGGGTATTATCAGTGGAATTCTATAAGTGGGAAACATACGAAAATGCATTTTGCACAAAATTCCTTCTTGAATTGTTACCATTGATTCTTCTCACTGAAAATGCATATAAATGTAGGTAAATTTCATGTAGGACCTTACGTAAATTCTTATGATTCTTTACCAATAAATTTCCTCCTATATTTGATCTGTAGCCTTTAATTACCAACTATGACTTGGTGTCTTAAAACTCTCGCGTTTAAAAAAAAAAGTCAGAAACTGAGGCATGACATAAATGGAATCACATAGTTTGTGTCCTTTTGTGCAACGCATCTTTCACTCAGCATGTTTTTTTTTTTAATGCCGAATCAAAACCCCACGTTTGTTTATTTATTTATTTTTAGCTGTGTTGGGTCTTCGTTTCTGTGCGAGGGCTTTCTCTAGTTGCGGCAAGCGGGGGCCACTCTTCATCGCGGTGCGCGGGCCTCTCACTATCGCGGCCTCTCTTGTCGCGGGGCACAGGCTCCAGAGGCGCAGGCTCAGCAGTTGTGGCTCACGGGCCTAGTTGCTCCGCGGCATGTGGGATCCTCCCAGACCAGGGCTCGAACCCATGTCCCCCGCGTTAGCAGGCAGATTCTCAACCACTGTGCCACCAGGGAAGCCCACTCAGCATGTTTTTGAGATTTTTCCATATTGTTGCATGTGCCATGGTCCATACCCGTTTATTAGTGAGCAGTGTTTCATCACATGGATGGGTCAGAGTTTGGTTAGTAGTTCAGTCCTGTCCTCTTTGACCTTGCCTTGCAAACTCACTGAATCACAGAACCACAGGGCCTCTGGGTGTGGAAGAGGTGTCTTAAAGGCCAGCTTAATCCCACCCCGCCCTTACACTACTTACTGATTTTCAGTGATTGGTACACTGCCCATGAAACAGTTGCCCGACCCCTGCTCATATACCTCCAGTGACCTGCCCTCGGAGGGCAGCTTCTTCTGTCCTTGTCCAGCCTTGCCTGTTGGGAAACTCCTCTTCATTTTAAGCTTATATCTACCTCCCTAGGTCATCGCCACAGAGGACCTAGTTCTTGTCCTGGGTCTAGGCACGGACAGTTAGCTCCTTTTTCCCCCACAGAAGCCATAGGGATCCAGGAGGCACAACTACCACCCAACAGTGTGCTGGTAAATGTTTAACTTATAGCTCTAGTTTAGTTATTTTTGTTGCTGTATAATATTCCATTATATAAATGGATCAAAATGTATTTATCCAATTTCCTGTGAATGGATGTGTACATGGCTTGCAATGTTTACTTTACAAACAGTTCTGCTCTGAACATTCATGGGCTCCTGCAGCTGGCAATGGGTGGCAGAGTTGTAAGGCACATGCATTTTTCACTTCAGCAGACGGTACTAAACCACTCTCCAGGGGTCCTCATTGTCCTCACCTTTGTGCACACTTAGCCTCGTGAAGTTTTATACTTCCGCAAACCTTATGGGTGTAAACCAGCATCTCATTGTGGTTTCGATTTGCATGGACTTCTTTCTAGTGATCTTGAGCATCTTTGCAAGTGCTTATTGGACATTTGTTTTTCCTGTTACAGAAATTGCCGATCCGTATCTCTTGTCCATTTCTTTACTGGGGGATTTGTCTTTCTTTTATATTTACCTGGAGAAGTTCTTTGTATATTCAGATTTCCAAACTTGAATTGCATTGCAGATCTCTTTTCCAGTTGGTGGGATGTTTTTTTAATAAGTTGCGACTTCTGATAAACATAATTTTCATTTAAAAATGAAACTGGGGCATAAACATGTTAAGTATCAGGACACTATTATGAATATGAAACAGCCCTCTTCCCATGCAGGTCTTCAAAAGAAACGATAACCTGTTTTGTGATTTTGCTCAATTCAACAGTGGAGAGGGCTGTCAGAGGAGATACATGGAGACATTTCTGTGGAGAGAGCTGTGGCCTAAATTTGAGTCTCCTCCACAGCTTTAGGAGAAGTTGGAGTTGGGAGGAGTAACTTTCTAATCCCAAGTCTAGTGAAGGGTCTTCAAGAGAATCGTTCAGAGTTTCAAATGTGTTTTCTGCAATTGGAAACACAAAAGACAGACGCTGATTTATGCCTGAGAAAACTGAAGCAGAACACAGACTAGACTCTGACATCCGCCCAGAAAATCTGGAGAGTGAAGATGGGTTGGCCAACCGTGAAGGCAGAAGCATCTTGAACTCTCAAGAGCTGGTCAGGGAGACCACAAAGTTTTTCGTAAACTATTTGGAGGGACAAGAAAACCCAGGAGATAGAGGTGAAGGATACCCATCCCCTCTCAGTAAGGGAACTGCAGGAGAGTGGCCCAGAAAGAGACCTCTGAAGAGACCACTTTTGTGCCCATTACTAGGCCCTAGAGCCAAGCACAGTTTCCTTAAAACTCTTCTACCAACTGAGAACCTCTCCCCTCTACCTTTCATCCTGGTGGCAGGAGTATATTCACTGTGAGTCTCTTGTAAGCGGATCCTTCTGTGTTTCATAGTATCTATTCACCTTATTGGAAAATATCGCATCAGTCACTGGTTTATTAAATTAAAAAAAAAAAAAAGGCTCAAGCAAGTTGATTGTTTTCATACTTCATGTGTTACTCAAGAACCAGTGGATTTTAATACCAAATAAATAAAAATCCCCAGAGAACCTGCTTCCCTTGATTGAGTGTTGTTATTTTTTTTTTTCTGCTCCTTAGTGAATCATAATATCTGGTCCCTTGTGCAGACCAATCAAAAACTCCTATTGTAACATATGCATCTGATCTGAAAATCCTTCTTTGTACAGTGAACACGCAAATGCTGTTTTTCAGATGAGTTGGGACAGCCTGATGACTGAAGTGTTTCGGTTCATCAGTGCAGCACAGTACCATTGTACTCTTTATAGTGTAATATAAATACAGTTTATCAGGTCGCTAAAAAAGACTGCAGGTGCATCACCATTGTAGTGAAAGTAGCTCTTACGCACAGATTAAACGGATGATGCCAACTTTCAACTGCCCCTGCTAACACCATCCCATGGAAAAATGATGTTTTCAGATAAACGAAATATTTCAATTAAATTTATTCTGTAATGTAGATAATAACATAAAATTATTTAATAATACCATAAACAAAGGCTATATTACCCAATATCAATTTCCTGTTTTTCCCCTCTCAGGGGAGCTCGACTAGTACAAAAAAAAATCAAAAGCTTTGAAATCTAACGTATCTCTACTTAACAGCAAGATGATGTAGGGCAAGTTATTGATTTTATTGAAATCAAATATCCTCATTGATAAAATAAGGACAACAGCATTTGCTTTGTAAGGCTGATTTAAGTATTCTATAAGTATTCAATATATAAATGTAAAACGGGTAGAATAATTCTGGGCACAAACAAGAAAAACAATAAAAAATAACTTGATTTGATATCTCTTGGAGGAAGAAGTTGGTCATGAAGATAGGAGAGGAGGTCTATAAAAAAAAAACGTGATGCTCTATGGAATTTATGATTTTAGATATTTCCTCAAGATTACCAATTCATAATATGTGATTGCTTGATTTTTAAAGGAGAGTTTTTTCTTCTACTAGACTTGAGTCTCTTTTACAACAAAATCTTTTTTTTTTTAATCTTCTCTAATACTTGGGATAATAATAACTAGTAGGTACTCAAAAATACTGGAGAATTGTTTGATTTTATTTATTTTTGAGGTAAAATAAATTATCTTTAATTTAGAAAGTAGAACCTTCTATTCTATCAAATGGAAAATAAAGTTAGGTTTGGTTAATGCATAGCCACTGTTAATCTTTCAGTATTAACATAGTAAATATTTGAATAATTGATGTTTCAAGATGCCACATAGAATTCAAACAGTAATTTTATCATACAGATTGATAAGAAAGATCTGTGAACTAAGAGTTTGGAAACCTGACTCACATGTCTGGGACAAGGCAAGACTGTTTGTATTTCTAAACCATAGTTCTCTGTAAAACAAACACTGGCAGCACAAACTTCAAAGAGATATTCGAAGGAGTGAAAAGTCTAGGAAAGCATCTTATAAAACGTGAAAGAATCTACTTTGCTTTGCTTTTTAGAGGAATCTACAATACACATTCATGAATATTCTCAAATCTCTGAACTAAAGGATCCCCACAATTGCTGGAAAAATCAAGATTCTTTTAGACTAATTCACTCCCATGAACTCCTATAATATTTGAACACCTCCATTATGGTACTTATTAGACAAAAATATAATTGCCTGTATTCTGTGCTCTCACCAGACACTGAAGACAGGTATTTTTTGAGGACATATAGTCTACCAATATTTTTTGTTTGTTTTTTAATCTCCTGTGCTTAGCGCAAAATTTTATACAATGTAGGCACTGGAATATTTTTTGTTGAATTTATAAATACATTATTTAAAATAATATATTGGTGTATTCAGTAGCACTTACATAGTTCATACTGAGTGTCATGTACTATTCTAAGCTTTACAAGTATTAAGTCATTTAATTCTCCCAACAATGTTGTGTGTTATTATTATCCCCAGGTTACACCTGAGGAAACCAAGGCACATATAGATTGAGTAATTTGTCCAAGATGACCCTTTTAAAAAAGAATAAATTATACTTTCTTTTCAGTTACTTTAATTACTAAATGTACAACTTGACACACTAGACAATCATTCTTGTTTTTCATATTCAGTTCTTTTTATAGATTTTTACAACCTAAAAAATATGGATGCCATTATAAGACAATAATGCAAAAGATGATTAGCACTTGCAAATCAACAGAATAAATAAAAGAATTCAAGTAACAAAATTCTTCACTGTTGATTATCACAGTCAATCAGTGCCTCTTCATTTATGCATATATTTCTCCTCCAATGAACCAGGAAGAAAAGAAAACTTTTTTTAATGCTTCTGTCCTACTTAGTGTCTTTCGTTTTTTTAGCTACTTGTTAACACCCTTCTGTTGTTGTTATTTTCTCTTTTTTATGTTTCTTCAGAATATAACTTTTTTTTTTAAAGTCTTTATTGAATTTGTTACAATATTGCTTCTGTTGTTTATGTTCTGGTTTTTTGGTCATGAGGCATGTGGAATCTTAAGTTCCCCCACCAGGGATGGAACCCACACCCCCTGCATTGGGAGGTGAAGTCTTAACCACTGGACCGCTAGGGAAATCCCCAGAATATAACTTTAATTAAGTTCATATCAATCCGGTTAAAGTTACATATTTTGTCAAGGAATAAAAAGGTATATATCAATTTAGAGAAATAATATAAGGTGGGAAAAAATAAAAGGTGTTCTCTCCAACCAACATATCCATTTAAAATGTCACATGCTTTCAGAGATATCATAATACAGTGCATCAAAATAAAGTATTGGTAAAAGAACTTACATATTTACTCTTTAAAGAATTTAGTTACTGAATGACTTTTACAGAATTAAGTAAGCTTAGTATTTTCTCTGTAACTTGAGACCAGAAATAACATCATGTTCATGATTCTGTGTGGACCAAAAAGGCATAATGAAGATCTACAAGGAAGATATATACAAAGGTAGATTATGGTATAAGAATGGATTTTATAACAGTCAATGAATGTAGCAGGCTTCTTGTCATTGAAATTTTTATATGACTATTTTTTGTATGAATGATGTAGGTGGATTTAGGCCATAGAGGTAACAGGGCCCATTGATCTTTAAAATCTCTTCCAATCTCGAGAATCTGTTCCAAACAAGATCAACTGCATTTTGTTGTTATTATTATTGTTATTTAAGTCAACGTATTATATATTTCTTTGATTTAAAAATGTTATATTTAGCTTAAGACAATTAGGATATAACAAGGTCAGTTACAACAAGATTCTGATTTTTTTTTAACAAAATTAATTATAAGAAAAGATTTTTAAAGGGTGCTATGTTTTTATATCAGTTATTTTTCTTTGTATTTTCTATGTGTTTAGTTATTCCATGCCAGTTATTATTTCACCATAAGGCTCTATTTGTCCCCCACCCCCCATTTTTATCTCCTCTTTAAAATGAAGAATTTAAAATAAATATTTTGTTAAGTTACATAATCTCTTACTCTGACATTTTCAGTTGCTATTTTAACATTTCTGTGTGCTATGTAATTTCAAAAATTTGACACGCTACACAGTAAGAATTAAATATTGGTGAAATTACAATAATTTTCTATTTTTAAACATTTTTGACATTTAAAACCTATTCTATTATGTTTACATCAATCTATAAACTCCAGTATCTTCTGATCTGAAACCAGTCACATTCCAGGTGAAAATTTAAACATTTTTCCCCCTTAGTAAATATATCATGTTTCAGGATATTCTTGTTTTCTTGTCCCATCCTATCACAAGCTGATTGACTGAATAATCATCTAAGTTAAATGTGTAAATGCCAAAAGTCTATATTAGACCAAGGAGATTCACAGAATTATATGTCTATATAATTTTTTCTGCTAAGTGTATTATTTCTATTGCATTATAAATAACTACGAAAATAATCCCATACTTGACCATCCACTCAGAATTGGATAATATAGTAAAGCTAAAGAAGTAATCTCTCTTTTTTTCTATTTTCTATTTTGAAATCAATGCATTTCAAGAGAAAATGCTCTTTTGCTTAAACAAATAAAACTGAAAATTATTGCATTATATTGAACTGTACACACATGCTTTATCCTTTAATTGGACTAAGACAGATTAGAAAGCATTTTTAAAATGAATGAAAGTTTACTTTCAGAAAGTTGATATTGTCAAAGATATAATGGGAAGCAGGTGGCTGACAGCTATTTTACAATTTAAATTTAATGTAGTTTCTATATATTTCACATCATTAATTACCTGGCAGTTTAAAATTTTTACATGGTAAATGGCTACTATTTAAATTTAAAACTGATTACTTGAGTAAGTTTTATGGTTATAAGATTAATGTGCCACAAAGAAATATTATCTACTCATCTTAGAAAGAAAAAAATAACTCGTTAAAACTACTGTACTATTGTATCCCAATTATTGATCAGATTCTCTCCCCTACCTGTAGTTGACCTGGACGGGAAAAGAAATTATTAGAAGCTACTTAAAGCTCCCTGAGAGAAACTGGAAATGATTTACTTCACCCACCACCATGATGAGATTGGGATTATTATAACAGAGTATTACAACATCTGTTATAGTTTTTATCTTCTTAACAAGGCTGACAAAGCTTTAAATGTTCTTTGATGACCAAGAGGCCCTGGAGAGTAATCTGTAGCTACTTCAGTGCCCTATACAGAGTGAACTGAGAGCAAAGCGGAAGTTCAAAAGCAAACTGAATGCATTGCCAAGTGTACTGACACACTGCTCTCTAACCAATCATCTTCGGAAACTTGGTTGAGTTGAAGAATCAATTTATGAAGGTTGGTCTGTGTTGCACCAGTAAAGACAAAGTTTGGTTCAAGTGTTTCTGATTCTCTATTCCATTATTAAAACTGTGGATAAATCTCCAATGCCAGGAGAAATGACTTAAGTTTGAAGAGGGCAGATGCTTATGTGTATTTCCTATTAATCAGTGCTCACTTAGATTATGAATGACAGATACTCAAAAAAGATCTTAAGGACAAAAACAAAAAAATTGCAGACTCATAGAAATTAAAATATAAATGTCTTCAGGGAACTTATTTTATATTTTTCTGCTGTACATATTTTATATATCTATGATCATTTTGTGCCAGTAGGAAGAATGCACTTTTCAAAATAGTTGTGTGTATACTTTGTAAATCTGATATTCATTTGGCACAAATGTAACTCATTGTTTCAATTTCAAGGTTCAGAGATATTACAGGGCTTGTTAAATTCATAGATATTAAGCATCGATCCTTCCTCCTGTCCCAAAATAAACATACCACCAAAAATCTCAATAAAAATTTCATATTAAAATGACATTATAATTATATATATAACGATGGTATTTAAAATTTATAAATGTTATTGTGCAGTATCTTACAAATTAGTATTTCCACTTCTCATGTGTAGCACTGTTACCTTAATTAAAAAAATAATTCAAAACCAACCAATGAGACATATAAGTTAATCTGAAAGCAGAAATTTTAAAAGTGTAAAATATTACCTCTAAGACATGTAAATTGACAGAATGATAACCAATGAAAACTAACTAGTCATGTGAAACCAAATAATCATGTTTATATTTACTAGGTCAAAAAATTGTGGAATAAGTTTAATATCATTTCATTGTCTTTCAGATAAAACCTCATGGAAATCATAAGTAAAAGTTGACCGCATGTGTGCTGTTTGCTGCACTGCTTACACACGCATGTTATTTTCTTAAAGAGAGCAACTAACTTTTTTGTCTTCAACTGTCCTACTTAGATTATGCCCAGAAGGTCTTCTCATTAAAAAAAAAAAAAAAAAAAGTCACTTTAAGTAATCATAGATGCCCTTTTCTCAGAATTTCAATGTACAGCAGTCATTCCCTTTTTGTAAATAATATTTCTTTTTTTTACATACTTGTTTAAGTCTTT
Source organism: Eschrichtius robustus (assembly GCF_028021215.1). NCBI lineage: Eukaryota > Metazoa > Chordata > Mammalia > Artiodactyla > Eschrichtiidae > Eschrichtius > Eschrichtius robustus. The sequence goes on from NC_090827.1 coordinate 11,534,917, forward strand.
ATCACAGTAATTTTTTATTTGATGAATGCAGGGAACCTTTCTCTTATTCACCATTGCATTGGAGGGCCTTAGCACAGCACCAGATTCATAGTAGGGGCTATAAGCATGTTTGGAATAAATGGTTGAAACAATGAATATTAATCTAGTGTTATATGGGTTGTAGTAGAGAGGTCAACACAGGTTAGTAGAAAGGCTTCTCATAAGGAGTGATATTTTTTAACTGTCTTAAATGTTCAAAAGAATTTTCCACGTAGAAAAAGTGGAGCAAGACCTTCAGAGATAGCATGTTCCCTGTTCCCGAACCACTGTTTGTAAGGAAATTTATTGTGAGTGGTTATAATACATGGCCATAGTCCAACATTTATAAGTAAAGAAATTCACATATATCTAAAGATAGTATGTGTAAGAAAAAGGCCTCTAAATGTGAATCCAGTAAATATGTAGGCCAAAATTGTATAAGAAAGAGTGAGAAAAGATGTTAAGTGGCTAAAAACTGAGACAACATGAAAATAATTTGTTTACCTTATATTTTACAACATTTAGGTTGTAATAACTTTTGGAAAGGTATAATATTTTAAACAAAATAGAATGATAGCTCTTAAGATATGACATCCTTCACTTTAATTGTATATAATTATGTTAAGAGGATCATTCTCACATGAATATACCAAGATTTCATTCCCCAAAGCCTTTTAAAATCATCAATTAATGTAAAAATCATCTTTCAAGCACCTTGTATTGCTGATGGAGATAGGAATGGGGAGAGAGTATTTGAGGGAGGATTGATTTTATAAGTAGTCAGTTCACTTGTGAATATTTTATTGTATGGCAAGTTTTACTTCTCTATACAGAATCATACATATGGGGACTTGGATAAAATACTAGGATAATGAGAATTCCTTGTACTTTATTGAGTTTTGGAATTAATAATTAATGATGTGGGTAGATAATTTTACAAATCCATGATTAAGCTTTCACTGTTAACTAAAGCCATTCTTCAACTTTTATTCCTCTCAAAGAGGATTCTCTCTTGATTCATGTTTCAGAGTATTATACAGGGTCATTAACACCAGTGTACTGAGAGACGATGAATAGAAAATATTTCCACACAGAGAAATGGAATATGATCTCAAGTGTTAAAAATGAATTCCAGTATCTTATATCTTAATCTTATAAGTGAAAATCTTATTTTAAACTTCAAGTGAGAACTAGCGTGTTATGTTAAGATTTACACTTTTTAAAACAGATTTAGGAAATACACAGGGCAGTGGTGAAAAGCTCAGTCTTGGGAGTCAACATTCGTAAAATATCAATTGAGGTTTCACTAATCTTGGGTGAAGTGGGAAATTATTCAGTTGAGACTTTACTTCTAAATTCTTGTTCTGTCTTTTCAAAGTTTGCTGATCTTGAGCAGGCTATGTAATCTCTCTGAATCTCAGGAATTTATACATTTGGAAATTTATACTCAGTTTATAGAATCATTAGAAGGATTTTTAAAAAGGCTGCAAAAAATGCTCAGTCAACATTAGTTAGAACTTTTATTGAAGATGACTTGCTTTTCTCAACTAAGAGTTAAAATAGAATTCTGCCATTTAATTAACTCCCTTCACCTTAAAACTGATGGTCCCAACTCTAGCATACTTTCAAAACAGTTCTTGCCATAGATGAGAAATGGGTCTCCTGGGTTTTATAGTCACTGGTTCAAAATAATATTCTTTTCCAGCTCTTTTTATGGCTATGTTGCTGCTTGTATCCCTTGCCTTGGTTTCTGACCCTGATTCTCCTTGTTGGGCACCGGATTTCTGTAGTTTCTCTTCATTCACATTTGTCTTTCTTTTTAGATGCTCTCATAATTTCTAGTTCCTGGTCTTAATCTGGTTTCAGCATTAACCTGTCTATAAATTTGTTTACTAAATATTAAAATGGCTTAATTCTTCTCTATTCCCACAGTCTTGGGCCAGTGGTTCCCTGAAGTAACTGTATGTCTAAACACTAATGTGGTATATCAGCTCCTTCTCCAATTTTAGATATTGTATTCTGTGTTGGGTAAGTCACTTAAATTTTTGAGCCCTTGTCACCTCTTGTTCAAATGGTTAATATCCAATAATCATTGGATATTAGATAATAGTGGTTGTTATAATTAGATAAGGTTGCTATAATTAGATAATAGTGCTTTAAAAATTATAAGAAGCAATTTAAATGCTTACTATTGTTACAAATTTGACTTGGACTGACATGACCACTGTTATTGGCCAGCTTGGTGCTGATCTCCCAAATTGGTTAGCTTATTAAGACTTGCTATTTTGCCTACTTACTTTAGAAATGGACTTTTATCCACCTACTAGTTAGTTACAGCTTAGCTGCATTGTCACCTACTTTACTTCATCCTTATGGGCAACTGAATGTCTAAAATAACAGATGGCAATGTATTTCATGCCAGCAAATATATAAATCACTTCTGCAAATATATAATATCCTGTTGTAGAATTAATTCTATTTGAGCTAAAGGATTCCTGCTAATTTTTATATGGGTACTTAAAAAAATAAACAAATAGCATGTAGTTATAAGAGTAACACAGATGAACAATTGTTTATAGTTTATGCATTGTTATCATTTATTTTTAATGACAGTTTTAACTATAAGGCAGAGATGATCATTTTATCATAGAGAGGTTGAGGGGCCAAACATTAAATAAAAGGCCCACAGTTTATTCAGTTTGGGATTCTACATTGTAAACAGATATTTCCATAATTATTAGGCCCCTGCAACAGTGGAATAGAGTGAGGAAGTAGCAAATCAAACCCCTTTGCATTTAGTGCTGAAAGACAGTCCAACATTAAAATTAATTAAGATCAATTCACATTTTTATTTTCATCAGGAAAGGAATTCATTCAAATACTGTCTTTTGCAAAAATGTTTTAATGTGGTTATCCGCTCAAAGTTTAAATATAAACAGAAACCTCTCAAAGAATCAATGGGACCTATTTCATAATGTAATTTTAGCAAAACTGCTGGAACATAATTTAGATAACTTAGGTCCAGAGTGACTCAATGAAAGCATGATAGATTCTACTTGAAGACACAACAATTAAAGAAGCTTGATAGAATGGCCTCAGTTCCTATGGTGATACGTATAGAACTATTGAAAGATAGTTTGAAAGGCATCAAAGAATCATTGTGTTCTTTTCAGAAAATGATCTGTGACACATTTATTAAAAAGTAGAAAATAGAAAAATCCTACTTGAAATTATTTTGCTCAATAATATTTGTATTGAGGAGTTGGAATTTACAGCAAATGCCTTCAATATGAAATGTTGACCTACAGTTTCAATAAATTTATCAGTAGATTTCCTACATTTCACTATTTATAAAAGGTGAGTATATTCTATTTCCTAGAATTGATTTGTACTCATAAACTGAGGTATGACTGATTTTCATTTTTGCAAATTTTTTGAGGTCCTCTGGTTAATTTTTTTTTGATTCTAACCATGTATGATAGCAGGTGTAAGTAATAATAACCATTATTTTATCCTTCAAACCTATCCAAGGGAGGGGACACTGATGAAAATGCGTACAAGCAAAAATAAATAATTACACGCTTATCTGTCTGTTTAGGGATATTTAGAAAAATGTGATTAAGGGAATATAAGCAAATGCTCAAGAATACAGGACCCATTTAACTCATGACAAAATTTCTTTCCTTTGAGAATATTATTGCCTTTGGTCACATTTCCAGCCGTTCAGTTTGTCACACCAACATTTTCTACCAGCCTGGTATAATTAAGTCCTGAAATCTACTGTGATCCTTCCAATTCAGGACACGCAGGGATCCTTCCCCAGATTCCAAAAATAAAGAAAAACACTCTCTAGGTAGTATAACTATTGAGGCAACATTCAAATGTTAAACACTCTCTTGCATCTGAGGACTTAACTTACGTAACTTGCGTCAATTTGGCAGACTAAAATTACACCACCACACAATCCAGTTCAATCCAATTATAATTACTTTTCACTGGTTAACTTTTGAGTGATGTATTTGTCATTTTAGTCAAACGCCACTGAGTTTAATCAACCATGATTAAGTCAACCAATATTTTCCTTGAAATAGATTAAAACTACAGAAATCCAAAGAAAAGTCATCAAGTACATAGGAGGGAAGCAAGACCAGTATGAATTATTATTTATTTATTATGCTTTCTAAGGCAACAACATCAAACTGCTAAAAATAAAAGTAATATTGCAAAGTTATTTTTTAATAACTGAAAAGTGTTCAGTAATACCAGCAGTTCTTATTTTGCATGGTAATATGTTAACCAAAACCATGCAAAAAGTGAGACCATGGTTATGATATGTATGAGTGTCAGTTAACATGGTACCATGCAAAGAGGAGACTTTTTTACTGTGAGATAATTCCTATATTCTACTGTGAAGACAAAGTGAGCAAGAACTATCAGTTTACATTGGGTACATGACGGGTTATTTTTTTCTTATTACATCCTCCTCATAATTAAGAAGGAACACACATTACCCATACACTCTAAACACAGAATTTTTTGTATTGGTATCTTAATTTGCTTTTACAAACTATTTCGGGGAACTTTTGTTAACATTTTTGTGGCGATTGATTGTTTAATCAATTAAGATTAAAGAGACTTAATGCTTAATTTAAAATGTAGGGTTTTTTTTTTAACTTTGCTGTATTCCACAACAGATTACAAGTTGCACCACACCAATATATGAAATGTTATAAAAACTTAGAAATAGAATAGCGAAAATCAGTATAAAACCAGAGAAAAACACAAATTGCTGTATTAGTGAGGTTTGTTGCACTAATGTTGCAGAACAACCAACTACACATCTCAGAGCTCGTTGGTCTTGGGCTCAGCTGTGGTTCTGCTTTGCTTTCTGAAATAAGCTGAAGGGGCTTAACTTGGCTTTGGCTAAAGGGTTGGATTCAGGTCTGGTATCCCTGTCTCCTCATTCCGGCATCAGCGGCTATTCAGGGCATGTTCTTGTCATGGTGGAGTGGAGTGCAGGAGTACAAGAGGGTGAATTGGAATCATGAAATGTCTCTTAAAGAATACATTAAAAACTAGCATGCTGGCACTTTTGCCCACAATCCACTGGTTACTCTTGTCTCATGGATAAGTTCAAACTCAATGGAATCAAAAAATATACTCTATTAATAGGGAGTTTACAGCGAGAAAGGGGAGGGAAGGAAAAGGGATAGTATTTGTTTTTCACAGATACAACAGATACTATCTAACACATATACCTTCTATGAGTTTTAATATATGTGCTTATAATTGAGCCTTAACGTGTACCTTGATTATATTAATAGACAGTTTTTTAAAAGCCAAAACACCATTATTTACAATAATCTGGTTGTATTCAGAATATTAACAATTTTGATAAGGTTTAAGTTGAGAACATATGCATAAATCCTGATATATAATGTAGGTTTGAAGTAGAAGTTATGAAGCCTACTGCTTTCATTTCAAATCAATGACTTGGTGTGATTTTTCCCATCAACAATTGTATTATTTCAATGTAGACAGGTGCAATAAATTTTAGATGATAAAAATTCCAAGTCTTGTCTATCCTGTAACAAAAGATGAATTTTTCCATAAAATGATGATATCAAGCCTCATATTCTTAATATCTTCATATTTGCATCACAAAAAGAATTAAATTTAAAAATCTTTATGCACGTTTTAAGTATTTACAAGTCTTATTTTGTTTTACGGGTCACATGTAATAATAGTATCACTTAAGGTCTTTAAACAGAGGCAGAAATCAAGACAAAGATTAAAATTTGGCATCATTTTTTTCCTAAAATGTTATTTAAAATTTTTTTTTACATTTTACATTTTTACAACTCTAATGACAAGTGTTCGAGTCTTTCTGCAAGTGATGTGAGTCAGTGATTATATAATAACTATTTAAGCCTTAATTAATTATTAGTAAATCTTTTATCAATACATAAGTCTTATGTTTCTAAAAATAAAGTTAGCTATGAAATATACATGTTAGTGTCAGATTTTAAGGTGTTCTTGCCCTATGGCTGAATCCATGCCCTGGTTCCACAAAGTTAATTTGATACTGTGTTTTGAGTGCTTACCACGTGCAAGGCGGAGGTACTAACTGTATGTCTGCCAGATTCCCTAGGAAGAAAGCAACTGCTTATTACTCAAGAGCTACCAGGAAATTTATTTCATGTCTCTAAACATGAAATGTTGTCCTCCCTATTACTTAACTTATCCCATTAACTGCTTTTTAAAATTTCTTTGATTACTTAGCAAAAACTGTTGCATGTGTGATGAAATTTGGGACATCCAGTTAATAGTGCTTGAATCAAACTCTTCATTTCTTTTCACAGGCTTTATCTCTTGTTTTTGAACATGGCTCTGCATTCATGTTGATATATGCAAATTACGCAATGGTCTTGCCTTTTGTTTTTTTCATTCCATGTATTTACCTAAGCTTGTATAATGTCTTGATAACCAGTGCTGATCATGCTGAAGTTGTTCCAGTTCTCTTTCTAACAAATTAATCAAAATGGTATCATAAACCCAGCAGCAGAAGAATTTTTGTCAGATCTTAATGGCAAGAAATTGCATTAATAAAACTGTGACTTTTCATGTCCCATTATACCTTGCAGTTTTAGGGCACTCTCCAAAAGGAATATTTAGACTATGTTGCTGTGACAGAGCCAGCAGTTGTACTTCCTTTGGGGTTAATTCAAAAAGCAGCTAAGAACAGGTTTATTTCATGGAAAACCAGAAATATGGAGTAGCCAAATCCGTCATTTGTACGAACAATTAGATTTAAAATGGCAGTGTCACAAAGTCCAAAAAAAAAAAAAAAAGAAGAGAAATTTAAAAGTACTGCATGTAGCATTTCTTTCCTATTAATGTTTTTTTTCTGTTCCGTTCAACATTTTGGCCGTTTTTCAACATGTAGTCATCAAAGTTCCTGGTGTTTAAAGGCCACATTAATCCTCCCTCTCTTTTTTTTTTTTTTTAAAGATTGATTGATTGATTGATTGATTGATTGATTGATTGATTGCTATGTTGGGTCTTCGTTTCTGTGCTAGGGCTTTCTCTAGTTGTGGCAAGCGGGGGCCACTCTTCATCGCGGTGCGCGGGCCTCTCACTATCGCGGCCTCTCTTGTTGCGGAGCACGGGCTCCAGACGCGCAGGCTCAGTAGTTGTGGCTCATGGGCCTAGTTGCTCCGCGGCATGTGGGATCTTCCCAGACCAGGGCTCGAACCCGTGTCCCCTGCATTAGCAGGCAGCTTCTCAACCACTGCGCCACGAGGGAAGCCCCTCCCTCTCTTTTTTCATACTGGAAAACATCTCTATGAACTCATCATGCAGTAGAGATTAATTCGGAATTTCTGATCTTTTGAAGCCCCACATAGTTGGTGTGTGTTTGATTGATCCCCATGTTCTATAATGGGCATGTATGTGTGATTTGTATAATGAGAGAGAAAATAAATTAGAGTGAAAGGAGTTCGTGTACTTTTTCATATCATTTGTTTTAAATAATTTTGATGTCACTTTACCTGGATATAGTGTTAGAGCCTACAGAAATGTAGATTTGAAAGAAGAGCAACTAACAAACCAAACAAAGCAAGCAAAAAAATAGATTAGTAGATAAATGTTTTTATGATAAAATGTGTAGAAATATTTTGGAGAGAATATGTTATATGACTTCTAAAATCAGACTAATCATAGGAAATTCATTGCAGCCCTACATTGTTTCAGAGTTTTATGAATTTATAAGTAAAGTATGTATAGTGACAATGACTGAGAAACAAAGAAATAGAATATCAAATTCTTCCTAAAAGCAAACAAAAATGAAAATCTTGTCAATAGTAGAATTTGGCAAATATAAAGAAAATATATGTCTAACTATATGGTGATTATTTCACAATATGTATAAATATCAAATCATTATGTTATATACCTGAAACTAGTATAGTATTATATGCCAATTATATCTCAATTAAAAAAATAGAGCAAACACGTATATTATGTAACTTTATGAAGGGTTTCCACTCTTTTTTTCAATTTTAATTGTTAAAATAGTTTTTCTTCATAGAACCTAATACAAAAAGAAAACAGAAGTTAAATATTGAGGAGGAATTTATTCCTTTGTACCCTTCCTGACCTTCATTAAAAGTTCATTTTATTCTTAATGATGATGATAAGTGCATTTGATATTCATAGGAATTTCACTTGCAAAAGGTAAAAGATTTCATAATAATATCATAAAATGTTGACTAAGTAGCTGGTTATTGCATACTTAAATTTCTGGTCTTTAAAATGACATAAAAATCCTAGATCCTGGTAGTTAAGGGATATTAATATCTGTTGATATAAAATGAGACCAGGCTAATCCAGGGGTCATAAACACTGTCATATTGAGAGGATTATGTTTTAGCAAGTAAATTGTGTCCTTTGACTTAAGAATAATTGCTTCTCATTTGTCTCCACTCTTTTCTTTTTGCTTTGGGCTGTTGGTAACACCAGGTTGCCCTTTAGATGCATTTTAATACTTTCTATGACAGTTAAGCTACTATTCTCTATGCTCACAATGGGAAAACGTCAATGGAAATATTGCTTTAAATATGACTTTGGAAGATGCAAATATTTGCGAAATGTAAGATATATACCTACTTGGCATATGTTTCTAAGCTTTGGTGTGGTATTGTTTGGGAAAACATTGAAAATTTATTTTTAAAAATAGCCTAGCAAATGGAAGAAACGCAATTAAGAATACTTTTTTCTAAAAATATTTTTGGCCCTTTCAAATGGTATCTGAGTAGCCTATAATTATATTTTTATCTATATATTCTTACAAAGTAAGGCCTCCTTAATTTACCCAAACTTAATTTTTAAAAAAATCTCAAGTTAAATAGCTTTATAGAAATAAACTTCAATTTACCAAATTTATTAACTTTCAGTTGACTAATATAATTATTGATAGTAGCTAATGAAAGAAGAACCATGTGTTTATCTTACAAAAAATTTCTTAGGTTTGATTGAACAATCTCAGGCACAAGAATCTACCGTATATGTTAAACAGAATATTTCACAACATATTAAAGTATAAAACAAATGTGACATTTTAAAAGATGAAGATGAATAATTTTAGAGTCTTTAAAAGTATATGTTCTCTAGGTAGCACAGCACTTCACTTATAGGAGGAGCTAAATAAATATTATGTTAAAATTATTTGAATTATTTGGTTCTCAGAAGATGTATGCAATAATACTCCTCATCAGTTTTTATTCTTAAACCCTGTACAGTATTAGCTAATGAAATATTTTAAAAAAGAAGAAAATAATTCTCATCCTAAAATTTTCTATCTAGAGTGTAATTTTTAAATTAAAATGTAATTGCATATAGGAAATAAAACCTATATATGGCTTGCCAAGTTTAAAATTTTATTACTTTATACAATTAATTGTCTTCCATTTTTGTGTGAATACACTAAAATTTTAGTACACATTTAGAATTACATAAAAAATTTTGTGCTCAAACATTGCAGAGTATGTATTTCAAGGCCTTGTTCGATATGAAATTAGTGTTGTGAAAGCAGCAATGTTCATTCTTTTTTTCCTAGCTGCTTTATCCTGGGGCTTTGGATATAAAGGGAAAAAACCCTCATATTGTTCTTGAAAGTAGATTTGTCTTTCAAGATTTTCACGTGTCTGTTTTCTAAATTCTATCAATTCTCAATTCAATGTATATTAAAATGATGCAATAATATAATTTCTCTGTTTTGCTATCAGAGGATTTTTTTGGTCTTTTAATCATATTCAAATAATATTTGTTTCTGTTAATGCACATGTATTGCGGTTTTATGTTGAAGGAAGCCTCTCATAATCTGATACATTCTTGAAACAGCCATGGATCTCTGTGTGCATAACTAGAAGAAAATGTGAAGATTATTTTTGTAAGTTTCAGATTGGTACTGATGCCATAATCTAATAAGTCTCTGGTTTTCTGTGTGTTAAATTTTATATTCTTAGCTATGGCGTTCTGCTGTATATCATGATATATTTCAGAGTACATTCTAGTTTCAAACAAACCTTGCTTAATTTATACCTGTCCTTTCTTATACTCATTAATTTTTAAATTTTATTCATACAGCCGATCGAGTTGCTGTTCTTGCTTTTTTTAAATTTGAATTTTATTTTATTTATTTATTTATACAGCAGGTTCTTATTAGTTATCTATTTTATACATATTAGTGTATACATGTCAATCCCAATCTCCCAATTCATCCCACCACCACCACCTTGCCCCGCTTTCCCCCCTTGCCGTCCATATGTTTGTTCTCTACATCTGTGTCTCTATTTCTGCCTTGCAAACCGGTTCATCTGTACCGTTTTTCTAGATTGCACATATATGCGTTAATATACGATATTTGTTTTTCTCTTTCTGACTTACTTCACTCTGTGTGACAGTCTCTAGGTCCATCCACGTCTCTACAAATGACCCAATTCCATTCCTTTTTATGGCTGAGTAATATTCCATTGGATATATGTACCACATCTTCTTTATCCATTTGTCTGTCGATGGGCATTTAGGTTGCTTCCATGACGTGGCTATTGTAAATAGTGCTGCAATGAACACTGGTGTGCATGTGTCTTTTTGAATTATGGTTTTCTCTGGGTATATGCCCAGTAGTGGGACTGTTGGGTCATATGGTAATTCTATTTTTAGTTCTTTAAGGAACCTCCATACTGCTCTCCAGAGTGGCTGTGTCAATGTACATTCCCACCAACAGTGCAAGAGGGTTCCATTTTCTCCACACCCTCTCCAGCATTTGTTGTTTGTAGATTTTCTGATGATGCCCATTCTAACTGGTGTAAGGTGATATACCTCATTGTAGTTTTGATTTGCATTTCTCTAATAATTAGTGATGTTGAGCAGATTTCATGTGCCTCTTGGCCATCTGTATGTCTTCTTTGGAGAAATGTCTATTTAGGTCTTCTGCCCATTTTTTCATTGGGTTGCTTGTTTTTTTTAATATTGAGCTGCATGAGCTGTTTATAAGTTTTGGAGATTAATCTTTTGTCCATTGATTTGTTGGCAAATATTTTCTTCCATTCTGAGGGTTGTCTTTTCGTCTTGTTTATAGTTTCTTTTGCTGTGCAAAAGCTTTGAAGTTTCATTAGGTTCCATTTGTTTATTTTTGTTTTTATTTCTATTACTTTAGGAGGTGTGTCCAAACACATCTTGCTGTGATTTATGTCAAAGAGTGTTCTTCCTATGTTTTCCTCTAAGAGTTTTATAGTGTCCCATCTTACATTTAGGTCTTTAATCCATTTTGAGTTTATTTTTGTGTATGGTGTTAGGGAGTGTTCTAATTTCATTCTTTTACATATAGCTGTCCAGTTTTCCCAGCACCACTTACTGAAGAGACTGTCTTTTCTCCATTGTATATCCTTGCCTCCTTTGTCATAGACTAGTTGACCATAGGTGCATGGGTTGATCTCTGGGCTTTCTATCCTGTTCCATTGATCTGTATTTCTGTTTTTGTGCCAGTACCATATTGTCTTGATGACTGTAGCTTTGTAGTATAGTCTGAAGTCAGGGAGTCTGATTCCTCCAGCTGCATTTTTTTCCCTCAAGATTGCTTTGGCTATTCGGGGTCTTTTGTGTGTCCGTACAATTTTAAGATTTTTTTGTTCTAGTCTGTAAAAAATGTCATTGGTAATTTGATAGGGATTGCATTGAATCTTCAGATTGCTTTGGATAGTATAGTCATTTTCACAATATTGATTCTTCCAATCCAAGAACATGGTATATTTCTCCCTCTGTTTGTGTCATCTGTGATTTCTTTCTTCAGTGTCTTATAGTTTTCTGAGTACAAGTCTTTTGCCTCCTTTGGTAGGTTTATTCCTAAGTAATTTATTCTTTTTGTTGCAATGCTGAATGGGATTGTTTCCTTAATTTCTCTTTCAGATCTTTTGTTGTTAGTGTATAGGAATGCAAGAGATTTCTGTGCATTAATTTTGTATCCTGCAACTTTACCAAATTCATTGATTAGCTCTAGTAGTTTTCTGGTGGTATCTTTAGGATTCTCTATGTATAGTATCATGTCATCTGCAAACAGTGACAGTTTTACTTCTTCTTTTCCACTTTGTATTCCTTTCATTATTTTTCTTCTCTGATTGCCATGGCTAGGACTTCCAAAACTATGCTGAATAATAGTGGCAAGAGTGGACATCCTTGTCTCATTCCTGAACTTGGAGGAAATGCTTTCAGTTTATTCATTAACTTTTAAAATTTCTATTCTTCATCTATTGCAAAATTATATCATTTATATCAAAGTGTCCCTTGACCACTATTATCATTATCTATCTCACTTGCTTCAGTTCTTTACTTAGGAAATTCTCAATGTAATTGCTAATGATTGAGCCCAGTGGTGATTTTTTATAGTTTATATGTAGAGATATTTATACATAGAGGTTATCTGTATGTATATGTGTGTACATATGAATGATAGATCTTAAATATAGGGGTAGAAAAAGGACAAAAATATAAGATGCATTCCAAAGTTTTTACAATGTAGTATGGTCAATTTAAACTCTACAACAGGCATCTGATATTGACTATAATGATAAATTAAGATACAATGATGGTAACTAATGTTTGCTGATTTTTTTTTTTTTTTTTTTTTTGCACTAAGCACAATGACAGGCATGTTTTAAATCCTCCCCATAATACTGCAAGGGTAGATGCTGTTGTCATACTAGGGCATGATGAAGTGAATTGAAATTTTTACAAACTATTAAACTTCTCTGAGCCTCAGTTCTTTAAAATGGTGACAAAGAGGTTTGTGCATATGCTAGACCCTCAAAAATTACTTGTTGAGGGACTCCAATTAGTGTCCCTTAGCCTTTCTTAACCCGCTGGGTAGGATTGCTTTCCTTCTCTGCTTCCACAGCACTTAGATCTTATCTCTATAATAGCAGTTAAACTTGTCTTGTAATTCCACTTCCATGTCTCTTTTAGGAACAAAGGGCTGTTTTATTCAACTTCCACCCTCTGTTCCTTGCTCAGATCTAGCATATACAGTTGCTTAGTAAATGTTTGTAGAATTAGTGTATGAGTACATAAAGCAAAATCCTAAACTTTCTAGTCTTCTTTATGAGTCTATATGTCATCTGTACGTAGAAAGAGATTATTCCTAAAAAGGTAGCATCAATCTAAAGCAATCCAGTGATCATCAGAAAATGTCATTTATCAGACTATTCTTTTAGTTAGTTGTTTTATGGTTACAAGAAAGAGAGTTTAGGAAATATTTTTTCATGTCATAAATGAAATTCCAGTGAAAGGATATAAGTAAAATAAAAACTACTTATATTTTTCTTATTTGTGTTTTTAGAGCTTCATTAAGCACCCTTGTGCTTGGCTTACATTTCATCCCACAAATTCTTATTCATGTAAATTAAATATTTCTCAGTATTTAAATATGAACTTTGAAAAATAACAATCATTATTAAATTCCCTTTATATTTGTATTCTATATTTCACTCAAGATGCCTCTTGTTTTGGACACTGGATATTTTGGTGAGCTTGTTACCAATAATTTGCTTCTGTTCCTAACAGGTAGATGGATAGGTTTTGTTGATACTCTCTTTTTCCAATTCTCTTGTCTCTTAAATGAAATCTTTAAGTAGTTATTTCATGATTTTACTGCCTATATTTTATGCACAATTTTGACATTTAACAAGGAAAATTGAAGAATTAAATGAAGCATGAAGGAATGTGGATTTGTACATGGAAATAAAATATAAGCATGAAAGAATACACTAGTTTTGTTCTTTACACTGATTGCTGTTTGCTAATAATCACAATAGTGATTATCTCTTCCCTGTATCCCAAAGCAGTAAAAGCATAATGGCTCAGAACAAAGATGGAAAAAAAAAAAGACGTAGTGTAAGTTGTATCATTATTCTTTACCTCCTTCCCTTAAAAATGAAAAAAAAAGAAAGAATAAAAGACATAAATGAGAGAAAAAGGCAAAAAATCAAGAATAATAGAGGACTTTATACTGTCCAAACATTATTTGAAGAAAAATCTTCATCTGTCAAATTTCAAACTGTAATTGTTGATCTCTGAGATTTTTAGTTTACTTAAGTTGCTACATATTTCTATTTCCCAAACATAGAAAAGGAAGAAGATAAAAGGCAAATTTTTTGGTATATCCATTACTATCTTTTCCTAGTCAAAGTATGACTGTTCCCCCACCTGGCCACTTCTCTTTGGAACCTCTCACTATAAAAGCCAGGAACTAATGTAAAGGCTAATTTTCGATAATTAGTTAGGATTATCTTTGCTTACACAGAAAATCTACTTTTAAAATATAATTTCCCTTTTTTAAAACAATCATTTGACAACTCATTGAGAAAAAAGATAGCCAATTTTATTTTACATAGATATAAGGTAACATTCTTTAATATAAACATAAAAAGAACCCTGAAAACAGTGAAATAAACGTAATAGACAATATAATGTGTCTATGTAGAAACAAATTAGGGTTTATATGTTAATTCATGTGTTAATTTGGTTTCATTTTGTATTATTGATGTTTAATAAATTAATTGACTATTAAATTTTGGATTAAGTGACTAGGAAAAGAATTTTTAGGATCTATGGAAAATTTATAGTGGAGGAAACTGAAATTGCTTCTCAAAAAAACAGTTGTACTGGGAAATAGAAGGAACAAGCCATGAGTAAAAGAATGTATCCAGGAGTTAACTGATAATATCTAATAAAGGAGGAGTATGATTTGATCTATCAGTCTAATCAAACTATTTTTGTCTTATCTATACCTTATAGATCTATACCTTACAAATGTTATTCAATAATCTTGTTTATTAAAATCGAAGGCTTCTGTATTTTTTTTTTTTTTTAGTTAGACCTCACATCCTTTTTTTTTTTTTTTTTTGAGCCAGGTGAACCTCACTGTGCTGGCTTGCTCATTTTACCTTCCTTCCCTTTACATTTGCAATCATTTATATTTTTTCTCTACATAGGAAATCTCTAAACTTTCTCTGCAGTCGTTCTTTGGGCGTGCCCTCCTTCAAGAAAGGAGCATATGCTAAAT
The DNA here is from genome assembly GCF_028021215.1 of Eschrichtius robustus. NCBI lineage: Eukaryota > Metazoa > Chordata > Mammalia > Artiodactyla > Eschrichtiidae > Eschrichtius > Eschrichtius robustus. The sequence goes on from NC_090827.1 coordinate 11,550,053, forward strand.
GTTTCCTTACATTCTCCTATTGAAAATTATCTATTTTGAGCTTCAGTATATTGGTGAGACATCTAGGGGATGTTGATTGGATATTGTTGTCAATTTTTTGTTTTCTTCCTTCACAAATTAGTTCCACTAAGGTATCAGATGTAAAGGAGACAATTTTGTACTTTCATAACCGGTAGCTAGCTGATTATAATTAATATTCTTGTATGTTTAAAACATAGACCTGATTTTAACATAATTAACACTTATGCTCATTGACTATAGAAATAACTTTATCTTAGCAATTGATTGTCTTCTGTCAAATACTATAATTTCTAAGTATATGATTTCTTAAAATTTACGAAAGAATCTTATTAAAATAATATTAGCATATATTTAATGTATTGCTTTTTTAAAAAGTTTGCATTTTAAAATATTTTGCTATGTATATGTTGTATATACATGTGTCGTGTATGTATATATACATATATATGTATTTAATAAATTCAAAGTAGTAAACCTCTGCTAGGAATCCCAGTTGTAGAAGAGTTTGGGAGTTATAGTTTTTTCCATTTCATGTTTGCATGTATGTATGTGTGTGAGTGTATCAGTGCATACATGTGTTTGAAAAGACGTGTAATAGTGATTCACTTCTGTCACAGCATAAAGCAGCTAATTATTTCCTCTGACATCTAAACAAAAGGCTAGTCTTTACTCCACAATGTCTTTCTGGAAGATTTAGATATATAAAAGGCAGAGATTCTTCTTTTAATTAATAATATTCCAGGAGAACTTAAGTCTTTACAACACCTGGGTAGAGGAACAAATATAAAATAATAACAAGAATAGTGCATTATTATACAACCTTTAAAACGAACTGTATGAAGTTTGCCAAGTCCTTCACCAATTGTAAGTCAGATGTAAGAGAGCTCTGATGCGTAAAACCAGGGGTTTAATTATCGTTTTCCCTAATTACAACTGCAAGCTTTCTTTATTGTCATAACTATGTGTAACTTGATTTGCCTCAAGCCAAGCACCATCTTTAACCTGGAAGAGTAAACCTTTGATTAAGAACAATTTTAGAAATTAAAATTTTTCATTTGCCTTTTCCTGGATACTGATTTCTTAATGATTGTGCTTCAGCATTATTACCACGATTACTTCCTGATTGTTTTTCTCATTTATTAGTTGTAGTTCTATCCTAAATTATAGCAGGATGCTGGCTGGAGGTATAATGGGGGCAGTTATGGTACCTTTATTACTGATACCTGGGTGGGCTGGCCTAACATTGATTACCATACTTGAATATTTAAAATATTTGCTTTGTAGAATTAAGTATTAATGTTATGACTATTAATATGTACATTGAGTAGAGAAACAATTTTGTCTTAGCAATTTTCTTGCCATCTCAAAACTGATAACTAAATTTTTATGGGACATAGAGATTAAATCTGTATCTAAAGGCAATTAATGTAATGTCAGATTTTCATGGTTTATTAATCTCACAGTATGCTAGAATTTAAACATTTTTCCTTTAGATGTGCTCATTCACATTGGAACATAATATGTGAAGTTGAAGGAGTTTTTAAAGGACATATGCAGGCAAAAATAAATGAAAGGGAATAAATATATGCTACAATACACAGCAAAATATTTCATTACCAATAATGTCATAATTTTTTTACAACTTTATGCTTACTCTGTTCTTTAGGTATTTATTGCTATTTAGCTTTCATTGAAATGAGATTGAGATCAATAAATGTATTAAATGGTCTCTAAATAGCCAAAATATATGAAAGTATTTTGTATTATAGGATACATTTTAAAATCAATTTATTTAAACTAAGAAAAAAATAGTTTACCCATTTCTCCCACTCCACACCCCACCTTTGACAACCACTGATCTATTTTCTGTATCTGTGAGCTTTTTTTTTTTTTTTTTTAGATTCCACATATGAGGGATAATATTTGTCTTTTGCTGTCTGACTTTGTTTCACTTAACATAATGCCTTTGTGGTCCATCCATGTTTTCACAAATGACAAGATTTCATTCTTTTTATGGCTGAATGAGATTCCATGGTATGCATGTGTGTGTATATATAAGTATATATACACCATATTTTATATATGTATATAACCATATTTTCATATTGATTCAACCACTGGTGGGCACTTAGGTTGTTTTCATATCTTGGCTATTGTGAATAATTCTGCAGTGAATATGGGAGTGCATATATCTTTTCAAGATAGTGTTTTCATTTTCTTTGGATAAATACCCAGAAGTGGAATTGCTAGATCATATGGTAGCTCTATTTTTAATTTATTGAGGAATCTACATACTGTTTTCCATAGTGGCTGCACCAATTTACTTTCCTACCAGTAGTGCATGAGGGTTCCCTTTTTCTACATCCTCACCAACATTTGTTATTTCTTGTCTTTTTGATAATAGCCATTCTAACAGGTGTGAGGTGATAGCTCATTGTGGTTTTGATTTGCATTTCACTGATGATTAATGATGTTGAGCATCTTTTCATGTATTTGTTGGCCATTTGTAGGTCTTCTTTGAAAAATGCCTATTCAGATCTTCTGCCCATTTTTTAAATCAGATTGTTTGGTATTTTTGCTATTGAGTTGTATAATATTATATATTCTGGATATTAGCCTTTTATCAGATATAAAATTTGCAAATATTTTCTTCGATTCAGTAGGTTGCCTTTTCATTTTATTAATGGTTTCCTTTGCTGTTCAGAAGGTTTTTAGTTTGATGTAGTCTTACTCATTTATTTTTGCTTTTATTGCTTTTGTTTTTGGTGTCAGATTTTCAAAATCTGTCACCAAGACCTATGTCAAGGAGCTTACAGCCTGTGTTTTCTTCTAGGAATTTTATGGTTTTAGGTCTTTCATTTAAGTCTTTAATCAATTTTAAGTTAATTTTTGTGTACAGTATAAGATAGTGGTCCAGTTTCATTCTTTTGCATGTGCTGTCCTGTTTTCCCAACACTGTTTATTGAGGAGATTGTCCTTTCCACATAGTATATTCTTGCTTCCTTTGTTGTAAATTAATTGACCGTATATGTGTGGGTTTATTTCTGGAATCTCTATTCTGTTTTATTGATCTATGTATCTGTTTTAATGCCAATACCCTACTGTAATAATTACTATAGCTTTGTAATATAGTTTGAAATCAGGGAGTGTGATGTGAAATGGGCTTTTTAAACGAACTTTTTGATATTTAATAATTGACATTACTCTTTTCCAAGTTACCCTCCCATAAACTAATGTAGAGTACCAACTAAATATTAATGTTTATTTATTTTGTATTTTTTTTCAATTTTTGAACATACATTTCACCTGCTATAATCATACATGAGACAGAATAATGAGAAATTATAACAAGGCAAGTCCTAGAGTTCACTGTTGTCTTTTCCAGTTTTCCCATGCACTCTTTCTGTTGTCATCGCATGTTTTCATGTGCCCTCTTTTGGTCCTTGGAGCATACCTATTCCAGCAATGGGGAAACGATGATTTGGGGAAATATAGAAAATGAAAAGCCTGAGCTATATTGTCATCATGAGCTACCTTAATCCCCGGCTCTCTGACAATATATCATAGCTGGGGTAAAAATGGAAGTTGTTGCAGTATCTCTAAGAATTCACAGAGCCAGCAAGACCAGAGCTGAGGTACAGTGAGCAAGAAGAGCCCCTGGACCCTGTGGTGCTGAGGGAGAGTAGACAACGCGTCATGGTCATCTTCGCAGCAGGGTGCTGGTCCAGACCAGCAGTGACCAGATGAACAAGGGGAGTTGATGCAGGGAGTGGAGGCCTGGAACCACTGAGGTTTGTGGATCACATCCTAAAGCTATCCAGTATGAAGAGGTCAAAGAGATGAGGACAGAACAGCAAAGAGACTGGGAAGGAATAGCCACTGAGGGAGAAGAAAAACCAGATGTCCTAGAAATGAAGCAGGAAAGTGTTTCTAACATGAGAGAGTATAGGCGTACCTCAGAGATATTGCAGTTTCAGTTCCAGACCATAGTAATAAAGCAAATAGTGCAGTAAAGTGAGTCACACAATTTTTCTGGTTTTCCAGTGCATATGTTTACACTATACTATAGCCTATTGCATGCAATTGCATTATGCCTGAAAAAAAAAGTACATACCTTAAAGATACTTTATTACTGAAAAATGCTAACCGTCATTTGACAATGTAGGTAGGGTTGCCACAAACTTTTAATTTGTAAAAAATGCAGTATCTGGGAAGCGCAGTAAAGTAAAACACAGTAAAATGAGGTCTGCCTATAGTCACCTGTGTCAGATGTTGCTGAGAGGTAGAGTAAGATGAAGATGGAAGTCATTAGTAACTTTAACAAGAGCAATGTCAATAATGTGGTGAAGATTGATGTGCTATTATAGAATGGGCTCAGAGAGAATGGACCAAGAGGAATTGGAGTTTGTGAGTGTAAGAAAGTCTTTCAACCAGTTTTCTTGTAAAGCAGAAGAGAAAAATAGGGCAGTAGATTGAGGGAGAATTGGGGTAAATGGATCTTTTTAAAAATGGGAGATTATAGCAGCCTGTTTGGATGCTGCTGCAAGTAATAAAATGAAAGGAGAAAAAGTGATGCTTTGGGGGAGAGGAAGAAAATGATTACTTAGAGAATTCTTTGAGTAGGTTAATGGGAAGGGGATCTGGTTCACTGACAGAGGGGATGGTCTAACATGAAAGAGCCCACAGTTTATCCTCAGGACAAAGAGGAAAACAAATAAATGGGAACATATGCTCATAGTGTAAATGTTTGTGGAAGTTTTTTTGCTGCTGTTTGCCTATTTTATTTTCTCAGTGAATAGGAAACAAGATCATCATCTGAGAGTGAGGATGAGCTAGGAAGTATTGAAGGTTTGAGAAGAAAGAAGAAGAAATAAATGTAGTGATCTAGGATGGGGTCTGCAGACTGAGAGTATACAAACTTTCCAGTGGTTATGTAGTCACAGATCATTTTTAAAAATTCACTTTCAATGTCCTCTTTCTTGCAGTGTTCTTCCCTAAAAGTGATCTGCCTAAGAAAGGAGCTGCTATATAGGCTCTTCTTTCTCATCTCTCCTTTCATTGCCTCCACTGCATATCTCCCACCTCTTCTGGATCCACCGCGGTGCCTCACCACTGGGTGACTAAAAACAGAAAGAAAAATTTTAAATATTATCATTTGAGTTTTAAAAGTGAATGACTCTAACATCTAAATAACAATCTCTTTTGCAAATCAAATGGTTTCCAAATTATTTGGTTTTATAAAAATTGAAGAAGGACCTAATCAATTTAACAACTGTTAGATAATTAGTAATTGCATCTGGTGATATATCATTATGTAATTTTTGGCATTCTTAGTTCAGTAAACTGACAGACACTCCTATAACAAATCTCTTTCCATTCCCATCTACTTATTTATTTTTATATCTATAAGAGGGTAATGAAGAATAGAAATTACATTGAATTCAGGCTAATTTTAGCAATAATATCAATATATTGATACACATACTAATCAGAAAAAAAAAACCTAAAAATGCCTTTATATTTTATACTGTGATAGAGTCCAATAAAATGATACATTTATACTTGATAATTACTAATCAAGATTTAGAATATATTTATCTATTTTGATTAAATGTAAACTATTAATTGTAATAAGTCAGTGTAGCAGAAGAAGTAATTAAATATTAGTGGTCACAAAAATATTTTGTATACGTAAAACATGTTTTGTTTCAGACAACGTATTTATTGTTTATCAGAAATTATATCATTTGCAACTATTTTAATTTTGATAAAGGTGTAAAATTTCATCTTTGAAAATGGTAGGGGTCTAGGATTTTTCAAAACTATTTTAGAAGGGTCACAAGCAAAACAGTTTGTGGATAACTGGTGGAGAGTGGCAGAGTGCATGCACTAGAGAAATAAAGTTGCCAGGCAAAACAAAAAAACTCATTTTCGATTAGAGAGCAGGAATGTGAAGGAAGGTCACTCAGCATGAGTTTATGTTTTTCTTCCGTTATGTTCAGTTGCATAGACGCCAACATGGAGTAGAAATAGCACTGCATTTTACCAGGGTTGTTTGGCCAAAGGATGGAGGATAGGTGCAAAACAAAAATGGTTTGGTGATGAACCATGGTAAAAAGGCAGGTGAGGAATACTGAAAAAGCTGATTTTGTCAATGGTTGGTCATTCTCCTCAGGGTGGAAAAATTATTGCAACCTGGGTGCTGACAGATAATGAGTGTTTGAAGTTTGGAAAGTCTGAAATTGCAGTATTGGATGAATAGCAGTTATTATTAAAGACAAGGTCCAGGTTTAACTGATTTTATATTATTTTGTCTTTTTCTTCCCACTAGAACTCAAGATCTATTAGAGGCAGAGATTTGTTTTTACTCTGCTCTCCCCAACCTGCTATACTCCTAGTGTCTATAACATTACCTGATAGATTGAGAGAAGCTGAACAATAACTCTTTGTTGAATAGATGAATGAAAAGTGACTGAGATCAGGTAGATGAAAAGATCATCTGATTTTAGTTAAGTATAAGTTAAGTATTCGTTGAAAGTCTCATGTGTTTAGATTAAATAGGAAATCACACCATTGATATAATGAACCCATGTCTCCGATGCAGTTATATATAAAATTGCTTGAAGGGAAGCAGTTTGGCTATGACATCATCCACTTGGTAGAAATGAAATAATTCCTAATCCTTCTCCTTCAAAGAAAAGTTGAAAAAGATTGTTGGTGGTGATGAAGAATAGTATAGGAATATAAGTATTCGAAAAATTGGTTAATGTTAGGGTTTGAGTACATATATCGTATTGAAAATTCTATAACTGATCATGTAATGAAAAGTGCTACTGGTATAAATATTATTGAGAAACAGTCTAATTTAAAACTAAGTGATAGTTTCAGGGTTCGGATAGTTATTCAGTGTCAGATTGAAATAATGATTTCTTGACCCAAGTAGATAAATATTGTTTTTGAGAATTAGGCTGGTGATGAAGGCATATGTAATGTTAATTTAGATTGTTTTTCTAGATATTAGAAGTGGTTACTATGATTGATAAAATTAGCATGAATAGTGATATTAATATAGAAGAGGTGAATAAATTTATCACATTTATTTGGAGTTGAACAGATTTTTTTGTTTCCTAAGACCAATGGATTACTTCCTTTAAAAGTTTGAAAAAAAAAACATGGATTCAAGAATCAGAGAGGCATAGGAGAGAATTTGAATAAATCAGGAAACAAAACCTTAAAAAACTGGGGTGTGAGAGGCATGGTAGATGGCTGCAAAGATGAGGGGCAGGTGTTGTGTATTTGATGACATGAGATTTATAACTGGGAATGGATATAAGAGATAGGATGGAGAATGATCCAAAAATAACAAAAAGGTTTAAGAAGGATACCTATGCTGCCTGCATGTCCAGGGAAAATAGGGGTATGGGAGAGAAGACAGCTGTCATTTGAGAAAGCTGTGGGAGAAGCTGTGATTTCTAGAGCCAGGTTCCAGTTAGAGCTAACAGACAAGAAAATTTACAAAAGAGAAGTTAATTTGCTGATAACGGATTGGAATTTCAGAGGAGAGCATGAAAGGATTTTACGAGTTAGATAGCAACTTGGGCTGTGTTAAATAATGGATTCTTTCTTGTTATAGATATCTTGAATTTGATGGCACTAATCTGCTGCAAGAATGATGGACTAAGATGTCATTTTCTAATGAAGTTTTATATTTTCAGTGATTAAAGATCAATTTGATAAAGGCATGGCTTTGATTTTTGTTATATTTTAGATGGAATCAATCACATGTTATTTTCAATAGTGTATTGATTTTAATAAGTGTGGACTACAGATATAGAATGATGTAAGATATAGTTCAGTTAACATTTTTAATGGATTATAGCTATAAAATGATATGAGAATATGGTTCAGAAAACATTTTAAACCTTTGTAATCATATGAATATATATGTATATACATAAACACAAATATATGATTATATATTATAGTTAGATGAATATATAATTCTTGGTTAATTTCTGCAGTTATGAATGTATCCATAGAAGAAAAGAGACAAATAAAAAGTATATATTTTTTTAAGTTTCAGGTTTATGAAATTATATTTACAATCCTTGTTGGTCATAGTGTCTGGTAATACTGTAGTTAGATTTTCTGCCTCATGAATATGGTCTTGCTTGGCTTGTGATGCCCCACAGTTTTTACACACCCCATACAATGAATCATTAAGATTTTCTTAATAAATTTAAATTTTTGAGGGCTCTATATACCTTTATTTTATATATAATCAGACCACCACTGGTTTAGTGGTAGTCTACTGATGATGAAATTATTTTATATATACCTTTCTTCTCTCACTCAACTGAGAACTCTTCTTAGACTTAGAATTTTTCATTGTGTCTCCTTTTGTCTTCTGTAATGTTTTCACAATAAAATAATAATAGTCATTACAATAATACTTATGCAGCACTTATCAATTCCAGGCCCGCAAGTCTAAGCACTTTACAGATGTTAATTTACTCAAGTCTTACAACAAGTGAATGTGATAGGACCTATTATTATTAGAGGGGACTCTAAACGAATGGGGAGAAAACGGAGTCCAGAGTGGGTGAGCAACTTGGTTAGGATCACAAAATACAGCAGACTTAGAATTCAAACCCAGAAACCACGCTTTTAACTGCTACACTTTATTGTCTCTTTAAGGTATGTAGTTAATAGATGGTTTGTATTCAACAGTGGTAACAGAGCACTTATTGAATTGATCTTTTCTCTCAGTAAATATATAACAAGTGCCTACCATACCAAGCACTCTGTTTTCCAGTTAATAAAACTGAAATGGCTCCTCCCTTCATAGAGCCTAGAGTCAAGTGATAAAGTTACAAACATAACTGGCATAATTGCAAATTGTACCAATAGCAAAAAGAATTATAAGGTACAAAAAAATATTCTAAGATGCTATAAAAACAGGACTTTTTTTGGACTGTGTGGACAGACCCTTTCTGAAAAAATGATATTTAAACTGAGACTTGAATTTTGTTGTGAAGCCAGCCAGGTGATTAGTGAAGGAAGAATTCTAGGTAAAAGAAACAGTATATGAGAAGGCCAGGATTCCTGGAACTAAGAGAGCACCCTTATTTTGTGTGTCACTCGAAACAGATGACACACTAAAACTTAGGCTATTTCAGTGGGGGTTTATTTAAAGAGACTAACTGCAAAGGTATAGACTGGCTACAGGGGTCACTTAAGGAATGATGTGAGAACTTGGGGTGAACAGTAGTAGAGCTATTATTACCCCAAGACCAAAAGGGGGAGACAAAGGTTGCTGGAACTAGGAAGGAGAGGATCGTGCAAGGCAGAGCTCCTTATGAGATCAGTGACCTTCAGTCAAGGGACACAGCCAGCTAGAGCAAATCCAAAGGGAGGGAGCCTGGAAGTAAATTCCTGGTCACACTTCACCTCCTGCCCTCTGGTCTCCAACAGGGCTGGCTCTCCATTGCCTGCACACTATCAAAGGAAAGGGCATAGGAGCCCATTGCTTAGTCCATTCAGTTAAGCCTTCCAAGGCAGAGAGTACAGTGAAAAAGGTGGAGAGAGGTTTTGGATATTCATTAGACTTTTTGGCAGCTGAATGATCATGCCATGTATTTAGGTCATGTTATAGAATATGTATTTTATTTTAGGCAAAATGGGGAGCCTTTGAAATGGGGAGCTTTTGCTTTGAAATGGTAAGCAGATTATTGTTAAAGGTTCTAGAACCAGTCTCCAATGTTGGGGGGCGGTGCAGGTTTTTACACACCAACTGGCAAGTCTTTGACACTGCCTGAGTATCCTATGATTCAACTCAGTTCTGACACTGTGTACCCAGAGAGAGCATCAGATTGCACAGGTTAAGGGCTGAGTCCTACAAGACTGTCACCACCACCCCCAACTTCAGATGCCTGTCCCAAGTCTAGGTTGTCACCTGTGCTTCTGACCAACCAGCTATAGATCAGAGGTTCCAATGACCCCTTCCTTGGGTTTAATTAATTTGCTAGAGTGGCTCCCAGAACTCAGAGAAACATTCTACCTACTAGGCTACCAGTTTATTATAAACGGATATAACTCAAGAAGAGCCAGATGGAATCGATGCTTCGGGCAAGGTGTGGGGAAAAGGCATGGAGCTTCCACGCCCTCTCTGAATGCACCACTCTCCGCAAATCTACACAGGCTCACCAACCCAAGAAACTCATAAAACCCAGTCTTTTTGGGTTTTTATGAAGGCTTTATTACATAGGCATACTTGATTAAATCATTTGCAATTGTTGATGGGACTCAATCTCAGTCCTTCTTCCCTGCCCAGGAGGGTGAAGGGACTGAAAGTTCCAAGACTCTAATCTCAGGGTTGGTTCCACTGGCAACCAGCCCCCATCATTAGGTTACCTAGGGACTTTCCAGAAGTCACCTCATTAGCATAACAAAAGACACCTTTGTTGCTGTCACCACTTAGGAAATTCCAAGGGTTTTAGGAGCTCTGTGACAGAAAAGGGGACAAAGACCAGATGTGTATTTCTTATTATAGATCACAATGTCACAGTTGTGATCAGATTTGCATTTGAAAATAAAATCTTTCTGGCTGTTAAAGTGGCCTATTAGAGGTCTACAGGTGGGAGAACTTGCCTCAAGGCAGCAATGGGGGATTTAAGGGGCAAGAACAGAACGGAGGTGAGTGAAACAAAGTTATTTGTTAATCCATGTTTGGTGGCTCTAGTTAGTGTGGTTGCCGAGCTTTTCCCAAGGTATTATTAATAGGACTTGATAGTAGTTTGGATGAATAGTTTGAACTGAAGTGTCACAATGACACTTTCATGTATTGTGTATCAGACTTGTGTAACTGGGTAGCTACTGGTGCCATGAACTGCAGCAGGAAAAGTTTCTTTTATCAACAGAATCACATAGGGATATTAACCAAAATTTTAATTTTAGACATGAAATATTCAAGCGAAAGTGTCACAAGTTGAATATACAAGTTTAAATCAATCTGGTCAAGATGCATACGTTTGGGAGTCCTCCACAAATAGACTTACAGCTATGATATGATGCTATCATTTAAAACATGAGTGTATAGAGGGACCAAAGCTCTGGAGACAGAACTAAGCCCTGTAAAACTTGGATGTTTAGAGGAGGCATGTTAGGTCTTAGAGAGGGAGCCAGCAAAGGAATCCATATGTTGGCACTAAGCTAACACTTTTATGGAAGTTATCCCACCTAGATTATAATAATTTTATGAATCAGGTACATTATGAATGAGATTCTGAGAATCAGATTAATCAACTTGGCTATGAGGTAGCTTTGGTTTTTGCCTCACTCCAAAACTAATGCTTTTTCCATGACACCAGGCAGTCTATCATAAATGATAAATGCTTGTTAAAGTGAAGTCAACATTTTTCTTAGAACAGTGATAGACTTAAGGAAAAATATGAACGAGGGAAGTAGTTTTAAGCACCTCTTAATTTATATATCACCTTGTGATATATAAACTAAATTATAAGTTACTAACCTTCTTGTTTTCCATGATGATATGGTTTTCCATCTTTTAAATGGGATTAACTCATGCAGCTAAAGCACACTTTAAGATAGATTTTGCCATCGAGTTGCCACAAATTTGGTTCTACTATCTAATGGGTAGAAAATTAATTTAGTCCCTAAGCTAGATTTATGAAGAGTTTTACATATTTCCAACAACTCATTCCTAATACCCGAGCATGTAATGTATTAATAGAGACTAGAGAACAGGTGTTTGAAATGTACAGTTGAAAACAAGCCTTGACATTTAAACCTCATCACATAAAAATATGAAACCCATTATTTTCTATTAGGATATTAACAATAGAGCTTTAAACATCTTTGGTAATGACTGCAATTTCATAATCAGTCCATTAATCACAAGATAACTGTCGTGAACTCAAGTAAGTGTCCATAATGATCAGTAAGTGCTTCCATTGAGACATCCATATATACTTGGGAGGAGGAAGTACCTTTCAATTTGTAATAACACACTGACTGTAATAAGTCCTGAATAGAAACTACTGATGAACATGTGGCTTGTCTTCATTTGAGGTGTTAGGATAGAAACTCATCTTTTTTTTTTTTTAATTTATTTTATTGAAGTGTAGTTGATTTACCATGTTGTGTTAATTTCTACTGTACAGCAAAGTGATTCAGTTTTATATATATATATACACACATTCTTTATCATATTCTTTTCTATTATGGTTTACCACAGGATATTGAACATAGTTCCCTGTACTATATAGTAGGACCTCGTTGTTTATCCATTCTTGTTTATCCATTCTGTATATAATAGCTTGCATCTGCTAATCCCAAACTCCCACTCCATCCCTCCCCACATCCCCTCCCCCTTGGCAACCACAAGTCTGTTCTCTATGTCTGTGAGTCTATTCCTGTTTCATAAATAAGTTCATTTGCATCATTTTTTAAGATTCCACATGTAAGTGATATCATATGATATTTGTCTTTATCTGACTTACTTCACTTTGTATGATAATCTCTGAGTCCATCCATGTTGCTGCAAATGGCATTATTGCATTCTTTTTTAAGGCTGAGTAATATTCCATTGTATATATGTGCTACATCTTCTTTATCCATTCATCTGTCAATGGACATTTAGATTGTGTCCATATCTTGGATATTGTTAATAGTGCTGCAGTGAACATCGGGGTGCATGCATCTTTTCAAATTATGGTTTTCCCTGGATATTTGCCCAGGAGTGGGATTGTAGGATCGTATGGCAACTCAATTTTCATTTTTTTGCGGAAGCTGTTCTCAAAAAATACTGTTCTCCATAGTGGTTGCACCAATTTACATTCCTACCCACAGTGTAGGAGGATTCCGTTTTCTCCACACACTCCCTAGCATTTGTTATTTATAGACTTTTTAATGATGGCCATTCTGACTGGGAGACTTTCATCTTAATCTTAAACTTTTCATAGTTTGTAGCATTCCTAGATATTACATTTTTGCTATATGAAAATCATTTATACATTTTAACATTATATTTACATTGTAAACTTATAGAGGCTAAAAATTTATATTAGGGTGTATAAATAGGATGTATTTCTGTTTGCCATTAAATGGTATTAGGTCAAACACATTTACATAGCAGACAATATTTGAGCTGCAAAAGAAATTTGTTTCCATTGAATACCACATCTTTGTACTAAATGAGGATGATCAGTAGAATTATTTTTTTGAAATATTTGCTTGGAGGCATGAATAGAATTTATACTTTAAATTTGTGGTAAAAACATTTTTATCTATTCATTTTAAAATTTATAGTATTTTTTCTTGGGTTGAAGTTACACATTGGAGATAGCTTCCGCAGTCTCTATTCATTCATTCTACCTTCTATGTGCCAGCTAATCTTCTAGCTCTTTTTATTTATTTATATTTTTTAAAATTGCTGATACCTGTGCTTTCTCTGTAGTTTTTTTTTTTTTTTTTTAATAATTCTTTATTTTATTTATTTATTTTTGGTTATGTTGGGTCTTCGTTTCTGTGTGAGGGCTTTCTCTAGTTGCGGCAAGTGGGGGCCACTCTTCATTGCGGTGGCGGGCCTCTCACTGTCCCGGCCTCTCCTGTTGCGGAGCACAGGCTCCAGACGCGCAGGCTCAGTAGTTGTGGCTCACGGGCCCAGTTGCTCCGCGGCATGTGGGATCTTTCCGGACCAGGGCTCGAACCCGTGTCCCCTGCATTGGCAGGCAGATTCTCAACCACTGCGCCACCAGGGGAGCCCCAAGCTCTTGATAATATAGTTTAAAAAAAAAAAAAAAAAAAACAGACAAAATCTTCACTTTCACGAAGCTTACAGCAAATCAAGGATGGTAAATAAAAGAAGTAAATAAGTACATTTTGAAGTTGCTGTTATTGTTCTAATGTAATTATAGAGCTTATTCAGGAAGAAATATAAGATGGTATAGTTGATTAACAATAGGTTATGTTAAGCAGTCTATAACAATTCAGAATTTAGAAATCGATCATGTTGACACAAGTTGAAACTTGACTTGTATAATGTATAATCCACAAAACAGTTATTACAGAGGAAAGAATAAGAACAGTGAGATGTTTCCAAAGTGGGGCCATTTAATTAATGGGATACTTTCAAAGGAATGTTAATACATTATAGTCTGAAATCTGTAAAGAATTACAGATTCTATAATTTATAGAATTTATAATTCTATAAAGAATTATTTATTTCTAAATAATGTTGACTTTACCAAATAACATGAGAAAAATAATCTAACTCCTCTAAGCGGTAATAATGATGCTTAATGTTATTAGTTTTGGTTTTGCCAGAATCAGACTTAAAATACTGGTTTTGGTAGTCAGATGCTATTGATAACACTTTTATCAAACCATAGCAGACGTTGAGAAGGACGTCTTGGACTAATGCTTTGGGACCAAAAGATAATTCACATTTCATTAATGTTTAGTTATCTCAGAACATCTCTGTTCTACCAATGACAGATGGATACAGAAAAATGAAAACATCTTAAGTCTTATGCTATTTAAAAACTAGATTTTCTTTGAAGTGAAAACTGTACATTGATTTGTTTAAAAATGTGTGGTACAATGGTTGTGGCATGAACTTTGAAATATCATACCCTCTTGGATATGAATTTGTGTACCAGCATTTATTAGTGGTGTAAGCATCTCAAAGCTGCATTTTTCTCTTATGTAAGATGAGATATTAATACTGCTTATGTCATAGGTTAAGTTGAAAAAAAAGGATCATTTTTCGCATAGAATTTATATAAATGAATTAGTTTCAGATTATATTATATAAGTAGCATGGTATCCTGTGTCACCTAAAAGGGCCTGTGGATATTAATGTCATCAGAGCCTTAGTCAATTGGTTCTCGGTTGGTTTTTCTGACATTTTGATTAAGCATTACATTCCAGCTTCTTGCTCACTTTCTTCCTGAACTCCAGCGTCCTTCAGGACCATGTCTTGTTTATGGTGGAATTTCTAACATTCAGTACATTTCCTTATAATCATTGACATTAAAAAAATCTGAAAAGCACTCTAGAAATTAATTCTTTTCACTTAGTAGACTTAACCTAGATTAAAAATAAAAGTTCAACTTGCTCTCTGATTCTCTTTGCTTTTAGTCGAAGAGAATTATTTTATTCCCCTATAGTTCCCAATCTATTGCTATCAGTATCTAACATATATTAAATTTACACCTATACCACTAACAGACTTTAAAACCTTCCTTAATAAAAAAAATCCATGATCTAATAAACTAGTAACAAAAAAGGAAAGAGTGACAAAAGGACCAATTGTGAAGAATATGGTTATGATAATGCTTGTGTTTTCTAGTTAAAGCAGTGTAAATCATTGATCATTAAGAGTTTACAAAACAAGCATAGTGAAAAAGGGAATTTGGCACAATTCATGTGATGGAAGAGTACATATTTACCTGAATTTTCACCCTTGTTATTGACCACCTGCAAGCTTTTTACCCTCAAGAACAGGATAAGCCCTCTGAAACCTAACTGTCTGCTAGCAAGCACAATGTAGGAATGGCTTATTGCAGCAAGGGAAATGAAATGGTAACTATACAACTAAATTGTGGTCATGAAAAGCAAGTAGATGGAAACTCTTTCCTCTCTGCAGGTTAGAGACAGAAGCACTGCTGGATTCATTTTTTTAGACTGAGCAGTCTTTTCTTTCTTTCAATATAGTGAAAAAAAGAAACCCATTGACTTATTTTCTTTATACTCTATTTTGCAAGTATTATTTTTCTTTTCACAGATTAGTTTTGGGTCTTTCTGAAAAAGGACTCACTAATTTAAGCCTAAGAGAATCTTGGCCAATATAGCATTTGAAATGGAAATCACTTCCTATTTCTTAAAATTTTCTCCTATTCAAAATGTCAGGCCGAGCTGATTGGCTAC
This sequence comes from Eschrichtius robustus, assembly GCF_028021215.1. NCBI lineage: Eukaryota > Metazoa > Chordata > Mammalia > Artiodactyla > Eschrichtiidae > Eschrichtius > Eschrichtius robustus. The sequence continues at coordinate 11,566,025 of NC_090827.1, forward strand.
TCCTTTTCAGTCTTCTTCATTGTCCCCTTTTGCCATTTTATTCCTTAAATGTTAATTATCTATTCTTTGTCTTCTCTCTAAACACTTCTTTGTCCACTCTCTAAACACTCTTCCTGGGATACCTAATCAATTATTTTGGTTTAAATGCTCTCTAGGGAAAACTCAAAAGTCTGGTTCCATTTTGTGTCATTGAGCTTCAGAGCCTTATTTACAGTTTCCTATATGTTCCAACCTGAATTAATTTCTGCTCACTTGTGTACTGTTCCTCTTGCTTCTGCATTCCCACCTATAGTAATGTCATCATCGTACCAATCTACCAAGCTAAAAAATCTCGATGTAATACAGGTCTCCTTCTTAACTCCCACACCTTAGCCTGTAAATCTATTGCTACCAAATCCTATAAGTTCTAGTATAGAATTTCTCTTTTAATCAGAGCTTTCATATACTGCAACTTTCGGTCATACATTCATCATTTTTCTCCCATATTATAGAACAATCCCATAATCAAGCTCCCTGCCACTTTCCTCAACTAGTACAGATGATGAGTTTGCTATCAGGTATCTACTGAAATCCAGTTTGGCTCTGTTATTCTTCTGCTAAACCGTCTCCACATGGCTCTACTGACCGTAGTCTCAAGTCTAAACCTAAACCCCATTGCACTTCTCAGGCTAAACCTGAACTTTCTCTCTGCCCTCATTTGTGACCATTCCTTACCAGGGATGCCATATCCTGTGTCCCTGTGTAGTAATTTTTCCTCATTTTCTGAGCCTGCCATCTCAGGGGCTTTGCCCATGCTTTTCCAGAAGGAAATATGTTTACTTCTTAAATGCCTGGTAAACTCCTATACATTCTCCAAGACCCAGCATAAATATCACCTCTTCTGTGAAGACTTTCCTTACATTTCTCTTGTCTTTTATGCTCTATTACAGAATGTTACACATAACGTTTGTATTTATTATTAATGTTCTCTTACAAGAAAATAGTGTTTCTGATGATAGGAATATGTTTTTATATTCTCTATACATAATATAATGCCTGTTTTAAGGTAGGCATCACTTAAATAAGAATTGAATGATTGTATTCTATTATTGCCTTAAAATAAGTCTCTTAGTTGGAGTGGTTTACAACCTCTGTGATATTATTGGCTGCCTATTTTAACATATTCCAATTTTAAATCCTGTAATCATTTAGCCCTTACCTTTAGCTTTATTCCTGCTCCAGGCTCTAAAGCCAACCTGTCATTAGATTAGGAACCTTATAAAGAACTCTAGGTTAACAATATATTGGTTTGGGGTTGGGAGTGGCAGAATCTAATTATTATTTACTACTATTATAAGCTAAGTACTTTATTAAATATTTTAAGTGCTTACCCAATAATTCTTACAGTAGTACTATGAAATAGCCAATATGCTCATTTTACTACTTAAGAAAATGAGAAATTGAGTAATTGGTTCAAGTTTATATACTAGCAGCTGACAGAGCTGGGAATCACACTCATATCAGTCTGATAACAAAGGTGCCAACATTATACACAGTTCAGCACCAATTTAAAATTATTTCTGGTCCTATTGTGACCCAATACGTGATCGAATTAATGTGGCTCTTGCTTTTTTTCTGGTCACCAGCTTTTACTCTATTTTTGGTAATCCTCTTAGAATTTATTAGTTGGTAAATAAAGGATGGCATTTCTACATCTTCTGTTACATGTAATAAGTATAACTACATATATACAGTGATTATTTATAGAAGTGTCTTAATTTAACAGAAGTAGCATAGAATTTGAGAATGTATTTATTGCTTTTATAATTCCTGGTAATATTTAGAGGTAAAATAGAAAGACTATCCAAATTCTGCGATTTGGAAACTTTAAATTCCTGACCTGGTTTTACTGCTACTAGCAGTTTAACCTTGGCTCAGTTTCATCATCCGGAAAGATGATTTTTGTGAGTCTCCAAATCCTAAATTATAATAGATCTGGAAAGTCTGAAGCCTTTCCAAAAGTTTGTAGAAGAATCAGGAAGAAAGGAATATCTGAAAAATCACAATAGGATACCAACAATAATCATTATAGCCATCATGATGAAATTCATGCTGTATACAGTATTAAGCTAAAGATTCCAGTATCTGAATAGCATGGCTTGTGTTCAAGAAGCTGAAAACCTAGGTGGAGAGATAGGACTAAGTTTTAAGATACACCTAACAATTTGTAATATTGTATGTAATGTTCTGAGATAAGAGCTCAGTGGGACCAGGTGAAAAACGAACCATTTATTTATGAGAGTAGGGGAAGAACATTTTAGGCTGGGTCAGAAAGGGAAGAAATTCTGGAAATTCTGGGAATAAGTAAAACAGTTTTTATCCTTTTGCCTGAATTTCTTAAAGATAGGACAATTTATATATATATATATATATATATATATATATATATATATATATATATATATATATATAAAGTAAAGATACCTTAGGAACTTGATTAGGATTAAGCTTCGTAGAGGGAAACAACATATCTATATACTGATAAGGAAAACTTCAGGCCTATTTTCCAGGGAGATAGGGCTTAAGTATCACCACAGCGGGCTGCCATATTAGTGATCAGTGGTCAGCCAAGGGGAAAACAGCTGGAGCAGAGCCAGCGGAAAAACAGTGGGATGTAGCTTCCCAAACACAAGCATCTTGTTTGTAATTCTTGCGTTCTCTGGTGTGAAGTTTAAATTTTTCACTGCTACAAAAATCAAACAAATGAAATTCAGCTTTCTTTTTTGTCCTCACATAATCTTGTTCCAGTAACTCTTTTAATTTTCTAATTTTGTCACTCTTTTTCGTTTCTTTTCAATTAAACAAAGATAACTAAAAATGTTAGAGTATCTAGTTGTAGTGACAGAAAAGAGAGTTGAAAGCAAGAAAATATATATGAAATTTAATCTCACTGTATAAGATTATGCAAATGAATGATTCTACAATAAAAACATTCCTATTTGAAATGCTAGACAGTTAATAGTAAAATACTGTTTTTAATATTTAGATTTCTTTCTTATCCTTGAACACTATATATGTGTATTTAATTTGCAAATATTTTATACCCAGATAAGAAGATCAAAATATTTAACATTAATTATGAAGACCAAAATTAATCTTCTTCCAGAAACAAAGTTTATCATTAAACACACTAGTTCTATTAATTTAAATTCTCTTCAGGGAGAGGAAAAGCCAAAATAATTGCGTGTGTATGTATTTTATTTCAAAAACCAAAGGTGAAAGAAATAGTTTCCTTTAACAAAATATATATGAGCTCCTCTTATATAAAGCTTATGTAAGGTAGGAAGAAATCATTTTTATTCAAAATTAAGCAAATTGCATCACAGGCAAAAAAGGAAAAAAAGAAACTAGTTTCAAAGTTAAATTTAAAGATACAGTTAAAAATTAATAAATGATACAGTTTTTGCTGTTTTCTAATGGTTCAAAATATTGACTTCCTAGTATCTTTCCTAATGAAATAGTGATCAAATTCTGAAAATATTTTTCTTGAAAATAAAAGAATTAAATGCCTTGGGGAATATTTTCATATACAAATCCTGTCTTTTTAAAAAGTTGACCTTTGTAAATTTAGATTTGTTTTTTAAAGACCCCCAAAGCTCTTAGAAGAAAACAGTTGATTTTAGGAATTATATGGACTATTATCGGTATTGCCTCATGTTCATCATAACTTAAACCAAAAGGAAAAAAAAATGCTTTCAAAGTATAATTTTATGGTGTTTCTGACCTTCACTACAGTGAGTATTATTGTACTTTTTTCTTTCAGTAAGCTAAAATTTGTCTTCATTTCAAATTTTACATGCCTACCATTTTTGATTTTTTGTACCCTCTGTATACTACCGAACAATATTTACTTTTCATGTTCATGGCACCTATATTATTACATAGCAAGATGTAATTAGATATACAGTTAACCCTTGAAGAATGCAGGGGTTAGTGGCGCTGAGCCCTTCGCAGTGGATAACTTTACAGTGGGTCCTCAGTATTTGTGGTTCCACATCTGCGATTCATTCAACAGTGGCTCATGCAGTACTATACTATTTATCTCAAAAAATCCATGTATAAGTGGACCCATGCAGTTGAAACCTGTATTAAGGGTCAGCTGTGATTTAAAATCTTTCAGTGTTTTAGTTAAGAGGCCTACTTAGTATTTTTAAAACATTCCTTTGAGAGTTTTTCAGATACTAGCTATAGTTTTCTCATTTCTTTAAAGTTATCTGATAGCTACCTTTAATAAAAACATAATCTTCCTTTATACATGGAGAATGTACACGTAATACAATTTCCGTTAACACAAAAAGGAGAAAATGCTTTTACCCCTGTCCAGATTCTCTCTTTACTTCTAACTTACATTCTGATACTGTTGTACCGGATTTGGTTTGCCAAGCAAAATAGCTGCCTTAACCCCTCTTAGTGTATTATTTAAAGAAAAAAAAGTACACAGGTTTTGAAGTCAACTGGGTTTGAATCACAGCTCTTTCACTTCATAGACCTAAAGCAGTTTTTTCACTGGCATGAGTCTCAGCTTTATCAACTCTAATATGTAGGTAATAGAGGCCCTTTGTTAGAATTAAATTGGACAATTAGTAAAGAAATATCACACCAGTATACCTTGTATATAATAATTCTTATTAAGTATTAGGCAATATTACTTATTACAGTAATATTTACCAATTTTATCATAAGTTAGAACAATCTTTTACCAGCACAATTTTTCCCTCCACAGAAATTGGGGCTCATTGGTATAATGGAGTTTATATTAGCTAAAATTAAATCAAAGCTAGACTGATGAATACAAACAATTTCTTAAAAGTATATAATTTAAATCACTAAAATAAAAGACTTGTTTAATAAAACTGTCTCTTATTTATATACATTTTGTATATGATATATCCTGAATTCTACATAGTTTGCATAAATTACTGAATTAAAAATTTTTTTTGGCTGTTGTATTTCAGTAAATTTATAATATTGTTTAAGTAGAAATAAATATATTTGTATGTATAATAGTTTTTACAGCTTTACGTAAAATATACAAGTCTTCAAGGAACACATACTATTCTCCATTTGTTTCTTTATCACTATATTAAATCTCTTTGCTGATAGCATAAGGAAAATTATAATGATTTAAAGAGTGAATCTTTATTAGTATTTGATGGAGAAGGAAAATGATGATAACATACAAACAGTAATTTATAACAAAATTTAACTTGAAAGTGGCAGTTGCTCAGTATTTGATTTATACATTTATTCTAGGCAGTAGAAGTCTATTCTAGACTTCCATGGTCCTTTGGGTCTCCGTTTAAGCTGGCTGTTGAAATATGAAAATATAACTTTTGGGTGTACAGTGACTATAGAAATGCAGATGAGGAAATACTTATGTGGCATTTTTTTTTCCTTCTGCCCTCACTTGCTTTAAAGGTAGTCCATGATTTTTGGTATTGACTTATTAAATTGTCATTTGACTTTTTTATATTCAGTAATTGACACCAAGTTTTTCTTTTGCTGCTTTACATCCTACCCCCCCCCCAAAAAAATGTCTATACAACCAAAAATCTAAATAAAACACAAACAAATACAATTCAGATACCCGACTATTAAAGAGAATTCTTGATTTTTTTGTTGCCATGCCTTGGTGGAGGCAGTTTGATTTAGAACTTTGTCTTTAGCAGGGCAGTTTTGGAAATTTGATTTTTTCTGATTACTCATGGATATTTCTGGGTTAGAATTAATTTACTTCAACCAAATGTAAGAGAACTTATAATATCACTTCATTTATGTTCAGTAACTTTAGCTGAAGAGGTGCTATTTAGTTCTGCTGTATTCTATTCAATGTAAGAGTACATTTGTCTGTCAGGCATACCAGTATGTTCTATTTGTGCAGTGATTTTTTTTTTTTCCAGTTACCTGAGAAAAGTAAATTTGCTTGAAATTTCATCCATGCACCCAAATGTTGTGAAATGGAACTCATTCATTCTAAATGGAGTATAGCAAAATTTTGAAGGCATATTAGGTCACTTTGTCTGTTTTTACTTATATACAGTTGTTTTTTTATGTTATATTTTCCATTGCTTTATTAAATGACCAGTGAAAAGGGACTTTTACATATCCTTTGAGGAAGTACTTCAGGAAGTAAGAGAAATGTTGAGTTTAAAGCTGTTTTTGAGAGTAAAATTAATCTTTTTTGAAAGTTAAATGATTACATCTAGTTATTCTCAGAGTTTATTACCCCAATACTTTCCATTTTACTCTGCCCATAATCTAAATTTTTGAGTGCAACTGGACTACTTCTCCTTTTCGATATACTTTTGCAATATTTTTAAATGTCAGGCCTACATTTCTTATAATATATTTTTTAATATTTAGATGGAATTTTTCTTACAGTCAGTAGTAGAAACTGGTATTTGTATCATGCCTAATCTCATATTGGCTAATGGCTGAGAAAAGAGTTTTAAAGTCTCTTTGTGCTGAAATTTTTTCCTCAGCATAATGATTTGTATACTGGACTGTTAAACACTGTAGACAGATTTCTGCTATTTGATTCTAAAACATGTGTTAAATTATTCTTGTGGATTAAATTAATATTTAGTGAGCACCTTGTATAAGTCCCTCTCAGGCACGATGAGAAAACAGAATAATACATATAATCCTCTTTCTTTTAAATATTTTAGTCTAATAACTGCCAGATCTTAGATTGTAGTACATGCATCTAACATTTTATGTATTTTGAGGGCAATTTGACGTTGTACTCACTATGTTCAAATGTATTAGTTACCCGCTTTTGATGTTCCCTAAAAATGACTAATACTCCCTTGTTATTTCTCTAACAGTTTAATGATTTAATAAGAATAGTATACAGAAACCAGCTGTTTTTACGGACAAGAAAATGAATATACTGTTCATTTTTTGCTATTAGCCGGTTATCAACATTTAACAAAATATGGATGCTATTGAATATGTCCAATTTTCTGAAAATGATAACATAAATCTTAATTACTTTTCAGCTCTTCTATTAAGAGTTCTGGTACAATATTATTCCATGTTAGGTGTGTTTTATGTTATTGAGCTTTTTGAAAACTCAGTATAAATAAAACAGATAGTTCTTTAGATGTAGGCAAAATACTACAAATTACCATATGATGATCCACTTTTTCTTTCAGGGAATTTTGCTCTATCAAAGAAAGAAAAAAGGTATTTTCTCTCAAGCCATTCAAGACTTTACATCTGCAGGGAGACCTCAGCAGGCGTATTTAGAGTATATATACAGCTAAATATATACAACTAAAGCTAGAACCTTCTGCATATATACAGCTAAAGCTAGAACCTCCTACATATAATTATATAATGATTATATAATTATATAATGATAAATATATCTCTGTCTATACACACTCACACACACACATGCATACACAACGGGGAAATACAGAACAGAATTTAATCAAGTCATCTAATTATAGTCTTTTCTATAATTCTGCTAAAAAGATTAACCACTTATTAGTTTTCATAGACTATTGGTGTCAATGAAACTGTTCCCAAATATATGCTCCTATCAGAAGAAAAATTAAAATATTATTGAAAGCAAATATGTTACTTATATCAGACAAGTGATTGTCCTCAAAATAGATGTATATAATTAACCTTAATTAGTAATTGGCTGAAACTCAGTCCCAGTTTAGTCCCTGTTTGTTTATTAGCCACATAACATCTGTGAATTAGTTTTATGTGAGTTGAAATCTTTTCAGAAACAACTGTAGTCTTTCTTTTGTTTTTGTTTTTGTTTTTGTTCGTTTGTTTTGTTTTGTTTTTCTTTTTTTCCAAGGATCTATAGTAGAAAATGCAGAACATAGATCGGTAAAGGAAATGACATTTCTAAATACTCTTTTATCCCTGCATGAACACATTCATTGTCAGTTTGTTAAATTGCCTTGCCTTATAAAGACTTTAAAAATCTCAAAAATGGATATTTACTTCCTTAGAGATTTCTTCATTGAGTTTAATAAAATCCTCAGTGGATTTTATATTATGCAGGTTTCCTTCTTTTTTTTTTTTTTAACTTCTGTACTTTTGAAATTACAAGCTGTCACTCACCAGGTGTCTTTTTATTAGTTTATATGGCTCTGAGCCTGATTGTTTATGTTACAAGTCCATTCAACAAACTATTAGGCTTTTTAATCAGTAAGTATAGGGGAAATACTTTTATTGCACCTTTAAATGTGAATTATTTAAAGGATCATTAGATGCTTGAATCATATTTAGAGTCAGAAGAGTCAGGATACACTTACTGATTTGGACCTGAGAATGAGTTACTTAAAATAGAGAGCAACTTTGTACCCAAATATATGATATTGTTACATAGTCACTGAAGATTCTAAGACTCTCTCCACACGTATACATACCTATATTTTTCCAGTTGAGTCTTTCACAAGTCAACTTAGTTTTCTTATTAGATTTTACTCAAATAGGACTATATAAGGACTCTGTTAGCATGCCCAGTATGGATACATGCTTTCAACAGTTTATATCATTTGAATCAGAATGCATTGAAGTCACCCTTAAACCGAAAGGGTCTTTACAGTAAGGCAATATAAAACTAACTTTTTAGAATCTAGTTTTAAAAGAATACCTATATTTTTATAAGAATAAATAAAACATATTGTTATGAGACCTTTGTTAGGCAAACCTTATAATTAAGTGTAAGTAATAGTGCAGATGAAAGAACATGTAATAATTTTATAAATCAAAAGTCTGCTGCGTATTTATCTTATGTGACTACTCAACCCCTTCAGTTAATCTCTGATCTTCCTAAAATTCTTCAAAGCAAAACTCTTTGAGAACATTCACGCTTTCCATTTTCTCACACCATTTATTCCCCACCTATTTGATTCTCATACCTCTACATCCAGCAGGCACATTTCAGTCTTTCTTTTTCATAGACTTGGCATATTTTGAAGCAATTACTCACATCTGCCCTCCTAAACACCTTTTCTTTGGCTTCTGTAATTCCATATTTTTCTCTTTCTCTTGTTCGCTCTCTAACCACTTTTTCTCAATCTTCTTTCGTACTCAGTTTCTACCCTGCTGGCCTCTTCTACTTAGTAATTAACTAAAAGCTGGTTCTTTGAAAAGGTAAATAAAATCGGTAAACCTTTAGCCAGACTCATCAAGAAAAAAAGGGAGAGGGCCCAAATCAGTAAAATCCGAAATGAAAAAGAAGTTAACACCATAGAAATACAAGGGATCATGAGAGACTACTGTGAACTACTCTATGTCAGTAAAATGGACAACCTGGAAGAAACTGACAAATTCTTAGAAAGGTAAAATCTCTCAAGACTGAACCAGGAAGAAATAGAAAATATGGACAGACCAATTAGCAGTGATGAAATTGAATCAGTAATTTAAAAACTTGCAACAAAAAAGTCTGGGACCAGATGGCTTATATGTGGAATCTAAAAAATACAGCAAACTAGTGAATGTAACAAAAAAGTAGCAGACTCACAGATACAGAGAACAAACTAGTGGCTACCAGTGGAGAGTGGGAAGGGGGGGAGGAGCAATATAGGGGTAAGGGATTAAGAGGTACACATTATTAGGTATAAAATAAGCTATAAGGATGTATTGTACAGCACAGGGAATATAGCCAACATTTTATAGTATAACTATAAATGGAGTGTAACCTTTAAAAAATGTGAATCACTACATTGTATACCTATAACTTCTATAATATTGTATACCAACTGTACTTGAATTGAAAAAAAAAAATTGGACCTTCTTATGACTGTCCTCTAGTCCAGAGAAGGCAAAACTTTTCTGTAAAGGGCCAAATAGTAATTATTTTGCTTTGCAGATGTCTGGTTTCTCTGTACTTTGGCGAATCTATCTGTTCTGCCACAACTATTCAACTTTGCCCTTATGGCAAGAAAGCAGCCACCCACAACACATGAGTGAGTGAGACTGTGTTTCTAGCTATGTTATTCTGCTTCTAATTTTCTTTTTCTTAAAGTAACTTCATATGAGATTCTACCAAAATTCTCTCCTACTTCTCCTAGTTAAAGGAAATTAGTTTTATAGAGGGAAGATTTGGCTAGGATGACTTTTTAACTGCATGACTCTAGACCTCCCAATTCTGTTATTTTCACAAAATGATCAAAAAAATTAATCTGTACTTTTGATCATCTGCTTCCTCTATACTCTCCCCAAGTGTCTATCTTTACCTTTTCCTACCTTTGTCCATGTTGTTTCTGTTCAGGTTAATTTAGATTAATACTCCCAGGAGTTCCTTTTCAGTGTAAGACTTTGTCCTGGAAAGGAGCTTAGTATTTTTAGTTTTGAGATTTAATATGATCCAGACTACTCCACTGCCTTTCTGACTTGACTGTGGTCTCCTTGTATTCACCCACAGATCTAAGCCTGCAATATTTTCTCCCTGATTGAGTTGCTATTCTCTCGTTGGCTGTCTGTGCTTACCAGAGTTCTCTGTTAATGAGTTGAACTCTGAGGGCCATAAGGAGACTAAATGCCTTACTCCTGCTTCCTCTTTACAATTACTGATACCATGCAGATTTTGTAGCTGTCAGTGACTTTACTAATTGGCATTTCAGAGTTCATAGTATATAACTGGAATTTGTAATAGATACCCAGGATTTTTGGTTTTGTTCTCCTGTTTTTAATGGGAGAATTCAGGAAGATTCAAAACTGTTCCATTTCTGTGTTCTCCAATAATCCTCCCACAGGAGTCTTTTGATATACTTATTTTTCAAATCAGAGAAGGTAAATGTCCCAGGATTCTGGATTCTAGTATTTGAGGATATTTTCATTTATAAATTTATTCATTGATTGATTGCCATTCATTTATTGAGTACCATATTCCAGGACTTTGAGTAAATGTTTGTGTTTCAGGAAACAGAATGTTCCAGATATCATGTCTGGCACTTTAGCAAAGAATATCCCATTTACCCTTTAGAACAACCCAATTTCCATTTTCTGTATCAAACACTGAGAGCAATTATGTTGCTAAAGTTTGCAGACAGCTTCAGTACTGGGTCTTTGCGTTTACTGTACAATTGAATGAAATATATAGCTTAAGCATTTATTTACTGCTTATAGTTGCCACTCTGCTGGGCATTGGGGATAGGATAATGTGCCAGCCCTTTTCATCATATTTGCTTATTCTCTATATTGAAAACTTTGCTAATAAAGGGCCTCATTTTTACTTTTAGTAGGAATTGAAGGAGATCATTGGAAGGCCAAAAGGAATAAAAATGAATAACTCTTTCACACACTCACATAGACATATTAAAAAAAAATAGATGAGATAATGCTGTTTTAACATTAGTTCTTACTCTTAAGCCATTCAGGATAGGAATACAAATCAGGTTTCACAGCGAGGAAGAGATGTTAACTGTTCTATAACAGGCATTGTTATTGTATTTTATGCTTAGCTGCTCATCTGAGGTATATAATTTTCTTTTGTGTCTAGGTCAGATTAACTCTACAGCAATCAGACCTTTCTTTAGGCATTTCTACGTGTTGTGTCACTCTAAAAAATACCAATTTTAAAAATATAGAATTTATAAAAGCATCTATCATTATTTCTATGGCATATTTTTGTCATATTTAATGCCTACTGAAATGCTTATTTCACACATGCCTAGATTTATTCTCATCGGCAGTGTCTGTATCAGGTGTTCTCTGATGCTTTGCTGCTGAAAATGTCGTCCGAGGGCCAGCAGGGTCCTCATCACTCGGGAGCTAGCAATGGAGAATCTGGGTTCTACTGAATCAGAATCTGCGTTTTAACAAGATCCCCAAGTTGTTCTTATATCAATACTTCATAAATTTGGGGAAGTTCTTCTCTCATATTATTAGATTCATCAAGTATGGGAAGAAAATAAATAATGTTAACTACCAAATTCTAAATAATTTATTAAGGGATAATTTTTTAAAAATATATGACGTGATAATACTTGAACAGACTAAGTATTATACGAACTTTTATGTAGCAATTTTAAAGCCCTGTGTAATATTTTTCCACATAGTTCAATTTTTTGGTAGAGTTTTGATAATAGGTATGGGTGTTAGAGATCATTTTATGTAACTTTAATGGTAGCAAAGTTCATTTGTTTTCATGAGAGTTTAAAAAAACAAACTTGATTATGAATAGTTTATGAACTATTATTATGAACAAAGAGACCTACTATATAAGGTTATACAGTGCTCAACGAAGGGGGTAGATGTAGTCCCGCCACACTTAAATCTACACTGGCTCATACCTAGAATGTACATTTAGAATGTAATGTAAAGGCAGGGATCCCTTTATACATTAACGTATGGAACACTACCAGATAAACAGTAGAACTTCCATAAATATCATTGAAAGCTTACTTTCTATGCATATGAAGGTACTCAGATAACATTATAGGATGGTACAGAAAGACAGCACACATTTTCAAAAATAAATCAATGGGAAAAATACTTGGAGTAATTTATATGTTTTATATTCAGACACTTTGCTTTCACTTGAGAATTTACTCTGTAAGCATCCTATTAGGTAGCCTTAATCACATCTTCACAGATGAAGAGATGAAGGCTCCCGTTAAATGTCTTGACTGTAAAATGCCTAGATTATAATATAATATAGTAAAATATAATATAATAATATAAAATAGAACTATTTTATGTTGATACTGATATTCCTTTTTTTTTTTTTTAAAGGATTTGTTTATTTATTTATTTATGGCTGTGTTGGGTCTTCGTTTCTGTGCGAGGGCTTTCTCTAGTTGCGGCAAGCGGGGGCCGCTCCTCATTGCGGTGCGCGGGCCTCTCACTATCGCGGCCTCTCTTGCTGTGGAGCACGGGCTCCAGACGCGCAGGCTCAGTAATTGTGGCTCACGGGCCTAGTTGCTCCTCAGCATGTGGGACCTTCCCAGACCAGGGCTCGAACCCGTGTTCCCTGCATTGGCAGGCAGACTCTCAACCGCTGCGCCACCAGGGAAGCCCGATACTCCATTTTTTAGGAAGTGCTTTGGATTTCCCACCTTAGAGTAGTGAGGTTTGATAATTAGGAGTATCTGTGCCTATTTGCACCATAGCTGACAGGATTAAGTATATACCCTGTAAATGAGAAAAACATACTCATGGCTCCTGCCATCTTCATGGCTTGGCCTTTAATATCGTCATCTTTCCTCTGATTACTATACTCTGGAGACGACCAAGTATTCGAATGTGTGGCAGTTGTTTGACTTCAATGTGTGTCTGTGGTCTCTAGCTTGACCTTGATTAATCTAGAATGAGGAGAAAGCTGTGACTTAATTGAAAGTATACTGACCTAATAATTGAAGATGAGAGTTTAATTACCCTGATAATTGAAGATCTGGGCTAATTCCCAGTTCTGTTACTGATGCTATTTTAAATTTAGTCTTCTCATTTAATTCTGTCACCACTGTTTTCTTTTTTATAGAATAAGGAAAATTCTAGCTACCTTATATGGCTATTACTATCATTAAATTTGTGTCAACTTTATTTGTAGTATACTCTTTAAGTAGGGCTGATGAGAGCAGAATTCCCCGAGTTCCTGTATGTTGAAAACTACTTTTCCCTATCCTCGATATTTGTTGAGTTTTCTTGTTTGTCTGTTGCCTTGCTTTGTATAATAGTTTTGAAAAGCCTGGTGTTAATTTAATTATTTTGCCTTTGTAAATTATTTGCCTCTTTTCCTTGGAGGCTTTGATGATTTTTATTTTTGTTTTTGAAATTATTCAGGGTCAATTTTCCCAGGTGAGCCCTTTTAATGTGTAGATTCAGGTCTTTTCCTTTCTCTGGAAGGTTTTCTTGGTTTATAGTGTTAATTGTTATTTCTGTTCCATTGTTTTGTTTTTCTTCTATTAAATTAATATGTGTTATTCAAATATTAATAATCCTTTGCCGATCTTTCATTACCTACTCTCTGACTCTTTCACTTTTTTTTGTCATTTTCATTCTTTTGGTTATTTTGCTGCCTTTCTTCAATGAACCTTAGTAAATTTTCATTTGACTTTTTCTTGCCTTGGGCATCTTGTAATGTATTGTCCATTTTAGAGATAATTTTGTCTTTTTCTTTTGTTTCTTTCCTGAGATCAGTCAACTTTTTTTTTTTTTTTTTCATTCATCTGTTTCTCCCCTTGGTGTTTAGATTTTCAATTTCTGATTAAAGGTGTTTTTTATATCATCAGATTCTTGTTTGAGTGTATTTAATTCTGCATTGTGTATTAACAGTTTTCTTCTGCTTTGTAGTTGCTTTGTGTGAGGGAGTTCTCTTCCGTTGATATGTGTGGAATTTTGTTTCTTAATTTTCTTCAATAGCTTTGTAAGGACTTCACTTTCCTCTTCTTTACCTTTATGCTATGCGGCTTTTATATAGCATTCCTAATTTAGTAATTCCCTCTTCTCTCAGTATAGCAAATCTAAGTACTTTATAGGACTTTGTTTTGGTGGGGAGGGGTTGTGAATTCTCCAATTTCATCTTCACTTTTTGTCTTTCAGAACCCTAATAAATTTTCTCTATTTTCTTTCCTTCATTATTGAATTGCCAAAAGGTGCTTTTTGTCTTTTTTCTCTCCCATCAATTATGCTTTTCAAAGAGTTTTCTTTAAATTGCATGTGTCTCTTTAAATCATGTCTTTTAAATTATGCCTGTCCTTTAAAAGGCATCTGACCTTTTAAACTGTGCTCACTTTGATATCCCTTCCCTGTTGTCCTGGCTCTGATCTGCAAGTTTTCCCATCATTTTCAGATACAGGGTGAATTTTATCTTTCAAGTGATTGCTGCAAATCACTCTCTCTTTTGTCTTCCCCCAATTTTTTCAGCCTACATTTGCTTGCTTATGAGCAGGAATGGGGCTGCAGCATGAGAGATGACTTTGCAGTTTTGCCATTCTCTGTCTTCAAGTTATGCTTGAAGAATTTACATAGAATTTAATTTCCCTTCTAATTTTTTTTATGTAGAATTTAATTTTTTTTCTCATTTTTCCTTATTTGAAGGGGATATTATGGGAGATAAGTGATTGTCACCGTAGTCCTCAGCTTCCCTAGAAGTCTTTTAAAAAGTTTTAAGTCTTGTAAAACTAGAGTTATATTGTTTTAGTCCTTGACAGCTTTGATTTGCCTTTGCTCAGATTTATTTCTTTCATAAACTTGAGCTTGAGAGCATTATGTATTGTTTTGCTACATGATATACTGTATTTTGTAACAGTCAACAGATGGCTCACTTTAAATCATGTTTTAGCCTTCTCATGAACCAAGATTCATCCACTGATGGATTATTCCCTTGTTCTCTAATTGAAATATTTGAAATATTTATCTTACAAAGTCTCCAGAGTGTATTGGTAGAGTAGTTAATTTTCCTTCAGAAATAATGAAATAATATCATAATAATTATAATGTGAGGACCTTGTGGAATGAGTCATTCAGGTATAAAATATTTTTAATTTTTTAACTTTTCCATTTTTGCATTATGTCAATTACTTTGACTTTTGATACTTTTGTGTTAATCAAATGGAACAAAAATTTCTTTGCATAAAGTTGCTAAAATTTTTTATTTGTATGGATATTTCTGCCAATGACAAAATCCATGAAAGAATACAAAATGCAGCATAATTTCAGTAATAAGTTTTTAAAAAATAATTGCATATACCTAAGTAATTTCAGAAAAGCATAAACTTTGGCTATTTTATGTGGATACTGATACCTGATAAGTTTTTAGAAATTCTTTAGAATTAAATAATGTAAATAATTAGTAAGCCAAATTTGCTAGGGAGTGCAAACTTTGATTTAATATATATTGATAACTTCACAGATAGTTTAAATAGATGAAATTTGAATTCTCAGAAAATTTGTAAATACTTGGAGGATACAAAAGTGAAATATAAAAGGGAAAGTTGAAAAATAAGTTAAAGGATGATCATACTGGGCTTCCCTGGTGGCACAGTGGTTAAGAATCCACCTGCCAATGCAGGGGACACGGGTTCGAGCCCTGGTCCGGGAAGATCCCCACACGCCATGGAGCAACTAAGCCCATGCGCCACAGCTACTGAGCCTGCGCTCTAGAGCCTGCGAGCCACAACTACTGAGCCTGTGCTCCACAACTACTGAAGCCCACACGCCTAGAGCCCGTGCTCCGCAACAAGAGAAGCCACAGCAATGAGAAGCCCGTGCACCGCGACGAAGAGTAGCCCCTGCTCACCACACCTAGAGAAAGCCCGTGCACAGCAACGAAGACCCAATGCAGCCAAAAATAAATGATAATAAATAAAATAAATATAAAAAAAAAATTTTAAAAAGGATGAGCATACGTAATATTTATAGGAATGTGAGATTCAGTAATTAGAAGAAAAATACTGTGTTTTTTTTTTCAGGGAATGATTAATTGCTAAAAGAATTGAAATAGAATATTGACTGGCATTTGAGATTTTGTTTGAATCAAAGCCTCAGAAATAATAGATTATATTTAGATTCTGGTTTTAATTATCCAGCGCCATTATTTAATTTTGGTTTAGTGTGAATCATCCTTGGAATATGTGATCTCAAGAAAACACACACTATGTTGGATGCATAAACTGATTTAAAATGTCAAATTTTTTCTTCCATCCTAGAATCTTCTTTTTCCTATCTTCATTTTTACCATCCTGGTCCCATCACTGCTCATCTTTAAGAGTCTCCCTTCTTGGATAGCAGTATCCACTCTTGCCTAGCTCTCCACACTATAGCCAGGGTGATCTTTATGGAATGAAAAGCAGGGTACGGTATGGTCATACCATTTTTTTCTCATCACCATCCCTCCACCTCTCCATTGAAGACACATCAATATCCTCAGATTGCTCACTTTATAGAGATCAGTATCCTTAGTCTGTCTTGCCAGGCTCCCCTTGGTCTTTCCTCTGCCTTCACGCTGGCCAGATTTTGTAGCATTATCACTCTCATAATATGCACTGCAGTCACATCAGTTTTCTTTCATTTCCCCAAATGTGCCATGCTCCTTCTGGCCACAAGGCTCTTTCACACATGTTTTTGTTGTCTAAAAGAACCCACCCTTTCTCTTGTATGTGCATGGGGGGCGTGGCTCTTAACTCTGCTTCACTCAAATCTATAAACTGTTTATCGTCTACTGTCTGCCTCCTCAGGGTGCCAGAAGTTCTGTACTCGTGAACTCACAGATCAGATCAGACCCTCTGTGAACTCAGTTTGGTTTGAGAAAACTCATCCACATTTTCATTAACCTCTAATTGTAACTTATCCTTTCCTTCCAGTATAAATTCAGATAACAAATTATAGCAGTATTCACAGTGCCTGTTTGTCACAAATATGCATAAGATATATTTTGATATCACGTTAGACTTGTGGAAGATAATTCATAGTGTCATTTAAGCTCATCATTATGTTAAATTACGTAACAGATCTGCTACTAGATCTTATTATTTAATTTGTTACTAAAGAAACATATTACTACATCACAAATTTGTTTTTAATATTTTAGATGCAATTTTGTAATATAATGATTTCTTTTATAATTCTATGTATTTAAATACATAATTTTATGTATGTGTTTAAATATGCAATTCTAAAAAGGGGTTCATAGGCTGTTCAAAACTAACATAAAGGTACAGGGCACAAAAATGTTTAAGGACCCCTTCCCTAGAATATAACCCTCAGGAAGGCAGAGGTTCACTGATTTAGCCTAAATGCCTAAAACATTCTCTAGAACACAGTAGGCTCTTAATACATATGTACTAAATGAAGGAATGACAATTCAACTCAGATTTTCATAGCAACAACTTCTGTTACTTCTTGACATGGGGATATCGCCAGCCATAAGCTCTCGTAGGACCAGGTACTGCTCATCTTTAGCTCTTGCTGCAATTTCTAGTTTACATTTTTTTTTTTTTTTTTTTTTTTTTTTTACTATAATTCAGCTGTCATCCTCACTAGAATACATACTCTAAGTGGGTAGAGACAGTATATCCACTGCATGAATTTCCTTCACACCACACAGAGCCTGGCAAATAAATGTTTGTTGGATGAACTATATATTATATTGAAACACAAATAAGTGAGACCTACTTCCTGTCCAAAGTTTTGTAGAGACTATGAGAGCTGTAAAATAATTATAAGCACAGAGCAATAACCCCACTGGCCAAATAAATAAATAAAACCCACAAGAAGTTACAAACAACGTTATATGAATTAAAGTTAGTGGTATAGAGGTCAATGTGGTTTATGTAAGTAATGCTAATTTACCTGTATTTTGAAGAAGAGAAAGTATTTCCAAGGCATTTATAGATAGACGCTTGTATTCTAGGAGAAGGGAAGAACAGCAAAAGCGTGGAAATGGCAAGAAGCAGAGCAATTTCAGACATTGACCATAGGTTATGTGTGAGGATGGAGTGAATTAGTCTCTGCAGGTAGATTTTGGCAAGGTTCAGCATAAACCTGGATGCTAAGATAAGGTTTTGGGTTTAGTTGATTTGGTCGGCAGTGCTGTTCCATTGATAGTTTTTGAAAAGTAAAATATTCAAAGCTAAGCACTGGGAAGATCCAACTTAACATAGAAAAATAATACTGTGCAATATGTTATTTTGATAAGTATAAAACATGTTTTACAGATTCATAAGATTTCTTAATGTAATAACCAATTTTCATATTTATTTTTATAGATTAAGCCTTTTTTTGTTGTTGTTGCTCATACTGAGTGGATAATGGGATTAATGCTCAACTTATCTCCAAAGAAAAGTCAGCATGCCTATTCAATAGCATTATTTCAAAGGCCGTAATACACAACAGCAGAGCCTCTGCTTACAGATTATTTCATTCTTGTGCAGTTAAAGTCTTGATGACATGGGAGAAGATTCCCATGGTGAAAAGACCAAAGAAAGCCATTTCCATAAGCTTTAATTAGGCTCTTGTTTTTCATTCACTCTCCTCATGGGAATGCACTGGCCATATTGCAGACCCTCAAAATTAAGGAAATCAAGAACATTCAAATATTCCTTAAAATCCTTTGCAAAGTGATGAATAAATAAGAATGTGATGTGACAGTATAATTATATTAGCATCAGTATTTTCTCACTCCAAATATTTCTATTTGGTTATAATCCTCTTTATTTCCCACCAAAAATATTTTTAAATGGTATACTTATATTAATTACTAGATCAAGCTGTATGTGTAGGTGAGATTACACAACAGATGACATTTAGGAGCTTGCAGAGTTCATGGGCTTTCAGACAGACCTGGGTTGCAACACCCACTCTGCTGCTTCCCAACTCTTGAACTTCAGGCAAATTGCATAACTATCACAAGCCTTAGTTTCCATAACATCAAACAGAAACAACAATCATTGGGATTGCTGTAAGAATTATACTGCATAACACAGTGGTTGACATTTTAGTCAGCAATCAGTAAACATTTGTTGTTTCGTGATTAAAATGTGATCATCCATGATAGAGATCAAAACTATGAAATACTCTTTCCTCAGTTTTCTAAAATTCTGCATTTCAGTTTTCAAGCTCACTACTTGAAATTCCACCATTTATTGATTCATTGCGTTAGAAAAATCTCTTTGCCACTGTAACCATGAGTCATAGATACTGGCCATTCACTTCTTTCATCATGGTACGAAACTGTGGTCAGGGAAGTGAAGAGGGAAATGGAGAGGATGAAAAGAAATTAATTTGAAGAAAAGCACTTTAAAATTGTTAAGTGTCAGAGCAAAAAACCAGAGAACAATGTGAGTAAAACAAAGAAGTTGAATAAAATCTGAGAATGAAAGTTAAAGTGAAGCAAGCCCTCTCTCTACTATTTATTAAAATTATAACTTTGGTTAAGTCAGTTTTCTTCTTCTTAGAGTCTTTTCTCTGCCTTTCTCATAGGATACTGAGAGACTATGGAGAGCACAAGCTGAAGATTCAGTTTGCTTAGTTCCAAATCCTATTGCAAACCCTGTAAATTGTCTCATCTGGAGCAAATTACTTAACACTGTGAACGTAAATTTATCAATCTGTAAAATGAGTTAGAAGTGCCTAACTCAAAAGGATCGTATATATTTGGTTTAAATTCTATGATGTTATACAAATACAAAGTTTTTTCAAAACTAGTCTTGCCTTTTACTGTGATAGGTACAAATAGATGTCTTTATGTTACCCTAGTACCACAAATCCTTTTCCCGGAAATGGCCTATTATATATGCAACAACAATGTTATTTATCTAATATGCACATTCTGAAACTTGTTATTTAATTTTTTCATCCGATATCATTTATTTAAAGGAAATTTGAGAGAGCAGTTCTCCTGGATTCCCTTACCCTGCTGCTCTCCACCCAGGTGCCCCTCCCCAATAATGTCTCTTTCTTCGTTAGAAAAAAAAAAAAAAAATGAAATTTGAGAAGCAGATATTTCTCAATTTACTTTTTTGGTTTTGTATAATTTTGTGAAGTTGCAAAATCTACAAATAATAAGGAAACAGTGCTTCATTAGTGATATTCTCCTACAACTCAGTAACTCACTAGCTATATTTTGCAACCATTTGCTTGAAACATTGATCTATGATGAAAGAACTAGCCAGAGAGAAACCCAGATTAAAAAGCACAAAATTTCAGAAAGCCCTTTTGATGTGGAGTTCGAGTTATCTGTTCAAATTGAAAGAAAAAGAAACAGTCATCAAAATGACCATGGATTATACAGCTTCAGATTTCTCTTTGTTACCTAATAACACTATTTAAGATGGACTGTCAGATCCCATTAGATTCACTGATAAATTCTGTAGTTCAGATGAAAACGGAGTTTTCACTCTGCGGGGGGAAAGTGAGAAGTGTACTTAATTCTAGTCAGGTTCAGAGATGTTGTTCTTTTTCTGCTGTTGCTATGGGATAACAATTTCATCAGTAATAAGAAACCTATCAAGCTAAGCTGCATGTACCATAATAAAGCTGTTTTGATGCAAGTAAGTCTCAGTCACCTAGAGTTCTCAGTTGTGACAAGCTGTGGTAGCAAACTCTATAAATCAAATCAGAACTGAGTTGCAAGTGTATATGCTAGTAAAAGGAAGGGGAAAGCTTACATAGTTTAGTATGCTCAATGGTTATTTGCATAACCATAAAGACTGTTAAAACACTTACTGAAAAAAAAAGTATAAATGTTGTTGCCAATATTTTTAAAAAGTCAGTTTTCAGTATCACAGAAATCTTAATTGAGTTTTTCTTAAAAAGGTATTATGAGGCAGGTGAGCCTATGTTATACTTGGGATAGTATATTTTTCTAGCATGTGTAAACAAACCCCTGAAAATAGCTTTTTAAAAAAATCTTTGTGTTTGGCATTGGGGTTGGTCTGAAGAGGAGAAAAAGGAATTTACTAAAATTGTTTACTGTTTTTTAAAAATTATACTTTTACATTACACATATTCACATTTACTTTAAAATTCTTATTTTTAAGAATTTGATTCATGGAAACATTGGCATTTGGGGCCTTTATGTTTACCTAACTGACATTTGCTAGTAATACCTGTCTGTCAACCTAAAGAATTAGAGACTGAATAGATATCATACTAGGAGTTCAAATGCAGTTGCCCATGTTTCATATTATTGTGTCACTTGTTCACATTTCCCTCAGTGATTGTTGAATAGAAATTATAACATCTATAAATAGACCTTCCATGGAGCTGAAAGAATAGATACCAACCTAAAACACACTGAGTTACTATAAAAATCTTAGCCATGCGTATCTGAGTTTTCACTTGTCACTGCTAGGTGCAATCTGAGAATAGGTCTTACCTGTATAGGAAGAGATTGTAAATATGTAGATGGGCACTAATGCCTGAATTTGTAAAGCAGTCATGCTGTGCTAGATTGTAGTCATAAATGTTTCTAGATGGAAATTAGATTTAGAAAATTTAGCAACCAATGCAAATAAGCATTTCAACAACTTATGGTCAATTGTTTTTTGTTTTTTAATTAAGTCTGAAGAGAGTGCATACGAATGTAACACAGTAAATAGGTGCTGTCACCTTAAATTACCAGTCACCCCATGACAGAGTCAGTGGGAAGAGTGCTATAGACCTTTACACCACAAAATGAGTTCGCTTATCAGGCATGAAGTGAAATGTTTCTGTGTCTCACAAGAATGTCTGATATACGCTTCTTTAACTCCACCTGTAGGACTCCTCACTGCATTTTAAAGATAGTATCTCATGTAACTGAAACCATTTCCAACCCAGCCACTATCACTCTTAGAATGGATTTTTTAGTTCACAAATCTTTCTGAAGATGGGTGATGAATAATTGGTTAGACATGGTTAGGACTAGTGTTAAACCATCAAGTTGGAAGGTATGAAAGGGTCTGAGATTTCGCCCTGAACTCTAATGAGTTAGCCTGTCACAATTTCATAGATATTGGCAGAAAGTTATGAGGCCTACAGGTCAGAGACAAAAGAATTTATTATTTACCGTAAAGCATCATCCAGAGTAACATTGTAGTTTTGTCCCCTGAGCCCCAGTTCCCACAGGTCGACATGATGAGAGCCAGGTGATGCCTGCAAATGTGGTGAGGGTATATTTCAGAAGCAGAACCCTGAGATTAGTAGATTTTTTTTCTTTTAAAGAAGCTTTTAGCAAACCTTCCCATACTCTGTCCTGGAGAAAACGTTATCTTTACTAACCTGTTCAAAGTTAGGTTATCCACAAGACCATCCTCACTTCTGACATCTGATATGAGTCTGGACATCACCAAAACCACCTTCAGTTTTGATAATTCACTGTACGAGTTCACAGAACCCACTCAAAGCTATTACACTCGAGGTTATGGTTTATTGCAATGAATATGGTTTGTCCTCTCCCAGTGAAGTTATGGACAGAGCTGTTTTCCCAGAAACTCTGTATGACGTTATGGACAGAGGGTTGCCAAAACAGGAAGGCACACCAAGCTTTGGTATCCAGAGTTTTTATTGGGGCTCTGTTACTTAAGCATAATTGACTGCACACATGGAACGTCTTTGTTTCCAGCCCCTCCAGAGGGCAAGTTTATACTCTGTGACCCAGTGTTCCTGTCCCAAATCACATCTGGTGTGGCCACCTCCCACCAAAATTCCTATTGTTAGACTAGCTAGTGTGACCAGAGGATTCCAGACATACAAAAACACTTCTATCAAGCATGATATTCCAAGAGTTTAGAGACTACCTTGCAGAAGCCAAGGGCAAAATTAAATTTAGGCAAGCTTAAATTCTTTACTACATACCCGAGAGAGTAAGAAAATCTCACTTGGGTGGGGAGGAAGGTATCTTTATCTCGATCTCTACAGGGCTGTCTGCTTCTACAGGTATTTCTGACAAACTAGTCCTGGAGCAAAATAGCTATTAATGCCTAGATATGTAGATTCATATAGAATAGTCTGCCAACAACTAGGTAGGTATTGCTTTGCATTTGATAAAACTTATCTTTTCGTATTCTCATTCCCCAATTCCTCAACCTTCAGGTGGGCTAGAACCCTTCTTTCATGGTTATACTCATTAGATCTGCAGAAAGTGGTCAACCTACTTCTTTAACATCTGTGGTTGGTAATAGAAAAAGTCTTTCCATGTTGGGAGGGCTTCTTACCTTCCATAAACATAGACATATAGCTTGAGCAATCTTTGGGAAGTTTTCAGTGGGAAGAGAAATCACAGATTACCTCGAGGTCATAGCAGTAGGTCTCTTCATTAGATGGCATTGTCAAAATTTGTTTCTGCTTTTTTCCTAAAACAATGTCATCCCTCAATGGATATAGAATTAACAAAAGCTACCCGTGATTTGGAATTTAAGGAGCTAATTTCATGTGTTCCTGAAAATGCTATCCCATTTTTTGATAGTGACAGCCTCCCTTCTGCCCCCATCACCCCCAGGAGAGGACAGGTACTCCTCTTTGCCTTCAAACACCACCACCTGTCAACCACTACCCCCTATTCCTATTAATACACTTACATTTTAAGCGATGACTTTTGTTCCACAAAACTAACTTTCCCTTAAGTACTCCCACTGATCTAAAAGGGAAAATCATCTGATCCTCCTTTCTGTGTATTTGGCCCAAGCAAGAATTCCTTTCCTTGATATCCCATAGTAAAGGTTGGAATATTTAAAAATATTTTTCTAAATGCTATGGCAGCTTTTCCAAACTATTTGCTCTAAAGCATGACTCCCTTAAAAAAAAGAATTTCACTGTCAAATACATTTGGAAAGTGCTGTAAACAGTATTTTCCTCTAGTGAAATTCAAAATACACATTATGCATAAAAGGCTGTAACAAAATCCTGCAGCAACATCTAGACAGGAGAATAACAATGGGTAAATAAATACAGAGTACAGCATGCAAATAACGTATTTCCTTATAAGATACGGTTTGCCCCCTATGGCATCAGTTTTGAGTTTCAAGGGCTTCCTTTCATGGGAAAATGCTCTATCATAGCCTCAATGCCCAGGAGCATTGGCTGAACTAGTTGACTCCTTAAGAGCTAGACCTAAGAAAGTGATGCTCATTGAAAGAGGTTATTTCCCTTCCTGCTTACCTAATACTTTCCTTCTAAGTTCTTGTTCTTCTTGGTAGATTCTGGTATGACTGGGGCTGCTAGGGAAGAGTTAAGTCCATCCTTAGGCTGTGGCTTTGCTCTCTGAATCCAACAGGATGCCAAATTCAGTGTAACATAATGCCTCTAAAATTCTTACATAAAATGCAGTAACTAGAGCAGGGATGATGTGGTAGAGACATCAGTGATTTCACTGATTTTTCTTAGCTATAGCTTCTTTATAACTCAGCGATAAGGGGATTTTTCTGCCCTGAATAATGGCTGGATCAATTGTTTCTTTTCTAGATATTCTTTAGTATTCCAATGTTATATGTATAAAATAACTAATGTGGAAGCAAGATAATTTAGTGGAAAATAATTTCAATTCCTTATTTTCTACAAAATGTGTTGTATAGTTTTGGTTGAAAAGTGAATGACTTTAAAATATGTATATATATATTTCCTATAAAAGATTTTTTTTTAGTGAAAACAATACTTTTCAATATTTTGCTCTTTCTTTGAAAGCCTGGTATCCCCCAACTACAAAAATCATCCATTTGAGGAAATTGAAATTCCTGAGAAGACTTAGATGGTGTATTTGTAAATATACCATGTTATGTCAACTTACAGTCATTCTTGTTCAGGTTTACCTTATTTTTTTATTCATTTTTTAAGCTAATTTTTACTCTTTATTGGCTGGAGCACATCGGATTTAATTTTCAAAGTCTCTCTAAAGCCTAATTTATAAACCCAGTGTTTCATTTATATATATTGCCTACTTAAGGCTGTCAAAATTTAATTGAGCATGAGTTTTAATGGATTTTCAGGAAGAATTATTAAAACATTTGATCTACATTTCATACTTGAAAGTTCAGAAAGATAAAACATACGTTTGTAGATAAATTCATATAAGTTTTAGAGAAATTAATTTTATGGTATTTAAGGCTTATTGGGGTGACATTTTGTCTATTCCTATTGTTAAGCAATGCCAATAGAGGTCTACAATGTGATATCATTTTATTAGCAAAATATGCAGGACAATTGTATATTTTATAAAGTTTATTTAATTGTTTTATCTTGAAGGTGTTCCTATTAGGAATGTTTAATTTTATATTTTAGAATAAAATGCCTATTTCTTCACACTTTGTGTCCAGGAAAATAGCACTCTTATTTGCCATTGCCAAAGAAAAAGGTGTTGCGTGAACATGTACATACCTCTTTACTTTCATTTTTATATTGACGTTTTGTTTTTGGTCTCATAGTCTAATTTCTTCTACCTGAGCTGTCTTCTAGACTAACTAAACTCAAACACATATCATTCATGAAAAATAGGAAAAAATGAAAATATACTTGGTGTCTTATACTTTCAAAAAACTTTAGAACTTGGAATTCTGGATTAGAGAAAGCATTCAGAAAATAAGGACATTCCAAGGAAAATATTCCAGCTCTTCTCTAAGATACACCTCTGCTACACATTATCAGATATAATTTCACTGATCTTAATTTAGAGAATGATTTCAAATTAAAGATGACTTGCTAGACGTAAGACAATTTGGTACTAAATTTTATGTGACTTTACAAATTGACTTTAATTCAGAGGAAAATTATATATGAAAGGTCCACTCTATGCCGTTTGATTTATAACAGTGGTAAAATATGCCTCACTGGTATGCTATTAGACAGCTATGTTTGTTAAGTTGTTCTTTGTTAAATATATCTTCAAATAAATACAGTAAGGCCATTTCCTAGAAAACTCATAATTTATATTTTAGCTAAAATTGAGCTCAAATGAGCTAAAGAATGAGGCTCAAGTTGGCATTTAGTGTACATTCCCACATCTCTGGAAACAGGGAAAAGACAAAGGCAATCACTCTAGGGTGCAATTTGCATTACCGGCTAGAAAGCATCTCATAATCGTCATAAAGAGAACTTTTAAGAAGGCTGAGTCTGCATCTCTCATGGGACAAACCCTAGTAGTGCACGTGACTCTCATGCAGCTAAAGAAAAAGTAAGGTGGGTTGTACTATTAGCAGTCACACGCTCCACTCCAAGCTCAGGCTCAGCAGTCTACCCCAATCAACACTTCACAGTGTCCCTTACCAGTGCACCACTCCTTCTTCAGCCCCAAATTTAACCTTTCGGTTCCTACCTGTCTGTCACAGGTGAGCCTATAAGACATAGTGCAGACATACAACTTTCCCACCTAGTACAAACGCACAGAGGTGTTATTTTCACTAACAATTTCAAAGGACAGAAAGAAAGGGGAGCTTGGCACCTGCTAGGAGGCCCTGGGACTGATGATTCTGGGAGTGGCTAGCAGGCAGGAATGCCAAACATTGTAAAGGGATTCCAGAAGTTCTGAGATTTTAGGTCCTTGAATTTTAGGGTAACAACCTAATGAGACTTATCCTCTAATGAATAATGGGAACTGGGAAACTCCGATTATTTGTGTCATCATAAACTGAATAAATAAAAAGGTATGGTGTAGTAACATTTTGTAAACAATTTTAACATCATTTAAAGGTAAGTATTGTTATTGTCTTCCTCAATAAGTGCTCACCCTGCGGTGTTTTCAAACTTCAGTATGCAAAAGAATCATTGGGAGAGTAGGGTGAGCAAGAATCTTCAATATGCAGATTCCCGAGCCTTGTTCAATTGAATTGGTCTGATCTATGAACCAAGAATTTGTTTGCCAAATAAAGAGCAACTCTGGATCCAATGCCAGCAGCCTTTGTAGCACACTTTATGAAGCATGACCCCCATCAACATCTGTTGTGTATATAGGCGTTGCACACCCATAAAACGTGGGCATTGTTTACAGGTCACACACTGGTGTTGTCTTCACTGCATTCTTTTCTGTAATGCTTCATTCAGTAAATATTAGCTGGTCAGTTACTTAGCAAGACCTCGTGTCTACCCACCAATTACCTGTAACTTAATATACTATTTCATTCTTTAAATGTTTACTAGATGTCTATAGTACAGAAAAGCATGCAGTGCAACTTCTCATCCCACAAACTTTGTCAATAAGGAGAATTGTCACATAAAGAAATGATCATAATAAAACATAGAAATAAGTGCCATAAAAGAAGTCAAGAAACAAGGTTTGTTTCCAGAAGGAGACTGCTTTCAGCTCAGGGTAGATGCGACAGTGGGGTATTTCAGGAAATAATTTGTGTTACTGTTGAAACTTGAGTTAGGCCATGAAACGCAGTTAGAATTTGATCCACCTGGGCTAGGAGAGAAAGCACTGACATGATGGGGAGGCGTAAGGTATGCACAGAGAACCCTGTATTGGATATGTATATACAACAACTTTGGATACCGCATACATAGGACAACTACATAGCAGCAATATGATTGAAAAGGTAAGTAAGAGATCAGGTAAGAGACTCTAGCTAAAGGACCCCTTTGAATTCTAAATGGAGAGTATAATCCTTGTATAGTTAAGAAAATGCCGCTAAGGTTTAGGGGTGGGAGCAATGTTTCAGGATGATGTTCCAGGTAAGTGTATAATGGATTGAAAAGGAAGAGATTGGTGTTTAGGAGACCATAGAGACTAGGTGAGAGGTAAAAGTACCTGAGTTTAAATAAAGAATGAAGGAAAAATAATGTGAGGAAGATTTAGGCAAGTAGGTTCAGTAAGTCTTGGTAACTTCTGTCCATGGGGGAGAGGGAGGATTAAAAGCCATTCCCAGAATTTCAAAGCTAAGTGACTAAGACTAATGATGACACTAACAGAAATAAAAATGACTGCATCACTGTTACCAGACTGAACTTGGGTCCACTCGCCTGCACACAGTAAAGCCAGTCTACTGACAATCAGTTGTAGTGAAGGAAAGTACAGCACTTATTGCAGGCACCAAGCAAGGAGTCCAGGCAGTGAATGCTCAAAAGACCCAAATTCCACGATGGGTTTCAGGAAAGGGGTTTTAAAGGCAAGGTGAGGGAGAGAGTGGCAGTTGCATGATCAGCTCGTGCACAGTTCTCTGATTGGTTGATCATGAGGAGACAGGGGTTAACATCATCAATCCTCAAGGTTCAGCTAGTCTGGGTGCTACATTCTCGTGGTCATCATTCAGTTAACTTCTTCCATCTGGTGGGGATTTTAGTATCTGCAAAACAACTCAGGAATGTGCATTAGACAGTGTTATCTGTGTCCTTCAGGGAGGAACTAAGGATTCATAGTGATTATTAACATCTTTCTGGTTGCAAGTGGTATCCACATATTGTTATATAAAACACATAGGATAAGCTAGTTTGTCAGTAGATTTTAAAAACATTCCTTATATTTTGTGCCTTTGGGGAAAAGATTAGTTAAGTATGAGACTGTAAGCATTCATGGAGTATATTTTCCCTTGAAAATTTAGAAAAAGGCAACCAAGAGTAAGCTGACATTTCAGTATTGCAGAGGTTGTCTTTTTTTTTTTTTCTTTCCTCCTTTTCTTTTTCTTTCTTTCTTTCTTATTTATTTATTTTTTTAAGACCATTGGGGATTCCTCAGCATATTAGTTTCCTAGAGCTGCTGCACCAAAGTACTACAGAGTGAATGACTTGAAACAACAGAAATGTATTCTTACACAGTTCTGGAGACTGGAAGTCCAGAAACAAGATGGCAGCAGAGTTGGTTTCTTCTGAAGGCTCTGCAGAAGAATCTCCTTCATGCCTCTCTTAGCTTCTGATGGCTAGCAGTCCTTGGCATTCCTTGACTTTCAGATGTATCACTCCAGTCTCAGCCACTGTCTTCACATGTCATTTTCCTTGTGTCTTTGTGCATTCACCTGGCCATCTTCTTATAAGGACACCAGTCATATTGGGTTAGGGGCCCACTCTTCTCCAATATGACCTTATCTTGACTAAGTATATTTGCAATGACTTTTATTTCCCACTAAGGTCATATTCTGGGATTCTAGGGGTTAGGACATCAACAAATCTCTTGGGGAAAATACAAATCAACCTATAACAGTAGTATCTGTATTAGTCAGGGTTATCAAGAGAAAGAGAACCAATAGGAAATACAGATAGATATATAGGTAGGTAGGTAGATAGATAGATAGATAGATTTTAAGGATTTGGCTCATACAATATTGGGGGCTGCAAATCCAAAATCCATAGTATAGGCTGGCAGGCTGAAAACTCAAGCAGGATTTCTCTCATAATCTTGAGACAGAATTCCTTCTTCACTGGCAAACCTCAATTTTTGCTCCTTAGGATGAGACCCACTCCAATTATCAAGAGTAATTTCCTTTAAAGTCAACTGATTGTAAATATTAATCACATCTACAAAATACCTTCACAGTAACATCTAGACTCCTATTTGACCAAAGAACTGGGCACCAATTGACACTTAGCCCAGCCAAGTTGACACATAAAGTTAACCATCACACTCAGCCAAAAGGAGATAATGAAAATAATGGAATAAAAAGAAGGGAGAATATGTGTAATTAAAAATCTCTTTGGGCAGAAGGATTTGCTGGTTTTACATTTGGATATTTTACTAATGCCCTTCAAATTATTGCCTAATATTTAGGTGAGCTTCTCTAAATATGAAATATATGGTATTATCATCACTCTGGATATTTTTACTCTTGAGTCTATTTTATCAACACATATAATACTGTTTTCCTGATCATCATCGTAAGTCAGACCATCTCTCTTTCCTATATTTTACCTAGAATTGTACTTCTAAGAAGTGTATGTGGTGTTTCAATATATTTTACATTATTTTAATTACTAATTAAGTAATATTTTATAATTAGACTATAATATATAATAGGTATTTAATATATAAATATATGTTTGATAAATATACGTAAACATATACTACTTAATAGCCCAGGATTTTAATCACCTGCTATATTTTTTTAATTCCAGAAATGAAGTTTTTGATAAAAACATGTGATGATAGAATGCATATTTATCTCCCCATTGCTCTTGGTGCAAAGTCCAAATCTCTTAACATGTCTTTTAAGTGTGAGGAAAATCTGGTTTCTGCTTTCTATTCAAGCATCGTTTTTCATCTTCTATTCCTGTTTTCTATTCCAGCTTTACTGAACTTCTGTTTGTTCTCTGAAAATGACATTTGTCCTTGCATCCAGGCCTAAGAACTCACTTTTGTTTTAGCCACAATACTTTCTTCTCTACTCAGCCTCTCTCCTCCCACCTTTTACTTAGTAACTAAGCATTTTTTATTTCTCAAGTCTTCTATGCATCCTTTAGGTTTTACTTCCTCTGGAGAGTCTTATGAATATAGCCAAAATATATTAGCTACCCCTGACCTCTGTACTCAAATTATCTTGTACTTTTTTGTTGTTGTTGCCCACTTTCTAATATATAAATCGCCTGTTTCCTTGTATCTCATCTTCACTGAACTCTAAGCATTATAAGGGTAGAGATTACGTCTATCTTATTTACTCTTATATCCTCAGCATCTAAGCACAGTGCAGGTATAATGTTAGTGGCTGAACGTTAAATGAATTAATTGATGTATCACCGTGTAATAGTTTAACACAGCAAATAGTAGGCCTATACTACAACACAAACATTCCATAAAGATTAAAATATAAAAATATTAAATGTAAAAATAGGATATTAATCCAAACAAAATTTAAAACAAATTTTCAGCAAGGAATGTGCTTTATACTGTGCTGTATGATTAGCATTTTTATAGTTCCTTGAATTCTAGTCATGTAGAAAATTTTAACACCTCTGATGTATTGATAATATCAAAGTATACTATGAGATTATTCCTTAATTCTTAACATTGAGATAATTGACCTGAGCTCTTTTTACATTTAATTTTAAGTGTAATCTTTGAACCAGAGTGTTAACTCTCAACAATGTGTGAGTGGTCCCTAAATTAACACTTTTTTAAAAAATATAACTTTAATCAAATATTGTATTGTTTGTATGCTGAAGTTCTCTTTATAAAATGTTAATTGAATTGTGCTTCTAATCACAAAATAATTGTAGATTTCAAACATATTTATAAAATGAAAAGAAACTAATAACTATTAGCTTTAAAAAGAAAAGGGTAAATGCAAGCAAAGGTGATAGAATCATTTATCATTTCCTATTATATTTGTTTTCTGGTTCTCATTTTTAATAATTAAATAAGTATGGCTATAATGCGTTAGAATTAACAAAGTACCACAAGGTGACAGGGCCTGAGTCTTTCTAACCATCCGGTGCTTGTAAGTGCTCAGTAACATTTACTAAGAAAGGAAGACCTAGGTAATTACAAATTTGGGAAACAGTTAACTCACTCATTTAAGCAGATTAAAAAATAATCCCAGGGACTTCCCAGGCGGTCCAGTGGCTAAGACTCTGAGCTACCAATGCAGGGGCCCCGGGTTCGATCCCTGATTAGGGAACTAGATCCTACATGCCACAACTAAGAGTTCACATGCCGCAACTAAAGACCCCAAATGCTGCGACTAAGACCCGACGCAGCCAAATAAATAAATAAATATTTTAAAAATATAATAATCCTATTTCACTGTTATTTAGATATCGTTACCTGATGCTTACTTTCCACAACTGTTAACAGAATATCTGAACAAGAGAAAGTTACTGCATTTGTATATGCAAAGAGTTGGGTTCCCAAATAGGAATTTAACTACTACTTAATGCATTTCAGTCTCTGATATGCATTTTCTCATCTGTAAAATGATTAAAAAAAAAAATGCTGCCTCAAAGAGATGTCCACACGCCAACTCATCCAATAAAATATGATAATTTAAAGCATTTTAAAACCAAAGTGTTCTATGTGCACTATGTATTTTTACCAAGTTTTGTGTTTCTTCTCTTCTACATGTCATAATGTTTAACACAGCATTAATATTAAAAAGCAGAAAATTGGAGAAAACAAATATTAATAATAAATAAATGTTTAAGTGAATTATGCTACATCCAAAATATGTGATAGTGTGCTTCCATTAAAATAAATAAGGGAGATTTACATTTACTACCATAGAAAGATTTCCATGACATATTGTGAAATTAAAAGTAAACTTGTAAGCTGGGAAGCATAGACGTCAAACTGTTAACAGTTATCCCTTCCTTGAGAATGTGGGTGGAGTTTTCCAGGGGGAGTTTCAGTTTTTTCCATGTATACCCTATTTGAATTATTGTAAACAATAATAATGAATTACTTTTGCAATAAAAATTCAGTTCACCCTTAAATAATAAAAATATTACATGAATTTTAAAATACTATCATATTTGGGAAAATATCAGTTATATATGGATACATCTAGAGACCTATATTCTTCCTCTGGTTTTGTGTATGGAGGACAACTCACATATGAGATTATATTACTATTATACTGCAATGTACCAGCCAGGTAAAAGCGCCCCCAAAAGGACAGGAGCCAAAATATAGTAGAAAATGTCCAAATGAAAGTTCTTAAAAGCATGCCAGTGTTTGGGAGAACTTATATTTTTGTAAGTGAATGCAGATTTTACTTTTCTTACCCCAAAGCTAAAGGATTTGACTTATCATCATATCTAGTTACTAATGGAGATTTTTCAGAAGTAGAATATGATGGTGTTTATGCTACTGATCTCTTTAGCACCCATGAGTGTGAAGAGGACAGCGCATTGGAGTTGGTGAATATGAGAAGAGAGCCAGTTCCTAATTAAATATTTCCTTGAATCTGGCAATAACAGGAGTGTTCTAAAATCTGATAAACACTTCGGTTACATCAAGGACGTTTATATTCCCTTCTTTATCATGCCAGATATGTGCTGCCAACTTAAGTAATTACTGTTTTCCCAATAGGAAGTTTGCTGAAATGTATTTTTTGCTCAAAAATACGCTAACCAAAAAAATCCAGGTTTTTTTCTCCTTTCAAGTCCTTCATTTTCACATAAGTGAAATAACGTATGAAGCAGTCTTTAAAACATCACCAAGTAGCATTTATATAGGGAAGCTTTTGATATGGTACAGAAATAGAAACCAGAAACTTGCCAAGAGAAGACATATTCTGATAGTTTTCATCTTAGATAACACAGTAGTAGAAGCATCAAAAATAAGTAGACATGTTATGTATTCATATAAAACTATTCAGACATGTTTTTGCAGCCAGTGCTGTTTATCTTCTATTAAAAATATTCACTTACTTTTATTTGTATTTAATATTTCTAGACTGTTTAAATATAATAAATAAGCAGGGATCCACTCTCCTCACTGTCTGCAAATGAGTACTTAGAGCTCATTATTTTGACTGGCAGTTTTTGCTATTTGTGATTAGCATTCCACAAGAACGTGATTGATGTGAGATTGTACTCTTCCTGGTTTCAAATAACTCTTCAATTTTAATTTCACTTTTGTAAATGTCAGAATGATTTGAATAGAAGGAAAAAAATAAGGGACATACTTACAAAAAAGTATGTGTAAATGATGTGTCTGTTATTGCTATATACTAAATACTAAACTGTTGTCTAAAGAAATTAGTACTCATCAAATTCACTAATTAGTGTCCTATTTACACATCAGTTGATAATAATAATCACTGGCTTAACAAGATATTGTTTTAAAATTATATCAATACAGATGAATAAAAAGGAAATGATTTATTTTCAAGGTCATGAGTATCACACATCTTAGATTTCACATCAGAGGTCATCGCTTACACAGCATTTTACTTAAGAGAGCAAATTATTTTACATTATAATAAAATTTAAACATCTCAATTTATTTACTAATTTTTTACCAGTTAGCATTCATAATGTGCACAGGACTCAAGTTATTTTTAATAGTACATGTGCAGTTAAATATAAACAGAAGAAATATAACAAAAGGCAGCATCTAATATGTCAGGATATTAAATCATTCTTAGGGAGGCCAAAAGAAAAGTATTTTGTTACATTTTGAACTATTTATATGAAAGTAAA
The DNA here is from genome assembly GCF_028021215.1 of Eschrichtius robustus. Classification (NCBI taxonomy): domain Eukaryota; kingdom Metazoa; phylum Chordata; class Mammalia; order Artiodactyla; family Eschrichtiidae; genus Eschrichtius; species Eschrichtius robustus. The sequence continues at coordinate 11,600,513 of NC_090827.1, forward strand.
TAAAAACCCGTACTGTGAAAACATCTACAAATAAGCTAATTAAAATAAACGATAGAAAGACTTAACTTTTTAAGAAAAATAGAAAGCACATGAGAGTTTATACTTTCACACAAATTTCTTGGCTCACATATAAAGAATAAAATATTTACTAAATATATAAATAGAAGAACAAGAACAATGTACATATGATTGTAGAAGTCAGATCCTATAAATAGAGGATATATACTTCAAAAGAACTAAGTTTATCTAGTGGAAACATTATATATCTGTATATGTGTATATATATATATATATATATATATATATATATATATAAATGTATATACATTTAAGAATTTCAATGAACTAGTCATAAAAAAAAACAGAAGACTGCATTCAAGGTAAGGAAAACGAACCTCTAGTCATGAGGGAGAGAGAGATTTGTGTAACGCCTACTGTGTGTTAAGTTTTAGGCTATGTGTGAAAGGTTTAAACATGAATAGAACATAAGAAACTGTGGTAGAGAAAAATATGTAAGTAGACTATACTAGCACACAATGTAACAATAATTAGAACCAAGTTTTATTCCAGAATGAATCTGGAATACAGTTTTAATTAGAAAATTACATGTGTAAAAACTGTATTTTTTTTTAACATGGGAACGCATAAATATGATTTCTTCTTTTTTTAATATTTTGCGTTTTTTTATTTTTTAATTAATTTATTTTTGGCTGTGTTGGGTGTTCGCTTCTGTGCGAGGGCTTCCTCTAGTTGCGGCGAGCGGGGGCCACTCTTCATCGCGGTGCGCGGGCCTCTCACTATCGCGGCCTCTCTTGTTGCGGAGCAGAGGCTCCAGACGCGCAGGCTCAGCAGTTGTGGTTCACAGGCCCAGTTGCTCCGCGGCATGTGGGATCTTCCCAGACCAGGGCTCGAACCCTTGTCCTCTGCATTGGCAGGCAGATTCTCAACCACTGCGCCACCAGGGAAGCCCAAATATGATCTCTCATCTTCTTAACGGTGGAAGTCTTATTTTATACTTATGACCTCTAGGAATATCCATAGTAGTCTACTGCAGGCATCAGTTTGAATATCAATTATATTTAATATTTTCAGTCTGCTAATGAAGTATATTCCATTTCACTGGATTATTGTTTATTATGATGTTATTTCTGGGGTTTGAATTATAATAACAAATTAAAACTTAAACTGAAACATTTTTTAAGAAATCTCAAGCTCAAGTACTTTTACTTAAATTTTTATTATATGACTAATCACATTCACCCCCCATTTATTATCAACTGTGAATAAAAATGAATACCAACATCATTAACAACTTGTCTTTTAGACGTATGATTCATATCTACTAATTTAAAAGCAGCACTATATATGCTCTGTTTGTGTTTTTCTTTCTTTTCTTACTATACTTATGGCATCCCCCATCCCCACAACAATCTGGATTTACAAATTTCAGGATTTCAAGGAAGTATGCCAAAAGCTTTATGAAATTATCCTAGAGTCGGCATCTATGATTTTTGGAAGTGAGCTAAAATTACTCAGTGAATAATACGTATCTTGAACTTGGTATATCATTCATTGCCCATAATTGCTTATTAATCATTATTTTGCAACCAGAATAATTGAGGTATACAGAAAAGATTTTTGTAGTTATCAAGAGACTTCGGAGAATGGAGAGTTAGGAAATTCTGAGATTCTAAATATATTAAGAGTTGATTATGGTGCTACTACCAATTATATTACTAGAAGAACAAATTGGTCCCATTTACCTTTACTTTTATTTGTTGTTTAAAAACAGACCGATGGGTACATTTTGTCCTCACTAGTACTCATTAGGACATACAAAAAAAAATGTTTTTAAGCATTTTATTTTAAGTAAATATTTATTTTAGTAAATATTGTTGTTGAAATAGGGTCAGAGGCAACTACTTTGTAGTAAATAGCACTATTTATTTTGTAGACATTTTCTCAAGACATTGTACCTTAATTTCAACAGTAGAATTTCATTTAATATAAATGTTTATATTGAAACACATCTTTAAATAAATAATTCATACAAAATCAAGTTCAACAAGGAAATCTGACTGTATTTTTATGCAGTGTCTTTACTGACATTTTCTCTCAACATGTTCCCAATACCAAAGTAATTCAAAATGTTTAAACCAGTCCAGCCCTTTGCTGCTAGATACAATTAAAAAAAAAAAAAAAAGACAAATGGCACATTCACACATTGACATTTATTTTTGCTACTCATTTGTCTTTAATATTCTTTGATGATTTTTTTCTGCTTTTTCAGCTATAAATATAGTGTCCATTACCATGTCAATCAGAGTCTCTACAGGAAAAAGAAAGGCCACACAAATTTGGTAAGTCAGGAAGCATTGGATAGAGACTGTTTGCAAAGGTGTGGCTGAAATGTAGGGAAACATGAGATTTAGGGCCATATTAGAGCTGTTACCTCTGTTACGCCTAAAAAGACAAGTTGAGAGAGAAATGACCTTCATTAAGAAGTAGGAAGTCTTGTACAGAAAGTGAACTTGAGGCAAATTTTGATCTTGGTGAGCTAGATGCATCCATTTGGATTGCATGGGAAGAAGCCAGGGGAATATAAACCTTGCCCTCTTCCTTCCTTCTGACCTCCATTGGACGGCCCCATTGGCTAAACCTAACAGGAAGCCAGTGGGCAAAGGAGCCTGCTAATGTGACCTTACAGGTGAGTCTACCAGGGCAGAGAATAGGTTATGGAACGTGGAGATGGATCTGGAGGGGCAATTGAAGATAGCTGGCACAGTAGCCACGGCCACTGCTCTGCTTCTCCAACACTCTGCTTTTTCATGCCTCTTGATAAGCATTCCCTGTCTTTGTTGCCTTAACAAAGAAAATTTCAGGTCATACTACCAAAGCTTTTCGATGGGGCAGCCCTGTGAAAGAGAAACATAAGGTCATGTGTGGTTCTTTCAAAACCACGCTTAAAACAGAATCCATCCTGGTCCTCAAGAAAAGGCTGCTTATGAGGCCTAGATTCTGGGAAGTTTTCTGGGAATTGGCTGCAACTGATGCACATCAAAGTTTTCTCAGATTAGAGAAAAACTATTCAGACTTACTAATAACTCAGTGGAGATTCCAGTCATCAATGAATAATTGCAATAAAAGAAAGATGTCAGCAGAAATACAGTCTGCAATTTATTGATGGTTTGGTGACTTTATCCACTTTCTGTGTAGTGGGCATTTTCTATGTAAATACAGGTAAACATTACATTACGATACATAAGATCGTATTGTTGGTGTCAAACAATCTTGGGCTCCAGTCCCACCCTTGCCACTGACTAGCTCTGTGATCATAGGCTAGTCAAGTTTTTTCTTGCTGAGCTTCAGTGTTCTCACATATAAGCACAGATAATATTTATATCTACTGTTTGGGCTATTGAGATTACATGAGATAAAATGCAGATAAACTACACAGCATGCTGTCTAATATATACTAAGCTCTTTATAAGAGTTAGTTATTATTTTAAAATAAAAGTGGAGCAATTTGGTTTTATTAGGTAGCAGATTGCCTCAGAAACAAGTATCATATCCAAAATCAAAGCAAGAGGATGAGGAAAGGCAAAAGGTCTGTACCAACTGCATTTATCCTTTTATCAGGATGGCACAAGTTTTCCAAGAAAACTCCTAAGCAGGTGTATACTAAGTTTCATTGCCAAGTATAAGGTCATTTGACCATCCTACCTATAGCCGAGGCTAGAAAATCAGGGCGTAGGATCTTCGTAACTGGATTAGAGCGTTCATGATTCTTTATGCAGCGTCTGGACACCAAGTATAAATTCAGACAAAATGGGGGCTCTATTAGCAGTGCAGAAGAACAGAATGTGTGGGAAACTAACGTTGTTTAGCACATCAGCATTTTACTTTGTCATTATTCCCTTTCTTAGAAGGATAATCTAGCAGACTCTGAAGATGTTTCTCCCCAAGGACTTCCACACGGTGGCAAAGTGTTAACGTGATACTGCTTGGCAGTGTTGCTGATATTCTCAAGCGTGGACACTTTAAAAGTGTTTAGTACCATATTCTTTATATGCGGTTATTGTATTATGAAGTGCGAAAAAGTACGAAAAAATGGGATTTTAATTTAGAAACATTTAGTTTCTAAAACTTTGATTTTTGAGATAGTTTTATTTCTGTAAATATTTCTTTTCAGATATAATCCCAATTGTGTTATCTAAAAGAATGGAAATAGACGGTTCATTTGCCATATGACTCTACAGTTCATTATTAGGTAACAAATTAAAAAAGCATCTAAGAAGCCTGTAAATTATTTTTTTTTTCCTGTCACTGAGAGAAACTTGAATTGACAAGTTTATCTTCTAGAGACTAATGATCATTTCAGGAAAAAATTTGCCAGCAACTTGGAGTAGTTGCTACCAGATGGTAGCAGTGTGTTCCTTTCTCTAGCCTGGTTGGATTGCAGTCAAAGGAAATCAGACATTCTGAAATGTTCTCTATAAAAACATTAATTATTATTATTTTAACTTGAATTTGTAATGGACACATTTGGTGTAAATTAAATAAAATTAACATAATTTATAGAAATCATTGAAAGAATGTTTTTTCTCTTTCAAATATGAGCTTTATTCTTTTAGACCCTCATAAATTCCATGACATCACCTCACTTTTGGACTCATCCATTTCCCACCTAACCTATCTAACATATGTAACCCAACCTGAGCTCTCTGGTGTCTCTTCTTATACAGGTGTTACCCCCATGACCTCATCTAAACCTGGTTATCTCCCAAGGCCCCATCTCCAAATACCATTACATTGGGGGTTAGGGCTTCAACATAAATTTTGAGGGGACAGAATTCAGTTCATAGCAAGTATCTACTACCTGAAAGTGTGCTGGGAGTTTTATTCCCAATACCTTTGTCTAAAAGGTAGAAAACCCTCATATAACTCAAATCGCAAAAAACTTGGTCAGGTAAAATAAATCATGGAAATAAGTGTGAAGCAACAAGAAATGGCATGAGTGTATGTGTTGGGGGGTTCTCTTTAGTGAAGAAGAGACACCTGCCACTTAGCTACACATGATTGTTATTATGTAGTCATGGGAGTTAAGCATTACCCTGTTTTAGGTTTTTAAAAAGAATCTGGATATGTGGATTTTCTGTGAAATATTAATATATTTAATGCTGGCACTTGAATCATGCTTTTAACTGTATTGCGGGTAAAGCAAAACCAAATTTAACTCAAGAGTTGGCCAGTTTGCAAGATCGACTCTAAGAGATTTTATCAGCTACTTGGTACCATCTAGCTACGAAATGGCAAAGCAGAATTCCCACCCAAGTCTGCCAGGGTCCACAGCTATCCTTTTCTCTAATCCACACAGTCTCTGAGCTCCAAGCCTGTGTAAACACCACTGTCTGATTTCTGTATTCCTATTTGTAGATAAAGTTATGAAATTAAACTGAATACTGTCCTCCCTTTTATTAATCATTCCTTACCTTAACAATATTTTTATAGGTTCTAATTCTCAAGGCAGTGAGTAGCACATAGGATGTTTATTAGGGGGTGGTTTGGGGATCACCGTCTGTGGAACTGGAGGGGAAAAGGCAGCGTTAAGCAGAGGGAAAAGTTGAGCTGCAATGCAGTTTCAGCAAAGGCCTCAGTCGCCCCCGTGGGGAGCTCTGACGCTAAGAGGGCCTAAATTGGGTGAGGGGTTCTGGTCTTACTAAACTTGCACTGACCAGTGATTGCATCTGGCTGCCCTGGGGGTCTTTGTTCAGCGGATTCTGGAAAGGGCTGACAACTGAGGGTTTTCTGCCAGCAACACTTCCTTTCACTGTTACAGTAAAAGCCTGTAATAACACACCCTAGCATAACGAGGTGTTGGATGTAAGGTAATTGGTGATTTGCTTGACCTCCATTCTCGGAGACTGGCTGTAATTTGTATCTTCTGTGGGAATCACAAAGGGGAAGGAATAGGCTACCCTTTCTCAGGAAGCCCGGAGGCCAAGGGTGTGTCCCTGAATCCAGATATTCTCTAGCTCCAAAGCTCTAAACACCCTAGATCAGAATGAGGAAATGGATAATAAAAAAAATCAAAGATTTCTGGAATTGAAGTCACTGTATTGGAAGTGCCATCCAGACAGAGAACTCAGAATTGCCCTGTTAATACTCAATCTGGACTGTACAACTTTACCAAATGGCTCCAAATTTCTGGGTCCAGACAGGGATGAGTCCTGGACTACTGCACAATTTATTAGCATTTTTATTTTGTTTTACAGGGATTGTTATCCATGTTATACTGCCCATTATAAGCATGATGTGCTTGATCTGCATCAGTGTCATCTTCATGGGCCCTGATGGCACTTTGTAGTGATTTTAAACTTTAATTCAGTGTATGATTTATTGGAAGTAATTCATCTATTATTCATTCTCATTATCTGAAACTCCTTTCTCATATAATTTTAAGTTATTTAATGCCTTTATCTTGAACAATAATATTAATAATAATACTAGTCTAAATTTCTAGCTACTTTATTAAAATACTGATATTCTTTTTACAGGGTGATTCTTTATTACTATAGCTTATTTAATGACCAAAAATGTTGTTAGTTCGGTTTGTCTCTGGCTGTTTAAAATTATTTCTGGTTGTTTAAAAAGCCTTGCGATAAATGAAATGAGGCTTGCCTCAAATCATCTGGCAAGTGACTTTACATATAAGCAGGAATTGATCAGTTGTTCATTTAATCATAATATGGTAATTAAGTTAATGGTAATCTGTTTTCACTGGGTATTTGTTCTTATTTTCAGTTTTATCAGGTATTTGTTCTTATTTACAGTTTTATTATATTGATTATTGATACAAAATAGCAGAAAGTCTATTTCAGAAACCCACGGCAATGTACTTCATAAGATAATGTACTATGAATACACTATGACTCACCTTTCATAGATCTGCCCAGAAACAGAGGACACTTCTCATTATCTTCTGATCCATTCTATCTCCTGCCTCATGTCTGCCAGATAATTTCTATTCCACACAACTCTTAGTGACCTTGTGAAATTATTAATTTAAAAGTTACTCACCAAGACTCAGTCCGAGAAGGAAATAGCTCATTTACGCATCTTTTCATTGGTTTATGGATCTTTGGTGCCCTAGAGAGTACCACAAATCTTCATGATGTCCCAAGTATTAGCTTTAGTGTTTGTATCTTTAATTTAGCTGAAAGATGTGTAAAATCTCATATAGTCAAATAGCTCCCTCTTGGCTAAATATATAAAGTTGGGATTAAAGCATGTTAATCCAATAGATATCAATCATAACTTATGCCCAGTAATTTATTTTTGAATCTGTATTTCCAGATTATAGAATGTGAAAGAGCAATTGATTTTTTTTCCCCTAGGGCTTATTTGCGGCCAAGTCCTAATCTTACAAAGATTACCTTAGATATCTAGACTTCCTCTGGGTTACCCTGCTATCTGCAATATTGTAGCCATTAAAGTAACTTTTTCAAGTAACCTTCTGTGACCACAAATAGCAGGAGGGCACTTATTAAGTGCATGGCTGTCTTTATAAATAGTATTTCCCTACTTTTCCAACTTGTTATAGGACTCTATTTTTACTTTATTATTACAAGATTGGAGAATGATGTTAATGATAATGATCACCATACATGGGGAGGAAATTGACCATGAAGATGAATTTAAAATTACACTGTGTTTCACACGTGGTATGCTCTCCGCTGGTTTCTCGCTGAAGTTACTATTGGGCGCTACTAATGACTATGACATATTCCATATTTGGTTGTCGCTCATCAGATTGGATTAATATCCACCCCCTCTGAAAAAAGTCATTCTGAATATTCTACATATTAGGCAGAATTAAAAATCAAAGGGAAAACACATGGCAAAGCATATTTTAAGTTCCATTAAAAGTTTTCATTATATGCTTCCACTACTTGCAAAAGAAAATGAGGAAAGTTAAGATAAGATACAAATATACATTCTTAAAAGGAACAAGACAAGTATAATTTTTAAAGCTTGAAGGGATATTGGTAAATTTACTCCAAGTGTAAGGCTAAGTTATTATAATATTTAAACTATAATTATATTTAATGCCATAAAAACAAATATTGTTGAATTTTGTGTCCTTTTAACTTTCTCTGGAAATGTACCATTTATAAAAATTGTTGATCAGATTTGGGATTTTGCAATGTTAAAAGTTATTTCATTAATAGCTATTTTGCTATTACTTATATTGGATAAAAATTATTAATTTACCCATAGTAAACAAGTGACAAATAAATCACCTGCTTTTAGATCTTTTGGACACCAAAATACATTTTAGACTTTATCAATTTGTAGTTCATAAACCAAATTCTATTTCACGTTTGCTTTATGTATCTCTTGGAAATTACCTCATTATAAAGATTCTTTAAAAGCATTTTCTTTCTGCTGGCACTATTTAAGACTACGGCATAAATGAAGAATATATTTTGTTTTTGTTTTCTTTTTTTAACAAAGCAAAAATCAATTTTACCTGAGCAAAGTTTCATAGAATGCAGTGGTTCTCTCCTTGCATCAGTAGAGATATATTCTAAAGCAAATTGGTTAGTTATTTTGATAAATTAATGTTTCTTGTTTGTTTAAAATGAGTCCTGAACTTACTTTGTTTATGATGGCTTCTTTATACATTGTGTTAGAACCTTAAAGTTTATGAAATACTATCTAATATAAATTTAAATATTATTATAATAAATATACAAACTTATAAGCCAGAAAATGCATGGAATTTACTTTTAAGTCATAGACTATAAATATTGTTTAATATAAAGCCATATATACCAGAGAAATGAATTAATTTTTTCCTAAATTTCTAAGAGCATTCTGAGAAAAGGAATAATACCTGTTTTGTTTCTTGTTTGTTTAAATGAGTTCTGAACTTACTTACTCTGTTTATGATGGCTTCTTTATACATTGTGTTAGAACCTTAAAGTTTATGAAATACTATATAATATAAATTTAAATATTATTATAATAAATATACAAAATTATTAGCCAGAAAATGCATGGAATTTACTTTTAAGTCATAGACTATAAATATTGTTTAATATATACCAGAGAAATGCATTAATTTTTTCCTTAATTTCTAAGAGCATTCTGAGAAAAGGAATAATATCTTTTGTTTGTTTTGTTTCCTACTGTATACTAAAACTTAGCATAATGCCTGATGCATAAAAGATCCCCAATAAATATTTTTGTATTATGAATACCTAAATATAACTAATAAATGATATGATGGTAAAACATCTTTTAATAAAATAGAATACTATGGCAACATTTTTAGTATTTTCTAGGATATAATATTAACCAAATTATTTTGTCCAAACTACAGCTACATAAATAAAAATATGATATAGTAATCTCCTCTCCTAATATCATAAACTTGTAATATTTAATGAATGTTTTTCTCCCTTCTCATGCAGGAATATAGAGAGAGGAGATGAAAGTATTCAATATAGTCTTTTGAAACATTTCTATATCTAGAATTTCAGATACTTGATTGCACCGTTTTCTTCCAAATTATTATTTGTCTCCTGCCTTTAACTTTTTCTCTATCCACTGCTCTTATGGTTCATCAATTTCTTCTTATTCCTTTCACTTCTGACCTGCTCCCTTACTAAATTCCATCTGAAATTCAATTTAGCCATCAGTTGTCAGTGATATCCCAGCCATTCTGTTAACATGCAGAATTACGTCTTTGTTATAAATCCTGATCTGAACTTCAAATGTACTGTCAGTGCTACACAAGACTTTTTTTATCTAACCGTTTTCCTCTCTTTTCCCTTAGAGAATAATATGAATATTCTCTCTCCTCAAATTCTGTACTTGCCATTTCCCTTCTCTTTCTTAATCCTTGTGTGTTTAGAAATTCTTTTTTGGTTCTAGTTTCTCATTTAATGAATAGTTTAGCAGGATATGTAATTATTATGTTTCTGGAGAGAAGAAGAATTGTCCAATCTCCTGTCTGAAAGTGGGCAGGATGATTTGGCTCTCTCGCTTGGGGTAACCCTTTCCTGCAGGACTTTAGGTTTAAAACTTCCTCCACTGTGCTGTCAGTTCCCATTCCTGTTTTTGCTTTTCATTTTCCATTCTTCATCTTCTATTGTCTCCTCTCTTTCTTTTTATCCTTGTAGGCTAACACCTTTTTGATTACTCTATGCAATTGTTTTAGTGAGGTTTTGGGAGAGACAAGTGATAAATGCATTTGGTCAGTCAACCATGTTTAATAGAAAGGGCCGAGTTTTAAAAATTATACTCTATCATAATGCCACCCAAATATTATAAGATGGATTTGAATAAGTTATTGAGAAAATGAGAATACCCTATATTGACACCCTAATCTGTGTCTTTAACTTTGATAGAACTCTTTTTTTTTTTTTCTTTTTTTGGCTGCATTGGGTCTTCGTTGCTGCATGCGGGCTTTCTCTAGTTGCGGCGAGCGGGGGCTGCTCTTCATTGCGGTGCGCGGGCTTCTCATTGCGGTGACTTCTCGTTGCGCGGGCTCTAGGCTCCTGGGCTTCAGCAGGTGTGGCGTGTGGGCTCAGTAGTTGTGGCTCGCGGGCTCTAGAGCGCAGGCTCAGTAGTTGTGGCGTACGGGCTTAGTTGCTCTGCGGCATGTGGGATCTTCCCAGACCAGAGACCCAACCCATGTCCCCTGCATTGGCAGGTGGATTCTTAACCACTGTGCCACCAGGGAAGTCCCTATAGAACCCTTTATACATCATTTCATCTAACTTTCCCAGTGAAACCTGAAGTGACGTTATTTTCATTTAGAAGATATAACATGAGTTAGACTTGTTACTTTTTACAAATAGCATAATCTGAAACTAAATACTCTCTTACAGCTTGTGAATAAAAGAAAAAAAATTACTTTGAAGACTTATAAGAATGAAGAGTTAATATATGTAGATTATAGTGTTAGTTTTCTATTGCTTTCATAATAAATTACCACAAACTTAGTGTTTAAAATAATACAAATTTATTATAGGTCAGAATTCCAACATGGGTCTCATTTAGCTAAAATCAAGTTGTCAGCAGGGCTGCTTTCTTTTCCAGGGGCTCTGGGGAAAAATCCATTCCTTGCCTATTCCAGTATCTAGAGACCACCAACTTTTTTTGGCTCATGATCCCCCTACCTCCATCTTCAAAGCCAGAAAAGGCAGGTTGAGTCTTTGCCATGTTACCTCAGACTGGCCCTATCTTTTGCCTCCTCTCCCATATTTAAGAACTCATGTGATTATATTGGATCTACCTGGATAATTTAGTATAATGTCCCATCTCAAGGTCAGTTGATTACCAACTTTAATTGCATCTGCAACTTTAATTCCCTTTTGCCAGGTAACATATTTGCAAGTTCCAGGTATTAGGATATGAGCATCTTTAGGAGGTCATTGTTCTTCCTAACACAAGTAACTAAGAAAATTCATGACACAGACTATTAATAAATGGAATCAATTACTACTTATTCAACAAAATATTTATTAAATTCTAATCCCACATGTATTATTTATATTTCCATTAATTATCTAATTCATAGGAACCCTGGAGGTTGGTGAGGCAGGTATTACTCAAGCTTTCAAATATTTCTTCTGGTTTAAAATATTGGTACTAGTGATATGGCAATGGAAACCATAATCTTATCTTTATACTTTGAGTATTTATAAAAGTTATAAATATTGTGTTATCTATGACTGTTCATTTGCTAAATGGAAAGCTAATTGTCTAAAGTTTTTTTAAATCAAGAAAATAAATAACATGTACTACTTAAAATGGTTTATAGTTTTAAAATATAAAACTAAAGAAAATATGCTAATACTTATTTTCAATGTTAGGTCACAGAGAAGACTAAATTTTATACATGCAGAACTACAGGTTTACTGTTGTTAAAATTATCTTGTTTTAATAATAAAACTGAGATACACAAATAATATTTTCAAGGGCTTTGTTTGCTTGTGTTTAATGCAAGCCTAGCAGGTCTGCTAATATTTTTGCAATGAACATGGTCATTTAGAGCAATTCGGAGGAAACAACTCTACTAAGTGTTTTCTGATCTAACATTTTTTTTTCCCTATGGGAGCAGTTATTCTACAAAATGACAAAGTGGCAAGGGCAAAAACCTAGCTACCAACAGCATAAAATTACGTCTTTATTTCAGAGTTGAAATTCTTGATCTAATTAATAGCCTGAAATTGCATGACAAGCTTTTCCATTTAGACAGTTAACATATTAATCTATTTCATGTGGTATCCATCTGCTCATGTAGAATTTTCCAGAAAGACTATCCATACCTCCTTGCACTCCTGCCCCATAGCTATTTTCAAAAGCAATATATAATTACTAGATGATATAAAATACTAATACACAGCACCTGGGGGTAGTTATTGGCTTTCAGAAAAGAAAAATTACAGGCAAATCTTTTTGCAAATCTCTAAAACTCAGATATTGAGGGATAATATTAGAGTAATTCATTTTCCAACTCACGTCATCCCATAATTGAACTTTTTGTGTAATATGGCAAATCGAGCCTTTTGGGGGGAAGGGAGGGTAATTTCATTCATAGGGAAGGAGGAGTTTCAAAAAAAGATGAATAAAGTCTTACATAGTTCTATAAATTGAATTATCACACAGGTCTTCCCTCTTCTTCCCTTTGTCAGTCTACAGCAAAAATGCATACTTAATAGTAAGGGAAAATAAAAGTGAAGAAAAAGGTCACAGCAGTGTTAAAATAATCATTTTTATATAGCAAATAAAAATCAGGTTTTCTTTGTGCCTCAGAGTTCCCATTTATTGGAATGCAGGGGAGGCTGTTATTTTTCAAAATATATAAAATATTAAAAAATAAAAAATAAAATTATACACACAGTTTTGCCACTGAATATTGTAAATAATATCACCTGTGTAGTTAATGGATTATTTTTGAAGCTGTTTCTCCTGCTTACTATATGACCTCAGGAAAAGTATTTACTCTTTCTGTACCTTGGTTTCCTCATGTGTAAAATGTGAAGTGTTGTCAACCAGAGAAACTCACCTAAGCCTTGGTGTGCAGAGTTATTTTTACAGATAAAACATATACTTAAGTATGCAGCACCTGTGTGACTGATCTCAGCTATTCAGATTCCAGCACCGCCCTCCCCCTCCCCCCCCCCCCCCCCCCGCAGCAAAAAGCAAGCATTCACTGTAAATTACATCATTAGTTTAAATATCTGATCAGACCGGTACTGCAGCCCAAGGCCTCTGGCATATAAAAACACTCTTATCAGGCAGAATATTATAAGGACTCAGAACTCATTTCCCAGGAGCTGGCCAAGGGCCAGTCCTGAAGATATGCCTTTTTTGGGAATGTACAAGGTTTGAACAATGCAGACCTGCTGAGTTAACACTTTACTTCACAAGGCCCCTGAATAAACACTCTCAACTCTTTATATTGCAGATTATATCAAAAATAGTCAACAGCAAAGGCACAGATATTTGCTACAAACTATTTAAATTTCTGTTACTACATATAACATATTTTAGCCTCTATTAGTAAAAACTGTCCAAGTGTATTTATTTTGCTTGAAAATGCATTTGCTTTTTAAAAAGAAATTAAGATTTAAAACAAAATATCTTGCTGAACAGAATCCTTGAGGGAAAGTGAATTCTGATTACTTATGTACATTATTTACAAAGAATTAACCAGAAAGACCTTTTCATTTATACTTCTTCACTGGAAATAATTCTCAAATATTTTAGAATTATTTTATAACCTGCAGAAATCTGCTTTAATATCTTATAAAATAAATTGCCTAATATTTTCATCTAAAAACATTAATTCAAACAGCTACAAAATATGAAACAAAAGTGGGTTAATAAATATATAGTAGCATAAATAATTTAATCTGTAATGCTATATTACATATTTATAGTACCTCAAATTACTCCCATCAGCTATCATTAGAATATATGGATCAATCAGCATCAATCTACAAAGAAGGTGGTTAAAGAAAAAATTTAAACACTTTAGTTATTAGCTCATGTAAAAGATAAGTTGAACTATACGATACTAATGAAAGAAATCAAAGACGACACAAACAGATGGAGAGATATACCATGTTCTTGGAAAAACTCAATGTTGTGAAAATAACTATACTACCCAAAGCAATCTACAGATTCAATGCAATCCCTATCAAATCACCAATGACATTTTTCAGAAAATTAGAACACAAAAACTTTACAATTTGTATGGAAGCACAAAAGACCCTGAATATTCAAAGCAATCTTAAGAAAGAAAAGTGGAGCTGGAGAAAACAGGCTCCCTGACTTCAGACTATGCTACAAAGCTACAGTAATCAAGACAGTATGGTACTGGCACAAAAACAGAAATATAGATCAATGGAACAGGATAGAAAGCCCAGAGAGAAACCCACGCACATATGGTCAACTAATCTATGACAAAGGAGGCAAGGATATACAATGGAGAAAAGACAGCCTCTTCAATAAGTGGTACTGGGAAAACTGCACAGCTACATGTAAAAGAATGAAACTAGAACACTCCCTAACACCATACACAAAAATAAACTCAAAATGGATTAGAGACCTAAATGTAAGACCAGACACTATAAAACTCTTAGAGGAAAACATAGGAAGAACACTCTTTGACATAAATCACAGCAAGATCTTTCTTGACCCACCTCCTAGAGTAATGAAAAGAAAAACAAAAATAAACAAATGGGACCTAATTAAATTTAAAAGCTTTTGCACAGCAAAAAAAACCATAAACGAGATGAAAAGGCAACCCTCAGAATGGGAGAAAATATTTGCAAATGAAGCAACTGACAAGGGATTAATCTCCAAAATATATAAACATCTCATGCAGCTTAATTTCAAAAAAGCAAACAACCCAGTCAAAAAATGGGCAGAAGACCTAAATAGACATTTCTCCAAAGAAGATCTGCACTTGGCCAAGAGGCATATGAAAAGATGCTCAACAGCACTAATTATTAGAGAAATGCAAATCAAAACTACAATGAGGTATCACCTCACACGGGTCAGAATGGCCATCATCAAAAAATCTACAAACAGTAAAGGTTGGAGAGGGTGTGGAGAAAAGGGAACCCTCTTGCACTGTTGGTGGGAATGTAAATTGGTACAGCCCCTATGGAGAACAGTATGGAGGTTCCTTAAAAAACTACAAAGAACTACCGTATGACCCAGCAATCCCACTACTGGGCATATACCATGAGAAAACCATAATCCAGAAAGACACATGCACCCCAATGTTCATTGCAGCACTATTTACAATAGCCAGGAGATGGAGGCAACCTAAATGTCCATCAACAGATGAATGGGTAAAGACGAGGTGGTACATATATACAAGGGAATATTACTCAGCCATAAAAAGGAATGAAATTGGATCATTTGTAGAGACGCAGATGGACCTAGAGGCTGTCATACAGAGTGAAGTAACTCAGAAAGAGAAAAACAAATAACATATATTAACATGTATATGTGGAATCTAGAAAAATGGTACAGATGAACCTATTTGCAAAGCAGAAATACAGACGCAGATGTAGAGAACAAACGTATGGACACCAAGGGAAGAATAGGGGGTCGGATGAATTGGGAAATTGGAATTGACATATATACACTACTATGCATAAAATAGATAACTAATGAGAACCTGCTGTATAGCACAGGGAGCTCTACTCAGTGCTCTGTGGTGACCTAAATGGGAAGGAAGTCCAAAAAAGAGGGGATCTATGTATATATATAGCTGAGTCATTTTGCTGTACAGAAGAAGCTGACACAACATTGTAAAGGAAATATACCCCAATTAAAAAAAAAAAAAAATTGTAATGTTTTATTCAAGGAAAAAACACTTTTTAGAAGGCCAATTCAACTGTTCATTTTTGTTAAGAGCATTCAGTAGAAAAATAGAATGATGAGGTAATCACTGTGAGACAGTAAGGAAAGAAGACCTGGTCCAGATCTGTTTGGTTCTACTTGATGCACGTTTCATACCTTGTTAAGAAGGAAAAATATATTGTGTGTGCATGTGTATGAGAGAGAGGGAGATACATATGTTGTGTGGTTATATATAATTAGTACCTAACATTTTGTCAAGAATTATTTTGGGAGAAATTCCTTTAGTGGAAATAACTTAGGTTTTGATAACAGAAAATAGGGGTCCCAAGTTAAACCCCTGCTCTCTGTGTGACCTTGTTCAAAATATTTACCTCCTTTTTCACCAAAGTATTTTATACCTCACTTTCTTCACCTGTAATTTGAGTTGAGTTTAGGTAAGGAAGTTCAGTTTAGGTAGAGGAAGGTGTGCCCTGGCATGGATCTAAACTGTGTTCAATACCGGAATTTTGAAATGCCTTGATATGTTTGCCTTGCCTGACGTATGAGCAGCACAGGCTTGCCAAGAGTACATTTGCATGGGAACGAATTGATCCTCTGCAAGAGAACTCCTTGTATATCTAGACAGAGTTAGGCAAAAAAAAGCTTCCTATTACTGCAGAGTCTTGGTGTTTGGGAGGAAATTAGTGATTCTTTGTGAAGTTTTGGTAGAAGTAGCAGGGATTCATGTGTATTGTGGTACTTTGGCAGCATGCGTATGTGGTATCTGACAGCATGCGTATTATCAAATGGGGAATGGTTGATCAATTTCATGAGCTGAGTAGTTTTCTTTTTCTTTTTTTCTTTATATATAGGAATCCCAGAGATTCCTTTAAAACATTCCCTTAAAGCACAAGGGTTGGTAAAATACGTGTTTCATGGGAATAAAACTACTACTCCACAAGATTAATATATCTGACCTATTTATATATTTATATACATCCCAATAGCATACTAATTCCAACTGAACTTCTGATTATTAGTATTAATGATAAAAAACTGTCATGTATTTAGGCTCTGCTATATGTCAGACACTATGCTAACTAAATACTTTCTCTCATTTAACTTTCACAAAAACGTCATGAGATTTATTTTCTCTTACTATCCCATTTAAAAAAAAAAAAAAAAGTCCTCATTGAGTGATGTCCATTTAGATGTTTCAATACATCTTAAATTTACCCAGAAGATGTGTTGGCAAAGAATAGTTTTTAACACAGTTCTACTCCACTTTGCTAATTTTCAAAAAAATTGAAAAACTTGACCCTCATATAAATACAAATGAACAAAGTCAGTGGTTTTATTCAACTAATTAATAAATGAGATAATTACAAGATGCTAACACTGGTTTAAAGGAGAATTTGCAAAACTGAGGTTTATATAGTAAATCAATCAAGGAATACTGAAATCAATTTCCTAATAGATGCAAAATAATATCCTACAGGGCAATAATGTATAACATTTGAGGTGATTTTTTTCTCTCAGACAGAAAATCATCACTTCTGTAAAGGACAATATTCATTTAGATTATTATGGACAGGAATGATTTACATTGCTTTTAGACAAGATCATTTTGCACTGCTAACGGTTTTCCACAAATTAACTTCACAATTTTTTTATGTGTAAATTTCATGGAATGAGGAACCATTCCTGAAACCTTTTCAGGAACTTTATTGACATTGCTAGTACAATGCTGTGGTAGGCAGAATGATGGCCCCTCCAGAAATATCTACACTCTAATTCCCATAGCTATGTAACTATGTTACCATACATGGCAAGAGGGACTTTGCAGATGTGATTAAGTTAAGGATCCTGAGATGGGAAGATTATCCCGAATCACCTCGTTTGGTTCGGTGCAATCACAAGGGTTCTCAAAAATGAAATTGAGAGGCAAAAGAAGAATCAGTGTCAGAATGCAATAATGTGAGGAGAACTCAACACTCCATTTCTGGCTTTGAAAAAAGAAAGGAGGCCATGAGCCAAAGAATGCAGGCAGCTTCCAGAAGCTGGAAAAGGCAAGGAGGGGGATTCTCTCCTGTAACCACAAGATAGGAACACAGCCTTGCCAACATTTTGATTTTAGCCCAGTGAGACCCATGTCAGACTTCTGATCTACTGTAAAATGGTATGTTTACATAATTTTAAGCCACTAAGTTTGTGGTAATTTGTTAACAGTTAACCTAGGAAACTAGTACAAATACCTAACAAAGTACATACACAATAAGCATCTGTTGAATGGATAAATTATTTAATGGTTGAATAAATGTAACTTGTTCAAGACATGTAGTTAATATGGAGTGGGTCCTGGGTCAAGCCTTTCATGCCTGTCCCTACAACCCTTGCTCTTACCCACTAAGTTCCTCTTTTCTTATGCAGTCACAATAGTATCCTTCAAATTATTTCCTGAGACTTTTTTTTTCCTGGAGAATAGTCTATAAAAATATGTAGAAAACCATAGATTCTCAAGCATTCATTCTAATAAGCAAATGGCCTGTAGTCAGTATTACTGTTTATTTTTTATAAAATTGTTTTAAATGATTAATATTTGGAATTTTTGTATTTATAGGTTTTCTTTTTAGTACTGCAAAAGGAAACCTGATGATGCTGAAATTCACACTATTGCTATATCACATTGCCTCTATTTCCTGTATTTCCATAAATATATTTAATATATCTCATCAGAAGACTCTAAAGCTGAGAACTTAAGTGCCTAGTTATTGAAGACCCATTCTTCTAATCATCTTCCACTTTAAAAAGAAATTTTTTTCAATTTGACATCCTTCAATGTGGGACAACATAGCAAAGATTTTAAGGACAAATGTAAAACTAATACATGTTTTCATTGTTGCCTTGCAATGAAATTGTGCTCTAAAATTTTATGCCCAAATATAGTAGATGTTTTAAAATATCAAATTTTTAAATTAATGAGTAGTTAAAAAAATAAACTGTCTCTTCTTTTCACCACATAAGACTTTTAAGATTTAAATTGTTTTAGAGTGTATTTGTTAATACTCGTTAACTAAGTAGCAAATGACAACAATGACAACATAGTATGATTGGCAAAACATCATTAGAAATTTTTATAAAAAAGAAAAATTATAAATATTTGGATTTTCAAATTTATTACTGCTTAAGTCTGTGAACTCCAATTCTAGAAATCTCAAGGCAGGAAATCATGAAATTTACTGAAGATCATGACTTTGCCAGATTGAACTGGATTGTTAAGAGCTAATTTATAGCACCACAATCGCATTTATTTTTCTTTCTCTTCCCCTAAGATCTGAGTTCTTTAAAAGAAAGATGTATACTTTATTCCTAGTTCTCTGGCGGATACATAGTACATATTAAATAAATATGTGTGATATGGATTATATAGTACATAAAAAGGGAACTCTAATTCTTTTGTTTGTAGTAATTTTTTAGTAATCATTCTGAATAAATTAAATCAATTGGATATTTAGACCCTCACTTTTGCATATAGTCTACCTCATAAAAGATAAAGATCAAGAAAGGATAGGCGTGTGTGATAACACTAACACAATTTATTCTTAATTATCCCATATAATTTTTATATATTTGTATAGGTATATGTAGATATAAAGAAAATAATTATAAAGGATAAGATAATGCCTTTCTGATTTATACTGGTAGTCGAACTCAGAATGAGATGCTGGAGTCAATTGAACACACTGTATGACTCTAAATAAATGAGAAATGACTGGTCTGCAAATGAGCGGAGTCTATGTCATGGTTTTCTAATACTGTGGAAATGGAATATAGTCCCTACCCATGAAGTAGATTATAATCAGTAAGGATTGGTGCGATAAGGCAAATATACCAGTAACTAAAATACAAGGAAAGTGTGCTAAAGAACAGTGAACATACAGAGATATGAGAGTCAAAGGAAAAAATTGTTAAGTTGGGTAGAATAGAAAAACATTTATTAAAATTAGAATGGGAGTCAGAGTGGGAGTTAAGCCTGAGGGATTTATCGAGTAAGGATGATGGGGTTAGGGAGAAAAATCCTAGTATAGTACTATACCTCCAGAAAAAGACTTAGTTTTCTGCTTTAATGTAAATTTCAAGGCCAGAAATTAGCTCAAATTTTTCTCCGCACCACTTCAAATATATTTCTATTTTGCATGCTTCTTTTCCACATTTTCTTTGCTTCTAACTCTAAAATAAACCATCTTTCCGGCTGAGAATAACCTGTCCTATTCTGGGCTTATCTATTTCTACCTTCTCTATTATCTTTCTTCCCATTTACCTTCCTTATCATTTTCATCTTTAGTTTTTACTAATTTATTTTTAAATCTTTGATTTAGACTCAACACCCTGAAATCATTTTACCAGTTTTTCTCTAATAGCTGAATTTTTCCATTCCAAGTGATCTTGATTCACCTCTGACAACGGCTCTCTAACCACTGCCTAATGTCAGGCTTTTTTTGGCTCTTATTTGGACTGGTACAATGGCCTCCTCGTATCCTTCCCTTAAATATCTATTCCCTTTTATGCATTCAGATTAGTCATCTTGGAATACATCTCCATTCATGTTGCTACCAAAGCACAGAATTCAGATAGTTTCCAAAGAATTAATATTTCACTGTGCCATAATTTTTTATAATCGATTTTTCTCCAGGTATCAATAATCAGTCTTCAAGGTTTAGAATAAAATGTTCTTGTTCAATTCTTCTTCTCTAGCTACAGACAAAAACAAATGTGATTGCCCTCTTCTAAACTCCTGGAAGTAACTGCCTTGAATCACTGTAATTCCTATTAGCCCAAACTTCCACTAGTATTTTATTATTATTATTTTTTTAATTTTTATTTATTATTCATTTATTTATTTATGGCTGTGTTGGGTCTTCGTTTCTGCGCGAGGGCTTTCTCCAGTTGCGGCGAGCGGGGGCCACTCTTCGTCGCGGTGCACGGGCCTCTCACTGTCGCGGCCTCTCCCGTTGCGGAGCACAGGCTCCAGACGCGCAGGCTCAGTAGTTGTGGCTCACGGGCCTAGTTGCTCCGCGGCACGTGAGATCCTCCCGGACCAGGGCTCGAACCCGCGTCCCCTGCATTGGCAGGCGGATTCTCAACCACTGCGCCACCAGGGAAGCCCTCCACTAGCATTTTAAACTTATCCTCTTATCTTGTAATATCTAAAGGGCAAAGATTACAAGATTT
Source organism: Eschrichtius robustus (assembly GCF_028021215.1). NCBI lineage: Eukaryota > Metazoa > Chordata > Mammalia > Artiodactyla > Eschrichtiidae > Eschrichtius > Eschrichtius robustus. The sequence continues at coordinate 11,621,624 of NC_090827.1, forward strand.
ATATATATTCCCACTACTAAAATAGCACTTCACACATTATAGGTACTCAATAAACATTAATTCAAGGGTTTAGTTTGTCTTAACTTTAAATGTCTTTGGGATTCCTACATTTGGTGAAGAGTTTCTTTACTATATTTTCTGTTAAATGTTGAAAACAAAAAGACAGTGTATGTATTGCTGTCATCAAAAGTTGTAACTGTTTTTGTATTTTTTTTCTTTTTTAATCTATAAGTTTATTAGGTTGAAAAAGAGTTCCACGTACCAAGGACACGTTAGTGATAGTAAGGTATTGTTTAAACTATAAGAAATATTTTATTTGAAAGACATGGATTTTAATAGTTTACAAAAATCTAAAGAAAAAAGTAGAACCAATATAGCAGAAACTGGACATTTTTTTTAATTCCAAAAATGTTCAAATATATCACATTATGATGATTAAAGTATTGATCTATTCTTACATTAATTAAAATGTTGCTGTTTCATGCGGTCATGATATAAAGCCCTGGCATGTTCCTCCCATTCATCAAATATCAAAGAATGACAAGCTGTACAGATATATAATTACTCAACGTTCTTTATTTTTACAAAATGTTGGGTAGCCTATTTGAGAGCATTCTAAAAAATATTATCACACACTATTTAAAATAGAAAATTCCTGTCAAAATAAGTGAAGTATGGCTGACAGAGTAGATTTCTGCTATGTTTTAGATATGTTATTATTTTCCTTATTGTGAAATACCTCAGATTATTAGAATGGCCCCATTATGAATTAGCCAGATTGCATTGTGTTACCTATTGAAACTTCACTCTATGAAGAAAGCATTGAATTTGAGCTCACATATTGTTTCCCCCTAATTGCAGACTTGGAAGTTTGATTATATTATAGGCCTTAAAGGGGGTGTTAGACTTTGGGTCAGTAGTATCTATTCATTTATTTTTGGTGTATTTCTATGTTCATTTAATAGATGAAAAAAATGTTTATAGTGATACAGAGAGAAATAGTTACAGGTACATATGTCTGTGTGTGTGGAGGCAGGGGTAGGTGCAAGAGTGTGTGAAATACCCCACAGAAATTATATTCAGTTTTGTGACCTCACTTCCTTGTTATGAACAAAGTGTCTATTCTGAGGATATATAAACTTATTTGTTACTTTAACCTTAATATTTAGAGTCCTGGAAACAATAGGCTGTTCAGCTCTTACACAGAAAGCACTTCCTTCTTTGTAACTGCTAACTGATGATTAATTATCTAATGCCTATAGTTCCTATTACTTTGTATTTTTATTTAGTGTTCCATTTTCTTTTCATCTATTGAATTAAAGTATGAAAACTTAAAGCTCACAGATGATTATCGTATAATTCTTGTATCCTCTGAAATTCCTAAGAGCGCTCTGCACATAAGAGGCTGTACGGTACAGCTGACAAAGCATGTGCTTTCAAGTTCAGAAGATTGGGCTCAAATTCTGGTTTTACATGTTAACTGAATGCATTTGGGAAAAATCTCACTCTTGTTGACTCCAGTTACGTCTTCTATAATATTAGGCTGCGGGATAAGGGTTCTCGATATTAAGTGAGAACATTTGTACAAAACAGTTTTATAAATTCTGCATAGTTTTAATGTATGTTGTAGAATTCTTCGTTAGATAAAATTTCCATATTAAATGAAGAATATAATTTAAAATATATAGAGAGTTATTAATGATTGCAAAAAGCTGCTGTCTCAATAAAGCTTACTCTGGATTTATTTTATCATATCAGAACACAGGAAAACTAAATAGGTTACAACTCATTTAGTTGTTCCAACTTAAAAAACAAATCGAAAAACAAACAAAACCCTGTGATTCTAATGTCATCAGTTAAATAAATCATAGAGGCCCTTTTAATTCTATCAAAATCACTAACTCTTTTGTGTTTCATATACTATGGTGCTTTCTCCCTGGATGTTATATTAATATTACCTTTCTTCATTCCTGAACTCTGCTTAGATGCTTCTCCTCCGTGATCCCATAACAACATAGCTACTTCCTATCATAGTGTGTATTATATTCACATTGTTCTATACTTGACTGTTTAGTCCACATGACCAAAAGCTATGTGAGAGAAGGAATCATGTCTGTCTTGTTCACTAATGAATCCAAATGATTGTCTCAATGTTTAGCACAGACTTAGTAAATATTTGTCGAATACGTGAATGCAGATTTATAGCCTAATTTAATACAAACAGGCTTATTTTTAAATGGCTGTATTTCAGAGGAATAAAAATCTTTACAATCCAAATTTAAATAGTCTTTTGAACTTATTCTTTGGAGACGTGTCTATTGACATTTACTAGACAAATTTGCTAGGATTCCTCTTTCTGAAGAAAAGGAAAAAAAAAAAAAACCACCTCTTTTATTGACTTTTTTAACTGACAAGAAAAGGGTCTACATGGCTTCAATGATGTGATGATCATGGCTCTGAATCCCTCTCCTGGCTTTCGCTCCATGTGTTGGCTCAGGTTCTCAGGTAGACTCGCTTCACACAACTTTTCTTAGGACCAAACGTTACTTCTTTCCACTCATACTCTCATTGGAAGCTTGACCCCCTCTCCCATGGTACATATATAGATACGTGTGGAAGGATTTAACTGCCTGTTTGATTCTAGTGCCTATCCTTTGGCCAATTACTACGACAAAGGTATGGCTAGGGTAATGTTATTAGACATCCTCATCACATTCTACTAGGACAGTAGACAGTCTCAAAGGACTAAATACACTGGGGAAGGAGGGAAGACATGCAAGATAGGTAAAAAAGCATTTCCCCACTCCATCGTGTTTCGTCAGTGTTGCCTTTACATAGCAAAGAAATAGAAGTACTTCCACTGAAGTTTTCATCTAAACCATCTATCCTTGTTAAACAATATGTAGGGTCTTGCCAGCAGAACATGGAATTGGGAACATTTTCATTTAAGAAATCTGCCTGAAAATAATGAAAATGTTAAGCAAAATATTAAGAGAGTCTGAAAAAAGTTCAGCATTGCCATTTTACATTTATCTCACTTTTGAAACCTTGTTTTGATTATCCAAATAAAAATTCTAACAAAGAGTAATTTGATTTTGTTTATGTTATAATATTTGGTAGAAACATATAACAGAATGAGTCAAAATAATGGTGCTTAATATTGAAAACCTGCTGTCCCACAGGATAAAATGCCTTTTATGTCCAAAGGTTAAAAGTACAGAAGACAAATGCCACAGTTAAAACTTTTTTTTTAGATATGTACTAATTCAGCCACAACAGCTCTGTTATTAGCTGCCTTGAAAACAAGAGAAATTATTTTCTCAGGGCAGCATTTAGAATTTAGATAACCTCAAATTTCTTGGTTATGTTCTATCATATATTCTTTATATTTTAATATTATAAAAAATGTGTTTTATGCCTTAACTGATGCTCTTAAATTCTGATGATTAATTATTTAATTTTATCTATCTATGCCAAAATATTTTTAGTTACTTAGAGAATTCATCACGGGACACATGTATTAAACATCTTCTCCATAATGTGATTCTACAATTATACGTTCTTAAGATATACCTAACCTCATCCACTAGTTCTGATCATATAATTTTTAATATAATAGAATTTAGTTCATAGTGAAGTTTCAGAAGTATAGAATGTCTTGGTTGGAACTTGCCAGGTGTCAGATGAAATTAACACCTATAGTGCTTTTTAAGGAAAGCAAAGGAAATATTGTCACCTCAAGCAGTCATTTTTAACAGCTAAGTTTTTTATATTGAAAATAAACTGGAAGTCAGGAACATTTGATATTTGAAAATGATGGTAGACACTTGAAATATTTGTACATTAATAGTTAAATCAACTCAGGCGAGACTGAATGCATTTATAAAATTATTATTCTAAGTACTGAGGGGGAATTCAAGATTAACTTTATGATGTATTTTAAATCTTTTAAATTAATTAGTCTTAGGAAGTTTGTGGTTTTAGTTTGGGCTTGTCAGACATAATTGAACTAATTTCACCAAGGAATAAAACAAGCATAAACGTACGTTGGCTTTAAAAATGTGAACGTGATTGTGAAATCAAGTCCTTTCTTAATTCTGATCTTAATTAGTAGTTTAAAATATTATAAAGTGAGAGGCCATTATACTTCAGTGTTTAGTATTAATGTACATTTTTTTGTGCCCCTCAACCAGACCTCGGTGTTTTCTCTTTGAATTGAAACATTAATTTTACAAAAATTAAGGAAAAATAAGGAACCTGATATTATTACTTCTTCAGACTATTGGGCAGTGCACCCACTGACTCTTGGGACTCCATTACCAGGGGTTCTGATTCAGTGTGTGGCGGTCTGAGTAACCGACTGACTCTTGGGGCTCCATTACCAGGGGTTCTGATTCAGTGTGTGGCGGTCTGAGTATTTGCATTTCTAATGCACCCTCAGGTGATGCTGGCGCTAGTGGTCTGTAGAGCACCCTTTGAATAGCGCTTAATTAGACCCAAATTGGAAAACAAAAATTATTTCCCATTTTTAAAATCAAGTTACAAGAATTAAAAGAAAGCAAGTTAATATATGCACACTAAAAGTAAAAGCAAATTTAGAAATTAAAATTTAAGAAGTTAGAAGTAAATTAAAATATATTTGTAAGTATTTACATTAATTATACATAGTAGGGAATAGTTTTTCTTTATTCAATTGAGAAAGTTATTAAACGATTTTCAATGTTATTCATATCTAATTTTCATTATGGTGAATTAAATGTAGATGCTACATATACTGATTTAAAGTATAAGACAAGCAACAGCTGTGAAATAATTTTAAAAAATTTAGTGTTTAAACTTACCTCTATATTCACACTATGTTGCTATGAAACACATTCTGATCATGAGTCTACTTGATTTTTCCTAGGAGAAATTAAAGTGTCAGTTCAATAAACTAGCTTAGGTATCGAGTTTACTGCTTCCTAGTGACAGTCAGGTACAATCAATATGAAGAAATAAGAGAAGGACTCAGTGCTCCTGTTATTGATAAGTGAAAGAACATATCCCTATAAAAAATAGTTGCTAAACCAGGTGTTTTTCATTACAAATAAAGAGAGACTTGAAAGCATAAATAATTTGTATGCCATATTAGTTAAAGTCTGTCATAAGATCATTTTAAGGAAAGTATTTTAGAAAAGACCATGATTTTAACAAATGTGAAAGATATTGAAGTAAGAGAATTTGTGATAAATGATAGACTGAAATATTGAAAAATGGACCTCAGATACTATCAAAAAAAAAAAAGCCAATGGAAAGGGTAAATAATTTTCTACAGGGCATTTTTTAAAAATAGGGGTATAGTTGATTTACAGTGTTGTGTTAATTTCTGCCGTACAGCAGAGTGATTCAGTTATACATATATACACATCCTTTTTAAAATTCTTTTCCATTATGGTTTATCATAGGATTTTTTTTTAAAATAATTTATTTATTTATTCATTTTTGGCTGCTTTGGGTCTTCATTGCTGAGCGCTGGCTTTTCTCTAGTTGTGGAGAGTGGGGGCTACTCTTCGTTGCAGTGCGTGGGCTTCTCACTGCGGTGGCTTCTCTTGTTGAAGAGCACGGGCTCTAGGCGTGCAGGCTTCAGTAGTTGTGGCTCACGGGCTCTGGAGTGCAGGCTCAGTAGTTGTGGCACACGGGCTTAGTTGCTCCGCGGCATGTGGGATCTTCCTGGACCAGGGCTCGAACCCGTGTCCCCCTGCATTGGCAGCCGGATTCTTAACCGCTGCGCCACTAAGGAAGCCCTATCACAGGATTTTGAATATAGTTCCCTGTGCTATACAGTAGGACCTCGTTGTTTATCCATTCTATATATAATGGTTTGCATCTGCTAACCCCAAACTCTCAATCCATCCCTCCCCCACCCCTCCCCCCTTGGCAACTATAAGTCTGTTTTCTATGTCTGTGAGTCTGTTTCTGTTTCGTAGGTAGGTTCATTTGTGCCATATTTTAGATTCCACATGTAAGTGATACATTATGGTATTTGTCTTTCTCTTTCTGACTTACTTCAGTCAGTATGATAACCTCTAGGTCCATCCATGTTCTGCAAATGGCATGATTTCATTCTTTTTTATGGCTGAGTAATATTCTGTTGCATATATGTACCACATCTTCTTTACCCATTCATCTGTTGATGGACATTTAGATTGTTTCCATGTCTTAGCTATTGTGAATAGTGCTGCTATGAACATAGGGGTGTCTGTATCTTTTCGAATTATCATTTCGTCCGGATATATGCCCAGGATCATATGGCAACTCTATTTTTAGTTTTTTGAGGCACCTCCATACTGTTTTCCATAGTGGCTGCACCAACTTAAATTCCCACCAACAGTGTAGGAGGTACCCTTTTCTCCATACCCTCTCTAGCATTTGTTATTTGTAGACTTTTTAATGATGGAATAAACAACCTAACCCACCACCTAAAAGAATAAGAAAAAGAACAAACAAAACCTAAAGTCAGCAGAAGGAAGGATATAATAAAGATCAGAGAGCAAATAAATAAAATAGAGATTCAAAAAAACAATAGAAAAAAAAAGTCAATAAACCCAAGAGCTGGTTCTTTGAAAGTGTAAACAAAACTGATAAACATCTGGGCAGGTTCACCAAGAAGAAAAGAGAGAGGACCCAAATAAACAAAATAAGAAATGAAAAAGGAGAAATAACAACTGATACCACAGAAATACAAGAAAAATTTTAAAAATTAAAAAGCCCATAAGAGAATACTGTGAACAATTATATGCCAACAAATTCGACAACCTAGAAGAAATGGACAAGTTTCTAGAAACACACAGCCCACCAAAATTAAATCAAGAAGAAACAGATAATTTGAACAGACCAATCACTAGAAGTGAGATAGAATCTTTAATAAATAAAACAAAACAAACAAACAACAAAAGAAAAACTTCTACAAACAAAAGTCCAGGACCAAATGGCTTCACAGGTGAATTCTACCAAACGTACAAAGAACTTGTACCGATCCGTCTCAAACTCTTCTAAAAGACTGAAGAGGAGGGAATACTCCCAAAGACATTCTACAGGGAATTTAAAAACTTATAGTTAAAATTTTTTCAGTGTTTTTATGACTTATTTTCAATAATTCTCATTCACGTGACTACTTGGTACTGATCTGAAAGTTCAATCTCTTAAGTTACCAAGTTCAAACACAGGAGGTTTACAAAATGCAATGTCTATTTCTGTAAAAATGTAAATTCTATCTTCTGATTGGTTCGCTTAAGGAAAAAAACCCATGGATTTTTGTAAAGTTGAAATCAAGATTCACAGCCCTTTAAATAAGCTGTAAAAATAAAGTAACCTGCAGTAGGAAAATCAAAGATGAACTGAAAAAATCAAATGCTTTTCTGTTCTGTTTGATTCATGCTTCATTGATCATTCTAAACTTAATTGAATGGTATTATGACATCTCAGCTGAACTTGTGTTATACTATAATTACATTCACTATGTATTTTGTCTTACTGAAAGCTACATGTTAGTTTTTTTTATGCAGTTTTATTAAGTTATAACTAGCATATGATAAACTGCATGCATTTAAAATATACAGTTTAAGTTTTCCAACAGGTACACACCCATGAAAATATTACCATGATCCAAGATAATGAATGTAACCATCACCCCTCAGAATTTTCTTTGCCCCTTTGTAATACCTTCTTCCAGCTCGTTCTCCTGCAGTCCCAGGCAACACTTAATATGCTTTCTGTTATACATTTTATACATTATTTTGTGTTTCCTAGAATTTTGTATAGAAAGAAACATAGTATGTACTTTTTGTTGTCTGGCTTCTTTCACTCAACATAATTATTTTGACATTCATCTGTGCTATAGTGCATGTCAATAGTCCATTCATTTTAATTGTTGAGTAGTATTCCATTGTTTAGATAAATACTAAGACTGGAATCATATAGTAAGGTCGGGTTTAAATATTTAAGAAACTGTCAAACAGTTGACAAATGGTAGTTGCACCATTTTACATTTCCACCAGCAGTATATGTTTTCCTAGCTAACATTTGATATAGTCAGTTTTTAATTTTAGCTTCTCTGATCAGTGTGTATTTCTTTGTGGTTTTAATTTTGCATTTTCCCTCTGTTGAACATCTTTTTCTGAGCTTATTTGTCATTTGTATATCTTCTTCAGTGGAGTATTTATTTAAATATTTTTTCCCATTTTCAAATTAAATTTTTATTGAGATGTTAGAGTTTTTTATGTATTCTATATACATGTCATTTATCAGATATATGCTTTGCAAATGTTTTCTACAAGATGGTGGATTAGCTTTTCATTCTCTGGACTGTGTCTTTTGAAGGGAAGTTTTTAATTTTTATAAAGTCCAATTAGCTTTTTTTTTGGATTGAGATTGAGATTTTGTTGTAGCATCTAAGATATATTTCCCTAGCCCAATGCCACAAAGGTTTTCTCTTTGAAGTTTTATAGTTATAGGCCTTACAGTTACATCTGTGAATACTTCTTAGATTAATTTTTGTATCCATCATGAACTGTGGTATGAATTCCATTTTGTTGTATATGGATATCTGATTGTTCCACAACCATCTGTTTTAAAAGACTTTTATTCAATGAATTACCTTTGTCAAAATTTAGTTGTTCTTATATTTGTGGATCTATTTATGGACTCAGTATTCTGTTCCATAGATTTATTTGCCTAACTTTATGCCAGTATCATAGTATCATGATTATTGTAACTTAATAATAAATCTTTAAAAGAAGTAGCATTTGTCTTTCAAATATGTGACTTCTTTTCAATGTCATTTTAACTACTTGATAGTCTTTAAATTCCTTTTGAATTTTAGAATCAGTTGGCCAATATCCACCAAAAACCCAGCTGGGATTTTGATTGAGATTAAATTTAATTATAGATGAATTTGCTAAGAATTGTTATTTTTGCAATATCAAGTCTTCTATCTATGAACATAGTTTATTTAGGTCTTCTCTATCTAAGCAATATTTTGTAGTTTTCAGTGTGCAGGTCTTGCATATTTTTGTCAGATTTATCCCTGTTTCTTTTTTTGGATGCTATTGTAAATGGCATTATTTTATTTCATGCTCTGGTTGTATATAGAACACTATCAATTTTTATACATTAATTTTATATTCTGCAACCTCGCTAAACTGACTCATTAATTCTAGTAATTTCAGATTTTCTAACCCACAATTATGCCATGTGTAAATAAAGGAGTTTTACTTCTTCCTTTCCAATCAATCTCTATGCCTTTTATGTTTTATTCTTGCCTTATTGCATAACCCAGAAATATCATCAGTACAATAATGAACAGTAGTGTTAAAAGCAGGCACCTCTGTTTGTTCCTAACATTTGGGGAAGAACATTCAGTCTTTCACCATTAAGTATGATGTTAGCTGTATAGTTTTTCTAGATACCCTTTATCAAGTTGTGAAGTTCTTATATACTCTTGGTTTGCTGAGAGTTTTTCTCAGGAATGGTTGTTGGAATATGACAAATGCATTTTCTGCCTGCCTTTCTCTGTCTTTCTGTCTCTGCCTTTCTCTGTCTCTCTGTCTCTCTTCCAGCTCTCCCACCCGTGGCTAAAGGTTTATCAATTTTATTAATCCTCTCAAAGAACCAACTTTTGGTTGCATTTACTTTCTCTACTTGTTGTCGTCTACCTATTAACGTTTATTTGTATTCTCATCTACACTGTTTCTTTTCTTTTACTTACATAGGGCTTCATTTGCTCTTCTTTTTCCAGTACTACAAGGTGTAAGCTGGATGTGTTTATTTGGGAACTTTTTCTTTTTCTTTTTTTTCTCTTAAATGTAAGTGTTCAGTGCTCTAAATTTCCACTGAAGTATTACTTTTACAATGTCCAACAAATTTTTATATGATGTACTTTTATTTTCATTTGGTTAAAAATACATACTAATTTCTTTTTTGATTCCTTATTGGGCTCATAGGTTACTGTAAATTGTATTATTTATTTTCTCAACATTTCAGGATTTTCTGTTATCAATTTCTGTTTGAATTCATTTTGGTCAGAGAACATACTTTGTATGACTTGAATTCCTTTACATTTACTAATTTTTGTTTTATATGAATATGGGTCTCTCTTGGTAAATGTTTTATTTGAACTTGTGTATTGTGCTGTTGTTGGATGAAGCAGACTATGAATTTCATGTGGGTCGAGTTGGTTAATTGTATTGTTCCAGTCTTCTACATTCTTATTGAATTTATGTCTACTTTTCCTATTAGCACTGAGACATGGGTATTGAAATCTCTGATGAAAATTACGGATTTTCCTTCTGTCAGTTTTTGCTTTGTGTATTTTAAAATTCTGTCATTAGGTGCAGAAACGTTTAGGATTTTTCTATCTTCTTGAACTAATGATCTGTTAAAAAACAAAATTCACCTGAGTAAATTTTAAAGATCTTACTGGCTTTATTCAACAATTCATGAATTGAGCAGCATCCTATCCCATCTAGCAGACAGAAAGGAACTCCAAGGAGCTACACAAAATGAAAGACCTCTAGGCAGAAGGGAGCAGGAACAAGGAAGCTATATTAACAAAAAGTCCATTGGCTGTGGCGAGCTCACTTTCCTTCAGGGGATGTCAGGGATCAGTCAGGCAGATTACCTCACCAGTTGATGACCAGGTGATTCCTGATTGACTGGTTTAAAACTCCATTTCTGGGGTTTCCCTGGTGGTGCAGTAGTTAGGAGTCCACCTGCCAATGCAGGGGACACGGGTTGGAGCCCTGGTCTGGGAAGATCCCACATGCCACGGAGCAACTAAGCCCGTGCGCCACAACTACTGAGCCCGCGCTCTAGAGCCCGCGAGCCACAACTACTGAGCCCGTGTGCCGCAACTACTGAGCCTGCGCTCTAGAGCCTGTGAGCCACAACTACTGACGCCCGTGCACCTAGAGCCCGTGCTCCGCAACAAGAGAAGCCACCGCAGTGAGAAGCATGCGCACCGCAATGAAGAGTAGCCCCCGCTCGCCGCAACTAGAGGAAGCCCGGGCACAGCAACAGAGACCCAACACAGCCAAAAATAGATAAATAAATACATTTTAAAAATAAATAAATAAAATTCCATTTCTGGGAGAAGCCAAATCTATAATTAAGATAATCTATAATCTATAATTAAGTTAAGCCAAATCTATAATCTATAAGTCAAGGTTTGGTGATGTGGAGCTTAGCATAAGTGACTCCATTTGGACCTGTTGTCTTTTTAACACACCTTATCAATAGGAATAACCTTTTTTATACATGGTAGTAGTATTTGCCCTGAAATGTTTTTGGCTAGTATTCATACAGTCTCTTCTGCTTTCTTTTGACTAGTGGTTGCGTGGTATATATTCTTCCATCATTTTATTTTTAATCTATTTATGCCTTTATATTTGAAGTTGGTTTTTTGTAGGCACTATATAGTTTGGTTTTGCGGCTTGATCCATTTTGACAATATTTGTCTTTTAATTGGGCTATCTCAGCTGCCCAGTTTCCATCTTAGTGTATCAATCTTATTAATTTCAATCATGCATTGTATTCCATTATGTTAACAAGTAGCCAAGGAGTTTCAAAGCAGCAAGCAACTGCTGGGGCATCTTGCCATATTTCATGAATTTGGTCGATAAGGAAACAGTGAGACCAAGTGAATTTAGACAGTTCTTTACTCATGGCACCGCAAACAGCATGATATTCATACTTGCACCGGTTCCTCTGTGCCTGTCTGCTTTCCCCCCACTCCACCCCACCCCCTCACCAAGTTCCATGGAGGCAATAAGGAAAGAATCCAAGTAAATACTATGTACATAGAGTTTTTTGTCACAGAGAGGAATACGTTTGATCTCACAAGGGAACTGCTAACAAGCTTTCCCCACAGGAAAATATCATCTTTATTATCCTGGTCAGGAATCAAATCTGCCCTTTCTCCTGGAGGAAGATACTTGCTTTGTCGCTCTGGAATGCCTCTGGGGAGGAAGAGAGACTCTAGTTTTATTACCCTGGAATGTAAGCAAATCTGTTCCCTGCCCTGGAGCAGCTTTGCAAACATTCTTGCATGAAGCTGTCAGTGCCCTTTGTTCAGAGGTTATGCAGAAATGGCAGACTCAGTGGGAATTATCTCCCATAGTACCACTCAGAGTTCTGCAGAAAAGAATAGAAGCCACTTTAAGTATTTTGAATAAGAAGTGATTTAATACAAAAAATTAGAGGCTCACGTAATGCTTGGAAGGGCGGGACAGCAAAAGTTAGAGAGGCCCCAAACTCACTATCAGGATATCTGGAAGTGCAGGCCGAGCAGGTGAGCTGAGGGCTCAGATCTGTGCTACCTATGGTATAAAAGTGTTTAATTCTCAGGAGGATGCCTGAAAACTGTTGGCAAAACTCCAGGTCTTCAGCCTGCTCTCTGCCAACGCCCTTGTGCCTGTCCTCAGCAGCACCAGAGAATAATGGCTTATCTTACTCTTTCACATCCCAAATCTCATTCAAGTGATTTTTATTGGCATGATCTGCTGACACTCTGGAAATTTGGGAATGATCGCTGCTGGTCTCTTCCCTGTATTTTAGGAAAGAGTGTAGACAAAGGAGGTTGATGCTGAATCGATAGCAGATAATTCGTCAGTCTTTATTAATGTAAATGCTAATAGTTTTTTTCTTTACAAACAATACTTTAGTGAATAACTTGGTACAGCTCCCTTTTGGCACATGTGAAAGGATTTCCAGTGGATTGATTCCTAGAAATGGAATGGCTCACAGTGTGCGCCTATCTTGCATTTTGATAGATGGTACCAAATTATTTTCCTAAAGCACTCACTTTCCAAGGAGTAACCACCAGGAGGATGGAGAGAGGGAAAGCCTATTTGCACATGATTTAAGAACAGAAATTGGTACTCAGGTCTCTCCTTCCTGGACACTGACTTAGTGCGTTTGGGTGATGAGTTTGTGAGGCAATGGGAGAGAAGAAGAAAGTGTGGTGGCTCTTTGATACTTCAAGACCTAATATCTGACATCAAGCGCTTCACTCTTCAGTAGGAAAGGAGAAATAAAGGATTGAATGTCTTCTCTGATAGGCATTATACCAGCAGGTTTCACATGGATTTTCCAATTTAATTGTCAGTATCATTCTATGAACTGGTATATTATCCTCACCTTCCTCCCTGATGAGCTCTTGAGTCTTAGCTGCCAAGTAACTTGTAGAAGATCGTACATTTAATAAATGGTAGGGATGATTCAAAAACGGCTGTGAAAGATTATAGAACCTATGTTCTTTTTTGTGTATGTCACAGACATCTTCCTTCCTGATAAACATCCTGGAGCCTCCTATTATTCTTTTAGGACTGTTTTACGCTCTTCAAGGCTGCCCGTGTATATTGGAATGAACTCAGACTCCGGAGGCACAAATATTTGAATTTAATTTAAAGTTGGAGTCCCATCGCCACCAATGAATATCTGTGTGATTTTTGAGCAATTCAATTAAGCTCTCTGAACTTTAGTGCCAACATCTATAAAACAGATATAAAAATATATACCTGGCAAGGTCGTGTGAGAATTTGAGATGATATATACAACTTTCTTAGCACATTGTTACTACATTAATTGTGTGTACCTGTGATCATGGAGCAAGAGGGTAAAACACTTAGAGATCAGGACTAGCACGTGTTGAACTGTGAAACTAGATGAAAAGTTTGCATGCTGCTGTCAATCGTGTACGATGGCATATATGTGGACTGCTAAAGTTGATGTTTCTGACTCTTCAAAGTCATATATTAAATCTGATAAATCTGTGTCTTCACAAATCAAAACAAGCTGATACGAGAAAGGGAAAAATGTTTGCAAATCGAAAATATAGACTAGAGTAGGATGTGTAGACAAGACTACAAATCCAGTCTAAAATATAATTAACTTACTTCTCTTATTCCTTCTTAAGGAAAATTGGCTGGTAGCACTCTATCAGTATGCCTTTTTTCTGTCTTGCCCTAATGCAGATGAGATGGGAAACCAGGAACAGCCTGAACATCTTGGTGTTGTGCTAGTGGTATTTTTATTAGAATCAAATGTATATCCTTGAGTGCTTGCTGAAAATGTAAATGCACTTGAAAATTTTTCTAGACTTATTACTGCCAATGCGTTTAAACTGACCAAAAATTTTGATGCGACATTTGTGTATGTTTTTTTAAACTATCGAGACAGTAAAAATATTTAATTTGGTCACCACAATATATCTTCGCAGTATATTTCTAGTTTTGTAGCATGTAGACTTATTTGAATGTAACTATAGTTAACATATGCTAAATTTAATAGTTGAATTGCATTGATACCTTTTTCTTTTGATAATTTTCTTGATTCTGAGGAGTCTTATAAAGGGATACTATATTTTTTATCTTATAATGTGTGGACACCCATTTGCTCATAATTTCTTTTTCCTCAAAAATTTGTCTCTGAAGGAAAGTTAGTGTAATTTTTGGATGAATATACAATGCTTTTAAGATTTTTAAATATAGAAATGATAAATGTATACACTTGGAGTCTGTTATCAATAAGTTATGCCTTTATCTCTTCTTTGCCAGAGGTAATTTTCCGCCAGTTGTTGTTATACTTGCACTGAATAGAGTTTGTGTCACTTTTTCACTGTGTGATTATGAACAAAGTATTTTTCTAATATGTCTATAAATTTTTTAGTTATTTTTATTCTTAAAGTACTATGCATCATTTCATAGAAAATTAACGGCATGGATATGTACCCAAAAGTAGATTAAAAAATCCCAACTTAATGGTTCATTTCCCAAAATTATTATGTCTCTCAGAGGTAATAATGTTCACTGGTGTATGTACTGTTCTGCTGTGAAATAACACTGGGGCACCTCAAGCTGTGAGGGTTAATGTGACACTCAGACAGATAAACTGGGTCATAATGCATAAATATTAGTGCTTGCATGCAGACTTATACTACATTCAGGCTGAGCTTTTGCATTTACACAGCAAATAGTCATCTTTCCAAAAAATATTGTTATAGATAAATTTTGGCCTGAAGATACTTTCATGGCTTTTCTATTTATATGTTTTCGCTGAAATGAAGGATTCCAGTAAGTCATAATAATTATTGCTAATGGAGGGGAACAGGGTAGGATTAATTCCAATCTTGCAGGGAGGGAAGATTTTATATATCCTTGAAGTTATGCGTTTAGTTATGGCTGCCTCTGATGTTCTGAAATGTATTGCATTTTAACCAAAAGTTTAGAGTATCTAACATTAGTTATTGACTAAAAAACAATGAAAATAATTGGCTGTTTTGGACATTCATGTATATGTTGATTTGTACCTCAGTATCTAATGGAATAAATTTTACCTGGGTGATAAGATTTGGCCGCCCTTTAGCTTGACAAATAGAACAAGTTCTAAGGAAGGAGGGTGTATTCGTTTGTTAGGGCTGCTGTAACAAAGTTCCACAAAGTGGGTCGCTTAAACAACAGGAATTTATTGTCTTGCACTTCTGGAGGCTGGAAGTCTGAGATCAAGGTGTCGACAGGCTGGTTCCTTTGACGACTGGGAGGCAGATTCTGTGCCTTGCCTCTCCTCTAGATTCTGTTGAGTTGCTGGCAATCTTTGGCCTTCTTTGGCTTGTAGAAGCATCACCTTGATCTCTACCTACATGGCATTTGTGTGATATTTGTGTCCAAATTTACCCTTTTTATAATAATGACAGTTATATTAGAGTGGGAGCTCACCCTACTCCATTATGACTTCATCTTCACATCTGCAGCAGCCCAATTGCCAAATAAGGTCATATTCTGAAGTACTGGGGATTATTGCTTCAGTATAAACTTTGGGGAGACATGACTCAACCCATAATGGAGAGTATTAAGCACATATAATCCCCTTCTTCAACATGGATCTTGAAATTCAACCTACCCTCTTCCTCTCTCTGAACTAAATTTCAGTTCAAAACATTACAGGATTTGAAGGAAAAACTGTGCTTAAGATCTTTAAATTTCATGGCCGAAAATAACGCTAAAGTATACTGAAGCCAAAGTGAATGTCAAAGCTCACTCCAAAGCTATTTTCAGTAATTTTGACTCCCCACTTTTCTTAAGTGTTTCGAAAGCTTTCAAAGATGTTTATTTTCAACATTGCTTTCAGCAAATTGACATGTTAGTCAGGGATTTTGGTAAACAAACAAAAAAAAAAATACGGACAAGATTAGATAAATGCAAAAAAAGGCCCTAATCAAAAGGGCAGTAGAGTTTCAAGTGCACCAACCAGTGATAACTAGTATTTGAGAAATAAACAGAAAACAAACCACAGTTAGGTGGTTGTTTGATTTGTTTTATTGAAAATAAGCCATAAACTTATGGACATTCTTCATTCACTTGTAAACTTTCCTTTTTTTTTTTTAATGTTTATTTTTTATTTATTTATTTTTTCTTATTAGTCATCCATTTTATACACATCAGTGTATACATGTCAATCCCAATCTCCCAATTCATCACACACACACACACCCCCCCAACTGCTGCTTTCCCCCCTTGGTGTCCATACGTTTGTTCTCTACATCTGTGTCTCAGCTTCCGCCCTGCAAACCGGTTCGTCTGTACCATTTTTCTATGTTCCACATATATGCGTTAATATACGATATTTGTTTTTTGCTTTCTGGCTTACCTCACTCTGTATGACAGTCTCTAGATGCATCCACGTCTCTACAAATGACCCAACTTTGTTCCTTTTTATGGCTGAGTAATATTCCATTGTATATATGTACCACATCTTCTTTATCCATTCGTCTGTCGATGGACACTTAGGTTGCTTCCATGACCTGGCTATTGTAAATAGTGCTGCAGTGAACATTGGGGTGCATGTGTCTTTTTGAATCATGGTTTTTTCTGGGTATATGCCCAGTAGTGGAATTGCTGGGTCATATAGTAATTCTATTTTTAGTTTTTTTTAAGGACCCTCCATACTGTTCTCCATAGTGGCTGTATCAATTTACATTCCCACCACCAGTGAAAGAGGGTTCCCTTTTCTCCACACCCTCTCTAGCATCTGTTGTTTATAGATTTGCTGATGATGCCCATTCTAACTGCTGTGAGGTGATACCTCATTGTAGTTCTGATTTGCATTTCTCTAATAATTAGTGATGTTGAGCAGCTTTTCATGTGCCTCTTGGCCATCTGTATGTCTTCTTTGGAGAAATGCCTATTTAGGTCTTCTGCCCATTTTTGGATTGGGTTTTTTGTTTTCTTAATATTGAGCTGCATGAGCTGTTCATATATTTTAGAGATTAATCCTTTGTCCGATGATTTGTTTGCAAACATTTTCTCCCATTCTGAGGGTTGTCTTTTCGTCTTGTTTATGGTTTCCTTTACTGTGCAAAAGCTTTGAAGTTTCATTAGGTTCCATTTGTTTATTTTTGTTTTTATTTCCGTTACTTTAAGAGGTGGATCAAAAAAGATCTTGCGGTGATATATGTCAAAGAATGTTCTTCCTATGTTTTCCTCTAAGAGTTTTATGGTGCCCGGTCTTACATTTAGGTCTCTAATCCTTTTTGAGTTTATTTTTGTGTATGGTGTTCGGGAGTGTTCTAATTTCATTCTTTTATATGTAGCTGTCCAGTTTTCCCAGCACCACTTATTGAAGAGACTGTCTTTTCTCCATTGTATATCCTTGCCTCCTTTGTCATAGATTAGTTGACCATAGCTGCGTGGGTTGATCTCAGGGCTTTCTATTCTGTTCCATTGATCTATATTTGTGTTTTTGTGCCAGTACCATATTGTCTTGATTACTATAGCTTTGTAGTATAGTCTGAAGTCAGGGAGTCTGATTCCTCCAGCTGCGTTTTTTTCCCTCAAGACTGCTTTGGCTATTCGGGGTCTTTTGTGCCTCCATACAAATTTTAAGATTTTTTGTTCTAATTCTGTAAAAAATGCCGTTGGTAATTTGATAGGGATTGCATTGAATCTGTAGATTGCTTTGGGTAGTATAGTCATTTTCACAATATTGATTGTTCCAAATCATGAACATAGTATATCTCTCCACCTGTTGGTATCATCTTTAATTTCTTTCATCAGTGTCTTATAGTTTTCTGCATACAGGTCTTTTGTCTCCCTAGGTAGGTTTATTCCTAGGTATTTTATTCTTTTTCTTGCGATGGTAAATGGAAGTGTTTCCTTAATTTCTCTTTCAGGTTTTTCATCATTAGTGTATAGGAACGCAAGAGATTTCTGTGCATTAATTTTGTATCCTGCAACTTTACCACATTCATTGATTAGCTCTAGTAGTTTTCTGGTGCCATCTTTAAGATTCTCTATGTATAGTATCATGTCATCTGCATACAGTGACAGTTTTACTTCTTTTCCAATTTGGATTCGTTTTATTTCTTTTTCTTCTTTGATTGCTGTGGCTAGGACTTCCAAAACTGTGTTGAATAATAGTGGTGAGAGTGGACATTCTTGTCTTGTTCCTGATCTTAGAGGAAATGCTTTCAGTTTTTCACCATTGAGAATGATGTTTGCAGTGGTTTTGACGCATTGTAATTTTCTTTTTTTGGTTTTGGTATCAGGGTGATGGTGGCCTCATGGAATGAGTTTGGGAGTGTTCCTTCCTCTGCAATTTTTTGGAAGAGTTTGAGAAGGATGGGTGTTAGCTCTTCTCTAAATGTTTGATAGAATTCACCTGTGAAGCCATCTGGTCCTGGACTTTTGTTTGTTGGGAGAGTTTCAATCACAGTTTCAATTTCATTACTTGTGTTTGGTCTGTCCATATTTTCTGTTTCTTCCTGGTTCAGTCTTGGAAGGTTATACCTTTCTAAGAATTTGTCCATTTTTTCCAGGTTGTCCATTTTATTGGCATAGATTTGCTTGTAGTAGTCTCTTAGGATGCTTTGTATTTCTGCGGTGTCTGTTGTAACTTCTCCTTTTTCATTTCTAATTTTATTGATTTGAGTCCTCTCCCTCTTTTCTTGATGAGTCTGGCTAATGGTTTATCAATTTTGTTTATCTTCTCAAAGAACCAGCTTTTAGTTTTATTGATCTTTCCTATTGTTTTCCTTCTTTCTATTTCAGTTATTTCTGCTCTGATCTTTCTGATTTCTTTCCTTCTGCTAACTTTGGGTTTTGTCTGTTCTTTCTTTAATTCCTTTCGGTGGAAGGTTAGATTGTTTATTTGAGATTTTTCTTGTTTCTTGAGGTAGGCTTGTATAGCTATAAACTTCCCTCTTAGAACTGCTTTTGCTGCATCCCATAGGTTTTGGGTCGTCGTGTTTTCATTGTCATTTGTCTCTAGGTATTTTTTGATTTCCTCTTTGATTTCTTCAGTGATCTCTTGGTTATGTAACAGATTGTTTAGCCTGCATGTGTTTGTGTTTTTTACATTTTTTTCCATGTAGTTCATTTCTAATCTCATAGCTTTGTGGTCAGAAAAGATGCTTGATATGATTTCAGTTTTCTTAAATTTACTGAGACTTGATTTGTGACCCACGATGTGATCTATCCTGGAGAGTGTTCCTTCTGCACTTGAGAAGAAAGTGTAATCTGCCGTTTTTGGATGGAATGTCCTATAAATATCAATTAAATCTATCTGGTCTATTGTGTCATTTAAAGCTTCTGTTTCCTTATTAATTTTCTGTTTTGATAGTCTGTCCATTGGTGTAAGTGAGGTGTTAAAGTCCCCCACTATTATTGTGTTAACTGGCAATTTCCTTTTATAGCTGTTAGCAGTTGCCTTGTGTATTGAGGTGCTCCTATGTTGGGTGCATATATATTTATAATTGTTATATCTTCTCCTTGGATTGATCCCTTGATCATTACACAGTGTCCTTCCTTGTCTCTTGTAACATTCTTTATTTTAAAGCCTATTTTATCTTATATGAGTATTGCTACTCCAGCTTTCTTTTGATTTCCATTTGCATGGAATATCTTTTTCTATCCCCTCACTTTCAGTCTGTATGTGTCCCTAAGTCTGAAGTGGGTCTCTTGTAGACAGCATATATATGGGTCTTGTTTTTTTGTTTTTTTTTTTTTTAAACATCTTTATTGAAGTATAATTGCTTTACAATGGTGTGTTAGTTTCTGCTTTATAACAAAGTGAATCAGTTATACATATACATATGTTTCCATATCTCTTCCCTCTTGCATCTCCCTTTGTGCTTTGTGCTTTGTGACCACCTACAGGGGTGGGATAGGGAGGGTGGGAGGGAGGGAGATGCAAGAGGGTCTTGTTTTTGTATCCATTCAGCAAGCCTGTGTCTTTTGGTTGGAGCATTTAATCCATTCACCTTTAAGGTAATTATCGATATGTATGTTCCTATGACCATTTTCTTAATTGTTTTGGGTTTGTTTTTGTAGGTCCTTTTCTTCTCTTGTGTTTTCCACTAAGAGAAGTTCCTTTAGCGTCTGTTGTAGAGCTGGTTTGGTGGTGCTGAATTCTCTTAGCTTTTGCTTGTCTGTAAAGCTATTGATTTCTCCATCGAATCTGAATGAGATCCTTGCTGGGTAAGAGTAATCTTGGTTGTAGGTTCTTCCCTTTCATCACTTTAAGTATGTCATGCCACTCCCTTCTGGCTTGTAGAGTTTCTGCTGAGAAATCAGCTGTTAACCTTATGGGAGTTCCCTTGTATGTTATTTGTCATTTTTCCCTTGCTGCTTTCAGTAATTTTTCTGTGTCTTTAATTTTTGCCAATTTGATTACTGTGTGTCTTAGTGTGTTTCTCCTTGGGTTTATCCTGTATGGGACTCTCTGCGCTTCCTGGACTTGGTTGGCTATTTCCTTTCCCATGTTAGGAAAGTTTTCGACTATAATCTCTTCAAATAATTTTCTCGGGTCCTTTCTCTCTCTATTCTCCTTCTGGGATCCCTGTAATGCGAATGTTGGTGCGTTTAATGTTGTCCCAGAGGTCTCTTAGGCTGTCTTCATTTCTTTTCATTCTTTTCTCTTTACTCTTTTCTGCAGCAGTGAATTCCACCATTCTGTCTTCCAGGTCACTTATCCGTTCTTCTGCCTCAGTTATTCTGCTATTGATTCCTTCTAGTGTAGTTTTCATTTCAATTATTGTATTGTTCATCTCTGTTTGTTTGTTGTTTAATTCTTCTAGAACTTTGTTAAACATTTCTTGCATCTTCTCGATCTTTGCCTCCATTATTTTTCCGCGGTCCTGGATCATCTTCACTATCATTATTCTGAATTATTTTTCTGGAAGATTGCCTATCTCCATTTCATTTAGTTGTTTTTCTGGGGTTTTATCTTTTTCCTTCATCTGTCACATAGCCCTATGCCTTTTCATCTTGTCTATCTTTCTGTGAATGTGATTTTTTGTTCCACAGGCTTCAGGATTGTAGTTCTTCTTGCGTCTACTGTCTTCCCTCTGGTGGATGAGGCTATTTCAGAGGCTTGCGGAATTTTCCTGGTGGGAGGGACTGGTGGTGGGTAGAGCTGGCTGTTGCTCTCGTGGGCATAGCTCAGTAAAACTTTAATCCGCTTGTCTGCTGATGGGTGGGGCTGGGTTCCCTCCCTGTTGGTTGTTTGGCCTGAGGCAACCCAACACTGGAGCCTACCCGGGCTCTTTGGTGGGGCTAATGGGGGACCCTTGGAGGGCTCACGCCAAGGAGTACTTCCCAGAACTTCTGCTGCCAGTTTCCTTGTCCCTTGGTGAGCCACAGCTGCCCCCCGCCTCTGCAGGAGACCCTCCAACACTAGCATGTAGGTCTGGTTCAGTCTGCTATGGGGTCACTGCTCCTTCCCCCGCGTCCCAATGCGCACACTACTTTGTGTGCCCTCCAAGAGTGTAGTCTCTGTTTCCCCCAGTCCTGCCGAAGTCCTGCACTCAAATCCCACTAGTCTTCAAAGTCTGATTCTCTAGGAATTCCTCCTCCCGTTGCCAGACCCCCAGGTTGGGAAGCCTGACGTGTGGCTCAGAACCTTCACTCCAGTGGGTGGACTTCTGTGGTATTAGTGTTCTCCACTTTGTGAGTCACCCACCCAGCAGTTATGGGATTTGATTTTATTGCGATAGCACCCCTCCTTCCGTCTCATTGCGGCTTCTCCTTTGTCTTCGCACGTGAGGTATCTTTTTTGGTGAGTTCCAGTGTCTTCCTGTCGATGATTGTTCAGCAGTTAGTTGTGATTCCGGTGTTCTCGAAAGAGGGAGTGAGAGCATGTCCTTCTAATCTGCCATCTTGAACCAATCTCCTGGACCTTTCTGACTCTGTTCTTTTTCTCTTCCAGTCATCTCCTCCCTGTGCCCTCCTCCAACCTTGATCTCATAGGGTGTGATTTATCTGACCCTGTCAACTTTTTTTTAATGGGTAGTTATTATTTTTAATATGGTAGGTATTATTCTAGGCAGTTGTGATAGATCAATGAAAGGAAAAGACAAATGACCCTCCAGTCGTGGAGCTTATGTTTAGGGAAAGGATGAAAGCCATAAACACTGAATGTAATAAGTAATCTCAATTTTACCTTGCATAAAATGGAAGTTATAATTGAACCTAGCTTGTAGGTTTGTTGTAGGATTGAATAAGATAACATATGTAAACCTCTTGGCAAAGTGTATGTCACATAAAAAACACTCTTATAATGTTATAAATGATGAAAATGTCTATGATGATAATTGCTGGACATAATCCGTAAATCTTACCACTTCTCTGTTTGAGAAATAATGTGAGGGACCTCATTGGCATAGAATGAATGCCACCCCAGGACATCAACTGTGACAAGTACTAAAATGAGAACAAAAAACAAGATGTCATGGGCATTCAAAACAATAAATGGTTTTTACATACATACACGTGTGCATATCTGTACACACACATCAACCAACCTAAATATTTTTGTCAGATTCAAAAACGTTTGTTATAAATAAAATACATTTCTATTTACCACTGGAATTTCTTGCCAGTCTGAATAGCTATTGATATTTATTCAACACTTGAAACATTTGTTAGGTTAGTAGAAAAGCTAAATATCTTTTGATATTTAGCATCTATATCTCATTCTTTGAAATTATCTGACAAAAGTCATCGATGACCCTTTCTCCTGACCTTTTTAAATGACCCATTAATTCCCCCTGCAAATTTGAATATTATAAATGTGAATGAAATAAGCCTTGTATATCTCATTTTTAATTGCTTAGTAAATGCCACTTTTCCTTTCTCCCATTTCCCTTCAGATGGCTGAAGGATGAAGTGGAACGTGTCCTAATTTCCCCTTTTCTTTGCTGCCATTCACGTTCAGTGATGAATATGATTGGATTCAACTTTATTGCATATTCAAATATAGAATGATTAAGACACCACATACATATCTATCTTTTAATTGTAAACATATTACTCACTTGCTCTGTAAATTTAAAGTCGTAACGCTTGACCAGATCTGAAGGTTTACTTTTTATTTCTGTAAAAGCACTCTGATTCTGAATGTTTCAGCATTACTCCATCATTTTTTTTGGATACTTATTTTTTTATCTTTAATTATTTGTAATAGCATCATATCCCTTACAACTGAAACTTAAAATGTTGCTTTGCTTTTCATAACTTTTCCTTTTGACACATGACTCCGATTAACTAATACATATAACGTGAAAAAATATAAAGACTCCTGTATTCCCTTTCAAGACGAGAAGACAATCTGTATCTCTCTTTTTCTCATTTGTACTTCTTAAGTCTCAGACACATTTAATGTCAAAGGAAAAGCAAGTGTTTCGGTGTTTTATATTCATTTCATAAACTAAAAATTTTGGAGATTGAATTTATACTTTTACTGTAGATTCTATGATTGTGCCAGTAAGGAAATGGGTAAAATATTTTGTAAAAAGTAGCTTACAATTTTATTTTTCTTCATTTTAAAAGAGCAGATAAATCTGAGTGAGACATAGTTTGGTTAAACAAAACTGAGATTATTTATACAGTTAAGCTCTAAGCTGCTCTTTTGGGTCTTATGTGTTTTGAATATTGAAGTCATGTAACTTACTGAAATGTTCCAGGTCAAAGCTTTTAGTTTTTATTACTCACTTTCTTGTGAGATAGCTATTTATTTGTAAATATAAGGATTCCAAGGGTGTTAAACTCTTCCACAGGTATGTAGAAGTACATATAGATTATTAAATGAGATATTTATTATAAATCACGTAGTACAGGGTCTGGCACACAGTAGGAATTAAAGAACTATTAGTTGTTACTATATTATTTTATTTATAAAGAAAAGTTTTTGATATTTTAATAAGTAATACAGACATGTTATTTTCCAAAAGTATATACCTCAAAAATAAATTATATACTTGCATATGTAATTTATATACAAATATATATGTATAGTCTATATGTATAATATATATACTATATATAAATATATATGAAATTGAAATTGATTTTAAAAGCTTTTAAAACCATTTTCCTTATAAATGGACACCACTCCTGATTTCAGACCTTTTACTTTCTCATTCATCCTTTCACTTCAGTTATCCATTGGTAGTTTTTTGTTTCAATTAAATCATTTTTCAATTGGGAATTTTTGAGAAAAACATTAAATTCACCTAAAGACTGTGTAGTTTATTATATAGACCTAAGATTTTGTTGGGAATGGAGTAAATATGTCCTTTGGGCTCCTTTCAGTAATCAGCCAAATGATCCATAGCCTGATAAAGTTGAAACATTAGAAATAAAATGTGTTTGTAGCTCCCTGATAGTCAATTAAACTGCAGTAGTGACCCCAATGTATTTTATGAAATTAAGCACATGGATACACTGTAAAATATATTCTCAGAATAATTGGGTATTTACTTAACTTGCATCCTGATGTAATATTGTTCTAGAAACTCTTGAAGAACAGTTTACATGTAGTATCTGGAACAGTGCTGTCCAATAGAACTTTCTGTGCTATAGGAAATGTTCTCTGTGTTGTCAAATAGCCACATGTGGCTGAGTAACTAAAATTTTAATTTTATTTAATTTTCATTAATTTCAATTTAAATAGTCATATGGGTTTAGAGGCTATGTTATTGAACAACACAGATTTAAAGTAGTAGTCTTTTTTTCTATATATTTCCACCAATATGGTAATCATTGAATTATTTGCACTATCACTGTATTATCTATGTCATGTACTTATTCACAAAAATACATTTTTAAGAATATTTACAGTACTAGAAAAAAAGCAATAGTCATATCATGATTGTTGAACTTAACATTTGGAATCAGTTATTTCTCAAAACAGTAGATCACAACTTGAGCCAAACTGTAAATTTTTTATATTATATGTCAATTTTCATGAAGCAAAATAGTGTTTTTTATATATGTCTATCACACGTTACAGACTGGATATTTACTCTGAGATCTAGATATATTTGTTGAAATGATTTTCACATATTAAGAGTAAAGTTGAGGGCAGTTACTACAAATAGGACTCAGGCACTCAACAAATAATTAGTAAATGAATGAATAGGCCCAGATAGAAAAAAAAACATTAAAAGTGTTTTATTGGTTATATTAACCTTTTTATGAAGGCATTAGAGAACGTGCAATGAAACCTCAATTTTCACCCCAGGCAAGTGGTGTTATAGCACTGTGGTGTGTTACACAAATACTGATATCTTCTCATTAAACTCATTATGGCCCTTTGCTCACAGGTGTGATATGACTTTTTTTATTTATTGGCAGAAAGACACATCTTTACTTTGGAAAAAAATATATAATTTCTTTCATTTTATGTGGAGGATAGAAAAACATCATTTACTAGTTACTGTTACTAGTATAAAGAATCACATTAGAATGATAATTTGCGTCACATACCTGTGTATAGAAAGTACCCATCTATGGAAATAGTAATACTTATAATTGTCTACAAAAAGCCCTTCTATCCACACAAATATGTACATTTATAATTTGTTTTATGACTCTAGATATATTAGTTCCCATAAATATCTATTCATTATATTTTTGCTATAAATATGCAAAATGAAGAAATAGAAAATAATGTAATAGAAATAAAATAGAGTAGCCCTTTCAGTAATTTTTGAAAAAAGGAATGCTGTTTCATTTCTAAAACAGAAGGTACTATTAAGAAAATTCATATCACTAGAATGCCAATGACATAACTATGTCTCAAATATAGTATTTTTTTGTCTAAAGTATTTAGATCAACAGTCACAGTGTCCGTGGGTAAGATGTTTGGACAAGTCTCACAAGGCTACAGTCATGATGTTGGCCAGCTTGGGTCCCAATGTGAGGCTCGTCTTCCAAGCTCAGCTGGTCGTTGGCAGAATTGAGTTCCTTGGATCTGTAGAATTCACAGTGGCTTTGACTTCAAGGCCAGTAGGAACACACTTCTAAGATGCTTTATCTTCTTTTAAAGGCTCCTATGATTCAGTCAGGACAATCAGGATAGGCTTCTTTTATTACTGACTGAAAGACAACTCATCATCAACCTAATCGCATGCCAATCCCATCATATTTACAGGTTCCGCCCACACTCAGGGAGGAGGAGCATATACAGAACGTGAACATCAGTGGGTGGAATCTTAGAGGCCACCTTAGAGTCCTGCCTAGTATCATAACAGATAAATATGTTATCAATAAAATATACATTATTAATAGACAATAGTAATAAAATGAGATACATATGTAATTAAAAACTACACAAACGTTGTATTTTCATTAAACTCCTAATATATATAGTATTATTATCTAGAAAATAATGTTTCTGCTATATAGCCTTTCTAATTTCCTTTTCTCTTTATTTCACTTGATTCCTGTTTTTCCTGCTTCTATAGAAGGGTTTTTAACAATGGCCTTCTATGTAGTCTGTTCCTCAGAAATTTCAATCTGTTTTATAATAAAGAATTTGCTTACCTTTCACGACATTTTCAAAGTCATATTTACATTTACAAATCTCCCAAATGAACAGAAGGAAAAAAATAATTATAGCCTATGAAATAATTCTCACATGCCTATCAAGCAAATAAGAAAATTATTTTTCTGTGTCACTATTAATCTCATTCATCATTAAGTAATTGAAGACATAGAATTTTAACAAATTAAAATTTTAACAGTGTGCGGTTCAGTTACTCAGATGGTACTTCTAAGCCTTTTACAGTTTTGATAACAACCATATGTAAGACTGGAGAGAGTAAAAGAAACTGAGTATATACTGATTGACAGTCAGTTTCTTAGGCATTTTATGACAGTGAGACATTTGAGGAATACTTTTTATATAACACAAATAATTATTTTTAACTCTCATAACTTTTTTTTAAAAAATATTATTTATTTATTTATTTATGGCTGTGTTGGGTCTTCGTTTCTGTGCGAGGGCTTTCTCTAGTTGCGGCAAGTGGGGGCCACTCTTCATCGCGGTGCGCGGGCCTCTCACTATCGCGGCCTCTCTTGTTGCAGAGCACGGGCTCCAGACGCGCAGGCTCAGTAGTTGTGGCTCCCGGGCCTAGTCGCTCCATGGCATGTGGGATCTTCCCAGACCAGGGCTCGAACCCGTGTCCCCTGCATTGGCAGGCAGATTCTCAACCACTGCGCCACCAGGGAAGCCCCTCTTGTAACTTTTTATCTTGAGAAAAAGACTTACAGAAAAATTGCAAAAAGGAGTGCTTGTGATCACATATGCCACCCAGATTTCCTTAATGTTAACATTTTATATACCATAGTAAAATGATCAAAATTAATACATTAATATTGATTCAATTTATTAATTGTACTGTAGACTCTATTTGGATTTCCTCTGCTTTTTTCACTGATGTCCTTTTTCTGTGATAAGATCTAAGCCACGGTCCCACACACATGTAGCTGTGTTATCTTCCCCAGTCTCCTACACGCTGTGCCAGTTCCAAAGTTTTTCCCTGCCTTCACGCTTTGGAGGACTGGTCATGTATTTTGTAGATCATTCCTTAATTTGAAGTTGTCTGATATGTTTTTTATCATTAGATTTAGGTTATTAATTTTCGGCAGGAGTACCACACAAGCAACATAATCTAATTTCAACCATGATGCTGATATGTCTCTTACAGATGATGTTAACATGTATCACTTGGCGAAGATGTTGCCCATCAGGTTTCTCCACGGTCAAGTTACTGTTGTGCCCTTTTTAAATATTATATATCCTGGGGGAGATATTTTTAAGACTATGCAAATATCCTGTTTCTCCTCAAACTTTTACCCACGGATGGATCTTACCTCCAACAGTTATTATTGTTTTATTGGTGAGTTTCTATTTCCTCCCTGGAAATTGGGAATATTGGAATTATGTTTTAAGGGAGAGCTGTCCCTCTTCCCCCATTTATACGTTTACACAATTATTTTTATTATTATGGCCTCATGGTTATTTATTTTTTTTAGATATAATCCAATACTGCTGTTATTTATTTTGTTCCTCAAATTATTCCGTCTTTGGCTATTGGGAGTTGTTTTAGGGAAGCTTCTGTATCTTTTTGACGTAATGTCATCCTTTCTTGAGCACTTCTTTTTTCCTCTAGCCCCACAAGATGCTATAGGCTCATCTTGTATTTTTCACTCCCTAGCCTAGAATCAACCACTTCTACAAGGAGCCCATTTCTTTAATATGAAAATGGTTTTAGAAACCAAGATCTAGGTGCTAGGTGTACTTATTACTTTTTGTTTATCATTGCTTCTAGGTGCCTCTTTGGACAGAGCTAGAACATATATGATGATATTAACCCATTTAAGCTCCTCATTCAGAGATAAATAACAGTTTAGTCCCTTGTTACCCAGAGTGTCTGTGGTCTGTGGATCAACAGCGTTGATATCACCTGAGAGTTTGTTAGAAACCCAGAATGCCCACCACACAACCTAATGCATCAGAATCTCCATTTAACAGGGTTGAAAAGCCCTGATTTAGGCAAGAAGGTTTCTCTTATTCTCCTCAGTTAAAAATCATTTGAAGAGCTTGTTAAAACTTTTACCAAGCCCCTTCCCAGGAAATTCTTTTTCAATGGGTTTTGATATTCATGTGTTTAACTAATACTTAAGGTGATTTTTATTGTCAAGTAAGTTTAGAAATCACTGATCTACAGGTTTATCCCTGGTAGATGCAAAAATGGGAATGTCTTTAATACTTGAAACGGTACTATCCTCAGCGTCAACCAGGTTATTTACTTCCCTACTGATTCTTAACTTTACATTTGTAAAGCACTTCATATATATCAAAGTGCTTTTGTATCAGTTAGTTTGAAAAATTATCTTTCCCAAATAACCATCATCACTCTAAGCCTTCCTTCATGTCACCTCCAAAGTTATATTCCTAAAAGAAAGGTGAGACCATCTGACTTCTCTCTCCAGAAACTTCAGAAGTGTTTCATTAGCTCTGAAACCAGTTGTCTGGTATATACGGCCTGCCGTGATTTCACTCCAATATTAACTTTCTAACCATATCTCTCTATACGTATACACTCACCCTGTGATTTTATTCATTTTGTTCTCTCTGAATGGTATTCCTTCCTCACATTTCACCCCATTTGTTCTTAGAGCATTCCATTAAGGTCCAATACCTGCCTCAAATGCTATTGCTTCCAAGATAGAATCCTGAATTCCTGTAGTTATCTGTAATAACTGCATCTAGGTATGTGCACTGCACTTAGCCATAATAGAGGTGTGTGTGATCAATTTTCTTTATTTTGCCTTATATTTATACATACGTTATGTGTTCTGACTCCGCCCCTTACTAGATAAGGAGAACACAGAGGATAGAAATGAGGTCATAATAGGATAATGCTTCCTTCTCAAGGCATTAATAAAGGTTGAATTGTTTCACTCTTCTCTTTACTATAGTTGATAGTGATTGGTAAATATATATGTGTTATAAATGAGCTAGGATAATTATGACATGTTGTCAAAAACAATCATATGCCAATTATATTTAAATAGTGATGTGAGATTTTCTAGTCTGTCAGATGATGATTATTCTAGCTGTGTCCCAAATAAATAAATAAATAAATAAATAAATAAATAAATAAATAAATAAATAAAATTAAAAAGAAAGAAAAGGGGATAAAAACAGTTTATATAGTTTTCCTTATGATGGAACGAGGAGAACTCTGGAAGAAGAAATAAAACATTCTATTTAAAGACATCATCCCAAACCTCAAATTGCAATGGGAAGAGTTGACACAACTATTTTAGAAGGAAAACTGTAGAGCATTTTTTTCAGTATATGATATCCGATGCCTTACAACATTTTTATATTACACATTAGGATACTTATTAGATATCAGATGTCTCTATCTGTACTTACCTAACTAACTAATTAACTAGCTGTCTTAGAGAGGTTTTGTATAAGTGAACACTCAGAAAACATTTATAAATAAAAGTAGATGAGACTCCTGCATCTAAATGAATGCAAACTAATAGGATGTGTGCTTTAGTAACCACTGGCATACTAGAGACATTGGTCTTAAAATATTCAACTCATGTTTTAAATTATTTTATTTCTCACTTGAATCACATAGCATTCATATTGACTAGTGTGATTTTGATTGGAAGACATATTACCTAGAGAAGAAAAAGTCATATTTACTCATAAAGAATATCAATTTAAATATGTGATTTCAAGAAACAGTAATCACAAAAGATCCCAAGGAACCAGCTATTCTCTCTGAGTCAAAATTCTGGTGTTTTTCTAATGTCATGCCTAATTTTCTCATCTTAAACATTTTCAAAGAACATTTGCAAAAAACCGTAAAGAACTAGTTTATAGCCATTGCTTACACATATCATACATGTATGGATAAATTAATAAATTTAACGTGATATAAATATTTTAAATATTTTGTTTTCTAGGACTGACAGTGTCCTATTGTCAGTGAGGCTATTGATCTACTTCAGTTTCTAGAACAGAAATTTTATGCTAGTTATTGTACCACTTAAATAATTTGCTTCCAAAAATGTGAAAATACCTAAAAGTCAAACCAATAATTACTCTAAACAATACAAAACTAAATTTTATCTGTCCGTATTATTGTGAACATGATAATTGTTGACCAAAAAAAAAAGGTTCCCACTTAAAATATGCAGGCAAATCATATCAGTTGAACAAATAAAGCTAGGATGTATGGGCCAGATGGCAGACTGAATCATATTTGAGTGAATTATGGTATAATAAAAAAAATCAAATCTCAAAACAATGTCATCAGTTAATATTTTTACTAAACAACAAAAAATCAGTTAATAATGACAAAATTATAGGAAAATGAAGATACATCACCTTTGTTTAATGATTGGACTATTTTGGTGACTAATGTCATTAAGTCTCTCTCTTGTGATATGAGAGAGCTAAGATATAAATTCAGGAGATCTTTTTTGGTACATGAACCAGAGGTTGAAGGCACAGAGCTTTATCCCTCTGATGCCTTAACATCCCTATAAGATCAGTGGGATTTATTCAAATCTCAGTTGGTTATGCAGAGAGAACAAAATGATCCCAGGAGTAGAAGATATTCATTCACCAATGCCTAGTCTGCCTAAAATGTAAGTTCAGTTCTTATACGATTGGCATATTTCATTTGTGTGTGTGTCCATTTCTAAACAAAGCCTCACAGGGATATTTTTATAATACCATTTCATAGGAAGAAAACTATGATTTCTTAACATAATTCCTTTTTTCTTTTCTTTTTTCTTTTATTTTCTCTTAGGTGATAATTAATAGATAGGCCAATAACAATCTATTCGATAAAAGTACAACTTTAAATTACTGAGGTCATTTATGAATAAAAGCTTTAAATCTTAAAACAACATTAAAACAGAAAATGAAATATCTTGACCCACGTGAAATTTTTGTTTCTCTCAAGGTAAAATTTTAGTTTATAGAGAAATTTTTAGAGGGGATATAGAAAAAAAGTGGAATATCAAATAGAATATTTTTTAAAAAGGATAGAAAGCATATCCTAAATTTCCCATTGATAATTTAGTAGGGCTAGGTAATCACAGAAAGCAGCCATCAATTTTTACCTTTTTGATGAACAAAATGAGAAGCTGAAGTAAAGTCAATTTATTGGAGTTACCAGTGAAAAGAAACTTAGGGCATTATAACCTAAAATGTACAAGATATAGAATGCATGCAACGCCATTTTAAAGCAGGGTAATTCCACATTAAAACAAAGGTCATATAATTTTCTAGTGCTGCCCTCCAGCCACTTTATTTGGTCAGAAAACACGAGTCTTAGAATAACTTTATTTTTCCTTCTAAATGCAGGAGAAATTGGTAGACAGAATATATGGCTCCCTATTTCGTATGTTTTGAGAAACCTAAAGCCACAAAACATCTGTTTTGAGCAGAAAACATGCCCTAAATTTTTGTGTCAGAAGTCATTCCTTCTGGATAAGAAGTAATCTATTAAAATAAAAATGTTGTACCAGTCCCTTATCAACTTCCAGCATGCTAGCTGAATTAATTACCTAAAAGGGGTCAGGGTGGTGAGGACCAGGGCACAGCATCAGTGTGTTTTGACAGGGAAGTCACAAAAAGTGATGGCCTCTGGCTTAGGAAGTGCACAATGAAATACAACGTCCCAATAATGAATTCTGAATATCCAGGGAGCAATAATACTCTAAAACAAACCTGGAGAAGATCATAGAAATGGACATGACAGGAATACACCAAAGGGTGTGAGAGCACTGGAAAAAAACTATATTACATTTTACACTTTAGTCTTGGGTCTGTCAAATGTAAAACATAAGGTGCTTTGATACAAGCACCAGAAACCGAATTTTGCTCAGTTCATTAAAAAAACAAACAAACAAAATTTATTTTAAGGATATGCACTAGCTTACAGAGACAAAGGGAAAGCCAAACACCAAACAGGCCTCAAGAAGAGCAGACACATGGTAATATCAGGGAGCTAAGATAGCTGGGTCAGTTATACAATTTGAAAGGCCCAGTGAGAAATAAAAAATGCAAGCCTCCTTGTTTAAAAATTGAGACTTTCAAGTTAGTAATAGCAGAACATTAAACCAAATGTAGGACCTTCTAAGAACCAGATCCTGTGTGACTGTAGAAGGTGCAAGCCTGTGCATTTGGCCCTGGGTTTCAGGAATGAATGGGTAATCTCTTCAAGGCTCCACCATTGGAATAAGTTAGCTACTGTAGTTTTCTGTCCCTGTGCTGTGTTGCTCAAGATTCATATTTCTGGAAACCACCAGAGTTTGTTTGTAGGCCAAATTATGTGACCACACAGAAGAAGAGATGAGGGGACCTTGTTTAGCAATCCCATCAAGATTGCATGCAATCATGGTGGAGAGGAGGGACTTTCTCAAAGGAAAATGAAGGCATTTTTAAAAAAGAAAGGGGAAGAATTTACTTATGTGCAAGAAAAAACAACATACGTTCACATAAGAAGAAAAAAGAGTCCATTCTAACACTACTATGACCAACTTCTAAGAAGTTGCCTCTAAGAATATTAATAGTTTATTTATAACAGTGCTCCAGTAACGCCTCCTTTGGATCATAGGCACTCGGCTTTAAATATCCCCAAATTGTTCACTTCAGTGATTCTAGGAAACTTTTTTAAAAAACAAAATTGTTTTCAGGTAAGTTTCCCAATATAAATTATTATACTGTAATATCCTACTCTTCTATGAAACTATTGAAGAATAAGATAAAAAAATGTTTTAGATGAAAAAGAGATAAAAAAGATCATAGGAAGTACTCTGAAGTAATATTAGCTTATATTTTCCAATCAATACGTATTTATGACCTTTAGAGTCTGGCTTCGTGAGCTCATTGACTTCTTGCCAAGCAGCTGTCTCTGGAGGAAGCAGGATTAGGACACCGACTCTGGAGCCAAAATTGTTGAACTTAAAGCCCAGTTTTGCTATTTGCATCCTGTTCAGTCTCTGCATCTTAGATTCCTCCTCTGTAGATTATTAATACCGTAATTGACTATTAAAATATCTTAAAAGGTGACAATTTAGAACACAATTAAGACTGCTCATTAAAGGAAACATTTTTTTTTTCAGGCATCGAAAAGTAGGTATAGGGACTTCCCTGGCAGTCCAGTGTTTAAGACTCGCGCTCCCAAAGTAGGGGGCATGGGTTCCATCCCTGGTCTGGGAACTAAGATCCTGCACGCCCCACGGCGTGGCCAAAAAGAAAGAAAAAGAAAAAAAAAGTAGATATAAAGCAACTTAATACAGTCATTTGGGGAAGACTTGTTTTAGGAATGGAACTTCATTTCTTTCTGAGGAATTTTTTTTCCTGTTATACTTCCTTAAACGGGTAGTTGTCTCTGGAGAGGAAAGAGCAAAATAGAGGTTTTCTTTTATCAGCTCTTCTTTGGTTGCGTACAAAAAAAGGGCTGGGTATTTTCTTTTTCATCCTCATCTCTGTTTCGAAGACAATTGAACACTGATACCAATCTGTGTTTCTGCTGCTTGTGTAAAAGAGAAACCATCCTATGCCACCAGCACCCACTGTTATCTGGTTTTTAATGTCAAGTACACTTCAGCATAGGAAGAAAGAAACTGAGATAACATTTAAAGAGGAATATATTGGAGACAGAGTCCAACAATCTAAGTGTATCTTCCAGACAGGAGTTAGGAGAAGATTCATCAACAGAAACCTAAAACATTTTGCAGTTTCTGACTTATCTAACCTTCTGATTTATAGCCACATATCATGTTTATATTAGTGTTTCTCTATGTTCGTGCTATACTGATGAATAATGGAAAGGTAATTCAGCTACTTTAAACTGAAGCGTTTAAATCAGTTCAGCTATGACACTCTGTCTTTATGTCAGTCCTCTCAAGGTCTAGCCTCAGATTCTCTTACTGGCCTCAAGGATTTTTTGTTTGTTCCTTGCAACAGATATTTATACCTTGACAGTTCTATGATGTATAATTATGTATAAATGGTGCTATATGCTTTTCATTTACGCAAATAATCTGGCTTGCTATTTATACCAAGTACAGCGGTTCTCCATTTCAGAGAGAAAAAAAGATTGACACCTTTTGTCTTTCTTGTCTATTCATGGGTAAGTTTGCTATTGTTTACAAAAAAAACTACATTTTTAGAATCAGCGCCATTCGATGGTTCTACATGTTGATAGTGTGCTTTTACTATCATAATGTTTATTATTATAATATTTAACATAGAAATTTGAATTAAATTTAGCACCTTTTTTGAGATAGTTTTTTAATAAGCCATCTAAACATCTTCCAGGAAAACTATTTACTATAAGATTTCACAAATCTTATTTCTTAGGACATTAATAGGTATTACGAGTGCTCAATAGATAATTATTGAAAGAATGGACAAATGAATGAATGTTTAAGGGATACAGTTGTAAAGTTAGCAGGATTCTTTACTAGGATTATTCAGCTATTATTATGCTGAATATAAGTTTTTTAAAACATATTTGATCATTAATATTTTGCTAAAAATAAAAAGCAATTATACTTTTTAGCCCCCAAATCTATACCTGTGTTTTATATCACATGCGGGCAATCTCTTATAGGACTGCGTTTGCAGGGCAGCTGTGTTTTAATTACTGTGCACTGCAGCTGCAATTCAAGCTGCCCATCAAGAGGCTGGACTGTGGCCTTGTATTCCACTAATCCAAAATGAAGGATAGCTCGAAGTTCTCTTAACTGAATTATAGTTCACAGTATATTAATCATAGTATATAATATCATAATTGACTGTTCAGTATCTTAAAAGGTGATATAATTTAGGATATAATTACAACTGGTAATTGGAGAAAACAATACTTATTGATATCCAGTTAATCTTCAGGTACTTTCTAATTTTTCTCAATCTTACTTTAGGCACAAAGTTGTAACTCTTCAATACTCATGATTCCAAAAGCCACTTAATTTCTAGAATTAGGGCTTTGGGACAGCTTATTGGCTAGAACCTGATTATGTGCTTTTCATTTAGTAGGAATAATCTTCAAAATAAAGGGGATACTACACATTGTCTTCTATATTATTAAAAACGAGGTTTTCCTCATTCAAACAATTGTACCTCCACTATAACTTTATATTACATAAAATAGTTCTCCCCAAGAACAAGAATCTTACTTCTTAGGAGGACCTAAATTTAAACCCAGAAGCTATGAAAATTCAGTTACACTTTCTTCTCGTGCAACTACAGTTGACCCTTGAAGAACACGGGTCTGAACTGTGCTGGTCCGTTATACATGGATATTTTTTTGATAAATATATAGTTGGCCCTGCATATCTGTGGGTTTCACATCTGCAGATTCAATCAACCCAGGATCACAAATAATACATGATCCAGTGTTGATTGAATCCTTGGATATGGAGCTCATGGAGTTGGAGGGCTGACTGTGGAATTTGAGCATACATGGATTTTGATATACGTCCTCGGTCCTGGAACCAATCTCCTGCAGATACTGAGGGACAGTGGTACTTGATATCTATATTCATACTCCAAATGAGTTTCTATCATTATCATTATTGTTATTTCTGTCATTGTTGTTGTTTTAATTCTACTTGTTTTAGTTCTACTTCTTTCTGTATCTACCCATAACATACTGACTACCTTAAATAGTTTTGCCTAGGTAAAGCTTCAAAGATAAATCTGAAAAGTGATCCATGGGAAATTGTAATATGTAAACCTGTTATTTAGGATTAATAAGGTAGAATTCTTAGCACACGTGTTTAGTGTATGTGAAATTGCCATATATTAATTTATTCAACAGTGACTTGGAAATATAAGGATCACCGAAGGAGAGTATCACCTTATTTAGGGTTACTGGACCAAATGGAAGAGGCAATTAGTGCAGCCTGAGGTAGCTGGAAGGATTGGAGAGGATTTCCTGGGAGAGAGGGTGCACTAATCCAGGCTTAAAGGATAAGTATAAATGAGCCACATTATGTCAAAACTCACATATATCCTGGAGAAAATTATGGCCAGTGAGTGCGATAAGATATGTCTAACCTATTCTGCTATTATACTACGTGTTTTGTTTGTCTTACTAAGGCAGGTGGCACAGTGGGCTGGAGATACACCCCTGGAATTCATGTATTTAAAAGTAAGCCCAGGTGCTTTTTGTGTATGTATGAGTGAGTTTGGCAAGATATTTAGAAATTCTTGATTTTGTGTAATACAGAAAATTTTACTTTTCTAGTTGAAATTGAATGTAGACCATCACAATGCCTTTTGTTACCTCAAGAATGGAATTTGGGAAATTTGGTTGATAAGTGTGATGTAGGTTTTACTAATCTTTCTCATACTGATAAAGTTTTGTGGTTCTAAAGGTTTACTCAAAGTCAAAATCTCCAATTCTTTTAGCTTTGAAAAGCATTGGAGTTTTACAGTTTCCTTGCCGCTATGTATTATGCCAGTAATTTTAGGTATTGCCTTTATGTCAAGTTACAGCACAAGAATTGATTTTGTTTGGAAACACTACTTCCTATATTATACTTTCATGGCTAATACTTATTACACTTAGTTTGCCAGATCTTGAATATTTTAAAAAGGTGAAGGGCATGGAAAAGTCTTTTAAAACTATGTAATTGACTGTAGGTTGTATAACTTTTAACATATCTTCAGTGGTATGTATTATATCAGAATTTTTATTGTAATAGACCCTAGCTGCAATATTTGTAAAAAATTGCATTTTGTAAAGGTTACTTAGATACCTAGAGGCAAATTGAAGACATTCTATAGTTTTGTTTTGTTTTTTAAGAATGTTCTGATGTAATACAAATTATTGTAAGCAAATACACAGTTACATATTTTTTATAAATTTTCTTATAAATTATATCTAAAAACCCATTGTGTGCTCTCCTTAAATGGTCATAAGGGGAGACTTTTACATACAAATTCTTAAAATGATGACATTAAGTTCTAAGTATATTATGTGATAATGAAATAGGATGGGTTTTGTAGTGATAGTTTGGTTCTGAAATATTAATCAAATTCCCTACATGATATGGTTGTGAAGCAAGACCTTGGTACTTTTGTGACTTATTATCCTGATATTGAAGGGAAAAGGACAGGCAATAAGTAGCATTGGGAAAAAATTATTTTCAAAAACACAATTTACATCTCTCATTTAAATGACGATTCTCATTTTACTGATTCTATTACCCTACAAATATGAAACTCTTATAGTTGAAAAACATTCATTTAAAAAAAGAAAGAAGTTTCATAGTGTAAGGCAAGTCATATTAGAGCTTGAATTTGTGACTTTAAAAAAATAGATTATTTTTTCAAAGCAAATATAAAATAATAAATTGTGTATTTCTTTCACTAAAAAAATCTTAATTATAATATGCAAATTATATAAATTATAATATATAAAGTACACCAAATAGGTAACTATAAAATATGTATCTTAGATAACTATAGAAGATGCCAAGTGTCTAAAATATATTTATAGAATTCTGTCAACAATCAAGACATTAACTATAAAATAATATAGTAAAACCCTTTCCCATTTTTAGATGATTTTCATGTTTATAAATGCATTTGAAAGTAAATTTAATAACAGTTTACTACAGTGGAATTGAACTATTTTTAAAAGCTCTTTGGTATCATAGTGAGATAATTATTTCTCGGAGATCAGATTTTGTTTTACTTTAATTTGTTTTCCTTGTAGTTCAGAATTTTCCAAATAAAATCACTTCCATGGAGTGGTGGATGAGAGGGTGGGAAAATTTTCCTGAGCCCCAGAGTAGAGAAGTGTAAAATAAGGAAAATGTTGAAGATAAGAGTCTGCAAACATATCAGAGTATTGATGTTGTTTACATGATGAATTGCCTGGAAGACTAGAGATAAGGAACTTATGTTTTTTTAAAAATATTTGGTTGATATCTGTTAGACACAGGAAGACCAGCCAGTTTATGAGGTTTTCTAAATTGAGAATCACTTCTATAATATCAGGGGACAATAAATAAAAATTTGATCTCCATCTATATAAAATATTTTTGATAATTCTGTGCCCTCAACTTTCTGACAACAGCTTGAGTGCTCTGGCAAAGAAAAATGATTGCACTATTAATTCAATCATAGCAAATTAAAACTTACAATATCTACAATTAAATGAGTAATTGCAAAGTGAAAAATGTATACATGTACGCAAACAGATTGTGTTGTATATCTTTATATGTATGTGTGAACATGGGATTTTTTAAACAATAATTTGAGTCGCTCTCTGCTGAACTTTATTGTACTACGTTCATCTCTATATTTATCAATTCTAATTATTTTTCTTACAGAAATGATCTTTAAACTGGATCTTAAATGACATGTGAAAACAAAAGTAGAGAAGGCAGGGAGAAACATGGATGACATTAATGGTATGGAGAAAAGTTGCTGAACAAAGGCAATCAACTCAGTCATTTCTTTTAATGATTAAACAACTACTTTAAAAGTTTGTATGAGCAGATTTACATTCATAGAATATCTACATTCTTGAAAATTTTGGAGAAGGAAATTCTAACTGTTGTAGGGAATAGGAGTCCTTACTATTTAATCTTATTCCCTAAGATCGTAACCTAATATTTTACTATTGTAGCTTCAGTGAAAAGAACATAGGTAAATACAAGTATATTTAAAATTTTAACCCTATTAAAAGATGATGCAGTATGAAGAAAAGAGCACTAGACAAGAAGTCAGGAGACTGGAATTCTACACCTTCTAGCTGTGTGACACTTAGAAAATTAATTTAGGTTTGAGCTCCTTATATATTAAATAGGAATGTTAAACTAGATCTATAATGCTTTTTGTAGCACTAAATTTGATTATTCTTTTGATATGAGATGCAAAGGAGATTTCTTTGAAGAAGTGATGTATTTTAAGGCAAGATCTGGAAGGTGGGTAAGCAACACTCTTTCATGCAGATAGAAGAACATATGTAAAGTTCCTGAGGCAGGTTGGAGCTTGGCACATTTCAGGGCCTGAATGAAGAACTGTGTTTGGAACTTAAAAAACAAGGAGGTAGTTGTTAGAAGATGAAGTGTGGTGAGGCAGACAGTTGCTAGATTATGGAGAACCTTGTTGGTTATGTTAAGATATTTAGATTTTATCTTACCTTTCCCCATCTCTTGCCTTTCTTATACCCATCACTTCAGCTACTAGTGAAATCCTCCTCATATGTAAATTCATATCTAAATGTAAAATATCAACACGTTCTTATAACCACTTATCCTCCTGTGGAAGGATGGATGCTGGTTTCATCCTTTCCAGAAATACAGCTAAATATCCAATTATAATACAATTTGAGATACAAGTATTTTCCTAAGATGACACTTTCAGTTAAACAATATATTTTGAAGGAAAACATAAGAAAAGTACATAGTTTATTCATCAACCAAGTCTTTTTGTAGTTAGTTCCCTAAACATTTTTTTATTAGGTTCTGGGATGCCAGTTCATGAATATAGATTTATACCTTCATGCCTGTCTTAGAATTATTCAAAGCTAAGATTTAATTTACCGTAAATAACCTGGGCCTTTTGGAAATGAGGTTTAAATAACAATAAGTTTCCCGAAGTATGGTTTTTAAAAACACAATATTATTTTCTTCAAATCTACTTAATGAAGCTTTGGAAGGCAGTTGTATACATATGCTTATTTATTATGCTGTACAAATGGAGATTACTTTTACTTTTCATTCCTTGGAAATCTAGTTCAGAAATCATAGGCACATTACAAAGTGTAAATCATTGCGATCCCTAATGACCGCAGATATTTGCTATCATGAAAGGTGTCAGTACACTAAATAAGGAGTAGCTCCTATGACAGGTAAGAGCATCAGTCTTTTGCAACTGATATTTTCTTGTATTTTGTTAGCAATTTGGGCCATTATGTTGGGAAGTTTTCAAATGATTTGAAGAATACGTATGGGTGGGAAGAAAATATCTCGGTATCCAAATGATAGTTCTAGTTATAACCAAATGATTAAAAAATAAGGAAAATACTTTTATTTTCTCTTCCTGGTAAGGAAAAATTCTTTAATCACTGTATAGTTTATGTCAAGATATATATTTTCCCATTAAACTTATCTGTCATACTAAAAATAGAATTGCAGCAGAACTTTTGAACTAGCTTGGTAGAAAATTTCTTTCACACAAAGAATCCCAGTGACAAAAGTACAGAGCCAATTCACCATAGGAGTTTGAGTCAAACGTTTTAAATACCAGTTGAAACTCTCCAGTTTCTCAAGTTGAAACTTTCAAGAATATATTTAATGTAACATTTATGAATTTTGCTGATAATTTTACTCAAAAGCTTTATTATCTAAAACGTACAGACTAAGAAAGGCCTGTAAGTCTCAATTTGACTTTATCTAAATGTTACTAAATTTTCAATTATAAAGACTTGGTTGGCATTTATAATCAACAAGGCAAGTAAAAATATTACTGAGCAATTCTAGCAAAGATTCATGGAGATGATACAGAGAGGGTGAAGTGTATATGAATGTGCTCAGTGGAGATTACACTGTCTTTGTTTTTTGTTTGCAGTAGTTACGGTGATTAATGAACCACTGTATCGGGCTTCAGTATCTTACCCTTTGTGTGTGTGTGTGAAGTGAACGGACTATCTGTTTTGATATAAAGCACGTTTCTTCAGTTTTCTGGGCAATAATAATTCAGAGTGTTGGCAGACAGAGAGCTATATATCCTGAAGTGCATGAATTGCATCATCTCGTGAGCCCTGCTAATGCAGGAACAGGAGAGCACCTGAACCTTGCTCTACCCTCCTGGCCTTATTATGGGTTGTCTGTGCCAGGGGAAACTATGACTTCATATTAGAGACTTTTCTCCTTTTCTTGTCAATTACAGGGATGGATTTTTTTTTTAGGTGTATTTGCCCAGAGACACATGGGTATTTTTGGCCCAATCATAGTCTACTGTTAAACACATTAGTATTCAAAATATTTAATAATTGTAATTCCCCAGGCACCAATCAATCAGAAATACAATGACCATAAATATAGACTAGGATACCTGTGCTGGCCTGTGCCGCTGAGTAGCAGACCTGATTAACAGCCCATTTTCCTAACTGACTCAACCTAATGAAGAATGGTTTTGATGATTGTGGTGTTGCAGCCCACTCTTTTGCATGGAGAAATAAATGGATTTGTTTTCCATACGGGAAAGAATATTAGCTGTTATTTTTTGGTATCACTTATTAAGCAGTTAATGTTCATGGTGAGCCTCTTGAGGTCAGTGACAGAATCCTATGAATCTCTGCAACATCAGCCCCCGTTGCTCTGCTGGACACAATGCGGATGTTTTCCATAACTGTGACACAACGCCATCATTCTCTTTCTTGTTGGAATTAAGGCTAGATCCACACTTTTGAAGTATAAAACGAATGGCTGATTTTATCTTCTAAGTACATTTCTGCATGTACTCCATTTGTAACTATCTGAAATAGCAGTGATCCTTAGATGTGCAAATGCTAAACTGTAATCCTTAGAATCTCAGTAATTTCCTGAAATTAGTTGCAGAGCTTCACACTGGTGTGGTTTCTGAAAGCTTTTTCAGTCTTTATTGATGTTTAGATACATAATTGGACAAATAGGTTCAAAGAAACAGCAATCTAATTAACAGGAATTATAAAATTGTTAGTTTATTTTATTGTAAGAGTGCTGGGAAATTTGGAACCGTGGGTGGCAGCCCTGCATTACATAAAAATTCACCTTCCAGAAAAACGTCTGTGTACAAATGAGAGTTGTATGCATAGATTATTACAAAGAATTGTTTCGTTCATTCACTTATTATTGTATTCATTTATTCAACTTCATTTATACAATTATTTACTGAGTCAGCCTAATAGGTGCCAGACACCAGGCAAGTTCACAACTTAAACCTGATAAATCTTTGAAAATTCTATTATAACTAAAATATTGTTACTTGTGCTGTGAATTTTAATTTTTATATTTTATTTTATTCTTATTGGTCTTAGACACTAAAATAAAATAAAAACCTTTAAGAATGATTGTATAGCTCACTACAAGTTGTATATAATTAAAATGAATCAGTCATATCAGATAAAATATATTTTATTTATTTTAAAAATTTTTTATTTTATATTGGAGTATAGTTGATTAACAATGTTGTGATAGTTTCAGGTGTACAGCAAAGTGATTCAGTTATACATATACATGTATCTATTCTTTTTCAAGTTCTTTTCCCATTTAGGTTGCTACATAATATTGAGCAGAGTTCCCCCGTGCTGTACAGTAGGTTATTGTTGGTTGTCTGTTTTAGGTATAGCAGTGTGTACATGTCAGTCCCAAACTCCTTAACTATCCCTTCCCCCCTGGTAACCACAGGTTCTCTAAGTCTGTGAATCTGTTTCTGTTTTGTAAATAAGCTCATCTGTATCATTTCTTTTCAGATTTTGCATAAGCGATATCATACAATATTGGTCTTTCTCTGTCTGACTTACTTCACTCAGTATGACAATCTCTAGGTCCAGCCATGTTGCTGCAAATGGCATTATTTCATTCTTTCTAATGGCTGGGTAATATTCCATTGTACATATGTACCACATCTTCTTTATCCATTCCTCTATTGATGGACATTTAGGTTGCTTCCATGTCTTGGCTATGGTAAACAGTGCTGCAGTGAACATTGGGGTGCATGTTTTTTTACGGATGTATGCCCAGGAGTGGGATCGCAGGATCATATGGTAGCTCTATGTTTAGTTTTTTAAAGGAACCTCCGTACTGTTCTCCACAGTGGCTGTATCAATTTACATTCCCACCAACAGTGCAAGAGGGTTCCCTTCTCTCCACACCCTCTCCAGCATTTATTGTTTGTGGATTTTTTGATGGCAGCCATTTGACTGGTGTGAGGTGATACCTCACTGTAGTTTTGATTTGCATTTCTCTAATAATTAGCGATGCTGACCATCTTTTCATGTGCCTCTTGGCCATCTGTATGTCTTCTTTGGAGAAATGTCTATTTAGGTCTTCTGCC
Organism: Eschrichtius robustus; assembly: GCF_028021215.1. Lineage (NCBI taxonomy): Eukaryota > Metazoa > Chordata > Mammalia > Artiodactyla > Eschrichtiidae > Eschrichtius > Eschrichtius robustus. The sequence continues at coordinate 11,665,547 of NC_090827.1, forward strand.
CATTTTTTGACTGGGTTGTTTGTTTTGATGCTATTAAGCCACATGAAAAATATATTTTAAAAATGAAAATATAAATGATGCTTTGTGTAATTATAGGAATGTTTTTTTTTTTCAATTTTTGTTTTTGTTCATTTGCTTGTTTGTTTTTCACATGAGATGCAGGATCTTGTGACTAAGAGCTCGAGTGCACTGCCTGCGCTCAGATCTCAGCTCTGTTGCTTGTTTGCTGTGTTGCCATCAGCATGATGAATCTCTTTGAGATTCAAATCCCTCAACTGTGAAATGGGGCTTATGATACCTCAAAGAGTTGTATGAGTATTAAGTGGTTTAGCATATATGAAGTCCTTACAGGACTACAGGAGATACATTAATTACTATTGTATATATATATGCATGTTAAATGGCTAGTAGGAAAAAAAAATCTTATCCTGCTTATGTACTTAGGTTGGTTCATCTCAGGTCAACTTCTTAATAGCTATTCAAATTTGAGAAGAATTACTTATCTGGGCCTATTTTCTCATATGTAAAATGAAGATACTCATTATAGCTACCTCTTGGTTTTGTTCAAGGTTTGGATAAATTAACAGACAGGAAGTGGTTAGCACAGTACTTGGCCCACAGTCAATCCTCAAAAAATGTTAGCTATGACTATTTATTTATTTATTATTTCATTGTAAATGTAAAGTGGGGATAGTAATTAATATGATCACTTCAAATAACAATTGTGATCATGAATATACCCATGAAGACAAGTAAACAATTGTGTGATCCAAAAATGTGTTTCTTTGTTAATTATCCGATACTTTATAAATTGTTATACTATTTGTGAATAAACAGATTTGGATAAAATTAACCAAGGACATATTTTTTTTATTTGTGTCTTTGCCTGACCTTGGTGGCAGGCTCCAAGGCAACGCTGTTTTTTCTCAATTTAGGTTGCCAAGTGACCTTGTCATATACTTCAGTAAATAATATACATAAAAGCTATTGAAATTGAGCATAAGTTTCATAAATATCCTGAGCTATGTTATAGTATTGCCATTATTGTATAGGCCCATTAGTTTTAATGAATGGAAACAAATTTATAAAAACTCATTAAAAATGACTATTTTCGTAGGCTGCTCTTTTCATACTATTTTTATATCTACCTCATAGGCACATTTGGAAAATTGTTAATCTTAATATCTTTTCTTTATATATACCTTCAATATAAGCGTGTTAAGTTATTTTCAAAATGCAGTATTTAAAAATAATTGTTTATATCAAGTAGAATAAAATAAGTATTATTTTTCCACATATTACTATGCTAAAAATTTAATGATTATTTGATAAGCATGCTAATTACATATGAAGTTATGCATCTCTCAGTTATTTTACTATTTTCACATAAAATCCTATTCATACTAGTCTTTCTTAATCCACAAAATGGTTGAATCCACAATTGATTGATTTAGTAATTTAAAATAATAATTACTAAAATTATTTTATCCCAAGTTTTGGTTTCTTAATCTTTTCTTTCCAGTTAATTTTTAAGCATATTTTCAGAAAATCTCTATATGAAATTTCTCTTTCAGTGATTACTTTTGACTTTCAACATTTTTAAAAGAGTTAAATAAGTGTAAACCCATTGTTATCATGTATAAATTAAATTCCAGTTGGGGAAAAAAATCACATTCTAAAATAGTGATTGTCATTGAACCTTATTACCGCTACATATAAAATTGACAAATCATTTCATAATTTTGACAGAAAGTTTCAGAATTTCCAAAGACTAATGTGAAGAAATAATGAGAGTCACAAGGAAGTTTTTTCTAGCTCACTACTGACATTGATCAACAGCTTGGAAAATACTGCTCTGAATATGCTACCTAGTAATTTTTGTTCATTTTTTTCTTGTTAGGAACCTTTCCCTGAAATTAACAAAAGAGATTGATCCGGAAGCCAGGTGTCCCCATATCAGGGGAACGCCCAGCAGTCCATCTGCAGATTGGCCCCTGCCAGGTGTGGAAGAAAATGGAGGCATCGATTCTATGCCATTCAGACTGATGCTACAGGACTGCACAGCCGTCAAGACATTATTATTAAAGATGAAAAGAGTTCTACAAGAGGTAATGGTTTGCTCTAAGATTAATGTTTTCAGTGCTGGTAGATAGTGAAGTCTGTAGAGCTGGTTAGTCCCTGCTTCCATCAATAGTTAACTGCATAACACTGGGCAGAGGTCAGGTATCCTCTTGGAACTTAGCCTTTCTCATATGTCAAATGAAGGGTTTGTAGTTCTGGTTTATAAGGTACTCTTCAACTCAAAAATTCTAAGCTTCTGTGAAGGAATTAAAAAAGAATAAATTGATACCTAGTCTGGGAAAAGTCAGATAAAGAGAAATGGGCATCAGCTGTTAGGTTTTTAAAAGGCTATTGAGAGACCTATTAACTGGACTTCATTTTAATGATATTGAGACTTTATATGATACCATAAAAGTAGTTTATTTAGTCATTTTTGTTCCAATAACAATTAATCTAGTAAAATTTCATCTGAATGTTTGATTGATTTTGCCCATTGACTCCAGGTGCCCTCTTTCAGTCTATGCTCAGTTAGATGATGAGCTAGTCAGGAAAATACGCAGTGGAGTCTTTCATCTTTATGGTCAAGAATCAGCCATTCTTTAGGATTCAAGTATGTTATGGTTTTATTTTTATAATTGCAACAGTTATTTTCTTTGGAGGATTTCTATAAAAAGTGTAAACATTATTATTTCAAAGATGTAAAATGAGGGGACCAAAATTTTAAATGACTTTCCTCTAGTGGGTGTGAATTCAGAACAACAGCCTGAGATTTCTGACTCTCAATTCAGTGACATTTTATCATGTCCTATTATCATTTAACTGATTTCTCATTATTGAAAAGGGATGTTAATGAATAGTGTGAGAACAGAAAAATATAACTATTTAGTATGAGTAGTATTATGACTCACTTACAATGTTGACCGCTGATATTTCCTTTTCTAACACTGATAATAATAATAACAACACTAGTGGCTACCACTAGAGGCCAGAATTGAATCAGGGAGAGAGAAGGGAATTTAAGAGAAGTGATTGTCATAGACTATTAGGGACATCCAGTCATGTATTCCTGTCAGCTATTAAAGTAATAACTGGAAGAGATCTCTGCATCCCATACCAGTTTATATCTCTGGGGTGGTCTTTGTGTCTAGAATCTATGCAGTGGTGTGTAGGAGTGGTGTGCTTATACTTCATCATTGTTAGAATTTCAGGAATTTTATGAGCTGACAGTTAAGCACAGGCATTAAAAAAATTAAATTATATACACTTATAATGAAACAAATTATATTTTTAAAAGGGTAATCAGTACTCAAATCTCTACATTTCCTACTAACTTTACTATATTTTACTATTAATTACACTTGTGAGCTTGTTTACATCTATTGGATCTATATGTAGAAATACTATATAGTAGCTAATGTGCATATTTCCCAATTGTACGTTCATTTATGTTACTTTGTTAGCTTGAAATCAGCCACATGGGAATATTATGCCACAGAAATTGGCAAACAATGCAAGGTAGGGCTTTTAAATTTTGGAGAGCTGTTGTTAACTATTTACCAGTACACCACTATATGTATTACTATATGGTTTCTATATTGACAACATAAGTGTTTCTTTCTGCACTAGTCCAGGCTTCCTGACCTTTTGCTTGACATGTAGTCTGAACCTCTCTGAACAATGCAACTTAATAATAGCTGTTATATTAAAAGATATTAATCTCAAAGTCTGTAACAGTCAAGTATTCAGTTTTCTACCTCTCTCTTTGGTCTGGATTTTAATTTTAAAAAATCAAAAAAGTAAAAGGAAGTAGGAAAAACTGACAGGAAGAGTCAAGGGGCTTTCTTATGGTACTTAATTTTATAATTTAAAAATACGCAGTGATATTCACTGTAAAGTCAATATTCAGAATATATTGAGATTGTTTTTATATTTCTATCTGTTTTTCTTCATTAAAGAGTATTTGAAGAAACTGAAGAGAATTGACTTTTAAAGCTAATGTAAAATGAACAATAATTACATCTGTTTGTTAAGCCCATTCAGAGATCAGGGGGTCTTACTGTTTATGGTCAGCAAGAAAAGCAATATTATTATATGATTAGCATTAACATCTGTTCTAGAAAAAAGATATTCATAATAGATGCCTTTAAAGAAAACTGAAATATTCTCGAAGCCATGAGTTTTTAAATGGCAATTCAGATTTCATTGCTGAATTTAATTCCAGCTCTTCATTTTAGATCAATAATACCTTTTTTAACATAGACAAATAGAGTTTATTTCTATTAACTTATTTTTATGATGCTTAGTAGTCCACCTGTATATACAGATAATTTCTTTTAATAGATCTTTATTGGACTATAATTGCTTCACAATACTGTGTTGGTTTCTCTTGTACACCAAAGCGAATCAGCCATATGCATACACATGTCCCCATATCCCCTCCCTCTTGAGCCTCCCTCCCATCCTCCCTATCCCACCCCTCTAGGTCATTGCAAAGCACCAAGCTGATCTCCCTGTTCTATGCTGCTGCTTCCCACTACAGATAATTTTTAACTGCAGAAGATCCCAATTATTTTATTTTTAAGATGAAAAAAGTCATTAATGAGTTCAGTGTATCACACTAGAAACCACTCCTATTTGAGACTTTTCCTAATGCTACTCTGTTGACATCTTAGATTTTAATTCTGAGATAGGTCAAGTGTGAATAATCTGAATGGAAGCTCACACTGCCATTTTTATCCCCCTTCTTTGGAGATCATTTGCTATTACAACCCCAAATATCAATTCCTTTATTTAAAAAAAAAAAAATGGCTGGCTTTGGGCCCTAAGAAATTCTGTTGTCACTTTATTTTTTCATATTAATGATTTAAAAAAAAAAGTGACTGCAGCAAGGGAGAACTATATAAATTTTTCTTCCTTCTTTGTTAACTTTTTCACATAACTCCATTACCTGTAAAAGAAGAAAATATTTGATACAATATCTGCAGAAATAGTTTTTGTTTTGATGTTTCGTTTCAGTTTGTTCTCTTTTTGTTATTCTCTTATTATAAAATTTGTTTGTACTGTACAGTAACTGACCAAGAAGACTACTGGGAAGGGATTTTAGGTGCAGTGCATAGTTTCTAGTAAGATAACAGCTAATAAGAATGTTTATCCAAGATTGTTTGCAATGCTCCTCCACCCAACACCCTTGCCTTTTTAATTTATATTTAACAAATGTTCCTAGCAAATTTCCTGAATCATATAAGACATTTTTTTAAAGTTAGATAAATGTTAAACAAATTTTAAAAATGTTGATATGATCAGGCGAATCTAACAAGAAAATTAGATTATTGAAAATCAGAGAACTATTTGTTCGAGAATCAATATCATTTACAAGCTCAGGTAGTTGACATAAACATTTGGGTTTGCCATTGAATAAAGAGCTCTTACCCATTTTTCTTTTTTTCTCAACAAGCTAGCAGTTCGAACTAATTTTATTATCTCTAAAAAATAATAATGGGAAACTTTCAAGGATAATTTTAAATGTAAACTTCTTATTTCTTTTATTTTTAAATACAATACATAAATATATGACAAAATTTGGAGTGTTTTGAACTTCACCATAAATCATTGTATGGTGGGGATTTCTTAAAGATTTTTTTTCTTTTAGCACATTTTGGTGAAATGATTCCAAAATCTATGACAACATTCTTATAAACTAACATTTTCCTATCAGCAAATCTCAAAAGCAAATGAAAAGCCTGTAGGATAGGAACTCCGACGATGGATAATTACAGAAGGAAAAAGCAACAGTGGAGAGTCATGAAGTATGGAAATTCACCAACAACAAGCAATTACCCATGTAAATCTAGATAACAATATAATAATTAGACTGCTCTTTATATTTATCTTTTGAAAATAACAAAATTCCAAGTTTCTGCTACCTACCTTATGCTTATTTGCTTGTTTTTGCTTGCATAAAAATTTGTTTAAGATAAAAATTGGAAAAAAAAAATACACCACAAAAACTGCAAATGCAAGAAAACTAGAGTGGCTGTACCCAAGTCAGGTAGATATAAAGAGAAGATGTATCACCAGAATCAAAGAGCTACATTTCATAATGATAATACAACATTATAAAGCATTTACACTCCAATAAAGATGTGAAAAAAAATAAAATAAAACACACACACGCACACACACACACACACACACACGAGTCAGTTCATCAGGAAGACATAACAGCCATACATGTGGATGGCCTATGTATGTAACTTGTAAATATATGTTGCAAAATCTGACAGAACTAAATGAAGAAGTAGGTACTTCACAATCATAGTTGAAGATTTTAACTCTTCTCTCAATAACTGATAAAAGAACTAAAAATCAGGAAAGTTTCAGAAAATTTGAACAACATATTTAACTTCTTTAGTAATGACTGACTTTTACATAACAGAATTATACCAGCTTTTCAGTGCGTGTGGAACATCACCAAGACAGAGTATATGCTGGGTCAGAGAAATATCTCAATAAATTTCAAATGTAGACATCTATGTAATACATTTTTTGAGAACAGTGGAATTAAATTAAAAATCATGAATAATCAAGTAACTAGAAAAACATCAAATATTTTGAAATTAAACAGCAAACTTCAGTATACCCCATGGGTCAATTTAGAAACCTCAGGGAAATTTTAAAGTGTTTCAAATGAGATGGTAATAATAATAGAATAAATCAAAATTCATGGGATATAGTTGAAACCATGCTTGGAGGGAAATTTATAACTTTAAAAGTTTATATTTAAAGTAATAAAGTGCCATAATTAATAAGTAATTTTCTCCTTAAGAAGCTAGAAAATAATGGCAAATTAAACCCCAAGGAAGTAATAGAAATAAATATAAAAAACAAAATTAATAAAACTGAAAACAGACAAATAATAGAAAATTTACGAAGGGCTCAAATTGGTTCTTTGAGAAGTTAAAAAAAAAAAGACTGTAGAGGAAGAAAAGAAAATAAGAAATACAAATTACTAATATCAGCAATGAATTGCTGGGAGAAATAATCACTACAAATCTTATGGGAATTAAAAGGATAATAAGGAAATGTTATAAACAATAGTATGGCAATAAATATGACAATTTGGATGAAAATCACAAATCCCTTGTAAAATACAACTTTCCATAATGACACAAGAAGAAATTAAAAATCAGAGTAGTCCAATTTCTATTAAAGGGATATATTTTATTATTAAAAAAGAGAAAATGATCCCCATAAAGAAAATCTAAGTCCAGGAGGTTTCACTGGTGCATTCCGACAAATATTTAAGAAAGACTTAAAACTAATATTATGCAAAAAAGTTTAGGAAATAGAGAAATAAGATATGCTTCTCAACTGTTTGGTGTGGCAGACATAGGACTATTATAATAACCTGGCAAAATCTTTATAAGTAAAATGAAATCACAGGAAAATTTCTCATATATATATATATATATATATATATGTATATATATATATATATATATATATACATATATATATATATACACACATATATGGAGAGAGAGAGAAAGAGGGATGCAAAAGTCTTTTAAATTAGTAAATAAAATTGGCAATATAAAAATATACAATGGCCTATTTGGTTCTATTGCAAGAGTGCAAGGTTTGTTTAGCATTCAAAAACCAGTCAGTGCGATTCACTATAGTACTAAACTAAAAAAAAGAAAAAGTACATGAGCATATTAATAGGTGAAGAAAACATTTGAAAAAATCAAACATCAATTTATGGTTAAAAGAGAGAAAAACTGAACACAGTGGTAGTAGAAGGGAGCTCCTATCCCTACAGCTAATATCCATACTTAATGAGGTAAAACGGAAGCTTCTAGTACTATTAGCAAAGCAAGAATGTCCACTCTCCCCACTTTTAGTGAACATTGTGCTGGAGGTTCTAGCTAAAAATAGACAAGAAAAAGCATTAAAAGCATAAATATTGGAAAGAAAAGATAAAACTACCTGTATCCGAAGTTGCAAGATGTTTATATAGATATCCCTAAGGAATCAACAAGAAAGTTAATGATAAGCCTAGTAGGAATAATAAGTGAATTTAGCAAGGTCGAAGGATACAAAGATAGAAGTTTATAATTAAATTATGTATTGTTCCATAGCAAATTATCTAGTGGACTAAAACAGACATTTGCTTTCTCATAGTTTTTGTGGTCAGGAATTTGAGAGCAGTTTACATACTGCTTCTGGCTGAAGGCCTTTCATGAGGCTGCACTCGAGATGTCAGCCATAACTGCAGTCAGGTGAAAGTTTGACTGGGCTTGAGGATTAATGTAATGTGGCAGGAAGGTTCAGTTTTTTACTACAGGTGGTCAGAGCCTCAGTGCCTCACCATGTGGACCTCTTCATTGTGTGACATGGCAGCTGGCTTCCCCCAGAGTATGCAATCCAAGAGAAAGGGCATAAGAGGAAATAAATGATATCTTCTATAATGTAATCTTGGAAGTAACATACCATCACTTTTGTAAACTGTATTGGTTGCAAAGACCAATCTTGATTCAGTGTGAGAGGGCACTATACAAAGGCCTGGGTACCACGAAGTGCAGAACATAGTGGCCCTTCTTATCCAAGCCACCATAGTCCACCTTTTGGCCCCCAGAGATCCATCTCTCACAGTCCAAAATATACTTACCCCCTCCCAAGGCCACCCAAAGTATCATTCTATTACAGCATCAGTTCAAAGCACAGAATCTCATTAGGTAAAACATGTGCAGTTGTAGATAAGCCTTAAGTACAGCAACCAAAGTACAGTTCTCCATTTGAAGACCTGTGAACTAATGCACAGGTTAGTAGTCCTTGATTAGGACTCAAAGCCTGAGAATAATTCTCCTTGGCTTTTAGTTCCACCCTTTGTACTCTTGGTTCTACCCTTCAAGTCATCCTTTCTTTTATTATAAAGTTAGCACATGTTTGCAGCGGAATAGTTTTCTCATCCTTATTTGTGTTTGCCTACATTGGTATCCAAAGGCCTCTTTTAATTTTGTACTGTCTCTGTCCCTTTAATTCGAAACTGTAAAGTGTTTCTGTGAATATAACTCTTAAATTCTTTTTAGATCTCTGTGAACTTTATTAGGGATTCACTCCATTAGACAAAAGCCACACCCATTAATCTCTTCAAGATAAGCTCTTCTTTAACTTGAAATAGCTGATGGACAACCCCTTTAAGCCTTTAAAATTTTAATTGTTTGGTTGAGAGCATCTGTGAGACACCCTAAAGGTATACCGAAAGGTACCTTTTGTCTGATTGAACTAGGTTCTCTGCAGCACTATTTTTCACCTTTCAGAGTAGCTCTGCATCTAGTAAATAAATTTATAAGGTAATAAAAAATGTTTACATCTGGATTGGTATAGTTTGTTGCATGAATTTACATTTTTATCAAAGCTTATCAAATTGTACACTTAATATGACAACATGTGGAATGTCATCACATAACTGATAGCACCACTGTTAGTGCTTCCATTTTGTGGAATTTCTCTTCTTCCCTTGGAAGACCTGTAAGTGAACTGTGGCCATTTATCACGTAGACTAAGTTAGGGCACTATTGTCAGTTCTTACCAGTTGTTATTGGAGCTTAATTTTCTTCTCAATTTTAGAATAACATAAGTTAAAAAAAAAATATATATATATATGTATATAGAACCCTTTCTTCATACAAAGCAATACATCGCCTGTATACTCCCTGAAGAAACCTCTAGTTTAGATAATGGCATAACTTAGATTCATTGAGAATAGATAGGTTTCTGAGTAAGAATACTCTACCTACCTGAGGCTTGGCTTTTTATGAGGCTATAAGCTTGATCTGGAAAATAGATAAGAAGGGGAGAGAAGTATATTTCCATGACTCTTTTGCTATGTAAGCAACCTTAACTTTCAACAGTCCTCTGAGAGAGATTAGAGAAGGTAGAGAAAAATTCTTCCATAATCCTTAATCCCATTTCACCCACAAAGTCCCACTAGAGGAGGTATATTAGAGTGGTAAAAATTACAGTGTTTAAAACCATTGAGATCTAAGTGTGATTCTCACTTCTGCTGCTTAATAGCTGCTACAAGTTGATTAAGGTTTTTGAGTCTCTATTTTATCATATGCAACGTTTACCAACTATTTCATAGAGCCAGTTAAACAGTAAAATGTATATAACAAGTTATCACAGTGAGAGTGTGGGTTTAAGTACCCTTGAACAGGAGCTGCTGCAATGATCTCATTCATTTGTGTGATTAATACTGACCGATTCAAGCAAGGTAGAATATTTGAGATTTCTTAAACTTGGAAATATACCAGTACATGTTTTTAATAGGACAATATGTTGTATTTATCAAATAATAACTCAATATTAATAATTGTTAATAAAGGCTATTACTAGCTGAAACTGAAAGTGGAAATATTGTTGTCATTTATGTTTTTCTGGGCATTCAGTTGTGCTAGCACATTTGACCTGACATTCCTTGGCTAAAGAACTACTACATGTCAATTGAATTTCCTGTTGACAGTCAATATGTAAGAAAGTTTTTTTCCAAGTGAGAAATAATGATGACAGACCATGGTAGTAGCAGTTGAGACAGAGAGAAGGGAAAAGATGTGTGACTTCTTTTGGAAGTAGTGTCAGCAGCCATTGCTATGAATTGGAATTGGGTGGTAATAGCAAGAGAAGAAGCAAGGGCAACTGAGAGTTGTTCTTTGAGCACTAGGCAGACATTATTGCCATTTTCTGAGACTGGGAAGACTAGGAGAGGGTTGACCTGTGTGAGACAGGAAGGAAACAAGAGTTTTCTTTTGGCCAGGTTGAGGTTGAGATGCTTATTTAGACATGCAAGTGTACTTGTCAAATAGAAATTTGAATTAATGTGTCTGCAAACCCAGAAAGATCAGGGCTAAAAATATAGACTGAGTATTCATGATTATATACATTCTGTTTAAAGCTATGGAAGAGAGAACTTGTACCTAAAACCAGGGTGGGAAGCTCCAACATTAAATGATCAGAAAGTTAAAAAAAAAAAAAAAGAAGAAGAGTGTCCAATGAGATGGGAAGAATACCAAGAGTAATATCAAGAAGCAAGGGAAAACATTACTTTAAGAAAGCCAACTTGAGGAATGATGCTGAGAAGTAAATGTGATAAGAAAAGATAAACAGTCAGTGGATTTGTCAATCTGATTAATTCCAAAAGCATATTACCCAGGCTTTAGAAATTTCAATATGTAAAACAACCTATACAAAGTATTAATTTATAAAGCTAAAGCCTAAAATAGAAATAGTAACTATTTCCAGCTTGTTCTCAGTTATTAAATTATTGGTTTATTTCTTTGTAAATCATTGGTCTATGAATTTGAAGGATGTGAAAATGAATAATACATGCCCTGAACGAATTTTTAAAATTGTTTTAAGGTAAGACATGTCTTAGTTTTGGAAGGATATTATAAATTGTATTAGGTTAATTAATAATGATGACCAAACGTTCATCTTCCATAAGTACCCTCCATACTGAGGTATTATTTTTTTCTTTAAAGAGTATTACTTCTCTTAGCTAAAGTTGTTATTTATACTGCAGAGGCAATCTAATACAGTGATCACAATATACTAGTCTGTACTACGACAGACTGCTCAAATTCGAACATCAGATCTCGGTAGGTACATATGACTTTGGGCCAAGTGAGAATCCATGAGAATCGGGTCTCTCTCAGAAGCAGAATTACTACGTAAGTGCATGTTCAGAACTACTAGATAATATCAAAGTTTTTCCAAAGTTCTCGTACCAAATTACTCTCCCTCCGGGTATATTCATGTAATAAAATGCTTTATGTTCATGTATCATCATGTCCCACAAAGAGTGTTTTCAACACAAAAACCAAGTCACAGATAAATTCATACAGAATATAGAGTTTAAAAATATGCAAAGCTAAATAATTATTAAATATTATTAAAGAATATATATTTTTTAAAGTATGGGGATGTTAAACATGGTAGTCAAGGTAAGATTACATGTGTAGAGGTAGTGATTAAGGAGGGGTAGACATGTGCAATTAAGGCAGATATTTATTTTATATTCATGGTGTATTTTCTTATGTGTTTCTGTCAAAATCATTGCATATACATAATATCTTCTTATATATGTAACGTTGCCTTAAAAAACTCAGTCGTCGCAAATTGTGTGTACTCTGAGTGGCTCCCTCTACACCAACTCCATCCCCTACAATGCTATTTTCCTCTGTATTTCTCTTCCCATGAACGTTGCAGAAATATTTTGGCTACTCCTTTGCCATCAGTGTATCATTTGGTATTTATTTAATGTCAAACTAAAAACGAGGTGGGATCAGTGTGAGAAAGGGTATAACAATCAGGCAGAGAATTCTTTCCTGGTATGAGTACTTACATAATCTGCCAGTCATGTGTATTATTTTATTACTTATTAAAAACAAACTACAACCCTGTATTAACAATAACCGCCACCCTCATTGTACCTGAATGATGTGGTTATTTGTGTTATAATCATATTCAATAATTAATCAAATAACCACTAATATGGTTCTGCTATGCATGTTTAACTTTTAATTTTCTTCTTGCATCCAGCATTAATGTCTCAGTTGTAATACAACTCACATACTATTGTGTGATGTGATGGGCTAAATCTCACATCAAGAATTTCAGGCTGCAACATAGCAGATATACAGCAGATGGCGCCCTGCAGGATCCCCAGGGGATACTTAGTGTGGTCAGTGCTTCTGGTGGGGGAGGGAAGGAGAGAGCGGAGAGCCATTTAAGCAAATGATGCCGTGGACAGCCTGCGATTGTGTTCCTCTGAGACACACTTTTACAGAAACGGTGTTTTATTCAGGTTTGAAAATCAGAAACAAAGGCATATTTAACTACAGTGAAAATGCCTATTTTTAATCGCCGAGTGTATAAAAGATGGTGTTACAAATTCAGACAACATAATGCAGTTGCTTAGGAGTAACATAAACTGTAAAGTGTTCACATGTTTACAGATTAGCAAAGGCGTTTTAACATCCAGTGACTCATTTAGATGCAGGACAGTTATTCCTTAACTATTTCATTTTAACCTTGATGAAAATGAAAACTTGAGAAAACTAGTATTGACTTTTAATATAAATTTACTAATAGGAATACAGATGTTTACTATTTCAAGTATTGTAGTTTAAATAGATTATTTTCTGTTACTGTCTTTTAAAGTGAAATAAGCTCTGTATAGTGGGCTAGCTATTAATAAAATCAAAATAACTCATATTTATGACAAATGCATGTGACAGCAAATAGATATATTTGTCTTGTTCTCTTGGTTAGATGAGCTTCTGTAAGTAAGAGGAGATGAGGAGTTTAAAAAGAATAATGAATTATTATGAAAGATTTTATTCACTTACCTCAAAAATAGACAAATATTGTTTTGTTATCCATGGCCTTCATTAGGGGTCAGCAAAGTCTTTCTGTAAAGTCCTGGCCATATAGACTGTATTGCAACAACTCAATTAAGTAGTAGGAAGAAAGCAGATATGTGATGTAAACAAATGAGCATAGCTAGAGTCCTATAAAACTTTATTTACAAAAATAGGCAGTGGACCAGATTTGGTTCTTGTTCTGGGCCTGTCATCCCATACTACTTAAGAGAGAGGTATCATGATACTACTTCAAGGCACTGTGTAGTTACGAGCATTAGTTTAAGGAGCCAGAATATACAGTCTATATCCCATCTCTTTACTTACTAGCTCAGTGATCCTAGGCAAGTTAAACCCTGCAGATAATAATATTAACATATCACTTAAGTGTGTTGAGAATATTAAATATGTTAATATGTTTTAAATGCATGGAACAGTGTTGGACACATATCAAATGTTCAATTTGTATTAGGTATTATTTTATTATCACAAAGTCTGAGGACCACTAGTGACATAAAATGATCATGGATCTAGCATTAGGCAAAACCTGAATTCAAATCTTGCTTAGATCTACAATTCAGCAATGTTATTTTATTCTATTTTATTCAGTTTCTTTGATAAGCATTAGGTTTCCACATATAGAATAATAGGATAAAAATTCTTATAAATTTTATTGTGAAAATTAGATTTAAATTGTATCTGGTAGGTCTAAAGGTCTAAATAAATATTAGTTCTCTTCTCTTCCCCCCCTTTTAAAAAATATATTCTAACATTACTTCTCAACTTGTTACCCAGATTGAGATTTGATTCCAACTTCATAGCACTTCCATGATTCTTATTTCCTTTAGAACTGGCCCTTGATTTTGGTGTTCCTATTTCTTTTTTTTTTTTTTTTTTAATTTCAAATACTTCCTTCACATGAATGTGGGGAAATAGACATTCTATTCACACATCACTGCTGGCAGTGTTAATTTGTGGAATCTTTTTTTTTTTTTTTTTTTTCATTTTTATTCATTTATTTATTTATCCATGGCTGTGCTGGGTCTTCGCCTCCGTGCGAGGGCTCTCTCCAGCTGCGGCAAGTGGGGGCCACTCCTCATCGCGGTGCGCGGGCCTCTCACCATCGCGGCCTCTCTTGCCGCGGAGCACAGGCTCCAGACGCGCAGGCTCAGCAATTGTGGCCCACGGGCCCAGTTGCTCCGCGGCATGTGGGATCCTCCCAGACCAGGGCTCGAACCCGTGTCCCCTGCATTGGCAGGCAGATTCTCAACCACTGTGCCACCAGGGAAGCCCCTAAAGTCTGTTTTAAAATCATTTTCTTGCAAGGGAGTCTATTTTATAGAAGTGATTTTCTTAGCTTCTGTTTGCAGCTAAGATGTGATTTTAATTCATCTCTATCTTCCCCCAAACAATTCTGCTTTTCCTTAAGGTGGCACTTTGTCTAGATATAAACTTATGATTTAAAATATTATTTTAATAATGTAATCTAGGATGAAATTTAATATAATTCACAGTTACCTTAGTTATATTATGATATTTATTCCTTATTTAGGGCTTTGCAAAAAGCTCGCAGTCAGCATATTGCTTTGTTTCATGTAACTCTTGGAACATCTACCATGGTTTGGACACATAGTTAAATTTAAAGTGTGGTCTAATTCAGTATCTGCTGAAAGTTCTGTGTCCCAATATGCCTCTATTGCTTATGAAACCTAAGGCTATTCTGAATATTAAGGCCCATTTTCTAATATTACTATGCTTCCTCATTTACTACACATTCTTGAAAAAAAACTATTTTATTTAAGGACTTGGCAGATGCTATGTCAAATTTAACTGCCACTGGAGAGATAATTGCAACCTATAAATATTCTTGAATTGTTTCTTCCGGACATTTCTCTTTACTTAGTTGACATCCAAGACTATCTATCTTACTGGCAAATTGTTTAGTACCTACCAAAGCTGCATTTTTTTCTCTCAAGAAACCTTCAGAAAAGGGAACCATTTTTTTGGTAATGAATAGTGGGCAAAAAAGCACTTAATATTGTGGATACATATAACTCTGTGGACCACAGACCAAGAAACTGCTGGCATTGATTTGGGGAGCAAAAATCCTGCAGATACCATCTACATCTCTGTCCATACAGCAAATGTAAGAACTCATTGTTGAAAGATAGTCACATGATGTACTAGTTCAAGTGTGGATTTGAGAATATTGCGATATTAGAGAACGGAAAAGGTACCAGGATGCCAGCTGTGTGTGTGCCCACACATGTGTGTGCATGTGCACAGGTGTGTAGGTGTGTTGGGGGTTGTTGCGTATAATGTATTTGTATGTGTTGTGGTTGAGAGGCAGGGTTGGAAAGTGTCTTAAAAATATGTCCAAAAAGCAAATGCCCTAACTGTGTAGTTGTCATCTATTTGCTTCTTCCCTGGCAAATTGGATTTGGCCGTATTGAAAGATCCTTAAAACCTTGCAAAAAATAACAGGATGCTCATAAAAGACACATGAGAGCATATGTCTGCATTCACAGTCTTACTTCTGAGTAATTTCTTGGTATCCTATTATCATCTCTTACCGGCTTTCTTCACTAGAATCACTTGAATAGATTACCTTTTAATGACCCACCTCTCCCTGTCTTTTATATCAGCCTTCAGACATTTCATATATTTTTACTACCTTCAGGGAATTCTTGGTTTGTTTGACCAAACAGAGCAGGAGTGACCTGGGCTCCACTTTAAATCTCATAAAGTATCTCCTCACACAGGACTTACGATTTCCCAGTCCTTTCCTCCTCCTCCCTACCCCACCACACACATCCTTTTCATTGTAAATCACAGCCCAAGAGAAATGGTGTTTTTCCATCAGTGCTTCAGATATTCACAGTCTCTCAGCTCATCATTCATCCCCCCATCAAATTGAAATCCTGCTCATTGGATAATATGCATTTAGCTTTAAAGAAGATGTGGCACATATATACAATGGAATATTACTCAGCCATAAAGAGAAATGAAATTGAGTTATTTGTAGTGAGGTGGATGGACCTAGAGTCTGTCATACAGAGTGAAGTAAGTCAGAAAGAGAAAAACAGATACCGTATGCTAACACATATATATGGAATCTTAAAAAAAAAAAAAAAAAAAAAAAGGTTATGAAGAACCTAGGGGCAGGACAGGAATAAAGACACAGATGTAGAGAATGGACTTGAGGACACAGGGAGGGGGAAGGGTAAGCTGGGACGAAGTGAGAGAGTGGCATGGACATATATACACTACCAAATGTAAAATAGATAGCTAGTGTGAAGCAGCCGCAAAGCACAGGGAGATCAGCTTGGTGCTTTGTGACCACCTAGAGGGGTGGGATAGGGAGGGTGGGTGGGAGGCTCAAGAGGGAGGGGATATGGGGATATATGTATATGTATAGCTGATTCACTTTGTTATACAGCAGAAACTAACACACCATTGTAGAGCAATTATACTCCAATAAAGATGTTAAAAAAAAAAACAAAAACGAAATCCTCACTTATCTTATTGTAATGAGAATTCTTTTCCTTAACACCGTCATTCCTGTAGCTGTTCTTGGTAGTTTAACAACTATTCTCCTGATTATAAACTTACGTGAGGCTTTTACACTATGTAGAACGTGAGTCAAGTTGACTGCCTGCCACAAGCTCCATAGAACATTTTTCTGTAAGATTACTGAGGGTGAGACATGGACGGGAGCCAGAACTCTACTCCTGTTTGTGTTTGAGGAGTAACTCTACTAATTCTGTAGTTTTTTTTTTTTTTTTTCTCAGATAGTTACATGCGACTATATTTATTATCTTTAATAGGATTTTGTAGACATCAATGATATTGATCAGTTTAACAAGTGTTACTATGTTGAACTTATTAGAAATGCTCTTTATACTCTGCCCTGAAAACTAAAACAAAACATCGGAACACAAACTATCATGGCTTTTTTCCCAAAAGTGTGCTGTGTATTTGCAAGGTAAATAATGTGAATGAAATGCAGTGAATACTCAGTAATGATAAATCATTGTGAAAAATGGGATCCATTTGTGACAATTTTAAAAATAGTATTGATATTCCCAAATGTATACAAAATATTTCTTTAAAGTAGCATTGATTGTAGAATGGGGCATAGGAAAATAAAAAGGAAAATTCAGATATAGTTTATTTTACACTTCATTAGGACAAGTTCAAATGGACCTTGTCATTTCTCCTAAGAGTTTAGGAAGTGAAGGAAGTTCAAGATAGTAAGAAATCTGGATGAATAAAGAAACTTATCAATCAGTGAGTAATAACCACTGTTATTTGGCTTGTGATAGGTGATACTTTATTTTATTTTATTTATTTATTTTTGGCTGCACCACGCAGCATGTGGGATCTTAGTTCCCAGACCAAGGATCGAACCCACACCCCCTGCATTAGAAGTGCAGAGTCTTAACCACTGGACTGCCAGGGAAGCGCAAATAGGTGATAGTTTAGTAAAAAAGAAATAATCATGCCTGCATTTAAAATTTAAATGGGAAAACACTTTTAAAATAAGGTATTTTTTATGATATTTTAATTGCACCTCCATTTCTTAAGGGGATTTATTTTTTAATGACTCGCTGCTTTTTTAAGTTCAATATTAGATTATTATGTGGCATTTTATTTTATAGGCCCTTTAATTCAATTTATACATAGACTCACAGTCTTCTGTTCAGTTTTTTCCACAAATATTCACTGCATAACAGTCTCTGAAGCTGCAAAAAGAAATAATGAAAGGAAGAAGAAAGGAAGGATAGAAGGAAGGAGGGTAGTCAGGACTTGCCCTCAAGAGAGAGGTATGCAGGGTTCTTATGTTTACAAAATAAAATCAAGCTTAGACCCTGGAGTCTCTATGGGTGTCACTCACAGTTCAAGAGACAGATCCCCAGAATTTATATATTGAAGCTGTAATCCTCAGTGTGACTCTATTTGGAGATAGGGGCTTTAAAGAAGTAATTACAATTATATGAGGTCAAAAGGATGAGGCCCTAGTCCCATATGGCTGGTGTCCTTATAGTAAAAAAAAAAAAAAAAAAAGGTACCAGGAATGCACCCACGCAGAGGGAATTTGGCCTTAGACAGGCACAGAGAGAAGACCATGTGAACAAACAAAGATGGTCACATGTAAGCCATGTAGAGAGGCCTCAGGAGAAACCAGATTTCCCAACACCTTAATGTTGGACTTCTGGCCTCTAGAACTTTGAGAAAATTAATTTCTGTTATTTAAACCACCCAGTCTGTGGTATTTTGTTATGGCAGCTCTGGAAAACTAATATACCAGCCAAGCTCCGAAATACAACGAACCAAGCCTAAAGTAGATTTTTGCACAGGGAACCTGGGACTTTGTTGTACTATTCCAGAGGACCACCAAGAGCGTGACATAGTCTTACAGTATTAATCAAAAACAGAAACTAGCTGCTTGTTCTTACACATTCATCTGTGCATGTGGCAGAAGGGCTCAACAGCTTTGTACTCATATTAAGAAAGGGGCAATGCTCCCTGAATGGTTTCACTCTTAAATGGCCAAGAGGTTAAGTTAATTTTATGCTAATTTCTTTGTGCACAAGTGTGTCTGAAAGTAGCAGTCCTAACTAGAAATTAATTTGTTGTCAATATGCAGGATTTACTAGAGGAAAGGTTATTGAGGGGGATGAAGATCAGTTTAGACTGATCCGGGTTTGAGGTGATGCCTGTGGAGTGGGCCAGCATCAATAGGTGTCTAGGAAAAGAGAGGAAACTGAAAGCTGTAGGCGAAATGAAGAGATTAAGGACTGATTCTTGTATAGGGATAGAGGAGAAAACATATGAAAGATTGTTTTGATATTATAAACCTGGGGAGTGGAAAGAATGACACTGCTCAACTTGAAAGAGGAAATTCAAACTTCTAGTTCTGGAGACAAAATCATGAGCTTGATTTGATTTATGTTGGATTTGAAGTAGTGGTGTCTTATCCAAATCGCTCATTCATCTGACTTGTGAGTAAGTCATCAATACAGAAGAGGCTAGGATAAAAGGCCATGCCTAAAGTTACACATTGGTTAATTTATTTGCTTAGATATGCTTAAATGTTGATGTGATTCATTATCACTCTGTGATTTTTGAAGTGAGCAAGGTTAGGGAAAGTTAAGAGAGAAGAGAAGAAACAAGTGGGTCTGAAGAAGAGAACAGAGGTAAGGTATGCAAAGAAGCAGAGTTATAAAAGAATTAGCATATATATAGTGCTTACAGGGTGCCAGGCATTATTGTTAAGCCATTTACAAATGTTATCCCATTTTACCTTCCTAACAGCCCTATAACGGTGTTCTTATTATCATCTCTGTTTCACAGGTAAGGAAGTTGAGATTCACAGTGGTTCGGCATTTTAAGTTAGGATTTTAAATAGCCAAGGCACTGTGAGCTTCAGAGCACATACTCTTAACCACTTTGTCATGCAGCCTCTCCAAAATAATGTATAGATTTGGTGAAAATAGAGCGTAAAAAGAGTGGGAAGAGGGAGAATATTCTTAAACAAAAAAGGAAGGATTGTCATAGTCGAATTCTCTGTAGAAGTAAAGAGAATAAAGTTTGTTGGATTCAATTAAAAATGAAGTCCTTGATTTAAAAAAAGGACATGTTAAGATAATGACAGGATAGGGGGGATTCCAGACTTCTAAATATTTTGCATGAAAATTAGGATGAGAAAGGAAGACTATGAATGGAAATAGTCATTCTTTAAAAAAAAGTTTTTAGAAATGAAGAAAGGGGGGAGATAATTGGTGAGTGGAAGAAAGCACCACGCTCTGGTGCACTCTCTTCAGTTGCTCGTATCTCTCTTAAATGTAGTCGTTGCTCTGCATCTGCGGGTTCAGCATATAAGGATTCAACCAAAGACAATTGAAAATATTCGGGGAAAATGTCCTGAAAGTTCCAAAAAGCAAAACTTGAATTTCCCATGTGCTGGCAATGATTTACATATATTTACATTGCATTAGGTATTCTAAGTAATCTAGAGATTATTTAAAGTATACAGGAAGATGTGCATAAGTTTTGTGCAAATACTACATCATTTTATATATGAGAAAATTGAGCATTCAAGGACTTTGGTACCTGCAGTGGATCCTTCACACTCAACATGCTCGGAAATAGTGCTTCTTAGTATTAATATTCCCTTTCCCCAAATATCTACATGTTGTTTTCACCACCATTTTCCTAAATGCCAAAGCTTAAAACTGGGCTCCCACTTTGACACAGCTTTCTTCTCAGCCAGTGTGTCACTAAGTCTCTAAAATCATTCTTTTCTCACTCATCATTTACTCTCTATATTTGTTATTTTCTGTAATCAATTATTTAGTAAAAAATTTCATTGCCGTAAGTGTACAAAATAGTACAGTAGTCTCATAACCAAAAAACAGCATTGAGAAGTGTCTAAGAGCAGAAGCTATTATGTTGCACAGACAGACTTTGGGTAGAATCTCATCTCTGACATTTGCATACTAGTGCCTTTGGGGAAGTTATTTAATGTCTCCAAATTTGTTTCCTCTTGTGTAGAATGAAGAATTAAATAATAATAAGTGAGAATACTAATACTTGTTGCATAGTAAAAAAACAAATGAACAAACGAGAGAGAGAGAATAGCTATTATGTTTCTCCTTTCTCTTCCCTAATCCTTTCTTATGTTTCATCATGCTGTTTTTCTTCAAAACATCCCAGCAACCCCTTATTTTATAAAGTCCAGTGCCTCACCCTTTATTCAGAGATCTTCATAATCTGGTTATCTAGCTTTATCTCCCAGTTAATGTCTCTGCTCTACTCTGGTCAGTGTGCCCTTTTTATTCGTCTCCAGATATGCCATGTTGCTTTCTTACTGCAAACTTCTGCACATTTTATTCCCTAAGGCTTGGCATGCCCTTCTCCACCAACTTTGCCTGTGCAAATTCTTAACCTTAAATTTCAACTCTTTAACAAGCCTTCCTTGATGTTCTTATTGGCTCTTACATGCATTTAATCATCCACATCCTTGCAATATAAGTTAGTTATGAAGATCAGTGTAGGTGTTTCCAGGTAAAGACCACATCTTTGTCTCCTTTGTATTTCCCAGAGCACCTAGCACAACAGTGGGTAGGTGGGGCTGACTAAATATTCTTCAGTGTAAGAAGAGAGCATATGGATATTACCAAGAGAAGAAGATAATTTTATTTTCTGAATAAATGTCTTAAATTTATTTTTTAAAATTTTAACTGAAGTAATGCTACAGGTGCGTATTGAGTACTTGTTGATTCTTATAAACTTGATTCTTGATTCTGGATTTTACAAGATAAAGGATACCAGATTCATTCTTTCTGAATTTTTCACTAATATTTGTATTGATACATAAATGCACATAGATCAGATATTAAAATATTTAATTTGTATAATTATTTTAAAAATTATTAAACCAGCAGCAAAACCAACACTCATATAAACAATTGGCTACTTGACCTAAATGTGTTGTCCTTAATGACAAGCCCACGTTAATTCAGCTTGGAAGACAGACATAGTGTTTGCTTCTGGGGCAGAGGACAAATTCACTTTTTGGCAAAAGCAGAAGAGATACTGTCTTCCTCTAGGCCAAAGTTTGGGAAGCTTTGCTAGCAGCACCTTTAAAAGATTGTAATTTCCTAAGCTTGGGCTCCTTCAGTTGGATGCAGTATGTGTGCCATATCCACCTGGGATGCTCTGCATAGCCCCAGTGGGATTTGGGGGGACAGGGTACTCAAGGGGAGTGATGAAAACATTGAACTCATGCTGCCTGATGTATCCTGAGTAGTAAAGTCCCTGTGTCTCTGACCAGAAGTCTCAAGTTTTCTGCTAGTATCCATGAAACTGTGGCATGCGAATATATAGTTATTGAGTAAAATCTCAGAACTTTCATGGTCTTTTCAAAGTTCATGTGCAAAATATTCTTCCTTTAGAAATAATTTATAAGTGAATTTAAAAATCATAAATGTATAGGTAAAATTGCTTCCTAAATAAAATAAATATAATGCATTAAATTCAAAACATTTCGAAGTATAATTTTCATATTTCAGAATGACAAAATATGCAGTAAAATAATGCAAAAAAATAAAAATAAAAATAAAAAAATAAAATAAGGCAGCCACATGTTAATACTAGAATCAAGACTTCCTAGTTTTGTGGTATCCTTTACAAGAATGTTTTCATGTGATTATAGAACTAGTACTGAAGAGCACACCTATCAAACTCATTCATATTTTTTCACTGAAAATATGGGGTGTTACTTTTGAGGTAGAGAAATAGGAATATGTTTGCATGCATTACAAGTCTTTCAACTGCCATATATTTCTTACCAGGCAAACTACTTCTCTTTATAAAATAGATCTCTTTGGAAATACAAGTTCATATTTCTAAAACAATTAATCTTGCTTTGAATTTTCAATTATCAGAACTTTGCAGGTTTTTTGCAGCTTGTTTTTATTTTTAATGATAATAGATTATTCACTTTTAAAAGCAAGTCGCATGGTCATGAATAGAGAATAAAATTGTTATAGAAAGTGTTTTTATATGTTTGTATATATTTTTATGTGTTTTGTATGTTTAAAAAAGCCTGGGCATATGAGGAAGGCTGCACATCAAGCTGTTATCACAGTTTACCTAAGGAATAGAGAGGTAGAAGAAAATAGTTGACTTTTCCTTTGCATATCTGTACATTGATGTTTTCTCCTGCAATGTGAATTTATTGTTTTTTATTCTGGAAAGGCAAACTAATAAAGTATTTTTAATAAAATAAACATAAGTATTAAAGAAACAAAAAATGAATTAAATTAAATTAAAATTAAAATAGATAGCCCTGTCAGAGTAAATTATTCATATCAGTATTTTAGCACAACAGGATATCGATTTGTAAACCTGAATAAAAATTTGAAATACTTAATTTTTTTACCTATGTTTTAGGATTTCCTACTAAATTTAGTCACCACAGTACCTATTTTTAGTCACACAGTACCTACCTAGTATTTCATATAACTTAGGGCATCTTGATGCTCTACTTTGCACAAATAAATTTTTCCTTATTTTAAAACATATAGAGTGGCATAGTTTTACAGTTATTAGAAAATATGTAATTTATCAAAAATATATTAGTCAGTTTGAACCATGAAAGATTATGGGATCCCTTAATTTTTGTTTTTGTTATGGGATAAAATTAAAATCAGATTATGTTAATTCATTGGGATATTTTATTTAACAGTATTTAATTATTCTCCAAGGGGTAATATTGAGTAGTTTATCTAATGGAATATAGTGGAATATGATGGAATAGCTAACATAAGCTTTATAATTTTTCCTAAGCTCTATTATAAAAAAGGGAATCCTTATTATTAATTTACTTGAAATATTTGAATTCTTATATTGTCTTTATATTTTATACCTCATTTTGTATGTTATATTTTCACTTTATTTTTTGGTTATTTTAGAATGTTCTTATATACGAAAGATATTTTTGAATATTTAGGAATTAGGTATATGTTTTTAATTAGCACATTTGTATTTTTCCATTCTGACTATGCATTGCTTGTTTCTAGCTACCGGCACACCTCATTTTATTGCACTTTGCTTTATTGCACTTCACAGGTAGTGTGTTTTTTACAAATTGAAGATTTGTGGCAGTCCGGCATCAAGCAAGTCTATCTGCACCATTTTTCCAACACCATTTGCTCACTTGCTTTCTCATTGTCACATCTTGGTAATTCTCACAGTATTTCAAACTTTTTCGTTATTATTATATTTGTTATGGTGATCTGTGATCAGTGATCTTTGATGTTACTACTACGACTTACTGAAGGCTCAGGTGATGGTTAGCATTTTTTAGCAATAAAGTTTTTTAAAATTAAGCTATGTACAGTGGTGTTTTCTAGACATAATATTGTTGCACACTCAATTAACTACAGTATAGTGTAAACATAACTTTTATATGTACCCGTGCTGAGAAACCAAAAAATTTGTGTCACTCACTTTATTGCGTTATTTGTCTTATTGAGCTGGTCTGGAACCAAACCCACAATATCTCTGAGGTATGCCTGTATGCGTTGCTGCATTTCTAAAAATTCATTGATATGCAATTGCATAACATTATAAATATTTAAAAATCTGCTCACATATCTTTTCTTTAATAGAAGACAAAGTTTTCTCCATCATTTATTCATTCATTCAAATGCCGTTTATTTAGCCTTATTACATGCCTAATCCTGTCTCAGTTCTTCGAGATATATTAGTCACATCATTTGTAATTGAAGGAGTCACATCCAACATAAACGTCTTTGGGAATCTATTGCCACACAAAACTAGGAAGTGTAAGATTGAGTATGGTGCTCTTGCCAGAAAAAGAGATTTAGAAGGGATGCTGGACTGGCCAGATCATAAATTTTCACTGGATAGGTGGGAGTGGAGAGGAAGAAGATAAATAAAATTGAGATTGATTCTTATCTTCAGAAATTTCAATTAATTTCAGTAGGTAGAGAAAGCAGCACAGTCGTTTATAATAAAATCTTATCAAGTGATAAGTTTGTGTATTTAAATTTGGATTACAACTGTTTATATTTTAAAATGAGTTAGATTTCATATATTCTATTCTGTGCCTATAGATGACATTAATATCACTATAGAAAAAAAGTGTGTTTGAACTCTTACCTCGTGATCTGAGACAGTGTTAACTACATGAATTTTAGTTTTGTGTTTCTCATGTCAGATATAGCAGGTTCAATAAAAGTACAATGAGTCTCTGTTTATATTAGTTATGGATAGTTAATCATAATAAAGTTTTATAATATGGTCCTTATATCTGCTGCTCTTTAACTAAAGAATCCTGGTTTGATGAGGTGAAAGATGTATTTTATGAACAAAGTTCTATAGCACATTTTGTGGGGTGCTTTATGACATGACATTAGCAGTCTAGTGTTTTCATGGCTTTTGGTAGCTATTTGATGTTGAAAGAGAGCTTTGGAAAATTTTCATTCTCTTTTATTTCACATTAAAACAAAAACATTCTATTCTTTAACCTTTGTTTTTCTTGTCCATCTTATAAGGACAAACAGTTCTTTTTCTATATTTGGAGTGCATTTGTGAAACTCTGAGGATGAGTATGATCAGATCTAGAAAATTTTAATCTGAATTGGTCTGGCTTAGATCTCTCTGAGAAAACCCACTGTGTTCTCAGATTGGTCCTAATGATGTAGGCTGTTTCTTTATAGTTTTCAATTTCATGAATCCTGGTTTGGGCAGTATTAAGAATATCTTTAAAACTTTGAGAGTTGCCAAAATATAGTTTGAATAAACATGTAGGTAGGCATTTATTCAGAAATTAAATGACAAATAGAAAGATAGGTCCAAACAGAGGCATTCTTAATTTTATATTATCTGACAACCTTAACCATCTTTTTAAACGCTATCCCTTAAATCCATGGAAATCAAGGGCATGAAAATCACTATACACATGACAAAATATTTTAAGGGATTATGTGAAGTTATTCTCAGCCTTTTTCTTTTACTAACATCTTGCCTCCTCAAGTCTAGAAAAACCTGCCTTAATTTCTTCTATTTTCCATTACCCTCAAATTGTTTTGACCATCTTTTTACTTCATCTATTGCCGTCGATAGAGAAAAAGATATTCAGTTGTTTGACATGTTGATATTCAAAATCTTTATTTTTAAGAGTTTTGTAAATTGTTGTCGTTCAACAAAATAGATTTTTAAAAATCTCCTTGGAATGGTAAATGCCCCCAGTAAAAGATCTTTGTGTCTCCGATGATTTATTTCCTCTGCTTATCCTATAACTTTCTAAGGGAGGTGTGTTTAAACCTTCAACTATGAATTGTTTTATTTCTCCTTTTTGTTCTATTAATTTTTGTTTTATATATTTTAAAACAATGTGATTGGAAGGATCAACTCTTTTATAATTATTATAATATATTAATTTTATCTCAAACTGTGTTGTCTACTTAGTCTAATACTAATATTGCTGTACTAGTTTCTGTTGGTTACTGTTTGCCTTGTGTGTATCTTCAATCTTTTATTTTTAATATTTCTCTATTCTTATGTTTTATATGTTGTTCTAATAGATATAATATAGTTGGCTTTTTCCCCTTAAATGACAGATTTTAAAATCCTTATCTCTTAACTGGAGACTGTATTTTGTTTGCCTTTATTGTAGCTGCTGCAATATTTAAATTGAAATGTATGTTCTTAATATTTGTTTTTCTATTTGTCCCACTTGTTCTATGTTCCCTTTTGTATCCCTTTGGGTTAATTATTTTTAAAATTATTCCATTTCCTCTTCTATTATTTTGTTAGTTATACATTGTTTAAAATCTGTCTTCTTTGTAGTTATGCTAGAGATTACAACGTATGTCTTTGACCTCAAAAAAAGTAATTTAAATAAATATGTAATTTTCTGTGTAATGTTAGGACCTTAAAACACTTATACTTTAATTACTTGTATTTCTCAGTCAAATCTTTAGTTTATTTTAATTCTACAGATACATACCAATAGTATATTATCATGCCTTCAATATTTGATAAGATTTAACCAAATGTTTACTCTTTTCTTTGAACTTTATACATTCCTACATCTCTGTGCTTCTATCTGAGATTATTGTTCTAATGCCTGAATAACTTTCTTCTTACTATTTGTTTTAGTATGAGTATACTGTTGATGAATTTCTTCTGTCTCTGTCTCTCATTCTTTTTTTCCCTAAAATATCCATTTCAATTTTATTTTAAGCATATTTTAATAGATATAGAATTCTATGATTACAGATATTTTTATCTTTAGCACTTTTATTTTCTGGCTTCCATTCTACTGGCATCTTTATTATTGCTTTTTGGAAGCTAATGTGTCTTTCTGTGGCTGGTTTTAACTTTTCTTTGGCTTTTGGTAGTTTGATGTACCTTTGTATAGAATTTTCTTTTTCTGTTTTTCCTTCTTGTGGTTCATATCTGTGGTTAGTTTTGAAACCATCTGATCCAATATCTCTTCAGAATTGCTTCTGCCCATCTTCTCTCTTATTTACTTCTGAGATTCCAATTACTTATATGCTGATGTTTCACCATATACCATACGTTTTATCCTTATTGCCTGTTTTTCCGTTGTTTATCTTCTTCATGTTTCATTATGAATATTTTCATCTCACCCATATTTCACTTCACTAATCCTCTCTTTAGCTGTATTGAATCCACTGTTAATGCATCTAATACTAAATTTCAATGACTATCTTTCAGTCTATTTGATTTTGTATCATAATTTTTAATCCTCTGCTGAAATTTTCCATCTTGCCATGTAATTTCTTAAACATATTAGTTACAATCAGGTTAAAGTCCGTGTGTTATAATTCTATATCTGGACCTCCTTTGGTCTGTTTATATATCTGGCTTTTTCTTTGTTATTTATTTGGTTCTCTCTCCTGGTAGACCTGTTAATGGTTAATTAAGTGGAGTAATTTGAGGCTGTAGATTTTATTAACTTCCTGCAGAAAGGGTTTACTTTTTTAGGTAGTTAAAATCTAGGCATTTCATCTCAATACAATCATGGATTAGAGTGATTCCAAGAGGAATGTCAGTCATTGGGAATCTAGTGAGATTACCAATGGAAGGAAAGCCAGAAGTTTCTCAAAGGCCTCTTTTCCGTGAAATATTTGAGTTCCAATATTGCCCTCTTAACCCAGTGTCACTGCTGATAGCTCTTCATAAGATCTCTCATTCTCAGCTACTGCTTTCTGCTCATCTTCTCAGGTTTTGCTTTCCAATTTGCAAATGACTCTTAAAGGGCAAACTCTATTTTTCCCTGTACTCCCACTACCACCACACTCAATACTTGTGACATCAGATGTCTGGGAGTCTTCCCAGATGAAACAATTCTCCAATTCTCTACAGACACCAACTGAGTGTTCTACAATTCAATTCAATTCTGGCACTATCTACCAGGAGTTAGCATCAGATTTCACAGGTTAAGGGCTTAGTTCCACATGACTGCCCCCATTTCAGACCCCAGTATCAAGTCTAGGTTGTCACCTATGCTTCCAATTCTCTGCAGACACCAACTGAGTGTTCTGCAATTCAATTCAAGTCTGACACTATCTACCAGGAGTTAGCATCAGATTTCACAGGTTAAGGGCTTAGTTCCACAAGACTGCCCCCATTTCAGACACCAGTATCAAGTCTAGGTTGTCACCTATGCTTCTGACCAACCAGCTGTAAATTGTAGGTTCCCAGAGCCCCCACTTTTGGTTTGATAATTTGCTAGAACAGCTCACAGAACTCAGGGAAACAGTTTGCTTACTATATTACTGCTTTATTATAAAGGAGTACAACTCAGGAACAGCCAGATGAAAGAAATACGTAGGGCAAGGTGTTAGGGGAAGAGCATGGAACTTACATGCCGTTTCTCCAGGTATACACCAACCCAGAAGCTCTCCAAATGCCTTTGGCTAGGATTTTTATAGAGAACTGATTAAATTATTGGGCATTGGTGATTAATTTTCCAGCCCCTCTCCCTCTCTGGAGTTTGGGGAATGGGGCTGAAGCTTTCCATCTTCTAATTACATGGTTGGATCCACTGGCAACAAGCCCTCTTCCTGAGGTTACCCAGGAACCCCCACCCACCAGTCGTCTCTCTAACATACAAAGACACTTATTACTTGGGAGATAGGTAGGGTTTTAAGAGCTGTGTGCCAGAAAACCAGAGCTGAAACAAAATATATATAAAAATGTCACAGACTCAAAGGATAAATGTGACACCAAATATCACATTTATTTCTCTGGCTTCTGTTTTTTCTGGAATCTTGACTTTTCAGGTCTTTGACCAATCAGGGCCTTGTGAGGTCTTTAAACAGATTTGTTTGGGGGTCAGAGTTTTCTAGTTTTTCTCAGTCTAATTTCATTGGTCTAATCCAGGAGTTAGAGAACTATGGTCTGTGTGCCAAATATATCTTGCCACCTGTATTTATAAATAAAATTTTATTGGAACCAGCCAAAACTATTTGGTTACATTAACTAATGTTTTATTTAAATTTATAGAATTTATGATAAAATAAATTAATGTTTGGTCTATCTAACCTCTTTCTAAAATAGATTTTAAATACATTTTAAGGCAGAGTCACAAAGTTTGAGCCCAAGTGGAAATGGTGGATGCGCTGTACAAATGGACCTCCATCCAATCCCACCTCATAAATGATGTAGACTTTTAACAGATTTTGCAATCTCAGAGATGCCTCCAATCTTTCATATGAAAAATAGTATAGTAATAATTGTTTTAAGATGAGTAAATAATATGAATGTGTATAAAACACTTGACAGTTGGTGCTCAAAAAAGGTACTGGGTGTTATTGTTGCTACTTTCTTGGAATAAATAAATATAGTGCTTCTCATGGTGATTAAAATAAAGGAAGCAATATTCATTTTATTTCTAAATTCTGACATACTGTATCTCTTAAAATCGTTCATATTATTTAAATAGAATGATAAGCACTTTCATTACTGTGTAACTGCCTTCCCCTAACTCCAAACAAATTATAACTTACCTAGAGAATCCTGTATAATGAGGTTTGTTCATTCGTCTTTTCTCTTGTTCCTTTTAAATTATTATGTGGTTTTTAAAGCTGCTTTAGCACGTAGACTAGGTAGCAGTCATGAAGGTAGTCAGTTATACCTTTTTTCTGTTAATTATAAGAATCCCACTTTAAACACAGTTTTGCAGAAGATCTTCTTTTTTTTTTTTTCCCCCTTCTGTGTTTCAAGAGTGTGTAGCTGCTTTTCTGCAACCCCCAGGGGAGAATTAGCAAGTGTATTTGTGTGTAGTTACTGGTAGAAGGTAGTGGAAGAATAGAAGACATCAATGGAAGTCTCAATGGAAACTCAACCAGAAGAAAAGAAGGTTGAAGCACAGTATGCAATGAAATGGACTTAACTGTAGCAGGAGAAGATATGTGTTAGCCATAAAGGAGAACCTCCCAGTGCTGAGTGATAGCTATTGGACTCTGGCACGGGTTAGAGAGGTTATGGGATGACTCCAAAATTCCTAAAATGTCAGAGTGTCTTACGTGGGATCGTTTGTGATTGGTCTCACTGAAAATCATGAAAGTGCAGAGATTTTATACACATGGTTTTTGTACTTTTAAAAAATGTACAGGATCTACTCTCTCAGAAACCAAGGATCCAAGGCTGCCTCTTAAATCATATTTTCTTTCTTTAACAGTTATTATTATTGTTATTTAGAAATACTCAGGCACCAAAATTATGTTGGAGTATCTTAAAGGATAGAATATTTATTTCAGAAATTGAGATTTCTAACTGGCAGTAGCTTATGATGCTTTTGTTCTTATGAAAGAGGAATTAGGATAATCATTTTGGTTTAATTTTCTGATTTTGGGCAGGAAGATAAAATAGATATCCTGTGCCTTTTCACCTGCAATACTTTGTTAGTACATTAGTGTATTGCCGTCTGAAACCTAGAGGAAAGAAATAATAATAATTTGTCTTGGTGTGCAGTTGGCAATTTTCTATACATTTATTTCATTAATTTTCTAATGAAGGAGGTAACATTAACTTCACTTCATAGATGAGAAAACTGAGGTCGAATCAGGTTCACTACTTTAGTCAAATACTCAGTGAATAAGTAGTGAAACCTGGATTAGAACACGTGCCCTCTCAGTTCCACAGCCAACATATTTCCACTCTACCATGTATTCTGGCTACACATAAAAACCACTGGCAGAGCTTTCAAAATATCAGTGATTGGAATGTTCAGAACCAATGAGAATCACTAAAATATACTATTCTTCAAAATTTTTGAAATATTTATTTAAAAATATTTCAAACGTGCATAAGTCAAATCTAAAACATAAGATTGTCAATTATGTTATTCTCTGTAACAATACTTTGTTGATGGCAGATGTTTAACTATTAGTTATATCTGTGTGACCAAGACAAAATAATAATGTGTTATTATTATTACTTATATATCCAGTTGTCAAGGATGACTGTTTTCAATTCTAGACACAAAATTTTTAATATTTTTTCTAGTTGTTTGAAAGCAAAACTAATGCCTAAGAACATAAGTTACCTGTGTACTACTACCGTTTGAAAGATAGGAATTGGTTTTCAATTCAGGGATAATTTTTTTTAAAAAAGAGAAAAAAATACTGTACTTAGTTTACAAGGGATTGTATGCACATAACTACTTTGAGACATTCATTTTTGAGATTAGTTTTTAAGAATCAAAGGATTAACTTAAAAATAACGGTGTTATGAATACAATAAAAATATAAAATGAATACAATGTTCTCTATATACTTCATTATTTACTAATGAAATAACATCGTAATTTCTCATTTCATTACAAATTTCTAGGTAGATGGCCAGCAATTCAAAATGGGACTCAATGTAATGATATAATTTTGTGATTAGTGTGTCTCCTTTAAACTTTCAATCATAAATTATACTTTAATTTGGGAATGTATTCACACAGCATAAGTTCAGACTATATACAAATGGGAAGTTTTTATTTTTTTTTTGCTAAAAGCATTAAAGCAATTTTGTTAAGTTAATAGAATTTATTAGCACCATAGTTTTTGTACCTTTATATACTACTATGTGGTTTACATTAATAAGTATAATAACAATAAAATAACTGTGAATTTATACACTTGGGTGATGGATGTGTGTCTATTTACAAAGCTGCCTAAAAAACTGAAATATTAATTACATTTTTGGCATAAAGTAATATGCTTTTACTGAATTTTAGTGTCATGGCAAAGGGGATGTTGCCAAGAGTATTACACTAAAAATGAGTCTTGACAAATTCATGTCCATGTTCACCCAATTCAATTTTATTGAATGCCTACTAAGTTCAAGTACTATGTTAGGTGGTAGGATATAGTATGGTTACAATCAGTAGTATGGCTACTGCCAGAATAGTAGGGAAGAGAAACATTAAACCAATACTTATGTGTCATGTATGTGGTGTGTTTTCTGGGCTTTGGGATACATAACAATAATCTAGGGGGCACGAGGGGTTCTGAGGACAAACATGTTGAGACATGAGGGGTGAGAGCAGGGTATTTCTGACTGAGGAAAATACCTTTCTAAAGGCTCTGAGGCAAGGTGTTTAGAAGGCAGTGGTATATTAGCTTCCTGTTGCTGCTGTAACAAATTACCACAAACTCAGCAGCTTAAAATAACGCAAATTTATTATCTCACAGTCTTGCAGCTCAGAAATCCGGGGCGGAGATTTTGTCTGGTTTCTCTGATCTAGGTCTCACAAGGCAAAAATCAAGGTGTCAACAGCCTGGGCTCTTATCTGTAGGTTCTGAGGGTGAGGAGGATGGATGGAGGGAATTGGTTTCCGAGCTCATTCAGGTTGGTGGCAGAATTCATTTCTTTATGGTTGTAGGGCTGAAGTTTCCATTCCCTTGTTGGCTGTCAGCTGAGAACCTCTCTCAGCAACTTAATGCCTCCTGCCTTCCTTGCCATGTTGCTCCCTCCAATAGAGCATGGAGCTTTTTACAGTCGTATCTGACTTCCCTTTCTGCAGTGTGTCCTCTGAGTCTCCTTTTCTACTTTCATCTGGGAGAAAGCTCTGCTCTTCAGAGCCCATGTGGTTACATTGGGCCTACGCAGGTAGTTCAGGATAATCTCTGTATCTTAAAGTCAACTGATTACAGGCATACCTCATTTTATTGTGCTTTGCTTTATTGTACTTCACAATATTGTTTTTTACAAATTGAATGTTTGTGGCAACCCTGCATCCAGCAAGTCTATCAGCTTCATTTTCCCAACAGTATTTGCGCATTTCATGTCTCTGTGTCACATTTCGGTAATTCTCAAAATGTTTCAGACTTTTTCATTACTATTATATTTGTTATCGTGATCTGTGATCAGTGATCTTTGATGTTACTACTACAGCTCACTGAAGGCTCAGATCGTGGTTAGCATTTTTAGCAATGAAGTTTTTTTTAATTAAGGTATGTATGTTATTTTTTTGGACATAATGCTATTGCACACTTACTAGACTACAGTATAGTGTAAACATAACTTTTAGATGCACTGGGAAACCAAAAAAAATTGTGTGACTTGTTTTTTTGCAATATTTGCTTTATTGAGGTGGTGTGGAATCAAACTCACACTATTTCTGAGGTATGGCTGTAATAATTTTAATTACATTGACAAAGTCTCTTTTGCCAGGTGTTGTAACATATTCAGGCTTGACACTATGGGCATAGATCATGAGGCCAACATTCTGCCTACCACAGTACGGGAATTTCATCGCAGTTGAAGAAGTCAAGGAGCATAGAGGCTAAGTAGTTGTTTGGATCATACATTTGGGCAAAGAAGTCAGCCAAATAATGACAGGGTTATAGTGGAGAGAAAAACTGATGTCAAATGCAAAAGCCTCCAGTAAATGCAGGGTAGTTACCTGGAGGTTGGCAGTTAACAGACACAGGGCTGCATAGAGGGTGGCATGAGCCTCACAGACTGGAAGAAGTATTGCAGACTCTGGAGAGGTGATCTTCGGGAAGCCTCATTGGAGTGCCCCATCAAGTGCTGAAGAAAGAGGTACCCCCAACTGAGAGAACTCAGGGGAATCCAAGTATATGAGAGAGGGCCAGGTTTCAGACAGGTCACACATTGAACTGAAGGTTCTCACAGTTTATGATGTTGAGGAGTTTATTTACAATGGAATAGGCTTTCCAGGGCTAAAGCAGAAAATTTGGGAGAGAGAGGAGCAATCAGGGGAATGGATCAAGGGAGAATACAAATTGCATCATGGGGATGGGAGCACCGGCGAAAGATGACAGAAAGCAGGGTCGAAGGCAAAGTAAATGAGTTGACTACAGATTTGCCAGGAAAATTAAAAATACATATAATAATCCCTAGGAAGTGGATACTTTATTTTAGTAGATGTCAAGTGATCTGCAGAGGAAGTCCAGGAGCTGAGTGGTGGGTGGTAGAGTTGATACCAAGCATTTAGGGGCTCGGAGGTCTAGAGTGTGTGTGGTCCAAGTCAGCCATGTGTTTCCCTCATTATTTGTTATGTCTTCTGAGAGTCAGTACGTCATAATGGTTAGGAACACAAACTGTGGCACCGGGGTGTGTGGGGTCCAGTCTTGGCCCTGTAACCGTGAATTACTTCATCTCTGTGCCTCAGGTTCTTCGGCTGCAAAGTGGAAATGATGACAGCAGTGGCCGTTTCATTGGGAAGTTGTGCAGATTAAATAAGTACATGGCTACGATAAGTACGTGTAACTTTTAGCGGTTATTATTTAATGGTCACTTCTACAATTTTTACCTGCTTGTATAAAATCTAAATATTATAGAGCATGCAAGAAAAAGAAACCATTTTTCAGACTGAAAATCTATGCTAAACTTAATCATTTTGTGTATGTCATATTGATTCAGTTGTGCTGCCCAAGAAATACAGCATTAACCTCAGAGAGGTATGTATTATTGCTTGTGTGTTCTGGCAGAGCTGCAGCAACACAGTTGATGGGAAAATAGCTTACAGTTTAAGTGATTTTGGTAGATCTAAAGATGTCAACGTGAGTAAAGTAAACATGCCTGATG
Source organism: Eschrichtius robustus (assembly GCF_028021215.1). Lineage (NCBI taxonomy): Eukaryota > Metazoa > Chordata > Mammalia > Artiodactyla > Eschrichtiidae > Eschrichtius > Eschrichtius robustus. Next base: position 11,700,649 of record NC_090827.1, read on the forward strand.
GATTATTTTTTCTTTAATAAAAAGAGCCATGATCTTCTAGAAGTAATACTCTTGAGAAATATATTTGTCATTAAAAACAAAGGGAGTCAAATGATTTTCCAGGTATAGTAGTCACAATAAATATTTACTTGTCACCTATAGGGAGGCAGAAGAAATATACTGTCACTTCTGTTATTGGAAAACTGTCCATCTTTTTTCTAGCTCTCGCATCCAAGCCCCCTCCCATGGGGAATTACCCTTGTACAACTCGATTTGCTGCAGAGTAAAAAGTTTTTAAGATAAGGAACCATCTCCTAAAATGCTAGCCTGTTGCCATTTACGATTGCCATATAGTTCAAACTATACAATTGACAACTTGAAGCCTCCTAAATCCTCATTTTTATGCTATGTGAGTTGAATATGTCGTAGAATTCATTCTAATTTATTATTTTACAAAGAGAATATTCTAAATGCATTAGAGTATTAGATGCTGAATCTGATAAAAGGAAAGAATGATTTCAGAAGGATATTAAAAAATATCATTTACAGGGTATGTGAGATGAAATGTGCTTTCAAATATATCTTGATTAAAATAGTTAATTTCAGTAGATTGAAAAGCTTTCAAAGAATATTGATATCAGATATTAATCAATTATTTGGTAATTGTGATTTTGGCGATTGTTCTTGCGATCAACTTTTTTTATTCATAGCTATAAAATTAATACTATCACTTCAGCATATTTGTTTGGACTGCTGGTTATTTTTCTTAAAACTGATACGTACAACGCACTTGGTTAAGCATTTTATAAGATGTAAAATTTATTCATTTTAGTTCCTGCCTTTGGGTACTAATGCAACTAAGGAAGTGAATCATGTACACACATAACTATTGTGTAAGATACAGTATAAGGACCATAGGGAAATGCAAAGCAGAAGAGATTATAAGAAGGGAGAGATTACCAGAAATTTAACAATCAAAACTTTATTTTGCAGATAGACAATGGAAATATTAAGTGGAAAAACCAGGTACAGAATATACAATATAATCACAATATAGTAAATTCTAATAAGGCATATTTTTATGAATCCACATATACAAATAGAAAATATTGGAGGGAAATGTCTTAAAACATAATGAGTTATGCTATTAGGCATTCCCTTCTAATACTTTGTAGACAATGTGTTCTCAAGTTAAGCAGATGAGGGAAGTGAGAGAGGGCAGGGAAAGTCACTAAGTAAGAATGTGATGTCCTCTGGAGTCTAGATTCAGCCTGATCTCGTGCAAACTGGAGGAGGCTTTGTTCTATGACTTTTACCATAGTTGGTCCCATCTTGAGGCAAAGGGACTGGCCTTTGCCAGTACCTGCATGTATTAGTTATTGACTTTGGGGGAGGGGACTGGTAATCTAGGTGAAGCAGCTGCCTGTAGGCAAAGGGAAAGGGAAATTCTCCAAAGAAACCAGCTGTGAAGCTTTAGCAGGCAACACTCATAGCAACTGGACCTAATAAGAGAGGTACAGACAGGCACCACAAGTGTTCTGTATACTTTATTGAGCTATCAAGAGTATAGCCATATTTAATTTCACACACACATACACACACACACACACACACACACACACACACTGATCAATCATTAAATAGTCATTGAGTATTAACCATTCAAAATGAACAGTGAACTATTAGAGGCTAAACACACACACACACACACACACACACACACGTACATATAATCTCCTTTATCCAAGAAGATGTAAATATCTCTGGGGGGCAACAGTCAGGTATATCAATATTTATGTGTAATGGGTTATATGCTAAAGTAACATTCTATATTCAACTATTATAGGACAGAGAAGGCTCAACTATTGCTAGCTGCTGCTTATATATTTTTTAAGTGCATGCAGCAAAAAAAAAAAAAAAATAGATATGATTTTTTAAGTTAAATTTTTAAGGCTCACTCCTCTGAAAAATTAAACTGTGTGGAATATCTTACATCTATGGGATGCTGTATAAACTATGTATGCCCATATACCTTCGCCTGTGATATGACATGTGTGGTAACATCTTATTTATCCAGTTGCCACTTATCTCCAAACTTTAACTAAAATATGCTATGGATCATTAGTGTTTGAAGACAGTAAATGAACTCCCTAGAGTCACAATAAAGGGAACAAAATGTCGTGCTGGCTGAGGCAATACACCCTACTATTGGGAAGATGCAATTAAAAACAAAATCTTTTCCAACCCCAGAAATCCTCAAAGGTAGCAGAGAAAGAAAACACTTTTATGATTGAATCAGCGTTAAACCAGAGTGTGATGGGCGTCACGGGCAACCCATTACGTGACTGCAAAGACAGAAAACTCACCCTTTTACATAGCCAAACAGATACAACCCCTTACATACATGTTCTCAACATAAACAATAACTTGTCCTCAAGTAAAGAGAACTTGACAGCACCATTTGTCACACATAGTTCATCCCAAATTTACCTGCTAAGTGGGGTGACCATCTGTGTTAATTGATTAGCTTTATCGGGGGAGAAACAGCCTTCTCATATCTTTTGACAGTAGAGAGTTTTGCAGCCTGACACAAGGTGCCCAAAATGTTGAGCAACCTCCCTCCCATAGGAACTGGGAAATAGGGGCTCTGCCTCCCTTGATGATGTCCCTGGGTCTAAAAGCTAACAGAAGGCCCATCTGGCTTTCAAAAGGATGCATACATTTCAAAGAGAGGAAAAGTACTTCCAAGTTTTCTAAAGTAAATGCTCTAAGAAAATGGAGGGGAAGGAAATATCTTCTATTATTTTTGACAGGGAGAATTAAACCTCTTATTTTAATTTTTATTTAATTTTACAGCACTCATGTTGGAACTCCTTAGGCCCCAGGGGAATGAATCATTTACTCCTACTTCTGACATAGTTACAAAGTTTCAAATCCCACAGCAGCTTATCCTTTATCTAGGATGCAGGCTTCTTGTTAGAGGCAAACGTGCGGACTACAGCGTGGTGAAGGGACAGCGGTCAAGTCTGACAGTGAATGAAGAGAGAATACTTATAAAAGGTGGGGAAGGATGAAAAGGAAGAAAGGAGGAAGGGCGGAGTAGAAAGAAGGAAGCAGTCAGGAGCCTTTTCTAGTAGGAAACACAGTCTTGCTACTATGGGAACTTGCTACTTGCTACTTGCTACTATGAGGGCATCGTTTTACTACCACACAAAATTTTAGATGACCTTTTAGAATATATCTTTTTTTTTTTTTAATTTATTTTTATTTATTTATTTTTGGCTGAGTTAGGTCTTCGTTGCTGTGCGCAGGCTTTCTCTAGTTGCGGAGAGCGGGGGCTACTCTTCGTGGCAGTGCGCAGGCTTCTCACTGCGGTGGCTTCTCTTGTGGCGGAGCACAGGCTCTAGGCACACAGGCTTCAGTAGTTGTGGCACGCGGGCTCAGTAGTTGTGCCTTGCGGGCTCTAGAGCGCAGGCTCAGTAGTTCTGTGGCTTAGTTGCTCCGCGGCATGTGGAATCTTCCTGGACCAGGGCTCGAACCCGTGTCCCCTGTATTGGCAGGCGGATTCTTAACCACTGCGCCACCAGGGAAGTCCTAGAATATATCTTTATGATCACTAAATTGTTTAACACTTTCAATCCACAGTCAGTCTCCAGGCTGCTTTGAAGTCACGTTCCTGATATCATGAAAGATGCCATTTGATCATGTCTCCTTCAGATTTCTCTCCTTTTCTCACAGCCTATAAGGAAGTATGCACATTTTCTGTAAGCAAGTGGTTGTTTTTTTTATAAGTATATTGGGGTTGTGTACAAATTATTGTGCATGTGGGTAAATCACCCCCAGTGAAGCTTCAGGGAACCCTGACCCAGGATGAAAGCAAAGAGCCATTGCTTTAATGCAAGTATAAACAAAATGTTTTTGTCTTACATTATTATGGCTATTTTTCAGTGAGTAGTTTAGTAAGTGTAGCATATGCTTAACAAATATCGATTCACAGTCTCTGAAATCAGACTCCCTGGGTTCAAATCCAAGCTCTCCCATGTGTGTAACCTTGAGCAAATTATTTCAACCTCTCCTATCACAGTTTTCTCATTTTAAAATGTGAATATTCATAGTGTTTACCTCATAGGATTGTGATGAGGATTCAGTGAGTTTTCAGAGCGAGAGAGGGATCGTCAAAACAAATCAACAAATATAAACTAGTATATATAAACTATTACTTATAGTACAAGTGTTACTTCAACCTGGAGACAACCTGTGCTTTTATTTAAGGAAGAAAAAAAAAGAGAGAGAGGTAATACTTCTTAGAAGAATTTCTAACCAAAATGCTTGTTTTTTATCATATACGGAGAGTGTGCTCTCTAAAGATGCGAGAAAAATAATGTATGTTATCATATATTCAGTAGATGCTTATTGTACAGCTAGTTGTAGCTTGAGTTTATTTTTTTGATTCACAAAATATTAGTTTGAAATCATATTGGTATTTTTTTAGTTTAATTATGTTGGACTCAGTTTTATGATTTCAAGTGTTAGTATATATCTTATGGTCAGGCCAATTTTTTTTGGCCTTTGCTGACATATATTTTGATGTTAATGATGTATTTAAAGACTTTTGTGTTAATACAGATAATCGATTCATTATAATATGTATGTTTATATCCTATTTGGTAGCACACGTTTATTTGTGGACTAAATTAAGACGTGAGAGTTGCACAAACTTCACAGAACTCAGGAAAATAGTAAATTTTTAGAAGTATTTTTGGTGTTGCACTCTTGGGAAATAAGGGAAAGGGAAGAAATGTCAAAATGTTCACAGTTTTTAAGTTTTGCCTTAAGAAAGCAAAAGTAATCCTCTACTTGTCCACTACTGCTGACACTAGACTGAATGAAAATAAATTATTAATTTCTTAACATTTTTAAATTTCACTGAACTACCAGTGCTAAAAACTGTTGAGCAAGTGTGAAGCAGGCTTTCCCCTGTCTCTCTGATGTCCCAACATAGGTGTCAGTTAGCCTGCAAGAATTACATCCTTACTCTGACTTGGCAAACTTGGGGTAGGTAAATCCTCTTAGAGATTCCATGTATGTATATGCATATGTATAATCATTAATATTCTTCCATATTATATATACACACACACACACACACGTAGAAATGCTTCGCAGAATGGGTTTAGAGACAAATCTACTTTACACTTTAAATTCTAATAATTCTATTTATATTGATTTCACCATAAATTGTGCCTATGCTAAAAAGGACAGACATTAGACTCAAAAATGTATCATCAGCTTAATAAGATCCTTTCAGATCTTGAAAAAAAAATACTTTTCCTGTGTCGAATAACAGGTGCTTTTGACCAGATACAGTATATACATGAATTGGTGAATGACTTTTTCTTTCTTCCATTTTTTTTTTTTTTCTTCTTAATATTATAGAGAAGTATTTCTCCAGGGGATCCGTATTAGTCAGGATAGGCTAGGGGACGTGACAGTAACAGATTATCACAGAATTTCAGTGGTTTAAAATAACAAAAGTTTACTTCTTGCTTTTGCTGCATGTCAGTTTTGTAGCCAGAGCTTTGTTCCATAAAGTCATTCGGGTCCCAGACTATTGAAGGCACCATGTATCCTCCAGCTGCATCTTCTTGATCTCCAGAGCAATGAAAGGAGATACATGGTGGAGTCATGCCTGTTGTGAGCTTTACCCCAGAAGAGGCACACTGTATTTCAGTTTATCTCCAGCCAGAACTGGTCCCAGTGCCCCCATCTAACCAACGGAAATGGCTAGTGGCAGAAAAGGTGGTTATTGGTGAGCACTAGTAATGTCTACTGGCAGCTAAGGGCTCATTTTGCCTTGGTTATATGTAACAGTTTATATAAATTCTCAGAACTTGGTGACTCCATAGATGTTACTGTACACATCCTGTTTTATTCATTACTGAATAACTTTAAATTTGGAATTAATTTTCATTATTAAAATTTGTAAGTATTTTATTTTTAATAATATGGCAGTAAGTTATAATCTTTCTCAGGTTATTTTTGAACATCTAATTACAGCAAGTGACTGCATTGCCTAATGGCAATCATATTACTCTTAGTTAATCCATATTTTCCACACTTTTCTATACATCATAGTCTAGTTGATACATAGCAAAAACATGGTTTGGCTTTCAGTAATCTGAGTCATTTACAGTTGAAATTTAAAAAATCTGACCAGTTGCTAAATAATCTCATTGTGAAAAAACTTTTGGGGGAAATGAACAAGTTTTGCAATGGTAATGATTTTAAAATAGACAAACTCTAATTAAATTGCTTTGAAACCAATATTTTTTATTCACCAAATATATGAATTTAAATGTTTTCTGCTATAATGATTAATTATGCTTTTACATTTAAATTATTAAAAAGAAAATAACGTATCCATTTGAATCAAGAGAAACGTGACATATTCCTAAAATAGGGAATTTGGGGTTTTGCTAAAATTAATAAAAATATAATTTCTCAGGTAATAAGTTAATGGCAGATTGCACGTTTGATAATAGTTTGAAATTGTCTTGCGAGATGTGTTTCTTTGACTGAAAGAACGAGTAGAACAAAATAATTGCTATCTTCTTTCAGTCTTTTCCGCTAACATGTTTCTAAGCCTTCAGCATTTAATAGCAATTATACAAAAGATGCTTTCCCAAATCCTCAAACCTGTCATGTTTTGTTTTGTTTGTACTCTAGAGAATGCTCTGAGTTTGATTCAGTGATTACGTTTTGAATGCACAGCTTCATATTATCTACTAAAATTTAAACGAGTCTTATAACTGTCAAAATTAGAAAAGTGGTGATCATAGTTACAATTTTGTGTAACAAAGGACTGTGTGTATGTTGTTTCACTTTATTTTGGGATGTAATCATTTTCTTCAAGAAACTGTGTTGTGTCTGGGAAAGAAGGTTTGAAACATGTTTCCTCAAACTCTTTGAGCTTTCATTTCCTTGTTTCCCAAATCAGATTATAACTCTCTCTTTTGAGGATCAAATGGTATAACTAGAATAGTGCCTGACATGCTATACCCACTTAAAAAAATAACACATTCTGTTATTTTTGTTCTTACTGTTTAAGCTTGTGTTTGTTCAAGTTTATAAATTCTTCGAGCTAGAAGAAATTTTTAAAGTCCTGTGATTTCTTTACAGTTTATATTTTAGATTATATTTCTTCATTATTTTAGGTAGATGTGTGTTTCCTGGTTTAGAATTTGAGAGTCAAGGAAAAACAGAAAACAATAAAATGGGCCGGGCTAGAGTTATTCATTAATATTTTTACTTTTATAGGGAGTGATAGGTAGTTATGGTTGTTTTTAAAATTTGGAAACAATTCCATCCACTGATAATCTACTGTATAGTGTAGAATGTTTTGATCTGCAAGTCACAGAAGATCGCAGCTCAAACAAAATCCACAAATGGTAGTCTGTGGTAGGATCAGCTCCAGGCATAGAACAATTAGTCTTGTCATCCAGTGCCCAGGTACTTTCCAGCATTCTATTGTGTCACTGGTAGCAAAATCATCATTCTTTAATGGCCTCTGTCATGAGGAAAATTAGAAGAATAGTCTGATGTGGGAATGCACACATATAACTTGTCCTATCCATCTACATTTTAAAGATGAGATTGTCCCCTTTACTAGGTGAATAATGTTTAACTGGAGGTGTTTGCTGGAAGTCTGGAATTATAGGATTTCCTTTTGCTCTGATCAAATCTTCTGCCCAGTCTCCATTCTCACTGTCTCTGTGTGCATTACCTACAGCTTGGAGTAGAAAGTGTGGCTTTTCCAACCCCCCAAAGTTCCACATTATTGACTCTAAATCAATTAACATTATAGCCCACAGACATGAACAGCCTCTTTAAGCAGAATTGTATTTTATTACTTCTCTGCTTTCTAATACGTCAACTTTAGCCCAAGCATAACTCTTTCTTGACGGACTTAACTGAGAGTTGAGAGAATTAGCCAAAACATCAGTGTTCTGAAAATTTCCTTTCATTTTGCAAAATGAGTAACCATTTAGCCAAATGCTTCCAAACCACACAAGAAGGGTCAACTGGAGTGAGGTTCCTATGTGCCTTATAACAGGGTTTGACTCTACTGTAATTTTCTTGGCCATTGTGTGTCTCTGGGGCTGGTAGCAAAATAGCTTCAGCTCTTTCAGACAAGATACTGACAAGACTAGAAGAGAAAGCAATAATTTCTTCCCAGGTCTTAGATCTGAGTAGATTTTTCACAGATGCGCTTCAAAATTCTTCTCCTAATGTCTAATGTAAAATTCTTGAGAACATGTATTTCATAATCTACAGGTTGCCACCAATGAGAAGCGATTACTTCATGCTGCAAGGAAATATCTTTCTGGGAATCTGGAAAGCAAGGGACAGAAATATTTTTTAGGGACTCCTGGGCTCTCACTCTGATCTAGTTCCCAGACCATCCCCAGCCTCACTCATCTTGGTCGAGATGGCCTTGTTGATGCTGAGTTTTGTTCAGAAACCAAAAAAGCTTGAGCATCATAAACATTTCTTTATGCATAAGAGCATAGATCGTTAGTGTACATTTTTCTGAGATGGTACTGTAACCCCAAATATAAAAGGGCAGAGGTATCGTAAACATTAGTCTGTGTTCTCAACTCTGTCCAGAGACTACTTGCAGGCCATGTGTTAATGATATGTGTCCTCTTTAGGGAACCAAAGGCCAGAGACCATCACTCAAGACACACGCATCTGCTCCCACTCCCAGTAGCCTTTCATAGCCCTATATCTTCTGTATCCTTTGCTAAATAATTCTCATTCTTAAAGTAAGTGTGTGTGTGTGCATGCATGCATGTGTGTATGGTCTCTTACAAATCCACAAACCACAAAAAACACTGCACACTAAACGTCTGTGAAACAATTTAATAATATATACTATCTAACGTTACAAGTATCCTTTAAGAAAGTTTTCTACCTAGAAAACTTAGATGATTGTCACAGTATTATACACTTGTCCTACCATTAAAAAGAAGTACCCTAATAAACATATACTAAATTAAAAATTTTAAATAAGTTTTAGCCTCTTAAAAGAGGTTACTGCCTACTAAATTTTCCAGGTAAATAACCTTGTGAATCTCCCTGCTGCTTAATGTTTAATGGTGGCATTTATATGTCTCCTGTGAGGCTGTTCAACATTTGAATTATTATACACTGAGACAAAGAAAACATATGACAAACCTATTTAACTGATGCATCTATGGAACTTTTAAACACGTTGAATGAATTATCTGCTTTGGGCAGTCAAATATTTATAAAATTACCATTTGATAGATCAGTTGTGCTTTCAGATTCTGAGGAACCTCAAGACAGATAAATAAATATGCAATGTTATTTTTTTACTCAAATATGTGTCTGAAAATATTTTCATATTGCCATGCAGGAGAGCTACTAAAATTATTTTAGAAGATAACTAGCTTACATGTATCTGGGCTAAGAAAAATAAAGAAAACCTGAGTAGTATTGTTTGAGTTATAACAATGTTAGTCACATCACGTGTACTCTGGTAAGTTCACACATTTGCCTAACCATTTAGAGGTGGCAGCTCTTCTTAAAGTGTGCTTACTTCTCTTTTCAAGGTCGTATGATATTTTGATCTTTGGAAATGCTGTAGATATAGGAGTTCAAACTTGAAGACATTTTCTCTTTCAGTCTCTTAGTATTCAGATTAATGCAGGGAACACTGAATTCGATCTGGAGAAGGGGAAGCAAGATCCATGCCCTCTGGAGATGACCGAACAAATTACTTGGCATTCTGGAGGGGCGTGGGCATTCAATAAGTCAGAGTTTAAGTCCTGAAAGTAAACAATGATAGGTCAAACTGCTGGAAGCTCTCCATATGTAAAAAACGATCTTTTACTTTACCCAACATATCTGGGTATGATGTATTACTTGGTAGTTAAAAAAGAGAAGATTGGTTTTTAAATCATTTATTAACATAGGTAAAATTGAACTATGATTCCTAACATTTAATTTAAATATTATCCACTACACACTACCTGTTTTATGCCAAGGACTGGCTTTGGTGCTGGGACCTCAAAAATAATTAGTCATGCTACCCAGACTCAAGGAGTGCCATAGGTTGGACACTCTAATAAGTAGACCCTGAGCTTAAGGTTCAGGTATTAGTGATTAATATCAAGGACGTGCTCCCAGGAGAAAGCAGTCAGGGAGTGGAGAAAACAGGAACCAGAGTCAAAAAAGCCAGGAAATGGAGAAATTTCAGTTGACTTTCAAGACTCAGACTGATCCTGTGGGAAGCTCTGGACGTTAAATTACCCTCAAGAGTTTGTCCTGCCTGCAGACAAAGGAGTAGGGCTTTTATACTCCTGTTGGCCAGGACGGGAGGCAGTGGGGTTATGAGCATGTGGTAGTGCTGAAAGCTCCCAGGTGCATCCAGCAGGTCCTATAGGAGAGGAGGCTCCCGTGCTCTGAGCAGTCCTCTGAAGGATGCAGGCATAAACCTTTAAAAGCAAAGCATGCTTGGCAGGCAGGCGCAGAGCTGGCCCAAGTGATGGAAAACAATATGTGTGGGGCACTAGCAGTGATTACTACCAGGAGTTCGTGTTCTCAGAGAGGTGCTAAGCCTTAAAAATATTAGTGTGATAACTATAATAATATATCGGCATTCAAAGCAAGTACAAACTCGGGAAAAAGATGAACTCTCTGGGTGGTACAGATGGGGGTTAAGGAATGCTTGAGTAGAAAGGTGAAGAGAACAGCTAAATGCTCATCTGCTTGCCACTATAAGCCAAGTGTTAAAAGTGTGAGTCTGGTTTGATTGTCACTGCTTCTTTATGGGAAAATTAATAATATTTCACTCACCCCTTAGAGGAAGATGTCTTTAATCAGTTTATTGTGTCCTCTTCTCAAATCCCAGTTGTCCCACTGAATGAACTAATTATGTTCCTTTAAACCCTATTAAAAATTCCCTCTTAGAGAAACCTGTTGTCCTTCATGTCAAATGTCCCTAGAGTTCTGTTAAGTTCAGTTTGGCTTTCTGCTTCTGTGCTAATTTCCTCTTCTTTTTTCCAAATACCTTTTTTCTACCCTGTCAGTGAGACCATATTCTTTCCTCATGCATGAGCTGTACTCCCTTGAACATTTCTTCCTCCTCTTGCATCCAGAAACCAACTCATTGCCTCCTTAGCTTTCTTCTGACTCTCTCTAAGCTAAAAAAAAAAAAAAAAAAAAAGAAAGCAGTTTAATTCCTTGAAATCATCATTTAGGATTGGAATTCCAACTTCCTGACAAAATGATATCACATAGACCGTGATCTCAGAATACAAAGTTACATGCTTTCATCTGGAGCTTCCTGTTTTCTATTTCAAGGAGTCTGAGTCAAACTCTGAAGTCAGACATACAATCCCAGTTCTGTTGGTTACTTGAGTAACTTTTAACAGTATACTTAACCTCTCAAAGTCTCAATTACTCCATCTAGAAAATAGAAGTAATAATCTTCCATATCTCATGTGATTGCCTTGAGTGTTAATTATATGCTCAGTGCAGTGCCTGAAATATTGTAGATCCTTAGTAGATGATAGCAGCTTTTAATGATATACCATAGAAGCCTTACTTCTAGACTATCAGTTCTCTTAATAAATTTACTATTAAATCTTTATTGTATAATTTATATATGCCTACATTAAACTCCTAAGTTTTGCTCCAAGATATGACTCTCAGTCTTTTATAGGTACATATGCCTCCTCCAATGTAAATAATCTTGGTTATCTTATTTCTAAATCCATCACAGGTTAGACCAGTATTTCACAGATCATGTTCCAAAGAACTCTTATATTAAGTGAGATGTTAACTGGTGTTCTGGGAGAATACAGCACAAAATAATGTAATAAAAGCATTTTTTTTTAATTTAGTGATTAATTATCCTTTTATAATTTATTTTCAAATATACATGAAAAATACCAAACACATTTATAGAGCTCTTGTGATCATGAAAAATCTCATTTAAGAGAATATTTGCAAATTCCATCATGAAGTTGAAAGCTAAATTACATGGAACATTAAACAATTATGATTCATTTTTTCTTTGATTCATAGCTTTGTTAACCACCTGTCCAATAGCTTGTCTGATGTTATGTGCCTTAACTTATAATTTTATATGTCTTTGTTATGTTACTAAATGTTTTTTTAAAATATGATAATCGAATGCTGATCATTTGTAACCTCAAATACATTTTGAGCATCTGCTATAATCCTAGTGCACATTTTATTTCATGACTTCCTCATTGTGTTCTATTTATGCATTACAGTATGAAAAATGTTACATGGTCAAATAAGTATTGAAAACCCTCGATTAAAAGTAACAAATTAGGAGGGGGATTTGCTAGAGGCATAATGATGGCAGTAACGTGAAGGGACACTTGACAGAATGGCAGTAATTCAAGCTGCAGTCCCAGGATAACAAAGCATAGGAGAGTAATCGATGTTTATAATGATATTCCTAATCATAAATTATAATGAACTGTGGTTCAGTATACTCAAATTAATAAGGCAGGGGTATATGTAATATATTTTACAATAATGTCTATTTAACGTACAATTTTTTAAAGAAATTTTGAAATTGAAATGAGAACTTCAGTTATACTGAAAAATGTAAAATACCTCATTCCATAATGATGTTGGTTAAATAACTTGTTAATTTTGAAATATGAATTCTACTTTATGAATGACCGTTACTCATTAACTATTTCAGTTAGCTAGCATAATAAAGTTAGTGCGGTGCCTTGAACACATTACATTAGCTAAGCTAGGCTCTGCAGTAGGTATGTCCAGTCTTTAACACTTTTAATCATAATTACAAAATTGTTTGAGTTTATTTTAGCCCTTTATCACCAAATAACATACAGCAGTATCAAATACAACATTATCAAATTAAGCTTAAAATTAAATGCTGTGTTTGATTTTGTTCATTTCTCATTCAAATGTAATAGATGACCTATTGACTCTCAAAGTTATTTCTACTTTTCTTATTTTAAATGAATATTCTGTATTCTTTCTAAATATGTCTCTTCATTTGTGGAAGGAAATTAAAGAAACTTAATACTATCCTAGAAAGGTGGGCACGGTTTTATAACGTCAGACTCAGGGTTAAAGCTCAGTAGAGTGGGACTTCTGGGGATGAGGTTAAGGATGACGTTGTGTTCATTGAATATTATTCTACTTCACAGTGGCCTGAGTCTTCAAATTCTCTCTTAAAAGAGAGCTAACACTTGTTAGTAACTAAATGCCACTTACTGATCTAAGCTTAGAGCTTTATGTGTGTAAACATATTTAATCTTCACAAAAATCTCACGAGATAAAAACTATAAGAACAAATATTAAGATACTATCTCGATTTTAGAGATGTGAAAAATGTTTTACAGTTATGGTTTAAAATAGTTTCTTACCCCAAATTCATATGTTCCCATTTACTCTTTCCCTACTACAAATTAAAGTTGGATTTTCTAGATTATGAAGAAAGGGAAGTAATTGTAAACTCAATTTGTATTTCGTTCAGGGAAGGAAATTTGCTAACAGGATGGGATCCGTCAAGAGAAAACTTCATTGATGTGATAAGAAGATTGTGAATGAATGATAAAATCAGGGATGGGGGTGGATACACTTGATGACTTGGAAAGGTATCTTATTGATAGTTAACTGTTCAGTTGACTGTCAGGTGTAAGGCTTGGTTCTTGTCATATTTTGCAACTATTGTGTAACCTCTGGAAAACTCTCCAGGTTTCAGTTTCTTATAAAATAAGGTATAAGTCTAAATTATTTCTAAATTGTCTAATTTTTGTAATACTCCAAAGGTATGCTACCAGAGATACACCAGAGCCAATTCATTCCCTAAGTGTCTAATACATGTCTTGTGCAATAGTAACTAATATGAGAGGGAAGGAAGGAAGGAAGGAAGGAAGGCAGGCAGGCAGGCAGGCAGGCAGGAAGGAAGGAAGGAAAGAAGGAAGGGAGGGAGGGAGGAAGGGAGGGAGGAGGGGGGGAGGGAAGGAGAGAGGGAGGAAAAAAGGAAGAAAGGTAGGAGGGGAGAGGAGGGGAGGGGAGGAGAGGGAAGGGAGGAAGGGAAATTCCTATCTTTCAGTTCATAATTTAGTTGTCAGAAAAAAGGCACACACATGTTAAAAATTCTGTAAACAATCCTTTTATGACAATGAAAGTGTCATAGCAATTTAGAAATTCATGTTTGTGCTAATAGTCTTAACCAGGACACGTGAACTGAAGGAGAGTAGTGACTATTGTGGTAGGTAAAAAACACTGGACTAGGAGTCAGAAGATTTCATACAAATCCCAATTTTTGCAATATCGTTCTTATTGAGTGGAAATCATAATAATTATTGAGCATCTATCATGAATTAGGTATTTCAATAACTACTTCATATATGTTAATAATCCTCAGTTTTATTGAACCAAAATTGGAGCCTTCAAATTTTAGTGATTAAAAGCACAACATTTCTTTTTCTGGTAGAAAAAATTCTGTTTGTGTTATGACCTTTTTCATGAGTCCTTATATTCAGGAAGTTGTAGAAATTGAGTGAGCAGTCATTTAATGTTGGCTGGACAGCTAATTTACTTAGTCTGCAGTATGATAGTAACTTTCCCTGCTTAATTGAGAGAAAAGGTTAATAGAGAGTAGGAAACAAAATTTCAGTATAGTTCTTAAGTGTTCATCATACCAGCTTTTAGTGCCAGTGGAAGGTTTTGTGCCATAGACAAACCTAATGGTTCAAATTGTTCTATTCTTTGGGGGCATGGAAAATGGCTTCATGTTTGTTTGGTTTGTTTCCTGAAGAAAATTTCCAGAGCTGGGATTAACTCAAAATCTTTTTTGAATCTTACAAAGAGTAAGGGCACTTATTAAATGTGGCAACCTCTGCCAAATTTTCCCTTCAGTATAAAAAGCTCCATTAAGCCAGGATATTGGGCACTTTCTCACTGCATGATGTATACGTGTGTGTGTTTCTGTGTGAGTTTAATTTATGAAGCCAATTTCAACACTGCATTCTTTAAAAGCTACAATCCTAAATTTTATAGAGAAGAAAAGATGTTTGGAAATCATTTACTACACTACCAAATCTGAATGCCAATGAGCTACAATTTACCAATACACTGTATTCTTTACTAATGTTGCCTTCTTTTGTTTTCAGAGGGCATGTAAGGAGAAGGCCAGAATTGGCAAGAATGTTTTTCTGCCTTTTTTTTTTTTTTTTTGCTAATCCAGAATTTTTTGATCTCTGTATATTTTGCAACCAATAGGGAACTGAAAGATGTATAATTGAAAATAAATTAAAATGTTAAATTCGAGGACACAGTACTTTGAATAAAAGCCTCAGATAATGTGAACTTGATAAGTTCATCTATTATAAATAGAGATGTAGCTTAAATGAGAAATTTCGTGTCTTGTGAGACTGAAGAAGTTTTAAAATGCATCTAATACAATGAAATATTATAAGGAATTAATTTATAAACGAAATCATTGATCTGTAGAAATTCAGTGATAACATCTCACTTCTTTTGCACATTTTCAAAGATAATATATTGTGTGAGAGCCCTAGAACTCAAAGCTGAAATGGATCTTAAAATGCTCTTTATTAGTTTACTCTTTGGGTAGATATTATTTCTTGAAGCATCATAGAATGTTAGATCCAGAAAGGAGTAAGGGATGGAACTAAACATTTACATAAGAGGGTAGTGTAAAGGCAAAGCAGTTGTGATTGTCTAGGTTCATGTGAGATTTGTCTGTACTCACATGACATTAAGTAGCTCATTTAGGTGAATCTCAACAGTTTATGAACTTGCAGAGGAAAAATAAATACTCTTCACATTAGTACATTTTGTTTTACTTACTAATATTATTAAACCAAATATTTATATCTTGATACACTGGTGGTGACATTTATAATTTTTCAAGAAATTTTCTTTATATTACTGTATAAAATTTTCATATTACTTTATTGAGTACAAGCCCTGTTGGTATTAAATCAGTGTAGTCAGATTAAAATTACTTAGAACAGTAATTGGACAAAAGATATAGGTAGGGACTTCCCTGGTGGCGCAGTGGTTAAGAATCCGCCTGCCAATGCAGGGGACACGGGTTAGAGGCCTGGTCCGGGAAGATCCCACATGCCACGGAGCAACTAAGCCCGTGCACCACAACAACTAAGCCTGCACCCTAGAGCCCTCGTGCCACAACTACTGAGCTCGTGTGCCACAACTACTGAATCCCACGCGCCTAGAGCCCGTGCTCCGCAACAAGAGAAGCCACCGCAATGAGAAGCCCGTGCACCGCAAGGAAGAGTAGTCCCCGCTCACCACAACTAGAAAAAGCCCGCACCCAGCAACGAAAACCCAACGCAGCCAGAAAATAAAGAAAGAAATTTATAAAAAAAAAAAAAAAGTGAAAGAAAGCAGAACATTAAAAAAAAACAACAACAACTCATTGATTCCTTTCCCTAAATATAAAACTTACATCCAACTATCAATTTTAATTTATAGGCAGTGACCATTAGAGTTGGATTAGCATCATGCTGATTTTTTAAATTTTGTTTTAATTGAAAATAAAGTATGCGTCTAATGAGGGTGAATAATGTCCACAGAAATGTGCACCTGTGTTTTGTGGCTGAATTTATTTACATTTACATTAACTGATTAGCTCCTGCCAACCAGTTCCACATTCAACAATTATTCATTAAAATGCCTCATTGTTTTTGTTGTATATTTATCCTGTTGGATAAGATGGACATTCTAATATGCTGGATATTTAACTATAGTTAAAATTAATTGAGAAACTGCTAATTTTTTTAAAGCTATGAACAGAAAGCTACTTAAGCCTTATTAAGCAGAACTTACAAAACAGGAGCTTTCAAAAGTAGTTTACATACCTGGTTTTGTTTTTAACCTAATTATCTACATTTATAGAGATAAACCATGTAATAAACTATATAATAAATCCTAACTGAATAATTCTGGTAGTTTCTGTGATATAAGGATGAAGATCACATGAGCCTGTCCTGAAGTTGGCTCACAGTTTTAGCAGACAGGCACGTAAACTTTTCAATATAGCACGATAATAGCTAAAGCCTAGCACTTATTTAGCACTTGATGTGTGCCTGCTCTGTTTTTAGTAGTTTTATCTCATTTACTCTTCCCAACAGCCCTTAAGAGTGGGTTCTATTACCATCTCCATTTTACAAAAGAGAAAAATGCTGCCCAGAAAGGGTGAGTAACTTGCGTAGGTAACACAGCTGATAACTTCCTGTGCTGACGTTGAAACCAAGCAGCCTCAGTCTCACTCAAGAAGCAAAGGTGCACATCGGCTATTGTTGCAGCAGAGATGATGCTGAATTGCAGCTCAGGAAATGAGTTCAGATGTGCTAGGTGAGAGCTGCATGGTGATGGAAAAGGAAATTTTTAGGGTGGAGAGTCAGGGACTGGAACAGTTAAAGAGCTTTCTGGGAGAACAGAAGAGATTTAGTGAGGGCAAGGAGCTATGAGACCAATGGATGTATGCGGGAACTATAGCAGGTTCTTACTACCACAGCAGAGTCTTCAGAACATCTGAGAAAGAACCCTTGGATACATGTTGAATATACAGTTTCCCAGACCATGTCGTAGAATCTCCGCAGTGAGGCCAAAATGAGCATCTTAATAGAGCACGTCAGGTGATTAACTGCTCTGGATCAGAATTTTCAAGATTCTCTGCAAAACTGTAAAGTTGAAGATGAGAAGTGTCTGGAGATGAAGCCAGTGAGGTAGACCAGGAAAAGATCATAGGCCTTTAAAATTGTACACTTTCTGATTAGATTGTTTCACAAAAATAATAAACAATATTTCAAAATAATTAAGTTAACGTAGGTTAAAAACACAGGAGTAAAGTAAGCAGTTCAACAAACAAAAATGAAACAAAATTTGTTCTTTCATATACTTACTTCACTTATCCTCTAAAGCACTCCGTAATAAAGTACTGAATCTTACCTATTCTTTTATCGAGAGACTACATTCCATACCCCTACCCCCAAGAAGCCCGTTTATTTGCTTCTTGAACAAATATTTAGGAAACCTTTCAAAAGGTATGACCAAGTTCAGCATTCATTGATCTCTTCATTCATTTAATCTAATGATTCTCAATATTGGTGGCAAACAAGGATGACCTGAGCAGCTTTTTATAAATGAGTATAAAAGGAGAAAATTGATTTATATATATATATTTTTTTTTAATTAATTAATTAATTATTTTTTTCTGGTATCTGCTATGTGAAAACCTTTTTCCCCTGTACTCTGAGGAATGCATGTGTAAGATAAGTATACTACCCACAGGGACCTTGAAATCTAGACAGGAAAGAAGATATATATCCCCCAAAATATAATAAGTTAGAATATTATAAAAGCCCCAAAGAGGTGCAGAGAGTGTGCTACAAGAATTCAGAGAATTGCAATATTGCTTACTGTTGAAGGCATTAGAGAAGCTTTCTTGGAGGAGTGGGCATTTAAGCTTAGTTGTAAATGAGAATGAGATTTTGATAATAGGGTTACTGGAGAAGGGCATTTCCAAATGTTTCGGTGGAGAGAGCATAATGACTGAAAGCAAGTTAAGTGTCAGGATGGGTGGGAATTATGGTTAAAAAGGATTGTTGGAAGTAAGTTGTCTTGGGAGTTGGACTCACGTAGGTAAGTAAAGGTGAGGGAATTAAAACGGAAGGTTGTTCTCATTTTGAGGGGTGCCTGAATCCCAGTCTAAAGAGTGTGGAATTCATTCATGGCCTAAGTGAAATGTTGAAATCTTTCAGCAAAGAAGGGGCATGAAGAACTGTTTCAGAAAGATCAATCTGATGTTAGGGTGTGGGAAGAATTGGCTAGGGGAGAGACTGAGTTAGGGGGATCTCTTAAAATACAATAGTACAGACAAGGATTATAATATTTTAAATCAGGTTTTCATTCCAATATAGAGATGAAAACATGGAAAATGATAGCTTGCAAAACAAGCCCTATTCAGAAGTTGACCTTCCCCATGTATGTTGTGATCGTTTACTTCTAGAAAGTGAAGAAATTTAAAAAAGTAAAGAAAAATTAAAGCTTCATCTGGTCCCTGTCAATGTCTCGTATAACGAATTGTATTGCAGTAAATGTCTGCATGTTGAAAGCGTCCAGTTCTGTGCAGGCCAGTGGTTAAAAATCAGCTCTCCAAAGAAAAAACGCCTTAATTTGTAACATTTGCCAATTTCTGTGGTGTAAAATAATCCTTCCCTGTGGCCAATTTCAAATTATCAATGTGAATGAACTGTCATGTAAATGAACATGAATTTGAGAAGTGCTGGGAGGAGAACTTCTCCTCTACCAATTTAGGACTGACTGATTTGGGCCCCTCTAATTAACTGATAATGGACAGATTAACAGGAGGAAAGTTTATTATGCAGATGGAGCTCCTCAGTAGTGAGTCCCTGAATAGCCAGACAGACGTAAAGGCTTCTATACCAACACAACACAAAAGGGGGCCAGTTTAGGGCTATCAGTGGGAAAGTAGGGAAGGTTCTATGGGGCTTTTTGATACTAATGGACAGCTGGATTCACTTTTCTGGTGCTGAGGGTCAGTCTTTTCCTAAATAGGAAACTCCCTAGGAGAAGGATCAATGGAAGCTGTATTTTCCAGAGGCTCCGCTTAGGTTAGGATAATGTTTCTTTCTGTGACTACCTATTGTTCAGAAGTTTTCAGTTTAAAATACTTTTATACCACTTTGGTGGGCTGTTAATACTTTTAGGAAGAGATGAAAATAATTCTAGGGAGCCCTGGTGAGGTGACTCCTCCACACCGTCACATGTATCCCACCTCAAAATTGCCTTTTTCATGTGGTGAATTAAAAATTATTTTAAAAGAAACAAAGAAAAGAACAAAAATGAAAACCAAAAGTTTCCCTTAACAGCTGTGATCTGTGCATCGTAGTGGAGCTGACACCTTCAGTGATCAAGATTTAGCTATTAGGAACGGACAGATTTGGGTGAACACTACAAGGTTTCTTGATAATTTGAGGGAGTTTAGAAAATGAAGTGTGGAAAAAGAGGTAAACTGCATGTGACCCTCATAAAGATTACAGTATATAATACAGCAGAAATTTGCTAAACAAAGTCTTTTCGTAGAGAATCCTTTGGTCATGGAAATTATCCATCTCTGAGTTATGTCTTAAAGGGTCAGATGTCTTGATGTCTATGAGTTCATGTAATTTACTTGTTCAGAAGGTGTTTCTTGAGCATCTATTATGTGCCAGATGACAGGGAACTTAATGTGCATTAAATAATACCTGTGGAACTGGCCAGTTGGCTGCCACTGTGGTGTGAGAAAAAAAAAAAAAAAAAAAGAAAGAAATTTGCTAAACAAAATTGACAATGGGTATAAAGTTGAAGTAAATATTTTATATTTATTCTGCTCATTCCCTTTTTTTGGTTTTCCTTTGTTATAAATTGGTTAAGTTGGGTCTATGTGTATTGGCTACAGGAAGATGCTAAACTTCTTGTCTTCTTTGAGAGGGATGGTGAAAGAATAATTTAGGTGAAGTCATTTTGGTTTCCAGGTAGCATAAGCTATGTGGTGGTGATTTTCATGATCACACCCTAACGTCAAGGGGTGGAGAGAAGAAGCAGGTGTCCTTCTTTTTTTTTTTTTTTTTTTTTTTAAACATCTTTATTGAAGTATAATTGCCTTGCCTTACAATGGTGTGTTAGCTTCTGCTTTATAACAAAGTGAATCAGTTATACACATACAATATGTTCCCATATCTCTTCCCTCTTGCATCTCCCTCCCTCCCACCCTCCCTATCCCACCGCTCTAGGTGGTCACAAAGCACCGAGCTGATCTCCCTGTGCTATGTGGCTGCTTCCCACTAGTTATCTATTTTACATTTGCTAGTGTATATATGTCCATGACATTCTCTTACCCTGTCACATCTCACCCCACCCCCTCCCCATATCCTCAAGTCCATTCTCTAGTAGGTCTGTGTCTTTATTCCTGTCTTGCCACTAGGTTCTTCATGGCTTTTTTTTTTTTTTTTCCTTAGATTCCGTATATATGTGTTAGCATACTGTATTTGTTTTTCTCTTTCTGACTTACTTCGCTCTGTATGACAGACTCTAACTCCATCCACCTCATTACAAATACCTCCATTTCATTTCTTTTTATGGCTGAGTAATATTCCATTGTATATATGTGCCACATCTTCTTTATCCATTCATCTGTCGATGGACATTTAGGTTGCTTCCATGTCCTGGCTATTGTAAATAGAGCTGCAATGAACATTTTGGTACATGACTCTTTTTGAACTATGGTTTTCTCAGGGTATATGCCCAGTAGTGGGATTGCCGGGTCGTATGGTAGTTCTATTTGTAGTTTTTTAAGGAACCTCCATACTGTTCTCCATAGTGGCTGTATCAATTTACATTCCCACCAACAGTGCAAGAGTGTTCCCTTTTCTCCACACCCTCTCCAGCATTTATTGTTTCTAGATTTTTTGATGATGGCCATTCTGATCGGTGTGAGATGATATCTCATTGTAGTTTTGATTTGCATTTCTCTAATGATTAATGATGTTGAGCATTCTTTCATGTGTCTGTTGGCAATCTGTATATCTTCTTTGGAGAAATGTCTATTTAGGTCTTCTGCCCATTTTTGGATTGGGTTGTTTGTTTTTTTGTTATTGAGCTGCATGAGCTGCTTGTAAATCTTGGAGATTAATCCTTTGTCAGTTGCTTCATTTGCAAATATTTTCTCCCATTCTGAGGGTTGTCTTTTGGTCTTGTTTATGGTTTCCTTTGCTGTGCAAAAGCTTTTAAGTTTCATTAGGTCCCATTTGTTTATTTGTGTTCTTATTTCCATGTCTCTGGGAGCTGGGTCAAAAAGAATCTTGCTGTGATGTATGTCATAGAGTGTTCTGCCTATGTTTTCCTCTAAGAGTTTGATAGTGTCTGGCCTTACATTTAGGTCTTTAATAGGTGTCCTTCTTGTTCCTCCTCACAGTTTCCTGACCAGCGTCTTTCCTGCCTCCCTAATAACTGTTGGTTCAAAGCTTGAAGTTCATCAGACTATTCTACTTGTTACCCCTCTTTATTGTAGTCTTCGTTTGACCCCCATATTCTTCCCCCTATTCTTTAAAAAGAATATGGATCCTTATTCATTTTCATGATTTCCAATATTGCTCTTGAAATAGTTCTTATTTATCCAAATTGTTGCCTCACCTTAGCATCTCAGCTCCTTGTGATTTCAGATGGCCTTGGCCTGCAGCGGCTTGAAGCAGGATTTCGGTTCCCAGCCAGAGATTTGAGGTCGGGCGGTGGCGGTGAGAGCGCTGAATCCTAGCCAGCAGACCACCAGGGGCCAGTGGGCAGTGACAAGGCCCTGGCCCATCAGCTGTGTAGAAATGAATTTTCACATAGAGACGGAAAGTAGTGAAGCAAGAAAGTGTTTATTAGGAGGAAAAAAGAGTACAGTACATGTGTGGATAGACACAGAGGCGGGCTCAGAGAGAGAGCTGCGCCCTCGTGGTAGTTTCAATCACTTTTATGGGGCATTTCTTCCGGGTTTCCTTTGGCCAGTCATCTTGCTTTGCCTGGTTGTGAGTCTGTATTTGGTATATCTCAGGGTCCTCCCATGTGTGCGTGTGCATCTCTTAGCCAAGATGGATTCTAGCGAAGGGGCCCATGGGAGGTTGACATCACTTACTATGGGGGGGGGGCTCCCCCTCCCTCTTTGAACCTCCAAGGAGCCTTTCTGCACATGTGTAGTCGGGGAGGTCTCCTTGAGTTCGAGAATGCGTAATATGAGGTCTTTTATCTCTTATCTGGGCAGGGTCCAGCCTCCTCCATCATTCTGCTTTTATGGAGTTTCTGTCCCCAGGGGAGAAACTGTTCAGCCTGGGGCCCATCTATCTCCTGCCTCACTTGAACTCCTGATTTTTTCATAACCTTGTTCTTCATCCTATCTCAGGCAGTGTATCCAAGTGCTTACCTGACATCTCCACTCCCATGTCCAACTGGAACTTCAAACTTAACTTGAACAAACTGAACTATTGAATTTTTTTTTTTTCCACTTCAAATGTGTTACTTCTGCAGTC
Organism: Eschrichtius robustus; assembly: GCF_028021215.1. Taxonomy (NCBI): domain Eukaryota; kingdom Metazoa; phylum Chordata; class Mammalia; order Artiodactyla; family Eschrichtiidae; genus Eschrichtius; species Eschrichtius robustus. The sequence goes on from NC_090827.1 coordinate 11,723,793, forward strand.
ATTCCTCTCCCAGTAAATTCCTACTTAATCCTTCTGTTTGTTTAGGCACAACCTTAGAAGTCATCCCTGTCTCCTCTGTTTCTCTCCTAGCCCATATCCAAACCATCAGGAAATTCTGTCTTTCTACCATCAAAATATATATACTCTTCAACCAGTTTTCACCACCTGTACTGATGAAACCTTGTCCAAACCACCATCAGCTCTCAACATATTACAATCACCTTCTAAGTGGTCTTTCTGCTTCCATGCTTGCCTTTCTGCAATTTCTTTTAACCTGGCATTGCCACATTTTATTCACTACAGGTGAGTTACCAAATCCAGCACACACTCGAGGGGAGAGAATGACACAACAGTGCAAATACAAGAAAGCAGGGATCTTTGGAGGCCATTCTAGAAGCCAACTACATTAGCCAGTATATCAAGTTTTAAGTGCTAGCCCTGGCAGGCAGAATTTAAAGCTAGAAGCTTACTAGCACTCTGTAGCAGACACAGAATTTAGCTGTCTTTCAGTTTAAAAGCTGCCAACGTTCTCCTACCTACGGAACACTTAAAAAGTCCAAGAATGGAAAGGCACTCTTTTCTTCCAGTTCAATACTATACCAGCCAGATCTGCTCATGAAAAGCTGCTCTGTATAGTTCAAAGTCAGCCAGTAGCAACTTGCAACCCCTAAGGCCCTGGCATCTGTGTTTTGACCGAGACTACTCATGGCCATTGTCTTTCTGATGTTCTTGGGACCCAGAGGCTTTGCTGAGGTCTATTCATCTCACACACCATCACTTAATACTCACAACAATGTAAAAGGGCTCCTTGCCCTTGGGAAAAGTCTCTGTAAGCTGCAGACAACCTTCCAGGTTAAAGTTCTTAGGATTTGAGGCTTAAAGCTCTTACTCGGACCTTAGCAGTAAAAAGCCTACTGCAGAGCTGTTGAACAGAACACATGTTCTCTGCATGTGATCCAGCTAGCAAAAGAAAGAGGAATGAGCTGAGCCAATCACACCGAGTTCATCCATCCCAAATTTACCAGCAAGAAAATTTACCGATTGTTTGCTAGGCAGAGAAGCTGAGAGTGTAACACTAGTAAAGCTCCTTCTACATGAAAGGAAACACCAGGAATGAGGAATAAGTGTTCCCTGCGAACTTAATTTCCAAATATTTCATTTGCTTTATAACTTCATTTTCTTTAAATGTAGAAAATTAAACATAGTCACAGATCTTTGACTTTATGATTTATGTTTATGTTTAGAAGAGCCCTGCCCATTCTATAATTGATAGATAATACTTACCTATATTTTCTTCAAGTTCTTTTGCATTTTCTTTATATTTAGCACTTTAATACATTTAAAGTTTATCTGAATGAAATTTAAGGATGTATTTTTCCCCCTAACACTTAACCAATTAGTAAATCAAAGCCTATTAAATAACCTGGTATATTTCTCTATGCCTATTGAAGGTACAATAAATTTAGAACTCTCAGACTTCTCAAGTAGGAGTAAAAATCAGTACGTTAGCCTTGGGGGAAAATTTGATAATATATGTGAAATTAGCCAATTATGTGCATATTAACTGAGACTTTATAATTCTATAAATTTATTAAAAGAAATAGTCACAGATCTGTTTTACGACTCTCATCACAGCATTAATTGTAAAGAAAAAATGAAAATGCAAAAATGTCAAAAATTAGGAGCTTGACAAATGAATAAAATTATATGATGGTATTTTCACTCATCATAAAGTACATTGAAGAAAAATGTTTGATGCGAGAAAAATCCTGAGAATGTAGTTTGGGGCAAAATTTAGAATAGATAATATGCATTAATTCCAGTCAATTACATGTCACAGAAAAAGACTGAAAAGAAGTACATACATATTTAATCAGTGATTATCTTAGATAGTTGGATTTTTATTTGTTTGCTTCCCTATCTACTTACTTATGAATCCTTTTTCTAGTTTGTACTTTTCACACTTGCTTATCTCCTCTAACAAATTTAAGATAATTGGAGGCAAGGACTTTTTATTAAACATACATCGCAAATCTGGTTTGTGATAGATTCTCAATACTGCTCATTAAATGTTGTAAATGAAATAAGACCATAATTTCAGTTTGTGGCAGCAGCAGAACATACCAAGAATGTTCAAGAAAATAAGCAGATAGAGGGATAATGGAGATTCAAGTCATAAAGAGGTCCAGCAACAGTTGGTTTGGATTCAGCCTTAGAGGTTAAGGATCAGGGACAGAATTTCTTTCCTTGGGAGAAATAGCGGGTAAAAACAGGAACTCAGCCTTACAATAGCTGTACAATAACTTGGGGAAATTATATAGGAACTTTGAGGTTCAAATATCGTGCACTTCCAGAATTGGGATATATGAGTTGAAACTGCAATTTCCTAAAATTGAAGCAAGCCAAAGCAAAATAAAATTAATAAGCTAGTCATTGTTGAGGTAACTAGTGCCATCATCAACAAAAAAAGGCTGGTTTAAAAAAATATATTGTTAATCAGATTAGCTATTTCTATCTTAAATTATGTTGCAGTGTGTCTGGCATGAAGTCATTGTGCTTTCAGTAGTTGATTTTTCAATTATTTTAAATGAATAAGAGGATATGAATTTTGTCACTATGGTGAAGCTCTAGCACTGCTCAAAGGATAAAGTGCTTGGATTGTAAATGATTTGTGTTTCTTTGTACATATACCATAGCTTGATATAAAGCATACTCTGAGAGAATCTAATTACTACTTTTTTCTAACTTTATACTAAACAACGAATCTTCCACTCTGTAATGTGGTTTCTGAATGGTTCGCTTCACCAAAAGGAAAGAACTCAAATAGGTTGCCACCCTGAGTTCTTACGTCAAATTTAGTTTTCATTATTAGTTAATATGTTGGCCAATATCTGATTAAGTACAGTCTCTTATTCATTTAGTTATTCTGAACCATCCCCACAAAACCTGCTTGTCCCTCTTTGAGTTGATATAATTTAATTTCTGAAACTTCCAAACCAAGTACCAAGTCCTAATTTCTCCTGTGGGAATGAGCTAGTTTATATCTCTGTCATAGCCTAGTAATTTAGGTTACTTTGGGTTTTGGTCACAACCTTGATTTAGCTTTGGTTTAGTGACAAAACAGTGAGGTAATGAGATTAGTAATTGGGATTGATCACATCAGAGTAGGACTAAGAGCAAAGCTAACTCAACACTGAGCCAGGCATTTATTGGGATATTGTTTCTCTCAGCCGTCTTCGATTATTGATATCAGGCAGGAAGAGATTTTGAAAATCTCTGTGATTTTAAGAAGGTGAATTTCAACCAGAGCTTTTGTTTACCTTATGCATCTGTACTAAAAGCCTTTTAAGGTAGAGAATACATGGTGAGACAGTGGGAATTATTCACTTTTAAGCCTCATCTGGGTGTGTAAACTGATAGACTCTCCATGCAGGACAATTTGGCAGCATAATTCAAAATTACAACTGAATATCTCTTTTAACCCAGTCATTCTACATCCCCAGAATTATCTTATAGGTACATATGCATATAAGGTAAGGTTACTCATTTCAGCTCTGTTTGTAATAACGAAAGAGTGGGAATGCAGCACTGGTTAACTTTATTATCATATAGCCATAAAATGAAATACGATGTGGCCATATATAAAATGAGGGATCTCATTACATACAAATACATGGTAATTTGAAAAAAGGCAAGTTGAAGAACAGTATTATAACATGTTATCCTATATGTATAGAGAAAAAAAATGACCCTCTGTGTGTGTGTGGATAGATAGATAAATAGATATAGATATATAGATGTGTGTGTGTTTCTATTATATACATATACATTTATAGAAGGTTATGCAATAAATTGGTAAGATCAGTGGGCTTTGTATGGCTGAAGACTAGGAGTGGAAGAGAAATCTTTTCCTGGAAAAAGATGTTACACCTTTTGAATTTTGGACTATGAGAATGTGTTATCTAGTCAAAAGTAAATTTATATATAATATATATTTTACATACATATATAATATACATTATATATATAATAAAAAGAGAATAAGTAAATACATTCTTTTTTTTTTTTAATTTATTTTATTTGGTTGCACCGGGTCTTAGTTGCGGCAGGCGGGCTCCTTAGTTGCAGCTCGCCAGCTCCTTAGTTGCGGCATATGGGCTCCATAGTTGCGGCAGGTGGGCTCCTTTAGTTGCAGCTCGTGGGCTCCTGAGTTGCGGCTTGCAGGCTCCTTAGTTGTGGCATGCAAACTCTTAGTTGTGGCATGCACATGAAGCGCCAAATTCAAAAAATATGTGAGTCCCCCAAAATTTAGAAAGTAATTTAATAAATTATTTTACTACCACATAAATATTGCTAAATTCTCAGTCTGAGATAGAATAATATCCTGGCTGTCTACTTCTGTCAGCCAATTCAAATTTTAGATTCTACAACTTGCAACTTCCCAACCAGAGTGGTTATTCCTATATCAGAAAGGATGCTTAAATCTTAGGCATACTCTTTTTTGAAAATCATTTGTTCATGTAGAGCTGAGTTACCAATATGTCAAATACGTCCTTAGGACTCAGTTTCTTTCTCAACATTTCTTGTATTGGTTCTTCATTGGACTTGTTTCTAGGGATGGCCCATCTGCTTGGTGGCCTCTGTCAGTTTAAATAGAAATACATTCTTGACCTTAGCAGCACTGGCTGAGTGAAAGTATCTCTTTCTCAAATTTCCAACACAATTCTCAGATTTGACCTTCGCTTAAATAATTTGGATTTTGTGCTCTTTGTATCCGATAACAATGGTTGTAGTGCTAATCCAGTAGCCTCAAAATAAGCATGGACATACAACCAAGGACTACCTTTTATTGAATGGCTGAATAAATCAACACATTTTCATAGAAAATTGGCATGTCTAATAAAAGGAAAACATTTTCAAGAAAAGTGGCCCATTAAAACTACAGAAATCTAAATTATCCTATGTACTTTATCAGTAATAACACCATTGATTATTAAAACAGCAAAATACTATATAACATGTGGTACACATTTTTAACTTAATTTTAGAACTACAAGAATACGTGCTCAAGGGCTTCCCTGATGGCGCAGTGGTTGAGAATCTGCCTGCCAATGCAGGGGACACGGGTTCGAGCCCTGATCTGGGAAGATCCCACATGCCGCGGAGCAACTAGGCCCGTGAGCCACAATTACTGAGCCTGCGCGTCTGGAGAGGCCGCGATAATGAGAGGCCCCGCGCACCGCGATGAAGAGTGGCCCCCACTTGCCACAACTAGAGAAAGCCCTCGCACAGAAACGAAGACCCAACACAGCCAAAAATAAATTAATTAATTAATTAATTTAAAAAAAAAAAGTGCTCAAATTAGAGTTAACCCATTTAGGTGACCATTTAATTTTACTAGACCTAAAGAATTACTTTATATCATACTTTTTACCCTAATAGCTTAAAAATTAAAATATTTCACTTACAGTCAAATATGTTTATGTACTCAATAGATTTGAGCCAAATTGATCATGTTTCACTTCAAGAAATCCTTATAAATAAATTTTGATTCCATAGGACAGATCCATTAATTATGCTTTTAGGGGAGGTATAGTTAATGAATTTGCACTGTAGAATGATGGCATTCATGCAAAACAATTTAACATCAGCTTTTCAATGAGATCTTCATAGAAGATTAAAGATTATTTGGTGGAGAAGTTATGCATCCCAATAAAATGGTCTGTTGCAATTTATTTTTATGAAAGTTGGAACAGCCCTTATGGAAGCTTAGAATATGAGTATAATGACAGTTATGTGTTATAATCCTGAAAAGCCTGGTTGGATTGCTAATGAAGAATATTTTTAAATAACCTTTTTATTTCAAAATAGTTTCAGAGGGGTGGGATAGGGAGGGTGGGAGGGAGAAGCAAGAGGGAGGAGATATGGGGATATATGTATATGTATAGCTGATTCACTTTGTTATAAAGCAGAAACTAACACACCATTGTAAAGCATTTATACTCCAATAAGGATGTTAAAAAAAAAAAGAAAAGCTGCAGAGATGGTACAGAGAGCTCTCATATACCCTTCATCCAGTTTCCTCTATTGTCATCATCCTTCCTCAGCAGAGTACATTTATCACAACTTAGAACCAATATTGATTGGTACATTACTATTAACTAAACTCAGTGATTTATTCAGATGTCACCAGTTTTCCTTAATGGCCTTTTTGCTATTTGAGGATTTTATCCAAGATGCCACATTACATTTAGTCATCATGCCTCCATAGCAACATAATCTGTAACAGTTCTCAGTCTTTTCTTGTCCTTGATGACCTTTACTTTGGTCAGATTTTTGCAGAATGTCTCTCAATTTGAGTTTGTCCAGTGTTTTTCTCATGATTAGACTGATGTCATTGGTTTTGGGGAGGAAGATCACAGAGGTAACGTACTCCTCTCATGTCATTGTATCATGCTATCTATATGCTCTCTATAGGATGTTAACCTTGATCACCTGGTTGAGGTAGTGTTTGCCGTGTTTCTCCACTGTAAGGTTACCCTTCCCCCTTTTCATACTCTACTCTTTTCGGAAGTAAGCCACTAAGTACAGCCTGGGGCTGAGGGTGTGACGTTAAGTTCCATCTCTTGAAGAGGGAGAGTATCTACATAAATTATTTGGAATATTTCTGTAAGAGAGATTTGTCTGTTCTCCCCAGTTGTTTATTTATTCAGTCACTTATTTATTTATGTAGGAATTCATGATTTTTGTTTTATGCTTTGATTATACTCCAATACTATGTTATTTATTTTGTTGCTCAAATTGTTCCAGCTTTGGCAATTGGGAGCTCTCTCATGTTGGCTCATTTGTCTCTTTGGCACACCCCTTCCTTTTATTTTTTGAGCACTTTTGAGCACTTTCTTACTTTCTGGAACAAGCTATTCATTCCTTGCCTCATCCCAGGAATCACCTATTTCTCCAAGGAGCCCTGGTTCCTTTATCAGAAGAAATCAAGACCCAGGCACTGGGCATTAATATAGAATAGTTTATTTAATAAAATTAACACATTTTTCCCCAGAATCAGAAGGAAAATACAATACGGCTTACATAAGAAAAATATTTTTAATACTTGTAAAAAAATTCTCTCATTTTCATGGACAAAAAGTAACTCCCTAATTTATGAATTAATGAAAAATATTTTAAAACTGAATTTTAATTTTAATTTTTATGTTATTATACAAATGGCTGATTGCAAATTTTATACACAAGGCATCGACAGTATCAAGTGTCGATTGAGAGTTCTTTTTCTATGTAAAAAGAAAGAACAGAATAGTATGTTTCTCAAAGCTATTACAATGAGTTCATATTTGCATTTATCAATAATAGATATAACAGTAGAAGCTAAGAGAAGGTGTAACATTCAAGTTTCAACATTCTTTTCTGAAGTAGTAAGTATTTTGTGTCCCTTATTCTGTAATTTCCCTATTTCTTTGGTGACAGTATATTGAGTGCCAAAGCCCTCAAATGTCTACTTTGGCTATGGACAGTTGAGCAGTGACAGTTTTGAGTGTGATTACACTTTCTAACCAAACATTTTAAGCATTATTTATAATAATAGATACTATGCCATTTTCCCAAATTGTGGTCTAAAATTTAACCTGGGAAAATTGTTATTAATATAACAAAAATATTTCCTTCCATGCTCATTATTTATTGGGAAAAGACCACCTATTGTGATTCACTAGTACTTACTGTTCACTTTCCTGATTTTTTTTTTAATAAGCTTAACTTTGTTTTTTCTCAGCAATAACTTCTAGTAATTCTGACATCAGTGTTGATAAAGTACTAGGTTGGTAGTCAGAGTTGGTACCAGGATACTTGAGACTGAGGATTTCACTGAGGTGATTTATCTGCTATTTCCAGCCTCTTGATAAGTTGCCCCTAATTATTCATATATTTTTTATGAGCCATCTCATTGGAGCCAAGAAAAGGTCTATTCAGCTCCCTGCCATTGTTTTCCTCTAGTCTGGTGTCATTTTCATTTAAATTTGTTAATACTTATTCTTCACCAACATTGTGTGGCAGCTCTTAGTATGCCAAAGTGGCATGGTGTTGGCAAAACCTCTCTATGTGCTTAAATAATTTCTATTCCATTGAGAAATTTAAGAAAGATAGGGGAATATTCCTATCTCGTTTCTTGAATTTTATTTTAAAAAGCTCGTTTTATTTCCACTTGTGCCCTCTTTTTCCTCAGAGTCAAAGATGAGTCAACAGTAGGAGGTGATAGATACACTGCTCTTCTTGGCATTACTATTCTCCTTCACACTTAAAGCTTATATCTCTCCTTCTGCCATCCATCTGTCCAGGAAGTTCCATAGTCACCCACTCTGAGGAGAGTCTTGCATATTAATTTTAAATTGTCAATACTTTAGCAAAGACTTTCTCCCCTTCCACAACACACCCACAAGCAGATAATATTTCAGTGTTTAGGTGTGTTGTAATTAAAGTATGGTTAAGGCACTAGTAACTGTTAGATTCCCATCTAAGGTGTGAGATTGGCTAGAGTGTCTGAGGTTACTTGATAAAATACAAACTAATCTCTGTGAAAATCTTTGTACTAGAATGTGTACAATACAAATATTAAGGTTACTTAATGTTCATTAAACACCAAGTAATTGCAAAAATATTTTCAAAGAATAGAATCCTAACTCTGCTGTGTTTTTGGCCATCATATGTTGATCTGAAAGGATGGTAGAAGAAAACATACATGAAAATCTTTGTGAACTTGAAGTAGGACAAGATTTCTTAGGAAAAACACCAAAAAAGTATAAACCATAAAAAAACAAACAAACAAAACGGCAAATAAGATGGAAGGCGTTGGTTCTTTTGTAGACACTGTTAAGAAAATGAAGAGGCAAGCCCAAACTGGGTGAAAATATTTATAATAAATATATATGACAAAGGATTTATATTCAAACAACCCAGTGAAAGAGAAAAGTAGGCAAAATATTTGAACAGACATTTCACGAAACAAGATATACTTACTAATGGTCAATAGGCACATGAAAAGATGCTCGGCATCATTTGTCATCCTTGGAAATGAAAGTTAAAACCGCAGTGAGCTACCACTACAGACCCATGGAATGGCTAAAATTAAAAAAAAAAAAAAAAACTAAATACCAATATTTATGAGATACGATGCAAATGAAAGTACAAACTATTGCATTTTGGAAAACATTTGTCAGTTTCTTATAAAGCTAACAAAATACCAGATATAAATTTACCACAGGAAGCAAGTAATTTCACCAGTAGGTATTTATCCAAGAGAAATGAAAACATACATCCACATAAAGATATATACAAAAGCACTCAGTATGGCTGTATTCCCAATACCCCCAAACTGGAAACAATGCAAGTTCTAGCAACAGGTGATTGGATAAATGAATTATGGCCTCTGCTAAATACTGCACAACATTTAAAAGGATGGACTACTGAAACATGCAACAATATGATATGATGAATTTCAGAATAATTTTGCTGAGTGAAAGGAGCTGGTCCTAAACAAATTCATATTAATATATTTCCATTCATATGAAATTCTAGGGAAGGAAAAACTAACCTATAGCATATAGCTTATCAGTGTTGCCTGGGACGATGGATTGGTTGGGTGGGAGGTGCTTGCATGCAAAGGAACGTGAGGGAACATTTGAGGTAATGAGAATGTTCTATATTTAGATTTCGGTGGTAGTTATACATGTGAGTACATTTGTCAAATCTCATCTGACCATATATTTTGAAAAGTTGCATTTTAGTATAGGTATGTTGATTTAAAGAAATAAAGTTGATTTAAAGGAAAAGAGGTTGGAGATGAGGGAAGAGTTTGCAAATTTAGGGAAATTATATTCTAAAAACAACAACAACAAAATGAGTAGTATCTTCAAAACTAATGAGTAGAAAGAATCCTGAAGAGCAGTCAGTATGCATGAGAGGAGGGTGATATTCACCAGAATCTCTCTGATATGCTCAAAGGAAATACTTGGCTAGATTTTGTTTTTGAACTTAAAGATCTTACTTAATGTTAAGCTCAATTTGGAAGAAAATAAAAGAGAACTTAGCATACCTGGGATAGAAATAGAAAGGGGGAAAGTCTACTAATTTGTGTAAAATAACATTTTACGTGAAGGAACAATAATGCTAGGTTCATATTTATTTAATCACCTAATGTTGGAATGAAGCACACATTTATTGGACTTAGAACCAGAAAACCAAGTTGTAGGACACTCAGACAATAAGAATTAGGATCGTTGTTTTTTATAACCTGTCAAGAATGTCTAGTGCAGTCTCCAAAGGGTCAGAAAACCCAAATGTGTCATATGAGCATTAAGGAGATTCCTTCTGTTGGGATGATTTGCTTCTTTTGCAGAATAGCTTTTGCATATTCCCATGGGATTTGCTTTCACGTTATTGTGAATGGATTATTTCCAAAGTCTCTAAAATATATTAAAAGCAAATGAAGCCATAATTCCAAAAACAATAATTTATGAAGAAAATTATGGAAGAACACACACTGTTAGCTTTTAAAAACTTCAAGTGTAACTTGAGAGTACTTTGTTAATTTGTATTTAGATATACACTTGCATTGGTACTGCTGTCATTGAATGAAAGGGTAAATGATTTAAAATATGAAGTATAGATAACACATATCTGAAGGATTTACTATAGTATTTTATCTAAAGGGTGAATAAATTGGAATGACACCTAAATTACAGATCACTGAAACACAAATGGGATAAAAACTAGCTGAAACTGAAGATTTTTTATCCTATTTTTTGCTATGTATTTCTCAACTTGATAATTAAATGCAGTTTATCAGATGTTGTCATATAAGATTGATTTGCTTTTTTAAAACACTTTTCTCAAGATTTCCTAAGAGCAATAGAATTAAAATGACACACTGTAAGATAGATTTAAAAGTTAAAGTGAGAACAAAGTTTTCTCTAAGAATGATATTCAAATAATCAAGGTTACATGATGCAAATTTTAGAGTCTGCTTTCCGTAGTGCTTAGAATGACACATTTATTTCTGGGAAGTTGTGGGAGACCTTAACCCTTAAAGAAGTTAACCATGAAGCTTTATTTTGAGCTCATCTTCTTATGGAAGTTAAAAAAAACCTTCATCTGATTCAGGCTTTCAAATTTCTGTAACTGAATGTCATGTCTGTCTCCTGAATATGATTTTTAAGGACATAATACTTTAATACGCTATGCAGAATATCAGTACTTTAGGAAAATATCAGATAATTCAACTACATATGAACTGTGCTCTATCACTTGCTTAATTTCTCATGAAAAAGCTAATGATGAGAGGAACAGCTCGAGAGTCTTGTTTTTCTATTTCTCCGAAAATGTTTTACTCATTTCTTATGTTAAAATCCTGCAGTAAATTGATTCCTAAGAAAACCTCTTTGTTTCCCCATTACATCATGTAATCAGTTAGTGAAAGTCAGAAGTTCAGAATATTTCCTGATTTCGATCTAATAAATGGCCAAGAAGCTCTGAATATATTTAGAAATTAGTAAGTAACTCACCTCAGTTATCTGGTGCCTGTATTTTCCTGTTTCCTTTAGTAGATTATTGTTCAGTTGTTATCTAATTTCCTCCTTTAGACATTTTAACTCAATGTTCAGGCTTATGTCAATTTCTAAAGAAGGTACATGTTGTATAAAATATTATACTGAGTATCTTGGGTCCTATATTTATAGTTCATATCCATTGTTTCTGGAATAGACAGTCAGAAGTAATCCTGCTTTAATGGATATTTAAAATGTGTCCAGGTTATTGTACACCTGAATCAAATGAATTGAAAATAATCTTTGAGTAGAAAGAGACACTAAGAATTTGTAGCAACTGCAGCGTGCATTCTTTGAATGTATTCTTTGAATGTATTCTTTTGTTAGAATTTGTCAGCTAAACTTGTCTACTTGTTCCCTTATCTCAATCAAGGTTAATTCATGTTTTTGGTTTAATCTTTACTGAAAGTTTTCCTGTATTTGTGTCCATGTACATTGGGAAATGGAACTGAAAAAATGTAGGTGTGCATTTTTTTTCCATGTTTTGTTTTCTTATCTACTTAAATGGAAGAATTCCTCTGAGAGAACGAGTTGAGAGCATAGTAAAATAACTTCTGTTGCTACCTATTATCAATATCTTTTTCTTGCTTTTAGAAAAAAATAATGACAAGCTTCTAACATGCATCTCTTTATATAGGCTAATCTCCCACTTAAGAAGTTTTAATTGATTACATTTTTAAAGGATGAGAAGAACAGCATTAGCCACATTCTGATAATTCTCTTATATTTGTGTAAATCTTTCGTCCTTAAATTTTTATTTAGCTGAATATAATAAGAAAGTTTGTCAAGAGCTATGAATATGGGAATTTTTAGAATTTAATATTTCTTCATTTTGCAATTGTAAATTAATGGCAGATATGCTTTTCATGATGAATTAAAAACTGGGTACAATGACTCAAATCTCCATAAAAGGAAAATATGAATAACACATATTTGAAAAATCAGCCTGAAAGACATTGAAATAGCACCATAGTGAACCATTATAGGTATAGTTTAATTATCAAAAAAAGGTAAAAATATAAGTTAAGCAAATATAATACTAGATACCATCCTAACATAAAAGATGGTTATTATATTTAATAAAATACACTTGACATGCAAATTGAGAAGTGATAATTTGATTAATTTCTTAATTATTTCTAAATAAGGAATGATTCATTATACAATAATAATTTGAATTTTTCTACATCCATCTTCACTGATATATTTGTCTCTTATTTTAACAAGAAGAGTTAGATTCTAAATTAGGAATAATAAAAAATGACTACAAAAACGTATCTCTTTAATTCAATTTTGTTTTTCTTGTAGAGTACAGATATGAGCCCAGCAAGTAGCACCACTTCACTTCCTGTTAGTCCTCTTACTGAAGAGTCATCGCCTTTCAAGGTAAAAAATAAATTGAAAACATTTTTAATAATTGTTTACAATACTTTTAGGATCTTTAAAAAATATTTATTTTACTATAGTAAAATAGGTAGTTCAGGCATACATGGTGAGGTTAACTGCTTTAGTTCGTAAGGATCTTGTTTCAGATGTTAAAATTTTGTTGTTGTTTTGTCTGTCGTCATTCTACTTGCTAAATAAAGGTAGAGTTTGAATAGAAATTGGTACTTTATATAACACATTGTTTGCCTTGCATGTAAGAGACAGTGATTTCATTGTAATAGTTTGATGTCACATGAATTATAGGCTTCAAATCTTTTATTTATATTAATTTAAGCAATAAGTTTGGAATGAATTATTCAGCACTCATTGAGCGGTTAAACTTTCATTAGCTGGTTAAATTTTCATTGATGACTCTAGGTCATAATTAATTAATTGTGTATTCTTTACAAACTAATGGTAAAAAATTAACATATGGAATCATTCTTCCAAACACTGCATTTTTTAAATATTTAAGTAAATACTCTAAGTATGATTAGCAGAATTCTTCAGTTTGGGAGTCTGTGTACATTACAAATATGAAGTCATCTTCTTGTTTTGCTATTTAAGATTAGATGTTTCTCTTTAAGCCAAAGCTTGTAAATTAGCTATTTTATATGTGTACCAGAGATTTTTGGATTTCCTTAGGATTATTGTAAATAAAGGGACTCCTTAAGATCATGGGAAAGAAAAAAAAAAACTTGGAAAGTTGGGATGATACACTTATGTGCAATGGTTTCAGTTTAGTTTAAAGACAGGTAAACATATTTTGGGGGGTTATGATGATTTGTATTTTATCATAACATTGTCATTGTTTTTCATATGAAGACAAAATCTTATTCAACTTCATATTGCTTACACCTAGTACAGCGACTGACATGGATTTCCATATACTCGATATTTGCTTTATTGTTAAAATGAAAATAATAGAAGGTTATAAATTCCATTGTGGGTCTTCAGTTTTCTAATTATAGGTGCTTTGTGGCTTAATGATAGACAATAATAACTGTTAAAGGCTCATTTTATGTCAGAGAATTGTTAAATACTAAACAGAATTCTGATTATATCATTTATTGAGAAATATTTTATCATTCTACAACAAAAGGAGAAAATAATACTAATGTTTCAAAGTTTAGTATTCCTTAATATTCCATCTTATAGTAGATGGGACAAAATTTAAAGAAAAATCATATTTTTAACCAGTTTCTAATTGAATTCTCACAGCATCACTAGAAACCATTTTCTCTTTTTAATATATTGATAATGACTACCTTCCTTGAAAATTAATGTATATTTTAAAACAGAGGTAAAAGGAAATGTCAGATATATTACAAAATCTGCTGACATAAAGCTAATATAAATATAATTATTTTAGTTAGTTTCTCTGACTGGTTCTAAGAGATCAATATTTTTCCCGTGTTAATGTGTAAATATGCAGTTAAAACTTCCAAGTGCTTATAATATATAATATTGGCTTTTGCTAACCAATATAGTTATAGTACCTCTTAATTTACTTCTTCTGTGATAGGAATATTATTTATATTTTTTCAAAACAATTTTATCAGATATAGAAACATCCACTAGTATTTAAAGTATCTAAAATTACAGTTTCAAATTATACAACTCCTGCATTTGCTTCTTTTATTTTTAGTTTATAAATTGTTGTCATATAAATGATTAATAGAATTCTTATTTATCCTTATATAAACACAAAATATACAGAAACTATTTTGAGATGTACCTTAGCAGTATGGTACATTTTAATTGCAAAAAAATTTGTTGAAAACAAAAAAACACGGAAGACACTGAAGTTTTCCGATAATGATACCCTGAAAAATCTTGCAATTGTAATTCATTTATGTCAGAAACTTTATTTAAATTTTTGATATTTGACCAACATGGTAACTAGAAAAAAAATTGATTATCTTTTTTTTTTAACTCCCCAAGAATAAAATAAGATTAATCACCTTTGATACTTTAGTTGTATTTTCTAAGACAGTGATTTCAGCACCCAACTCCATAACCATCTGCCCTAATATTAGACAAGGAAGGCTTTTGAGAGATAAGCTTTGGTGGCCGGTTGAGAGACTTAATTATACCTTTTCTTCTGGGAAGTAATTAGGTTAATAAAAGAAAGTATTCCATCCCTTTTCTTGGTCTATTTTGGAAGCGCTCATATAACAGTTGGAGAAAGATATCCTGTTTTGGCTCAAGTGTTTATCCAAGTAAATGCTTTCCTTTAAATATTATCTTCAGAATGACATTCAGATTAAATTTATTTTAACCATACCGTTTGATATAATGACAAATGGTATGTAATATATTTTTTAAATCCCTAATAATTACCTTCCCACTGATATCTCTACCTATATTATTGACTTGAATGTTAGATGAGAAATAGGCTATCAATAGGAATGTACCACAGTGGGATCTATTAAATTTAAGGTAGTAGAAAACTGGTAGTATCCTGGAGACTTACCCAAGGAGTCAAGAGAGGTATGTTAAGCTTTGGAGATACGAGAATCAAAGATGACAATTAAATTTTGTTTGGGACCAGATGCTTCTTTTCCATAATGAGACTGTATTTTTTTGGCACTACTAGTACTGGAATACATACTTCAGTTTAATTTTTAAACAAAACCAGATCTGCTCTGAAAAATAACCCAAGCCCTGTATACTTACTCACGACTCTATTCCCTTACAGAACAGCTCACCTCATGCTAAATTTCTTGCCCTTACCATTTAAAACCCATTGCCATAGTGTTTTGTTTGGTTTAGTCTTTCAAAGATGAGGACAGTTCTCACAAAAAATCCATCTAGTCTTCTCTTAATAAATTGCAAGATCTGGGAAACTGCCTTTCTTTCAGATAGAACTGATTGATCAGAGGTAAGTAGGGTTTCTCCATCCGGACAGGGTACATGCATACCAGTTCACCACAGTCACCATTCCCTATTCACACCTGGCAGTGAAAGCATTTGAGTGAACCCCTTCATATAAAAAGATGTATAATTCACCATCCTCCACCTATACCACAGGTAATAAACTCACAGATTTCCCAGTCAGACTCTTGGTGCTGAGAAGTTTCTAGGAGTCCAGGTTTTGATAATCGTGCACACTATTGTTATGGACATATATTTGGAAACAAAGGGCAAATGCATAACTTCAATTTTTTAATAGAGTTTTCAGCATTCCATAAAATATACATATGTGGTCTGACACATATGCCACTACATTATTATGGAAAGGCCAAGGGACAACTAATTTCACATGGGTGGAAACAATATTTTATCAAACAGCCATAATAGAATCATAGTAGTGCAAGTTAATTGATCTAAGTGAGACTTTGATATAAGGAAAAAGGGAGTAGACTGCTTAACTGTTAATTAAAAGTTTTATGTTTTTCTGTAGAATAACCAAGTTGACATTGTTAATTTTGATGTGCCCATTCTGCCCTATTCTACCTGTTCCCTCTGCCATTCTCCCTGATTTCCTTAATCTGCCTTGTCTCTTCCTTTGTTGGCCTCAGTCAGACGTACCACACCAAAAATGCTTTGGGGCCACCAAATATTACTGTTCTTTAGTAGGCTGACCCTTTTAATTTATTTGTATATACACAGGTATTACAGCCTCCATCCGTTCCTGGAACTAACGTTCTTGAAGCTAAAGCTGGCTCACTGTTCCTGACCCCTCCGTTAATAGTACATTTGATTATGGGCCATGTTCTTTTTGCCAGCCACATTCATCACATATTTTTAAATGTATTTATTTGTTCTTCAATGAAGCCTGATGGCTAGATTTTAATCCCTTTTCCTCCAGAAAGCATCTTTCTTTGATTACATAAGTTAGACACAGGTATTATCCTGCCTTATTCTTTATCCTTATCCTGTGATAAAGTCAACAGGAAAGAAACAAATTCAATTTGCCTTTTCTTTAGACATTGTTTCAAAAGTGCACCAAGACTATCCTCCATTCACCAATCTTCAAAGTCTGAAAATAAAAATCACCCATTGCCTTCATGACCCCATTGACTGCTGCTTCTCTGTGTTAGTGGGTTCCTGGCGTGTGTAAGGTGCTTGGGTATCCAGTGCCTAGAATGCACAGTGGAGCCACCCTCCCTGAAGTCCAGCCATCTTCCCCAGGAGCTGACACAAAGTGGTGCTGGGCTGTTTCCTGGGTCTCCTCTCCTATGGAATTCCAAGGTTCTCTGACTACTTTTCTTCATCCCCCTTATTTAAGCAAGGGACACAGAGGAAGAAATAGAAGAATACATGAAGGTCTCAAAAATTTTATCCTGCTAGGCAATGCGGGGATGTTATGATCCACTTGACCATAGAGCCTAAACTCAGGACTTAGTAACATGTAGTAACACACATAGTTTGCTCTCAATTATATAAAATAAATATTGGGTAGAAAAAAAAACCCAGAAAATATACAGTTATCAACAATCAACTATTTCGATGGACTATACTTAATTTTTTTCCTATAGTTTCTATAATGACCACTTATATCTATTTTAAGAACAATATTTTTTTTTTAAGAAAGCAGAAAAGAGAGTTGGGAACATTAGAGGCAGTGTAGCCTAGTTAAGAGACTTCCTAGGATCAAATCCCAGTTCTGCCACTTTCTATTTTTAGAACTGTGAGCCAGTTACTTTGTGTCTCAATTTCTCCATCTGTAAAATGGGAACAATAGCAACTGCTTCTTCATTGTGTTCTTATAAGGTTAAACAAGTTATTAAATAGAAAGTGCTTAGAATAGCACATAGTGGACAGTAGATGTTTTAACCGATCTTTTTTACAGAGATATCCGTTAGTTTAAAGCAAGAAAGTCCTATATATTAGAAATAACATGAAACAGAAATATTTCCACTCAACTCCTTGTACTTCATTTCTAAATGTGAGAGTAGAAATATAAAGTCTTTACTTTGATGAAGAAGAATAATGTTTAATGTTCATTCCTAGAAGGCATGCTGTTTATTTTATACCCTCGAGTATTCAGATGAGCTCATATATCAGTTTCCTCTCATGAAAAATAATTAATGGAAATGTTTATTAATTATGAGGGAGAAGAAGTTAATATAATGAATCTATCTTAGGGGGAAACTGGTAAATATACATAAAACATTACTTGGAAAAAAGGAATACATAATCGTTTGTGTAACCGTAGGATGTATGGTATCTTTTTATCAGGAACACATCACAGTATATTTTTCTTTAATTCCCCAAACCTCCCGCTGTGCATTAACCTGGTAACTTTCTAAATACAATCTCCACTGAAGGCACATTATTTAATCACATTAGATTCTGGGAAAAACCTCATTGTGAACAAAGCACTATTGATATTTTACTCTTTACATAACATCAATATACTACGTAGTGTCCGTTTATTTGGTCTAAAAACACCATAGTGGAAAAGAACACATTTGGAGACTCTGAGGGAGTGGAGTCAGATAGTGGTGTGACCTCATAACATCATCTGTTGCATATCCTGCGTTGGTTGAGATTTTTTTGTGTGTTTATTGTTGTTTTTCATTTACTGAATTTAATGGTCTCTTTTTATTATTGGAATTCACTTTTTGGTTGTCCCAGAAAGAGCCCAAAATGACATATTCTGCATTTTTGGTTAGTTTTTGACTAGGCCATCTATTCATTCATTCATCTGTTGATGAATCAATTTATAAAATACCTACCATGTGCTTGATAATGTTCTAGACACTGGTGCTTCAATGTAAACAACACAGACTGAATTCTTGCTTTCATGGTATTTGGGTTCTAGTGAGGAGTGATACACAGCAAAAGAATAAATATATAACATGTCAGGTAGGGATGATAGATGCTATAATGAAAAATAAAGCAGGATTTGGAAGATAAGAAGTGACTTTAAAGTATGTTGCTCTTTCAAAAAGGATGGTCAAAGAAGGTTACTCTGATTAGGAGAGAGTTTAGCAGAGACTAAAATGAAAAACAAGAGAAAGCCACTCATCTATCTATGGGAAGAGGTTTGAGGACAAGCGCAAAAGCCATGAGGCAGGGGAACATTTGACCTTTTTAGGATCGGCAAGAGTGGCATTGTGGCTGGAGCAGAGTGAATGAGTGTGCAGGTAATAAAAGATCAAGTCAGAGAGAAACCAGATCATGAAGGGCCTTGTAGGCCGTGGTAAAGACTTGGAATCTTACATTGCAGGAGATGGGAAACCACTGGACTGTTTTGGGAAAAAAGAATGACATAATCAGACTTTTTTTTTTATTTTTTTATTTATTGATTTTATTTTTGGCTGTGTTGGGTCTTCGTTTCTGTGCGAGGGCTTTCTCTAGTTGCGGCAAGCGGGGTCCACTCTTCATTGCGGTGCGCGGGCCTCTCACTATCGCGGCCTCTCTTGTGGCGGAGCACAGGCTCCAGACGCGCAGGCTCAGTAGTTGTGGCTCACGGGCCCAGTTGCTCCGCCGCATGTGGGATCTTCCCAGACCAGGGCTCGAACCCGTGTCCCCTGCATTGGCAGGCAGATTCTCAACCACTGCGCCACCAGGGAAGCCCCAGACTTTATTTTAAAACTGTTACTCTGATTTCCGTGTAGATGTAGGCAGCAAAAGGACATGGTAGAAGAAGGAAGGCTAAGCTCCTATAGGTAAGAGATGGCGGGGTAAATGTTGACAGGCTAATAAGCACTGGTGGCATTTTAGATACATTCTGAGTGTGAGTCATCAGGATTTGTTAATAGAGTGTATGTGGGGTATCAGAAAAGAGCAATATCAAAGATTATCCCTGATTCTAAGGTTCTGTATATTTTCCTATTTTTACCTCTTTTGCTATCTTTCTGATGTTGCAAATAAATAGGTATATCATGATGTAGCGATTAACAGAGTCTTCTCTGTGCGTGCACATCCCTGGGGTCTCTTCCTCTTTTCATAAGGACACCAGTCATAGTGGATTAGAGCCCTCACCCCCCCATCCCCCTGCCGCCGTGGCCTCATTTCACCATCTCTTTAAAGACCTTGTATCCAAATACGGTTACGTTCTGAGGTCCTGGGAGTTGAAACTCCAACCTGCAAATTTTGAGGGGACTCAAGACTGCTATGTTAATTCTTTCCTGAACACAAGGCCAACCTTGACTCAAGGAAAGGAAAAATAAATTGCACCTCTTGATGGGGAATGACAAGGATTTGGAGCAATTTTTAATCTACCAGATAAATATGTGATATTCCTTTATTAATCCAGTTTTCAGCGCTATTAAATTCTCAGTGATGTGTGAGGGAGTTTGGATTTGAGGGAATGAAATAGGAAATGAGAGATTTCCTTAAATGTTTACACATATTCATCAGTGCACTTATTTGAGTATATTTTCCAATGCTATTTTAATTTCCATTAAATTTGGAAACTTCATTTAAATGTCCATATTTGAATTAACTTATAGTCCTTAAAACCTTGTGGTTGAGAATATCAAAGAATTATGGCTATAAAAATATTTTACTAAAGTCTTGATTATAAACACTGAGAGGAAAATTGAAATAACAACTACCAAACAATACTTTCTATATTATGTCTATATAGTATTATTTTATGTTACATTTTTCCTTCTGGTTTTGTCAAGATAAATTTTGAATAAACATTGTATCTATTATTTAACTTTTGCAGACAGCATCACTGACGTATTATGAATATTAACTGGAAAGAAAAATAATAATTGTATATCCTGATAAATCAAGTAAAATTATTTTTAAATAAATTAAAATTACTTTTACATAAATTAAAGCCAAAACAAACTTTAATTTTTCTTAAAAGGTATGCAGTATCTCTCAGCCATAGTAGACCTCAAGGGGAAATAAAAATTAATGGAAATAATAAGCAAATACTTTCATGTCGCTTGCTAGCTTTATATTGCTGTTAAATCCTTCTCACACACTGTCCAAATGGTTTCAGTAAGGCATGTCCAAGATATAGAACTTGTCAACATTAATACATGCTAAAAATAATGGCATACACCCTCCCACCTCATCCACAGGTCACACATTCATTTTCTTCCTTAAATGCAAATCTCATTGAATTTCTTCATCTTTGCATAGGTTGCTGCCTTGGATTTCTCCTAACTTTTTTGAGTTCTCCATGTGGTAATGAGAGAAAACTTTCGTTGTAAAAAGGTTTATTTTAGCATACTTTCAGAGCATTGGGCCTACTCTGCTTACTGTGGTCAAAAAGTCCCTTTGACATATTTAGTGGACAAAATTTACTCAGCAGCTGTTAGAGATGATGTTGGAAAACCAAATTCAAGGATCCACTGTTTATATCATTGAGTTAAAAAGAGCTCCAGAAAACTACAAGATACATAGATTTGGATGGTACTTCATAATTGCCAAAAGTGAGGATTTTCTAGGAAAAGCTTGAATTTAGAATACAGGTACAGAACATTGGAGGAAAGAATTCAGGTACACAATGTGAAAAGGTCTGGATTAATTTGTACATAAAAGACAGGATATTGAATTAATGCTAGCAAAATTCTAAAGCCAATAAAAGCCTTGAAATTTGGGGAAATAAAAACAACTTTCTGTGTGTTTCTTGAAAGAAAATGAATTTTAAGAAACTGAGTCATTATGACCTCAACCTTGGTTTGCGGACCCACTTAAGAGTGGATTGGCGTCACTGAAATATATGTTCTGTCTGCCGACAAGAGGCCAGGACAGATTTATTTGGAAACAGTTGATGTCAGCAATGTGCTCTGTTCCTCAATACCTGTTGGTCCCTAGTGTCTAGAAAACCTTGATGTGAGATAATAGCGGATGTGGCAGTCCTTGCTCTGCACACCAATATTAACAAGATTTCTTTTAACGTTTAATGCAGACGTCAGATATTGGAATTGGCTGGGGATTAACACTATGTTTAAGATAATATCATTATTAATGATAATTTAAGCAGTTGATCTCATGTTTAGTACATAAGTGTTTATTTTTTATCTTAACATTACCATTTCATATACATTCTGGATCATATACACTTATTCTTTGTTGTTTTAAAATATAATCTCTTGCATTACTTCAGGATTTACCTATAAGTGTGAAGTATACTGTAACATTTTTTTTTAAATAAGAAATTAGTAATCAAGGTAAAATTCCAAGGCTGCGATTCATTATTAACATGCCCATTTGAGATGGACCATGATTATGAGAAGCTGTCAGAGGTGGACTCAGCATGAGTTTAGTTTATCTGGCAATGACTTCCATCTGTTCTATCTTGGAATCATCTACTTAAATAACAAATGAATTTTGGAAGCTGAATCATATCAGCGGTAAAATAAAATGTGCAAGGAATTAAGTACAGTTAGTTCTGCCATACATCAAATAATTTAGAAATGATTGTATTTACTTTGGTAACTACACAAGGTTAAAGAATATTAGACCTAAAGTGTTTTATTAAGACATTGGACATCCTTTGTTTTAATTATACTATACGGGGGTATTAAATGGCCATGCTGACAGATGCAATACAGGGAGTGAAATAAGCAAATATTCTGTTCTGAGGTTTTTTGTATCACAGATTTAACATTTCTTCAGTGCAGTTTTCAAAGCACACATAAATAATTTGTCAGAGATTCTAATACCTGTAGTAACTCTGCTGGGCAAAATTGGCACATGGATGACGCAAGTTAAAAGTTGGGATAGTCATTATGAATAAACAGAAAATTCTGTTTACCCTTGTCTACAGTAAAAGATATTCTTAATAGTTTAGGGAAGTGTATGAACATCACTTTATTTTTGTTGTTGCTATTCGCTTATTTTATTTTATTTTTAATTTATTTTTTTATTAGAGTACAGTTGCTTTACAACATTGTGTTAGTTTCTGCTGTACAGCAAAGTGAATCAGTTATACATATATTGAATACACATATCCCCTCTTTTTTAGATTTCCTTCCCATTTAGGTCACCACAGAGCATTGAGTAGAGTTCCCTGTGCTACACAGTAGGTTCTCATTAGTTATCTATTTTATACATAGTAGTTATGTATGTCAATCCCAATGTCCCAATTCATCCCACCTCCCCTTTCCCTCTTGGTAACCATACATCTGTTCTCTACGTCTGTGACTCTATTTCTGCTTTGCAAACAAGTTCATCTGTATCATATTTCTAGATTCCACATATAAGCAATATTTTATGGTATTTGTTTTTCTCTTTCTGACTCACTTCACTCCGTATGACAGTCTCTAGGTCCATCCACATCTCTGCAAATTGCACAGTTTTGTCCCTTTTTATGGCTGAGTAATATTCCGTTGTATATATGTACCACATCTTCTTTATCCACTCCTCTGTCGATGTACATTTAGGTTACTTCCATGTCCTGGCTATCGTAAATAGTGCTGCAATGAGCATCGGGGTGCATGCATCCTTTCGAATTATGGTTTTCTCCAGATGTATGCCCAGGAGTGGGATTGCTGGGTCATATGGTAGCTCTATTTTTAGTTTTTTAAGGAATTTCTGTACTGTTCTCCATAGTGACTATACCAATCTACATTCCCACCAACAATGCAAGAGGGTTCCCGTTTCTCCACATCCTCTCCAGCATTTATTGTGTGTAGATTTTTTGATGATGGCTATTCTGACCGGTGTGAGGTAATACCTCACTGTAGTTTTGATTTGCATTTCTCTAATAATTAGTGATGTTGAGCATCTTTTCTTGTGTTTTACTTTAAAATGCATTCCAAAAGAGATCAGGAAGGGTGCAATGTGCTTTTGCAAATACTTAACTTTTATCCTCTTGGATAGTGACTTATTCATAGCACAAGAAATTAGAAGGTAAACAATTGCCAGATGGATATTAGACTCTAATCAACAGCCCAATAGAATAATTTTGAAGATAGATGTAATTTGAATATTCTGAGTAATTATTGATATCAGATTTTTAGCTAAGGAAATTCTCTGTTTTCTTTTAAGTTTTTGCATTATATTATCAGCAGTCAGCTTCTGTTTGTACTGGGACTTGCCCTTTTTCTCAGGTAATCTCTTTTACTCTAGTAAATCTGATAAGGAATTCTTATCTCAGGAGATGTGACAAGCACTGATGATGTTGGCTAAACCTGTTATATTAGAATCTTATTGCATGTATTTCTTATTAAGAATAAAAATTCAAGTTCTTTTCTTCTTTCCCACATAACATCTGTGAAACAATTTATGTTCTTCCTCACCAAGGGAAAAGAAAATCCCTTCTTATATATAAATATATATAGGAATCTGTTTCAACAACCTTTATTCCTTACAGACTCCACACAGGCAAACTTCTTTTTCCATGTCTCCAAGCTTTTTCCCTCCTTCTGTCTCCTTGGTGACCAAAGTTGACCTAGTACAGAGAACCAGACCTATCACCTTCTGACTCACCCTCTCCCCAAAGGTACTGAAAAGCCTTGAGGAAATTCATACACTGAGTTAAAACTCTCAATGGAAAACAAAAATGTGATTCATTTTAATCAAGTCAGAAAATAGACTTGTCCTCCGTTCTCTATGTAATGCCAAACACCTGTGCTATCTTAGACTAGTCACTAGACTTAATGATGTGTGTGTTAGTCTAAGCTGCTTATTTTGACCCTAAAAAAAAAAAAGAATAAAAATTCATTTAAAGTAGTTAGGCCCTGCTTAACAAGAAAGTCTTTGGCAGCAGTATTTGAGCTGAAAGTTTTTAAAAAGCTGAGCAGAATTGTCAAAGAAGAATTAAGCTCCCTTTTCTCCCTTAAGTGTCTTTGCCAGACAATAGAAACTTTGGCAATAGAGCCAAGTAGGAAAATGGAGCCATGCCAGCTGCTACACCATGTTAAAGAGAGATGGGTCATAATTTCTGGTAATAATGCCTACAGGAATAAAACCGACAGTGGTCTGTCCTCTTGTTAACATTAGCTGTTTCTCTCCTTCTCTTTCTTGTTCTTTCCTGTGGGCCTTACTCACTTAGTGATAATAGTTCTACTATTATCATTTCTCACTATTTCTGTTATTTTCTTGAACGTAGTGAGTCATTCAGAGCAATCAACAAACATTTATTGAGTTCTTACTATGTGTAAGACCTTACGTAAAGGTACTGGGGCAGAAATATTTTCTTCAGACTGTGTAAAGCTACAGAATATCATAATGCCGGTTGTAGTTCAACGTGGCCTGCAAAAATGTCAAGTATTTCAATAGTTCAGAGATGCAGTTGAGGAAAGGGAAGTGTCGTGAGGCAAAGGAGAAGTAAGCGCCAAGGTCTCAAGCTAGACCACGAAGGTCTAGAAATTGTAAATATTCAGTTGCGTGTTGCCCACGTGGCAAGGAAGAATTTGTTTGTTGTGAAGGACTTCACATGCTCTATAGAGAACTTCAACTACCTTCTACAAGCAGTGAGGTACAGGGAGCAAGCAAGAGTTGTGTCTTAGTCTGTTCAGGCTGCTCTAAGAAAATATCATAAACTAGGAAGCATATAAACAACAGAAATGTATTTATTTCTCACAGTTCGGGAGGCTAGGAAGTCCAAGATCAAAGCACTGGCAGATTCAATGTCTGGTGAGGGCCCACTTCCTAGACGCCTTCTTTTTGTCTTTACGTTGTAGCCCTCACATGGTAAAAGTAGCAAGGGAGCTGTCTGAGGCCTTTTTTATAAGGGCACTCAGTCCATTCCTGAGGGCTCTGACCTCATGGTTTAATCCACTCCCAAAGGCCCCACCCACGTCCTAATATTATCACCTCAGCATGTTAAGATTTCAACATATAAAGGTTGGGGGACACACACATTCATACCATAGCAAGTTGAGCAAATTTTAAGATGCAAAATGAAGAAAATTTTATAATTCTTCTTGAGCTCGATTTCCACAGAATGGGCTCTGAACTTCATTCGAAATTTGACAATTCCTAGAAAATCAAATGGTACTAATCAAATACAAATGATAAGAAATAGGAAGGATTTTCATGTTATCCACTATTATTGATTGCCTTCATCTGTACATGCAGATGCAGATCTGTTCATCAAATAGGATGAAGATTGTCTATATCTATATTAAAATAATAGAGTTTATAGGTAGTCTAGGCTTTCATAAATATACACTAAAATATCCATATATTTATATTTACCTAATTGTTATATCTTAAAAAGTTTTAGTTAGTGTATTAGTTTCATTTTGTTCCTGTAACAATTTACCACAAACTTGATGCCTTTAAACAATTCTCATTTTAGTTTCATATAGTTCTGAAAGTCAGAGGTCAGAATTAGGTCTCCCTAGACTGGAAGCAAAGTGTTTGCAGAGCTGAGTTTTTTCTGGAGACTCTGGGAGATAATCCATTTACTTACTTTTTTGAGCTACAAGAGTTTGCCTGCATTCCTTTGCCTCTTTCCATCTTTAAAACACTGGCCTATTAAGCCTTTCTTATGATGGATGCATCACTCTGATTCTGACTCTCTGTTTCTCCCTATGATATTTAAGGACCTTCATGAATTCACTAGGTCTACCAGATAACCCAGGAAAATCTCCCTATTTTAAAGTCAGGTGATTAGCTACCTTAATTTCATCTTCAGTCTTAATTCTCCTTTGCCATGGACATCATTGGAGGAAGAAAAGGGGCATTATTCTTCCTATCACAGTTAGTAATGACACATATGTAAGATCTGGGTCTTATTCCTGACACAGGAATCTTTGTTCATAATCGCTGCGCTGATTATTTAAATAATTAGAATGCACATTACTCTTCTTTTTCTGTCAATTGTTAATTGGTTATTATATTAATACAGAGTAAGGAATATCCACTGTGCTGAATTATAAAAGCTATTTCCTTTATCTTCAGTTTTCTGTCTGGCAAACGTCTAATCCTCACTTAATGTCCAATTAAATGCCACCCCCTCTGTGAAACTTCTTCCCCAAAGTCTCCACAATACTTTAATTTCACTTCTAATATAGAACTATAAAATTGTATTATAAATATACTTACAGTCTTCCCCAATAGATGCAGATTTTCATAAATACAGATATATTTTATATTCTTTATATTCCGTATTTCAGTGTCTAGTATAGAACTAGTATATAATAGACTAATAGTAGATGAAAGAATGAATTGTTGTATGAATGAATGGTGAAAAAAGCTCAAGACCTAGTTTCTTTTCTAGTGTTTTATCATAATAAAATTGAAATACTCATTTTATTACATTAGCCATTGATAAGCTGATACATATAACAAAGCCTATCAAGCTATACAAGTAGCCTACCAAATTTTCTGTAGCTTATCCCTTTTTTTCCCTACAACTCTATAAACATAGCTGGACAAATCCTGGATACAAATTATCTGTATGAGACTAACTTCGTGCTAGGGAATTCAGTATTTAATTGCTCTTGTTATTTGTCAGTATCTCATCTTGGGGTCTGAAAATCTGGCTTCTGCTTTAGCAGGTATTTATGTAATAACCATTGCCTAAGAGATAACTGCATTCCTACCAACAGCTGTTTGGATTTATAAATATTACCTTTCCTAAGATTATTCTATAGCCAAATGCTATATACATTTCAAGTTTCTCTAAATTGGAAATCCTAAAAGCTATCTACTTCTTTTGAGTATTAAACCTCAATACACATGATTATTGTCTCATTTTACAGATAAGGAAATTGAAGCTTAGAGCAGTTAAGAACCTGACTAGAGGTCACAGTGCTGGTAAATGGCTCAGCTGGAATTCCAACTCAGGTTTCTAAAATTCTAAAGACTGTAGCTTGAACTACTATACTACAGAAAGTCTACAGTGTTTTTATTTTAATTATGATTCTGCCTGATCATTGGTTTTATATAACTGAAGTGGATAAAACACACAAATAGAGGCAGAGATAGAAGAAGAGACAGAAGAAGAGAAGATAAGAGAAGTGAAGAGAGGAAAAGAAAAGGGAATGAAAGAAAAGAAAAGAAAAGAAAAAAAAAAGAACTAGTAAACATCCCTCCATTCCTCAGGCTTGACATTTATTGAGATCATAATTCTACTAAGATTATGTATTTCTTTTACTAACAGACCTAATAAGTTTAAGCCATCTTTGCAATCCTGGAATAAAAGCCACCTGGAATATTGGTCAGTTTTCATAGATCCAAAGAATATAATTTGCTTTAGCTAGTTGAAACGGAAGTGATTTTATTATGGGATATTTGACAGTTTAAAGAATTTCTTGGAAGGTCATCAAACTGGGCTTAGATATGTAGGGACAAAATGCCAGGAGAGATTCCTGCCTGGAAGGGATAATCTATGCTGTCAGGTTGAGAGCAATAAAGGGAAAAAGGATGAGGATATGGGGTTTTCAACAACATTTTTTTTTTTAACATCTTTATTGGAGTATAATTGCTTTACATTGTTGTGTTAGTTGCTGCTGTATAACAAAGTGAATCAGCTATACATACACCTATCCCCCATATCCCCTCCCTCTTGCATCTCTCTCCCACCCTCCCTATTCCACCCTTCTAGGTGGTCACAAAGCACCAAGCTGATCTCCCTGTGCTATGTGGGTGCTTCCCACTAGCTAGCTGTTTTACATTTGATAGTGTGTATATGTCAATGCCACTCTCTCACTTCGTCTCGGCTTACCATTCCCTCTTCCCATGTCCTCAAGTCCAATCTCTACGTCTGCGCTTTTATTCCTGTCCTGCCCCTAGGTTCTTCAGAACCCTTTTTTTTTTTTTTTTAGATTCCATATATATGTGGTAGCATACGGTATTTGTTTTTCTCTTTCTGACTTACTTCACTCTGTATGACAGACTCTAGGTCCATCCACCTCACTACAAATAACTCAGTTTCGTTTCTTTTTATGGCTGAGTAATATTCCATTGTATATATGTGCCACATCTTCTTTATCCATTCATCTGTCCATGGAAACTTAGGTAGCTTCCATGTCCTGGCTATTGTAAATAGTGCTGCAATGAACATTGTGGTACATGACTCTTTTTGAATTATGGTTTCTCAGGGTATATGCCCAGTACTGGGATTGCTGGGTCATGTGGTAGTTCTTTTTAGTTTTTTAAGGAACCTCCATACTGTTCTCCATAGTGGCTGTATCAATTTACATTCCCACCAACAGTGCAAGAGGGTTCCCTTATCTCCACACCCTCTCCAGCATTTACTGTTTGTAGATTTTTTGATGATGGCCATTCTGATTGGTGTGAGGTGATATCTCATTGTAGTTTTGATTTGCATTCCTCTAATGATTAGTGATGTTGAGCATCCTTTCATGTGTTTGTTAGCAATCTGTATATCTTCTTTAGAGAAATGTCTATTTAGGTCTTCTGCCCATTTTTGGATTGGGTTGTTTGTTTTTTTGATATTGAACAGCATGAGCTGCTTGTATATTTTGGAGATCAATCCTTTGTCAGTTACTTTGTTTGCAAATATTTTCTCCCATTCTGAGGGTTGTCTTTTCATCTTGATTATGGTTTCCTTTGCTGTGCAAAAGCTTTTAAGTTTCATTAGGTCCCATTTGTTTATTTTTGTTTTTATTTCCATTTCTCTAGGAGGTGGGTCAAAAGGATCTTGCTGTGATTTATGTCATAGAGTGTTCTGCCTATGTTTTCCTCTAAGAGTTTGATAGTGTCTGGCCTCACATTTAGGTCTTATTCCATTTTGAGTTTATTTTTGTGTATGGTGTTAGGGAGTGCTCTAATTTCATTCTTTTACATGTAGCTATCCAGTTTTTCCAGCACCACTTATTGAAGAGGCTGTCTTTTCTCCATTGTATATTCTTGCCTCTTTATCAAAGATAAGGTGACCATATGTGCGTGGGTTTATCCCTAGGCTTTCTATCCTGTTCTGTTGATCTACATTTCTGTTTTTGTGCCAGTACCATACTGTCTTGATTTCTGTAGCTTTGTAGTGTAGTCTGAAGTCAGGGAGCCTGATTCCTCCAGCTTTGTTTTTCTTTCTCAAGATTGCTTTGGCCATTCGGGAGTCTTTTGTTTTTCCATACAAATTGTGAAATTTTTTGTTCTAGTTCTGTGAAAAATGCCATTGGTAGTTTGATAGGGATTGCATTGACTCTGTAGATTGCTTTGGGTAGTAGAGTCATTTTCACAATGTTGATTCTTCCAATCCAAGAACATGGTATATCTCTCCATCTGTTTGTATCATCTTTAATTTTTTTCATCAGTGTCTTATTGTTTTCTGTGTACAGGTCTTTTGTCTCCTTAGGTAGGTGTATTCCTAGGTATTTTATTCTTTTTGTTGTAATGGTAAATGGGTGTGCTTCCTTAATTTCTCTTTCAGATTTTTTGTCATTAGTGTGTAGGAATGCAAGAGATTTCTGTGCATTAATTTTGTATCCTGCTACTTTACCAACTTCATTAATTAGCTCTAGTAGTTTTCTGGTAACATCTTTAGGATTTTCTATGTATAGTATCATGTCATCTGCAAACAGTGATAGTTCTACTTCTTCTTTTCCAATTTGCATTCCTTTTATTTCTTTTTCTTCTCTGATTGCCATGGCTAAAACTTCCAAAGCTATGTTGAATAATAGTGCTGAGAGTTGGCAACCTTGTCTTATTCCTGATCTTAGAGGAAATGTTTTGAGTTTTTCACTTTTGAAAACGATGTTGGCTGTGGGTTTGTCATATATGGCCTTTATTTTGTTGAGGTAAGTTCCCTCTATGCCTACTTTCTGGAGAGACTTGTCATGAATGGGTGTTGAATTTTGTCAAAAGCTTTTTCTGCATTTGTTGAGATGATATATAGTTTTCATCCTTCAATTTGTTAATATAGTGTATCACATTGATTGATTTGCGTATATTGAAGAATCCTTGCATTCCTGGGATAAACCCCACTTGATCATGGTGTATGATCCTCTTAATGTGCTGTTGGATTCTTTTTGCTAATATTTTGTTGAGGATTTTTTCATCTACATTCATCAGTGATATTTACCTGTAGTTTTCTTTTTTTGTAACATCTTTATCTGGTTTTGGTATCAGGGTGAAGGTGACCTCATAGAATGAGTTTGGGAGTGTTCCTGCCTCTGCTATATTTTGGAAGAGTTTGAGAAGGATAGGTGTTAGCTCTCCTCTAAATGTTTGATAGAATTTGCCTGTGAATCCATCTGGTTCTGGGCTTTTGTTTGTCGGAAGATTTTTAATCACAGTTTCCATTTCAGTGCTTGTGATTGGTCTGTTTATATTTTCTATTTCTTCCTGGTTCACTTGCAGAAGGTTGTGCTTTTCTAAGAATCTGTCCATTTCTTCCAGGTTGTCCATTTTATTGGCATATAGTTGCTTTTAGTAATCTCTCATGATCCTTTGTATTTCTGCAGTGTCAGTTGTTACTTCTCCTTTTTCATTTCTAATTCTGTTGATTTGAGTCTTCTCCCTTTTTTTCTTGATGAGTCTGGCTAACGGTTTACCAATTTTGTTTATCTTCTCAAAGAGCCAGCTTTTAGTTTTATTGATCTTTGCTATCATTTCCTTCATTTCTTTTTCATTTATTTCTGATCTGATATTTATGATTTCTTTCCTTTTGCTAACTTTGGGGGTTTTTGTTCTTCTTTCTCTGATTGCTTTAGGTGTAATGTTAGATTGTTTATTTGAGATGTTTCTTGTTTTTTGCAGTAGGATTGTATTGCTATAAACTTCCATCTTAGAACTGCTTTTGCTGCATCCCATAGGTTTTGGGTCATCATGATTTCATTGTCATTTGTTTCTAGGTATTTTTTGATTTCCTCTTTGATTTCTTCAGTGATCTCTTGGTTATTGAATAGTGTATTGTTTAGCCTACCTGTGTTTGTATTTTCACAGATTTTTTCCTGTCATTGATATCTAGTCTCATAGCGTTGTGGTTGGAAAAGATACTTGATATGATTTCAATTTTCTTAAATTTACCAAAGCTTGATTTGTGACCCAAGATATGTTTTATCCTGGAGAATGTTCCATGAGCACTTGAGAAGAAAGTGTATTCTGTTGTTTTTGGATGGAATGTCCTATAAATATCAGTTAAGTCCATCTTCTTTAATGTATCACTTAAAGTTTGTATGTCCTTATTTATTTTCATTTTGGATGATCTGTCCATTGGTGAAAGTCAGGTGTTAAAGTCCCCTACTATGACTGTGTTACTGTCGATTTCCCCTTTTATGGCTGTTAACATTTGCCTTATGTATTGAGGTGTTCCTATGTTGGGTGTATAAGTATTTACAATTGTTATATCTTCTTCTTGGATTGATCCCTTGATCATTATGTAATGCCCGTCTTTGTCTCTTGTAATAGTCTTTATTTTAAAGTCTATTTTGTCTGATACGAGAATTGCTCCTCCAGCTTTCTTTTGATTTCCATTTGCATGGAATATCTTTTTCCATCCCCTCACTTTCAGTCTGTATGTGTCCCTAGGTCTGAAGTGGGTCTCTTGTAGACAGCATATATACGGGTGTTGTTTTTGAATCCTTTCATCCAGTCTGTGTCTTTTGGGTGGAGCATTTAATCCATTTACATTTAAGGTAGTTATTGATATGTATGTTCCTATTACCATTTTCTTAATTGTTTTGGGTTTGTTTATGTAGGTCTTTTCCTTCTCTTGTGTTTCCTGCCTAGAGAAGTTCCTTTAGCATTTGTTGTTGAGCTTGTTTGGTGGTGCTGAATTCTCTTAGCTTTTGCTTGTCTGTAAAAGTTTTAATTTCTCCCTCGAATCTGAATAAGATCCTTGCTGGCTAGAGTAATCTTGGTTGTAGGTTTTTCCTTTTCAGCACTTTAATTATGTCCTGCCACTCCCTTCTGGCTTGCAGAGTTTCTGCTGAAGGATCAGCTGTTAACCTTATGGGGATTCCCTTGTATGTTATTTGTTGCTTTTCCCTTTCTGCTTTTAATATTTTTTCTTTGTATTTAATTTTTGATAGTTTGATTAATACGTGTCTTGGCATGTTTCTCCTTGGATTTATCCTGTATGCGACTCTCTGTGCTTCCTGGACTCGATTAACTATTTCCTTTCCCATATTAGGGAAGTTTTCAACTATAATCTCTTCAAATGTTTTCTCAGTTCCTTTCTTTTTCTCTTCTTCTTCGGAGACCCCTATAATTTGAATGTTGGTATGTTTAATGTTGTCCCAGAGGTCTCTGAGACTGTCCTCAATTGTTTTCATTTTTTTTTCTTTATTCTGTTCTGTTAGAGTTATTTCCACTATTTTATCTTCCAGGTCACTTATCCGTTCTTCTGCCTCAGTATTCTGCTATTGATCCCTTCTAGAGAATTTTTAATTTCATTTATTGTGTCGTTCATCATTGTTTGTTTGCTCTTTAGTTCTTCTAGTTCCTTGTTAAACGTTTCTTGTATATTCTCTATTCTGTTTCTAAGATTTTGGATCATCTTTACTATCATTACTCTGAATTATTTTTCAGGTAGACTGCCTATTTCCTCTTCGTTTGTTTGTTCTGGTGGGTTTTTTCCTTGCTCCTTCATCTGCTGTGTATTTCTCTGTCTTCTCATTTTGCTTAACTTACTGTGTTTGGAGTCTCCTTTTCGCAGGCTGCAGGTTCCTAGTTCCCATTGTTTTTGGTGTCTGCCCTCAGTTGGTAAGGTTGGTTCAGTGGGTTGTGTAGGCTTCCTGGTGGAGGGGACTAGTGCCTGTATTCTGGTGGATGAGGCTGGATCTTGTCTTTCTAGAGGGCAGGACCACATCCAGGGATGTGTTTTGGGGTGTCTGTGAACTTAGTATGATCTTAGGCAGCCTCTCTGCTAATGGCTGGAGTTGTGTTCCTGTCTTGCTAGTTGTTTGGCACAGGGTGTCCAGCACTGTAGCTTGCTGGTCATTGAGTGGAGCTGGGTCTTAGCCTTGAGATGGAGATCTCTGGGAGAGCTCTCGCTGATTAATATTATGTGGGGCCAGGAGGTCTCTGATGGTCCGATGTCCTGAACTCGGCTCTCCCACCTCCGAGGCTCAGGCCTGACACCCGGCCGGAACACCAAGACGTTGTCAGCCACACGACTGGAGTGCCTTCAGAGTTGGAGAAGCTGGCCTGCAATGGCTGTCCTTCTGTGCTGCACATTAGAATCACCTGCTTCTTCCTTGTTTTGCCCCAAAGGCTGTGTTCCACAGAGAAAAACAGTAGCCTTGAAAATAGTCACAGCTCTGTGATGACTTTTTTTTTCCTTTGTGCTTAGTCGGGTTCCACTTGCTCACAGGGACCTACGTGCAGAGGCCTCGCACCCAGCTCCTCCGACCAGATTTCCTAGTGCAGAATGGCTACTGCCAACACCTCAGCTCAGCCAGGCATGTGCACAAGTGGGGCGAAGGACACTGGGTTTTCAGGATTTAATATGTAGATTTTTTTTTTTTTTTAAAGAATGAGAATTTGGGAATTGGTGGTCGGTGGTTGGTTTCAGGTATTTGTGGTTAGAGGGAATAAGGTTGTCTGAGAAGAGTAAGACAAGGTGATGAAAATAATATTTATCTAGTCATCCTAAATTTTTCTTTTCATTTTGAAATTCAATACATTATTTTATTTTTTTAAATCCTATTATTTTTACCTCCTGACCCCCTCATCCATTTCTCCTACCCCTGGCCTCTGGCAGCCATCAATCTGTTCTCGCATTAATATGGTTTTTTTGTTTTTTGTTTTTTGATTCCACATACAAGAGAGATCTTATGGTATTTGTCTCTCTCTGTCTGACATTTCATTTAGCATAATGCCCTGGAGGTTCATCGATGTTGTCACAGATGGCAAGATTTCATTCTTTTTTATGGCTGAATAATATTCCAGTGTGTGTGTGTGTGTGTGTGTGTGTGTGTGTGTGTGTATAAGTATAAAACTTTTTTTTATCCATATCCATCAATGGACACATAGTTTGTTCCATATATTGGCTATTATAAATAGTGTTGCAATGAACATGGAGGTACCTATATCTTTTTGAGTTAGTGTTTTCTTTTTTTTCTCTTTTTTTGATAAATACCCAAAAGTGAAATGGTTGGATCATATGGTAGTTCTATTTTTAATTTTTTGAGGAATCTTCATACTGTTTTCCATAGTGGCTGCACCAACTTACTTTCCCACCAACAGTGCACGAGGGCTCCCTTTTCTTCACATCGTCACCAACACTTGTTATTTCTTGCCTTTTTGATAATAGCCATTCTAACAGATGTGCAGTGATATCCCATTATTGTTTTGATTTGCATTTCCCTGATGATTAATGATGTTGAGCATCTTTTTATGTATCTGTTGACCATCTGTATATCTTCTTTGGAAAAAATGTCTATTCATTTTAATTTAATCTACCTGTTTTCAGTAAGTACTCCCTTCCCCACTTTTGCCTGATGTTTCTTTAATTTATATATATATAAATATGTAATATATACAGTAATATATATTATATATATACTTTTTTTTTTTTTTTTCCTGAAGAGAATGAACTTCTATCTTCTGCTAGGGAAGGGAGGAGAAGTTGTCTGGCTGCATGGAATATTTTCAACCAATCCTCTGGTTGTCAGCTCCATTTTTAGTCCCACTTTCATAGGTACATAGCTTGGCTATGATCCCACAGTAAAAGTAGGGTTGTTTGGGGATTGGGGGTACACTGCTGGCTCAGGTTTCAGGTTTCATGTGTCTATCTGCTTTCCAGTTTTCTTTTCCATCTGGTGTCTACTCTCAAAGTGCTTAGATTTTACAGTGGACTTTTTATCTTTAAATATACCGTTTTTTTTCCTAATTTCTGTTTTTTAAAAAAGTGTATATATAATTTATATAATGTGGAGTTTTTATATTTATTTTTAAAGAACTTTGAGGAATAAATCTATGTTAAAACCAGGCTGAATACTCTAGACATGGTTATAAAATATAATAAACAATACACATTCAATTTTATATGCATATTGGTAAAGAGTAAGAGCCAATATCTACTTAGTTTGACAGGACCAAAAATGTCAGTTAGCATTATGAATTTTGTTTTAACTTTTTTCTTTCCTTGTCACACAGACTATATTTATTAAGTGTTTAAGAATAAAGCCAGTTAAAGAATTTGGAATTGTCTCTTCTTTGAAATATGTCTTAATAAAGTGATTGTCTATTAGGAAAGCATCAGAACTTCATGAATAATCATTTCTGTTTTATGGGAAATATGCTGGAACTAACTTGTTTTAAGTCTACTTAATTTAGTGCATGCAAAGATTTGATAAAAGCTTCAGTGAAGTTCTGCAAAAACTGGTGCATAAAGTCAGACGTATGTATAGCAAGATTCATATGTTGTTCAAAATTGTCTCTAAGAAGTGAGTATAAAGTTCACAATAAAAAAGTGAGACAAATTTTCATAAGCCACATGGTGTAATGTCACTATTTGCAGTCTTATAAGTTAGTTTTAAAGCTTTAGTCACAAATACAGAATGAGATTTATTAAAGTACACAAAATTCTGTTCTTCAGTGTATTCATGTTGTATAATTAGGTTATTAGCTACATAATTTAATACATTTTTATGTGGTAAAAACAGTTTAAGTGTTAGCAGCTGCCTCTAAAATAACTTTACACTTATTCAGATTTAAACTATCTAGTGACTTGAGTAAGTAATTATAATTTTGTCGTAACACTATGTAACATATGGTGTTTACATTCTTCTCAAGAGCTCCTTGAGGGGAGAAAAAAAATACAGAAACATCAATATAAATAGTGATTTAAGGAACCAATATGTACAAAGATTAATGGTAGCTAATAGGATATTAAATAGTTGTTAAAGTATTTGAATTTGTCTTATTGGATTATTGAGTTATGAGATTGTATTTTCAGTTGTTTGCTAGGTGCTAGCATCTTTACATAACATGTTCATTTTGAGTAATCTGCTTTCTAAATTGAGGTTTATGGTTTTTTAACTTTATCACAGAATTCATTTCAAGTTGTATATCCCTCTTTCTGAATAACAAAGCATTATTTTATGTCTGTGTTTATATTTTAGACTTCAACATGTATGAGGCAGATAACCCAGTATTTTTTCAATTAAAAAGTATAAGACATAACATTTCTTTTAAGATAATGTTAAAAGTTATAAACACAGTCAAAATTCTAGTATATTCAGGTTTGGTTTTAAAATAGACCGTATTCCAAATATTTGCTCAAAAGTTATCTGCTTAGAGTCTTACTCCTGCTAAACCATAAAGACTCTTTAAATCTATGGCTTATCTAAAAAATAACTATAGTACAAGCTTTAATTTCTCGAGCACTTCCAATGGGTTAAACAGACTTTAAGATGTTTTACATATATTTTTCTCAGGAAAAACTCCGTAAATTAGACTAGGCGTCTTTAACCTTATTTTCTATAAGAAGAAACTGAAACTAGAGTCTTTTTTAATATCCCCAGTATATCTCTAATAAATGGCAGAGCCAGAATGATTTCAAAACCCATTGTTTCAAGTACTACGCTATGCTATAAATTGTACTCTACACAATTGTCTGATTCTGTGTCATCTGTCTTAATTGAATGAAGACAGGGACTAGATCAGAGGACCTTTTATAACCACTCAAAGGATGTTTTGACTAGATAGATAATTCAGTATCACAGAGGAGCATATTATCATGATTGCTATTAACAAAACAATGATAATAAATACTTTAAAATAAATCTAATAGCATATAGTTCTTTTTCATTTGCAGTTAACTCCTCTGTTTCTGTGGAATAATTCATCAGACAATTTACCTTGGGATTTAAGAAACATACTGTCTTCTGAATTCACAGGAGAGGAGACTCTTTCCTCTCCAACCTTATCTAGATTGCTTCTAGGGGGTTAGATAAATGTGGGCCTAAAGTATTGTGTTAATCTACGTTTGGAACAGCATAGGTAATATTTACATTTTTTTAAAAATATGATACTCTAATTTCTAGTGATTCATTTTTTTAAATATTAGGGGCAGTTTTTATCCTGGGAAGTGAAAGTTCTGATGCCTAATCTCAAGTGATATTAGCCAATTTATAAATATTATATTGTCCTGGATCCCAATCCCCCTCCCTGCAGTCTTTTCTCTTCTCTGGATGCACTCATTCCCTGGTTGATTTCATACTATCTATGGCCTGATGCCTCACAACTATTTTAACTCCATCCCAGACTTACCTGAGTTTCAGACTCATATATATAAATGCCTACTCAGTAGCTCCACTAGTATATCTATTAGGAATCTCCAAATTGATAAAACCATTCAAAATTTTTGATTATTATGCCATTATACCCACCTCATTGTCCTAAATCTATTTCTCTCTGGGTCTACAGATCTCCTTCACAATTTCAATAAATGATTTTGTGAACTCCTTCATTGTTCTGGCCAAAGGAGAAAAAAAAAATTTCATCTTTGACTCTATTCTTCTCATTTCTTCTCACACCCATTCCATCCATCAGCACGTCAGCTCTGCCTTGAATATATATGAGTATATTCCAAGTCTCTCCATTTCTTCCACTTATAATACCATCATCCTCATCATCTCTCACCCAGAGTATGACGTGGTTTCTTACTGGCCTTCCTGTTTCTACACTTGCCTCCTCTATAATCCATTTTTCACAAGGATCCAGAGTTTTCTTTATAAAAGACAAGTTGTATTGTGTCATTCCCCTGCATAAAACACTTGAAGCATCCCATCAAACACAAGGTTAAAGTGAAATTAGTTGCCAAGGGCTGTAAGCCTTGTATCTTCTAGCCCGTGGTAGCTTTTCCCGATCTCATCTCTGATTTCTCTGGCATGTCTTTTCTAGCTTTGGCCATGCTGACCTCATGTTGTTTCTTACACATAGCAAATTCTCTCCTCCCTCAGGACAGTTGTACTAACTTTTCGTTTGTCTCCATTCTTCATTCTCCAGATTATCATACGACTCATTCCATCACTGCATTTAAGAATCTGTGCTGTGTCACAGTACATCAGAAAAGCCTACTCCAACTACCCTGCCTAAAATAACTGTCGTATTCCAGCTCCTTTTCCTGATTTATCTTACTTCGTGACATTGATTATTTTTCATACTACAAAAACCCTTGTCACCTGACATGAAATTATATGTATGGATTTAAAACTAGTTTTGCTCAGTAGAATAGAAGGTCAGCATGGGCACAGACTTATTCACCATTGTTTTCCCAGCTCATACAACAGTGACTGGCACAGAATACCTATTTAATAAATATTTGTTAAATGAAAAAGCTATTATGTCATGTTGTGCTTTAACGTGTTTCTATGTATATGCAGTACTCGTATACCTAAGTGTATATATGTGTGTGTGCATCTGATATGCAGAGAGGTAAGGATTTATTATCATTGTTTATGTTAATAGAAATCATGATAATATGCTCTCTTCTGATACTGAATTATCTAATCAAAGCGTCTTTTGAGTTATCATAAATTTAATCTGGTCCCTGTTTTCATCCAGTTAATACAGGTGATGTAGAATTAGCCAGACAATTGTGTATAGTTGAGGTAAAACCTGTATTCCCCCAAAATAGAAAGAATTGGGTGTTTTAATTTGAAGTAACCCAATGTGGTGAAGTTATTTAATACTCTGTCTCGTATATCCTTTTTTCCCTTAACTGCATCTAATCTTTTCCTGACTTGATAATCTTGGTAACATTTTTGGTACCTCATTTTAGTTAGAAATTGTGTTCAGCTGCAAATCAAAACAAAAACATAAAATAACAGTGACTGAAACCCTATTGTATTTATTCTTACACACAAAAAAGTCTGGAGGTAGCAGCCCAGAGGGGGGTAAATAGGGCTGTTCCTGGAGGTCGTCTGGGACCCTGACTCCTGTTATTGTTCTGTCTTGCTTTGCGCATGTCCAACTTCTGTAATAAAGACCACTTTAGTCTAGTGGAGTTCTTGTTTTAAAGCAACGTTCCAAGTAGTAGTAGGGAGGAAATGGGGAAGGTGAAAAGTGACATACTTGTTAGTTGAGCCTCTTCATGTGAAGAGCCCCTCTGGAAATCCCACACAGTACTTCTGCTTATGTGTCATTGGCCAGACCTCACAACAAAAAAGGCTGGAGAAATGTAATCTTTTGATCAGATACATTACTATCCCCAAAACACCAGGGCTGTGTTACTAGGAAGAAGGGGGAGTGATTACTGATGGACAAATAACAGAATATTTTAAATACATCTCTGAGTTTCTTATAAAGTTTTTCTACTATTGTTACAGTTATTGGCATATGTTTATTTTTCCATATCTTCCTATACACTCCACCCCCATGTATCACATTATTGTGCTGTCTCTGTAATTTGCCACACTATTTAGCAGTGTATTTTACACAATAGTTAGTCAGTAAATACCTGTTACATTTGTATTCAAATGACAACCCATTAGCTTGATTTCATTAGCACCTTATTCTGGCAGATACTAAAAAGCAGAAGCCTTGTCTTCTTGTGTTGTCAGCACTTCTACAGATATTTTAAAAACAAGAAAAATGAACACAATCTGTTTTTACTGTATTCTCACATAAATGGTCAAATTGCCTACTTAAATTTGAAAGAAAACCCAACTGAGGTATCAACACACTTTGATATTAGCAATGCAAATACTGTTAACTGAGACTTGTATTCAATAAAATAAACAAAAACTTGAACCTCCTAAAGTAATTTGTGAATAAAATGGCTATCAGTAACGGTAATGAAGTTAAACACAGGGAAAAAAAAATTCCAACCATACCTGCTCCCTTGGCTAAACTACATGCAGTGTGGAACTTACATTTCTAAAATATGTTTCCCATTTTGCTCAGAATATGTTTTGATTTTACCTAAAAACCAAGCGTTTAAAATACATAAGAAAATATTTAATATGAAAATATTTAATATTTAATTTCAAATGCCAAATATCATCTTCATGTTTTACATAACTTGCAATGATTTCATTAATGTAACATTTGTCTCTATATTCAACTCCTCTACACAGAAATACAAGCAACTTTTCAACATTTTAAGGCATGATTCTTGAAGAATGACTTGCATCAAAATAATCAAGTTAAGTTTTTTAATTGAAGTTAGCTAGTATGGTCTTTTTTAGTGTCTAAGTTTCTGAGCAGTCTATAGATTTGTTTTATGACATTACATTATGTAATATGTTCAATTATTCTTGATAGCTTTATGTCATGTGCTAAATAGCCTCTATTTTAAATTTTGAGGTACTTATGATACACACACATGGATTTCCTTACAATTTTTTTTAAAAGAATTGAAAAGTTTTGAAAATTAATTATGTTCCCAGTTCTCATGTCAAAGTTTGAACTACTAGAGGACAAGAACCATATATATATATGTGTGTTACCAAACTAAGGTTTGGCTGATCGCTGCTTGAAAGGCAGTACTTGAAAAACAGTTGTTGGTTGGAAAGGAAAGGTTGCTTTATTCAGGAGGCCAGCAACCTGGGGAGAAGGCAGACTCATGTCCAAAAACCAATTCCCAAGGTTCTGCTCGACCATGAAAGTTTTGAAAAGGAGAGTCATTTGGACAGGCTGTCAGAGTCTTCTTGTTTTCCATTGTGTGCAGACTTTCTTCTCATTGGTTGGTGGTGAAGGAACAGGGACATATTCCAAGAATCTTGTGCTCAGCTTGAAGTCACCATCCTCTACCTGGGTGGGGGCCTTAGTTCCCCCGCAGAAGAACTCAAAGGTATTGTTATGTATATTCCTTGAGGAGGAACCAGGACCCTGCTTTATCTCTGCACTATTGTTTCTAGACTGCTTCTCCTTTGTTTCTGCATTCCCTCCCTTCCCTGATTAACAACTGTTTGAATCTGCTCTTTGGAACTCAGGAAGCTGAATAAGGCCTATTTCCTACAAATAAGAAACAAGAAACGGGGACATAGAAAGGCTTTGTACCAAACAGGGTCCTGCTTAGTTTCATATATATATGTTTATGTCCTCTTTTAAATTTTCATTAACTACTTATTGAATAAAAGTAATTCTTAAGTTTCATTAGGTACTTTCTGAAGCTATAGTAAAACTAGGTTAAAATGATAAAACGAGGAACACAGAGGACCCTGTATATATATGTTTTCGCACTGATATGAATATATTATTTAAACTCAAAATAAATTTATGAAGACTCATCAGATTTAAACCCAGATTAAAACTAAGTAATTTGAGGGTAACCCTTTTTCTCTTCTCATCGTAAAAAAAATATTTTCCCTTTATAAAAATATTTATCATGTTTTGCTAGTATTTTGTCCCACTTTTAAAGTGGGATTGGGTAAAAAAAATAAAGTCCTTGTTCTAGGTAGTGCTCCAGGGTCTTGGTCACTTGATCCATGGAACCAAGGGAGCAGAAAAGTGCCAGATTAGAAGTGCACAAAGAATTTGTTGCAGGAAAAAAAGTGGGGCACGAGAGGATGGTCATGTCCTAGGTCTCAGACGAGTCCCTGGGACAGCTGCCAAGTGTGGGCTCTTGGCTTCACACAGGAAAGCATTCAAGAACGAGCCATAGTAAAGTGAAAGAAGGTTTATTCAGGGAGATACACACTCCATAGACAAGAGTGCGGACCATCTCAGAAGGCGAGAGTTGCCAGGGTACAGAGTTGTCAGTTTTTACAGGGGTGGGTAATTTCCTAGGCTAATGAGTGGGATGATTATTCCAACTATTTTGGGGAAGGGGTGTGGATTTCTAGGAATTGGGCCACTGCCCACTTTTTGACCTTTTATGGTCAGGCTTGGAACTGTCATGGTGCCTGTGGGTGTGTCATTTAGCATGCTGATGTGTTACAATGAGCGTATAATGAGGCTCAAGGTCTAGGGGAAGTCAACTTGTCTGCCATCTTGGACCTAGTTGGTTCTAACCAGTTTATGTTGTATCCTCAATGGCTATGTTATTCTTTTAAAGGTTGTGCCCTGCCCCCTTTCTGTCTCAAATTCACATCAAAGGAACTAATTGCAAGGGGACTCCAGCTACTCTAGGTACACAGGAAAGGGACTAGCTCTTGCACTTCTATTTCAGTTTTAACAGTGGTAAGCTAAGCCAGGGAGAGCATTAAAGAGGCCATGGAGTTTTCTCTTTGAAATTTTGATACTTCCTTCTATATTTAAATGTGGCATAAAGCATAAAATAGTCAAAGCTCAAAGTGGGAAGGAGGACTACTGAGCCCATGATAGTCCCCGTTTCTTGTATCAAGAATCAGCCCCTTTTTCTCCCATCAAGAAAAAAAGAACTGAATTATATTTTTGTAGTAAAAAAAATAGAGATGTAAAGTAAAAAAAAAAAAATTATAGTGCTTCTTATCTTTGATATGCTAATGGGAAAAATTGCTTAGTAATTTAAAACATATTAGTAACAGAATAAAAAAATGTAAACCTTTTATATTAGGGAAAAAATAAATTGGCTATCATCTAATACACAAATATTTAAATGCACTGATAAGTGATAATTTCTCAAAAAAGCATCCAAATAGACTGAGTTGCATACATACAATTTAGATAGCAGCTATAAAATCTACCATGCACCTGATACTTAATTTTACTATTTCTACAATAAACTATTTATTTATGATGCTATGGGAGACAACAACTATCCCTTTCCTTTATCTGTCTAAGCTCTTGACTAGAATCCCTATAACAGACACATTAAAGAGCAAAAAGCATACAAATATATTTAATCT
Source organism: Eschrichtius robustus (assembly GCF_028021215.1). Classification (NCBI taxonomy): domain Eukaryota; kingdom Metazoa; phylum Chordata; class Mammalia; order Artiodactyla; family Eschrichtiidae; genus Eschrichtius; species Eschrichtius robustus. The sequence goes on from NC_090827.1 coordinate 11,767,333, forward strand.
AAGTTTTTCATGACACAGGGGCCTTCATGAGGAAGTGAAGACACAAAGAAACAGTTAAAACCGAGTGCTTTTATGCTAGGTCTGATGAAGAGTGGACAGTTGTGGAAAGATATGATAGGACAAAGAGTATGAGGTGAGTGTAGTAAAACGGTGGAACTGTAGCAAGGCTTGTTTGTTCAGATTCTCTCTGTGTCTCTTGTTTTCAGAGATGAAGAAGATGCTCTTTTCCCCCAGGTAAAGGAAGGGCACCTCTCACAGGAGGGTTTTATGACCTGCTTCAAGGGAAGGTCAGAAAGTCCTTCCTGCACATGCAACTTCTCAGATTCTTCAACTTGAAATATTTAATGTGCCGTTGTGCCATCTTTGGGGAGTAGTGTGTCCTGAACCCCTTCAATGCCAAACCAAACATGATTTTTAAGTATGTATTCCAACATGCTCTCAATGATTTTACATCATTTGTTCAGGTCAACAGATATGTATTCAGCCTTCCTAACCAGAGTGTTGTGCCAGACCCTGTGAAACAGCGGTCCCCAGCCTTTTTGGCACCTGGGACCGGGGGTGGGGGGAGGGGGGATGGTTTGGGGATGATTCAAGTGCATTGCATTTACTGTGCACTTTATTTCTATTATCATTACATTGTAATATATAATGAAATAATTCTACAACTCACCATAATGCAGAATCAGTGGGAGCCCTGAGCTTGTTTTCCTGTAACTAGATGGTCCCATCTGGGGGTGACAGGAGACAGTGACACCGACGTATGTTGCTTATATCCAGTCTACTCTGTAATCTCGTTTCGGTTGCCGTCACTGCTGAAAACCCTGCTTCACAAAGATAAGATGTTGGAAATGGAAGCAGGCTTTTCAGTGCTTTTGTGGCAATCTCAGGACATTCCATCTTGACTTTAATCCAGAATGTAAGGAGATTTGAAGTTGTCTCACACATACTTCTATGGCCACCGTCATTTGTGATCTCAAGCAGTTGATCCTCTTCTAGCAAGGACAAAGTCGATTCACCTGCTTATTCACAAATGGGTCGTGGATCCATTCCTTCCCAGTTTGGGGGTCTTTTGTGGTTGGGAAGTAATGCTCAAACTCTTTTGAAAGCTGAGGTAGGTAATCCTGCACCAACTGGGAGAAAGAAGGCCCTGGCTCAGTCTCTTTCAAAATCTCTGCTAATGTCTGAAATATGTCAAAAATCCCAGTGTTCACTCGTCACCCCCATAATTCCGGTTTGGCTTTGAATGTAGCCACTTTCTCTATCGACTTGAATACAGTTGTCATTCTTCCCGGAAGTGACAAATTGAGTTCGTTGAGCATGTTGAATATGTCACACAAGTAAGCACGTTTTGCGACCCATTCTCTGTCACTGAAATGTGCTGCCGGTGGTGACTGTTTTCTAAAAGAAATCTCTGGAACGGCTCTTGTAACTCAAAAACTCTGGCCAGTGATTCCCCTTTAGAAAGCCATCTCACTTCTGTGGATAAGAGAAGACGTGTGTGCTCCGCGTCCATCTCCTCATGGAGCTGCGCAGACGTGAGTTAAGGGCATGTACTTTAATGTGGTTGATAATCTTAATCACATCCTGCAAAACGTTGTTAAGTTCAGGTGACATTTTTTGGCTAGCCAGCATTTCTCTATGGATGACACAGTGCATAGACTCACATTCAGAAACAACCTCTTTGACCCGAGTAGTGAAACCAGAAAGCCATCCAGTCATGGCAGCCGCTGCGTCCGTGCATACACCGACACAAAATGACCAATTCGGTTTTCCTGGTACGTAATCATTCAAAGACTTGAATAGTTCTGCAGCTGTGGTGTTGGTTGGCAACAAAAGTGCACATAACATATCCTCATGCACATCCTCCTGAAAAACATATCACACAAAAACCAGCATTGTTGCCTTGTTGTCAACGTCGGTAGACTCGTCAACCTGGATTAATTCTAACAGTTATGCCTCAGTATCCTCTGCTGTTTCATCAATTCGTCTAGTTATGGTGCTAGCCGAAAGAGGAACACGTGCCACCTTTTGAGCTGCAGCCTCTCCTAAAAGTTCATGACAAATGTCCTTAGCAGCAGGCAGGATCAACTCTTCACCGATAGTAAAGGGCTTCTTAGCTTTAGCAATGTGGTTAGCCGCTAAGAATAATGCTCTCAGTGCAGAGACATTTGATGAAGTGGTGGCCTTGAATAATTGCTTCTGTTCTTCGTGTTCACATATTTTTCTTTTGAAAAACTCCAAAGGATTGTCTTTTTTTTTTTTTTAAATTTTATTTATTTATTTATTTATTTATGGCTGTGTTGGGTCTTCGTTTCTCTGTGAGGGCTTTCTCTAGTTGCGGCAAGTGGGGGCCACTCTTCATCGCGGTGCGCGGGCCTCTCACTATCGCGGCCTCTCTTGTTGCGGAGCACAGGCTCCAGACGTGCAGGCTTAGCAATTGTGGCTCACGGGCTGAGTCGCTCCGCGGCATGTGGGATCTTCCCAGACCAGGGCTCGAACCCGTGTCCCCTGCATTGGCAGGCAGATTCTCAACCACTGCGCCACCAGGGAAGCCCCAAAGGATTGTCTTTTAATGCAGGGTGCTTGGTCTCCATGTGGCGAAGCAGTTTTGAAGGTTTCATGGCTTTGTTGGATACCTGGTCAGCACACATTAAACAAAGCGGGCTTGGAGAATGTGAATCACTTGTTGCAATGAACCCGTAATTTAAGTAGGACTCTTGGTATTTTGTTTTAAATGCAGCTTTCTTTTTGTTGGCAGTCTTCGAGTCTTCTGCTGTCTCATCCTTGGGTCTTTCCCCCTTCCCAAAGAAGCTCGCCAGCGACATTTGTGTTTTACTCATTTTGGCTAGGGTTAGCTTGTGGGCTTACCAAAACTGTGACTGAGACAAGTGTGCAGTGTGGGAATGGAAGTGGTAAATAAAATAATGGGCGGGCCATGTGCAGACTAAAGTAAGTGTTGGATTCTGACTTAAAGCCTGCCACCAGATGCAGCTGTGCAACTGAAGTACGTCAACTCACTTGCCACTATAAAACCTGACACCAGATGCAGCTTGTCCCTTGCCACTCACTGATAGGGTTTTGATATGAGTCTGCAAGCAATTGATTTATTTTGGTCTCTGTGCAGTCACACCTCTCTGCTAATGATAATCTGTATCTGCAGCCACTCCCCAGCCCAGCATCACCGCCTCAGCTCCACCTCAGATCATCAGGCATTAGATTCTCATAAGAAGCGTGTAACCTAGATCCCTCGCGTGTGCAGTTCACAGTAGGGTTCACACTCCTATGAGAATCTAATGCCACCACTGATCTGACAGGAGGTGGAGCTCAGGTGGTAATGTGAGCGATGGGGAGCGGCTCTAAATACGGATGAAGCTTCGCTCACTGGCCTGCCGCTCACCTCCTGCTGTGCGGCCCGGTTCCTAACAGGCCACCGACCAGTAGCGGTCCATGGCCCGGGGGTTGGCGACCCCTGCTGTAAAGGATGCTAAAGTGAGGAAGATGCAGTTGTGTTGAATAAGAAAATAATACAACAGTACTATAATCAGATGACTAAGATAGTGAACTGAGAGACGTTCTCATGTCTCATGGTGATGGTTAGGCAGGATAAACTGTTTGGAGGGAGAAGCAGCTTACTGACATTTGTGACTATGATATCTGAATTTTCCCCATTTCACCATGATCTTTTAGCACCATTCTACTGGCTCCCTTCAGTCCCTTTTCTCTTAAATCCTTTCTTGTCTCCTCTATTAGAACAACTTGTGCCTCCTTATAAGCTATCTGTATAACCAAAGCTTAGTCATCATTAAGTCAAAGATCCACTATTAAATCTTTTGAGTAATATTTTCAGACATGAACACTTCCTCCCAAGTAGTAGACTGTATCTTTCTTTTGTGCTTTTCCTCTGTACCTCTCAAAACAAGCTCGATTATAGTACCTATGCCAGTGCATTGGAGTAATTCCCTATGTTTCTTCATTAGACTATTATTGATCTGATGGTTGGTATGATGTCTTATTTATCTCAGAATTGGTTGTGCATAATGCATTGTCTACAGTGCCTAATTAATAATAGACTTTCAATAAATCTCACTGAATAGGAAGGATAACTAGAAAATGGCATTCAGGTTTTTCAGGATGTTGGAGAAATAGAAAAAAAAAAAAAAAAAACAAGAACAAAAACAAAAAACCTCAAGCTACTTCAGTAAAAGTGAGTTTATTTTATAAATAAAACAGGGAATTAAGGAGGAAAATAATAGCCTCAGAAGCAAAATAAGCAGAACCAGTGGTGTGCTGGTAAATGGTTAATAATCAGCCCTTTAAGGAGAAACGGATTTGTAGCATCTGCCAGTTTCTATGGTGCCCTTGCTCCACCATGGCCAATTTCAAGCTACCAGGTCAAGTCTCTGAAGTTGGAGTTGGGAAAAGGTGAGCACAGTCAGCTCTTGCAAACTCGTGTAAGGCGACTCCAGCAAAGAACTCGTGGCGAACTGGGAAATCATCATCCTTTAGTAGTCACTGTGGTTCACATGGTCTGATATGCAAGAGTCACCACATTAGTCGACCAAACTCTTTACTCCTTTTCTGTGCTGCTTTTCTTTATCTGCTTCTTCTCCTCCACTATTGCCTAATTTCTCTCAATTTTCCTTTGTTTCTAGCCGGTAACTTCTGTTTAGGATTGGCTTCTGTTGTCACATAATTCCCATCATGTCATGACTTCTGTTCACTGATGTTTATATGCTTCTTTCATACCTAATATCTATTTGTCATACATACATTTGGGATGGCTGATATTCAAACAGTTGAGAGAAATTTTTATTGATTTGGCAAGTTACTGTCTAGTATAAAATGCCAAAGTTAGTGCCCTCATTAATATTCTCTCCTATGTTTCTGCCAAGGTCAGCTTGAGGGCCAAGCTGCACCTACCCCTGGCATCACAGAATTACCTGATATGATAAAACGAAACTTTTTAAGTGAAGAACTTCTCAGAAACAGCTATAGGAACGGCAAGTTCTCTGATGTTTTACTCTGTACGGATAGCCTTTCTATGAGAGGGGAACATAAGGTAGACTGTATATTTTTCAGGGACAGAGAAGAGCAGGTGCCAGAATTCATAAATTTCTATGATTCTAGTGTTTTCGTATGTATAAAATACCGGTGATATAATCTGATTGCACAGAATAATTAGAATTTTCCTGTAAGCTTGATCTCATGGTCACAAATTGTGACTGCTTTTTCCTAAACGTCCAGATACTACCTTTAAATGAAAGGCAAGCAGAAAACCTGAATTCATAGATTTCTGAAACATCTTGGAAGAGTGGAACTATGAGCCATACATAAGCATTTTAAAAAATTAATTAATTAAACTTTTTATTTTATATTGTAGTATAGTTGATTAACAATGTGTTAGTTTCAGGTGTGTACAGCAAAGTGATTCAGTTATACATATACATGTATCTATTCTTTTTCAAATTCTTTTCCATTGAGGTTGTTACATAATATTGAGCAGAGTTCCCTGTGCTATACAGTAAGTCCTTGTTGGCTATCCATTTTAAATATAGCAGTGTGTACATGTCAGCATTTCTAAACATCTATATAGCTTATATAAATATGTGTATATTCTAATTGTGTATGTATATATATATACACAAATAATTAAATGTGTATATACATATAAATGAATTAAATGTGTATATATATATGTATATATCTATTCAGAAATAGAAAACCTACATCTTTATACACAAAACAGATTTAATTCTTTTCAACATTCTCCTCACCACCACCACACATATACCACAAGTGTATATTAGTAAAAAAGCAATGATGAATAGATGAAGAACAACTTTATAGATTTCACAAAATTTACAAAATATAAGAAGTTTGAGTTAAAGAAAGGTACACTTAAATGGTTAAAATAGCTGTATTGAACTACTTAATTGTCATAAAATGAATTTTTTAAGTTATGTTTTAATATTATAAAAGATCACAGACAAAGTATAAATATTTTACTAAGAAACTTTATAAATATGCATTTGTTTAGTCTTATGTACCAAGTTAAAAGTAGTCCTTTGCATGGAAGCAACCTAAATGTCCATCAACAGAAGAATGGATAAAGAAGATGTGGTACATATATACAATGGAATATTACTCAGCCATAATAAGGAACCAAATTGTGCCATTTGCAGAGACGTGGATGGACCTAGAGACTGTCATACAGAGTGAAGTAAGTCCGAAAGAGAAAAACAAGTATCATTTAATATCACTTGTATGTGGAATCTAGAAAAATGGTACAGATAAACTTATTTGCAAAGCAGAAATAGAGACACCGTTGTAGGGAACAAAAGCATGGATACCAAAGGGGGAAGGGAGGGATGGGATGAATTGGGAGATTGGGATTGACATATTTACACTACTATGTATAAAATAGATAACTATGAGAACCTACTATATAGCACAGGGAACTCTACTCAATGCTCTGTGGTGACGTAAATGGGAAGGGAGTCCAAAAAAAGAGGGGATACGTGTATATGTATAGCTGATTCACTTTGCTGTACAGCAGAAACTAACACAACATTGTAAAGCAACTATACTCCCATAAAAATTAATAATTAAAAAAAGAATAGCACATGAAGTTCAAAATCAGAAAAAATTAAATAAAAAATAAATAAAAAATAAAGTAGTCCTTTCAGTAATAATTATTGGCTATTTAGAATAAGACACACAAGATATGTAACGAATAAATGAGTAAATGAAGTAATACATGCCATTTTGGGTTGAAAGTGTCTATAATTTTAACCAGTAAATTATTTTAAAAATACACTCAAGTTAAGATGTTACATTCACTTACAATATGAATGCTGACTGTATATAATTTCACTCTTTTTTTCACATTTGAATTAATGCTACTGTTAATAAGATTTTACCGTTAACATCTAGTAGGGGCAGATATGAGATAGGAGATCATTTATATTTTCCTATCATATAAAGTGTACACTCTTCTTCAGTAATTTGAATTTTTATCTTGTCATTTTGGGTCTTTTACAACATTTATTATCATAGTTAATAAAAGTAATAGATTGTCTATTAATATTTGAAAAATGGCAAAAAGTAAACAATAATACTATTTCTAATTCATTTAATACAATGAACAAGTATTTTGTCTGATTTATTGTTAACAAATTATTGATAATAGCCAGCTAGTAAAAAACTAGAATATAAATAGAACTAATCTGGGAAGCTGTTCAGCTGCCTTTGAGAAGCTTAAAGACCACCACTTGGTCTTTAAGTATAGACAGCATCACTGATAAAGCTGCATGTATGGAACACACCAAAAGTACTGGTTATTTTTTCCTTAGGTATCTTATGCCTACAGAGATATCACTTGTCACCTAATGACGGCAGTGCATGAGGTGTGGGCTGCATGGAGTGTAATGACAGGCCTCATTTAAACAGAAAGCAAAGCAGAGTATCAAGGCCATAATATTTTCTCTGTAAGAAGTGAAGTATTTATTAAAATAAAAGTGTAAAATTTTTAAAGTATTAATTATAATAATAACTTATAAAACGTAACCAATTAAGCTGTTTAAAGAACAATGAAGAAAATTAATTTATGCCATGTTTGGAAACTATTTTTCTCAACAAGGGAATTAGTTGAAAATCCCTAGCCCATGATTTCCTAAAAAATCACTTGTAACTTGGATATTAGTAGCAATTCAGGCTCTCTTTTCTGCTGGCCTATGTCACTTCCAAATACTTTAATGATGACATTGTATTGTTAACCAATAAGAATTTGTCACTGCCTACTAAACTGACCAACCATTTTGTAAATACAAAATAATTTTCTTTATTCTATGAAGTATCTCATTGTTTCATTCTCCTTTGGTAGCCTATACTTCTTTCTTTTCTCAAATGAAATGTAGAGGAAAAAATCATGGCAACCCATTGTGTCTGCAACAATCTCTGTAAAATACTTCTGTCCAAGGTTCTTTCCAATCAGGAACACAATTCTTAGCAAACGGGTCACTAACTCACTTAATTAACTCTCTCCTATGTTCTCAGAGGTGTTTCTACATCAAGCTTGAATTGGCTTATTATTTGACAAACTGTACAAGGCCCTTGGGAAACCTGTTTTTAACAAAAATGGGTACTTAAATAGCCTTTGGTCTCCTTAAAGGATTCTGAATAACTGCATAAAATCCTAATACACTTATTAGCAGTGCATCCGTATGCAGATATTAAACAGAGTGAGAGATAAATTTCTTTCCTGACTCCCGAAGGGGCATCCTAATATTGTGTTTCTTTAAACATTTCTTGACCTATGAACACTTAATATACAGATATTTTACCCAAGGATCACTCCAGAACTTTGACAATTAAGAAATACACCTGAAGACTTGTTTAGGAGTCTCTGTACTCTTCTTTGTTAGAATCTGGGATTCAGAGGTTTAAAGGAGAGCCTTCCCCTCTTTCCATTTTTCTTACTCAGACAACTTTTAAAAAAATATTTATTCTTTTCCAGTTACTCCACTGTAGTAAGGATTGCAAAGTCAATTGAGCCATGGTTTCTTTCCTCTAAGAAATTGCATTCTAGTGAGGAGTGGGGCAAGAAACAAACAAACTACAATTATAGGCTAGATTGTTAAGGGTTAAAATAGATTTTTAAGTAAACACATCTAATTTTGACCAAGAGATTCCATATTTCCCAGAAAGCTAATATTTGAGCTGAATTTTTAATAATAAGTCAGATTGTGCTAGAATAGGGAAAGGCCATTCTGAGCAGAAGGGAAGATGGTGGAAGCATGGAGGTAAGTACAGTCTGTGTGAAGTCGTACAAGTAGTTCATGACTGTTAGCTGTATGGGTTCCTATAATGGGAGGCGGTTGAAGCCAAAAGAGTAGGCAGGATCACTGAAAACATTGGAGGAAGAAAAGGGGATGCATATATTACATTTTCATAAACTTACCTAGACAGAAACTTCTAGAACATAAATTGTTTGAAATTTGGAGACTTGCAATATGCCAAAAATCTAAACAAGAAACTCATCAATCTTAATTAAACAGCCTACCCATGTGTGAACATAGCAGGTAAGTCTTTCTAATGCAGATGGATACTCTCTTTATGAAAATATAGTTGACTCTTGAACAACTCAGGGGTTAATCCAAGTATAATTTATAGTCGGCCCTCCACATCTGTGGAGTCAACCAACCTTGCAGATTGTGTAGTACTGTATTATTACTATTGAAAAATATCACCTTATAAGTGGACCTGTACAGTTCAAACTCATGTTGTTCAAGGGGCAGTTGAACACACAGTTTCCCCAATTCATGTAAAATGTTCTTTATGCAAAAGTTTTATTTATAAGTCAGATTTTCAGGATTGTGTATATTAAGCAACACCAGGTACAACTAAGTAGAAGTAAAATATCTTAACACTTAAACAGAAATTAATTGATTTTATTTGTATATATTACCTATTTGTAATAAATTGTATACAAATAATTTGAAGTAAATCATAATCAAAAGGACCTTGTCCTTATGTGACAAATGCCATCTGGTATTAAAATTAAACGTTATACACATACGCACACATGAATGGAGTTTAGTTTTTTTTTTCTGGAGTCTTTCTCTGTGTTCACAAATTCTGACAGTAACTCATATTTATCTCTCCATTGATACAGAAGTAGAGACAGTTAAAGGTATAAAACATTTATGGACCCTTAAGGACCCTTAAATTTTGTGCAGTAGAGCTCATATGAGCTGTGTTCTATCTATACACTGTGGTTGAGGAGATCCAGAGCAATTCATCACTACTTTCACACTCAGTTCAACTTAAGATGAATTACCTGTTGAATGTGATTGTACTACAGAGCAAGTTGAATGCCGTTTATCTGACTAGAGAATGGTACCCAGCTACCTCACAGATGCTCTGTGCATCATTCAAATTTCAAAAAATGTGTATGATAGTCATTATCTTAACATTCACAATATTTGCCCGGCAGTGCCTCCTGGAGTGATCCCATAAGAAGACATTTAAAGAAATGTGCAGTGTAACAGATGCATTGTTCTGCTTTTCTGTGTTCCTACAGTTTTTTTTTGTTTTGTTTTTTTAAGGTATAGTAAACTAATCTGAAAATAATTTAGCAATAGTGCAACTCTTCACAATTCTAAAAGAGGCAAAATGCAAAATATAGAACATTTTTTTGTAGAGTGAAGGCATCATAACATGATTGTATTTGAACTTTGGATTTGCCATTTCTTTGATGATTGAAATAATATTATAGGTTTAAACGGTTAGTTCTTCTGCTTTGAAAATTATCTGTGATCTTTTTTTCTCCCTAGAAATCAGTTGAGCTCCAGTTTGCTGATGCTAAACTAAACCAAATGGTTGTCCTAACGGTGAACTCAAAAGGCTACTTTTTTGTGAATATCTTTGTGTGTGTTATTAAGTAGATTGCTGAGAAAAATGTAATTTTTACCAAGTTATATATTAGATCATTCATATCTAGGCTGCCTTTCTTGGTCATTCTAACTTACTCTCTCTTACTTGGACCACTTGCCCTTGGGAAGATTCCGTGTTATGAGGCAGCCCTATAGACACACTCATGTTAGTGAGCTTGGAAGAGGGTGCTTTAGCTTGAGTTGATCTGTATTCGAGAAGACTGCAGCCCTGGCTTATATCTTGATTACAACCTCGAGAGACCTTAAGCCCAACACCCAGCTAAACCACACCCAGATTCCTAACTCACAGAAGCTGAATGAGATAATAAATATTTGTTCTATTTAATTTGTTACACACCTACAGATGATTAATACCACACTCAATATATGTTTGGTACTAAATATGTGAGTGGAAGGTCAAAAACTTGCAATCACAAAAGGAAAAATTAGGGCATATAAGGATTACCATTTTTAGACTGGGTCATATGTCATTTAGATTAATATTTCAGTAACATATATGTCAAAGAATGAGTTATTAAACAAGATTTTCAGTATCTTAATGTTATCCTCAAATGTTAGGAAAAAAGCCCAAAGCAAATTATCTTCCTTGTATTATCTATTATTTATTTGTTATCCTTTGGTGTATACAGAGGTTACCATCTACTGTACCAATCACTGTCTTCCTTTTTCTTCCTCTCATTTTCTCTTCTTCCACTGACCCCCTTATCCAAATCTCTCCCTGGCACTTTCTGTCTTCCTGTTACTCAGTTGCTTCATTCTTGCCTTCTTTCTCATGAGCTGCTTTTTCTCTTTCACACATGTACACACTCACAAAAGCACAACCACATGCAAATGACGAAGAAACTGAGTTACTGACAAAGTCAAACTCTAGGAGTCAAATAAAATTTCATGCTCAATAGTTTACTAAAAGTCTGAATGGAACAAGTCATTTGAACAATAATGCAAATGAAATCTATCACTTAAGTTAGGAAAACAGTAGTTTTGATGTTTTTCATTCGTTTCAAAGGAAAAAAAAGTACTAGAGGCAAGAGATATTTTAAAAATTTATTTAGAACCTAATGATTATCCTGCACATACAGAATATTGTTCTTTTGTGGGACTGCTTTTGCTGTCATAAATATAGCTATGGACTTTTTAATGCATTATTTGTTATTTAGCCTTTTATATAGCTATAATTTTAAAGTGCTTACATGCTGCTAATATTTACATACATTTTCCTAATTATCACCTGTTGGTTTTTGTCTTAATCAGCTCAGGCTGCTGTAACTAAATACCATAGACTGGGTGGCTTAAACAACAGATACTTATTCTCACAGTTCTGGAGGCTGGGAAGGCCAAGATCAAGGTGCCAGCAAATTTGATTCCTTCAAAGGGCCCCTTCCTGGCATGCAGGTAGCCTCCTTCTTATTCTGTCCTCATATGACAGACAGAGAAAGAGAGAGAAAACTCTAGTCTCTCTGCCTCTTTTTAGGAGGACACTAATTCCATTATGAGGCCCCACCCTCACGACCTCATCTAACTTACTTCAGTGGTTAGACTTCAGCATATGAATTGGCGGGACAGTCATTCAGTCCATAATAGTCTTATCTTTAGAATAAAATCTCTTTATTAGAAAAAAAAAATTTCATATTTTATTTCTAATGGTATTTTTGTTTATTTATAAAACATGTTATTCTAAAGCTATTAGTTTAATTTATTAAATTTATCACCCAAATATTCAAAGAAATAAAAATATATTTTACATTATTTGTTATAATAATGCTATTTTTTTTACTAGTGATTTGATAATCATCTATTTTTCTTTAAATAACATTATTGAATAACCAAACTTTTTATGAAGAAATGGATGTCTTAAAGGAAAATATATTTTCATTGACCCATTTATACCATCTTACAATTTTATACTTGAATTGGTAGAAATCAAAATCTATTCTTTGTACATCCTACTCTTTCTTTTCCTCCCAACTAGAGAGAGAAAGTGCTAAAGCCCTTTTACCAGATAAAGTGATTGTATTTAGAAAATGTCAGGCGCTAAGAAGCAAAGAAGTGGAACAAAAGTGACATTTTTGTAAAAAGTGAGGTAGTATTTTTAATGTAAACAACTTCCAAATATGTTGTGTTGGGCCATAGCTCATGAGGTGGTTTGGTTAATTTAAGGGTTTTCAATTTTGTGCCAATTTCATAGGTTCCAGTACTGGAATGGGAATTTGGATTTCACTTGGAACCCCAGCAGATAATACTTGCTTTTCTTTTTACACACAGCTTTGTGTGATGTATCCTCTGGTTTCCTATTACTGTTTCTACATTGCTGTGACTTAAATTGGTGTCATGGAGTGATTCTTAGGCATCATTACCGCTGGCAATTGGAAGGAGCTAAAACATATAATCAGTATAAATTTTGACTAGATAGTCCCCTGAGTTTTCAACTTTGTTTAAATCCCAGGTACTGTAAGACTAAGGCAAGAAATTACACAATTCTACTCATAAATTTTAGTTCTACAGTGACTTTTCACTCTGAGAACATTTAGCTTCAAAGCAAAAATGCTACTAATGTGGTGTAATTTAAAAAATAAAAAGAAAGAATTTATGTAACAATTTTGAATTCTAAATACATTCCATTATTTCTTAAAGATTTTCTTAGCATTGTTATTCAAAATATTATTTTAGGGGGGCAGTAAAGATTATCATTAGAGTTTTGTTTTCGAATCAGTATATTAGTTAATTAAGTTTCAGTGGTTTCATAAAAATGTTGAGAGAAAACATGGCAAACTTTATATCAATTACTTTTCACTATCAAAATTAAGACCAGTTTTTGATAGGTGATGGGTGAAAGACTTACCAAATATATATTTATTATTTATTGATGACTGCTTTATATATGCTAATAGGCAAAAATTTCTCGCAGAAAATGTCAGGTATAACTCACACTCACTACTGGAACAAAATGCAGATATTTCAGTGTCATGTGAAAAACTGACTAGGAATTACAACTCTTTAATGGCAGATTAATCAATCACCAGACTGTTTTCATACTTGAAAATATTTTCATGTTTACGCTTAAGTTATTGTAGTTTTCCAACATTTTGAGTTGTGGTGTAGCAGATAAAATGAAGCCTCAAATCATTCTCTAATCTCAAGAACATCCTGGCAGAATTACTGTGACTTGTCTGTTAAATTGATTTCCTCTTAAAGAAGAGTAGGCTTTTCTTATTGTGTTAAAAAATGATTTTATCTAGTAAGTGTCTTTCCTTGTGAAGACCTTTCTTTTTATCACACAAAGGGAAAATGTTATTTTTCCTCCCAAGTTTTTATATCCTCTTTTACTCACTAATCAATAATCTGTACTACAAACAAAATGAAATATAACCCAAAAAGAGTAATTTTTTGAAATGACTGCAAAATAGGCAAACATTTTTAATAGTACCAATTGCCTTTATTTTAATTTTAAGCATATGCATAGCTGAATTTTATGATGCTTTCTGCCTTTAGTAAAAGTAATTGATGGTGGACTTGTATGCTGAATCACTGTGTTGTAAGATAGGAAATCAGAATATTTACAATGTAATTTTGAAAGCTACTAATAAACCTTAGGCAAGCAACTTTCCTTAGGACACTAAAAATACTTGTGGGGTTTGGAACTGGGGTACCTTGTTGTGTCTCTTACTGTTAGTGATGACGGTTAGGTTTGTTTGTTGTTGTTTTAATAAGATTACTCAGGAATAGGACATGGTTAAAAGCTATTCCTAATATATTTTTTTTTTAAATTAATTAATTTATTTATTTTTGGCTGTGCTGGGTCTTCGTCTCTGTGCGAGGGCTCTCTCTAGCTGCAGCGAGCGGGGGCCACTCTTCATCGCGGTGCGCGGGCCTCTCACCGTCGCGGCCTCTCTTGTTGCGGAGCGCAGGCTCCAGACGCGCAGGCTCAGTAGCTGTGGCTCACGGGCCCAGTTGCTCCGCGGCATGCGGGATCCTCCCAGACCAGGGCTCGAACCCGTGTCCCCTGCATTGGCAGGCAGACTCTCAACCACTGCGCCACCAGGAAAGCCCCCCTAATATTTTTAAAGTTAGATTTTATTCAACCTAGGTGATATCTATATTGAATGGAAAAACAGTTGCTGGTATTTTCTGTGTTTGTTATTTAATGATAGCTTATTGAACTGTTATGCTTTGTAATTAGAACATTTCCAGTGAAAACAAAATACATTAGAGGAGAAGCCAGAAATTGCAGTTCTCCACCTGAAATTACACTAGCATTATTTCTGTAATAGCAGAAGAGAAATTAGGATGTCTTGAGTGTATAGCTCACGTAATTAAAGGAATAATTCTAAATATTGAGAGAATGTACTCTTAAAGGTAAATGTTAGGGACTTCCCTGGTGGTCCAGTGGTTAAGACTCTGTGCTTCCAATGCAGGGGGCCCGGGTTCAATCCCTGGTCAGGGAACTAGATCCCACATGCCGCAACTAAGAGCCCACATGCTGCAACTAAAGATCCTGCATGCCGCAACTAAGACCTGGCGCAGCCAAATAAATAAATAAATAAATAAAGATTTTTTTTTAAAAAAGGTAAACATTAGATTGGATGGTCAGAAACTTCAACATGCTATCGATATATGTAAAAACATAATAACATTCATCTCTTGATCAGTGACATGAGGACTATGCTTCTTAAACACTACTTAACAAGATATGATAAAATAAAATTTGGTAAATTATGAAGGATATGCATGTCTTCAGAGTGAGAGAGTATAGGGGTATATAGTTTCTTCTTTATTTTCTAGTTAGTTCATGAGGTTTAACTTCTAATATTTATATGAGGCCAAAATCTTAAATATTAAATGATTCTAAGGTTAATTTTGACCTCAGGTAAAAAAAAGTATTAAGAACATTTTAAAAAGAAATATTTTTATTACTCAGAACTAACCAAAAGAGGCCAGTCAGTTCCAATGGAGTACATTCATAATTTTTCATTTACCTCTAATCTGAAATAATGCTTTATATTTGGATTTGTTCCTTCACATTGTGACTTGAGTTTTCTATCTGATCAAAGTTATAGGTGTATTATTCCTTGGGGTGGTAATGGTTAAAAAACATCATTTGAAGTATTACTTTGTTAGAAGATCTGGTTACTAACATTTTCATGATAATGTATGAGTCATAGAAAAATTGCATTGAGATTTATTGGATGAACCTGAGATACTTAAATGTTTTGCCATAATTATGAATCTAATACCCTGTATGCCACAACAGTATTTTGAAGTACTATACTTTGCACTTTGCTTCACAAAAATAGCTGATCTGATATATTCCTTCTTGCTAAATGCTGTCATGTCCCTCTTTTTAATACCCTCCTTGTTCATTATAAGTGCTGTTAGCCATACTGCCTAATGAAAGGTACCTCATATCAAGTCTGATTACTGCTCTAATGTTTTCCAGGCGTGCTTGGTGATGAACTTGGCATATGAAACAATTTTCTACAGTAATAAAACTAATTAAAGTAGGCAGTCATCCACATACCACTTTCTAATAAATTATAACAAGCTCATTAATCTCACCCACTCCTATCCAAAAAGTTCACTGATAGGCTTGTATGTAAGAATAAATTTCTGAGCCTTAAAAATGGATAACTAGGCTTTGTGGATTTAAGCTAAAAAAATCACAAATCGCTGATCAATGTTTTAAATGAAATGTATAGCTTCTAAACTCTGCCCAGATTACTTATTGACAAAAGCATTTTCTATTTGAGTTCTCCTATAATGGATTTAACAAGGAAAAACGAGTCATTGTATGATAATAACTCTTCAGCACCTTGAAAACTAAAACTGAATGAACCCACTCCACATATCCTCCTGGAGATCGCATAAGAATGATGAATTGAGTACTTGAGATCAAGTGATAAAAACACAGCCTGTTTTCACTCCAGAGAGTGCTAAAGTATCTGCTCAATATGTCAAAACATAATAATAATTATTTTTTGTTAACTCTTTTCCAAAGATGCCTGATGAAACATCATAAGAATTATTATTCCATTCAGTTATAAATAGTTTGGCAATGTAGAACTATT
The DNA here is from genome assembly GCF_028021215.1 of Eschrichtius robustus. Lineage (NCBI taxonomy): Eukaryota > Metazoa > Chordata > Mammalia > Artiodactyla > Eschrichtiidae > Eschrichtius > Eschrichtius robustus. Next base: position 11,783,849 of record NC_090827.1, read on the forward strand.
GTTTTAGAGATAATTTTACTGTCAAAGAGATAAGGTTGTTAAATGTAGCACATGATGAGACAATTTCTGAACTACAAATGTTAATAGTAAGAAAAGATATTTGGTGGGGTTTATTCTATCTTCATTATAATTTAATGTTTTAAAAATGTAGCTCTTTCCATTCTTAAAACTCATTAGTGCTATGACCCACATATGGATTTCTCCCTTAAGAATTTAAACTAGAAATATGTAGATTTCAAAATTAATACAGAAGGATTGTAACAGGTTAACTGAAAATAGGCACATTTTAATGTATGGTATTAACATATTCAAAATTGTTATTTACATTCATGAATTTTTAGCTAATATTTCATAGTTCCTTAGAAAATAAGAGGTTAGATATTCTGCGCAGAGTATTTTCGTTTGTAAAACAGAATTTAAAAGTCTGACAGCTTTGGTACGTAGAAGGTTAGTAAACCTGAGTAAAATGTCTCTCAATCTGGGATCAGCTATAACTCTGGGGGCCGGATGCTGTTTTATGTGAAGATGAGTTGGTTCTGTGCTGTGAACAGCAGATAGGGGACAAGCTTTTGGTACAGGTTCCTTTATTATCTAGCTGTATGGTCTTGAGAAAGTGATTTACCCAGCATGGAATTCAATATTTTCATGTGTAAAATGTGGGAGTTAGGCAAGAGCAGTGTACTCCAAACTGTTAAAAGTGCCACTGATAGTAAGTTTGGTGTTTTAAGTAAATTTTTACTATGACAATCAAAAATATTGTATGAAGTACAACAATTTCCCTTTTTTTTTTTGGTTTTTAAGGCGTTTTATTCTAACAACACAGTTTTGAGTTTGACTGATACACAATACAGGTTTAATAGAGGTGAGGCTAGGATCAGTGTGTCAAATACTTCATATTCTACTTACAAGAAGGGTTTAGATTTCTTTTTTTTTTAATGTTTATTTATTTATTTTCTTATTACTCATCAATTTTATACACATCAGTGTATACATGTCAATCCCAATTGCCCAATTCATCCCACCACCAACCCCCCCCAGCCACTTCCCCCTTTGATGTCCATACGTTTGTTCTCTACTTCTGTGTCTATTTCTGCCCTGCAAACCGGTTCATCTGTGCCATTTTCTAGGTTCCACATACATTCGTTTATATTATACAATATATGTTTTACTCTTTCTGACTTACTTCACTCTGTATGACGGTCTCTAGATGCATTCACGTCTCTACAAATGACCCAATTTCGTTCCTTTTTATGGCTGAGTAATATTCTGTTGTATATATGTACCACATCTTCTTTATCCATTCATCTGTCGATGGGCATTTAGGTTGCTTCCATGTCCAGGCTATTGTAAATAGTGCTACAATGAACATTGGGGTGCATGTGTCTTTTTGAATTATGGTTTTCTCTGGGTATATGCCCAGTAGTGGGATTGCTGGGTCGTATGGTAGTTCTATTTTTAGTTTTTTTAGGAACCTCCATACTGTTCTCCATGGTGCCTGTATCAATTTACATTCCCACCAACAGTGCAAGAGGGTTCCCTTTTCTCCACACCCTCTCCAGCATTTGTTGTTTGTAGATTTTCTGATGATGCCCATTCTAACTTGTGTGAGGTGATACCTCATTGTAGTTTTGACTTGCATTTCTCTAATAATTAGTGATGTTGAGCAGCTTTTCGTGTGCTTCTTGGCCATCTGTATGTCTTCTTTGGAGAAATGTCTATTTAGGTCTTCTGCCCACTTTCGGATTGGGTTGTTTGTTTTTTTAATATTGAGCTGCTTATATATTTTAGAGATTAATCCTTTGTCCGATGATTCATTTGCAAATATTTTCTCCCATTCTGAGGGTTGTCTTTTCGTCTTGTTTATGGTTTCCTTTTGCTGTGCAAAACCTTTTAAGTTTCATTAGGTCCCATTTGTTTATTTTTCTTTTTATTTCCATTACTCTAGGAGATGGATCAAAAAATATCTTGCTGTGATTTATGTCAAAGAGTGTTCTTCCTATGTTTTCCTCTAAGAGTTTTATAGTGCCTGGTCTTATATTTAGGTCTCTAATCCATTTTGAGTTTATTTTTGTGTATGGTGTTAGGGAGTGTTCTAATTTCATTCTTTTACATGAAGCTGTCCAGTTTTCCCAGCACCACTTATTGAAGAGACTGTCTTTTCTCCATTGCATATCCTTGCCTCCTTTGTCATAGATTAGTTGACCATAGGTGTGTGGGTTTATCTCTGGGCTTTGTATCCTGTTCATTGATCTATATGTGTGTTTCTGTGCCAGTACCATATTGTCTTGATTACTGTAGCTTTGTAGTGTAGTCTGAAGCCAGGGAGTATGTTTCCTCCAGCTCCATTTTTTTCCCTCAAGACTGCTTTGGCTATTCAGGGTCTTTTGTGTCTCCATACAAGTTTTAAGATTTTTTGGTCTAGTTCTGTAAAAAATGCCATTGATAATTTGATAGGGATTGCATTGAATCTGTAGATTGCTTTGGGTAGTATGGTCATTTTGACAATATTGATTCTTCCAATCCAAGAACATGGTATATCTCTCCATCTGTTGGTATCATCTTTAATTTCTTTCATCAGTGTCTTATAGTTTTCTGCATACAGGTCTTTTGTCTTCTTAGGTAGGTTTATTCCTAGGTATTTTATTCTTTTTGTTGCAGTGGTAAATGGGAGTGTTTCCTTAATTTGTCTTTCAGATTTTTCATCATTAATGTATAGGAATGCAAGAGATTTCTGTGCATTAATTTTGTATCCTGCAACTTTACCAAGTTTATTGATTAGCTCTGGTAGTTTTCTGGTGGCATCTTTAGGATTCTCTATGTATAGTATGATGTTTTCTGCAAACAGTGACAGCTTTACTTCTTCTTTTACCATTTGTATTCCTTTTATTTCTTTTTCTTCTCTGATTGCCGTGGCTAGTACTTCCAAAACTATGTTGAATAATAGTGGTGAGAGTGGACATCCTTGTCTTGTTCCTGATCTTAGAGGAAATGCTTTCAGTTTTTCACCATTGAGAATGATGTTTGCTGTGGGTTTGTCGTATATGGCCTTTATTATGTTGAGGTAGGTTCCCTCTATGCCCACTTTCTGGAGGGTTTTTATCATAAATCAGTGTTGAATTTTGTTGAAAGATTTTTCTGCATCTATTGAGATGATCATATGGTTTTTCTTCTTCAATTTGTTAATATGGTATATCACATTGATTGATTTGCATATATTGAAGAATCCTTGCATCTCTGGGATAAATCCCACTTGATCATGGTGTATGATCCTTTTAATGTGTTGTTGGATTCTGTTTGCTAGTATTTTGTTGAGGATTTTTGCATCTATATTCATCAGTGATATTGGTATGTAATTTTCTTTTTTTGTAGTATCTCTGTCTGGTATTGGTATCAGGGTGATGGTGGCCTCATAGAATGAGTTTGGGAGTGTTCCTTCCTCTGCAATTTTTTGGAAGTGTTTGAGAAGGATGGGTGTTAGCTCTTCTGTGAATGTTTGATAGAATTCACCTGTGAAGCCATCTGGTCCTGGACTTTTGTTTGTTGGAAGATTTTAATCAGAGTTTCAATTTCATTAGTTGTGCTTGGTCTGTTCATATTTTCTGTTTCTTCGTGGATCTGTCTTGGAAGGTTATACCTTTCTAAGGATTTGTCCATTTCTTCCAGGTTGTCCATTTTATTGGCATACGGTTGCTCGTAGTAGTCTCTTAGGATGCTTTGTATTTCTGCCGTGTCTGTTGTAACTTCTCCCTTTTCCTTTCTAATTTTATTGATTTGAGTCCTCTCCCTCCTTTTCTTGGTGAGTCTGGCTAATGGTTTATCAATTTTGTTTATCTTCTCAAAGAACCAGCTTTTAGTTTTATTGATCTTTGCTATGTTTTCTTTCTTCCTATTTCATTTATTTCTGCTCTGATCTTTATGATTTCTTTCCTTCTGCTAACTTTGGGTTTTGTTTGTTCTTCTTTCTCTAGTTCCTTTAGGTGTAACGTGAGATTGTTTATTTGAGATTTTTCTTGTTTCTTGAGGTAGGCTTGTATAGCTATAAACTTCCCTCTTAGAACTGCTTTTGCTGCATCCCACAGGTTTTGGATCGCCGTGTTTTCATTGTCATTTGTCTCTAGGTATTTTTTGATTTCTTCTTTGACTTCTTCAGTGAACTCTTGCTTATTTAGTAATGTATTGTTTAGCCTCCATGTGTTTGTTTTTTATGTATGTTTTCCCTATAATTCATTTCTAATCTCATAGCGTTTTGGTCAGAAAAGATGCATGATATGATTTCAATTTTCTTAAAATTACTGAGGCTTGATTTGTGACCCAATATGTGATCTATCCTGGAGAATGTTCCATGCGCACTTGAGAAGAAAGTGTAATCTGCTGTTTTTGGATGAAATGTCCTATAAATATCAATTAAATCTATCTGGTCTATTGTGTCATTTAAAGCTTGTGTTTCCTTATTAATTTTCTGTTTGGATGATCTGTCCATTGGTGTAAGTGAGGTGTTAAAGTCCCCCACTGTTATTGTGTTACTGTCAAATTCCTCTTTTAGAGCTGTTAGCAGTTGCCTTATTATTGAGGTGCTCCTATGTTGGGTGCATATATATTTATAATTGTTATATCTTCTTCTTGGATTGATCCCCCGATCATTACGTAGTGTCCTTCCTTGTCTCTTGTAACATTCTTTATTTTAAAGCCTATTTTATCTGATATGAGTATTGCTACTCCAGCTTTCTTTTGATTTCCATTTGCATGGAATATCTTTTTCCATCCCCTCACTTTCAGTCTGTATGTGTCCCTAGGGCTGAAGTGGGTCTCTTGTAGACAGCATATATATGGGTCTTGTTTTTGTATCCATTCAGCAAGCCTGTGTCTTTTGGTTGGAGCATTTAATCCTTTCACATTTAAGGTAATTATCGATATGTATGTTCCTACGACCATTTTCTTAATTGTTTTGGGTCTGTTTTTGTAGGTCCTTTTCTCCTCTTGTGTTTCCCAGTTAGAGAAGTTCCTTTAGCATTTGTTGAAGAGCTGGTTTGGTGGTCCTTAACTCTCTTAGCTTTTGCTTGTCTGTAAAGCTTTTGATTTCTCCATCGAAACTGAATGAGATCCTTGCTGGGTAGAGTAATCTTGGTTGTAGGTTCTTCCCTTTCATCACTTTAAGTATATCATGTCACTCCCTTCTGGCTTGTACAGTTTCTGCTGAGAAATCAGCTGTTAACCTTATGGGAGTTCCCTTGTATGTTATTTGTCGTTTTTCCCATGCTGCTTTCAATAATTTTTCTTTGTCTTTAATTTTTGCCAATTTGATTACTGTGTGTCTTGGCGTGTTTCTCCTTCTGTTTATCCTGTATGGGACTCGGTTCGCTTCCTGGACTTGAGTGGCTATTTCCTTTCCCATGTTAGGGAAGTTTTTGACTGTAATCTCTTCAAATATTTTCTCGGGTCCTTTCTCTCTCTCTTCTCCTGGTACCCCTATAATGCGAATGTTGTTGCGTTTAATGTTGTCCCAGAGGTCTCTTAAGCTGTCTTCATTTCTTTTCATTCTTTTTCTTTATTTTGTTCTGCTGCAGTGAATTCCACCAATCTGTCTTCCAGGTCACTTATCCGTTCTTCTGCCTCAGTTATTCTGCTATTGATTCCTTCTAGTGTAGTTTTCATTTCAGTTATTGTATTGTTCATCTCTGTTTGTTTGTTTTTTAATTCTTCTTGATGTTTCTTAAACATTTCTTTCATCTTCTCCATCTTTTCCTCCATTATTTTTCCCAGGTCCTGGATCATCTTCACAATCATTATTCTGAATTCTTTTTCTGGAAGATTGCCTATCTCCGTTTCATTTAGTTGTTTTTCTGGGGTTTTATCTTGTTCCTTCATCTGGTACATAGCCCTCTGCCTTTTCATCTTGTCTGTCTTTCTGTGAATGTGGTTTTTGTTCCACAGGCTGCAGGATTGTAGTTCGTCTTGCTTCTGCTGTCTGCCCTCTGGTAGATCAACAATTTCCCTTTTTAATTCCAGTTCATTTCTTCTGAAATCAAGGTGGTACATTTTATAGCATCAAGGTGTTATAAGCCCTTAATATTTCTCTGACATTTTATTGGCATAGCCATGGATCTCCATGTAGTTTCAGAGACGGAGAAACATGCTGCTGAATAGAAGAATGTTGCATGTAAGTCTCACTAAGAGAAGTAAATTTTTGGAAAATTATCTCAAAGAGAAGAGAAAATTAAATAAGAGCTTTAGGAAAATTTTCAGACCTACAACTGACCTTGTTGTGAACAGAAATCCCTGTTTGAAAATGTCTTGTTCCAATTAGTAGATCTAATTAATGGTACATATTAAGAGTTAGCTATACATTGAATAAACTTTGGTGACGTGCTTTAATATTAATAGGAAACATGACATCGTTATAACATCCAACATTTACGTAATGCTAAATAACTAATATTTATTGAGTGCTTGCAAGGCAGGCACCCCTTCTAAGTGATTTACACATATTGACACGTATTAGTCTTAGCCACTCATTTTACTGCCTACAGCAACCACATAAATTAAGCACTAATATTTCCCTCATATTTCATATGAGGAAACTGAAGTGCCAAGATACTAAGGAATTTGAGAAAGGTCAGATAGCTAGTAAATGACAAAGTTTTTTAATTCTGTAACTCTCTAATGCATTTCTGTTCCTTACTATTTCTATACATTTCTATTCCTCACTATTCTCCATCCTGCCACCCCTAGTAAGCCTTAGTTAACTGAGTTTTCTCATTTCTCAACTGGAAGCTTGTTTCTTTCAACATTATATACCCAGTGTCTGGCACAGGGTAGGCACTCAAAAAGTATTTAAAAAAAAAAAAAGAATATATTTATTAATCAACAAATCTCTGTTATAAAAGACAACTTAAAAAATGCCTCTACACAAAACCTGCTGGACTCTAAGACTTCACATCCAGCACTTTCTATTACCCCTCCCTCGCTTAGTTTTCTCCTGATAATTTGTCACCATTTCTGTTATTTATCTTGGATAATTTGAAACCAGAACAGTGTACTTTGGTGTCAAAATGTATAGATTCAAATGAGAACTCCATTACTTATCTCTGTCCACTACTTAACTTGTGACATTAGAAGATTTATTTAAACCTCTCTGAGTTTCAGGGATTTTTAAATCTGTACAATATAGATACTAATATCTACCGTATCTGTCCAGCAGAATTATTGTACTAACTAAATTAAATGTGCTTAAAACAACTAGGAATGCTTGGCATATTGTAAATGTTTTATGAAAGAGACAATATATCATCATACTGAAATATCTAGACATTGGAGCCAAAGAGACCTAATACTGTTACAGGGTAGTTCTGGTAGATTGAGTCCATTATTAACACATTTAAAACATTGGTTTCTCAACGCTTGATCACAAAACGTAAGTTCCTAATTCAGGGTTATTGTAAGGGTTAAATGAGATAATTTATCTAGAGTTCCTGACGTACAAGTAAAACAAAATAAATGTTAGCTGCTTCTTTTAGTAATAGCTCTTCTTTCCCCTAAATATTCCGTACTCTTTTGGTTTAATATATTGGGGGGAAAAAGAAGACAATTCACTGCCTCATGACTGAATACATTCATTAGACTTTTTTCATGTAGTTCTCTTTAAAATATAAGCACTATTTTTGCCTGATAATGGTATAACTCAAATTATACTGTCTTGAACACTATGCTGCTTAAAGTTACTACTGTAGGAAGTAGAAAATTCAGGTCTAACAAAAGTTAATATGTTGAATCTGTATTTTACAGACACTGGCAATTGGAAGACTATGATAGGGAGAAGATTTATACTGTATCTATGTATTCATAAGTCCCTAAATAGAAAGAAACACAATTCAAGATTTTGAAAAATATATTGAGAAGATTAATTTGGAAGTAGGATGTGCATGAGTGCATGGATAGATGTATCTCTCCTTGGATGATTGCAAGTAAACCTTGCTATAGAAGTATCCAAGAAGCAAAATTTATTGTATTCAAGTTCTCCATTAAATGCCAATACATTATTGGAAATGCATTCTTGTAGAAAACTAAACCAAACCAACACACAAACAAATTAGAAAACCAAATCTATCATTCCCAAAACCAGCACCCCAGAAATTACATATTTTTCCTATATTCTGTCTCATGTTTGGGGAGGGAACAATCTGCAATGAAGTCAGTGAACTTCATGTGGGATACCATGTTTAACCAGAGGGAACCTTGCGTTCCTCAAGATTCCTGATCCCTTAGAGACAGGCTTAAAGGTTCTTAATTGACTTTTGAAAATTCTTTATTAAACCACATTGAATTGATTTACAATTATGCATTTTAAAATTGTGTGCATTAATACCTTGATAAAAATTATTTCAGACAGTAGTTGAGCATTTTTCCAGAGGACTTGGGACAAAATCTGTAATTCAGGTCCACCACTAGCAATTTAGGTAAAATACTGTTATCTATTTTCTCTAATATTATAATAGCCTCCTAATTGGTATCCTCACTTCCTCTCTTACTACTCTATCTCCTCCCCTTATTTCCCCAATCATTCTTCCAACTTTATGTAAATATTGTCATATCCATACAAAAAACAAAAAACAAAAAACCTTGTCTTTAAACACCTTCATTCCCTTTGTCCTTAAGATAGAGTCTAAGAAGCCCAAGTGATAGGACTTATTGTACAGCATTGTCAAGTGCCATTCTATCCCTTTGTGTTTTATACTTCGTCTGTACTAGATATCTTTTAATTCCTTGAATTTTCTGTGTTCTCTTTTACCTTAGTCCAGGCGTGTTTTGTTTTTCTTTTTTCCACAGCAAAATTATACTCATCCTTCAGATCGGAGCTTGAGCATTACTTCATCAACAAAGACTAAATTGTCTTTCTCTAGAATCTAGTAATTCTCTTCCATAACATCATTGTACTTTGAAAATCTGTCCCTTGTGCTAAAGAGTATAAGCATCCTTTTTCCAACTTGTTTGCTGCTGTATTCTCAGACCCTTGTCCAATGGCTCACATTTAACATTCACTTATTTCTAAATACCCTATTCATTGAAAGATTTTTACATTAATAAGAGTTATGAGTGCAAGGTCATATGAGACTTTCCCTAAGGGTTTTGCATGCATTCTTACAATGTCAGATCCTACCTCATTGATCCCGTCCCCACACAGACATTCTTCCTTGATGTAGAGCCCACCATCTGGAAAATGTCTGATACTCCCTTGAAGCTAGGGATTGGTTGTGTGACCCAATCCTGGCCACTGGACCATAGGGAACAAAAAATTGCATTGGATGAAAAAGATACAAGCGAGGAGAGACTGTCTTCCCTACTATTAAATCAAGTTGATTGATAACATGCATTTTGTATCTCTGTTTGCTTTCCTACAACTATGAAGAGTCAAGGCTGAGAACTAATGCCAACCCTTTGAGGATGAATGAGAATAAAATAGAAAGTATCTGGGGCTTTGATGATGTTAGTATGCCACTGAATTAACTAAACCTGGAATCACCTATTTCTGGTCATTTTGTTGTATGAGGTAATAAATATCTTTTTTGTTTAAGCCATTTATAAGTGGTAAATTTTTACTTACTGTCAAAAGCACCCTAACTGATACAGATGCCCTCAGGACTTGATCTTCCCTGAGTCCCTGTTATGTAGTTAGTGTAGAGTCACTATCATCTGTAGTCTAGGTTTTTTACTTCTCAGTGAGGCCAAGTTTCTTCTCTAACCTTTCTGTTCTCCTTTTCCAAAAGGGAGGTGGGTTAGAAGCCACCAAAATTAAGCCCAAACATTGGTGTACTTTTATGTTTCCCTTCTAATTGATCTGTAAGAATATTTCAGGTTCATGAATGGTCCTCAAAATAATTCACGCAAAATGCTGAGATAAGAAAAAGTACAAATACAGTCACTTAACTGCCCTAGGGAAGTCTGAAAATTTTCCCTGACCAATGTCAAATGGAGACCAAGGGTTAAGGAGGCTCAGATTATCCATCATGACTTTATTCAAAAGTTGAAGATGAGAAGCAATAGATGAAGGACCTTTTCCATCCAGTTAACTATATGTGAAAGGAAAAGGGGTAGGCAAAGGACATTAGGTTTTTACATATTGCTGACATTCATTCAAATGATTCTCTCAAAATAATGATGAACTATGGAGGCCCCGTGAGCATGAGAGATGGTTAGGAAGACCCTTGCCCAGGAATATTTCCTCTTTACTTTATTAACATACTTTGTAAAAGTAACCTCAATTTGCTGGTGTCAACTTTTCTACATATGTGTGATATTCAAAAGATCATCAACTCATGGAATCCAGAATAGAAAGAGTATTCTTCATAATACTTTATTCTCTATAGAACCAGACACTGAGCGCAACTCAGAAATTACTCGTTCATCAAACATGCAATGTGTAAAACTCCTTTCTAACATAAATGTAACTGTGGGATCTTAGCTACCAGGGCTTCTCTGAGGCACTCTGCTCTCCTGTAAAATCTCAGTAATAACATAACTCATAAGGTTTCTGTAAAATCAAATCTAATGAAATGATGGATATAAAGCCTATGGAACTGAGTGGGGAGCCTTCCCTTATTTCTCTAGAAGTTAAATTTAGAAGATTTTGTTTCTGATAAAATAGGGAATACAAAAATTAGTTAATGTTTTTCCTTTTCTTGTATGGCTAAGATTAATAGGGTGTTTTGTACACTTTTTTTCTGCGTTCTTTTAAAAATACCTCTATATGTAATATGCAATCTTGGCTTTAAATATTAGGGAAAATTAAAATGTCTTCATTTTTCTCAGTATTCTAATAGCTATTGTCAATACATATGAAATCATGTTTTTTGTTATTGCAATATGACAGTCTTTTATTATATTTTAGTTCTGTTGATAACTTTTGTGTTTTCCTTGATCAAGTCACTTATCTTTTCTATTTCTATTTTTTATTTCAATTTACTTATGAAAGACAGGAATAATGATTGTGATGTAGCTTACAAAGAAGGTAAAATTATCTTGAAAAGAGTGGTGAAAATCCAAGCACTGTGTTAGATGCCTGATATGAGAGAGAGAGAAAGAAAGAAGGAAAGAAAGAACATCACTCTCTATTATAAAGAATTCTTCTATATGGTTTTGATACTGTGAAAGGCAGTAAAATTATTTCCTGTTTCTGATAGTTCTTGAGTATTTGGGGATTCAGGATTGTCTGTAGATTTTACATATCTATATCTATCTATCTATCTAAGATTTATATACCCAAAGTCTTAATTATACAGCACATTCCCTGGCCTGCCCTCATTGAATTGTTACTTAGAATACCACCAGGAGGTAGCTACTGGCATCATTAATGGAATATATTTATGGGCAAAATATATTTACCCAAGGAGTTTCTGGACTAACCTAAGGAAATAAAAACCAATTTTAGCTTCAGATTTCAGCCTTATGTTTCTACTAAAGCACTAAAGTCACATAGGCTAGTAGATGACTAACCCCTCCATTCATTGAATTGGTATTTACTGAACTCCTCCTCTGTGAAAGTTACTGGACTACATTATTTGTGGTGTATAAAAATAAAATATGGTTCCTATCCTCAAAGATCTTACATTTAACAGGTAAATTAAGCAATACAAATAACCTTATTAAGGTTTCCTTCCTTAGTGTTGAAACAAAATCAGGGAGAACGATTCCAAGACTAGTGAATTCTAACCAGATACAAAGGCCTGAGTTAAGTCAACGGCAATGGGAATTGAAGAAAGGGAATGAATTAAAGGAATTTTGGAGGCAAAAAGAGGATTGTTTGTCCCTTGGTGATAGAATGTGAGAAAAGATGAGAAGTCAAGGCTGGGGACTTCCGTTTAAGTTCCAACAGTTAAAGAGCTTGGACGTTGTCACTTGTGTTTTTACAACAAGAAAAATTTTGAACAAACTGAAAATCAACAACTATTCTTGGGCCTATCAGAGAAATAAAGCCACTGAGCAAACCACCACCCCAGGCAAATATAGAGAATCACAGCTGAAATCAGTTTACCTGGAACAGAGCCACTGATACCATAACCTGGTAAGAACACTTAACTGGTAATTTTGGTGAATTGCTAAAAGCTATGAGCAGACTAACTTGATAATAGGAAACTCCTGGAGGGCCATATTCTTCAGGGGGAAACCACACTTAACATGAGTTTTACCTCTAGGAATCCTACCAGGTTCTCACGGTGAAGAACCAAAGGGGGCAAAAAACCGAAAACAAACAAACAAACAAACTAACTAAAAAAACTGTGTCTTTGGCAGAAAGATGGAAAAGTAACCATCTGAAATATGCCCAGAGCATTCTTCCTAACAAAGGGAGAGAAAAGACTTTACCAGACAGAGCCTTATCTCTCCTAGGAGGAAGGGCACTTAACCAATTCCAGCCCTCTTTACCCTTCCTGTATCACCTTAGGGGGAGAAATAAAGCCAAGATAGACTTGTGAAAGTCGCAACCAACCCAGAGACGGGTCCCACTAAAAGACTGATATTTAATCATAAGATTATAGAATGCTTTTCCTCCTCAACTTATCACTGCGTCAGCGGGTTTCCAGTATAATGATAGTGAGTCACAGCTGAAAGAGCTGCAAGACACAGACTCTATCTAAAAGGCATTCTTCGAGTAAGCCGAGACAGCAGAGGAGACAAAAATAAGGACAATTGAGGAATTTTAAGCCTTTGGGAACTACAGCTACAGCAAATATTAAACACAGCCCAACTTCTAGCAAGATTAACATAAAAACTTCCACTATTTACCTGTTATTATTACCCAGTATATTACCTTCAACTTTCAAAAAAAAAAAAAATTACAATGCATGCTAAAATGCAGGAAAAAACAGTCTGAAGAAACAAAGCAAGCAGCAGAACCAGACTCATATATGTCACAGATTTCAAAGTTAGGCAGGGAATTTTAAATAGATATAATCCATAAGTTAAGGGCTCTATTTGAAAACATAAACAACATGCAAGAACAGATGGGCAGCATAAGCAGAGAGATGGAAACCCTTAAGAAATAATCAAAAGGAAATGCTAGAAATAAAAAGCATTGCAACATATATGAAGAATGCCTTTGATGGGCTCATCAGTAGATGAGGAAAGAATCAGTGAGCTTTAAAATATGTCAACTGAAACACAAAGAGAAAAAAAATGAAAACAAAATAACAATATCCAAGAACTCAGTTTCATGAGTATAACATGTGCATAACTGCAGTACCACAAGAAAAAAGAGAAAATGGAGAAGAAATGTTTAAACTAATAATGGCCAAGACCTTTTCAAAATTAATGATAGATGCCAAACTACAGATCCAGGAAGCTCAGAGAATTCCAAACAAAATACACACACACACACACACACACACACAAAATCTACACCAAACATACCATAGTGAAACTGCAGAAAACCAAAGACAGAGAAAATCTTGAAAGAATACAGAGAAAAAAAATACCTTACCTATAGAGGAAAAAGAATACAAGTTACAATGGACTGCACTTCAGAAACCATGCCAGCAAAGTAATGGAGTGAAATAGGTAAACTGTTAAAAGAAGTCAAGGATGAATTGGGTTTCTTGATTAAGTTATAGAAGAGATGATGTTATTAACTGAGATCAGAAGTATAGAAGAAATAACATGTTGCTCTCTAGGGTGGAGATTTTAGATTTGAAAGTTTGAGTCTGACATGCCTGGAATATAACAAATGCATTTCTCCAGGATGCAGTTTGAGATCTGGTACAAGATTTCAGAAGATAGGAAGGTGAGTATTGATAATAAATACAGAAGTGTTAGTTTATAGGTTGTTGCTAATACAATACGTTGTTGAGGTGAAACATTTGAGATAGACAATGGCTTCAGATAGAAACCCAGGAAAAATTAACTTTTAAAGAAAAAATTGAGAAGAAATAAAAGTATTAAAAAGTTTAAAACATATCCAAACTATATATAACAAGAGTAAATAACACTGTAGAAGTCCAGGAGGAAGAGAGATTTTAAAGAAGGGATTTTGTATTATCAAGTCTAAAGCATAGATCAGGCTGAGGACTGAAAAAAATGTTTCTACTTAACACTGATGAGAGCAATTTTAATTAAGTAATAGAGTGAAAACCAGCTTTCAGAGGCAGGAAGATTGAACAGTTATTAGTTATTTATTCATGGTAGCTAAATTGCAAATGAGTGGATTCTATAAGTGTAGTTCTTCTTTCAAGAATCTCATTAATAAAAGGAGAGTCAGGAGTTGAAGTCAGGAATCAAAATGTTGTTGTTTGTTGTTATGTTTGTTTTAGGAAAGGTAGAAACTTAATCAAGTTTAAAGACTGAGAGAACTAGTAGGGAAGACTCAGCTGTTACTCTAATTTAGAGAGTTTTCCTTTTATACCAGTATTTTAAATATTAGTGAACAAGTGTTTAACCTTGCCCCTACTGTTCATGACTTTATATACAACTAACTGAAAAATTCATGGAAAACCTATCTTTCCCCCCATCATCCTGGATAATGAAAAGCATTTGCCATATGAGGACAATTTATGGCACATTGTGATTACAGTAGCAAAATTATACCAGTTATCGTAAATGCATATGCTTGTTTTATATATTCTGGTAATCATTCCTTTATTCAATTGATTTTCAATGACAGTGTATTCCAAAGAGTGAGGTTAGAAAGACGAAAAATGATGGGTCCAAACTCACACCTCCAATTGGATCTCATAAAACTGGAGGGATAAAATGGGGAGCAGGAGACTGTAAATCTTTGAAATGTTTCCCAGATGGTCTGGGTAAATTCTTCATTCACCCCCGGTTGGAAAACTACCTACGTAGTTTGTGCCTATGTGCTTCAGTATTGGCTTCCTCCAATATATAGTTTTCTTTTCTTTTTATTATGTTATAACCCTGCGACTTGACTGGCTCTCTTCTTATGATGTTAGACATTGCACAGCTGGACAAAAATTAAGTAGCAATAGAAGAGCAGAAATCATATTTAAATTCATAGTCAAAGTGAACAGAAAGGTCTATTACTTTCAAAATTGTATAATATCATTAAAGTGCAAATCTCTCAATGTGACAAGTTTAGAATAAAGATCTCATGAATTACAATTTCTGTTCAAGCAAAATAACTTGACAATATATTGCTTTCTCAGTAAACCCAAGTCCGATGCCATTTAAAACTGTATGTTAAAACTGTACACTTCCATAAATTGCCATTTATTTTCTTTATAATCTTAACATTTTAGTAGATTTACAATACTGTATTTTTCAAGTTTTGTATACTTTCTTAAGCTTAATTATCAAAAGCTGTTGCTCTCCTCTGTGTAAAGAGTACTTAGTATCAAAAGATGCCAGTCCTTCCCTGCAGGTGTTTGTAATTTAGCCTATTTACTCCACATTTTTTGGTGTCTAGTAAATAGTTTCACAGTTTCAATTGTGTGGGGTGTGGGCATTTATGTAAAAATGTTGCTGAAAGTTACCATTTGCCTATTCACTAAAAAATAAGTAAATTGGTTTTGACTACTTAAGTTCTTTTCCTCCTTACCCTCTGATAGGGGAGTTCTTCTTTATCAGATACATTCTCAAGAGTTTTTCTGATGCCTAATCAGAAGGGAAGCTGGGCAGGTCATGTGGCTCTTCAACAAGGGCCTTAGGACATTTGCAGGAGCAGCTGAAGTGTTTCAGAGAAACTGACAGAGGAGAAAAGAGTAGTAATAGTAAAAATTATTGTTGCAAACCATGTGTTCTAGTAGTGCAGGTCAAGACATACAAAGATCTCTAGTTGTTGCAATTTTTTGGGGGGGGAGGGGCCCTGGAATATTTTCTTTTGAACACAATATTATTCTGAGACTATGCCTCGTGTGCCATAGATTCAATAGTTACATGATTGCCAAGTATGTTTGAATAAATATTTTGGTTTTCATGTATATTTTTTAGGATATAGCACCTTTAATATTGCAAGCACATTAATGAAAATTTAGAAATTAAAACATTTAAAATCACACAAAACCCCACAACTCTAACAAAATGACTGTCATATTTTGCATATTTTCAGATTTGTGGTAAGTATATATTTCATATAGGATTCCATTTACAAAAAAAGTGTATTTTTCATGTTACCACATAGACTTTGTAACCATCCTTTTCTAAATTGCATAATAGTTCATTGAGTAGATTTCCCATCATTCAATAATAATTCTTCAACTGTTGTATGCTTAGGTTGCCATCAATATTTCAACACTATAGTGCTGGGTATGTACGGTATGACTGCTAATTTTCAGTCTTCAAGGATGTTTTCTTTGAACTAGCCGGGCTGGGATGGGATGAGGGTGGGGTATGGGTATCAGGGCATTTATTTACCTTTTCTCCCATGCCTGGAGTTGATTATTTTTCTTACCATATTTTGATTTCATGTGAAAAAGAATTTGAACAATTGCATGTCTCCGTGAACTTTATCACATACTGATTAGCAGTCAAAGTGAATTTGACTTTGATGAGACTGACTTGTCTAGACATTTTAATCAGTGTCAAGTTGCTAGAATGTGGTGTTGCTTCTACCTGTGTGATGGTGGCCGCCCTAGCATTTGCACAAAAGGCACAACAAGAAGCTCTGGGGTTCATTCGAGTGATTAGGTGAGTGTGACATCAAGGCGAGAATACTACTACACATATAGACTTAAGGAGACACCTGCAACTCTTCACTTGCTCAAGAATCAGATAGTGGTTCAATATGCAAAGATAAGAATGCTTTACCTTTATAACTTAAAGGAATAAAGAACCACTGCTACGTTAGATATGCTAAGAAACCCATAGTAGCATAATCACCTTATGTTAGAAATAAGGATAAGCACTTGAAGAGTTTTAACGGTAGGAGACATAGTAGAAAAAGGTCATGGTTTATGTACTCTCTTTTTTCTGTCTTTTTTATTTGCTCATTTATTATTAAAAAATCATATCAATTCAATTACATATAATCTATAAGAAGGTCTAGCAGTTGAAAATTATGTCTGTGTATTGGTTTCCTAGGGCTGCTGTAATGAAGTACCACAAACTAAGTAGCTTAAACGACAGAAATTTATTGTCTCAGAGTTCTGGAGGCTAGAATTCTGGGATCAAGGTGTCAGCAGAACTGTGCTGCCTGTGAAGGCGCTAAAGAAGGATCTGCCCCAGGTCTCTCTCCTAGCTACTAGTAGTTCCTTAGTTTGTGACAGCATAACTCCAGTCTTCACATGGTGCTCTTTTCCTGTGCATTCCTGTGTCCAGATTTCTCCTTTTCATAAAGACACCGGTTGTATTGCTTTAGGGGCCTACCCTATTCCAGTAGCTCCTCATCTTAACCAGTTACATCTGCAGTGACTCTGTTTCCAATAAGGTCACACTATGAGGTACTGGGGATTAGTATTTCAACAAATGGGTTTTAAGGGGACACATTCAATTCTTAACAATCTGTTATACGTATTTCAAGTTGTTTAAAAAGAGGATCTTTTATCATTGAAGCACTATCAACAAAAGATTATTTCATTTCCTTCTGTTCATGGGTATTTCTCTGCCTACTGAAAGCTAGTATCTCTTCCTATGTACTAGATCTCATCCCTTAACTCTTGAAGGATTTTCCTCTTGCAGTTATTCCTTCTTTTGCCTGTATTTTTGACCTTTTCCCTTCTTACTGAGTCATTCTCATCAGTCTTTAAACCTGTTCAAGCTGTTCCATCTAATATGCACACACCCCATCTCAATCCTATTAGCTACTATTCTTCATTCTTGGAAGAAGCTTGCATATTGACAAGTGTGTAGCTGGTAACTCCTCATATCTCCTTCATCTTCAATTTGCTTCTGAGCTCACTGTAATCTGAATTCTGCTTCTAACATACCACCTGAAACTGCTTTGGTACAGTCCACAGTGACTGATTTTTTTGGTAAACCCTCACTTTACTTCATCTTTGCTGCATCCAACATCATTGACCTCCCTCCCCTTCTTAAAGATATTTCCTGTCTTGGCTGTTATGACACCAGGCTTTCCTCGTCGACTTCTTCATTTTCAGTTTTCTTCACAATCACTTCTTTTCATCTTTCAATTATTGATTGTTCCACTATATCAATATATCGGTAGTTTCCAAATTTCGTTTCCTGACCACATCTCTCTCTCTTTGAGCCCATGCTTACATAGCCAATGCATACTATATTTCTTCAGCTGGATGTTACAAGGGACCTTAAAATTAAACTTGGTGTCTTTCCTTCATCTTAAATTCTTCCACCTCAAAGTGTATTTGCTCTTAAACAGGAATGAGCGATACTTACATCCTCTGAATAGACCTGCCAGAAACTTAATGTCATCTATGACTCTCTCCTCTCATCTTTCCCTTCCACTCCACACATTTCTGGTAGAGTCCACCTTCTAAATAGCTTTCAAATCCACTCCTACAGCCCCATTTTAGTTTAAATTAGAACGATTTCTTACCTCGATTATTAAAACAGCCTCTTATCTGTCTCTAGTCCTGGTTCCATCCAGCCCATTCTCCATACTGTACCCAGAATAAGCTGCATACACTTAATTCTGATCATACCCTTTCATGGCTTGAAAGTTCTTTATTGATATACCAAAACCTGCTGAATAAAACTTTATTCATTATCATGGCAAAAATGACTTTTATGATTTGGC